>NC_089822.1:158689815-161164369 GCF_035046505.1 Tiliqua scincoides | reverse complement strand
AGGTAAGGGAACATAATTTCTGTTCCCTTACCTCAAGGTAAGCATCCACTTCCCCAATAGGTCTTATCAGACCTGTGCTAGCTTTTTGGCTGGCGCAACTCCAAGAGAACCTGGGGAGGTAGAGTGAGACTAGAAAGGGGAACAGGATATTAGTGGAGCCAATGCCCCCTTCCTGCCCTTAACACACCCCCTCTCTGCCCCATTCCCTCCCCCATTCTTTCCCCTCCCAGCTCCATTCTGCCCACAACCCCTGCACCAGTGTACTGGCACCAGGGCATCTGGGATCACCACTGTCATGTGGCCACCACTGCTTGTTGTTCTGGTGGCAGCCCAGTTGGGTGTGCATTGTGTTTTGTGATGCCAGAAAGGCACTTGCGTTGCTGGAATGTGAATTCCAAGGCTGCAGAAGTCAGTTAGGACGGGGCCCCTAATGTGTTAACACCTTCGGGCATCCCAATATCAGTACCCACTTTTCAACTGTTTGACTGTATGCACAAGGATGCCAGTGTACAAGTTTAGCACCCAAAATCCTGAAATATTACTAACAACACCTTGACAAAATATTGGAGTGTTGATTGTACATATTTATAAGTGATTGCATTCATTAACATGTGTTTGAAAATAAAAATTGTAAACTAGAAAAATGTTCAAAGAACACACTGTATTACCAATGCCTGTAAATGAGCCATGCCCTAATAGCTATGGAATTCCAGGGCTGAGGGAAGGAGGGAGACAGATACCAGGTACAATATAGCTCCAAGTTCTACAATAACTCTCAGAAGAATGCAAATATTCAGACCTATAAATCCTGAAATAATCATTGCGACCATGCATTTTGATCCCCTTACTAGTATATGCTACATAATTTTTTGTAAGACCTGTTCAGTCAGTCATTCATGGTAGACACAGTCCCAGATTTAATTGCTGACATTTCCAGGGAGGGCTTGGAAAGACACCTTTCTACAACCCTGGAGAGCTGGTGCCAGTCACTGTAGCTAGTACAGATGGACCAATGCGCTGACTCCTTGACAAGGCAGCTTCAGCTTTTCATAATGCTCACGGTGTGGGTTGATTAGAACATCTGTAGGAAACTCTGCCTGAGGTGGAATCTGGCAGTCCTCCAACTGCCTGACTGTGAGCTTCTTTCCCTTCACTTGCTGCTGCCTTGATACAGCAATCCACCAGAGGTAGGGAAATAAAAGTGGACAAGTCCAGGGGTTGTGACAGCAGGAGGCCCAAACTGTGGAGAGAGTTTCTCTCATACCAGAAAAAATGCAAGATGCCAAATTCTCATCTCTTTCTCTCCCCCATTGTCATACTTCAGCAGACCACACTCTACCCTTATTAACCATTCTATTACCTGAGCATCTTCCACAACATTTGAATTTATTTTTATACAGAAAGCAGAAGAATGAAGCCAGCCTAGCCACAGCTGTGATGATCCGCACAATGTGGAGTTCTTCGCAGGCAACGTACATATAAATTATCTGACCTGAATAAACACAATAATATGCATCAAACTTTCATCCTTACCTTTTTAATGCTTCTTCAAAAATCAGAGACCCAAGAAAATGGTGGGAAATCCTGTGCAATGTGGTCAATGCACATGCTTGCAAAATTAAAGCTAAGAGACAGGTAACTGAAGAGGGTGGGGATTAATTGCCAGCTGTTTGGTGGCATGCATTTATGAAGGTCTGTAGTTCCATATTCTTCCACATTGTGTTCTTGGTACCAAGGTCAATCTAAAAGATAAATAAGCTGACCCTAAATAGGTATGGGCTTGGCCTGTGTCTGGATGGAAGAACACCTGTGAACCTCATGTACACTGTTTTGAGATCCAGCATGGAAACAGGTGGTATATAAATATCACCATAATAAGGGAAGAAAAAACTTCAGTTTAAGCACCCTGGGAACTGTTATAGACATCAGGGGGTGGCTTACCGTTTACAAGAATAGCCTGCCTGCAGTTGTGTACCTTTGGAAGAGTTGCTCACAGAGGATCACAATTTCCTCAGCAGTGTGAATCCAATAAGCAGAATGTAGCCACTGCTGTCTTCTGCAAACAGCTATTCTGAAACTACAGTATTCAGGCTGCAATTCTATGCACACTTTCCTGGGAGTAAATCCCACTGAATTCAGATAGACGCATGCATAGCATTATGCTGTCACACAAGTAGAACTAATGCAGTTATTGCGGCAAGTAAGGCTTAGGACAGCAGTTCTCAAACTTTTTACCACTGTGACCCACTTTATTGGCCATGGTTTTGGAACCACTGCACATGTGGGTTATGATGTGTGGATTGTGACGTACAGTTTGAGAATCACTGCCTTAAGAGATAACATTTGCCCTGGGTCTTAAGGGTCATTTCATACTCTTCCTACCTGGTTGCAGGGGAAAAATATACCATCAGATGTAAAGTCCACATATATATGGATTTCAGTGGAAACTCACTGTCAGTGCATGTAAACTACTCATGGTAAAACATATAAGCACATAGTCTTTACCCTTTTCCCTGTGCTTCTGTTTACCTACGGATGAAGAACATCATGTGAAGATCCTGATTGTTCTTGGGAGACTAACTTCTGAAGCTGGTCATAAAAACCTTCTAGCAGTGAAACAAACATAACAATGCAGCATTGTCCTTCATTATGACTGAGAATGAAAAATGTTTCTTCTTGAATGTTTAAACAAAAGCTGACTGCTGATGAGAGTACTACAAATCACCAGTATGCTGTGATAATTTATTTGGGCATTCTTACTAGAACTGCTGATTCCTAGTTAGAAATAATGCACATATGTAGGTAGGAGGAAGCCCCAAATAAACATTTTCCTCAGACAGGACTGACAAACTCTCCTCATACTTGTCAAAGGGCTTGCGGCTGCCTATGTGTGCTAGTTGCAGAGAGAGGTTAACTGAGTTCTACTTTGCAACTCAGTGGAGCTTTCGCAGATCCCAGCTTCAAGCATTCAAGTGCAAGAAGAGCTAAGCAAAAGCACCCAAATCCCTAGGAGGTAATGTGATGGGCTTTCTGAGTCACAAAGATTCTGGGAGCTATTTTGGGGCTAGAGCTGCTCTCATGCCTTGCTTAGGTCAGGAACAGAAGTGTTTTTTCACTGAGTAAAAATGGGTTTTTGTGCAGAGATTTCTAGCCAAGAAAATGTCACACTATCAATGCATACTTGGGGACAAACAATGCTCCCACTTACTTTGTAGAAAGGCCTCTTATGAAAGGACTTTCTTATGCAGAAAGGTCTTCTTATACCTACTATTAGTTGGTTGACAATGATGAGGGCTGCACTTGGACCAATGACTGTAGTTGTTCTGACATGGCAGAAAGGGGAAGGGAGTGGTCACATGGTAATTGTACCTTGAAAACCAGAACAAGCATGCACAGAATGGGCCAACAGTAATGCCATTTCTAAACCAATGCATACCCTACACAGCAGTCATATCAGGGATCACATTAGCCTGGGATCTGAAACCCATAGCTCTGTTGCACATTGGCATGCATTGGATGCACAACCAACCCTTTGCTGTAGAACTCAGCTTACAGATTCCTTGAACACACTGGTATTCATGCATTACAGGCAGGAAATAGGCTTGCTTTCATTTTATTTTTGCACAAATGGGTTGATATTTGCCATTGCTTGTTGATACAGGGCGCAATCCTGACCCCTTACATCAGTGCTTTCCAGCACCAACACAAGGGCAATGCAGCTCTGAGGTAAGGGAACAAACATTCCCTTACTTTGAGGAGGCCTCTGTGAGTGACACCCAACTGCAGGATAATACTAATACTAATACTGGTATTTATATACCAACTTTCTGGTCATTGGATTACTCCTCTGACTGTATTCAAGGCGGTTTATGTAGGCAGGCTATCTCTAAATCCCCGAGGGGATTTTTACAATAACAGAAAGGTTCTATCTTTCAAGAACTGCACAACATTTCAGATGGAACTTTCATGGTCTGGTATCACTTCTGGCCCCCAGTTGCCTCCCACACTGCAGGTCCTTCATTTTTCACTTGAAGGACAGCCAAGATGCTTCTTTGCTCACACCAAAGCAGGTGGAGCAGGTGGAATAACTCAGCTCATCTTGTCAGCTGCTTCAAGGTCTCGCCATTCACAGAGCTGCCGGTGGCCTCAAACTGGAAACCTTCAGATGTTATCTTCAGGCTAACAGAGGCTCTACCCTCTACACCAGACCTCCCACCTGCAGCAGATGTCCCATTAGCACTGCTATGCTAGTGCTGGAAAGCACTGACATAAGGGGTTAGGACTGTGCCCACAGTTGATAAACTCCTTTGACAGTTTAGCATTATCTGATCTCCATAGTGATATCTGTGACACATGAGTGACATTTTTGCTCAGACCAGTCTTACCAAAAGCCTATCCTATGTGGCTGTTTAGGGAAACCTTTCATAGGGTACAAGACTGACCACTGACATTTTGGCACAGAGATTTGATTAGTGTGGGAAAATAAGAAATGAAAGACTTTCTTATTCATGAAGGCTTTTAACTGATGGTGGGTCAGGCACTTTTTAATGATTTGTGATTCTGGGTGTTTTTTTAATGTTTTAATTGTTATATATATATATAACATTGTTTTCATATTGTTAGCTGCCTTGAGTCCCCTTTGGTGTGGGAGAAAGGTGAGATAAAAATACTATAAATGAATGAATAAATGAATGAATGAATGAATGAATGAATGAAAGACAGAAGGCTCAATTGTAAAGGCCTGCAGAAAGGATCAGACAGCATCAGGAGAGGGAGGTGGACAGGTGCAGAACTGAGGTTAAGGCTCTAAACCTAACCACACTTTTCTGAGAGTAAGCCTCATTGAACAAAATAGGACACACTTCTGAGAAGACCTCGTAAGGATTGTGCCCTAAGGCATGGATGGGGAGACTGATGAGAGAGGGCTGAATTGGCAGCCCCAGTAGGGAAAAGCTGGCTAGCATGACTATTGATATGGAGAGTTGACAGAGGTACCCTGCACATGCCCAATCTTGTCTGATCTTGGAAGCTAAGCAGGGTCAGGCCTGGTTAGTACTTGGATGGGAGACCACCTGGAAATATTGGGTGCTGTAGGCTTATACCATAGTCTTTCGAGACTGAAGGTTGCCAACCACCAACTGTTAAGGATGATGGGCGAAGAGGGGCCATGAGAGCCAACACTCTAGCCAACACTGTATGGTCTGTTGGATTAGCGTTCAACCTGGAGGCTAATGGATCCTGAGGGTTTCCTGAAGGCTCTGGGGGATTTTCCAGCTGCAAAGATTGGTGACACATCTGAGGCTGATTGCCCTCTGGAAAGGGGAAATGGCCAGGCCAGTGGATGAGATTGCTCCTGAACGATACCCACTGCAGACTCAGAGAGGCTCCTTGGCTTATTGAGGAGCTGCAGATGATGAAGCAACAGGGTAGAAATCTAGAGTGACAGTGGCAGATTGGCAGAAAACTTATGATGAATCAGATCAGACACAGAATAGAGCTCATTATAGAGCCTATTCCATGGTGGTGATAGCAGCAAAGTCAATTTCTTTCTCTGCTAACACTGCATCTGCAGAGAACCGTCCAGTGGAATTATGCCGTGTGGTGCAAAGCCCACATCCACCAGACCCCTCTGACTGATCAGGAGGAACATATAATTGCCTGCTGTGACATGTAGTACTTTGCAGATAAAATTGCTCATATTGGTCATGACCTGGAAGCCATAGTGACAATTTCTGATGATGTCTCCTTGGTGTCGACTTCTCCAGTTTTGTGGGATTCTTTTCAGCTTGGACATCCCAAGGATGTGGACAGACTCCTTTGGAGTATGAGGCCATCCGCCTGCCTACTTGACCCTTGCCTGGCTTATTAGGTCCACCTGGTAGGGGCTGGCCGAGAGGACAGGGAGAGTAGTTAATTCCTCTTTGGTGGAGAGGTCCTGCCACTATCCTTGAAGTGGGCAGTGGTTCAAAAAAGCCCTTCTAAAAAAGCCTTCCCTGGACCTCACTTTGCTAGATAATTACCAGCCAGTCTCTAATATCCTGTTTCTGGGCAAGGTGATTGAGTGGGTGGTAGCATCTTAAATCTAGAGGGTCTTGGATGAAGCAGCTTATCTGGATCCCTTCCAATCTGGTTTCAAACTGGGCCTTGGACGCCTTGCTGGATGAACCTACGCCAGGGACTGGAGCAGGGGAGTGTGTCCCTGTTGGTCCTGCTGGACCTCTCAGCAGCATTCAACACCATCAACTATGGTGTCCTTCTGGGCCATCTGCTGAGTTGGGAGTCGAGGGCACTGTGCTGTGGTGGTTTCACTCCAACTTGGCAGATAGGTCCCAGATGGTGGTGCTGGGGGACCCTTGTTCGGCACCCTGGCCCTTGAGGTGTGGGGTGCAGCAGCATTCAATTCTGTCCCCCATACAGAATGTTTCTACATGAAACATCTACATGAAACCGCTGGGAGATGTCATCCGGGGATTTGGAGTGGGCTGCCACCAGTATGCTGATGACACCCAGCCCTATCTCTCCTTTCTACCACATGCCAAGGCTGAAGCCTTAGAGCAGCCATTTTCAACCTTTTTCAGCTCTCGGCACACTGACGAGGCACTAAAATTGTCAAGGTGCACTACCAGTTTTTTACTTACATTAAATTACTACGTTAATTTACATTAATACTTTTTACATTAATTTACATTAATACATAATTTACATTAATTTCACATTAAAGTGAAAGAGATGTGGGGTGAGGGGCAACGATTGAAAGAAGTGCAGGATTCAGCTGGAGTGGGGGGGGGAATGTGAGGAAAGTGATTCTGGACCTTTGAAAAATACGGAGGAGTGAAGGGAGGGACAGTAAGACAGGTGCTAACTGCGATTATGAGATGGGGGGAGAATGTGCCTGTGGGAGGGAGTGGGATGGGAAGAAGTGCCAATTGCCTGCTCCTGTATTTAAGAAAAAAGAATGCGACAAAAAGCCTGATTCTAGGCATGTCTACTCAGAAGTAAGCCCCACTATAGTCAACAGGGCTTACTCCCAGGTAAGTGTGGATAGGACTGTGGCCCAGCACCCTTCCTCTGAAAGGCGAAAGACAAGGCAGGGAGGGTCGCCTTGGGCAGTTGCAGGCAACTGTGGCAGGAAAAGGGACTTTTGCTCCTTTTTCCCCCTGGCTGCCAAGTGAGGGTCAAAGCAGCCGCTTCTCCCCCGCGCCTGCAGCTACTGCCTGCTGCCTGTCTCCTCTGGCCCTGCAGCACACCTGAGGCTGCCTTGCGGCACACCAGTGTGCTGCGGCACAGTGGTTGAAAACCGCTGCCTTAGAGCGATGCCTGTCAACAGTTGGGGCCTGGATGAGGGCTAACAAGCTGAAATTGAATCTGGACAAAAAGGAGGTTCTCCTGGTCCAGAAATCCAGGTACTAGAATATTGTCCTGCACTGAACTGGGTTGCACTTCCTCTGAAGGAGCAGGTCTGCAGCTTGGGGGGTTCGCCTGGATCTGCAGCTGCTCCTGGATTCCCAGGTGGTGGCTGTGGCCAGGAGAGTCTTTGCCCAGCTTTGGCTGGCGCACCAGCTGCAGCAGAACTTGAATTGTGCAAACCTGGCTACAGTGATCCATGCCACAGTGACATCAAGCCCTAGTCTATGTGGGGCTGTCCTTGAAGATGGTTCAGAAACTGCAGTTAGTGCAGAACGTGGCAGCCTGAGGGTTCAACTCTGTCAAGTCACTGCTCCAGAGGCTGCACTGGCTGCCCATTTGCTTCTGGGCCTAATTCAAGGTGCTGATTTTTACCTTTAAAGCCCTATACAGCTTGGGGCCTGGGTATTTGAGAGACCGCCTTTTTCCATAAAATCCAGCTTGTTCTCTCTGGTCATTGGGGAGGGCCATTTTGTGTGTTCCACCACTGGTGGAGGTGAGAGGAGTGGTGGCAAGGGCCTTCTCTGTGGTGGCACAAGTTCTATGGTATTCCCTCCCTCTTAGCTTACAAACCACTCCTTTCTTAGAAGCTTTCTGGCAAGGCCTAGACATTTCTTTTTACACTCACCTTCCAAGTTCAGGATTTTTTTAAAAATGAGGATTTTATGCTGTTTAGTTTTATGGGCAACCTTTTTATTGTTTTACTGTTTGCTGCTTTTTTTTCTCTTAGTCTTGGCTTTTAATTGGTGTTTTAGGTTCACTGTTTTCAGGACATTTTAATGGACTTCTAGCTATCCCAAAAGATAAGAAAACATTGGAATTGCTAATTTCCATATACGTATAAGCATGTGCGCATTTCAAATTGTTTCTTGCCTAGCAGTACGCAGTGGTTAAATGTCACACGTTTGAAGAAGTGACCACTGTTTCAGGTGCTGGGAGAAGATGAAATGTGGAACATATTGAGATTAAAGGCATGTCAGCAGTGTATATTTACTGCGACTCAGTGATTGCTTCAGGCGCTGCTGACACTTTTCCAACCTGCTGTGTCTATATGGTGCAATGCATCTACCCTTCATCTGCCCACTGTTATCCACAATTCAAACATAAAATCAGTATAGCCCAAGGTTATGATGCTGAATATTGCACTAGATTGCAAAAGTTCGTATTTTTCCTGATTCCACTTTCTCTGCTGCAAAAAAAGCGCTTGTACAGAAAATCTGGTATTCTGTTACTGACGGCCCAATCCTATCCAACTTTCCAGCACCAGTGCAGCTGCGATGCAGCTCTGAGGTAAGGGAACAAATGTTTCCATACATTGAGGAGGCCTCTGAGACTGCCTCCTTATTACAGGACGCAGTGTACACCCCATTGGCATGGCTGCACCGGCACTGGAGAATTGGATAGGATTGGACCCGTAGTCATGGCAACTGAATGTGTGCGGCATCCTGCAGTGGTGGAGAAGTCATAGAGGCCTCCTCAAGGTAAGGGAACGTTTGTTCCTTTACCTCAGGGTTGCATTGCGGCTGCATCTGTGCTGGACAGTTGGATAGGACTGGGTCCTACTATTGCCATTTGGTTGAAAAGGAGAGATTCTCTGGGTTTTCTCAAATTCAACCCTTGTTGCTGCCAGTAAGAGGAAGAAAAAGAAGAACGCTTACAAAAGAATCAGGAACAATCGCTATTTTAGGAAGCATTTGATAGACAAATTTAGCTGGAATTTCTAGGAACAGTGCAAAGTGAGATATGTTTACTTACTTCTGGAATAATTCTGGATTACACCTTGACATGGGTGTGAAACCAGTATAACTCACATAGTTCCCCCAAAACAGTTATGGAAATGATAGTTTTGTGATGCTGGTGATTATTTGTTAGAGATCCCCAGGTTTTCATATTTATTATTTTTTAATCTTCTTCCAAGTATTTAATGTGCTACCCTTCAGTAAAACTTCCGGGGTGATTTACAACGTTTAAAACAATTAAAAATATATAACAATTTGTAGAAATACGATTTCCAAGGTTACTTGATTGTAATTCATGATGGTGAAACAAGTTTTCATTTAAAGTATTGACATGTTGGGGACATATTTACATATATGAGTTCCAATTCTCAAGAAACTAAATCAGGGTTCTCAGCCGGTGGTACACATACCACCGGTAGTATGCCGGGCAGTGTTGAGAAGCATATGCAGCCTGGCAGTGAGACCACAACAGGAGCTTCCAACAGTGATAGAAAGCTCAAGCCAGTGGACAGAGTGTGGTTTCCGAGTATAAGGAAAAGCTTGCCCGGCCACTTTGAGCCTCTTACTGACCTTGGAAGCTCCTGTCACAATCTCCAACTCCAGAAGTAACTAGAGGTGATGTCATCACCACTTGCTTCAGGTGGTACCTCTGAGGACAGCACAGTGGCAAGTGGTATGTTGGGGGAGCAACGCTGAGAAATGCTGAACAAGATCAGTGTCACCTCCACAACAAACCAAATCTGGTGGGGGAAAAACACTGCATAATTGAAAATAACCAAACACAGTCTTAGAGCCCAATCCTGAGCTTGCACTCCACCGGCAGTGAGTGTTGCAAACGTGCCGCAAAACATGTTCGTAGACCTCAGCGCTGATCCAGCGCCAGTGCTAGCTCAGCGCTGGCCGGCGCTGGGCTAGTGCCAGTGGATCACCAGTGCTCTGCAGCCTGGCAGTTGCGTGGACCGTCGGACAGCAGAGAGGTGAGTGGAGGTGTGGGGAGAGGCAAGGAGGAGGCAATCCAGGCGGGGGAGGTGGAGGGCGAGCAGGGAGAAGGCGTGCTGAGGGAAGGGAGAGGGGCGGGAGGGAGGCGGGAGCTCCACAGGATCCTGAGCCTCCAAGTTGGATCCGCCGACTGACACGGAGTCTCCTGATTCTACGGCAACCCAAGGCTACTCGCCTTACCTGGAAGAAGGGGACAAAAGATGCTGCCAGCACTGCCCACTTAGTGTTCAGAATGCTGTGGCAGCTATTTTCGGTGTTGTGGCAGCCCCACGTTCCAGCCAGCATAGGATTGGGCAGAAAAGGTAATTAGAAGTGTTAAACTCAGGCAATGGTGGGAGAAAAAGAGAACATAGAGAAATCAGCAGGAAGCAGCTGTACCATGTCAACGTTTATCAAAAAGCGGAAAGTCTGCTTGGCAGCAGTTGTGGGCACTAATGATGAGTTCAGGTATGAGGCCAGTTTATAAGCAGATCTGCTAGGCAGGATTTTTTCCCCTCTTTTCCAAATGCATGTACTCCTTTGCAAATTTCTAAGGATTAAAGTTGTCATGGGAATTCTAATTCTGAATTCCTGGAGGTTTAAGGGATTAGGGCCTCATCTTTACCACTCGACAAACATGGCATTTTATATTTAATTGTAAGAGACTTTCACTCATGAGTCATTCTTAGAGAATAGCAGCTTTATTCACAGTTGACTCCAGAACAGAGACACCATTGAGGGACAAATACTGAGATGGCTATGTCATGTCGACATACGCACACATCTATATGTACTGACCACAGCCTCGCCACAGACAGCAGCCTATCAGCCATTCTCAGTCTTACCACAGATAGAAGAGAAGCCGTACTATAATATTCAGGTATCCAGTGAGCAGTTAGATGTACTTTCTGATGCCTGTACAGTCTTGTATATGAAACTGCACCTTAAGCACAGTGCCAACAACACCCCCCCAAGTTATCTGACAGTTTACATTCCCACTGGTATATCAAATAATATATGCATACACTTCTTGCATTACTTTTCTCAAAACATGGCTTGAACAGACATATTGGCAAATGTCCTGAATGCATGTGAGAAAATGATTTGCGAACAGGCCAGTGTTCCCATGCATTCAACAGCTTCTGGGAGGTCATTAAGACAGAAGATGGAAAGCAATCCTAAAAGCACAAGTTCCTTCCTAGTGATGAAGTGAAACAACATTCCTGTTGAATAAATGTTGCCTTCCCCAGGTAACCGGTAACACCTTTTTGATTATACTCTATCCACAAGAGGATTTAAGAATAGAGAGGTTCTGGTGCATATTTTGGTCAAGAGGGAATAGCATCTTCCAACTGGTCTAACAGAAAGGAATGCTGTAATACAACAATTCTGACAACAATTCACACATAGAATGCACATTTTTGTTTCTCATAATACTCATTTTATCCTGAGTTGGATACACTTACCCAGAAACTCTTGCTCCACTTGTAATTAATAATGAAATGATTTTCACTTTTTCACTTGCAGGTTAGCACTCACCAGACCAGATTGGTGAAGCCAGAAGTTGCTCTCTGAGAAAGTGTCCTTATGCCCTGATAGCTGCACTTTATTCTAGTCTTACTATGAATGTAAAACTTGCCTTGATAGATGGACCAAAAAATCCTCCTGTGGCGCAGTGGGCTGAAGTGTTGGGCCTGTAATTGGAAAACCAAGGTTCAAACCAAAGAGGTATTTCAAATCTAATTTTTAAATCTTACTTCACTTCTAAATCTTGGGAGACAATGTATCTGAATTGGAGTGGCAAAATATGCAAGCACAGCTGTCAAAACATGAATGGAGTGTATGCATCTAAATAGCTGGATTTCCCTGCATTAACCATGGAACATTAAACAGCATTATTTCCTGAACCTAATGTTGTTTAATACAAGGAACCTAAACATTAAAACCAGTATTTGCCAACTACAGTTGATCCTGCCACAGTTGATCCTGTATATTTTGCCACTGAAACTTTTACGTGAGTTCAAACCCCTCTTCACAATCGATATTTCCTGTGAAGCTTTTGACCCAACCTCCTAGTCCCAATACTATACTATAATGAAGTCTAAGTACACGTACCTAAAATAATCACATACTGTTTCCCTGCACTCACTTCTGTGTCTGTTGTCTCCTTAGTGTCTGTGTTTAGACTGGGAACATTGTAACAAGAACTTGTCTTCCCATCTTTTCTTAAAGCACCTTCCACACAGAAGGCAATAGATCAGGGGTTCTCAAACTTCTCAGTATTAAACCTCCACAGATAAGTCTTTGTGGGGGCGGGGAAAAGGCAGGATTGCGCCGCCTTTTTTTCTGTACAGCGATTTTCAACATTTATCATCTCACGGCACACAGACAAGGTGCTAAAATTGTCAGGGCACACCATCACTTTTTGGACATTTGACAAGGCACACGGAACTGCTGGCAGGGGGCTCACAACCTGCAGTGGCCCTATGAATAAATGACCCTCCCCCAAACTCCCACGGCACACCTGTGGTCCATTTGTGGCACAACAATGTGCCACGGCACACTGGTTGAAAATCACTGTTCTAGCACATCTTACCTCCTGCCAGGGTCCGGGGTGGCAAGAAAGCCACAGAGCGCTCTGCAGGGCTCCCAATGCTTGTTAAAAGTGAAAATAGCGATTGCAAAACCGGAAGTGGGTCACGATCACTATTTTCATTTTTTACAAGCTGTGGGTAGCCCTGCAGAGCATTCCATGGGGCTCCTCACACCCCCTGGACTCCAGTAGGAGGTAAGATGTGTTAGAAAAAAGCCCCCCTGCCCCTGTAGTGGTGCAATCCTGGGGATCGCGTCACTGCCTCCCTCCTTCCCCTGCCCCTTAAGGGGGCAAAGGCCAGGGCTCTCAGGCTGGGGTGTTGCGATGCCCCAGTTTGAGAATCACTGCACTAGATAAATACATGATTAATAAAGTATGGTTTGACCTTGCTATGAAATGCATTACATAGCCTTAAGCCAGTCATGATCTCTCAGTTTAGCCTACCTTTCAAGGCAGTTGTGAGGCTAAAAGCTGTTTCAAACTCCTTGGAGTTTGAGGTAAACATTTAACAAACCCTCCCTCTCCCTACAGCACAAAGCATCTTACAGTAGGATTTAAGAACAATGGTGATGGCAGCCCCCCTCCCCCGCCCCATGGTTTATCCTCTAGCACAGGGGTACCCAAACCCCGGCCCTGGGGCCACTTGCGGCCCTCAAAGACTCCCAATGCGGCCCTCAGGGAGACCCCAGCCTCCAATGAGCCTGTGGGCCTCCAGAAACTTGCTGGATCTCACACTGGCCCGACACAACTGCTCTCAGTGTGAGGGCAACTGTTTGACCTCTCGCTTTAGCTGTGGGATGAGGGCTTCCTCCACTGCTTGCTGTTTCATGTCTGTGATGCAGTAGCGGCAGCAAAGAAAAGGCCAGCCTTGCTTTGTGCAAGGCCTTTTATAGGCCTTGACCTATTGCAAGACCTTCATTCATTCATATAAGTTCCACCTCTAATATATTCATTTATGTAAACTTATGTAAATTTATTCAAATTTTAAATGTAAATTAATTATTTTTTCCCCTGGCCCCTGACACAGTGTCAGAGAGATGATGTGGCCCTCCTGCCAAAAACTTTGGGCACCCCTGCTCTAGCACCTGGATGAAATGCTGCCTCTAAACACAAAGATTCTGTGTTTAGCTTTCACGGATATTAGCTGTTGATGCTACTCTCCCTGAATTGGTCTAACCCTTCTAAAAAAGGCCATTTGAGTCACTACCATCTTGTAGCAAAGAATTCCATAAGCGAATGATGAGAGTATTTCCTTTCCTTTCCTTGAGCACAGTTCTAATCAAAACTCTCCATCATCACACTCCACAATTCCACTCCAGCAGGTGGTGCTGAAGACAAACTCAAGTGAGGTGCTCCTGCAGCAATGCCTTTGGTGCATAATCTGCTAAACTATCTGCAGACTTGACCAACATAATGTATCTCATTCAGTGGCATAGCTAGGAGGGTGTAGAGGGTAGCAGTTGCACTGGGCATCAAGCTTTAGGGGGGCAACAAGCTGAGCTTGACACTAGCGACCAAAATTGTGAAAACCTTGGTATGTACGAATAATACCATCATGTTATATATCATTGGAAAGGTAATTTTATGCTGAATGCAATGAAGCAAACTGCACTGAAATATCTGCATTATATCAAAAGTTATGGCCAATTAACCAAAAAATTAAAACACAACTGCCTTAAGGAACGAAAAGTGGATTTTCTTAACTCAAAACTGACCTATGAAACTGATTGTTCTGAGAGGCAATGACATGTTATTATGTTATTGACATGTTGCAATGACATGTTATCATGATACAGCATGAAATTAATACGGTGTTAATATGAGTCTGCTCTCATTTCCATGTATCATAATACAATTACCCCTGCTAACTGGATAAAAAGGCATTTTTCAAGGTGTGCCCCTCTTATATTTAGCAAGGGGAGAATAATCATCCCTCTTCACCCCTGCACAGTGTCTCTGACCAATAAAGGGCATAGTTTTTATTTATTTACTTAATGAAAATTGATTTTGTCTGGGGGGGGGACTACAAATCTTCTTTGACCCCAGATAGCAGATAGATGCCTTAGCTATGCCACTGACTGAGGGAAGGCAGCAGAGCAAGTGGGTGGCAAGTTGCTGGGGGGGGGGAGGTGAGTTCCTCCCAAGTTTCACTTTTTAAAAGCCTGGACATGATGTCACTTCCTGTTGTGACATCACTTCCGGGGCAACATTTTGAGCTTGGCACTGGGCTACATTAGCTACGCCACTGATCTAACTTAGTGCAAGCAGCTTTCTCCCACTAGTGTGATGCTTTGGTGAATCTGAACCAGAGATAGCTGAGTTTAAATCTCAGCCCAGACATGGGCAGCTCCTGCCATCTTTACCAGCATGTAAAATGAAAAAAAAAACAGTCATAATAATCTAAATAAACTTGTCACAGATTTTCTGTAAGAAGTGATTACTATAAAAGTACTAACAACATGTTCTGACAACATAGCTTCTCATGCCTTAGTTTGAGGCTTCAACATACAGGCCACAGGCATTGGAAATGTTCGGAAAAGGAAATTACATTTCCCAGGGTGGAACTCACCCTAGCACTCACTGGAAATCAATCAAGTGGCCCACTTTGGTTTATGTCAATGGTGTGGACTGGAAATTGTGTGAATGAGCAGTGGCTGAGGCAACCTATGTGAACTGTAAAGATGATGCTCCAAATTAAAACCATTGGAACACGCACTAAAACTAGTGCTATGTCCCCAGTTGGCCAGTGACTAGGTGATTGGAGCCACAACATAGGACAAGGCAGCATGACCACCACCACCCCCTGCTACACCCACACCCAAGGAAGGAAAAAGTATTGTGTCACTGCAAACTTCCCCATTTACTCTTGAGGTGGGGCTATCTAGCTTCCTTTCGGTTAGCCACAATACACCATCCTAGCTACTATAACCTCTTTTAAGATTTATTCCAGGAAGGGGGAAGGGAGGGTAAACAAGATACTCTCTCATGTTCCCGATTCATACCTGAGTTCTTTTGAAATGGTGGAGGGGAAGTAGGTAGTTCCCTAGCAACAACTCACAACAGAGCTGGCTTTATGAGCTGCAGGGCCCAACTGGAAACATTTTTTATGGGGCCCCAGGTTCACAGCCAAGGTCTGTAGAATCTTAGAGATATAAATAAATTTAGTTTAGATTTGTATCTCTATGGCAGAATGGAAAGCAATCAAAATGTGCACTTAAAAAGTGCATGTAAGTTAATGGGCCAAATGGATCTAAGCACATTTTAATATAAAATTGCAAACAGGAATATACTACCCTAGCGTGGGACCCCTTAGGTACTGGGCCCAATTGGGAGCAATTGGTTCAATTGGCTGAAAACCAGTCCTGAGTCACCTAGTTCCCCCAGTGCATTCCTTTCCATTTCCTCCTAGTGCAGTGGTTCCCAACCTGGAGTACATGTAACCCCAGAGGTACTTCCCAGGACCTTTAGGGGTACTTGAAAAAGAGCTGAATAATTGCGGAAAAAGGGAGGTCTGTGTTAGAATGCTCTGCAGGGCAGGCAAGGCAGGAAAGAAGGCAGCTAGCTGGCTGCAAAACTACCAAGTGCTAGTTTTTGGTCACCAAATTGTGTACTATCAGATATAGATCAGTAGTTGAAAACATACATTTGAAATAATAGCTATATTAAATATAAACATTTTGCTAAAATGAGGGGTACAATTGATGCCAAGGGGTACGCAAGTGAAAAAAACATTGGGAACCTCTGTCCTGGTGGGTTCCGCTATGAGAATGATGCAGTCCAACTGGGGAGATCAATGTGTTAGGGCCCAATCCTATCCAACTTTCCTGCACCGGTGCAGCCGCAATGCAGTCCCGAGGTAAGGGAACAACTGTTCCCATACATTTAGGAGGTCTCTGTGACTGCCTTCCTACCACAGGATACAGTGCACGCTCCACTGGCACAGCTGCACCAGCACTGGAAAACTGGACAGGATTGGGCCCTTAGTTGGCAACTCTCTCGTAAACTGGATTTGGTTGAAGAGTAAGCAGCTGTTGATCCCTAAGGTATGAATTGATGCTGTGGTTGTATATAAGTTTCCCTACCCAAGAGTCACCAACAGCAAATGCAACAGGAGTCAGCAGAACTGTCTGATGTATAAAACCAGCAACTATCCCGAGGAACTCTATTTATAAAAAGTCTATATTTCTGCCAGACTATCCTCAAGGCAGCTTATAATATAAAACTTAAAAAAGCAAACACTTAAAAATGTTAACAATACAAAAGAGCCACAAGAAAACATTTAAAGAAAGAAGTTTACAGCAGCAGCAGTTAAAGGCCAAATAAAGGCCTTTTGGCAGCTTTCTGAAAGTGGGGGGAGGGGAGGTAGTGATATGGACCTCCCTAGGGAGGTCATTCCACAGTCCAGGTATTGCAATAGAAAAAGCCTCCTCTTGCACCCCCACCCACCAAATATCAGGCAGCGGATAACAATCTAGTGGGCGCAGGTAAAAGTATAAGAGAGGTCATGAGCCCTATGCTATTCTACTCAGGGCAGGAAAGTAGCAGAACTTGGCAACACAAAGTGTTCATCTAGGAACCTTCCTAGTCATGACGTGATAAATCTGTGAATCAATTTCACAACATCTTTTCCAGTCTCTGAAAGCAACCAGTGGAAGAGTGGCAACCAGTCGCAACCACTGAAAGCAACCAGTGGAAGGTGTCTAGCCTTCACCTAGCCTTCACCCTCATAGCCCCATCTGAACAGACCTCTGAAGCTACGGTCAGCTGCAGAGAAGAAAACAGGAGTACATATGCTTTCCTCTCTAAGGCTAATAGCAGTGTTGGGAAGCGGGATTTGCATCAAGGAATCAGCATGTGAGGAAGGAGTTAACAACTCCCTATGGAAATCTCCCTTCATGGCTACTTCATCAGGAGATCCAATCATGGATCTCTCACATTCTGTCTCCCATGGCCCTTAGATCCAGCCTGCAAGGTGGCAGAATTGTTTAAGGAACAGGTGTACACCAGGTGGACATGGAATATTACCTTTCCCCCCTTGTGAAGTCTCAGAGAGTTTGCTTCGCAATCCAGATCAGAGTGCCATATTTGTGATAGGGAAAGACTGCTTCTAAGCAAGATTAGTCAGTTAACACTAAGGAACATGTTTTGTCCTTTGCACATGCTTTGACACAATTACTATCTGGCTTGCATTACTGATATATACAGGTGTGCGCCACTTAACTACAGGAATACGTTCTCCAATTGTTATTTGATTAGGTCATCAAGTGAATATTCAGCCCATCTACTGCCTTTGTTGTGTAAACAGACACTCCCTGCCAGATGCTAGCTGGCTGCACAGGCTGCTGGAAATAGATTGCCTCTTCTTTGCATTAAGAGCCTCTGTTGTGTAAACAGACACTGCTACAGGCTATGGATGTAATTGCCTCATTAAGAGCATCTTTATTGTGCTTTGACCACTGTAATATATGCAGTCCTTCGTTAAGCAAACAGTTGTTAAGTGGCGCACACCTGTAGTTTGAATATGGTAAGCACTACTAGTGTGGGACATCAGGTTCAATTATTTCCTTTGCCTGAGGTCCACCACTATCAGCGTACAGCATGATCTGTAGGTAAGCTGTTATATATATGGTCTCATGTGTCGTATCCCCTGGGGGCTGGGGATAAGAATAGGCCCTCAGTTTGGCTGTACTTGTCCTAAGAGGCGACTAAACAGCCACCGGGTAGATGGGACTCCTTGCCTGGGAAGGCAGCTCATCTGAGAGAAGGAAAACTCTGATCCCAAACCTCCACTGCCTTGTGGCTACATACAGTTATGGAAAAGGCTTCAGGAGTCAACCTCGAGGCAAAATCCGGAGCCGGAGTCCCTGAGGCAGTCCCTGAACACAGTCATGTTCTGGCAACTCCTGCGATGCCGCTGGAACCAACCGTATTGGCCTCTGCCTTTCCATTGGACCATTTCAGCGACGTGGAGAGGGGGGTTTTGCTGCATGGGTAACAGCCTATCCTCCATACCTACTTTACCCAGGCTCCGCGCACTGGAGAGGACACTCTGTTCCAGAACCACCATTCAGAGCGTGACACCATAGTCTTCCGAGACTGAAGGATGCCAACTACATGTGTTGAGTCTTTGGGTAAAGACTTGGGTGGCTTCAGATATAATAGTAAACCATGTGTGCAAGCCCATGCTCCCATGTCCCATGCTCTTTCTTGTAGCTGAAAACCACACCATGGTTTTCTGCTAAAAGAATGAGAGAGCTGCAGGCTCACACACTCCCGTCTTCTCCTTTATTGTGTAACAGAAGGGGGGGGGGGGAAGGAAGGCTTTTACTTTTGATGTTAATTGAACCACAGCTCTACATTACACAAACCATAGCTGAAACAAACCAAGATCAAATCCTGATTTGTACTAAGCCACCATTTCCTGAGTCCATATATAACACAGGTCTGAAGATTAATTAAAACTAACAGCAAAAGCTTTCTCTTTCATACAAAACAAGAGATTAGGAAGTGTGTGTGTGTGTGTGTGTGTGTGTGTGTCCGTGTCCATTGTTTTCCTGAGCTCATTCTCATTGTGAGAATGCTTTTTCATTAATTTAACCTGCCTTTGATGCTATTTAGGTATCTTCTATAATAATTTAGGTAAAACAAGGAGAAATAAGTAGAGTTTTTAGCTCAAGATAGTGATAGTGATATCCTGTCAACAGTGAGAACCCACCTCAAATTCCAACTTGCAACATGGGACTGACCTCTAAGAGCTCAGTGGACAAGGAGAGAGGCCACAGTTGGTCTTTTTCTGCCTAGTGGAGGCATAGATATATTTTATGTATCCATAAAATACATCATACATATTGATAAAATGCAATATGTGAATGCATGTGTGCAAAGGCATTTATTATACAAGAATGCTTGTCAAGGAGGTGACAACCCCTTGCTGCAGATACACTCAGCTTTGCCAGTGGGTAAAGGGCAATGTGTGAAGTGGCCTGCAGTAGCTTAGATTCAACTAAAATTCATTGGGAGAAGACTACTTTACACATTAGTCCTTCAAAAAAGCTCCAATTAAAGGTAGTTGATGGTGATGCTGTTCAGTTACTACTGGCAACTGCCGAAGTACAATAATTCAAGCACCACTTAAATGCTTACAATAAGTTGCACTTGTTACAAAACACATAAAAAGGAGGGGAAATAAAACATTTTTGATGTTATAAACTGCTTCCTTTTGAAGAATTGCTTTTGTTCCTGACTCAATGCTCAACTCTTCTCAAGTATTTTTGGGTTCAGCAATTTATGGTCTGCCAATTTTTCCACCCCCCCCCCCACTTTTGGACAAATTCCAAGAAGGAATGTTTTTATTGAAACAAATCTCTGCCTATAGGGAAATTTTGTTTAGGACAAAAGCCATATGTCTTCATCAGAAACCTCCTGACCTACCTCATCTATCTCTCTTACACTCCAATCCAAAACATTTGGTCTGGCAACATTAGGCTTTTATAACATTAATACAACACTGACATGTTAAGGGCACAATCCTAACCCCTTCTGTCAGTGCTTTCCAGCACTGACATAAGGAGTTAGGATTGTGCCCTAAATGTTGCACTAGTGAAGTTGTTTGTGTGGGATGGGATGGCTCTCCTAGATGGCCAAATTCCATCAAGATTTATATGTATTTTATATTTTTATGTTTTTATTGAAATGTTTTTTGATGTTGTGAGCTGCCTTGGGTGCCTTTCCAGCAGATTGATTGATAAATAAGGGCACAATCCTAACTTGCACTGGAACAGCCAGGAGGCTTGCACCGTATCCAGCGCAGGATTGTGACCAGAAGCGGCTTAGCCTGAGGCAAGGGAAAACTTTTCCCCTTACCCCTGGGTAAGGGCTGCTGGTGCCTATGGGTCTCCTCAGGCTTGCGCCACCTCCTGAGTTGGCGCAAGTCCGAGGAGAGCGGAAAGGCTTGAAGCCGCTCTGAACTCCCTGGGAATGGGGGTTGGGATCTGACATAACTGCTGGATCCCAGCCCCGCCTCCTGCTCCCCACTGGCCCGCTCCTGGGGCTGCCTATCACCCTCCCTCCCCCAGCCCAGGAACGCCTCCCCTCCTCCTCCTCCCTGCCCCCCCACGCTTACCTCTCATCCTTACGTCGGCTCGGGCTCATCCGAGCCGACGCAAGGAGCTGGGGGAAAGCTGGGGTGGAGGCTTCTGTCAGCCTCTGCAGGCCGGCGCTTCTCAGAGCGCCGGCCTGGCTTCCTTCTGAGGAGGAGCAAACACGCATTATGGCACTTTTTCAACCCTCCCAGGAGTTTGGATTGCACCCTAAATAACTAAATTTCCAGAAGGATATATTCTAACAATGCCACAAAAGGAACTGTGGAGAAATTTCAGGTGCAAAGATATCAGGGTGTCTATGTGTAGGGGGTAGAGTAGGCAGATAAAGGGTTTTCTTTAAAAAAAGTAAAACCAGGAAGCAGTGATATCCTGGTTAAGAGCCCATTGCTTTCTTTGGTAACTCTACCATAAAGTCAAGAGACAATCTCTCTAATCTAATAGTATGGGAAGAGAGCAGGAAAAGGCTGGCTCAGGAAAGGGAGGGTGTGTAAGAAACAATGAAGGGGAAAATGTGATGGGAAGGTCTTTGACTAAAATGAGAAATGAGATCAAGGTCAGATTCACAGCACAACCCTATGCATGTCTACTTTGGAAGTAAGCCCGAATGATTTCGATGGGACTTTCTCCCAGTTAAATGTGTATAGGATTTCAGCCTCAGTGAATGAATGGACTAATGCAAGCTTTTGTTTTGTGATTCATTTTCCACAACTAAAATTGGGGAAATTAATCTTGATCTTCTTTGATGAAGGAAGAATCTTCTGGTGTAGCAAGAGAGCAGCTTGCAAGGAGTGACTTGCAGAGAGAAAGCACACTGCACGAATTTGGCATTTAATGAAATTCACAGTTCTCATCACTGGACTCTACCCAGTTGTAACCCAGCTATGGCCTCTTTGAGGCCTAAAATGAGCTGGGGGTGGGCATGATTCCCTTCTCCTCTTTGAGGGGGAGAAGCTTTAAGGATTCAAGCACTGAATCCCACATCATGTTATCCCTATGAAAGTTAGCTCTTCTATGCTACTGCAGCAGTGAAATTCTGAGTGGGCAGGGTACAAGTGTTTGCGTTTTACCTCTCTGACCCCATCCTTCAGCTTCTCATACAGCTGAGCTATGTATAATACTGATAAAAGGCGCCACATCAATGAATGTTGAATGGAAGCAAATTAAATAACAACAACAATAATGAAAAGTGATAGACATATAGTTTGAGGCGGGGTGGGGGTGGGAAGAGTCCCTCTGCTTTGATCTAATTCTGGGGTCGGCAACCTGTTTTTTTGGAGCCGCACGCGGCTCTTTCAGCCTTCTGGTGCGGCTCCCAAGAGGGGCTGGAAGCGGGGTGCCTTCCCCGCCGCCGCCCAGTCCCGAGGGCGCCTCTCTCCGGCGCGATGTGCTGCGGGCGCTGGCTGCTGGTGAGTGCGGGGCGCCGCCCTCACCCACAGCAGCTCCTTCCTAGGCAGGCGGAGGCAGCGGCGCTCTCCCGGACCTGCTCTCCGCGCCCCACTGCGAGCAGGTGCCCGCAGGCTCCGCACTGTAAGCAGGTGCGGGGGACAGCCGGGCACCTCTTCCCTGTGCTCTTCCTTCCTTCACCCTGCAGCGGGCTGAACCGCAGGACAGGGCCGCTGGTGGCCGGCGCGGGGGGGGGCGCTTCGCAGGGACCCCCGTGGCCGGGCTGAGGCAGGGCGCTGCCAAGCCTCATCACCCCTCCTCGGTGAGAGCCCGCGCAGTCACAGCCCAGGTTTGAGGGGCAGGTGGGAGCCCCTTCTCCCTCCCCTCAGGTGAAGCGCGAGGGATGGTCCCCGCTGGCTGGCTGGCTGCCTGCCAGCCTGTCTTGGGCCTCCCTGGGTGCAAGGGGAGCCCTGTCCTTTTCAGTGGGGCTCACTACTCAGCACCCACAAAGCCCATTTTCTCCCCCCCTCCCCCCCTTGTGACCTTAGCGCGGCTCCAGAGTCCAGGATGCAAAGAATAGTCACATCTCCCTGAAGACTACAAGTCCCATCATGCAATGCAACCAATCTTTAACTGCTTCATGGCTGGGGAGGCTTTTGCGATGCTCCCCTTTCCAACTGAACCAGAGCTTGTGCGTTCCCCCCCCCCATTGACATGTCTGATGGCAGCAGCAGCAGAATCACTACCACGAAGGAAGGAGGGATGTCGTTGGCTGGCTCGGAAATGTGCTATTCAGCATTGCTCTCTCGGTAGAAATGTGCAGAGCCAGGAAGTGGGGTGGTGGTGGAAGACTGAAGAGGGCTGTAAGAATCGTGCTTGAAAAGATAAGGGGGAGCGAGGGAGGGAGGGGAGGTTGATGCAAACGTGGGGCATTTTCTGGGCACACAGAGCCTCCCACCGGAGACCTTATGCTTAAGGATCAAACTTGGGGAGTGTGTGTGTGTGGGGGGGAGGATGGGGTGGGTATACACACTGTGAATGTGGACACACGTGTACATGATTGGGATGATGTGCTGATGATGCCTAAGAAGGGAGAAAGAGGATCCCACAGAATCTGGTCAAGGGGGGTCTGGGGAAGAGGAAGGGGGGATGGAAGGAAGGGGGAAGAGGTTATAAAAACTTCTGCATCCATCCTAGCAGTCTCTCTCTTCCCCCCCATTCTATTAAAGTAGGGATATGGGAGGGAGAGAGAAAGAGAGAGAGACTGTTTGCAAATGGTTGTGGCCAGGAAGAAGAGAAATCCCCCCCCCCCTTGACCAGGCGTCTGAAAACACAGGACAAGAATGTATGACAAAACTAACTAAAAGCTACAAGAGGGGGCTACATTATAAAAATGGGACCTATAAGAGCATAAAGGTAAAAAAAAAACTATATATGCAGTGTTATCTTCATTTTAGATGTCAAAAGGCTTTTGTGGCTCCCAAGGTTTTCTTTTCTCCGGAAAACGGGTCGAAATGGCTCTTTGAATGTTTAAGGTTGCCGACCCCTGATCTAACTGGAAGGATGACAAATGAGTACTTGGCACCAAGTGATGTGGTGGGACCGTAAAAGCAAACCTCAGCTTACAGGCAGTCTCTGATGTATGAACATCCAAATTATGGATGTCCAGAGTTATGGACAGCCATAATTTTCATGCAGGCATAGTCTGTCCAGCCTTATGCTTTCACACCTGCACAAAAGCTGGCAAGAGCCGGCTGGATGGCTGCGTTGGTGCTTCTACACAGGTACAGTCTGCCCTGATTCATGTTTTCACGCTTGTGTGATAGCACTGTTCCAATATGCGTTGGTTCTGACTTCTGGTCAAATGCCCGGAAAACACCTGGATGCAAGTCGGGGACTGCCTGTATGCTCTGATTTAGTCTGTGCTTTGGTTTGCCAAGTTGTGTCCAGAATTGCACTCTTAGAGCACAATCCTAACTCGTACTGAAATAGATACGCTGATAGGTCTGCACTGTGTCCAGCGCAAGGTAGGTTGGGGCTTGGGTGCAACACAGAGTAAGGGGATTTTATTCCCCTTACCCCAAGAAACATGCCAGTCAGCCCTATGGGGCTACTGGGATCCATGGTTGCGATTTCATGGGTGCAAATCCAAGCAGCCCTTTTAAGGCTGCTTGGGCCAGGGATGGGGTTAGGATTTGGCCAGTGCTACCGTGGCCGGTCCTAACCGCCCCCCAGGCCTGATTCACCTCCTGGGCCCCCTGTCCAGAAATGCCCCCTCCTCACCCCTGTTCTGCCTTGTCACCATCCTCACCCACCCCCTCTGCCAGTCTGCCCGGGTTGGCACATACTCACTGTGTTCAGGTGCCCAAGGGGAATGTGCTTTATGGCACGTTTGCGATAGTCAGGAGCCGGCACAAGGGACTTGTGCTGGCCCGGGGGGGGGGGGGATAGGATTATGCTGTTATAGATAATAATTGTTGATCTTTATTTTCCAAAGTCATATTTCCAGCAACCCTTACCCTGAAGCTGCAGCAGAATCCTCAGGCCAGGAATCTTCAGGACAGGAAAAAAAGTGTAGGATCAATTATTACAAGGCAGGAGTTTGATGAAAAATTCTGTCCTCATTCTGCTTAACTAAGTTTCCTGCTACAGTACAAAAAGCTTCTAGTGTGTGGACAAATCAGCAGCAAGCCTGTGCAGCTAGGCCTGGAGAGAAGTGCTGACAGCACTCCAGTATTATCAAACTCTGCTAAAGCTGGTGGGTTCCAGCAGTCACACTCATGTGTGACAAACAACAAACAATTTACTAGGATAGGTAAAACAGTGTCACTTGCAATCACATGGGAATGGAATATAAATACAGGATTTGAGAGTGTGGTTAAGTGTTTAATTGGGCTTCTGTGGTTGCTAGTTCAATAAACTTCACAGGTTTAGCAGCATATTTGGCCCTTATTTTTTATGACTTTCATAATACAACCTGTTCGACAACAGCCCTCCAAACTACTTTTGTGTCTTCTCTGCTGCTAAGAACCTTCTGTTCCCAACTTCTTACCATGAAGTCTTCACCATCCTTCATAATGGGACCTGCTCCCACCCTGTATGTGCTTTTGATTGCCTCCTTTAAAACCAATCCTCCCTCCAAAAAGGCTTTCGCCTCCCTTTCCAGGTCACACCATTGGTTTTGGGGAAATGTAGTCTATAGGCTCAGCAGTCATAAGACAGCTTTTTATGCAAGAATATTTTCCATGCAATTTTCTTGTGGTTGACAAAGAGGCCTTACAGATCATAAAGGTTCAAGATCATGGCCTTCCATTACAGCTGTTCACATGACTGGCTACACCCAGAGACACATCTTTGGTTGAATGACTATGCCTAGGCTGGGGTCATTTCAAAGTCAAGCAGATAGCTCTGCCTGTACTTGAAGTCCTTTATCTGCATTACTAGACTCCATGTGAACTTTAACTTAGGGCACAATCCTAACCCACTTTCCAGCACTGACATAAGGGCAATGCAGCTCCAAGGTAAGGGAACTAACATTCCCTTACTCTGAGGAGGCCTCCGTGAGAACCACCCAACTGCAGGATGCAGCACACGTCTCATTGGCACAGCTATGCCAGTGCTGGAAAGTGGGTTCGGATTTGGGCCTTAGAGATACAAAGATGTCATTTATTGGTGTCTTCTCTGTCATTGTCTTAATAGGCTTGAATGTCTGTCAGACATCTTCCTGATCTTTCTTTTGAGGAACTGCCTGAGACCTGAGAAGGATGAAGGAACAGGATGAGCAGGGCTAACACAGTGCTTTCAAAGTCTAGTATTATCACCCTCACTGGCTTTCAGTAACAGAGGCAAAGAAGAAGCAACCACCTCTCTCCACTTCCCAATGGGGCCGATCGAGCGAGGCTGAAAGCAACACTTGAAGAAACCTGAGTCACTTCCCTTGCCGGGGGTGGGAGACGAACCCAAAATGAATATTTTAAGCTTTTTTAAAAAATGTATTCTTTAACTTAGTGCATAAAAGTTCAGAAATCTCTATTGCAGAGAAATCCCATTAAACATTATTTAGAAATAAGCCCCACTGTGCTCTTTGTGGTTTACTCTACAATAAGTGTGCACTGGAATTGCAGTCACTGATAACTGCAATTAGTCACTGATAATTATCAGTTATCTTTCTGATAACATGCAAGTAATGGACTATCCCCTACCCATCAGCAAGCTGGAAAACTGAGACAATTCTATTAAAACTAAGCAAACAAATTTATGTTCCTTTTATAGCTACTATAGGTTTTTTATCCATTTTTAAAAATAACTCATTCTTTTCTGTTTATGGATTCCTTTGTGACTAATCCATTCACATGAGCTAAACCTATGCAAAACTTGATTTGAAATGTCCTTCTGCAAAAAAAAATAAAAAAATACGGCAATATTTAAGAGGAGATGCCTTCCATTTTAGTTTAAATTTACTTTGTACATTACCTCTCTCTCCAGAACAAAGTCTCAGATGAAATCTTGCCAGCTAGAGAGAACCACTGTGCACTACCCAAAAGAAGAGCACAAGTGAGCAAGAGGGCAGATTGTTACTTTCTTGACCTCCCTCTCAGGGTGACATGGTATGGAGGTGGAGTTGAGCCTTCTGGGCCCATTCTTCAATGCTGCATCTCAGAAGAGCATAGAGGAATAAGTGAAAGGATGAGGCAGCTATATCTGGTACATGAGCAGCATCCCCTGCACATTTCCATATCCAAGGGGTTTAATGCTCATTGCTGCCTTGCGGGGGGGGGGGGGGGAGAAAAGCAAGCAGGCAGAAGGGACCAAGATATCAGGCATGGTCCTTCCCAGCTATAAGTAGAGGTGTCAGGAATTGCACTTTGGGAACATGTTACATATGTAGTGGCGGTTATGTTTACTCTCCATATACGAATCTCCCTGAATTCATTCTCTTGTAAATGTTCTAGATTAGGGGTGTCAAACTGTTTGACTCAAACATAAGGCCCACAGGTGACATATGGCATTTGGAAGCTTTTAATCTGTCCCTCATGATAATTGGGTTCTCCCAGCACCACCATCAGCTGCTCTCAGCTGCTGAGCTGCAAAGTGATGCCTCTGCAGAAGTGGTGCTGCTGAAAGGTGGCCTGAATGATCATTGGGCTCTCCCATATCCTGAAAGTATGATCAAGGTTTGCATATTTTCTCTTCTGTCTTTTGCAGCTAATGCAGGCTTGAGAACAGGTTGAGTTTCATTATTCCCCGAGGGTTCCTTTCCAGCAAAAATCACATTAAAGCAAATCCATTGAAAAAGCAATGTCCTTTTGCTAGGTAATTTAAAAACAGCATTGCTGACCTTTGTGATGTAAGTTGGAATCATTAAGCAGACAATCCATCAGTCTGTCTCCAGGTGCTTAGAAAGGCTTCACTCTGAGTCAGCGACCCCTCCCTTCACCCAGAGCAAAGTGATTCTCTTTCTTTCACTTGCTCTGGGGGAAGGGAGGGGTAACTTGCCTTGGAGTAAAGCTAAGTGCCTGCAGCGAGAATGATTGATGGATTGTCAGCTGGTTGCCCTCTCTCACATTAATGAAGTGATTGTTAAACAACTGTTTTTCTTTAATTTAAAGGTCCCTTCTCATTGTGTTGAGATAGAAAAATCACACGCAAACCAACATGACATCATTCACATGTATTGCATTATGAAGATTGTAATCCTAAACACAATTACTAGAAGCAAGCACAGTGAGACTTACTTTCAAGTGAACATGCATAAGATTGCTCTGCCAATACAGTATTTCTGAACATTTAAGGAGCATATTAAATATTTCTTTTTTTAAAAAAAACTTCAAATGCTCATTTTATTCTCTGGTTAATTCTGCCATGAAACACAGATGTAATCTTTGAAACTACTGCAGTCTTGGTAGCGAGAGAACTCACTTAGTGTTTCTCAATGGATTATATTCTAAATGTTTCTTGTTTGCTGTTAACCTAAGAAAAGGGAATGGTTAAAAACTGAGACCCCAAGAAAATAACTTAAAATAATAAGGCCAGGCCTATCTGGGCCCACACTTAATCTGAATCCTGGGACTATACCAGTGGTTTTCAAACTCTCATGGAGTTTGAGCCACTGTAAGTGCTTGCGGGGGTGGGGGGGAGGCAGAGGTACGATCCCCAGGATTGCGCCGCTCAGGGGGCTGCAGGGGCTTGGGTACACTTACCCAAGCCTCCTGCAGCCCCCCCCCCCCCGTGTGTGGGGAGCCCAGTGCAACCTTCAGCAGGGCTCCCCGCAGCAGTGAAAGTGAAAGCCGAGCGATTCAACTTTTGTCCACAATACTTACTGCAGATGTTCAAAAACAGGGGTCTCTACACTTTTCGGCTGAAGGGCTGCATCAAATATCTGGCACAGTGTTGAGGGCTGGAAAAAAATTAAATATAAAATTTAAATTTAAATAAATACAGTAGAGATGAAACTTAGATGAATGAAAAACGGGGTGTCAAATGCTCAAATGTCCAGGACTTCTCCAAGCACAAACTCAGCCCAAGAAATAAAGCATACACTTAAATAGACCTCCATTCTTCCACCCCACAACCCTATCACTTATTAATAGGGTCATTGGGGATGTGAGCCTCCCATGAACAGCATGGTGTGCCTTGTCAATTGTCAAAAAACTGATGGTGTGCCTTGAAAATTTTAGTACCTTGTCAGTGTGCCGTGAGACAAAAAAGGTTGAAAACCACTGGTTTTGCGTATGATCTTTTGTATTAGGCTGAAGACAGTATGGTGGAAGTGGTTTGAGAAGAAAATGGCCTCTGCCCAGAAAATAAATACCATGGAATGTAGCAAATGTGTTTTCAAACCACTTCCACCATACTTAGAGCCACATCTTATGCCGGGGCAGCACCAGTGACCTGCACACTGTTCCAGCAATCACCACTATGTGAGTGCTGTAAGGCACATCGCTACTGGCAGGAAGTCCACTGCGCTGGTGGAGAGGCCAGCACCAGTCGGCAGTGAGCCTCAGTGCTGGAAAGATGTTGGACCAGAGCAGCCAGTGGTAAGTGCTGCGACCAGCCAGCAGTGAGGCTTTTTGGAACGGGGGGGGGGGGAGGGCAGAACGGGGCAGAAGGTGGACTGAGGGGAGGACTGGACCTGGGAGGGAGGTGGAGACGGCAGCAGAGTCTGTTGCCAAATCCTATGCCCCTTCCTGTACCTGAAAACCCGACATGGGGCTTCTCAGTTCTGCACCAACTAAATAGTGGGTGCAGATCTGAGGAGACCCATTGCTGCCAGTGGAGCTTGATATGGGTAAGGAGACAAATATTCCCTTACCCCAAGGAGACTCTGGCGGCTGCCCCAACTCCACAGGATACAGTGGCATCCATTTTGGTGCTGCTGTACCACAAGGCGCAACCAGGGGATAGGATTGGGCTGCACGAATGTCTTCACCATTAACCCGTTTCTGCCCAGCCCGTAAGTGGTGGTCCCTGTTGCGTATACGCAACGTTGAGCAGACGTGGCTTAACTACAGCCAAAGTGGCTAGACATAATGTTTGCTCAGAATGTTCTTCTGCAGACAGAACATTTAAGGGAGATTATGTCTGTATTAATGTGAATAAAGCTTATTTCTTTAACCATAGCCCATACAAAGTCACAAGTTAAAAAAACACCATGGAAATTAAAACAGAACTAATAAAACAGCATAAAAGTCCATTATACATCCTACAATCAACAACATTCTCATAAAAAAATTGGTGGCATTTCATTGCCACTAGAGCATATATACCCAGAGTATGGGTCTTTATTCATTTTAATGAGATTTTCGTTTTCTTTCTTGGCAGAGAAAAAACAATTTTATAAAGGTGTCTTTTCTGCAACAATTTTCTATATCTAAAAGATTTTAGAGAGACTTTGGAGTGTGTTTGTTTTTCTGTGTTAATGTATCTAGCTGCCAATACTATGCAGGCAGGTATACCTGGGCTCCACATCAAGAAGCCTGGTAGACCTGGGTTCCAAAGACTATTCTGGTTGTTGCTACCCTCCCCTACCTTCTTTTGCCCTCCTCCCCACCCCCATTTCTGCCCATCTCCATCACTACCCTCCCCCTTTGGGAAGTGGTCTAAAGCAGTGCTTCTCACCCTTTTTAGCCCGGGACCCACTTCTGAGAATGAAAATCTGTCTGGGGCCCACTGGAAGTGATGTCAACAACCTGGAAGTGATGTCATAGCCAGAAATGACATCATCAAACAGGAAGTGACATCACTGTGATGTCAGAGCTGGAAGTGATGTCATCAAGCAGGAAGTTCTTGTCTAGAAATTCAAACTGTAAATGACAAGAGAAAGTATTCCAGCTCAGAAGCTTCTTCCAATTCTCCCTGCCCTCACTACCATTGCTATCAATCAAAAAATAAAACACATTTATTTGTTTTATCAGAGGCCCTGCATATGGTATATGTTTGTCGAATTCACATTTAAAGCCTGTATGTTCAGTAACGCATCTCAGGTATGATGGTGAAGCATCCCAAAACAGCATCAAAACCAGCCCCTTCTTCTGGTTGAAGTGCAAGTGGTGAAGAGTTACACAGCGAAGGCATAACTCTGTACGAAGTGGTAGCGGTGAAACTCCTGCTGGAGGGAGGGCAGTGCTGACCTGGAGTCCAATTCTACACGTCTCCTCAGAAGTAAGTCTCATCAGCGTCAATGGGGCTACTCCCAGGAAAGTGTGGATAGGACTGTAGCCTTAGAGCCCAATCCTAAGCACATCTATTCAGAAGTAAGTCCCACTAGAGTCAATGGGGCTACTCAGGAAAGTGTGAGGGGCTGGTTCCTGGCCAGCCTTAGAGCCCAATCCTATGCATGTCTCCTCAGAAGTAAGTCCCACTAGAGTGAGTGGGGCTTCCTCCCAGGAAAGTGAGGACAGGATTGGGCTCCTGGACTGGTCAATGCCACCTGGCGGCGGCTGCTGCGTCCCCCTCGCCGGCTGCGCAGCGCCAGCGCGAAGAGGAGGAAGCGCTCCAGCTGCGGCTCCCGTGTTCGAGAGAGGACGGGCGGGAGCTGAGCCTGTCCCAGGGGGCGGCGCGAGGAAGCGAGCCGGCCAATCGTGCGCGCTCTGACGGGGAGGGACTGGAGGAGGCAGGCAGGCAGGCTCGCGGCGCTCCTGCCCGCCAGAGGCAATCGGCTCGGCACCTGTGGCGGCGGCCAGAGCCGAGTTAGTTGGGCGCGTGGCTCGCTCGCTCGCTCTTTCGCTGGGCGATGCCGCCGCCCGGGGCGCCGGCGCTGGGGGCGCGCTGCAGGACCCTCTACCCTTTCTCCGGGGAGCGGCACCGGCACGGGCTGCGCTTCGCCGCGGGGGAGCTGCTCACCGTCCTGCAGGCGGGGCCCGACGGCGGCTGGTGGGAAGGGGAGACGGCCGAAGGGCTGAGGGGCTGGTTCCCGGCCAGCTACGTCCAGTTGCTCGAGGTGAGGCGGCCGGGGAGGCAGGCGGGCGGGCGGGCGGGCGTGTGGCGCCGGAGCCTGGGCTGTCTGTGGTGGGTGTGAGCCGGTGATGCGCAGGCGGGGCCGCGGCTGGTCTGCAGGAGGTGGACGGGCTGCGGGTGGCACTGCGAGGCTCGCCTTGCCCCGGTGCATGCAGAGTGCTGGGGACTCCGCGCTGCTGGGCGAGTCCTGCGAGGTGCGGGAGCCCGTCGAGGGCGGGCTGGCTGCGTCAGGCGGGCTCCGGAGTTGGGCTTCGCGGGGGCGCTGCAGGAGGAAGGTTCGAACCCCGTGGTTCCAGGGATGCTTGGAGAGACCCCTTCTGGGATGATGCGGGGGCGGTGTGGGAGCGATCTGTGTGGCAAGCAGGGGCGCTCTTTCGGGAAGTGCCTGGAGTGCGGGGGAGAGCGGGTGATGCGCTGTGCAGAAGCCACTCCGTGACAACACAAGCTGCGTTATCTTTTCTGTGGTTAGCCCTTTTTTGTGCGGGGGGGGGAGTTTCCAAGATCTGAATGTGGGAATCCTTTGGCTTGCTCTGCAGTGTGAAGGAAGAGAGGCTGACCCAACAGGCACCTCTTCCACATACCTTAGCAGAGCCTTGCACATTCCTGAGCCTTGTTTTTCCCCAAGGTGTGTGTGCAGGTTGGCTGCTTTCTGCTCCCAAGGTGTGTGATGCGTCCTTTCCATTTGCTGTCCAACATGCTCACTGAGGATCCAGTTCTGCGCCTGATGTGGTGTGTCTCTCTCAGGAGAGGTGATGCTGAACTCATCTCTCCCCCCCCCACCATATTGTAGGGTGAAAGTTGACTTGACTGCACCACAGAATAATTGGATGTCTGCCAGCTCTAATGCACAGAGACCAGGCTGTGCACCTGTAGCTGATTCTGTAACTAGCCCCAGCAGACTGAGCCCTTGTTCCTTGAAAAACTTTAGTGGCCCATGAATGCTCCATATCTGTAGTTATGACTTTACTGCACAAGCCTAGGCATGTCTACTCAGAAGTAAGTCCCATTTTGTTCCATGGGGCTTACTTCCAGGAAGGTGTGCGTAGGATTACAGCCTTTGAGCGCAATCCTAACCAGCTTTCCAGCACTGGCATAGCTGTGCCACTGGGACCTGTGCGGCATCCTGCAGTTGTGGGGCAGTCACGGAGGCCTCCTCAAGGTAAGGCAATGTTTGTTCCCTTACCTCAGAATTGCATTGCCCTTATCTTGGTGTTGGAAAATTGGTTAGGATTGTGCTCTTGCTATTAACTGATGTGCTTTTAAAAATTAAGCTTGTACCCCGCCTTTGCATTAATTACAGTCAGTCTTTCTGGTTTCCTCATGGAAAACAGCAATGTTGACAGTGTAGATAAGCTCTGATATACCACTCCATATTACTGAGGATGAGTGATGATTAAAGCTTTGGTAAGCACATGTGACACACATTTCAGTTAAAAAATGCATGAACTTTTAATTTAGCAGGATTTATTTCTTAAATAATCAGCACTGCTCAGCTTGTGCAGTTCAGTTCTAAGATTTATCTATTTCAGTGGCGTGGCTGGCCCCGCTGGCACCCGGGCCTGTGACTCATGATGTCACCCCCAGAAGTGCCTGACCCAAAAGTAATTGCAGTGATGTAGTGATGTCACCACCAATTATTTGTGGGTTACAGCACATTCAGAGTGGTTTTACACTGCTATGAGCGGCCAACCGCTTTTTATACCTGGTTCATTTCCTCCTTTTGTTTTCACAACAATCCTGTGAGGTAGGTAAGGCTGAGAGCTAGTGACTGGCCGGCCCGAGGTCACCCAGGACACTTCATGGCTGAGTGGGGATTTGAATCTGGATCTTCCAGGTCTAAGTCCAATTCCTGAACCATCCACTATATCATCCTGGCTTTCACATTGGGCATACTACTGCACAACTGCAGCTGAATGGTGTTAATATAATGTGGTCCCTTGGCAGCTTGTAGCCAGGTGTGTCATTTACATGTTTTTCAGTGATTGCCTAGGAAGGCTTGTTTGCAAAGCTTTCAACATGGCATTGGACTGTCTAATGGAGAAATGAACACTCTGGGTTCCAGTTAAAGCTGGAGACTTCCCATATGTGGTGTTGATGTGCATCCTTTGATATCTGTGGGCCAAACAAATAGTCCAAATTGTACTTCAGTATTAACATATTCAGCAGCATGACTTTATGCTGCTGAAAACCAGAAGTAGGTATTACAAAACAGGCTCATGAAGCTATTGAATCCCTGTATTGTGTTCAAGGGATTTGTGGACGTATCATTGGAAAAAATGCCACATTCTGCTGCCAAGAAATACAAGTTCTGCAAGGCTTTTATGAACAGCTTAAGCCCAAAAAAGTGGGATGCACAACTAAATGTGTTTTGACTGAAAAAGTAGGGTACTTGGTCACTATGCAATTTTCCAGGGAGCAACTCTATTATGATGGACTTGGGGGAAACTGAGGTGAAATGCATATGTTGGGCAGACACTAATGGGTTTGTGTATCCTTTTCTCTGTGTTGACTGCATGTTGGACACCACCAGAATGGCAATTATAATGATGTGTGACTTAGAACAGGCCTATAAATACTTAGCTCTGTTGTCACCAATGGCAAGTTAGAATTGACTCTAGGAAAGCTTTTGCGCATTGAAAAAGTGGTGGTTTTTTTAAGGCTATCAGTCAATGTGTCGCAAATGAATAGAAAGTGTGTGTCTCTGTCAGAACAGGTGAGCAAGTAGGCTTATTGGGAAGGCTGGCTTAGGCTTGTCTCAAATCTTCCATGATGGTGGATATGACCAACTCAATAAGCATGCCATTCTGAGGCTATGCTGATGCTTCCAAAGGCTTGAGCCCTGCTTCACTTTGTATGCTGATAAGAGTCTCTGAACTGGTCAATGTGTACAGAAGACCTGGTACCTTTGTTATCTTCATAGTTAGTTGTTGGTACGTGTGTGATAACTGCTCAGAATATGAATTTGCAGCATGCAATCTGTTCATCTTTCCTCAAGCCTGTTCTGCTTTTGTGGAGATACTGCATCTTTCTGGTACTTCAATCAAAATATTTTCTCCTTTGGGGGGGGGGGAATGTTCATTCTTCATGTAACTAGAGGTGTTTGAAAACAGTGTTATTTATTTTACTCAGAAGTAAGCTCATTGTGTTCAGTAAGTCTTAGGCCATAATCCTACCTTACTTACTGGAAACAAACACCTCTACTCATAATGCATGACTAGTCCTTAAAACAATGTGCAGAATGTTGGTAGTACTGATTCTTATTGACTGCTATTTGTGATGTGAATGACAATGGGCCACACAGGGAAGTGTTGTAATTGCTGCCATCTGAAAACAAGGGATTTCCAAGTCATCCTAGACTAACCTGAGCTGCTCACTTTCTTGGGACGCAAAGTCTTCAGCCTTTCCAATAGTGACTTTCACCCATCCAGTTGAATATATTACATGTATGTTCCACCTTTCTTCCATGCTGGCACTAGAGGCAAGGTTGTAGTGTTCTTGGGTGGCCTTCCATCCAGGCCATGATCAGACCCCATTTGCTTACCTCTGACAAGGTTGCTGCGTCAATGTGCCTTCAGACCCTAACTTCTGACAGCAGGAAGTGTATTAACAGCAGGAAGTTTTGGAAGACCGCCATGTTGCTGCTAACCCATCTCTGTATTTTGTACAAATTGTTATGCTATTATGGCTCAATTGGGATTTGTAAAGAATAAAATACAGTTTGGATGTACACTTTGAGTATTTTTGGTAAAGAAACATTTTGGCCATACTGGCTTCAATTCCTCACTTAGGCCGAATTCAGAAATGTGATTAATTTATCTTTGTTTATTTTTGTGCTTATATTCATAAAAAAGCAATCCTTATGCCTGCTTATAAGCATTCTATGAAATAATGATCATCAGTGCATTCTGCAAACTCCTGGAGTTATTTAGGGAGTGCAGTGTTAGACCTGTTGACAGTTGGGAGAAATCTATCTATTTGAGATAGAGTTCTCCCTGGATTTAGTGTCTAGTAATGCTGAAAGAGTTGTAGCTTTAAATAATGTATATTTTTAAAGCAACTCATGTATGTCTTGAGAGGCAAATTATAAGGATACTTAAGTAGGTACGGTACATAAATTCTGTCCCGTTTGAGGGCACTTCTTCCAGTAGTCTCCCAGGAAACTCCTTTTCCTGTTTTTGAAGCATATAACTCTTTTTGCTGTCTCAGTAACACCTCCTCTTTTTATTACTTCTCCCTGCCAATTTTGTTTCTGAAGTTGTGTGTGTTTCTCCCTATCAGAGTGTAATTGCCTTCAATGAGTTTGTTCCTGTTAGGCCTGTTTCAGTTAATGGGGTAATGACCATAGCTCTATTTATGCTGTAAGGCCTACAAATTCACATGGAGCTGTTGTCTTATTTAAATTGCATAAAGAAAGGTGGAGATCAGCAGACTCCTTTGGTAAAACATGGGAGTAGTTTTGACCTGCCAAGTGTCAAGGACCTTGGCTTGGTTCAAAGAAGAGTTTGGGAAGTTGAGCTGCATCCACATCTTGGAGGCCAAGATGTGAAAAAACTTGGAATTTGGTGTGCATAGCAGACTATGATGGAAATATGATGCTCTTCAGTTTATGTTTTTAGCTCATGTGACAGTAGAGAAGATTTTGTGTAAACAAAAAAGCCTTATTATAATTTTAAAAATGACTTTGGTTTTGCATAAGTAATTAGAAATCAAAGGGGATTGGTGTTAAAGGGCAGGACTGAATGTACTTGCCTACAGACATTTTACAAATGAAAGCAGGACCATTTGTGGAACAGGAGTGCCTCATTCTCACAACCATGGGCCACTGGCTGATACCTCCTCTCTCACTATGATATGTTTCTGAAGGCTGTGTTCCTTTTCTTTGTGCTCCATCATAGCCTGTTCTGTACTAACTTAAAATCAAAGCGGATACCAGTAATAAAAATATTACTAGTTGGTTAAAGAATAATAAGAATATAAAAATCGGCAATATATTGCATAAAAGTGGCATAAAACATTATTTTGTTAGTTTAATATCTTTTATTCTTAATTTCTCATTTCCTACTTCTTGGCATTGTTGAATTTTGGGGTAGATTGTACAGAAAGGCTTGGTTATACTAAACATCGGCAGTGATATGCTTGTTGTGTGTTGGTTTAAATGGTGAGTTGCCCTAATCTGATTCTCTTTTATGTGTATTTTGATCCTGAGATTGTGACACATGTACAACATCAATATCTTATAGCAGATTATTTGGATATATGTATCGAGCATTCTCCTAACCCCCCTTTCCATGCTGAGGACTTTGAGAAATCACTTACGTAAAGAAGCAGCAGCCAATGTAAACTCTACTCCTTTCTAAATTGTCAAGACTTTTTATAGCAATTGTCATCTTCCAGAGCTACACATCTGTTATACACTGCAATGTGTCATTTCAGTAGTGATGGAAACAGCTTGGGAATTGGAGCTTCTGCCAGCTCCCATCCACTTGGTGAGAATTATTGTCTTCAATGGGTTTTTACATGCTGGTGGGAAAAATAGCTTTTTAAAAAATAGGCCCGCTGGGCAGCCAACCTAAGGGATGAGTTGTTGCTCACCTGTTGCTGACATACTCATCTTTGCAGTGTATATGTGTGTATTTGTCCTTCCATGTTGCTGGTGGGATCTTGGGGCTGCTAATTCAAAGCTGTTATCACAGGTGCCATAACTCATACCAAAGTTGCTGACTAAAATGGGAAAACAGATGACTTTGGGATTCTAACACGCTGGGATAGGTGGTAGGAGCAGGCTGTTTATCTGCTTGTTTCTTCCTGCTCAATTAACTGCATAGTGGAGCTGTGCAGATTGAACAATCATTTGCTTAGGTTGTGTGGAAGTGTCCTCATTATTCAGGGGTTCTCCAAAGTGATTATATTTAAAAAAAAACAAAAACCACCAGGAGTGAAGTAAGCCAAGGGTTTGACTAGACAAGAGATTTTGCACACAAATCTGTAGCACTTTTGCACCCAACATTTAAGGTCATTTGGGAAACTCCTACTCCCATTTGCCTGTGTCTTGGCTGGAGCAGGATGGGACTCAGGGTGCTCAAGGAGTTGAACTCTGATGGAGCTTCTGTTACTGTGTTTATGTTTGGAGAAGGTGTTAACCATTTTCTTGGGTCTAGGCCAGTGGTTCCCAAACTGTGAGCCAAGGGAACCAGCTAGGGGAGCCATGGAATCCTACCACCCTGTCCAATGTATAGGATTGTAGCCCTAATGGGGAGCAGTGGCCAGTGGTCCAATAGGTCATGGGAGCCACCAGTCAAAAATGTTTGGGAACCACTGGACTAGGCTTTTGAGGAAGTCAATAGGAAGGGCTAGTGCTGCTACATCTTTCTCAGTTGAAAATGTGACCCCTGTTAAAATTTACTTGCTAAAAGCTAGCAATCTCCTGATCCTGCCAGGCTTCATCCAGGACCTGTCAGGCTTTGCTTCTGACCTGCCACGTTCTTGTTGTCTAGCCTCTGATTTTCCAGGTTCTCCCTCAGGCCTTACCCATGGGAACAGTATGTTTGAAGTCAAAAGGTAGCAACCCAAAATCCCAGAACTGATCTTGAATCAGAAATGAGTTATGGGGCTGAGTTTTGGTGATGATGAAGAATGTTTCTCACACATTTCGGTTTTTGAAAGAATAAATCCTGTGAGCTTTTTCTGTATTGTGTGACACAATGCACGGCCATCACCATGGGATGTGGTCTTCTGTTGCAATGGTACTGGAGGAGGGAAAACAAAGGAAATGAGAAACTGGTGTAAATGCATACAAGCTGGCCTTTGGTGTGAATCAGGGCTGATTCAATCAGCTATTTCTCAGCAAAGTTACTCTATGAATTGACTTTGGAGTGGGTGGGGTTTTGTATTACTATTGTCAATGTTCCTGAGGTATGCCAAGCATAATCATTGCTCTCTTTTGTGAAGCCAGATGTCTAGCATCTGTTGGTGTCCAACAATAGGTGGCCAAAAGCTTGCAGTTGAGGTTGTGATAGAGATAACTCATTGTTTCAGTAATCGGTTTGTAAATTCTCCTAAGCTTGAGTATCACAAAAACAAACCTTCTTAAAGGTAGGAAGAATGTTAAGGGCATTGACAGAAGTAGGGTGGGCAGGGTTGTGTTTCTTACCACTAGTGATGTCACACACACCATCAATTCATGCAGCTGTAGACTGCAAAGTTATCAGAATTGCAGAGAAAGTTCTAGCTGAGAAAAATAGCATTTTTGAGCAACAGAATATTATGCCTTGAGTGCTGAGGAAATGCTGTTTTTAAAAGATTTCTGGGTCATCCGCAAGAACTGAGGCTCACTGGAGCTACTTTCAGGAAAGATGTTTCTGGTTTGGATTCCCTGCAACAACTGATGGCTGTGTAGGTTTGTGCTAAAATCAATGATCTGGGAAGGCCCCGAGAGTGCCTTGGTTTTAAAAATCATACTATTTTTCTGAAATAAAATATTGCAGTTCTAAACAGGCTAGTTACTGCATGTCCTGTTCTTGTATGCCTTGCATAGAAAATGTTTATTTGTTAAATCCAGAATTATCCAGGAAAGAATAACTTTGAGCTTCTGATATAGGTTGGTAGGAAATGCCTCATCTCAATAATTGTTCATATATGAACATACTACAGTAGCCTACCCAGTATTCCTTGAACCTGTCTTAGGTACTGGTATTGACACATACTGAGTATAGTTTCGTTAATCTCACATATAAGTGGACATGCTAATAGAGGACATGCTAATAATAATAATAGGACATGTTAATAAGTGGAAATTCTAATAGAAACTATTGGGTTGCTCTAGTCATCCTTCCCTTTGAGAGCAAAGCAGATAGCTCTGTGCTATTCACTGTTAGCAAAGAGTAAGGGTTATTTATACATATCTTTGAAAAATGTGAGGTATATCAAAGTTTAAATGGGCGAAAAAAACCCCTACAAAGGAGGCAAAAAACGGGAGGAACCTAAGAAAAATTAATTTTGTGTTCTGGGTGGGAGGGGGGCTGGGAAAACTTTTAGTGTTTTCTTGGAATGCTGGAAATGAGATTGATGCTGAAGATACAGCATCCAGTGAAGTCTTTCATTCCCTCCACTTTTCCTGGCTCATCTCTGTAAATGAATGGGCATGATCTTTGCTCAACTTTTGGCCATCCCAAATAAGGAAAACTGAGGAGCAGGAGGGCTCATTCCTATTTACATCTCTCTCTTCCCTGCTCTCCCTCTTACTGTTACACTTACCCTTCACCTGACTTGCTGATTCACTTACCTGCCTTCTCCTATTCCTCATAACCCCAAGTCATTTAACAAAATAGTATTAGAAAATGCGCAGGTGTCTGCCTGGTTGAACACTCTTTCCAGGAAACAAACAAAACACTGCTGTTGTCATCCCAGGGAATGACGGGTTCATGAAATATCTCCCCCCCTCCACTTCCAGTGCCTGTTCCTACTGTACTTACAAAGAGACTTTGGGGTGGAGGGTAAAGGAGGAGCTGTGCACCTGTTGTTTTGAAGTGGGTGGGATGGGCAAGTGCATGAGAGTGGGGGTCACAGTCCCCTTTGACTCTGAGTAGTCCTGTTGGGGTGGCTGGGGTATTACTCTGAGTTGCATTCCAGCCTCCTCCTGACCTGCGCTGGATATGGTGCAGGCCTGTCTATTCCAGCACAGGTTAGGCTTGGGCTGTTGGGGATATATGGGAACATTGTGTTGCATTCATATGCTGAAAAAACAACCTCAGGATTGCCTTAGGGTAGTGTAGAGACTTGTAGCCCATCATGGCTTCCTGACTAGCGTATGATATGCACTCACACTGTATATATTTAAAACATTTTGTACGCTCAAAAATGTAATGTGGAAATTTTATTCCTTCTTTTTTACTCCCCCCTATTGATTCATAGTATTTGTTCAGTCTGTCAAAATAGACATTTCAAAACCATGTGATGCTATACTTGTGGTATGTCAGTGGAATTGCAGGTCTGTGGTGAGAACAACATTTTGATTTTGGTTTTGCTGTGCAAAAGAGCTCCTTAGAGGCAACTGCTGTTGGTGCACAAATTATTTTCTTTCTTTTCAAAAGGATTACTTGTGCCAAACCACTGTTGAAAACTTGGGGTAATTGCAAAACAATTTGGAGGTTTTGTGTGGGCAATTGTGAAGAAGGGAACTCATGCGTCTTTGGGCATGGTCCTGGCAAGGTCTGTTCAGATTAAGTCCACCCCCCCCCCCCCGCTTACCTGAAAATTGTGCACTCCTTTTTCTGGAGATGTAATGATGAGCTTAACAGCAATGTGCTGGAAGGACTGAGGCAGCACAACTATGTGGGTTTGGTTTTTTTTATGGCCAAGCACTTTGCAGATGACACAACATCCATCTTCAGCTTGTGGTGGTTCCCTTTCTGTTCATATTGCAGATGTTAAGCTAAAAGAGGGTCAGGCAATAAGTACCTCAGCGCTGGCCCGGCCATGAGGTGGACTGAAGCAGCAGCATTGAGCAGTGGATTGGAAGAAAGGGAGAACTGTAATAGTCCCCTCTGGCCCACCACCCACCCAACTGCCTCACCCCATGCTCTAATCCTCTTCTTGCTCTCTGCAAATGACAGGAGGATCAAGGCAATGGTGATCTACCTGTTCCTCCAGCACTGCAGTGACAAGTACTGTAATCACCATAGCAGTACTGGAGGAAGGCAGCAGAGTGATCCTGTTTGATTGCTTCCACCCTGGAGAATGACCAAAATGATATTGTTGCATCGCCCACTGAGGGAAAAAAAGAGGCAGAGCACTCCTAAGTCACCTGAGCTATGCTGCCTGTTGCTTCCCACCCTGCTGCTTCTTCAAGTACACCGACTGGCAGAACATGTTGGGAGGAAAAGTCCTCTTCCACTCCCACCAACCTCTGCCCAGCCTACATGTTTGAAGAAATGACTGGGTGGGGGGCAGCAGCAAATGACAGAGCTCAGGTTTAGAGGGCTTCAGCTTTCCCTTCCCCTCCCTCTTGCCCAACCTACCATGCTTGTGCACAAAGAAAACTCAAAAGGGGGACATGGGAAATTAGGGCACTGCTTCAGCCGCCATGTCAGCTTGGGTTGGCTGTGGTTGCTGTACCGTCTTTGCATCTGGAGGAGCTATGCCAGGTCAGGGTCTTCAGGATAGATTGATTTTAAATCAAAATGACTAAAATCAAGCTTTCCACTGAACCAGCTTTATATTTCCTATACAACTGTGCAAATCTAACTGCAAACCATGTTAATTTACAACAGACAACCTATTTACGCTATGTAGGAAGGGAAGTTCTGCATAATTTTTAACTTGATAACTTGACTTTTACTAATTTTGGAATCTGTTACATAACACTGTTTAACAGACAGTGTTGCTGATGTTTTGTGTCAAGCAAGCTGCAAATCCCTAGGATTATTAATCATGCACAAAATGTTAGAAGTAAATTTCACATTTAGAGTGTAAATATTCACATTTGAGAAATACCAATTTAGTTCTTTACATAGAAAAGCCTTTTTTAAACTCAAATGTTTGTTAGAGGGCACTGATTCACAGTCCAGTCCTAAGCTGTGCTGACGCAGTGGGTCTACATGGCCTCTGCTGAATTCCGTGCAGCTTTGGAGTAGGCTGGCTGTGTCCTTGGGGTTAGAGTATATCTTTTCCTTACGCTGAGTAACGCCTCCAGCCTGTGGCGCTACTTGCATCAGCAACTGTTAAATAACAGGTGCAAATCTGAGCAAACTCTTGTAAAGCTGGCAGTTCTGGGGTGGGAATTAGGATATGGCAGAGACTGGTTCTACAGTTCCCACCCCTTCTGGTACCAGATATGGCTGTTGTTCTGCTCTCAAAATGGCTCCCTCCCTACTCAGTGGTGTTGCTAGGGTGGTGCGGGGGGCACGGGCCACACCGGGTGATGTGCCCTGGGGGTGACGCGCTAAAATTGCGCCTTTATGAGCTACCACATCATGCCATACACCGTTGGATGCAGAATGACCAGCAGAACACAATGCAAAAAACCTCGTTGAGATAGCTCCTTTCTTTAAGAGTTATGGCCAAAAAACCAGAAGGAAAAAATGCATGGAGCCCTATGGAAAGTAACAGTGAGACGTATTGCGTGTTTACTCACGAGTAGGTGTACTTGCCATAGTCCATTGGAAGGGGCTGGCTGAGAGGACTCCAACAACACCTGAATGGTCCTGATCCAATGAGTGCAGCCCCAAAAAAACACCTGAGAAGGAGGTTCCCCCTCCCAACTGCGAGTGTGTTCAGCTCTGTGGGAAGGGAAAAGTAGCCCGTGGCCGCGTTTACTCATGAGTTGGCGACCTTGCTTTGCTCCGTCCAAAAGGGCAGACTGAGAGGACTCCAACATCAGAATGGTCCTGATCCAAGGTCCCTCCTCCCAGCTGCAAGTGTATGGAGCCCTATGGGAAGCGAAGCAGCCTTACTTAGCATTTACTCACGAGTAGGCAGATGTGCCTTGGCTGGTGGTCAGGCCAGGCAAAGAATGTGAGGACAACAGAATGGTCCCGATCCAATGGGACTGGAGTGCAACAAAAGCCCCATAAGGCAGCTTCCCCCCCCACTAGAAATAACCAACAAAGAGGCTTGAACTGGTAAGGGGAAACTTTTCTATTTTGCACTTGCAAAGTTTCCCTCACAGCCCATTCCTACCCACACTTTCCTGGAAGTAAGCCCAACTGACTCTAATGGGACTTACTTCTGAGTAGACATGCATAGAATTGGGCTCTGAGGCTGGACTCCTGTCCCCACTTTCCTGGGAGTAAGCCCCATTGACTCTAATGAGACTTACTTCTGAGTAGACAGGCATAGGATTTGGCTCTCAGACTTGTAAAGCCAGGTGGGTCTTTGTATTGATGTGCTTGAAATAGAAGGACTTTAAACTGGGCACTGGGGAGGACTGAAGATCTCACTGATTCTTTGGGGGGGGGGATTATTGCAGGCAGACTACACTTGGTGGAACTGTACTGGCTCCCCCTTATTTAATTATTTCTTTTATTTTAATTTAACTGTTTATAATTATTCATTTTAATTTGCTTGATGATGTCACTTCTGGCCATGACATCGCTTCCAATGGGTCCTGGACAGACTCATTCTAAGAAGTGGGTCCCAGTGCTAAAAGTATGAGAACTGCTGCAATAAGGTGTTAGTAAATTGACACGAGGTGTGTGTGTGAGAGACTCTACAAGTTTTCAAAATCACTAAAATCAGAGCTTGGAGGAATAATACCATCATGTTATATATTAATCAATGCATAATTTCATGCAGAATGCAATGAAACAAACCACATTGAAATATCTGTGTTCTATCAAAAGGTACTGCCAAAAAACCAGTGGGGCGGGGCAATGGTACATCACCATGCCCACCATCTGGGGTGTTGCCACGCCCACTGCATGGGGTGACACGCAGGCCTCCCACACTGGGTGACGTGAATCCTGGTGATGCCACTGTCCCTACTTCTGATCCACTCTCTCACCACCCGTCCACCGCCTGGCACATTTCTTACCTCCACCAGTACCCATCCTTGTTGATGCAGTGTTGATGGGGCAGTATTGATGGGGCTTCCCCGCCAGTGCTGCCTACTCTCTGGGTGCCACAAGTGTGCCATAAAGTATGTCTGAGACACCTTGGACTGGTTCAGCAGCAAGGTAGGATTGCTCTCACAGTTTAGAAAGTTACTCTAGGGCGAATGTACTTGTATGCAGATTTGATAGTATCCAAGTCATGTGAGAAAAACTTAGTACTTGCATTTAATTTTTAAAAATCTGATTTAATTTAATTTTAACTTAACTTAATCTTTTGAAAAATCTGATTAAATTTAAATTGAAGAAATTTTAAATAATCCAATTTCTTGATTTTTTTAAACATTGATTTTTATTCCACCCTGGGTCTTTCCTAGATTGCATAATTCCTGGTTCATTTGCTATTCTTATGCTTTATTGCTAAAAGTTAAGTGGGTTTTTAATGTTGGGGTGCATTTTGCAGCCAAAAGGCAAATAATGAGCCTCTCATCTATTTTGTTTTCCAACATTGTAAGACTTCTAAATTGTCACTACTGATTTCTTTCTTTTTTAATGTACTAGGGCTGAAGCCTGCCCAAAAGGCTAATCCTCTCAGACTTATGTGAGGTCTTGCCATAATTGCCTACTTAGAAGCATTTCCTTATTTTTCAAGAATTGATCCCTGCTATTCACAACAAATTCTGGAGGTAAGCCCTGTTGAATCCTTAAATTGCAAAACCCATTGCAGAGATGTTGACCAATCCTGGTTTGATAGAAGTTTTGGCTGGTGAAATGGCACTTATTTGTCTCCTGCCACTTCCCATTTACATGGGAAATAGTTAATTGCTTGTGAACAGGGCATGCAGATGGAACCAGCTGCTACTACTGTCCTGCTTATGTAGTGGTTTTAATGTATTTCTTTGCCAAGCGAGTTGTCTGTTACTGTAAAAATGATGGTTGATTTTTTTTTTCCCTAGGAAACTTAGGAAGTTCTTTCTTTTCACTGTTTACTCATCAAGTACCAGTTCTCACTCACCACTGGCTGTTTGTTCTAGCACACGCAAATGTTTGGCTGTACCTTGCTTTCATCTTATGTTTTTTGTGTGCATTATATACCTTGTTGCCTTCATCATATGCTAGAAGTGTGCACAATAGATCACCCTTTAAAAAAAGTTCCCCATCAAATATAGTCAAGTCCTAACAAACCTATTAGGTTCCCTAACTTTATTTCTGTTCCTTCTACCTGGAGTAAAAATGGTCATGAATTTGCCTCAATTTGAAACATTTATTTACTGCTGTTAATTTCAGTAGAACTTCTTTTACTTCAGTGACTTCTCTTACTCATCTCCTTCCCAGTATTTTTATTCCCTCCTACTCCAGTGTTGTGTGGTACAGATAAACTCCTGCTCATTAAAGTGGCTTACTAAAGTGGCAAGTGAAACAGGGTTGAGGAGAAAAACTAGCAGTAGGACTAGTGCTTCTCCTACTGGGGCAATTTACACTATGCGGTACAGTGTCTGTCCAGCATCCGAGTTGCTCTTGTACTTCAGGTGATAAAATGTAAAGGCCTAATACTATACAAAGTTGTGATTAGTCAGCAACCGTCCTGCTTATGTGGTGGTTTTAATGTTTTTCTTTGCCAGGAAAGTTGCCTGTTACTATTAAAAAAAAAGACTGTTCGATCATCAAGCATCCGATTACTGGGTTGGGGCATCTCCCTTATGAGGAAAGGCTACAGTGTTTGAGGGTCTTCAGTCTAAAAACGAGGTGCCTGAGGGAGGACAATCATGTCTTTGTCGCTTGGCAAAGACATACAAAATTATGCAGGGGATGCATAGGGTGGATAGAGGGATGCTCTTTTCCCTCTCACACAACACCAGAACTAGGGGACATCCGCTAAATTGAGTGTTAGGACAGTTGGAACAGACAAAAGGAAATATTTCTTTACTCAGCATGGAATTAGTCTGTGGAACTCCTTGCTACAGGATGTGGTGACGGCATCTGACCTAGTTGTCTTTGAAAGGGGATTGGACAGATTTCTGGAGGAAAACTTCCATCACAGGTTACAAGTCACAATGGCTATGTACAGTTGGAGATTAGCTGGTCGCTCATCATGAGGGCCTTGTAGGAATTTTTTTCTTGTCATCCAACTTGGCTATGGATGGCAGTTTTTTTGCTTACCCCAGACTGGTAGGAAAGGGATTCAGTGGGTTTCATGTTTAAAAATTGGTGACTTGAGTTTAATAAGAGGGCCCAAGGTAAACCCAAGTCACAGTCTGGTGTCTTCATTGGGGTGTGTGAGGGTAAATAGAATGCCAGATGCAGGGGAGTGGCAGCAAGATGCAAGTATCTTGTGTTCTTCCCTGAGACAGCTGTAAGATACAGGAAGCTGAACTAGATGGTCCCTAGGCCTGATCCAGCAGGGCTCTTATATGTTCTAATCCAGCCAATCCATTTCAAATGAGGCACTGTGGCTGTTCAGAAAGGGGGCAGTGCTCTGAATAAATGAAGAATCTGCTCAGTTAATCAGGCTTATTGAGTCATCATTTACATATAATTGGTTTAAATCCTATAGTTATGGAGCATTTAGTCTGCCAAGAAATACATTCATTTCATTTAGTGTCAGCATGTTTTCTAGGGCAAAACTTCCTCTATGTACTTTAACAAATGCTTTGCTTTTATGAGGGTGCAGTGCTTTGGATTGTGCTGTCTCTTTTGAACGGGTAATATAATTATAATTGCAGGTATTTTATTAGGGCATACTCTCTATTTGTGCTTATAAGTATGCATCACAGCTGCATTAGATTATACCCTCTTTTGATTGGCAGTTTTGGGATTTTGCAATTCTTTTCACCAAGAATGTAACTAGGTCTGTAACTCATGGATACAATGCCTGTCTTGTGCAACAGGGTTATGTGTTATTTCTTTACAGCAGACAAAAACGTGCTTAAGAAATGAGTCTGTAGGAGTTAAAATGACAAGTACGGAAGTTACTCAGCATTGTTAACTTGCTCTTGCCTTGATTATCCTTCTGTCTCTCTCTCTCTCTGTGTGGGTCTAAATGACTGTCCAAGTTTGTTGTAGAGCAACATAAAATGGGGGATTAATGGCTTGTCAGCTAGTAACTGGAACAAGCTGTGAATCTGAAGAAGATGGTGCAGCAGCTTTGTTTATATATGGAATGCAAGCTGATGATTATGTGAAGCTTGATTTTTTTAATGTTGTGCTTTTTTAAGTGGTGCACTTCAGCATTTATTCTTCATGTCTGCCTTAATGGGATATTGCCCAAAGAGCTTTGTGAGAGAGGCTTAAGAAGATAGTTACCAAGTTTATGAGTTGAAGGGTGTGTACAGTATATGCTTTTGAGTTATATTCATTGATGCGAAAAAGACAGAATGCATTTACATGACTTTTTCCTACAACTGAATTGTCCCATCACCTCAGGCAATGGAGTACATTGTTATGGGAAGCTGAGAGTTGCCATAATGAGTTTGATCTCAAGGCACCTGTCATCAAGCCCAGACCACAACTCTGGATAAAAATATGCAAATAATTGCATTCCACCGTTGTTTTGTGGAAGGGTAATTTCAGTGCTGCTTGAATCGGGCAGGTCATGTTGTAGCATCATAGTGGTATATGAGACATTTTAAACTGGGTATCTTAGAATATTTGTTTGAGGTAGCTCTGGACATAAGATCTGATATTTTGTTATTTTGCCAAATAGAATATAGGATTCCCATCTATAATAATATCAAAAACAAAGCTAATGGGCATGGGGGGCATGAAGAAAGGGTTCCCTCTAATCCAAGGTAGCCTGGAACATATCCCCTGCAGATAAAGGGGGGCGGGTCACCTGTAGTGTCAATTTTGTATGGTACAAAAATTGATTTTTGAGGTTTCTACTGCTCACTATCATGGTAACTGGAGAAATTACTTATTGTCACCTTAGAGAGACTGGAATCAGATGATTACTGAAAGCAGTTCTGTTTCTTGGAACCCCCATGACACAAAATTGTGCTCTGACATCTTTGTTTTTATTATCCCTGTTTATTGTGTGGTTTTTGTATACCAATACACAGCAATGACAGAACAAATGACCTTATTGTTAAGGCCAATGCTGCTGCTGATGTATGGTAGAAAAATGCTGTCTTTTCAAGCTGCAATGCTGTACTCATATACTCTGGTTCAAACTGACTCCTCTATTCAGCATCTCATTTGACAGTGGCTAACAATGGAGTCTTCAGTGTAGGTTAGAGTGCCTGTGAAGTGTTTTAAAGCTCATGTGTCCCCAGCAGAGAATGCCTGATTACTTCCAAAAGATTTGACATTTGTTAGACTTTGAAATATGTGTTGCATACTAAAATATAGTGGCTTTCAAAAAATTACTTGCTAATTTTAAGTTTCTGTGTTTAGAATGTAAGAGTGCATTTTTATGCTCAACTAGAGCACTGTGTTGCAGGGTTCTGTTTCCTGAATGTTAATTATATTGAGCATGGACATTTGGATAGGAGGAACAAAGGCTAAAATCTGAGTGGATTAGATTGAGGTCTCTGTACAACAGCTCACAGGCCACACCTGATCCACCATCACATTTTGATCAGCTGTAAACCCAGTGGCATTATAACTTAAATGCATGCCTTTCCCCTCTCCTTTTTCTCTGCCCACCCCCCACCATACACTTTCTTCCTCCTGCTGGACTGATTCACTCTTGCTGAGAAGCTAGCATGGAGATCAAGAGCAAGCAGCCCCACAGCTGCAAATCTTGCAAATGTTTTTCTCCGATTATGAGATCTTTCAGGTTATATTCAAAATATGTACATTATTCTATATCAAGGGTGTCCAAACATTTTGTCACCAGGGCCACATCATCTTTCTGACACTGTGTCAGGGGCTGGGGGAAAAAAGAATTAATTTAGATTTAAAATTTGAATGAATTACATAAATGAATTTATTAGAGATGGAACTTATATGAATGAATGAAGGTCTTGCAGTAGCTCAAGGCCTATAAAAGGCCTTGCACAAAGCAAGGCTAGCCTTTCCTTAGCTGCCACTGCTGCATCACAGATATGAAACAGCAAATAGTGGAGGGAGCCCTTGTCCCACAGCTCAGGTGAGAGGTCAAACAGTCATTCTCATGCTGAGAGCAGTTGCGTTGGGCCAGCATGGGCTCCAGCAAGTTTCCAGAGGACCAGAAGTTCATTGGAGACTGGGGGCTCCTCGCGGGCCGAATTGGGAGCTCCCGAGGACCGCAAGTGGCCTCCGGGATGGGGTTTGGGCATCCCTGTTCTACATAATTGAACTACTCCAGTCCACCTGGAGAAAACTGAATGATGTGGCCCTGGCAGCAGAAAGTTTTCAAGCCTCCGGACTAGACTGTGATGTTGGCATTTTCCATTTCTGATACTATGATAAATGGATGACTTCAGTATAATCCTAAAGTATTTCCGTAAACATGGAAAGTAAATTAACTTCCATGGCTATAGACCATAGCACAGGAGGTGTTAGCTGGTGGATTCAAATAAACTGTTTTCATCATGTGATGTCGTCTTGTAGTACAAATTGTATCACAACCTTGCAAACTGTTCAATATGCTTTTTTAATAGTGCCCACTGGGCAAAACCTGGAGGATTCTGAACCTGTATTGACCCATGAATGCTGGTAGAACAGTTCCTGCAATAGTGATCATGACTATGAGTGTCTGCTGTGAGTTGGCTATGTTTATCATTGACATAACCATTAAATTAGTGGTTGTAGTAGAAAAAATGCATAAATTGCAATCTGAAGTACACTTACTAGGGAGTAAAAATGCACTGCACTCAGTATAACATACTTTTGCATAAGTATGTCTAGGACTGAGTTGTTAGTCATACAAATGAACTCTGTCAGCAAGCTGTAGAATCACACTTACGAGAGGTTTGTAAGGAGATCTGTAACACTTTACAGCATGACTTGTATGGTGTGAAACCACAGGGTGTTTGATTAGGTGATTTCTGAGGCTCCTCCTAGGGTGGTTTGTTTGTTTTCTAGTGTAGTTAAGTTTACAGTATAAAAAGATGCAACTGTGGAATGGCCAAAGGTGTCTCCATGCTTGCTGCAACTATAAGCTCCAAGTCAAAACAGAAGAAAGCTTTTTGAAGTCTGCAATGTCAACAGCCGCTGACTTCCTGTCCAGCACCACCTGCTTCATAATAGGACTAACTCCTTATCCTAAGCCAAATAATCACTTTCAACAGTGAAATCGAAAGAGTTGAGACCCTAAGCTAGCATGATGTGAGACTGGGTTTTACAGTACTTAACCCTTCAATAGGATTGCAGTGAAGTTCTTAGTGCTTCTGTGATGTACACAGGTGAGTATTGAATGTACATGTGAATGTTTATTAAATGCTGTTGTGGAAGGAATACTTCAGTATCTGATGGAGTGTATGCATGTTTCTGTGGAAGTTCAGAAGTATATTGCCATTCTAAATGTCATCCCCCCCCCCTTCTGAATGCTGGCCTGAACTTGCAGGGAAAAATTTGGGTCACCACCCCTTCTGCCCGTTGTATCAAGATCTTATTAGCTGCAGTTCATTATGGTGTAGTTTGGTTTGTTCCTTATGTATATACTGGTCATATTCTTCTTTGGGATTGTACACCTGGGATATTTAAAACTATAGAGTATATACAAATGGAGTTGCATTTGCCTACATAACAATAACTGTCATGGGGTATGCAAAAATGATATGGAGTGGTAGTGGAGTTCTGGGGGCAAATAGTATATGTTGGACGGGGTGGGAACTTTTCACATGAATGAAGGTGGCATACCGATTGACAGAGGTTCTGTGATGGAGCATGGAGCATTTGTCCTATTACTGGGTCCAATGTATGGAAAAATAGGCTGGTCTTAACATACCCAAGTTGCAGACCAAGTAGGGAAGGCTGGAACAGTATATAAACATCCATAGTCTGCAATTAAGCCAGTCAAAAGCAAACAGTCTCAATTTTGGATCTGCTTTTAATGCTTCATTTCATGGTTTACGGTAGGTTTCCTAATGAACATGGAAAGAGTTTTTATTGATGCCCCTGCCCATGGCTACTTTTCTGAAAAGGGTTGAAGTGGAAAATTGGATACTGTCTGACACTTCTGACTAGGACTGAGTTGTTCTTGTAGCTCTTGCTGGGATATAACATGCGTAGGAGCAAATGATTGAGCATGGGGCCTGAAGTATCTTCCTCTGTAGTAGCCAGTTGCTCAGGACAGGTAAGTTCTGAACATTTGAATCACATGATAAATAGGACTGCAGCTACTCCACTAGGTCTCTCCAGATGAAGCTGAAAATATTTAACTCCTTGCCTTGGGCACTTTAAGACCTCAAGCAAAAAAGTCAAAATGGCACTCTTCCATTGCAAACTCTTTTTTAAAAAACTTTCTCTCTTACAAATGTGCATGAATACGCATGTAGGCAGAGGTCAGAGAAGCACTTCTCTGGAATTTGCTGCCTAAAATGATGGTTCCACATGTTTCATTGTAAACCTGGCTCTGGTGATGGTTAAGTTATAGTGAAGGATCCATATAACATTCTCTAAAGCAGTTGTGGGGGAAACCACAATTTCTTGCTATATATGTCAGGAATATGCAGGTATTTCAACACATAATAGGAGGTAAGGATGGCCCCTTTGCTGCTAGTAGTTAAAATCTTGCATTTTGGTCTAACTCCTTGGATCCTGACTTCTCTTTAACAGTTCAGTTTGTCTGCTATGTTTATGGTTTGATTTGTTGTCTTAAATGATTTTTCTTTTTTAATGGTTGTTACCTGGTTTGGGCATGACTGCTTTTGGAGGGGAAAGGTGTGGTATAAATGTTCTGGGTGGTGATGTGCCCTAGATTGCAGTATGTGCTGTGCTAGGGACTGTGTTTGTATTTGGTGAACATTTCTTTTGTAAGCTTTTAGCCTTTTGGGGAAATAGACTGAAAATGCATAACTTTAAGAAATTCTCCCTTGCTGGAGTGAACAGTTTAGCAGTCCTTTGCAGCAGTACACACAAACAGACACCCTCTCTAGAGATAAGAGCAATCTTGTAGACCAGAGTCTAGGTCAGTATTCTTTGATGTAGTGGCCAACCAGATGCCCTTGGGACGCCTACAAGCTGGACTTAGGGAATAGCCCTTCCGTGCTGTTGATCTTCCAGCAGCTCGTGTTCAGAGGTCTGCTGCCTCTGCATCATGGGATTTCCAGATCACCATCATGATTAATAGTACTAGACCTTCCTCCATTGCATGAAGACAGATTATGGAGATAGTATTGCTTTAGGATTAAGAATAAAGTCTTGTCACTAACTCGCCCTACCCTTTCTCTGGCAAGGCCTCTCAGTTTCCATATTGTCCTAACGAAAACAAGAGTGGAAAGTAAGAATGTCTGGGCACTTTATTCTGCTTAGAGTGTTTTGAAACTGTTAAAATATGTTTCAAATTATGCATCAATCCTCATAACCTCATAGCAGTATCCTGCTGAAAAAAACAAGCTCCAGTGTACAATTGTTTCTTTTCAATGTGTAAAGCAAGTTTAGAAGCCTCTGCAGTTACAATGGCTCATTTTCTCCCCAGCTTATCTCAGGCACATCATCCGAATGTGAAGTTCAGTATCCCCATTGTATTGAATAGCCTCCTGACCCCAGCACAGTTCAAGTTAGACTCTGCAGGGGAGGTTTGAACTTGTGATGGAAAATGTAAGCTTTCCTCTGTCTGCAGTTTAGAGGAGAGTTCAATTGTAAATTGATTTCTTTTCTCTTGCCTTGCAGACAGTCCCTGACCATAGATTAGCTCTGTTTAATTGGTAACTCAGTGATGGCTCCCGGGGCTCATTCAGTGATGTATAAGAGTGGAGTGCCCACACACACACATTCTCATTAACTCTCTCATGCATTAATACAGACTTCCTTCAGTTTATGAAAATAAAAGAGGAGATGCTGAAACATGGTACTTGTGGCATTGTACTGGTAGTCTACTCTAGGAGATCCACACAAGCAGGAGATGAAGGCATACCCCTCTCCTGCCATGGCTTCCTTGCAACCGGTTATCAGAGGTACAGTCAGTTCTAGTGTTGTGGACTTCACTGTAAAAGTGACAAGTCAGGCATGTGTTTTATGATGTTTCTGTGATGAGAACTGGCTTCTTATGGGTGGTGCTAAAGGAATGTAAGGTTTATGTGCAGTGGAACATCTTTGGGAGGCATTGTATCACGTCTGTTGAACATTATGGCACAATGTATGGTGATAGAACACATTATTCCTTTCTCATGTCCCTTTTTTGCATCACATCAGTTTGTCTTAATCAGACAGGCTCAGGTAAGGTTTCATGACAAGATTTATTTCACCATGGAGGTGTTTGCCTACCTCCTGTAAATTCTTCCCGGATTTACAGCTGCAATTTTAAAAATCATCTATCCATTGAATAGGAGACAAGAAGTATGAAAGTACTTTGTGTTAATCTTTTCAAAAAAGGCTATCCATTGCCTGCCTGGATCAAGAGTATTCCTCTTGATTTTTATGTTTTGTTTTACTGGCAGAATGCATTTTAGTACCCATTTTCAGAAAGTGGTAATTTTTATATAACTAGTTAGAAATCTATATGCTTTACAAACAAAACAGTAATCTTTAGAGGACAATATTAGCTGTGTTGCTATGGTGCAGTGTGGGGGTGGCTAATTAGACACAGATACAAAGTTTTCTGGTGTCTGGCGTCCATGGCAACTATCAGGCATAAGGAGAAAAAATACAGTAACTTGAAATGTGTTTTTTTTCTTCTTGGTTAGTATAGCTTTTGTCTTTGCTTATATCATGAAAAGTTGCATTGATGTTCTGGTTTCATTTAATTACGCACCTTTTAACAGGTTAGATGGATCTAGTGTTTAAACATATCACCTTCACCCTGACAATGACAAAGAGACCATAGATTTAAATGGCAGGGTAAATTTATGTCAGGGTGTTTTGTTATAGCTAAATTGTGTTGACTTGGGGGGTGGAAATCAAGTACTGGTGCAGAGATAAGGGTCATTATGTGAGCCATGTGCAGGTGGCTGGTGTGTAAATTTGGGGTGTATGTGTTTTTAATGTCAAATGCTGCTTCTGGTTCAACTAATGTTCACAAAATTCAGATCACAGCTTCTCATTCCATTGCCAGCTCTTTCTAAATTGTCTTCAATAGCAGAGTGCTGAAATGTGAGCAACAATTATTCTTGTTACAAGAATAATTCTGTTCACGCTCCAAAATACCAGCTGTATATGCACTCAGAGGTTGTGTGCGTTGACCCCAAGTGAATACACTTGCAGTGCATGCTTGTAAATTAGGAGGCAAGAAACTATGTTCTGTTCTTTGCTGTCTCGGCAGGGTCTACACAGACATTTTTTTGCAATAAAATCCCCAATGGGATACTCATCCTGTTTCAAGAGGAGAGGGTGCTGCTCAGTGCTAAACCACCTGCTTTGCATGTTGAACATCCAAGGTTCAACCTTGCAACCCTAGTTGAAGGATCTTGGGTAGTAAGAAGTGGGAAAGGCCCCACTTATGGCCTTGGAGATCCACTGCCAGACAGACAATTCAACAAGAAGGCTCCAGAAGGCATGGAAATTTATTTGTAGATTTCATAGTATCTATATTTGGGCTCTTTGGGTATTAAAAATGGTTAACTCTCTCTAGAAATTGCTCTTTTTTTATATCTAACAAATGTATATAAGGAGTCATTTCAGAGTGAGTGACGCCAGCTCTGACTGGATATGTTACTATTTTGAATGGCGTTTCCTCTCTTCTCTGCATAGTAATGAGACGCACCCACCTACCATCTCCTGCATTGGGCCCTCTGGCCCTACCTTGTGAACAGTCTCCTTCCCATCCCCCTTCTGCCTATATCCCTGCTTGTAATGTTTTTTATTTATATAACACTTAATACAAGTGAGTTTAACTGATGAAAGGTGATGCTAATACAGGTTGTTTAGTCTCAGATTTGCTACCAGACTCCTTGTTTTTTTATATAGCGAGTTAGCTTGCGCTTGGTGTGATTCAGTACTGACAAGATAGCCTCAGGTGTTCAATTTGCAAATGTATTTTTTAAAAAATTCTACAGGCTGTCCTGAATTCTTGAAGAGAAGGATATTCTTTTTATGAGATATCAAAATATGCTTGTTAATATTGCAGATTTAAAAGTAAGGTTCAGAGCTGCTTGGTTCCATTAACAATATTCTGTAGCTATTGTGCCGATGATATTGTGAGTGATGATTAATGCAGGTAAGGTGGAAATGAAAAAGTTAGGCTGTTCTCATCTTGTGTAAATGTTGAGCATTCAAATTGAACAGCTTGCAGCCTCAAACACAGAGAAGCAAAGAAGCGTATCTGATCCTTAAAACACCTTATTAAGAACTGATTTCAGAGATCTCAGAGATCAGTGAGAAAATCTGCACTATGGCGGCTTTGCTCAGGGGCTCCCCATCTATTAGATGAGGTGATTCAGGTTGCATCAACAGCAGGTTTTAGTGAGGGCATGAGGGCAGCAAGTTTGAGGTCCCTTCACCCTGAAACTACTACCATTGCCTCCCTCCAGCCTATTATGAATGTGAGCTGCTTTCTACCTACTGAAAACATGCAGAAAGTGAATCATCTGCCTCCATGCTTTGCTCCTGGTGCAGTTTCTTCAAATGCGAGATTGAAGTATTTCTGGTTTGATTTACAGGGACTGCATGAATTTTGAAGCTGCTTCATTTGCGTGGTCCCTTTAAATCAAGTTAGAAGTCCTGCACACTCGCATTTGAAGAAACTGCACTAGGAGCAAAGTATAAAGGTAGCTTTGTATAGCTTTATACAAAGTATAAAGGTAGCCGCCTTGGGTGCCCTTGGGAGAAAGGCGGAATATAAATAAATAAATTAAATTAAATAGCTGAAGAAACCACAGTAAGGGGTTTTCTGGGGGGGGGGGAAGTGTGCAGAGGTGGCAGTGGCAGACCTGAGGCAGTGTTGGGTGGTGTTCTGGTCCCGCACCATTGCTGACTGTGTTTGGTCTGCAGGGTGGTTGTACCTCTAGCAGAACAATAATAATGGAACAACATGAGAATTCCGTCCAACACATGTCCTTTCCTAGTGTTTTGCTTGATCCTGACTGCTGTGGGAAATCTGCAGGTTGGCTGTGATTGGGATAGAGGGTGAAGAGTCAGTCGATTATTGTTGACAGATATACATGAATGCTTGGAAAAGTCAGCTGCTAGATGGAACTGAGCACTTCAGTCTTCCCGTGAGAAGCATGGCAAAAGTCGAAGCATGAGCGTATTTTAGCAAGACACTGGCAATGGAAATGTGAGGGTGGAAAAGCATGTCTCACATAAAGGATGGTTGGAGGAACATGTGTCTGCCTTGTTCACTGGGTTGTGTTCAGCATTTCAGATGCTGCAAGCATGTATCTTCCTCTGCTCCCTAAGGGACTTGGCAACAGTTGAGCAGGCCCCACGTGCTCTGAACAGATCTGAGGTCACAGATTTGTGAAATCTATGAATAATGCGATGCAGACCTCTTTTGGGCTCATGCTGGTGTCATCTGGAGTTAGATGTGAGTTGTAAATAAAAGCTTCCTTTCCAGTTGGCTCATTGAACTGTGTTTTGTGATAGTAGTTTCTGTGAGGCTATGCACTGATCTGAACTTTTGGATGTATTCCCAGCTCATTTTTCCTACTAGCCCCTTAAAGCAGTATTGTGTAGATCCTTTATGAACACTGCTTGTCTACGGAGTCCCAAGGAGCTCTGTGCAGAAATGGGACTTTTAAGTGGTGACAGAGAACTGAACATGACCATACTATCAGTATTGAATTGTGGTGGTGGTGAATTTTCCCAGGAGACCTAGGACAAGTCATTCTGCTGATCTCACAAATCTCAGTCTTAAGGATGTTGTTCTTCTCTCCCAATTCTAGCCCCATGTTTTTAGTCAGCTGATTTCACAAATGTCAATGTTTATACAGGAGATTTCCCCCCCCCCTTTGCTAATTCACTTCGCTGTATTTTCATTTGGCAAGCAAGCGCTGGATTACAGGTGGGGAGCCTGGATGTTTGATTTGTCAGCAGTGGGGTTCATGTGCCTTTGTATGAACTGTTCACAGAAACAGTGGAATGCACATCTGTTGGATCATTTCAGGTAAATAGCCAGATAAGCAGGGAGCATTATTCACATTCAAAAGAACTGTTTCCTGCCTTAGATACCATGACAACCATGTCAGCAATTCAAAAACATAGGAGGTAATTGGGGGAGGGGGATGTCTTCTCTGTATTGCTTGTGAAAGAACCTGAAGAACTAGATGGAATCAGAAGGCCATCCAGGTGCCACCCAAAGCAAGACCATCCATCCATCAGCTCTTGTGGATTAGTCAGTACCAGCAGAGAACAGGTATATTGATGGAGAGGGGAACTTTAAAATGTGTGACTAACATAAACCAATGGTACGAAGTAGGTTATGCATTTCAGTAATTTTTTTAGGGAGGCTGACTGAAACAATTTGCTCCCAAAGATTCTCTCTGCCCACAAATCATAAAAAGTGCATGTGTGAGAAGTAGTATTTGACTTCAGTCCATGATATTTTGTGGCAACTGACATACAGTGCTATGGAGTGCACTTACCCAAGCCTCCTGCAGCCTCCCTAAGGTGCTGGGTGCCTGGTGTGAACCTTTGGCAGGGCTCCCCACAGCACTGAATGTAAAAGCAGAGGGAGTGCACCCCGCCTCTGCTTTCACTGCCACGGGGAGCCCTGCCAAAGGTTTGCAGCAGGCTCCCCGCACCCTAGGGAGGCTTCAGGAGGCCTGGGTAAGTACACCCAAGCCCCTGCAGCCCCCTGAGCGGCGTGATCCTGGGGATCACGGTGCGATCCTGGGGATCACGCCGCTGCCTTCCACCGGCCCCTGCCTCCCTCCTGACCCCGCAAGCACTTACAGTGGCTCAAGCCCCTGCCGCCCCGCCCCCAGCAGCGCGATCCTGGGGATCACGCCGCTGCCGCCTCCCTGCCTCCAGGCTGCCCCCCCCTTAATGGGGCAGAGGCCAGGGCCCACAGGCTTGAAAAGCCCTGGGTTATGGCATTGATGGTTGATACCTTCACAGTCAAGAGACTGCCAGTAACAGTGAAGCACTCAGAATTGACATCTTGATGACTTTTAAAACAAAGCTTCACCTTCAGGATAGAATCCTGATTCTGATCTTTACCCAAGTGCTTCATGCTATTGTATGATCCACCTGCCAGAATAACCATAGTTGGTATCGCAGATGCTCTCTCTAAAATAAACCAAATTCTCATCATGATAAACTGTGCAAACCAATCAGATTTTTGTGTGGTTGCTTACTTTACTCATAGATTACAAGTTTTTTTTTTCCTAAGATGACTTTTCTTAAGCCTGCAGATGTTGTGAAGAGTTTGTGGGTGATGGGAAAAAGAAACTGCATAGAGATTGTTGGGGCCACCAGAGACAAAGTGATTTGGAATTATGTCTTCTAAACATTGAAAATCCAATGGTGCAGCTTCATGTCTTTCTCCACAATTATGAGGTCCATAAACTTAAAAAGAAAAGCAGAAAACAAGTAAAATGCTTGGGATTTAAAACTGTGCAGCTGATTCTGTGCTCACGTTAGGCATGATCAATCCCAAGTGAGCCATTAAAACCCTGAACACTTTCTCAGGGCATGGAGGAAGGTGGTTATTCTAGGAAAATCCAATTACAAACTCTCACTTTCAGCCTTAGGGTTGCAGGAGGTTGTATACTCTCAACAATGTTTGTCAGGCATAAATGCCTGAGAAAGGAGTTTATTCCTCTGTATAAGTCTTCTTGCTGGGCCTAAGCCAGCAAATGTAAATAGTGCATTTTTATGGTGCCTGCGTCAAAGCTGTAGTCCACTCCTGTATTCCTATTTGTCTGTCTTCTTTTTGTACCTTAGCTTTGTGTTCACCCAGTGAGTGCCAAGGTCAGTGCCTAACAATGGGAGATATTTGCAAAGTAGTTGCTGCTAGTTTTCAGTGATACTTTGATGTTTCCAGTCAAACAGCAGCATTCACTGTTGTTTGTACCAACATCAGAGCTATAGCCCACTCTTGAATTCTATTTTGTGTTTTCCTTTTTCACCTTAGTTTTGTATTCACCCACTGACTGTCAGGTTCAGAGCCTAACAATGGCCCATAAGCCTTTTGCAAAGCAGTTGCTGCCTAGTGTCCTGTGAATAAAGCAGGGTGCTTTGAACAGCCTCCGCTGTGTTTACCTCATTTTGCAAACGGGTTGTTTCAGGCCTGTTGGAAATAGTCTGACAGTTCAAGCTGTTATAGCTGCACAGTAAACCCAGTTATTTCCCAGTTTCGCATTTTGCTGCACTGGAAAAAGAACCTTTTAATGCTGGTGATTTAATGAGATGGATTGAATTGCTGATAAAAGTTGTTTGGCAATGGAAAGATGGCAACTAAAGTGACCTTCCTATTAAGCTCTTGATTTTCTTATAAGCACTATCTTGAGGCTTCTGTGATAGGAAAGGTGACATTTTTGCAGTTCTCATTAGTATACTGAGTAATTAGTAATCTGACATCTACATTATGTTCTGGTAATGAGCAGTGGAAGAATTCAGGGCCCAATAGAAATAGAAGTGTGTGTGGAGTGGTGCTGGAGTCTTTTGAGATGCTCAAGGTCACTGTCACTTGTTGTCCTTGTCTCCAAATTTCTACTTCTGTCCAACCTGCCTTTTTGAAATGGTAGGAGGGTGATGAAGAGGCAGTCGCTTGCCACTGCAGGATGGGTTGAGGGCAAAGGTTGGGGTAGGCCAGGGTAAGTGGTTGAGGTGAAGGCAGATAGAGGTTAGGTGCAAGGCTAATCCACCACCTGAGGCGACCACTTCACCTGGCCTCATAGAAAGGCTGCCCCTGGTTTTATATCCTCCAGAAACTGATTTTTTGTGTATGCACTTGGCGATTAGAGCTGGTTAAGAACAGGCTTCTTTTGCATTCTCTGTGCATTTCTGTTTGGGAGTAGGATTGTTAATGCTCAGTGACTCACCTGCTGTGGTAAACATTCCTTTTTTTAAAAACAAAAAAAAGTTTGCAACGAAGTTTTTCTGGAAGTTGCATTTTTTGACCTGGAGTTACGTTTCTTCTTCTGTTTCCCCTCCCATCTGATTCTGGAATGTGATGAAAAAGCTGTTAACTTTGCACGTGCTCAAAACCACACTTGGTTATTCTTTCACAGGACACTGCATTTTTTCTTCTTCTTGGATCTGGCAAATGAAATCCAACTATGAAATTGCTGGAGCTAAAACAGGATTATTTCTAGAAGATGCTTTTCTTATGTGTTAATGTGTACAATTGCACAGTCTCAATTGTTTAATTTTTTTTTTATTTTAGCATGGACACATGCTTCCCAGCTGCAGGGTGGGATGGATTATAAATGCTGTGATTGTTTTTTCCTAAGACCTCCCTCCCACTGAAGAGTTCTGTTTGGCTGATTTTTTCCCCTAGCTGCATTTTTCCAAGCTGAATCTCATTTTGTTATTTCCTGCCCATATTTCTGACCTCTTTAGTTTCCTTTTGTGGCTTGCCTCTTGTCCGTTCTGCTGCTCTATGCCTGTAGCACTTAGTATCACATCTGTACGTTTAGTTGCTTTTTCTGCATGGAAGTATTAATAGAACCTGACAGCTTCCTTGATTCTACAGAGGATTGGTTCCTGTATCTTTGAAAGCTTTCAATCAGATGGTATACCTTGCTGTTGTATTCTTATTGTCAGCAAGAAAAAGTTGAATACATTTGCTATCAAGATTAGTCATGTATAACTAAGTGCCAGGAATGCTGTTTAATTTTCCCTAGTTGTTAAATATTTGAGAGTTTCCTTCAGAGGAAATCAGAACACTTTTTTCAAGGCCAGGTAAGAGCTGGACTTCTTGGATTGGGGCCAAGTTTGATTAGGTTGGGAGATAAATATTTAAAAAATAAGAGTTGCCCATCTCAGGTTCTGTAAGTGCGAGCGGTGTTTGAAAATGGTATTAATTTTACTCAGAAGTACTGCCATTGTGTTCAGTAAGACTTAGAGCCCAATCCTATACCTATCTACTCACATGTAAGTCCCATGATAGTCAGTGGGGCTTACTCCCAGGTAAGTGTGGATAGGATTGCAATCTTGGGCTGTAATTTTATCTTACTCACTGGAAACAAACACCTCTAGCTATGGAAGTAAAATGTTCAAAAATGATGCCAGCTTCTTGATATTCTATTATGATATCTGTAATGTCACAAATAACTTTTGTTTCATTAAAACAAGTGATTTCAAATTCATTACCTAAAATCTTGAAACACTGAGCTTTCTGGTAAACAGGCAGATATTTTGTGTAAGGAGACAAAAATCCCATATACTTTGGGACTAACTTGATAAATCAATAAAGGCCTCAACGCAGTGTGATTTCTACCTTATGTGTCTACTTCTGAAAACCACCCAGTTGCTTTCTAAATTTTAGGAAATTGGTTTTTTAAGTTTTTTCTTTCTGCCCAGTACACAACAGTTCTGCTCACAACAGTTTAAAATATATCCTAATGGTGTTTTACTTTAACAAAGAACTTTGTTTACAGTAGGTTAGAGTGGGTCACAGACTGGCTTGTGTAAGATCACTCAGTGAGCATTATCTGAATTCAGTAGTCAATTCACTGGGATACTAGTTTAGGTGCAGTTCATGTATGCAATTTGATTGTTGTGGTTAAAATATTTGGACCAGGAAAAGAAGGGTCCTTTTCTCTGGAAGGAAACTTCTCTCTGTTTTCCTCCCCTCTACCACCACACTGTGTTCAAGGGAAATGCTCCTCCACTAGATGAACTTACTATTTTTAAAAATTCTTTCTCACTTCTTGCCCTTTAGGAATACAAGATAGCTTAGAGCATGATAAAAACAAGTCAATACAAAACATTGTTAAAAACCTGAAATGAATCAAGCCATCATAAGATGACAAAGTTCTACATGGAAAATAACTGCTGGCAGAAGTTCAGTATCAGGAAAGCTTTCCAAAGCATTATTTAATGTTTGAAGTACTGTAGCCTTTAGCGAGAGGAAGGTAAGTAATAAGTAAGAAACTAGTTGTTGAACTTGGCAAAAAGCAGAGGTCAGGAACATTGAATGAGCTGACTGGGGTTCCATTTCAGGGGGAGGCAGATTTGGAGACCTGCACTTAAGTATGTTCAAGGTTAAATTTTTAAGAAAGGCAATTTATTCTATGAAGATAACTTGCTTATCATTTTCTCAGTGTTACCCATGCAGGTCAAATGGTCCATGTGAGGAACTGACAGTAGAGCAGCAACTTGCCTGATAAACATGCCTCATTTTCATCTTGTAAAGGCCTGACAACTATGGTTTCTTCAGGGATCCTTACAATGATGTAGGGGCCTCTGAGGAAATCCATTTGCTGAAGAACAGAGATGATGGCAAAGTGACTTGCTCTACCATTATCTTTCCCAGTGACAACTGACCCTGAATGCTTTTCTCTGTACCCTGGTGATGCTGTAAAAAGAGCAGGGAGACTGCTTGGCAGTGTGTCCCAGAGTGCCCTGGGGGGCACAACACAGACCTTTACCTGAGAACCCACCAGAACCTGATACCAGCGCTGCTTTTCTTTAATGACCTGTGGACATAGAGTGGTTTACAAACTGTATTATGAAAAGCAACTTAGGGAGCAGTCCAGCCCTTGACTTGGGCCGGATTGCAAATGTGCCATAAGGCACATTTGCGCCTCCTTGGGAGAAAGCCGGGTTGGCGCTCAGAGAAGCTCCGGCCTGCGGAGGCTAACCCTGCTCTGGGGTGGGCGGGAAAGAGGGAGGCGACAGGGAGGCTTTCCTAGACTGAGGGAGGGTGGGCGGCCCTGGGGGCGGGTGGATGAGGAGTTGGAGGCGGGGCTGGGATCTGACAGTTTTGCCAGATCCCAACCCCCATTCCTGGGGAAAACGAAGTGGCTTCAAGCTGCTCCCCTCTCCTCGGACTTGTGCCACCTCAAGATGTGGCACAAGTCTTAGGAGATCCCTAGGGGAAAGGGCACCTTTCCCAGAGGTAAGGGGAAAAGTTTCCCCTTGCCTCTGGCTGAGCCGCTTTTGGTCTCTGTCCTGCGCTGGATACAGCGCAATTCTCCTGGCTTGCCTGTTCCAGCGCAGGATAGGATTGCGCCCTCAAAGGGTTATAGTGCGTAGGATGCGCAACACATTTGGCTATGTCAGTGTTTCTCAAACTGTGGGTTGGGAACCACTAGGTGGGTCACAAGTCAATTTCTGGTGGATTCCCATTCATTTCAATATTTTATTATTATATTTGAGTTTATTTTTATTAGACTTGATGCTACCGTGGTATGTGATTGCATTTGAGGAAATGTTACAGATCTGTACTTTAATAGGCTACTATGTATATTCTTTCAGCAATGTTAGTAAATGGGACTTAGTTCTGGGAAAGTGTGGGCAAGATTGCAGCCTAAGATACTTAAAAATTTCCTGCTTGATGGTGACTCGCTTTCAGTGAATCCTGACAGATTCTCATTCTGAAAAGTGGATTCCAATACTAAAAGTTTGAGAACCACTGGGCTATGCCATTTGGAAGGAAGCAGGATGTAACTAAAAGACATCTTTGTTTACTCGCTTGGATGTGTTCTCATAGATCTAAAACTAGAAAGAACTAAAAGGTCATATAGTCCAACTTGGTACTGTGATGAAGCACTCTGTGTACTGTTATGTAGACTGTCAGTTTACAGCAATCCAGAACCAGGAGGCAAGATGAACTTCTGAATGAACATTGACTAAAGTGTTCTACATTTTTATGACCTATTTTCATGGGTGAAAAAGACCCAGAATTCATCAGGGATTTTATATAAGCAGAAAGAGCATGTTTAAGCTTGAATGAACAGTGTGGATTGACAATAAACCTATACTGTACATTTAATTATTTTTGCAAGCCACATCCGTTTTCTAGGCAGTATCTATTGCTGCAGCAGTGGTGTTTACCCTCAGTATTGTAGACAGTATACATACCAATCCTCCACCAGTCAAAACCACACTAATTAAACTTGGTCACAGTAGGCCACAGTTGGAAAGCTGGTTCATCACATTATAGATCAAATAACTTTGATGACAGCAACAATTCAAGTTATGCATTACTATGCAGGTGGTCCCTTAGCCACCCTCCCTCAGTATCTCCATGCAACCTAACTTGTTGGGGGAAGAGGAAATAATACCTTCCAGGACCAAAATATGATCAGTAAGATCCAACATCAAAGAACTCAGCCCCTTTGTACTGCATCTCTACATGTTTTCTGATAATCAAGTTCATATAATCCAAAACCCTGATTTGCTATTACAGTCCCTGGAGCAAACCCTACTGTCATAAGTTGGAAAATGCTTGTTTTTAAAGGGCACTGTGATGGGGAGAACTAAGCAGGGTCAGAAGACAAAACTAGGCAGCATTTAGTGGTTGGTAATGGCCTTTTCTCCACTCTATACTAGATCAGACTGGAATTTAACTGGGAATAACTATAGCTTTTTCTGCCACCATCCAAATATATGAAGTCTAAACAGAAAGAGGCTATCTTGGGGGCTCCTACTCCCATAGTAAATTGCTGCTAAATCTGATGGATCACCTTGGGGGGAAAAAGATAGCAACATAACATGACAGACTAGGAAGCAATGCAACTAACCACCCCCTGACTGTACTTGGACTTGGCAGGTAAAATAGTTACCAAAAACGTTCTAGGAGGTATTCAAGGACTGAAGAGAAAAATAAGAGGAGTTGTTTGCAAAGGAATTGCAGAAGGGTACATATTAAAAGCATGCAGATATATTCCAAGGGTGGGGTGGCTGGCAAAAGATTGGCACAGAAGTTATAGTCAAGCCGCAAAATAAAACAGTTTCTCTCAATGGAGCTAACCATGCCTAAGCATCCCTGAATGTGACCAGGGTTGATTTATCTGCTTGGATGATATATGGACAACTGGGCACCTCTACTTGCCCCTTGACCTGCCCTTTCACCATTTGCAGCTGACATGAGCCTCATTGGGTCACCTCATGGCTAGGCCAGCTGTGTCCAATCCCCAAGTGCCTGCCTGCTTCCTCCTCTGGACTTTGCCCAACCACTTCACTCTGTGCTCCAATCCTCTTCTTGCTTGCTGAGAACAAGCAAGAGGATTGGGGCAACACAATCCACCGGTGCTGCAAGCAGTTGCAGTGGTGGCACTCAAGGATGAAAGCAACAGAGTGCCACTGTGATCCTGTTTTGATTGATCCTTTTTCACAAGTGATCCCAACAGGATAGTGCCTTCTCCTTACACTCCAAATTGCAGTCTGGTGGACACGAAGAAAGTCAAGAGCCCTCGTGTCCTCCTTATTTTGACCTCTGAGGCCTTCTACTTGCTCCCTCATGGCTGGGCAAAACATTGGATAAAGGTAAGGAGGATGACAGTACACAAGAAGGTATGTTCTGGGTTAGCTGCACTTGCTCGTTCGGCTTCTTGGTTAAACATCTGGATTTGTGAGAGGGAGTAGAAGGCAGTGCCAGCCAACAGACTGTGGGAGAAACTTTAGGGTGCTGCCTCAGACACTATCCAATCGTGGGCAGGTGAAGTATACACTGGGAGTATATGGATCCACACTGTTTTGAGCAAATGTTTCATTTGGGCATCCCTTGCACTTTTGTATTCATTTTCTTATTTGGTAAGTTTCATGTTGCATCATAACTTTACATTTTGTTTTGCCTTCCTGTCCCCCAAATTGAGGAAGCTGAACTTTCTTCATGGTTTATTATTCTGCAATGCTGCAGCAGCCAAAATACTTTCTGCTATTGAGAAATAAGATGTGCAGTGAGGGCGTGTAACCCTATAGTGTGCTGGTTCACAGAATTCACAGAATTCTAAGACATTAAATGATATCAAAATATAAACTAGATCATGGGTCTAAGGCAGATCAGGGCCTGGAAATTTTGCAAGCTGCTAAGAACAGACATCTCCTCAAAAGGTACACCAAAGTCATGTATATGTTTTATAAAATAACCAGTTGTCTTTTAGTATTGAACCTAAACTGCATGTCACTGGATGCAGTACTCAGGTGAAATGCATGTGTGCTGTTTTTAGAAAACAGCATAGGGAAGGAAGAGAGGGAGATCCTTAACTAGTTTGAATGCTTCTGGAGTATAGGCCCATAAGCCATATGAAATATCCCTTAGCTTTATTCCCAGATGCTGATCTTCCAGGAAAGAGGGTGGTAGAACTTGCATCTTTAAAAAAAAAATTAGCTATAGTCTGTCTTTTTTTAATAACCTGATTTAAAAAGGACATCTGTATTTAATACAAACATGTAACAGCGTCCGTGTAATCTTTTAAAACTGAATTATGACCATCTGTTATACAGACTGAATTAAAGGCTGCTTTAAAGAGAGAACCGTGGAGGGGTGGGTGGGATCTGACTTGAGGTGAAGCATTGACATAATGAGTCATGCATTTTATTATTGTGAGCTTCGTTTTTAGACCCAGGGGCTAGCGAGTCATCAGAGTCATGGGGATCCAGGGGATACCATCCAATGGTTTCGTATCAGGATCATCTACTGAACACATGCTGTGACTTTTTCACCCTGTTTTATGTCTTCTGTCATCTTAAGCTCTACAATGTGTTCAGTTTCAAATTATGAATATTTATGACTCAACCAAGCAGCACAAATCAGTACTTTGCATTTTGCGCTGAAACACTATTTTGCTCATTAACTTCTAGACACAGAGTTGGATCCAAAGCTTGTCAAAAGTGTCACTCTGTTCAGGGGAACTTACTTCCAAATCAGTGTGCCTGGGATTGCAACTTTAATGTTCAAGAAAGTGATCCTGCATGCATAGAAAGAGAACAAGCAGAGCTCTGTTAGAGGTATGCGTAAACAAAGGTTTTAGATTATACATCTAGACTGTGTAAATACTCTCCTTGGTGCAAACCATTATGTTGTGTTTTATCATAGCAACCTTTTAGTATGAATGCTTGTTAGGAGGTATATCAATTTCAAAATAGAAAACTTTGATTTAAACTGATAATTTACATTGTTTCTTTCTTGGTGATTTTAAACTGGTGATTTGAGTCACCTTGATTGAATACAACCCATTTTGAGAGATCCTAGCTGTTAAGGATGAAATTGGGTTCTTATTGTTTTCAGGTTATGTTGTGCCCTTCTAGAATTGTAAGGGGCACAAGACAGATTGTGTCTTGTGTCCTTTACGTCCTATAGTTTGGTATGTGTAGTGTTGGTCAACTCTGATCTTCAGAAGTTGAAGGCTGATTGTGTATCCTGGACTTTATTTTTCAGTACAAAACATAAATTTCAGTACAGCACTAGAGAAACACAAATGTACAAACGGGGAAGAAAAATCTCCATTAACACACCTCTACTGTCTGTTATGGGTCAGCAACTTCAGAGTGGAAGGTTCAGTAAGACATGGAATTTGAACTATTATTTTTCCTGCCCAATCATTGAATTGATTTAAGTATGTGACTGGGGAAATGCTATGAAAATGTTTGTTCAGAGTTTTTATTCAGTAATTCCCAAGTGTTGTGGACCATTTTGGATTGCTTGTTAGAGGCAAGGCGGTAAAGAGTGCTTGATTTATGTTAGGGTGCAAGCTTTGTAGAGGTTTTAAATCTGTATAGGTTTTGGAATGACAGCATTTGTGATGTCTTATGTAATTTGGTAATAGGATGCATTTACATGAGTGTTCCGGACTTCCACGAGGCCAGTGCCTTTTCCGATACACATCAGGATCATTCTGTCAACTGAACAGTGTGGGGCATCGGCAGGGTTGCTGGGGAAATTTCAGTTTGACCTGGAAAGGGGTCTCTTGACCTTATGGCATGTGTCAAATGACTTTGTGATGTTCACTCTAGGGTCTTGAGGCCTAGGACTTGATTAGCTTTTCCAGGTTAATTACCAATCTGATTGTGATGAATTTGTTTCGAATTATATTTTGGTTGGGGTGAAGAGTATACAAATGGGTTAAAAATAATGAAAGACCGGCAACATTTTGTATTTGGCAACATTGAGTTACTTGGGTCACAGTGTGAGAAGACGTCTTCCTAATTATGTATTGCAATTGCTTTTGTTGCAAAGTGAGTAAAAGATGAGTAGTGGGCCCAACCCTGTGTGACCTCAATTACAGTTCTCTGGCAAAGATATTAGGGTATCTATTGATCCTCTTGGAATCATGTTTTGGCATTGAAAGATTCATAATGTGATTAATGTTATTTCACTGAGGTCTAAAAATAGCCCTTTTCATTTTGGCACTTTTGCTGACTTATGTGAATTTCGTGCTGCTTTTTGCTAACTTCTCATTGCATTTATGGAAGCTAAGCAGAAGCCAAAAATCACTGAAAGCCAACAGAACTTCCACTTCACCTTTTCCATCTGTCTGGACTGTGAACACATTTGGGACTTAACATCATTCCTTTGCCCTTCAGTAATCCCTGCAGGGGCTTCAACCTGTGAACTGTCTGTACGTGTAAGGGTCAAATCAGATGTTGGAGTAAGCTGAGAAAGAGTCAAGAACCCATGGAAAAATCCAGGAGCAGTTTGCTCTCTTCTCAGGATTAGTCAGCAGTCATGCCAGATTGTTGGTTTTTCAGGGTGAGCTTCAAATGCAATTTCTCTAACAAGAGACAGTAAGATTGGTAATCTGTCATTCTCTGATGCTCCTTGCCCAGGTAGGCCGGGCTGCTTGTTTTGGAACTGGAACAGGCACATGTTGCAATTTAATGGGTTTGAACTTCTCACCTCAGAGTGAATTGGTTTGAATTGGTTTTTGCTAAGAACTCATAAGAGCGGCCTGCAGGATCACACCAAAGGCCCACCTAGTTCAGCTTCCTGTATTTCAGTGGCCCACCAGATGCCTCAGGAAGCATACAGGACAACAAGAGACTAGCATCCTGGTGTCCTCCCTTGCATCTGGTATTCTGAAGTAGCTTACTTCTAAAATCAGGAGGTTCAACATACCCATCATGGCTTGTAACCTGTGATGGACTTTTTGTCCAGAAATTTGTCCAATTCTCTTTTAAAGGCATCTAGGCCAGATATCACCACATGCTGTGGCAAGGAGTTCCACAGACTAATCACGCTGGATAAAGAAATATCACAAGGGAAAAGGAGAAGATCCTGGAAGACTCCAACTTTGGCCACCTACTACACCAGTTCCTCTTTCTCCCCCAACAGTGCTATAAGGTTGAGTGTGCCAGAAGAGGCACAGCTACTATTTTTTCAGCAATTTCCCCATCTCTCCGCAAATGGCAGTGATCTTTAAGTTGCTTACTCACTAATACCCTGGTTTTCAGAACCTCTTTTTTGGGAAAACCCTGTCCTTGAATTGTCTTGATTTAAATAAGTAGCAATCCTGCATATTTTTTGCAAGCACAAGTGTAGCAATCCTGCAAGCACAAGCGTAGGCATCAAGAAACTGCCTACCCAAATAGTGTATGAACCGCTATATTTTTAAATACTCTTTCCTTCATGGTGATGTCAAAACTTGTGATTGTTAATCATGTCACTATAAGTTTTCTGTTAAGCAAACAAAGAAATTGGTGGTGGTTTTTCTTAACCGCAAATGCTGATTTTTTTCCCCTTCTTAGCTTTCTTCTCCAAAACCTCAATGCTAAATGCTCATTAATGCTTCTACTATTGGTTATTCCACTCTGCTTTTCTCAGCCCACTGTACTTGGGGGAAAATGGCAAGTAGGAGGAGTTTGGGAAGGGAAGGTTCTTAGTTCAATCTTGGTTCAATTGATAGCTGCATAAGCCGAAGATGAACATGTGTCTTCTTCCTTTGTGATGGTAAGGGGTGTTTGTGCATTTAAAAAATGTATTTTGTGAATTGTGGTTGGCCTAGGGAAGTTGTGAAGCAGTGTAGAGAAGAAACAGGGAATGAATTTTTTTGAAAAATCATTATTATTAAAAGAAAATGACAGTGAACTTAGCCTTTTTATTGAAAACCCTGAATATGCTCAGAGGCAATCTAGTTCTGAATTCTCAATGTGTGCACAGAGGCAGGAAGTAGCAGATCTTCAGTAGTGAGGGAAAGGCACTCTGAATATGCTCCAAGATATTTTTCTTCTCCTTTTCCAGACCTTGGTATTATTATTTAATTAAATGATTTGTATCCCTCCTTTGCCTCTGAAGGAATGGAGTGTTTGAGGGGGGATATATAATAGAGAAAAAGCAGCAAAATCCAAAAACAGAAATGAACCATAAGTGCAATAACAAATTAAAATAAAATACTGAATACTACCTCAAAACCCAAAAGAGTTAATTAAGACACTGTTTAGGTTGGTGAGAACTCTTTTTGTAAGGGCATGCATTTGCGTAGAAGATTTTGAGTTCAATATGTTTATTTGGATCAGAATGGAGTCCTCAAAATCCTTCTGAAAAATGCTACCTTTGAGACTTGGGGCAGAAAGTTCAGGGAAATGTGTGGGGAATAGGAAAAAGCTGGGTCTGATTGTGAGAATGGTATGGGGGAGGAGAGAAAGGACTCGTAGTCACACTGTAAGGTAGAGTCATGCTCCATGGAGTTCTCCATGGCTAAGCAATTTTTTTTGGGGGGGGAAGGTATCAAGAAAGCAGTTGGCATGAAGGTGACACAGGTAAATTGTAGGCTCAGCTTGGCACGTCACCATGCTGCATTCTTATATTCAGAGGTGGCATGGGGTTAACGGAACCAGTGTCTGTGTTGGAGCAAAGTCTTACACTGAACTCCTAAAGGTGCAGGGGCTGGTTTGGCAAGATAATCCCTCTGGGTGGGGGCCCTTTGCCAGTGCCAAATCTGTCATCTCTGATTGATGCAAAGTGATTTACCATGCTGGGCCTCACAAATAAATTGTAGCTTTCCTGCTTGGTTGCCGAAGAGAGCCAGATAGAAGGCCACATATGGATCTATGTTAAGCACCCCAAGTTTATGAAACTTGGATGGTGTGCTGATGTCCTGCAAGTTTTATGGTGTGCTGTGAACCTCCTGATGATATGACACAAGTGCTAGATAGAGTTTTCACCATGCAGCTGGCCTTGACTCTGAAAGTTCAAGGATTGCTCCAAAACAACAGGTCTATTCTCCACAGCTGAAGAGGGCAACAAAGCCCTTTAGAGAGGTTGTGCTAATTCCATAGAGAGAGTGTGTGTATGGTGAGAGTGGTGCATGCAGGCTGGGCTTGTTACATCCCCATTCATTTGGGCCAGTGACTTGAAAGGGTCATCAGGGGCCAAGCTGCACCATCATGTTTGCTCCTCCTGGGTTCTCTCCAACTGTTCATCCACTGAATGGTACACAGTCATAAATTCTGCAGTGAGGCCATGCTTTGGCCTGTTAGTAGTCTTTAATATTAAAAATAAGTAATATCCGTCCCAGGTTGGACCCACTCCCTGAAACCATGAAATTTCTAAGGGGGGTCTTTGTTTTCACTTGATAGGAGAATTTGCAGCTGAACAATCTTGATTTGAGTAATCATAGATAGAAGTCGTTGGTTGCTATAACAACACCAGCATATCTATTTGTGTGCTCACATGATCCTTGTTCCAGTTTCTAAATATAAGCCCAATCTCATGCAGTGTATCTGATGCCATGGAAACCAAATGTTCTATGAAGATGCAAGAAAGAACCAAAATTTCGGCTACGTGAAATTCAGGGCCATGGGGAAAGATCTGGGCCTTGCCATAATCATAGCTTGCTCTTCACTTGCAGTTTGGTACTTGTGGTTTCACAACAGGGGGGTTGTGGTTTCTTTTGAATCCTTTCTTTTCATCTTTGTTGGAGGGAGGCATGACCAATACAGGGCTGTCTGGATCATGTATTTGTCTTGCAAGTGTGTATCTGTTTCCTTGTGGAGACAGGTGAATGTTTGGATAAGTTCCTGTGTCCTCCCAATGGTGATCTTCCTTTCACCTAACTAATGAATTTTCAATTAAGCATCCCGCCCTGCCCTATGTGGAGGCAAACCATTGCTCTGTCTTGCCCAGTATCATCTATTCTACTTGAGCAGCAGTTTTCCAGGGGAAGAGGCCCTTCTGCTACCTGAGATACTTTGAGTTGGAGATGCTGTGGATGAAACCTGGAGCCTTCTGCATGCAAAGCATGTGCTTCACCTCTGAGCTATGAACCTGCTTAGAAATGTAGACTGAAAAGGATCTAGGGCTGCAGTCCTATGCACACTTAACTGGGAGTAAGCCTGACCATACTCCCAAATTGGGAGTAAGCCTGATATTGACTATAATGGGAGATACTTCTGAGTAAATATGCATAGGATTGTGCTGTTATTTAGCCCGGCCTGCACCGAGGAAGAATTTTGCTTGCTTGGCAGTTTTGTCAGAACAGCCTATATCACCTACATTGCATTGAGGGAGTCAGTTTGATCATTCTAGAATTACCTGGAAATAGTTAGCAGGAAATAAAAACATACTAGTGGGCTTTAGCCAATACATTTTGGGTAGTAAGAAGTACATGTAAGTGCCCCCTCCATTAGCAAACCACAGGAGATTCTTGCTTGCACCCACTTCACTCTCTGTCCTTAGTACTTTCAGTGTGTTTCAACTGTCTTTGCCCCAGTTCATCTGCTGGTGGTGGCCATGGAATAGTTGGTGGGTGTGCACCTTTCATAAAGATTGTATGAGCCAGATACTCATGGATAATGCCCAATTGCCTGGAGGTATGATTTATACAGATTCCCCCCCCCCATCCCTTGAGGGAAAGAAACTGCATGAGTGAAACCTTCACATGAGTTCCTGTTTCATGGATTCTTGGTGGGTACCAGCTTCTACTGCCAGTGCATGAACTGGAGCTTACTATCTTCTCTCTCCAGTCCAGTTTGTTAGCTTTTGAATGCTGTTTTGTGAAGGTGAAACTTTTTGGTTATTTAGATCACCAGATAAAAGGTAACCTAGTACTGTGAAAATGAGCAAGACATGCAACCGTCAGCATGCATCTTGTCTCTGGTGTGAAAGGGTAAGTGGAGAGACGGATTGCCAGTGGGAATTACAAGGATTCGGTCCTACCTCAAAGGTCTGCAGTGCCTCTCTTCACTCCCAGTTGTCACTAATTTAAAAGCAAAACAGAAATTCATTAGGCTGACAAGCTTTCAGTAATGCTAATTCAGCAATGCAAGCCAACTTCCGCCTTTTGGGATATGCCTTTTGTTGTAGGAGTTCTCTTACTCTTTTCTTCTAGTGTTTGTGATTGGAATTATTCTCTGCTCTCTGCAAATAGGGGTGGAAATGCTTTGAGATGCCTGGCTGCTTTTATCGACCTCAGTGATCTGAGTGGTACCACTTTTCTTCAAAACATCCACAGAAATCAGGCTCAGTAGGCTCCCTACTGATCGGCATAGATGAGAGCGCTTTCTCAAATCTGAGACCTAGTAGGGACTGTCTGTGGATGACAGATGTATGTCTCAATCGTGTCTCCCTCAGGCACCTTCTTTCTAGACTGAAGAGCCCCAAGTGCTTTCTAGCTCTTAAATAAGTGACCCTTAAGTGCCATTTTTACCTGTTCTCTGTAACAAACTCTGCCGTTGGCTGCCATTGATCAGCTGAGAGCTACAGAACATTCCAGATCTCTGGTTGTGTGACACATGTATATCTCACTCTCATTTGTTGCATTTATGTTGCATTCTTAGGTGTACCATTAATTCAAATCCTTCGGTTTACATTGAAACAAACTAAGAAAAAAAAATCCTATTCTGGCTAATGTGTCTATTCACCAGATAGTGCTTTCTGAGGGAACCGAATACCGCTGGAGGGCTGTAATTTCTAAGGAATGTTGTATTTCTGGCAGAAGGGCATTTCTGTTAGTTGGCTGCAGTAAAAAAAAAAATAAGAATCTCATGGTAACTTTAATGGCCTGCTGTTGCTGTTGTGAATGATTATTGTGCTTACCTCATATATTATTGGGCATGCCTCTTAAGAAAAACATAATGTGTACACAGGGAAGATCTATTGTGGGTGCAGGGATTGAGTGCAGTAAAAACATAGAAAGAGCTACACTGGATCAGGCCAAGTGCCCATGTAATCTGGTTTCCTGCATCTCACAGTGGCCCACCAGTTGCCTTAGGGAGAGCTCAAGACAACAAGATTCTTATATCCTGTTGTATCTGGCAAACCCCAGAGGGGTTTTAGTAGTAGTCATGGCTTGTAACCTGTGATGGACTTTTCCTCCATAAATTTGGGCAGTCCCCTATGAAAGGCATCTAGGACAGGTGCCATCATTACATCATGTGGCAAGGAAATATAGGCATGCCCCTGTATCCATGGGGTTCCATGTGAGAACCGCCTGCAGTCACCTGAAACCACAGATACGGACGAACGCCCTGCCCTTCAGAGCCGAGGGGAGCTTTGCTTCCCTTACCTGCGGTCCTCTGAGCGCAGCAGAGGCCACAGATATCAGTCCACGGTCTCTGTCAGGCTCAGTCTGAGCTCTAGAGCTCAAAACACATGACTTCTGGTTTCATGGAGAAATCAGAAGTGATGTTTTTAATACCTTATATGGCATTAGGAGGCGTGGGGAAGCTGTTCTGGAACCCCCTGCAGATACCTGAATTTGTGTATACAAGGGGACACCTATCCTCACCCTCTGGATGCGAGGGGAGCTCCGTACCTCTCGCCTCAGGAGGGTCCTCTGGGCCTAGCAGAGGCTGCAGACATCTGTCCACAGCCTCTGTCAGGCTCACTCTGAGCCTTAGAGGCAAAAAATGTCACTTCTGAGTTTACAAAAAACCGGAAGTGAAATTTTTCGTCTCTAAGACTCAGCCTGAGCCTGGCAGAGACTGTGGACTTCTGTCCTTGGCCTCTACTGGGCTGGGCTGGGCTCGGAGGACCCTCTGGAGGTGAGGAGAAAAGAGAAAAGATGGGCACCCCATCTGCAGATAAGTGAATATGCAATACTGGGTCTTATTCAGACCCAATCTGCAGATAAGGATGGGGGGGGAGTCTTTCTATTAACTCTTGTAGGAAAGCATATGGGGTGAGCTTATTTTGTGCTATGATAGCCCTTGATCGCTGATCCCCTGCTTGTGATGGGTACCTCTGTTGTTTGCAGCCCTGCCCAGGGTGTGGCAATGAACTCTTCCCCTGAGCCAGAGGTCAGGGCCTCAATTAACCTACAACCCTGGATTAAATTTGGCCATGGAATTGATGAGGTTAGCTAAGGTTGGGGAACCTTCTTTTGTGTTGCTCACTACTTTGTTTGCTCCAAGTCAGGAAGCTACCAGGATGTGACTTTTGTTTACAGGTTCAAATTTGCTGTGCAAGCAAGGTGCAGCCAGCCATGTAGTTTTTTCAGGGAAACAAACCAAAGGCAATGCTTCTCTTAAGCCAGCCCTGGAGTGGGGAGGAGGAAGCTGATTGCTCTGACAAATCAGTGTTGTAACCTTTCTTGAGGCCTGTGGGACTTGTGGCCTCTTGCCATCAGCCCAATTCAAATGCTTTGAGACTGGCCTGGGTTCTCCACTCTCCTGGCTTTCACCTGATGCCACAAATGCATGCAAACAACTGTGTCAGCAAGAAAATACAAATAAACATTATGGGCAAAATGTATTCATTTTAGTTTTGCATAGCTTTGTGGAGACTGTGCCTCTTGTGTTTGAGTCAGAGCTTTTTCAAACTGAGGGTTGGTATACGATGCATCTGAAACAGACTTTAGTGCATAAAAACTTATGCCATAATTAATCGGTTAGTCTTTACGTTTATGCCCCAAGTCTGTTTGTTACTGTATTTGCCACACTTCCAGCTTTGTTTATTTGTTTTAAATTTGGAGTATAACAAACTTGCAGGACTTGTACTTCCCAGTAAATAGTACAAACTTGCAGGGCTTGTACTTCCCAGTAAATAGTACAAACTGCATTCCCTCTGCAGAAATAAATACCCTGAATGCACAGATGTTTCCTTTCTAAAATCCCTCTTTTCTTGTGGGAGTTTCCTGCAGTTTGTAAATGAGAAGTGGTTTTTCATCTATTGAGTAAGGCTGAACTTTCACCATGGAGGTTGCGTCCTTTATCAGGATGGTTCAGGAAGTCATGTGAAGCTGTTTCCATGAGCATCATTAATCTGAGGATTCAGCATATGTGGTGCTAGTCATCTCCATTGGTTCACACACTGACAGTGTTCACAATTTAGCTCAGCAAAGTAAACACTAGGTAGAAACATGTATTTAACCTTATCTGCAAGAATGATAGTCATGTTTAGGGCCAGTTCACATGATAGACAGATTAGAAAGTAATTGTGTATTGATTAATTTATAAAATACCTGAGTTGCATCTCCAAAGCTCAGATGTCAGAGCACTCAAAGCAAACTACAGAGATTTTAAAAAACCTTTGCTAAAAAGAAAGCATAAGCAAATGATAAAGCCAGCAAGTAGAGAACCATTGTCAACTAGTTTAAGCCAGGTGAAGCATGCACGTTACAGTTAATATCTAATGTGGATAGAGCAGTGTTTCTCAAACTAGGTGGGTCGTAAGCCAATTTCAGGTGGGTCCCCATTTCAATATTTTATTTTTAATATATTACACTTGATGCTACTATGGTATATGACAGCATTTGTAAAAATGTTACACAAATGTACTTTTAACAGGCTACTATGTATGTGCTTTCAACAATGATAGTAAATGAGACTTACTCCCGGGTAAGTGTGGTAGGATTGCAACTGATGATTGTTAAAAACCTTTCTGCTTGATGATGTCACTGCTGGTCATGACATCACTTCCAGTGGGTCCTGACAGATTCTGATTCTAAAAAGTGTATCCTGGTGCTAAAAGGTTGAGAACCACTAGGTTAGAGTACGTCTGAGCTCTGTTCATAATAAACTGGTTGTGTGCATTTGTGTGACTCTTTAACCACAAGCACAACTTTAAGTCATGTTTCAGTTACCATGTCATAGGAAAGTGCCATAAAGTGAGTCAGTGTCAATTCATCCCCTGAATGTGTAATGAGTTGTGAAACAATTTCACAATCACTTTGCCATAGGTGTTAGTGACATGCCAGTCAGCATGAAATTGTGAGTCTCAGGGGAGAGTGTAACCAAGGGCCTAGAACTATCCAATTTTCCAATCCTGATACAGCCGCAATGCAGCCCCCAAAGGAAGGGAACAAATGTTTTCTTACTTTGAGGAGGCCTCCGTGACTGTCCCCCCCCCCACAGGATTCAGCACATGCCCCATTGTCATGGCTGCATCAGTGCTGAAAGTTGGATAGGACTGGGCCCTAATTTCCCCAGATATTTAGCTTTTTGCACCAGTTCAGTGGTAATTGCAACCACTTGAAATTGCTGCTGTTGCATAATTTTTTTTCTCCCTTATTGTCTTTCTGTAATTATGGGTCTGCAATTCCTATTGATTGGCGACAACTTTGTGAATGTTCTGGCACTTGAACACCATAGTAAAATCTGTCCATGTAGTAAATGTTCTAAAGTTGGTTCAGAGTGAAGAGCAGGAAGTATTGATACCAGAGAAGGAATGATGCTGGGCACTCTTTTGCCTCTTTTCACAGTTCCTCTCTGAAAAAAATGCTGGAAGATGCACATGTTGGGGGCACACAAGCATTCACTTGTCCCATTTCAGCTAATAAGTTATAGCTTGTCCCACAAAGTCCCTCATATAGTTGCATGACCTTCGTTTTCCTGTGCTGAATACAAAGGCCTAACTTTATAAGGAAAAGTTCCCTTGTAAGACAGAAAAGGGACACAGAAAGTTAAAGAGGTTGCAACTGTACCAAGACAAGCTTGACAAAGCAGCCCTTGTCTGTGCATGGGGAGCACTTGGTCCATGGCACAGACCCTGGCTTTGTGCTCTCCATCACCTACGCAGTCATTTGGAAGCTGGTGAGGGGGAAAACTCTCCAGAAGCTTCACATCTGGAAAGTCTCTCTAGAATGAATCCTTTGATTTCCCAAGAATAAAATTGGGTAAAGGGAAGTGCCAAAGTACTTGACACACAGAGGGGCCCCTCTCAGTAGTGGCTCTTCCTCTTGAGTTTTGACTCTGGGCATTGGCTGTTTGCTTGCACACAAGATTGCAGAACTGGCAGTGAGGAGGAGTTGTTGTTCCTTGCTCATCTTGCAAAGAGAGAACAAGCCTTTGTCCACCTTTGGTTTTGGATTTAATTTTGACAAAAGCACACATGGTAAGATGGCATTATTAATGAAAAATAAGACATGTTGAGAAATCTTTGATTTATATCTCATTATGCCCTTCACTTGTTGCATAGTCATAATTATATCTTTTGTTGGTCACTTCTGTTCTCAGAGTCCTCTTTGATGCTATGTAAGTCTTGGCAGGTCAGAAGAATCTGATCAAGTTCTAAGACTCAGCACTAAGTAACTGAGTGGTTTGGTCAAAACCAACCGGACTTGTCTGAAGGAGAAAGATACAGCTAATTATGTTAATTGTTAAAAAGAGGCATGCTTGGAAAAGAAGGCTTGTTTCAGAGCATCTTTAATGAGTGCCTAGTGCTGCATAAAATTGTTATAATGCAGCTGGCCAAACATTCCTGAGAGGGAAGTCCTGGGATCTGGAAAACAAAAAACAAAACCCGTAACTAGTTTTCTGAACCTGGTGACAGAAAAGAGCGTTGGGGCTGTGTGGGAGAGCAAATTCTTGTGTTTGGGAGGAAAATGCAACAAATGTTGGGGTGAAATACGTTCATTCACAGGAAGCAGCTACGCATGTATAAAGCAAAAGATGTTTTTGGATGCCTAGAGTCAAATTGTAATTGTTGGGGATCAGTGTTGGACAGTCTTTTTCTCCCCCCCCCCACCAATTATTGCTGTTGGAGTAAGACAAGCTTCCATGATCTGATCTTTTCTGTGTATGACAGGGGTGCTGTGCATGCAGAACATCCATTCTGTACTACATATGCAACCCTAAAGTGTTTGGCTGTGAAAACAAGATTAACGACTTCTCCATGCAGGCATCTGCATGGGATCCCACTTCATGCAAGTACTGTAACAAAAAGGAATTGCATGTGAACCTGCACAGTGGATTTGGAATGCATTTGTTTGCAAAGCAGGATATTATGCACATAGCCCATTTAAGAGAACAAACTAGCTATACACAATTTTTACTGAAGCCCAGGTCTATCTGCATCTTAATACTTGTGTCAAAGCATATCTGTTTCTTCATACAGGTGTCTGCCTCTAATTATCATATGTAAGACTTTTTTTATACAAAGAAATGTTTAGTTTGTGCCAAAAATTTCAAATACACTTTATTTTATATTAACTTTTCAGGTTCTTTTGAAAATGTTTGTAGGGTAAATTTGCATTAACTTAAAATAATCATACATATTATTTTGCTTCAAGTTCAATGTTGTGTTTTTTTGCCCTTCTAAATACCCTCTTCCATCTACCCAAACCCACTATAATAGATTCTAACATCAAACATACAAAAATGATGTAAAGAACTGCATCCTGCAGAGACCTAGCGCCCACCAAGTCATCATCGCAGATACTGGCCTATAAGTCAACCCCACAGATAAGCAGAGGGCAAGTTTTGAGCCAACAACCAAGGAATTTTCTATGACCCTTGGATAAGTTGGGGGTTAAACTTAGGGAGGTGTCTGACTATAGTTTTGTCCGATTTTACTTGAGGTCAGATCCTGAAAAATAGCCTGCCACTAATTGTTACCTAAGAACTGTAGTCTCGAATTTATTAAAAACACAGTAAAAGATCATAAGATACCTTTTTATTCTTTTTAAATTCCGGTCTTCATCACCTTTTTGTAAACACTATCAGAGTAAGTGCACTGTAAACAACATACCAGTGGTTCCCAACCTGGTATTCATGTACTCCTAGGGACACTCAACAGGACCTTTTAGGGGTACTTGAAAAAGAGTGGCATAATGGCAGAGAAAGGCAGGCTGTGTTCCAGAATGCACGGCCTGGAAGGGAGGTAGCTAGTTGGCTGTGAAAGCCCCACCAGTGTCTAGCTTTTGGTCATCAATTCATGTATGAACCAGTGATTGATCACTTTCCATATGTTTCAGCTTTTTTACTGTGCTGGTTTTCAATCACCCAGAATTTCTCAGCACACTTCTGGTGCAAAACAGTGCAAAGGCAGAGTCTTCTGTTCTTCAAACAGATGAAAAGAGAAAATATGTGATGAATACATTGTCTGGGCTTTCATATGAAGGAGATGAGGGCTTGTCTTACTAATTACAAACATTTTGCTAATAGGAAGGGTACAATTTATGGAAATGGGCTGCCAAGGGATATGCAACTGAAAAAGGTTGAACCATGAATCAAATCCACCTTTAAGATGTCTGGTGTGTTAAGCCAGAAGCTCTACATACAGCATATAACACATAACTGGGAGTGTGCAATTCAATTCACAGCAGAGAAAGGCAGCTACATATATTTGCAACCCTTTTTACTCAGAAGTAGACCCACTGCTTTCCATGGGTGTTATTCTTAAGTAATGGTACACTGAACTGTAACCTGGGAAGGAGGGTCCCATCCTGGTGTTTCAAAGAACAGACCTGCTTTGCAAACATTTGCCTAGCAGAACCAGAACCAGGCTACAGCAGAAGGAAGGAGATTAAAAGGTTAACTTTGGCTGGAATTTCCCAGTTGCAGTAGAAAGGATCTCTGCCCTGCCTGCCTGCTGCTTGAGAAACTTGGCGCCTGCTTGCCTGTTGCTTGAGAAATGAAACTGTTCAGAGTTGAAAGGCTCTGCCCTCTGATTGACCTGGAGATCAGGTGAAGTGAGAACTGGAGCTTGATTACTTGGCAGAAATTTCACGTACTATACGTGAGTATCTACGGTAAATCAAAGTCTAAAAAGAATAAAATTAAACAATTTTCAAATGTATGAATTTTTAATAACTAGTATGATTATGAGTTGGTTCTTCAAAGTGAGAGGGTAGGGTGGGGTACTGGCTTATTCAGTACTTTTATGCGCTACAGAAAGTGGAGCCTTTTAAGGACATAAATGCAAACTTCAAACCCCCCACAATCTCTACTTATCTATGCTAGAGAGTAAAGATCATGAGAGTGTTTCCAAGGATTGTATTACTTTACATGTGAAAATATCATGGCAAGTTCATATTCAGTCTCAGTGGATCCAGGTAGAATGTTATGTTTTCCCAAACTGAAAGATTCTTTCTGGGATCACTTTGAGTAAAAGCAAATGTTTATACTCAGATATGTATACTAAGACACGTATTAGTAAACAGAACTCATTGATCAGAACAGAACTCATTGATCAGTTTTGAGTTAAGATTCTACTTTTTGTTACATAAGGTAGTTGTGTTTTCCTTTTCTGGTTATTTGGCTATAACTTTTGGTAGAATACAGTGTTGCCTGCACCCCTTTCACCTTCCTAGTGACGTCACAGTTAGTATTACAATCCCTCATCTGTCTTCATTCCTTCTAAACCACCAAAAATGACTCTAAGCTCCAATTCTGTTTCTTCTCTGGTCTCCTTTCCCCTAGCAATGAGTAGCAAAAGGTAACAGCTCGTTAATTAGAGTAGAAGCAGACAGGCTTGGAGGGGCTCCTTGACATTGTGGTCCCTTCCTTCAGTGGTGGCTTTATCATGTAGTGGGAGCAGCAATGAGAAGCATCAGTGGTGACCCTTTTAGTGCCATAGTTTGGTCCTGGTGGGCTTATTGGGCAGACAGCAGCAGTGGCACTCCTCAAAGTACTGGGTGACGAGAACTGCCTTTACGGTTCTCCCTTAATGCCTCCAGTGTAGTGCTGCATCGGGGGCATGATGGTGGAATTTAAATGATCACTGTAGTTGCATTGACACTGAGAGGGCAGCCACCACCAGCAAGAAGGGAAGACAAAATTCTAAGAACCCAGTGGCAGTTCAGGTGTTAGCAGGGGCAACATAATCTGCTGTGGCAAGAGGCGGCAACTATAGATCTCTAATCTAAGGAAGGGAAAAATAAAAGCTCCTTACCATGCTTCTCACATGGTTTTGTTGGACCCAGAAGTGCAAGATTTCTGGTCTTATTTAAAGGGACAGTACAAAGGAAGGAGCTTCTTCATTCTCACTGTTCCTATACAGGTGTGTGCTGCTTAACAATGGACTGCATAATGACGTATGGCATATATGACAGTGATCAAAGCACAACAAAGAGGTTCTTAATGAGGCAATCGCATCTCCTATAGTCTGCAGCAGAGTGCCTGTTTACACAGCTGAGAGGCTCTTGAGGCAAAGAAGAGGCAGTCTATCTCTAGTAGCCTGTGCAGCCAGCAAGTGTCTGGTAGGAGTGTCTATTTACACATCAAAGGCACTTGATTGGGTAGAACATTTGCTTAACAACCTAATCGCATAACAGCGGGGATGAAAGAACATATCCCTGTCAAGTGGCGCATACCTGTACATTAAAAACAGAGGTCCTGCATTTCTGACTATAAGGAAACTGCATGAAGAGGAAAATGGGGAGGGGGGAATGATCCGCTTCTCATTTGAGCGAGCAGGAAGAATATCTTTGTGGTAGGATACATATATTTCAATGCAGTTTGTTTCATCACATTTCACTGTATTACTGGTGGGTTGAAGGGAGGCGACAGTGACAGACTCAGGGTGAAATTGCGCCCCAGATGCATTGCCTCCTTGGACCTCATTCAATCCACCGCTGATGCAACCTGCTTCAACGGGCCTCATGGTTGGGCCAGCAGCAGCGTACCCTTCTTGGAGCACTTACCTGGCATTTAGCCAGTGTTGCAATCTGTTGACTCCCTTGAAGGTAGGGAGCTCTGAGCATGGCATTACATTTTCTCATTAAAACATATATTATTGTGTAATATGTAATGTAACAACACAATATTGTGGTGGTGGTGGTAAAGAATGTTTATATACTGCTTTTCAACAAAAAGTAGTTCACTCAGGGCACAAGCCTAACCAGGTCTACTCAGAAGTAAGTCCAACTTTGCTCATTGGGGCTTACTCTCAGGAAATTGTGGTTAGGATTCCAGCCTTAGCTAAATAAATGGTTCTCTGCCCCTAAAGGGCCCACAGTCTTTTTTCTTTTTCTTTTTCTTTTTTAAAGGTGCAAAAATGGCACCAGCAACAGTCTCTGGAAAAGATGCCATGCTGGGGAGAAGAGGGACCATGTTCATGACAACTTGGTGCTCAAAAGATTTCTGCCCGCTCTGCTTTAGTTAGTGGGGTGTTAACTTTCACTAGTTACTGGAGGAAGGACATGGGTCTTGTTTCTGACAGTCAGCCACATATCTCCTGGGACATGTTGTTCTGCACTTAGCCCCTTGTGGTTCCAGAAGTACAAATGTTCTTGTGCAAAGAGAAACCTTCCTCGGGTCTGTAGTGACATGTTGTGCACCACGTCTTCCACAATCTCTGTAGCACCAACTGTTTTCTCCAAGCTGGTTGACGTATAGTTCAGCTGTTTGGCACAAAGCAGCCCCCACGTGGTTCTTTGTGTGAAATGCAACATATGAACAAATCTGTGATAGAGCATTTGTGGCAAGAAGTATTTTGCAGGAAGCGAGATTGTTCACTTTTTTCATGAATAGATGTACGCAGGTGGGTGCTACCAAGGAGTGCAAAATTGTGATTGCTAAGTAAAAAGATGAGAATTTGTTTTCAGTATGGTAGCTGGTCTGTACCATTGCTTTTGTGTTCTTGGGTGTATACTGATTTTGCTACTGGATAATGTCTTACAGTGGTCACTGCTTAGCTTGTGTAATGTTGGGATTCTGGGCCAAAGCTCAGTAATCTGTTGTTTGGCACTGCCTGTATTTTGTAAATGCCAGTAGCCATGTAGGTTGGGCCAATGAGAATTAGGGCTGCAGCATGTAGAGTGCTGTTGCCCTGTCAAAAATGCCTCTCAAAGCTTGGAAGCACTGGCACCAATGGAAGTTTCCCTTTTGGGGCTATCGCAGCTTTGGGAGAGAGGCATTTTTGCTAGCAGCACTGCCGAAAGTCCCAATTCTTCACAGTCCCAATCCTGATTTCCCCCTTCGCCTCGGCTCCTGTTTACCTTTTAAAAAGCAAAAAATGGGACCAAAGTATGTATTTTTTGTAACCTGTCGTTTGGCCCTCAGGAGCAAAGGAGAGTGAGCCTCCAGTGCCAGCAGATTGTAGCTGAGGTGGGAGAATTGAATTGGTGATGGTAATACAGAGGTCATGATAGCAGCATTTCCTGAGAAAGAGAACAGCTGAAGTTAATCACAGAACAACCTCGGAGTTCAAGTTATCTACAGGGGATCCTCAGACAGAGGATTATAGTCTGGGCTACGGTGGCCTGCTGGAATGCCTGACTCGGGTGTGGAGACTCGGTGAACACCTGGCAATTGTACAGCAGTGTTTTGCTAAGGAATGCCATTGGCTCTGTTCATATTCATTATTCACTCTGTACAATGAATAATGCTGTTGTGCTACTATGATAATCAGACTTAAGGGCCTTTGGTGCTACATCTTTGCTACTCCATCAGTGACCTACTACCTTTGTACAGTTTCTTTCCCTGCGTCGTCTATCAGAGCAGGGCTTGTACTACAGCATATGTTGCCCTTGACTGGCCTGAGAGGAACCAGGTCGAAGATTCCCAGCTGTTTGTACACAGCCACAGCTATTCATGCGCAGCTGTTTGTCGTCACCTTGGAACATTGCCCAGCCTTCTTTCTGCTTTGTACATTGCTTTTCTCAGCCATTGGAGTCACATAAGAAACTGTATGATGGGAGGATGGAAGTGAAGTGTAATTTGGGGGCCTCCTTCATTTGGCTCTTACTATAGGTGAAGTGGGCAAAACAAAGAGGGCCCATACTTGGATATTGTCATCCAAGTGTCATTGGCACTTGGTCTCCATGTTAGTCTGGTTAAAATAACTCTGGTGTAATTTCAAAACCAAAGGGAGCCAAATGCAGTGGGTCTTAAACAGACCAGTAATTGGAACCACAAAGTCAGTGGTTCTCCGTGCTGTTCTTTCACCTTTTTGCAATAAAAATCAATAGAGTTCTGCTCCCCTTGAGAAGTTGAGACTCAATAGAGTTCTGCTGACATAAAGCTGGTTTTTCACATGAAGTTTCAGGGTTCTCTAATATACTAGCTATTTGACCCTGCACATGCCCGATCTTGTCTGATCTCAGAAGCTAAACAGGGTCAGGCCTGGTTAGTACTTGGATGGGAGACCGCCTAGGAATGGTGCTGTAGGCTTATACCATAGTCTTTCGAGACTGAAGGTTGCCAACCATTTTGACACCCTGATTTGATAAAAGGAAGCCAATTAGTTTTTTTTGAAACTCTAGAATTTAAAGTCTCACTCTCTACCACTTTTTTTGATGCTCTTGCTTCTGAACGGAGAGGGTGAACAGAGAGAATATAAGAGCCGTGCTGGATCAGGCCAAAGGCCCATCTAGTCCAGCTTCCTGTATCTCACAGTGGTCCACCAAACGCTTCAGGGAGCACACAACAGGACACAATCTCATTGTGTAAAACCAGGAGCTTGCACATACCCATCATGACGTGTAGCCTGTGATGGACTTTTCCAGAAATTGGTCCAATCCCTCTTAAAGACATCTAGGCAAGATGCCAAAAGATTCTTGTTGCTGCAGGTTCCACCAAGATTTGAACTTGGATCGCTGGATTCAGAGTCCAGAGTGCTAACCATTACACCATGGAACCACCTATGTTGCAAGATGATTCCTATGATGATCTTATATCTAGGGAGGATTGGATGAATACTGGATTGATTTGGGGAGACCACCACCGCAACTTTATGAAATTCCCTGCAAGACAGGAACAGGAGAGTGAACCAAGGAACAAAGGACACAAAGTTCTGAGGCCCAATGTTCTTATAGGTTTTTGCTCCATTGAATCCTATGGAATTCTTAGGTGAGGTGACACAATGTTAGGAAAAACCCACGATGAGCTCTGCAGTTGTGTCAGCCACCCAATTGTGGTGGCTGTGTGGATGGCTGCTGGATCATCTTCTAAACTAAAGTTCTTCATGAGGTTGGTGAGGACTGTTGGAGGTGTAAAACCTGTCCTTTGTCATTCAAAAGGTGCTTTTCCCACCTCAGGAACCCAGGGAAGTGGCTAGGTGGTTTTAAACTGCTGTTCAGCAGGATTTAGTGCTGGAAAGTTTGTTTTGGAGGCTTGAAAACTACATTAATGTTTAAGCCATAAACTAGCTCTGTCTCAATATGAAGCATTAAATTTGAGCATTAATATGGAGCATTAAATCATCTATAAGGGGTGCGGGGAGGTGATTACATGGATCGGAATCTGAAGTGTGGATGACCAGATAATTTGTAGCCTCATGCCAATTGTCTTAAAAGGCATATTATTAGTTGGGCCCTTTGTTCTTCAGGTAGGCGCTCAGCAGCAGATACATGTGTTTCAAATGCATGTCTCCCACTCACCTTACATTATACAGAAATACCATATTGACCATGTACTATTGATAGTTCCTATATAGTTGTAGGAATTCTGAATATTGATGAATGGATATTTCACTGCAGATCACTGAACCTTGTTAGAATAGTATTACAGGTGATCACCATTTAGTTATGGAAAAGCTCTCCCATTTGCCATTACCAGTGTTCCACCCCTGCTCAAAATTCTTATTATACTTGATCCTACAGATGTTTGGCAGGTATTATATGTGATGTTCCTCCAATGTATTTTATAACTGCTAACAAAATATATCTGTATACATGTAAGCCTACTAATATGGACATGGAATCTGCTTTACGGTGAATCTGCCTGGGAGACAAAGCACTGTGTGTTTGTTTCTTTCCCAAAAGCTATATGCAGAAGTATGTTTGATTGCCAGAGTGACAATACAGGCCCTTCAACATTCCACCATCTTCCCTGCCCCTAAGGGAATGTCTGTGCTTACAGATGATAGCCAGAATATATTTCTCAGGCTGCAGATGGTAAGATAATTGGGATGTTTGGGTTCTTAACAGTATTTACTCCTCTGATTTCTGTATCCTGCCCCCAGGGTATAGATCAGAAGATTCATCAGAGTTTCATACCTTCCCTGTTTTGTTGAAACTTTTTTTGCATTCCCTGAAAGTCCGTTCAGCAGACTTCTGTCTTTCTGTCAACAGAAACCTAGGAAGGTCATTCCTCAGACAGAAGACTCTCAGAATGGCCATCTCCCTCCAGGCTGGCAAAGTTATATGTCTCCCCAGGGCCGCAGGTACTACGTGAACACCTTCACTAATGGTAAGCTTCATTTGTTTGTTCATTTATGTGCCTCATTTTGTTTGTTTAGAAATGTATGCCTTCTCTCAAATGGTAGGCAATTATTCATTAATAACATATGTCATTCCTGCAAAATAAAACTCAGTTGGTGCTGTGACATGATTGTATTGAACATTTTAAAGGCCTATATAAACAAAATCATGCATACTCAAAGCTTAAAAGCAAAATTGTTGAATAGAAATAAAAATGTATTTTTGGTATAGTGTCTTCATTAACCACATAGCACCGTAGTGTGAGCAAAACTTTCACAGCAAACCAGACTTGGCTCTCCTTCTACACTGAAACAACCATGGAAATGGTTTGACATTTCTCCAGTATCTCATTCCAATTCAGCCTTGCTTCATGCCTGGATCTCTTGCATTTTCTCAGCTGGTGAAATGACCTTAATTTGGATTCTTCAGAGCAAAAAGTTCACTCTGTTGGGGAGGATGACCCAGGGAATGAGAGTTCTTAAAAGTTCAGAAAGTTCTAAGCAAGTGAGCATTAGAAACAGCTCCTATTGTGCTTTTGGAGCAGTTGCGGCTTGAAGCTATTTTAGTTTGTTCAAAAATCTATCATGGCCAGAGTTTAAAAGCTTGCAGTCCCTGGGCACCTTCTTCTGGGCTGGGTAGTGGAGATTTCTCTTCTGTGTAAATTCTGAGTTCCTTTTATTTTAAATTGTCTTTGTTCTTGGCAGGCACTGAAGCAATTTTGTTTTTGAAATGATGGACAAGGGTTAATGTAGTCCTACAATGTAATAGTTAGGAGGGAAAAGCAGGGTGAAACTGGAGTTCTGTTTGCTGCCACAACTATGGGAGAGAAGGGGTTGAATGTGACAGGAGAAACTGTCTGTGCTGGTTCCTGGTTTTTCCTGGGCTTTTAAAGACCTATCCAATATGTTCAAATTGCAAGCTGGCAGCTCCAACTCTCTTGGGTTTGTAGTTATACTCATCATTCATTGGCATCCTTCAGTCTCTGAAGACTATGGTATCGCGCTTTGAAAAGTGGTTCTGGAACAGCATCTAGTGTGGCTTAAAAGGCCAATTTGGGAGTGACAATCCCTTCCACACTGGGAGCAAATGTAGTCTGTCTCTGGTGTGTCTCCCTGGCTACGGGCCTTCCTTCTTTGCCTCTTTGCCTCAGTCTGTTGGGCAAGTGCCTCTTCAAACTGGGAGAGGCCATGCTGCACAGCCTGCCTCCAAGCGGGATGCTCAGAGGCCAAGGTTTCCCACCTGATGAGATCCATTCCTAAGGCCTTCAGATCCCTCTTGCAGATGTCCTTGTATCGCAGCTGTGGTCTACCTGTAGGGCGCTTTTCCTGCACGAGTTCTCCATAGAGGAGAATCCTTTGGGATCCGGCCATCATCCATTCTCACAACATGACCGAGCCAATGCAGGCGTCTCTGTTTCAGCAGTGCATACATGCTAGGGATTCCAGATTGTTCGAGGACTGTGTTGTTTGGAACTTTGTCCTGCCAGGGGATACCGAGGATGTGTCAGAGGCAGCGCATGTGGAAAGCTTTCAGTTTCCTCTCCTGTTGTGAGTGAAGAGTTCATCACTCGCTGCAGTACAGAAGTGTACTCAGGACGCAAGCTCTGTAGACCTGGATCTTGGTATGTTCCGTCAGCTTCTTGTTGGACCAGACTCTCTTTGTGAATCTGGAAAACGTGGTAGCTGCTTTACCGATGCGTTTGTTTAGCTTCGTATTGAGAGAAAGAGTGTCGGAGATCGTTGAGCCAGGGTACACAAAGTCATGGACAACCTCCAGTTCATGCTCAGAGATTGTAATGCAGGGAGGTGAGTCCACATCCTGAACCATGACCTGTGTTTTCTTAAGGCTGATCGTCAGTCCAAAGTCTTGGCAGGCCTTGCTAAAACGATTCATGAGGTGCTAGAGATCTTTGGCAGAGTGATCTTTGGGCGGTGACAGCTGCATCTTCGGAAAAGAGGAAGTTACGCAGACATTTCAGCTGGACTTTGCTCTCAGTTGAAACTGAGGTTGAAGAGCTTTCTGTCTGATCTGGTCCAGAGATAGATGCCTTCTCTTGCAGTTCCAAAGGCATGCTTCAGCAGGACAGCGAAGAAAATCCCAATCAAGGTCGGTGCAAGAACACATCCCTACTTCACTCCACTTCGGATGTCAAAGGGATCTGATGTGGAGCCATCAAAGACTACAGTGCCCTTCATGTCCTCGTGGAAAGACCTGATGATGCTGAGGAGTCTGGGTGGACATCCAATCTTGGGGAGAATCTTGAAGAGGCCGTCCCTGCTGACCAGGTTGAAAGCCTTCGTGAGATCTATGAAGGCTATAAAGAGTGGCTGTCGTTGTTCTCTGCATTTCTCCTGCAGCTGTCTAATGGAGAATACTATATCAGTGGTGGACCTGTTGGCTCGGAATCCGCACTGCGATTCTGGATAGATGCTCTCTGCAAGTACCTGAAGCTTCTTTAGTGCAACTTGGGCAAACAGCTTTCCTACAACGCTAGGGAGAGAGATGCCGCAGTAGTTATTGCAGTCACCCCTGTCGCCTTTGTTCTTGTACAGTGTGACGATGTTTGCATCCCTCATGTTCTGTGGTACTCCACCTTATCTCCAGCAGAGGATTTCATGCAGCTCAGTGGTGATGATCTCTTTGCAGCACTTTAGGACCTCAGCAGAGATGCTGTCTTTCCCAGGTGCCTTGCCAGAGGCAAGGGAGTCCAGAGCCATGTGAAGTTCTTCTAGGGTTGGTTCACTGTCAAGCTCCTCTAATACAGGCGGTACTCAGTGTTGTTCAGTTATAGTCATACAGCCCAGTATTTTCAGAGGCCTTATTTCATAAACCATATTCCAGTCTATTTTGCATCTGTCTCTCCTCCCCTTTGAAAATGATTGCAGAAGGTGAGAGAGCATTTATTTGAACTTCAAATCAATATTGTGTCATAAACTTACACAGTATGAGCCACCTGGTAAAATTTTTATTTTGAGAGATGGGATATAAACATCCCAATTTTCAAGGCTAGTACCACTAGATCTTTTCTGATCTATTTAGAAATGGATGTGGAAATTGAGCAGGAGTTGACTTGTAACATAGAATGGTGTCCTGAGCATGTGCACCATCTTTATTCCATCATCTCAATCTTCAAGGTTGATACTGCATTACAAAATATTCCTCATTTTTCTTCCTTTAAGCCGAGTGTGAGCATTGGACTGATATTTAAAATTTAGGTTTATAATTTTTTTTGAAGAATACAATATATGAACCAAATCAGTATTCAGAGAGTTGTCATGGAGTGAAGAATGAACAGGCTAGTTCATCCAAAAATTTCACTTGGTTTGGTCAAGACCCAGGACTTGGGGCACTAGAGGGAGCTCATGTCTCCTTTACCAAATACCTGGGCATTATTAAGGTATCTTGAATCATTCTCTGTGACAACTGTGAATGATTTATTGTTGTAACCTGTGTTGCTGAGAGATTGCTCTCCTTTTGTGTACTGTATATTACCATGTTAGTATTATATCATAGATACATGCATGTTTAATTTTTGTCTGCGGGTGTATTTGGGTGCTTGTGGACAAGACTGTGTGAGTAGGGAGATTGTTTTGTTGGCAAAGGTTAAAAGGGACAAGACTTCAGGCAGAACTCCCCTAGAGTTACTAGGTGAGCAGATGACATTCTGAACAGTCAGGCTGAAATAAGAAAAGACTGTTCGCTTTGTTGGAGTGGAGATATTGCACAACTAGAGACATCCTGTTGACGTATGGCTTGTCCTTTTAAAATAAAGGACATTTGGAAATTCTGAGTTTCCTTCACTTTTTCAGTGGAGGAAATATCTAAAACCCTTCAGAAATCTGTAATTCTCCTTTCAGTTTTTTTTTCTACAAAGAAGTTGTGGTTTCGATAAAGCTCATTGGACCAGAAGCAACTAACTATTGCTTTAGACGTGGGAGAAGCTTACATTGCACGCAAGCAAGAGTTTTGACTCTGTCACAACAGGACTTAAACTCAGAATTTTTTCCCTCCACCTGATTCTGGCTGGGCTTGTTTGCTACACATTCTGTGAAGAATTGATCTCTTTGAAACAGAGAAAAATTCTGCTTAGAGCTGCCCTTAGCAGCTGCTCCCATTTCCAATTATGTGCGTAGTGCCTCATATTCCATCTTGGCTCTGCCGAGTTCTAGCAAGGCAAGAGCTGAATTAGCCAGAACTTGAATTTGTGAGGTGTGCATGACAAATTATTTGTGTTTGCAAAGAGAGCTTCTATTCTGACAGTCAAGATTGCAGTCTGATCTGTCCTTTCCAAACCTTTACAGTTGGCTAATGTTAAGGGCACAATATTGTACATTATTCCTGCCATACCTGATAGCTTTTGATTCCTCCTCTCATGGCTATAAGGCAAAAAATATTTGTGTTTTGGTGTCAGTACCAGAGCCTAGGAGAGGGGGATAAAGGGGGTAATTTTTACCCAGGCCCAGGGTCAGAAAGGGGGCCCAGGAGCCAAGGAGTGGCCCCAGAAATTTCCTGGGATCTTCCATTTTCCAATCTCACCCAGACTCACTGCCCATGTGGGATGCTGGGGCATTACCATGGACACTTGGCTGTGACTACTGCTAGGAGCCACATGCACCAGGCCCAGGAATGCATATGTTCCTTAACAGTGTCACATCTGGGGGTGGGGGGGAGGAACCGACCTACTGCAGTAGCTCTTTGGCTTGTGAATCTGCTAACCATGAAGGAGTGTATAGGAACTCAGCAACATAGCTGAGGGACTGCAGCTACTGTAGGCCTCCGTTTTGGTAAACACAGGTCACATTCCATTCTAGTGTGAGCCTAAATAAAATGATACTAATCTCCTGTAATGATTTTCAGTATATGAAAGATTTTAGCGAGACTTAGGAATGTTTGGTTTTCCGTATTACTGTATCTAGCTGCCAACACCAGGCAGGCAGGTAGACCTGAACTCTGCGTTGAGAAAACTGGTAGACTGGGCTCCAAAGAGTTGCTTTTGCCACTTTCCCCCTGTCTGTTTTGCTCCCATTCTGTCCACCCCCCATTACCACCCCCCACTCTGTTTCACCACCTCCCTCTTTGGGAAGGGGCCCAAAAGGAACTTTGTACCCCCTGATAAAATTCTCCTCAGAGGCCCCAGTCAGTACCACATGTGAAATGTTGAGTCTCTTCTAGTTAACCCTGTCTAGACATAAGGTATTATAGCTGGTGTTCTGCACTTTTGATTCCTCTGATTTCAAGCATAATCAGGATTAGAACCAAGGCTTTTTGTATTTGGTTGTGTTGATAATGATGATGATGTTGTTGCAAGTTCTAGAAGAGTCTTCCTATTCAATTTGTTTTCCTAGACAAATGGAGCTGTTATTTATCACAGCCTGCTAGGGTGGAGTGGTAGGGTCACCTTCCCCCAGGCAAGACTAAATCATGCATTAAGATGATAATAGCAATAATAACAAGAACAAGAACAACGGTATTTATAGACCGCCTTTCTGGTCATCGGATTACTCCTCTGACTTTATTCAAGGCAGTTTACATAGGCAGGCGTTTCTAAATCCCTCAAGGGGATTTTCACAATCATAGAGATTCTCTCTTTCAAGAACCAACCGCATTTCAGAATGGATCTTCCTGGTTTGGTCTCACTTCTGGCCTCCAGGTCTCCCACGCAGGCTGACAAGCAGCTCCATCTCTCGCATGGAGGGCAGCCAAGACGCTTCTTGCTCACACCAAGAGCAGGCGGAATCACTCAGCTCAGCTTGTCAGCTGCTTCAAGGTCTCACTATTCTCAGCTGTTCAGGGAGCTGCCGGCGTCCTTGAACTGGCGACCTTCTGTTGTTACGGGCTAACGGAGGCTCTACCCTCTAGACCAGACTTATAATGTAATATAGTGACTAATATGCATTAAAGATCATGTAATATAGTGACAGTTGTTAAAATAATGTTAAACACGTTAATGCTTTCATTTCAATATTTTCAAGATGGTAGATGAAGAGCTTATTAGTTTTCCCAGGGGCTTAGTCAAGTCAGACGGATTGTTGGGAGCCCTGGAGTAAGGCCTTGCGCTTGGTATTGTTGTGGTGCATTCCTGAATTGGTCTCCCCTTGAAGATTATTGGCAGTGGGTGGCAACAGGTCCTGCTACCCTCCCCACTCATCAGTAATCCCATCTTCCTGAGGCTTTATCATGCTGCAGGGACTTCTAATGAATGCTCCCATTTGTAGATGGTGGTGTTGGGCATGGTGGCATTGTGATTTATCTTTTCAGCTGCCTTGTACCACCACTTCTGGAGGGAATTCAGGGGTTGGCCCTTTACAGATGTGGGTCTTTGATCGGTGCCCGACCTGTCCGGCCCCAGTTATTACTCTGAGCTTAATAAGGGCAGCAGGTCAAATATAGTAGCACTGTTGTTGCTTCTTATATTTTGTCTCTTGTTGAACATGTAAATCACATTCAACCTTTTGAAAGCTGTTTAGGGAGAAAAAAACTTGAGGCATGAGACTTTGGCCATCTGCTGTAGATGGAACAATGATCGTGAGTGGGTGGTACACACACAATGGGTCCTGAGCTATGAGAACTTGGAATTTCAGCAGCAATTCACTTCAAGGTTCGTAACCATTGCTAACCTGTCCCAGATGTCCGCTTGCTCCATCTCTCTATCATTTATCCCAGATGATGTGTTTGGATTTGGGATCCTGCCACGATTATAGAAACATCAGTGATCAGGTTAAGGTACTGATCATGAGTGCAGTGAAGAATAAAGTAGTATATCAGTCCATAATTTGTAGTGATCTCTGTTAACTGACAAAGCAAATGAAATGCCCATTTTCAGATTTGTTTGCTCAATCAACCGTAAGTTTCATCTCAAGCATATGACCAGTTGGTTGAATGTATCTGTTGACTCAAGAAATATAAAGCTGGAGCTCAGGTTTTATGTCAGCCTTGTAGTTGTTGTACAGCTTAGTTTTCCCCCCTCCCAATTCTTTGTGAACGTAAGCCAATTTTTGTTCTTTAGGTTACAATCTATGATTAAAAGCAGTGTCTCTAGCCCCAAATGAAATTGAGAGTTTGTTATTTGTGGTCAGGACAGAGACTGTCAGAAAGCCAAAAACGATGATGAGAGTTTTGAATAATTTTCATAACGCTTCTTTTTCATTGGACTCTGAAATTCTGATATTGTCCTGTACAACACAGAGATTGCTTGAGACTCATAGGGCAAAAAGTATTCTATCATCTTAAACACATTTACTAAGCAGGATCCCTCCCTGGGCTTAATTCTGAGAATGGGCTTAATTCTGAGAAAACAGGTAAATGATTGGGCTGTACCTGTCCCAGTATAATGGCGTAAGGTAATGGTTATAGTGGCATTCTTCTTGCAGTTGTTCTTAAATTGGAGTTTCATCTCTTTGCATTTCATGCATATTTTGTCCAGGATCCTGGTTTTCAGCCAGTCAGGCATTCCATTTGCCAATTTGCTGAAGAGTTATATTAACCATGTAGTGGAGACAAAAATGCAGGTGCTAGAGAAGGAGAAGAGTAGGAAAATTACATGTGAGACTTTTTCTAATGAAACATGTACCTTATTTTTAAGATGAAGAAAAAAGAAATTGGGTTTCCTAGCTTTGCTAACTTAAATCATGTTTCCCCTGCTCACTGAAGGTTACGTTCCTTTGTTTCCTCAGTGTGAGTTCCTGTAGATGAAACCAAATCTAGAATTGCACAAACATCAACAATTGCATGGTAGCCGATTACACATTTACCACATAAAGAGCTTTTGACCCCACAAGTGAGCTGAACATTTAATGGTCTCCAGCTGCTGCTCAAAAGTCCTAACAAGTTGACGTTGTAATGAAGCTTGGCTCTCTTATGACTCTGTCCCTGACAGCTAGCCCTGCATATAAGATGGTCCTATTCCAGTTCCTCAAATCTGGATACCCCTTTTTGCATATTATGCAAATTAGGAAAATATGGCATATTATGCATCTTTTTACTAATTTTGCAATTTATGCTTGTTGCATTAGCCAGTTTGTGTCTGCCGAACTTCTAGGGCAGTTTTCAAACTTTGTTTTGAGGCATTTGAGGGAAGGGAGAGTGTGTTTCTTGGAGGCTTATCTGGGGGCTCTTTAATGGGATGCTCAATAATTCAGGCAGGCATCCTCACAAGAGGTAGCTAGCTGGCCCATGGCTCCTGATCTATCCTTGCAATGCCCAGAGAGTAGGTTGTGTGATGCAAGTATATGTGTTCCAGGTATGCTCAGCAAATAGGACTCTTCAGCAGATGTAGACCTCTTCAGTGGATGTAGCAGCAAGTTTGAGAAGCACTGACTAAGGGTCAACCATTTTAAAATCAGTACTGTCCCAAAGGCTTCAAGTTCACACTTACTGTGACCCTGTTGGGTTTGTGCTAAACTTTCTGCAAAGCCTATTAGGTAATAATAATACAGGTATTTATATACCGCCTTTCTTGGTCGTCAGATTTCTCCTCAGACTTTATTCAAGGCGGTTTACATAGGCAGGCTATTTAAATCCCTGTAGGGATTTTTACAATTGAAAGAAGGTTCTATCTTCCAAGAACCACAACATTCAGATGTTTCTTTCTGATCTGGTTTCACATGCTGGCCTCCATCCTCCCACGCTCAGAGCAGATGGCATAACTCGGCTCAGCTTGTCAGCTGCTTCAAGGTCTCACGGTGCCGGTGGCCTTGAACTGGTGACCTGTGGATGTTATCTTCAGGCAAATGGAGGCTCTGCCCTCTAGACCAGACCACCTGCCCTAGGTAGCCACCTTGTCTTGGCCTGAAAGGGTTGCCCCTTACCAAAACACTGTTGTGTCCACAAATCACAAGAGCTGCTCCTGTACACTAGTGGTAGCCTCTCCTATTCTTTGACATGCAAGTCCAGAAGTAGCCCTACAAACAGGAACCTGTGGGCAGAAAGCAGTTGGAAGGATGGATGGATGACCACTCCCCCCACGTATTTCAACCCTAATTGAGGAATTCAAAGGGAACCAGATCAGAGAGTGAATTTCCATGACAAACTGGACATTCTGGACATATGGCAACCCTACCTACTTGTGACTGGAACTTCCACATGCTAAATATTTTTGAGACTGCGCCCTACAGATATGCGTATTGAAAAGATCTGGAGAGCCTATGGGCATGTACGTAAGATTTTCCCTTCTTTTTATTGCTTTATTGGAGTAACACCTAATTTTATTGTGAACAGTTGAATGTAATCAGTATGATGAGTATTATTGATGGGGAAAATCTTAAAGGGAAGAAAGCTCAGAGTAGAAATGGAAACTTGGGGTGTTTGTCTGAAAATGGCCTTTAAAATGAAATTCTGAGATATACTACAGAAATTAAAAAAATTCTTTCACTTGATATACCAAAATGCTAGATCTGAAGTTAGAAGTTTATGCTCTTTTGCAGTGTTTCTCAACCAGTGGTACGGGTATCACCAGTGGTACTTAATGTGGTGTCTGGTGGTACTTGTGAGACCCCTGGACATCTGCCACCTACCAGCAAGAACAGGAACATGACACAAAAACAGTGAGAGGAAGCTTGGCTTCGTGGGCAGAGCTTTAAAAAACCCTCCTGTTCACCCTGAGCCTCTTACTGTGTTTGTCACATCGCATCTGTGATGTCATTGCCAGTTACTTCCGGTGGTACGCTGTGTAGGTGGATCATGTGAAGTGGTACACCGGAGGACAAACTTTGCAAATACTGCTTTATTGCAACAGTCAGTATCATTTGGATTCCAGCACGTGTGTATTATAAAGTTTAGGGTTTGGTTTAACAAATACTGAAATATTTAGTAATAAATGTGATGTAATAGATTTATTTCCTAAATTACTAGCCCACCAATTAACATGAACAGAGGCTCTCTACGTAGTGAACATAAAGCAATTAAAATATGAAACAATAAAAGCTATTAAAGCAATTCATATTAACAGTGAATGTTAAACAGCCAGTCAGCCAAACAATTGGAGCTATTGGTTGGATTAAAGCAGGGGTGTCCAAACTTTTTGGCAAGAGGGCTACATCATCTCTCTGACACCGTGTCGGGGACCGGGGGGGGGGGAAAGAATGAATTTACATTTGAATAAATTTACATAAGTTTACATAAATTAATATACTAGAGGTGGAACTTGTATGAATGAATGAAGGTCATGCAATAACTCAAGGCCTATAAAGGGCCGCACACAAGGCAAGGCCAGCCTTTTCTTTGCTGCCGCTACTGCATCACAGATGTGAATCAGCAAGCAGTGGAGGGAGCCCTCATCCCACAGCTAACGTGAGAGGTCAAACAGTCACCCTCAAGCTGAGAGCAGTTACATCGGGCCAGTGCGGGCTCCAGCAAGTTTCCGGAGGGCCAGAGGCTCACTGGAGACTGGGGTGTCGCTGAGGGCCGCGTTGGGAGTCTTCGAGGGCCGCAAGTGGCCCCAGCGCCGGGGTTTGTGCACCCCTGGATTAAAGCAATAAATAGGTAATGGCAAAAAGACAAGAAAGAAAGAGATACCTTACCTTGGACACAGTTCAATGAATGGAGTACCTATTTTGCATGCAAGGGTTTCAGCCTCTGGCTTGTCCAGGTATTACTGAGAATGATCCATATCTGAAATTCTGGAGAGCCACTGCTAATCAGTATCAACAATATGGGTTAGATGGACTGAAATATCTGACTCAGTAGAAGAAGTAAGTTCACGTAAACTATCCCTGTGTGCTGGCAAAACGGGGCACTCAAGGCAGGATGTCTGTACAAGAGGTTTCCAGAGCTTAAAATGCCCTGTTCCTTTTTGTCACCTTGTATGTCTCAGGTGCCAGCAGCACCCAGAACAAGGCCTTATCTGAAGATCTCTACATTGAGAGAGGCATGTATGGGAATAAGTGTTCCAGGTGTCCTTGAGCTAGATTGTGTAAACAGACTTTAAAGGTTAGTGCCTGCATTTTGAATTGATCTGGAATCAAAGTGCCGTGACACCAGTATGAGAATGTGCACTCTGCAACTAGTGTTTAACAGCCTAACTCAGGGATCAGCAACCTGCGGCTCTAGAGCCGCATGTGGCTCTTTCAGCTGTCTGCTGCGGCTCCTCCAGGTGAAAGTGGCAAACAGGTAACAGGAGGCACCTGTGCTGGGAGGGCAGGCTGCTTCCCTCCACCCCCTGAGATCACTGCCCTCCTCTCCCTTCACCCCCACCTGCCTGGCATTGGTTTCCCTTTTCCATTTTGCCCGCTCTGCAGGCTTAAGCTCCCTGTTTTTCCCTTCCCCAACTCTCCAGCAGGACGCCCTCCTCCTCAGCCATTGCGAGCCCTTGCAGATTCCCACTCAGTGCAAGGAGAGGCTTTTCCTCCACAGCAGAGGAGACATCCTTTGTGTCTACTCAGTAGTAAGCCCCATTACAGCAGATGAAGCTTACTCCCAGGAAAGGGTGCCTGGGATGGCAGCCTTGGAGCCTGCTCCTATGCGTGTCTACTCAGTTGTAAGCCCCATTACAGCAGATGAAGCTTACTCCCAGGAAAGGGTGCCTGGGATGGCAGCCTTGGAGCCTGCTCAAGGCCAAGCGCAAGGACGGCTGTGTGGGAGCCCGCACAGGTCTGTTCGAGAGCAAGCCCGGATGTAGTCCCTGGGCTACTTCCAGGAAGGTGTGGAGGGCTGTAGCCTCAGCCTCCTCCTGTGCAGGTCTACTCACAAGTAAGCCCCACTGTAGTCAGTGGGGCTTCCTCCTAGGAAGGTGTGTAGGGCTGCAGCCTCAGCCCCCTCCTATGCAGGTCTACTCACAAGTAGTCAGTGAGGCTTCCTCCCAGGAAAGTGTGGAGAGGACTGCAACCTGAGAGCTCCAACCAACTTGTCTGCTCAGAAGTCCAACTGTAGCCAATGGGGCTTACTCCCAGGATAGTGTGGAGGGGGTTGCAGCCTGAGTGAGGGAGGGCAGGCAGGCAGGCAGGGCAGAAGCTGGCCTGTGGCTACCCCGCTCTGGCTTCTTCTCTTCCCCACCTCTGGAGTCTGTCCTTTTTTCCTTCCAGCAGGGTGCCTCTGGAAGGTGGGAGGAGTTCTCTAGTATCCATGTAAGATAAGCAGATGTCATAACCACCATATGTATTGGAATCCTGGAAGATCTGATGAGGAGGTAGATGTGGTGTCAGCAGTGGCCCCTTTAAGGGTAAGGCCTGGGCATCCAGCAGAGTGTGCTGCACAGCTGCAGCCACTTGAAGGCAATAGGGCCCTCAGGGATATAACAGGCACCTGAGGAAGGGGGTGTGGGTTGTAGAAGGAGTGCAGGTTGGAGGTAGGAGAGGAGACTGACTGACTTGGCTTATTGACTTTGACTTGCATATTCTGACTGACTTTGGAATCTGACCTTGGACTGTGACTTGGCTTATTGACTTTGGACTCTGCCCTGGATACTCTGACTGACTTTGTGACTAAGGGACTGCTGGAGACACTGGAGTTTGAAGTGTGGCTGCTGTGCCCAAGACCTGCTGTAGTGGCGGGAGGCTGCTGGTAGGAGAGAGGACCTCTGCAGGTTGAACAGGCAAGCTACCCTGGAGGTGGGGTCTAGCAGGAGTGCAGGGCAGAACCAGGGTCATTTGTTGGGGGAAAGAAGGGGAGCTAATTTGCTTAAAGTGGGCATAATTCTCCAGGCAGAGAATGGCCTTGGAATCAGGCAAAACACCATAGAGGACCAGGAGTCTGAAAACACAGGACAAGAATGTATGACAAAACTAACTAAAAGCTACAAGAGGGGGCTACATTATAAAAATGGGACCTATAAGAGCATAAAGGTTAAAAAAAAAACTATATATGCAGTATTATCTTCATTTTAGATGTCAAAAGGGTTTTGTGGCTCCTGAGGTTTTTTTCCCATTGGAAAACAGGTCCAAATGGCTCTTTGAGTGTTTAAGGTTGCCGACCCCTGACCTAACTGCTGCTTTCTGGTCCAGGTGACGTTTCTAAACATCCTTGAAAGGCAGTCCAGTATTCAGCATGTTCCATCTGAAAGTTTACTGCAACATGTTTTACTGTGGCAAGAAGTGCTGCACTGAAGAGTGTTCCATTTTTTTCAAGCAAAGTCATAAGGGAAGGTTCATGGGACTAGTCCATAGTCCTGTAGTATCATGAATAACTAGGAAGCATATACAAGGGGGATTTTTACTCTCGGCATAAACTGTGCTGCTGGTATGGGGTGTTTTCTCAACCTTCTAATCCTTTGCTAAGTCATTGAAAGGAAAGTTTTTGGAATTTTTTTTGGCAAGGGCTAGTATATTGGAGCTGTCTCTCAAAACAGGCGATGGATGTTTAAATTATTGAAAAAAAATAATCTAATGTACTTTTTCTGTTCCTTTTTAATCCAAAGTTGTTTCAAACTTGGCAGTGAAGAATGAACTGCAATGATTCTTTTGACATGTTATCCATTTGGATTTGGATTTTATATTTTGAAATGTTTGTGTTCCACAAAACTTTCTCCAAACAGGATATATTTTTCTTTCATTTCCCTTTATATACAAAAGCAGTGAACTCCCCCAGTCCCTTTGTTTCTAATCCATTGTTAGAGAAGAGTCACTCATATTTTTTTGGAAAGATCATAACACAAAGTTTGCAGTCAAAATGAACTAGAATATGGCTCAATGTATTCCCTAGTTCAATAGCACTCTTTCAGAAAGTTTACTTCAACGCAGCTTCTTAAGACCGGAAGGACACGAATATGCATTTATGTGATGTCGCAGTGGTGAACAGGTGTGGAACTGAGGGGTGTGTGTATAAGAGAAAAGGGAAAACGTGAAACTTATAAAGTTGTCTAGGTGAGGAAGATGTCAATCCAGACAAGAATTGCAAATATAGGAACTTTGCCCAATTGTACAGATTCAGGGAATAAATGTTGTAGGAGTTCTTCTGTGGGAGTATTCTCTGAAAATGTTTGTTCTGTACAACAGACATATCTAGTCATATTCTGTTCTTTAAAAATGGTTTTCTTTGAAATGCAAGCTTGTTCTCCCCTTTGAGAGGGCCAGGGCAGTTTAGTGAATGGAGTGTTGGACTTTGATTACACAGGCCTACAAAACTGAGGGTCAAAAGTTTTTCCCGAACTTTATGGTGGTTTGATATGAATTTGGGGTGCCAATTCCAAAAATGGCATCCGTTTTGCCCTATCACGTCTAGTTTTGGAGATATAGTATAACCTCATTAGTGAATGGTTCAAGCAGCTTCCTCAAGTGGAAACCTACACCACGGCTTCCTCATGAGAAAGCTGCTTGAACCATTCACTAATGAGGCTATACTATATCTCCAAAATTAGATGTGATAGGCCAAAACGGATGCCATTTTTGGAATCGGCACCCCAAATATACCTAGGAAGTGGTGTAACGTTTAAGGAAGCAAAATGTGTGTTGACCTGTGTTGTTTCTCCATCTAACCTGCCTTAAAAGCTATTCTGTGTATAAAATTGACTAGTTGAATATGTGACATGCTTTCGTTCTCAATGTTGGGGCGGAATAGAAATGTGATAATATATGATGGGAATGCCATTCTGTCCTTTTGGAGCCTAAAAGTATGTATGTGACATGGACCAAACTGCTTTTGGCATGCCCCCTTCTCCAACAATGGTCTGTTTCAGGACTTGTGCACTGAGATGCTGGAACTGGACAGTCCTTCAGAGAGCATCTTCCAAGTCTTCCCCAGGTCCTTGTGCTCTAGTCTAGGTTGTTGGTGATGGCATTTTGTTGTTTAGTGAATGAGAGGTTGTCGGTGATGTGTTGTCACTCTTGGAGAAGAGTAATTGTGGCCTTTCAGGAAAATTACAGAACAGCTTTTGTGGGGTATTCAAAACATGGCAGAACCATCCCAATTTGTGTGTGAAGTAGGAGGGAAGACAATATTCTCTAGTTAGCTGTTCTTAAAACTCATTATCCTAATACTTTCCTGTTTCCTTAAAACACATAATCCTATTACTGTGTCCTGACAGTATTGGCAACTATTTTCTTGTTAATCACACGTTCTGCTGAGTTTTTCTGTTGTCTCTTTGCACATGATCAGGTTGTCTTTACTCCTACAAGAAAGGAGAAGCCTCATGAAAAATGCATTACCAAATCCTGATTGCTCTTAAAAAGGCAAACCTATGTGGTGAAAAGTATATTGTGAAATGGCCATAGATAACGTGTTGCAACTCCCAACAGCAGCTAAAGCTGATGTGTGTGAGTTTTTGGAACATTCCATACCTTGCAGGATCGGGCCCATCTCTCCTTCAAGTGGTTAGGCTGACAACACACCAATGGAATTTTGATTGTGCAATATATGGAGGGTGGTGGCTCCTGGTGTTTTGTTAAAGAAGAATCTGATTGTTCGAAACCAGAAGGGCCATTTTTGCTGACTGTTTTCTGTGCCTCAACTAACTGATCTTGTGAGGAATCTGAAGCCTTTTACATAGAGAATATCAAAAGCTTGTCTCCCATAAATACATTGCCAAGTATAAGAACATTTCTCTTTGCAGCACCCAGATTGTTTCCTGAAGGAGCCTATAAGGCAGCGGTTTTCAGACTTTCAAGGAGAGTTTGAACTGCTGTAAGTTCTTGTGGGGGCAGTCGGGGAGGCAGTGACGTGAGCCCCAGGTTGCTCAGGGGGTTGCAGGGACTGGGATACACTCACCAGTCCCTGCAGCAGCCTGCGGGGTGCATCCCAGTCCCTGCAGCTCCCGAGCAATGCGATCCCGGGGGTCACGTCGCTGCCTTCCCCCTGCCGCTTAAGGAGAAAGTGACCAGGGCTCACAGGCTGGGACATTGTGACGCCCCAGTTTGAAAAGCCTTGCTATAAGGGATAGTTCCCAGTTGAACCAGCTGCACATTGCTTAGTTGGTTTCTTCCCTAGTTGTTTTCAGGTATGAAATGATGGTGGGAATGCTGTCCTCTTCTAGGGTAAGAGTAGCCGTGTGTGTGGACTTAATCCTGAAGAGTTTGATGGAAAGAATAGACCATGGGGAGTCATGACTTTGCCTCTGGTCTTTCCTGTTAGCTGTTTTGCCCTGATCCTTTAGTACGAAATGAGAGGAGGGGGGCTGGCTCCCTTATGTAAATACACACTAAGGTAATACTGATTATCTTAAACTCTGAATGTTTTCCCTTAGTTAATTTCATTCTCCTTTTCAATAGAAATAAGTAAAAACAAACCCCTGTTGTCAAGTACTTACTTGTCTTGCAGTATTTAGTTTGGACCTGGGCCGTTCCTGTCCTGGCGAAGTGGACGGTATATGAAAAAAGTATTTTGTTTTGACAGCATCTCTGGGAACCAAATCACATGTTACAAGAAACATGTCATTGGCCTGACATGCCTAACTTTTCTTAATAACAGCCATGGGGGGGGGGGGAAGCTGGTACAGATTGGGAAAACAGCGGGGGGCTTTAACCTTTTGCCCCCATCATGATCCTGATTAGAATTGGTCTGCTGTTTGCTTTGGAAGAGAAACTTCCATGCATACAGGCATCCACCTGTATCTGCAGAGGACCCATTCCATACCCTCCCCCCCCCCACATGGATATGGAAATTGTGGATACGGGGGAGCCTTGTCTTCATGTCCCCTCATTAATGTTGTTTAAACATGCAAGTTTATAGCATGTGCAGGCAGCCTACTGACATGCTTACAGTCAGTATAAGTTTGCATGCTTATAGATACCTGTAAAATCAAGAAACACTTTGCCATGATAAGCCTTTAAACATTGTGCGTGGGGGGAATCCATGAATAACTGCATCTGCTGATACTGGATATGGGGATGTGTGCCTGTATTTCTAAAAAGAAATTTATATTTCTAAAGGATATTTTCTAATTTCTAAAGGAGATTTTTCCTTTGCCAAGGCAAATTTCCAAGGCGGCTTACAAATTTCACAGAACATAACAATGAGACTTACAAGCAGTTGTGAGGGTTGATTTTAAAAAAAGGGGGGGGGGAATAGCAGCAAGATCATATAGAGGCATAGGAGACTACCATCAGCACATCCAAATGCATGTCACCCAAAACATTTGATGAAATAAAAATGTTTTGTGCCCTTGCCAAAAAACCATGAGGAAAGGGGCACTTCTAAACACTCCTGGAATCATCATGGCTCTACTATGGAGAAGGCTTACCCTCACACTGCCATTCCTCTGAGTCAGAGGAGGCACTGTAGGAGAGCCCCCTCAGATGGCCTAAGAAGGAAGGCTGGAATATATGGGGGAAGGCAGCCCCAAAAGTGGAGTCCTTTAAAGGTCAGCACCAATTACACCATTGGGAGCTTCCCTTCTGGGAAAAATAACTGCAGGAGACCCCATCCAGACCAGGTTTAGGATGGAGGCAAAAGATTAAAAACTTATCCCCCCCATGCCATGGCCCCAATTCAGATTTTTCTATTCCCTGACATCTGCTAGTTAATAAAGAAAAGTTAAGCTAATCAAGGCCAATGAAGCATTTAAAGTAACGTATGGTCTTGAGAGGATGTAATCTAACTGTAGAAGCTGCCACTTTGATGCATTCCATGTTGACTCCCTCTTTGATTAATTATTTGTTAAAAATATGCAACAATCTCCGCCACTCCCTCTTGGCTTCTGGCAGACCCTGCATGGAGTGTAATTTCAAGGGGTAGCTTCTGCACATAAGTTATTTTGCGTATGTTTTCTCTGTAACTAACTATACCCTCTATAGGTCCTGCTGTGTCCAGTTGTTTCAGCAAAGTTCCTCCACATTCTACAAAACATGATAAAAAGTTACAGGGATTAGAATCTGTTGTCATGCTGGAATTTCAAGAAATACGTACATGTCTCTGGGCTTGTTCAGATTGCGAAAACCATCCTGTTGTGAGCAAATCAAGGTTGACTGTGAGTAATGAGATGGCAGGAATGAATATAGGGAGAGTTTTTTTTCTGTTTGCGATAGAAGGTGGTTGCAGGCTGATCAGAGCTGAAGTTTGGATTCAAAGTCAGGTTATTTCAGCATAAGTTAATTACCGTTTTTGGAGAGAAGAAGCAATGTAAGTTCAAGCAAATTACTTTCCTTTACTGACTGCCTTTGTCTCTTAGCTTATCACTATAAAGTGGGAAGCTCTGATATTGAAATCTGTTGTAATCAGAGTGATTGAGGGAGTGGTGGGGTGGGGGTGGGGAGAGTGTTTAAAAGAAATGGAAGCATGGTCATGGAAGATTTCAAGAGTCACATCAGCATTGGATCCGATATAGCAGACTGCTAGTTGAGAGTACTGCATTGGGAATTGAGAGGCCGAAGTTCAGATCCTACTCTGGTCCAGTGTGTGGGTGAAGTGAACATTTGTCTGTTTGCAACTTCCCACTCCTCTGTATTGGGGAGTTGCGGTTGATTGTGAGCGAATCTCTTTGCACTTCACCACTCCCCCCCCTGCTATCTAGGCTATCTCCTTTCCCTTTCTACCCCCCCCCCCCCGGGAGGTGGTAGCACATTGGGAAGAATAGAGATATCTTTGTGTATTGGGTAGTTTGTCCTGCAGTTTCTTCTGGCTTCAGTAGCTGTGTATGTATTGTTTGAGAGTTCTGTGGAACATTGTGGCTAGTGGGTAAGTTGAAGCAACGTCAGGTGCCTTGCACTCTGTGGCTTGTTTCCTCTGCTGTGTAGTCTATGTGCATCCCAGATAGAGGTCCTGTTTCACCTCTGGAAACGTCAGATAAAAGCCTGCCTGTTGGGGGAGAGAAGGTGCATGTTAACAGTGGTACTGTTGGCACTGCAAATCTGCTAACAGCCCCTGCTGTGCCAACATTCTCACCATCTGATGAATGGACTCAGACAAATGTTTGTAGGAGGAGAATCAAACAAATGTCTGGCCCCTCTTAGCATCTTGCTCCTGTTCAGGTTTCCACAGAACAGTCAGCCGTTCACAATTGTTTCTAGGGAACCTGTGGAATTTCAGATGAAAACAAGAGGTGGCTGAGCAATTCCTGTTGAGGAAACCACATGTGTGTAGAGAGTGTGTGCGCACGCGAGATGGGTGTATGTATTGAAAGTGATAACCTCTGCTCCTGTGTGACTGCAACAGATTTTTCAAGGGTGTTAGTAGTTAATTAGTCCATGTTAAAACCTGATCTGATTCAGCTCTCACGCCCCAAAGGTGCCACTTAGAGCAATTTTGAAAAGCTCAGTTGTCATTTTTTTTAGCCTTTCATTTTGTTGAGGAGCTTGAGTGGTTAAAGTGTGCTTATTTGACCAATGAGTGGGGAAGCTGGCTTCAGTGTCTGATTGTGTGGGTGGTGTATTCAGCTGGAAGGTATTTGTCAGCATGTGAAGGGCTTTCCTGCTGTTGTTGCTGATGTAATGCAGCTGTGATCCTTTCTCTTTTCAGTCGAGGGATAAATCCTCCTGAGACCTCATCCGTTCCTCTTTAGACACATTTACATTTTTCTACCGCTGCCAAGACTGTCTCATGTTGCTGTCTGAGGTCTGGTTTACCGGATGCCTCTTTAGTTCACTTTGACTCAGACAAGCAGAATAACACGTTGTGCTCTTGCTGTTCATTAAGCATCTGCATCTCTTTCCAAAACTGGAAACTGGCATTCCTAGAATGTGTGATCCCAGGAAGCAACTCATTCAAATAAACTCCTGATAACCTTACAGAGACCACTCACTTTGCTGAATCAAGTGTGGCAGGGTAAACTCATGCTCATACTTGCCTTAAGAATCCTCCAGATGTCAAAACTGCATTTCCTCCCCTTGCTCTCCCAGAGTTTTACAGTGCTCTACCTTGGCTGCTAAGCTCCCCCTCCCCGAAAGGGTCTGGTGAGGCACATCTTTCTCTCACTGAACCTCCAGTGGCAGGAGGAGGCACCCAAAGCAACTGTCATCATTACTGTGAAAGAGGTACTTGAGCCTGTGTAGCACTGAAAAACTCTTCTTATTTGGGACTGAGTTTCTCGTTACTTTTCCTACACTTGTTGTTTTTGGTTGACAGTGATCACTTTCTTATCCCTTTGTATAAGGAGGCTGATATATTTCTTTCTTATGCCTGTTTGACCTTGGAGTCTCTGTTGTGTGGGTGCCTTTTTCCCTTCTGATGTGGGAGGGGTATCCACTATGAGCAGAACCTTTTAAATCATGGGCCCTACACTTTGGAATTCTCTTCCCTTGGAAGTCCATCAACCTACAAATCTATCAGCCTTCATACACAGCGGCTCTTTTGGGGTGGGCTGACTTACTGAGGTGAGACTTCACTTGTTTTCTCCCTGCTGAATTGATGCCTGACTTGGGTTGTGTTTTATTGTTGCTGCTGGATCTTTGTTTATATTTTGTTGGTTATTTTTTTGCACCCTTTAATTGTAAACTGCTTTGAATTACCTGTAGCTAAAAAAGCAGGGTAAAATCTTATAAAACTTCTGGTAGTCATAGCCAGGTTGTTTCCTTGATGAAACAAGGAAGTATCCAGCAGTCCGCAGGCTTTGGCTGGCCAGAGTAGCCAGCCATTATTTGTGACTGCTCCTTTCTGTCCCACCCCCATGTGCTCTTGCATACATGGAAGCCTCAGGGATAGAATTGGTTCAGCCCCTCTCACTTTAGGTCAGGGGTGCTCACACTTTTTTGGCTCAAGAGCTACTTTGAAACCCAGCAAGGCCCGGAGATCTACCAGAGTTTTTTTTTTACAATGTTCGCGCCATCATAACATATAACATTTATGTGTACAATGTATGTTGGTGTACCTTGAGCCCCACTGAGTATAACAGGACTTACCCCTGAGTAGACATGCCTAGGATTAGGCTGTGAGGCTGCAATCCTAGCCACACTTACCTGGGAGTAAGCCCCATTGAGTACAGTGGGCCTTACTCCCGGCGTTTCCTCCCAGAGGCATCTGAAGGGGGGGGGTCGGCACTCCGCGATCTACTCATTTTGCCTCGCGATCTACCGGTAGATCGTGATCCACCTATTGAGCACCCCTGCTTTAGGTGAACATTGGGGAAGATCAGGAGAGACAAGATAGGCTCTCACTGCTGCTGCCCGTCCCCTAATCCTGGCATAAAATGAGAGAACGATACTTCTCCTTCCCTGAGTTGTCTGGAGACTTTTCCTACCAGCTCCCTTTTTCCATTCACTCACATAAACACAGTTGGTAGAGTTTGTTTTGAGAGCTTGTAAATGAGGCTGTATTTTCCTGTTGACTGCTTATTGTTTGCATTGTACATTTCTAGGGAGTGTCTGCTTTTGTTTAATGGTTTGTATGTGGGTCTGATTCAGTCTGGAAAATCATATTGCAAGAGGCCCTGCTGTCTAGTCAGAACACAACAGGGGTGTTTCCCTCACCGACACTGTTGCATAAACTCATGAAGTTCCAAATTTTGAAACCTTTTAGGTACTTCTGCACATACTGTTTAATGTTCAGTTTTCCAAATGCAACACAGCAGAGTTCAAGTGTGGGCCTTTCTTTTTCCTAATCTTGCAGAATGCCTCAGTAAATGCCTCTTAGTGCTACAGTCTACTAGTTTGTAACTACTCCCATCTACTTGAGTTGTCTTGGTTTACCTTTGTCTTCCGCTATAGCTTTGTTTCCGAGATTGAAACGGTCCACTCTGATAGTGTCAGCCAACTATTTCAGGGAGAGTTTGCTGGGTTAGTACTTGGTAGATGTGCCAAGGTAGGTGACTGGCTCTATAACTCGCTATGCTGATCCCCTGTCAGTGGCTCTGCTTATGGGATTCAAACCAGCAAGACACATTTCTGTTCAGAGTCCTGAGCACCCGCTGTAGGGATCTTATGAAAGGAGCTGCATACCCCGCACCCTTAACCTTGCCCTGTGTCTTCTCATTTCTAGTATTAAAAATTAATAAATATAAAATAAAATATTTACTTGCTGCCTCCCCCTCCCCCTTCCATTACTGTGAGAGAGTGGATTTGCTTTCTAAGCATTCTCTTGCTCCAGGAATTTCTAGTTAAGCATGTGCTAGCTTGAGGCTGGGTTTCAAGCCCTGTGCAACCAGAATGTTGTTTTATTCCATCCTCGCCCCCTCCCTTCCTGCTCACTCCATAGTAAAGGTGCCTAATCTCGGCCCTCTGTCATGAAATATCCACTAGCTGGCTGCCTGAGGCTCAGCTGATTTGGTTTTTTCCCCACAAGCTCAAATGAAAGAAAACATCCAGGCCTGCTTTAATTGGCTAAAGATGGATGTTCAGTGTGTAATTGTGGTGCTTGCAAATGTTAGTAGCATAGTGTTCTGCAGCCAAAAAATTGCCTCATGTTCCCATCAATATGTGAAATCCCCTTCCTTCCTCTTGGGCTTCAGTGTTCTCCTTTTGGGTTCTTTGATCCACAACCTCCAGAACTTACCTTGTGTGTTCACCCCATTCCGTCAGTGCCAATAGCCTGGACCGCCTTCTGTTCCTAGGCTGTATCTGTGGAGCTTCTGGAAGGAACGCCTTTTGTTCCTAGGCTGTGTCAGTTACTAGCCATCCATTTATTGTCTGTGCCCAATTTGACTTAAACCTGTATGCTATCATGGGAATATTTTTTGTTAAATGGATGCACTATATGTAGATGGGGGATTAAGATTGCACCCACTGGCCTTAGCCCCATTCTACACACATTGGGCATGACTTCTCCAAGAACCTACACATGTATAGTTTATACAAGCCAAGATGCTTTAGGAAGTTCTGCTGAATGTGCAGTGGGTAAAGGCAAGACCAGTGAGCCTAGTTTTGCTACCACTTCTACATGTACTCATTGTCATGTATGTACAATCCAAAAAAGTGAAAGAGAATTCCATAGTAAGTGGAGCTTCCTAGAATCGGGGGATGGGGGAGCGGACTGGGAAGCACCTCACTAACTCTTATGTGCGCGCTGCTGTTCTTTCTAGAGCTGAAAAGGTGAAAGGGAAGACAAGACCTACTGCGTTTGGCAGTACTACCTTCCTTATTTTGGATTGTGACAACAGCAGCTTTCCAGCCTTCATCAGAAAAGATAATACAAGAAACAAATCGGTCCATGTGTTTTGAACTAGGAAGCTACTTGGTTCAGCTCTGGTGTGTTGTGGAGGTTTCAGGTCAATGCTCTTGCTTGACTCCTTTCTTTTTCTCTCTGTTCTTGGACTCTCTCATTTTGTTGCTCCTGTGCCCACCTGCCCACCCACTCCCTCCCTCCCTTGAGCCTGTCTGTGAAGTGTGGTGATCAGCAAGCCCAATCCATGTGCCAAGTGATTCCACCCCAGCTATTGTCTGCCCAGCACCTGCCCAGCAAGCCCAATCCATGTGCCAAGTGATTCCACCCCAGCTATTGTCTGCCCAGCATACAATATACATTTGTATACATGTCTGCACGTAGTATACAACCTTTTCCTCAGATTATATACTGTTCCTACTGAAGTTTCAATACCACAAGCTGTGCATATTATAAGATACACTCAAGTACTTACAGACTAAATGAAATACTTCCCTTCATTAATCTTTTAATTAATCCTGTTGAGTCATACAAGGGCTTTTGTTGCTGCCTAATGATATCTGAGTGAAGGTTTGTGCTCAGTAAGTCTGGTTAAGCCTTTATCTTTGTAGCATCATAGTAGGTCTCTTTTTCTATTAGGAATGCAAGGCTATTTCTATGAATGGAGCTCTTCTGGTTACCCTGCAGAGAAAAGTAGGTGCCATTAGAGATATCATGGCACCCTCCAGCAAAGACAGCAAAGAATAGTTGTGTGGAATTTACTTAATAACGTTGGCATTTTCTTTGATGCATCTAAGATACTTACATGATCTTTGCATTCAGCTGATGCAGTTTTCATCACCACCTCAAAATATAAGTGTTCCTCATGACCGACTTTTGTTAATATGTATGACTTCTCAAGGAAATACAACTAAAGTATAATATGGTTGTCGCTTTGGCATTCTGTAAGAGTCCTTAAATAGCAGTTGTCTACCACTTGTGTGGTCTCATTGTGAAGATCCAATAAAGAAATAGATTGCATGTTAGGGTAGAGACAAAGAATATATTCGAATGTTATGTAAATCAGTGGCTCACCCTTGTCTGGAATGCAGTGTGCCTTTTTGGTCACTGAATTTCACAAGACATCCCATAGAACTGGGAAGGGTTTCAGATTCAAGTAATGAATGATTACAGAACATTTGTTTTGTAAGAATACTCTTGGGAAGGGAGAGAGGATCGGGACTATTTCCCTTGAAGGAATGGCAGGTGAACACTCTAATGAGCTGTCTAAATAGGGAAGGAACACTTCTTTCTCTCCTGCACAAAAACCTGGAAAAACACTCTTTTACAATGTTTTAAATTGGATATTAGGAAATAGTGCTTCCACTATTATATAATCTAACAACCTTTCTTGCCCCAAGAGTTTTAATGAGACGTAGAATTTAGCTGTGGTACGGAAAGACTTTAAGTTAGTTTTCTTAATGACTGAGGGCTGTTTCATATAACAAGGCTGGTTCAACCTTCCTCCAGCATGTGCTTGCTCAGAAAAATGTAAATTGTGGATTAAAGATAGAGTGAGCAGTAATTGCTGTTGTGGTGGTGACAGGAAAAATAGCTGCTGCGATTACATGAATTACTTCTGATTAAATCAACGATCTGCTGGTTCACACCATATTTTTCCAAGTGTCTGTGTACCTGGATAAGGTCAGCATTTCTGGTATGGTGAGAAAAACCCATTATGTGACCCAGCCCTAAGTCTATTCTACCCTAAGAAGTCTTACAGTGAATGAATAAAGGAATTCTCTGAGTGGCAAGTTATCCAGCATCTGTCCATAGCAAGTTTGCTTACATTGGAGAAAGCAAGCTTGGTGCTGATGGCTAATAGGAGACTGAACTGATAAAGCATGCAGCATCTCACGGGGCCAGTTTCACCCTGGTGTACTGTTCTCATCTTCCACAGTGAACTTCAAGATTTGATGTCAAGATTTACTATGCTGCAAGCTTGTGTGCTTTAAGAGATCTCATGATCTTTTGAAAACTGAACATAACATGCTCTTACAACAGTCTTTCTAGAGTGAAGACAAACATTGTTACCATAACAGGTATATCCTGTGGATGGGTAATTTTAAGGAAAATTCTTTCTCATATTGCAGTTTTCATATCACTTGGAGAATAAAGATTTCCTTTGATCTATTCAGCTCATTTGTCTTGGAGTGCTTCTAAGTAGGCAATTGTGTTTTAGTCCTGAACTGAGCGCTCCTACTGGGGTTCTTCAAATTACACCTTCCTGTGGTTTTACTGCAAAGGCAACAGAGTAACTTTTAATTGAAATGTTTCTAAAACAGCAAGGATAGCTTCAAGCGCAATCTATCTTTTCTTTTGCAGCATGGTTTGCTAATTTGGTTAGGAGTTCAGGAATGGTATATTAATGATCAGAGGTGGGTGTTAAATCTTTGATCAGAGAATAGCAATGGTTCTTGTAATATGTGTTCTGACCAAACCGATGGTATTCTTGCAATTTTAACGAGAGGAACAGACACGAGCCCCAATTCTATCCCCTGCCACCAGTATGAATGCACACGTGCCTTTTTGGTGATGGCATGGTGCGTCTTATGGTGACAGTGCTGATGCATGCTGCATCCTATGGTGGGAGGGATTGGACAGCCTGCAGAAGGTAAGTTAAAACATTTTGTACTTAGCTCCTGGTAGGCTGCTTGAACACCATTAGGTCTCCTCGGACTTATGCCCCCTATTTTTGTGACATATGTCCAAGAAGAGAAAAGGAATAGGGAGGTTTGAGAAGGAGGGGAGAAGATCCAGAGTGCACCATTGCTTCTGGATGCATCCCCTTCTGCTTCCTCCCAGCCCCTGATTTCTCTCCCCAGAACACGATCCTCTTACTCCCTTTCCCATCCCCACTGCTAACGTACCTTGCACTGGTGGATGGAGGCATCACCACTGGCCTGTGTAGACAGCCACCAGCAGTTGCGCTCGCTGGCATTGTCAGTGAGTGTGACAGGATCCAGGCACTTCTGCTGGTGATGCCCAGGTGGTAGGATTGGGCTGACTTGGGAAGGCTATCTGTAGTACAGCCTTTCCATATCATGCTGAAACCTGGAAAAGTTTATGCTGTGAGAGGTTCTTTGGATCAAGTAGTTTTTCCTCCGAACTCCTCTTCTTCAACCTTTAGAAAGACGGTTAATAAAAATTTAAAAGTTAAAACTCACAAACTGTAGATACTGCTCACTTTCACCTAAGCTGAAATTCCTGTAATCCTTAGGCATTTGGAGATGTCTCAGGGCCCAACCCTATCCAACTTTCCAACACTGGTGCAGCCCTAAGGTAAGGGAACAAATGTTTCCTTACCTTGAGCAAACTTACATGGTCCTGGCAAGATGCCACGTATGCTCCGTTGGTAATCGCTGCATTGAGTGCTGGAAAGTTGAATAGAATTTCTGCCTTCTCTCATAACAGCTCAAATATTTGTTTGAGGGCAAAGGGCAGCACAACAGAACCTTGAAGCACATATGATATGAAGACACTCAAGTTTTAAATCCACAGGCAACATTATGCAACAGATGAGAAGAGTGGTATTTGGAATCACTAAGCATAAAAATGTGAAAAAGAAGATATTTCTTGGTTGCATTACAAACTTATTTTGTCCTAGCATGGAATAAAGAGACAAGGTAGACATCTTGTTTAAGTGCCTGGATTCCAAGAGTTAGGCTTCTATTTCCCAAAAACTAGATTTTGAGGCCTAGGAGGCAAGCCTGCATGAGGCCTAAGTACAGCCATTTTCAACCACTGTGCCGTGGCACACTGGTGTGCCGCGAATGGTCTGCAGGTGTGCTGCGAGAGTTTGGGGGAGGGTCATTTGTTAATGGGGCCAATGAGATGTGAGCTCCCCACCAACAGCATGGTGTGCCTTGTCAGCTGTCAAAAAACTGGTGGCGTGCCTTGACAATTTTAGTACATTGTCAGTGTGCCATGAGACGAAAAAGGTTGAAAATCACTGCCTAAGTACAAGTTGGCCAGCGGTCAAGAACAAGCAAGTTTACTCCGTTTACTTATTTTGTGTATGTATGTATGTATGCATTGTCTTTCAGGCCAAAGTCGCCCATAGTGATTCACATACAGTTAAAAAATAATTCAGCGTTCAGACTGCTGCAGCAGCCTTTCAGAAGAAGTTCCAACCTAGATCTGGAACTCCTGGCCACCAGTATCATATCCTTTAATAACAAAAAGCTGCCAGTAGTGGGCAGAAGGGTGTCCACCTTTCTGGCGATGTTTGTCAATATTGTACAAGAAGTCAGGCAGCCAAGCTTATGAAAAACCAATCTGTAAAGTTTATGCTAATGAAAGGTTTCCATTATTGTGCTAATGAAGGCTGTGTTGGATTATTACTCTTCTTGCCTCCTGAGGAACATTTAGCGTTTTAAATGGAGATTCTAGGAAAGGATAGAATTCCTGCCAGATACTTCCGAAGGAAAGGCTGTTCACGTGGGCAATTCCTCAGAGTGCTTTAGGACCCTTGGCAGGAATTAGACTACTATTCAAGATGGAAAGGGTTGGGAGTGGTAGTGGGGAGCTGTCCAAGCTCCAAATAAAACTGTCCAAACAAGAAATGGAAGAGACTAATGTAGCTCACTGTCCCAAAATGGAAAATTACCCCCCCCCCCAAAAAAACTAGTCATAATGGCACACTGTTCAATCTTATAAATTATGGCAAATGTAGAATATAGGTTCATCCCAGATTAAAAAAATAATACTCAAGGTAATATTGTGTGTGTGTGTGTGTGTGTGTGTGTGTGTGTTAAGTACACCTTGTGTGATTGAAAAAAGTATCCTGTGCACAGACGTGCATATTAATAAAGTTAATAAGGCGTCTCATATAGGGTTGGAGAGGTGTAGCACACACATACAGTAGGATCTAGATACAGAAGAACTGCGTGAGAAAAATGTATTGTGTAATTTGGAGAGTGCTCAGACTGCAGTCATGTAAAATGACCATGTCCATAATGCTGTAGACACCAACATTTTTATTTATTTTAAAAATTTATGTCCTGCACTTTTCCCTCCCACTTGGGATTTACTCAAGGCAGTTATCAAGATAAAAATTAAGCAATAATAAAATAAAAGAAACAGAACAGACATCTCCCCCTTTTCTGCTTCTTCTCTGTCACAGGACAACAGTTGAGGGTTCAGTCTGTGCCAAGGAGGCAAGCCTGGAATACTTTTCAGTGCCAGAACTCAATCCTAGGACATGTGAAGTAGTAGTAAAGAAGATAATGTCCTTGAGGATGCACAAATGACTCTCTTTCACCATTGAGTAACCATGGCCAGCCTCCAAACACTTTGTCATCAGGGGAATAAACTTTGGCGTCTAAGTGCGCCGCAGAGTACAGTGCCAGTTGTTCATAAACAGTATGTTCAACGCCAGGGCTTGGCATTCCAAGGCATGCCAGTGACTTGAAGTAATAACAAGAGGGGGCTGCAATTTCTGGTAGGCTTGAGCCCAGGTAGTATTCATGTCAAAAATTTAGAACCACACTGAAATGTTCATAACCGGTCTGCTCTGCTATCTGAGCAAGATGACAGAAAACTATATATAGTCTGGTCTAAGCTGGGCTCCGTAGGATCAACACGTGAACCAAGTTGCATGCCCCAGAAAAAAGAACCTAGAAAAAACTTTCTGAGGCTTTTTAGACCCCAACACTAGCAATCCCAGCTGTAAAGCAAAATGCAGCTTCCCACACAGAGGTGTGCCCCAACCTCCTGTATCAAATACACAGTTACTACTTTTTTGCATTAAACAATACAAACCCAGAAAGAAAGGCATTCTATACATGTGCAGAGGCTCTATTTTTATTGCTGTTTCGCATGTTCCAAGATCTACCTACTACATTCTCTCCCCCCATCATTCCTATTCTCTATATTTTTCATCAGTCTTTCCCACACCCAGGAAATGATTATCTAGTGGTAGAGCATTTATGTCACAAACTTGGCTGACATGGCCTCCTGATGTTGTATGAACCAAGAGAGAATTGGGATAGAGCCAGATAATAGATATTTGGGAAGAGAGAAAGTACAAAATGTGTCTGAGGAGTGAAAAGCGTTTCCCCCTCCCTCTCGTCCACTGCACATACTCATCCTAGGGCACAAATGAATTAGGAACCTTAACTATCCCACCAGGTAGGTGAAAGGATATCATCACGGACAGCTGATTAGAATCCTGCACAACGTGCCTGGCATGCAAGTTTTTATCTTAAGTAATGAAAAACTGTTTAATGTGGGAGCCCAATGGATTCATTTGGGGGAGGGGCAAAGAAGAGGAATATATCATTGTTATAAAAGGATTGTGTTTCCACTTCTTTTCTATTGAGTTGCTGTGGGTAAAATTATAAGGCTTTTCTCTCTCGTCACTCCATCACTTCAGCGCTCCAGAGCTGAGTTCTGTTCTGTTCCGTGCTGGCTATGTCCCCAAGGGTTCCTGAAAGAGAGCTGAGCTCATTAGATGCTGCGAGTTGCTCTGCCACAGTCTTTACATCTTAACTAAAAGCAGAAGGTCTGAAGAGGGGAAAGAGTGACAGTCCAGGGATGATCTATTTGGTACAGGGTGTACACATGCTGCTTTAAGTGGAGCTGGCAGTCCGCCCTCCCCTTCAAACAGGCATTTGGCTGTCCAACCCAACAATGGGCCTAGTTTTTCTTTCCCTGCTGTGAGGGATGTGGGGCTTGAGTATGAATTGTTTCTGCTGCTGTCAATGACTGAATTGCTAGACCTCCTCCTAGGAATGAGAGAGGAGACCTTTGATACCCTGCATGCTCTGTTCCCGCTAGCAGCAGCCTTGCTCGCGGATCCCCTTTTTGCTGTGGGTTGTGAAAATAACTCTTTATTTAAAGGCCCTGCGCCTTTTTCTGACTTGGTCTTCTCATATTAAAATCATTACTCATAAGGCACATCTTGTTACAACCTTTGCTGTTCTTGGATGTGTTGCTACTGCCATTCTGTAAATTGTAATCTTGAAAATATCCTACTGCAGGCCAGATTTTGTTGCTTTTCATATAGTTTCACAGTATTTAGGATGCAGAGGTGCAAGCAGAATTCTTTTGATCATTAAGAATATGACAGGACTAACCCTTATACTTGGTGTTCTTTAGAGCAGCCTTTGCTTGCAGTCGCTGGCTTGGCCCATAAGTGTCACATTAACCATGCCCTGCAACACTCAGGTGCTTGGGAAGACTTTGGTTTCTGTGCTCCGAACCTTTATTTGGCCTTTATTGAGCACATATTAGGCTGTAATTCATGTTTAGCATACCATGTTCAGGTCACTGAGAGGGGGATGTGATTTTTTTTTTTTTTTTTTTTTGCACATTGCACAACCTCTTGTGCCAGTTAGAGCCCAGTTTCCTCTTTGGTTTTCTGAAGAGCTTGGGGTCTGCCAGAAGCAAGCTTGTGTAGGTAATAAATGCCTATGTGAGGGAAGGAATATTTCCTGTGGCCTTGAAAAGGGGTATAATGAGTCCGCTTCTATAAGGGGGGAGGGATTATTGGAGCTGGCTCAGACAATCCCCATTCTCCATTATTGTAGAATTCTGTGTTAGGGAGGATCAGGTATTCTCAGATGATACTGATTTTATTCATTCTTACACTCTAGATTTTAACCTGGTTTGGGTACAGAGACTGTCTTGCAGGGATGGGAAAATCCAGCGGGGCTTGAGTAGATAGTCACTGTCCCCTGCGACTTACTCAAAAAAGAGTCTTAACGGGGGCACTTTCTGAGTCACTGAGTCACCCTTTAGTGACTCTAAAAGACTCGTTGAGTCACCCTCCCTTTAAAAAACTCACCTTGGAAAAAATGCGGCTGCTGCCAGGGTGTGTGTGTGTGTGTGTCAGAGTTCCTTTAACTACTCCCCTGCTGCCCCATCCCATCTGTAAACAGGGCGGGAGGGAATGGGAGGGACTGTGAGAGCCAGGACAGAAGCAAGAGGGAGGAGAGTCATGTGCTGCAGCTGCGAGTCTTACCATGACAACCCAATCCTTTGCAGTCCTACTCAGTAGTCCCACTTTAGCTGGTCATTCAATGAGGCTTCCCCCTCCTCACCAGCTACGCAGTGTAAAGCATGATCGCTATGAATGTTCTCCTCCCTTCCCTGCCTCCTCCCCCTCCCTGGGCTTCTCAAGCTGATTGTATGGAAAGAACTCCCTTGGCCCCTCCTCCTGCCCTCCCTCTGCCATTGAAAATATCAGAATGCCCATCCTTTGTTCAGTGATCGTCCGTTCCTTCTTTCTTATCACAGACTGGAAAAGAGAACCCAGTCCCGCCATTTACTGCAAGAGGAAAGCATTAGCCATTCCCTACCTCCTGGCTAGAACTTCCCTGCTGCTTTTCCAGCCTGAATGCTGGCCTCACAAGGTTTTTCATGCTGTGAAAACACTAAGCAAGCATACCCAGACACAGGCAGACTTGAATCAGCATGTGTGGGGATGACTCGGGAGCCCTGAGACTTCCACATGTACGACTCATCCTAAAACAGGCATTTTTGCTAGTCAAGTCCGAGTCAGTTGAGTTCCCAACCCTGCTGTCTTGGTTGCCCAAGTGAATGACATGCACTGGGAGTCAGACAAATGCATCTTTGGTTCTTCGGGATCTTTTGACAGCATGTGGTTTTCAGAAGAAGGGTTTGGTTGGATGCACATCCCCAGGAGTGGATTAAGCTAGTGTGGGGCCTGTAGCATGTGTTATAAAGGGGCCCAGTCATAGCCCTGCCCTGTTACAACCCGCCCCACCCCCATTTTGCCCTCCACTGGCCTGCACAGAGTTTACCTGCTCTGGGGTGTGTTGGTCTTCTTTGGGCACCAGGAGGCTCTTCCTGCTCTTCTTCTTTCCGCCGGTGCCTTAAACTCTTCCACTATCACAATGTGCTTTCTGGCACATTTGCAATAGCCAGTGCCAGCAAGTGTGCATTCCACAGGCACTTAGGCACAGTAGGATTGTGCCTGTGGTGAAGTTAAATATGAACAAAATTATTTATTAGTATCATGTTATTAATGATGTCTGTAAAGATTACATACCATGCAACATGCAGCTGCCCTGACATGTAAATAACAGAATTGCCATATTGTGAGATGCCGATTTCACCAGAGACAGCTCGCAAGCATTTAGTGCAGGTCCCTCAAAAATGCGGGCCCCATAGCATATGCTACTTTTGGTACTATGTTAATCCAGTCCTGCACATCCCTAGTGTCTATTTTAGCATCCACATTAAACTACTAGGAGAATTGTCAAGAGTTTGTGGGAGACAGACAAAGTTCTAAAGAAATGTCTTGGGCATTTGAGAGACTAGATAAGAAAAAAGAACCTGGCATATACGTAATTCTGGCAAGATGAAATAACAGTTAGTTGGGAATATCATCAGTTTGCAAGTGAATGTTCAGCCTGTTTGAGTGGGGTGCAGGCTCAGATTCGCAGCTTGGGTGTGCTCCTGGAGTTGTGTTTGGGTGCCCAAGAGAAAGTAGTGGTGACGCGTGGTGTTTACTGTCTTGGGCTTCCTGTGGCTAGTACTGTACTGGTAAAGGGCAGTTTTAATTCTTAGGGTTGCAGTTCTGTGTTTTGACTTTATTATTATTATTATTATTATTATTATTATTATTATTATTATTAACAGTATTTATATACCGTTTTTCAACAGAAAGTTCACGAAGCGGTTTGATCTGTTCTGATCTTTACACCTGCTACTTAAGAGTCACTGGACTGCCCTTAGAATTGTCTGAATTGTACATTGTAGAATCCAGCATTCTAGCTAATCGCTGTTGCAACTCATTTATTCATCTCACATGCTTTTTAGCCTTATGCTAGTCTACGTTGTAGTCCTCTGTTTGAGTTCACTAGCATATAAGCAGCAGCTAAAATAATTCACTGGTGTCGTAATCCAGCTCACGTTGCCAAATCAGTTGAATAGGGCAATTTGTGTAAAATTTATTGGCTTCATGAAAAATCTGTGTTTGTGCCAATGGCATATAAGCCTCTTCTGCAAAAGCAGACTGCCTGGCTTCTTCTATTCTAAGAACTCCTATAATTGTAGATGGCCTTGTTATTTTAGTAGCTGCCAGTATATGGCAGTGTAGCACTGTAGGGTTGGCAAGGAGTATTCTGTTACATAACACCTAGTCAGGGATGCCAGGATGTGTCATCTTTTCATGTGTAAGAATTAAGGATAGTTCAGTGGAATGATTTCTTTATAAAAGCATGAAAATATAAGGCTTTATTTCTGGGGGGGGGGGGGGGAAATCTGATCTAATTCCCTGCAGTAATTCTACTTCTACGATCTACCTGTGAAAATTGGAAAAAAAAAAGTTAAATATTTCAAGATTATTCTAAATGAGCAACTATATTATATTAGAATATACTCATACTGTATATTAGATATTTTTATGTTAGAATCTGAATCTGAATAATTCTTTTTCTGTTGACTTTGTAAGGCTATGAATGTATAAATATTTAGCATGGAAGACTAAAATAGAAACGTAAAAGCAGGATGGTCATGATTGATTTGCATTTTAATGACAAGCAGTTGATATAATTTTCACAAACATTGGAAATTTGGCTTCCATCCACAGCTGATGGACATATTGCACTGCTTCTGTGGTGCCATTTGTGCAGCTCCTAGTGTGAGATTAGAATTGGTAGCTTTTATAGGAGATAACTAGCACTTAAGTGAAATGTTAATAGACTCTTACTAAAGGTCAGCAATTTAGTGCCAGAAAGACAGGTTGTTTTAAGTTTGTGCTGTAGTATGTTTCCATACTTGAGTCTTTCCAAAGACTGCCACATTGTTCACTTTTGGAATTCCAACATTAACAGGACCCTGAGTCAACATAGGTCTTGAGCTGAAAGCCTATCAAAGGAGTATGTGTCTAATAGTCAGATAAAACCCAATCCACCTTGTCAAACAACAAAGTTCAAACTATGCCTATGAGTAGTGAGCAAAAGAGAACAACCAGGAATGAGTAGGACTACAGGAACTAGTTTAAGGAAGCATATTGAAGTGGTTGTAGCACAGCTTCTGGGTGGAATTGGCTGGAAAGACTTCTCAGAGAATGCAGTCTCCTACAAACTGTGTCTCTGAGGACCACTTCATACATAATGGTCCTCATACGGAAGCCTCTGGAATTGCTTTAGTGTGGCAGTAACTCCACATACAGTCTGCAATATATACAATGGCTCACCACATTCTTGGCACATCTTTACCAGTCTCTTTATTCAAGTGCGTTGTCAGTGCCAGGTGGTTGGTACTTTGGGGCAAGGCAGTGCACTGTCTCTGCCCCTCTCCTGGTGTTTCTGTTGCTGCAGGTACTGAGAGTTACCAGTTGGCTCTGCAGGATGGGCCTTGGCCTCTGCCTGATTTGTCTGCCCTGATGCTACCTGTTAACAAATTGGCATCATCCAGTATCAGTTCTAGCATAATCTATGAAGCTGTCCTAAGTGCCTTAGGAGGAAGGAGTCCCTGGCTAGAGTTCCTTTGTTTATTTTTGGTTTTTCATTAATATCCTACCACTTGCTTCAAAAAAGCATCAGAGTGGTAATTAATAGCAATTTAAAAGTACAACCCTAAAAATGTAAACATTCCTAGAAAAATGCCTGCAAAATGTGAAGCCAGGTGTTGGGTGAGAATTAAATTTGGGCAAGTGTTAAAGTATGCGCAGTGCTTGGTTTCTTATGAAAGTGAAACATCACACTATTTGAAGAACAAGAAACATGTTATGTATAATTTAGCACATAAAATTGCACTGTCTGATACATTTTTTCAAATTTAAAAGTACAAAGGTTTTTATTTCATTAAGGCTGCAATCCTAACCTCACTTTCCTGGGAGTAAGTTCCATTGAACACAATAGGACTTACTTCTGAGTAGATCTGGTTAGGATTGTGCCCTAAAGCAATAACTGCAAATATGCCCAGAAAACGGAACATAAGAACAGCCCCACTGGATCAGGCCATAGGCCCATCTAGTCCAGCTTCCTGTATCTCACAGCAGCCCACCAAATGCCCCAGGGAGCACACCAGATAACAAGAGACCTCATCCTGGTGCTCTCCCCTACATCTGGCATTCTGACTTAACCCATTCCTAAAATCAGGAGGTTGCGCATACACATCATGGCTTGTACCCCATAATGGATTTTTCCTCCAGAAACTCGTCCAATCCCCTTTTAAAGGCGTCTAGGCTAGACGCCAGCACCACATCCTGTGGCAAGGAGTTCCACAGACCGACCACGCGCTGAGTAAAGAAATATTTTCTTTTGTCTGTCCTAACCCGCCCAACACTCAATTTTAGTGGATGTCCCCTGGTTCTGGTATTATGTGAGAGTCTAAAGAGCATCTCCCTATCCACTCTGTCCATCCCCTGCATAATTTTGTATGTCTCAATCATGTCCCCCCTCAAGCGTCTCTTTTCTAGGCTGAAGAGGCCCAAACGCCGTAGCCTTTCCTCATAAGGAAGGTGCCCCAGCCCCGTAATCATCTTAGTCGCTCTCTTTTGCACCTTTTCCATTTCCACTATGTCTTTTACTGTTACTTAAGCTGTTACTGCTGCAGCCGAAGCCTGCATTTTAAATCATATTTATAAGGGAGTAAATTCCATTGAGCCCAAAGGGTCTTGCTTTTCAGTAAACAGAACTTCACTAAATTCTATATATCTTAATTTTAGCCAGTTGGAAACTAAGAAAAAAATATAGAACTTGAACTTAAAAAAATGGAAACTTATCATCATTATACAGGTGCAACTTATTTATCCACGGATTTTTTATCTGAGGATTTGTCTCAACTTGAATGGAGCGGGGGGGGGGGACGACTGAAGGTCACACACACTTTTGCCTCTTTTGCCCTTCACTGGCTTCTCACTCAGTTTCCAGGAAGCCCAATACATTGCAAAAAGGTTCCGCCTCACCCAAGCAGGGAAATAGCCCTGGAGCCATGGAAGAGATTCCCCTTGGAACAGTGACACTCTTGGAGCCCCTGAGGCAGCAAAGAGGCTGAGGAGAGAAAGGGGGGAGGCAGAAAACCTCTGTAGCCAGAACATATGCAGCAAGGTGAAGCACTCACACTCACTCACTCACTCTCTCTCTCTCTCTCTCTCTCACACACACACACACACACACACACACACACACACACACACACACACACAGTAGCAACAGAGGGGCAGTAGCAACAGAGGGGATTGCTTTTAAAAAAACCCAGGGAGTGTTATACAAAACAGCCCAGCAAGCAAGCCTTCCCAGCAAGCAAAGCATGAGATTTAGGCTACAATCCTCTCCACACTTCCTGGGAGTAAGCCCCATCGACTGGAATGGGACTTACTTCTGAGTAGAAATGCATGGGACTGGACTCTTAAAAGCTCAGCATCCCACCTGTGAAAGAAGCGGGACAGTTGGCAACAGGGAGGGCTGAGTATGGAAGGGAGGAGGGGGAGGCGGAGGGGAAGGGATTGATAACAGCTGCCTTAGTTTCTTTCCAGCCCCAAGTGTCTGACTGCAGCGTATTTGCGTAACAATGGAATTTAGCACAACACATTTTTGTTAATTGCGATGGGTCACGGAATGGAACTAACGCGGATAAATAGGGTCCACCTGTATTAAGAGAGATTTATTATCTGGGCTTAGAAAACTTTGAAGACCTTACTAGTATCATGCATCAATGGTGGAGAGGGGGAGACAGAAAATAAATGCCTATAACGTAATTAAAGAATAATAAGAAATGTGTACATTCAGGTTTGACTTTCTAATGCTGAAGAGTTAAATCGTTTTCATCTTTGTATGTAACAAGTGTCACTGTAATAGCAGAGACAAAATTAGCCATCCTTACTTATTCATTAGACTTCTGTCTTGCTCTGTCACAGAGAGTAATATATATCCTTGATAATTCTAACATAACTAGAGTTTTATTCCTCTAATCAGAATCTCTGTCTGAAAGATCCATAGTTGCTTCTTCTGAACTTCCATTTTGAGCGTAATAGACTTTAGAAAATTGTAGGTTTGAATACATTGAAATAACTCTTTCAGTGTTCTGCGTCATTCCATGACTTGGAACACATGTGTTTTCAGACCCGTCGCATCACTAGGTAGTGCAGATCACACCAGGTGACACCCTTGGAGGTGGAAACCTTTTGGAAAACTGGTATTTTTGAATAATACCATCATGTTATGTATAATTGGAAAGGTAATTTCATGCAGAGGATAATGAATTAGTGTTATATTTTGTATTTGTATTTATTGTTACGGTCTGTACCAGCATAGCTGAATTATCTGTATTCTATCAAACGTTATGGCTAATTAATCAGAAAAAGAAAATACAATTGACTGCCTTATGCAGTAAAAAACTAGATTTCCATGACTCAAAACTGACCAATGAGAGTGACGGTTCTGAGAGACAAGGAGGTAATGTTATGACAGCATGGAACCAATAAGGTGTTAGTATGAGTCAGCTCTCATTTCCATGTATCAGAGCTATTGGTTGAACTCTTATTCAGGTGTGTGTGTGTGTGTGTGTCTTTGTCAACAGGGTAGCTACTGGGTTTTTTGTTACTGATTTTTTGGGGTAACCTGTGCTGTTTATGTATTAAAATATGTAAATAGTGAATGCGGATTACACCAACCCAGATAATACCACTACATTTAGGCTATGCGTATGATATTGTAATTTTTTTTTGTATGCTGTGGTCTGGGATGGGTCCATCATAGGCGTCACACAATGTGCTCTAGCACTGAGTGACAAACCCTAATGACGCCTCTGTTTCAGACATCCTTTAATTTTTTTTCACTTTCTTCAGAAGGAAGAGGAATCTGGGGTAACTGAGAAGCAAGAGGAGTTGTAGGCTGTGTTCTGTAAAAAAGCCTTGTTACTGTGCTGCAGGAGCAAATATGCTTGGCAGACCTTCAGACAGCATGTGCTCCAAAAGCATGAATATTCTGTATTCTGAATTTTGCAACATCTGAAACTATCATTTTCAACACTGAATCTTAAGAGTGTTGCTTCTTTAGTAATACACTCGTTTGCATTATCGACTGTCAAGACTGAATCTTTCATTTAAAAGTTCTGCAGCATTGTGAATTGGTTGTGTAACACTGCTATTTTAAAACTCTGCTTTAAAAAGCATATCATTCATCATTCTTAAAAATGTTTCATAATAGCTGTTTTCAATTTTTTCTCCCAAATGTTCATTTTGTTTTCATTTCAGGGCTTGAGGAAGAATGTGAAAAAATCATATTTTTCCTTTATTCTCTCTCTTGGACTTTCTAGCTCTCTGTATTTCACAGACAGCATTTTCATTCCAGCTTTAGCTGTGGCTTGGCATTTTGATTTTCAGACATTAGATTTGGGTCGTGATTTGTTATCCCTCCTGTACATCTGTTTCTTTTCACTGGAACCCAAGCTGGGGACACACAAATATGGCATAACGTGGTAGCTGCTTTAAAGTGTCATCTCATGGATGGTGCATTTTGCAGTAACCTATTTACGTTGCTTACTGCGGAACTTTTTGGAAGGGAGCATAACGTGTGGTGAGGTGTAGGTAAAAATGGGCAGCTCTGCCTGGTAAGCCAGCTTGCGCAGGAAGAGGGTCTTCATGCACCACTTGTTCTGTATGCAACAGGCCTAAGAACAGGAAGCTTCATTTTATGGATTCTAAACATTTGGATTCTGAACAGTCTGTCTGCTTTCTGAAATATTTCTACAACTTCATCTCTTCTACAAAGGTTTTCCCATTCTGCTGCTCCTGGCATTTCTCTGCTAACTGTTGAGTGCCCTGCTGCCTTCTCACTTCCCTTTAATCAAGGGCTATCTTCTCCCTGCCCTTTCACCTTATTCTGCATGGGTAGGTTACAGCACACTCCTATACACATCTTTTCCGAAAAAAGCCCACCGAGTTAAATGGAACTTACTCTCAGATTAAGTGTGTACAGAATTGCTGCCTTACTGTATCATGACTGGTGACTTTATCTTGTGTGTGTGTGTGTGTGTGTGCGCGCGCGCACGCGCGCTAATTTCTACTACTAATTGTGCATGAAGGTAAAGCTGTGCATGCTTCATTATGTGATTATTCACTCTTTTTATCCTGTTTAACTTTGGATGCTTTTGTTCATACTATTTATTGTAAGTTGATTTCCAGGAGAGGAAACTAATAGGGAAGAATATTTAAAAATGTAAAGAGAACCTTATTTTTGTTTTGGTAAGATAAGGTAAGAAAGCAGCAGCTGCAAGGATGACCCAATCCTTTGCAGCTCTACTCAGAAGTAGTTCCATTTGTGTCAGTCATTCAATGAGGATTCATCCTCCCAGGTAACAATGGAGCCCATCAGTAGCATAGCTAGACGGGGTGCAAAGCACTAAGTTTTGGAGGGAGCCACACCTCAGCTTGCAAAGCACTACATGTTTCATGAAGCCTTACTGCAGGCATGCAATTGGCCCCCTCCCTTCAGAACAGGGGCGGCAGGTGAGGCAGAACTGCCTTGTCTTTGTCTGTGAAAAAACACCACAGCTATTCCACGTGCTTACTCCCCAGGAGGCTCTCCTTACACCTGAGGAGATGCTTTCTTATACACTCTTGGGTGTAAGGAGAGCCTCCTCAAGTGTAAGCAGGAGGGGCAGCTGCTTTTCCATGGACTATGATAGGTCATTTCTGCCTCATCTGCTGTCCCCGCACTGCACGTTCCTGCTTCAGAGCCATTCCAGTCGGCCAGCAGTAAGGCGCCATGCAACATGTAGTGCTTTGCAAACCGAGGTGAAGCTCCCTGCAAAACGTAGTGCTTTGCACCCCCTCTAACTACACTACTGAAATCAGCCATGTGGTTGGGAAGCTATCAACTACCTCCTCTCCCTCTCTGGGCTTCTCCAACCAATTATAAGGCAAGAAACCCCCTTGGGCTCCTCCTTCTGTCCTACTTCATCCAAAGAAACAAATCAGACCGCCCATCCTTTATCCAATGACCATCAGTTCCTTCAGGCAAGAGAACCTGCTCCCACCCCCCCCCCAGCTCAATGCAGAAGGAAAACATTAACCCTTCGTTGCTTCCTGGCTGGTATTTCCCTGCTGCTCACCCGGTGAATGATGACCCTATCAGGTCTTTCACGCTTCGAAAAAAGTAAGCCAGTGCACCCAGACACTCAGTCTCCACTGTGCGTACATGGGGAACCAGTGCCGAGTCAAGTGTCCTCAGAGTCAGCAAAACATGTTTTTTGTGACTCAGACTTGAGTCACCTGACTTGAGTTCCCATCCCTAGTCATCTCTGAGAGCAATGCCTATGGGCTGGTGCCATTGGATTTTTATGTTTTGTACAATTATGCCTGGCAGGTTTTGGTACTTAAAAAAGTAAAACAAAGTATGGCACTAGGCTCACACTTATCAGAAAAACAGGGCTTGAATTTTTCATCTCCTTGAAATACTTTGAGTGTTACTTTTTCTCCCCACCCTTGACATAGTGAAACACGTGCACATGTTTCCACTGTGCTTGTGTACACTGCACTGCTGCAGGCCATTATGACTCACTATTGCTATCTCAGCTCTCTGCAGACATTCCAAACAAGACTAAAATAAAAGCTGTAACTCAGGCAGCAAATAGGAAATGGAATGCTAAGTAAATTACAGCATTAATAATATTACACTTGCTAATTGTCTGCCTTCAGTACTGCTTATATTTTTAAACCTGCAGGGAGTGATAATTTGCACTTGAATGTTTGGGCCAAGAGGATTTCTGCACCATTGGGGACAATTTCTTAAAAACTGTGAATATTCAATTCATTGAGTTAGCTGAGGCTGGGGAACAAATGATAGATATTTAATAGGACAGCTGAAATATCTTGCAGTAGCATTGAAAAGATACTATAGGCTGCACTAACTAAAATAATGTGACCATAGTTTCAGGAAGAAAGTTGTCGCAGCCCACCAAGATTGCCCTAGTATTCAAAAGGAATACATTTTTAATTGTTGCTTAAAGTTTGCAGGAAGCTTGATTTAGGGCAAATATGTAAATTCATCTGTGCTATGGGTTTTTTGTTGCTACATGAATTGCACCATACTTGTGACAAATGGAGCAACTGAATCAGTAACTGAGCTCAAGCAGAGCGAAGACCTTCCTAATGGGTAAAATGTTAAATATAACGGTGACTTATGATGAATGACTGATGACCCATTCATCACAAATATGGTGTAATATGGGCTGAATTTGTATTTTAAAAGATGCCTGGTTCCGGGGATTGTGTGAATCATCCCTTTAGGCCTAGGACATTGCCTGATGGCTCTTTTCTTTTTTCTCCCCTGCACTTGAGCTAACTCTGATTCATTTCCAGTTGTATCACATCCCATTCACATTCTGGGTGGGGTGGGAAACCTTGCTTGCCATAGGTGATAGCAAGTCTTATTTTCATTACTTATACAGAAGAGACCATAGCCTAGAGGGGGTATGCTAGTGCATGCTTGTATGTATAATATCCCATGTTCAGTCCCTGGTATCACTAGATAACAGGGATAGGAAAGATGACAAGTGGAGACTCTTTAGAGCTGCTTCCAATTGGAGTAAGTTGTATTGGGCTAGAGAGTCTTGTAATAGAACTTGATGGGAAGCAACTCTTCATAAGATTTCTAGTAAAAGTGTGTGTGTGTGAGTACTCTAGCCTGGAGGAGAGGTTGTTTCAAAGAACCACTTGTATAAAGGAAACAAATTCACTAAGGGATGGCTCTGTGCAGACAAATTCTGGCTTAAGATTGGTAACCAAGATGCTGTCATCTCTTGAGCAATCCTATCCACATTGTTCAGAAATAAGTCTTATAGTGTTCAGTAGGGCCTACTCTCAAGTAAGTGTATATAGGATTACTACACGCTTACCTGGGAGTAAGAGTAAGATTTTCTTACCTGAGAATTGTGCAGAGTATTTCACTGTCACCAACACTTTCATGTGAGGACAGGATAAATTCCCTTCTTCCTTCCTGGAGCTCCAAATTTGAGTCTAATGAGTTTGGTTATCCATTCTCCTCTTGACTGCTGGGTTGGAAGGTCTTGGAAGCCCTGTGCAACTATGGAAACAATCCCTGACTGCTCTGTCTCCAGCTTCACACTTAGAACTGTGGAAGAAGAAGAGTTCTCTGACTGCCACTGCAGCCCAGGACCTAGAAATACAACTTCTGCTTTCCCCCCCAGAGCCAGATGAAAGTCTGGAGCTTGTTTTGGTGTTGGTCAGGCAAGACACTTCAAGTTCTTTCATTGCCCAAATAGCAAGTCCCAGCCTCACTCTTGAGCTTGCAGCTGGAGAAGTTGTTGGTGATAATCACTGTCATTACTCTGAACACAAAACTGAGAGCAGAGGTTTCATTTGACAGTGCTGTACTATATCTAATTATGACTGACCTGCAATCACCTCTGGGGAAGAGGATAATCCCAGCAAACCTGCACCACATATTACTGCACTAAGAAGACAATACATTGTTTACCTGTAACAAGTTATTTGAGTGGTCATCTGTGCACACAGAAATTCAGACCTATAGAGGGGCAATCAAGTCCTAGGACTGGCTCCAACATTTGGAGGTCTTTTAAAATAGAGAATTTGAAACAGGGAAGTTTTCAGATTATGGAATTGGGCATCCTTCTTGCATTTGAGACACACAGATGTGCACAGTGCTTCCCACTTGAGGTTTGACAGAACTCTGGAAGGTTTTGAAGTGCCCTCAGGGGAGGGCACCAAGATGAGGTCTCTTGTTATCTGGTGTGCTCCCTGGGGCATTTGGTGGGCCGCTGTGAGATACAGGAAGTTGGACTAGATGGGCCTGTGGCCTGATCCAGTGGGGCTGTTCTTATGTTCTTATGTAAGTCTGCTTTGTGTATGTGCACAAAGACACTAGATGTGTCTGCACGAATAGCCACTTGAAGAACTGAAGTTAGGATTTAGCAACCTGTCTTTCCCAGTTTGAAAATAATATGGTCTGAGTGCTGAGAAAGCGATATCCCTGCAACAGAGACATTGTGTTTAAGAAAGGCACCTGAATTGCATGTAACAGCTGAGTTTTAACAGCCTAGTGTGTGTGTGTGTGTGTGTGTGCATATGCTGCCCTCTCTCGTGGAAAAGTTTTTCAATTAGAAGACATTCTGAATTTTATGACATTGCTGCTGTGTAAAACCAGCGATGCACAAAATAAAATTTTATTATCGCATTATGAGATGGGCTGCAGTGTGGCACCTAAGCAGGGTTTTGCAGGCTTCCCAGATTGGTCATTAGCACAAACCCTCTTGCAAGAGGGGAGGTGTGTGTGTAGACAGCAGAATTATTAGAAATAGTCATACAAATAAAAATAAGGGAGGGAGCAGAGCTGTGTTAGCTGGTAGGATGTGGTGACAATATGCCTTAGGAGTCCAGTTGTTGCCTTGAGATATTATCACCAGCTCTTAATCTCCACTCTCCATGTTGCAAAACCTCCTTGTTTCAATGGTCTTTAAGTTCCTACATAACATCAGAACCAGGGGACATCCACTAAAATTGAGTGTTGGGAGAGTTAGGACAGACAAAAGAAAATATTTCTTTACTCAGCGTGTGGTTGGTCTGTGGAACTCCTTGCCACAGGATGTGGTCAGGGCAGGAGGTCTGGTCTAGAGGGTAGAGCCTCCGTCTGCCTGAAGATAACATCCACAAGGTCGCCAGTTCAAGGCCACCGGCACCCGTGCGACCTTGAAGCAGCTGACAAGCTGAAGCCGAGCTATTCCATCTGCTCTGAGCGTGGGAGGATGGAGGCCAGAATGTGAAGCCAGATCAGAATGAAACACCTGAATGTAGTGGTTCTTGAAAGAAAGAAGCTTCTTTCAACTGTAAAAATCCCTATTTAATAAGGGATTTAAATAAAGCCTGCCTATGTAAACCGCCTTGAATAAAGTCTTGAATAAAGACCAAGAAAGGCGGTATATAAATACCTGTTGGTGGTGGTGGTGGTGGTGATGGCGACTGGCCTGGATGCCTTTAAAAGGGGATTGGACAAGTTTCTGGAGGAAAAATCCATTATGGGGTACAAGCCATGATGTGTATGCGCAACTTCCTGATTTTAGAAATGGGCTATTTCAGAATGCCAGATGCAAGGGAGGGCACCAGGATGAGGTCTCTTGTTATCTGGTGTGCTCCCTGGGGCATTTGGTGGGCCGCTGTGAGATACAGGAAGCTGGACTAGATGGGCCTATGGCCTGATCCAGTGGGGCTGTTCTTATGTTCTTATGTTCCTATTGTGGAGTAAATTAGATCTGGCCATTACTGTACCCTCTTCCTGGGTTTTTCATGCCTTCTTCTTGTGTATTGGTTCCTGCAGCATCCCCCCAGTGTATTTCTTAGAACAGCTTGGTGTGTGGCTTACAGTGCGTTCTAGTGAGCATTATGACTTTGACCTGCGTGGAGCCAGCAGACAGCTATGCAGGGCAAAAACTGTAGGTTCTTGAAACAGTCTGCTATCTGCAGTAATGAAAAGAAAACACTGCCTCACTTGCAGGCTGGTAAATGTGTTCTCTGTATAATGCCTGTGAACAGAGCTGCAGTGAGGCTAATTCAAAGTTACAGCACCACCTACTGCCAGAGCTGGTCACTGGGATTTATCATTTTGAAAGCAGTTATCTTTTTAAACCCTGGTTTCTCACTAAATTCTGCCCCTGTGTTGGGAATTGGTGTTTTTATGGCATAGCTGTGAAACCTAAAGGAGTTGTTCGCTCCTAAGAGTGAAACCTGAAGCTGTGAAATCTGAAGGAATGAACTTAAGAAAGTTCAAACAGCTATAAGTTAAGAGTGTATTTGCTCAGGATGCTCCAAGCAAGCTCTCTTGTTGGACTGGTGCAGTTCAAAGCAGGAAAGCAAAATTGCATTCTTGTGAAAATGGGTTTAATTGAATAGAACTAGCTGCTCATGTGCATTGTACGGATAGCTCCTTTATACTTCAGCAATGTATACTTTCCAGTATAGCACAAGGGCTTACAATAATATCTTGACAGCTTTTTCTCTTGATCTCAAGTGTGTGTGTCAGAACTGATGATGGCTATTCATGATGAAGGACAGGTGCTCAAAACCCTCTTTTCTCTCTTGTTACATTGTGTAGTCCAGGACTGATCCAAGACTTGCAGAAAGCTCCATGGGCCTGGCTCTAGTTCTAAGCCCATTCTAAGTCCTGCCCAAGAATGGGACAATCCAAACAGCTTTGATTTGGGAGCTTGTCTGTGTGTTTCAACTTTTCTGACCCCCACCCTCCCACCCCAATCCAGCTGTTTTGGATGCTTAACAAGATACTCAACTTTTACACACCTGAGATCTCAAGTGGGCTGTTCTGTCTATGGAGCTGTTCTTTTACACTGTGTGTGAACATAGCCCAAGGGAAAAGCAGCCTTCTGAGGATACTTGTGATGCTGCTGTTCTGCTTGAAAGGAATGGCATTCATTATTTGAGCAGTATATAAAGCAGGACAGGTCAGGAGTGAGCCTGCCCTTCTTTATTATCTGATGTTGGTGGATCCACTGACAAGGTGGGGATGAGGAAAACCTTACAGTGTTTTCCTGTGTCTTTTGGGGATTCTGGCTATGCTCACAATAATGTGTTTTCCCTTTTCCAACAGAGACTACTTGGGAGCGGCCAAGCAGCGTGCCTGGGACTCCCAAGAGCCCTGTGACACAGAAGAACTCTTTGCCTACAGGTAGGGGACATATAGTACAGGGGCATTTGCACAGGGTTCCTGAGCAAAAACAAGGTTCCTGAACTACAAACAAAAAATGTAGTAGTGTAAGCTAGAACATGCGACTTCTTTAGGAGTGTCATGGCTCATGGGGGTATGTTAACATTTTTCCATACAATGTGAGCTATTTCTTGACTGTTAACAAGATGCTTATAGGCACCTTTGGTTCTACAGCAGTTTTTAAGAGTGAAAGGGGCTAAGTGATAGAGATCACCACTAACCGAAATTATGCTTGGAGCATATCCCGCCTCCCCAAACTATCTCTGCCTTCCAGACAGCAGTAATTTACCATAGATACTCACCTATAAGGTGATCTCACAAATAAGGCCAGGGCAGGTTTTCAGCTACAAATCATGGAATGTTCTATGACCCTCAGATAAGTCAGGGGAATGGTGCTTGTGAGGAGGAACTACAGCGTACCCTGGAACCTGATTACCCTGGAGCCTGATGGAAAGGGGGAAAAGAAACTGACCCATACCACTGTTTTTGAAGACATTAACAAGATACTTATGTAGTACTGTGTGCCATCCCCCCCAAGCAACAGAATTGAACGTTGCTTTGAATTGCTTAAAAAAAAAATCCAGGTTTGAAACGGCAGGAAAGCATTTTCACTTTTAAAAACCATTCAGAATAAATCCAGCACCAATATAAAGCAACATAAACAGCTTACCTCATTAAAGCACCCTGAACCCAGCAACGCTCAGTTGCTGTCGGTCAACTTTTATACTGTTCACTGTCGTTTTAAGAGACACTCCTAGATTTGGTGTTAAGAGCATTCTCAGAAGACTCTACAAGGGAGCTGTGACAAATGTAAACAAAGCTGGTGTTTGTAAGCTCTTCAGTCATTCAAAATGTTCTTCAGTTACTTCACAGGCCCTTCACATCTATTAAAACGCCCCAGAGCTTCTCTTGGCTGCTGAGACACACCTAGACAGGCCTGACCCCTGAGTGACCTGCAGATAAAACCAGAGAATGATTTATTAATTTATTGGTAGAAAATTTCTTGCCTTATAGACGAGTATCTATGGTAAAATAGCAGTGCGCAAAGGGCATCTGGGGCAAACCCCATGCCACCAGTGAGTGGGGCTTGGGTTGGATCAAGTCAACTCAGTCAACTTTAATCAAGGTGAATTAGAAGAGTGACTGAAATGATTACTGGGTTGGGGCACCTCCCTTATGAGGAGGCTACACATTTGGACCTCTTTAGTCTAGAACAGGGGTGCCCAAACCCTGGCCCGGGGGCCACTTGCAGCTCTCAGGAACTCACAATCCAGCCTGTGGGGAGCCCCCAGCCTCCAATGAGCATCTGGCCCTCTGGAGACTTGCTGGAGCCCAGGCTGGCCCGACACAACTGCTTTCAGCATGAAGATGACTGACCTCTCATGTGAGCTGTGGGACAAGAGTTCCCTCCACTGCTTGCTGTTTCATGTCTGTGATGCAGCAGTGGCAGTGAAGGAAAGGCCAGCCTTGCTTTTCGCAAGGACTTTTGTAGGCCTTGAGCTATTGCAGGACTTTCATTTATTCATACAAGTTCCATCTCTAATATATTCATTTATGTAAATTTATTCAAATTTGAAATGTAAATTAATTCAGTCCCCACACAATGCCAGAGAGATGATGTGGCCCTCCTGCCAAAAAGTTTGGACACCCCTGGTCTAGAAAGAAGGCACCTGATGGAGGGACATGATTGAGACATATAAAATAATGCATGGGATGGATAGAGGGAACCTCTTTTCCCTTTCGCACAACACTAGAACCAGAGGACATCCACTAAAACTGAGTGGCAGGAGAGTTAGACCAGACAAAAAACATTTCTTTACACAGCAAGTAATTAATATGTGCATCTCCTTGCCACATGATGTGGTGATAGCACCTGGCCTAGATGCCTTTAAAAGGGGATTGGACACATTTATGGAGGGAAAGTCCATCACAGCTTACAAGTCGTGATGACTATATGCAATCTCTAGGTTTTAAAGCAAGCCTACCTCTGAATGCCAGATGCAAGGGAGTGGCAACAAGGTACAAGTATCTTGTTGTCTTCCATACTCCCTGAAGCATCTGGTGGGGCACTGTGAGATACAACTGGTCTAGATAATCCTTTGCCTGATTCAGAAAGGCTCTTCTTATGTTCCTATGAATTGGAAAGACAGCACACAGGGCCTCAAAAAAGGATTGGGAAGCCTATAAGCCTTGCAACATGCTGTGCAACATTAGAGCAATATGAATATTTATAAGGATAATTTTTCTGTCAGGCTTTGAGCAACCCACTCTCTGTGGCAGCCATTTTCAACCACTGTGCCATGGCACATTGGTGTGCCAGGAGTGGTTCACAGGTGTGCCCCAGGAATTTGGGGGAAGGTCATTTATTAGTAGGGCCAATAGGGATGTGAGGCCCCCACTGGCAGCATGATGCGCCTTGGTAATTGTCAAAAACCTGATGGGGTGCCTTGACAATTTTAGTGCCTTGTCAGTGTGCCGCGAGATGAAAAAGATTGAAAATCACTGCTCTATGGCATGACATTGTGTATACTTTTGACATGTCTTGAAATTATGTTGAAATATTGGCGAAGCAAGGAAGGAGCTGAAGAGTGATTGAAGGAAAATGGAACTCTTGCCCAAGGATCTTAGAATGTATACAGTGGAATTGCATCATAACACATTCAGCTTACCCGAGTCCATTGATTTGTACTCAGCAAATATTTAGATAGTGCAGAAGATTTCAACTGCTAATACACTCAAGTAAGCAGATGCCCCAGAGTTGATGTGAGATGGGAGACCTGAATCTGCAGTTCGCTCATTTGGTCTCAGTTCCTGCATTCTTCTCATAGTGTGATTCTAGTTTTTAAAGATACAGCATGTATTTTCCCTACAACATGGCCCCAAAACACAAGCTATTTAAGGGATATTCAAGGATAATTTTTTACATGATTGTTGGCTTATGTGCTGACTTTAGAACCTAAACCCTGAGTAAAGTATAACTGCACTGTATTTGGTTTTGTACATTCCTTTCCAAGACTTCTCACTTAGGTGGGCTTGGATGACCTTACTACAAGGTTCACTCAGCCCTGAGATTTTACAGTAAATGAGTGATCTGTCTCAATTTTGTAACTTTTTGAGGTATTTCAGAATAAAATACTTTATCCTGGGAGAAGGAGTTGAAGGCTCCAAATCTGCTTCCTGTTTTGGTTTGCACCAGTTCCTCAGCCTAAGCCATGTGTCTCGCTTCCTTGCAGTGAATGGATATCATATACCCGGAACCCTGCTACCCCAGCTAGAGTCAAGCCACATGAGTCTCCGCAAAGTCAGCAGCGACCCCCAGGTAAGCCCTGAAGTTGTTATTAGTTGACAGAAGAAGTCTTTTCTCCTCTTGATGTATTGAGAAATAGTGTTGGTGGCAAGAACAGTGTCAGAAGTCAGCCTGGTTAAGCACTGGTTGAGGGCCCACCGCAGGCTGAACCCTCAGTAATGGTGGCAGTGGGAACACCCCAATCCTCTATCAATAGTGGGCAAGGGATGCCATGGGAGAACCAGTGCAGAACTTTTCTCTAATAAACTGGTGCCAGCACTTATTGGTGTGCAGAGGAGCTTCTGGCTGGAGGAAGCACTGGGATACTATCTCTGTTCATTTACAATTGATTTATTGTAGCTGTGTAGCCAAGCTTATGCTGTGAAACTCAAGGCCTTTGTATTCCCCTCTCTTTTTTTGTTGCCGTTTTTATCTCTAGGAATGCTTTCTGATTTTGCTAAGCTTTAGGCATCTGTGATCATTTTGCAGTATTGAGTTCTACAGAGTTGTCATGCAATGGGCAAGTCTCTTTGTCGAGGTTCAACCAAAATGAATCAATTTAATCATTACTGGAAGTGTGATTATCATCTTACTCTTGATTTATGAGATGCTATCCTCTAGGTAGTTTTTATTATCCAGGCTTATATTTTCTACAGCTGTCCAAGACTCTAGTCAAGTCATGTAGCAGTGAATTCCACACTGCTTGTGTGAAATGGTAAAGAAGGGGGGGAAAAACTTCTGAAGGAACTCCTTAACCCACCTCTTGAGGGATGTTGAGAGAAATCTAACAAATGGATAACTTTTAGTTTTCTTGTGCTGGTTAGATCTTTATGTCATAACCTTGTAGAGGTGACATTGTTCTGTGTGATTGTTTCACCCAAAATAACAGTAATGGTAAGAGGTGTGACCAACCAGTGTACCTGGAGCATGTTGGGCACCTCTGTTAGTGGCTTTCCTCAATCTGTAGGTCCAAGAGTCATCCTGGTTTGAGCTCTTCAAACACATTTCTCAATTGTATTCAAATGTTCAGTCATTTGCTGCTGTGTTTTTAAGTACTATACAACACATTAAAAGCACCTACAGTCATCTGTGATTTTTTCAGATGCTCTTCACGTCTGAAGTGTGAACCATGACAACTTGATATAACTGGATTATAAAGAACCAATGTGGTCAGCTTTCTGCTCAGCTGTACATGCATGTTTAAAAAATGTAGACATTTAAAGTCCTAAATTTTCAAAATGACTTTGTCTGCAATCCTATCCAAACCTACCTGGAAGTAAATCCCAGTGGCTATAATGGAACTTACTTCTGAGTAGACATGCATAGGATTGAGCTCTTAGGCAACTTGCTATCTTGAACTTAGTTGTAAAAATGGCTGTTATACTAACAGTGTGGCTATAAGCATGAAATAAATAATTGTAGATAATTTGGCACCATTAAAAAGTTTTAAAAGTTAGTGAATCGTGATCATGAAGTCAATTCTTGATCCTGTAAAATCCTTCTGTTGCCTTAGCATGTTGCTGTGCATTTGACATAGTTTCATCCCAGTTTCCTGTGCTCTAAGGCAGGGGTGCCCAAACCCCGGCCCAGGGGCCACATGCAGCCCTCGAGGCTTCTCAGTGCGGCCCTCAGAGAGCCCCCAGTCTCCAATGAGCCTCTGGCCCTCCGGAGATTTGCTGGAGCCTGCACTGGCCTGCCGCAACTGCCCTCAGCGTGAGGGCAACTGTTTGACCTCTTGCATGAGCTGTGGGGTGAGGGCTCCCTACAGTGCTTGCTGTTTCATGTCTGTGATGCAGCAGAGGCAGCAAAGGAAAGGCCAGCCTTGCTTTGTGCAAGGCCTTTTGTAGGCCTTGAGCTATTGAAAGACCTTCATTCATTCATTCATATAAGTTCATTTTTAATATATTCATTTATGTAAACTTATGCAAATTTATTCAAATTTTAAATGTAAATTCTTTTTTCCCCCAGCCCCTGAGACAGTGTCAGAGAGATGATGTGGCCCTCCAGCCAAAAACTTTGGACACCCCTGCTCTAAGGCATCACATAGGCCTATTTTGCAAATGATGATTAAATTGGTTTTTATATTTTTTTGTGCCTATAAATTCAGTGAAAAAGCCCCATTGACTGAGACAGACTTTTTTAAAAGCTGTTTCCATTACTGCACTAACAACATTCCAAAGTGATAAAATTTAAACCAAAAATGTCCCTGGAATGGTTCACGCACAGAAGTTTATCATCTGATGACTGCAGCATTAAGCAGTTTTTTCCATGTGTGCAACAACCATTGCAGATGAGGCACAACTCTCGTATCAGTTGACATTGCCTTAACATTTGTATGCTACCTATCTATCACCCAGGGATTTGAGTAATGTTTTAATACAAAAACTCACCTGAGAGTTAGACCAGGGCGCTCTAAACTGGATCCGGCGCCCTCGCTAATCCCTTCCCCGCTTGAAAGGAGTTTACCGTTCCGTGGGGGAGGCTGCCATTGTTGCTGCCGATCTTCCCCAGTGTTCGCTCGCCCAGCCACTTCTGTATTCTACTGCCCCCGCAGGCTCTGCACCAGGATTTCCTGGAAGATTCACCTGGGTGAAGCGAACATGGGGGTAGATCGGTAGTGACAATAACAGCCTCCCCGGCAGAACGGTAACCTCTGGTCGTGCATGGAGGCTGTTTGCAGCACCCAGCGGGCTCCAGTTTGCAGGCCACTGAGTTACATAGATAGCAGCAATTGCTCAAAGTGATCAGATGAGATGAACCTCAGTTTATCCTGTCCAGACCCCAACCCTCTAGTCCCTGTACCATACCGGGCTCTAAGTCACTGAGTTAAGACATCAAATGGTGTATGTATTCTGTAATTAACTCATTCAGACTTCTGTTAAATCACTCAGAGTATTGCTAAATGTCATGGTGAGAAGTATGGGTTGATGCATTGGTGATGGTTGGGACTGGTCAGGCTGCAGTCCACTGCAACCTGCTTAGATAACAAACTGAAGAATGTAAATAACTTGGTGTTTTGTTTTTAATCAATGCTGGCCTTCTACACTGGGGACCCTTAGTATCTTCTCCCCCTCCTTCTCAGAGCAGTGCTGCCAAAAAAGAGGCTCCACTCTCAGCTAAGAAACCTGGATTACAGTTCTGGGCATAGTTGTAATCTTTCACACTTCAATGTGCTGTTTATTGTTGTTTTTGTTCTTAAGATCGACAGAAGAAATTTGGGATTTTGCCTTTGCATCATGGAGCACATTAGGAATGTCAATGGGGTGAAAGAACATAGATTTCTCAGAAGAAATAAAACAATTCCTTTGGAACCTATTCTTTCCAATGTCTTCTGGGGCAGCTGGTTTGTGCCCCTCTGTGGTAATGAAAGGCTGATCCCCTAAAATGAATTTGAACCCTAAAGAAGACAGTCCCATTGAACCCTGTCCACTGTCAAAAATGGTTGGCAACCTTCAGTCTTGAAAGACTATGGTATAAGCCTACAGCACCCGGTATTCTCAGGCGTTCTCCCATCCAAGTACTAACCAGGCCTGACCCTGCTTAGCTTCCAAGATCAAGACGAGATTGGGCATGTGCAGGGTAACAGTTGCTGCAAAAGTTGTTCTCCTTTTTACTACAGTAAAAGTGTCCTTACTGTAAAAGAGGTGAATTACAGCAAATTCTCTTTTCCTTTTTTTGCTGGATAACGTTAGTAACAGCAGACTTGTGCGCATATTTTTGATGTAGCAGTTCTCACATGCTTGCTTATGAGAGGCTTTTAGCTGAAATAGTGCATATGTGAAAAAATCTCTGAAATTATCCGATTGGAATTTGTTAACTGAGTTACGTTCATGTAATAGCTCTTGAGATTTTCACTGTATGAACTTTGCATCTAGACTTCATCATCTCTAAAATAAATGTTTGAAAGGAACAAACTCAAGGAAAGAGTGGTCATTGGGAATCTCCCCGAGAAGGCAGTTCCAAATGACTGGGAAGGTTGAGGTCCTCTGCCTCAGTGAGAAATTCACCGTGACTTGTGTGTACCCACTGGTACCCTACATATATGGGGAAAGAAGGTATGGTCGTTGAAGATGGAATTCCTCTCTTCAGTCTCCATTTCACACTTTATAGAATTTCTAACTTTAGAGTCTAGCCAAACTTTATAACACATCCAGTTATATGTGCAACATTTCATTTGCACAAATCACTTTGATATTCCTTGTTGCTTTTGCTTGAGTTCACCTTGGCCCCTGTTATGCTCTGGATTATAATTTGTTTGGGATGTTGGGTCAAGATAATTTAGCCTTAGTACAAGGGTTTTTTGTGAAGAGCATGGGTTCTGAGATTGGTTCTCTTTCCCGTGAACTCATGGTTCTCCAGTGGGATCTCCATGTCCATCTTAGTCTTCCAAATGGGTAGCTCCTCCCTCTCAGGATTGGTAGGCCAGAGTTCAAACTTCCTGAGGGGGAGGGACTGCCTGGACTTCCCCAGTCTGGCCTCAGCCTCTCAGCCAAGCAGGACTTGGCTGGAGTTGGGATCAGCTCTGCTGATCCCCCCCCCCCCCCACTGGAGAAAGCAGGGAGGGAATTTTTTCCTTTTTGTTTTTTCTTTGCCTTCCCCTCGCCTCTCCAGCCCAGCACTCAGGTAATCCCTGCCTGTTTTTTGTTTTATCTTTTGGGCTCATTTTTCCCTTTTCAGGCAGCAGGCGCCTGCCTGCCTGCCTGCCTGGAGGTTCCCACGTGGCTGCCTGCACCCAGAGCAAGGCAGCCACACTTTTTGAATTTGGCGCCAGAGCCCAGTGCTCAGGGCATCAGGGCTGTCCTCACCCGACCCCAGGACAAGCCCCATGCACTTCCTCCAGCGCGGCCAGCGCTCCAGTGCAAAGCTCATTTCATAGTTGGCTGCTTTAGCTTATGACAGACAGTAGACCAGTATCAGAGCAGGTGTATGCAAGCTTCAGGCAAGCACTCTCTTAAGCTGATTGCATGCATACATGGAGAGCTCAGTGAGGAATGAGATCAACATGCATGGAGCAGGGTAACTCAGAGAAGGCAATGCATTCTGCCAATTTGATATAAAGAAAATGCTCCAAGTATCTTCTTTATATCAAATCTTCTTTATATCAAATATCCAATGCTCCAAGCCTCCAAGAAAGACATAGTGGAAATGGAAAAGGTGCAAAAGAGAGCGACTAAGATGATTACGGGGCTGGGGCACCTTCCTTATGAGGAAAGGCTACGGCGTTTGGGCCTCTTCAGCCTAGAAAAGAGACGCTTGAGGGGGGACATGATTGAGACATACAAAATTATGCAGGGGATGGACAGAGTGGATAGGGAGATGCTCTTTACACTCTCACATAATACCAGAACCAGGGGACATCCACTAAAATTGAGTGTTGGGCGGGTTAGGACAGACAAAAGAAAATATTTCTTTACTCAGCGCGTGGTCAGTCTGTGGAACTCCTTGCCACAGGATGTGGTGCTGGCGTCTAGCCTAGACGCCTTTAAAAGGGGATTGGACGAGTTTCTGGAGGAAAAATCCATTATGGGGTACAAGCCATGATGTGTATGCGCAACCTCCTGATTTTAGGAATGGGTTAAGTCAGAATGCCAGATGTAGGGGAGAGCACCAGGATGAGGTCTCTTGTTATCTGGTGTGCTCCCTGGGGCATTTGGTGGGCCGCTGTGAGATACAGGAAGCTGGACTAGATGGGCCTATGGCCTGATCCAGTGGGGCTGTTCTTATGTTCTTATGTTCAAGACACTAACATGAATGGTGTTAGGCATTGAAATCTGATTGCTGGAAGCTCAGAGACTTGAGGTTTGTTTCTGAGCCTTGGTGGTTTATTGAACGTGAAAGTTCATTGCACAGAGGGGAAGCACTAAAGCACATCTTTTCTTAGAGATCAGGCTCATAGGGGAACCGCAAACAGAATCATTGTTTTAGAGAGTGGATAGTGATTAGAGTTTTTCATTATACCAGCTCTTCCCACTGGAGGTGGCAGACGGCTCTCATTTTGCTGCTGGACCAGTGCCAAGCTGCTGTTTTTTCTTAATACTTATGGGCAACTAATATTAATGGTGGATACTAGCCTTAAAAACAAAACAAAAAGCTGTTATTTACAAAACAAAAAGCTCGTATTTATATCCCAGTTCTCTCCTTGTGAACAAGATATCCAAGGAGACATAGAATAATTCAATGTAATGTGCAAAATATGAAATATATAAACACCAGAATTAATGACAGTATTGTCATTCTATCAGTGTGAAATTAGGACATTTTTGGGACTGGTTTTCAGGTTCTGGATCAACCAGAGGAAAAAACTTAGTGTGGAGATGGAATGTGAGATGTTCATTCATTCAAGGATGCTTTAAAGGAGATAAAGTTCGCGTATTGCAGGGAAACTAGTGAGTAAGGTCAGATGCTCTGGTCTGGTAAGGTTAAAATTGCAGCACAGCAGATACTGGCTGTATTATTGTGTGGAATATCCAAACTGAAGGAAGGGCCAATGGAACATGTGGTTCTCAGTATCTCTAGGTTCTTTTTTAAAGGGGGAGTTGAAGTAATTTCTTCTGTCTTGGTATGTGTAATATTTGAAAGACCCAGTGGTTGGATTCTGTTTATCTTTGAGGTATCTTGTTCTGCCGACCAATATGGTATGCATGTTTGGTATTCTGAGTAACCAACTATTGTAAGGACTACAAGCTCCTCGTTAAAACAAGGTTGAAAGGGTTATAGCAGCAGTAGGATATGTTTAATTATCCTCTTACTGTTGCATGGTAGCAGGAGGGGGTCAGGGAGGAAGAGAGGGAATGATATGCCAAATTTGCATTTCGAACAGGTGTGTGTCAACCTCTTGATAATATAACTATACTTCTGCTTTGGATTGGGGTTCTTCCATTGTTATCAGTCTGATGCAGGTGGTGATTTGTGATGCTTTCAGTGTGTTGCAGATGGAAGTGAAAGGAAGCCTTAGGGACACCTGCAGTGTGATACCAACATTACTGCAGAGAGTAATTGTATAGGAAATGTCTGCCTTGCTGCTTGTTCCAGGCTTTTAAAGCTAGGGAACGAATGAGATGTTGTCTAGATGCGATCTGAACCTCCAGCAGAGGAAACCTTTGTGTATAGCAACTAAATTGCATGCTAAATGTAAAGTGGAACTGTAGTCCCCTGTAACTGTTTCAACAATCATGGCTAGAGTCCTCTATTCCAAAGTTGGCATGCAGCTGAAGGGTTAATTCCCAAGCTAGGCACTGATTGGAAGGGGAGGTGTTAGCATGTTTCGGATGAATTATCTTGCTGTACAAAGCTCGTGTGTTGCTTCGTGAGCACAGTGCAGGACTCTTCTATGTAAGAGTTCAGCTGTCAGGCTGTGGCACCTCCGGACATGGGAACAGAAGCTAGAAAGCAAAGCAAAGCAGAAGGGGAATCCTCCTAAAATTTTGCTTGCATGCAGCACTGAATCCTCAGTCCAACTCCCCTAAAACATATACCATGTCGGATGTGGAGTGCAGTTTTGACTATGCCTCTTCCCTCTCTCCTCAGAGTCCTGGGTCCCCATCACCTACTCGAAAGCAGAACAAGGAGACCACCTTCACGGTAAGTCGAATCCCCCAATGATGATCACCAGTCCGGTTGTCATGGTGATCCAGTCACCAGAGCAGGGCAGGGCAGGAGAGCAGGATGGGGGGAAATCCGTGTGCAGGGGTCTGCCTCACGTTTTCCAGATGTAAACACGGCACTTGCTTTCCACAGCAGTAGCTGCATTGAAGCCATTTTTGAAAGGCTGAAGCTAGCAGAGAGCCTGTTACAAGAGACAGGAAAGCAATGTCAGAAAGCAAACGAGAGGGTGGGAGGCACTAGTCTCTGCTGTGATTTTAAAATTACAGTTGCACAGTGTTTTTCCTTTTGTTCAAAGTTGCCTCTGGGTAGATGGCGCAATTAATAGCCAATGAAGTCATCTTAAGAATGGAGTGTTCCTGTGAACAGCACACACAATGATAAAAGTTGACACCAAGGTTTTATAAAACCTTATTTTTCAGGAGCGGTTTTCTTTGCTGCTTTGACAAATGACTAAAGAAAAACCATTTCCTAATAATAATAATTTGAAAAAATGCCCCGTGAAGTCATCATAAGACAAGCTTTGGCTGAGGTTGCTAATTTCTCACTAGGAGAGTATGGGATGCAAGGTTGGGGATTGTGCGCCAAGCCTTTTCATTGTTTCATTTAAAGTCCAAACTTATCCCTCCCTATCATTATTCCTCAGAACCCAGACCCAGTTAGATCAGGCATCTGGGCCAGAGTTAAAGATGACTTAAGAAAAAGGAGACCTTTCCCTGTGGATGTGTGAGGTTTGCTCTTTTGCTAACTACAGCAATAGAAAGGAATTTGTTGAAAAAACATGACATACCTCGTTGTGAACTGGAGTATGCACCCTGGGGAGGGGGGGGGAGTACAGCATCAGGTGACTAGAATGTGATGAAGTGATTATTAGCGTCACTGTTGTTTTTGTGACAGAATTGATGCTCAGTGCTGCCATTCAGTTTTTCCAGCTATGAAATGTAGTTTGAATGTTTAACCAGCTACCCCCATTGATGTTTATACCAGGATGGGAGAGGGGGGGAGGGAGAGAGAGAGAATACACATTTTTATTGTGGGAATGAGTTTTCTGCTTGGTGTATGAAGGCTTCAGAGATTGGGTGGTGATCATGGTTTGTATTCTTCTGGGGGTGATTCACAGGTCACAATGCTTGCCATGAAATTTTGAATGCCTATAGAAAATAACAAGCTCAGTTACTTCACTAATACTTCACTGAGATTGAAATAAAATGAAGTAGGAGCCCCAAATTTTGCTAGGTGTTGCTGACTCTTTCAATTCTCTCTCTTCTCTAGTCCATCTCTTCAACACAAAACATACTGGAGATTGGAGTGAGTTCTGAGGCTTTTCCTCCAGAACAACTCATTGTCTAAAGATGACCCAGTTATATGGATAACCCAGTTCAGTTAGAAACAGAAGATGGAGAGCTGGAGGTCCTATCAGTTTTCAGTGTGTTCTGGATACCTCCCAACTATCATAAACACAGTGATGAAACCAGAGGCTGAAATGATTTCAGGATTATCAGTTGAAAGACACTCTTACATTATAGTTAAACTGAGGACTGATTCAGTTGTTTCTCTGTGGTGTAGCTTTGTCAAAAATCACTTTAGTGTGGTTGGAGCTCTATATGACTGTCAGTGACTGAACCAGCCAAATGGGCCAACTGAACCACGCTCTAAGTATTTGCACTAATGTTGCGTGTCTCGGGGTCAGTGACAGCGGTGTAGGTCCTTCTCACTCATTCTAGCTGAAACAAGTGGGAAGTGAAAGCAAATGCTACAGCCGCCATATGGTGACCTGAACTCGTTGGAACGATCTTCAGCAGAGGTACATCACTAATGTAACTGTTGAGTTGAGAATAGAACATGTCCTCAGTACCACAAATGCTTTCATTTTTTCCTGCACTTTCTCAAATGCAATTTTGAAAACATTTCTAATAGAAGTTTTTGGAAAAAAATCACATCTTCCTTCTAGGGAAGGTATAAGAGGTATTTGTGGGGGCCCCTTCCATGAAAATCTGACTTTCAGAAGAATTTCAAAGGCCTTTTGAGACAACATGCTTTTCTCTTAGGCAGCCCTTCTCAATCTTCGGTGTCCTGCGACGACGCTACACATTTCAAATACAGCGTGTATTCCTGGAAGTGACTGATGATATCGCCTCTCACTTCCGGGTTCAGAGACTGTGTGGGGTGCTGTATAGGCCAGTAAGATGCTCATAGCAGGCATGCGAGCCCTTCACATACTGGCCCCTGCAGCATCCCATGCTGTCTCACCGGTGGCTGACCAGCGGCCCATGGCTCACCAGGGAGTGAGGGCATCATGACGCACAGTTTGGGAACTGCTGCTCTTCCAGAATATGCAGCAGTTATTAACCCTCTGAACAGGATATTGAATATTTTTAAATCAACTCACTTCCAGGTTCGGAGACTGTGCGGATGCTGTAGTAAAGGGGGATGTGCAGTTTCCCTACATTGAACTACTTGATCTGGTTGAAAGAGAAAAGGAATTCTTCTCCCAGCAAGCAAATCATGTCAGTTGCGGGTGCTAAGTGTACATGAATCTTCCATGAACCCACTGATTTATGCCCATGACATCCCTGGTGGCATAAGTCCTTCACCTCAAGCCTGATGCTATTTTCTGTGCAAGCTGAGATATGAGTAAAAGGTCTTTGACATTAGAAGGATGTAGTGTGCCATGCCAGAGGGGAAGTACTTTACTAATCCTTTAAATAAACAAATTTAAAAAATAGTGAGCATATGTGAAGCTACTCCCTTTCCCCTCCTTCACTATTTCAGAAATGCGCCCTCATATAGTGACCCCAGTCCTCTTCCATTCCCCCCCCTCACTGCATCATACAGGGCTTGTAAAAACACATATGAATCACAGCTCTGCCTTGCAGCTTCTCCCTCTTCAGCAAAGGGACAAAAAATTGTACTGTTGTGTCTAATGCAAACATCCTAGTGCAAGATCTTAGCAGGTTTCTGAATCATTTGAAAATACCCCAAACTGCAATGTGGCAAGTGACAATCCATTGTATAGCAGAACACTTCAGGGGCCAACAAGTTTTAAAATCAAAGAACTCATTGCTGCAACTGAAATAATGTGACCTCTTGGCACACTCTTGAGAAACTGTAAGGCTCTGAAAATCACAGATGTTGAACATAGTCCTCTGGTGATATTCTGCTGCTGCAAGATTCAGTAACATCTGTGGTCAGCAAATTTTTCCATCTGTCTGTGCTGAATCCTGTTCTGGGTCTGAACGAAGCGTGTGGTGTTCTGTGTTGCGAACATATATGAATATTGGAGGTTAGCTTATAGTATAAGTGGTTCTCAAACTTTTAGCACGAGGACCCACTTTTTAGAATGACAATCTATCCTGACCCACCGGAAGTGATGTCATGACCAGAAGTGACATTATCAAGCAGGAAAAATTTTTAACAATCCTAGGCTGCAATCCTATCCACATTTACCCATGAGTAAGTCCCATTGTCTGACATTGTTAAAAACATATACATAGCAGCCTGTTAAAAGTACAGATATGTCACATTTCCCCAAATGCAGTCACATACCATGATAGCATCAATATTTTTATTATATTAAAAATAAAGTATTGAAATGAATGGGGATCCACCTGAAATTGGCTTGCGACCCACCATTGGGTTTCAGCCCACAGTTTGAGAAACTCTGCCTTATGCCATATCTCCTCATTGGTCCATTTAATGCAGGTAGCAACTTCCAAGGGTTTCAGTTTGAGGTCTTTCTCAGCCCTGCCAGGAATTGAACCTGAACCTCAGCTCTTCTGCATACAAAATGTGTGCTCTGCCACTGAGCTACTGGCCCTCTGTTCCAGTGATCATGAATGTGCTTATATTTCCGCATGTTCTGCGTCCAAATAAGCAAGGTGCCATTTTTGAGAAAGCTACCCCAGTGTTCTCCATTACTATTGCCTGCAGAGTGCTAATTTCTCTGTAGTGGCACTTTTCAGGCAGTGTACAGACAATAGTGTTCCAGAGACTCTGTTTTGTTGAGTTGTCATTGCCTGCCCAGCACATGCGCTATTTAAATCCTTTTCTGATCAGTCCAATTTTGCACGTTTTCAAAGCTGATCAAGCTATAGCCTGGGAAGCTGAAATGAGCCCCAGAAACAGGGTAGGAATCTATCTAGTATGCAACTAAAATCTGTACATTTTATTTAGCCACATTATTTAGAAGCCAGATGAATGGGGCTCCTATGTTGAATCATATTCTGGGATGTTGCATCTATAACCCTTAAAACAATATTCCCATGCAAACCTAGAAATGTTTTAGTGCAGTTGTCACAGGGGCCTATTGGAAAATGCTCACAACAGGCTCACCCTCGTCTCCACATCAAGAATAGTTCTAAAACTGATTTTGAAAGTGTCTGAAAACTGCTTTTCTTGGATGCATGAAAAGATGGTAGCTTATCTTTAATACCCAATTTACTTTAGGCTGTGTGGTCCCTGTCCAACTCCACCACTAGAAGAAACATATCTTTAGGGAGGCAAATGGGCACCAGCTCTCTCCAGCAGAAAGGCTGTCTCGTATGACTCAAGACTTCCCTTTTCCTTTGCTACATTTCTACAGTATTCAAGCTACAACAGGATAGGATTTAGTGCCACACTAGCAACAGGGAAACGGTCACTTCTTTTGCATCGCAGAAGCACTTTTCTGTACAGTACTTTCTTAATTTGTTGTATTCTGAAAACATACAGTCATATCCCAAGTCTCTTACAAGACAGTGATTGGTAGCTTGCATTGCTCTCTTATCTTTGTGAGAACTTGAAGGTTACACCCAAGTATTTCATCCTCTTGATAAAGCCCTTTGTTTGCGAGGTATGGTGCTAGTATCACCGAGGGCACATAAAGAGCCTTTTTGGTCTCTTCCTAGCTTTGAAATATTGATCAAAGCTCAGACTTGCTAATCTTTCTCAACTGATGAGACCTCAGAATTTAGGCAAGCATTTTGGTATGCTGTTGCTTGTCCTAAGAGGAAGGAATTGGGAGGATTATAAATTTAAATAAATACATTCTGTGGGTTTCATGAATGTAATTTCTCAGTGCATTAAGGATCTAAAAGGGGATCATTTTCAGATTTGCTTTAAAGAAAATATGCACAAAAATGCATGATGTGAAATCTCTCTGCCCATACCACTTAAAGACCACAATGTTCACAAATTCCTTTGTAGAAGTTACTTCTGTGTAGGGATTTGCATGCATTCCATGCATAGAGCATCACATATATGAATCTAATAGACGTCATTCAGCTTAAGTACATGAGGGGATTATATGAAGGATTGTCCCCTCTCGACCTATGGATACAAGTAAATTCTTACACAGAAGTCCCTTTCTGTGGAAAGTTCCTTATATATGAAGTGGCCTGTAGCTGAGCAAAAATGTTTGTATGTGAGAGAAAAACATTTGTGTTGATGGAGCTTTCATCTGCCTATAGTATTGCATTATTGGAGAGGATATGCATTGGTAGTTCTGCTCTGGGGTCTTCTGCTTCAAATATTGGGCTCTTGGACCTTTACATGGAACACAGTTTTAATAGCAGTTATGCCTTTGCCAGACTAGAATAGAAGGCCAGGTGGTCCTATATGGATTAAAGAAAAGGCGTAGGATGGCATAAACACCCCACCTTTTATGAGTGGTCATTTACTGTGCCCCCAGAATGCCCATTAGCTTTAGTGGAGCTTTATATGTTATAGCATAGATCCACTTTTAAGATGTACTGGTCCTCCTGTTGATGGATGCTTAAATAAGAAATGGGCTTGCCTAGAATTGCTACTAGATTTTGCATTAAATGAAGTTTGCAAGATAAATTTGGAGGCTTCTGCAACATCTGAGAAATTTTATGATGGGTGACATTTGTTACCCCTGCTAATTGGGTAAGAGGCACTTTTTCAAGTGGGTGCTCCTCTTTTTAGCAGGGGGAGAGTAACTGGCCCACCTCACCCCAGCAGTGTCTTTGCTAGTGGCTGTCTGCTGGTGTTCTTTTTGCATCTTTTTAGATTGTGAGCCCTTTTGGGACAGGGAGCCATTAGTTATTTGATTTTTCTCTGTAAACCGCTTTGTGAACTTTTAGTTGAAAAGCAGTATATAAATACTGTTAATAATAATAATAATAATTAAGCGGTGGCATGTCTGAACAACTCTAAGTTGCCTTTGGATTTCTGCTAAAATGAACTTTTGAGTTGAACTTTTGAGGTTTCTGTTTGAAAGCAACATCCAAGGAATTTTGAAAGGAGCAAAAACATTAGGCTAACAGCATTTCTGGGGTGGCCCATGTACCTCCATAGTTATGCCTTTCCTACAGACAACTTAAGAAATCCAGGTGTACGGAGTATAATCAGAGCTATTTCTTTCCTTGGGCTCTTCGTACTAAGAAGGAACCCTTCCATCTGCTCTCTGTGACACCTTCTGGCTTGAAGAAGCACTGAATTCAACATCCACCTACGTCCGCTGTGCTACTTATGTGGCTTTCACTAGCATGTATTCTGTAAATTGCTGTGTTTGAACTGTTCTGCATGTCCATGATTATTTTCTTTCCTTTTATCAGATAAACTGTGTGACTTTTCCGCATCCTGACACAATGTCAGAACAGCAGTTGCTGAAACCTTCTGAATGGAGCTACTGTGATTATTTCTGGGTAAGTGAGCAGCCACCCATATGCTATTTACTGCAGCATTTGAGGTTTACACAGTATGTAACATTTTGTTAATGTCCTTGTTGCAAGTATGTTAAAATACAAACTTGAAAGATGGTCCCTAAAAGTTATTTTCTTACTCCTCAACGTATTTCTTGTACAGCCACATTATTTACGGCCAGATGAATGGGACTCTGAAGTTGAATCATATTCTGGGGTGGGTATATCTCCAACCCTTAAAACAACATTTTCATACAAACCTGGACATGCACTTATGCAGTACCTGCCTCATTTGTGTCCAATAGACCACCCTCTAAGGACCATCCTTCCTGTTAGAAACATAGCCATTGTTCTCCTTTTTTGTTATAAGTGACTACATGAATGTGTGTGGCCTCCCTTCTGCAGTGCAGCTGTGTACTGCCGTCTGGCCTTAGATAATCCAGCCCACCACATATTTAGGAAGGCTTTTGGTCATTGAGGACCTTTGCCTTTTTCCGACCTGCTTTGAGAGAGAGGTATTTGGGAATGGTATGATATATAAATTTTTTTCAGTTTTTTAATGTTACAGTGTGAGCATCTTCGGAGTTTTTGGAAAGTGGGGTAAATAGTGTTCTAATTATTTATGGCATCTTTTGAAAATGCATCGGTTTTACTTTTTAACTTTGGTTAACAAGTGAGGAGACCGTTCTTTTTGGTTTGACTGTTTTTAGACTGTCCTAATTATTTTTGCTTTTTTACATGTTGGTATTTTGTTATGTGTCATTTTTAAATGGATGTTAGCTACCTTGATGCCGCTATGACAAAAGGTAGAATACAACATTTAAAAATAAATAAATGAGGGAATTCCCTGTAATTTCAAACTTGGTGGTTTTCAAGAGGAGAATCATATAATAGGGAACAAGATAGACACAAAGTCACACTGGACAAACTCACCTGTAATTATGTACACTATCTAGGCCACAATTTGACTGGGTCTGTGTTCCTGGCAGCAAAGAATCTGCGGCTGCTTAGCTGCCTATTTCGTATATGCAACAGTGGCCTCCAGTGGCAATAACTTGCTATTGTTTGGGAATTCCTGCAGCTTTGCTGAAGTAATCTTCAAAGGATTGCCAAACACCTTGGGTGTTCTTAGGCAAAGGGGCTTTGAATACAAGGGGCATAGATTTGCCAGCTTTTAACCTGGGAGCCATTGGGGTACCTCCAAACTTACCTGCAGATCTCTGTATATTTGAAGCAAGTTATTTTGGTTCATCTTCTAGTGCTGTATTGTGGAAAAGGGGTATTTAAATATTCTTAATAATAACCGCATGTTTCCTACAGACTGATAAGAAGGATCCCCAAGGGAACAGTACAGTCTCAGGATTTGAAATTCTTCTGCAGAAACAACTGAAAGGGAAGCAGATGCAGAAAGAAATGGCAGAATTTATTCGAGAAAGGTAACATGAGTGATGAACTCGGTTGAGTCCTTTGGTTTTGTTTCATGGACTCCGTTTCTGCTAGTCAACCACCTACTTTCATTAATGCACTTTTTCTTAAAGGCAGCAGTCTTGGAGTCCTCTTCCATTTGGCTGTCCTTGTGTTCCTGTGTTTGGCAGGAATATGTTTTCCCCATGTGCACATTGGAATCAGCCTATGTAGTGAGGAATTGCAGTGATATGTTCAGCAAAAAACCCCAATGGATTGCACAATTGACATTCTGCAATTCCTTGTGTGCAGAATTCATTCTGTTGTTGTTCCACTAGGCTTAAATGCATGACTTTTGGGTCCACTCTTCCAGTCCTGTAATTCTGCATTTGTGCATCTCCAGATGCAACACCAACCGGGCACAGAACTTGAATTTTTTTAAAACATCAGGTCACTACCAAGCAAATATTTAATGGTTTCAACATCTTCCCGGTCGCTATCCCCTATCATTAGTAAGGGTCAACTTTATTCCTCACTGCAGAGATTTAGAAGTACAAATTCCCTTGAGTTCTTTTGCCTTCCAATGAGTTGTCCTTCTCAGGGATTTTGGCACATCCAAACAATCTCTCTTCACCCCACCCTGTCCCTTTTTCCATGACTGCAGCTCTTGTAGAACAGAGTTTAAAAAACTCAAAATATCTGCAGGACATTAAAGGAGAAGGCGAGAGAAAAAGATAAACAGTTATTATTTATAGCTGCTCATTATTTATAAGTAGCTTGGAAGAAAAAGACCATTGTTATAAATAGCTTTCCAAATAATAATAGAATTTGCTTCACCAGAATTTGTAATCGGGACTGGAACATTGTGTTCCAAGAGTGGCCTTTGCTTGCCTTGTCAAAGGAAATGGAAACATTGCCACTGTTATGCAGTGGTGAATTAATGGGAAGAAGCTATCTTGTCCCAGTGGAAGCTCTTACTGCATCACTGGCAAATGACGGGGCACCTACAAATCTGAACACAGAAACTGATCTTCAGCTCAAAATATGGTTGCAGTCACAGAATCCAATAAACCTGAGCTTTATTCCCTTCTGAAAGATGAGCATGTTGCTCCTTAGGTTGATAGCACAGAAATTTGAGTCAGTTTCTGATAGTTCTTCCAGTCTCTGGAAGAACTGTCAGAAATTCTTCCGATATTACAATCATGTTATAATCTCTTGAAATACATCAAAAGAATACACTTTTGATGTGTATTTTAGGAGAGTATAACATGATTGCTACCTAATTTGAGTTCTTGTTTTAGAAAAGAAAGGTGTGTCAGAGAATGAACACAGACTTGATAATTATGATTCGAATGGGTGCACATGATAGACCCATGTTGTGCACTTGGTCCCACTTGCCATGGAGGTGGTGCAGCTTTATCTATGGTAAGCTGGTCCAAATTTTCAACAGCAGTTAATTGTATTGGGGTATTCCCCACAATTATGGGACTTGGTGAGAATTTCTAATTGCTCACCATTAAGCTTTAGTGAATGCTATAGATAAAATTCTATAATGTATAAAAATGTCTGTTTATTCCCCCTGCAGGATAAAGATAGAAGAAGAATATGCCAAGAACTTGTCCAAACTATCACAGAACTCCCTGGCTGCTCAGGAAGAAGGGTATGTGTACATTCCTGCCACTTAAATAGCTAATGAGATCCCATCCTGTTATAAAACCTGTTCCTATTATTTGAAAACCATTTTTCCCTCTTCTCCTCAGATCAACTGTGGCACATAAGACCATCCTGTCAGGCTGTTTTCTTTGGCAGTCAGCATAAGAACAGAGCTGAATTGCTGTGGAGACTTATTTCTCTGATTTAAGTGCCAGAAAGTGCAATTGTAAGATTGCTCTGAAATGGTGTGCATTAGGGCTTCTTTTTCATGCTGAGGTGGGTGACCAGTGAGTCAGAAGAGGTGCATTGCACTGTCACCTCCTGGACCAATTGTTTGGGGAGCAGTGCTGCCTCGTCCACAGCAGGACATCACTTCCAACTTGGTGCAGAAACTCGTCCCAGTGCTAAAGGACATTATTCAGTGGCCTCTGCTTCTCAGCTGTTTTCCTCTGGGAGTGATGCCTGAGCTTGAGGGTTGATGGGAGGGAGGGTCATATCAAAGCTGAAGAAGGCATATGGACAAGAGGGTTCAGGCCCCTTGTTCCATCTGAAAGCAGTGGATATCACTGTTTGAAAGCAGGGGTGGGCAAACTTTCAGTGTTGGGATCCTGGACCTAACCCGTCTGTGAGATGACAAGCTGCACCTGCTGAAATTCCCTCTTCTACGCAATTGTTAAAAGTCCAGGATCCCTAACATTGAAAGTTTGCCCACCCCTGATTTAAAAGATAGGTCCTTGTTTTACACCAATCAAACGCTCTTTAAAATCTTACTGTCAGGCAGTGGGGGTTCTGGGAGTCCCATATGTACACAATCTCAAGTATCACTGGTTGCAAAGCCAGAGGTACTTTAGATGATGTCCAGTGGTACTCACAGGACCCCCAATGCCTGGCAGTGAGATCATCAGTGCAACACGATAAGTAGCAGTAGGAGGCTAAGCTCAGCAGGCAGAGCTTCAACATGCTCAAAAAACCCCTCCCACCCCCTGAGCCTGTCACCAGTGCCCGTTGCATTGTGTTAGGTATGGCCTCCCAGTCTGGAAGTAACTGGCAATGATAGCTTTGCCAGTTACTTCTGGTGACACTTCAAATAGGTGGACCGTGCAAAGTGGTGCAGCGGAGGACAAATGTTGAGAAATGCTGATCTAGATTGTTAGGCAGATAAAATAATTCCATTTAAGGACAAATTTAAAATACTAGAAATAGGAATGAAGACTCAAACTTGCTGCAGCTGAATTAGCAGTTGTTTGATGGATAAATACTGATATGGCAGGACCGCCAAGAAACTTGTAAGTATTTTCATCAGCAAATCCAAACCAATAAAGTACTATGACAAAGAAGCTAGTATTGTTCTGGGCATCTTTTCATGAAGGCATAGTACTGCTGCACTTAACTATGGCAATGCAATATTGGAGGACCTTAATTTAAGAAGGGCATTGAAAAAACAGATCTGTAGCTGAATTAAAGGAAATGAAAAATACCTAGATGGAATGAGAAAAATCTTGGAAACCTGAGAGTTTCTAAATGTATAAAACCATGTTTTGGTACTTAGGAGAAAAAAAATAGAATACAGGTCCAACCTTGTTATACATGGATTTTTTTACACGGATTTGGCTCAACACGAATGGTCGCTGCAAATGAGAAGGAATGTGCTCATCCCTGGAGAAGGGGAAAAATGCATCCTTTTAAAACCACAGTTTTAAAAACTGCTTTTCTTACTGTTGTAGAGAGACAGTCACCAAGTGATCATTCCATTCTTCAGCTGATCCAGGCAAAGGCAGAGGATCCTTTGCATTTCTAATTACTGACTGCTTCTCAATTGTAAAGGGACACACTTTAATTTTTTAAAAATTGCCTTTATTTAACACATTTTATGGTATCAGCAGGGAGTCCCAGAGTCAAACCCCTGCAATTGCTGAGGCATGGCCTTATTACATTAGGACCAGTGGAGAGCAAGAAACCTGGAAGTGGGTCTTTAAATCTATTTTACACTGTTTTTTATCCTCAGATTTTTTTTATCCACTGGGGATTCTGGAACAGAACCTTAGCAGATAACAAGACATGACCTGTAATCATCTAATAGATAAGGGAAAAGTACTGTAATGTGTTTATACTACAGGGAGGTATCTGTCATTAAGACAGATTTCTAATTAACACATTGATTTTGGTAATAGAGTAAACTTCTTAGAAAGGTCTCATTCATTCCTTGGAGGTTTCAGTTCAGTGCATAGATTGGATAGAGATACAATATCTCTATTTTATAGATAGATAGAAGGATAGAGATATCCTTTCCTCTGGAGCAAGAAAACTGTGGTGGCTACCCATTGTTTGTATACTGAAAAACCTTAAAATACAAGATATTTTATCCTGGGGGTTGACTACATAATCCTTCAAGTCTGCGGTTTTCAAATTTGCAGGCAGTTTGAATCCCGCAGTAAGTCTTTGCGGGGGTGAGGGGAAGGCAGGGGCGTGATCCCCAGGATCGCACTGCTCAGGGGGGCTGAAGGGGCTTGGTGCACTTGCCAAAGCCCCCTGCAGCTTCCCCGGGGATGCGGGGAGCCCTGCACGACCTTCGGCAGGGCTCCCTGGGTCAGGGAAGGTGAAAGCGGAGCAATCGCACCCCGCTCCGCTAAATCAGAAGCGGTGCGCAATCGTCCCACTTCCCCTTCTGACTGGGCTGCAGGGACTGGGGTGCACCCTCCAGTCCCTGCAGCAGCCGTCCCTGGCTGCGGGGAGCCGGGCGCCTGCATGGCTCCTTGGGTCAGGGAAAGTGAGAGTGGGGTGATCGCAGAGCTGCAGGGATGGGAGGGTGCACCCCAGTCCCTGCAGCCCAGTCAAAAGGGGAAGTGGGACGATTGCGCACCGCTTCTGATTTAGCGGAGCGGGGTGTGATCGCTCCGCTTTCACCTTCCCTGACCCGGGGAGCCCTGCAGAAGGTCGCACAGGGCTCCCCGCACCCCCGGCGGGCTGCAGGGGGCTTGGGCAAGTACACCAAGCCCCTGCAGCCCCCCTGAATGACGTGATCCTGGGGATTGTGCTGCTGCCTCCTCCCTGCCTCCTGGCTGCTCCCGCCCCTTAAGGGGAAAGGGACCAGGACCCTCAGGCTGGGGCATTGCAACGCCCCAGTTTGAATACCACTGCCTTAAGTTCTCCTTAATGCACATAAGTTTTATTTTATTGTAATTCACTCTGTCTTGGATATATATGATAACGTAGCAAACCTACCTTGACAGCTTAGATTGCTTCTATTTGCAAATTCCTCTTATGTGTTTAAAAAATAAATTTACCCTCCTAGAGGAGCGTATCTTGATTGCCAGAATTCAGTGTTTATTCAATGTTTTCTACTCTGGAGGGCAAGAATTTTAAAAAGCTATGTCTATGTAGCAAATACCTCAGTTAAAGTGTATTTGAACTGAACTTTTTAGTATTAAGAGAGATGTAGGAAGAATAGTGCTTATATATACAAATTTTGGATTCCATTGTATCTTTCCATGGTAGGAAGAGTTTAGAGTACCAGATTGGCTTTCTTAAATTGGCATACAGTCAAATATCTTGCATCTGGCTTTGACATTACTACAGTTTAGATCCTAGTAGTTCTGTTCAACTTTTGTTTTGTGATCTCAAGAGAAAACTATGTAAAAAAGTGATAAAGTTTCTTTGTGGTGTTCTATATATTGATCTGATATGTGTTGTACCGAGGCAGTTGTGATGGATGCCTGTAGAGAGCTTGCTCTTTTCCAGGCAAAAGGCCAACAGAATAAGTCCATGGCAGCCATATCTTTTTAGTCACTGCTTTTCTAGATCTATAGTGCCCCATTGTTTTCTTACTGCCGTCATTGTCATCATAATACTTAGCATTTATATGTAGTGCTTTATAGTTACAGTGTCAGTAATCTTAGCAGCAAACTTAGCAGCAAAGGTAAATCAGGCCTATTATCCCAGCTGTTACAGGGGCAGTGGGCTGGGACTGAAGTGGGAGAGAGAGCCTTATCTAAGGTTCATAGTGAGTTCATGACAGAGATGAATTCTAATCAGAGACTTCCTAGTACATAGCTTATGCTGTTAGCCGTTATGTTATACCTGCTACCATAAGCGTGGGGGCATGTTTCTTTCCTGTGAGGATTTGCTTTAAAGTGCATGACATGCCTGAGACAATGTAATTTAAGTTTCATTTCTTTTCTGTCATGTGTGTTAAAATCAATTCAGATTCTCTTATGATTATGGTGAATTCTTTTCAAACCACTGTAACATTCTTCAAGTTTGTATGTGCCTTAAAAAAAACAAAAACTTGTCCAAAGTCTTCATCTTTAGCTAGAACCATTAACTACCCTTTGCTGGTAAGTGTAACCTCAAGTGCAGTGCAAACCTAATGGAAAAACTGGAGGCTTCGAAGAAACTAATGAACATGTTATAGCTAGTTCTTATCTTATGCCTCCATTCATGGCTAGATGTCCCTTTGGGTCTATCAAAAATATCATTCTATCCACACTAGTCATTAGGTTTTTCTCTACTGAATGATTACAACCATATGCGAGAGCACAGGTAGAAAGCCCAGTGGTATATCTCCAGTGCTGAATGGTAATTATAACAGCAGTAAGGGAACATGAGTGCAATTTGTTAATTCTGGGGGTGAGGGGAAGAAATGAGATTTCCTTATAGATGTCCACAATTACCTCTTCCGCGAACATGAGTATGGATATGAGCCTGGAGAAACATGTAAGTTGATGCAAAAGTTGATGTTTTGGCTCTGTGCTCTGGGGAGCTGTTCTCCTCATATGTAGCACCTGAAATGATGATAGAAAAGTACTCTGCAATTATGGTGCTTCATGAGAGCTGCAACCTAATGAAGTAAATCTCCCACCAATCAGGCACATTGTCTTGTGTGTTTCAGGACGCTTGGAGAAGCTTGGTCTCAGCTGAAGAAAAGCCTGGCTGATGAGGCAGAAGTTCATCTCAAGTTTTCCTCCAAGGTAATGATTGTGTTCTTGAATAGTCTTCTCTGTGGCTGATATTGGCTATGTTTTCTGAAAACTAGAATGTCTGGCTAATGTCTTTACGTAAAGCTACTCTGGGGAATTTTCATGATTCAATGGTATAGACTCCCAAGGATTAGAAGAAACTCAGAGGGCTATTGTTGCCAGGGATAGGTATTTAGTAACAGACATCAGCAATCCATCAGTACTGTTGCCTCTTAACTTTTTGAGGGGGAAAAAAACTCATTTTAAGAGCTTTTTGAAAAGGAGGCAGGATAGAATAGGAGGTGGCTGGGAAAAAGGGGTAACTAGAGCCACAAACTTGACAATTACAAGCTTCACTGCTGGCCCCTGGTTAATCCCAAAAACCAGAAGCTAGTCAAGCAAGTTATTTCTGTTTCCTCATTCTGGTTCCTAATAAAACCCCATAAGCAAACTTTGGACATGATTCAGCCAGAGTTAATTGTTAATTTCCAAGTTCATTAGTTGAAATGGGAGATATTTTTGTTGCAACAGTTTAGTCTGTACTGCTATAACACAATAATCATGTCTCCAAGAAACCTTACATTATCAAAAGTTGCATTATAGAAACAATTATTTCAGCAGGAAAAAGTGGGTTTTAAGAATGAGGGGGTTTCAGACATGTTTCCTATTACCACCAGCACTATCTGTAGCACAGCGCTTCTTACACACGTTCGTTCCACCTTTATCACCCACTGTTATGATCGTAAAAAAAAATAAAATCATGAATTGTCATTTAAGATCATCAAGAGGAACAAAACACAATGCCAACAGAGCAGCCACTTCAACACAGTGTTCGATGTTGTGTGTGCAGATCGCCTTTTACAAATCCTATTCCCTGTTTTATCAATTACCACATATTCAATTTGCATTATGAAAACTTGTGCTGTACGAAAAGTGTCTGTACGCTTATACCTGAGAGTAAATCCCATTTAACTCAGCATTGTTGTTGACTGGACTTCTGTTTAAATAGATTACAGGTCCAACCTTGTTATACACTGATTTTTTTTATACTCGGATTTGACTCAACATGAATGGCCACTGCAAATGAGAAGGAATGTGCTGATCCCTGGAGAAGGGGAAAAATGCACCCCTTTAAAATGCTTTTCTTACTGTTGTAGAGCAACTGGAATTGGTCATTAAACATCATTTCTTGCAAAAGCCCCTAGCAACCCCAAGACCATTATTCAGTGTTCCAAGTGAACATTTGGGCAAAACTCTTGATCAGGTTGCAGTGAGATAGGACAGCAGGTGTGGTTGTTCCTGTCTCATGCCTGAAACTGTTTTGTGTGTTTGAACTATACCTTAAATGTAGGCCATTATGTTTTAGGCATAGCATGTATACACTGCTGAAACAGAGACGCCTGCGTTGGCTTGGTCATGTCGTGAGAATGGGCAATGGTCAGATCCCAAAGGATCTCCTCTATGGAGAACTTGTGCAGGGAAAGCACCCTACGGGTAGACCACAGCTGCGCTACAAGGATATCTGCAAGAGGGATCTGAAAGCCTTAGGAATGAACCTCAACAGATGGGAAACATTGGCCTCTGAGTGTTCTGCTTGGAGGCAGGATGTGCAGCATGGCCTTTCCCAGTTTGAAGAGACACTTTGCCAACAGACTGAGGCGAAGAAGGAAGGCCCATAGCCAGGGAGACAAACCAGGGACACACTATACTTGCTCCCAGTGTGGAAGGGATTGTCACTCCCGAATCAGCCTTTTCAGCCACACTAGACGCTGTGCCAGAACCACCATTCAGAGCACGATACCATAGCCTTTCGAGACTGAAGGTTGCCAACAACAACATCTTTTATAGGCTGCTATGTTTTTATGTACTTTAAATATAGACTGCTATATAGGTTGCTATGTGTTGCTATGACTGCAAGGATTAAAATAATTAATTTCCATCTTAAATTTTGAGATTCTAGAGTAGCCTGTGCTAAGCAACAGGGGTTGGACTCATAGTATGCAAAGTACTAGATATTATTATTATTGTTATTATTATTGTTATTATTGTTGTTGTTGTTATTGTTATTATTATTAACAACAGTATTTATATACCGCTTTTCAACTGAAAGTTCACAAAGCGGTTTACAGAGAAAAATCAAATAACTAAATGGCTCCCTGTCCCAAAAGGGCTCACAGTCTAAAAAGATGCAAATGAATACCAGCAGACAGCCGCTAGAACAGACAGTGCTGGGGTGATATCTTAAATAGCATCTTAATACCCAGGGCGCAAGGGGCAACAAGTTCATGGGACTCTCATTTGTAGAGGGAGCAATTGCTATGAATTTTTCATTTCATTTCCACCTACTTGTGAACCATGAGTCAACATGGCCAAACCCATTTCTTCCCAGTTGACCAAGCAGCATTTCTCATATGAAACAGGGCTGCTTTGTCTAGGGCATTGAGCTCTCCATAGTTTGTCCCTAATGGACAATGTAATGTAAACCCGAGGGCCAAATCAGATGTAAACTTGAAGGTTGATGATTGCGTTGCTTTTTTACCTTTTAAAGCTATTATATGGCAGCAGTCCGTCCCCCCCCCCATTTTGTTTAGAGCAGTAACACTGAGGAAGAGACTGTTAACTCTCCCCTCACACTGTATTTCCTAATAATCCAACTGGGGAAGAACACTGACACAGTACAGGGGGACCTGGGTTGCTTTTTGTTTTGTTTGAAACTCTTATCATTTGGAGCTGATAAGAGTTTCAGAAAGGGCAATATCAGTCAGACAGTAATGCTAAGGAAAGGGGTTAATTCCCCCTCCATTGGTGCAGCGACTTCTGTGATCCACCCCCCGCCCCGGCTGTTTTAAAGAAATAAAAGTTGGGATATCCAGTGACACATCTGTTATATCATGTCCATTTTGGTCACAGTTCTTCAAGGTATATGTCAATTTTCATCAGCCCTTCTCAAACAAAGCTTCTTGTATTCTATATTTCAGCTCCAGACAGAGGTGGAGAAACCCCTGCTCAATTTTCGAGAAAACTTCAAGAAAGACATGAAGAAGTATGACCATCATATTGCTGATTTGCGGAAGCAGTTGGTTAGTCGGTATGCAGCAGTGGAAAAGGTAAGAGTAATATTGTTGAATTGGACTCAATTGGAGGTTAGTTTGAACATGAGCTACCTCTGAAGTGTGAGGTTAACCTGGTACGCACCTTCAGAAACCTACAAGTAGTTCTACATTTTTTTTCTTCAACCAAACCATTTCCAGGTAGAAGAAACAGAACATACAGTGTATGAAACAGCATTTAGTGTGTCCCACATAAAACAAAAATGATTCATTGCTGTGACTTTTAGTGATGCAGATGTTATCTCCTTGTGAAGCATTCTTTCAGACATAGAGTAGTTTGCTACAGCATATTCATATTGATCACATTCGAAGGTCCAGCAAATCTCTGAAGAAATCTCTGAAGAAAACCTTGCAACTCTTGTGATGTTAAAACAATCACATGGGAGTGAAAGAACCTGCAAATGTTTGTTCATATTCCTGATGTATCTGTTCCACAAGAAGAGCCTATCTTTCATACTGCAGTGATTTACTGGGGGAGAGAGAGAGAGAGAGAGAGGCTGCAGCCCTTTATGCACTTTTCTGGGAATGAGTCCCTTTGAACACAATGGGTATTACTTCTGAGTTTCCATTCCTAGGATTGTGCTATAAGTCATATGAAAGGGCGGAAGCAAATGGATATTTTTATTCTGTGGATGAATTGATGTTTGTTGGCTTGTTTCAAGGCTCGAAAAGCATTAACAGAGAGGCAAAAGGACTTGGAGATGAAAACACAGCAGTTGGAGATAAAACTCAGCAACAAGACAGAAGAGGAAATTAAGAAGGCGAGGCGGAAGTCTACACAAGCTGGTGAGTATCCAGTGAGTGAGGATAAGGTGTGGAATGAATGATGGGGTCAAAATAAATTTAGATTGGTTGTGCTCGGGGGAGAACTTGAGGTTTGAAGAGCCATTATAACTATCTGTTGCTGACTTCTTTTCACAGCGACTTACTCTTCAGTGTTTATCATGATTTGTACTGTACTAACTTTCAACAACTTCTGCATTCTGCTATGATGGAGACTATGTGCCATAAAAGTCCAAACATTCCGGAGTTTAGTTGCTTTTCCACAACTCAGGACCACTGTTTTTTCTTCTTTCATCTTTAAGCTGTATGTAGGGAAATAAAAGGAGAATTCCCAGCATGTGGGAGTCTTTGTGATATTGGAAGAATCTGGCACTTGTGAATCCTCAATTTAACAGACACGGGAAACAGATATTTTCTGCTTCATTTAAAAACTAGGCTTATACGTTTTGCATGTATCTCTGTTCACTTCAATGTATTCAGACTTGACTTCCAGAATTAATGCATACATCTTCCCCTATTTGTCCCTTAAATCAAGGGTTCACTATAGTCGGAGAACAAGGAATTTACCATGCTTCTAGAAACTGGTCAGCCAGTATAGCAGTGTGACTTCTCAATGGCATTGTGAAACCATCCTGAATAGCTATTTTATCTGTTTCCCTGCGTTCATTTTAAAGATTGGACTAGAAGAAAGTAACGCTAGACCTGACCCTTATTTTTTCTTTCATGTATGTTTGTTTTTGTGGAAATATTATTTGCTGACTTTGTACACTAGATGGCAGGAGAGAGATTCAAGATGTCATTTGATTCAAGAACCTTGTTTTAAAATCATTTGTATTTAAGCATTGATGGCATGGGGCTACCGTTATCCATCCCAGTTACAAAGTCCATTACAGGTTATCTGCCATGATGACTATGTGCACCCTCTGAGTTTTCGAGGTAGCCTATTTCTGAATGTCAGATGCTGGGTAGTGGCAACAGCCTACATGTATCTTGTCTTGCATACTCTCTGAGGCATTTGGTGGACCACTGTGAGACACAGGAAGCTGGACTAGATGGTCTCTTGGCCTGGTCCAGTATGGTTCTTTTTATCTTCTTATATTCACTGCATTTACTCTACTAGTGCATGGTAACATTAAACACAGAAACTGCCCTGAAAAAGAGAACCAGCAATATACGACAACCATAAAGTGGGCTTGATTTTTCCAGTTGTAAGTTATCCAATATGGGAGGGGGTTAACCCATGACCCACTGACCTCTCTCCCTGCCTTTTGTCTCTGGCTGTGCTTTTGTTCCACAAGTAAATATAAACTGGAATTTTCAAAAGTGGGGAACAGGATTTTTTCCTTTGTTTCCTAATGTAGTTTTCAAATGTTTGCATTCTCTTGGGGACTCTTTCATTCTCTTAGACTCTGTGGCCAGGAAAATTTGGAGAAAGTCCTTTGAAGGGAGCACACTCATGGGAAGTAGGCATTATGGAACCAGAAAGTTATTCCTAAGAATCTATTAATTCTATTGGTGAATGAGACAGAGTGTCCAATTAAGGGGCAAAAATATTTTGTTTCTTGGCTCTTAACAAGTTTTAATTAGCTACACTAGGAGATCATAGTGGTCCTCTTTGGTCTATACACCTTGCATGCGGAAACACATATCTAACTTAACTTTTAAATATTGTTTTGAAGAGTCTCACAGAAATTGATTCCGCCTTTTTTTGTCTGTGGCAGGAGATGACCTTATGCGCTGTGTGGATCTTTATAATCAAGCTCAGTCAAAATGGTTTGAAGAAATGGTAACCACTTCTCTGGTATGTTATGTTGGGCCACCATATTATGTCTTCAAAAATATATTTTTCCTTTAGTTGAGTGATGGGTGCCCATCTAGTAGGTGATGATGGGCACCCTTGAGGTGAACCCTTGAACCTTTCAACCTCAGTTGAACTGTCAAATATTGGGACACACTTAAAAACTTGGAAAGCAGCAATAAGTGGGAAAAAATGCAGTATGCCTAATACATGGACTTTAGTGTATTGCACAGTAAATCTAACTGACCTCCCAAAGTTCCACTCTTACCCAGTTAAAATGCTATTACAAGTTAAAAAATTTTTAAGTAACTGTGAAGCATTTTCAAAGTCTAATTTTCTAGTCAGTACAAACTCACAGGAAGATACATTGCACATTTTTTAATGCAGTGAGAAACCCATGTACAGATTGCTTTGAAAAGAGTTTTTGGAAGCACAGTGTTAAAACTACTGGGTGCTCCTTGAAAAATCAAATATTGGGTGTGAGTTGTTTCAGAGTTATGGCTGTTCTTGCATATGTTGTACCTGATTCCTGTTTTCTAGAAATCCACTCTACTCCTTAATTATTGTGGGGGACTAAGTGCAGTATAGGTGGCCCACACTGTAACCAGTATCCACAGTTTCACTTATCTGTGGATCTGGGCCCCATCTGTGACCTCCCCCCCACACCCATTAACGTTGTTGATTTGCTTACTGCTAAGAAATGTTTCTTCCTTTCACAGGTCTGTATAAGCATGCAAGCATATAGCGATATACAGGCAGGCTGTAAGGAACCTAAAGGCTTAAAGAGACTAGATCAGTGGTTCCCAAATTCCTACAGGGGAGTTGGGAACCAGATAAGTATTTGTGTGGGCAGGGAGGGAGACGGGGAGGGGAGCTGCAACAGTGCTGCAGTGATCACAGCACTGCCGCTGGCAAGGGGCTTATTTCATACCTTGGGGGGCAGAGCTGGTCTCCTGCAGGGTCCTGGAGGCTTGCAACCCCCTCCGATGTCCTCTGAGGCTTCTGTAAACAATCCTTATTTTCAATCAGCAGCTACTTCTGGGTTTTGCTGGAAAATGAATGTAGCTGCTGATTGGAGATAAGGATTGTTTACAGAAGCCTCAGAGAACATCGGCTGCAAGTCTCCAGGACCCTGCAGGAGGCCAGCTCTGCCCCCAAAGTTACTATTGAGAAATAAGCCCCTTGGCAGCGCCAGTGCTGCCATCTCTGCAGCACTGTTGCTGCCATCGGAGCAGGGCCACACCCCTTAAGGGGGAATGCCCTGCTTCCAGTTCCCCTGGTGGGTCACGACCCACCAGTTTGGGAATCGCTGGACTAGACTGAATGTTAACAGGAAGCAGTTAACTTCCTGCTTCCTGTTAACTTTCACTCTAGCCTTTTCAACCATGCTGCTGAATGCTTATAATGACCTGTAGGAGGAAAAAAAACATTTTCTTAGCAGTAAGCAAATCAACAACATTAATGGGGTGGGGCTGCAGAGATAGTCTGCAATTTCTGTGTCTGCGGGGGCCCTTGGAATGGATCCCTGGTTACTTGGGGGACTCCGCTACGGTGCAATGATTTTGTTGGTTTACTATCCATCCTAATGTCTGACAATCCTCCAGTTGATGCAGATTGCCATGGCTCAGGGGCTGGTTGGTAGCAACATATTATGCCAGTACGTTTTGATCTGCATTGGCACTCCATTTGTTTCTGAGGTGCTGGTTCAATTCAAGATGCTGATGGTTACCTTTAAAGCCCTATATTGTTTGTAGGACGGCCTTCTCCCCTTTGAATCAACTTGCATGGTGCATTTGTATCAAAGACCCCCTCTGCATCTCTTCCCTTGTTGAGGCACAGCTGTTGAGGGATGTGACCCAGGATTTTTTTAGCAGCACCACTCAGATTATAGAATATCATCCCCCATGAGGCCTAGTTGGACTTACCAGCAGCAATTTTTAAGATGTTTGTTAAGACAGACTCCTGTTGCTTAACTTTTGACTAGCCCTTTTGTTCTCACTTTTTTCTCTTTCCATGGTTCGATGTATTCGTTCTTTAATTTTTTTATGTGTTTGTTGTAAGCCACCTTGGTAATCCTTTTAGTGTAGCTGAAAGGCAGCAAATAAATATTTTAAATAAATTGGATTTTGTTTATTGGGCTACACTGGAAGACGTGTAATGTGATACCTTCAGGTCATCTTTCCTCTTCCCCTCAATACAGTCATATGGTTGACTGTAATGTAATTTTACAAGCAAATGGCTTTGCTAAGCTCTTGCTGTGTCTTAGCGAGATTAGCCAACTGAGAGTATATGGCAGATAGTTGCTGAATCACTTTTTGGTAATAGTGAGGGAAATCCTTCTCTGCTTCAGCACTTATTTGGCCCATGTTCTCGTCAGATGAATCCTTTAGTAAGCAATGGTGATGCTGTTGAACACTAACAAGTACCGAATGGTAGGGCTTTTACACTTAAAACAACCCCATTATTTCTTTCTTTACACAAATGTGGTGATTCTCATCTGTTAATGAAGGTTTGATGCTTCCTTTTCAGGAGCTTGAGAGGCTAGAGGTAGAGAGAGTGGAAATGATTCGGCAGCATCTTTGCCAATATACACAGTTGCGGCACGAGACAGATATGTTCAACCAAAGTGTGAGTCTGCTCTTCGCTCCTTTCTAAGGGAATATTTCTGGAGACTTCCACGTTCATCTGAAGTAGTGGTTCCCAAAGTGGTGTGATACGACCCACCATGGGAACCAGAAGCAGGGCATTCCCCCTTAAGGGGAGTGGCCCGCTCCAGTGGCAGCGATGGTGCTGCAGTGATTGCAACTCTATTGCTACCAAGGGGCTTGTTTCTTACCCAAGGGGTAGAGCTGGCCTCTTGCAGGCTCCTGGAGGCTCACAGCCCCCTCCAATGTCCTCCATGGCCGTGTAACCACCCCTTATCTCTGATCAGCAGTTACTTCTGGTTTCCAGATAAAAACTGGAAGTAGCTACTGATTGTAGATAACCTCCATGATAAGCCACGGAGGACATCGAAGGGGACTGTGAGCCTCCAGGACCCCGCAAGAGGCAGACTCTGTCCCTCAGGGAAGAAACAAACCCCTTGGTAGTGACAGAGCTGAAATCGCAAACCCTGTAGGGGTTTGGGAACCGCTGATCTGAAGTCTTAGAGTTGGGAATAGTCTATGATGGGGGTGTCAAACGTAAGGCCTGAGGGGCGGATGCGGCCCGCAGAAGCTTTTTATCCAGCCCTCAGGCTCTCAGCTGCTGAATAGTTATGAGGTGTTACTGCTGAAAGGGCAGCCCAGGTGAAAATTGGGCTTTCCAGCACCTTGAAAGATGATCAAGATTTGCATATTTTCTCTTCTGTCATTTGCAGCTAATGAATTCCTAAGTGAGAAAAAGTGTTTATTTTTGGTTATGACCTGTTTAATGACATCACTTTCTGCCTAATGACATCATTTCCAGCCCTTAGCAGGCATCATGAATGCTATTCGGCCCTCAGTATGAAACGAGTTTGACACCCCTGGTCTATGAAATGCTGTTCTCATGAACTTGGTAGTATTGGTAACATAGGTAACTTGAGAAAGAAAGGGGACTCTTCAATTTATTTTCCTATTTGCATTAATGTCATTCATCTGCAAGTGAGCCTCTCTTCAAATAACTCCTTGGACTACACAAGGACAGAAGATATACCATATTGCAAAGGTACATTTTAAAATGTGATTAATTCCACAGTTAGTAATGGGGAAATGTTTCCAAAGAATTGAAAGGAGCAGATGGGGGAGATGGTTCACTCTTTTGCTAGGCCTCCTAAGAATCATTCATCTACTATGCACTGAAACTAATGGTGCTGTTGTTTTGTGTTTTTTAGACAGTAGAACCTGTGGATCAGTTGCTTCAGAAAGTGGATCCCGCCAAAGACAGGGAACTGTGGGTAAAAGAACACAAAACTGGCGACATCAGACCTGTGGATATGGAGATATAGACTACTGTTACTGGCTGTAAGTGGCAGGTTCCTTGGCTCAGCCAAGCTCAAGGAAATTCTGCAGAGCCTCAGGAGGAGGAACAGGAGAGACGTTCAGCTATTGGCTTCCTTATGTATTTATTATTGCCTGTAGGGACGATTTCTGTCATGTTTGATCATTATTTCACTTCCTATTGTGCTACGCCTTAAACATTCAGCATTCCTGGGTTGAGAAGCTACTCTTTTGACTTCCTTTCCAAATGAGCTCTGAGCAGCCAGGCACGTGCAGCTAGCATGGTGAACTGCAAGGCCTGTTTTCCCTGCACAAAGAGAGTTTTGCTGTTCTGCGATTAACTCTTTCGTGCGACTCCCTTGCATGATGCTCTGTTTGTACCATAACGTTAGACCACAAAACGCCTCTGCCAAACAGATGGATTGGTGGAACTGAGCATGTCTTGGGAAACTGGGAGAGCTTACTAAATATTGCCGCTTAATTAGATGAGGATGGGGTGAGGATTGTGAAAATTCCCTTCCTTCCATACCTTCTGTTTATGAAATGGAGATCATATTTACCTACCTCGCAGGGGTGTTGTGAGGACTATTAGTAAAACATGTACAATATATTTAAAACAACATCATGGCTCCCATAGCTGTAGGTGCTTTTGCAAGCCTGTTGTGAAGTCAGTGCTGCATCCAGGTGTCTTGAGTGCCTAGGAGCCAAGGCCTGCACTGGATCCCCCTTGGTATCCCCTGCCAACTTCCTTATGGTGCTTTGGGCACTGCCACCAGTATTGAGGATTCAGGGATCAGTCTGACCAAGTGAACTCTCTGATGGGCTATCTCACCATGTCTGAGTGAAATGTTGGCTTTCTCAATAAAACAGGAAATGAAGTAAAAGGACAGGAGACCGTACCCTCCAATGATGCCCATTTTGGGTTATCCTTTTATACTCCCTCTCAGGTACTTACTGGCTTAACGCTCAAGCCACTAACTCTCATGGTCTTGTTGATTTTTCTGGGATCTCCTCCTAAGGGAAGTGATCTGAGAATTGCAACCATTATAATATCCTCTGGAAGAAAAGGATAGTCTCAACAGCTTTAAGGCCACATTGGCAATAGTAGAGCAGGTACACTTCAAAAGACCTTTGAATGTTTCCCTTGCAAGATTGTTACCAAATCAAATTGATCAGAACATAACTTGATACATTACTTTCCACCAAATTAATTTACAGCTAACTGACTGTAAAGAGCAGGACTTCCTAGCTCCCATGTCTTGCATCACAGTTGAGTTACCCAAAGAGTAGGTTTCTTGAAATGCTCTTTCCTTGCATTACAAGGATCCTCTTTCATTCATGTCACAGCACGATTCAAGTAGAAATTGGTCTTTTGGGAGGACCCAACATGGCTTTAAGTTTTAAGCTCCCACATCATACTCAGCCATTAAAAAAAACAAAAACAAAAGCAGCCTTTCACTTTACAATTTCACTGAACTCAGTTCATGTTAGATCATTTCATAAGACTGAGTTTTGGGTAAGTCTAAATACGGGATAGTGGCAAAAAATCAACATGCAGAAAGTTAGATTTTGTGAATCCAGCTTTTAAATCTAGCTATTTTCTGAAGCTACTTCCCTGAATAACAGTGTGACTTGAAGGCCTTCCTATGTGCTTCTGAGCTTCTAGTGTGGAGAATGGATGGAGGGGAGCCACAATGTTGTTAGGTCCCTTCCTTTGTTAGGGCTCAATCCTACCCAGCTTTTCAGTGCTGATGTAGGTGTGCCAAAGGGTCATGTCCTGCAAGGAAAAGGAACCTCAGGGCTGCAATGCAGCTGCATCAGCCCTGGAAAGTTGAGTAGAATTGGGCCTTCAGTTTGTTTTATTCTTCTGTATTTGTCAGTACTAAGGCCAAATTTCTCACCACCACCATCTATATTGTAACCTTTTCCATTTCCAAGAAATGCATTAGGTTTACTTTTCAAATGAAGATGGGTGTTGCAAATAGCCTGAGCTTCTGGAATGTGCAAAACTCAGGTTTTGTTTTTGTTTTCGTATGTTTTGTCTGATATTTGGATTGCGGAGGAAGCAATTAGACAAGTTTTCAATTAGCTAGGACGCTTGCTTTACATCATTTGACTATTCTTATCTACCCTTTCTTTTCATTTGTTTCCATTCATTTCATTTGCTCTTCATTGGGGCAGTGTGGTTTATAATAGGGGACGTATTTTGTCTTTCCCCCAAGAAACTGACCAACAAGGTTGTACAAAGAATGATTTATCCTGTTGGTACGTGTGAAATTGAGACTTGGATGAACACCAGCATTAAAAAGATTTCCAAGACAGCCACTCAATTCCTTTACCTTTTTTGAAGCATAGAGCCACACTTCCATTTCTCTGCATCCTTCCACCAACTTCCCATTCTCCAGAGCATCCTTTAGTTGATTCCCTTTGATGCCAAGACCTTTCCTGGCTTCCTCACTTGTCACTGTTTTGCAGCTCTGGATGATGTCGGCTTTGTGTCCTAGTTCATTTTTTTCAGATGTTTTCTCATGTATCGGTCAATGTACGTCAAACTGTCCATGCAAATTGCCAAAAACATTGCATCACCTCCTCTAGAATTCATATTTTAGGGCTGAGCTCTGGTGTGTTATGTAGAATACTCTTTGTCTGGCTAGTTTTTCTCTCTTGTGCTTGCTGCTTACCACCAAATAAGAATTATCTAATTGTTACATTTACATCATTTGTCATTATCCTCCATGTTACTGTTGTGTCTGGGTTTTTTTTCACTATGAGCTCCAGGGGCCAAAAGCATCATTTCTGCCACAATGTCCTTTGATCTACCATTTTCACCATGATTAGTCATTTGGTTACAGATGACTGATCCCTAAAATCATTGCTAAGGATGGTAGACTAATTTATAGGATTCGAATTGTCTCCATGTGACAACCTCAGATCTATAAATTAATATAATTGCTCTGGCTAGTTTCCTGCTATCTTAATCTACCTTCATTTCAGTTGTAAGCTCCCTTTCCATTATTGGGTGTGTATTTGTGCAGTCCAAACCAACTTTCCAGCACAGACCTAGCCACAATGCAGCCCCAAGGTAAGATAACAAACATGCCCTTACCTTGAGGATGCCCCACTTGACTGCCTCCCCACTGCAGGATGCAGTGCATATCACATTGGCACAGTTATGTCCATGCTGGAAAGTTGGTTAGGATTGCACCCTGTGTGTGTTTTAATTTGCTATGTGTGTCTTGTAAGATATCTCTATGTGTGATTCCTCCCTGGATTAACAGTTAAGAAATTCAGCTTTTCTTCTCACATTATTGATAATGTTTATATTTTGAAATCTCTTTACTTTGTGAAGAAGAGCAGGTTAGACTCAAAACTCAGTTGAGGTATACACCAAACCTGTATGGACTCCCTGGTGATTCTCTTTTCATCTTTATTCTGGATTGATGTAACCAATTTGCCTTTTTTTAAAAATTTGTTTTGCACCAGACTCTTTGGAAAGCTATTCAGCTCTTCCATTGGCTTCAGACTGCCGGTGATAACCTCTAGGGCAGAGATTTTCAACCTTTTTCATCTCTAAAGATTTTCTGATGACTTAAAATAACTCTCACTCACTCACTCACTTTAAGAAGGGTCATTTTGGTAAAACCGTTCCTGTGTGGACCATGTTCCTCCTCCTAACACAGTCTGAACCTTGGGTTTGAAGGAGTGCTGAGTGCCAGGCACAGAAACAAGTACTATTGCCTAGAGAACCTATTGCACTGGGTTTTTGCTCCAGATTTTGTGCATGGTTCCTGTAGCCATTACCCTCTCACTAAACTTTATATTCAGTGTTGCCGAGATATTTTATTTTGATTCCAGAAAATCCCTAGGAAAATCTATCTAAAAGCTCATTATGCTGCTCTTATTTTAACTGCCTATTTTAGCTGTAGTAAGATGTATCTCTTACTTGGCAAATGGGCATCACTTCCCCTTTGGTACCCCTCTTGTCCTTCTAAAACCCTTACATGAATAGGTGCAGAGGTCAGTCAGCCAGATCTTCAGATACCGTGGAGGGAGCTATTGCTTTGGACTGTTTGTTAAAGTCTCTCATTAGACTAACTGGAGCTATTACCAACTTCTGCAGGAGCCATATAAATAAGTCCCCAGAAGTCATTGAAATTGTCTGCTTGTGTTTCGACATTCAGGCTGGCTCACTGTATGACCACTGCAGTCCCTTTGCTCAGTGTTATGAGCTGCTGAGGTTATGAATTTGCTCCTTGGAGCAATTTGCTCATTTGCAAGGTCAGAAGCTTGCAGATTCTACAGATCCTATGCCATGTCCCTTAACTATGTCCCCTTTTGTATTGTGAAACCTTAATGACATTCCTTCAGGTGGTGGCTGTCATTGAAAACCATGAAACTATGGTGAGTGGAACTGGTCTGACTCAAGGTAGCATGACTAATTATGCATTTGGACTGGGAAAGCTGGAAAGTAACTTGGATTTTGCAATCTAAGGCTGTAATCCTATGCACACTTACCTGGGTGTAAGTCTCATTGAACTTAGTGAGACTTACTTCTGAGTAGACATGCATAGGATTAGATGTGAAACATTTAGAGTTTTTAAAATCGTATTTGATAGACGTTAAAAATCCTAGCCTCAACATTTGTGTAACTGCTGCATCTCGTTTTTTAGATCCTCCCTTCATGATTTCCCCTCTTTTGGAACCATCTCTCTCTTTCTTTAAGAGCCTGCATTGCCTGGACTTTGTTTAAGAACCTGAAATTCTGTTTGCTCTCTGTCCCTTTTCCTGAGACTTGGCTTGATGGCAGCAGGTAGATCTGCTCTTTTAATGACTGATAAAACACACAGATAAAAGGCCTCCCAAACAAGGCTTGCTAAACTGCTGCTCTAAAAGTCATTCTGGAGTCTTTTAGGCATTTGGGACCATCCCATACACTTTCAGGGCAATCCCCTCCACCAGCTCCACTTTGACCAATTGTGATGTGGCTCAAATTCTCAACAGGGCTACCTTGCAATTTTGATTCTATTTTCACTACAGAAGTGATGAAGTCGTAATGGAAATTTGAATTCCTTCTGATACATCTGTTCTGTTATCACCTCTTTAGAGGAGGCTTCTTCCTACATACAGCTAACAAGGTACCAGCTGTCCAGCCCTTGCAATAGTGTGGAATGGGAAGGGACAGGCAAACTTTCTGCCACTTACTATAAAAATGCAAGTTTGTTATGGGCTTTGCTTGACAATGCTGCTGCTTGTGCAGCCGCTTTCCATCAGCATGCTGATCCTGCACTCTATTATTAGCCATTATGTGTGGATCAGGAGAACATCACAGAAGGGCAATTGTCAAGTTAGTTGTGAGCACAAAAAAGCTTGCATTTGAACTGTACTGTTTAAGGAGGTGCAATAGATGTGTACAAGTCTGTGGGCTGAGAATGTAAGAACTAGGGGACACTAAATGAAATTTGCAAAGAACAATTTTGGTGGAATAGAGAAGAAAAATAAAGGACATCTCAAATAGCTCTTGTCTTGAGATGTTTGAAAACCAGATGAATGTAAAAATTGGATTAAATTCATATGTGATTCATAGACATTCACATATGCAGGGTTTTAGACCTGATTTTTTTTCAGCAGACGAAATTGAATGTTAAAAGCATGCACCCAGGCTAGTTGTCATATTTTACTAGTGTCTGTCTTAAGTATCCAGGAGTGCCACTATCAGACCCAAGCTGTAGGTCACTGATAGTTGCTGATGTAAGATTTCCTTTGCTTTCACATCCATTCTGCAACCTTCAAAGAGAGGTTGACTAGAATATAACTGTACTGTGAGCTGTACAGAAGCATGGTTTAGGAAGCAAATACATCCACATATGTGGTGTTCCAGATTTATCATCAAACAGGAAAATAATTCATTTTGGCTTTTACAAGGCAAGCATTCATAATTGCAGTAAGACATTGTGTGGAGGAACCAAACATCTACAGTGTCCCTGTCTTTTAAAAGATTATTTAGAGTATAAACCTAAATAAGCTGGTAAGAGTGAACCTTGTGGAGAAAATTCTCTTTATTTTTCTTCTGACAGCAAAAATGACAGCTCAGTGGGTTTGCAGGGACAGATGTCAATTTGCAAAGAAGGAATTAGTGTCTGAGTGTGGAACTTCTGTATATGGGGCATTTTCCCACTATGTTCAAATATGGTTTTATATCAGTTTCTAACTGTCATAATATCCTTGCAGTTTGGTCAAGATGCTAGCAGTTCTGTGGAGATAACAGCTCCCCTCCACTTGAAACCAAATTTCCCAGAGTTTCCTAGGGAGAGGAAATGACAGTTGGAAGAGTTTTAATCTGCAAGTATTTATATGGCCTTAAGCGTATCAGTATCTTTTGTATATAATGTGGATAAGGATGTGTGAATAGTGTAAATAAGTTAATTTCATTCAGTCTATCATCCTGAACTCTGTTTCTCTTCAATAATGAATACCCACTGGTGGCATGAACTCAAAGGTTGGTCAAAGAGCATTATTATATAAGCTTTGGGAGTAAAAGTCTCGGAAGGAAGATGAGGGAAAAAATGTAGATAAGTGGGTGACAGGCTGAAAGATTTATCTGAGAGTGCTGAGAGAGAGAGAGAGAGCACCTTCAGATTTAGTCCACTGGGAATATAAATCCACTAGACATCTACTGGGGATGTGTTGGAATATTTTGAAGCTCACCAGCACTGCATACAGTTGCATCTGGCAGAAAACGTTTAAAAGGTTCACAGCAATTTGCCTAGCATCCAAGCTCAGATTTGATATCATGTCATATATGCTAGGCCAGCAGGTGGCACCACCTAATCAAATTCTGCTGGTTCTCTGTGGAGTCTTCTTCCTTGACTTTGCTGGTGACTTTTCCACCCAAACCAACAAAAGTCTTGGTTCTGCAACTCTTCAAGACCTTTTTGAGAATCTGAAGTCATTCTTTACTGGAGAGCAGGAGTGAGTTTATTTGTATAGTTGGTAGCTCTAACTACCAACAGTTAGAAGCTCTAACTGCTAGGAGACATAAACTCCACACCCCATCCCAGGCTGAAAGTTCAGCATTTCCATATGCATGAGAAGCTAGGTGCATGTGGCATGTAGGGTTTGTTTTATGCTTTACCTCTGACAAGCTTGTACAATACTGTGTCTGTTTTCTATCCATTCATACATGTTTAAGGGAACCTCACTGAGGCCTGATTCAGATTATTTTTTTCAGATTTTTAGAGTGACTTTCTTACTGTGTACCTCCAGTCTTTCTGAACTTACCCAATCAATTGTCTGGACATGAGTTGAGTTTATAAATCTGAGGTTAAGAGGGCTTTCTGATGACCATTCTGGAAAGGTTAGTTTAGGTAAAAACAATGAACATTTGGGTGAGGGGAAAAAATGTTTAAGAGTCCAATTTAGTATGAACCAGTCTTACATCTCCATTGCACTGTTCCTAATTTTATAGTGGCCTTCATATGTTTGCTTAAGAAAGTCAAAAGGTGGCATATAATAATTTAGGGTGCAATCCAGAAAATCAGTGGGAGTTGTGGCATTGATTTCTGCATAGTCTGTATTCCCTTATTCGCTTCTCAGTTGTAGATACTCTGGAAAGCTTAGCTAAATACCCTTATTCTAGCATTTGCACAATGTGAAAAAAATTTTATAAGTAATTTTTGGAAGAAAATATTTAAGAAATATAGAGAAAACAAAAATTTAGAGAAACTATGTTTAAAAAAAAGTTTAGTGGTTACTAAAAATTGTGATTTCCCCCCAACTTATATTAAGTTGAAGTATTTTGGATAAGATTGAAAACAATCCAATATAGATGGAAAGCAACCGGAACATCTTTCTGCTCTGTTCAAAACAGTCTGGGCTGTGATTGGAGGTAAAATGTATCTTGTATTCCTTCTCCCTTCTTGGAAGCAAAGTCCAGCACTGTGGTTAAATTGCTTCTATTATAGGACTATACCCCAACCAAACAAATTACAATGTGTTTTTTACATTGACGTTCAAATGCCAATTTGGGCATTTGACATTCAGTATTGACAATGGCTCTAAAAGATAAAATCTGTTCCACATTATTAGATCTTGCATTTCTGAGCTCAGAATCCACTATATCCACTTTATATCAGATTCTTTTAAAAAGAATTAATACTAATTGAACAATGTACGTACACATACACACACACACACACACACACACACACACACACACACACACCGGGAAAGGGGTTTAGAATCTCTCTTGCCTTTGGGCAGTGGCAGGTTTAGAACATAATCTTTTTCAATTTGGTTGTGATCCACCTTGATTGTCTTGACAGGAAAGACCGAGTATAAAACTTGAAAATAAATAAAATTAAACTACTGCTGAGATGTTCACTTTTAATTAACTATAAGTGTCCAGTTTGGCAGCATTACATTCAAAATGATGTTCTCATCTAATGGCAGAAATAATAGTGATTCTGTTAACTTTGTTTCCCAAGTGCTGTTTGTGGAGGATGCTTTGGACAGAAATTGTAGAGCACATTCTGAATATCTAGGATTTGCAGGAAGTGATGCTAGTTTTACTTTGCCAATAGTGTTAGACCTGTTGAAGCTAAGGTATTAAAAACTATTAGCAGAAAATATCAAGCGTGCCTCCAGTGTTTGAGTCCCCAATTGCAGTACCTCTCATCATGCTTGTGTAGTAGCAATAATGTTTGTTGCAGAATGAGCAAGTGTCTATGGCTGCAATCTAGTGCACAGCAAAGTAAATTTCAAGTCCCATTATAATCAGGGGAACTTGCAGTCTGCATGTGTTTACTCAGAAGTCCCACTGAGTCTATGCATGTCTGTCTGTGTTAATTGCACTTGAAATCTGACAAATAGATTATCTGGCTCCTTTCCAAAATTGGTCTACACTCAAATTTCTGTTATCTGTACCTGGTTTTCCATCTTTCCTGATTAGCTGAATTCACTGTGCGTCAGAGCAAGCTTATGAAAGCAACAGTCCCTTTTATCCAAATTGGTGTGTTTAAACATTTTAGGCTTCTAACAAGCTATATATGGATCAATGAATTCAGACTGTATACATTTTCACCATCTGAGAGAAAATGTAAATTGCATGATCTACTGTAGTTCTGCAGATGTAATAGATTTGGAGGGCAAATTGGACCAGCCACCTGCTCTCCTCCAGAACAGATTTTTCTTAAAAGAAAAGAAAATTATATTGCCTATCTGGTCTTTTTATCTTGTATCTTTTACTAAACACTTTCAAATTTTTACCGTAAAATGTGTCTTCTGCCAGCAGTAATGGCTTTGAACTTTGTAATACTTTGCTGCAGATTTTGGGTAGACTAGACCTTTAATGAGTTAATTATACTATTAAGCTCTGTGTATGAATAACAGCAGTGAGCCTTTAAACATTGTGAAAACTGTTAATATGGCTTTTTGTCCCATGCAATTGTGTGATTAAAACATTGCAACTGAAAAGGTAAATGCTTGTTAAGATTTAAGGGCCATGTTGTCAGTTCTGGTATGTCTCCTAACTGTTTATGTCAATGGAGTTGCACTGATTTATCCCAGCTAAAGATCTAGCCCTTAAATGTTGAAGGTATTTGCTATACATTTTTTCCGTCTTATGTACAAACATTTCCATAAACTTGTGCTTTCCTCTCTTAGCAAGTTTGTATTATGCACTTGAAAAGCTTTGTCTCATCTCATGTAAAATAAAATGTACAGTCCAATACATACTGTGTTAATGAACTGATATTTCTTCTACTAAGCTACAGAATTTCTGTGATACTTTCACACTGTTAAATTCCCCATTGTCATGTGTATGTCACTTCATAGAAAAAGAGAAGGAAACAGCATTTATGTTAGTAAATAAGACCAGATGGAATGCTATTGCCCATTTGTGCCATCTGATACCTGCTGAGTTGGTTACTGCAGTACTTCCCTCTGGTCATCTGTGCTGGTAGTGCTGCAACATAGCAGAAAGCAAGCTTGTAGCTCTGTGTTCTAGCAGGCTTCCACAGTTACACAATGACTCTGGCCTTGGCTTCTCAGCCTGAGAAACTGTGGGATGGTCCACCTCCTCTTGCCTGCTTTGCCTCCGGTTTGCCCTCAAATCACCAGCTGTGATACCATTTCTATGATTGCAGCTGAATTCCCTTCCCCCACAGTTGTGACTGATTATTCTGACTGAAGCCCAATGTGATAGCTTGTTAGTGTTGTACAGGTCAAAACTCCTTATGCGGGGGGGGGGGGGGGGTTCGTTCCCCAAACTCCTGCTGATAAAAAATTTCGTGTGTAGCCAAACAGGAAACGATGTTTTTCTAGCAGTGACAGAAACCTGATGTAAAAACGTCCCTATAGTGTTTCTCAACAAGAAATAAGTGTGTGTCTGGGCGGGGGGGGACGGACGGACGACACTTCCCTTACCTTGCGCAGCAAGCTAGGAGGCAGTCTCCAGGCACTCAGAAAGCTATTTCCAGATCGTGTCCCCCCCTTCATTGTGGAAACTACCCCACGGAAAGAACTGCCGGGCATGTTGCAGCATGGCCAATCCTAGTTCCTGCTGGTCGGTCTCTCTCTCTCTCACACACACTCACACTCACACACACACCAGGCTGTGCTTTCCTAAAACCCCAAGGGTCTCTTTCCCTCCCTGCCGCCGCCACTCTGCGCCCCATGGGGTCTGCCCCTCCTCACAAGCTGGTCTCAGCTCAGACGAAAGTTTGAAGAGCCCCCCCCACCAAGCGCTTCTGTGAAGTAATTGACTGAAGTCAGCCAGTATCCTCTGCTGCCTTCTTGCTCTGGAGCTTGCTCACATCCCTTAAGAACACTGAAGCAAGGAGGCTTCACCTGGCTCCGGTTCCTTCTCACCCACAAGATGAAGGGCAAGCCAGCCAGCCACAAAGCTTCCCTTCATGCCCAACACACGAGGAGACAGAAGCCCAAAACTTCCTTACTTCAGTGTTCTTAAGGGATTCGAGTGAGTTCCAAAGCAGGTAGTAATCTCTATCTGTGGATAATAAGCTGGGCACACAAACTGCTGTGATTTGCCATTGCACACCTGGGTCATGTCAGCAATGTAGCAGATATAGATTGATGCAAATGACAGCCTACTTAAGCATGCAGCATGGCATCTCTAGCCACTTGACCATGACTAGGTGGTTGTGTTGGCCGCACAGCCAGACTATTGCAGATTCTCACCTATAAATTGATCTCAAGGATCCGTCAAAGGCAGGTTTTGAGCCCAAAATCATGGAATATTCTGTGATGCTCAGATATGTCAGAGGGGTTTTAAACTTAGGGGGGTGTCTGACTATAGTTTTGTCTGAGTTTACCCAAAGTCAGATCCTGAAAAACAACCTACCAGTAATTGTTACCTATCTTCTTGTTGGCATCCTTCAGTCTCGGAAGACTATGGTGTCACGCTCTGAATGGTGGTTCTGAAACAGAGTGTCCTCTCCAGTGTGTGAAGCCTGGGTAAAGTGGGTATGGAGGATAGGCTGTTACCCATGCAGCAATCCCCTCTCTCCACGTCGCTGAAATGGTCCAATGGAAAGGCAGAAGCCAATACGGTTGGTTCCAGCGGCGTCGCAGGAGTTGCCAGAACGTGACTGTGTTCAGCCATGAGCTGCCTCAGGGACTCTGGCTCCGGATTTTGCCTCGAGGTTGACTCCTGAAGCCTTTTCTATAACTGGATGTAGCCACAAGGCAGTGGAGGTTTGGGATCAGAGTTTTCCTTCTCTCAGATGAGCTGCCTTCCCAGGCTGACGAGTCCCATCTACCCGGTGGCTGTTTAGTCGCCTCTTACGATAAGTACAGCCAAACTGAGGGCCTATTCTTATCCCCAGCCCCCAGGGGATTTACCTATACAGTCTCTATTAAAAATTAAATACCTATTAAATATCAAATATCTATTAAAAATAATACCTATACAGTCTCTATTAAAAATATGGTACAAGATCATAAGATACGCTTTTATTCTTTAACTTTTTAAATTCTGGTCTTCACCACCATTTTGTAAACACTCTCATAGTAAGTGCATTGTAAACAACGTACCAGTAGAACAGTGGTTCCCAACCTGGGGTACATATACCCCCTAGAGCACTTGACAGGACCTTTAGGGGTACTTGAAAAAGAATGGAATAATGGTGGGAAAAGGTAGGTCCAGAATGCTCCAGAATGCCTTGCAGGGTAAGCAACGCAGGAAGGGAGGTAGCTAGTTGGCTGTGAAAGCCTCACCATATGAATCAGTGATTGAAAACCACACAGTAAAAAAGCAGAAACATAATATGGAAAGTGATCAATCACCCAGAATTTCTCAGCACACTTCTGGTGCAAAACAGTGCAAAGGCAGAGTCTTCTGTTCTTCAAACAGATGAAAAGAGAAAACACTGTGATGAATACATGAAGTATGGATTTTCATATGGGGCAATGGGGGCTTATATTAATATTAATTACAAACCTTTAGCTAATATCAGGGATATAATTTATGGAAATGGGCTGCCAAGAGGTATTGGCAAAAAAAGGTAGTGAAAAAAAGGTTGGGAACCACTGCAGGAGGACCATTAATCAAATCATTCTTTAAGGTGCCTGGTATGTTAAGCTAGAGGCTCTACATATAACATAACTCTGCGCTAGCTAACTACTGCAGTTACCAGCAACGGAACACTATTTGCTGGCCCTAGTAGCATTGGGCCGTAAGTTAGCTATTGAGGAATGAGCTAGAGGTGTTTGAAAACAGTGTTTATTTTACTCAGAAGTAAGCCCTTTGTGTTCAGTAAGATTTAAGCTATAATCCTATCTTGCTCACCAGAAGCAAACACCTCTAGGAATAACAAATATGCCTAGAGTCACTTCAGTCAATGAAAACATGACCATAGTTTGCATGAGCCTTGGAATACTTTTTTTTATTGTTTGCAAAGGAGGACACCAGGATGCAGGTCTCTTGTGTGTTCCCTGAGGCATCTGGTGGGCCACTGTGAGACACAGGAAGCTGGACTAGATGGGCCCTGGGCCTAATCCAGCAGGATTCTTCATATGTACTCCTTCAAAGCACTTAGTTGAAGGTTTATGACAGGAAAGTCTGAAGCAGGAATCCTTTTGCTGTTCTAAACTGGAAGTAATTGCTTTTTCAGAACGTCTGTGTTCCCTGAGGAAATTGGCACCCCAGGGTGTATTTCCTACCCAATGGCCAGATTGTATATCAGAAATTGCCATACTAGTTGGGGAAAACGTGACTACGATTCACATAAATGGCGTTCAGCAGTGGGGAAGGATGAATTCGTTTTGTGATGGCTCTGTCTCATGCAGCGAGTTCTAATAGGTTCTGTAGGCAAGTAGGGGGCAATTCACTTTTGGAATGCTGGTCCCCATGGTGAAGAAAGTCACCCCAAGCTTTGTGACAGAACTAGCTGGGGAACTGCTCTGCTAGAGGTAGGAAAACAAAGATATTCTCCATTTACTACACCACATAAGGGACAGGTGAAGGTCAAAGACTGGAACCAACTAGAAGTTGACTTCACCATCTATCTATCTGTGGAGGTGTCTCCCTAAATGTGATATCTAGCTATGATCAGATCTCCTATATAATTTAAGGTCATTCTTTTAGTGCTATTGTTAGAACAAAATGTCCCTTCTCAGATTTATAAGAACCAATAAATGAGTCTAAACCCTTATTTGAGGAATGTGGTATTGGTGCATTTGGGGCAACAGGAAGTACAAGTTTTGATGCACACCAGCTGAAACCAGTTAGATCTTGTTTTGGAGTACAATTGCATGAAATAAATACTTTTATTCCATTGGTACCTATGTTTGCTTTCTCTTTGATCTAGAAAGATTAGCATGGGAGGTGCTGAAAGGACTACCTAGTTCCTATTTGAGCACACCATGTTTCATGGTCTACCCTCTATGCAATCAAAAAGCACATCAACTGTCTTGTGTCTGATGGAGGACAATGAGCACAACCTGGCAAATACTTTCAGAAACCACAGTACTTAAAATAGATTGAGGCCACAATCCTGTACGCACTTATTTAGGAGCAAGTCCCACTGAAGTCCAGTGTAACTTCTGAGTAAGCACACCTGGGATACACTGTCATTGAAACAACAAATTGCTTTGTGTCGTTCTGAGTACTATGAAGAAGAAGCATGCTTGTCTCTCCTGCTTTGTGGCCTTCCCAGAAGAGCTGGTGAGCCACTGTGGGGAAACAGATTGCTGGACTAAATGAGCTTAAATCTAGCAGTGTGTTGATACTCTTGACTTCAATCAACACAGATATAGGGCATTACTGGAAATAATTATACTCCTTTCCCCACTTCCAAAGAAAGCAAAACTTTTTGGGCGTTTACTTTGTACAATGGAGAAGCTTTTAACATTTCTTTTAGAAATGGTCCTCTGGTTAACATATCAAAAGTTGCAGATTCCTGTGGGATTAGGCAACCCTCTTTTTTTGTTTGTAATCATTTTAGTTTTTTCCCCTGCCTGTCACTGGAAGTATGTACTTCTAACTTCAGTTTGTTTTCTAACATTGCAAACCAAATGCTCCATCTTCTGAAGATGCAGTATAAATTATGTTTTTCTATGTTTACAGACCCATGACTTGCTTTTGGTATTAGTGATATATTAAGTCTCGAACTCTGAAAAACATGTTTGTGGAAGGAAGCCAAAACTACTCTTCTGGTGTAATTTGTTTACTTGTTTTTCCTTGGTGACCTCACTTGGACTGTGTGTAGGCTTGTTGCAATGATATCCATGTACTGCTAAAAATCCTGAAGGCCAGCCCTAAAGGACGGTCACATCCCCCCTATCATATAAGATTTAGAACATCATATTTACAGCAACAGTTTAGCCACACTTTCTAGCAATTATGTTCCAGTGAGCACAGTGGAGCTGACTTCTGAGTAAACTACTTAAGGCTAAAAGGTCTTAGAGAAACAAACGAACCTTTCCAGGGTTCATAGTTAACAATTAGCGTTCTCGAGCAAGGATGCCCAATCGCATACAGACTGGGAATGTTGGTGATGCCACCAAAGTTGAGAGAGAACAGTGTAGGATTAGAATGTTCCCAGTTCATAGTGTGCATAAGTTTCCTGACCCTAAAATCCTTATTGTTCATGGAATGCAAAATGAAATCATAATGAGGATGTGCTGGTTTTGGGCCTGTGTGGTCTATATTAATCAGCCTAGGCACTGAAAGCCAGCAGCTGCCGCCGCTGTTGCATGTTCAGAAGTTGATTACTTTAACCCTTCGCTCTGTATGAAACGATCCTGGATCGCTGCAGTGGCCTGGAATGTTTCAAAAATGGAAATGTAATTTACAAAGCTATTCCTGGACTCCTAAAAAATGAATTGGCCCTGGGGAGTTTCCCAGCTGTGAATTTCTTCCAAATTTTGAATCTTCTTTCATGTATAGCACTATTCTGAAAATGGTTTTGAAGTATTTTTGTTACGTATAGGTGTGTCATTAGCATACAAGATGATTCGTTTTTGCCTGAGGAATTGCTGTTGATATTGATTCAGTTTGTTCATCACCCCAGTACTTCGAATGAACTTGCCTCTGGATGTGCCCTGGGGCAAAGGTCCACTAAGCTGTTCCCCCCTGCCCCCCCATGCTTACCCAGCTCAACAGAGTCTCATGTGATACTCAGAACTGAGAAAGCCTTCTGAGGCTTCCCCACAGTCTTAAATGGTACTTTTGGAAAACCAGAAGCACTACTTAAGATCATGTTGGAAGCCTCAGAAGGCTTTCCGCACAGTCCGAAATGCTGCACAGAAGCAGTGCTCAGGGGATATGCCCCCCTGCCCCCTCCAGGCCCACCACTGCCCCGGCAATCCATTTTGTGGGATAATCATATTATCTGACTGAAATTCAGATCATTTTCAAATTTCCCCTCCTGATTAGTGGCCTATGGTATTATATCAAATCTGCGTTTCTTCTTTCTCACCCAGTGGACTACGATTTATCTGCTTCTGCCCACCGCTTTGACTACATGGTACAGACACAGTAGCACATGCACAATAGTGGAAACTGTCATCTTTAAAGCAGGATATTATCCCGTTCTGGCAGGAGGTCTGGTCTAGAGGGTTGAGCCTCCATTTGCCTGAAGATAACATCCGAAGGTCACCAGTTCGAGGCCACCGGCACCGTGCGACCTTGAAGCAGCTGACAAGCTGAGCCGAGTTATTACATCTGCTCCGAGCATGGGAGGATGGAGGCCAGAATGTGCAGCCAGATCAAGAACGAAACATCTGATTGTTGTGGTTTCTTGAAAGATAGAACCTTTCTAATTGTAAAAATCCCTGCGGGGATTTAAATTGCCTGCCCATGCAAACCACCTTGAATAAAGTCCGAGGAGAAATCTGAGGTCCAAAGGCGGTATAGAAATACCTGTATTATTATTATTATTATTCTCAGAACTTACGTTCCCTGTCATCAGCCCAACTGCAATATCCCAGGCAAGCACATCATGTTTATTTGACAAAACCCGGTTACCACAAGTCAGTGTGGTAAGTATGAATTGTCCTTTGCCTTTTCTCTTGGCTCTGCAGTAGCTCCCAAATCTTTCAATAATTTTGGTTTTTCTTTTCTCCACTTAAGAACATTTTTTTTTCCGGATTTGTTCAGTTTTTTTGCCACTCTCTAGGAAACATTTAGGCAAGCTGGCATCTTGCTTATAGACATAATGCAAAATTTTTAGAATTGGACGTCCCTTGGCTGCACATTCAGTGACAGAAGTTTCAAATACATTCACAAAATCACTTTTGCAGCTTGTTCAGGAAAACCATCCCTCATTTCATGGTAAAGATTTCAGGATACGGATAATGTGCCATAGAGTGGCCCCTTTTGACAAAATCTCCATAGCAGCTGCAATGTACCCTCTCCCTCTTAGAGGGAATTGCAGATGTCACAAAGAGGAACCAGAATTGATTTAAACAATTTAAAAAACAAAGTGTACTTAAAGCAGACTTTTTCTTGTCTGGTTCCTAGAAAAGTGCCTCTTTTGAAGAAATGGATCGACTTCAGGCTACTTTGTTTTGGGCACCAGTTCTAAATCAAGGAGATGGATAACCTTTTGATTCAGCCAGGTGGAAACCTCCCGCTGACTGAATAAATAACATCACTCTAGTTTAGTTCACAGATTAATAGTACCATTATATTCCAGAAATGGAAACTGCTGATTTACATAGCTACAATTCTTTCTACTACAATCAGCTGAAATAGCCCAAAGGACCAAGGCTTCTGTAGCCAGAGTTGTAATTCATTTTCGAGGTCTAAGGCCACAATGATATAGTCTAGATCAGTGGTTCCCAAATTGCTCAGAGGGACTTGAGAATGCTGTGAGTTGTTGCAGGGGCAGTGTGGGAGCTGGGAGGGGTGAAGTGGCCTGACTTCAGTGATTCAGATTGCAGTGATCCGCACTGCAGCGAATGTGGCGCTGTGGGGATACAGGAGCGTTTTGCAGTACCAGAAACCTCCTGGAGGCTTGCTGCCCCTCTGGGAACCTCCGCATGGCTGCACTGTGCTCCAATCAGTGCTCACTTCCGGTTTGCAATTGGAGCTTGGGTTTGCAATTGGAAAAGGAATCTTTCTATAGGTGCCCAAAAGACTGTTTTCACTTGGTCACTTGGGTTTCGTGATATAAGATCAGTTGATTCTCCCTCCCTCTCAATAAGCAGAAAGAGGCCAGAAGCTATGTATGCATGAGAAAGCAGAAATGTGGCTTGCTGAGTGTGGCTGGCTGGCTGGCACTATGGCAGTCATTAGTCTGTTTCCATTATAAAAAGAGCTGCATGGATCTCAATCAAATGGAGAGCTGCTGCCTTTGATGAACAGGGAGTCTACAGGCCGGCACAGAGTGTTTCTGAACACTGACAGAAAACCTGAGTGCACAATAAATGTTACAGGGCCCAATCCTATCCAATTTTCCAGCACCGATGCAGCCGCAATGCAGCCCCGAGGTAAGGGAACAAATGTTCCCAGACCTTGAGGAGGTCTCTGTGACTGCCCCCCCCCCCCCACTGCAGGATGCAGCACATGCCCTATTGGTGCAGCTGTACCGGCTCTCAAAAATTGGATAGGATTTGACCCATAGTTGCCAACATCATTTCATTTGAAGCGAAGCTGGTGTTCCTCTGCTCAAAGCCATTCAAAAGACACGGCTCAAGTTTTGATGCATCTAGCAATATATATGTACATGGAGGGATGCACAACACTAGCTGAGTCAGAATTATATATATTTATTTTGTTCATGCCTTGGGGGAAATGAATGTTGCAGAAAATTTTGGGAATTCCTTGTTTCAGGTCTTGGGTTTTGGCAAAAAAGTTAATGTCCATCTGGAATTCATAGCAGATGGGAAAATAATAAGCAACAGTATGTAAAAATAAGTGTTCACTCCTTGTTTCTGTGCAGGCCCTTATGCAATCACACCTTTACTTCCCTCCGTTATGGGAAACTAACCATGCATGTCTAATCGTTGCTTCCTGTTTTTATTCAGTTACTGATCCAGACCAATTATTCTATGACTAATAAAGAGCCCCTGGTACTCAGGAGCTTCTGATAAGATACTTACAGGCCAAACCTAACTAAATTCCCCCGCACAAATGCAGCGGCACCAGCATGACTTCTGCTTCATCCTACGGAGGAATTTTGGCTGCTGGGTCTCCTTGGGGTAAGGGGACATTTGTCCCTTCCTTACCCAAGCAGGGGTGCCCAAACCCCGGCCCTGGGGCCACTTGCGGCCCTCAAAGACTCCCAATGTGGCCCTCTGGTAGCCCCCAGTCTCCAATGAGCCTCTGGCCCTCCAGAGATTTGTTGGAGCCCGCTCTGGCCCTACACAACTGATCTCAGCATGAGGGTAACTGTTTGACTTCTCGCGTGAGGGCTCCCTCCACTGCTTGTTGTTTCATGTCTGTGATGCAGTAGTGGCAGCAAAGGAAAGGCCAGCCTTGTTTTGTGCAAGGCCTTTTATAGGCCTTGAGCTATCGCAAGACCTTCATTCATTCATATAAGTTCATCTTTAATATATTCATTTATGTAAACTTATGTAAATTTATTCAAATTTGAAATGTAAATTAATTCTTTTTTTCCCTGGCCCCCAACACAGAGAGCTGATGTGGCCCTCCTGCCAAAGACTTTGGACACCCTTGCTCCAGAATAATCCCCAGCAGCCACAATGAGTCAACTAGGACCTGTGTTAGTGATATCACTGGCGCATGTCTGGATTGACCTATGTTGGCAGATCTGGCCTGGGAGTGCGTGCCAGTGCTATTGATCCTACCCCCTCCGGGGCCTGATCCATCTACCCTGCCCCCGTCACCTTCCTCCCCCATCCCATTCTGCCCCCTCTCTGTCCCTGTGTCTTGCCATACTTACCTGCTCTGGCGGGCATTGCTTTCCATACACCAGTGGGAAGGCTCTGACTTTCTTGCCAGTGCTGCTTGTAGGCGAGCTGTCACGAAGTGCTTTATGGCACTTTTGTGACAGTGTGTGCCGGCAGAGTGCGAGCTGTGCCAGTGCATGTTAAGATTAGGATTGGGCCATTGATCAAATTTCTACACCTACTCCATTTGTATTTTAATCACAGTCACAGTTGACCTTTATTAGGCATAAAGTATTTTAATCAAGACTGGCAGGTTTGCACATTTCCTTTACATCTGCTGCGCCTGATGTCTGATTTTCAAATCAGTATCTCTCCTTACGCACTCTAACTGTACACATTAATTTGGAAGCCTAGGCAGAAACCCAGCAATGAGATCAGTGAGGTCAATGGAACTGATTTTGTTCCTAATTTCCTCCTGTGGATTATGATCTAATATTCTCCAGGATGATAATCTGTTGAGCAAACCTGTAACTGAGGAGCTAAACCCTTTAATGACATTTTGATTACTTTCCTAGAGGTAGGGCACTGTTTTCACCGCCATCTCCACCGTGGTCTCCAAGACGGCACACGCAATGCTAGTCATGCCCAGCAGTTTACTAAAGCCCCCATTAGTCTTTGCAAACAAATTAGCAAAAGATGACCATGCATAGAAATAAAAGCTTGTCTGGAAAGTGGATTCCTGTTTCTAGGGGCACTGCTTGTTCAATCAGACATTTACTGTAGGAGGAGGCATCTATTTTAACAGAACTTGCAGGTACCTATTCAAAAATCCACTTACCTATTGTTTAAAAAAGGCTTCGCATGCCAGAAAAAGCAATTGTTTCGGATTTACAAGTATTATGAATAAGAACAGGCTGCTGGATCAGGTCCAAGATCCAGGTCCATCTAGTCCAAACAGGACCTGAAGTAAATCCCTTTCCTGCCATTGCTCTCCTAATGGCACAAATTATTTAGAAGAGGGAGTTAACATGATGATTCCTGACAAGTATCCTTAAGAAAAGTCTAGTTCTTGCTGAGGTGATGATAATATCCATTTTGATTCTGCTACTTAGGTTTATAGGTGGGTGCTCATAAAATTTAGTGTTCATGTATTGTAAAAACAAACAGTAATCCACTGCATAGAAGACTAAAAGTTGAGGGAGAAGGCCAGGTGAGAGCCCTTATCCCTGGCAAGCCAGTTTCCTGCATGCAGAGAATCCCGATCACCCAATTAAAGAGGTGGTCGGAGTTTGGCCTGGCCTGGCCTGGACACGAGAGTCCAGCCCCTCCCCAAGGGGGAGGTGAAGGGGGCTGGGGCTGGCAGCCACGGCGGACCTTTTAAAAGGGATTGAGACCCAGCCCTCTTCCTCCTTGTGCACGTGGGCACCGTGGGAATGCCCACCTGCCCACCCTAGAGGCAGTCTGAGTTTAACTGGTCGCCGTTTGGGGCCGGGTAGGAATCTTTTGCTGCCTGCCATGATTGGCCGAGGGGCAGGCAGTTTTTTCGCCTACCCCAGACTCTTATGGGCCTGGGGGTTACATCCCCCCCTGTTTGCAAGCTGCCATTGGTCACTTTAAGAGGGCAGGTGGTGCGGGTTAGGAGGCGTGAATGGGACTTTGGCATGCACCTTCAGGCAGCATAGGCAGGGCAGAACCCTATTTCAGTCTTCAGGGGCTTGGCGGCACGAGGACGTAGACGGGGCCCTGGCCGGGACCGCGGGGCACACCTCAGAGGCTCAGCGGCTCGAGGTGGTGCAGTCTGCGGTCCGGCTGCCTTCCCCTTAAGGGATAGACATGGATGAGACGCGCCGTCCCAGCAGCGGGGCGTGACTCGGAGTCGGGTGCATGCCCGCCTGGGGGCAGAGGTTTCTGGTACCACCCAGAGGTCCCTCCCTGCACCACAGGGGCTTTTGCTGCCTCGGATGCTGCAGGTCTCAGCCTCTGCTTCTCTTGGTAACATGAAATAAAGTTGCCCTTTCTCCCATATCTGTTGTCTCGAGTGTTCATTGGACAGTGCGGAAACAATTTGTACGTGAAGCCTCACTTGCAGTCTAAAGTGAAGTCCAGGTACACGGTTATTACTTTAAGTGAGAATAAGGGCTAGATGAGCTATTCTGTTAGTTCAGTATAAAGCTCTGGAGTCTAGAAAATGTGGGTATTCTGAAAGACTAGCTTAGAAGAGAAACACTCTAAACACTACATCCATGAAAATTATTACTGCCAAAGGTGTAACTGCATCTCTGTTAAATTTCTGTAGGATGGTTATAGCTTGACTTGACTTAATGGGCTTCACAATTTGAACCCTGTAGGAAGCAGGGGCAAGGACAGTTCCAGTTTTTTTGTAGGTTTGGAGCAAGAGATGCATCTCATATGCATACGCTCCACAGACAGCTCACTCCCTCACTGTCTGTTTCACACTTTCAAAACATTCAGACAGGTACTCACCCATTTCCAGAACCAGAAACACCCATGGAAAGTGGTTGGGTACAAGTCCAGAGCCCAGGCCACTGACAGAGCCTATGACTGCAATCCTAACCACACTTTCCTGAGAGTAATTCCCATTGAACAAAATAGGACTTACTTCTGAGTAGAGCTGGTTAGGGTTGTGCTCTATGTCTGTGTCCAACCATGCCACATTTTGCTACTGAGGCCACTGCTGCCTTCCTCTTGCCCACTGTGCTGAGGAGTGGCTTGTAACCAGCCCAAAAGAGGAATCTCAAAACATTAAGAAAGCAATGCTGAGGGTTCCAGTCTGTGCTGGTGGGCCCAGAAGATACCTGTCACTGCAGATGGGGGATTAGGTCCCGAAAAAGACCTAATCAGCTTCAGAGACCTGGTCAGCTTCAAAGAAAGAAAAAGACACCTCCAATAGCTTTGCAGGACTCCCTGGAAGTAGAGAAGATTCACTATATTTAGTTATTTGATTTTTCTCTGTAAACCGCTTTGTGAATTTTAGTTGAAAAGCGGTATATAAATACTGTTAATAATAATAATAATAATATCTGAAACTATCTGGTAATATTTTGTATATCTGTGAGTTCGTTGTGTAAAGAAGGAATCTTGTATGTGAAATAAAATTTGGCATTTGGCTTTCAATTTTAATTTTTTAAAAACAAATTTCTAGTGAGACTTCAACAATGTTCTTTTTTTATTTCAGTATTTATGACTGATAAAAAATGCTGTGCAGTTCTTAAAACAAGAGTTGACTCAATCGAAAGATACCAGCTTTACATATTCTGTGTCTCTTGGCTAATAGTGCTAAACAGACACACAGAGCAATAGCAGTCATTTGGGGAATACTGTTACTTCCTGCTATAAGCGTTTTTGCTGATAAAAGCTGTATGTCAAAGGGCTATGTGTAGAAACCACTCATTCTCTCCTTGACTATGGGGAAAACGTTTGCTTATTGTCTAGGGAGTTGTCTGGACCAACATAATGATATGGAACAGGGACATACTGGAGATTGTCCAACTTCCTTTGCATAAACATTACTTCAGCACATCAGCAATAAGATGAATCCCAGAATATGCAGTTCCTCAGATGAACTGAAATTTTTTTTTTTTTGCATGTAACCATCATGATTATAAACAGTTATGTACAAGTAGGTTCCATTAACTTGAACAGAAGTTGAATACAACTTTCACTTGATTGCATCCAACGTGCTTACCAGTGGGGTGCCATTTTAGGTTCATCTAATTAGATGAAGCACTAGAATTCCCAATTGAGGCTTGGTAAAGAATTGCCAGAGCCATTAAGCCAACTGAACCTTTGAAAAATAAGAGTTAATGTGTAGCTATGCAGTACAAAGCTCAGGTTTTCACCGTCTAAGGGATCCTAACAAAGACGTGGAAGATAACAAACATATTGTAATGTGGTAAGAGTAACTTGTTTATCTGTAGCCTAAAATCTCAGAATTGATTGTAAGAACACTACAAGTGGTTATTTCTCCTCCTCCCTTGCAAAACACAGATTAGTTAAAAGTCCCAGCCCAACTTCAACTTCCTCTTGTTTAAGTCGACCCAGCCTGGTTGTGTGGGACCAAAGTCTGATACTCCTTTTCTAGAAGCTTTCTGGCAAGGCCAGCAGGCCAACTCTTTCAAAACTGAACCCAGCAGGGTCTTTTTAGGGGCACATCTGCTGGTTGTAGACTGGTGGTTTTCATTATTTTTAAAGATTGATAGTTTTCATAGTTGCTGCTTGCTGGTGGTTGGTTTTTTTTTTTATATTGTGCTATATATGTATTTTATATATTTTGTGTTTTATAATTTATATGTGTGCTTTAATGTTGTAAGCTGCTTTGGGTGCCTTTCAGGGAGAAAGGTGGATATAAATTGAATGAATAAAATCAATACTGCCCTAGTGAGTGATGCAACCCACAATTCTGGCAACTTATCATGACACAAGCGCATGCAGGGAATAATGACTGAATTTGCCAACCTGATGAGCATAATGGATATAAAAGACTAAAAAATACATGTGTACCTTACAAGTAATAGGCAAAGCATTAACAACTCTGTCCTGGAAACAAGTCAGTTCAGCATTTAATTATTATAGCAAAGGCTGAAAATGTACTTATAAATATGTATACATGCAAGCTATGCCCAACTCAACTCTCAGTCCAGTTAATTTATTCATTGTTGGAATTCAGCCACTTGTTTACTAGCATCACAAATGCAGTTGTTTCCCTTTATGGAAAGTTGAAGAGCAGTCCTGTGGGATCAGAATAGTGGTTTGACTAAACCAGCATTTCATTTTTGGCAGTGTCCAATACTGGATGTTCCAGAGAAACCAAAGCAAGGCAACAGCATGCCGTTATGGTGGGGAGGAGAATCAGTCCTTTCTTGGTGTTCCTGATTTCACATCCAACTTCTGAAGGACCAAAGAGAAGCCATTTTGAGACATTCCCAGGCTATACTTACTTACTTTTTAAATTGACAAAACTAAGCAATTACCTGGGTAGAACGGGATGAAAGAAGAGAAACATTAGGGTGTTGTTTTCATCTTTTCCGTGAATCTCCCACTTTAGTGGCTTCCTCACAAGGTGTGAAATGATGCAAGATCCTTCACAGATCCAATGCAGCGTCTCTGTTTTTGGCTCTCTTACGCATCTAAATCTCACTTTCAAAGACCTCCTCAATAGTCTCTCCAGTTGTGACTTCTCCTTCGCTGCTGTCTGAGGTACTCAGTCTAGGATTGTGCCTCAGTGTGGGGTCGAGCTCCACATTGCAGCCTGTTCTGGACACATTCTGAGGTTGGGTCACCTCTGTACCATTACTGCTCAAATGCTGCTTCTTTGGACATCTCCCCAGGTGTTTGATATTCTTTCCCAGAAAGCACGGCATACAGAGAAAAGGGTATGCCAGCAGAAAATGGGACCACTGCTTGCGCAGTTCAGCTTTCACCTAGAAAAAGAAAGGAAACAAGAGTGAAAGTGTTTTGGTATGGTCTGCAGATGGAAGTGTAAATGCTACACTTATTCTCCTAGGGCATTCATTATCAAGACTAAATAACAGAGCAGCCATATATAATCCCTTTCACACACTAGGATGTTTCTCAACACAGACCTACTGTGGAAATAATCACCCTCTGACTGTCATGGAAAGCACAAGTACATAGTGCTGTGAAATAAAGAAATGAATAGGTATTTATATACCACCTTTCTGGTCATCAGATTACTCCTCTGACTTTATTCAAGGCAGTTTACATAGGCAGGCATTTCTAAATCCCTCAAGGGGATTTTTACAATCATAGAGGTTCTCTTTCAAGAACCAACCACATTTCAGAATGGATCTTCCTGGTTTGGTCTCACTTCTGGCCTCCAGTTCTCCCACGCAGGCTGACAAGCAGCTCCATCTCTCACATGGAGGGCAGCCAAGACGCTTCTTGCTCATGCCAAGAGCAGGTGGAATCACTCAGCTGGGCTTGTCAGCTGCTTCAAGGTCTCACCATTCTCAGCCGTTCAGGGAGCTGCTGGTGTCCTCGAACTGGCGACCTTCTGATGTTATCTAACGGAGGCTCTACCCTCTAGACCAGACCTCCTGCCCCTGAAATTCATGGCATCCAGTATAATCTTAGAGCGCTCTGTCCCATCAGTTTTTAGCACAATACATGCACAGCAGTTTTCCACTTATGGATACACTTCAGACATTGCGCAATGTGTCCTGATCTACTCTGCCTCTTTCATTGTCATGGTATGTGCTTGTGCAATTCTTTGCGTACTATGTACAGAAAAAAAAATCAAGAAGAAACCTATTGCAGTCATTGGCCAGTATGCATGCTCATGCATAGTTGTCACTGAACGACCATTGATATTCGGCATAACCCTACTGGATAAGATCAAAGGCAAATGACCCTCTCTCACCATTGCTCCCCACCCACTAGTATTCAGAGACATACCTATTTTGACTGTTTATGTTTACAATGTCACAGGAGGCTGTTGCGCATAGCCTTCCCTATTTCCTTTCTTTCCCCTCTTCCAACTTCCCCCTTCTTTTGTTTTTCCTTAACTATCTTACCAAAGCCCCTTTCCTAGTCACTCTGGAATTTCAGTGCAAAACTTTGAGCCGAGGCGCAGTCCACTCTCCTAAAATGGTTTTCCTCCATTTTCCCAACCTGGTTGAGGAAATGGAGTGGAGTCCTAGGGCACCTCACCCTCAGCATTCCAGCAGTGCTGAAAGTCGCCTCAGGAGAACCCTCTGCAGGGGAAAAAGCAAGAGTGACTGAGTGGTGGTGAGGAGTCCAGAAATGCACTTGGCTTGAGGGCGCCCAGCCCCCCCCCCCATCTTCTAAGATTTGTACACCTGCTATCATTCAGAGCACACAAAGTCCTGCCTGTGCCCTCACTCTGTACAAAGAAATGGAGTGCACTCCCATCTTCCTGGCAACTGGTCTGTCCTCACAGTACTGCAATTCCATCGACTGCTAGTCCCTTTGTCCTCCCTTCCTTACCCAAGCAGGGGTGCCCAAACCCCGGCCCTGGGGCCACTTGCGGCCCTCAAAGACTCCCAATGTGGCCCTCTGGTAGCCCCCAGTCTCCAATGAGCCTCTGGCCCTCCAGAGATTTGTTGGCACCCGCTCTGGCCCGACACAACCGATCTACACAAAAAATCCAATGACTTTTGCCTTTGGTTTTTGCTGCCTATACTTGCATATGACTATTTGGGGCAGGTAATATACACCCAAATGTATACTCTAATGTTAATGCAATGTTGGTGGATGACATCCATATCTGGGTGTGAATTTCCACCCAACATTACCAATTCACACGTAATTGGTAGCTGATCACAAGAAGCCATTACTGGTTGCTGTTTCCGACAGAAATCGGAAGGGACCGCTGTTTCCTCCACACTCTCTCCCCAACTGTCAAAAGGAACACTGGGTAAAATGTACACACCTCTTTAATCAGGTACTATCCTTCCTATAGCAAACTTCCAAAGAACCCCAAGAACACTATGCCCTGGGACAGTGGTACAGAGTCAGGCAGATCCTTATGGCTCTTTATTGTTTGCTGCTGGTGAAGGTTCTATCTAGCTTGTTTCCATTAATATGCTTTGTAATGTGGCTAGAAAAAAAGATATCAAAGGATAACCTACCTCTCCATTACAAAAACAGTATAACAGTGCAACAAGAAGCCCCTGGAAGAGAGAGAAAGTAAATCAGATTGGAGTAGAATTTGCCGCAGTACAACTGAACGCCGAGTGTAAGGATATTGTCCTGAAAACACCTGAAACCTGATCTGTTGTGTTTCCAAATAGAATTAATTGCATTAATGTTCAATCTTGCTCAAGAATGGTTTTTGTCTTGCAGCAACCAGGTGACCAAAGTATCAAGCCTGCATCTTAACCCAATAATCTGTTTTAATTTGCTTTGAATGATTTTGCTAGACGCAGTGTCTGGCTGGCAATTTTGAAGCACTAAGGTTCATCCAAGGAAATATATCATTCTCACCTAATCTGTGCTTTCCACAAAACCCAGAGCACTGTGCTTGACTTTGTGCAAGGAGGACTGTAGTCTGAAGTTTAGGGCAAAATGAAAGTCTGTTTATGTACAGTCAGTTTTTTCTTCCAAGACAGATCAGCAGCACACTGACAGCCCAATCCTAACTCACTTTCCAGAGCTGATGCAGTCGTGCCAATGGGGCACATGCAGCATCCTGTGGTGGTGGTGGGGCACTCACAGAGGCCTTCTCAAAGTAAGGGAACATTTGCATTGGTGCTGGAAAGTTTATTAGGATTGGACTGTTAACCCCACCTTATTTCTTACATTTTTTTAAAATTATGTAAGGATCTCTAATATTGAACTAATGAAAATCTGACTTTGTTCCATATGGCTTTCATTGGCAGGAATGTGATGACATCTAGAACTCAAAGAATTTGTCTCCATATAGATTTATATATGATATAAGAAAGACTATGCATCATGTCCAGGTCCTTGGGGAGGGAAGGCAATGCAAATGCCCGAAGTCTCCGAGCAAAGATGGGAGAACTGGAATGTCTGGTGACAAGGGAAAACATTGACATAGTGGCCATAATGGAAACCTGGTGGAATGCAGAGAATCAGTGGGATGCCGCAATCCCGGGCTATAAACTCTACAGGAGGGACAGGCAGGGGCGTGTTGGAGGTGGGGTGGCCCTTTATGTTAAGGAAGGGATAGAATCCAGCAAAGTAGAGATTGAAGGTGGGTCCGACTCCACCGTAGAATCTCTGTGGGTTAAATTACCAGGCTTGTGCAGCGATGTAATACTGGGGGCGTGCTATCGTCCTCCAGCCCAGAAATCGGATGGGGACCTTGAAATGAGGAAACAGATCAGGGAGGTGACAAGGAGGGACAGGGTTGTAATCATAGGGGACTTCAATTATCCTCACATCAACTGGGTCAATTTGTGTTCTGGTCACGAAAAGGAGACCAGATTTCTTGACATGTTAAATGATTGTGCCTTAGAACAGCTAGTCATGGAGCCCACCAGAGGACAGGTGACTCTAGATTTAATATTGTGCAGTACTCAGGACCTGGTTAGAGATATCAATGTTACTGAGCCGTTGGGGAACAGTGATCATGCTGTGATCCGTTTCGACATGCATGTCGGGGGAAGAATACCGGGCAAATTTCTCGCAACAACCCTTGACATTATATATCTGGACTTTCAGAAGGCGTTCGACACGGTCCCTCACCAAAGGCTACTGAAAAAACTCCACAGTCAGGGAATTAGAGGGCAGGTCCTCTCAAGGATTGAGAACTGGTTGAAGGCCAGGAAACAGAGAGTGGGTGTCAATGGGCAATTTTCACAATGGAGAGAGGTGAAAAGCGGTGTGCCCCAAGGATCTGTCCTGGGACTGGTGCTTTTCAACCTCTTCATAAATGACCTGGAGACAGGGTTGAGCAGTGAGGTGGCAAAGTTTGCAGACGACACCAAACTTTTCAGAGTGGTGACGACCAGACGTGATTGTGAGGAGCTCCAGAAGGATCTCTCCAAACTGGCAGAATGGGCAGCAAAATGGCAGATGCGTTTCAATGTAAGTAAGTGTAAAGTCATGCACATTGGGGCAAAAAATCAAAACTTCACATATAGGCTGATGGGTTCTGAGCTGTCTGTGACAGATCAGGAGAGAGCTCTTGGGGTGGTGGCAGACAGGTTGATGAAAGTGTCAACCCAATGTGCTGCAGCAGTAAAGAAGGCCAATTCTATGCTTGGGATCATTAGAAAAAGTATTGAGAACAAAACGGCTAATATTATAATGCCGTTGTACAAATCAATCGTAAGGCCACATCTGGAGTATTGCATCCAGTTCTGGTCGCCACATCTCAAAAAGGACATAGTGGAAATAGAACAGGTGCAAAAGAGAGCAACTAAGATGATTTCGGGGCTGGGGCACTTTCCTTATGAGGAAAGGCTACGGCGTTTGGGCCTCTTCAGCCTAGAAAAGAGACGCCTGAGGGGGGACATGATTGAAACATACAAAATTATGCAGGGGATGGACAGAGAAGATAAACACTCTTTTCCCTCTCACATAACACCAGAACCAGGGGACATCCACTAAACTTGAGTGTTGGGAGGGTTAGGACAGACAAAAGAAAATATTTCTTTACTCAGTGTGTGGTCGGTTTGTGGAATTCCTTGCCGCAGGATGTGGTGATGGAATCTGGCCTGGACGCCTTTAAAAGGGGATTGGACAAGTTTCTGGAGGAAAAATCCATTACGAGTTACAAGCCATGATGTGTATGTGCAACCTCCTGATTTTAGAAATGGGCTATGTCAGAACGCCAATGCAAGGGAGGGCACCAGGATGAGGTCTCTTGTTATCTGGTGTGCTCCCTGGGGCATTTGGTGGGCCGCTGTGAGATACAGGAAGCTGGACTAGATGGGCCTACGGCCTGATCCAGTGGGGCTGGTCTTATGTTCTTATGCAGCTAACTGCCCCAGCCTCATATATGACAGGGGCCACATCAATATTGACAAGCAGCCCACTCCAACTGTAGAGAGAAGGAGGTGGAGCTTGAAGTGAACATCCAGCCCTCCCAGAGGTACTGGTAATTTCCAATAAAAATCCTATTGATGGCATCACACTACTTCATACAGCTTATTATTTGGGACCTGAAAATCCCCAAGTAAATTTGAAATTGTGTTTTAGCAATAGATAATCAACTCATGAAAGCATGTACACTGTTGTTATATTTATAAATGAGTAATGTATACAGAGTAACAAATGTCTTGAGAGTGATTATTCATAATTTCAAACTACTTAATGTTCTGAAAGTTCTTCCCTGACTTGCAATTTAAAGTCAAGTCTGTCTACAGTCAGTTCCCCAAATTTCCAGGCACTAATTTGCAAACTCGTACTACTACTTCACATTCCAGAAAATTTTCCATGTCTTTCTTTTTGAGAAACATTTGGCAAAGGTTGCTTCCTCATTCACAAATATACCTAGAAGGAAGTAGAGTACTAATGTGACCCCAAGTCTCTAAAAGCTATGTGTGGGCAATTGGGAATTTTTCCAAGAAAATATATTCTTGCATTTCATACTTAATGTCAAGATTGTGAAAAATGTGGGTGCAACATGCACCCTATGAAATATTTGTCAAGGGAGAGACATCATGCCTAGTCCTGAGACTACAGTAGGTTGTTCAGGAAATTTTCCTGATGAGGGTAGAAAAGCTCCTGAAGTGCAGAACAACATGAAAGGTTCCAAAGTGTCTAGTTACACTTCTGAGGAGGAAGGAGAAGGGAAAAGACAATCTTCTGGAAGGAATAGCAAGGAACATGTGGAAACTAAGGAACCAATCCAATGCAGCCAGCACTGGCCCAGCATCAGTGTGCAATGTCACAAACATGCCATAAAGCACACCTGCAACTGTCTGTGCTGGTCCAGCCCTGGAGCTGATTCAGTGAGAGTCCATGCTGAGCAGGTGACAGGAGGAGGACGGGGGACTGCCACCTGGAGCTTCGGGTGAGTGCTGGATAGCAGAGTGGTAAGTCTGGATGGGGGGAAGGTGTTCCAGGGTGGGGGGAGGGCAGAGGGAAGGAGTGGCAGCAGGCTTTGCCACCATATCCTAACCCCCCTCCCACCCTGGGAGACCTGAACCAGATCTCCGATTAGCTACCCTGAGAAGCTCCGGCACTGCTTCCCAGCCTCATGGGATGCAGTGGTAGCCATTTCGGCGCTGCTGCAGCTCTGGGCGCTGAGAAGCACTGGATTGAGCTGTCCTGGCCCTCCAATTAGATACATAGTTCATGAACAGTGGAAATACAGTAGTCTGCAAGTGAGGAGTGAGCGCTTTTAAGTGACTGTTGAGGGCACGAAGAGTAGAGATGGACGCAGAAGGAAAACACAGAAGAAATTGTGTTTGGATTCAATACTTTAGCCTGGTCCATGGTTATGTATGTTGGTGGGAAAGGGCAAACATTTTCACAGATATTTTATATCATTACCCTGCACATGTTGGATCTCTTCTGATCTCAGAAGCTAAGCAGGGTCAGGCCTGGTTAGTATTTGGATGGGAGACCGCCTGGGAATACCAGGTGCTGTAGGCTTATAGCATAGTCTTTCGAGACTGAAGGCTACCAACCAAAAGGTATTTGGTAAATGTGCCCTGAAAAAGTGTTTCACTAACTGATTTGGGAATTTTCATAAAATATACAATATGTTAAGGAACTGTTTTATTTTTTTTGCCTCTGTCTTTTCCATTGTCACTCACAGCACATGGCGGGTCAGTCCCCTGGGAATAGGAAAGGGCCCACTGTTTCCTGGTCACTTTTTCCCTTCTGGAGTCTTGCAGGGAGGAAGCAGTGCACCTTATACCCATAGGAGTACCTGCTGTATGTGGAAGCAGAGACTGTGGGAGGTTGCATGGGAGGCCACTTCCCAAGGGCCCCACTTCTATAAATGCCTTATTCTTTTCCGTATCCTTCTACAGTAGGTAGAAGGTAAGTAGGTAGGTAGGTGAATGCTGGGAACAGAGATGAGTTTGGAAGTTCTTTCCTCTTAATTTTGTATTTCCTTCCCAAGCCCTTTCTGTGGGTGGACCAGGTATCTCTGGCTTGCACAAAAGATCCATAGCAGTGCCACAGCTTCTCCCTTCTGTTGGGCCCCTTTAGCAGGTTTTCAAGGCCATGGTTGAAGATTATAATTTGCATTCTCACTGAAATGAGGTGTCCTTCATGGACTGTAGGGTGGAATTTATTGCTTCTCCTTTCTCTCCGTAATGAACTATACACATTTGGAGGAAAGATTTATGTGACTATTTATTTGTACTCGTATATTACTATAATGCTAAGAACTAGAATCTCTTGGAAAACATATTGGGAGTATTTTTTTTTCCTTTAAAAAAGCAAGTAGAGGACAACTACCACAGTTTATATTAGAGCTATTAATGACATTCAAACTCTATTTTTGATGTGGCATAAGCAAAAGCTGTCATGGATAAGAAGCATTCCCACTGTAAGGATGGTGGTTTTGCCAAATAGCCTGTTTCTGTTTCGGACCCTCCCAATTCATATTGGCAATGCTAAATTAAGGACATCACAATAAAACACTACCAAGTGTATTTGGATGGGAAAGAATCATGTTTGCAGTTGAGTTCAGTACACTAATATAGTGTGTCATAGGGAATTTGTGGTGCCAAATCTAACATTTTTATGATCATTCTACATAGATAGCAACAGTAAGGGACTGGTTTAGAAAGAAGTCTAGAACAGAAACAATACAATATTTAAAGTTCTCGTGACTTACTTCACTGTGATACCACAAATTTAATCTTACTTTAAAGAAAAAGATAATCTCTTTGTACCACCAATATGGAAAACATGTTAATTAACTCCAAATAGCTCACCTCAGCCTTTGTGTAATATTATCAAGAGATACCTGAGAGACCTAGAATTATGGGAGCAATTTAATTTAAGAAGTAGGATTTCATTTGTAACAGAATTGTCTTATCATGAAATATATTTACACAAGTTCCTGGTACACAACCCTGTTTGTTCAATATCTGCAAATATAACATCTGGTAGATGCCTTAAGCCATTGATTTGGAGGAATTAGAGAGAAGTTGAAAACCTACTGATTCAGGACTACGGTAACTCTTTGATATTGCTGCATTTCAATTTGCTCAATAATATACTATAAATGTTTCTGCTTAAAGAAAACAGGAGAAAGAACTAATTCCACAAAATATACAGAAATGGATCTGAACCAAAGTTCCCTCAAAGTTAATTTTTATAAACTTGAAATAATATTTTTGTGGTTGTATTATTTTACCTTTAAAAGTTAAAAATATATACTAACAAGATATTTGGCCAAGTGTTGCAGACATAGCTCATCTTCAGCGGACTTAATTCGTATTTGTTGGCAATGCCAAACAACACAAAACCATGGGACAATCAATGGGCAATCATTCAACTCCTTGAAGACATTACTGATTATGAATTACCACTAGACCCTTTAACCATACTTCTTTGAAGGGAAGATAGCAATATGTGACCATGAATTTATTATAGATTTTTTGTGCAGAGCAAGAATGAACTTGGCAGTAAACTGAGAAAAGTTCACCACCACTTCTAAGCTTAACTGCTCTTTGGAAAAGTTCTGGCAAACAGCTGAGATGACAAAATTGACAAATTACATTAGGATCAGGGAGGGATGCTAGACAGATACTGCAATAAGTTTGTGAACCACTGAGCACTGTTTATTCAAGACTGGAATGAGAAGTGTAATAATAATATTCATCCATACTATATGTTCTTTCTTCTTTGTGATAAATGATTTAATGATCCCCTCTTTTTCCCTATGGTTTTGGTCTTTTTTTTTCTTCCATGCTTTTATGAATCTTGTGAAATTGACAGTACATTTACTGGAGGAAAAAAAAAAACTTTTCTTAACCTGGAGAACTTACATGAAATGAGTCCATTGTCAGTTGAATAAAGGTTTTTATATGCCTGGAAAGACCCTCAACTTGGTCATCGATGATGAAAGAAAAGACAAAGTCATGAATCCCAAGTAATGGAATTAACACAAGGGTTGATCTTGCCAATCTGGGGAAAAAAGAATGAAAACTGTAATTATTGCATACTTAGGTGAAACTTGCAACTAAATCCCAATGGAGTTATCATAACATCAAGTCTCTTTCTGGAGGTTTGGGACTATGTATTCCCATGTCTATTTTTACAGTGGTATGCCTGCATATGGACATCCCAGGAGGCCAAAATTGAGAGGCATCACTGGAGAGTCTAGTGTACTGTCTGTGCTTGCAGAGAAATAGCAAGGGGTTGAAATATTTGAAGTATTGAAGCAAAACCAGTGCCCTTCACATTCTGTCTCCCAAATGATTACCAGGTTGGTTCGGAGCTAGCATACTTTAATAGGTTGCAGATTTCTGACACAAAAATACATTTCCTTAAAAGGAAAAGCATGCAAACCACAAGTAGGTGAACTATTGTACTAATAATATTATACCATCATATGACAATTGCACAAACACATTTTTGGCTGCCTATATGTGTGTTTCAAGTGGCTATTAGCTGTGGTTCCCCAGACCTAGATGTCACTATAACAGAAAGCCTAGGCTAGACTGTACCACTTCAGACTGCATGGGAGTTTATATGATCCCAATGCTCTTCCATACCAAAATATTCTCTCTACATTAAAAAACAAAACAAACAAACAAAAAACCTGGCATGAAAATTAAAGGATTCTAGTCTGACTTTCTACCTGAGGAGCTTTTATGTACAGTAGTTCCCCGGTATCCATAGGTGGTATGTTCTAAGACCTGCTGTGGATACCCAAAACTGCAGATAGTAGCAAACCCTATTTATAAGGCTTTGAAGAACTGCCAGCACCACTACTTTTGCACTTTGGGGACATTATTAAGGAAAATTAAGGGTTATTTTCATAACAACACTGGGATAATGCAGCAATGAATGTGGACAGCAAGAACTAGCCAGAGCCTAAGTGGATACGAGTAAAGTGGGCTGGCGTGGGTACGGAGGACAAAGAGATGAGTCATGTACTGAGCGTGACAGGGCAGGAAGATTTCACCATGTTACTCAGAATGGTGTGCAATTTGAAACTTAGTAATAATTTATTTCTGGAATTTTTCCATTTAATATTTTTGTACCACTATAAACTGCAGATAACTGAAACTGTGGAAACTGAGTCTGTAGTTACTAAATAGCAGGTGCAGTTCTGAGAAGAGCCATTGGTACCAGTGGCACTCTACCTGGGGTAAGGGAACAAAAGTTCTCTTCCCCTGAGGAGATTCTGGCACTTGCTCTGGACTTGCGGGATATAGTGGTGGCCATTTTGGAGCCACTGGACTTTGCAGTGCTGGAGCACCATAGGATTGAGCTGTTAGTGATATTTCTAGTCGGCACATTTAATTTGAAATTCTTTTTAGAGTATCAGTTCTTCCTTGCAACTGTAACAGCAAATGATGACAAAATCCTGTTTTCAATTTAAAAGAACACTACCACAGACGGCTAAGTAGATTACTACAAATCTGGGAATGTAATACTTACCTGAATTTGTAATCACGAAAGTTCATTTGCTGGGCTTTAAGTTTGGATAGTAATAGCTTCACAATTTTCAAGAAGATGCAGAAGTTAACCTTCAAAGAAAAGAACACGAAGCTTGGTTAGTTACAGGAAATGAACGACTTGTTTGCCTATCCATCTGCCAATAAGCAGAGAAATCTCGTAATGGAACGATGACAAGAAATGTACTCAAAGCAGCAATTTAGCCTCTGAATGTACAGAGAGGCTGTTTTTAGATTTTTTCTTTTAATCCATAACATTTTGCTGCCATTGCCCTGTCACATTCTCTGTGTACTTTTTTCAGACCAACAGTTGCCAGGTCCAAGCCAGCCACAGCTCTTCTTTGAGGTTGCTTTGATGAAAAGGAAAAAGAGGGGACAGTACTCGGAGAAACAAAGCACTGCAGGTCTGTCCTGACCCAGGTGAGAGTTAGAGAATAATAGAGTTAGCCAGTTAGCTTTGTTGTTTTATGCTGATATGTTTCCTAGAAGTTTTTATGCCTCTAGCATTTGCTGCCTTTTGTAACTTTTTGTAACCCTATGTATTTTTACCATGTTGGTTCATTGTCTGTTGGGGACAAAGGTTCAGAATCCTGCCTAGCCGTTCAGCAAGCTACCAAAAATCCTCACTGTGGACTAGTAACTTGAGGACTGAGACTTTAAGTAAAGAAAGTGCTCAGTGCCTACAAGGGATATAGTTAAGCCTAGAGGGTCTCGGTTTCCCTGGACTGAGACACTGGCTCTTACAGGGTGGTGGCAGTACTACCGAACAGGGATCTTTGAGGGCTCTAGGGTTCAGAACCAACAACTCTGAGCACCCCAAAACCCTGGGAGTGAGACCAAGTATACGACAAGGTCAACAATCCTCTCTCTGCAACTTCACAAAATAGGGAAGTTGCTGTTCTCTCTCTCCATACTCAAGTGTGTGCGCGCGCGCGCGCACACACACACACACACACACACACACACACACACACACACACACACACACACACACACACACGCATGAATGTGCCCCAAGCCCCACTGGTAAGAAATTGCATTTTGCAACTGTGCTTCTGTCTTTCACTGACTACAGGTCCAAACTTGTTATACATGGGTTTTTTATACATGAATCTGACTCAACACAAATGGCACCTGCAAATGAGAAGGAATGTGCTGATCCCCGGAGAAGAGGAAAATGCACCCCTTTAAAATCAGTTTTTAAAAAAACTGCTTTTCTTACTGTTGTAGCGAGACAGTCATGCAAGTGATCATTCCATTCTTCGGCTGAGCCAGGCAAAGGCAAGACTTCCCTTGCATTTCTAATTGCTGACTGCCTCTCTACAACAGTAAGAAAAGCTGTTTTTAAACCACAATTTTTTTCTTTTTTTAAACTGCTTTTATTTAACACTTTTTATGGCATCAGCAAGGAGTCCCAGAATCAAACACTTGCGGATGTCAAGGCAAGACCTTATTCCATTAGGAGCAATGGAGGGGCAAGAAACCTGGTGGGTCTTTACGTCTATTTTTCCACTGTTTTTAATCCACATATTTTTTTTATCCACTAGCGATTCTGAAACGGGACCCCAGTGGATAATGAGGGACAACTGTAGTTATGAGATTTAGGGTTTAATTATTCTTTATACACAAATGCATGTAACAAAGCACAATAGGAGATAGGGAGTAGAAGGGGGAATCATTTCCATTTTTCAATGAACGTCTTATAATGCAATCCTATGCACCAGTGGAACTCTCCGTTCACCAAGTGCCATTGTGTTGTAAAAGGTGCTAGTGTCCTGCAGTTCAGGGCCACTAGTGCAAATGGCCAGAGGTCCCACATGAACAGCAGTGGCTGCTGGCCACACTACAGATGGTAACGTGGCAGCTGGAAAGATTCAAGGGAGGGAGGGGGAAGATCATGGGTGGGTAGGGCATTTCAAGAGCAGGAGGCAATGGACCCTGTTGGAGGCAGCACATGCCAAGATGCTATCTCCATTTTCGCAGCCAAACACACTCCGTGCCTCTCTTCATACTTATGCCAGCAAAATAGCTGGCATGGGTCCAAGGAGTCTCACTAGCAACCAGGTGGCCTACCTACCTCTACCTCTACTTACCTCTCCCAGGTTGTCTGGTTACCCACCACCACAGCATGCAGTGCATGCTCCGTTGATGGAGCTACATACTATGGACTTCCAGGGGATAGGATTGGGCTGTCAGCCAGGCACTGTTAATCTGTGATCTGAAAAATTCACTAGTTCATCCGCTTAGGTGGCAAATTATTAAATAGGTACTTTAATAAATTCTGTACCTCTGCCAGGTCTGCTCTGTCAAGTAGTGTAATAATATATAATGGAATGGGGGAGTCCCCCAGATGGTTGTGATTATACTTGAAATGGTAAGCTGATAGTTGCAAGCAATCCGGTTTTTTGCTCAGAGTGGAAAGTGAGTGGAAAGTGACTGCTTTTATATGAACAATTTATATATATATATATAAACAATTTAGCAGATGGGCAGCCCAATCCTGAGCTGCCTGGTGGCTCCATGGCAGGCTCCCGCCAGATCCTGCACCTCCCGTGCTACCACAGGAGGCTCCTCGGGAGAAGAGGAAGTTCGTCCCTGTCCCCGGATAAGGGAAGCAGCCCCGCAATGGGGCTACTCACTTTAGCAGCGACCTTTTGGTCATTGCTAAAGTAAGGGCACTCATGTAGGGCAAGCAGCCCTGCCTGAGTGCCTTGGATCCTGCAGAGCTCGGCTCTGTGGATCCGCCTCTGCCCCACCCCTCGACACGCGTCCCCCACGCTCCTGGCAATGCCTCCCCCCTCCCTGGAACACCTCCACCATGCCCCCGGCCATGCCCCCACCTCCCATTCCGCAGCCCAGCTGGTGCTGGGCTAGTTCTGGCAGGAATCCGGCGGTAAGCCCTGCAAAAGTGCCTTACGGCGCGTTTGCGACTGTAGTCCGTGGAGCAGAGCCACGCCGTGGACCACAGGATCAGGCTCACACTCAATACACTGTCTAAACTCGTACAGAATGGAAACACCAAACTTGCTAGAATTATTTATGTTGTTTGACAATCTGAAACTCAAAGGCTGCGTACTCTTATATATGGGACTATGTACTCGTATGTCGGCTTACGTATTAATTTGACAGCCTAAATTGTTTGTAGATCACAGCCTGAGATCGTTTGAGCCTTTATAAAAATGGGTCCTGGAAATCTAGCAGTTCATGACAGGCCATTGCCATGGGCAAAGTGACTGCCATACCAGAACTCTATAAACATAACACTACCCCATGTTAAACCCCTTTATCTGGAAGATAATCTTATTGATCTGAATGGAAATTATTGCATACGATTTCTTTAAACAAAAAACAAAACCCCAACAGCTCACATATAGGTATTAGCATCACCAGGAGACATCTTCTTTTACAAATAATATAAAAGAACCAATTATCACAACTGCGTAACACATTCACAGAACCAGAAAATGATCCTTACAGCAATAGAAAACAACATGGGTCCTCGAATGATCCACCAGAGCGCCATGTTCTGATTTCTTGCCCAACATCTAGAAAGCAAGGCAAATGTCATTCCATTAGTTCATATAAAACACAAATAGAAACCCACAGGGGTGTGTGTTTGTTTAGGAGGAATGTATCTTAGCACACTCCATTTAGTATACTTCATAGGTCCTGGAAAGGCAATTCTTTACTTCGAGGTGACTTGCAATCCTCATTTTTTTAAAGTGGGCCAGGACCATTGAAGTCTCACCAGGTAACTGTCAACAGGTCAGTTATTGACCAAAGATCAATTTAGTGAATAAGGAAGCAGCAGTCTCTAGGGGAACATTTGTGTTGAGCTTTTCAAATAGGTCAGAACTCTCGTCGATTATTTCCAAACTCTGCACCAAATGTGCTGGTACCTAGCGATGTGCTGGTTCTCCCCCCTCCATCTGACCCTCCTACACAACCAGCTCCTCGCTATTAAAAACTATATAGGCCTGTCCTATATCCACAGGGGGTCCATTCCAGAATCCCCGCAGATACCTGAATCCACAGAAACAAGGGGAGTCCTACTCTGAAACTCCAGAGGCGAGGGGAGCTCTGCTCCCCTCGCCTCTGGTGGGTCCTCTAAGCCCAGCATAGTCTGCAGACATCCTTCCGCAGGCTCTGCTGAGCTCAAACAGAGCCCTAGAGGTGAAAAAAGTCATTTCCGATTTTTTTCATAAAACCAGAAGTGACATTTTTAATGCTATAAGAGTTTAGGAGGCCCGGAGGCCCTGGAGGGCTTCCAGGAAGTGACTTTTTCTTCTCTAGGGCTCAGTCTGAGCTTGGCAGAAGCCGCAGACAGATGTCTGCAGCCTCTGCTGGGCTCAGAGGACACTCCGGAGGCAAGCATCGGGGTACACACAGGGGGCCCGCGGACCTCATCTAATGATAACACCTCAGAACACCCCCGGAGGTGTCGTAAAGGCACTTCTGGTTTTTCTGAAAACCATCCAGAAGCCCTTCTAAATCTCTGAGGGGCTCAGAACACCTCTGGATGTGATTAGAAGGCATATCCAGTCACATCTGAAGATCAGGTGAGGGGCAAGACCTGCTGATTCATCTGCGGATTTCAGCATCCATGGGGGTTTCCAGGAATCCCTCCAGGAATCCCTCCTCCTTCAAGAGACACACTGGGTTGCAATCTAGTTGAATCTCGATCCATCTATTTCAGTATTGTCTACAGTAGCGCTCTAGAGTTTCATTCAGGCCAAGGTCCTTGTTCCCCAAGGCTACCTGTAGGTGCTAGAGATTTAACTGGGGACCTTCTGCATGCATGCAGGTGCTGCATCTGAAATGCTTGCGCTATGGACCTTCTCCCTCTGCAAGCTTCTGACTGAGTGCTAAACTGCCAAACCAAGTGTGTACATAGCAGCTGTGCAGACATTCGCTCAGTCCTGCAGTTCTTCTGGAGAGTAACAGAGCCTGATAGGAAACTCTTGACTTTTTGCCAAGGCAACTAATCAGATTATTCATCAAGATTACATTTTGCAAAATCAATTCTAGACAATAATCCATTTCAAAGCAAGTAATCCTAAGGCATGCATTTTTCCTAACAGCAGACTATTACTCTAATAGTCTTGACTGCAGGGAACTGTACTGAAGTATTTTTATTTGTATAGCAAGGTTGCTAATGGAGATTTAAGCAACTGATATATGGGAGCAAATGAAGTTGACCCATTTGTCTTCCACTGGCCATAATTAAACTGCAGGTTACCTTACTCCATTCCTTTGAGTAGGAGTTCATTTGAACAAGGGGAACCAATCAGCTGGAGGTGTAGGAAGGGCACTTCCGATTTTTGGGGAAACTGGCAGTGCATTTATGCCTCTCTGGGGGTGTTCTGCGGCCCGGTTGCACACAGTCTGCGGCCCGGCAGGCTCTTCCAGTCATGTCTGGGATGTCAGATAGGACCCTCCACCACGGGTTTGGAACCCATGTTGATTCTGGGGTTCTGGAACCCATGTTGATCCGTGGGTTCTGAACCTGTGTATAAAAAGGGTTCACCTGTACCGCCTTTCTCACGTGAATGATCTGTGGATCTTCAAATAGCATAGCTATGGTTACCACTGCTTTCCTACTCTTTCATTCTGCAGGGTTTTCAGCTGGTCTGCCTCTGGTTAACATATCTTTGGAAAGTAACATTTCCACTTTAAACTTCCACAGATGATAACTGTTATTGTTTAGCTTTGCTATAGCCAACTTAGGGCCCAATCCTGAACAGCGTGTGCCGGCTCACCACCAGTGCGTACTGTGGCAAACGTGCCATAAGGCATGTTTGTTAGCCCTTGCTGCGGGCCCAGCACTGGAGCTAGCCCAGCGTGAGCCCACACTGGGCCAGCTCTGGCGCTGGGCCCATGTTCCACCACCCAGCATGGTGGAGGCATTCCAAAGTGGAGGTGTGGAGTCAGGGAGAGGGAGCGGGGCAGGAGGGGGTGCGCATGGTGCAGCTCAGCTCCTGAGCCCTGTGCCGGGTTGTGCGGCCCAACACAGTACTCTCTGATTTTGTGCCAGCTCAAGAGCCACCGCAGAATTGAGTAGCCCCATTGCGGGGCGACATTCCTTACTTGGGGGATAGGGACAAAAGTCCTTCTCCCAAGGAGGTGTTGGTAGCTGCCTAGGGCATGTTGGATGCTGCAGCAGCTATTTTTACACGCAGGTAGAAACAGCAAGATGGGAGAAAGGTCAAACAAAGGGTTTAGTAATAGTAAGAGAGAGTAACTCACAAAAACCTTTGAACAAACAACAAATTCCCCTACTGGTGGAAGCCAACATTTACACCCCCACACACCATTATCATACTAGTCTAGCTTGCATGCTGTTGCTCTTGCAACACAAAACCATTCACAAAACTAATTTTACCATGCCTCCACAACTGACCAGAAATAAGGGGTGGTTTATTGGGGGGGGGATCACAAAATTCACCTCCCTGCATGACCAGAATACTACAAATGATCAACTCCACAACAAGTTCACCAAGTGTGAACAACTGCCTATATATCCAGTCTAGGAACTCTATGAAAAGACAGCATCCCCTCACCTTCTACTCGAGCAAAAGGGGCAGAGAGGGGAACAACAAACTGATGCTTTGAGACTTACCCTTCATTCTCCAGTCGGTATCTACTTATTCCCCAGGAGGCCACAATCAGAACAGGAACACCTTAAAGGAAAAATGGATGTGGGAAATTGTGGCAAGACAATGCTGAAGACATAACAGTCCTGATGTATCTGGGATTCCTTATTTCAAAATAAAAACAAAGAGCCTTTAAGGCTGACAAATCTATTTCAGCATACACTTCTGTGGACCAAATGCTTCTAATGGACTTTAGAGAACTCTAGTCCATGAAACCATATGTTGATGTTGGTTTTTAATGCTACAAAAACTCCTTGTGTTTGCTGCAACAGACTATCATGGCTACTACTCTACAACTAGCTGGAGTGCACAGAAGTAGCAGCTAAACCATCACCAACAATCAGTTAGCCAAGTGAAACACCTGCCCCAACACAGAGGGCAACAAAGCTACAGCAGGCTGTTTATGCAATCAGGAAATGGTTACCAATAAAAATCCCTTTTTCTGATAATTGATTTGACCCTCCCCACCCCTATATGTTATCTGGTTGATTTGCTCACAATTATATTTGTAGCCCTCTTTACCTCCTGCAATAGTCAGAGGCGATAACTTTACTGCAACCCAGAAGGTCATTGGTCATAACAGGTTAAAAAATTACCCTGAGGCAGAGGACCACAAGTTAAATGGCTTTGACAAAAATTCATATTTACCCCATCCAATGAAGACATATTTCCACAGTAGAAGTTTCTCAGACAGCACAATGGCCACCAATAATCGATGGAGATAAATTCCTTCCACTAAAAGCCAGAAACAATTTGCCTCAATGGCATAATGCAGGAAAACAGAACCCATCCGGCAATGGATGAGGCTATCATTCTGTAGGCATGAGACAATGAGAATAAACATGGTTAATATTGTACAGTCTTGTTTTCATTAGTAACAGCAAAGTTTAACTTAGTACAACATCCAGTACGCAGATGTATGGTGTTCAAGAAATTTAAAAGTGGCTGCAATTCCTCAGTTTCTTAGGTTGTGGGTCTACAAGTTGTTAAGAATGGCTGCATGAAAGTTATTTGAAAACTGCTCTGGAAATTAATGGTCTCAAGGTGCTTGGAATTTTGAATGGGAGCCTCCAGCAGCAGGAGCCAGGCAATAAAATTGCAATATATATATATTAGGCAATATAATTGCACTAATGGGGCAGCTGTTGAGCTATGCAGATAACCAGAGTTATTACATGTTTCAGTCAAGGAGGGTCAGGTGTCCTGAAAATCCAATATGGTTCCAGCTGGCCTTATGTCAGCTGACTGTGGCTTGGCTTCAGTCTTCGTTGCTGGACCCTACACTGACCCATCTGCCTGCAGCTGTTGATACAGCAGCATTGATGAGTTGCACTAGCAGTATTTGTGCATATCACAAACATCTACAGCTAAGATTCTCAGTTCCTCAACAGCTGAAGGAACCCATGAACCTAGTCCAGGTGCGCTGAAAGAGCTCGCAAGCCCAAATACAGTATTTATATCAGATCAGCTTTATCCAGATTGCTGATTATAGTATTTCACAGAAAGAAAGACAGTTGATAGAGCAAAATGCCAGAGATGTCATTATAAGCACGTAGTGACTGACACAACATGAAATATCAAAAGGAGGTGAATGATGCCACATGAAAAGACAAAAACTGCCAGAGATATTAAGCTTGGGGGGGGGGGGAATAAATCAAAATATAGTGACTGCTTAGACCAGGGTTTCTCAAACTTTGAGGGAGCTTTACTCCCTCAGTAAGTTCTTGTGTGGGAGGGGCTAGGGCAGCAACACGATCCCCAGGATCGCGTTGTGTAGGGGGGCAAGGGGAGTGCTTGTGCCTTACTTTGCATGACGCTGGGCTGCAGCTGGCTGCAGGAGGTGCAGGCAACCCTGCACAGCACTCCCCAATTCTTGGAACCTGCAAAAGAAGCGGGCGCAAAGCACCTCCTGCACAACGGAAGTGCTTTGCGCCCACTTCTTTTGCAGGTTCCAAGCCTCGGGGAGCGCTGTGCAGGGCTGCCTGCACCTCCTGCTGCCTGCTGCAGCCCAGCATCAAGAAAAGTAAGGCAGAAGCACCCCCCCACCCTCCCCTTAGCGACGCGATCCTGGGGATCGCATTGCTGCCTCCCTCCCATTCTGGGGAGGGACGGGGGAAGTGTTACACAAACTGGTGGGTCGCGACCCACCAGTTTGAGAACCACTGGCTTAGACTATATGAATGAAAATGTATCCCTTCTTAGTTCTTAGGAGATAAAACATTTGTAAGCTCTTGGCCCTTCAGTATTTCCAGGTATTTTCCCCAGTGTCAATCAATATTATATTGATATAATAATCAAACTGTCAATCTTTGGGAAACTAACCAAAGAGCACAGGTGACTGGTCCCAGAGTGGGGCATGGGCTGTGCTTTTTCAGCATTTGTGATTTCCACAGTCCAGGTGTGAGGAATGATTCAATCCACATTTTTTTCCTGCTAGTCCTCATGTCTGATGAGAACCAGCTATCCAGTGTTTCTCAAACTGTGGGTCAGGACCCATTAGGTGTGTCACAAGCCAATTTCAGGTGGGTCCCCATTCATTTCAATATTTTATTTTTAATAGATTAGATTTGATGCTACCATGGTATGTGACTGCATCTGGGGAAATATTACAGACCTGTACTTTTAACGTTGTAATGTATATGCTTTTAACAATGATAGTAAATGGGACTGACTCCTTGGTAAGTGTGGGTAGGATTGCAGCCTAGGATTGTTTAAAAAATTTCTTCTTGATGATGTCAATTCTGGTCACGACATCACTTCCATGGGTCCTGACAGATTCTCATTCTAAACAGTGGGTCCCAGTGCTAAATGTGTGAGAACCATTGAGCTATGCAATCGGTATGGTATAGACTTCAAGTGGTCAGTACAAGCTGTTGCAAGGTACCTGCCTTAAAATCCAGAAACTTCCAAATCTCCTGGTTGAATACTACAGCACCTAACCACCAGGTGTGCCCTACAATTAACAGAGCAGACACAAATACAGGTGTGCGCCACTTAACAACAATCTCTGTTGTTATGCAATTTAGGGCACAATCATAACCCCTTATGTCAGTGCCTTCCAGCACTGGCATAGCTGTGCTAATGGGACGTGTGCTGCATCCTGCAGTTGGATGTCACTCATGGAGGCCTCCTCAAAGTAAGGGAATGTGTGTTCATTTACCTCAGAGCTGCATTGCCCTTAAGTCAGTGCTGGAAAGCACTGACATAAGGGGTTGGGATTGCGCCCTAAGTTATTAAGTAGACATTTAGCCCAATCCAGTACCTTTGTTGGGTAAACAGACACTCCCTGCCAGACACTCCATGGCTGCACAGGCTACTGGAGATGGGTTGCCGCTTCTTTGCATTAAGAGCCTCTTTATTGTATAAACAGACATTCTACTGCAGGCCATCAGAGACCTGACTGCCTCATTAAGAGCTTCTTTGTTGTGCTTTGACCATTGTCATATATGTGGTCCATCATTAAGTGGAAAGTTGTTAGTAAGTCAACCGACATGAAGTTTTAGAGGTGATGGGTACAATATATGTAGGAGGAGTTAAAATGTGCACAACAGCTAGCAAGCCTTTCCAATAGGGATTAAACCACTTTGGCCCTGAATTTATTGACTGCAAGTGTAAGAACAAGCTGCTAGCATTTTTACTAATGTTGTCATATCATAAGTCTAGGGGCAAACTGTTTAGCGGGGGAGTGTCCATGTTTGTTTTCTATCAAGCCTATTGACACAGGGTTCAGAAGATGTCTGCTTGACCTTTTCCAATTTCAATTGTTTTCACTTAATGTGCTTCGTTGTTTTTATATATCATTTTAGCCCTTCTCATTTTTAATTGTACGTAGTACAACTATTGTACCTCACCTTATGCATTTTTATTAAAAAGTGGCCTATACTTTTTATAAATAAATATTATGTGCTAGATACTGGGTTTGTGTGTCATCTACTATCTTTTTTAAATAACTGTGGGTGCAATCCTAACCCCTTATGTCAGTGCTTTCCAGCTTTCCAGCACTGACAAAAGGGCAATTCAGCTCCAAGGTAAGGGAACAAACATTCCCTTACTTTGAGGAGGCCTCCGTGAGTGGCGCCCAACTACAGGATGCAGCACATTTCCCATTGGCACCGCTATGCCAGTGCTGGAAAGCACTGACATAAGGGGTTAGGGTTGCGCCCTGTGTTGGCTTTGGAAGGTGGTGAGCAAAGAATGCTGAACATGAAACTGTAATGTTCTGGATGTATTGAATCAGCAATAATTTTCTCACAAACTTTCCATTTACAGAATTTAGCCATGCACACATGAAAAGTCAAGGTATCAATGGATGCTGTGTTGCCCACAGCACTTTGGATTAGTGCCTGCTGTAATACCTTTGGTCTCCAGTCGAAAGTCCATTCTTTTTCATCATTTGGCTTCTCTAAAATAAATGAATAACTATTGTGTGTTATGCTGTCTTTTATGAGGACTCCTGTGGCTCGCAGAATGAATGAAGCAAACAGATTCATATGGATGTAGTTTCTGGTGCAGTGCAGCTTCCTATGGGAGAAGAGGTGCAACTTCTGTTAATAAGAATCAAATGGAGTGAGTTTTATTCAGAATAGCATGTTCTTGCCTGCCATGAACAGTGATGCTCTCCTTGATAGTGAGTGCTTAGCCACTGGGGAGGCTGGGACACTGTGCCCTGCTAGTGTGAGCTTCAGCTGTGTGCCCTTTTCTGTTGCAATATTGTAACTGCTATGTTATCCCCACATGCTGCTGGACACACTTGGATCATTGCAGTATAATGCCAACCATCTCTGCTCCATGTTCTCCATGAAGCAGGAAACACAGGTAGCAGATACCTCCTCTTTCTCCATTGTCTACAACCAAATATCAATGCAGTCTTCTGCCAGGTGCCAACTCTAGTAATCAAATAAACACAGGCATAGCAGTTGGTGCTTGAAGGAGTTCAGTGGCACTGTCTGAAGCTGCGTGGCCAATGCTTAAATTACAAAGAGTTCTTAGCAGATCTCTTGGGAGAAAGAGAGTGTGAGTGTTGATGATCCCTAAACCACTATCCCAAACATATCAGGTGCTTTATAATTCACAATGTAGTTACAGCTACGCAGATCTCACAGAAGTGGCATGACTGACAGCCCAATCCTGAGCTGTGCAGGCCTGCAGCAGCGCTGAAAATGGCTACCACCGCATCCTGTGTGCTCCAGGCAGCCGCCAGCGGCTCCTCCGAAGAAGGGGACTTTTGTCCCCGTCCCCCTGGTAAACTGAGCAGCCCTGCCATGGGGCTTCTTGATTTGTCACCAACCAAAAGGTCGGCAGTTAATCAAGAGCTTCCATGTAGGGTGATGAGCTCGCCCAACACCAGTTCCGCCTCCCTCCTTCCCCTGGAATGCCTGCTCCCCGCCCTCTCCCCAGGCTTCCACTTACCTCTCCACTGCTCAGCAGTCCTCGCAACCGCTGAGCAGCGGAGGTCCAGTGGCTGTCCGGCGTTAGCCTAGCGATGCCCAGCGCTGGGCTAGCACCCGTGCTCACCCAGTGCTAGGGCCTGCAAACATGCCTTACAGCACATAAGAACATAAGAACAGCCCCACTGGATCAGGCCATAGGCCCATCTAGTCCAGCTTCCTGTATCTCACAGCGGCCCACCAAATGCCCCAGGGAGCACACCTGATAACAAGAGACTTCATTCTGGTGCCCTCCCTTGCATCTGGCATTCTGACATAGCCCATTTCTAAAATCAGGAGGTTGCGCATACACATCATGGCTTGTACCCCATAATGGATTTTTCCTCCAGAAACTTGTCCAATCCCCTTTTAAAGGCGTCCAGGCTAGACGCCATCACCACATCCTGTGGCAAGGAGTTCCACAGACCGACCACACGCTGAGTAAAGAAATATTTTCTTTTGTCTGTCCTAACCCGCCCAACACTCAATTTTAGTGGATGTCCCCTGGTTCTGGTATTATGTGAGAGTGTAAAGAGCATCTCCCTATCCACTCTGTCCATCCCCTGCATAATTTTGTATGTCTCAATCATGTCCCCCCTCAGGCGTCTCTTTTCTAGGCTGAAGAGGCCCAAACGCCGTAGCCTTTCCTCATAAGGAAGGTGCCTCAGCCCCGTAATCATCTTAGTTGCTCTCTTTTGCACCTTTTCCATTTCCACTATGTCTTTTTTGAGATGCGGTGACCAGAACTGGACACAATACTCCAGGTGTGGCCTTACCATCGATTCCCACATCGATTACCACATTTGTGACAGTGCTGTTTAGGACTGGGCAGTAAGGCAGTCTCAGCAGTATTAGGGGGAGGCAATTCCTTGATTGCTTTGAGAAGAGGAAGGGGTTGCTTCCTTTTCTTGACTCATACTGCACCAATCTGAATTGAATTTTGGACTGCAGTGCACACCCAGGAATCCATTTCAATTCCTGGGATCAAAGAAGTGCAGAAATTCTTCACTTCTCCCGTCATATTCTCCCGTCATATTCTAGCGAAAGACACATTTATACTAACCTCAGCAGCAGCAGTATGGATAATGCTAACACAAGGGAAACAAGAGAAAAAGAATATCCCACAGTATAGAGGTACAGGAGGATGATAAACAACGTATGTTTTCCAGCCTAGGAACAATAAGAAAGGCAAGGAGTTATGTTACAGTCAAGCCTGGTAAATGGACTATCCCATTGAGAGAGTCCTATAGCAGATTAGTGTAAGAATTACACTAAGAATTAGTGTAAGAATTAAATAAATATATTTATTTAAGAATTAAATAAATAAGAATTTATTTTGGAAATGGAGGCCTATCAATGGTTATCAATGGCCTGTAAGCTTACAGATGTATCTGGTCGGCAAGTGTTAGAATAGAAAGCTAGTCCAATAGTCCCTCTCCAGTGGTAGCCACTCCTGCTTCCAAAGCCCTCCAAGATCAGAGACTCCCTCGAGCAGCATCCTTTGAAGCGCAAGGTACTGCCACCAGAAGCAAATTCTGTGTTTTCTGCTTGTGCACCATTTTCTTTTATAAGCAAGGTCTGTCTGTTCCCCACTTCACCCCAGGGAATGGCAAACTTGCATTCTGAAACCATTTTGGAAACTGCCTCATATGTTCTATCTGGATTGTGAGAATGTGCATCATTGTGTGTTTTGAAAACTTCCAAATGGATGGAAAGGATTTCTTGTGGATGGAAGTATCCATATTGTACAGATACAACTCAGGCTGGCCCATCCATGAGGCCAACTGAAGTGGTTGCCTCAGACTGCAGATTGGTAGTGGTGGGACATTTGTCTCTGTCCACCTACTTGCCACCACAGTGTCTCCTTCTACTCCCTGGATTGGAAAAAGGAGAGGCAGCCAGAGAGAAGAGGAAATGTGGGAGAAGGGAACTGCTGAGTTAGAATGTTGGCAAGTAGGAGGAACAGAGGCTGGTACACCAATGGGTAAAAGGGTGTAGTGTCAGGAGGTCTTAGGCAGGCCCCGCATACAACTTCCATTTGCAATATGTGGTTTGTAGACAGAAGTGGGATATTTTTATATTAAAAACTCCTGCACTGCTCTTACAAGAGTTCATTATAGGTCAGAGTACAGTTTCTGAAGGTCTGGAATAGTTGCATATGCAGGGTCGAGGTTATGTGAAGCACACCAAAGAGCCTATCAAAGTAAATGAAGAATATTGCTTAGCCTATTTATGGTACACCCATCTCTTTATTGGCTTGATTTGTTCTTGCCATTTCCGAGAACAAATTTAGCAAAGGAAGAAAGCCAGCCATGAAGGGAGAATGTGCTCCACTTGACCATCCAGTCTTAGTCCACCTAATCCCTTCTCCTAAACGAAGACAGAAATGACGGATTTTTATGTGACATAAGCAACTATGTCATGTCTGAATCACAACTGCAGCAGCAGGTAAGGTACTCGGTGGGAACAATTTGATCAAGGAAGGATTTCAAGAGAGGATTAAGTAGGTGAATGTATTAAACCATAAAAAGGCAACCCTGCTTACATCGGATTGAAGGTGACGGTTCTCGTAGCATTCTGAACGGTCGTGCCAAACATTGGTGGAGTTTTCCTCCTTTTGCCAAATTCCTTGGTCTAAGCAGACTCTGTATACATTTCCTGCACTTCCTAAAAGTAAACAGATACAGGCTAAAAGGTCAAGCCACAAATTTCATCTTTCAGACATGCTGCAATGCAATGCAATGCTCTTTCATTGCGTGCCTGGATACCCCAGAAAAGGGAGACTTGGCTTATGTAGGTGGCTCTTTGTAATGTCTGTTTATTTGGGAGGTAACTGTTGAAAGCTCAATATTTATCAATGGATTAACACTGTCAAATTCTCTTAATTCCCTATTTTTAAAGGCTTATTAGTTCTTAAATCCAAGGGATAAGATTGTGTTTCATTTAATTCCTTCTCCATGCCTTAGATTAATTGGACTTTGGGTTTGAAAGTATTAATTGATATGGTATAATTAATCAGTTCAGGACTGCAGATTAAAAAGAGCATTTTAATCCAATGGATGTGGCTAACTGAGCTCTCCCATTGTTTGAATCACATTTGCTCATTGTGGGAATCTATTAGATGGATGATGCTTCTGTCACAGCTGCAAGATACATAGCTGGTCCTGCCATGATGCAATGTGATGTCACTTGCATCAGGGCAAGTGGTGGGAGGAGCAGTGGATTGGAGGTGCCCTTCACTCCAGGTCTGCTGCCACCTCCCTCTAGCCCACTGTGGACGCAAGCCACATTTATCTGTCTCCACTTGCTAAAAATGAGCAGAAATTGGATCATTCCCATCCCCTTCTCTCCCCACACTCCATTCTTGCACCACATTTAACATTTAAAGGGAATATGGCCCTTTAAATTTTAAACACCATGTGACAAAAGAGCATTTTGTTACCCCTCCCCTTGCTCCATGCTGATATGGCAGGGATGCTCACACTTTTTTGGCTCGAGAGCTACTTTGAAACCCAGCAAGGCCCAGAGATCTACCAGAGTTTTTTTTACAATGTTCGCGCCATCGTAACATATAACATTTATGTGTACAATGTATGTTGGTGTACCTTGAGCCCCACTGAGTATAACAGGACTTACTCCTGAGTAGACATGCCTAGGATTAGGCTGTGAGGCTGCAATCCTAGCCACACTTACCTGGGAGTAAGCCCCATTGAGTACAATGGGCCTTACTCCCAGCGTTTCCTCCCAGAGGCACCTGAAGGGGGGGGTCGGCACTCCGCGATCTACTCATTTTGCCTCGCGATCTACCGGTAGATCGTGATCCACCTATTGAGCACCCCTGTGATATGGCATTGAAAGGGACACATTTAATGCAAGGACAGAGCATGGTGAGAAGGTAAGGTGCTTCCCCACCACTCCCTCCAGTGCAGCTGAAAGAAGAGGGGTAGACTACAGTGATCCAGAACACCTCTCTCCAGCCTCCTTCCCTGTTTTATCATTACTATTTTTAACCTACCTAGTTTCACTGAGGAAGGAGTTGGCCATCCTGTTTTACCAGACTGCCAACCTTTGCCACTGTTCTGCTTTTAATCTACTGTGCCAGTCAAACCCAGTTACCAGATTGAACGTGCTGAGAGTGGGTGCCAGTTGTTTGGCACTGTACGCTGCTCCCATCCAGCTCGCTAACACAACACAATACAGTTTTTTGCATATTTTTAAGATTATGTACTACCATTTTGTAGCCATGGTAAATAAGGCGGACAAGGAACGGAGACCTTTCCTGGAGGTGAATCGGGCCAGCAAACAAATTGATCAAACGTTCTGTTGCAATATATTCCTGAGAGAGAGAGAGAGAGAGAATCAGCAAGAAATGTCAAAAACTAAGTGATTTTGTAATTACTTTTGCAATATGTAACTCTGGTTATTGAGTACCGTTTAAATTAGTATCTGTAACAACATTCTACAGCCTGATTGTAAGTCATACCTAGCATGATTTATAATGAATTATTTCAACAAGTTATCTCCAGATCATGTTGCAACACAGTGCCTTACCCCAGCATTTCAGGCAGGTATGGATGCTGGTTTAGACTGTGATGCCTGACTTAAAATGGAAGGAAACCACATTTTTATAGCAAAATTTTCACTTTACAAACAAAATAAATTTAAAATTTCAACAAAAATGACTGAAAAAAGAAAACAAAACAATGTAACATCTAAAATTTTGGCTGATTATGCTCTTGACCACATCACATGTTGTCAGGTCACAAATCAACAGAAAATGAATGGAAGTGAGTGAGAAAATGGATCAACTGTTTTTGAGAAGCTATATGGTTAGTCCAAAAGATGAGAATGAGACATCATTAGAATGATGCTACTCAGCAGTCACATTAAAATATCTCAAAACATATGAATCTGTCGCTGACTATCACTTTGATCAGGCCACATTGTCTTGTCATATGTCAACAGGAAATGAATGAGGTGAGAGAAAATGAATCAAGAAGTTCCCTAGAGGCCAGTTAACCAAAGCATTTAGAAGTCTGTTGTTTTATTAAATTCTTACATAAATTTCTCAATAGTCTTTACAACAGCCATTTAAAATAGGCAAGAATCATCACCACCATTTTACAGGTAAGAGACTAGGCTGAGACTAATCTAAGACACATTAATGAGTTCTTAGCTGAAATTATATTTGAACCAAGGACTTTTCAGCTCACATTCGTAGACCTACTCTATAGAGCTCTGACATACTTTTAGCTGACAAACATTTATTCTTTTCTGTTGTACAGCTCTCTCTCTCTCTCTCTCTCTCACTCATATTGCCTGCCAGCCCATGAGATCCCATTCTCAATCACTGACAGACCTGCTATGATGTCATGAAATGTTCACAAATTCATTTGCTACACAGGAGGAATGCAGAAGCAACAGAAGCTCCATGAAGACATTATGGTTTGCATGGTAATGAAAGAGTGGAATGAGGGGATGAAAGTATGTTGGAAAGCCCTACCCCACACTGATACACTCCCAAAGCCCTCCACCCTCACATAGATAAATAACATACTGGGAAACTATTCTCCCTATGATCAGGAATGCTGGATGCCCAGTGTTTCTAATCACAGGGAGAACCTATCCCTCAGTGCAGTATTTGTTTATGTAAATAAATGCTGTGTGCACGGGGTGGGTGGGCTTTAGAGGTGCAACAACACTACAGCCAGCATGAGATCAGCATGTTTTCTTCCCCATTCCTTGTGTTCATTACCATTCTTGGTTCATGACCAATAACGTCTGTATAGGACTATAATTCTTCCAGGGGGCAAGCAACTCCCAGGGGTGAAGTCATGTTAGTCCAGTGCAGCACAGGGTGACCAGATGTCATAACTGCAAAAGAGAACAAGGCACTCCAAAAAATAGGACATCCAAAAAAAATTTAGGACATGACAAATTAAAAGCTAAAAACACTCGTATATTGCACTAGATTATTAAATTTAAAAGTTTATTGAACTGTTGGCAACCTTCAGTCTCCAAAGGCTATGGTATTGCACTCTGAATGGTGGTTCTGGAACAGTGTCTAGTGTGGCTGATAAGGCCGATTCGGGAATGACAATCCCTTCCACACTGGGAGCAAGTGCAGTCTGTCCCTGGTCTGTCTCCCTGGCTATGGGCCTTCCTTCTTTGCCTCTTTGCCTCAGACTGTTGGCCAAGTGTCTTTTCAAACTGGGAAAGGCCATGCTGCACAGCCTGCCTCCAAGCGGGCCGCTCAGAGGCCAGGGTTTCCCACTTGTTGAGGACCACTCCTAAGGCCTTCAGATCCCTCTTGCAGATGTCCTTGTATCGCAGCTGTGGTCTACCTGTAGGGTGCTTTCCTTGCACGAGTTCTCCATAGAGGAGATCCTTTGGGATCCGGCCACCATCCATTCTCACAACATGATCGAGTCAACGCAGGCGTCTCTGTTTCAGCAGTGCATACATGCTAGGGATTCCAGCTTGTTCCAGGACTGTGTTGTTTGGAACTTTGTCCTGCCAGGTGATGCCAGGATGCATCAGAGGCAGCACATGTGGAACGCATTCAGTTTCCTCTCCTGTTGTGAGCGAAGAGTCCATGACTCGCTGCAGTACAGAAGTGTACAGGACGCAAGCTCTGTAGACCTGGATCTTGGTATGTTCTGTCAGCTTCTTGCTGGACCAGACTCTCTTTGTGAGTCTGGAAAACGTGGTAGCTGCTTTACCGATGCGCTTGTTTAGCTCGGTATCGAAAGAAAGAGTGTCGGAGATCATTGAGCCAAGGTACACAAAGTCATGGACAACCTCCAGTTCATGCGCAGAGATTGTAATGCAGGGAGGTGAGTCCACATCCTGAACCATGACCTGTGTTTTCTTCAGGCCGATTGTCAGTCCAAAATCTTGGCAGGCCTTGCTAAAACGATCCATGAACTGCTGGAGATCTTTGGCAGAGTGGGTAGTGACAGCTGCATTGTCGGCAAAGAGGAAGTCACACAGACATTTCAGCTGGACTTTGGACTTTGCTCTCAGTCTGGAGAGGTTGAAGAGCTTTCCGTCTGATCTGGTCTGGAGATAGATGCCTTCTGTTGCAGTTCCAAAGGCCTGCTTCAGCAGGACAGCGAAAAAAATCCCAAACAAGGTTGGCACAAGAACACAGCCCTGCTTCACTCTGCTTCGGATGTCAGAGGGGTCTGATGTGGAGCCATCGAAGACAACAGTGCCCTTCATGTCCTTGTGGAAAGATCTGATGATGCTTTTAAATTTAAAAGTTTGTTAACATATAATTAATTACATGCAATTTATTAATTACAAGAAGGCTATGCACTGCCTGCAAGGGCCTGCTCACAGGGAAAAAGAGGGCATTTAAGTTCTCTTTCAGGATGTGAGGCTAAAAAAGAAGACATGTCCTGGAAAAAGAGGACATCTGGTTACTTGCAGCAGCAGCAACAACCTGGTAGCACCTTAAAGACTGACATAATTATTTCAGTATATGCTTTTGAGGGATCACCACATACAAGCATCTTAACAGTGCTTTTTATGTTTGAAAGCTAAGCTTGGCTAAGGGAAAAAAATATTGACCACAAGGCAGGCATTGTGGGCAGACACCAAGTCTAAATGTTTACAGGTTCCAGGAGCACTGTGTGAAAGAACAGTTAGTAGCAGAAAAGGAACCTGGAAAATGGATAATCATAAGAGGCCTAACTGACTAAGGGCACAATCCTAACTCCTTATGTCAGTGCTTTCCAGCGCTGGCATAGCGGTGCCAATGGGATGTGTGCTGCATCCTGCAGTTGGGTGACATTCACGGAGGCCTCCTCAAAGTAAGGGAATGTTTGTTCACTTACCTTAGAACATAAGAACATAAGAACAGCCCCACTGGATCAGGCCATAGGCCCATCTAGTCCAGCTTCCTGTATCTCACAGCGGCCCACCAAATGCCCCAGGGAGCACACCAGATAACAAGAGACCTCATTCTGGTGCCCTCCCTTGCATCTGACATTCTGACATAGCCCATTTCTAAAATCAGGAGGTTGTACATGCACATCATGGCTTGTAACCCGTAATGGATTTTTCCCCCAGAAACTTATTCAATCCCCTTTTAAAGGCATCCAGGCCAGATGCCATCACCACATCCTGTGGCAAGGAGTTCCACAGACCAACCACACGCTGAGTAAAGAAATATTTCTTTTGTCTGTTCTAACTCTCCCAACACTCAATTTTAGTGGATGTCCCCTGGTTCTGGTGTTATGTGAGAGTGTAAAGAGCATCTCTCTATCCACTCTGTCCATCCCCTGCATAATTTTGTATGTCTCAATCATGTCCCCCCTCAGGCGTCTCTTTTCTAGGCTGAAGAGGCCCAAACGCCGTAGCCTTTCCTCATAAGGAAGGTGCCCCAGCCCCGTAATCATCTTAGTCGCTCTCTTTTGCACCTTTTCCATTTCCACTATGTCTTTTTTGAGATGTGGCGACCAGAACTGAGATGCGGCAACCAGAATACCTTGGAATTGCATTGCCCTTATGACAGTGCTGGGAAGCACTGACATAAGGGGTTAGGATTGCGCCCTAAAAGACACATAGAGCAGAACAAAAGAGGGTCAGGGAAAGCCTCAACCAGAGCTGAGGAACAGAGAACTAAAAAAATAGGGGTCTGAAGGAATGGGTGGAAAAAGGAAAAGCAAAAAGAAAGCAGGATGGAGAAAAACCTTATATATCAGCAGGATGGGTTTACGGGGCAGGAGAGTCTGTGCATGGAAAGAAAGGGGAATAAACAGTCAAGGCAGCTGAGGAACTATGGGATGGAGTGGCAATTCTGCTTCACATTAGTGATTTTGGGAAAAGTCCTGGTTAACTAATCAGAGGTCATGAATGTGAATTGCTATAGGACAGCAAGAATGTTCCCTAGCCCACCCACTGAATATGTCAAAAAATGTCACATTTATCATTTAATGAGGTTCTCTCTCCCTGTCAGGATTTGTCATGTTCCCGCCTAAAATGATTCAGCCAAAGCAGGAATGCAGACATACAACTTTGCACTAACACTGCTCCTGAAAGTGCACAGGCACAGCTCTTCAGCACCAAGATCATTCTCATTTGCAGTGAAACTGGATCTAGCAGCAGGGCAGAGCGCAGAACCCATAAATCTGCTGTTCATCAGGCTTGCTCGAGAGCAAAAACAGTCTGAGCTTGTGAATAAAAACATGCTGTTGAAAGATGTTAATGGTTAACAAATCTGAATTAATGGGTTTTGCAGACATGTCTGCAAAGTATGGGATAAATGTGTGATATGAACAGGCAAAAACTTACCAGAGATATACTTGCCCAAAGTTTGTACCCTTTCCTGTGATGGCATCACTCAGTAATACCTTTCCTCTACTTGTGAGACCAGGGTCCATGGCTCAAGGGAGAAGTAAGTACAGCTAGAGGAATACTACTTCTTCACACTCAGACTGAATTCTAGAATGTCTTTATTTGATTGGTATGTCCATCCTCTGAGGCCAGAGTTACATACATTACACTAAATGTAACCAGGGCAGGAGGGGGACCGAATTGGCAGAATTCGACTGTGCCGTATCCTGAAATCTGTGTCAGGCCTTCTGGCCTGATACAGAGTCTCTCAAGTCTACACCAGCAAAATAGCAGACTTGAGAAGTCCCATTGTGGGGCTTGAAGCTTTCCCCAGGGGAAGGAGACAAAAGTCCTCTTTCTCTAAGGAGACAGTACCCGCTGAATACAGCAGTAGCAGCTTTGGTGCTGCTGCTCCAGCGGCCACTGGGAAGCTCAGGAGTGCTCAGCCCTCTGTATGAAACAAGTTTGACATCCCTGCTCTAGAATTATTAACTGATACTGCAGTATTGTGAATCATAGCTTTATGCAATTTTGTACTTAATATTTTTGTTTTAATTAACTGGGGGTTTAATGAACAGCTGAGTGGTGGGTAATTAAGTCTAAAAAGCTTAATTATCAATTCATGAACCTGAAAACAATGCAAAAGAAGGAACCAACCATATTCTGAAAACTTCCCAACCAAATGTGCACCTCTTGGATTCATGAAATGATCAGTATCATTTGAATGGTGTAAGAGGCAAAAAAATGTTGACATAAATTTTGGTAGGCAGGACAGACAGTAGAAATCTAGATGATTTTCCTGTGGGGGTGTGTGTGTGTGTGTCTGTCTGTCTGTCTGTCTGTCTGTACTGTATTAGTACATAGTCTTTGACAGTGCTTTTTTTGTAAATAAAAAGGTGCAGGAACTCACAACTTGTTAATCTTTTTATTTATTTATTTATTTATTTATTTATTTTTAAACCATTTTTATTGGAGAAATAAAATATTTTTTATGTGCTTCCCCCCTAAAGATGAACTTACTTCTGAGTAGACATGCATAGGATTGGGCTGTCAATCTCCACATCCCCTTCCCCCTAGCTATTTTTTACACATGGGGAAAAATACTGTACAGGTGCACTTGTAGCGTGTAGTATGTAGTGTGGCACTACTTCGAGGTGAGGAAGCAGTGAATGGATTCTGAAAAATGGCTTACATGAGTTCCATGTAATAAAATTACTCTAAGCAACTGTGGGAGTAAGAACAAAAAAGGAATTCTTACACGAGAGGGGTCCTTAGGTGCACATAGAAACAGCTACGTTTGCAAACAAGCAATTAAATTTGGTTTAATTCAGGTATCAGAATACTCTGTGTCTTTGGGAAGGCGCTTGGCATGCAATTGTATGTTCTCTGCCGCCCTGAGTAGCTGCTGTGCATTGCTGGAGAGGAGCTACAAACGCTGGCTGGCGGAGGGCATGCTTGTGGGGGAAGGATGAGGAGGCTCTCTGGCAAGGCTGGACAGCACATTGTACACACGTAGAATCCCTTTTCACCTGCCCTTAGCATGTGAAAACAGGTGCAGATATATATCTCTGCCAGGATTAAGAGCCCAATCCTAGGTATGTCTACTCTGAAGTAAGTCTCATTCTAGAGAATGGAGCTTACTCCCAGGAAAGTGCCTAGGATTGCAGCCTAAGAGCCCAATCCTATGCATATCTACTCAGAAGTCCACTTTAGTGAATGGGGCTTACTGTGGATAGGATGGCAGCCTCAGAGCCCCTCCTGTGCCTGTCTACTCAGAAGTCAGTCCCATTAGAGGCAGTGGGGCTTCCTCCCAGGAAGGTGTGGAGAGGACTGCAGCCACAGAGACCTTCCTCTGCCTGTCTACTCAGGCTGCAAGGCTATGACACTTTCCCAGGAGTAAGCCCCATTGAACACAATGGAACTTACTTCTGAGTAGACATGCTTGGGCTCTCAGGCTGCAAGGCTATGCACCCTTTCCCAGGAGCAAGCCCCATTGAGCACAATGAGACATACTTCTGAGTAGACATGCCTAGGCTCGTGCTGCAGATTGGCACGGGGGCTGCACCAGCCAGCTTCCTTCCCCTCCTCCTCCGCCAAGCCAGTACCTGGGCATTCCATGGGTGCCACAGCCCATCTCCCTGGCTGGCTGGCAGTCCGTCCTCCTCCTCGGCGTCGGCGCATGTCCCCTGTGCCCTCCACTGGCTTGGAAGCTGCGCTGGGAAGCAGAGCGCAGGGGGAGGGGAGGCAGGCTGGGCTCAGGTGAGAGCTTGGAGATGGAGGCAGGAGGGGGTCGTTGTGCGATCAGGCAGGGGCCAGGTGCCCGCCCACCCTGCACCCCCCCAGCACCCACCCAGTGAATGCCTCTGTTTTGCTCCCCCCCGGAATGCCTCCAAAGGGGAGGGGCCCCTGCAAAAAGGTGCCGGAACTCTGTCCCCCCGCGTTCCATTAGAAAAAAAGCCCTGGTCTTTGAAGATTGTTTATTTTCTTACCCGTGCTTATTGTTGGTACCCGCAAACTTTCCAAACATTTTTCTTTATAGTTACGCCATTGTAGATGTGTTTTCTCAAGTTGTGTGGTTCCTTTGACCTGGAGGTAAAAATATATATATATTGAATGTTAACTTTCTAAGTATGAGACTGATATGGTTCCAGTAAGGTATTTAAAAGAATAAGAGTAGCATTTCATATTAGGACCTGATGATGGCCTGAGTATTCGAAAGCCACACTATCAGAAACCTTTCCAGTTATTGTGAAAAGATTTATTCTTGCAAACTATTCTCAAGGTAGTAAATAGGACATGTTAATTGCAACTTATGGACTTCTTGACTTATGTCAGCCCTCTGTATGCCATTAGGCAGTGTGGCAACTAAGTGAAATGGCTGACTTTTAACATCAGACGTAAAACAAATGTTGCAGTATGACAGATTGAGACAGTTTAAGTAGAGAGGCTCAAGTTAAATGAAAGGGTGTCTGCAGCATTTGCACTGATTCAAACGTAACCATCATTCTCCTCTCTTACTGCTTTAAATGACACGTTGTCAGTCCTGGGGGCCAGGCAGCCTGCAGGATGCAAGCACTTACTGGTACCTCTTTGCCCTCTCATACCCTTTTATTTCCCAGCAATTCATCCCTTTTCCTAATCATTATTATTATCATCATTATCTTCCTTTTCTGCAAGTAAAGTCGCCACCATAGGGACAAATGGGACTTGGACCCTCCAAGAAAAAAGAAAAGAAAAGAAATTATTTAAATACTTCTTTGCATTAAATAAATCAATTAAAGATTTCTGTGTCACTTAAGCTAAGCCACTGACTAATTCATTCTGGTTTTCTTCAGGTTGTCCAATCCCATTGCTTCTTTCTCATGACTGAATCTCTAGTGTCAAGCTGGGTTTACATTCAGTACTCTAAGGCTGCAATCCTAACCCCACTTTCCTGAGAGTAAGCCTCACTGAACAAAATAGGACTTACTTCTGAGTAGACCTGGTTAGGATTGTGCCCGAAGACTGTCAGGGCAAGAGCGAGGCCTGCAGACTAGAGACTCACATAACAAATCCCCTTGACAATAGTCCTCTGAGTGACGGAGGGTCAATTTTTTTGTACCTATTGTATCAGCCCTTCTTCCCATCAGCAATTGGCTGTAAGTTTTGATAAGTCCCTCTTCTTTATATTTTAAGTCAATTGCTGCTGAGGCTGTCAGCAGGTGTGAGGCAGTGGTATAGCTAGAGGGGGTGCAAAGCACTACGTTTTTCAGGAGCCTCACCGTGGTGTGCAAGCGGCCCCGTCTCCTTCCCCTCGGAGCCATTCCAAAGGGGGGAGCAAAATGGAGGCAAATGCTTCTGTTTTGCTCCCCCATCCGGAATGACTGTGAAGGGAAGGGAGAAGGGCCACTTGCACACTGCAATGAGGCTCCCTGAAAAATTTAGTGCTTTTGTGCCCCCTCTAGCTACACCACTGGCATGAGGCAACTTTTCGCCAACCACATACATTCAGTGATCCTTGAGTCCAGTGATCCTTTAGGGGCCCCCCTAAAGATGCCTCTTTCTTCCTGTTGTATGACTCTGTGTAGGAACCTTTTGCCATGTTAGGAAGAAATGGCACAATTCTAAAGAGCAGATTCCCTCCTTCCTTTTGAGCAGGCTTGTTTCTAGTCTGACAGACACAGTTGGAGTAGAAAGGTAGGTTGGACCTAGTAGATGTCTATGTTCAGATTTGCCCTCAGAGTCCCCTCCTTCCCACCCAGGAATTATGTTCAAATTTGAGTCCCTTCCTTCCAAGGAGCTCCAAGTGCCAGGCATGTCATTTCCTCAACCCCCCTTTATCCTTGCAAAAACCCTGTAGTTCCCATAAGCTTTTGAGAAGTGACTGGCCTGTGTGATCTAGTGATGTCTGAAGTGTTCAGTATGAATTCTTTCTGAACAGAACAAATGAATGTCTTAAAAAGTATAAATTTGTGCAGTTGTGTCCTAAAATTGCCACCCCTCCTGGATTGGCTTGAATGTATCCAGGAATGCATTCATCATCAGATCTCCATGGGACTGTGGACCCAATCGCATCCCCGCACCAGCTCAGACCATGTGATGCTGCTGACAGAGCATGCACTGCATACTATGGGTGGTGGTGGGGAACCAGACAGCCCAAGAGAGGTAAGTAAAATTCTTTTTTTACTTACTTCTCCATAGGTCACTTGGTCTCCAGTGGGCCACTAAGAACTGGCATTGGGCCCAGGACAAGATGCTCGACTGGGGCCCCCTTCCTAAATATACCTACAAACCTGATGCTACCACGTTTTTAAAACAAGTTTTTAATTGGAAGTTTTACCTTAGCATGAGCAAATTGAAACTAAATGAAAAGATTTATCAGAAGAGCGATAATTTCCTTACTTTGAGTAGTGCTACTGCATTTCTTTTCTTCTGCCCCAGCACCTCACTTACTTTTTCTTCTGAGATCCTCCCTCTCCCATCCCAGCTCAGTTCACTCCCTCCCCCAATCTGCCCGTGATTCTCCCCTGAACCAGCTCTACTGCTGACTTACTGGTGATGACGGGGACAGAGGAAGTTTAGCAGGCTGCTGTCACCTGATGTATGGTCTCTTGCTGTTTGCCCTGGCTGCTGCGGCCTGCCATATGGCCCAGCGACTTTCCTGCTGCTCGTCTATGACTTATGCTGATGGGTCACAAAGCTTTCTGTTAACATTCTTCCTGTGTCCCTCTAGCACAGCAGTCTCCAAACAACAGGCCGCTGCCTCTGGGAAAAACCTTCCCCATGCCGCATGGCGCTTACTGTTCCGCTCTGCAGCCTCTGCTGCCTGTTGACCCAGCAGGCTGTGCATCCCAACTTCCAGGCAGAAGCAGCTGCCTGGTGTGAGTTTCTGAGCAGATCAGCTTGAAAGATAAGAAGCTGCAGAGTCGAATTCTTGTTCTAACCTCAGTAAAAGCAAGACACATGCCTGCTTGCTAATGAAAAAAATGGAAAGTAATGGGCATGGAGGGGGTGGGGAGCATTGTACTTATAAGGTCCCTTCTTATCAGCTGTTTCTATATCCATGGGGGGGGGGCTGGAACAGATCCCCCATGGATATGGGGTGATGCCTGTATTAGCACCTGTCTTGATTCTAGCAACTACTGAGTTTACCTCTTAGATAACTGCAAATCAGCCTCTAAAAAGTGACACTAAATGCATCAGTGCTAAACAAAAAAATCTGCTAGGGTAAGTGGAAATGGTATATAGTCTAGCATGGGTGTATAAGCAATGGAAGATAATACCATTTTTCTCCAGCTCAAATGCTCAAAATGTAGTTCACACAAGCTCAGTGTTGTTCACAGGTTCCTCTTTCACTTTTTCTCCTTTTATCTATATTTTCACTTGCCATTTCTCCAGATTTTCTCATTTCCTTTCCTTTTTTCTGACCCACTCTCCTATATTCTCTTGTTCCATTTCGGTTCTCATAGGGTTTGATCATTTGTGCAGTTTCACTATTTCCCCCATTTTTCAGTATCCAGCAAAGCTAACCACTGACATCTTCTTTGAACAAACTCTTTTCTTTTATACACTTGACTTCTTCTGTTTCTAATCAAGGCAATTCTGGTGTGCTGACATGTTTTATCTGCTGGTTGTTGGCTGAAGTGATGCTGCTTAGCAAAATGGCAGATGTATAAAACTGTTCTCTGCAAGCAATCTATGTTCTTTTCCAGGTAGAATGTTTTAAGACTTCAGGCTGATGCATTTCTCTTTCTCAATACCCATTTTTTGTTCTGTGATATATCATTTACACCAGAACAATATCTTTACACCAGAACTCATTATAATTTCTGTCTTAGTTTTAGTATGTCAGCCTTCTGGCACAGTAAACCCCAAAATTATGAATACCCTTACTATACAACCACAACCACAAAAAGTATCCAGTATCAAAAGGAAACCAAATGGATTGGCTATCCACTTTATGACACTTCCGGCAGGTGGTAGGAAAGTAGGTAAGCTGGGACACAGTGTAAATTCTGCAGATAGTAGGCCCAATGAATAAAAGAATGAAAATTGATCATTTATCATATGTAATCTCTGCTTTGTGACAGAAATGGCACTTCAAAGAAGATAAGTGATTTTTTTTCTTGGTTAAAATTGTCCATGAGTGTCACACGGATTGTTATAGCCTCTGGTTATAAAGCAATACGATTGACTTATAAATAGACTTAGATTGCAGTCCTATACATAATTGCCTGGGAGTAAGTCCTTCTGAACTCAACAGGATTTACTTCTGAGGAGGCATGCACAATGTTGTTACAAGCTAGCACCTGAATCATGAGCCAGTTAAGGAGAAGTACTTGAATGAAAAGTGATTGAGGGTGTCTACATCATAAATGTAATTTTAGTTTTTCATCAATTTATCATGGCTTTCCTCTAAGACAGTGGTTCCCAAACTGTGAGCTGTGACTCCCTGACGATTTGAGGGAAACCAGCCAGAGGAGCAGCAGAATCCTCACAAAAACCCCATTGCACTATGCAGTGGTTCTCTTTTAGCACCAGGACCCACTTTTTAGAATTAGAATCTGTCAGGACCCACCAGAAATGATGTCATGACTGGAAGTGACATCATCAAGCAAAAAATTTTTAACAATCCTGGCTGCAATCCTACCCACACTTACCCAGGAGTAAGTCCCATTGACTATCATTGTTAAAAGCATATATCATCCATTGAAAAGCGGTATATAAATACTGTTGTTAATAATAATAATAATAATAATAATAATAATAATAATAATAATAATAGACAGAGTAGCCTGTTAAAAATACAGATGTGTAACATTTCTCCCAATGCAGTCACATCACATGGTTGCATCAAGTCTAATATACTAAAAATAAAATATTGAAATGAATGGGGATCCACCTGAAATTGACTTACAATCTACCTAGTGGGTCCCGACCCACAGTTTGAGAAACACTGTCCTATGGTATTCTCTGGGTTGTAGCTGAGTGAGGTTGACTCTTGCAGCACAATCCTAGGCATGTCTACTCAGAAGTAAAGTGAGTTCAATGGGATCTCACAGGTTTGTATAGGATTGCAGCCTAAGAAATTCATGGTTCCCTCAAAGAATAAAATTTCCCTGTAGTGTGAGGAAAGCCTCTTCACAAATGCCATTTTTCCTCCATACGTGTATATCAGCGATTTTCAACCTTTTTCATCTCATGACACACTGACAAGGCCACTAAAATTGTCAAGGCACACCACCAGGTATTTGACAATTGACAAGGCACACCATGTTGCCAGTGGTGGGCTCACATCCCCATTGGCCCTACTAATAAATGACCTTCCCCCAAATTCCAGTGGCACACCTGTGGACCACTCGCGGCACACCAGTGTGCCACGGCACAGTGGTTGAAAATGGCTGGTGTATATGAACATAGTGTGTTTGATGGAATGAGAACAGCTCCAGAGTATGTAAAAGTTTTGTCTATGTCCTTGTACACCCATAAAGGAAAACAATAAATGGGCCAAATCCTATATAAAAAAGAAAAGAAAGCCAGAAAAAAGAATTACCAGTCCCATCGTTCCTTGAGAAATTAGTGTTGACTGTTAAATCATGCAAGTTTTTCTGGCCAACATTGTACTATTCTGTTGAATTAAATCAGGCAATGGCACCTTACTTTCTGCTACTGTGGTTTAAACTACTTCTGGATTGTACTGCTTGTTTTGATTACACATGTCATTTTAATTATTTGACCCCAAACATTTTTATATCAATCTAGCAACTGGAAGTGCCCAGAAAGCCTTCACTACTATTTTAACCAAAAATGGAAGATGATTGCTTTTTGACAATTGCCCAAATTTTCAGGTCAGCTTTTTGAACAGATGTCAAAGCTTGTGAGCTTCCTTTAAAGTGACTGCCCATGCGGGAGATGTGTTCCAGGGAAAAAGCCATTTGTCATTTAGCTGAGTTAATTCCCTTCCCACATGTGTGGTGTCTTGAGTTGTTAGCAACTTGGCAAAGGTCCAGGTGCTGGCAGGGGAACACTGAACATATGCCTGCTTTGGCTTCTGTGAGCTAGAAATTCCGTTCCTGGGCTGTCTGCTAAATTCTTCTAGAGAAGCGCAGAATATGAATAGAGTTTTCTTTTTTCTGTTTTCCGTCCAAGTATTCCTTGAGCTTCACACTGTGAACTTCTAACCTATTTGGCCAACTGTTTGCAGTTTGATAAATCTTTCCTTTTTTGAATATTTTTTAGCAACAAAAGCTTACCTTGTTCCTTCCAAGATGGAGGCAAACATATCACCTTACTGACGTTGACCATCCAATCAGAAAATAAGCAAATATTTTGGCAGATTCTCAGAAAAGCTGGTGTTTCCCCCCAAAGTTCTCTCTCTCTCTCTCTCTCTCTCTCTCTCTCTGCGTGTGTAAATTGCACATTTATTATTATTATTATTATTATTATTATTATTATTTAACAGTATTTATATGTGCAGCCAAGCACATAGCAAATGCTTCAGATAAGGAGGGAAGGCTGTACCTCATAACTAGTGAAGGGGGCGATGTCCCCCTTATGTTAATGCTCTCTATGGAACCAGATGGCATGTCATTCTAACCTTCAAGAGCCAAAACACATTACTTTAAATGTGTATTGGGTTAAAAAAAAATCTTTGGGTACAACCCTTTGCTACCACAGGAACCAAAATGCTGTGGACTGGCCTTGTTGTCTGCAGCAATTTCTTTTCTCACCGCTTTCCAGCCAAACCCTACTGGTCAAACTAGAAATTATTTTAAGCATGACTGACCCTTCTTTGCTTGTTTTTTTTTGCTTTGCTAAATAGCAGCATGGGGAGAGATGAGCTTGAACTCTTTGCCCCCACTCTTTGCTCTCCATTCAAACTGACCCCACCATGGCTGTTATTTCAATAAAATAAACAAACAAACCAAAACCACCAAGCGCTTAAAGGGCTAATGATGTGCATAAAACAATGTCTGACAAAAAGCCTTTTTCAAATCTTCTCACTCGCTGAACCAAACCTATCCATTCCAAACGTGGCTGTAGACATGATCTTCTCCATCCTTTACTGCCACTATTATTCAAATTAACTCCTCTTCAACCCCATTTGGGTCTGCAGAGGCAGGCAGGAACTAGGGCACCTCCATGTTTGAACTGGAGAGATCTCCCCTTCTCCTTTGTTAATCCAATTCTGGCAGCTTCTACAAATTCAGAGCAGATCAGGAAAAAATATGGGGAGTCCATTAATGAGTTCAGTGCTGAGAGTGCAAAGGGTCACTCGGTGATCGTTCAAGATAAAGCTATTTACAAGAGCCATGAGAAAATTCAGGGACAGGAACCAAATGAATCTTTCTACCCTTGCCCCCTTTTGCTTCCCCCTCCCCAAATGTAAGCAATGAGATGAGACTTGTTGGTCAATGAACCTTGTCTTAAGAGGCAAAGAATTGAGATGACGCAGTTTTTTGTTTTTTTTAAAAACTCACTGAACTTGACAACACAACTTTGCTATAAGATAAACAGGGGAAACAGCCCATACTGAGGACCTTTAAAGAGGAAAATCAAAAGTGAGCCTACAGGTGCTATTTGCTTCCTTCATTGGGTCCAGTGCAGTTTGTACTTGTCCAAGGACAAGCTTCATGCAACTCTTATGTATGTTTAAATACACAAGATACAGTAACAGAAGTGTGCAGCAGAAGACCCATGTCTGCACTGAGCGTAGAGAGGAACACTGTGGGCGCAATCCTAACCCCTTATGTCAGTACTTTCCAGCACTGGCATAGCGCTGGACTTTCCAGCGCAGTACTTTCCAGCACTGGCATAGCCAATGGGAGATGTGGTGCATCCTGCAGTTGGGTGTCACTCACAGAGGCCTCCTCAAAGTAAGATAATGTTTGTTCCCTTAACTCGGAGCTGCATTGTCCTTATGTCAGAGCTTTCCAGCGCTGGAAAACACTGACATAAGGGGTTAGGATTGTCCCTGTAGCTCTATTCCTCTCACTGCTTTTTCTGCTAAACGTCTCCACCCCTCCAGCTGCTTTTTCCCCATATGGGGAGAAGATAAGTGTCCCTTTTGAAGCAGAGTTACTCTATTTATTTTCAAGTCCACACTTGCTTGATTGCAGTCTGGAGAGTCCTGCCACCCTCCCTTTACTTTCAAATCAGTCTCTTACTTTCCATCTTTTCCTTCCTTGGTCGTCCCATCAGTTGCTGCCTTCTCTTGCCCCCATGTGCCTCTTGGCACAGCAGATGGCTAGATAGCAGGCACAAGGGAAACACAGTGACTCTCTCGCCTCTCAGTTTGGCAACTATGCAGATGTTTTTCTTCTGCTTTTATTCTTTGTTGTCATACTCTTTTTTAATGTTTTACCTGTTTTTGCAACTGTAAAACACTGAAACAAAAACTATTTTTAAAATAATTTAAAAAATAATCTCAGAGTTGCAATAGGGCAACCCTAGAAATTCTAGATTTATGTTATGAGTGTTCATAGGCTATCAAATAAGTGTCATAAGAATGGAAAACAAAAATAACAGTATCAAGAGAAAACCTCTTTAAAAGATATTACATAATATTAATGACATAATCCTTATAGTCAATGGGGCTTACTCCCAGGAAAGTGGATACAGGAAAGTGGATCCTAACCACTTTCCTGAGATTAAGCCCCATTGAACAAAATAGAACTTACTTCTGAGTAGACCTGGTTAGGATTGTGCCCTAAATTACATAAGAAAACCAATCAAAATGATTATAACTTCCTCTCATTTGTTTTCCAATGAATCTAATGAATTCAAGTGCCTAGAAGCAAGTTAATCCATCAACCAGACTCCATAAGCAAAAGTTTCAATCCAAACGCTATTGCCGAATTCTGGAGCTATCATTTAACTCCGTAATGCCTGAGCCTGGGGCTAGGACACTGTAACTGGTGACCTGATTCCCCAAGGTCAAAAGGAAGACAGATCCTGTACTGAGACTTCTACAAATAGACCCCTCTTCATCCAGATCATACCAGAGGGATGAAGAAACAAAATGAAAGCAACTCTGACTGCAGGTACTTTGATCACACAGTCCATGCTGCCTAAAAACTACCCTCCATCTTCTGCATAGAAGACTGATTCCTGTTTGTTTCCTGTCATTTTCAGCCAAAACAAAGGGGAAGAAATGAATTATTAATGTTGGAATTCAGAATGTTCAAAGAGCCATCCAGGTGACTTAAGAAACTCTGTTGCTAATGCTATTATGAGATGAGGGTCATGCCAGCCTGATCGAGAGTAGCGGTGCATTGTCCTGTTCTCTTGCAATGGATGTGGTTGGGCTAGTCTTTGCTATAGAATTTAACAGCTGTGCTGTGAGGGGATTAGCTGTTCTCAGTTTTAATGAAAAAAATAACACTTCCCTCTGAATATATGCGTACTTTAGCATTTTGCACAGCCTACAATTAAGTTTTTTAAAGGAGAAAATTTTTTTAAAATCATGTAGTGGGACAATACTTGGAACTAAAGCTCACTGGGTAGTATCCAAAGAAAGTTAGTCATGACTAAGCACCTCTGAAATCAAGGAGGCAAGTTAGTCATGGGGAGGTAAAGGAAAATATATCGATGTAGATCACCTGACATTGTGGTAGGCAAAATCAGCTACTAAGTATTTTCAGGTGTTCTGCAAGACCATTGGCCAAAGTCTCACACCAGAACATCTTCACTCCTAGTTCTGATCTGTACAACAACTTTATTACACTTTGTGCTTCTCACAGACCAATCGTAACCAACTTTCCAGTGCCAATGCAGCTGCAATGCTGTTCCCTTACCTTGAGGAGGCCTCTGTGACTGCCTCCCCACCTCAGGATGCAGCATGTACCCTGCTGCCACAGCTGCAACAGTGCTGGGAAGTTAGTTAGCATTGGGCTGTCACTTCCATCAACAGTGAGAATTTCCAGAGCAATGTTGCAGGCTTAGTGTCTTTGAGAACAAGTACTGGAATCTTGTGTTTTTTAATATTTATTTCTTTGCTGAAACACAGGTTGAGCAGGAGGGAAGCAAGTCCAAGCAGGCTGTTCTGATTTCAAAGCAGCATCAAATCTCACAAGCAAGAACAGCCCCACCCAAAGACTGCTTCCTTAGCTACCTTCACCATTTGAGGCAGCTTCTGGCCAAATTCAAACTGCACAAATGTCATTTTTAGCCCCCATCTTTCAGGTCGGCGTGACTTCAGGAGTGTCTTCCACTCTTGGTTTTTAGATTAACATAATGAATCATGCTAAGAAACCATCTGCTGTAAACCATCAATTAGCAGACCATACAAGCGTGAAGACCCATTTCTTTAAAATCAGCTCATTGCAATTGCTATTAGAATCCCGAGATGATTTCTCCAAGTTACGGTTCTCCTTCTATTGTTCTCATTCCTTCTAATAAACCAGCTGTTGTATCACATTAGAGGTTTCTCTGTTATCTATGTCATACTGAACATGGCAAAAAGAACATAAAAGGATTTTTCTTTATTTGGCAACTACAGAATAGCAAAGTCAACAATGATACAGCATTATTGACACCTGGTGATGGTGGCTCTTGCCAAGGTAGCAGTCTCAACAAATCCACACTGTTGCACCAGAACGATATCCTTAGTCAACATATCACAGACCCAGGGCAACATCAAGTAACTATACAGGTCATGGCTACTAGTAATGATGACTATGCATCATGTCTGGGTTCAAAGATGGTATGCCTCTGAATATTAGTTGCACCAGAGTATGGCAGGAGAGAAATATGCCTTTCTGTTCTGCTTATGGAATTCCCAGAAGCATCTGCCAGGGCACTGCGAGAAGCAGGATGCTGGACTAGATGGCCCTTTGGCAAAAATTATACTTTGAATGGCATGTTGAATTGGCACAACAGCTACCGGGTCTTCAATTAGTCAATTGAGGGCTCAATCCTATCCAACTTTCCAGCACTAGTGTAGCCACAGTGCAGCCCTGAAAGAAGGGAATAAACCTTCCCTTACCTTGAGGAGACCTCCATGACTACCCTCTCACTGCAGGATGCAGTGTGCACCCCATTGGCATGGCTGCACTGGTGCTGGTAAATTGGATAGGATTGGGCTGTAATTGCAGATGGTCTTAAAAATGATCACTGCAAACTCCATGGGAAAATTCTTTGAAATATGGCATCAAAATGTTTTATGTACGTTAAAGAAATGGCTTGCTTTCAATCAACTGATAACTTAATAAAATGAACTCTAATGAAATAAATGCCAGAACCACACTACATGGGTAATAACCATTTTTTCTCACTGGTATAACATTTATGGGGGGAGGGGGGGTAAAATATTCTAAAGTAAACAACTTGTCCAGAATCAAAAAATGGATGAGAGGTGTTTCTCATGTCCTTCATGCTAGTAATCCCTCACTAGCCATACATTTGATTTGAAGTCTGATCTTTAAAGTCAGCCTGTGATGATGCACAGATAAATGCATTTGTCCCAAAAGTGCAAAGTTGCAAAGTCTGCAACTTGAACAGGCACAATGTTCTCTGAATGAGACCACTGCCAAGGAAGTGGTTTAAGAGGTTTCAAGAAGTAGCTTGAATATGGATGTGCATAGAGGAAGGTCAGCGAACGGGTTAATCAGTCAACTAGAATAATAGTCTAAAATGTTTTGCATGCATTGGCGGATGCTATATTTACATGCTAGGATTTTAACAGGCTTTGGAGGTTTTAGTAGTGAATACAACATGTTAAAAAAAAAGTTATGAGTACGTGCCATTTCTAATGTGTCATTGCTGAAGTTGTGCACGTAAAGAGGGGAGCCTTAATATGTAAAGAAGGGAGGGAGCAACAACAAAGTGATATGAACAATTGTAGTCATCTGACACCTGCAAATGTACACCATTAAAAAAAGAAGAAGAAGCAAAACCAGTGCTAAAGCATAAAAACCCCTAACTGAACAACTGACTAACACACACACACCCTCCCATTGCAGTTGTAAAAGAAGCAGTAATAATTCACCTGGAAAATGTCAAGAATAATGGATTTTATCTATCATGCAAGGTCTTTTACAATCAACAGGTTATCTGCAGTGCAATGTACTGTTAAACAAGTACAACTTGTGAAAAAGTCATGCAATCGTATGTGCAGAAATGTCAACCCAGACGAACATTCGTATCTCAAAAAGGAATACTCACAAAAATGGCATGCTTTCTTACCTGTTTGATTAGAAACAGCACTGTGATTGCAAGGACCGACCTAGGACATTTTCCAGAGCACAGCTTCATGACGAAGAAGGGCACTGAGTGTTCAGTATAATCCAGGGTGGCAAACTGGTATCACCAATCTTTTCAACCTGGTTCGCTTGCGATCCTCTTCCGCAATCTTGGGTACGCTCACTTTGTTCTGTGAAGCAAATATCTCCACTTCCAAGCCACAACTCTTTATCAGTTAAAATGCTTTTTGGATCTCAGCAAGGGCAGTTGATAATAAATCTGCTCCAGCATGCAAAGTTCTTAGAACTGGGTTTCCTTTGCTTCTTCTCTGTTGAAGGGGGAAAAAAAAAGGCAGAGAAACTTCACTGTAAACTTTACAAGTACATCTGCTTTTTGTTGCTGATCCTTTCAACCAATGAGGAGTTAGGGAAGTATCATGAAGCACTCAGAGCTGAAGTTTTGTTCTCAGGGCCACTGATCTGGAAGGGACTTCTGTCATTGGGAGACCTTATCTGGAAAAGAGTTGCTTAAAAGGTAACACTGAAACAAATATGAGAGTGGGAAGTCTATTTCTGCAGGAAACTTGACAGATCGAGGCCACTGGCTGGACAGATGCCAACCTGCAGAGAGCTGAGCATATTCTTTAGCTCTGCCCCCCAAGATGACTAGACAGAGGCTTGAAATGTAGCTTCAATTTTGAATAAGAAGAAATTCAGCTGTCCCACTTGCTGCATCCTCCTTGGAACTGAATGATAAGACAAGTGAATGCTGTTGACTTGCTAGCTTTCTTTCATGTGACCGCCAGACTAGTGAAATGGGGAGGTATTTTCTAAGCCCTGGCAAGGTCTGAGTATTTACAATTGGCTTGTCCCGGCAGTTTTGAAGGAGATTAAACATCCTGGTTGAAAGTAGTGAATGCAAAAGCAAGACGTTATAATCACAGATATATACTAAATGGAAACAAGGAGTGTTTGATAGCTGTGGAAGTATAAACAATATACCCTGAAATGAGGCGACAAAGGATCTGGGTTCATGATGGATAACCTGTGATTGCATTGTGACTGGAGGGCTGCAGCTTCCTTGTGTTAACCGTGTGAACAAGATGACTTGAGGAGGTCTTTAGCACAGGCACAAATCTGCAGTTCAGTTTGACGCAGACTGGCTGCTTGTTATATCATAATAAACCTCCTTATTGGGGATTGCACCACTGCAGTGGACCCTGGATGATTGCCTACAGATGTAGAATGGAATTGAGGTTGGTATATTCTAGAAGTCACACATTCTGAACTTTCAAAGACATACAGTTGTGTGATGCCACTTGCAAGCCTTTGTAGCAGATAACTCGGGGTCAAGCAAAACATTACACACATGAGTGTGTTTGAATCCTGAGGGCTACTTTATTCATGGCAAAAAAACTTCAGGAGTGGGAAGCAGGGAAGCAGTGGGGTGCCTACTTGTCATTTTTATTTCTTACATTTGCATCATGACCCACATCTATTCTTCTATGATGGTAGTGTACATGGGGTTTCCATGCAGTCTCCAATTCTGACACAAAATCAAACCAGCTTCGCTTCAGCAAGGTGGCTGCCTCATATGTGTACAAATTAGACCCTGTGATTTTCCAGCTCTGACCACCCTCACTCAAGTTGTTTTCCTCTTACTGGGTTCCAGGCATTGCAAACACATATCTGAAATCATGAAGGCAAGCAATAGCTGGTGATATCTTGGAATGGGGACGACGACGACAAAGAACAAAAGTCTCTTCCTGCCACTATTCTCTTACTCTAAATTCCTCCTAATGTTCCATCCCCCTCACCGCCCTCCCCCCAAAAAATGGCTGTTAAAAAAATGGAAGTTAAAAACACACATTTGTGGTTTATGTCCAGATTGGCCCTCAGCATGTGTTCATCCACAGCATTCTCATTGTAAAATTTATTTTGACCATTTCTTGTACCACTTTTCAGCCCAGAGTCTATTAGGGCAGCTAACAATGATTAAAAGTCACCCCTGAAATATATAATGAAAACATTATATATAGTGGAGCAGCCAAAGTAATGCCACTGTCAAGCCAAGTTAAAACACAATCTTGAAAGATTTTTAAAGAATCAGAAAGGCCTGGCAAAGGAAGAAGCCTTCAATGGGTGCCAAAAACAAAACCATCAGACATGCCACCAGGTAAATGTTCCTGGAGAGAAAAGTGATATGCTCAGAGATCTTCTTCTGCTACCATTAGTTGCCTCTCCTAATGACAAGGTTGCCTCTGGAAACCAACCTAGTAGGAATAATTAAGCCCTACAAACCAATTAAGTTTATAGTTGTCTCTGTCCATGAACTGAATAATTTGTATAGTTCAGAGCATAATCCAGTGTTCATTTACTCAGAAGTAAGATCCAGTGAGTTCAACACTGCTTACTCCAGGTAAGCATGCCTAGGATTGCAGTCATAGTCTGATAACAGAATTTGGGTTTGGTGAGCACTGGCCACAAAATGGAGAATGTTCAGCTGAGATCTCTGCCGCTCTTATATTAACTCCCATAGATCTGTGGGAAGACTAATAAAGCACAGCGTGTTCCACAAAGCTCTTGATATGTGTCACAGTCTTTGCTCCAAAAGGTGGAGGAGTAATTAGGTAGAAGCTATTTTAGCAATGATTCTTGACTAATAGGGCAGAATTGGTTGAAAATGGAGCTTGATTGGCAAATTGGGCGAAAACATTCATTACATGAGTTTTCATAAGAAAAGGAAGGAGTGGGTGCAGTCAGAAGGAAAGTGGACTTGAACAAACTTTATAAAGAGTGATGTTTGAGTTTCAAATTATTCTGGTTGTAGAAGGTCTTGTCGCACTGGGAACTGTCTTCCCTCCCCAGATACAATACTCATCTCTCACACAGATAGGGGCATAGAGAGAAGGTGACCAGGAAGAGTATCTGTACTTCAAGAGTACTTAACACATGGATCAGTCTCTCTCTCTCTCTCTCTCTCTCTCTCTCTCTCTCTCTCTCTCTCTTTTGGTAAGCGCTGCTGCCTCTGTTATCTTCACAGATACAGCTGCTTTTATTGGAAAGACCCAGAGTGGTTTGAGGACAGAAAAACAAAGTTGTCTAATGTTGACATATTGCTTTGCTGCTTTGTCAGGGTAACCAAGAGATGCTAATGCTCATATCTTTTCCCCTACTAGAAACTGGAAATCGGTTTAAGGGGATAAACAATTGTCTGTTGGGGGCACACTCTGAAAGGTATATCCAGGCAAAATATGCTTTTTAAGGAGGACCCCCTCCCCATATAATGGCTAGAAAAACTAAATGAAAAAGCACCCATGGAAAGCATTATCTTAATTAGTCTGTGTTAAGGCTGTTAAAGCAAAACAGCTTTATGCAGTGGAAAGAATGGAAGGAAGAAGAAAAAAGAGACTAATGCGGCACCACCAGGAGTTTTATAACAAGGAGTCGCAGGAGAAAGCAGAGAATCAAAGGCATAAAATGATTTGCAATTAGCAAGAGCTGTTAGTACTAGCAAGAAGCATGTCGAAAAGCACATTAGAAGCAAGAGGAGGATTGGAGAAAAGTGCAGGGGAATTGGATTGCTTACTTATAACCTGCACCTTATTTCTCAAATGTCCTGGAGTTGATGTTCAGGTAATGAAGTTAGAAATAGGAGTGCTGCTTATATTGGGCTGCTATATATTAGCACAGTATCTATTCTGGAGTCATACCATTAGTTCAGATATTTAACAGGTCTGGAGCATGACTTCCTGGGGTTTGGAGTAAGTCTGACACCTTTTTTTTTTTTTGGGCATAGTGTCCCTTAACTCCACAGTGCAAAGATACTGCACTCTCAGCCCATTGATGATGTCTCTTGTAGTCTACATAATCGGCATGCATGGTAAAGTTCATACAGAGAGGCACATACAATGGAACTGCATTTTTTTTTAAATTCTTTATAATTATCTTACATATCTCAGCTGCTGGTTCTTTAGCTGGACATGGCCTTAATTACTAGTCGGGCCCCACCCCACGGGTCTATGACATTGTAATGTATTTAAAAGTAATGTGTGCTGAACAAAGCAGGGTAGCTTTTCAAATTTGACCGATAGTAATTTTGTCAATGTTCTGATGTTTTAAATGCAGTTCAAGCATTTTTGGGACTGTACCCACTTTGCCAATCATAATTGTGATAACCACTGCTGGTTTGCGCCATAATCTTTGGATTTCAATTTTTCAATCCTGATATTACTAATCTTTTTGTGCACTTTTTCATCAGTTCTACTATCACCATGTATTGCTATCTTGATAATGGTCACTTAATTTTTTTCTATTACTGCAATATCTGGTGTATTATGTGCCAAAATTTTATCAGTTTGTATTCAAAAATCCCACAAGTTGACTTTCTGTCATTTTTTTTGATTTATGCTCCCACATAAACCCACAATGGGTTTTTCTGGTTTATGCTCCCACAAGTTGACTTTCTGTCATTTTTTCTGGTTTATGCTCCCACCAATTAACTATTTCGGTTGTAATTTCTGCATAAATTCCAAAGGATCATTTGAGCCACTGTATTAAGTCTAGATTTATAATCAGTCTGTGCAATCTTTTTGCAGGACTAATATAGTTTCTTTGGCTTCTTTGCACAATCTGCATTTTGCATCATTTGATGATTTTTCAATTCTGGGTTGGAGTTGAAATAATGCAAGTTCTCATGCACCTCTTTCCTGTACTGTTTAAATACACAGTACTGAAATATAAATGTGGCACACTGTTTTTCGAGCAAACCTATAGATCAGTTTTGCATGCTAATTGAAGATCACTAGATTACAGGGGAAGCTGCTTGTTTTAATATGCATATAATATATGCATTTAAATACTGTATATTTAAATGCATGTCCCACTCTTATATAAGGCTTGCAGAGGTCTCCAAGACTGACCAAATTCTCACCTTCTTATCTTCACCAATGCTGTGGCATCAGGTGCCATCAGACAATTAGATGCAACCTAACTAGCGTGTTTGTGTGAACATAACTCAGGCTTCCAAACTCAGGCTGCCAAAGATCTCCAGCAGCTCATGGATCGTTTTAGCAAGGCCTGCCAAGATTTTGGACTGACAATCAGCCTGAAGAAAACACAGGTCATGGTTCAGGATGTGGACTTACCTCCCTGCATTACAATCTCTGCACGTGAACTGGAGGTTGTCCATGACTTTGTGTACCTTGGCTCAACAATCTCCGACACTCTTTCTCTTGATACCGAGCTAAACAAACGCATCGGTAAAGCAGCTACCATGTTTTCCAGACTCACAAAGAGAGTCTGGTCCAACAAGAAGCTGACGGAACATACCAAGATTCAGGTCTACAGAGCTTGCGTCCTGAGTACACTTCTGAACTGCAGCGAGTCATGGACTCTTCACTCACAACAGGAGAGGAAACTGAATGCTTTCCACATGCGCTGCCTCCGACGTATTCTCGGCATCACCTGGCAGGACAAAGTTTCAAACAACACAGTCCTGGAACGTGCTGGAATCCCTAGCATGTATGCACTACTGAAACAGAGACGCCTGCGTTGGCTCGGTCATGTCATGAGAATGGATGATGGCCGGATCCCAAAGGATCTCCTCTATGGAGAACTCGTGCAAGGAAAGCGCCCTACAGGTAGACCACAGCTGCGATACAAGGACATCTGCAAGAGGGATCTGAAGGCCTTAGGAGTGGACCTCAACAAGTGGGAAACCCTGGCCTCTGAGCGGCCCGCTTGGAGGCAGGCTGTGCAACATGGCCTTTCCCAGTTTGAAGAGACACTTGGCCAACAGTCTGAGGCAAAGAGGCAAAGAAGGAAGGCCCATAGCCAGGGAGACAGGCCAGGGACAGACTGCACTTGCTCCCAGTGTGGAAGGGATTGTCACTCCCGAATTGGCCTTTTCAGCCACACTAGACGCTGTTCCAGAACCACCTTTCAGAGCGCGATACCATAGTCTTTCGAGACTGAAGGTTGCCAACTAGAACTCAGGCTTGTAAATAGCCAGTCTCCTGATCACCCATATTGAGTAAATATTCTAAGAGATCAGCCAGAAAAGCTTTACAAGCTTTATGGGCAGATGGGCTTTTCTTCACCTTCTAAATCACAAATGATTCAACCAGGTGTGTGGGATAATGAACTGTGTATGTTCCCTTTTAAAACTACCCAGCCTCCAAGTTCCTTCTCCCATTCTTTCCATAGACTAGGAGAAACTCTGTACTGTGTTTAGAGTGGAGCAGAGAGCTGTATAGAACCCTGTTGTGTTGCCAACACCAGTGTGGAACCTGAATAGCTCATCAAAGTTCAACTGACAATACAGCTGACAGAGTTTAAATTAGTTAGGATAGTAAATTCCATGAAGTCTCCCCATTGCTTTTTGTTTCTGTGATCCTTATTGATGGCTGCCTCACTTACCAATTACAGCCATACAGACTGTCAGTGCCTACATTCACACCCACTTTACCTCCAAATTTAGGCCATATAATAAGAAAATATCATGTTTAAAAATACCATGCAACTGTGAAAACATGGGCATTGTGGATTATTACCAGAAAGCACCATTTTTGTTTCTTCAAGCAGTGATATAATATTACTGTATTACTAAGAGGACATGTGTATAATAAAAAGGATTTTTTTAAAAAATTTCAGGAAATAAATGTCTTGTTATAAAGAATCCCTGATGATTCACTATTTGCAGTAATCTTGAGCAAACTGATGTCTCTCCACCACAGCTCTGCTGATTTGAACATGAGATAAGAGTAGACATTATGGGAATATCTTTGATAATTAACTTGGCTCAGAATACTGTTACTAATGAAGCTTGCCAGTTTAAGGTTCTGGCTGCCCAATCCTAACTAAATCCCTGCTTGACAATGCAGCAGGCTGAGTTTGGCTTCCAAAGCATCCCGCAGGGGTTTTTGGCTGCTGGAAGTTTCCTTTGGGACATTTGTTCCCTTGCCCTGGGGTGGACCCCAGAAGCCCTAACAGGTCAACTTCTACCTGTGCCAGTGTGCAGATGGATCATGCCCAGAAAGGAGGTTTGGATATGACATGCACTGGCGCTACCAATTTGTCCACCACCCTGCTGCTGGCACTGCCCCCTTCCTCTCCTCCCACCCTGTTCCACCCACCCTTCCCTGCCCTGAGCTGGACTCACCTGCTCCAGTGGATGTTCTGCCAGCATGTGCGGGAAGGCTCCAGCCTTCCCACTGGTACACTAGCTCCTTGTGCTCTTGCAAAGCGCTTTGTGACAGTGTGCACTGGTAGAACACATGTTCTGCTGGTGCAGCATTTAGATAGGATTGAGCCCAGGATTTACTAATTCTTGCTTTACTTCTTAAATGACTCAAATCCAGGCTTTGAAACTGTGCATCAAGTTGCACAACTGCTATGTCTGGGAAGAACTTTTACATTGGGTAAAAGCAAAAAGCTGAACTGAAAGCTCTCTTCAGGTTTACAAACATGTACTGTGTTCCACCAGGATCAAAGAATCACTGATATCTTCTCTCTTACTGTGTTGCAAGAAAATATTTCCAGAGCCATGAATCTTGAAAGCCATGTGCTTTCCCTCTCCTTTTGAATCTTTCCCCAGCATCTCTTCCTATGTTATTAGCTAGCATTACTGGTAACTGCAACACAATCGGTGCAGGAAAAATTAGGTAAATGCTTTCCTTCAGCTCCCCCCATAAGACTAGAGCCAGTGTCATCCAATGAAACTGATGGACACTAGCTAGCTTTAGATGGCTTTAAGGGGGGATTAGACAAATTCTTGGAGGACAAGTTCATCAATGGCTAGTAGTCATGATAGTTATAAACACGAAGTCCTCAAGGTCCATTCTGTTTACATTCTGGAAACTGGAATGGACATTAAGTGAGAACAGCCAGCTCCTGCAGGCTCAGTGCTATCGGGCCAGCAGGAAAGCCCCAGAATGGATGGACTGCAGAGCCCATATGCCAGTTATTCATAACTCAGGAACAGAGTACCACCTCCAGGTCCAGAGGCAGGGTGCCCCAGAATGCCAGTTGCAGGGAGGCAGCAATCAGAGAGAGCTAATTGCTTACAGGTCCTGCTTCTGGGCTTTCCAGGGGCATCTTACTGGCCACTGCAAGAAAAAAAGATTTGTGAACCTTTGTCCTGATTTAACAGGGTCCTTCTTATGGTCATGACTGAAGATGAAGTGTTAACATTAAAGATAGGGTGGCTACTTGCCTGCTTTGCCCACATCAGTCCCATTACTGGGTTGCTCATGATAAGTTTTCAGAATTTTTGCCCATCACTTGACACTGTTTAAGGCATGTTCTTACATTAGAGATTTACTTAATTTAGTATGTGTTGTTAAATGCCAGACATTCAAAGACAGCTGAAATTAATGTGATTGTAGTTTTGAGTGAACCAGCTAGACCAGGGGTGTCAAAGTTTTTGGCAGGAGGGCCACATCGTCTCTCTGATACTGTGTCGGGGGCCGGGGCGGAAAAAGAATTAATTTACATTTAAAATTTGAATAAATTTGCACAAGTTTACATAAATGAATATATTAAAGATGAACTTTTATGAATGAATGAAGGTCTTGCAATAGCTCAAGGCCTATAAAAGGCCTTGCACAAAGCAAGGCTGGCCCTTCCTTTGCTGCTGCTACTGCATCACAGACGTGAAACAGCAAGCAGTGGAGGAAGCCCTCATCCCACAGCTCACGCAAGAGGTCAAACAGTCGCCCTCACACTGAGAGCAGTTGTGCCGGGCCAGTGCGGGCTCCAACAAATCTCTGGAGGGCCAGAGGCTCATTGGAGACTGGGGGCTCCCTGAGGGCCGCATTGAGAGGCCTCGAGGGCCGCAAGTGGCCCCAGGGCCGGGGTTTGGGCACCCCTGAGCTAGACTACTCCCTCTCTGTTTCAAACAAAGCAACTTGCTAAATCCTTGTGATTGTTGTTAGAAGATTTGAAAATGTGTAGGTCTTCTGTGAGCTCTACAGCTCATTGTGGTGCATCCCCAACTCCCTCTCTGACCTAGTCTTCCTCCCTTCTTTGTTTTCTAACAACCCAGTTTGCCTACTACCAGCCCAGTCTGATACCAGCCCACACCTGCTGCATACACAGTGGATGGTATAATATAATCAGTCCTTGTGGTCACTACCATTAGTCACTGGGTAAATATCTTATCTTGCCTTAAACCAAAGTAAAATTCTCTTCCAACAGCTTGGTCACTCCTGATATGGGGGCAAGGCAGTAGCAAACAGCTGACTTGAAGATGGAGGATCAGATATGTTGTGCTGATTTCAGTCTACACAACCTCTGTAAGTTACATGAGCTGGTATTATGGTCCAAGCTGGTTCCTCCCCTGTCTACAGATTGCTAGGGACTATAAAAGAGCGTGTGCAGTGCCACTTCTGCCACATCTTCCCTCCCTTTTAATACTTAAGAATAATTAGCATTTGTACAGAGTTTTTCCTAATATGTCCCATCAGGGCCGGCCTGTCCATGAGGCCAACTGAAGCAGTTGTCTCAGGTAGCTGGGTTGATTGTGGAGTGTGCTCATCTCTGTCCGCCTACTTGCCACCATTACCCCTGGATTGGAAAAGGAATGTGGGCAGAGAGGAAGAGGGAATATGGAGAGGAAGAAATTGCTAAGCTAGAGCATTGGAGAGAAGGGCAGGAGCAGAGACTGGCACATTTTGTGGATGGGCAGCATTTTGCAAGCTACCTTAGGCATCAGGAAGTCTGAGGACACCTGTGCCTCACATATGTGATACTCAAGCCCAAATCATATTTATTCACAATGGTAAATTCCAGACAAAGGTCTGAGAATGTGTATGAAGGAGTCACATGGTTGGACTGTGTCTGGATGGGAAGGAACTTCACATTGGCTCCTTCGTTTAGAAGCCCTTGAGGTGATGTGGAACTGTACCATGGGCTGAGAGATAGTGGTTTGCACAAGGCCAGCTAAGGAGTGTAGAAGTGAGATTTGAATCATGAACTTTTAGTAGAGCTCAGGTTCTATGTCACTACATTACAGCAGCCCTAGCTTTGAAGGAGAGCTGTTTACAGTGGAACAGGTGGACTTATCCCTGCTTTCAGTTTAATGCTGGAGTGCTGGACCAAGAGTATGATGGGTTCCCTTGCACTGGCACCCAGTCAGACCTATCTGCAGGGATGAAGCACTGCTTAGGCCAGTGATTGTCAACCTTTTTCATCTGATGGCACACTGGCAAGGCACTAAAATTGTCAAGGCACACCATCAGGTTTTTGACAATTGACAGGGCACACCATGCTGCCAATGGAGGGAGCTCACATCCCCCAATGGCCCTACTAATAAATGACCCTTTCCCAAATTCCCATGGCACACCTGGGGACCATTCACAGCACACCAGTGTGCCACGGCACAGTGGTTGAAAACGGCTGGCTTAGGCATTCCAATTTATATAGAGCTACAGGGTGCTTTGGCCAGGCTGGCCCCTGATAGCCCGTACGACTGAAAGAGGGACAAGCGTGTGTTCCAAGTCCACATGGATGAAGTCCTCTATACAGTATAAGAGCATCTCAGACAAAAACAGGACCTTCTTTGCCCAGGGCATTTTCTGGGCTCCTTGCCCTGTACTACAGTGGCCTATGAATAGTGTGCTAACCCAGAATTTCTAAAACCAGCATTGGCAGCTTTCCCAAGAACCAAGCTGGGAAATCTGTTTGTCTCTCCTGTGCTTACCTGGGACTTATTCTAATTCCTGGGCGTCAACAGATGTGCTTGTGTTCTTTCCTTCTCTGCTCTCATTTAACTGATAATCTTTACCTAGCCTGAACAGACTCATGTGCCATGTGCTTGTTTGTGAGACAAGGATTTGCAGTGGTTAGTTTCTAAATAAATAAGTGCTGAGACTGATGCATGTCTGAAGCTTGTCCCTTCTGACCAGGCATTCTTGTCATCCTATCTCTGGTGTAAAGGAGGGGGTGGCATGGCAGGGAGAGTGACCTGTGGGCACTAATCAGTGAAGAGAGAAATGTTTCTATGCTCTGAGAAATGATCACCACTGTTTTGGAACCTCATCTGCTGAAGGGCATGAGCCTTGGCACTTGGTAGTTGGGGGCACAGAGCTCTCTCCGTTTGCTAAATTCAAATCAAGCCCCTCAATATTTGAGCCTCCTTTGCCCAGCTGCTCATCCCAAGCTGTCCTGGCTTGCCTGCTGCTGATGGGGAATCTGGTACTGAAGTGGGGCTTGTCAGTGGATGCGGAGAAAAGAAAGCATCAGCAGTGGGTGTTTCCAGCATCTTTTAATCCTGCTGCTGCCTCTACAAGTAGGCAGATTTCAGGCATGGGGGTGGACAGGAGGCAGAGAGCCTCAGCAGCACTCTGTCTCAGCCTCCTCTCACTAATCTTCTCTATCACGGCATTTGGCAGCAGCTACTGGTGCGAAGGGACCAGGAAAGTAGCCAAACCGTTCTGTAGTGAGCTGCGGGGTGGGACCCACTGCATCCGCTTTAACAGCTCTGGTGCCAATGCCAGCAATGTGGTTCAGTACATCTGGGAGACAGGAGACGACAAGTTCGTGGACCGAAAGTTTCATGCCGGCATCTGGTATTCTTGTGAGGAGCTGATTAATGGAGAAGGTGAGTGCCAAGAGCTCCCCTGTTTGCTATGAATTGTAATTATATGGCTTCTTTTATGCGCTTAGGTGGGGCTGGGGAGGGGAGAGAGAGAGAGAGATGCATTGCAAAGCTCTGCTAGTCCAGAGGACAGAACGATGACAGGGTTGTAGTTAGGATGCATACATTCAAGTCTCAACTCTGCCACAGGTTTGTGATGTAGCCTTGGGCAAGTCACTGACAGCCTCACTTCTCCCTTTGGAAAATGGGAACAATGGCTTACAGTTCATGCTTCTTGTGGGCACAAATAGGCTATTGAGTTTAAAGCATCGTTCATATTTTAAAACTTACAAGATACATTTGATTGATAACTTGTTCCTACACCACAAGGGAGGACACTACTTAATTGTTCGGTACAACATCTCTTGCAAATGATTCATGAAGGGTGTCGAGGGCAGGGGCTATCTGTATTTTATCTCACAATCCTGTCTGAGGAGCATGGGTGCTCACATTCAAATTTCCTTGTTGTGATCGGAAGTTAGGAGGATGTTGCCATAACCATCCATTACATACTCTGCTGTTTCTTATCGGACCAGAATGTGACAGAGGTGAGAATTTGAATCCCTGGCCAGCTGAACAATACTTTGTAGTTGTGAACATTTGTTCAATCAATCAGATCACATGCACCATCCTTTCCTGTGCATTTATTTTAAGAAGAGGGGGCAGGGGAGACATGTTTTAAAAAGAGGAATAAATAAGTACTAACTTTTGTTACAGTCCAAAACACACACACAAACACTCTTACTCAGAAGCAGTCGCATTTTAGTTAGTGCTACACCTTTGGAACCAGTAGGTTGAGCCCATGGCAAGGAGTAGACTGAAATTGCAATCCTATGCACTTTTTCCTGGGAGTAAGCCCCACTGAATCCAATGAGACATACTTCTGAGTAGATAAGCATAGGATTGTGCTGTTAAACATGAGAGAGACAGAAATAATAGTTTTGACTTACTCAGAAATGTTTTGGAGCATCAGCTCTGGTCTTGGCACAACAGCAACGAACTGCCATCCTTGCATTGCGAAGTCAAAGGCTTTTAGGAGACAGACTATTTGCAATTACTCTTGGTTTTTAAATACTATCTGTGCAAATATCAAGGCAGATTAGATAGGTCTGCCCTGATGAGAAACTGCCTCATTAGACTCCCCATATCTAACCAAAATATTTACAGAACATTTTAAACGCCACTTACTTGCTTATTTGTTTAAAAAATTATATGCCACCCTCCAGTTACAAATGTGTAGAGCAGGTAACATCAAAACAATAACACAGGCTACAATAAAACTTGGATACTAAAACCTCAGTAAACAACAGAAACACACCAGGTGGATTGTGCATCTCACTCTAGCTGGTAGAACCTAGTGATCTGTAGCCAAATCTTCTGCATGTTTACTTAGAAGTAAATCCAGTTGAGTTCAGAGTGACTTATTTCCTAAGAACCCTGCTTAGGCTTGGAACCAAAAGACAGAACTTAAATGTTTGAAAAAAAAAAACAACCTGTGTTTTTCTCATAAGGCAAATGCCTGGGAATGTAGGAAACAATTGATGGTTAGAAGGGATTCTTGCCCTTCCCCCTGCCCACCAACTCTCCCTTGCAAATGACTTCTCTTCTTGGCAATTTTTAATGTTTTCATCAACCAGGCTCTGAAACCAAAGAATGCTTTTGGAAAACTGGCCTTGGGTTGGGCAGCTTCTGAAAGTGAAATGGTGAGTATGGGAAGGCCCACCTATCAATTCTCTCCTCCAAATAACACACATGCAAGGGCAAAATGGCCCCTTGACAAATGCCAGTTTGGGAACACACATTCTGCTGTGGTAAGATGTCGTTCTGCCCCAAGAGGGTGCAATGCATGAGCCATGAAGTTTTTGGTTAAAAGAAATTTGCTTCAGCCATAAATTTACTAGGCAAGTCATCTCGGAACATCAGCCTCAGTAAGCAACTGGAGATAACAACCAACAAGTGGCCTACCTCATGGAATAAATTGTACAGATTTCTGAGATGATGAATTTGATAGACTTTGAACACTTGAAACAGGCTGTATAACTGCTAAGGAGAACTTGTGTGGAGAGGTGCAGTTGTACTAATGTGGCTTGATTTCTAATATGGCTTGATTTCCAAAAGAGACTATTTACTGGAAACGCATTGTGCCATTTGACATTGCGTCACCAATGTCTTCTGTCCGGGGATGAGCTTACCAGCTGGGGGAGAGAACCAGCATAACTATCCCTTTGTAAGTGAAGAAGCAGAAGCATGAGAGGAAGGGCAGTTAAGAAGGAAAAGGTGATAGGAAAAGAGAGGGCTAGTTATTAGCTCCAGGGGATATGAACTCCTGGGTGTGGCCAATGAGGAAAGAGTCTCCAACTGGAGGGTATCCAGGTTACTTAGCTCTGGGAGGCTCATGGCCAGTGTGAGGAGGACAAGGATGGCCCTAGGAGGAGGACTGTGGGATGGAGTGCAACCCCCTCTCCTACACCAGTTTCTAAGACCTTGAAGGACCAAGTTGGCCCTGAAGAGAGACCTAAGGAGAGGCTTTAGGTGGGCTGATAGGCGGCAAAACCAGAAGGGCCTATGTGGACTCTGACATGGTGGAAAGGCAGACATCTTCCATCAGTTCTGTCATTAATATTTCACTTTTCATTATTTGTAGCATTGGTACAAGAACTTTCAACTTCAGAAATACCAACCTAATCTTCTTCAGAGTGTTTTATTTATTGGAAATGATGACAAAGAAAGTAGATTTCATCAGCTATACAAAGGGAGGCTTCAGAGAGAAGCTTTGAGGGGAGAGGGGAAGCAGCTCTCAATGAAAAGGTAGCATGAGGAAAAAATGAGTAAGAAATCCTCCTCCATAGTTTGAGCTGGACAAGAGACAAACAGGCAAGTCCTACGTAAATCCCTGCGTGGCAATGCAGCTGCACTGATGCGGACTATATTGCATCCCACGGGGGATTTTTTGGCTGCTGGAGGTTTCAAGAAGGAAGCGGATGTTCTCACTGAAAGCAAGAGAGAACTTCGAGAGATGAGAGGATAAGGATGATGGTGAGGGATTATCACCAAGAAAACTCAATATTTGAAATTTAAATAAGCTGAAAGCTTAGAGATTGAAAAATAAATGTGGGAATGACTAGAAGTAGATTCCATAAATGAATAGAAGGGCATCATGAGTACAGTAATACCTCTGACAATGGCAGACATCCATTTCTGGAAAATCAAGCACTGTCTGAAATCATGCTAGACGAGTCAACATTGAAGGAAACTGGTGCTGATTGGTCAGAATGTAACCACTATCATTGGTTACTATAGCTGTCAATTATCCCAGAACAAAAAGCACCTTAATGAAACAGTGCTAAAGGATGTGGTGTTATTGGAGGCGTTATTGTACTCCTAAAAGTTAGGGGTCCAGGAACTGAGTTCTCAGAAATGTCAGATGTTTGCTCAGTTAATTATGTCCCCAAGGGGTGTGTGTTTGAGTCAAGCTAGGTGTGATGCTTCCAAAACAAGGTTATGATGGACAAACTGAAAGTTGTTGGATTATATACGAGGGAGGCTTCCTGAGAAGAGCTTCCCATGAGATATTTGTATTCCTGTATTACACATCCAAATTCCAAAAATATAAATATTTGGAAAGCCATGGGCTATACACTTGTAGCTTATCCCTTCAAAATACATGTGAACAGAATAAAGTTTCAGACTCTTAACTGTGAGCTGAAAAAAAAGTATGAGCACTTTGTGTCTGATTCTGATTTGTGATACATGAATCCCAAAGTATCACACATGAAGCAACCTTAACTCTTTCATATTATAGATGGGCATTCTTTTTGGAATGGGATGGATATTCTTTTAATTTATTCCCTTAAGGTTTGCATTCAAAATAACACTGAATACTTTATCTCCGTCCTTCTGGCTTTGCCCACCATCTGCTCTCAACCCCCTTCTTGCTGCTCGTGGGAGGTTGTGTTTCTAAAAGTGTTGGGAAGACAGGAGACTAAGCTGGATGATGAGACATCTAGTTTTTAAAACTATAATTTTAAAGAGTGCATTTTATATGCCTTATAGGTGAGAAATGCAGAAGTTTTATAAGCCTGACTCCCCCAGCAGATCGAGGTAATTACATACTGTCATTATTTCAAGTTTCTGTTCCTTCTGTTTTATGGTTGGTGTTCTGATTCATGAGAACCATAGTCCTTTTAAAAAAAAAAAAAAAATCCTTGTTTCCATGAGAAAAACAGTAGCTCAAATTTAAATTCTGAATTTTGAATCTGCATGTTTGTAGCTGGGTGTGGGGAGAAAAACCTTTGTTTGAAATGCATATCACCTTGGATGAGTCCTGCAGCAATCCAAACTGGACCTCAAGCCTAAATGTGCTTGAAAAGAAGGTTTAGGGAAAGTAGGATTCAGTTGAGCATCATGCTTAGGACATTCTGTTGGAGGGTCATGTTGATCCTTATCTTCTAATCTTCCTTAAATGTGACTCTGTCTCAGATGAGAAGTTTGTGTGCCTTCAGTATGAATTCCAGGATTATGGCAAACCAATAAGAGGTAAATTGATCTCTCTAGTGACAAAGGAGAAGGTAACCTCCCCCCCCCCATCTTCTTTTGCTTTCCAAAGAGACCAAGTAAAAAGAGGATGATGCAGTGGCTGGGTGGTGCAGCTGGGTAGGCAACCGGCATGTAGTGGGCAGGATTCAAGGCATCCCCTACTTTATATGGATAGAGCTAGAGGAATAAAACAGTAGGAAAAACTTCACCAGCTAAATTTCTGTGTGATAAATTGTTAAAGGCAGGGAAAAGGCAGCAGCTCTGTGCGTGACCTTGGGCCAGTCACTTTCTCTCAGCCTCACCTACCTCACAGGGTTGTTGTGAGGACAAGAAGGAGGGGAGGAGCAGCTGTGTAAACCGCCCTGAGCTCTTTGGAGGAAGGGCGGTATAAAAATATGAATAAATAAATAACAGCAATTTAACACTTCCTTCTCTAACTGTGAAAATTCAGATAACAGCTCGCTCCCCCCAATACTCTAAAAATCAATGAAATCCACAAAAAGAGACAGGATCCCTAGGTATGTTGGTGTTGATAGATGCAAGGCAAAATGTAAACCTGCAGAATCTAGGAATCTTAGTGCCATTGACCTTTGTTTTTCCAGGTGTTCTGTGGTTGTCAATTGCAGCAGAGCTCCTCTACATTACTCTGCTTCTGATGGGTGTCAGTCTCATGTTGATTGAAATCTGCCATTCCATCAGTATTTTGGATGGGCTGAAGCTAAATGCATTTGCAGCAATATTCACTGTTCTAGCAGGTAATGTATTGATACCACCTCTGATGTTCATGTATGCAAAAATAAGAATGAATTGGACTAATAAACAAAACCTTTCTCTGATGGGTTACACCAACCCTTCCTGTTGTCATTATGTCTCACGCACCTGGGCAGGAGACCACTGCAGACTCAACTCAGGACTTGTTTACATTGTGGGAACTGGGTGTGCTGAATGAGAACTGGTCTTCATGTGACCTGATCTGCATAGTAACCTTTTCTCTATGCAATTGACACTTTGTTGTAATGCATGGAGATTCCAAAACTCACAATACTGAGACTGAGCTTCAGTGCCAATGAAGAATGAATCACTGGAATATCTGGTGCTCCTCTGGGAATTCTCCACATCTTTTAGAAGGAATTTCTATGTGAGAAGTAAAGTCATGCATTTCAGCTGTGGAGTGAAATGATACTAAGGGGACATATTCAGACTATTTCCATGTGTTCATACATGAACAAAGCCCCATACAGATATGTTTTTAGGCATGCATTTTGAAACTTGTCCATTCCTAAAGATCCCTTTCATGTGGTGCAACACTCTCAAGCCAAAGCCATCCAGTTGGTTGGATTAGGAATACCACAACTCTTTCTTATCCAGACAGATGCAAACCATGAAGGCTAAGTCTTCTCAGTCAGACAAACCCTGACTGAGGGAAGTCAGACAGACACTAAAGTCTGAAGGAAAGATGGGGCCCATACATTATTCATTGCAAATCTATAACCAAAGCATCTCAACAAAATGGATTTGGTATAGAACAACGATTTTCAACCTTTTCTATTTCGTGGCTCACTGAGAAGACATTACAATTGTCAATGCACACCAACAGTTTTTTGACAATTGACAAGGCACATTGCTCTGCTGGCCAAGGGCTCACATCCCCCAATGGCCCTACTAATGACCCTGCTCCAAACTCCCATGGCACACCTGCAGACCATTTGTGGCACACCAGTGTGCTACGGCACAGTGGTTGAAAACTGCTGAGCTAGCGAAAGGTTTCATTTTTAGATGTTTCTTCAGCTTTTTTCTGGAACTTATATAGTGGCTACCTTTGTATTGTGTTGAATATTGCAGGTCTCCTAGGAATGGTGGCTCACATGATGTATACAACTGTATTTCAAATGACGGTCAATCTTGGTCCAGAAGACTGGCGTCCACAGACCTGGGACTATGGCTGGTCCTACTGGTAATGGGGGGGGGACCATAATGAAAGTGTCTTTCATGAGATTTGTTTTGATTAGTTTATGCCTATTGGTGCATAGCATCCAGGTGGCAATGTCTGCGTGTATGCCCTTTGCTGCTTTACAAATGTTTACTTCATGAGTAACGAAGGTATACTGATAGTAGCAACAGAGTAGGCTGTTGTAAAGAACCAAGGGGGGAATAGGAGAAATAATCTAACCATAATCCTAGTATAGACACCTGTGAAATTACCTTTTGTCAATGAGATATTGCAAGAAGAAACTCAGGTCTGCACACATTCTCTGGCAACTTCCTTGTGAGAACGCCATGACATTGGCTTCCTCATGAAGAAACTGCTTGAATCAGCATATAAGGTGGCTATGCTGTACCCCAAAACTAGAGCCAATAGGGCAAAACTGATGCCATTTTTTGATTCAGCACCTAAAACATATCCTAAATTCATTTAAACATCATTGGCAACTTTAAAAAGTGTGTGTTTTTTGTAGGCCTGTGATAATTCTACCTTCTAGCCCTAGGTATCCCATAAGGATGTGTGGAAAAGAATTGCTGTGCTCCAGATTAGAGATGCTGCGAAATTTTGTAACATTTGTAGAGAGAAAATAAAAGCTTTATGTTCCCTGAACTTTCCCATGAACCTTGAGAGGTTCCAAAGTTCCCATGGCTTTACACAGTATTTGGGAAATACTTCTCCTGGATGATTCACCATTGCAGTGTTTCTCAGTCAGTGGGTGTTGACCACCAGTGGTACTTGAGGTGATGTCTGGTGGTACGCGTGGGACTTTCAGACTCCCACCAACTTGCAAAGAGACTGGCAATGCAACGCAACAAGCAGCAGTAAGAGGCTTGGCTCGGCAGGCAGCGCTCCAGCATGCACTTTTCACATGCTCGGAAAAGTCCTCCTGTCTGCCCTGAGCCTCTTACTGGTGTTAGTCACATTGCACCTGGCAAATCCAAAAGTAACTGGCAATGATATCATCAGAAGTTACTTCCGGTGGTACTTCCAATAGGTGGACCATGCAAAGTGGTACAGCAGGGATCACTGAGAAACACTGCTCTACTGTATAGGTCCACAGATCCTGCTTTTCAGTTCCATAATACTAACCACTGGTGTTACCACTACAGCTTTTAGAGTGGGCTTCCTAGGGAATTATTGTCACTAGCAGCTGCATAGTCCCCTCCTCTAAGCCTAGCTTTGTTGTGGGTAAGGGCAAGAAATTGATAGTAGAGTATGTTGGCCATGCTTAGGTGGAAAATGTGAGGTTAGTTGGTAAAGCTGTGAGCCTCTGGGTAACCCACCACTGGCAATTATGAGTATTGTAGAAGAAGATTTGGATATTGGGGGAAGGGAAGCATAAAGACTATAACTTTGACTGATGAAGAGGAAGAAGGTCAGCTGGCATCAGGTAGCAAATTAGAAGTTCTAAGCAAGGAAAAAATGGCACAGAGACAAACTGAGCGGCAAACACAATTGTTTGGTGTGGTTGGGATTTGGGTCCCCCTCTCTGGAAGCACACCTTTCATACCAAAAATGTGAACAGGTGAACATTTGGTACATCTCTTGAAATAAATATAAAAGCATAGGCCCTTTTTTATTAGCATGCTTCCAACATTGCTCCCATGTTTTCAGAACTATTGCCACACTTACAAGAGTTGGAAAATGAAAACATGCTTTTTCTTTTCTCTTTTAATAAAAGTTCAGTTTTTAGAATTATAGCAGAAGCCAACTAGCAGCCCAAAAATGCTCTGGGGCTTCATGTAACTTTCAGAGTAGTAGTTTAATGTGTACGTGTGCACGTGCAATTTCTCCATTTTTACTAATTACTGTTTCCATTGACAGTCTTGCATGGGGCTCTTTTGCCTGCTGTATGGCTTCCTCTGTGACCACAATGAACAGATACACAAAAACTATTCTGGAATTTAAATATAAACAGAAGAGGCTGGAGAGAAGTTTAAAGGCTAAACCCAAGACTCCTGATCCAGAAAAAGCATGGAAGATGTACACCGACACCATCCACAGCACAACTGAGGACTTTATGCATCACCTGGTGGACATGCGCAGTCCAACCAATCCTACAGCATTTGCAGAGTTAAATAATACCCCCCTGGCACATTGTGAAGAATATTGCTAAACATGAGGCACCTGTTTCTTCTGGGGAGCAGCCAATGTTTCCTGGATGCATTCTTTTGTATGTTCAGAAGTAATATTGTAACTGCAAAACATGCTGGTGATTTACAAAAAGAACGCAAAAAGGAAAGCTTTGTTCCTTCTTAATTCCCTTTCTTCTCCTTGATTGAGGACAAGAGCCAGACAAAGTTCAGCTCTTTGAAATGTGACTTACTGCCCAATCCTAGTCTACACTGGAACAGGGAGGTCACCTGGCCTGCCCCATATCCAACATGGGGTTGGGGCTGTCTGCAGCTCAACCTAGGGCAAAGGGAATTCATTCCCTTACCCTGGGTAATGCAGCAGCAGCCCCAGTGGGTCTACTGAAGAGGTGGCGCAGATCTAAGCAGCCCAGTGCTTTGTCAAGTTGCCCAGGAGTGGGGTTAGAACCAGGCACATGGGGTGGATCCTGGCTCCAACTCCTGTTCGGCCCTGGCCCACCCATGGGTCTGCCTGCTGCGCATCCTCCCCCATCCAGGAACATCTTGGTTCCACCCTCCCCTGCCCTTTCCAGACCCCCATGCTGGCCCAACACAGTTGGCATGACCTCACATTTCCTCTGGCACAATGGCCCCGAGGTGGCCTCCGGAGGCTGGCGCACATCCATGCACTGGCCTCCCGGCTCCTGAGTCTTTGCAGAAGTACCTTTTGTGACACTCCAAGGCCGGCACAAGGGACATGTGCCAGACTAGCACAAGGTTAGGATTTCCCCCTTACTAAGATTTTAGTCCCTACTTAACTCTTTCATTTAAATCAAAGGAAATTTAAAGTGGATATTGCCCTTGAACTGAAATCTTGGCACACAGTGTGTTTTGAGCTTGTTTATCATTTATATAACACATTCAGAAGAACCTCAAAATGAAGCTAAACAGTGCTGAACTGCACAGAGAGAGATTTTTTAGAAGCCACCTTTTTAGTTCCATTCTGCTATACAAAGTGCATCATGCATTACCCATTCAGGAGTTGATCCTCTTTTGCTTTAGGATGTCTTCCAAGGTTTTGCTGTGTCAAGTTTACCTAGCCATCTCTCATTAGTGCTCAGTTTTGTAACTCTGAACATGGTTTCACCTGAGAAACGTCCATGCACTTTTTTAATAATACCCACTGAGGCGCTTGGAAAAGTTCTCTAACAGCAAGGTAATGGAAAAAAATTTCTGCATCCTAACTTTCTGGTGCCAAGGAATTCCCAGAGCAGGTAATTACGATCTGACAAGTAAATGTCATCTGTTGGGATTTATACTTTTGGTTGCAGAGAAAGGTGAATGTAAACAAAGGAAATAACTCTACATTACTAAGGATTAATGGCCCAATCCTGTGGATCACATTTATCAGCCTTGCATGAGTAATACTGTAAGTTTGTGCTGTGGCACAAACAATGGCAACCATCATTTGGTGAGTTGGACAAGATGCCTGACATGTCATCACCAGTAAACGAAAGCTGGAGGGTCACCCAGGGTAGTACCCAGCTACTAGTAGATGGCTCCCTGATCCCTGCTTTACTCTTTTTTGTTAGGGAAAGTGATAGGTGACTGACTGCCACCATCCAAAGCCAGGGGATCCCAGACAGAAAGCTGTAGCTTTGGAAAGTCCCCTCTTTCAGATGAACAGGAAACCCCCAACTCAGGGGAAATTCTCCTTAAAAATCAAACAGTAGTGAAACTAGAGTGATCTTAGCAAGTGTAGCAACCCACTTCCACCCAGATGAATATGGCCTGGGCCTATTAGCTAATCAGATGGACTTGGATGCCCAGACAGCTGTTGCATGCCAATTCTGGCAGGAGGTGGTGCAAGTTGAAGGAGACCCATAGGGACTGCAGTGGGTTACCTAGGGGTAAGGGGAAGCGTTTCCCATTACCTTTGGCTGAGCCACTTTGGAGCCCTATCTTGTGCTAGATACAGCGCAGGCCTCCTGGCCTGCCTTTTCCAGCACAAGATAGGATTGTGCTGACAGCAGCACTACACAAAGTAAGGAAATGATCCTACTCTTACCCTGCATGTGCTCAATCTTGTCTGATCTCGGAAGCTAAGCAGGGTCAGGCCTGGTTAGTACTTGGATGGGAGACCACCTGGGAATACTGGGTGCTGTTGGCTTATACCATAGTCTTTCGAGACTGAAGGTTGCCAACCATGATCAATGTTTTCATTTAGTTTCAATCTTGCTCATGCCAAGTTAAACAATTAAAAACTTGTTTTAAAATATAGTAACATGGTTTGTAGGAAAATTTATGAAAGAAGGAGGGCAATCAGGCCTCTTGCCCTGGACCCAATGCCAGCTCTTAGCAGCCTTGTGGATTCTTTAGTGATGGATTAACACAGGAAGAAACAGCTTTCTTGCAGTCATTTCACAGGCTCTGTCCATCAGCAGGGCTTACAAGATACACTGGGAAGGACTGGGAGTTTCTTAGAATTCTCACTGACCAAACCTGTCACTGGGACTCATGGAGGGCAATTAGCATTCATTGTTTTGGCCTAGATGGCTTTAAAAGGAAATTGGACAGATTTATGGAGGAAAAGTTCATCACAGATTTCAGTGACTTATAACTAAAAATAGATAAGTGAAGCAACAGCTTAGCCTTCTGTTTATTTAAATGTTTAAAGATCAATTATCATCAGCATGGGATGAGGAATACAGGACAGTTATGTACTGTACACAGCTATGTACACGCACACCCCTCTCCAAGAATAGCTGTGAGCTTTTCTGCTATGAGGTGAACTCTGTTTCTCCTCAGCTGATGTATTTACCTGGTCCTTCCTCAAGCATCAATATTCTTCCCCGCTTCCATGTTTCTTGCTGTCGGAAACCTTTTCTTTTCCAGACACCCAACACGTTTGACCATATAAACATTTATTCAGTGCCTTTATTAGCTGCTATTGTTATTTTTCCTCAAGTCAAGCCATTCAGAGCAGTGACATGAGGTCCAGGTGTCAGCTATTCCAAGAGTGGCAAAAAAAAAACTCCCCAAATTTTGCTAAAATTTCCAAGAATGCCAAAAACGGTATTAAGAAAGTGCATTAAGTTGCGTGTGTTGCTAAAATTTGATTTATATAAATATTTGCACATGCAAAACTCAATAATAATAAATCCTTCAATACTTTTGGTAATTTATTCTCAAAGTACAAATTGATTATTTTCAACTTTACAGCTACCTGAAAAAATGATAAACTCATGACTCACAGCCCAATCCTGAGCTGCCTGGGGCACTCAGGCTTGGCGGCACAGAGAATGGCTGCCGCCAGATCCTGCGCACCCCGGGCTACTGCAGGAGGCGCCTCGGGAGAAGGGGACTTTAGTCCCCTTCCTCTGGGTAAGGTAAGCAACCATGCAATGGGGCTACTCACTGTACTGACAACCAAAAGGTTGGCGGTAAAGGCGCTCGTAAAGGGCTCTGAGCCCTCCATGAGCACCTTGGATCCTGCGGAGCAGAGCTCTGCGGACCCACCTCCCTCCCTCCCCTAGCACGCCTCCAGCCCGCCCCCTCCCTGCATCATGCCTCTGCGTCACGACTCCCCCCGCCATCTCTCCACCCCCGCCGGCCTCCCCGCTCCCTGGAACACCTCCTCCCCGCTCCCGTCCCTGCCCCCACTTACTTGCTCAGTTGCTTGCGAGTTTGATTCACTTCTAAAGTGAGTACATCTGTTCCAAAAGGGGTGAGTCCAGGTCCACAGCCACCTCACCATTCAAGCTATGGACATTTGTGTGCAGCTGAAGAGGGAAGATGATAAGAGCCTCTAACAAGGGCCATACATTTTCTCAGCAGCCATCCTGTCTATATGGGAGTGATATGATGCTGCCAGATTCCTTATCATGGCCATGGCCCTGGGAGCCATGTCTTCTGAGTAGACATGCAAAGGCTTGGGCTCTCAAAGAGTCCATTAAATGGTCAAAGAAAAAATAGTATATTTATTAATATATAAATTGTATCTTGTTTCTAATAAATGGGAGCCTCATAAAACAATATTTTCCTTTTGACTAGAAACTCCGTTTGCTTTGACAGCTGTGCAATCTTGCCAATTTTAGTGAGCCATTCTTTAAGTGAGGAAACAGATATGTCTCTCCTGCTCGATTTTATAGCTGGCAAAAGATTTCATCCTAAACACTCTCGTACTATGTTCAATTATCTATATTTCTCAGTGTGCTATCAGTGGAGCCAAAGGTATAATATGCTGATCATAAATATTGCTCAAAGAATCTTCTTCCAGAATTGTTGAACATTTCCAGCAAGAGTGGGAAAAAATTCAGTCCTTTGTCTGCATTTCCAGCACGTATCTTTGGTGATTTCATAGTTCAATTCCATTTATAAGGGGTCGGGTCCGAGTGATAGAAAATTGTAAAGTGTTTTTATAGGAGAATAGACAGTTTGCTGTGTAAAGACATTTTTCCTCATCTGAGATGAGATTGAATTATCTAACACCTTTCCCCATCTGGACTGAAAACTATTATCAAGGAGCAGTAGTTGTGGTTCCAGGATTTTCAAACTGACAGCTTGTTCAAGCTACAATTGCTTTTCAGTTTAAGGTGGGGAGTTTTCAACATGGGAAGGTTTGTTGTTTAACAATGATTTCATAAAAAGCAGTTTGTTCCCCAGTATGTAAGTTGTTATTAAACTATAAAACAAGATGTCTGTCAATTATTGTTAGAAGCTGATTTAGGGAAAAATGTGTGTGTTTTGCCAAATTCCCAGTCCAAACTCCATCTATAGAACCTATGCTCACTTTAAACTGATTTGCTCCCCTTTGTTCCACAACAGTGGCCCTAGTTTTGCACTGCAGGACCCCATCACCAGGATAGCTTTTGCTTGTTTAACCTACAGAGGTCCTCCTCTCTTGCCAGCAACTTCTCCAGCCACCATAGCAACACCTTGGTCCTCAGCCAGTCTTGGGCATGGCAGCCACACACCAGTCTCCAGTGGTCTCTGTTCCAGCAATCCTCAGAAGTCCATTCACCTATCCGTCCATTAGCCAGTTAGTCCATTGGTCAGTCAACAGGTCCAGGTCCATCAGCTATTCCATTAATCCATCAGTTTACTTCTCTCTCCTCCAAGCTCCTTCCTTCTGGCAGGTGATGCTTTTAACCCTGAGGGCCTTTCGCCTCCAAGTGGCTGCAGCTGTACAGCACACATACTGCAATCTAAGGCCCTGGTATTAACCCCATGCTTGCCTGCCAGAGCAAGGGGCCACTGTTGATACCACACCCTGTCTCCTCGAGGGATCTTGCACATTTCCATTACAATGTGTTGTGGAATCCAGGAAGTGTAATAAAAGATGTTTTATTGATGGTATGTAACACCAGCCAGGCAGAGTATAAACTTCTGATTCAGCAGTTTTAAATGTTGGAAGTGGAGCTGAATGTTGACATTTATAATGGAGTTGATGCAATCAAATCCAAACCTTTTGATATCAGTTCCTATGTGTTACCTCACAAATCACTAAAATAAATCTCAAGGTTGATCCAATGACTCTTTTATTAAAACAGTCTGTTGCAGTACGCAGCCGACACCGCAGCTCCAGAGACCCAAGGTCAGGCAAGTACTCCCGGGAAATAAGGAGACACACGGCAGTTCCACCACCAGATGTTCCTTTACTTGCAGTATGTACAATATTTACAGTTCAAAGGCAGCTTTAGCAAGCAAACAGGATAGCTAGCTCTCTTTCTCGACACTCTGATCACGATCCACACCGACGTAGCTTCCCGCAGACACTCCACATATCATCTCCCACATAGCAGCTTGCACAGGCTACAGTATATACTGGCACTGGCCAATGAGAGGCAGGCTACAGTCTGGTGATCCTATGACTCACCATCTGGTGACACATCGGGTGACAAGGTGTTGCATCAGCCACTCCCATGATGCTACACTGTATGCAGGCCAAGACATCAGGGCCTTGCTCTACCCAGCCTGTAAATTCTCTACAGCATATAGCATAACACAGTCCCATCCCGTCCCGTCCCCCACCATAGGATGCAGAATGCACTCTAAATCTTCACCACAATGTAACATTGTAATGGCTTCCTGCAGTAAATGGAGCAATTAGGTTTATCAGTCATTACAATTACAGTACTCTGTATAAAACAAACTGATACAGACTTTTTCCTATCAGGAGCTTCTTCTCATCCATAAAGTTACAATTTTCAAGCTACTGCACCAGGAATAGTGCAATGGTAAATGGTGAAAGAAACTTTCTCATTGCTCCACAGAAATAACCGATTGCTTGCAGCCTCACAACTCCAAAGACTTGTCAGCTTTGGCCTGGCTTTGTGACTCTCTTATAGGTTACTCCTTGCCAAGAATGTATGTTGGTTGGGTGGCTTGCATACGATCGATTTCTGTAACCACTTCTGAAACAAGGTTGTTTATCTAAGAAAACAGCTGCAGGCAGCCAAACAACTTCCCTCAGAAGTCAGCTGCTTGTTTTGGACAAAGTGACATACACAGAGAGACATCTAAAGGTACCTAAACGTAGTGCAATGAATAATATCTATGATTTAAATTTCATCCAAGAATATGCAGGAAATGTCTGCACCCAGACAGCCCAGAATTTCTGGCCATTCAGTTTCATCGAGTGATCCCAGATTGTGGTGTCATAGGGAAGGGAAACAAATTCTCTCTAGCCACTTTATCCATGTCATAAATTAATATTATAACTATCACATTCCTTCCACACTTAGGGCCCAATCCTATCCAACTTTCCAGCATCAGTGTAGCCACAATGCAGCCCCGAGGTAAGGAAACAAATGTTCCCATATCTTGGGGAGGCCTCTGTGACTGCCTTCCCACCACAGGATGCAGTGCACACCCCATTGGCATGGCTACACTGCCACTGGAAAATTGGATAGGATTGGGCCCTAAATCACCTTTTTTGAAACTAAGAGCCCAGTCCTAATGGTATGCTGTGCTGTGATGCAGTGGGGCTGGTGCAGCCTCTGCTGCATCCAGTATGGGAATAGAGGCTGCTGGAGGTCTCCTTGGGGAAAGGAACATTTGTCTCCTTACCCTGGGTAAAGCCCCTCTAGTGAGCTTTTTGGAACAATTCCAGCAATATCACTGGCACAAATCTGGCCTGTCCCATGTTGGGCTCTTAGGCCCAGGAGGTGGGATAGGATGTGGAGGTAGCTGTAGCTGCCCCCCCCCCCCGGTCCAACAGAGTACCTGCTCTAGCAGGAATGTGGCAGTGGCAGGCCAGCTCAAGTCTTGCTGTCAATGCTGCAGGCCTCCATGCTGCAGCAACATGCCTTACACACAATTTTGTTTTGTTTTTGTTAACGTGTTTGCGACAGTGCATGTGCTCATTCCACTGGTGCTAGCCAGCATAGGATTGGGCTGTAAATATCACCTTTCCCCACACTTCTTGAAGCACTTTAAGGTGCTTTATACCTTACTTAGATCAGGTTTCTGCAGCTTTTCCATCACTACAATATTGGATGTTATAAAATATGCATGACGCTATAAACTTCTGTTACTTTCTTCCCCATGCTAACTCCCACTTCAGCTGTCCACTTTTTGTCAACTAAATAGCTGGAAACTCAGAGGGAAGTGCTTTGCCGATTGAGTATTTTGATGGTTTCTTTCTGCATCTTTTCCAATTCTACATTATCTTTTTAAAATGAATACTTAGTACTTTCAAAGAAAGTTCTCAAAGACTCCAATCTTACTCTTACCCCACTGCTGTTGACGCAGCGGTGCCAAAATGGCTACTGCTCCATCCTGTAGGACTGCAGCTGTACAGGTCTCATCTGGGTAAGGGAATAATTACCTGGGGGTAAGCCTCCACAGTGCAAGGAGGTCTACTTGAACCTGTGCCAGGTCCAAGTAGACTCCCTTGCACTGTGGAGGCTTACCCTGTGTGGACGTGCACCACAGGGTCGGGTCTGGAAAGGGGAATAGGATTTAGACCCACCACTGCCAGCAAACCCACCCCCTTCCTGGACTCAATCTGCTCATCCCCTGCCCCATCCCACCCTGCCCACCCCATTCCTTCCACCCCCCTCCCACCTCCCCTGCCACTTTACCTCCTTTGGTAGCATCAAATTGCTCTGGAGCACACAGGAATGCTCTGACCTTCCTGCTGCTGCTCCAGCAGTGTGCAGCTTCACACACTGGCAGAGTGGATTTTACAGCTGGCACTATAGCTGTTTTATGGCAGGCAGCACGAGTGGAAGAAGTGTGCTGATGACTGATTGGCCCAGGTAGGATTGGGCTGAAAGTGGTTTAAACAACATAGGAATCAGAAGATTATATTTGCTTTCTTATCTTCAGTCTCTTTCCTTAAGTAAAACAAAGCAAAACTTCACAACATGGAATCTGGTCCTTTCACTGCTACTACAGTATATGCTCATTTGATTATTTGATTGCACTGTCCAAGCATGATGTCAATGATTCCATGACTTTCCTGAATAGTGATGATCAGATCAATCCCCATCAGTTTGAATATGTTAGAACTTTTTGCTTTTTGTTAGAGCTTTTCGTAAATCATTTAACACCTACTTTCAGGACCATTGTGCTGGACCACTTTGTTCTGGACCATTGTGCTGTGCTTTCAGTGCTAGACCAAGCATTGGCCTGACCTGGTCTGAGAGATCTTGGAGCAAAGGGCAGAAGAAGGAGGTCTTTTGATGCCATTGTTTAAACAAACTCTGAAGAGAATCACATGTGCCTAACTATAAAGTGGCTCCTCTCAATGATGCTGTGTCTAGTTTCTCCCTAAGTGAATTTCTGCCCATGTAAATGCTCCAAACCTGGACTTGGAATAAGCTTCTTTAACGCATTTTAGCCTGGCCCACAGGTGTACACATTTGGTCCCTGTTGTGTATATTCAACATTGGGCAGAAATGGCTTAAAAAAGAAAAATACCTGTATTATAAAAATGCAATGTGCTGTGGGAGATAATAACACTGATAACTTTTGGTCAAGTAGGCACTGAAGCTCCGACTGGACCAATAAACTATGGCCATCTATTTAGTGCATGCAGAGGGCACTTAGTTTCTGAGGCAGAGTTTCAAGGTCAGCTGTGAGGAGTGCACATCATCGGTCTGAAAAAACGATGTAACTTGATCACACGAATGTTCACTTCAGAGTAAGCCCTACTGAAATCAGACAGAACTACTTCCAAATAAGAGTTCTGATCTATATGCAAGGAGCACCAAAAATTTCACATTCAGATGTCTGATTTCTATAATGCAAATAAAGAATGCAAAGTTGGCAAACATGCTTAATTTACCTAATTTATTCTGTTGCAAAATTTCAAATTTGTTCAAGTGATAGATTAATTGAAGGAAAACAATGGAATGGGGCACCAGAAGGAAATGCATGTTTGAGAGTGGAAAGGAGAGGAAACAGATGGAAGACATTTAACATTCTGATTCCTAAAAGCCCTAAACAAATCTATTTTGTATCTTGAGCCTACAGCCAAAATGCTGCTCATACATTTACCCCTCCTCCCATGACTATATGTGTATTGGAATTGCGGAAGATATTACCGAGGAGATAGGGTGTGGTGTCCACAGTGCCCCTTGCTCTAAGTGAATGCAGGATTAAGGCCCAGGTGGTAGCTGGAGGTGTGCTGCACAGCTGCAGCCACTAGAGGCTAAACGAGATCCCTCAGGATATAAGGAGCACCTGAGATAGGAAGGAGTGTGGGTTTTGAAGGAGTGTAGGTTGGAGGTAGGAAAGGAGACTGACTGGGTTTATGGAATTGGATTGTGACTGGACTTTGGCTTTGGACTTTGATTTGGATACCCTGATGGATTGGACTGACCTACCTGGAACCTGACGGATTGGACAGTGACTTGGCTTATTGGCAACTCTGATTGGACTGGCTTGCAAGGCCCAGTGGCTTGGGATTTGGCAAAACAATTGGTACCAGAAGTGGGGTACAAGCCCAAGGCAAGTAGTATCCCCTTGTCTAACAAGAGAGCAAGCAAATGGATCTCTGGCAGATCTGGGAGGCCCTGGACCTTGCTATATGGAAAGCAAATGCTCCTGTCCTATTATGGAATGTCTGGGCTACTTTGAGCATTCTTTGGACCATTTTCCAGATGGTGCAGTATATGGGAGGACTCATTAAATATGGCATCCTTTCCCTGAAAAGGCTCAGGGGGTCAGGTGGGGAGGATGTGGAGAAGAGAATTCTGAGAGAGGAAGTTGCCAAGTTAAAAGGGCTAATTTGCATTGAAAGAGAGAAAAATCTCACATATGTGAAGGCCTTTGCAAATGCCCACAAAGATATAAAGGCTGCAGAGAGCCTGTATAATGCACAGGCAGGATGCCTGGTTGAACTGAAGTGCCGGTCTGGACTAGAGATAAAGGGGTGGGGCTGCAGGAGCAGCAAAGAGGGCCTCTTTGACTCTTTTCAGGCTGGCAGATTGGGAAACACTGTGTTTGTTGCCAATTTGAAGTACAAAGTTGGCTGGAAGAAACTGAAGGATGTGTTCAGCATGGCCGGTGTGGTTGTCCGTGCGGACATTTTTAAAGACAAAGATGGCAGAAGTCGTGGGATTGGCACTGTGACTTTTGAGCAAGTAATTGAAGCTGTCCAGGCCATCTCCATGTTCAATGGACAGTTGCTGTTTGGTAGACAGATGCATGTGAAGATGGATGTACGAGCCTTACCAAACAGAGACTGCTCCCCTCCAAAGCAACCCCAGCAGCTTCCTCATGGACTTGGGGGCATTGGTATGGGGCTGGGACCAGGAGGGATACCTATTATTGCAAACCACTTGACCAAGGGCCTGGGGATAGGCAACTTGGGACCTGGAACAACGGGTATGGAAAGCTTGGATTTTAGGATGAATAAAATGGGAGGAATGGAAGGCCCTTTCCATGGCATGGAGACTTTGGGCCATTATCCTCCTAGAATGGGGCTTGGCAGGATGAATAAAATGGGCTTTGCCACTGGAGGTGGGTTTGAAAGAGGCTCCCCAAGAAATGGAATGGGAATGCTTCATAGTTTTGGGGATGCCCTAGAGAGGGAAACAGATGGAGGTGGAGGAGCCAGCATGCCTGCAGTTAATAGGATGGCCTCTGGACTTAATTGCAGGACCACTGGGATTGATAGGTTGCCCTCTGGGATGGGGCATGATATAGCAAATGGGCACCAGGATGGATTGGACTGTATGGGAGCTTCAGCAACCAGCATGGAAAAGATGAGGCAGAGCAAGGGGTGGATGGCCCAAGAAAAAGAGCAAGTGATCAAGGGAACCACTGTGACACCAAGGGGTGGAGTGTATTGGAATTGCGGAAGATATTACCGAGGAGATAGGGTGTGGTGTCCACAGTGCCCCTTGCTCTAAGTGAATGCAGGATTAAGGCCCAGGTGGTAGCTGGAGGTGTGCTGCACAGCTGCAGCCACTAGAGGCTAAAGGAGATCCCTCAGGATATAAGGAGCACCTGAGATAGGAAGGAGTGTGGGTTTTGAAGGAGTGTAGGTTGGAGGTAGGAAAGGAGACTGACTGACTGGGTTTATGGAATTGGATTGTGACTGGACTTTGGCTTTGGACTTTGATTTGGATACCCTGACGGATTGGACTGACCTACCTGGAACCTGACGGATTGGACAGTGACTTGGCTTATTGGCAACTCTGATTGGACTGGCTTGCAAGGCCCAGTGGCTTGGGATTTGGCAAAACAATATGGCTTAGAAAACAGGGGAATTTTTAAGATAGGAGTTTTCGGATCCTAGTTTTTTCAGTACCGAGAAGACATGTCGGGGGAGCACCAGTTGGTCGGCAGTGTTGATCAGCGGTGAGGCTTTTTAGGATGGGGGGAGGGCAGGCCGGAGGGAGGATCAGGCCTGGGAGTGGGGCAGAAATGGCAGCAGAGGCTGCCGCTGAATCCTTAACCCTCTCCCAAGCCACAGAGTCTGACACGGGTCTCCTCTGCGCCCGCTTAATAGCCTGGGCTCGACACAGGGTAAGAGAACCAGGGTTCCCTCCCCCTGAGGAGACATCGGGCAGCTTCCCTGGCCCCGCAGGATACAGTTGCAGCCATTTCGGTGCTGCTGCCCCTCCAAGTGCTGAGGAAGGACAGGATTGGTCCCCAAATGTTACTGAATACAATGGGCTTACTTCTGAGTAAAATAAATAACACCATTTACAAACACCTCTAGCTATAGGATTTACTAAGCAGCCTTGGTAAGGTAGTACATATAACTCAAAGTGCTGTGGGTATTCCAGTATGCACATACTGCTCCAGCAAAGCAGGCATCCTCAACCTATGCCTGCTGTGACCAGTTTATTGTGACTGCGTTGCTTGTAATATGGAGTGGTTTTGCAGTCCTTCTGGGCCAGCACAAGGGACTTGTGCCGGCTCATCCCAGGGTCAGAATTGAGCCCTTAGGGCACAATCCTAACCAGTAAATCCTATTTTATTTAGTGGGGCTTACTCTCAGGAAAGTGAGGTTAGGATTGCAGCTTTAGGGCGCAATCCTAACCAACTTTCCAGCACTGACATAGCTGTGCCAATGTGGCATGCACTGCATCCTGCAGTAGGAAAGCAGTCATGGAGGCCTTCTCAAGGTAACGGCATATTTGTTACCTTACCTTGGGTCTGCATTGCAGCTAGGTCAGTGCTGGAAAGTTGGTTAGGATTGTGCCTTAAGTGTCTCTGGGCACAACCTTTGTGGTTCATGCACAGCCCACTCCTAACCAACTTTCCAGTGCTGATGCCAGCAATGCCAAGGGAGTGCACACTGCATTTTGTGGGGGGGGGGGGGGGCTAGTCACAGAGGTATCCTCAAGGTAAGGGGATGTTTGTTCCCTTACCTCTGGGCTGCATCATCACTGGGAAGTTGGTTAACTTTTTATATTGCCAGGTTGTATTCTGGGCCCTCCATATAGATCACATTACACCACAGCTGAAGGGAAAAAAATGTAAGCAGCCTATAAGCCCATTCTCCTAAGGGTCTGAATACTCTCTCCATTTTTGAATGTTGATAATGGGCTGCTTGTGATTGACAGTACCATTCTGTGGCAGTTAGAATCAATTAGAATCAGAATCTGGCAGTGGCAATTAGTGAGTGTGAGGAGAGCCTGCAAGGGAAGAGAGTGTAGCCAGAGTAGGGAGTGACAGAAACTAGACAAAGAGGCTTTTCACCTATTAATAGTTGGGCAGCCCAATCCTCCCTAAATCCCTGCAGGATGTTTCTGCTGCATCCTGTGGGGGATTTTTGGCTGCTGGAGGTTTCCTCAGGGTAAGCCCCAGCAGCTGAAAGGGGTCAACTTGGACCTGTACCAGCAATACCACTGGCGCAAGTCTGTGTTGATCTATTGCGGTGTGTCAGACCCAGGAAGGGGGTTGGGATTCAATGTGCACTGCCAACACTGAACTTGCCCCTTCCTAGCCTGATACATCCACTCCCTCCCCATTCCACCCTCCCCAATCTGTTCAATCCCCTTCCCACCCTCCCCCCTGTATCCAATTCCACCCCCTATACCAGGCTTACCTGCTCCAGAAGGCCTCCATTGCACTGCCAGTGTGCACAGGAAGGCTCTGGCCTTCCTGTTGGTGTGATTATTACAAGCCACAACACCTGAATTTGAAAGAAGGACATTTAGAACATCAAAAATCTGTCCAATGATATGACTAAAATACCAATTCCAGACATTAATGGAAGAAACTTGGTAAGTCTTTTCCAAGAGCCTGAGGTAATTTTTTTACCAGAACCTCTATCGGCCTGGTTATGACAGGTGCAATATCTTTCAAGAAACTCTTGGACTTCGAAGAGCTTCTGTTCTGCAATCAACCCACATTTGACAAAAATGTTCATATGTTTGACTTTAGCAATGCCCATACTTGTGAGCAGATATGGACAAAGAGGATGTACCAAAGCTTCTCTGAGAGTGGTAACACAGAAGAGCAAGATAATGTATCTTAATAAGGGACAAAATTAAAGAAATAGAAGTTTCCTTACAAAGAAGTTACACAAGTTTTGAGAAACTACTCCAGAATAAGTACAGTCAGTCCTTGTTATCCACTACGGTTAGGTTCCTGGACAACCTTGTGGATACTGAAGTAGCAGATACCAAATCATTGAACCAATGGGAAAAGTGGGGTTCCAGGGGACCCTCTTTACCATATACTCTATGAATCTGAATCTTGAAGCCTATGGGGCTGGTTGATAGGGAGGGCTCATCCACATTTCCAACATTCCTCCTCCATTCTGGATATTCCTCAATGCATTTAAGGTTGCTGGCCCAACAATGAGGCCTCAGAGTTCAGCAGTGGGGAGGGGATTTCTTCACCAGTCCTCCTCCATCACCTGTCTCTTGGCTCCTTCCCTGGGCTTGCATCAGCCCCAGAGCAGGTAGTCTTCCAGAGACCTCTGATCATTGACCTCTGATCATCGCCAGGGTTGTGAAGATTCAGCTGGAGTCCTCGACATGGTGCCCAAGACAGTGGGGCAAGTCTGGAAATGGACACAGATGTGTCCAGTGATTCTCCATGGGCCAATATCAATGCAAATCAGATGCAGCACTGGTACAGTATTAGCAGATAATGTGAACAGAGGTGTGGATAATGAGAGTATATTAGATAATGAGAGAGATTGCCAATTCTGCCCTTCGCAGATAAGCGAATTCACATATAAAAAGAACTGACTGTAACATGACAACATAACTACTATTTTGATTTATTTCCAGAAGCTATGGAGATTCTTTATACCTGACTAACAACCATTCAGAGTTAGCCATTCAGAGTTCGAGCGAGGAAGGATCCAAACAACCATTATTTTCCCCCCAATACAATTATTGGATTGTATCCAATGGGTACAAGCCAGGAAACTAATTTCCACTGAAAACAATAGAATGGGCCTTAGTCATTGTAACTACCTTTTGTTGAATTGTACTTAATGACTTTTTATTGCAAGCCATGCCTTGTGGCTGGTACAAGTATCCCAGGTTCCAATCACTCTGAAGGTTATATTCAAGTAGGAGTACCCTTTACTAGGTCATTTGTTTGAGAGATCAGTAACATTATCAGTCCATGTGCTTAGCAATTTACAAAGTAACATCAGCAAAAGAGCAGTCTTTGCTCAAAAGTCTCCATTAAGCTGAAGAGGCGGTGGGGGTGGGACCAGACAAGAGAGGGGGAGGAGGAGTAGAAGGGAGTGTTGCAAATAACTGAACAGCAGGCTGAGAAGGAATGAGACAGGCAAGGGTAATAAGAGAGAAATGTGAGAAAATATAGTTACATAAGGGAGAAGATTTTAATTGCTTGCAAACTGTGCTTGAATTAGTACTGTAATTAAAACAACAATAAAGTCAAAAACAAACAGAGAAACAGCAATCAAATAAACAATTGGAAAAGGCAAACCAGACTCAGAGCCCATTTCTGGGCTCAGCGCACCGGCTCACCAGCAGCGTGCACTGTTGCAAACATGCCGAAAGGCATGTTTGCAGGTCATACTGCCAGGCCAGCACTGGTGGTAGCTCGGCGCTGGTCGGTGCCAGGCTACTGCTGGACAGACACACAACCTTCGCCACTTGGTCACGTGGATTGCTGACCAGTGGAGAGGTAAGCAGGGGCATGGGGGAAGGCAGGGAGGAGGTGTTCCAAGGAGGAGGGAGGCGGGTGGCAGGTGGGGAGGCGGGGGGAGGCCTGCCGGGGGGGGGGGGAGGAAGCTGGGAGGGAGGGAGGCGGGACCAGCAGAGCTTCCTTTCACTGGATCCAAAGCCTCTGTGTAGGATTTGCCGCCTTACACAGAGGCTCTTGATTCACTGCCTACTTTTGGGTTGTGGCGTCAGCCATTTTTGGCGTCACTGCAGCTGCATACCCTGGGCAGCTCAGGATTGGGCTGTCAGAAATCAGGGATGTCCAAAGAAAATTGTCCATTGTAGTAAAGATAAGTGAAGTATTTGGAGCTGGGTTGCATATTTTGCTTCGTATTTGCTGAGAACTGTAGTTGGTGACAAAGAGAGATAAGCTGAATTTTTCCATAATGTTGTTTTATAATAATATGAGATTGAGTTTGTCCCATTTTACAAGTGATGCCACATCTCTTTGCTGATTTTTGTGTAATTTTTATTTCTAGAAAATTTGAATGCTTTTTAAATTGGGTTCATATAAATATGTTAAGTTGATTGTATATCAGATATTAGTTGCTCCTGAAGAACAGTCTTTTGATTTAAATATGTTGGGACTCTAAAAAACAGCTTCTAGCATGCCTACAAGGGGTTATTGCCTCTTCGGTCCTAGCTGATGCCTTCTCTTCCTTTCTCATTCATTCTGCCAGAGCAGAAGTTTTGTAGGAGTGTGACTCAGTGGAACACTGAAATAATTAAGAGGGGGAAGTTACAAAAAGATGCCATGGGTGCCCTCACAGATACTGAGCAGGATTAGTCTTTGAGCAGTATTAGAAACGCACTTTTCCACAAACCTAGTCAAGTTCTAAAGTGACTGTTGAAGACCCTCTCATACATCTATGCAATCTTGAAGTTGCCTGTGCAAAATCCAGAAAAGGCACACTGCTGGAGTGACTTTGATTCAGTATGTCTCTGACTGCAAGGGAGGCATGAAGTTGGCTGCCTATGATAGACTCATGTTCCTGGTGAGACTATGTTTCCATTTGACAATTTTATTAGCACATTCTTCACTTCTTTGTTTCAAAGGCTGTAGATTAGAGGATTCATCATGGGGGTTACAACAGTGTAGAAGACAGACACGGCCTTATCCTGGCCTGTAGCAGAGCTCACTGAGTTGGGCTGCATGTAGGCAAAGAGTGCAGTACCAAAGAAAAGACTCACCACCAGCAGATGTGAGCCACAAGTTGAAACAGCCTGACGCCAACCCCTAGCAGAGCGGATGTGCAGGATGGCAATTGCAATACGGGCATAGGAGGCAGCAATAAGAATGAAAGGCAGAATTTGCAGAAGAAAATCAAAGATAATCACCAGGTCTGCCTCTGTGTTGTCAGCAGAGGCCAATTTGATGACTGCCGGTACCTCGCAGAAGAATTGGTTGATGTGGTTGAGGCCGCAATAAGGTAGATATACGGCAAAGGTGGTGACACCCAGAGAGTTGAGGAAGCCACACCCAGGCAGATCCCGCTGTCCAGCTGCAGAAGTGCCAGCTCATGATGCTGATGTAGTGCAAGGGGTAGCAAATAGCCATGTACCAGTCATAGGCCATGATTGCCAACAGCACACATTCAGCCATACCAAAAACCAGGAAGATGTACATCTGAAAGGCACATTGGGCAAAGGGCATGGCCTTGCCGTGGAGAGGAAATGCACCAACATCTGGGGCACTGCGACTGAGTAGCAGCACAGGTCCAGCAGAGATAAATGGAGAAGGAAGAAGTACTTAGGTGTGTATAGGCGAGGCTCAGTTCCAATCAGGAGAACCATCACGCCTTTCCCTATGAGTGTCACCAGGTACATGGCCAAGAAGAGCACAAAAAGGGAGATTTCTGTGAGCACTCCCTCGCCAGACCTAGCAGGATGAACTCAGCCACTGAGCTCTGATTCTGCATCTCCATCTTTCTTGCAAGGCAGGCGGGCGCTTGCAGAGCTAACGGAGGAAGCGAAAGGAGAAGAGAAAGGTCAACAAACACACAAAACTCAAAAAGTCACCAGTTAAAGTTTGACAGAGATGCTACTTGTAAATGAGTGACTCTCTCCACATAGTTCTAAAAGTCAAAAAATAGTCTAATCACAGATTCTAACAAAACAATATTTTTAATAAAATCTATTTTTTATCTCAAAAGTCTATGATTAGAGGAGCTGTAGGCTGCTAGAATCATGAGGAGGGAGTTGTCAGCAACACATTCTCCCATACAGCAGATAGGGTTGTTTTATTTTTCTGTGTATTTTTAAGAAAAAGGCCATACAACAGATGTCACTAGGCTTTTGTTTTGCTATAAGGAGATAATTTTTATAGTGGTTATTTTTAAAATTGCAAATCAATGGAACTCAGAGTGAACATACATTAGATCATTTATTATCACAACAAACCCTGTTTGAGCCAAGGGTGAGCTTCATGTTTAGCATGGATTTCAATCCAGAATGTCCCAGCTGACATTCCAGATGTCCCAACACATCAACATTCTAGATCAACGATTTTCAATCTTTTTCATCTCATGGCACACTGACAAGGTGCTAAAACTGTTAAGGCACACTATCCATTTTTTGACAAGTGACAAGGCATACCAGGCTGTTGATGGGAGGCGGGTGTAATTCTCCAATGGTCCTACTAATAAATGACTCTCCCCCAAACTCCCGTAGAACACCTGCAGACCATTCAGGGCATAACAGTGTGCCGTGGCATAGTAACTGAAAATTGCTGCTTTAGATGTTACACTCATTGGCTCTTGTATCCCAAAATAATTGCCTCTTTTAATAGTAATAATACCTCACATTTGTATAGCACTTTCAAATATCAGTGTGTCACATGAATTATCTTATTATGACAACGCTGTAAGGTAAGTAGTATAATCTCCATATTGCAGTGGGGGATTGGAGACTTGGACTGCCACCTAGCTCATGGCAGAGGAGAGATTCAGCCCAATCCTGGACTTGGCGCGCCAGCTCACTGCTGGTGCGCACTGTTGCAAACATGCTGTAAGGCACATTTATGGACCCTACCAGTGGTAGCCCAGCACTGGCCAGCACCGGGCAGACACCCACCCTCTGCCACTTGGTGGTCATGCAGACCACTGAGCAGTGGAGAGGTAAGCGGGGGCGTGGGGGGAGGCAGAGAGGAGGTTTCAGGGGAGGGGGTAGGCAGGTGGAAGGCGGGGAGGATGTAGTGGTTTCTGAGCGCAGGTGCTGGGCTTTGGGATGCTTTAGCAGTATTTGGTAACAATAACAGCCTCGGGCACACCTGCGGCTGCGCAAGAGCAAACTCTTGGCCTTGAATGCGCTAGGCGTCTAAAAGCCCCGAAGCCTGTCAACAAGACAGTGTTGTGAAGAAGTGGCCCTTATCTTTGTCAAAGGAATGTTGTGGTCAGAGCCTAGCAGAAGCTCCTAGTAGAATCTTTCACAGACAGTAACCTTTTTATAATGGCAAGGGATTGCGACATGTTTAAAGTATAAATAAAGCAGGCAAGAGGCTGAGCAGACTCACTTTCATTCTGATTCTCATTCTCATTCTCCTTCTCATTCTAATGCTCAAATCTGTTCCAGCCTCAAGCCTTTTTCATGCATTTACATTCAAACCTGTCTCTGTTGTCTAATTCTTGCCATGGCTTCTTTGCCACACCAAAGCAGCATCACAGGCTGCTCCTCAAGTAGCACTGAAATGCTACAGGAGGAGGCATGATGGGGAGGCAGGGAGAGGGCAGAGTGAGGCGTGCTGGGAGAGGGAGCAGGTAGGGAGGGAGGTGGGACTCGTGGTGTTGCACGGCTGATAAGCAACTCAGAACGACTCGGTACACAGGGATGAAGGTTCACAGGTTTTTATTTGAATTGTATACAATTGGTCCATGAGACTCATGTCCAAAGCATGGACCCGGGTTTGACTTTATCCAAAACACTTATACGACTCTTGGCCCTTTGTCTGAAAATCTAGACTTCCCATTCGCTGAAAATTTGACATCATAAATGCGGCTAATTCCTAATAGAATATAGATAAGATACCATTTACATAGAAGATAGAAAATAGGTGAGCAATAAGTGGGTAAAACCATTGATTGGCTCTGATTTCCATACAGGTGGGGTTTCACCTTAAAACTTAGCCAAAATTACACAATTTCCAAAAGTTTTCAAAAACCAGTAGGGTATGCTATAATACAATTTTATCCAGTATTGACCCAGTACTGACTCTTACTCGCATTCATCAATCCAATTAGGGACTTCCTTGACAGGTCTCTGTACCATCCTCATTAAGAGATGACCTTTATCTCTCTCCGCATGCCTTTCTCCTATACTAATGTCAACATAGAAACACCTGTAAAGCCTTCCTGCTATGTTAAGGCTTTTGTCTGTTCTTAAGACTTTCCTAAAATCAAGCAGCAAAGGTTGCTTACTTCTAATGACTACTATGTCCCCATATATGTCCCCATATATGTTGGTTACACTTTAGGGCAAAGACTATTTTACCTATATGTGTCTTTTCCTTTGAAAGCATGGAAGAATAACATAAGTGAGCATTGGCAAGCAAGCATAGTGATGTCCTTGGCAAGACGTGTACTTCTGCCAAGATTAAGCCTATCTCTTTGTTGCCTTTGTTGCACTACCTTTTCTACATTCCAAAGTGTATTAACACAGCCTTTGAGGCCCCAAAGTCCCAGCTTCTGTGAAACTTCAGTGAAACTAACAGCTTCCAAAATGTTTCTTTCAAGCAGCTTTTCACTATTCTCTGTGTTTCCATGCTTTAGCAATGTGCCTTTTAAGCTTTTTGTACAAATGGTATGCTTTTAAAATCAAGCAGCTCTTTACCATTGTGTGTTATGCTATAGTATCTCTGGGCTATTCAGTGGCTCTAGGGTCAAAGGTCACCGTGCCTCAGTGGAGTGACACTCCACTGGATCCAGAGCCTCTGCGTCAGGCTCACCGCCCGACATGGAGGCACTTGATTCAGCGCTGACCTTTTTGTTGGTGGTGAATCGAGTAGCCCCATTGTGGGGCTACTTTCTTTACATGTGGGAAGGGAACAAAAGTCCCCTTCTCCCAAAGAGCTGCCGGCAGCTGCCCAAAGCGTGCAGGATGTAGGGGCAGCCATTTTCTGTGCCGCAACCCGGGCAGCTCAGGATTGGGCTGCCCAAGAGTTCTGTTTTGTTACTCAATTTCTTACTCCACTCCACAAGCATTAAACTGTATTGTACTGATATTATCACAATTAAATACAAATGGTCCCAATTCAACTAATGCTGAATGACAACGTCTAAATTAAAATATTGGAACTGCTTCGCTATGACGAAGTTAAATTCTATAGCTTTCAAAGAGACTTAATTATAACGGGTAGCCCAATCCTAACTAAAGTTTCGCTCTTCAATGCAGTGGTGCCTCTACTGCATCTAGTACAGGACTAGAGGCTGCTGGAGGTCTCCCCAAGGTACTTTCATTCTCTTACCCCGGGTAAAGCCTGAGCAGCCCTGTGTTGGGCAAACAGTCTCAGAAGGGAGGACAGGATATAGTGGAGGCCTCCTCTGCTGATCCCTCCCTCTCCCAGGCTTGATCCATTCTTCTCCCTGCTCTCCCTCCACCCTATTAGACACCCTCCCCACCTATATTCTTCAATTCCCCTGTTCTATATTCCTCCATTCCCCTCCATTCCCCTGGGGCTTTGTGACGCCTCAGCTTGAAGGCCCTGGCCTCTGTGCCCTTAAGGGGCGGGACAGTGAGGAGACAGGGAGTAGGCAGCAACACAATCCCCAGGATTGCTAACGGGGCTGCAGGGGTTGGGATGCACTCACCAGCAGCTTCCTTGGGATGCAGGGAGCCCTGCACGAATGTCTGCAGGGCTCCCCAGCCTGCAGAAAGTGAAAGTGGAGCAATTGTGCTCCACCTCCACAAAACCGGAACTGGAGTGCAATCGCTCCACTTTCACTTCAGACGAGCTGGGGAGCCCTGCAGATGCTCACGCAGGGCTCCCTGCATCCCAAGGAGGCTGCTGCAGGGACTGGTGAGTGCATCCCAGCCCCGTTAGCAATGCAATCCTGGGGATTGCGTTGCTGCTTCCTCCCTGTCTCCTCGCTGCCCCTGCCCCTTAAGGGGGCAGAGGCCAGGACCTTCAAGCTGGGTCCTTGCAAAGCCCCTGTTTGAAAACCACTGCAATAAATGCTCAGAAATATGACCAGTATCATGGTTGGGACAGACATCTCAAGCACCTATTTGGAATACTGGAATTTCCAAGAATTTCCATAAAATTTTTCCCAAACTTTATGGTGGTTTGATATGAATTCGGGGTGCCGATTCCAAAAATGGCATCTGTTTTGCCCTATCACGTCTAGTTTTGGAGATATAGTATAGCCTCATTAGTGAATGGTTCAAACAGCTTCCCCATGAGGAAGCCATGGTGTAGGACTAGACTAGAATCAGCACCCCAAATATACCCAGGAATTGATATAACATTTAAGGAAGCAAAATGTGAGTTGGCCTGTGTAATAAGTATGATCAGCACTTATTCTCTCTCTCTCTCTCTCTCTCTCTCTCTCTCTCTCTCTCTCTCTCTCACACACACACACACACACACACACACACACCCATTTACAAAGAATTGTGCAAAAATTTTCCTTCTCCTTTCCTCTCCCTTGGGAGTATGATTGACTGACTAGAACAGAAGCTTCTTCAAATCCAGTGTAGTAAAATTCAGAGTTCCATTGACTGTAGGAAGCTGCTACAATTAGTAACACTGGTTGAACAGACTTTTCCCTATCAGTAAACTCCTCACATCCATTAGACCAGTGCTTCTCACATATTTAGCACCTGGACCTGTTTTTTAGAATGAAAATCTGTCAGGACCTGCCGGAAGTGATGTCATGACCAGAAGTGGCATCATCAAGCAGGAAAAATTTTCACAATCCTAGGCTCAATCCTACCCACACTTACCAGGAGAAAGTTCCATTTACTATCACTGTTAAAAGCATATACACAGTAGCTTGTTAAAAGTACAGGTCTGTAACATTTCCCCAAATGCAGTCACATACCATGGTAGCATCAAGCCTATCAGATTAAAAATAAAATATTGAAATGATTGGGGACCCATCTAAAATTTGTTCATGACCCACCTAGTAGGTCCCAACCCAGGTTTGAGAAACACTGCATTAGACAGTTCCCAAACTATCCATAGTGCAGCAAAAATAGTATAATGGGAATGGTTAGGGAAAGTTACTCATTGCACCACATAAATAATTGGCTGCTTAGCCTTATAGCTCCAAGGACTTTCTTCTGCGGTCACCTGATGATGCAGTCCTCTTACATCGTCATCCTGTTCCTGTGCCAGGAAAGTCTGTGGACTGGATTGTTACTGATTTCTGTCACAAGGTTGTTTACTTAAGGAAGCAGCTGCAGGCAGCCAAACAACATCCTTCAGAATGTAAGCTTCCAGTTTTGTGCCAAATAACATGCACAGGGAGACATCTAAGGATGCCTCATCGTATTGCAATGAATATCTGTGATTTAAAAATTCAGGGAACATGCAGGAAATGCCTGCACCAGTACTGTTGGTGGGACAATTGTGCACCAGTGCTGAGTCAGGTATGCAGGCTATTTTGAACATTAATGACAAGAGCATACAGTCTCTGATGACTCAGAACAAAGGCCATGTAGTCCAGGATCTAGTTTCTCACAGTGACCATTGAGATGCCCCCAGAAAGTCTGAAAGCAGGATATGAATGCCATAGCTTAATTTTGTTGGTGGAATTGCAGAAAATTCAGACAGAAAGTTTTCCCACATTACTAGCAGTTGCAGCAATTTGCCGATATTGTTCTGACTTTGAGTCTGATATCACTACTAAGTTGACTTCCAGAAATCGGGGTTTAGTGGCAGGAACAGTGAAGAAGAGCTTTCTTAAGTTTGCCCAGAAGTTCTTGCCATTCAATTACATGGAGTGATCCTAGGTTGTAGTGTTATAGGAAAGGGAAACTAACAGTTAGTAACTAGTGCTAACTGCTGCAAAGCAGCTGTAAAGCACATTGAGGCAGTGCTAGCTTCCAGTGTGCTGGTGAGAAGGCAGGAGCCTTCCTACTACAGATGATATCGCTGATGCAGGTCCAAGTTGCCCCCTAGCAGTTGCTGGGGCTTACCCTGGGGCAAGAGGAGAAATGTTCCCTTAACCCAAGAAGACCTGCAGCAGCTGAAAATTCCCTATGAGATGCAGCAGAAGCCACACCAGCACCGCTCTATTACCGTGCAGGGATTTACATAGAATTGGGTTGAAATAATCTCCATCCATTTCATCCATATCATGCATAATGTTCCCTCCACCCTCTTACACTGCAATCCTATGCATTGTTTGGAAGTAAGACTCAGTGTATTCAATATGGATAGGGAAAGTGTGGACAGGATTGCAGCCTTAGGGTCCAATCCTATTCAATTTTCCAGTGCGGGTACAGTCATGCCAATGGGGTGTGCACTGCATCCTGTGGTGGAGGGTCAGTCACAGAGGTCTCCTTAAGGTATGGGAACAAAGGTATTTGTTCCCTTACCTCAGGACTGCGTTGCGGCTGCACCAATGCAGGAAAGTTGGTTAGGATTGGGCCGAAGAAGTCATCTTCTTTTGAAACTAAATAGCCCCAATTAGTTTCCCCACAGAGAAGATGCTTCAGAACTTGGATTGTGTCGGTTGCCAATTTCTCCAGCTTTTCCAGACTATAATATCCTTTTTTTTTTGGGGGGGGGGGTGATCAGAGCTACATACCCTGTTTGAAATACAGCCATGCCATAGTGTTATTTAAAGATATTATACCCCTTTCCTAAGATGAACCAGCATGGAATTTGATCATTTTACTGCTACCACACACATCAGTTGATGTTGTCATTGAGCTATCAGACTGTAACTCTGAGATCTCTTTCCTGGCTAGTCACTGTCAGATTAACCCCCATGCATGATTATGTGAAGAAAATAGAACTTCTTGCCTCAATGTGAATCATTTTACACTTGGCGTAGATCATTGTATTGTATTCTGGGGAAATATCCAGCTATGCCCCCTCTCAGAAGTCAAATTCTGTAGTAGATGAAGCATTGGTCTAACAATAGAGTCAAAAGAAGGGGGCCATTTGATGTCATTTTAAGTCATTTCTGCCCAACATTGCATATATGCAACAGGGACCAAATGTGTACACCTGTGGGTCGGGCAAAAATTGTTTAAACAAACTCTGAAGTGCATCATACATGTGATCTTATCTGCCCCTAAAATGACTTAGATCCTTAGCTATTAATGCCTCGCTATTAATGCTTTGCTATTAATTCCAGTGTGCTGAACAGGAAATGTGGGACAAGTTCACTTTAAAAAATGGCAATATTTTTGGGAGCTCTTAGTGCCAACAACTTATCTTCAGGCACATCTCTGTAGCCCAAACTATTACTCCTGTCTTTTGTGCTGACAGGCCATAGAGAAGCAGAGTTAGCTGAAGACACAGTTGGATTACAGGGTCAGCTGTGATGAACAGGCATTTCTAGTCCCCTGAAAATAAACCCCAGAGAGTCTGAGAACCACTGAATTAGGCAAATAAACCTAATCTACCTAGTTTATCCCTTTGCAGTTTTGTTTTTTTAAGAATTTAAGAAGTTTTGCAAAATACCATCTTAATTACGAGGGGGTAGGTGGGTGGGATAAAATTTGGAAACAGAGAAATGAGTTTGTGTGATAGGCGTTAAAAGTGCTACATAAAGAATTTTTAAAAAATTTAATTTATCCAATGGACTCAAATTGTAATGTAGATTTGCTACACAAAGTTTGTTCTGGGTTTCACCACCGTAATGAAATCCTTATGCTATGCCTATTGCACCATTCAGGCAATGATTATGGCCAGTCTACTTTGGCAAGTTTTAGATAATCAAATAAAAGTATCTCTAGACACAGTCTTTGTACTTTAGTTACATATATGCACAAAACTCAGATAGTTGCTCAACTGTGAAATGTCCTTATGGCTTACAAAAAGTCTAGAAAGTTCTCAGACAGGCAGTCAGGTCAGCAAAATCTAGGTAGCTTTGCTAGATAAAACATATATATCACTTAGCCCAGGACATCACAGTAGTTGTCCAATAACGAAAATCTATTATTTCCAAATATTTCTACTCCATAGAATAGACACCATTGACCTCCCCAACACTTCACATTTTGAACACCTACTCAGGCAACCCTACATCCAAACGCAATTCTAAAGAAGTCATTTAATGGAGCAATGTTGCTCTATTGTGGGTTTACGTGCAGTTGCTTGAGCTCCCTTTGTATAAGGGAGCTTCCTTATCATTCCAAGAAAAAAAAACATTGAGAGGTTCTATTGTCCAATGAGTTTCATACGCTACATGCTGGAAGGAAATAGTTACAAAGTCTGCCACTATGTATCAGAAAATCCCATGGTGTTAGGTTCAGCACATTACAAGCCAAAATTTGCAGGAAAAGTCTAGCACTTTGGGAGGTCGCAAAGTGCTAGACCTTTTCTGCAGTGAATGGAAGGACAAACACAACTCTTGAGAGCTACAGGTACAAACAAGTTTAAAACTGTGTCCTGTCTGAGACATCACAATCTCAATTGAGGACAAATATTTAACAATCTGCAGAAGGAAACATCACTGGCGTACCTAGAGGGGGGCAGATGGGGCATATGCCCCGAGTGCCGACCCTCCAGGGGCGCCTCTTCAAGCCTCCCCCCCCCCGCTGCCTGCCCGCCTGCTTTTTTCTTTAATGGAAGAGAAGCTGGCAGCTCTGCCGGTTTCTATCCTTTAAGAAAAGCCTCCTCCCAATGGAGGAGAGGCGCCCAGGGGCTGCAGCAAATCAGCCCCTGGGAGAGGCGCTGCAGCGACTCAGCACTGGACTGGGCCACCCCCCACTTCCTCCTTTATAGGAGGAGAGGACGGGGTGCCCTAGATTGTCAGCACGACTCCTGTCATGCTGACACTCTGACCTGGGCACCTCACCCTCTTGCTGCCTCCGGAGGCCTCCAGAAGCAGCGACAGCATGTCCTAGAGCATCAGCAGATGCTCTGGGCTTCCGGGGCCCCAATGGAGGCTTCCGCGCTGCTTCTAAGTGGCATGGAGGTCTCCTTTGGAGCAGTCTGGGACTGTTGGGAGGAGTGCCTCAGACAGGTGGGCTGCCAGCAGCCCCAAACCGCTCCCACGGAGAATTCTGTGCCACTTACAAGTGCTGCAGAAGGCTCCGTTGAGGCCTTGGTTGCCTCCTTCAGTCCCCCTTTTTTTCCAAAGGGGGAACAGAGGAGGTAGCCAGTCGGAAGTAATTGCGGTGACGATGATGTCACCGCATTTACTTCTGGGTCACGGGTGGGGGCGGAAAGGGTCTGGGGGGCAAAGGGGGGTAGGGCGGAAAACTGGGCCCTAGGGCCACTTGCGGTCCTCCAGGCCTCTCAGTGTGGCCCTCAGGGAGCCCCCAGTCTCTAAGGAGCCTCTGGCCCTCCAGAGATTTGTTGTAGCCCACACTGGCCCGATGCAACTGCTCTCAGTGTGAGGGCTACTGTTTGACCTCTCGTGTGAGCTGTAGGATGAGGGCTTCCTCCACTACTTGCTGTTTCACGTCTGTGATGCAGTAGTAGCAGCAAAGGAAAGGCTGGCCTTGCTTTGTGCAAGGCCCTTCATAGGTCTTGAGCTATTGCAAGACCTTCATTCATTCATTCATATAAGTTCATCTTTAATATATTCATTTATGTAAACTTATGTAAATTCATTCAAATTTTAAATGTAAATTAATTCTTCCCCCCTCCCCACCACCCGACACTGTGTCAGAGAGATGTTATGGCTCTCTTGCCAAAAACTTTGGACACCCCTGCCCTAGACTGAGGAGGGGGTTCTCCTTGTGCAGCAGGGCCAGCTGCTCATCGCTCTACCCCCCTCTGCTCTCCACACCTCCTCTCTATTTGCCCTCCCCTAGCCTCCTCTCTCCTCCTGAGTTCCTGGCAGTTTCACCCGGATTGGCAATTTAAACCAGTAGGGCTTGCTTCTAAGTAGACATGCAAATGATTGGGCTCCCTTCCAAGGCTGCAATCCCACCCCCACTTTCCTGGGAGTAAGCCCCATTGACTATAATGGGCTTGCTTCTAAGTAGACAAACAGAAGACTGGGCTCCCCTCCAAGGCTGCAATCCCACCCCCACTTTCCTGGGAGTAAGCCCCATTGACTAGACTGGGCTTGCTTCCAAGTAGACATGCAGAGGATTGGGCTCTGAGTTGGCTGTGATAGATGATCTGCGCATGTGCAGGAACCTGAAGAGGGGAGCAAGCAAGGCACAGCAACCTGGGAGGCAAGTTGCAGCAGGAGCACTGAGCAGCAGGTGGTTTGGCCTCATCATTTATTCACATAATTCCTCAATTCCACTTCTTAAAGGTAAGCTGCTGGCTCTTATGATTGTCTCCAGTCCCCTCCTGCACATCTCAGACTGTGTAAGGCTGCAATCCTACCTTACTTCACTTACCAGGGAGTAAGCCCCATTGAACACAATGGGACTTACTTTTGAGTAGACATGAATAGATTGCACTGTAAAAGTGCAATAAGTACTCTCAACAAGTGTTTGCTATTTTAAAATATTAGCTAACATTTCTCACTCACTTTAATAAAAAGAGCCAATTTAATTAATTAAATTTGATGTCATTGCCAGGATGGGGGCTACAGAATTGTTTTTGCACTGGACAGCAACTTGGTTAGCTACGCCACTGGGAGAACCTGAGGCAAAAACGCTATAAAGTCCACCTAATAATGTGCTGCTCTCAGCTCCTCTGCTAATGCACACTACATCCTTCTTCAAGGAACTGAGCAGGAGATGAACATGGGTCTTCCTTTGCACCACCACTTGCATAGTAGCCACAATGGAGGAGGACTTGCACCTATCAACTGCAAGTTAGGTTCCCTGGCTGGATGCACGAGTTCACATTATTATACAACCAGGAAAATGAGGTAGTACACAGGTAAGAGTCCTCTTTACCACCACTGTTGTAGGTGTGGGTACAAAAGCAGAGTCCTGTTCACCCACTACCAGTTAGCCTTCTCAGCCAGGCACAGTGGTGGACAGCCAGGAAGGCTAACTGGGTAGCAAATAGGCTACCATCCACTTTCACCACTGCCACTGTTTCTTTCTGCTACCTGGTTCCTGGGCACCATGGGGGTGAACTGTGTACTATATTGTGGGGTGGGTGAGACATCTGGACATTGTAAAATGGTGACAGTGAGAAAAAGAGACCCAGGACCCACTGTGGAAGCTCATTAGAGTGGAGTGGAAAACTGGGAACAGCACAGCAATTGATTTTAGTCTTTCTGGCTAGTACCATTTTACAACTCCCAAATGCCCTGGCACCCAGACACTGTGTCCAAATTCCTATAAATCCATTAACATCCCAACTGAGATACTCTATCTTCTAAGATGGAAACTCTAGCTTCATCTCAGATTTTGAAACTCTGAAGTGTTGGGGGCAATTCATCATAGCTTGCTCCAAAGTGAATTCACACCTTTATTTACCTCATCTGTATCAATACAAAAAGCTGGTACTCTCCAGAGGCATTTGCACCAACAACAGTTTGCACTACCAGCTCTGATCATTTCTCCAAAGGTTGTGTTATATTTTGAAGTCAAGAGTATATGACTATAATGGAACTAGCCAGAATGCTTAGGACGAACTGCAAAAACAAGCATTGACATAAGCATGATAGCAATTTATGTACAAAATTTCAATTCCATCATGTTTTAAAAAAGAAAACCTGAAGGCAGTTTACCATAAAAATATTACTTTGAGGCTGCAAGCCTAATCTTACCTTCTATTGAACATAATAGGACTTACTTCTGAGTAGACCTGGTTAGGATTGTGCCCTAAAGCATTAACCAGTAAAACACAACTAAACTCATTCCAGCATTAAAAAAAAAAAAAAAAAATCTTCAGTTGTGTCATTAGAGGGGGGGGGTGAGGACCACACCAAATGACACCCTTTGGGAGGTGGTGACACCATTAGTGGTCAAAATTTTGGAAACTTTTTGAAAATTTGTATTTATGAGTAATACCATCATGCTGTATATAATTGGAAAGGTAATTTCATGCAGAATGTAATGAAACAAACCATGTTGAATTGTACTCATACGTATTCTATAGAACAGTTGTTCTCACACTTTTTACACCAGGATCCACTTTTTTTAGAATGACAATCTGTTGGGACTCACCCGAAGTGATGTCATGGCCAGAAGTGACATCATCAAGAAGAGAAATTTAACACCCCAAATGACAAAATCAAATCAATTAAGTAAATTAAAAATTTACATAAGTATAAGTATAAACATTTATTTAAAATAAAGAACCCTCCTAACCCTCCCAAGTAGTTGCTGATCTATTTAAAAAAATTCTCTAAACATTCCAAAAATTGAAATCCTATCTACACTTATCAGGGAGTAAGTCTCATTGACTATTATTGTTAAAAGTATATACATAGTAGCCTGTTAAAAGTACTGATCAGTAACATTTTCCCAAATGCAGTCACATACCATGGTAGCATCAAGTCTAATATATAAAAAATAAAATGCCTATTGAAATGAATGTGGACTCACCTGAAATTGGCTTGTGAGTCACAACCTAGTGAGTCACAACCCACAGTTTGAGAAACACTGCTATAAAACATTGTAGCCAATTAACCAGAAATAGAATCACTATTGCCTTAAGTAACAAAAGGTGGATTTCCTTAACTTAAAACTGACCAATGAGACTGGCTGTTTTGAGAGCCAATGAGGTGTTATTATGACACAGCAGGGAACCAATAAGGTGTTAATATAAGTCAACTCTCATTTCCATATACCAGAGCTAATACTGTAAGTGTTGCACTGCATGCCGGCGCTGGGCCAGCATGGGCCCATTAGGATCGGGCTCTTGTTCAGTCATCAAGTTAGCTACTGGTTTTCTATTGCTGATTTGTTGGGTGACCTGTGCTGTTATATATTAAAATATATAAACAGATTATGGGGGTTACACCAATCCTAGTGATGCCACTTCCTTTAGGCTGTGCATATGATATTATAATTTACTCTATACGGTCTGGTATGGGAGGAGGTCCATCATGGGGGTGACGTAATGTGCTCTTGCACTGGGTGATGCAAACCCTAGGGCTTGGTGACGCTTCTGATAATCTCATCACATGAAGAAATCTTATCATTCTTTTCCGCTTGTTCCCACCATGATGACTGCAAAAGTAAGCACACCCTGGAAAAATTACTGATTTCTTTCTGTAACATTTAGGAAAATTTCACTATTGTTTTGGGAATCTGAAGCATTGTTTTCTGTGCCTAGTGTAAATGAAAGCAGCAAGAGCAAAGTTAGCTTATCTACTGCCTTCCCCTTAAACAATGATGAGTTCCTGCAGTGTCATTATTAAGTTGGCCCACTCTTGCAAACTCTAGAGGGACTTGGATAGCCTGTGAAACTAAATAGGTCAGGTATGTGGCTCAGGCTATGGTTTCTATATTTACTTTTTTTAACTCTGTCATGCAGCTGAGCACTATACACAGCTGTCTGTGCTCAAGGCAAACGGCCTCAGCACACTGAGTGCTTGTCCTTTCCGAAAATGCCTATGAGTTTAATTAAACTGCTAGTATAAACCAGTTGGCGGGAGAGACCACCTAATCTTCGTGCTGTCTGCTTGCAATTCCAAGTAAGTTATTCACTTTATTACAGCACTTCTGCTGGCAAAAGTTCCTCACAAGCTTTACTTTTTGTCTTTCTAGTTTCAGGATTATAGATCTCAAAGTTTCATTCTTTCCATCTTGCCTCAGTGCAAATAAATTAACTATTGCACCTGTGTTAACCTGTGAAAGCAGCAGCCACAAACCAGTTCATATACAATTTGCAATAAAGAGGAGAGAAAATTTAAACCATTTCAAAATGACTTGCCATGCCTCACATTTGCAAGATAAAAATAATGTTGTGGATTCATGCAAAAACTCTTGAGTTTCCTAAGCCAACAATTGCTTTGTGGAATTTTGTAAATTTCTGTATATATTTGTGCATGCTGAAAGAATACTGCCACATTACAACTCAAGGATTGCTCTGGGATACCTATCGTATTCCTATTTCCTCTGATAGCTCATCTTAGAAAAAAATGGTAAATGCTTGCATAGCAAAAATGACCACAGATTTTTCTCACTTTTCTCTCAGGTGAAGATGGGTATCATGTCTGTGTTAATCCTGCCACTGCTTGTGGTTGGAATCAGTGGGATTGTATATATTTATCGAACTGTCATTCAACTGATGTCAAAGTCTGTTGTCTGGAGCAAAGTTGTAGTGATCACCGATGCTCTCTCTGGTGTGGGGAAGGGTAAGCAAATACAGCAAATGAAGAATATTGCATAGCTTTACCACCTGCTTCACCCCACCCCCAGCTAGATATGCATGCAAGTTCTACACATCAGAACAGCTGTGATTGTATTGTGCCATTTGGAATCTACCTTCCTGACTTGTGAACCTTGAGGAGCATATAAAATCTTGACATTTACAGCCTTCATTAAAAAGAAACAGATAGTTTCCAGCCCTTATGACTGTTAGGAAAATGTTGGAAGGGAGGGAGGGGGGCATTGCAGGCTCAGAAAGCAAAATTTCTGATTAGAAGTCAGGACTTCAATGTTGACTGGTGCAAAACATAAAAAGTGTGCAAGAGTGTGTTTAGGTAGAATGAATCCTTTCTGAGATACTATTAGTGAAGAGGTTTTTTCAGATTTACTGTTTGTTCCCATCTTTTTGTAACTGCAGTATATTTCTCTCCCCTGTTCCTACAACAAGTAATCCATTCTGTTGCCTCCATTCAAGGTATTGCCCTGTAATGGCCCATGTATGTCTTCCTAGCACAGTGCCAGGTTGCTGGGGAAAATTCTGCAGTGGTGTTCCCATGGCACTGCCACTCCCCCTGATGTTGCAATAGTTGTTACTCTGCCATCAGTATTGAGCGTTTAGGTGTCAGTCTGGCTGGGTGGACCTTCTGGGCACAAACACTTGGCCAGTGTCTTACCTTGCTGACTTCTGATGCCAGCTCTGTTCCTTCCCTTCCACCGCATCCTGAAAATATTCAAAATTCTCATTAAAATAAAATGTTAAGATTGAAATAAGTTGGAAAAGTTAAATATAATTAATATATTTTTTGGAAGTTCTGTTAAATAACGTGATGTGTTCAGGATGAAGCAGGATAAGGATGAGCATAGAAATGATGAATGTACTTAACATGCAAACCAGCCCACCTTGCCAGATTCTGTAACAGAAGAGGTTTTTGATGTTGCTGCAACAAAACAAGTTTTTAGTGCAATTTGCTAGAAGACCATGTCACCGAAAATATTCATACTGTACGCAAAATGGAATTATCAATAAAAGCTTTGCGGTATTTTTACAGAGACTCTTGCCTTCACAACATTCTCTTAACACAACTAGGGACATGTGGGCTAGAGGAACGACACACAGGTGGATCCATAATTAGTTGAAAAGTGGTCTTCTCAAACAGTAAACCTTAGATGAAAAAATGGGTCTATTTATAGCAGAATGGCTGTACTGTAGGAGTAAGATCTGATTGCACATACAGCAGCTATCAGATGACAGTGAGGTGGTATAAATAGATATTTCTCTAATCCATAAGTTATTTGCCAGTGCTGACCTTTGAAGTTTGAAGCAATAAAATGGTATGCGTTGGGTTATCTTGAAGCTAAATTGTTTGCAGGCTTTAAGGCATAGACCTTGAAAAGGCAGCAGTGAGTGGCATGTAGCTACAGAGGATATTGGGGAATGGAAAGTGATCCTCCCCAACTATATGGAGTCCCTGATGGGCTGTCTGCCAGGGAGCAGACACTGGAGAGGTCAATGGAGAAATCATGGCTCATATGCACCATCTGGCAGGTGTCAGGGAAATGCACAAAGATAAGGAGCATGTAGTGATGCTGTTTGCATTCCCATGGTTGCAGGTTCACAAGCACTCTGAACTTATTGGACTCTATCAGGATTAAGGATGACAGTAGCTATTCTTTTTTGAAAAGGCAAAAGGGAAGACAAGGAAAGAGAAGACAGATACCACGTGGCCATTGCTGAAACTGATAAGAACATTGGCTGAAGTTATTATATAACAATTTCACAGATTATTCACAAATTTGTGTACTTCCACCACTGTAATGGATTATGGAGGATCATTGGTCATTGGAACATCATGATCTTCATACTTCTTTCCAATAGCATCACAACTGGTCAGGTTGCATTGGCTTAGCAATCTTTGCACCCAGCTATACATGGTACTTATGACATCAGCATAAAAGCAAACTGAGGGCACAATCCTAACCAGGTCTACTCAGAAGTAAGTCCTATTTTGTTCAATTGGGCTTACTCTCAGGAAAGTGTGGTTAGGATTGCAGCCTCAAGGACAGATGTGCTTTTCTTGATCACTGATGAGTTGAAACCAAAGTATCTGATGCATTTTCTTAGCTCTCTGATTTGATATAAACCAGTCGTGCCCAAGCTTTCCAAGGTTACGGTGCCCCTGCAGTCTTCCTGTTTCAGCTAGGTGACTCCATGTTGGATTGCATGAAATCTTGCATGATCCAAGCTGGCAGTGCCCAAATCTCATGAGGCTTCACATGATCCAAGATGGCGGTGCCTAGGAGAGCCCATAGGTTGAGTCACCGGGGACATCCTATGGAGCCCCTGTGAGTATGCTGCGGCACCCTAGGGTATCACAACACACACTTTGGGAACCTCAGGACTATAACCAGTATGAGCCGGGAGATGAAAGAAATGATTTTTTTCTGTATTTATTGCAAATTAGCAAGAAAACAAGTATACTGCTGTTCTCATTAACCTACACTATTCATTGGCTTGCCTTTCAGAATGTGCACAAGGATTTCACACAGGTGGAGCTAGGCTAGTTCTATGTGGTAAAAACGAGGACCAGTTACAAACTCTCTATGATGCTTTAAGCAGTGTGGCTGATCCAAGGAAGGTAAGTGCACTTAAAGCTAAGCAAAAATGAAACAAGATTCTTATGTATGAAGATTCATATTCATATTATTTCCTATGAAGCTTTGAAGGACCATATGAAGGACCAAAATGAATATCAGTACCTCATATGAAGCTGCCTTATTCTGAGTCAAGCCACTGGTTCTTCTAGCTCAGGATTCTCTACACCAGGGTGCCCAAACCCCAGCCCTGGGGCCACTTGCGGCCCTCGAGGACTCCCAATGCGGCCCTCAGGCAGCCCCCAGTCTCCAGTGAGCCTTTGGTCCTCCGGAGCCTTGCTGGAGCCCATGCTGGCCCGACGCAATTACTCTCAGCGTAAGAGTGACTGTTTGACCTCTTCCATGAGCTGTGGGGTGAGGGCTCCCTCCACTGCTTGCTGTTTCACATTTGTGATGCAGTAGCGGCAGCGAAGAAAAGGCCAGTCTTGCTTTGTGCAAGGCCTTTTATAGGCCAAAATGAAAAAAACAAAATGAAAACAATTAATGATACCAGATATGCAATGGAACCTTCCTCATGCATCAGCCTGAGCAACAGTTTCATTCCTAATTAGATTTATCACTTTCAAATTAGATTTTACTGTCTCATAAGTTTGCTATGTGTAGGAAGTTCAGAGATCTATCTCAGTTTGAGAATCACCAAATAGATACTGTTAATAAAAAGCTAATTGGAGAGCTATAGGGTTGGAATCAGCATTAAGGTCATCTAGGCGGAGCCACTATACTGAGGGCAGCAGCAGCCAGGTCCAATAGAATAAAACCCATAGTTTTTTTTTAAAGGGTATAGGCTGTGGTTATCCATTCCAGATTATAGGGTGGTATAACTACCTAGGAAGTCAACACATCCTGAGACACAGACAGCAGTCACCTCCCCAGATATTAAGGCAAAAGATCTACCTTGATCAAATGAATTGTTTTTAATTTTATATGTTCACATGAACACAGGAAGCTGCCTTATCCTGAATCAGACTTTGGTCCATCTAGGTCACTACTGTCTACACTGAACAGTGAAAACTCTCCAGGGTTTCAGAAAGGATTCATAATTCTGAAGCTCATTCAATGGTGTCCACATGACACCATTTTTTGCTTTGCTTTGCTTCTACAATAATCCAAAAATTTTTTTGTGTTAATCTCATCTGGTAAATTCTTGTATTATGCATAACACTGGTCAATTAGATACTATACATTTTCCCCAAACACTTCTAGAAGTCCTTTTTTAAAAGAAAATGCCTTTCAAAATGAAAGTAGAAACACAGATCTGTATGACAGCTAAGGCATATTGCATTAACACAGTATTGCTTCTTTTGTAGACATTTACACCGAAGCTTGTCCTTCTAGATCTCTCTGACGTAAACTGCATCCAAGATGTAGCTAAAGAAATCCTGGATTGCTATGGTTGTGTGGATATACTCATCAACAATGCTAGCACAAAGTTGAAGGGGACTGCGCAGAATATTTCACTGGACATTGACAAAAAAATTATGGATGCCAACTATTTTGGGCCTATTACACTCACCAAAGGTATTTGGAATCTTTCTTTTTATGCACACCTTTGTTATGCATTTCCCATAAGGGTGTGATAATTAAAACACACCCAATTATAAACTTGCATTGGTTGAACTTTTATGGCTTCCCCCAAATAAATCTGGGAGTCAATTTGATGATTAGTGCTGAGCATTCTGTGATCGAGACACCTAACTTCCGCAAAGAACCACAGGTCCTAGAGTTCTCTGGGAGAGACAATGACAAATCAATTCCAAATCTGTTGTGTAAAATGCCCTTATAATGTCCATTAAATTTTTGCCCAGCCTACAGCCTAAATGGACACATTTTATTACTGTTGCGTATATGCAACGTTGGGCATAAATGACTTAACATTATTATCAGGCATGAGCAAACCAAGTACAGTAAGAGCTGTGATATCTGGCACTTGGTGATCTGGAAAGCTCTATTAGCCAGAAATTGGTGAACAGGCCCATTACTCTATTAACTGGCAGCACCCAGCAGCAATTCTGAATTGCCGTTAAGAGTTCAGAATGCACGTGTGCTTCTGCGAGTGGCCATGGCAGTTCAGAGCACATTAGAACAGTGCTGTGGTGCTACTGAGTGATGACAGGTAACCATTGTTATTCCATTGAGGTTTTTTGAGTGTTATTATTAACATTATTAATTATTAACAGTATTTATATACTGCTTTTCAACTAAAAGTTCACATGAGGTTCACTAAAAGTTATCCATGAGTCTAGGAATAATGTTCAAATATTTTGAAAGTTATGGTATCTGATAACCCTTTGGTCCCAGAGATACTGGATTTTGCAGCTTGTACTGTATAAGCCAGTGGTTCTCATGCATTTAGCACTGGGATCCACTTTTTAGAATGAGAATCTGTCAGGACCCACCAGAAGTGATGTCATGACCAGAAGTGACATCATCAAGCAGGAACATTTTGCACAATCCTAGACTGCAATCCTACCCACACTTACCCAGGAGTAAGTCCCATTGACTATCATTGTTAAAAGTACAGGTCTGTAACATTTCCCCAAATGCAGTCACATACCAAGATAGCATCAAGTCTAATCTATTAAAAATAAAATATTGAAATGAATGGGGACCCACCTGAAATTGGCTCACGACCTACAGTTTGAGAAACACTAGTATAAGCATTTTTAAACCCCATGGATTCATATAAGTGAGTTGGGGCCCAATCCTATCCAATTTTCCAGGGCCGGTGCAGCTGTGCCAATGGAGCATGAACTGCCTTCTGTGATGGGGAGGCAGTCACAGAGGCGTCCTCAAGGTATGGGAACATTTGTTCCCTTACCTTGGGGCTGAATTGCGCTTACACCAGTGCTGGAACATTGCATAGGATTGGGTCCATAGCATTTGTTTTTCTCCCACTGAAATCAACAGGAATTAAACATGCTTAATCTAGCATAGAGAGGTGAGAATCTTCTTAATTTTTATCTGATCAAGCAAGGCAGTTCTTATATAATCTCTGGCTCTTCTTTCTACCTTTATTATTTTCCATTTAATATATATTACAAAGCCTTTGTCCAGGGACTGACAGCCCAATCCTGAGCTACCCGGGGTGCCCAGCTTCGGAGGCTGCCACATCCTGTGTGCCCCAGGCTAACGCAGGCAGCACCTTGGGAGAAGGGTTTTGTCTCCCCAGCTCCCATCTCCCCATCACGCCTCCTCCCTGCCCTCTCTCCGCCCTCTGCCTGACTCCCCCTCCCCAGAACGCCTCCTCCCAGTCCCCCTCCCCTGCCTACTGTGCTGCAGCTCAGCGGTCCATGTGACCGCCAAGCAGCGGAGGACAGGTGCCCACACAGCGCTAGCCCAGTGCTGGGCTAGTACGGGCACTAGCCCAGCGGTAAAGCTTGCAGATGTGCCTTATGGCACATTTGCAACAGTGTGTGCCTGCGGCAAGCTGGCGCACCCAGCTGAGAATTGGGTTCTGAATCATATCTTTTCTTGGTACTAAATACATCTTCAAAAGTGTATGGTTTTCAAGTTAGAGGCCTCACTATCCTAATTACAGTATATCACGAAGTGGGGTCTGGTGATGCCCCACTTTGTGCCAACTGTGGAATATTAAAAGAAATCAGATACCAGGGCAAAGCTGCATGAAAAAAATGTGGAGCTCCATGGTAGAAGAATTGGGAAAAGGTTTGTGTGGGTGGGTATGAAATCCCTGATTTTAGTGTGAAAATTGCATTATTTTCTTTTTTCAGAATACGTGAAATACTTCTTAAGGTAGTCTTTCTAAAATAACATTGTTATTTAGGTGCAAAACTAATCTCAAGATTGAAGGTAGTGATGTTGATAATAAGTCATAGCCTTCAGTATTTCACAGATGAAGATAGGATCAAGCTTGTAACCCCAGCTACTTGGTCTAAACAAGAAACCATGGTGCTTCTATAACTTGGTGGCATGCTCTGTGCACTACATAGCTCCTAACTGCTCTCATTTCTCACTTGCTTCATCTTTTCCTCCTCCAGCTATTCTTCCCAACATGCTCTCCAGAAGAACTGGTCAAGTTGTGTTAATCAATAGTATCCAGGGAAAATTAGGAATCCCCTTTCGCGCAGCCTGTAAGTTTACAAATAAGTGACCTTTCATTGCATGGACTGTTTGACACGTTAAGACTGGGCTTCACAAAATCCAGCTATCAAACCAGGGAGCTTCAGGCCCATTAGGAAAAAGTAGGTGTCAACTCTGCCAGATAGCTAACATCATAAGTCCTAGTTATGATTACTGTGACGAGGATTTGGAGTTGGGTGTCACCAATAGCAGATGACACCAGCTCTCTCTCTCTTTTCCACCAGTTTTCAAGGGGGCTGTTGAAGTTCTAGGACACTGTCTGAAAGCAGTTAGGGCCAGGATAAGGGCTAATAAACTGAAATTAAGAGCCCATTCCAATTGGGCTCATGCTGGCCCAGCGCCAGCCCGCAGTATTGCATATGTGCCGTAAGGCATGCCTGTGACAGTCTGTGCCTGTCTGGCGCTGGAGCTGGCTCAGCATGAGACTGTGCTCAGCCAGCACCAGGTGGAGGATGGGGGATCAGGGATTGCCACCCTGAGCTTCACGTGAGCAGTGAGCAGTGGCGTGATAAGTCTGGGTGGGGGGAAGGTGTTCCGGGACAGGAGGAGGGTGGGGGAAAGGCGTGGCAGGGGAGGGAGTGGGTTGGGAGGGAACAAAGATGATCGCAGGCTCTGCTGCCATATCTTAACCCCCCTCCCAGCCCAGGAGACTCAACATAGATCTCCTCAGATCTGCACTTGCTCAATAGCAGACGCAGATCCAAGAAGACCCATAAGGGCCACCTGGGGATTACATGGGGTAAGGGAGCATAAGCTCTGAGTAGCCCTGGTGCTGCTTCCCAGCTCCATGGAATCCAGCGGTAGCCATTTTGGTGCCACTGCATCCCTGGGTGCTGGGAAGCATTGGATTGGGCTGTAAATCTCCTGGCATATGTTTGAGTATTCTAACTCTCTGATGGTTAGAATCATGGTTGCATTGTTTTACATTTAAATGAGCTGGAACAATGAACAGATTAAAAGAAATAACCACCGATCCTAGTTATTGAAAGAGCTGAATTAGGATTGGCAATTGCTTTTGGGAAAAAGTGAAATTTGAAGTAAATTTCAAGGTTCCTCCCAGGGAGAAACATTTGAGAATTTTCATGAGAATCCAAACAAATTACTGTAAGACAAGGAAAATGTCTCAGGGGTTTCTGTACATTTGTAGCAGAAACGGGGAAGATATTAGTGAGTAATTTTTTCATTTTATGAGGCCGTCTCTCTTTGGCTCCTAGATGCTGCCTCAAAACATGCTGCTCTGGGCTTCTTTGATTGTTTGAGAGCAGAACTTCAGGAGTTTGGTGTTTGCGTCAGTATTGTGACTCCAAGTTTCATACGCTCATTCCCTACTCAACCGGAGCCTGGCAACATGGAAGCCTCCATATGGAAATGTAAGATTGACAGAAGAATTTGGGCTGGGAGTAGTGGTGGTGGAGATGGGATGAAAGAAAAGGGCCGAACAGGGCAAGGTAGTTGGGACAGTGAACTGAGATGCAGTGAGACGGCAAAGAAGCAGAGCACATTGGTCTGCATGTGAAATATATACAACAGTAAAACTGGATTTTTAAAAAATACTTTCCACAAATTTGCAAAAGATAGGAGTATCCATGACTGAGGGAAATAAAGCTGCCAGGGCTTGCTGACAGAATTTCAATTTCAAAATTTCAATTTCAATTTCAAATTTCTCTTGGCTTCTAGAAGCAGGAAGCCTTGTAAAATGGTTTGAGTCTAATTTGAAGATACAGAGGGAGTCTACTCAACAGAAATATATTGCTGGATTGGGTACGGACAGTGCAGTGGGTTGGAAGTGCAGTATTGTCAATTTATTCACGTATGCAGGACCCATATTAATGTTGCCTGTCTTGCCAGAGTATCTTGTGAAATCAAATCACTTTCATAGGTTTCTGTAGCCACTGAAGCAGTATCTGGGGAAAACAGGTACTAACACCCAGCAGTGTGAACAGCACTTCCACAATGAAAATGCACACTTATTGGGTACTGTTCATGACAACATGGGTAATGAATAACACATAGTCCTTCATCACATAGAACTATTTTTTTTAAATTTGTTTTGGGTTTTTTAAAATATACTTTTGGTAAAGGATGTATGTATTTCCTCCTGCCTCTGTTCTGTTTAAACCTTTTAAACATTTTTTTTAAAAAATTTTAAAGGATGCATTAACTGCCACTACTAATCACGTAGCCCTTTAATATATAAATAATTCTTCCAGCATTACTGGTGAGGAATAACACTATTCCTCTGTCACCTCCCCTCAGTGCTACAGCACATTTAAAATTTTTTTAAACAAATTATTTAGTAGGTAAAGGGTGTGAATATGTTTTCTATTGATCATGTAGTCCTTTTAAAAAAGTAAACAGAGTTCGGTCTTCCCTACCCCACTGTAGAAGAATCTCACCATCTCCAGATTTTCTTTATTCAACAGAAGGGAAAAAAATCAATTTGAAAGCTTTTTGCTCACCTTCTCGGGCATATTTTCTTCCTTTGACAATAAACCCCTTGTATAGGTCAAGTACTAGACCCAAAGCTGCTTTGCACTTCATTTCCGTGCTGAACCTGGGAAGACAAGAGTGACACATGTCAATTGCAGCTGCTGCTTTATCTTTTTCCTCTTTCTTTCCTTCCAGTCTTGGCCAGAAAACTGGCTTACGGTGTCCACCCAGTGGAGGTAGCGGAAGAAATTCTGCGAACAGTGAGCAGAAAGAAACAGGAGGTGTTCATGGCAAATCCCATTGCGAAGGCGGCTGTTTACATCCGCACCTTCTTCCCAGAATTATTTTTTGCTGTTGTTGCTGCTGGAGTTAAAGAAAAGCAGAAAATGGAAGATGACAAATGATTGTGCCCAGTTTGTCTGTCTTAGCAGTAGGGTTGCCAGAAGCCCTATATTTTATGGGCTGAACTGTTTGGGACCTAGCCACAAGGATGTAGCAAGGGAAGACCATACGACTCCAGTTGAAACACTGAAATGATCCTTGTTTGAGAATTTGGAGGCAGTGGAGTTGGGGATTGTAGTCTTTTCAACTACAAGTAAAAGTGCACACTGGGGCTCTGGAATTACAATCCTCAGGGTGCCTTGTGAACTATCTGTGGTGGTGCTACTTGGTCTCCTGGGAATTGTGGTTACAAGATAATTCAAATTAGTTCAAGCTTGGCAGGTTGACTCTCGTACTCTGGGTAGGTGTGGAAGTAGCTAGAGAGAGCCTAAAGAGGTGCAGACAAAGAAAATGAGAAGCTTCAGACACTGGGGAGAAAGAGTAAAATATTTGAAGACTTGGGAAGGAGATGGAGTATGTGAGATGCATGTATGGTGTATGATAATAAGAGTTCTTAGGCTGTAGTCTTATACATGCTTTCCTGGGACTAAGCCCCATCTAACTTAGTGGGACTTACTTTTTAGTAGACACGGACAGGATTGCACTGTTAGAAAACAGGCTTGATCTGATGGAGAAGAAATTTTCAGGGCAAGCAGAAGAGGCATGGTTTGATAACATTTGCTTTTTTCTTCCAAATTTATAACTCCAAAGTTAACATAATGTTAATTTTAGACTCTTTAGTAGGCCTTAAGTTTTATAGCTTTTCTCTATAAAGAATTAAGCAAATGCCTGGAAAAACAAAACACATGCCATCTTTCAAAACCGAGGAATATGTATAACACGTGTCCGGATTTTTGGAACTAATGGTTTTGAAGGCTCAGTTGCATACTTGTAGATTCAGGGCCCAGTCCTATCCAACTTTCAGCAGCAATGCAACCCTAAGGTAAGGGAACAAATGTTCCCATACCTTGAGGAGGCCTCTGTGACTGCCTCCTCACCTCAGGTTGCAGTGCATGCCTCATGGGCACAGCTGCACTGGCATTGGAAAATTGGATAGGATGGGACCCTCAGTTGTCTGATCGATGCAGTCACATTTCACTCAGTTGAACAGTGTAAAAGGAGTACAATGACCAGAACAATTTTAGCAGACAATTGCAGACCCCTACAGCTAGGGTTATGCAATTAAAATCATGATAGTGCACATAAGAGGGCTGAAAGAAAACATTATGTCATATTTGAAGGGGCTGTGATATTCCTTAAATTTTTAAACATCTACCAACCCTTTTCAGTTGGCAAGGGAAATCATCATTAAAGAGGCCAGGAAAGGAGAAATAAGAGGATACTGGTCAAACACTTGGCTGCACTAGTGCTTATTTTGGGACCAGATGTACGTTGCACCCTCTGCAGTGTACACTGTTCTCCATCATGGTCCTGCTTCTGCCTTCACAGCAGAAGGGACTTTTGCCACACCAGCATGGCACATGCAGTCAGGACATAACTGCAAGAGCAATGTCTGCTCGTAGGGAGAAGGAGACATGTGTTACACTAACTGCAGCTGTATTGTTTGTAGCAGGAGCATGTGGGGTCTTGAATTAAAGATATGTCTCATGTAGTTTGTGAAGGAAACTGGAGTGGATGCAGCCATTTTGAAAGATGTTGTGTGTGCATGTGTATGAGAAAAGGGGACTGAACTGAAAGATGACTGCTCTTGGGGTCATATTTGCTGTAGAGTTTTCAGGTTTCGGTGCTCAGGAAGTGCACATGACAGAGGTGTGCTCATTCCCCTTCCCTGTCCCAGTGAAGGGATGGGGGATAAGCCCTCAAAGTCTTCCCTGACTCCACTGTCTCTATTTCCCTTTGATTCACAAGCTTAAATTTGTGGCAGATGTTGCTTCCTTCCAAAAAAAGAGAGTCATCTATCTCAAAGTACACATTCACAGGGCTTACATGCTGCCGTTATGCGAAACAATGAAGAAAAGAAAAACACGTGCATTGTTTGCTTATTTGAAGAGAATGTTGATTGTGTTTCCCATATTTTTAGATTTCATTTGCAGCAACCCTAGCTGAAGTGACATAAATAAAGTCTTTCTTTCAACAATGTACATTCATGTTCTTTTCTAGCTTTTCCAAGCGGCTGAGGATGGTGGAGAGAGAACAGGAATCCATGAGGTTAGCACAATCCACATATTGTGTGCTCTGTGCACTAAGGGTCTCTCTTAGTAGAAGACCCAGACTATTCAGCAACAGGGGTAGTAGGCAAGTTTTTTGTAGCATCTTAGAGTACTTGTTCTCATAGGAAAAGGTGGCAATGTTTCATTTAGTGTATATGTGAGAAAGTAAAGAGTGGTGTGTATATGAGGCCACAGCGGTGACCTTGGTCTTCTGAGATTTCCAGGTTCAGGTGGAGCCTATTTATCTGCTTTAGTTCTGTTCCGTGACTCTGCGCAATTAACAAAAAATGTGTTGTGCTAAATGCCATAGAGTTAAGCAAACAAGCTGCAACCTGACACTTCTGGATGGAAGGAAATTAAGGCAGCTGTTCTCAATCCCCTCTGCTCCATAGTCAGCCCTCCTGTTGCCAGCTGTCCTGCTTCTTTCACAGTTGGAATGGTGAGCTTGCTTGGGAAGCCTCTGTGTCCCAGGTGGCCTCCCAACAGCACTGCAGGTTCTCCTGCTCCTATTAGCTGCTGCTGCTCCTGCAGCCTTCCCTGGCCACCATCATGGAAGCTCCTCTGCCCCGGAGCATTCTGGGACTTGTAGTCCGGCTCTCTGCTCACCCTCACCTGTCTCTCCAAGGCTTGCTTGGGAAGGCTTGCTGGAGCAAGAGAGCCTGCATCATGGGGGGGGGGGGATTCAGCAAACACTCCCTGGGTTTTTTAAAGCAATTCCCTCTGTTGCTACCACACCTGCCCCTGTGTGTGTGTGTGTGTGTGTGTGTGAGTGAGCGAGAGCGAGTGAGCGTGCTCCACCTTGCTGTGTGTTCTTGTTACACAGGGATTTCCACCCCCCTCTTCAGCCTCAGCTGGCTCAGGGGCTCCAGGAATGTTACTATTCCTTCGCAAGGGAAACCTCTTCCAGGGCTATTCCCTGCCTGGACAAGGCAGAGCCTTTTTGCAGTGTTTTGGGCTGCCTGGAGATGGAGCAAAAGGCCAGCGCAGGGCAAAGGAGGCAAAGGTGTGTGTGACTTTCAGTATCCCCACCCCATTCTCGTTGAGACAAATTTGCAGATAAAAAAATCCGTGGATAAATAGGCTGCACCTGTATTATCTTCCCTAACAGTCTTTCCAACTGCACTCTGTTCACCTTGTCTCACAGGGTTCAATAAAGGCCACCTAGTATTAAGTCCACTGAAATTATCTGAATAACTTGATGGCTTTTCATTCTTAAAGTGCAATCCTGGCCCTGTCTTCAGCCAGCGAGGGTCCAAAAGGAGTTTTGTGAACATGCAATAAAGCACATTTGTGCTTCCTTTAGGTGTGTTCACACTGGCCGAGGGAGGCCAGTGTAGGGGGTTGGAGAGGGTGACTGGAGGGTGTTCTGGGGTTGGAGGTGTTTTTGGGTTAGATGGGTGGACCAGGAGATGGATTGGGCCTAGGAGAGGAAGGATTAGCTATGCCAGTGCAGGCCAAATCCTAACCCTCCACTCCTGACCTGATAAGTCTTACACTGGCTGCTCTGATTTGTGTCAGCAAATTTACTGGCACAGATCCAAGTAGCCCCATAGGAGTGACTGGTGTGTGACATGGAGTAAGGGGAAAAATAGCCCTTTACCCTGAGTTGTGCTCCAGCTGGCACCTATCTTGCACTGTATAGAGCGCAGGCCACTCAGACTGCATGTTCCAGTGCAAGTTAGGATTGGTCTGTTAGGCACTCTGGCTAGAGACAGAACTTGGAACCCTGTCCTACATGCAACTACCTACCCTGTCCTACATGCAACTAGACCCATGAAATTTCCCGGATGGGCTGTGCTACTGGACTCTCCCTCCTGCTGCTATACTCTTGCTCCTTCCTTCATCTTCCCTGTATTAATCTTTTTCAACTCACCCATTCAACATTCAAGCTTCTCCCCCACCACAGCACCCTCACTACCCCATTTCAAACTCCCCAAGTACTGTCCCCGCCTCACTCAAAACCAGAGCTTCTCTGGCTGTATGAAACTTGTTGCTAAAATCAGCCTCTATAGCAGAAGACTGCATAGTAATCAAGATACTGCTGATCTATAACAGAGGATCAAGGGAGAAACAAAGAAATTACAGACACAGAGCCCAATCCTATTCCCACTATCTTCCACCGAGCCAGAGCACGCTGCTGCATTCTATGCTGGGGTGTGTGTGTGTGATTGAACTGCCATCGAGGGGTAAGTAAAAAACTTTTACTTATCTCCTGGTAGTCTGCCTAATTGCCTATAGGTCTCCTCAGACCTACGCCAGCTATTTTGCTGGCATAAGTCAGAGGAAAGGATGTGGTGAGGTGGGTTGAAACATGGGGGATAGGATCTGGCATCCACTTTTCCAGTCAAAATCCACCCTTGTTTCATGTGTGTGGAGCATACCCCAGTTCAGTTTCTCTTTCAATATAGTTCATACAGTAGGTCTTAATTTTCCTTCAGGGCAAGAGTTTCACATTGGAAACAATAGAGCAGTGGTTCTCAATCTTTTTAGCACCCGGACCCAGAAAGACAATCTGCTGGAACTCAACGGAAGTGATGTCATTAACTTGGAAGGCTGGATGTGACATCATCAGGCAGGAAAATTTTTAACACCCCCATACAACAAAATCAAATCAAATTAAGCAAGTAGGTAAATTAAAAGTGTACAATAAGTATGTGTTTAAAAATATATTTAAAATAAAGAAGAACCCTCCTCACCCTCCCAAACAGCTGCTGATCTGTTTAAGCCATTTCTGCCCAACATTGCATATATGCAACAGGGATCAACTGTGTACACCTGTGCACTGGGCAGAAATGGGTTAAAAAAATTCCCTAAACATCCCAAAGGCTGCAATCCTATCCACACTTACCCAGGAGTAAGCCCCAATGACTATCATTGTGAAAAGCCTATACTTAGTAAGTAGCCTGCTAAAACCACAGATCTGTAACATTTCCCCACATGCAGTCACATACCATGGTAGCATCAAGTCTAACATATTAAAAATAAAAATACACATTGAAATGAATAGGGCCCCACCTGAATGGGCTTGCGACCCACCCAGTGGGTCCTGACCCACAGTTTGCGAAACATAAGCTACAGTAACTGATGTCGGAACAGCCTCAGGGCTGGAGGCAATTAGTTATCTTATCTTCCCATTGGCGACCCACTGTTTGAGGAACAATGCAATAGAGAAATTCCATATTGAGCATCTCTGTAAACAGGTTCAGATTCTCCCCTCCACCAAAAAAAAAACAACCCAAACCTGCCAGCAAGCACAATAATTCCTGCATTTCCTCATTCAAAATGTAATGTCAGGAGTATCTGGGGTGGGGGCACTGCTTTAAAATGGCTTCTCTAGTGAAAGCTCGGAACTATCCCCGCGAGCAGTGGCTCTGGCACTTTTCTGCGTCTGGCGCCCGCAGGAACGCCGGCTGTGGAGCGCCAGCGCCCTCTGCTCCTCGCCTGCGCAAACAGGGAGCGTTGGAATCTGAGCGCTTTCCCTTGGGGGGCGGGCTCTCGCTCAGAAGGAGTGTCAATCAAAGTAAACGTTCCAGGCACTTTGGTGGGTGCGTGTATTGCAATTGGCCATGAGGAGCGCTCTGAACAAGAATAGTAAGGGCGGCACAACTGACAGGCGGTTCCATGGTGTAATGGTTAGCACTCTGGACTCTGAATCCAGCGATCCGAGTTCAAATCTCGGTGGAACCTGCATGGGCGAGAACCTTTTGCGTTAGGGCTGGAATGGAAAATGCCATCGGGCTTGTTAGTTATCTTTCTTTTCTCGCCAGCGGTTCTGTCTACTCAGAAGTCAGTCCCATTCTAGTGAATGGGGCTTACTCCCAGGTAAATGCGCATAGGAGGCCAGCCTCAGGCAGCGGCTGGAGAGTGTGATCGTGACTGACAAGGTCTCTTGGGCGTGACGGAGAAGCCGAGCCTGCCTCCTCCCCCCGCGCAGAGGTCGCGGTGGAGGAGCCAAACCGCCCGAGAACGACGGTTGGGAAAAGCCGTTGGAGGACGTGTTACTGAGGGACTTGTCAGGCAGCAGGGCTGCCGCGCGGTTCTATGGTGTAATGGTTAGCACTCTGGACTTTGAATCCAGCGATCCGAGTTCAAATCTCGGTAGAACCTGCTTCGGTCCACCCCACCCAAGGGGCCTTTTTTAGTTTTGTTGGCAGAAGCGCGGCTTTGTCAAGGAATTTCCCGTTGCCCCATCGACTTGCAAACACGTCGTTAAGGCTGCAATCCTACATGGACATACTTTCCTGGGAGTAAACCCCATTGAACAAAACGAGGCTTACTTCTGAGTGGGTGTGACGTTCAGGCTGGCAAGAACATGGCTTGAGGAGATGGAGAGCCCAAGCCTAAGCATGTCTACTCAGAAGCAAGTCCCACTGCAGTCAATTGGGCTTACTCCCAGGAAAGTGTGGAGAGGAGTGGGCTGTGAGAGCCCAAGGCTATAAGCTTGTCTACTCAGAAGTCCCATTGCAGCAATGGGACTTACTCCCAGGAAAGTGTGGAGAGGAGTGGGCTTCTCTGTCCAGCGAGGCGGGGGGGGGGAGATGATGCCCAGTTTCATAGTTCAGAGGCCAACTGAGGGGATGGTCACCCCTTGAAATGTTCTCTCTCTCTGTTTACTTTTATACTTAAAAACTATAGTTTTAATGGTTGAATGAGTGAACCCACTGAGGCTACCATCCTATCCACACTTACAAGCCTCATTGACTAGAATGGGACTGACTTCAGTGATGTGCAAGTGAATGTGAGGAAAAGTGAGCCAGCCTGGATGTACAGTAATAAGTATTTAACACACTGGTTGGTAGTGTAGGGTAGTGTGAGATGGGTACATTTGTGTGTACCATTAATCAGTTATTAATGCCACAACACTAAATATTTGTTCCTGCAAGGAAACCTCATGGAACTCAATAGGTTTTACTTTTAAGTAAATGCAGTTAGGATCTATTTATTGGTGTATTTTTATATTCTTAACATGGATGATGGGGAGGGTTGTCACTTGATTTTTTTTGGCTGTGGCACCAAAATGTCTCAGGTCATCTCTGGTTGGTATTCAGATGAAATTCAACAATAAGCATTACTGCAACAAAATTCAACAGTGTTTTTTTTTAATATTATTTAAGCATTTCAAAGTCGTACTGTATTGTAAATTGTTCAGATTATTGAATATTGTCCAAGTACAATCATGTTGTAAAGGCAGAAATGAATACAAACATTTTGTATGTCTCAGTCAAAGACTGCAGTCATTGACACGTACAGTAATTAAAAATGTACAGTGCCTCTTTTGGCACTGATGTCCTACCAGAAAGTCTTCATAACTTCTGCTGTTCCCTTTTAAAGACCCCAGAGAGAGAGCACATAGTGTGGATATTTTCCCTACTAAACATCTAGAATAGGATATATGTACACAAGTACCATCATTCAAAACATGTTCACATTACATTAGGCCCTGCTCCTAACCCCATGCTACCTGTCCATAAATCACATTTACTTCCATGGATTTATATAAGGCTGCAAACCTAAGTATACTTCTCAGGAAGTAAGTCTTGCTAAACTAAGTAAAATTTACTTTCAAGTAATAATGCTTAAAGATTGGGCAGTATGTGTTTGAAATTGAACCTGCAGCATTACATTGTAGTGCCAGCATACATTATAGCAGACTAACAGCATAATCCTATGCATGTTTATTCAGAACAGTGGTGACCCTGAACATCACGCCCAGGGCCACAACTGCAGAATGCATCCCTCCAGGCTGGCACACACTCCCCTTACCTGGGTGCTCTGGAACCTTGCATGGCATCCTGGAGCACTAAGCCTTCTAAGCCTCCAAAGGGACCTTAAACAGTACTTCTGAAAAACCAGAAGTACTGCTTAAAGGGCTCTCTGGAGGCTCAGAAGGCTTTCTGAATACTCTGGGACACTGCACGACACCTTGCCACCCAATACCATGTGGCCCCTGGCTCAAATCCAGGGATGCCACTGACTCAGAAATAAGTCTTATAGTATCCAGTGGGCTTTGTCTGAGGTAAGTATGCATAGGCTTAGGTGAGTGTTAATGGTTTCATTTTGTCAAACACCATTGGTTTGTCTTATATGGTGCGCACATGCACAGATCGTAAATGTCACATCCCATGTATCCAGAAGTGAATTGTTTCCAAAGCAACATTCAAATGAGAACCAAAGCAGTACTGTATTGTTGAGATTTCTCTGGGAACATTATCAATTCTTGGGAAAGATTGACCAGTGGCTGTAACAAAACTTAATTTATTTTAGGTTTCGGAACAGCACAGGATAACCAATTTCAAGAAAACAGAACATTGTAGGCACTCAAAGCCATTCAGCATTCACTGCTTTGGGAGGAATAGTGCATGTAATCAACACTTGGGAGCTTTTGCAACTGACTACAGTCTTGAAATCAGGCACTCTAATAATGCAAGGATCACAAAGTAGACACCTTTCAGGTGATTGGGTCACATGTAGAAGGATGCTCTCATCTAAACACAGGTGTAAGTGAATTCAAAATACTCTTACCTTTTTAAAAGAGCCATTGATTACTTTGCTTGTAATAGTGTGGATCATTATTATTAATGGGACTATGCTACTGTAAATATTCAGTTTGTGAATCTTGTTCTGAGGTATGGATATATGTCAGCAGAGCTAGCAAATTTGTATGGCATTATGGTTTTGTATAACTCTTTACAATTCTATACACAACTGTATGTGTAGCACAAATAAATAACAATTGCATCTGATTCTTGCTTAGGTAAGTATTCAAGATTACTAATATCCCCCTTCAAATGAAATCTGTGGACTTAATATGCTTGACCTCTCCACATCCTCCCTGTTTTTCATTAATGCCACAAGATGAGGTTGCTAAGCCACAAGAGGCAGGGACTTTGGGTATGGACTACACAGCTCCAGCAGGGTGGCAAGATCTGCACCTTCATTACTAAAATACCTGCAAGTGGTGATGAAACCCTGCTTCATTCAAATAGCCCTCTGAATGTGGGTAGGGATGGCCAAGAAAAACATCTGCTCTCAGGCTGTGTGCGTGTGTGTGCTGTGGGGTCCAAATGGAAACATTTTTTGTGGAGCCCCAGATTCACAGCCCAGGTCTATAGAATCTGGTATAAATAAAATTGATTATAGACTTTATATCTCTATGGTAAAATGGAAAGTAATAAAAATGTATGCTTAAAAAGTACATGTGAGTTAAAGAACCAAATGCATCTAAGCATATTTTAATATATAACTTCAAAGCCTCTAACAAACAAAATGGGTAGATTGCCTTTGAAAAGTAAATAGTTACACCACTTGTTTTAGTGACCGTGAAATTATTTAGTAAGAATATTAATTTTATTTTTACTCAAGCACAAGGGCCCTTAGGCATGGGACTCAATTGGGAGCAATTTATCAGTTGGTTTAATCAATTGGTTTAAATCAGCCCTGGGTGTATGCTCATTGTCTGGACAACAGATTGGGCCACATTATGTACAATATATCTGCACAAAGACCACCTAAACATATGAGGTTTAAATGGTCAAAAGTAAAAACACTGTCTTTGTAAAGTAAGTTGACCCAGTTACATTCCACTGTAAAAGTGGAGCATTTATGGGATGGCTTGAGAACTTTGAGCTTTTCTCACACCTCTAGATTTATACTTGAAAGCTTCCATTTTGGCACAGAAGATAACTCCTTTCCTACCTCAGCAAAGGGCAGACAACACAATCCATGGGGATTTGTGCTGGACAAGTGTTTGACCCTGAAAAATTAAAAACTATACTGAGGACCACACTTTCTCAAGGACACACATTTTCCCACACACAACTTAAACCTGTATACAAATCTAAAAAGAAAATAAGATAAAGGATTTACCCCAACACATCACTCGTATGTACAGAAAAATGTAGAAAAATAAAAGTGAATTAAAAGATTACAATTGCATTGAATACATTCTGAGGGCATTCTAATGAAACAAGAAGACAATTAAAATTTAAAAAGGAGAATTAATTTGCTACCCTAACTTGGAAGATATTGAAGATTGTGCTTAAGTGCTTTGCCTCTCCACAAAAATTTGGACATATTCGGGTACATCCACAGGGGAGCTTCTCTTGTTCCAGTTCAAGATGGTGCTGCACATCTGAGAATATGTGAAACATATCTGGAGAAGATATATCCTTTTCTCCCAGGAGATTTTAAAAAAGCCAGCTGTGTATGCTCACCCTGATACCCCACAATATGCTCAAATACTCTACAAGGACTGAGGGGAACAGATATGTTGAAACAGTACATCTGCTGCCCTAAGAAAGTACCATATGGATGCATCCTTTTGGTTTGAATGCAATAGGATGGCTAGGATATCCCAGCTGCTGCTCTGAGTTCTTTTTCTAGTGCAGAGGTAGGTTTCAGTTCATATGGTGTTCGCTCCTACACACATTTTAAGTTACTTTGTGTTGTTGCTAAAACACAATGAAAAGCCAAGTAATGCATATGATCTCATTTCTCTGTAGGTTAGCTAAATCTAGACACACATATGGAACCCAGAATATGTTTTTTTTATGCTACAAAGGGAGATGTAACCGCAATTTCTAATCATACAATTGCTCAATATTTATTGAATTTCTTTCTCATACCTCTTCACTATTTGGTTGTTCCTGGATAAAATTCCATAGCCTTTGATGGGAACCAGACTGAGAATTTTAAACAAGCATTTCATCTGAGAGAAGTAAAGCACCAATGCCCTGCAATCAGAAGTTTATATTCTTACCATGCACAGACAAGAACCTAGGGGCCCTAGTCCTTTGCATTGTGATAACAAGCCCACAAGGCTTTATGATTTGCAGTAAAATAACAACATACCCGTATTTTCTTATTAAGATGGGAAAACTAAATGGGAGAGACCAGAGCGGCCACAAAGACTTGCAAAAAGCTTTGGGGGTATTGGAATAAGTATCTGACAAAATAAAGGCAGAAATGGAAGCACAGAGAATTCTCATTTTGATCCCCAACTGCCCATTTAGACAATACTGGGTAGAAAACCTGCACCCAGAACAAGAAAAAGCAGTTACTGCTTGGAATTATAGTTTGAAAAGGGGGGGCACAATAATCCACCAAGTGCTGCTGGGGTACAACTTCCACTCATTTTAAAGAATGTGCACTGAGCTGCCACAGACATCCCAATGACGGGAATGGAAGTTGCAAACTGTTAGGACTTAGGGAATTGTGCTTTGTTATTACTCCCAAGATAATTTCAGAGCCCAACCCTAACAGTACCTACTGCTGCCAGAACTCTAGGTATGCCACTGCGTGGGACAGAATCTTCTCTCACGATTAGGGACTAGAAGCTGTTGGAATAGTGGTGAATTATCCCTTACGTAGGGTGCCATGCAGTATAGTTTTTGGCATTAGGCATCAGTACAGGACAGTACTAACTTCCTGGATCAAATCAACTTTCAGTATAAGATATTCTGGCTTCAGCTTAGTCTCTTCTCTGTGAATTACTCAGCTATGCAACTTTTGCTCCCTGATCTTACTTGCATCTGCTGCTGCCTTACCTTTTGACCTCCTTGACTAATTATATCATTCTGAACTTACAATTAGGCTTATCAGCCTAACACAGCCTTCAGCCTAGCTATCTACTCACACTCAGGTGCCTCGCCCTCTTCTAAAGGCCAGGTTCCCAATATTCAGAGGCACAGTAGAATAAGGCTGCAATTCTATGCACTTTCCTGGAAGTAAACCCAATTAACACAGTGGGGCTTACTTCTGAGTATACCTGCATAGGATTGTTCTGTAAGCTAGAAATTCTACACAGTAGAAATAAGCTAGAAATGTACAAACAGAACAATGAAAATAGAACAATGAAAAAAGAGGATATAGTTATTTGGGGGTAAGTAGTTAAACAAGCCCAATTAAAACTAACAAAAAGGGAAATCTATTACCATAGTGTGGAGCATTTCTATATGTTCTCTTTGAACAACCCAGCCTTTCCCTTTAATATAGTAATAATGCCAGTCAGATGAAATCCCATAGGAAATAACAGTGAAAATCACAGCACTGGGATGTTGGCACAAGGCAGGTACCTAGAGGATCAGAATCAAAGGATAAGATCATGACCTGATTCTTCTCATCCACTATCTCTGCTGGAGGCTGAGAGATTTACTGTACCTTACAAAAGATTCTCAGACATGTACACAGGCACGCACGCGCGCACACAACATTGGGCTCTGAGTAAATAGAGACATTTCAAATACACAAGGAATCAAGCAACAAAGTCCCAATAGGGAAGAAAGGCATTTCCAGTTCTTTGTATTGTTCTTGTACTCAATCAGTGCCTTGGATCTCCAGTTGCATAGAATATTTTCCAGTGCTGCATGTATACAAACCTAATGCAAGTCCTGCAATTGGATTGGTCACCATTTGATATCCAGATTGTTGGCAGTTGGTTTTTCCGTGCTGTACTTAGTATGTAAGGATTCCCACACCTTCATGGAGTCCATTCCTTCCAGCCACTCCTGATAAAGCTTCTGCACGGTCCTGCTGGTTTCAGGAAGCCGCACTGGAACTGCCGCATACATCTCTTCCATTTGACTGAGAAGTGCTTTGTCTGGTCTTCCATCCTCAGTCTGAGCCTGACCTTTCCCATTTAAGCAACCTAGAAATGGAAGGTGAAAGTTTGCTCAGAAAGTAAAACACCTCAGTGCTTGAATACTGTCACACTTTAGCACATCCCGAATGTAACTGATTTGTTCTGTGACAGTCCCTTAGGAGCTGTCTCTCTCCTCCTCCTTTCCCTCTAAGTTGTCCTCCTCTTCCTTCTCCTTTTGCTAAATTTCTCAGCATCACTCCCAAAACCGTTTACTTAGAAATTAAATACTGAGATATGTCAGATTCTACCATCTGGTGGGTGCTAACTCCACCATCAAAGAATAGTTTTTAAACTACATTTAAAAAACAAAAGTAGTCAGGTTTTCCAACATTCTGTCAAAATCCAGAAGCTTAATATATGCCTTTGCTAAACTTTTTGCAGTCAGGGCACAATTCTGAAGCACCCTTGGGCTGACGCAAGTCCTTTGTGCTGGCCCAGGAGTGTCGCACAAGGGCTGTCAAGCACTTTTGTGCCACTTTGAGGGGACATAGGTTGGTGCGTGGATGTGTGCTGGCCTCCCTGGGCTGATGTGAGCCCCGGGCCTGATAAATATGCATTGGCTGAGCTCAGCTGGCACAGGGGTCGGGGGGGGGGGAAGCTTGGGGAGGGCGGCATTTCAGGGTGGGGAGAGGGCGGGCAGCAGGCGTTCCCAAGGTGGGTGACTGGGGAGTTGGGCCAGGATCCAATGGTTATGCCAGATCCTGACCCTGTTCCCGGGCACCCCAGGGCAGTACCGGGTTGCTCAGATTTGCACCACCTCATCATGTGGCACAGATCCGAGTAGACCCATTAGGGATGCTGCAGCTCTCCCTGGGGTAAGAGGAAAGGTTTCGCCTTGCATCAGGCCAAGCCTCAAACAGCTTGAAACCTGTGCTGGCTACAGCGCCTGTTTCAGCACAAATTAGGATTGCGCTGTCAGTATATGATGGTTTAATCCTATCCATTTGTTACACTGCTGAAGCAAATGTTCTGGAGGCATAAAGTGTTTCCCATCTGTCGCAAACAGCTGTCTCCTGTGTGCCATCATAGTGGCAGCCGCACCAGAGGCCTGGATCTTGCATTGATGGAATCTGGTTTCCATCAATACAAGGCCCAGTTAGGACTGTGCCATAAGAAATGTAGCCAACTGCAAAAAGTGTAGCAGAGGCATACACTGAGCTTCTGGGCTTTGACAAGTGTTGGGAAAACCTATCTACCACAAACTTAACAAGAGTCAGAAGCAGAATCATAATCTCAGTGTACACCCTTTCTACTGCATAAGAAAGAAGACCTCATTTTGATTAGTTATCGTTACCTCCGGGACAGGCTAACACTTCTACAAAGTGGTAGGAACACTTTCCCTTTTTCAGCTTCAGGACCATGTTTTGGATGTTTCGAAATCCATAGGCTGCTGCAAAGCGCAACACTGTCTCACCGCCCTTTTCGAGTGTGACCTCCTGGAAGTCTTTGTTTCTGAAAAGACACACAGAAAAGAGGTAGAATCCTCCCGTCTCCTAGCAGCAGCCTGAGCATAACCGAAAACTATTTTTCTCAGTCCTCTGGGAACTTTACAGACCGGGCAGATATATGGATGTATATAGTTGCGCAGGTTATAGAGGTGAAAAGACTGGATCTTCCATCTCAACATCAGTGCTTCGTAACCCAGAATACCACTTGTCATCTGGTGAGAAGGATGCCTTTCCTTCAGACTGAGAGATGGGAGAGTTAGAACAGACAAAAGAAAATATTTCTTTACTCAGCGTGTGGCTGGTCTGTCGAACTCCTTGCCGCAGGATGTGGTGATGGCGTCTGGCCTGGACGCCTTTAAAAGGGGATTGGACAAGTTTCTGGAGGAAAAATCCATTACGGGTTACAAGCCATGATGTGTATGTGCAACCTCCTGATTTTAGAAATGGGCTATGTCAGAAGACCAGATGCAAGGGAGGGCACCAGAATGAGGTCTCTTGTTATCTGGTGTGCTCCCTGGGGCATTTGGTGAGCCACTGTGAGATACAGGAAGCTGGACTAGATGGGCCTATATGGCCTGATCCAGTGGGGCTGTTCTTATGTTCTTATGATTGCATTGCACTTAATATGCAGTTGCATAGTGATGGCTGATGCCCTTCAAGATTCAAAGCTTCACCTGGTGCAATACACAGCACCTTCCCCCACCCTGACAATAAGAGCGATGCTAGAAACACATTGCACTTGCGCTTCAGGGATGGTACTGTTTTCTTACAGTCTTTGGGCACAATCCTAACAAGGTCTACTCAGAAGTAAGTCCTATTTTGTTCAATGGGGCTTACCCTCAGGAACGTGTGGTTAGGATTGCAGCCTTTGGGGGTTTAATCTAAAGTGCTTCTTAAAATCTGTTTTCCACCAATAGCAGGGACTCAAAGCAGATTTGAAAGTTGATGGGTCTTTCATACAAAAGAGATTACCTTTGACCCTAGCACTCATTGTAAACTAGACACAAAATCAAAGCACAGAGGCCCAAAAAGCAGCATTCTTGCTTTGCTCCCCAGTCTGACACTCTCTTCTGTTCAAAGTACACCATGATCCAAGCACTTTCCAATGGTGGGAGAAGACTCTGAATATTTAGAGAACAGGGATGGGCAAGGATTGCTTATTGTGAACAAGGACTGTATACTTTTTTAAATGTCTTTTACATCTGCTCTATAATTTTGTTTTATAAACAGTTTGCTACTGATCCTGGACTCCCAAGGATAGCTTGGCTATACAGCTAAATGAATTAATAAATAAGATCAAGGCTGTAAAATGCAATGTCAAGATAAGGATGGGGAAGCTGGGTGTATTTCCTCCTCTAGCCCCCCCTCCCCAATTTAATGTATAAACATTTTGTGTGTGTGCATACATGCATTGTACACACATGCATACTGGGCAGTGATCTATAAGCGTGCACTTGTACTGCTGGTCTCTGCACACTAAATGGCAACTACATCTAGTTGCTGTTTTCTGGGCCTCCCTACTGGGACGGTGGTGAGGAGAAGCCTGACTTGCTGGCTGGGGGCAGTGGCACCCCATTATGGTGGCAAATGGTGCTGCCGTAGTGGTGGCAAAGAGAAAGGGAAAGGGCTGAGGAATGATACTATGAAGGTGGTATGATGACTCACCACCCCAGTGGTAGACCTGGAGCAGGGGTGGGGGGGAAAGCCCCGAGTGCAGTACTTGCTTCTCCCCCACCACTGCCACCTTTGCCTGCCTGCATATCCATTGGAGCCGTTCTTCAGGCAGGCGAAGATGTGCTTGGCAGCGCGAAAAAACCTTCTGAGGCTTCTTGCACAGTCTTAAGCAATACTTCCAGGTTTGTCAGGGAACCAGAAGTATTGTTTAAAACTGCGCGAGAAGCCTCAGAAGGATTTTTGAGCGGTGGTGAGTGTCATGTGAGGCTCTGTGAGCCTCGGGGAGGGGGGCAGCGTAATGGAGGGGGGTGGCATGTCATGGACCTGCCCCGGGGTGCAACGAGAGCAGGTCCGTTACTGCACCACCCCCAGAATGGCCCTGCCTGAGACAAGCCAGCTGCCAGCTCTCTGATTGTCGCTTGACCTCCTTTATGAAAAAGGATAAGGAGCAATTTTCCTTGTGATCAAATGTTTTATAGCTACATCTAAAATCATAATAGGTGACAAACATGTGTTATAAGTATGCTTGAACGATGACTGGCCTCTGCTGTGCCGGTGGCAGAACTAGAGGGGTGCAAGAGGGGCAAATTCCCCTGGTGCTGGGCCTCAGAGGGTGGCACCGCCAGCCTTGCACCCCCCTGCCACCCACTTAACTTTTCTTTTTTAAAAGCAAAAGAAGCCTGCTTCTCTCCCTTTAAAAAAAAACAAAAATCTTCTCCCAATGAAGGCCTGCCCAGCCATGGCCTGCCCATCCATGATTCAGAGCTGCTGGGCTTCCCTCCCCTTATCCTCCTTTATAGAAGAAGAGGAAAAGGGGGAGCTAGAGAGGCAGCATGCCATGAGTTGTAACTCCCAGCGTACTTTTGTTCTAGGCCACCCCCCCCCTCCTCCAGAGGAGAGGAAATATTCAAAATGGTCAAAAATACCCATTTTCTGAACTAGTGTTTCAGATTATCCAGATCTGCAACTTACTTTAGCACTTTGTATGATATTTCTTTCACATCTGTATCAAACAGCTCCTTGGCAGCATGTTTAAATATGTGCTCCAGGTAACCATCTGACCTTCTTCCATCATGCCGAACTAACTCACTCTCTTTTATTCCATCAAACCTTACAAAATAAGGAAAGAACATACATGGTTATGTACTGAATCAGATCTTTGGCCCATCTATCTCAGTGTTGTTGCTCCAGGTGTATTTTTCTGCCCCACCTGGAGATGCCAGGGAGTAAACCTGGAACCGTCTACATGCAAGGCATGTGCCCTGTCACTGAGTTACAGTGCCTTTCAGGAGGGGGGGGAAGGGATGAGGAGCAGGATCATTTGCAAAAATAGAGATTATGCTACAGAGCTTCACTGCTGGAGCAGTTACCAGACAAAAGGAGTAATGTTATATAAATATGTTACATCATCACAGTAAGGGAACAAATGTGAACATCTGTTAGTAAATATGTATTTAAAAATATAGCTGACATTTAATTCTGTGGAATTGGGTTTATCCTTCTTGGTTTTCTGCAGCAGCATCTGCCCAGGTGCTTGCATCATGACACCAGGATGAAGCAGAAGATGCTGGGGAGGGGAGGTCCATTTCAAGGCAAGGGTTAAATTAGCACTGTAGAGCCAGGAAGATGGTATTATAGCCAATTACACAACAGAAGGGGGGTAAGCACCCTCCTCCAACAAGTAGCTTAGTACCCCTCCTATTGCTGTTTAGGCATGAGCTGGAAATTAAAGTAAGCCTGTAATCCTGAGCATGTTTACTTGACAGTTACCTCCATCAAAAGCAACAGAACTTACTTCAGAGAAAATATGTTTAGGATAGGAACATAAATGCCCCAGCATAAATGCATGATCTTTTGCATGTGTCAGTCACTGTACTGCTGAAGCTCAGTGAGTTCAAGGCTCAGATAGGATTGGGCCATCAGAGAAACCATTTTGTCTGATCAGGGCATGTAATTGTTCTAGCCAGGTCACCAAAACCAAAGCATCTCTCAGAAGCTACTTACAGGTTGTCAGAGGCCACTTCAGCAACTTGTTCCAAAGATATTTTTCGCTCTTCCATTATTTGGAAGATTTCACCTGTAGGAGCAAAAAGAAAGATTTCACCTTGAAGAGTACCAAAAAATTACAGAGGAAATGGAAGAGCAAAGGATTGAGACTTTGAGGTAAGGCTGAGACTGGAAAACCAAAGACTTAGGCAAGGACTGAGGCCACACAGACACTATTAACACTTGGGGTTTTTAAGTACAATGAAAACATAGTATAGAAAAAAATACTGTGTAATATAGTATTCAGTACAGAAAATATAGTATAGAAAAAGTACTTGAAAAAATTCATATACTCCGGAGTCTTATATACACAAAGACAAATCAACAATTTGTTCTTCATGTTCTGTTTATGTTTAAAATAGGAACATTAATGTGAAAGAGATGCCTATCATTTTGCACAATGCCAACATAGTTGTCACATGGTCTTCACGCTGCTAAGAAGGGAAATAGGCTAGGGGTGTGTGTTTGTGTGTGTGTCCCCTTGGTGATTTTGAGGAAATAAGGAACCTTCCCTGCTTGCTGACTGCCCTGTCCGTTCTCATGTGCCTAAATGACAATGCCTGCTGAGTGGACAACTTAGCAGGATAGGAAGCAAAAGCAAAACAGCTGAGCAAAGATAGTAAACTTATCACTGAAGCCCAAAAAATCACCAGCACTTCTTTTTCTACAGAGGAAAATTCACCCCCTACCCCTAGTTAGAAGAACTATACAATCCGTTTCAGGTGGCTTCATGGCACTGAGAGAGATTGATTTTGCAGACTTTGGCAGATCCACGGCAGACTCACTCCTGTGTTCGTGGAGTGCAGAAACCCTTCAGAATCTGCAGAAACCTTTCAGAATCATTAAGTGTGATCTGAACTTAATGGGACTCTTAAAACTAGAACTGAAAACCAAACTCCTGGTCCTTGACTGGCAGTTCTGCATAGCCTGCAGGCAAATGATGGTGGCAGATCTGTATGTTTAAATCTGGGTCTAATTGTATTCAATTGTATTCTAATTGTATTCAAAGCAGAGAAAAGAAATACATATGTGAGGGGTGTTGTACTCCCTTCATGGCAACTATTACCTTTCCTCAAATGTTTTTTATCTAGCCAGGTTCTGTATATCCACCTAAGAGAAAAGTTATATCTAGGGACAACTGTGAGGAGATAGACTGCAGATCTGCAGTCAGGATTCTGAGCAGTCTTCCCCTATTAACACTTTTTGCTCTTAAAATCAGATCTCTGCCACTCAAGTTATATATGATTGCACAGCCAACTCATACAGTACACAAACAAAATATGTTGTGTTAAGTGGTGCCTTGGAGGAGGCAGTAAATTGATGTGAGCCTCCCACTCCAGCTTGCCACTGACAGAGCCTCTCTGGTTGGCATTTCAATCCTAGCTTGCTAAAAGCAAGTAAGAAGATTGGGAAAGGAGAAGCCCCTTCTCAAAAGGTGCCATGGGTGCCACCACTGACTCTCTCCTTGTGCTCTGTACTCATACAACTGCAGCTGAGTGGGCACGGAGAAATGGGACAACCCAGCTCTCTGCGTCTCATTTGACATTATTTCTTTGAGGAAATCTTTTGAAAATGAACAGGAAGACCGAGCTTACCCGCTCTTCTTTCCTTCCCTCCCCTCCTTATTTGAGACAGGTTTGGGGGGGCCAGGGTGGCTTGTGACAGTGGCGGACAGGGTAGTATTTGTGCACTGCCTCAAATGGCCCTTGGACCGAGCCTGCATGACTAGGGCACAACTGGGTGTAAACATACAGATTCCCTCACTATCAGGTACTGTCTGAGTCTCCATTCATTTCAATATTTTATTTTTAATATATTAGACTTGATGCTACCATAGTATGTGACTGCATTTGAGGAAATGTTACAGACCTGTACTTTTAACAAGTTACTATGCATATTCTTTTAACAATGATAGTAAATGGGACTTACTCCTGGGTAAGTGTGGGTAGGATTGCAACCAAGAATGTGAAAAATGTTCCTGCTTGATGACATCACTTCCGGTCATGACATCACTTCCGGTGGGTCCTGACAGATTCTCATTCTAAAAAGTGGGTCCTGGTGCTAAACATGTGAGAACCACTGGTTTAACGGATACATAAAAAAGACCTGGTGGAAAGTCCAAGTCTGACAAGAAAGTGACACTGCAATTTTTCACAACAGAAACACATTCCAACAGATGCCCACCTGATGTTAAAACACAATCAACATCTTGAGAGTTGTACAGAGGAGTGGAGAAGTCTATTCGCAAGGCTTCAAGCTTTTTGTCATAGCAAGGTGCCACAATTATATGGAAAATTTTATCAGGAGACAGATTCTGATGGATGAAGAAAACAGAAAATACACTGCAAAAAATGTAAGAAGCATCTGCAGAGATATTCAGATTACACACCATATTTGGTGGGTCACAGAAGGTCTCATTAGATTACAATTCTGGCTATCGCAGGGCACAAGCCTAGCCAGGTCTACTCAGAAGTAAGTCCTATTTTGTTCAATGGGGCTTACTCTCAGGAAAGTGTGGTTAGGATTGCAGCCTCAAGCCTTTTAGATAACTGTTTTCTTCTACAGTTGTTAAATCAGTTGTAATGGAAATATCAAGAAGTCTTCCTCTTGACGACCGCCTTTGTGAGGAAATTGTAAGTGTTGGCAATAGGACCATCTAAGAAACCAAATCCCAGAGAATAACAAACCAGAGAAGCAGACTATAGAAGAGTTACCTGCTGTCTTGCAAAATAACCCTTGACAAGGGAGCCCATGATCTGCTGTGGTGACTTTGCAGTGCAAATGTGTGGTGTCACTGGCTTGGAGAGGACTCTCTCCGCATACTGGATCCAACCTAGAATGAGGGAACAAAACCAAGACAGAAAGGGTTGAGGATCATGGCGGTAGATTCAGAGCACAAAGTAAGTTTTTAAAAAGGGAGAAACAAGAAACTGAAAAGTTTGACTAGACATCCAGTCAGCATTTTATCACGTCTCCTTTTGAATCCTCCTTTGCCATGCTGATCTGATAATGGAATAAGCAACCAGTTCAGTCATGCTGGTAGAATATAATTGTGTGTGTGTGTGTGTGTGTTCTCCATAACTGTTTAACTCCAGTGCAATTACTTCCTTGTTCCCTTTAGGAACCACTTCAAATATCGTTTTTCCCCAACGTGTAGAATTTCAGTGAGAGGAAAAGATGCACAGATGGTAAGGTCTGAAATGCAGTGCAAATGTTTGACCTAGGGTTGCACCCTTAGTTCACCCACTTTGATTTCAGGGGCAAAAGATGAACTTTTTGGGGGCCTTCAAAATGTTCCCTAGGGCCCCACCACCACTTATGATGCATGTTCACCTTCTTGCCCTGCTGTTTGGTGCCATTGTTTCCAGCCACATCTGGACCATCTGGGTAAGAGTAGAGGAGTTGCAAGCAGCAGCACTATGCATCACTACAGCTCTAATGGTGGCAGAAGAAGTAGGGCTTTCCAAGCAATTGGGCATGACATATAAATATGATGATGCCACAATGCTACATAGCTAATCAGATTTGCCTACATAACAACATCATTGAAAATAAATAAAACCACTGCTGATCCAGGGGTTGGAGTGAACTTCTCCGAATGGGGAAATGCTTTCATTCCTTTTCATAAAAGTCACAGAGAAATGGTAAAAGGGAGTGGGTGGAATACGTTTCACGGCTGTCAAGGTTTTTTGAGAAAAGTCTTCTCCACCATTTTTTTTGGCTCAGTGTAGTTTTTTCTTTTTCCCATCAAGATGCCTATATCCAAACCACTGTCTGAGGGCCCAGTCCTATCCAGTTTTCCAGTGGTGGTGCTGCTGTGCCAATGGGGTATGCACTACTTCCTTGTTGGGGGTGCAGTCACAGAGGCCTCCTCAAGGTATGGGAACATTTGTTACCTTACCTTGGGGCTGCATTGCGGTTGCACCGGTGCTGGAAAGTTGGATAGGATTGGGCCCTGAATCATTGGGGGGAAAAATATTTCTGCACTTCAAGTGACAGAATATATGACTGTTTCTCTGTGGTAAGAAAGAGGATAGAATAAATGTGTGACTAGAATATCACACACATATATAGAAAAAGGAGCATCTGATGCACTTAAATGTTCTTAATATTCTTATTTCCACTTAGAATATTTTGGTTTGTGAGATTCTTTATGACTTTTTAACATATATGTATTTCCCAAGAGTTCTCATCAAACCGTACTGATTATGAGACCTTAGAAGAGGACATGTTATAGTTCTATGTCTATGTCAAACAAAAGTATGTTTTGTTCCCAGCACTTCACCACCAAGGGGCAAACTAGACGTTGCACATAAATGCATGTATCAAAATCTCAAAATTTGCTATTTGAAATATAAAGCAGCCTTGGAAGACTGCAGTCTTGCATGGAAGAATGGCAGGGGAGGAATGCTTGACTAACCTTTCCCAGCCAACTGCTACTCCACTCAAAATTGCTCCTACACTTTTTTCTCTAAGGGGTTTCAGATATATAGTCACAAGAGCCAATGGGGAGAAAAAAGAAGCCTGAACATAAAGTTTTTGGGTAGGAAAGTGGCCAGTGGGGAATGGGATAAAGCACCTCCCCTCTGCTCAAAATGACAGCCTTCTAGGGTTCATTTCTGTATGTGAAGTTTAAAATTTCAGACCTTTTAAAAATGTATCATGTTTTCACTCAAAATGCCTTCCTCTTCAGACTAGGTGCCTGCATAAACACATGCACCCAGCTCTGCCCTATCAGCATCTGAAACGCAAGGCCACAACCAAGCAGCGTGTGAGGGACAGAGATTAACAGTGTAATCCTAACTGCACATTAGGTTGGCGCAAGTCCCATGTGCCATAAAGCACATTTGCACCTCCTCAGGAGGAAACTGCACCAGCGCACAGAGGTGCACTGGAGTACGGAGACTGCATTCAGCCTCCGTGGCATCTTTCCCAAGGTAAGTTGCGTTGGCCGAGCTTTGCCGATGCAGGGGATGCTGGGAGGAGGGATTGGGATCTGGCTGTTATGCTGGATTCCAAGCCCTGTTCCCAAGCAGCGTGGAGCGGCTTCAAGCCACACTGCTCTTATCAGACTTGTGCCATTTCAGGAGGTGGTGCAAGTCTGAGGAGACCGGTGGGGGCTGCAGTGGCTTACCTCTGGTTGAGCCACACCTGCACTGGATATAGCGCAAGCCTCTTGGCTTGCCTGTTCCAGTGCAACATAGGACTGTGCCCTGATGTCTGCAGAAGGAAGGCTACTAAGGACACTGAGTTTATACTACACACTTGGTTGATGGTTATATAGAATATACTAATGTTATGGCACCACATATTCAATGAGATTGGCAAGGCAACAAGATTAGTGAAGACAAACAAAGCCAACTGCATGACTCCCATACTGCATGGTGGGGGAAGACATGCACACAAGTGGAGGCAAGTGAGCCTATGTTCTGTGTTCAGCATTGTGTTGCCAGTGGTTTCACCACTTAAGCGAACCATGGCAAAACAGGGAGGGCATGTTGACCCAGTTGTCTCAGTAATGGGGATTAATTATCTCCCCGTCAAGCAAGTGCTGCCTCAACACACTGGAGAAACACATTGTCCCCTTTTGAAAGCCTTCTCATAAACGTGAAAAATAAGCTGGAGGGCATGCTTTCCTCAGCTTGCTTCAGCAAACCCTATCCCTTTGGCTCTGTTCTAGGTAGAATGATAAGTTAAGGCATCAGCCAGAATGGTGTGGTAGTTCTGGAGTTGAACTTAGACCCGAAAGATCCAGGTACAAATTCCTGCTCTGCCACACAGCTTTTTAGGTGACCACTGGACAATCACTGTCTCTCAATTTCACAGGGTTGTTATGAGGGCAGAAGAAGGGAAGGAACTATATACACCACCCTGAGCAACTCAGATGGTATAAAAATGTGAGAAATTAATAAAATATATAAAAACAGACAATACGCGTTACCAAGATGGTGCACCAGTAATTTTCCCTATACATACATCTTCCTAACTTATTTTCCAAAAACTAAGGTCACTATCAACAGCCTACTGACATTTTTGTTCAGCTTATCTGAGGACACACTCTACTTTCCTTATCCTTTAGCCTAGTCCTCTTTGACTGCACCCTCCCATATCTACATGCCAATGGAGTCTTTGCTCTTTGGCACATCCCAAGATAAAAAAAAGTTTCTGTTAGATACAGAAACAGAAGTAGTAAGGTAGCTGCAGCTTCTAAAAGAAAAAAAAAACCCAAAAGTCAACAACAAAAGGTAAAAGTGTCTGTGTGAGCCTGTGCATGTGTCCATGTCAGACAATCATTTTCTGCCATTTTAAAGCAGCCTGGCCCTGCCAGTCACAGCATGACTCATCTCAGTGTGGTGCCCAGAAGCTTTGCTTTTAAAATCTGCATGCCTTACATGTAACAGTCACAGTCAAACAAAGTCTACATGGCCTTTAATGAGAGAAATCACTCATTTTGTAAGCTGATCAACCTCAAAGCATCTATTTCACAGGAAGAAAAACAAGAGTTCACTTGATTAACTTTAGCCTTGTAGTTCACATTAGTCATTGTTTAGTTATGCAAATAGCCTTGGAGCATGAGCAATGTGACCCAGGAGGCTTTTATCTGCTCCCACACAAATGCTCGAATTCTTTCTGCATAGTCATCAATGAGGCTGAGCTCCAGAAAGGCATCTGCAGGGAAGCTAAAATGCTGTGAACTTGACTGTGAGAGAACTGAAGTCCCTCTGCTTAAACCTGTAGCCTACAGGAACATTCTATAGATGGTTACGTACACAGCTAGTAATAGGATCACAAAAAAAAGGGGAGGCACAGAAGGTAGGCCACAATATTATTTTTCTTGTTACATCAGTAGGACTGAAAAATTTAGCTAAAAGGAAACTTTTCATCTGCTTCATCTCAAAAGGAAAATTTTACATTTTTAAATGCACAAAGCAATATACAGCACTAAAAGTGAACAACTGTGCTGCCAAAAAACTAATCAACCAATTGTGACAAACAAAACAGTATAACAATAAAACAAAGGAACACACACACACACACACACACGCACAAAAGAGTAACAGCATCCAGCAGCAACCCTCACCCCAAATTAAATGTTGTGCAGAAAAGCCAAGCCTTCAAGAACACCAGGAGGAGGACAGGGTGGGGGTGAGAATGGGCCTCCAGCAGGAGTTCCAGAGTGTCAGGCCTCCCACAAAAAAGTCCTGGTCCTAACAGATGCCCCCTTGGCTGCAACAAACAGCAGCATCCAGAACAGAACCTTATTTGTAGAATACAGTGCGGCACATACAGGGAAAGGGAACAATAATTACTACTTAAAAACTAAAACATAATTTAAAAAAGACATTCATGGCTTAGGAATCACTGGATTAGAGATGTGAATGACAGATCTTTGAACAGGCTCACTTCAATTCACAGCCCAATCCTGAGCTGCCCGCGGTGCCCAGGCTCAGCAGCACCGAGAAGGGCTGCCGCAGGAGGTGCCTCGGGAGAAGGGGACTTTTGCCCCCTTCCCCCGAGTAAGGTAAGCGGCCCTGCAATGGGGTTACTCACTTTACTGTAAGGTAAAGGCACTCGTGTATGATGAGGAGCCCTACACGAGCGCCTTTGATCTGGCGGAGCAGAGCTCCACGGACCCGCCTTTCTCCCTCCCCGGCACACCTCCAGCCCGCCCCCTCCCCGCGTCACACCTCCCTGTCATGCCTCCTACCCACCCTCTCTCCGCCCCCCGCCGGCCTCCCCCCTCCTCGGAACGCCTCCTCCCTGCCCCCGTCCCTGCCTACCGTACTGCAGCTCGGTGGTCCAGGAGACTGCCGAGCCACAGAAGCTGGGCGACCGCTCCGCACTAGCCCAGCACCAGTCGGAAATGGGCTAGCATGGGCAGAAGCCCAGCAGTGAGCCTCACAAACGTGCCTTATGGCAAGTTTGTGACAGTGGGCTCTCAGTGAAAACTGCATGTACTTGTGGTGGACTGGGATCTGCTAAAATCAGCTTAATGCAGTGTTGTCTGTGGCATTTCACTGTACAATATCCACTGATGATGAAAACTAGTACATTTCATCTACACATCCGAAGCATGACATAAATGGAAATTACATGCCAATATCCTCCCAAGTAAGCTAGACTTCTGGTCTAGGTGTGGATTTTTAAAACAACTTTTTACGTCATGCAGTTCTGTAAGTTTGCATATTTGTTAGCCATGTTCCCATTGTGCGAAGTGCGTCTGTGCTAATATCACTGATCTAGATCACTTGATCTAATAATATGTGGTGTACAAGAGACTGAATATTGGGCTATTCTAGCTAAATTTTTTAAGGGATTATGAAGAGGACAGGAAACTAAAACAGTTATGCTCCCTGATTGTCCCACAGTAAGCAAACATGCTCTAGTCCCAGAACATGATGTTAAGGTATGTGACATGGTAACCTTGCTGAAGCTAAGAAGGTTGGAGTCTGGTCAGTGCCTGGATAGGAGACCACCTGAGAACCCTTATGTAAGTCATCTTGACTTCCATGACAAAATAAGAAAGAACCAAGACCTCCTTGAGGTCCAAGACTGGAGTAGTACACCAGCCCCAATCAGTGAATTTGGCACTACTTTCTCAATAATGAGCAAGGGAATTTTCCTGGTCATCAGGCTGTTAAAGTACATTCCACTGTCCCAGCACATGGTTCATCTCTAAGACAGGCAGCATATGGCAGAAAATGAGATACTAAGCTTTAAGGCCTCAATGTCTTCAGTATGTCTAGTGAACCAAGCAATAGCCATCTGAACAGTGACCACTGCATGCTATTCCTGGGATTGAATTTCTCACCTGGGCAAGCTGAGGCAAACATCGGTAAGGCATGCTCTTCTTCATTTTGATGACGGTACCGTTGCACAAACTCCTTCTGGCTTTCCAGAATACTAAAATCAGCTGCTATAGTGGTGTCAAAGACATAATGTACTCCTATAGGGAAACAGAGAAGGGCAAAAGAACATAAGCAAGTGAACTACCTGCAAACATTCTATCCATTCTTGAGCCTTTTCAAGAGGTTAAACATCAAATTGTAGTGCAAAACTCAGAGCAAAGTCAAAGGTGAGTAAATCTGCACTTCTTTCTTCTACAGTGACAGATAATTTTGTGCTAAATTCCATATTCCTCAGGGTCCTTTCAGCACTGGAGACATTTTGACTCCCTGATCATGAGAAATGTCAAGAAAAAAATATAACAGGTCCTATTCTCGCCCTTAAGTGCCCCATTAGATCACAATGCGTTAACTACTGTGGACACAGCCAGAAATGGATCTCAACAATTTCATAATCCTAGCTTGTGATAACATGCTGTGCAAGTTTGCCAGGGAAGCAAAATTTAAAAAAAAATGCTGCGGTTGTTTTTTCTCACCATGTATGCCACCTACCAAGACTTTTGAGGAAACCACAGAGCCTCTTGGCTGCCTCGCTGACAGAGAGACTGAATTTAGCAGCAAAATAAGGCAAGGACTGTGGGCACACAGAGACTGCCAACACTTTGTGTTTTGAGGTGTCACATTTCTGGAAAACAGAACACAACAAAGCATACAGGTGGATTAGCGCAACAGTGCAGAGCTTACCCTGTGTATGAGCATATTAATTTTCTGACATAGAGACTAATCCAGCCATTTAAGTGAGGTCTCAGGGAGTGGGCATCTCTCCTCCCCCACCGAATGCCACTGCCAGGTCACATCACTGTGTGAAATACAGCACTGTGCTAAAGAACTTACCAGTCACTTCCTCCTATGACTCCAAATATTAAAGCCAGGGAAAAAAAGAGAGAGAAAGGGGAAACCTAGCTGGCAGTTGTCATTGGAGAGCACATAGTTTCTTCAAACAGATACACTGTGCTGCAGTATGCTCTTGGTCGCATTGCTCTCTCCCTCCTTCCTTGTCTTAAAACTACAAAAGCACATATGGGTGCCACTGTGCAGCAAAGCTGAGAGAATGCAGGGCCATACTGCGTGTTACTTTAAAGATGTATTTTAGTCTTGTTTTTAAATGAACAGAGCTCAGTGAGCCTGATACAAATTGGGACCAAAACACAAGGAGCTTTAACTCTTCCTATACCCAAACAGGGTATCCCATGCATGCCACTGACCCAGAGAGGAAGCCATTATTGGCATCAATAGAAGCTTCCTCCTGAGATAATGGTGCATATGGACAGATGCAATAGCAAGGAATATTAGCAGCCACAGGCACTCTTTGTAACATACTGAAGAATTACTGTCCTTTGAACTCCAAGAAGAACTTCTAATCAGGAACAAGATCCGTATAAGCTCCCTCATGCCTTAACTAAAAAAGCATTTTGTAGCAAACGTCTGAGTTCATGCTCTGCTAACACATAAGGCGCTGAACTCTTGCATGTATCAGGCCCACACTTTTAGCTTTTGTTCTGCAAAATGAAATCAGATGGCCATTTCACACACCATACAGCTAGAAACTCGGGTTTACCTCTGGCAATTACCTTAGAATTCTTCAGGAAAACAGCAGAACTGAAAATGTGAAGGAGGGAATGCAGGGCAAGGAAGCAACAGATTTTCAACATGGGAAGGGAAGTTAAGCTCTAGTCAGACAACTTGCAGCTGTGGTCAGAATCCATGTCTGGGGGGAACAGGAATGTGCCAGCAGGCCCCACCCCTGCCTGCTGTAGCCCCATGCCCACACTTACAGCAGTTTTCTGCATAGACAGCTACTGTAAGGGAGATATCCTTGGTGGCATCAGGAATTTTTGGCATCTCATCTTCTGTGTGTTGGCACAGGGGCAAGGCTTGCTAGCATGATTCTGCTGCCAGCGACCATGGAGAGGAAATGTCTGGTTCTGGAAGTTCCAGTTTGTCACATACATATACATGTCACACCCATTCTTTACCTTGTTAAGGTTGAGTACCCGGAAGAGCTCCTTCTGATTCTGCTGGAAAACTCTGACAGCTTCTTCTGATGTTATGCAATTGTCACAAGCTAGGCAGTCACTAAGGAATATTTTGGCATTAGCCAGCTTATGGAATTCACTTGTCTGAAAACGAAAAACACCAACAAAAACTTGGTAATGAAAAGGATATTTTACTAGCTCAATTATTCCTAAAATGGTAGGCCATGACCTACCAGCACATTGCAAGATTTCTATGTGTGGTTCATCAGATTGTTAGCAATAGGAATTGCCAGAAATAAAACACAAGAGACTACTATAAGTTTGAGTGTTGAATCAGGAATTGCGTTTTTGAACAGACAATATTCTGTTTCAAGGTCCCCATTAGCCAAAGGCTATGGTGGTTTGAATTTTCAGGAGAGGACAGTGTGGACCCAATATACTTTGCTAGCTGTTGCAGGAATGTATGAACTCTGATGGACTGGTCTCTTCAAGATACCCAATTATACATTATTAGACCTACTTGATTTCAACTGATTATAAAGCACTCCAGAAGGATTTCTCTAATCTGGGAAAATGGACTTAGCTGAATTAACTCAATATTTTAATATAATCATTAAATAACACTGGTACATCTTTTTGCATTTAATAGTATAGTTTGTCTCCAATTTTAATACAGTTTGGGAAATGCTGGCTTAGCTACATGTAATTTGTTGAAGAGGGAAGGGTTAGTATCCTTGAATCTCCCCAAAGCCATATTCAGCATGCCTTGAGTTCAGCATAGTTAGAGATTTTAACTCTGATCAGGTAGACCATGGGTTCAAATCTCACTATGAGATCTTGGGCCAGTAAGCCTCATCTGTTTTTCAGAGTTGTATGGAGGGTTAAAGTTGGATTGACCATCAATGTCTTGACCTCCCTGGAAGGCAGGAGTAATAATGGGCAACCCAATCCTGAGCTGCCCTGCACATGGGGTTGCAACGGCTGCCACTGCATTCTGAGCACTACCCAGCAGCGCCGGCAGCTCCTTGGGAGAAGGGAACTTTTCTTCCCTTCCCCCAGGTAAGGCAAGTAGCCCCACAATGGGGCTACTCGGTTCTACAATGACCAAGGGTTGCCGTACAATCAAGAGCCTCCATGCCAGGCAGATGGCCTGACAGGGAGACTCAGGATCTGGTGGAGCAAAGCTCCACCAGCCCCACCTCCTTCCATCCCACTCCCTCCCCCACCCTCTCCCTGCCTCCTCCGCCCCAGAATGCTTCCTCCCTCGTCCCCCCATGCCCCCACCTACCTCTCCGCTGCCTGATACCGAGTGGTGGGAGCAGTGGTGGTCCACTGGTGCTAGCCCAGCGTTGAGCTAGCACCAGCTCCAAGGGCTGCAGATGTGCCTTATGGCACGTTTGTGACAGTGCGCACCAGTGGTAAACCAGCGTGCACTGTTTAGGATTGGACCTGTAATCTGATATAAATACTAAGGCTTTAATGGCTGGTATTCATGACATTGAAATGAACAGTGTTTGAGCTGATAGGTCATGGGAAAATAAAGCTGTTCTCACCTAATGTTTGGCCTACTACTTTGGTAGGCATTTTCAAAGCATGAAGCTACAGCAAATAGCTCTTCAAACTACCCAGTATAACTGATATAACTGATCTCAAAGTTCCAGGCACCTATTGTTCTGCTTCAGTTCTTAAAGTCCCACATACTAGTATTCTTGCTGGCAACCAAGAAACATTTACACTCAATATCGTCTCTCTCCTATTCATGTTGTTCCAATGTTCATAAATTTCTATGGCCTCTCTATAAATCTCAGGGTGAAAATGACTGGCAGTGGACAATGCTTGTGTTCGCTTTAAATCCATTCTGTGCCCAGACTCAACTACATTTTAAGAACTGAGGCAGAACAATAGATGCTTGGGACCGTAAGGTCAGAATATCAGTTACATAAGTTATAGTGGGTAGTGTGAAGAGCTACTTGCTGTAGCTTCATCCTTTGAAAATGCCTACCAAAATAGTAGGTAAAATGTTAGGTGATAACAGCTTTATTCGACCGTGGCCTATCAGCCTGAGCATTGTTCATTTCAATGTCACAATAATACAATATATTTGAATAAAGTGGGATATTGGATAATCAATAAGAAATAATCACACTTCTAAAAGAATCCACTTTGTGCCTGAAAGTGGCACATTTCTTCCACATCCTGCCAGCATGCTAAGATAATCCCTGAAGGCTGTTCTTCAGGAGCCTCCACCTTGGAAGCAAGTAGGGTGGCTACCAGAGAAAATGCCACCCCTTCCATTATGGTGTCTCATCTTTGGAATGCCCTCCCTGGAACGTTTACCTGGTGCCAACTCGTATACTTTTTCTGGGCCAGATGAAGATCTTTTGAATCTTTTGTGAGGTTGGTTTTATCTACTGCTCTGGTTTCTCTGTTCTATTTCCCTGCTGTTTTAATTTCTGTTTTGGTGTTGAATTTTAATTGTATTAACATTTTTTATGATTTTTTTTTTTAAATCTCTGAGGATTTTATCAGAAAGTAGAAGCATAGTATATAAATCTGATGCATAAAGAAACAGGTCATGTTATTGATTGGATACTCTTTCAGTATGAAAATACAGTACTAAACATCCCAATGAGCCTAAAATTGTCTCTTGCTAGATAAGAGAATTTCAGAACACATTATTGATTCTACAACATCACCTCCCCATCAGTAAAGAAAAACACACACTCTGAGATGGTGTGAAGAAAGAAAAAAACTTTCTTTTTCAATGTAATGCTCAAAACCAAGTAGCATTAGTAAAATTAAGAGAAATCAAAATAGAGAACTTTAATTGGCTCTTTAAATGCTATAAACTAGATATATATTTGAGCCTTTTTTTTTTTGTATTGGATACAGCCCTAGGAAATTTGAACAGTTATGAAGCTTCAGAGTTCAATTCTATCCAGGATTGGACTGGCTCATGGAGAGTTTTATGGCAGAGTTCCAGTGACATAAAATCGTTTCCAGTGGTGCACACAGTGTGCCGCCAGCAGCCATTTTGTACACAACTGGTGGCAGTGTAGGAGGCTCACAGCCAAACCTGGAAAGGTAAGTCCGACAGCAGCAGAAGTTGAACAGGGCAGGGAAGGAGTGGAGGTGGAATAGGGGGCTTGCCAGGTGTGGCAAAGAGAGAGGTGGACCAGGGGCACATTTGGGGGCACTCGTGTGTGCCCCTATCCTAGCTCCTTCTGTCTCTCTTTCCACTGCCATTACATGCCTTGGACTTCAGGATGCAAAATTGCAGGTGTGGATCCAAGGAGTCCCATAGCAGCAGTGGAGGCTGCAATAATTCACTTACCCTGGGGAGACCTTTCCAGCTGCCCCTCCACTGAAGATGCAGCAAATGCTCCATTGGCGTGGCTGCATCAGCAGCGGGATTTAAGTAGGATAGGGCAGTCCACTGTGTAAAGCGCATGAATGAATGCACACACATACACACTTTTTCCAAACCAGAGTACAGAAGAATGGAAAAATACAATCCAATAAAATCTAACAAAAGTTAGACACGACTAAAGGACAATCCTAGGTCTGTTTTCCCCATTGCTTTCAATGGGAGTCTGCAACTAACTTCTGACAGATCAAAGTCAACATGATTTCGATAAACAAAAAAAGCAGTCTTACCTCTTCATTTTCGTCATTTGAGTTGAGAATATCAACCTGTGTGTTTTGCTTGTCATCGTTTTTTAGTTTTTTACTACATTCCTGAAACATATCATAGACTTTAATCATTAAACAGACAAATAAAATTACTGACCAAAACAGCCTGGGGTGGGACAGATGGACTATTTTGGTGCATGCCTTCATTCTGTCTGCACTATTTCCTTCAACATATTTGTTACAGCCCAAATGACCATCAGAATTTGAAATAGAAGGAGCAGGACATACTCTCATTTTTATTTTATTTAAAAGAGAGGTTATAAAAATAGATTGTAATGGCTGGTTTTCGTTGAGTATTATCAATCAGCACAGAAACCAATTTCCTTTCCAAATGTTGGGGGGGGGGAATGTTATGTTATGCATCTTTGTCACCCACTGTAAGCAAAATTCTGTATGACTACTCCTGGTAATAAGATATTGAAGTCATTTATGTTCTAGTTTTCCAAAAAGCAATATTTATCCTCCTGAGATGATTTGACAAGTTGGGTAGGATGAGCTAAGCCTGGGACTTAGATCCATCATCCGCTATTGCATGCACACTGCATCCAGGTTCAAATGTCTGGATTTGTGACCTTGGGCCAGTCACTAACCTAACCGACCTCACATGGTTGTTGCAAGGACACAAGGAGGAACCATGATCATGAGCCCTGAACTCCTTGGAGGAAGGGCAGTATAAAAATGTGAAAAATAAATAATAGTCTTGATGCTGCACCACACACACACACGAACAGGAATTGCTTGTGAGAAAATAAGATTTTTCAGAGTCCACAGGGCAAATGTAGACCCAGCATTCAATGCCAGTGTGTACAGCTAGTAATCTGAAATCCCCTGATTAACACTGAAAGCTAGACAGAAACTCAGAGAGTGATTTGGAAAGTACCTGTAAAAATGGCTACTCACACTGTAAGTAAAAAATAAAACTTCCCACCCCCTCCCATACTCCTGCATATAGAACAGAAAGACTAAATTGCTCTAGAAGGCCATCTATTACAGAGGTTCCCAGTCTATTTGAGTGCTGAGACCAGGAATTTGATAGCAGTTCATAGCACAGCCCAGTAATGGTCTCCTCAGGCATACATCAAAACCGGTTACTGTTAAAGGTCCCATTTGTTGGGATCCTATCTATTAACGCTTACTTGGAAATATGTCTCACAGAGTTCTATGGGGTTTAGTCTCAAGTAACGGTGCATAGAGTTGCTCTTGTGCAGTTCAATCCTATGCATGTTTACTCAGAAGTAAGACCCAAATTCCATGGCACCTACCTCTTCCTAGTAGCTACGCATAAGATTGCAATCTTAGAATTGCATAAATCATAAGAAAACAACTCACCTTTTTGGTACAATTTTCACACTTCATTTGTGGATCTTGTTATTTTCTTTGGTGTGTTTAATCTTGTGAAGCTGGTCTTGTGCTAGGGGCTGCCAGTTCTCCTTTCTTGTATTCTACAGATCTAGCAGAATAACTTGTTGCTCCTGGTTTTCACTTCCCTGAAACAAGGCACAAAAAGAGATATGAGAGTACAGTAGTTCTTTATTGCCTTTTAGCCTTCTTATAACTATACTTTGCTTTGAATGAGGCTTTCTGGGACCAATGAAAAGCTTGGAAGCGAGACAGTTTGACTGCTCAGCTGCTAGTGCTAAATGGGTGGGGAAAATGCATCATGCACTGGGAAGTGGGTTGGATTTAATCCTTGAATATTTCAGAACTGCTTCAACAGCAACAAATGCCTGGTGTCAACCCAACTGTCATGGAAATAGTCATATCCCAAGCTGTTTGCTTTCCTATCAATGATTAACTCCATTGATTTTTATTCTGAACCCAGAAACACAACCCCTTGCTTCTCTTGTCATGGAAACCAAGGCAAATGTGTCATCTTGTAGTTACTGTCCATCTCTAGAGCTCAGAGAGCAGAGATGACTTGCAGACCCCACTGTATGGCTCAGACATGAGAAGACAGGTAAGCCAAGAAAAGACAAAGCCTTTCTGAAAGGGGGGGGTAAACAAGTCACCTTGCATATGCACAGCTGTGCCATGCTCAAGACAAGGACAAATACAGTGCACCACCCCTCGCATGAACACCACAACTACCTGGCAAATACGTAAGCTGTAAAATCCTAATCAGTAAACACATACAGTATTGTGTGTAAATTAAACATCAAGGTCTTTTGTTCAACAGCTGAGATGTTGTCACCTGTTCCTCTCAAGTGCTCCACAGCATAAATGCAGTTGCATGAAGCTGCCTTAATCCTGAGTCAGACCATTGGTCTATTAAGCTCAGTTTTGCTTAGCAATTCCCCCAGGTTTTATCCCCTCCCCCCCCAAGTTGGAGACTGCTCCTGGCATGCCTCTTTTGGCATGCCTCCTTCCCAGAAAGTAATCTAATTCTGCTTTCCTTGCTGAGCAATATGCTGCCAATAGATGGACAGGATGACCAGGTACTGTATCCCTAGTTCATACTGCAGTTCTGTGGGACGTGATGGATGTCCTTAATTTCAGAATGCAGCTTCCCAAAGCACATACCGCAGCTCAGCAGTGTCTGTAATTTTGAAATGAGATCCCATGGTAAAGAGCCATATCTGATCCACGCATTGTACGGCAACATGTGTAAGCAACTAGCTACCCACACACATTCGGGTGCCTCAGCACATGTTGTCCTTTTATGGCATTTAGGGGTAGAAAAAAAATTCACTCAAGGACCATTGTCATCTCTTCCTGTGTTACAATTAAGACTGGATATAGAACTGTCTCTGGCCAAGGCTCTTTCAACACTCAGTAGCAAACCATCTCTAGCCAAGGTTTAAAAGTGCTTGGACCAACCGAGACGTAGTTACCTTTAGGAGTCCAAACCCTAAGGCACATGTGCCATGTGCACAACAAGCTGTGAGCCCATTTATAAATTTCAAAAAATGGAAGAGCCCAATTCACTGTGGTTTCCTTAAAAAAAGATGCGCTATTTCTGTTACCATGACACATGAACCAGGGAAATCAATGGGATTTCCTGAGATGTAAGGGGTATGACACAACAGTCTGCAGTGCAGAGCTCCTGTGTCTCTTGAAACCCAGTTGTAAACACATTTACTTAGAATTTTAAGTACAAATCCGATTACAGCTTGGTTAGCTAAGGGGGGGGGAAGCACAAGATGTGCCCCCCATCAAGTCAGAAATAGGCATCCAGCATCCTGTGAGGTCTCCTTCTCTCTGCTTAAGCATTTAATAGCTGCCTTTTAAAATAACAACAACCAAGCCTGGCACACTTTATCTCAGAGATTATATTAAATGATACTGTCTGTGTGCGGCAGTTTGAGGGAGTCCTCAATTTCTGATCCTCTTGGAACAGAATCAGGCAGAGAAATTCACAGCACCCTTAACGCTTATTTTTTGTGTGCAAGATCTGCATAAAACTAACAATTATATGAAATCACAACCGCAAGTCATCACTCCTTCCCTGCAGCTGCGGAAGGTAAAAGAAGGGGAGAGCCACCTGGAAAGAAGCAGAGAGACAAGCACCAGCAAGCTGCTGCAGAAGGACCATTCATGCAAAGGAATGCCAGTGAAGAAGAGGGGGAAAGAGCACAGTACCTTGTTGCATGATGCACTTAAGTCACAAATGGCATCCCTGGGAAAAATTCAACACCAGCATAGCTTAAAAACAAAAGAAAAACAAGTCCTGTGCATGCAATTTCAGGACCACAACACAAATCTAGGACCCCAGTTGGAGAGCTGGAATGGCCCTTAGGAAGGCTGTCAAGAACTCTTCTTTTTTCCTCCTATTTTTGGGGTAGCCCTGCTTGTCCTCCCTCCTCCTCCTCCTCCTCCTCTGCAGTTTGCGAGCGTTCATTGTAGACCTGAGAGCTGTCACGTAGTCTAGAGGATGCGGGCTGGAGCGAGAGGGACAGCGCCCCCCCGCGGCGGAGAAGTGGAAGTTAACACAGTACTGCACTCTCATTCACTACATAGGCTTTGGAAAGATGGAGTGTGGGTGGGAAATTTATAGAAAATAAATGAAAAGTGCTTATTCACCTGCTGCATGAGATGAGAGGGGAAAGTAAATGGGATAGGGTGAGTGGTAGAGATATTTTATATGGATTTAATATAGGTAGATGTGGATGATATTAGTGGAGATAAGAGTCAGAGAATAACTGGAGATATGGATAAGAAATACGTATAAGTGATCAGAATTTGTGGCTTCACTATTGCTGTAATGTAAGGATGTATCTTTATATCTTTGATGTGTTTTTTGTTTTAAATAAATAAAAATATTTAAAAAAATAAAGATGAATTGTGTAAAGCAGCAACGCTAGGAGAAGGGTGTCCCAGATAATTCATATTCCCCCAAAGGCCTTCTGCCTTTTGTCCTTCTTATGGAGCACAGCTCTTTCCTGCTAGTTGGATTGTTGGGTTAGGGCAGCTCTTTTGAACCTTTTCCATCTCATGACACTTGGACAAGGTGCCAAATTTGTCAAGGAACACCATTGGTTTTTGGACAGTTGACAAGACACACTGCACTGTCAGTGAGGGGCTCACAACCCCCAATAGCCCTACTAATAAATGACCCTCCCCCAAACCCCTGTGGCACACCTGCAAAACATTCACAGCATACCAATGTGCTGCACCACACTGGTTTGAAAATGGCTGGTCTAGGAGTATAATTTTCATTTTTAGTGCAAGAGGTCCTGGGTTCAATTCTCCCACAAGCTCAAGGGGGGAAGGCATGAAAGACAGAGGTACATCTTTGGGGAAGAGACAGTAGCTTAGAGGTGGAGCACATGTATTGCATGCAGAAATTTCTTCCTTCAATCCCCAGCATCTCCAGGAGTGCTAGGAAAGATCCCTGCCTGGATAGCTATTGTCAAATCATGAGATGGAACAAAGGTGAGACTCAAAATGAGGCAGCTTCCTGTATTGTTCAAAACCAAGCCTCTAATCCCCCGTTTCCCACCGATGGTACAGACAACATGGCAGGGAACACTATACTTGGCCTAGCTGCCACAGGGACTGAGAGACACTGCTCAGCCTGGCTTAACAGGTGGTGATTGGGGGCAGCAGTGCAGCAGCAGCAAGGTGAGGCTTCAAAGAGGGTGCAGAGTGGAGGAGAGTTTAGGAGGCAGCATCAACCAGAAAAGACCCCCCCCCCCAGAAAGAACTATGGAGCAAGTCACTCACTACAATACCTAGCACTCATCCCTTGCACTTGCAAAACACAGATGGCGAAGTTCAGCTGACCTCATCTGTCTTTTTGGAACAGGCACCTGTGCAAGATGTTTTTTTTGGGGGGGGGGGGAATGATCCCTTAGCAGAAGGGCTGATCCACAACATTCATATGCTTTACGATTCTTGTCTTTTGTTCAGCTTGCTTTTGCCAGGGCAGAACTGTGTGAAGCAAGAAGCCTTGCTTTGACTTTTTGTTTCCATTTGAGCCCAGTCAAGATGGGAGCTTAAGATTTCGATTCTCATTCTATGTAGCCCCTTTGTAAAGTTTACTTTTACTGTGTGTGTTGGCATCCTTCAGTCTCGGAAGACTATAGTATCGTGCTCTGAATGGTGGCTCTGGAACAAAGTGTCCTCTCCAGTGTGCGAAGCCTGGGTAAAGTAGGTATGGAGGATAGGCTGTTACCCATGCAGCAAATCCCCCCTCTCCACATCGCTGAAATAGTCCAATGGAAAGGCAGAGGCCAATACGGTTGGTTCCAGCGGCCTCGCAGGAGTTGCCAGAACGTGACTGTGTTCAGCCATGAACTGCCTCAGGGACTCCGGCTCCGGATTTTGCCTCGAGGTTGACTCCTGAAACCTTTTCCATAACTGGATGTAGCCACAAGGCAGTGGAGGTTTGGGATCAGAGTTTTCCTTCTCTCAGATGAGCTGCCTTCCCAGGCTGATGAGTCCCATCTACCCGGTGGCTGTTTAGTCGCCTCTTACAAGTACAGCCAAACTGAGGGCCTATTCTTATCCCCAGCCCCCAGGGGAATACTTTTACTGACTTTGTTGTTATTCCAATTATTTAAATATTAATTTAAAAGGTTTTGTAGGGGCTAAGAGACTGAGCTGTGGATCAGAAGGTTTCTGATTCTGAATAACATTAGGCTTCTCTGAGCATCATACTGTGAGGTTGAAAAAATTTGAAAAGTTTAATCTGACCATCTAGTATGCATTTCTCTCCTCAGTAGGAGTGTTTTGTGAAATTGAAGTGCTGGTATATTGCACTTTATTTTCCTCCAAGGAGTTCAGGATGGTGTCCATAGTTCCTTCTCTCCTTGTGTCCTCACAACAACCCTGTGAGGTAGATGAGGCTGAGAGATAGTGATTGGCCCAAGGTCACCCAGGAAGCTTCATGACTGAGTGGGGATTTAAACTCATATCTTCTAGGTCAGTGGTTGTCAACCTTTTTCATCTCATGGCACACTGGCAAGGCACTAAAATTGTCAAGACACACCATCAAGTTTTTGACAATTGACAAGGTACACCATACTGCTCGTGGGGGCTCACATCCCCCAATGGCCCTACTAATAAATGACCCTCTCCCAAATTCCCAAGGCACACATGGGGACCATTCGCGGCACACCAGTGTGCCATGGCACAGTGCTTGAAAATGGCTGTTCTAGGTTGTGAAGGATTTGTAATTGTGAGGCATTAGTCAGGCTCTCTTAATGTGTCAAGAATCCTTTTGTTATGCCCCAATCAACTATGTGTGTAAAGAAGAGCATCTATGAAGCTATATGTTTGCTTTTAAATTAAACTTCCCACCATGGCTGGTTTAATTAAAAAAAAATGTTTATGACTTTAGTTACATGTAATGTTGAGAAAGAGTTCTCTTTCCTCCAGAAAGGTTGGTCTGGAGCTTTTCCAGAAAGCTTTTCCTCATTCTTGCTTTCCCATGCAGGATGTCTCATGTTTTGCTTGCTTAAATCATTTGGGCGTGTATTGTTAAATGTGACCTTTGTTTTCCAGGGATCTCTAGCAAGTGTATACTTTGGACTTGTATATTTGTACTTGTCTTATCATGGCAGGTTAGAATATAGTCTGGATGATCCATTGTATGAACAGAGCCATAAGGACTGTTTGGGTTGTGATGTGCCCGATGTTGAACCAGGCAATATTCACATACTACCCAGCCTTCCAATTCTGTGATCTTATGCCAATTGAACAGATAGGCCTTTGCTTTAATAGCCATGTGTACTAGAAAGGAAGGCTTTTGTTTCCCAAGAGAGCACAACCTCTCATAGCAATTGGGAATGCTCATGTGGAAAAGGTGCCCCCTGAGACAACCTGGACCCAGCCCATGTAGAGCTGGTGTAGCATAGTGGCTCAGTTTATGAGCAGTCCTCCCAGTAGGTCCTGGCTGGTTCAAATCTTGCTTCACACACAGACACCATTAGGAACAAGCTGCCATTCTTTCAGCCTCAGCTCACCAGCAATAATAGCATTAGCCTTGCACATGTGTTTAAAGCACTTCCCACATATTATCTCAACAATCCTTACAAACATCTGGTAATACTCATTTGTGGTAAGAATCAGCTGCACGTGAACAGGCAAGATTGCCAAAGCAAATAAGTCAGAAACATTTCTACTGCTAACACATGCCTATGTTACGGCTCAATCCCATGCATGTCTACCCAGAAAGTAGACATGCAAGTCCCACTGTATGGCAGCTGAGGCAACCACAACATCCTTTCCCACCTCCTATACCTAAAAGCCCGACATGGGGTGGCTTGGATTTGTGCCAGAGATATTGCTGGCATGGATCCAAGAGGGCCCCATAGATGCTGCTGGGGCTTTACCCGGGGTAAGGAGAAAAGTGTTCCCTTCCCCATAGACCTCCAGCAGCCTCTATTCCCACGCTGGATGCAGTGCAGGTTGCACCAGCTCCACTAGATCCTAGCATGGGACTATCCTAAGGATAGTCAATCTAAGGATAGCTCAGTCCTAAGGAGCCGCCTGTTATGGATGGCACAATACGGAGACCTTGGAAGGGGCAGGCAAGGGATGGGTATCAACTCTCTTCCAGCTCACAAAAGCTTCCCTGCCTGATTGCAGATCGACACTGACACCTTCAGTACTTCACAACACCTTCACCTGGTGGGCCACTGTGAGATACAGGAAGCTGGACTAGATGGGCCTTTGGCCTGATCCAGCGGGGCTCTTCTTATGTTCTTATGCTTCGTCTTTAGACTGCTACTGACTATACAAGACTTTGGTTTTTCCATATCACCTCCCCCCCTTTTCTGAATATGTGTCTGCTTAACAACCAGCCTGAAGAAGCATCCTGGGGAACTTCAAGGCTTGCTCACTAATTTGTAACACTTTAGTTGGTCCTAATAAAGCGTTTACCCCTATTCATTTTTGAAAATACCATATCACTTTTCCCCTAATGGAGCAACACAGCTACCTACAAGATAAAGTTATAACCTACCTATTCATTCATGTCTTGGGTTATGTGACCAGGTAAACATGACAACATCTCTGTCTCTGTTCTAAACAGAATGCTCCTGCGTGGTTTATAGCCCTCCTTCCAACACAACACACATCCATGTATCAGTACTGAGCTTGCGTTTGTCTGGCTAAGAACACTGAGCTAGCACAGGGCTCTAAGGAACAAAGGGACATTGGGCTGGAATGGGTGGCTCATTTGGAACGCTGCAGATTGGAATGTAAGATTTTCTGCAGCATTCTATGGAACTGATGCGGAGGTGAGAGGTCTATTCTTGTGTCTGTTTCCAAGCAATGGGTGGAGTTCTCAAAACAGATGCTGGGAAATAGTCACTTTAAACACCATTGCAGATAATGGAGGGGGCTCCTACAAGCCAACTTTGCTGCCAGGAATCGCCCAGCAACAATACCAGTTTCAGCACAATCCTGTGCTTGCCTACTTAGAAGTACGTCCCATTGAGTTCAGTGGGACTTACTCCCAGGTAAGAGCGCATAGGATTGCAGCCTGACACCCCAATCCTATGCATGTCTACTCAGAAGCAAGTTCCATTGAGTTCAGTGGGACTCACTCCCAGGAAAGCGTGGATAGGATTGCAGCCTTAGCCACTAGGTAGACCTGACCCAATGATGAAGTCCCTCCATCACACCCCTTATTTATTTATATATTAATTTAGGGTGCAATCCTAACCAGCTTTCCAGCACTGGCATAGCTGTGCCAGTGGGGTGTGTGCTGCATCCTGCAGTTGAGTGACAGTCACAGAGGCCTCCTCAAGGTAAGGGAACAAACATTCCCTTACCTCCAAGCTGCATTGCCCTTACCTTGGTGCTGGAAAGTTGGTTAGGATGGTGCCCTTATTAATTAATGAAAGGATTTTTATACCGCTTTTCTAAAACCCAAAGCAGTGTGCAACAAAACAGATACATCAACATTAAAAACATCAAAATACAATATTAAGATTAAAAAATATATAAACCATGAAAAACAATTTAAAACCAACCACTATAAAAGAGCAGATGGCAGATAAAATGTATAGTGGCATAAAAATTAAGGGCACAATCCTCTGCATGTCTACTCAGAAGTAAGTCCCACTGCATTCAATGGGACCTACTCCCAGGAAAGTGTGCCTAGGATTGCAGCCTGCGTTCCCCTGAAGGAGATGTATGGCTGATTGAGGCTTGCCACTTGCAATTTATACAAGATCCACTTTGTTGTAGGGTTTCTATTAAAAAACCAGACTACCTGCAGGCTGCACATTCCCTGGCTCCCCCCCCCCTTCAGACCCCAAAGTTTTATTCCAACAGCTAAGGGCAGATCACTGCAGACCTCATTTCCTACACAGCTTTGGCCTGCCTGCCACAAGGAGGAGTCTAATGAGAACCCGAAGTGAGAGGTGATGTGAGACGCGGCTGTGTTTTGCTGGTGCATCTCTTTGGTCCTTGGAGGGATGCTCTGCTTTCTTCCCCCTCTCTATGGTTGACCGCGGAGGTGGACTCTCTGGCCTCGGCTCTATGGTTTTGGAATCTTCGCATTGGGCGCGCGAAGGAGCTGGGGAGGTGAGCCTGCTGTTGGGGATGGCAGAAGGAGAAAGGCGGAGGGAGCCTCTGCAGTGGGAGTGCCTGGGGGAGGGAGAGGACCCAAGGCTGGGCCCAGAGGGTGAAGCAGGGAAGTGGGCTTGGGCAGGGCTGGGCAGGGGGGTGCTGCCTGTTCCAAGTAGCTGCTGGGTGGTTTCCACTCAGTAGCAGATGGAGGGAGATGCTGCCTCTACTTCCCTTTTCTCACTTGCAGCTCTCAGCCTCTTTTGCACAATGAAACTGAGCTTTGCTACACGCACTAGAAACTCTCCATGGAGCACAAATGAAGTAACACAAGGCTGTGAGTGAAGAGGTGTGCGCTGCCCTCAGTGTGCTGGTGTTGTCCAAGCCAAAACGCTGCCTGCCTGACAGCACGGTCCTAGGCATGTCTACTCAGAATTAAGCCCGTTGTGTTCTATGGGGCTTACTCCCAGGAAAGTGGGAGCAAGTGAGTAAGCTACTCCCTTTGCAAGTAAGTTACTCACTATGCACACTTACTCCCAAGAAAGTGTGTTACTCTCTATGTAAGTAAGTTATTCACTATGCACACTTACTCCCAGGAAAGTGGGAGTGAGTAAGTAACTCTCTATGTAAGTAAGTTGCTCACTGTACACACTTACTCCCAGGAAAGTGTGTTACTCTCTATGTAAGTAAGTTACTCACTATCCACACTTACTCCCAGGAAAGTGTGTTACTCTCTATGTAAGTAAGTTACTCACTATGCACACTTACTCCCAGGAAAGTGGGAGTAAGTGTGCATTGCATTGCAGCCTGAGAGCCCAATCCAATTTTGGATTCCTTTTTCCAGTGTCAGTGCATGTGCGCCAATGGGGCATGCACTGCATTCTGTGATGTGGAGGCAGTCACAGAGGCTTCCTTAAGGTATGGGAACATTTGTTCCCTTACCTTGGGGTTGTATTGCTGCTGCCCCAGTGCTGGAAAATTGGATAGGATTGGGCCCTGAGTCTTTTTTGTGCATTCAAAGCTGCAGTGGCTGGTAAGAAGCTGGACAGGGAAAACCATTGTAATGGAAGATTACAATGTAATGATTACATTGTAATGGAAGATTACAAAGATTACATTGTAATGGAATGACCTGGAGACAGGGTTGAGCGACCTGGAGACAGGGTTGAGCAGTGAAGTGGCTAAGTTTGCAGACGACACCAAACTTTTCCGAGTGGTAAAGACCAGAAGTGATTGTGAGGAGCTCCAGAAGGATCTCTCCAGACTGGCAGAATGGGCAGCAAAATGGCAGATGCGCTTCAATGTCAGTAAGTGTAAAGTCATGCACATTGGGGCAAAAAATCAAAACTTTAGATATAGGCTGATGGGTTCTGAGCTGTCTGTGACAGATCAGGAGAGAGATCTTGGGGTGGTGGTGGACAGGTCGATGAAAGTGTCGACCCAATGTGCGGCGGCAGTGAAGAAGGCCAATTCTATGCTTGGGATCATTAGGAAGGGTATTGAGAACAAAACGGCTAATATTATAATGCCGTTGTACAAATCGATGGTAAGGCCACACCTGGAGTATTGTGTCCAGTTCTGGTCGCCGCATCTCAAAAAAGACATAGTGGAAATGGAAAAGGTGCAAAAGAGAGCGACTAAGCTGATTACGGGGCTGGGGCACCTTCCTTATGAGGAAAGGCTACGGCGTTTGGGCCTCTTCAGCCTAGAAAAGAGACGCCTGAGGGGGGACATGATTGAGACATACAAAATTATGCAGGGAATGGACAGAGTGGATAGGGAGATGCTCTTTTACACTCTCACATAATACCAGAACCAGGGGACATCCACTAAAATTGAGTGTTGGGCGGGTTAGGACAGACAAAAGAAAATATTTCTTTACTCAGCATGTGGTCGGTCTGTGGAACTCCTTGCCACAGGATGTGGTGCTGGCGTCTAGCCTAGACGCCTTTAAAAGGGGATTGGACGAGTTTCTGGAGGAAAAATCCATTATGGGGTACAAGCCATGATGTGTATGCGCAACCTCCTGATTTTAGAAATGGGTTAAGTCAGAATGCCAGATGTAGGGGAGGGCACCAGGATGAGGTCTCTTGTTATCTGGTGTGCTCCCTGGGGCATTTGGTGGGCCGCTGTGAGATACAGGAAGCTGGACTAGATGGGCCTATGGCCTGATCCAGTGGGGCTGTTCTTATGTTAAGATCAGATCATCAGGTGGATGATGTGGTGTTGACAGCGATTCCATGTTTTGACAGCTGTTTGACAGCTTCTGGGAAGGGCAGGGCTGGCTCCACAGCTGTAATCAGTCAAGGCCAATGGAGACTCTGATGGACACCTGAGCTTCATTTGACTTGAGGGACTTTGAATGAGCTAAGGTGGTAGCTCACAGGTGAGCTGCATTTGGACTTAACAAGGGGCTGCAGGATAAAAGGCAGCTTCCGAAGGAGCAAAGCTACCAGACCAAAGGCTACCCAGACCTAGAGGGAACCTGACCAAGAGGCTACCTGATCCCAGACCTACAGGACAGAAACACAGGAGAAGGGGACTGCCAGGACCCTGCTGGAGGACACAGAAGAGAGGACTGCCAGGACCCTGCTGGAGGAGACACTCTGCTGTAGAGGACACAGAGGAGGGACTCTGCTGCAGAAGAAGACTGAACTGGGAAGACTGGACTGTGCTTTGGAGGTTGGATTGGACTTGGACTGGAGGCTTCAGACCTTTACCCACTGAGTTAAATGGAGTTTTGGGGAGGGAAAGCCTCTGGCCGAGAGGACTTGCAGGGAATAAGTGTAAGTGTTTGTAGCAATAAATTTGGTTAATTGCTCAACTGATAAGGAGTTCTGTTCATTTCTTTGCACACCACAGCTGTTGTTCTTGGAAAAGGAAGGTGTTAATTAGCCAAAAAGTGGGCATTAGGAGGGAGTTGGAATATTTGGACAGGACAAATTGGCATAGTCGGCAGGATTGGGAAAATCAGACAAGACAAATTGGCATAGTCGGCAGGGTAGGGAAAATTGGGCTAGGACAACCATGTAGGCATTTCAGCCTCTGCCCAATTGCAGTTTGCTTCTGTTTCTCGCAATGTTTTTGCGCATCCTGTAGTTTGTCTTCTGTTCATGTGACTCACTAGAATGTTTTGGAAGTAGATGTAGAGTGTGGATAAAGATATCAGACTTGTCTTGGCCCCCTCCATTTGTGGTATTTGATAATAGTGTTTGATGCACTATCATCACTGCAGACCTGACAAACTATGGAAAGATGTCCATTAGTAAATTGAAGTAATAGCACTGGACTTCCCAAGTCCATTAGGAAGAGTAACCATTCACTTGTTTTACTCTTACTTGGGCTTGGATAATTGAGACACTTATCTAAAAGTGGAATGTAGATTCCATTGCTAAGTTAAGATTTACTGTTGGAAAAGTTGGTTGAATGTAGTCTTGCTTATGCAAATGTTTGCTGTTTCTGCTTTGAAGTGCATGCATTTGATTATCCCAGTGTGTGTATGCATTTGTACTCTTCTTAGGATTGCTGCATTTAGTATTTGATGAACACCTTTGGGGTTTGACCCATGCATGAGGCCAAAGTAGTTGCCTCAGGCAGCAGATTGATGGGGGATATACACCTCTATCTGTCCACTTGCCTCCTTTGCATAGTCTCCTCCTTCTGTCTGATTGGAAAAGGAAGGATGGAAATTCTAGACCATGACTCCTCTCTCCTCCATACTTTCTCTTTAGTGTAGTGTAGTTCTTCCTTTCACTTTCCAGGGAGTGGGAGGATCAGAGGCTGGCACATCACCAGGTTAAGGGGGAGAGCATTTGGCACACCACCTCAGGCACTGGGATCTTAAGCTGGCCCTGTTCAGGATATGAAAGGATTTCTAAAAAACAGGAAAAAAATGGATAGATGTGGCTAACCAAAGTTGGTTTTTGTTCCATGTCATTCTGTAGGTGGCCTTCGTGCGTACTCTCGAGCGCTTTGGATTTTTTAATTTTTCTCTAAAGATGTATATGCTGGTTGAAAACCACTCAAAATCTGTTCTTCATTTAAAGAGGTCACCTGGTATCAGATCTTGGTCTCTCCTTGTAGGTAAGACACTGGTCCTTTATAAGAAGCTCAGTTTATTTAGAAGTGGCTCTATAAGTGTGTTTCCGGCTGTCGCTCATTAAGGATTAAAATTTTATAATGTGGAAGTTATCCCTGCTTAACAGGGAAAGCCTGAGAGCCAGTTCAAATGGTACTTTCTTTTTAGAATGTGACTGAAGAAGAAAGAGCTAAAGATTTAGATGGCCTCCATCATGATGATTGGATACAAGTCTGATACATGAAACTGGCAAAACTCTTTGAAGGTGTTCAGAGCTATTGGATACTATAAAGCCTTGCATTGTAGTCATCTTCTCTGGTTCCTCACAAGCATAAAGAAAAGTAACATCAGAATTTGCTTGACTCTGGCTCCTTTCTTAGATTTGCAATAAGTTGTTGTTCTTCAGTACCCAATGTGGTTTTTTGTTGTTGAATTCAAGGGAACAGTTGGCACAATTTGATTATTTCATTTCATAGGAAGTGAGCTATTATCCTTTAAAACCAGTATGTTAATTAAGCAGTGAAAATGTCAGTTAAAGCTTTACACAAAGGTAACCTTGTGGTTCATGAGAGTTGAAGGATGATTAAATAGCATTCACTACATACTGAATTCATACCTCTCCTTTATCTCTCTTTCTAGGGATTTCTTCTGTAGGCCTGGCTGCTGCATACTATAGTGAAGGTATTGTTCAACCACTTCACTAGAGGGTTTTGGTCAGTTCTCACTAGAATTTTTTCCCCTCTAAAGTCCTTTCCCTCCAAAGTCTGTCAGGTCTTTAGACATTTACTTTATTTTGATTCATATAATGCCTCATCCTAAGGTAGCTAGCAACAGTTTTGAATTATGTTTATGGGTCCATAATCTTTTAAAGGATTCACAATAAAAACAGATCACACAGACTCAAGAAAAGAGAAGGAAAAAAGAGGAAAGGGGTAGAGGGAAGAATTTGGTGCTTAAAACAAAAATCCCTTATGCATGTAGAATTATTAGTTCTTCTGAAAATCTGGTGGATGGCAGAAGGGGTCAACTCTCAGTTAGTATTAAATGGGGTGTGTGTCAATATGCTACAAAACCTCAACTAACTCTCATCATGGAAAATATGACAAGCACCAATGTATTTGTGTAGAGATGAGGCTATCAGGCAGTGTCATAAATAGGTGATTTCTTTAGTTCATAAAAGGAGTTCACTTCTTGCATATGAAATCAATACTAGTTCCAAGAATGTGTGTGGTTTAGAAGTCTGTTCCTAACTTCAGATGTTTTCTATTGTTTAGATAACTTGGGATGGAAACTCTTCTATATTGCTGGCTGTCTCTTCGTAGCTGTGCAAAATCTGGAAGAATGGGAGGTGAGCAGTAAGCTTTTGAACAGGAAGTGTGGTTGCCTTAGACAAGTGGTCGTTAATATTGCCCAAGCTAAACTGCTAATGGTGTCTGTCAGCCTGGATAAACTTAGTAGCAGCCAAAAATGCTGTATAAAGTATAGCCGTAAAGGTGACTCTTAAATTGATATAGCGCTGAATCACTGGAATGAGTGAATCTTACTTGGAAGGCTTCAGAAACTTTCTGAAATATTTAGCCTATTTTTTAATGTAAAAGCTGATCATTTGTTTCAAAGCCTACTCCTTTCAGCTACTGGATATGACTTCTTCCTACACTTTTACTGGAAGTGGATGTTCCCAAGGCTTGTGTGGTATATTTAGTCACATCAGCACCATCTACTGACTAAAACCTTCTAATTTCCTGCACTGCATAGTTTTAGTCTTATGGGGGTTAAACTACATGTTTATCTTAAACATTAACAGATGAGCTTTAAGGTGACATATTTTGACATTTCTTTGTGCTGTTATCTTGCTGACTCCTTGCCTTGCAGAGCACAACTGTTTGTAGGAGGAGGGTTGAGGAGAGGCTGTCAATAATAATAGTATTTATATACCGCTTTTTAACTAAAAGTTCACAAAGCGGTTTATAGAGAAAAATCAAATAACTAATGGCTCCCTGTCCCAAAAGGGCTCACAATCTAAAAAGATGCAAAAAGAACACCAGCAGACAGCCACTAGAAAAGACATTGCTGGGGTGAGGTGGGCCAGTTACTCTCCCCCTGCTAAAAAGAGGAGCGCCCACTTGAAAAAGTGCCTCTTGCCCAATTAGCAGGGGTAATCTGTCATCTGGTGATAGGGCTCATGTTTCATATGAAGATGGTTCATTCCTCAGTTTTTCTAGTTAAAGGCTCTCTGGCAGCAACTGGGAAAGCCTCTGCTTTAGGACTTGGACATCTGTCACGACTCATAATAGCAAGTATTGGGCTAGATACACCAGTAGCCTGGTTCTGTATTAGGTAGCTCCATATGTACACAATCAAGATTTTTATTTTCACAGTTGGGAAGCATGTCCAAATATATTATAAATATATGGAAAATAAAATAAAAACACTTTCCTCCAAGAAGCTTAGAATGTTGTACGTTGTTCCTTTCCTCCTTTTGTCCTCACAACAACCCTGTAGTGTTGAATAGGGTGAGAGACAATGACTGGCCTAAGGTCACCCAGGAAGCTTCATAGCTGATCAAGAATGTGAACCCTTATCTTCCAATCTAAACCCAATATCAGAACCATTATATTATCCTGGCTTTCAAATGGCAAGCCTGTGATTGGTTATTTACCACATTGATATACTATGTTACCCTTAATGTATAGTTAACAATTTTGCTGTTGCCTTCTTGCTCTCTTTGCAGTTTTCCTTTCTGAGCAACAATGCTCTGGAGTGGTTTCGGGTTATCTGTGAACCAACCTATGTTCTTCTCTGTATGACTATCCATGTCTGCTTGAAGAGCACTTTGTGCTTTTCAAAGGACTGATGTGTTTTTGACATGTTTGTTTAGTCACATGGTAGTTTGCTGTTTTTATTATATATAAAGGTAACCTGGTTGACAAAGTATTGAATCTGAGTCACTGGGATTTTTTTTCTTGTAAGTATCTTAGAAATGCTGAAATGTCCCAAGAAATGTTGGGTCACTTAAACCTCAAGGCACTCAATTTTCCATGACAAACGGGCCTAATAGATAGGTCTTGGTAACCGTCAGTGTTCTTGGAATAGGACTGAGTTCTTGAGGTAAATGAAACTTCCATGGACAGCAGTTCTATCTGGGGAAAAAGGGGTTCACAAGGAAAAATAGGAATATAGTTTATATCTGAAGCAGTGAGATGAAATTTTACTCTTTTTAAGAAGAGAACTTCTGGCTGTGTGTCATACAGGTGCCTTACCCAGGTGACTCACAGCCCAATCCTATGAGTGTCTACTCAGAAGTAAGTCCCATTAGAGTCAATGGGGCTTACTCCCGGAAAGTGTGGATAGGATTGGGCTATCAGTGTTTGAGTCTGGAGCCAGAAAAAGCCAATATTTTATCTACTAAATTGTCATGTGAGAGTACAAAAATATCTTGCATTCCTCAGGAAAATTGTTTTTATTTTAAACATTGCTGCCCCACTTGTTGTCTCCTAAGGAATTCAAGGTGGCTAATGTGAGATTTGATAGGTTTCACTTTTGAGAAGAGCTTGAGAACACTTTTTAGTATAATCTAGTTTATGGGACAGCTGTGCTTATCTGTCTTCATATACCTATGATGCATTTACTTAACTGCTACAGTAACTGAACATAATTGGTAGAGTAGGAGGCGAAGGTACTTATTCTTTTTAAAAAGTAGTTATTTTTCCCTCTACCCCACAGTTGATGCCTTAATAATGTGATTTTCTAAAATTGTTTTTTAAATACAGGAGGTTATATTTGAAAAAGAATCTGGAAGAGTTTTCTTAAAGACATTCAATCTTTACAAAAAACTGCTGACCTTGTCAAGGGCTGGCCAAGAACAAGGTGAGCCCATAAATGCACCTGCAAGCACAATGTGATGAGAAAGTACTCATTTATTCTCCTTTAGTCCAGGGGTCTCCAAACCTTTCAGCCAGAGGGCCATATCAAATGTCTGGCATGGTGTCGAGGGTTGGGAAAAATAAATTTTAAATATAAAATTTAAATAAATACATTAGAGATGGAACTTGGATGAATGGGCTCAAATTTCCAGGATTTCATCAAGCACCAACACTCATGTCATAAATAAAGCGCACACTTAAATGGACTCCCATTCCCTCACCACACAAGCAGCATACTTAAATATACAGGAGTAAATACCCCAGGATTAGTACGTCACAGGAAACACTCAGTGTGTGTGCTAAGGCCTGGAGAGGCCTCTCCAATCCTCAGAAAGCCTTCTAAGACCTTCAGAGGGCACAGAAAGTTACTTCCGGTTTTTTGTTAAAATCAGGAAGGGATGTTTTTAGGCCTTTAAAAGGCATTCTGAGAGCCAGGGAGGCTGTGCACAGCCAACCAGCCCTAAGAACATCCTCCGGACACAATAATAATAATAATAATAATACAGGTATTTATATACCGCCTTTCTTGGTCGTCAGATTTCTCCTCAGACTTTAATTCAAGGCAGTTTACATAGGCAGGCTATACTAAATCCCAATAGGGATTTTTACGATTGAAGAAGGTTCTGTCTTTCAAGAACCACAACATTTCAGATGGATCTTTTATGATCTGGTATCACATTCTGGTCTCCATTTTCCTCCCACACAGGCTGACAGCAGCCAAAGAGCAGGTGGAATAACTCGGCATAACTCTGCTAGGCTTGTCAGCTGCTTCAAGGTCTTGCCATTCATGGTGCTGGTAGCCTTGAACTGGCGACCTTCAGATGTTATCTTCAGGCAAACAGAGGCTCTGCCCTCTAGACCAGACCTCTTGCCCAGTTGTGTTCAGTCACATGGGCCAGAGATTCTCAGGGGACCAGAGGCTGTCTGCAAACTGGATAGAGGCTCACTGCAGGCTGCATCTGGCCCCTGGGCTGGGGTTTGGACAGCCCTGCTTATTTTTTACCCCCAAAATTAGCATCTGATTTGTGTAGAATGTGGAAGTGAAGTATCCTTTTGCTATTGCCAGCCATGGGGAAGTATGTTTACCCAGTGCACTCCATGATGTTGGAAATCCTTCTCTGCATCTCCTTTGGTTTCTGAAATTAAATGAAATGCACACCTTCAAACCTGCTTTTGCTGTCATGAGAGAGAGAACTTGGTGCCGAGTTCAGCAGCCATTATTGATTTCCACAATTGTGCAGGTTGATTCCAATATATGCCCGCCCCCCACACCTCTATTCCAATCTTCCCAATGCCTGGTTGCAACCAACAGGGGAGGGTACAGTTCTTCATTACCCCCAGGGAGAGGACAAGAGGTAACAGGGTGTCCATTTAAGGTGGTCTCTACCAGAAATGCTTTAACTGTATGATTTCCTGTATCATAATGGGTGGTTTAACTAGACTTCTGTGGTCCCATCTAATGTTCTAACCTTGAATGTACTATAAAAACCTGTACAGCAACACTTGAGCAACACAAACATTGCCATATCATATTTCTGTGTTGGAAATAGTCTGGATAATAAAACCCAGTTACAAAGCCCAAACAACTGTAGTTTGTGCCTCTTACAGCTGGTATAGTCATTGTGGGAGGCTCTAGAATTTTGGTTTTTCCTAAGGATGATCATTACTGGACACGACTCTACCCTCTCAGTGCTGTAAAATCTCAGATGCAGACTACAAATGTGAAGTGGGGCAAAATGAAACCTGAAAGGGAGGATTCTGTACCTTGGTGAAGACTCTGGAAAATCAAGATTGCCTCAGTTCAATTTCCTCTACGTTAGTCTTTACATTTGTGGTAGGCAGATAGCTGCAGCATCTGAGGAAAAAGTCTGAAGTGTTTACCAAATCTAGGGGAGGAAAACACAAATGTTTCAAAAATGCAACATTCCCTGCTTGGAATTATTACACGAATAGCTCACTGTTTTACTGTTTTGCCAAGTAGTGGTGCTTCCATTGGATGAAATTCGGGCAGTGAATGTGGAAGAGGAGAAAGTACGTTACTTTGGGAAGGGATACCTAGTTGTCTTGCGATTTGTCACTGGCTTTTCGCACCCTCTCACCCAGAGCGCAGTGATGGGCAGTAGAAGGTAAAGTATGAACTTAGTCTTCTATTGGGTTGCATGAGAAAACTGTTTTATTCCTAGGTTGCTTTTAAGACTATAACTACCAGGTGATAAACAACTCTTTTATGTGCCATTTATATGTGCCATTTATATTTTCAGGTTGTTCAGGTGTTTGTGGGTTGGCCTGTAATGAGAAACTGCTTCTGTACTTGTGAATCACATTAGAAATGTCTCATCAAGCAACTAACTTGAATACTGTATTTCAGTTATTGATATTCATGGTTGTGGTAGATTCCAGATTCAACTGGTGAACCTGTTGCATGCTTTCTATTCTAGAATTGTTGAACTCCAATATGGAAAACATTGAAATTACCATGTTGGAAGTACCTGAAAGGGTTCTTAAAGTCTTAGTTTTGAAAATAATGTTCTGATTTTTTTAATGTCTGTCTCCCTGCAGCTTAATTTACTATTGCATTTAAAAATATGTGTATACAATTCTAAGGATAAGAAACCCTTGAGACAGGAGTTAGCATCCTAAGGGCTCTGGGCTACACAACTTCCATTTCTGTTAATAGGTGTTTTCAGAATGCAAGGTACCATCAGATACAAATCTGTAAAATAAATAAATATATCTTTATTAATTCTCTCTTCACCATACTGATATAAATGGGGGGGGGGGAAATGGATCCCAATAAAGCAAGGTTTTTGAAAAGCAATTAATGACTGCACAATGGTTGAGAAGTTCAAAGTTACAATGTTTGTGTATAAAGAACTGGGAGTTGCTATATAGAGATTTTTAGCCCTTAACCTATTCTATTGTTTCCATCCTTTTTTGTTTGTTTTAAAAATTGTGATGTTCTTAATAAAATGAATCTTCAAAAGTGCATATTGCTTCCTAGGCTGTTATGGAACATAGCCTGTTCCAGCTTAGGCTCCGTTGGTTCTGCACTAGCATAGACATAAACAGACTTAAAGATGCAAAGGAATGTTCATCGTGATGTTTCATCTTGTCCGAGAGCAACCACTTGTGAATATTTCAGAGAAAATATATAGTCGCACAAGGATTACGTGGAATTTTGTTCTTTGAGGTTCTTGTAATCCATTGCATCATGTGTCCTTATGCTCTCAGAGCCTCAATCTTGTACAAACGTTTCAAATGAAACTACCTTTATGGGAGAGTCTAAAACTATGCTCACTTTGTCAGGTTAGTGTTAATCCCCTAGCACAGTGTTTCTCAAACTATGGGTCTGGACCCAGTAGGTGGGTCATGAACCAATTTCAGTTGGGTCCCCATTCATTTCAAAAATATATTTTTGACTTGATGCTGCTATGGTATGTGACTGCATTTGGGGAAATGTTACAGACTTGTACTTTTAACAAGCTACTATGTATATTCTTTTAACAATGTTAGTCAATGGGACTTACTCCTGGGTAAGTGTGGGTGGGATTGCAGTCTAGGATGGTCAAAAATTTTCCTGCTTGATGACGTCACTTCTGGTCATGACATCACTTCTGGTGAGCCCTGACAGATTCTCATTCTAAAAAGTGGGTCCCAGTGCTAAATGTGTGAGAACCACTGCACTAGCAGATACTTCATGCTAAAAGGAAGTCAAAGCTTAAATGAAAAGCCTTAACTGTAAAAGGCACATTAATTCTCACACATTTCTTGCATCCTCTTTCTTGTCACCTTTGGTATTATGTGATTCAAATATTGTTGCTAGTAAAGTCTTGTGTCTTTAGGAGAAGGGTGGACAGTAAATTTTTTTTTAAAATGAATATTGCTATTTTATTCTACTCCTGTCCTTGCTGCTTTACTACCCAGTGGATTGTTGGAAGAGCAAACACAATTATCCATATGATTCACCAAGATAATTCTTACCCAAGTGCTAAGAAGTCCCCAGGCTTTTCACTTGTACTGTGAATTAGTTGCCAGAAAATTCTTTAACGATACTTTTGGCTGAAGCTTTTTTTAAAGTGGAAAAACCTAAACCTGGAAACTCATGTTGTACGTTTCAGACAAAAATATGTGTACAATGGAAAGGATTCTTCCCCCCCCCCCTTTTTGGAATTTTGTTACCCTTGCCAACTGTTTCCTTTATTGAAGGGATTTGTATATATGTGCACACATGTTTATCACATATTTCAGTGAGCACCTGAATTACTAACTCTTGCCCACTTGTTTTCAACAGTGACGTAGAGGCTGTTGCCAAGCTCATTACAAGCTTTCTTGAACTGAACAAAGTGCCAGATCGCCAGGATCTTGACAACAGCAGTGAAACAGATGGCAGTGATATAGATGAACCCAAGGAGAAGTATTAACATGACCACAGAAAGCAAAAATTCCTTGGAATTCTGCAAAATGAAACTCTTACATTGCACTCCTGAAGTTCCCTTTGAGTTTTTGTCTTGTCTTCCATATATGTAATTGTCTATTGAGTTTTCAATCTCTGTATCGACTGTTTAGTTGGGAAAGAGAGGGACTTAGTCTATCCTTGTCCTTTCTTGCCTTACCTTCATCCTTGCTTTAATGGCTCTTGGAAATGACTTTCATGATTTTTAGAGGAACCAAAGTGAACAGTATTGTTCCCTTAATTATTATGTGGACTTATCTGTAGAAACGTTTGTACAAGCCCTGTCAGCTCACTAGTTACTAACTAGTCCTTCCTTCATCTTTGTGTTCTATAGTAACTTTTGTGACAACAGTTAAATTGAACTTCCTTTTACTGCTACTTAATGATGACAGTGTTTAATGTTACATTCTTTGACTTTTGTTTCAGTGTATCTACAGCAGTGATTCCCTTTAGGAGCCTGGGAACAACTGAGTAAAAAATTGGAATCATTATGACCACATGCAACCTCCCTTCCAGCCTAAAATGCAGTTAAATTTGGTAGTCCATGGGGGAGTGCTTGGCAAGACTTAGAACTGCTGGCTGTGGTTACAGATGATCTGTTCTCCACCCTCTCTGGTGGTCCATGGGGAAGAGTATCTTGAGCGAGCATTCCCCCATGGACTACCAGAGAGGGCAGAAAATGGATTGCTCACAATCCCAGTGGTCACAGTGCCAGCTGTGGGCAGTCCATACTCTGCACTCTCTGGTGGCTCATGGGGTAGTGCTTGCTTGGTGAGATACTGGAAATGACCAAAATCTATTTTTTTCCTGAGACTTCGTGGACCACTTCCAGGTCTCACGTACCACTGGTGATTCACATACACTGAGTTGGGAACCACTGATCTACAGGTATTCAAATGATGGATTTCTTAAAGGTATCTTTATTACAAAAAATAATAACATCATGATAATGGAAGATATTTGTTTGATGGGGAGTAGCTGAGTCCAGCTTGACTTTCCAGTTATTTTATTTTAAAAGGAATGACAGGAAATCTCAAAGTGGTTTAGCCAGTAAGTTCTGGTAATCTGAAAAGATGTTACTTCAGATCTTTAAATATATATATTAGAACAGCATTTTAAGTCTCCTAATCTTACATGCATACTTCTGATATTCTGTTTGTGGAAGACATTTTATAAATGTCTTGACAGACAACTCTCAGTAGGTATTAAGAAGAAATTTTCCTTATCTCTCCCGCCACTTAAGTGTTTTTCAAATGTCTTTTGCAAACATATTTTATAAAGTGCTATTTAATTTTTGTTAGTCTTGTTTGTTTTTGTTTCTACAGCATTTGGTACATGGTATTAAGATTTCAGGTCAGATTAATGAACCTTGTACTTTCCTTTATTTCATAATGTCCTTTTAAGTATAGCATGTATATCTGGTTTTTTAAAAAACAGAATTAAAGGTTTGGGAAAGGCTGAATGAGGCCATCCTAAAGATACTTATGTTTCAGCTAGGCTACAATAAATGTTGGTAAGAAAAGAATATAATTTTAAATACACAAAGCTTGTGGTTTTCATACAAAGCATATGTCTCTAAGCTTTCTCTAAGAACTTGTGAGAACAGGCTAAAATGCTACTCTATTGTAATTCATCATTATTATGAATAGACCAGGATATAATTGACTCATGGCAGATGTTTCAGTGTGAAATATGGAGAGTCACAGCTTCAGATTGCTTACCTGTATGTGAAATTCTGGTTGTGGCTGTGACCATCTTTCTCCAATTCTACTTAGTAAGAATGCTGCACTCATTACCATTTTATAGGAATCTGGTGCTCAGCATCTTCAGACTCAACCAGTGCTAGATACTGTGTGAAGGATTGCTCTTGTTTAGATGATTCTGCTATTGCAGAACAATGGGATCTGCCTCCTAATGGGCTGAAGTGCTGGCAGAATGTCACACCAGCACTTGGGTTTCAGCATTGGTTTTTAGGAATAGTAGGATAGACACAGCTGGTCTGTGCTGCTTCTTGAGCTCAAGATTGGGCTATGCCTATTAATCAAGTCAACTTGAACCCACTGATGTCCTTCCCCTGGAGGGCCCTGTTCACAGCTGATGTAGTATAAGCTGCCTTGGGTGCCCCACGGGTGGTAGAAATTTGGGGTAAAAATTCATTAAATAATAATGGCTAAGAGAGAGTATTAATCAGTTGAATTCATGTCACCTGTGCTGTGACCTCACTTTGGGCTTAGGCAAGCCATTCCTTCTTGGTCTCAGCCACCCCATCTGAAAAATGGGGCTAATACTCATCAAATACCTTAGGATTGTTGTAAGAATAACAAGATAACTGATGGGAAGCACTTTGACCAATAAATGCTAGTATTATTAGTTTGTTCTGTCTTGCATCCAATGGGGTGGTTACTCTTTATTATTTCTGAGGCACTTCTAACTTACTTGAAAACAAACTTTTGTTGCAGCCATCAGAATGCATACTGTTACTGAGGGGGAGGGGAGGAGGCATGCTTCACCTGTCCCTGCAGTGTGAATCAACCAGTGTGATTGCTTCCAGGGATAACTAAGAGCTGCCTTCCTTGTTCTGAATGAAAAGGTTGCTCTAGGAAACTGCCCAATCATCCCCCTCCCCCCAAAAAGTAAACTTTGATTGTCTGGGGGAACCTTCCTGCCTCCAAGCAGGGAAGAAAACCTTTTTTCAAAAGATGGGGTTTTTAAAAACAGAATTATAATTTCTGGCTTTTATATCTGTATTGTTTTCAAAAGGTTTCCTTTGCTTCCTTCATGGAAGAATAAACACTATTGGTCAGTGGCTCAGCAGTTCACAGTGAGTCATTGAGGGGTTTGTGCCAAGGACTTCATGAACTGTGTTAGTTCCCTGAATGGAAGCCACATCCCCATACTGTGTCCATGGGGGGGGGGAGAAATGGTTATTTCAATTGCAAGAGGTACCATTTCATAGTCCAGGGTAATGTTTCCTGACGTTTTTGCAAGGGCACCTGGCAGATTTCATCGTTAGGAGAATGAAGGAGAGCTTTTGGGCACCCAATGTGGTAGAGAAAATCAATGGGGTTTGGCCATCTCACTCTGGATAATTGGGGAAACTATATACTCCACTTCAGCTATATCCTCAGCTGGTAGAAGATGTCAGGGGAGAGAGCGTTCGGACAGCTGAAAAGCTGGTGGAAGATTCTGCTTGAAAGAGTGAACTGTGATGAGTGGCTAGACCTGGTGACGACATACTGCATCATTTGGTGTCCCTCATCCAGATCACGCTTGAGCGACGGAGCACATAAGGAGGCTGCAAAGTAATCATGGACATACTCTAACCATGCACATACTCTGAGTAGTTGGGGACAGGAATAGGTAGTAGTTCAGGCAAATGGTTTGTAGGAACAAGTCTTCATTTTCAGAAAACTATTCTGCTCAGCAATGTTTTAATAAAGAGTCCAAAACAAGTTTTGAACAGTGTGCTTAGTGCACTCTACACCAGCAACAGTTATTTACATAGTGACTTTACCTATGGGAATAGCACTTTCTCCATCTAGAACAAAATCTATGTTTTCAGATCAATGGTAATGGCAAATATTCTCAGAGTGCTGTTTAAACATGCATCATGTCTATACCATTCTACTGAGAGAGACTTGACTTTTAATGCCAGAACCAGTGAGGAAGAGCTGTGGTGAAGGGCTAGTTCCTCAGGACAGCAAAGGATGCCATCTTACCTTCCAAACTCACAGACAGAGCTATGTGGGTTCCGTGACCACACGTTCGAGAACTTGCATGGAAGGCTGCAAACTCATGGATTGGACATTCTGTGACACGAGACCCACAGGATAAGAAAACTATAGGTATTGCTTCTTAGCATGCACTTATACTGTGGAAAATGCCCATTACCACATTGGTTTCATGCAATTCCTGCTCCCAGTTTTAGAAACCAGGAAACCTTCAAGCATAGTTATCTGCCCTACTTTATAAAACCTCACTGGAGACATCCACAGCATACAAATCACTGGATTCTGCAATGTATTACGTTTACTTAGAAGATAAAGTGTCTGTGCACAAGTTGTGGAGCTGGAAAGTCTCATTAGTCCTAAAAACAATAGTGCAGAAACTTTAAACCTGCTTTTATTTCTACAGTGGGACATGTATACAATGATTCCTGGTATGTTTGCAGAGAAAAGGGAGAGACCTGAGTCTGTCTTCAAAATGTCATCGTAAAATTAAATTCCAAGATTATCAGTGCAATTGCCTTTTCTCTCATACTACACAGTGCTATGTATACCATGCTAAGCCTTCGGTAAGCTGAGCAGCCTGTAAGAGTGCTATGATAGTGCCTGTATTGCTCTGTCCAGGTCATCTACTGTGCCTTGAAGTCTTTGCAGGCTGGGCTGGACATTCTCCTCCATCCATTCCTCTGTAGCAGACATATAGAAGACCTTTTCCATGGCTGTTTGGAGGTCCTCGTTTACAGCAGTCCATTTTGTCAAAAGCCTAAGCAGAAACCAATAGTAGGAGTGAATATATTATCATGAAATATATATAGTTCTTGATTTAATAATTACAATGCAAAGGAGGCAAGACCGCTGAAGGGCTGTTTAAGACTATAATCAAAGTGAGCTCATTCTCTTGCCTCTTGTGAAAAGGGGCAACTTCTACAGGCAGCTTGGTATTTCATATAAAGCCAGTGGGCTTTAAAAGATGGGACAACATCTTAAGGGCACCATTTGAATGTGTATACTGTATCTGACTTTCACACAGCAGCTCAAATGCAGTAAGAAAATGGCAAGGGGGAACACATGCCCTTTAGTGATTTTATATTAGCGGTGTGTAATTTATAAACTTGCTTCTTGTTTGCTGTGGTGGGGAGAGGCTCTAATCCACTACAAATCAAAGCAGTTCTACAACCAAATGGGTCAAGGTTGCTAGGAGCCAAAATTGTCATTGTTTGATTTTATAATATAAATAATTTAATTGGATTTTCTAGAGACCCATGGCACCAACAGAAATAGAAATCCATTTTGTTTGTTTTAAACTTAAAAAATGGAACTGTGAATTTTTAAAAAGGGGGAAGATGATGTATGGCACCCAGGAGAGAAACGGCGCAGTGAAAAGCAAAACCACCTTTTCACCATGACTGCTGGATGTCATTTCTAGTCTCAGAGCCACCTTCACTTCCTAGTTTTCCACCTTAATGTGAAGCTGAAGTGGGTGGCTTGCAGTCTTTTTAAACCTGTGTATCTGTGAAAACCACACTATGACTAAAATTCTATGATTCATGATTACATGATTTCCCAACACGGGGCTGCTTGGATTTGCACCTGTTATTTTGCACAAGCCTGAGTAGTCCCATTGCAGGTGCAGGGGCTTAATGCCTGGTTAAGGGAACAAATGTTCTCTTACTCCAAGGTGCTCACTAGCAGCCTCCTTTCCTGTACTGGATGCAGTGGAGGCAATGGTGCCACTATATTTCTCTGCAGTGTGGAGGATAGGACTGGACTGCTCATTTTTGACTAAGACACACAATACATCCTCAAAAACTATGTAGAAAGCACTGCACCATTCTCAATGGAGGAGAATGCTTATGTTGCTTTGTTGTGAAAGAAATGTAAGCTTTAAATTCCAGCAGTCTGAAGCAAATATTGAAAACACAAGCTTTGCAGGAGAGCAAAATCCTTGAGTTACCTTAGTGCATCTGGCTGAAAATGATGAATCATTATGGGATGGATCTTCATCCTCTTTCTGTGGTAGGGACTGAACCAACCTGTGACATATCTGAAAATACATCAGAGTATGAATGAAACTGAAGAGCTACTGTGGCAGAAACAGCCAGCACATGAGTCCAAGCATGGAGTTTCAGCTGACTACAAAGCATTTCGTTAAGCGACCATGTAACATAGATGAATTATACCATAATACCATTTTATCACACTTGCTATCTGGGTGGTTGATTAAAAAAGAGATGAATTTGTTTCAGTTCATGCTTGGAGACAAGACCAAGGAATGGCCATTTAACTGTGGATTAGTAAAAACAGTAAGATACATTTTATGTTGTAACTAAGAAAATTATAGACAGGGCAGGTGTATCAGCTGCTTTTTTGTGTTCCCCACCTGTTGTTTTCCAGAAGTTCATCCACTGAGGGTTTGAGGTAGAAGGCAATTTGAGTCACAAGTGAGAGAATTTCACTGCCTGGGAAAGTCCCTGAGATGTCACTATTCAAGAAGAGAATTCGTATGAGCATTCAAATAAAGTTATCGGGCAGCCTGGATGATGTTTCTTGCTCTCACATATAGACAGGGTGAAATCAGAAAAGGGTTTCCATATTTCTTCCCCACCACTGTCCCATTTCTTCCCCATCTCCTGACCTATATCACAAAATAATGGGAGATTGATTAGCCTTGATAAATCTTTAGAAGGAATGGAGTGATGGAGCTACTCTATGGTAGTGGTTTGATACCAAAACCAGGAGATGTTAATCATTCTAGAGTAATACTTTTTGAATTAAATCACGTGATCACTTTTTGGCTCACCTCCAGGCACCAAAGAAAGCTCACTCCTTTTTCCACAAGTAGGCCTCATCATACACTACGATTCTTTCAGTCTTGGATCCGTATATTTAAATTCTATTATAACACAGCATCTGGAGCTTTTACCTCATGAAAGTGTCTATTTCCAAACTGGAGATTCCCAAGAATTTTTCAACGTCTTCTTTCACTTTTTCTGAATAGCCACCTTGAGAGACCAAGAAAAGGGTAAAACCTTGAGTGGGAAATGAAACTGGCTTGTGATCATGAATGGTAAACTATTATGGGATTGCTAGTAGTGCTTAGTCTGATGTTGTGCTGTTTACATCTGTTCAATCTGGTGGTTATGGTAACCTGCATCTGTGCTGGTGTATGTGTAAATTCCACAGCAGATTAAAAGGAATTAAAGTACCCTAGGTTGCTCAGGCCTACCAATTACCATGCGGTGAATCATAAATGACAGGACAGTACCTACCTGGGCCATAGAGGACAGTGACAATGCAGAACAAAAAAGTTAAGGGGGAAGCAATTTCTTGATCAGGCATTAGGCACTGAAATAAGATGCAATCCCAAACATGTTTAATTTCAAGTTTGGGATTGCAAACTCTCATCACCCGATATCAGGGGTGTTCAATAGGTGGATCGCGATCTACTGGTAGATCGCGAGGCAAAATGAGTAGATCGCGGAGTGCCGACCCCCCCTTCAGGTGCCTCTGGGAGGAAACGCCAGGAGTAAGGCCCATTGTACTCAATGGGGCTTACTCCCAGGTAAGTGTGGCTAGGATTGCAGCCTCATAGCCTAATCCTAGGCATGTCTACTCAGGAGTAAGTCCTGTTATACTCAGTGGGGCTCAAGGTACACCAACATACATTGCACACATAAATGTTATATGTTATGATGGCGCGAACATTGTAAAAAAAACTCTGGTAGATCTCCGGGCCTTGCTGGGTTTCAAAGTAGCTCTCGAGCCAAAAAAGTGTGAGCACCCCTGCCCGATATCTCAAAAGCTTTTCTTGCAAGAATGCTTTGATGAGCCAAATAGATCTTGCAGGCCTTATATTTTTTCCCTTTTTCTTAGGCGAACCAGATGGTTTCATCATGGAACTTCCAATTGCCTGGAACAGTTACAGGAAGGGATACAAAAGATGGGATGTGCAAGTGTGTTACACTTTAATGGGCACTATCTGTGACTGGGCCTTAAGGACCAGTATTGTCCAATATCACATCAACGGTATCTGAGCTATAGGTTACACCATAGGCTGCCAAATCCTGGCCCATGGGCCGGATCCAGTGCACCAGAATAATGATTCCAGGTGTGGCACGGCAGTGGCAAAGCCTTACCGCTCTGCGCGGCAGCCAACAGTTTTTGCACCCAATCTTCATAAACCTGCGCACTGGTCAGCCGCCTCCCCCAGGAAATCTGAGTGCAGAGCCTTCTGGGGTGATTTACTGGGGAAGCAACTGACCCATGCGTGGCTGTGTGAAGATCGGAAACAAAAACTGCTGGCTACGAAACAGTAAAGCTTTGCCATCACCGCACCACACCTGGAATCATTATTCTAGGGCTGTGGTTTGGGCTGGGTTACATTACAACAATCCCTGCTCCCTGTCTTTAAATTGAGAGCAGTATCTTCCATTTCTAACCACACAGAACTACACAGAACAAGGACTGAAATATTGCTACCTATCACAAAACAGATCTAAATAAATTCCTGTGTAATCAGGATCAGAAAAAACAAGTTTAAGCTGAACAGCTATTTCAAACTCCAACGCTACTATCCAGTACCAGATATTAGCTCAGAAACCAGCGTTTTCTTGATGCTACTAATGTGCACCTGTCTTAGATCTGATGGAGAAGAGAGTCATTCTATACCGTTTTTTAGTGTCTGGAGACATACAGCTAGTGATGGAATTCCTACAGGCAGAAGCTCGCACAGGACAGAGAAGTGATCATACCTAGAAAAGAAAATGGGAGGCTGTTAACTAATAGGTAAGACAAGCAGACCTGCAGCAGTGCAGACATTGGCAGTAGCCTCAGGCATAGCAAGACCAGTAGTAAACACACCTCCTGAAAACCCAGAAAGCATGAAATTAAAACTACATGTGCTTTTCAATGTGTCATTCCTGATAACATAGTCATCAACCTGGACAAAATGCATGCAATTGTCCCTAACATATTATGAGTGCTTGATTTGTTCCCCTTGTAGAACAGTTTTTTGTTTTTTTTAAACAGATTGGAAGATGGACTAGAACTGGAGGTTTGGGGGTTCCAGAAACATTGGAAAAAGGTTGGGTTGGATGGAAAGACATTTGGGCAGTCAAAGCATGCAGAAAAAAGAGCAGCAGCCACGGGAGAAGGGTAGTGGTATAAGGGTAGGAGAAACAACCCAGAGTAACAGTAAAAACAGAAACCTCCAGTCCAAGGATCTCTCTGGTTTCCAAGATGTTGGTCAACATTATGCATGTGTTTTACTGTTTTTCTTTGCAATTATAAGGCTAGGAACAAACTCATTATTTTCACTTAATCTGTTAGCGTCAGAATTCTTCTCCACAGGCCACATTTTCAATGCATTAATAATGCTACAGATGTTTTGATCCCCTGCATTAGACTGAATTACCTTTGCCAGCCAGTCAGGGCGATCCCTCGGATGATTCCAGGAGGACTGCTCTCAGCCACTTTCATCCACTGTTGGTGATTTCTAAGATGATGACCAATAAGTGTCAGGGACTGGTTCACTCCGGTGGCTCCCTTAAAAGCACTTGCAAACCACAGCTTGGGGAAGCTACACCTTTGGTACTTTTGTATGAGAGTTGCTGGAAAGCAAGAGGAAGACATGAACACCACTCATTATGTAAACTGTTAAAACTGGAGGAGTAAGCCCACAGTTCAGGGGTAAAGCATATGCCATAATATCCCAAGAATAGCTTCCTTCTTCCTATGGAATGGGAATTCTGGGGCATTCAAAAGAACAAAAATCAGTCTGTCTTGCACCTAAAGAAAAAAAAGAAACAAACTACAGCTCAGTGATCAAATAACAAAAGGCATTGATTCTAAATTTAGTTACACTGTGAGACAGACATAGATATCTATGGAAGATACAGCCACATGAGATAAATTAGGTTGATTTGACTGGCCTAAGGTCACTCACTGAGCAACATGGCTAAGAATGGATTCAAATCCAGGTCTCTCTAGTTCAGCTCTAGCATTCTAATCAGTACAGCACACCAATAATGACCTACAATGGTGGCTATTAAAAATATTTATCACCTTTGTATTCAACTCAAATAGCTTGAGGTATACCATCTAGAGTTCTCCTACTTTATCCTTGCAACAACACTGTGGGGAAATTATTTTGGTAACTAAGATCTGGCTAACAGATCTTGAATGTCAGATATTGACTAAACACTGCCTTTTAAAAATAAAGTCACTAAACAGTACCAACCTTTACTGCTTACAGCAAAATCAGGAGTATAGTCCCAGATCATGAGTTCTGCAAGCTGGGCTATCCCAGAAGCTGAAAAGGAAAAGAAATCAGATTGACTATAATGCTTTGCTGTGCGTTGTACAGAAAGTGACACAGATCTACGTGAAGGAATTTGAGAACAGTGTCCAGAGATACAGAAATGCCCAAATTCCCTGCTGCTCCTCACCAAGTGGATCACAAATAGAAAAGGCCTTGAAGAAGCAGTGTACTTCAAAGTCAGGAAAAAGCTGCCTGCCCCCCCCCTTCAGAAATCCTGCAGTTCAGTACTGAACATGTGTATTACTTCCACTGAAAAAAATGTTGCAGATCTTTAACGGTCATATAGTTCATTTGTAGCATTTGAAAGACCTCTCCTCTCTCACCTTCAAAGCATCTTTTAAGTTACATTTGACCTACTCCCCATCAGAAAAGAATGTCCATTTTCATTCTAAAAGTGTCCTTTAGCTAATGTCAGAATAAAACAATCTCTGTTTTGACCTACCTGTTAGCGTTTCTTCACTAATTCCCCTTAGCATATCATCCCACACAACTGGCTTCACGGTGGGATGAGCTGAGACAACATAGTTTGCCACTGCTTTCATGTGGGCCAGGCAGAGCTTTTCAATGGTGTTTTCCTCTTGCTGCAGCCACTGTTTGGACTCTTCCCCTTCACCAAGGTAATAAACCTGGAGATACCAATCAGGACAATCTTGATTTATTGCTATTCCAACCACCACCATTTAGTAATTATTTAGGACCAGCAATGTGCTGGTCACTGTAGCAGTAAGGATGGAAAGCTAAGGCAAGTCTCTCTCACAAGGAACTTTTTGCTCCAGTCTTGGCTATTGTACATGGTTTGGGGTTGAAGCGCACATTATGGGTGCCATAAGGAAGTCAATGAGAAAAGCTTTTCTTTGGAGGTTGACTTTAGCCTGGCCTAGAATATTTAAGTGCACATTGTGGGTTCAGCTATCATGCTGTGAGACTCCATACCCACTAGGAAAGAGGAATGAGGAACGAACATGGCGATGAATCCCCTGTGTTTTCCCTGCTTTCCCCCCCAATTTTTCCCTATTTTTTGGACATGTTTTAACTCTCCAGCAGCCTCTGTGCTACTCAGCTGCTGGGATATTTTTTACAGGCAGCTTTTGCTCTTTGTTTGGCGAACAATGCCACTGACAATGTGCTAGATGCCTATTCAGCTCATATTCCCACATGAATTCGGCCAAGACTGGAAGTGCTTATCAGTTGGATAGCAGCCTTGTCTAGGAGAGACCAGGTAGTATCCATTCCTCTAGTCAAGTAATGTGATGACATCATTACAACCAAGTGATAAAATCTGCAAGCGCACAGAAATAAATAATAAACTTTATTTATATCCCGCCCTTCTCCATAAAGGGACCCAGGGCGGCTGGGAAGGAGGGGAGGTCATTCTTTTCCATTCACTGGGAGCTCAGAGAGAAGTACCCTCTTGCTGAATTGCAAGAGACAAGGAAAGGATTCAGGTAGGGACTGTTTCAAGACTTGCATTTCGGATCAAATGCATAATAAAGATATTTTGAAAGCAGAGTAGCCAAGAGTCTGCAAATCTGGACTTTTCCCATTTGAATCTGCCATAAACTTACTAGGAAGTTGTAGATAACCCTGATGCAGTGTGGATAATAATATTTAACTTAAGTGGTTGTTGTAAAGACTACATCATGACAATACGTGTGAAGCGCTTTGTATGCTCAAAAAGTGCTAACAAATGCTAAATTTATTATTAAAATATTATTTAGAAAATTTACAATTTAAGGAGTAAAGAAAAGGAGTTCAGTTTCTGCATTAGTACAGTGATTTTTGTGAGATTATAGAACTTGCATCCCAGCATATACATTGTTAATTAATAACAATAAAGGAACACAACTGACAAAATAAGAGCTGGTGGCTGGATGCCACAGTTCTTACAAGGTATCCTCTTGTGTTAGGGGAACAATTTCATACTGAGGCCCTGCATCATACCTCATCGCAACCAATGTGAAACCATTGAAGATCACCATGCAGAGCTATCACTTGCTCTATCATTTTGCTGACCAGCCTCAGAGATTCCTCTCTATGGGGGTTCACAGTGTTGGGAAACATTGCCACTTCCCGAAGGTGACAGAATTCTTTGTGCTTCAGAACAAACTGAAGGAGAAGCAAAAGTCAGGGATGTAGCCAACAAACCAAAGCAAACACCAGGGTGACATAAGAACATAAGAACAGCCCCACTGGATCAGGCCATAGGCCCATCTAGTCCAGCTTCCTGTATCTCACAGCGGCCCACCAAATGCCCCAGAGAGCACACCAGATAACAAGAGACCTGCATCCTGGTGCCCTCCCTTGCACTGGCATTCTGACATAGCCCATTTCTTAAATCAGGAGATTGCACATACACATCATGGCTTGTAACTCATAATGGATTCTTCCTCCGGAAACTTGTCCAATCCCCTTTTAAAGGCATCCAGTCAGATGCCATTACCACACCCTGAGGCAAGGAGTTCCACAGACCGACCACACGCTGAGTAAAGAAATATTTTCTTTTGTCTGTTCTAACCCTCCCAACACTCAATTTTAGTAGATATCCCCTGGTTCTGGTGTTACGTGAGAATGAAAAGAGCATCTCCACTCTGTCCATCCCTGCATAGTTTGTATGTCTCAATCATGTCCCCTCTTTTCTAGGCTGAAGAGGCCCAAACACCATAGCCTTTCCTCATAAGGAAGGTGCCCCAGCCCAGTAATCATTTTAGTCACTCTCTTTCGCACCTTTTCCATTTCCACTATGTCTTTTTTGAGATGTAGCTACCAGAACTGGACACAATAGTCCAGGTGTGGCCTTACCATCGATTTGTACAACGGCATTATAATATTAGCCGTTTTGTTCTCAATACCTTTTCTAATGATTCCAAGCATAGAATTAGCCTTCTTTACTGCCGCCACACATTGGGTCGACACTTTCATCAATCTGTCCACCACCACCTCAAGATCTCTCTCCTGATCTGTCACAGACAGCTCAGAACCCATTAGCCTATATGTGAAGTTTTGATTTACCAAAGAGGTAAGTGAAGAACTTTTGTAACAGTTCACAACTATCCCAGCTGAAAAAGCCAAGTAGAATGCCATTTATGCCCCTTTCTCTATCCTTTGTTTCTCCTGATTTTGAACACCCCAAGATTCTCCCTGGCAAATATCATGAAGTAGAATAAAGTTCAGCCTCACAAAGTTCAATATACACTGTCCGTCCACCCTACATACTGTCAAGAAGTCTAGAAATCAAAACAGGTGTGAATGCAAAACCCAACATTCTAGCAACTGGTAACCTTACTAATAATCCCCCCCCCCCCACCATATTCCTGCTAGGGATACGATTGTGGGAGTGTGGGTCCAGCTACAATAGTAAAGTATCCTGTCCCTACATAATTGAGGTAAGAAGGAGTAGTGCACTGTAAACAAATACATCAATAAAGTTTTTCAAAATTAAGAAGATGATGCGTGGAGGAGGTGAGGAAGTGTCCGTATGACACTCATACAACATTTGATACTATGTTTTGATTGCAAAAGCTGTTTGTAGAATTAGTGTTTTGTTTTGTTTTGTTTTTACTATCCCCACAACCCCGTAAAAGCGAGCAATTTAAAGTTCTGTGAAGAGCAAGACTTACACTTGGATATAGGAGGAATGCAAGTACACAGAAATTTCACTTTCCATATCTGTAAACACTACAGGCAGCAACAAACCTTACCCAATCAGTCCCCCAAGGAAAATAAACATCTTGAGTCATGGCACTTACCTCCATGTGTCCAAATGTCTGTACCAAAGGGATAACCTCTAACCCATGCAACTTCGCCAGATTTAAAATCTCTTTAATCTCAGAGGGACTAGAAAGAGCACAAACAGTGTTTAGTTACCAATGGGGTATTTCAATACAAAGTTTATCAATTAGAAGAACTCCATACATCGTAAATCCAAAAGGCTATGTTGTGTCAATACTGGAAGGGTGTATTTGTCAAGATCATCATATTTGGTGCTATGTTGGTTACTACACTCAGAAGTGTATGTTTTTTGCATATCTACTGGAAAAAAACACAAAATGAACCTGAAGCAGAAATTGTATCTTCAGGGTTGTTTTTCTTAAGAAAAATATGCTTCCACTGCTATATATCCAGAACTTTTACTTCACCTTTTCAAACATGTTGCTCAAGGCCCTTAAGATTAAGGAAAGGTACAGAAGGCTTAAAATATAATGCTGGACTTAGACAGTGCCTCTGCTGGTTGAAGCTTGGGTGCCCTGTGCATTATGGCTCTGGTATTTCTCTATGACTCTAGCTTCACGGATCCTGCCTACCTACTGCATACTGAAAGGGGGCATCTAGGCATAAATAGTTTGAGCGGTGAGCCTGCTATGGACCTGAACAATTCACTCTATAGCAGCAAAGGAAAAAAAAGCACTGGCTTCTGTACCGACATGTCTGTATACATGCTGAGGTTTCAGTGCTGCCTCTGAATTGAGACAATAGAATCAAAGGCCAAACTTCAAACTTTGCCCATCTGAGAAGGTGAGCCAACTGTAACTAAGAGCTACCTTACCTGTATGCATCATTTGCTTGGAGTGGCTTCAGCTCCTCACTGTAAGGAAACATATCCTCATATTCAAGGAGAATCCCATTTGCACCAAGGACATGGAACAACCGGAAAATCTGTTGGTTACATAAGTATCTCAAATCTCATAAGAACATAAGAACAGCCCCACTGGATCAGGCCATAGGCCCATCTAGTCCAGCTTCCTTTAACTCACAGCGGCCCACCAAATGCCCCAAGGAGCACACCAGATAACAAGAGACCTCATCCTGGTGCCCTCCCTTGCATCTGGCATTCTGACATAACCCATTTCTAAAATCAGGAGGTTGCGCATACACATCATGGCTTGTACCCCGTAATGGATAGCAGGAGTACCCCATCTCCTGCTAGTATGTCTATCTTAATGAGACATTAAAACAACCTTAGGGAAATATCTCACCCCCAGGTTTGGTGAGAGGGCTCTGCTCCAGGTGCCAGTGTTTGCTGTACTAAAACAACTAACATGTGAGAGGGAAGTCAGGAATAGGGTTTTCTTTAGTATGTCCCTCTCCTTGTTGGATGCTCTCCCAAGTCCGCTGCTGTCCATTTTTAGAAAACAGATGAAAGCTTTATTGCAAAAGGCCCTTGCAAGTGGTGGGGGTGGGGCAGAAACAGGGAGGACCTATAAGGGCCTACAACCTGATATTGTTCGGTACATGGTTTCAATCATTTTGTTTGTGTTTCTGTATATCATTTTTCATTCTGTGCAACCATTTCAGTTTTCAGAGATTAAAAAAATGAAACGATATATATGTCAGCAAGATTGTGTTTAATGGGGCTTACTCCCAGGTAAGTATAGGTTTGCAGCCCTAGTATATTTAAGTAGTCTGACCTGCAGGTAGTTCATCTGATACATAACATTCTGAAGTGAACAGCTACATGACACACAGCCAAACACTTTTCGTCCATAGTTTAATCTTGATATTGGCAAGTAGGAGTGGCTAGATTTGCCCTTGAATGCCAGAAATTGATCAAATACTTGCTAAACTATGAAGACAGGGCAGCCAAAGGCCCATTCTTCTTAGAATTATTCTAAGAATTCTAATAATTCTTATTCTAATAATTCTTAGAATTCTAATAATTCTTAGGCCCATTCTTCTTAGGCCCATTCTTCTTAGAATTAGTGTGGGATAGATACAACTCTACTGTACTAATGAGCCTTATTTTTCCCTAAAACTTTGCCAGCTTCTTAAACAAAAACAAGATCTGGGAATTTTTGAAATGTGATTTTTCCTTTTCCCCCCTTGCTTCCACAAATTTGATGCCCCTCTGTATTACTCAAAGCTCAATCTTAGATGTAGTCATATCTAACAATAGACACCATTAATATTGTTTTGCTTTCCCAGTATGAGAGGTGGTTCCACCATCAAAAAAATATGCTGGAATAAGGACATACTGGACACTATCAGCAATTACATTTTTTACACAAAGATTTTGTCGGGTGGAACTATTGACTTCTCTTGCTGGAACAGTATGACCAAATTATAATTATTTCAGTTGACTATCTCAAAGATCATTTGAACCCATTAACCAAATGCACTCAGTAAAAGTCGGTGGAAAAACCAAACTCATCATATTACTGAATCAGAGTACAGCCAACAGAGTTGAACTCCTTGATTGCCCTGCCTAAGGCTTTGTTACCTCTGCCAAATACGAAACCTTCGGCGCTGCTCCCTTGAGATCCAAGTGTACCAGGTGGAATTCAAATGGGGAAGAATCCCTCACGGTCTTTTCTTCCATGTTCCCTATAGGGCAACTACAAGCAGCAAAACCAAATGCTGAACCTAAAAAAGAACAGCAAAAATATTAGGCTGATTTCCACACACAACTGAATGCAAATCTAAGAACTGGACACAAACCTCCTTTTTCACAGGACAACTCATGAATGTTATACATGTCCAAGTGAGTACGGCAACAGATGATATTGGAATAAGGGTAAAAAGCCCTTTGGTCCTTATGGTCTGCAAGTAGTTAGCAACTAAATACCATGAGTGGTGAGGACTAGGGCTACAATCCTATTCACACATTCCTGGGAGTAAGCCCCATTGACTATAATGGGATTTACATCTGAGTAGACATGCATAGGATTGGGCTCTAGCCCTGGTGTGTGTATGCTTGTTTTTTCTTATTGATCATGTGCATCAAAACTGAAAACTATGGGTTTGTTTGTTTTTTTACTTGTTGACTGACTTCTAAATCCAGAGCTGAGGTCAGTGGCACTCGCTGGTTCAGCGCCGGCATCTATAATTGGACCAGGAAAGTGAAAAGGCTCCTGATGCCCCTGCCATAATGAGGACCACAGAGCACCAGCAAACAGCCTTCTGAAGTCGACACACTCCCCAGCAGATAGGGGAGGGCACCAGGATGAGGTCTCTTGTTATCTGGTGTGCTCCCTGGGGCATTTGGTGGGCTGCTGTGAGATACAGGAAGCTGGACTAGATGGGCCTATGGCCTGATCCAGTGGGGCTGTTCTTATGTTCTTATGTTCTTATGCGGAGTAGACAAAATGCCACAACTGCAACACACAACCTGTGTTTCTCAACATTTGTCCTTTGTGTACTACTTCACACGAACCACCTATTCCCTGACCCCTGCTGACTGGATAAGAGACACTTTTTCAAGTGGGTGCTCCTCTTTTATTTAGCAGGGAGAGAGTAACTGGCCCTCCTCACCCCAGCAGTGTCTTTCCTAGTGGCTGTCTGCTGGCGTTCCTTTGCATCTTTTTAGATTGTGAGACCTTTGGGGACAGGGAGCCATCAGTTATTTGATTTTTTTTTCCTGTAAACCACTTTGGGAACTTTTAGTTGGAGAGCTGTATATAAACACTGTTAATAATAATAATAATAATAATAATAATAATAATAATAATAATAATGATGATGATGATGATGATGATAATTGAAGTACCACTGAAAATAATTGGCAAGGGCATCATTGCCAGTTACTTCTGGGTTGGGAGGCGAGCTGGGACGTCACAAACACCAGTAAGAAGCTCAGGGTGGGCACAGAAGAGCAGGCTTTGGCGCCTCCAACCGCTGTTTGTTGTGCCGTGTTCCTGGTCTTGCCCCTGGGTGGCAGGTGTCCAGGGGTCCTGCGAGTACCACCAGGCCCCACCTCAAGTGCCACCAATGGTAACTGCCCTCCTGGCACCAGGGGCTTTGGCACCCCCTGCCCCCCTCGTGTACACCACTGGGTGGTACCCATAGCACTGCCTGAGAAACACTGTTTTAGACTGAGAGACACACTGCTGCAGGCCTGGCTCTGCAGTGCTCCAGCCCTGCCTCCCCCTCGTCCCTGCAGTGCTCTAGTTTGCCCTCGCAGACTCCCCACCTGCCTGCAGCGCTCCAGTTCCTTTCCTCCTCTCCGATCTCCGTCTCTGGAATCGATTGCGCGGCCTTCCCCGTTCTTGCTGCTCGCAGTCTCGGCGATCCATTGCTCCGGCCTGGGACCGTCGCTTCGGGGCCACGCGCGTGCCTATTGGTCGCTGCCTGGGCATCTTGTGCGGGCTGCTGGCGCGCGCTGCCGCCTGAGCAACGCGATGGCTCCGCAGCGGCGAGCGGGCTGCAGGACCCCGGAGAGCGGCGGCGGCGGCGCTCGAGCGGAGGAGCGCCGCCCCCACCGCCGCAGGTACCGAGGGAACGGGGACGACCAGGCAGGGAGGGAGCGTCGTGGCTGAGCCCGGGCGCGCCTTCTCGCGCCGTGCACGAGCTCAGCTGCAGGTGCTCCGACCTGGGGAGGCTCGAGCCCGCCGCTGCTGCTGCGCTGCCCTGTTTCAGGGCGGGTGCCCGCCTTGGGGCTCCTTCCAAGGAACCTTCCCTGAGCTCCTGCAGGAGGAAGGCACCCACCGTTTCCAGTTGGGGTGGCTGGCTTCGGCGTGTCTGTGGCTACCTGTGCACAGTGGGGCTGACTTCCTAGCACCTCTGCAAAAGCTTGCACTGTATGCACATGCATAGGGCAGTGGTTCTCACACATTAGCCCCAGGAACCACTTTTTAGAAGGAGACTCTGTCAGGACCCAAGTGACATCATGACCACAAGTGACATCATCAAGTGATGTCATGACCGCAAGTGACATCACCAAACAGGATAATTTGTAACAATCCTAGGCTGCACTCTTACCCAACAACAATCCTAGGCTGCACTCAAGCGGAGGAGCACTGCCCCCACCGCCGCAGGTACCAAGGGAACGAGAGTGACCAGGCAGGGAGGGAGCCTTGTGGCTGAGCCCCGGCATGCCAATGATACTCTGACCCAGAGTATCATTGTTAAAATATATACATAGTAGCTTGTTAAAAGTACAGGTCTGTAACACTTTCCCAGTTGCACTCACTTACCGTAGGAGCATCAAGTCTAATCTGTTAAAAATAAAATATTGAAATGAATGGGGACCCACCTGAAATTGGCTCATGACCCACCTAATGGGTCCCAACCCACCATTTGGGAAACACTGCCTTGAACCATTCTACAGTAGAGGGAGTTTTAGCAGGTGCAGCTTTTTAAACTCTTCCCTGTTGTGCTGCACTTGCCAAAATTCCTTCTTCTGTGCAATTGTTAAAGGGAATTTTTCAGCCTTTTTCATCTCACAGCCCACTGACAACACTTTAAAATTGTCAAGGGCCCACCATCGGTTTTTTGACCATTGACAAGGCACACTGCACTGACAACAGGGGCTCGCATCCCCCCAGTGGCCCTACTAATAAGTGATTATCCCCCCAGATTCCCTCAGTACACCTGCAGACCATCTGCAGCATACCAATGTGCCACAGCACAGTGGTTGAAAATGGCTAGGCTCTCTGTCCCCCTTTGTAATCCTATATATGCAGGGTTTGGTTGGCAACCTTCACTCTCGAAAGACTATGGTATAGCCTACAGCACCTGGTATTCCCAGGCAGTCTGCCATCCAAGTACTAACCAGGCCTGACCCCAGGCTGATCAAGCTTAGCTTCCGAGATCAGGCATGTGCAGGGTAACAGTTGCTTGCTGCCTAGGCAAGGCACCTGGGAAAGACAGCATCCCTGCTGAAGTCCTAAAGTGCTGCAAAGAGATCATCGCCACTGAGCTGCATGAAATCCTCTGCCTCTGCTGGAGAGAAGATGGAGTACCACAGGACATGAGGGATGCAAACATCATTATGCTGTACAAGAACAAAGGTGAGAGGGGTGACTGCAATAACTACTGCATCTCTCTCCTACGTGTTGTAGGAAAGCTGTTTGCCCGAGTTGCACTAAAGAGGCTCCAGGTACTTGCAGAGAGCGTCTATCCAGAATTGCAGTGCGGATTCCGAGCCAACAGATCCACAGATATGGTATTCTCCCTTAGACAGCTGCAGGAGAAATGCAGAGAACAATGACAGCCACTCTTTATAGCCTTCATAGATCTCATGAAGGCTTTCGACCTGGTCAGCAGGGACGGCCTCTTCAAGATTCTCCCCAAGATCGGATGTCCACCCAGGCTCCTCAGCATCATCAGATCTTTCCACAAGGACATGAAGGGCACTGTTGTCTTCGATGGCTCCACATCAGACCCCTTTGACATCCGAAGCGGAGTGAAACAGGGCTGTGTTCTTGCACCAACCTTGTTTGGGATTTTCTTCGCTGTCCTGCTGAAGCATGCCTTTGGAACTGCAACGGAAGGCATCTATCTCCGGACCAGATCAGATGAAAAGCTCTTCAACCTCTCCAGACTGAGAGCAAAGTCCAAAGTCCAGCTGAAATGTCTGCGTGATTTCCTCTTTGCGGACGATGCAGCTGTCACCGCCCACTCTGCCAAAGATCTCCAGCAGCTCATGAACTGTTTTAGCAAGGCCTGCCAAGACTTTGGACTGACAATCAGCCTGAAGAAAACACAGGTCATGGTTCAGAATGTGGACTCACCTCCCTGCATTGCAATCTCTGCGCATGAACTGGAGGTTGTCCATGACTTTGTGTACCTTGGCTCAACAATCTCCGACACTCTTTCTTTGGATATCGAGCTAAACAAACGCATCGGTAAAGCAGCTACCATGTTTTCCAGACTCACAAAGAGAGTCTGGTCCAACAAGAAGCTGACGGAACATACCAAGATCCAGGTCTACAGAGCTTGCGTCTTGAGTACACTTCTGTACTGCAGCAAGTCATGGACTCTTTGCTCACAACAGGAGAAGAAGCTGAACACTTTCCACATGCGCTGCCTCTGACGCATCCTCGGTATCCCCTGGCAGGACAAAGTTCCAAACAACACAGTCCTGGAACAAGCTGGAATCCCCAGCGTGTATACACTGCTGAAACAGAGACGCCTGCGTTGGCTTGGTCATGTTGTGAGAATGGGCGATGGTCAGATCCCAAAGGATCTCTATGGAGAACTTGTGCAGGGAAAGCACCCTATGGGTAGACCACAGCTGCACTACAAGGATATCTGCAAGAGGGATCTGAAAGCCTTAGGAATGAACCTCAACAGATGGGAAACCTTGGCCTCTGCGCGTTCTTCTTGGAGGCAGGCTGTGCAGCATGGCCTTTTCCAGTTTGAAGAGACACTTTGCCAACAGACTGAGGCAAAGAGGCAAAGAAGGAATGCCCATAACCAGGGAGACAGACCAGGGACACACTATACTTGCTCCCAGTGTGGAAGGGATTGTCACTCCCGAATCGGTCTTTTCAGCCGCACTAGATGCTGTGCCAGAACCACCATTCAGAGCGCGATACCATAGTCTTTCGAGACTGAAGATTGCCAACAACATATGCAGGGTTTCCATCCTGCCAGTGCAGAGATAATGAGTAAGAAATGAGGTTCCTGCCCTTCACTCACTCTTCTCCCTACTGTGTCCCCATATTGTGAATTGTTTTGCTTTCTCGGAGAAATGACCTCCACTCGGAGGTTATGGGATGAGGAATGACCCCATCTCAAGTGGGATCATTTATGTTAAGTTTTCCTTTGAAAACACAAGTACTCACCACACCTACCTTCTTGAGTTTGACATTTAATAGTAGGCTTGCCAGAATTGTCCCATGAGGGACACAGTGTTTTTTTTTCTTCCTTATCTGACTCTTACTTTGTGGTTTCTCTTTGATATCCTTCAGTTCTATGTGTCTAAAGCTGCAATCCTATGCAGTCTTACCTGGATGTAAGCCCCATTGACTATACAATAAACTTTGCTTCTGAGTAGACAGGCATAGGATTGGGCTCTAAGTTTAGAATGTGAACAGTTCATTCAAGGGCCTGTTTTCTTGCTCCGCCACCCACAATTATATTTAGAGATACTAGGAATGGAGCCCAGGTGTTCAGATTCTCTGTGGAATTCAAAGAAACAGTTACTGATGTTTAACCACATATTAACGAAGAGTGAATTTGCCAGGAATAAATTTTAACAGCTGAAGGCTGTTGTGCTCCCAGCTAAGCCTAGATGAAGGCTTTGCTGCCCTGTGTGAGACTATCGAGCTGAGGATGGGTTCATTGGGCAGGCTTGTGTTAAGAGTGCACATGGTATCCAGTCCCTTCTGTCTCTGTGTCATTCATGCTTGAAGGCTGTGGAAGTGCAAAAGGTGTAAATGATGTCAACTGAGCACTGTAGAACCTCCTGGTTTTGAAGTGAGGCCAGTCATCTGAAAAGTGACAACCAGAGTGGTATACTGTTCTGGTTTTGTGCTTGGACAATCTCCACTCAGCCTTCCTGGGTATCTTGAGCCTGTCACTCTCAACCTCACCTACCTCACAGGGTTGTTGTGAAAGGACAAGGAGGGAAGGAACCATATACACCTCCCTGAGCTTTTGAGAGGAAGGCTGGCACAAAAATCTAGCTATCTATCTATTGGACACCCTTGTGCATGGCTCAGCTATACAAACTGTACAGTAGTGGGCGTTCTGCCAAGGCTACTACCAGAATAAAAAATTCAGTGTATCGTCTTTAGTTCCAAAATGTATGGTGTAATTCATAGTCCTTATAGAAGCTCACTTCAATTCAGAATGCTGCCATATTTCTTATTCCTTATTCCACAAGTCCATTTGTTGCTCATTCATATGTTCTGACAGGCTCCGCATCTGAAGATGAGGGATAAGTTCAAGTTTGCAAGTAATGCTTCACTAATTAAAACACTGATTTTGAATTCCTGTTTTTGTACAAAGGGATTTTATCTCATTCTATTTCCAGTGCAGGGAAAGGGAGTGTCCAGAAAGATTCTCGCCAAAAATGGCTGAAAGTGGCTTTCCTTCTCTCATCTGCCATGCTTGTCTACCTCCTGAGTGGGAGATACTTGCTTGGTGAAGATGGAGTGACAGAAGTATTGGCCCATCATGGTGAACATCTACAGGACAAATTCATTGAGATACCCTGTTCAGAAGACTATGACAGCCACAAACGTTTTGAAGGTATTTTCACATCATAACCTGTGCTGGTGTTGAAGAAGTCCTGCCAGATAGTCCGATGTAGTGCTAAATTTATTCAAGCTTCTTCTCAGTTCAGCAGTAGTTGGTGTCACAGGCCCAAAATTCTAGTTCTCATGTTATGGACAGGGTGCATATAGATCCAGGTAACATAAGAAAGCAAAAGAAATGCGGGTTTTCAGGAATTGAAATTGAATCTACATCTTGTTTTTTCTCATTGCACCTGTACACATTCTGAAGTACAATAGAACCTTATCAGGAATCTAATTCCTGATAAGGAATTCTCTCTCATAATAGTCTGAAACCCACATCACCATTTCTTGTGTACATCAATTGCCTTATAATTTGAGAAAAGTTGTGGCTTCCTTTTACAGCTGGGAATACTGAGGTTTAAGGAGCTAAGCATAAGCCTTATTCAGTCAGCTTGCCTGGACATTTTTTTGAAGAATATGTTGGGATATTTTTTTTAGACCTCTTATTCTCGGACTGGAATTTGTGAAATGTATTGGGGATTAGGGATAAACTATCTAAAAGGATAATTGCAACAAAAAAAATTTCTAATGGTCTAAACCAGTGTTATTCAAACTGTGAGGCGCAGCTCCCTAGGGAGGTGCCACGAACACACAGGGGAGGCACGGGATGTCCTCTCGCAGTGATACAGTCACACCACCGTTCCTGGGCAGAAGACGAGCCCCTCTGTCTTCTGCGCTTTTTTTTAAAGCAGAAGAAACGGGGTTATTCAGCTTCTCCCTCCGAGAGGGACTGCGAGAGTGGCTGCTGCTGCCCGCCCTCTTCTCCCTCCTCTCCGAGGCTGCCACCTTCTGTGTTCACTGCATGTTGTTTCCAAAGCTCTTCGACTCCAACCCTCCGGTTGGCAAATACAGAGTATGCTCAGTTTGCAGTCCTTGCCCTTGCTGATTGTCAGAAAGAAGCCCTCTTTGATCCTTGTCTGGTTGGTTCCTAGTTCCCAGACTGGGATCACTTCTCATCAAAGTGAAATCTCTTTTCAACCCCCTCCCTCTTCCACTCGCCCCTTTCAATCTCCAAACCTTCCCACTTTCCTTCCCCTCCCCAAATAAAACGCTTCCTATTTTATCAGTCACCAGGGCTCTTAAAGTTGTTTCCATGCAGTTGGCAAAGGGGGGGGGGGAGAGAGAGAGAAGCACACACTTTACTTGGCCAGGAGCAGAAAAAGGGTACTGTTTCTAAAGTGATTTATTAATCTTGTTGTTTAATTAGAGGCTGTATTTTTAAAGTGATGAATCTTGCTATTTGAAGGGAATACTTATCAGCCATTGATGAAGTGATTGCAGCCCAATCCTGTCCACACTTTCCTGGGAGTAAGCCCCATTGACTCTAATGGGACTTACTTCTGAGTAGACATGCATAGGCTTGAGCTGTGCATCTCCTAGTATAGGAGACAAATCAGCTTCCTAACCAAACCCTTCTCAGCTCTGATATATTTTCACGGTCTATTTTTGTTTTCCCCACCAGCTGCTGGAAAAATTTAATTTCATTAAATTAATAAAGGGTTCAATCCTATCCAAGGAGAATGGGAGAAATGACTAGTTGGATTGGGGTCCACAGGGCTGTGTGTGTGTCATGTTGGTCAGACTGGTTGTTCAGACTGGTTGTTCATTTGATAAAACAGTTCTGTTGGTATGCTTACAAAGTTTAAAAAAATGAGTTCTGAACCAGACAAAATCTACCTACTCCAGCATCCTGTCTCCAACAGTGATCAGCAGCTGATCATTTATAAAGCATGTATATTGCTGTGTATTAATATATTTTTAAGATCTGGATTTTATTAATGATATGTTTAATATAATTAATATTAATATAGTTAATATTTCTGGCCACTTCCTGTTTAATGATGTCATTTCCAGCCATCAGGAACATGATGGGGAGTCATGACCAACAGCCACTGGGGTCAAGGGAGCCACTAGCCGGAAAAGTTTGAGTACCACTGGTGTAGTGGAATGGAAGAATAAGCTCACAGGAGCCACTTTGTTTGAGTTTGAGTACCACTGGTCTAAACTTACAGCTCTTATGGTTGCAAACAAAGATTTAGATGGCTATATGTTCTTTAATGACTCAGAAGCTCAGGTCAAGTTTAAAAAATGGAAAAGCTTTTTTTTTTTTTTAAATTGGAACCTTTTCTTATTGTCAGGACTTCTGGGGATCTTATTAGTGATGTGTAATGTTCAATGGGACTTACTCCCAAGTAAGTATGGATAGGTTTGCAACTTTAGGTTCTGGCAAATTTTAGGAGTAATTATCTTGCACTTGGCAAGATAATGCACTCAATCAGCTGTAGCACTAATATGTAGCCCGTGTTCATCAGGGCCAGCACTGGGGCTTCTTTGCTGCTGCTGATTCCTGAACCCACCTCTGTCACATTTGTGTGATGGTGATGGAGTAATCCTCTGGACCAGTGTTCTTCAACCTGTGGGTCGGGACCCCAGAAGGGTCACAAAGCGTCATTTGGGGGGTTGCGACAACCTTCCAAAGCTTGTGCAAGAAAGGACTTGGATCCAATCCAATGATGGTACTAACTTATCAAAACTGAGTTCTTGATATGATCTTGCACAGCCTCTTCTCGCTGTCTTGCCCTGCAGCTCCTAAGGCCAGCCCTGTTCAGGCTGCCTCACAGGGCTGTTGTGAAGTCCCAAATGATGGGAGAAATGGGAGGGGGACAGATTGGCAGCGGGTCCCCCATCTCATATGTTATTTATTTCTTTATTTTTGGGGTCATGGCATGAAAACTGTTGAAGACCACTGCTGTATACTAAGACAGCCGCTCTGTTGAAGCCTTTTCCCTCTTGTCTCATCTGCAGAATGGATTTTTAACAGAATTTTTTACAGTGGCCCCTTCATTCATTAGAGGAGCCTGTGGTCCTTTGTGGATTGTAAACCTTATAGGGTATTCTCCCCTGTAGGAGAATACCCATGGGGGGGGGCAGTTTACCAGCTAGTTCATTCATTCAACTCTTACAGTACAACATAAGTTACATTACTCAAAAAGTAGTGTAACTTATTGATTATCAAATGGTAGAACTAGATCCCATAACTGTTCTGGTACTTTGTTGGTGGGCTGTGAAAGGCTGTTGTGACTTAATCGGTTCTGACTGACTTCTTAGATGGATGTATAAGCAGTAGTGTAGCTGGGGAGGGGGCAAAATGGTAAGTACTGCAGATGCTGCAATACGCTGTGTAACTGGCCCCTTCCACTTGCTGTCAGAGTCATTCTGGGCAGTGATGGCAACTCGCAGGAGATGCTGTTTGGTTCCGGAAGTGCCTGTGCATTGCCGTTTCGTTGCGTTTCTGTTTTTCACTTGTGCCAGGTTACCACTTGAGGGCACTCTTGAGATACTTGTGGTATTCTCACTTCTGAAAATTTATGTTGCAATGAGAGCTTATGGAATTTGCGGGATACTTCTGATTATTTGGTTGGATACATATATTATGTCTAACTTGATGCTTACTCAGATCTGATCCAGCTCTGTACTGTCTCAAAGAGAGTGTTGGTAGTTATAATTTATCACCTTCCTCTTTCAGAATATATCCATTGCTCTGGCCAGTCATGGGAATGATACTCCTTTCTAACTGTAGCTTAATGCTGTGCCTAGGGCAGCTGTTTGAGGTTCTCTGCATGCTGGAATGTGGGCAAACTGCTTAGTTAGTAGTTGATCACTGTGGAATATTGTAGCAACCTTCAAGTATACAGTTGTCCACTTTCTTTATTGGGTCACAGTGCCACTTAAAAAACATGAGAAAAGATTTTCCTTGTCCAATATTGCAGCAGTTGGAATCTCTTCTTCTACTCTTTCCACCCCTCCCCACTTTTCTCCAGGTCACATCACAATATTTCTTTTGCTCATTATGTTTGTAAGTGCACTCATTGCACATGTATGTGTGAAAACACACAGGCATGTGCTCTTGATTTGTCCTGTATTTTGAGTTCCCACCGATCTTTGTGGGATGACAGGTTTTTTTGGAGAGAGCTTCCTCTCTCTCCTAGTTCATTGTTATACCTGCCTAATGTTACCAGCAAGCAGTCCTTCCTGAAAGCACAAGAGAGAATTGCAGGCAACATGATTCATGTATAGCTATAAACTGTTGCTTTCTCTTTCCCTCTCCGCACTGAAGTAGAGAAGAAGTTGCTGATCAGCCTTGCGTAGTGTGCTGATTTCATTGCCTATGTATGGTCCTAAAACTTTAAAACAGGGGTGTCAAGCATAAGGCCTAGAGCCGGATTTTTAAAAAGCCGCAGAAGGTTTTTATCTGGCCTTCAGACTCTCACCTGCTGAACAGTGCTGAGGTGTCACTGCTGAAAGGGTGGCCCACGTGATAATTGGGCTCTCCCATATCTTGAAATATGATCAAGATTTGTGTAATTTCTCTTCTGTCATTTGCAGCTAATGAGTTCCTACACGAGAACAGAGTGCTTATTTCTGTTTTTGACCTGTTTAATGAAATCACTTCCTGCTTAATGACATCACTTTTGGCCCTCAGCAGGCATCATGAATGCTATTTTGCCCACTGTATGAAATGAGTTTGACACCCCTGCTTTTTACTCCTCATGCACTCAGCTGAATTAAAAGCTTCTTGGTTGGTTAAACCACACATTTTCTTTGTGTCTGAAAAAAAAAAAAAAAAACACCCTATGGTTTAATGGCACCAAAGAAGCAGGTTTATAAACCACAGTTTGTTGGATCATCAGAACCAGGCCACAGTTAGAGATGCCTGTTCTGATTGTGAAGCAAAGTAGAAGGATTCGGACTGGGTTTATGCAAATAGTTATTTTGAGGTCCACTGCTGCATCTTCAATCTTTTTTTTTTTCCCCCTACATTTTTATTATTGGATTTTTTTCATTAAGAACTGTTAGGAATGATAAATGGATAGGTTGTTTGAGTTCAGATTGTGACTTTATCCTCTCAGTGCAAAGTTCATTTAAAACTCTTGGTCATGGAAAAGAATTTTCAGCCTGCTCAAGTTTTGTATAGACCAAAATTCTTCAAGAAATGCTTCATGGCGTCAGAACCTGACACAAGCTGTTTCTTTTGATGGATTGGCCAAGATAAGTTATAGAAACTGTATGTTTTTATTTTTGTAGATGGTTTCTTCCTAAAAAGATAAGAAATTAAAATAACTCTCAGAATAATTTGTGTGCTTGCTTTGGAAAAGGAATCATCACAGAGGGGACAATGTTTCCCATAGCTTATCTGACCAAAATGTCAGACACTCTTGCTCATGTGTGAGTGCTACAAGACATTAAAGCAAATTGAAGTGGAAGAAGTCAGTATTTTCATAATGTGTGATATGCAAGACAAATTCCCAGATGGAAACTGATTTTCTAGATCCTTTTCAATTTGGCTTTCAACAAGATTAACTTTTAGAACTGAAATAGCTTTGGTAGTGGTTCATCTACACCAGAAGCTGGATAGGGGAGTGCACTCCTGTTGGTTCTCTGACAGTGAAACCTCTTAGCAGCATTTGGTACCGTAGATCATGGTTCCTTTCTGGAGTTGGTGTTGGGGGCACCGCTTTACAGTGACTCTAGAGCAGGGGTGCCCAGACCCTGTCCCTGGGGCCATTTGTGGTCCTCGGGGTCCCCCAATCCATCCTGCAGGGAGCCCCCAGTCTCCAATGAGCCTCTGGCCCTCTAGAGACTTGGTGGAGCCTGCACTAGCCCAATGCGGTTACTCTTAGCACAAGGGCCAACTATTTGACCTCTCACATGATCTGTGGGCCGAGGGCTCCCTCTGCTGCTTGCTGTTTCATGTCTGTGAAGCAGCAGTGGCAACAAAGGGAAGGCCAGCCTTGCTTTGCACAAGGTCTTTTTGTAGGCCTTGAGCTATCTTGAGACCTTCATTCATTCATATAAGTTACATCTCTAATATATTCATTTATGTAAATTTATTCAAATTTTAGATGTAAATTAATGCTTTTTCTCCCAGTTGCCAACACAGTGTCAGAGAGATGATGTGGCCCTCCTGCCAAAAAGTTAGGACACCCCTTTTCTAGAGGATGGGTTCCAGAAGGTGGTGGTGGTGGATTTATGCTCAGCATCATGGCCGTTGACCTGTGGTATCTGGTATCCATTCTGTCTTTCATGCTGTTTAACATCTTTATGATGTTACTGGGAGGGGTTATCTGAGGGTTTGGTGTTTAGTGTAATCAGTTACACATCTAACTGCCACCCCCAGCTAGAGAACCAGTGGATACTTTGAACCAGTATCTTGAGTCAGTGAAGGGTTGGATGTGGGCAAATAATGCAAAATGAAAACCAGTCAAGACCAAGGTCATCTTGGTCTGGAGGTCTGCTGCTTAAGTGCCTGTGTGTTTGCCTGTTCCAGATGGGGTTGTATTCCTTTTAAAGGACCAGTTTTGCAACCTGGGAGTGGCTGCCCAGGTGTCCGCTGTGGCCCAGGGGACATTTGCCCAACTTTGGCTGAGGTGGTAGTTGTTCCTATTTCTGATTCAGATAGACCTACATTTGATTGCCCATGTCTTAAGCCCCAGTCCTACCCAACTTTTCGGCTCTGATGCAGCTGCAATACAGCCCTGAGATAATCAAAAAATACATTGAGGAGGCCTTCATGACTGATCCCTGCTGCAGGATGCAGCACATGGCCCATTGGCACGGCTGCATCAGCCCTGGAGTGTTGAATAGGATTGGGCCCTTAGTCAACTCTTGTGTTGGCTACTGCAATGCACTCTGCATGGGACTGCCTCTGAAGATCATCTGTAAACTATAGCTGGTGCAAAATGCAGCTGCAAGACTGTTGATAGGGGCAAGACATTATTATCATGTTACGCCCCTGTTGCTCTGACTGCATTGGTTGCCAGTTTGCTTTCAGGTGCAATTCAAGGTGCTAATTATGACCTTTGAAACCATAAATTAGTCAGCGTACCCAACATTAATATATTTTTGAATTTACTTGTGTGTCTGTCAGTTGTCTGACATAAGACAGCAGGAGACATGTTGGGAGGCCATTGTCAGTGGCAGGTAGTTCCTTGTGGCATGTGTTGCTTTGGAAGATCTTCTGTATTATTTCTCTTCTCTGCTTCTGGTGTTCTTTGTGACTTGCTCATTTTTTCAAGGTTTTTATGGCTATATTTAGATTACGGTTTTCTTTGTCTTGGGCTGTTTTTATTAAGTAATTTTTCTATCCCTGTTTTATTGTTGTATTGTTTAAAATTCTGTTGTAAGCTGCTTCTAGCCTTGCAAGCGTGGGGGTGGGTGGGTATAGAAATCTTTTTAAATAAAGTGAGAATACGAAAAGCGTTTGTCTCAGATTGCCTAGAATTGATTAACAGAAAACTGAAGTTCAGAATTTATTAAGCAGTCCTGTTCTCTTACAGAACATTAAGCTAGTGGTTAGCAAAAGGGAAGGAGAGGGGGAAAACTTGGGAAATTTTGATACAAAAGCCCAATTAATGTTGCAAAAGTTTCTCTAAAAAAAGTAAAGGTTCCCCCCCCCCCCTTTACACCTAGACTAGGTGTAAAGTCTAGTCATGTCCAACTCTAGGGGTGATGCTCATCTCTGTTTCTAAGCTGAAGTGCTGGCATTTGTCTGTAGACAGTTTCCATGGTATGTGGCTTGCATGACTAGAAGCCTCAGCGCACAGAATACTGTTACCTTCCCACTGAGATGGTACTTATCTACTTGCATTTTTACATGCTTTCGAACTGCTAGGTTGGCAGGAGCTGGGACAAGCAACGGGTGCTCACCCACGTTGCATGGATTCGAACTGCCAAGCTTCCGGTCAACAGGCTCATCAGCTCAGCGGTTTAACCTGCTGCGCCACCATGTCCCTAAAAGTTTTCTCTACAAACAAAGAAATTAGGGAAAAGTTTATAACTGGTAGTTGAAAGTTGATGTTCTGTAAAATCCAGCAGATTTCATAAGAACAGCCCCACTGGATCAGGCCATAGGCCCATCTAATCCAGCTTCCTGTATCTCACAGTGGCCCACCAAATGCCCCAGGAAGCACGCAAGACAACAAGAGACCTGTATCCTGGTGCCCTCCCTTGCATCCAACATAGCCCATTTCTAAAATCAGGAGGTTGCACTTTTCATACTTTGCAAAGTAATCATAGCTAGGCAGATTTCTAGACAGAACAAACCATTTAACAGTGGCATGTTTAAAGGCAGATAAAGTGTGTAGTTTGAATTTTCTTTTGTGTGTCTCCTCTAGGTTGCACTCCTCGAAAGTGTGGAAGAGGAATAACAGATGCCATAATCAGCAGGGAGGAAGCTGACAGAATCCGTAGGTAAATTTTTCTTTTCAGAAAATTTTCTGAAAATTTTTCTCCTTACCTCTCCATAAACCTCCTACTCTGCAGTGGGTCTTCCTGGACCTGGGTTGTGTTATCTTGACTAAGCAATTGGGAACCTTACCTGGGAACCTGGCCAAACCTTCAACCTAAGTCCACTCAGAGCTCCACCCAAACATATAAACTTTTGAGAAATAATTTCCATTTAGTGTAAAAAGTACAAATGTTCATAAAGCATAATGCAAGGTTTGTGTCTGTGCAAATACACAGACTATAAACATGCTGCATGATATACTTGCCTCAGCCCAGGCCTTGTATTTGTCTGGTCCAAATGTTGCAATTATGTATTTTTTTCTAGTGTCCCTATTATACGCATTTTATTGAGTGAGTGCTTTAAAGCAGGGGTCTCCAAACCCTGGCCCAGGGGCCAGATGCGGCCCGCAGTGAGCCTCTATCTGGCCAGCCTCTTGTCCCCTGAAAGCTTCTGGTCCACTTGACTGAACATGACGAGAGCTGTGCTCTGATTGCATCTGGATCTATTGCATCTGGTCAGAGAGGACCAGAGAGGCTGAGTGAATGAGCCCATTCATTCATTTATTCACTCATCTAAGTTCCATCTCTAATTTATTTATTTAAATTAAATTCTATGTTTAAATTTTTTTCCGGCCCTCAGCACTGTGCCAGATATTTCATGTGGCCCTTTGGTCAAAAAGTTTGGAGACCCCTGCTTTAAAGTGATTACTCATTTAAATGCTTTCCCCACACTGCATCATGTTCTGTAGTAGAGTGGGACAGCTGGTTGTGCTACAGTAGCTACCCCTGTTGAATGAACAGGGACAGACATCAGTGCTCCTGGAGTAAATTGTCTTCTGCTTTGGTCACCTAGGACAGTGTAGTTACCTGCCCCAGACTTCGGGGCAAAGAGAAATTAGATTGCTAAGGAGCAGGCTGAGCAACAACTTTCTGGATATGGTTGGGTTAAAGTCAGGGTTTGTGTTGCCTTGGTCCTTATCAGTACATCTTATCTAACACAATAACCAGTTCTTGCTAGCAAGTACCCTATCTCTTTTTTTGTTACTAGGTTCTATGTGTGTATCAATTTGATTTGCCTGCTGTGGTGCCAAGCAGAGTTGACCTTTCCACTCCCTTCACATTAGTGACAGGAGCCCTTAACAGGGCATCACAGAGTGTGCTAAACAATAGGAAATAGTATTTGTATTGAAATGTTTGAGTTCTGATTCGAGACTCTTGTTTCATCTGCAGAATAGCAGAAAAGGGGCTGTCCCTGGGAGGATCAGATGGAGGGGTGAGTTGCATTCTCCTTGTGTCCAGGCAAGGTTGTTCAGATATTGCTTTACTCTGTGTATTGGGGAAGAGAGTAGGGTGGGAAAGAGATTGGTTTAACAATTAGCTTTCCCACTTTCTGTGGCCCAGAAAGCAACAGTGTTAAAGAAACCCACATTTTGTTAATTGCAGTATGCAAGGGGCAAGATATCCTGGAAGCGTTTCCAGCCAGGTGCGCCTTGCTCCCTACTGTGTTCTGGTTATAACACACTGTACCTTGAATGACACAGACTGAAGCAATTTAAGATATTAATGGAAAATGAAAGGTTGTTATCTTGCCAAATACAAAGGCCAATAATTTAGCTTCTGGACTTCTTGGGTCCTCTTTTAACATTTTCTTCTTAGAAAATTCTAGCCCATAAGGCTGAAGGCCGATATGGTCTACAGAAGCTCTTCATGATGTAACTGTGAAGCTCTGCATGACCAAGGTTTGGAGGCCTCCAGTACCGTTCTGAGGTCTCACAAGATGCTGGAACCCAAGATCTCAGGGGATCACAGGTGGTGGCCGCCAGATCATGGCAGAGAAAGGAGGACTGGGAGGAATAAAAAGGAGATCACAGAGAGGTAATGGGTGGAAGAAGGAGGAGAAGGAGCAGTAGGAGAAACGAATAATAGCTCCCAGTAAAGAAAAGAGAGACTATGAGAGAAATTAATGGGGAGGAGGGCAAGAAAATAGTGCATGCTGGATTGGAACCAATGGTGCTTGGCTACACCTGCAGAGCTTCAAGCCAACAGAGAGAGCCGAGTCTCTTTGGGGGTGACATAGCTATAATAAGGATGGGCTACCCACTCCTTAAACAGCTTTGAAATAGTGGAATATATAACTGTGAGAGGCTGACTAGTAGCAGTTAGAAATCAAGTGCCAAATAAAACAGCCAATTGTATTGGGACCAAATGAATGGCACAGCTGACTTCAAATTCTACAACAGCTTTATTGTAACTGAATCTTTTTCCTAGTGAGCAGCATAGGTGGAGCATGTATCTTATGGTTCATTAATAGAAAGCAAGCTATATTTCCATACTATCATCAAAGAAGGGTAGCAATCTTTCACCACCAGACAGTTCAGTAAAAGGATATTTCTGTTACCTGTTTTGTATTTCATTGTATTGCATGAGCTGCTGAGAGCTCAGGTGGTTGTTCAATACAGAACATGATTACTTTAATAATTTTGACTGACAGCTATCTCTACAATTGGCTACAGACTGCTTTTAACTTAAACTATTTTCAGTGTTTCATGGCAGTCTGCCAGATGATCTGAAGAAAGGCAAAAGGCAAAAGTAGATTGAAAAAGCAAAGTCTCTTGAAAATACGGAGTATTGATTTATTGCTTGTAAAAGACTCAATCAAATGGGCTTTCCACATTCAGGGAGGCAGAATTTAATCTCTAAATACTGGAATACAGCTTTTTTGTTCTGTATAGCATTTTTCAGCCCAAATTCATGTACTGTTATGGCAGCTTAGAGACCAATCCTATGCTTATCTACTCAGAAGTAAGTTCCATTATAGTCAATAGGGCTTACTCCCAGGAAAGTGTGGGTAGGATTGTAGCCACAAATTGCTAGTATTTAGAATTTCATTTTTGTTGATTACTTCATTGTAAACAAAACAAAGCATTGTGTCGTAAACAAAACAAGTCAAAATCCAACTAGAATTTTAAGTTCCTAGCTAATCCTCTGTTTTAAGGTCATAAAGGATCTCTTTACTGCAGTTCTTGTCAGAATAAAAACTCTTAAAATCCTCCTGCTACTTCTGCTCTTTTGTGCTGGTTTATGTTTCATAATGAGATAAGCAGACTTCATGTGACTTTTGAGTACCTATGGATGACCTCAGAATGACCCACAGAGGACCTAGAAACCAAATAATCTGTTTGTTCCTAACAAGTTCTTACTTCCCTATAAGGGAAGAATTTATAAGGGAAAGAATTGGAAAATAAGATCACTGTCCACCAGAAACAGCAGATCTAGCTCTCCATACATTGAATGAACTAGAAGTCTGTAGACATCGGTTAGACCAGTGATTTTCAGTCTTTTTCAGCTCATGGCACACTGACAAGGTACTAAAATTGTCAAGGCACATCAGTTTTTTGATAGTTGACAAGGCACAACATACTGCTGTTGAGATTTTACATCCCCCAATGGCCTTACTAATAAATGACCCTCCCCCAAATTTAAGTGGCACATCTGCAGACCATTCACGGCACACCAGTATGCCATGGCACAGTGGCTGAAAATGGCTGGGATAGACTTTTGTGATGCTTTTGAAGCATTTTTAAAAATTATTTATTATTTTATTTCCTTACATACTTATATCCTGCTTTATCTCCCAAGTGGGCATTCAGAGCAGCTCTTGAAATAATTCTTTAAGAATAATTCTGCTATTCTGTCATTTCTGAAATAATTTCAGAGGGTTTGTAGCAATGAATGTTAGAATAAGGGACAAATGGGATTTAGAAAGATAATAATTATACAATATTCAATATTAAAAATTTTTTATTTCGTTTCAGGAAGTCTATCCTGAAAAAAATTTCTGTACCAATGGAGCCGCAGCTCTGTTTATTTAGGATAGTTTGTGAATGTTATGGAATTGAGTAGGATTGGCTCTCTCTAGCCAAGGAAGATAGAGTGTTGGCTTATGTTTGACACCTGAGTGCATGCTGTCTGCTTTCCTGTGCGTTTAGATCTCCTGCCAGTTATAAACTGCTTTTCCATTCCTGTGTCTTGAATATTATTATAGTACAGTTGGCATAGTATGCAAAGCAGCATCTTTGTTTCATGATGTGACTATATGTTCTTTCCAATTGTTGCATGTACGTGTGCTCCAGCATGTTCTGTCTCTGCAAGGTGAAGGAACTGAATGGTGTGTGTGTGTTTGTGTTTGGCATTTATCTTGTTTCTTATTGCATATACACCTTCTGCTATATGACTCACTAATACTTTATTTCCTGTGGAAGCTAAGAGCTTCAAATCAGTTTAATTGTCTCTTCTCATCTAGCTGCTCATCAAGCCTTGGCATTTTCTTGTAGTGGTACCTCTACATTCTCAATCAAGGATATGTGAGCTGATGCTATTGTTGTTAGTACAATTATTCCTTCAAGAAATCAGAGAAATGAGGGTATTCTTTTCTGTGGAGACTATGGAAGACTATTGACTAAGCATGTGAATAATCCAGTAAGGCCCCGCCTGAGAAACCCTGCCTCTGGCCTTTGCTGCAAGGGATGGGAGGGTTTTGTTTTTTTTAAACTTACCTGCAGTCAGCACAGGAGTCCAGGTGGAGGGCGTTTGGGGAGCCCTCCACAGGACTCCTCCCCAGTATCATGCTATTGCTGGCAACGGGAGGATTAAAAAAAAAAAATTACCTGCAGCCAGAGCAGGAGTCCTGGGAAGTCCAGGGAGACCTCTGCAGGACTCCCCATTCCTCTAAATATCTAAGGAAAAAAAAGAGCCCTTCTGGTTTTTGTTGCAAAACCGGAAGTGCCCTTCTTTTTGCTTTTTAAGGTGTGTGGGGGCCCGGGAAATCCTGTGGAGGGCTTCCCAGACCTCCCAGGTCTCCTACTCTTGCTGCAGTTAAGTTAAAAAAACAAAAACAAAAAACCATCCCTTCCCCAGCAACAGTGTGATCCTGGGAAGGAGGAGTTTGAGAACCAAGGCAGTAACAACTTGAGAACTAAAGTGAAGAAAGCATAGAATCTTTTGTTCATCATCAAGGAACCATTTGCATGTCATGTCTCCCCCTCACCCAACTAGGCTATCTTTTGGGCACCAGGTGAAGAGTTCTATATTCACTGAACTTATTTATCAGGTAGCTAGTTATTTAATTTTTTTTTTTTAACAATAGCCTATGGTAGATTACTAGGCTAGGTTCCCCACCTCAGCCATGAAATTCCCAATTTAAGCCCTGGAGTCTTGGCACCCATAGTCATGGCTTAGCAATAGTAGTTAGATATGAACAAACGCAGAACTGAATCTCATGCAGTCAGATGATGCATCATTGGAAGGTAAATGTTGGTCACATTGTTGCTGAACTCTTACTCTGTAGAGCTCTGAGTAGTAATGAAGGTTCGTGCATCTTCATCAGGAGTTTGAAGGCTTTTATGTGTACAAGTGTCTCTGGTATCTTCTAGCCCATGTTCCTAAGGAACAGAACCTGGGCCTGAAAATTATATACTGCAAGAAGACTTTTTCAAAAGCAACTGCTCTTCCTTTTCAGTAAAGCCATTTACCAAATATAGTCTCTGAGTCTTGTCAGATGTGGTGTGGGCTACAATAATACATCTAATTTTTTCGACAAATAGTTGCTTCTTTCTTCTTGCACTCCATTTTCATTTTAATCAATACCCTTTAGGGTATTTATTGCAGCCATTTTCTTACCACTTGTGGCCTTTCTTCTTCTTTTTGTCCCCCACCCTACCCCAAGTCCTCATAACTACTCTTTCAGTAAGTGGATTAATCATTTCCTTTTCTCTGCAGCACTCCAAATTTGTGCTACTTTGGAAAGCAGAAAAGGCCTTTAAAATCGAGTTGCTAGAAGATTTGCAATAACATAAACACGATCTCCCGATCTTGTCTGATCTTGGAAGCTAAGCAGAGTCAGGCCTGGATAGTACTTGGAAGGGAGACTGCCTGGGAATACTGGGTGCTGTAGGCTTCTACCATAGTCTTTCGAGACTGAAGGTTGCCAACCAACCAGGCTAACTCAAAAGGGTAGTATGAAGCGTCCTTCTGTAATGACTGAAATTAAAAGACAAGGTCAAGAGAAGAACATTGAAAACCAGTCCTTATGCTGGGATGTTTATTAACTTTTTTCCCCTCCCAGACTTAGTGGTGGAGAGTAAATTGCTTTCGAACTGTACAGGGGTTAACATATGCAAACTATGGCATCCTTCAGTCTCGGAAGACTATGGTGTCACGCTCTGAATGGTGGTTCTGGAACAGAGTGTCCTCTCCAGTGCGCGAAGCCTGGGTAAAGTAGGTATGGGGGATAGGCTGTTACCCATGCAGCAAATCCCCCCTCTCCACGTCGCTGAAATGGTCCAATGGAAAGGCAGAGGCCAATACGGTTGGTTCCAGCGGCGTCGCAGGAGTTGCCAGAACGTGACTGTGTTCAGCCATGAACTGCATGAACATATGCAAACTATGGTATGGGTATTTGGTTGCATATGTATTAAGTTCTGAAACGTATACATGCACACAGCTGAACTGTAGGAGAAAACACTGGGTAAGTCAAGTCTTGCCTCAGTTCCTGACTAACATAGGTAATATTTAGGACCAGTGCAACTTTACGCCAAATGTCTGAACCTGGGTAGAACAGAGATTCAACCTCCAAACATTATAAGTTATTTTAAGGAATAAAGTAGCCTGAGATATTTTCCTTCCATTTACTGATTTTCTTTCTTTGATTCTCCCCCCCCCCCCAGGCTTCAATTCTGGACTTGCACTCTGGAGTTCTTTCATTAGGGAAGCATTTTGTTAACATGTACAGGTAATGTAGAGTTGCATTTTTTACATCTGTGTCATTGGGTGTTTTTGACTGTGGTGCTCCTGGCTTTTCAATGTGAGTTATGGATTTATAAAGAGAAACAGAAGTCAGATTCTGCAGGAAATTGATGGACTCCTCAGCAAGTTCCCAGACCATTTCCAAAATGGTATGCGATACGAATCACAAATCGTAAGTGATATGGCTGCTGAGCCCTTAGAAGACCAGTAGGTATGTTGATCTCTCCATAAGTGCTGGATGTAAGAGCTGTTTAGATATACATTGTCTGTAATGGAGGAGGCAGAGAAACTTCCATCCCATTTTTAAGATGTGATCTGTTTTTTCCTTCTTTCCTATGAAATCAGCAAACATGGCATTCTTTTTTGCTTCCAGAAATTAATAATTATCACTCTGGGACTATTGCAGTTTTTAAAACAAATCCCTATTAAGAGGTTTGGTTTCAGTAGGTTTATTTTATTTGCAAAGGAAATTTAGGGCACAATCCTAACCGGATTTACTCAGAAGTCATATTTCGTTCAATGGGGCTTACTCTCAGGAAAGTGTGGTTAGGATTGCAGTCTAAGGCATTGATTGGTGCAGATTTAGCTTGCATTTATCTGAGATTTGACTCATCTTTTTTAGGTACTTTGGTGATAAAATCAGTGGTACTTTTACAGAAGAGGATTTTCAGTTATATCGGTAAGAAGAAAAAAACCTGTAATTATAATATGGTTTTTGTGTGTGTGTTCCATCTGTCCTCTAGTATGGCTTTACAGCGCAACCCTAACGCCCAGGTTAGGCTGGCACAAGTAATTTGTGCCATAAGGCACGTTTGGACCAACTTTAGAGTCAGGAAGGCCAGCACAAGGAGTTGCGGTGGCCTCCCCATGCTGGATTTAGATCTGGCGGAGTACATTTGTGTCAGCCAAACTCAGCCGACTAAGGGGACTAGGGAGAGCGGGGAGGAGGCGTTTCAGGTTGGTGGGAGGGTGTTCCAGGGGATGTGGGGGGGAGCAGGAGTGGGGCCAGGATGCAGCAATTATGCTGCATCCTGACCCTGTTCTTGGGTGGCTCGGAGCCACTGGCGTTGCTAGGGGGGTGCAAGAGGTGCAGGCCGCACCAGGTGATGTGCCGGGGGTGACGTGCCCTGGGGGAAGGACGCACTAACATTGCATGGTTAGGAACTACTGTATCATGCCATACACCGTTGGATGTGGAATGGCCAGCGGAGTGCAGTGCAAGAAACGGAATTGAAATAGCTCCTTTCGTTCAAAAGTTATGACCAAAAAACCAGAAGGAAAAAATGCATGGAGCCCTATGGAAAGTGAAAGTGAACCGTATCACGCATTTACTCGTGGTTAGGCAGACTTGCCTTAGTCCGTCAGAAAGGGCAGGCTGAGAGGAATCCAACGACACCAGAACAGTCCCGATCCAATGAATGCAGCCCCCCAAAAACACCCGAGGAGGAGATCAGTCCCTCCCTCTCTCCCAGCTGCAAAGCAAAGCAAAGCAACCTCACAGTCACGTTTATTTGCGAGTAGTCGGAGGTGCCTTGGCTGGTGGTCAGGCCAGGCAAAGAGGAATGTGAGGACACCAGAAGGGTCCTGATCCGATGGAGCTGGAGTGCAACAGAAGGCAGCCCCCCCCCAAAGAACAAAGAGGCTTGAATGGTAAGGGGAATGTTTTCTATTTTGCACTTGCAAAGCCAGGAGGGTCTTTGTATTGATATGCCTGAAATAGAAGAACCTTAAACTGGGCACTGGGGAGGGCTGGAAATCTCACAGATTCTTTTTGGGGGGTTGTTATTGCAGGCAGACTACAGAGTAAGCCCCATTGACCACTATGGGACTTACTTCAGAGTAGACATGCATAGGATTATGCTCACAGGCTGCAATCCTTCCCACCTTCCTGAGAATAAGCCCCATTGACCACAATAGGACTTACTTCAGAATAGATTCATTTGGTGGATCAGGACTGACTCCCTCTTATTTAATTATTTCTTTTAATTTAATTATTTATAATTATTTTAATTTGCTTGATGATGTCACTTCTGGCCATGACATCACTTCCAGTGGGTCCTGGACAGATTGTCATTCTAAAAAGTGGGTCCCAGTGCTAAAAGTTTGAGAACTGCTGCAATAAGGTGTTAGTAAGTTGACACGGGGTGTGTGACTCTACAAGTTTTCAAACTCACTAAAATCAGAATTTGGAGGAATAATACCATCATGGTATATATCAATCAATGCATAATTTCATGCAGAATGCAATGAAATAAACCTCATTGAAATATCTGTGTTCTAACAAAAGGTACAGCCAAAAAACCAGTTGGGGCAAAGCGATGGTACATAACCACGCCCATCACCTGGGGCGTTGCCCCACCCACTGCATGGGGTGACGCGCAGGCCTCCCACACCGGGTGACGCGAATCCTAGTGACGCCACTGCTCAGAGCAGCCTCTGGCTGCTCCATTCTACTCGAACGTAGCCACCTCCTGGGGTGGCTTAGATCCAAGTAGACCCATTGGGGTCAGTACAGCACAACACAGGGAAAGGGGAAAGTTTTCCCCTTGCTGCGGGTTGTGCCGATTCTGGCCCCAAACTTGTGCTGGATGCGGCGCAGGCCCACCGACCTGCCTGCTCCATTGAAAGTATCCTTAGTCACATTTCTGAAATACCAGTGACAATTTATAACTGTATGTCAGAAAAAGTATGTCTAAATACAGCATGATACATGAATAGATGACAAGATATATTGACTGTTACAAAGCAAGGATGAGTCCTTTGGCTTGTGTCACTGAAAATACAGATCTTTAGCATTTCAACACACTGTTTCATGGTGTAAAAAAAAAAATCTTGTAGTACTGGATATATTTCCTGAAAATAGGCAACTTGGCTTAATTACATCAAAGGTCAAGCTTCCATTAACCTGTGCAATTCAGATCACAGTATGCAACAAGCAAAGAGTAGGTGCTCTGCAAAAAAGTGTTTACAGGACAATATCTAAAGATAGCATATTCTGGTGAACCAAATCAACACATGGAAAGGCAAAATACCAAGGTTGCTTACAATCCAAACTTGAAGAAAAATTCTTTCCCCAAGCTGCCCCTCCGTCCCTCAATGGCAACTATTCAGATCCGGTTTGAACAAAACCCATTCATTAGATTTCTGGGTGTTGAAGTTCCTGATGGTTTCAGAGGAGTGGGGAGCCAAGATCTTGTTGCAGGGAGAATGTGCAATTTCTTTTATGATACGGTGAGAAACATTCTTCTTACATTTATACCTTGACTTATACCTTGACTTATACCTTGTAAGATTCCTTTGTACTAGTATTCTATAGATAGAAAAATACTTTCAAGATTTCTTTAAAAGATCTCAGAAATCTGGTGTCTCTTGCAGTTTTTTCCCCCAAATTTCTAACCAAACCTTTTTGGTTGGTTAGATTTTAAATTTCAAACCAAACCCTTGTTAATATTCTGTTTGTAGCCATTGGTTTCTGCACCCATCGCTAATTTTGTCTCCCTCTTCTATATGACCGCACTTAAATCTGTAGAACATTCATATGTCCTCTAAGCTAAAGAGGCCAAGGGACAGAGGCCTGAGCATCCAGGGATAGCTGTGGATCTAGGAGGACTCCCAGACTGAGTCTAGTCTTTAAGAACATAAGAAGAGCCCCACTGGATCAGGCCAAAGGCCCATCTAGTCCAGCTTCCTGTGTCTCACAGTGGCCCACGAAATGTCTCAGAGAGCACACAAGATAACAGAAACCTGCATCCTGGTGCCATCCCTTGCATCTTGCATTCTGAGGTGTCCTAAGAGGGAGTGCTACCCCATCTAGAGCAAATTGTAGATCTAATACTCATGTAGGATGACCTCTGTCTGGTCCAGATTGAATTTCAGTTTATTAGTCCTCATCCAGGCCCTGACCACTTCCAGACAGTGCTCCAGAATTTGACAGCCCCCTTGGAAACTGGTGGAAAAGTGAGAGAGAGAGAGAGAGCTGGTGACACTAATTTGAAATTCCCAAATGACTTCCCCCAGCAGGTTCATGTAGATATTAAACAGCATGGGGGACAAGATAGATCCCAGTGACTCTGCATTGAACTTGCAGGTCAATGGTCAGGGTGTCAAACAGTCTTATCATCTGGGTCAATTGGCCAGGAAGGAGCAGAACCACTGCAAAACAGTGCCTCAAAGCCCTAGCCAGCCCATCCAGAAGGACATCATGGTCAATGGTGTCAAAGGCAGAAACCCTTGTCCTGCAGATACAACTTGCAAACTTTCTGGGCTGAATTTGCTTTTCCTAATGGTTCCACTTTGCTTCCAGTACCTTTTATCTTTTAAAGCTTCTTGAAGAGTACAGTTATTGTTATTTACTTCATTAAACTATAAAGAATTGTTTTAAAAAATGCATCTTGCTGATAAGGGATGCTGTTGAGCATTTCTGGGTCTTCTCCGCCATGAACCAGAATTCAGTGATGCATGTTTTAGAATGTTTCTGTCTAATGGACACGTGTGTGAGTGATGGCTTCCAAGCTTTGTGAGTTATGATTCAATGCAACAATGACAGGAAGGGCTGTAGTGTTGGGTATGTGGATGGGCAGTCTCTTGTTCTAGGGCAGGAATGCCCAAACCCTGGCCCTGGGGAACCCCCAATCCAGCCCACAGGGAGCCCCTAGTCTCCAATGAGTCTCTAGCCCACTGGACACTTGCTGGAGCCCATGCTGGCCCAACATGACTGCTCTCAGCACCAGGGCCAACTGTTCGACCTCTCACATGAGTGGTGGGCTGACAGCTCCCTCCATTGTTTGCTGTTTCACATCTGTGAAGCAGCAGTGGCAGTGAAGGAAAGGCCAGACTTGCTTTACACATGGCCTTTTATAGGCCTTGAGTTATCATGAGTCCTTCATTCATTCATATAAGTTCCTTCTCTAATATATTCTTGTATGTACATTTATTCAAATTTTAAATGTAAATTAATTCTTTTTTCCCAGCCATCGATACAGTGTCAGATAGATTATGTGGCCCTCCTGCAAAAAGTTTGGACACCTCTGTTCTAGGAATACTTTGGTTTAAAACCAACAATTGTAATTAGTTTATTAATTTGCAACTGTTCAGCTACTGGTGCTTGTTGTAAAAGTTATTTTATCCGATCCGTTTTGAAATGCACATTGGGGGAAGAATACCAGGCAAATCTCTAACAAAAACCCTTGACTTCCGACGGGCGGACTTCCCTCAAATGAGGAGGCTGGTTAGGAGGAGGTTGAAAGGGAGGGTAAAAAGAGTCCAATCTCTCCAGAGTGCATGGAGGCTGCTTAAAACAACAGTAATAGAGGCCCAGCAGAGGTGTATACCACAAAGAAAGAAGGGTTCCACTAAATCCAGGAGGGTGCCCGCATGGCTAACCAGCCAAGTTAGAGAGGCTGTGAAGGGCAAGGAAGCTTCCTTCCGTAAATGGAAGTCTTGCCCTAATGAGGAGAATAAAAAGGAACATAAACTGTGGCAAAAGAAATGTAAGAAGGTGATACGGGAAGCCAAGCGAGACTATGAGGAACGCATGGCCAGCAGCATTAAGGGGAATAATAAAAGCTTCTTCAAATATGTTAGAAGCAGGAAACCTGCCAGAAAAGCGGTTGGCCCTCTGGATGGTGAGGGAGGGAAAGGGGAGATAAAAGGAGACTTAGAGGTGGCAGAGAAATTAAATGAGTTCTTTGCATCTGTGTTCACGGCAGAAGACCTCAGGCAGATACCGCTGCCCGAACAGCCCCTCCTGACTGAGGAGTTAAGTCAGATAGAGGTTAAAAGAGAAGATGTTTCAGACCTCATTGATAAATTAAAGATCAATAAGTCACCGGGCCCTGATGGCATCCACCCAAGAGTTATTAAGGAATTGAAGAATGAAGTTGCAGATCTCTTGACTAAGGTATGCAACTTGTCCCTCAAAACGGCCACGGTACCAGAAGATTGGAGGATAGCAAATGTCACGCCTATCTTTAAAAAGGGAAAGAGGGGGGACCCGGGAAACTATAGGCCGGTCAACCTAACATCTATACCGGGTAAGATGGTGGAATGCTTCATCAAAGACAGAATCTCAACACACATAGACGAACAGGCCTTGCTGAGGGAGAATCAGCATGGCTTCTGTAAGGGTAAGTCTTGCCTCACAAACCTTATAGAATTCTTTGAAAAGGTCAGCAGGCATGTGGATGCGCGAGAACCCGTGGACATTATATACCTGGACTTTCAGAAGGCGTTCGACATGGTCCCTCACCAAAGGCTACTGAAAAAACTCCACAGTCAGGGAATTAGAGGCCAGGTCCTCTCATGGATTGAGAACTGGTTGGAGGCCAGGAAGCAGAGAGTGGGTGTCAATGGGCAATTTTCACAATGAAGAGAGGTGAAAAGCGGTGTGCCCCAAGGATCTGTCCTGGGACCGGTGCTTTTCAACCTCTTCATAAATGACCTGGAGACAGGGGTGAGCAGTGAGGTTTGAAAGTTTGCAGACGACACCAAACTTTTCCGAGTGGTGAAGACCAGAAGTGATTGTGAGGAGCTCCAGAAGGATCTCTCCAGACTGGCAGAATGGGCAACAAAATGGCAGATGCGCTTCAATGTCAGTAAGTGTAAAGTCATGCACATTGGGGCAAAAAAATCAAAACTTTAGATATAGGCTGATGGGTTCTGAGCTGTCTGTGACAGATCAGGAGAGAGATCTTGGGGTGGTGGTGGACAGGTTGATGAAAGTGTCAAACCAATGTGCGGCGGCAGTGAAGAAGGCCAATTCTATGCTTGGGATCATTAGGAAAGGTATTGAGAACAAAACGGCTAATATTATAATGCCATTGTACAAATCTATGGTAAGGCCACACCTGGAGTATTGTTTCCAGTTCTGGTTGCCGCATCTCAAAAAAGACATAGTGGAAATGGAAAAGGTGCAAAAGAGAGCGACTAAGATGATTATGGGGCTGGGGCAACTTCCTTACGAGGAAAGGCTATGGCGTTTGGGCCTCTTCAGCCTAGAAAAGAGACTCCTGAGGGGGGACATGATTGAGACATACAAAATTATGCAGGGGATGGACAGAGTGGATAGGGAGATGCTCTTTACACTCTCACATAACACCAGAACCAGGGGACATCCACTAAAATTGAGTGTTGGGAGAGTTGGAACAGACAAGAGAAAATATTTCTTTACTCAGCGTGTGGGTCTGTGGAACTCCTTGCCACAGGATGTGGTGACGGCATCTGGCCTGGATGCCTTTAAAAGGGGATTGGACAAGTTTCTGGAGGAAAAATCCATTATGGGGTACAAGCCATGATGTGTATGCGCAACCTCCTGATTTTAGAAATGGGTTATGTCAGAATGCCAGATGCAGGGGAGGGCACCAGGATGAGGTCTCTTGTTATCTGGTGTGCTCCCTGGGGCATTTGGTGGGCCGCTGTGAGATACAGGAAGCTGGACTAGATGGGCCTATGGCCTGATCCAGTGGGGCTGTTCTTATGTTCTTATGTTTATGTTAAATGCCACTTTCTGTTATCAAGAACTACTTCTAGTATAGCTGGTCAGGTAATAGCTTCTTTCTTCTAGTATAAAAGTATAAATTGGAATTGTGGATTCTTGTTAAATGATATCTTTCATTTTAGAGTATCCTCTAAGAGCACTGGCTGGCATGAACAAGTGTCACCTTCAATATATACACAAAGTATTCTTGTATGCACCACGTTATATAAGCTCTTAAAGGATTTCTCAGTAAAATAGTGTGTGGGTGGTCTCCAGAATGGCAGTTCAAGGTAACACCAGAAAGAATACCTTATTGTCTGTCTGAATGGGTGAATTGACTTCTGCAAAATAAAGTACGTATATGTGTATATAGGACTCATAGCCATTGAGCAGAATTTCAAAACGACGGGCAAAATGTATTGGGTTGAACGGATTTGTCTAGGAAAAATAATTTTCCTTCTGAATGAACTTCGATTTTCTCAGCTGTTATTTTTGTGAGATACAGGAAAATGGCATATGGGTGATAGTGAGGAACCATCTTACTGTAACAACTCCTGCGTATCTCAAAAGCGGAGCCCATCAAAAGTGTTGCCTTTTCAATTCTGTGTCCGTTTTGCAGCATCGAAAAAGGAACAGCAAGGGGGCTGGTGACTTTCTGTTGTATCGACATGGAGGAATCTTTGCCTATTGACTTAACTAAAAATAGAGGTTTGACCTTTGCTCATTTTTCTCCAGTTAGCATTGTCCTCATGCCTTAATCTGGCTGCTGGATTGATCATTTGCTTCCAACAGGCAGTCTGCCCCGGCCCAGTCTCTCTTCTGGAATAATTTTTGCCTATTGATTTTACCATTGTCAAGCTAAGATGAGACTGGGGGGTACATCCCCCTGTTTTGGAGTGGCGGTTTTCCACCCTCTCCGCTGAGTGTGGGGGTGATAGCTCTTACCTGAGGCATATGGCAAATGCCACGAAATTGGCCCTCTTTCCCTCATTCTCTTTTTCGGTTCCAATTGGAACCATTTCTAGTGCCAGGGCCATGCATGCATGGAGGAGAGGGCGACAGCATAGGCACGGGGAGTGTCACAGTGACATGGGGGCTGTTATCACATCACCCGGTCCCTGGGCACCAGCTGGCCAACCTACACCACTGGACTTAACTCCAGAAAATCTAAACTTGAGCCAAGCACTTGCTCTTTGTTGGAAAATACGAGCCTTGAACCTTTTCTAAAGATCATCAGATCAGGTGTTCTGTGAACGAGTAAGGAAAGCTCTCTGTTGCAAAGATGAAGACCCACCTCGGTGACAAATTTGCTTTTTGGCTCATCACAGATGAGCCTTTAAAAGAGCCAACAGCAGCATTTTTGCTTGTTTATTTCTGTGACAAGGAAGAGACCATTTTGTTGATAATCTGGGACAGAGCCTTGCTGGGCTTTGGATATCATAGCTCCATGTAATTATTTTCCTGTCCTTTGATCTTTCCTCTCCTTGATGCTATTTCAGTACCTGGCATTAGGGGGAAGTATAATTTCTTCTAGAAAATGAACTCTGCATTCCAGGTTCTTTAATATAAGTAGCTACCCCGTCTCCCCACACCTATCCCCTCCCCAATTGATTGATATTTTTGTGCTCATCTGGACAGTAAAAAGTCAATAAATGTTGTAATAAAGATAAGCAACAGAAAAATTACAGTAGTAGAAAATGAAGTGTAGCTCATGTAACCAGTCTCCTGTTCAAATCTTTCCTCTGCCATGAATTCACTAGGTGACTATAGTAACTGTTCTGCTGTCATCCATTTAAAAGAAGGGGAAAGACAAGATTCCAAGGGAGGTGATGTTTTATATGTGCATTTTCTGGTTTTCAAAGTGTTAGTAGCAGCAACTCAACTCTTAAAGAATTTCTGCCTGACATTTACTATAGTCATAGTTGGCATTTTGGGAAAACACTGTGCCTTGTAAAGATGTACTGTATTAGGCAGTCACTCATCAGATGCATCTCTAGCAAGTGATGAGGAAGCTTAACCTGGTTGAATTTCTGCCTCGATAACCCCCTCTCCAGCCCAATGATCAGTTAAAAGACCAAGCAAAGTGTGGGTGTATGGAGCCTAGTTGTAAAGCTAGCATAATACAATGTGACTGTATAGTCTTTACCAGTGGCGTCACTAGGGTTCGAGTCACCCGGTGCAGGATGCCCCCATGCAGTGGGCGGGGCAACACCCCAGGTGTTGGGCGTGGTGATGTACCATCACTCCGCCCCCACTGGTTTTTTGGCTGTACCTAGAACAAAGATAGAACACATTCTGCATGAAATTACTCATTGATTGATATACAACATGATGGTATTATTCACACTTCACCTTACCTCCTCCCCAGGTCACGCCTCACCTCCCCCCCAGGTATCAACTTACTAACACCTTATTGCAGCAGTTCTTAAACTTTCAGCATTGGGACCCACTTTTTAGAATGACAATCTGTCCAAGACCCACCAGAAGTGAAGTCATGGTGGAAGTGACATCAGGCAAATTAAAATAAATAAGTATAAATAATTAAAGTAAAACAAATAATTAAATAAGCAGAAGCCAGCCCTGGTCCACCAAGTGAATTTCCTCTGTAGCCTGCCTGCAATAACACCCCCCCCCCTCCAAAATCAGTAAGGTTTTCAACCCTACCCAGTGCCCAGTTCAATTTAAGAACTTCTGTTTAAACCAGATCACTGTCAGGATCCACCTGGCTGTGCAAGGCTCAAAAAAGTTCACCTTATCAGTTGAAGCCTCTGTTTTGATCCTTTTTAGTGGGGGGGGGGGGGGTTGGAGGCTGCCTTCTGGAGCATATGTCGAGATCCAGTTCCATCAGATTAGGACCATTCTGGTGGCATCACATTCCCCTTTGCCTGGCCTGACCATCAGTGAAGACATGTTTGCTTACTCGTGAGTAAACGCGACCTTGAGGCTTAGTTTTGCTTTCCATAGGGCTCAATATATTCATCTGCTTGGAGGGAGGGACTTCCTTCTCAGGTGTTTTTGGGGGGCTGCATTCATTGGATCAGGACCATTCTGGTGTCTTTGGATTCCTCTCAGCCTGCCCCTTCCAAAAGACTAAAGCAAGTTCGCCTACTCATGAGTAAACACACGATATGGCTCAGTTTCACTTTCCATAGGGCTCCATGCATTTTTTGTTCTCCAGTTTTCTGGCCATAACTTTTGATAGAAAGGAGATTTTCACTCTGACTTTTTGCATTGCATTCTGCTGGAAATTCTGCATCCCACGGTATATAATATGACGGTATTACTCCTAACCACCATGATTTTAGCGTGTAACCACCCCTGTGCGCATCATCCGGTGTGGCACGCACCCCCCTAGTGACACCACTGGTCTTTACTACTTACCTGGCATGGCAGTTAGGGTAATCACCTTTATTTTTAATTTCCTATGCTTTTTGGAGGACAAGAGAAATACTCACTGAATGGGATTTTTCAGTATGTGAATTTTCTATGTTTTTGAAATGGTTATTATTGTTATCTACTGCTTTTCATTCTTAAAAATCTGTCCACTTGAATGGTGCATTCAGTCTTCCTGAAATTTATTATGGAGTGTCTAGGTCACAGTCTCCACCAGCCCAACAAAGTGTTCTTTTGGGATGTTCATATAAACAATCTCTGCAATTGTTGTCACAGAATTGACAGTAAGCCAACAGTGCCAAAGACCCTGATTTGCACCCCCTCCACACACACACACACACTCACATTGGTTTGTCATGTTATGAATGTAGTCCCTTAAGCATTAATAACAAACATTTGAAGGCTGTTCAGATATATAATCTCTACAATGATAACGACAGCCATGGTGGGGGAAAGGTTTGTGTGCCAAACTCTTTTTGTTAATAGAATGAGCTACTTATTCTGTGCAGCTAACACCATTTGCTCCCCTCTCCATCTGCACATCCCAGTCAGATTTGGGAAGCCAGCTTCTTTCTTTTCTCATCTGCAGTGCCCACAGGCTCGCAGAGCATTCTCCCTTGCGAGATGCAATGCATTTCCATCAGCTCTGCTAGCGGGCAGGTTTAGTGGTATTCCCTACTCAGGAAGAAGATGTACCTGTGAATAATTGTGTGGAGACATTACATCATATATTTTTTATTGCCCACTGCATGACACCCTTTGTAAGAACTATCTCGCTCCATTGCTGAACAAAATGCAGGGTTGGGAGGATTCATTTAAATTACAAACTCTTCTTTCTATAGAGGATACTGACTCTCTTGACAAGGTTGCCAACTTTGTTTCTGGGATTCTGGCAGGACGGAATTCTGGGTCTTCTGCTATATTATGGTGAATGGGGGGAGGGGGTATTGGATGATTATGTATGTTTTATTTTATTGTTTGTGTGTGTGTTCTGGATGTTTGTTTGTTGTTCTGTATTTCTGTTATCTATGCCAATAAAGGTCTTATGTATGTAGAATGAGCTACTGTGCCTTTTAATAATGGTGCAGAAGGTAGAAATTCAAATAAAGCTAATTGTACTGTGATGCATGTTTACTCAGTAGTAAGCACTACTGAGTTCAAAGGCACTTACTCTCGATTAAGGGTACAGCAATTCTGTGCACACTAACCTAGACTTAAACTTCTTTGACAACTTTCTGGGACTGACCTCCAAGTAAATGTGGGACTGTTCCTCCTGTTTTGGATCGCTGTTGCCACTGTTCTTGCCATATAGTTAGAAAAAGCCTGACTGCCTCTAAAAGAGCAGGGCAGAACAATGACATACACGTACACAAACCTCTTCCCCAGTGCATCCTCAAGAACACCCTCTCTCACTTCACTTTGCATTTAGAGCATTTTTACAAAAGCATGTTTTTACCTCCTTGGTTTTCATTTTTAAAAGTGTTGTGACATTGCAGTCTTATGCATGTAAACCCTACTGAGTTCAAAGGGATTCTACCGTCAAGTTAATGTGTTGCAATCCTGTGCTCACTTAGCTGGGAGTAAGCGCCTTTAAAAACACTCTGGGGCTTACTTTTGAGTACAGGTGGGGCCACTTTATTCACGGATTCAGCATCCATGGATTTGCTGCACTGTGAATGCCGAACCCCTAGATTGCCCGTCTTGCAGACCTCCCAGACACAACCTCAACCTTGTTCTGCTTCCATCTGGGAGGTTTTCTGAGCCTTGGAAAGGCTGCATGCTACTGTGCATGTGGCCACCTCACGTGGCCTCTCCAAGGCTCTGAATGGCTCCCGGAGCGGTTTTTGGACAACTCCTGGTTTTACCAAAAGTTGTCCAAGGCACCGTTCTGAGCCTTGGAGAGACCACATGAGGTGGCACGTGGTCTCTCCAAGGCACAGAACGGCTCCAGACGCAACTGGAGCAAGTCTCCAGTTGCGTTTGGCAGTGGCGACACTAGGGTTTGTGTCACCCAGTGTTGGATGCCAGCGCTTCACAACCCCATGATGAACTTTCTACCATGCACTAGGTGGGGCAACACCCCAGGCTGTGGGTGTGGTTGCCCCGCCCCATTTTTTTTGCTATAACATTTGTTAGAGTAGAGATATTTTAATGCAGTTTTTTTCATTGCATTCTTCATATAACTCCGTATTGAATAATATATAACATGATTGCATTATTTGAAAATACCAAGATTTTAAAATTTTTGGCCTGTAGTGTTGTCACCCTCCCTGTGTGTGTCACCCAGTGTGGTGTGCATCCCCTTCATCCCCCAGTGTTGCTACTGGCATTTGGAGCAAAGGTGGGCTATGAAAACTGCAGATTTTGTTATCTGTGGTTTTCAGTATCCACAGAGGATCTGGGAACAGAACCCCCACGGATAAAGAGACTCCACCTGTAAACATGCCTGGATTGCTTAACAGCAGTGCCTTGTTCTGTCTCTTGCTTGCTTCTGACAATCTTCCTACTGACTTCAGTGAAGTGCCTGGAGGTACTTGTAAGTGTTATAGCTCCTTGAAGTGTTGTATCTCATTTATTTTGCAACAGAACTGGACCAAACTTAGGAAAATTGGGGAGTTTGACCTGTAATTACTCCAAACCAAAGTTCAGGAATGTTGGAAAAGTGATCTTACTTTTGTGATGAACAGTATGATCCAGTTTTAAAGAATTGTATTCCACTCCTTTCTTGATGAATTGGGTCCAGATTCGGCGATGGGGTGGATCCAGAGCTTTATCAAATTTCAGGAAGGTTGGAAAAAAATGGTGCTAATTTTATGAAGAAAATTTTTTTTTTTAAATAAAGACTGGGCATGCAACAGACAGAAGCCATATTTCTTGGGGGCAAGCAAAAACCTTCAGTCTTCCCAAAAGTACTGGAAATGAGGCTGTCAAGGCTAGTCATTCATGAAGTACTTGGTGAATTTTCTTCAAAATAGCAAAAGAAAGTATCTCCCAAAAAATTCTGGTAAAGTATTTCAGGGTTGTAAACTCAAAGTGAAGTGCATGATCTCTATTTAAAAAATAGTTACAAACCACAAGGCATCCTCATCACTCAGGTATGATTTTAAACTCCTCTATCTGCCCTTCATTTCTCATTGCACAACATTAGGGGGAGATGGGGGTTGTGGCCTAGACATAATGTGCCAGTTTGAGGTGGATTGGATAGATTAGATTTAGATTTTACAATTGCTATAATGTTCAAGGCTTATCATGATGGAACCTTGTTTTTACCCTTCATCTTAATGCAGGTATTCCTATGCCTGTATAGTTCAGTTTCAGTTTCAGTACCTTTATTGGCATACAGTTAAAATACATACACACTTACATATACAAAAAAAAAAGGAAAAAAAAACTTTAAAAGCTGACTAGAGAACCATAACATACCAAACTAAAATTGACAGTTATAAACCAGGGACCAAGAAGTAGGGACATGCTTCAAGTTGGACGCCACTATTTGTGAAATAAATGTAGCTATCTGGAAAATGATGTTAGGGTCAGTGGAGGCTCTATGCCTGTATAAATAATGCTAAACATTATTATTTTATTAATATGAGAGAGAGAGAGAGAGAGATTTGTTTAGATTAGACCCTGTGTCATTGTTAAGATGCTTTCTTTTTGTTTGCAGTGATGTGAGACAGAGAGTTCAACAAAAAATAGCTCTTACTTTTGGGATCAGCTCCTCTTCCATGTATTTGACAAAGCCAACCTTCTTCTCCAGAATAAATAGCTCAGAAGCCAAGACAACTCATGATGAGTACTGGCACCCACATGTTGACAAGGTAAGTGGGATGCTGAAAGAAAAGGACTACATTTTCTTTTGATATCTGGTCTTCAAATATAGTTTACAGTGTGGTAAACTGGCACTGTAAATTATGTGATTTCTAACAAACCCAGGGCCCAATCCTATTCAACTTTCCAGCACTGATGCAGCCGCAATGCAGCCCCAAGGTAAGGGAACAAACATTCCCTTATATTGAGGAGACCTCTGTGGCTGCTTCCCCACCACAGGATGCAGCGCATGCCCCATTGGCACGGCTGCACCCACACTGGAAAATTGGATAGGATTGGGTCCCCAGTCCTTTGCATGATTACTTGGAATTAGGGCCCACTGAGCTCAAAGAGACATTTTCCCAAATAAATCCACTCATTCTAATTTTCCAGATGGAAGAAAGCAGTGAATTAGCACAGGTTTGAATCCAAGTATATCATATACGGATCGAATACTCAGGTGTGTCATACCGATGTTCCGTTGTTTGTCTTGTGAGTTTCATATCTTCTGCTACATTTTCATAACTAATCCAGATGAGAATATATATAGGTAAACTCAAAGGATATAATCCCATAGACTCCAATGGAATTGAGCTGAATGGGCTGAATCTTTGCCCATTAGTGGTGGGTTCCTACCCTGGAAAGACCCCAAATGGCTTTAATATATGACTATGGACTATTGGATTTGTACTTTTTTTTTGGTAGACTCAACTTTTTCTATTTCTTTTTCATGTCTAGTTGCAGTAAACTAACAATGATAATAAAGGGGGGTGTGTAGCATACCAGCAGCTGTGGCTTACCATATTTGCAGTCTGTGACTGCAGTTAATTGTAATAACAAATAAGCAAAAGGGGCCAAAGCCAAAACTGCAAGATGATTGAAGCGAAAAGCACTTCCATGAAAAGGCACTTAATTTGCAAGAACATTTTGCAAGAAATGTTTATATCTAGACCTGCGTAAGTAAAATGGGTCTTGATCTAGCATTCCCATAAAGTCACAGCTTGCTTGCGTAGTGCTGGCATTTGTAAACTTACTCATCTCTAGCTGATTTTATTGGATTTATATTTCATACTTTTATAGAAGTAGCTTTCTCCTAGTCTGTGCCTGAAAAACCTGGCCTCTGAGTTCAATGAAATTGTTTGAGAAATGAACTGTTCCTACAAATCCAGTGTGATCCTCCCTCAATTTAATTATTTTTCTACTGCCCATGTATTGAGAAAAAATAATGCACTGTTTTGTGTAACCTTCAACGGAATGGCTGGGACGGACAATCTTAGCAGCAGGATTTTAGAGACTGAAATATGACTTATCTTGTGTCTTTATTTTTGCATTTAAAATTATGTAACTGCTGTGGGTCATTCTGACACTTTTCACATCTGCTGGCACATTAGACAGTCAAAGCCTGTCCTAGTTTTGTTCCTGTTTTTCATAAGTTATCTGTCAGCAAATAAGGTAGAGCAAGCTAGCGAGCAGATGGTACGTAGAGAGTCTTCCCCAGAATTTTCAAGTTAGCTTATCATTTAATTTTACCCGAAAGAGTTTTTAGAGTTGTCTGTGATGGCATCTTGGCAACACAGATTCGTAATACTTAAAACAGACAAAAAACCTGTACTTTCTTCATTTGTTTGTGTCAGTATTTCACCTGTCATTGTGCAAGAGAATTGTTGACTATTTGAATGAACAGACCTGTTAATGTTAGATGGATTGTGTTTTTAAACAAAATCAAATACTACTTTTTGGAATCTAACAGTCCAATCCTATCCTTTTCTGCCCTTGCTGATGCAGTGGTGCCAAAATAACTGCTGCTACATCGTATGGTGGTGGGGCAGTTGTGGAGGGTCTCCTCTGGGTAAGGCAGAGGTTCCCCAACTCTCCAGGAGAGTTTGAGACCTCGTGTTTGTGGGGGGAGGGGGGAGGTGCTAGCACTCCCATGATCGTGCTGGCATAGGAGGAAAAAGAACTTTATAAACACTTACTGGGGGTTGCCCTCTGGAGGGTGTGGAGAGCTCACAGACCCCTCTGTAAACCTCCCCACACCTCAGAAGTGCTGCAGATCGTGATTTCAACTCACTTCTTGTTTTCGGCTGAAAATTGGAAGTAGTTTGCAATTGCTATCTACGGCATTTCTGAGATGCAAGGAGGCCTGCAGTGGGGCTCATGGACTCTCCGCACCCTCTGGAGGGCAAGAGCAACCCCCGGTAAGTTTTTAAAAAGCTGTTTTTGCCCCTGGTGCCAGTGCAATTGCAGGAGTGCTGGTACCACTGTCAACATCACCCCATCCCTTTAAGTGGGCAGCAACCGGGATTTCCTGGCTTCGGGCACTGCAACATCCCAGTTTTTGAAGCTTTGTAGTAAGGGAATAATGGGCAGCCAGCACTGCCACCAGACTTGATTAGCCCCTTCCCACCCCATTTTCCTTCCCTGTTCCTCCCCACCCCATCCTGCCTCCTCCTGCCACTTACCTGCTCCTGCAAGCAGTGGGAGATGTGATGATGCTGGTGAGAAGGTGCAGGCCTTCCGACCAGTGCTCCCCATACTGTACTGAGTTGTTCACTGTTTGAGCACCTTTTCCAGCTTGCACTGACTGCTTTACAGCAGTCAGCACCAGTGGAGAACCTGAACCGTCATTGCGCGGTAAGTATAGGATTGGACTCTAAGTGTTTCTCAAGCTGGCAACTGTAACTCTCATAGAGATTGAATTAAATATGGTCAGAGTTGTCATGGAGTAAATAATCCTTTCCACTGGCTTTAAGACCATATTCAACTAGTTCAGCTCTCCCTAACATTTCACCCTTGACTACAAAGGAGATTATCAAAGGACTGAGATGACACCTGAAATAATGAAAACACTAGGAGGAATGATGTAAAAGCTCCTCTTTTACATCATTCCTCCTAGTGTTTTCATTATTTAAATAATAAATTAAAGGATTTTTTTACTTCATGACAACTCCGACCACAGAAGCCTTAGTTGCCAAGTTCTAATATTAATAATCTTTTTTTCTACCAGTCTCTACTGTCTTGAGATTCTAACAGTCTGAGAGTTCAGTGGGATTCATTGTGGATTTATGATTCTTTGCCCACCTACCAGGGTGAGAGTCCCACTGAACACAGTGGGGCTTTCTTCTGAGCAAATATGCATAGGATTGCATTGAATGTGTATGCAGTCCTGAGAAAGTTAAGCAACACTCAGACCCACTGAAATGAATGAAACTTTAGTTTTGACCAGTTATTCTGTTGATTTCAGGATCTTAATTGTGACTTTCTCTGAACTGAGTCCAGCATTCTAAGGATTGCAGCCTTCCCTCTCCTTTAAGAGAAATATTTAGGACATAAGTAACAAATACAGCATGGAGGAACCACATTTAAAAATAAATTTTGGGCTTTGTTGATGATTAATCATGTGGATCTTATAATATTGTGACTTGATATTGCAAAATAATTTCAATCTAGTTGGTTTCAAAACAGCATGAATAAGATGGGGTTTCTTTGTTCCCCAAATGCTTGAAATTGTTTCCTTGAAAATTGAATTTTGGCAAGCGTAATTTTTGTAGGAAAAGTGCAACTTGGTTAAAGATCCAAATGTTCTCATCCGAGGTCTTCAAATTCTTATTTAAGATTATCTGTGTTTCATATGGGGTAGCATGCCACCCTTTTTCAGGGATAGCCGTCCCACCCCTTTACAGGGAGAGTGAAAGCTGCTGTCTTCCTCTGTCATGCTTTAAGTGTGGCCCATTTTAAAATACAAGTATCTCACTACTTTTATTTTTTCTCGCACTGAAGGAGATGCATGTTCTGTCTATGAACTTCTTGTTTGATCACATCAAGATGCCTGTTGGCCTGCTTCTTTGTTTTTAGTCTTCCTTTCCTCTCTGCAACAAGAACTTAAGCTTGTTGCAGCATATTTGCCATCATAGCATGTCATTACCTCTGATAAATTAGGTTGAGAAAATCTGATCCAAGAGCACCCACTGAGCAAATAGGAAACTGAATGTGGATCTTCCCATCTCAAAACTTAGTGCATGACCCATTTGCTCCATGTATACTCTGAGGAAAGGGAGAAAAGGACTTTGTCTATAGTTGCTGTGTATTTTATTTGGATTTGGAGATGGGAACAAAGGTGGTAGCTGACGTTTTAACTTCTTGGCTTGCATTTGAAGTTCTGTTTTTGTTTTTTTTTTAAACTTTACTCTCTTCCCTTAGTGTGCTCTTTGGAAGGGGGTTAAGAACCGTATATACGTGCATGTTTTTTACTTCTTTTAATTGGGGCATATCAGTCTCGGTGTGCATTTGCACCTTCTTTGATCAAGCTTAATAATTCTCATAAAAATGTGTCTTGAATAACAGGAAACAGATTAATACATTAATGCTAATTTGTTTTGCTAAAGGAGGAAACGCAAAGAATTTACATTTTGTTGAATCTTGACACACAGTGAACTTAGTTTCCTGTTCTTTCATCTAGCAAATTCATAAAACATCCCTTTATATTGCAGCATTGATGTTCAAAAGGTCACTTCATAACTGAAATATGAAACTCTGATCTACACAGGAGCAACAACCAGTTTCTATGGGAAATGTTATGTTAGTGGTGTATTTAAAGGGCTCTGCTATCTTGAAGAATAATATTGCATTGCTAAAGCACAGAAAAGAGGTTGTCCACCATGTCCACCAGGGAAAATGAGGCTGAGAATTTTTAAATGGATTGTTTTGTGTAGCACAATGAATAGATTTTCTTTCATAGGATGAGTTCAGAGCTGATTTTACAGTAATTATGAACAGTGTTTACTGTTAGCAAAAGTGGGAGGGAAACATTAATACAGTGGTTCTCAAACGCCTGTGTAGAGTTTTTGTGGGGGCACAGGGAATGGCGGCAACACGCTTACCAGTGGGGCCGCAAATGGGGAACAAAGTGTTTTTACTTACCTCTGTCTTCGCTGCTCTCCAGAGCCCTCTGCAGGAGACCTTTTGCAATTGCAACCTGGAAGTGAGTCATGATTGCATTTTTTTCAGTCTACAGATGTGCAGGGAACCCTGCAGATGGCTCAGTGGAGCGCCCCCGCACCTCCCTCTCAAGGGCTGTGCAGACAGATCTAAGTTTTTTTTAAAAGCCCCTCTGTCCCTGGCAGTGTTGCAGTCCTGGGGATCACATCACTACCATGCCCCTGCCCCTTAAGGGGGCAGAGACAGGGCTTCTCGGGGTGGTGGGTTATGACCCACCAGGTTGAGAACCACTGCACTAGTCAATTCTATTAAGAGATGCTTCAGGGATGAATTTATTTATTTGTTGATTGGTTTTAAAAGTCATGCCCCACCGTTCTCCTTCCTGAAAAAGAATGAGGTTTCCTTGCAATCTCTATAAAACACAGCACATTAACAACAATAAATAACAATCAATATCAAGCTAAAAACACAAGCAATAAAACAGCCACAGGAAAAACATACACACACGAAGCAAAGAAACTAACAAGCAGCAGAAATACTTAAGGAGCAAATGCAATACCAAAAAAGCTGCAATCCTATGTACACTTTCCTAGGAGTAATCTAGCCCCTTTGACTAGAATGAGACTTACTTCTGAGTAGACATGCATAGGATTGAAAATGTCTTAAGCCCCTTCTGGAAGGCTGATGAGGAAGGTTCAGTTTGTAATTCAGTTGGGTGGGAGATCAACAGTTGTGGTGCCACAAATAGAGAAAGATGTCAATACTAAAAAAGTAAAAGGATATGCAAAAATAATTCTTGAAGATCAAAATAATTAAAAATGACACTTGTAGTCAAATAAAGTGACTTTCACAGCATTAGATTTTTTCGAGCTTTAAATATCTGAAAAGCCAGTGGAAATCGAACACTTTTTGATCTGAATATGAAAAGCTCCTAAATGAAAGTACATTTGTTACTTGTTTTTTTTTTGTAACTGGTAGAGGAATTGGTAAGAAACCAGCATATGTTTTTCCTCATCACTGCTTTTAGGACAGTTGTTTTAATATTCTTCAGGTCCTTTTCTTAGATGTTTAGATATCACTGTCCTGGATAATTTGATCAAACCACATGAACAGGATTGGAAACCAATACCCAGATCTTTCTTATAAAGTATTATCCTGTTCTAGTGTAGTGGTTCCCAAATGTTTTAGCACCAGGACCCACTTTTAAAATGGTACTTGATTGGGACCCACCTAACTTTATGAGAATTTAAAAGTTTCACCCTTCCAGCTGCTTCAAGCCTCTGTTTTTATCCTTTTTACTATGGGGGGGGGGGAGGCTGCCTTCTGGAGCATTTGTTAAACTCCATGTTCATCAGTTCCGGACCATTCCGATGGCCTTGTGTACCCCTTCACCTGGCCTTCGATAAGAGCTAAGGCACATCACCTACTTGTGAGTAAACATACAGTTTGGCTTTCCATAGGGTTCAATCCTTTTTCTTTTTCAGCTTGGAGGGGTTCTCTCTTCTTGAAAGTTTATTGGAGCCTGAGTTCATCAGATCAGGACCACTCTGGTGGGGTTGCGTTCCTCTTGGCCTGCCCTTCAAAGTGGACTGACACACATTCACCTACTCATGAATAATTGTGCACATGTGGCTCAGTTTTGCTTTTTATAGGGCTCATTAATTTTCCTTGTCAGCTATCAGTTTGTCAGTTTTGCAACCCACCAAAAATCTGGTGGAGATCCTCTGGTGGGTCATGACCCACAGTTTGAGGACTGCTGTTCTAGAGTTTTTCTACATGTGTGTGCATACTTAACTGCTTGGTCTACATGTCACATCTGTAGCCTTTCACTCTGAGAGAAGAATGCACGTGGAGTTGTACAAATTTAAAGAGCTTTTTAAACAAAATGTACCTTTAAAAGTCCCCATGCCTCCATAGAGAAGCTCCTATGGAACTAAGTAAGTACTGCATTTTGTCTTTCTTCCTAGGTGACTTATGGCTCCTTTGACTACACTTCACTACTTTACCTCTCAGACTACACAGAAGATTTTGGTGGTGGACGGTTTGTCTTTATGGATGAAGCTGCAAATAGGACTGTAGAACCTCGAGCAGGTAAAGCTACCCTTTGCTATGCAGCTCTCAGTAGTTCATACTGAATCTTTAATATCTTACCTGTGAGATACTTATGGTTCTGGTTGTTCTGCTCTTGAATCAGGGCTATCTCCTGCAATTCCTTGGCTTTCTCATACTACTTACTTTGATATTGTTACCTTTTTTGAGCATTAAGGTCTTAGGCTGCTTGTTCCTTTATCTCAACAACTGATGATAGACCACAGTTCTTTTTCCCATCTGTTGTAAATGAACACAGTAGATAATCTAGTTCTGTTCCCAACCATGTCAACTGAAAGTTGACAACCTCTCTCTTTAAACTTAATTTCTCAGGACTAAGCATATGTTTCATAATCCTCATTTACTGCTGAATGTGCCCTGTATGTGTTACATACTGTACAACAGATAAAATTTAAGGAGGGCAACCTTTAAAGAGTATTTCTTTTTTCATGTGGGTTGTGTTCTTCTAGACCAGTGGTTCTGAAGCGCAATCCTGAGCTGCACTTGGGTTGCCGCAAGTCCCTTGTGCCGGCCCAATAGGGTTGCAAACGTGCCATAAGGTATGTTTGTGCCTCCTCATGAATCGGCTAGGCTGGTGCACGAAGGTGCACCGGCCTGCAGAGGCTGGAATAAGCCTCCACGCTGATGGAGTCTCTGAGTCTTGCGTTGGCCAAGCTAGGCCGCAAGACTCTGGGGTGGATGGGGAGGAAGTGGGGAGGAGGCGGGAGGGAGGCGGCAGGGGGAGGATGGGTGGGTGGGGAGTGGGAGGCGGGGCCGGAACCTGGCAGTTATGCCGGATCCCAAACCCCGTTCCCGGGGAGTTCGGAGCGGCTTGAAGCCGTTCTGCTTTCCTTGGACTTGTGCCACCTCAGGAGGTGGTGCAAGTCTGAGGAGATCCATAGGTGCAAAGGTGGCTTACCTGGAGCCACTTCGGGCACCTATCCTGCACTGGATACAGTGCAAGCTTCTTGGCTTGCCTGTTCCAGCGCTGGATGGAATTGCGCGCTAAGTTTCTTAAATAATATTGGCTTAAGATGACTTAGCCATGTCACATTTCTTAAATTCAATCACAATTATGAGGAAAAAACGTGTTTTTTCTTATAACATAAAACTAAAAGGACACATTTTGGTAAAATGTATACATCCGTTTCTCAAGCATAAAAGATATTTGAACATTCAAGATAATAATAAAAAAGGCAGAGGGGAATTGCTGTGTAACTGCCAAAGTAGAACCTGACTCAGGGCCCAATCCTATCCAGCTTTCCAGGGTCGGTGCAGCCACAATGCAACCCAAGGAAAGGGAACAAACATTGCCTTACTTGGAGGAGGCCTCCATGGCTGCCACCCTACCACCAGATGCAGTGCAAGCCCCAATGGCATGGCTGCACCAGTGCTGTAAAGTTGGATAGGATTTGACCCTCATTCATTTGATGGGAAAACAGTCAATTTACAGGAAAACACTGTTGGACTTCTCTCTATAGGGGCATATTTCACCATGTCTCAGAGCACAATCGTATTCTGACATTCCACTAGTACAGTGGTCGCTGCACTGGCCTAGAGTGTCGCAAATGTGCTATAAAGCACATTTGTGACTACTCTAGTGTAGGCAGCGCTGGTGGGAAGGCCTGCGCTGGCCCACCAGCAATAAATCCCAAGAACTCTAGCTGCCAGCAAAGGTAAGTGAAGCACTGAGTGATGCTGGGACTGGGAGAGGGTGGTGGGAGGGCATTCTGGAAGTGGGGAGGAGGTGTAATGGGGTGGAACAGGGGTGGAGAGAACAGAATTGGCAGAGTAGCCCTCTGCCATTTCTCTGCCGGTCTTACACAGAGCTATTACATGGAGTTACACCTGCTATTAGGTGCTGGATGGCTGTGGCGTTACTCAGCTTAAGGAGAAAAATATCCCCTTATTCCAAGGGGTCGTCCAGCGTACTCCAAAGCTGCAGAGGCCATGCAGCCCCATTGCACCAGTGTAGCTTAGGACTGGGCTGCCTGTGGCTGGTTGTTTTTTGTTTTTTTTGGTGATTTAAAGAACAGCATAATTCTAGAATAAATTCTGATCACTTGGCAAAGTGCATGTTGCTTTGTTTCCAACGAGACTTGGAAAGTAACTCTTCAGTTGCTTTCTATCATATTTCTAAAACCTTTGTTACATATGTTCATGAAGTACACTTGAAATCTTCCCTTCCTGTGGAATTGAACATGGGGCCAGGGAGACAAGAAGAAGCATAATTTCAAAGACATTAAAGGTACTTAGAACTTCTTCCATACTATTTCAGTTCTTTAACACGACACCATTTAGTGTCATCTTGTCTATGCTGAGTCTTTTACAAAATAGAAAGAATTGAGATTAAATGCTGTTTTTCCACTATTATTCTGGTTTTTTAAGCTTCTCTAAGTAATCTCCAGTTTTAATTAGACAGTTAAAACAGTACACGTTTCTTTGGTTACTTTGTACATGCATTTGTTTTTAATTTGAAATAAACAACAAAGACTATGTTTAAAGACCAGGGATACCTCTTTGTCTCTTTCAGAATGAACAGATGGAAAGATGGCAAATGAGATAATGACTGCTCTTTTGATAGTAAAAGTTCTGAGTAATTGCTTCTGAGCAAAAGAAAGCAAGAGCTTGGCATGGAAGAAAATAACCCAACATCATTTCCCTGACATTCCCTGCTACTCGGGGGAAGTGAGGAGTGCTTAACACTATAAGGGTGCAATCCTAACCCCTTATGTCAGTGCTTTCCAGCACTGGCATAGCGGTGCCAATGGGACATGTGCTGCATCCTGCAGTTGGATGTCACTCACAGAGGCCTTCTCAAAGTAAGGGAATGTTTGTTCCCTTACCTCGGAGCTGCATTGCCCTTATGTCAGTGCTGGGAAGCACTGACATAAGGGGTTAGGATTGTGCCCTAATTCACATCACTCCTATTCACATCACTTAAACAGTCATGTTACCAACCATATCACCAGGTAGATTGCAAGACCTGCAGTAAAAGGAGAATATATAATCATTTATCTCATGATTTTATAGCCTATTAGAATAAACATGGAGATCACAATCCAGCTGAAAGTTAGGCTGCAATCCTAACCTCGCTTTCTTGGGAGTAAGTTCCACTGAACAGAATAGGACTTAGAAGTAAGTAGTAGACCTGCTTAAGATTGTGCCCTTAGGCCCATTGAAATGAATGATGGGCAGCCCAATCCTGACCTGCCCGGAGCTGTGGGACCTGGTGGCTCCATAGAGGGCTCCCGTCGGATCCAGCGCCTCCCACGCGACCGGGGGAGGCTCCTAGGGAGAAGGGGACATTTGTCCCCTTCCCCCAAGTAAGGGAAGCAGCGACACAATGCAGCTACTCACTTTAGCGGCGACTGTTTGGTCACCGCTAAAGTGAATGCTCTCGTGTAGGGCGAGCAGCCCTGCCCAAGCCCCCTGGATCCTGCAGATCTCGGCTCTGTGGATCCGCCTCTCCCCTGGCCCCGGCCATGTCTCCCCCCTCCCCAGAACACCTCCCCCATGCCCCCCGACCACGCCTCCGTTCTGCAGCCCGGCGGTCACAGAGACCACTGAGCCACGGAACCTGGGCGCCCGCTGCGTGCTGGCTCAGCACCGGCCGGAGCTGAGCCAGCTCCAGCGGGAGCCCAGCGGTAAGCCCCACAAACATGCCTTATGATATGTTTGTGACTGTGGTCTGCACCGCGGAGGCCAACTGTGCCTCCAAGCATGGCCTTGAAGCATGGCCAACTGTGTTGGAATTGTGGCCAGTATCTCTAAAAATCTTAGACCAATGATGCACTGATGTAACTGAAGTCATTGCCCAGAATTGCTAATTGTGTGACATCTTTAAACTGAAAGGTGGAATATAAATATATAAACAATAACATTTCTACTGCTTCACAATACCGTCCTTTTAGCAAGACTGTATTTTAACTGGTCTCATGCTGTATTAGTCACCCTTATGTACCCCCCGCCCCGAGATTGATTGTTAAAATTTCATAATGTGTCTCAAAGGAAAAGTACATATGGTAGTATTTTGTCATGCTCATACACCAGAGTGTGCAATCATACATAAAGGTAGTGCCTCACTATTCACTGAGGTTCTGTTCCAGAACGGAACATATTGGTATCTATATTGGTATAGAAGCTGTATCGCATTCAGCCACTAGATGAATAATGGAATCTAGTGGAATGAAATTATAATTATTTAACAGCACAAAGGTGGGAAATTGGATTTTGGTGTGTTTTTTTTCTTGCTACAAGGCATTTAAAGGTGAACCTTGCCAGTATCAGTGGTGAGTCAAATCAGTGGACAGGAAGGTCCCACCTGTACTTAGATTAACGGAGATGCAACTATGCGCAATTTCAGGAGCCTGATAACTGGGGGCAGGAACAATAGAATGAGTTCACTAGCAGAATTAGCTATTATCTGGGGGGGGGGGAATATAATGGAAAAAGGAAGCAGAGAGGGCAGTGCAGTAAAGACTCTTAAGAATAACTATAATAATGTTATATCCTGCACAAAGAAAGAGAGATGCAATCAAATACCTCCTAGATAATTTTTTCTGACAAATGGGAATGAAGACTCTCTAGATGATTAGTTCTTTGGTCTTTTGACACACTGCCAGTTATAGCTGCTTATGTCCAAGATTATGGCTTTTTATGAACTTACATCTGATTGACCAGGTTTTCCACTGGGCAAGTTCTTTTAACGACTCAGAATTTTCTTTACGATGTCTGTAGGGAGATTGTTTTACCACAGGAATGAGATGTAGAACATTATCTGGGATAGATTAGTAGTTATAGGCAAGTTTCCCTAATGATTTTAGCTATTTGTTCAATCTCTTCCTTAGGAATCCTTAGATAAGCTTGCATCAATACTGGATTAGTGAGGTTCAGTTTCTTTGTCATAGTCTCATAGGAACGGAGCCATAATTTTCCTCATATTAATCCATGATGGAAATTTAGCACATTAGCAGATATTCTGTTATGCTGTCCTTGCCTGAAGCTAAAAGCTGGATCAGATAAAAATCCTATTACTCTAGCTGTTGCAGTAATCCTGATCCACATATTTCAAGAATCCTTTTCTAGTACCTGATATCTGCTATGAATTGCTGACAGTGTTCCATTGGATGCAACAGTCTTCCAGTGATGGAAGTTGCATTTCTCATGTCAATAGCAGTTTCCACTGGAGAGTATAATAACCAAATACAATGTCTGGGAGTGCAGTGGCAAGTTCAGCTGCCATTGTGCTCCATAGTGTAGCTCCACAGGGCTACACTATGGTCTGGTTGCAGGAACCAGACCTTTTATTTCCACTGACAACTAGGTTGTTGCAGGAACCAGACCTTTTATTTCCACTGACAACTAGGTTGTTGCAGGAACCAGACCTTTTATTTCCACTGACCCCTAGTGGTATCTCTATGAAGAAAAGGGCTTCCTATGTCCAGCATCTGAGGGCTCTGCTGACATTATCATCTGTTGAGTGCTGGTTTAAAGCAATGCTTATCATACAGAGAACACCTTAACTACATTGTCAGTAAAAATTCACTTACTCTACATGGGTCAAATGAACACAATTTCAGAAAAAAGAAAGTACCAGCACACCTATCCCCTTTCAAATTATTCTGTTTTCTAAATGTTTGGTTGTGTATAAATGTTTTAACAAATTCTATGAAACAGTAGTTATGGCAGCTTGCACAATCTATTGGAACGTTCTCCTGAAGAAGCCTAATAACTGTGTTTTTTGTACCGCTCCAGTTCATTTCAATGGGGTTTGCCCGGAATATGTTCATGGTAACTGTTGCTTTGCCACACATGTATAACTATGAAAGTAGTTTAATGTCCTACTGCAAAAAAATATTAAAGCAAACTATAATACAGTAATTTTTCCTTGGAGACTGCTGAGTTCAAGTTGTATTTTGCTCCTCCACTCTCCTGAATTTTTTTTCTGTGTAACTCACCCATTCTCAAACTCCATTCAAAGGTAAGCTAATTGTTCTTGTATACATTGTAATTAAAACATAATTTAAATTAATAACACATTTGAAAATATTTTCTCCTATTCTGTACTTTCTTAGAGTTATGCATATATGTATATATTTAATATTATGCACACATAATGTGTGTGTTTCTATATGTATGTAGAAAGATGTATATATTATTTTCTCTGGCCCTCCATAAGACCACTCTGGTCCTCCATAAAACCCAAGACTGTTGCCCTGGCAGCTGAAAGTCTGGGGACCCATTCTTTACATATCGTAATGTAATAATGTAGTATATATCATTCAGTGTAACTGACCTCTTTTTTGTAGGAATGACTTTGGCCTTTAAGCCATTTCTGCTCAACAATGCATATATGCAACAGAGACAAAATGTATACACCTGTGGGCCGGGCAAAAATGGATTAATTCTGCTTTGCTGTTATAAATTTCTGGTTCTTAACTTTGAAAATTCAGTGCCCTGTGGTGCAGTGTTTCTTGAATTATCATTTCAGTGACTTTAATTTTTTGAATATGTTATATATGTACCCAGGTTTGCTTTATATTTCACTTAAACGCTTGCAAGAAATCAAGTTGGCAGTAGAAGAGCTGTGCAAAATTTAAACCAATAATTTTGTGTAATGCAGGCAATATGCTCCTCTCTGCGTATTAGCTATATTTGTACTCTAGTACTGTATTTCAGTAGGTCTGCAGCTGAAATGTATTAGAATGTATGATAATTAATTACAATAGTAATTTAAAGTCTGGATCCAAGAATGTGTGAAAAGTGCCTCAGAATTTTTTACTCATCCTTAATTCTCTGTGTTTATACTCCAACACTCTGCACCACTATTCATATGTATTTATTTTTATATTGCTCTTCTTCCAATGAGCTCAGGGTGGTATACATGGTTTCTTACCTCCTTTTGTCCTCACAAGAACCCTGTGAAGTAGGCTAGGCTGCATGATAGTGATTAGTCCACGGTCACCCAGGAAATTTCATGGTTGAGTGGGCATTTGACCCTGAATTTATCCAAATCCCGAATCACTACAATTAATACAGAATGGTATACAATGTTTTCTTGCTGCAGTGTTTTCAGGAGTTCCCACTGCACAGCTCTGAAATTTCCTTTTCTTGAGGCCTGTGTTGTAAAATAGTAAGGGTCTGAATAGTGATTGCAGTTGATGTCGCTTGTGCTTGCTCTCTGCGAAATAACCAGGATTTTTTTCTTTTAATAAAAGAATTATGGGCAACTGCGTTTGACAAACCTGTCACTTCCTCAATCTGGTATTTGAGTTTAATTGGACCAAGAGATTTCATTAAGCCAAAACGAAATTCTTCACTTTAAGAACTGCCAAGTGAGGAAAGTGATTTGAATACAAATTGCTATGTGATTTTTGCTGTGTGTTGTGTTCTATCTATAGCAACATGAGCCTCCTGTTCTCTGTTTGATTCTGTCAGAAGTAAAGGATTGTGCTGCTAGTTAAACATTGATAGTTGGCATGCTTCTTATGGTTGAGACTGATCTACAACATGAAATGGTACGCCCTGATAAGTGTTGTTTTGTGTTAACGGGAGAGCAGGATAGTCAATGAGAGGAAGCATAATACGAAAATGAGTTTGAATGCAGCTGTTTTTGCTATTCACAATTCCTCTTGTCTCTGCATTTTGCTTTACAAGCTCTTTCTGAAATGAAAAGCAGGTACTGTAGTAGCAAAACAAAGTAGCCAGGGACTGTTTCTTAAGATTTAGCAATATAGGAAACAGCAGGGCTAAACCTTTTTCTTACATATTTCTATGCAAGTTGCTTTTGAATTCTTTAACTAACTTCAGCTCGGCTCATGAACTTTCTGGGTCACATTGCTATCTCTGGGTCTCTCTTCACTAAAATAAAGATCTACTCCTCACAATCATTTAGAAAAGTTTTGTGTCAGACACTGACCTCTGTCCAACTTTAGTTGCACTTCATCCTGATTCAAACAAAGCCTCAAGTACATGCCCAACTCCTTCCCTCTGCTTCTGCATGTGCAGATAAAGGTATAGTATTCTCCCTTTGGCTTGTAATAAATAACAGTTCCCTGTTGTTGTGAATTAGGGGAACCAAACCACAGTTTGGTAAAATAAACCAGGATCAAACTGTGGTTTTAGATACTATTTATCTACCTGTCATCTCAAGATAATAATAAAAAAGGCAGAGGGGAATTGCTGTGTAACTACCAAAGTAGAACCTGACTCATGTTCTGTAGCCTGCAGTGTTTCTATGTCATCTGTCAAGTTTTCAGAATTGTAATTTCAAAGTCATTGGTAAGTAAGTCACTTGCTGTTCCCAAACAATCATTCTGTTCTGATTGGTGATTGAAAAGATCATGCCATCTGGTCTGTTGAAAGTGTTTGAAATCCTTTCTTTTCTGGGTCTTCCTCTGATAATCCTCCAGTTCTTAAAGGACCCTCCTGAAATTTAAAGAATGAACTAGTGCAGTGCTTTCCAATCTCCTACAAGGGAGTTGGGAGCATTGTGTGTGTAGGGGAGGGGCTATACAGCAACACGATCCCTAGGATAGCGCTGCTATTGGGAGGGAGAGCTTTTTTAAAAAACACTTACCTGAAAGAGTGCCGGCCTTCAAGATGTTTGGGGAGCCTTGAAGACACCTCTGCAGGGCACCCCAAGCCTCCACGTAGCATGGTCACTGGCCCAGCAGTAAGCCTCGCAGACGTGCCTTACGGCATGTTTGCGACAATGTGTGCTAGCAGGAAGCCAGCGCACCAAGTTCAGGATTGGGCTCTGCATCACTTTCCATAACCACAACACACTTGTTTAATTAGCAGAGATAGCAGCTTCTGTTGAACTTCCTGCCAAGTTCCTGATTTTTTCAGCCATTTGAGACGAATTCTGTCCATTTGCTACTTGGAGGAAAAGCAGGTATTTTCTATTGTAAACTTGACATGCACTAAAGCATCTCTGGGTCTTGGTGCCAGGGTAGCAGGATGTTTGTTTACCATAGCAAGTCATATGGATACATTCTGATAAATGCATGTGTTGCTGTCTGAACCTAGACAATTCTAAAATTCTATGTTCTACCTACCTCTGCTACATGACAGAATGAGCTGCAAGTTTACAGTCATCATGAAATTCAAACATCTCCTTCTCTAATTGTCCTGAAAGGAACAGTAGTAGGTTCTATATGTTATCGTGACTTGTTCTGTGTGGCTGATTGTATGAAAACAAGCCAATATCCGAAGTTCAAACATGCCAGTTCTTTCTTTCTTTCTTTCTTTATTACATTTTTATACCGCCCCTCCTCCAAAGAGCTCAGGGCGGTGTACACGACTGCTCCCCTCCTTTTGTCCTCACAACAACCCTGTGAGGTAGGTGAGGCTGAGAGAAAGTGACTGGCCCAAGGTCACCCAGGAAGCTTTGTGGCTATGGGGGGATTTGAACCTGGATCTTCCAGGCCTGAGTCCACCTCCCAAATCACTACACCACCCTGGCTCTCTTTATTCTGAAGTTGCTGAGTTTTTCAGATAGCAATGAAACCATTATTTTAAAAATCACTGAATGTGCATTTAAATTAATTTCACTGACATGTTGTACAGAGAGACCTGGTCCTACTGACCAATTGATGAACTTTCCTGAAGGAGTTAAGGGTGGGCTCCATTCTTGAGGCTGGTCACAGACCTCATGATTTTCATAGGATACTCCTACATTATCTTCATACAGTGGATTTGTCATAGAAACAAAAACACGAAAAGATTCTACCTATAAAAGTGCATGTGTGCCATATTCCCTTGTCTATTTGTGGAACAGTTTTCAGTGAAGGCAGAATTTGGTGTAGAAACTGAAGTCTGACTTCAAGACAGCTTTCCTGTTTAACATTTCAGTCTTTAAAAGTCCTTCTATGTTCAGCAAAGTTAATTCAAAGCAAGCTCATCTGGTTTTCCCTCCTTATACTCATGAAAGCTGACTTATGTATCAATCCAGTAGCTCATTTGGGCTCATATAGCAGCCTCTTTCTTTCTGCTTTTGTCTTTATGGCATTGTGCACTCACTAAATTTGGGAGCAGGGAAAGAAGAGAGACTATTGAAGCAGCAGTCAGGCAACTCAGATCTATGAAGCTGAAGACCAGAATGAAATAATCAAGACAGGTGTCTTTTCTGATGGTTGTAGTTTGGAGGGCTTTATTCCTGAAAAGGCACGGAGGAGCTTACCGGGAATGATTCTGTTATCTCCATAACAGCACTGTTTGCTAGGACTGTCTTTTATGGAGGCTTCTGTACTGAAGCAGATTGCTTTGTCCTCCAGAACAAAGTATGGGCACTTGGATTTTATGCTGTACTCAAACTCTCCTATTGCCACCCATGAATTTTAAGTAGCATTATTTTTGTCTTCAAGACCCAGGTTCAATCTTGGGTTTGTCGATGCCCAGGATAGGTATGGGTAATAGAATTCCAGCAGCCAGGCAGCAAATGGTGTGCATCATGTCTCCCTTCTAATCTTGCATTCTTGTATTACAGGTCGGGTTTCCTTCTTCACTTCTGGCTCAGAGAACCTTCATCGTGTGGAAAAGGTCCAGTGGGGCACTCGCTATGCCATCACCATTTCTTTCACCTGCAATCCTGACCATGGAATTGGGGATCCAGTTTTAACGTAACAGGACAGGTGGCCAAGTGGACTGGCAAGAGACATTCTGTGTGGGAGTGGAAAACAAGATTAATTTTCCATGCAACTTCAGCCCCATTGGCTCTTCTAAACATAATTTAATATTAAAGGCAGATGCTTTCACACACTGACATCCCTCTAAGTGTCGCAAACAGTGCCTTAAAGACCATCTTTCTAAGTTTCCTGTATCAAGTCTGCTTTTATTAAGGCAGTTGTCAAAAAGAGATGTATTTTTGCAGCATATAAAGGCACTTTGGAATTTGAAGACTGCAGAACAAGACCTATAGGGTGTCATTGCTCTAATAAAAGAGACCAAATATAGTCACTCTAGATATTCCCTTCAGTTGTTTCCAAAATGACAGAGTACCCATAAAACGCATTACTTTTTATGGGTAGATGAACACTCAGGAACGTATTGTGAAAGAGGATCAGAGCACTCTAGTAATATTTCTATGCCTTGCTCCCCATTCCACCCTTGCTTATTCTTTCTGCTGTGTTTGTAAATTCTAAGGGAAAAAACCCCCTTTCCCATTCATAATCCTAACATTTGTACATTTTACACAAACCAGATTATTATATTTTCAAACTGTGTATGCACAACAAGTCTTGAAAACCATGTGGATGTTATCTGTGTATCAGGTATTGCTTTTGATGCCCTCATTGCAGTATAAGTTCTCCTTTAAACAACACATGTGCTTTGACTACTGGAGTCGAATGCAGTTTTTGTATAAACTATATAGCCATTGAGACTGGATTCATATGGTCAGATAAGAAGAGAGTGTTGAAGATCAATAAAACTACTGAATTTAATGGTGTGGCAGCATCTATAATCCTGGGATTGCCATAGCAATAGCAAGCCTGTGTGCTTGCAAAAAAACCGTGTCTGCTTTGACTCTGAGCTCAATTTTTCATTTTGCACCTTTTAGATTTAAAATATTCCAGTGATCTCAGGGTCTATTAAAGCTTTCTTTAGAATGAACTCTTTAACTTTATTGCATTGGCTATGCATTGCACAAGACAAGTCTGAAACATCAACAAGGAATCAAGATTTCATCACAAGACAATGGAATTGGCTACACATAAGGAAAAGTTCAAAAATAAAACGTAATTAGAATGGAAATTAAAGGCTCAGTAGCCAAGATCACTACAGGTCTTGAAATATTTTAAGAAGCACTGTGTTAGACTTGGGCAAAGAACATACATATTACACAGAATTTCTTTAGGTCAACATGTAAATGTTTACAGTTGTGAAAAATGTTAACCAAGTTTATGCTATAAACTGACATCTCTTTGCATCCTGCCACCACAATGGAGGACCAGCATAGGGGACAGAATAGAACCCTCTAGCACCCCACTCTGTAAAATCAGGGTGCTGAGCAGGCCAGCATCACCATCTGGGACTTGTCAGCCAAGAAGGAACAAAACCACTGCAAAACAGTGCCCCAAGCCCCAACTCCACCAACTATCCCGGAAAGATACCATGGTCCAGTGTTTCTCAAACTGTGGGTCAGGGCCCACTAGGTGGGTCCCCATTCATTTCAATATTTTATTTTTGATATATTAGACTTGATGCTCCCATGGTATGTGACTGCATTCGGGGAAATGTTACGGACCGGTACTTTGAACAAGCTACTATGTATATTCTTTTAACAATGATAGTCAATGGGACTTATTCCTGGGTAAGTATAGGTAGGATTGCAGTTTAGGATTGTGAAAAATGTTCTTGCTTGATAACATCACTTCCGGTCATGACATCACTTCCCGTGGGTCCTGACAGATTCTCATTCTAAAAAGTGTTTCCCGGTGCTAAATGTGTGAGAACCATTGCCATGGTCAATGGTATTGAAAGCCACTGAGAAATCCAGCAGGACCACATTCCCCCTATCTAGTCCTTTGTGAAGTTCATAAAACAGGCAATCAAGGCTGTCTCTGTTCCAAAACCCAGCCTGAAGCCAAATTGAGAGAAGTCCAGATAATGTCTCTTCTAGGATCCCCTAGAGCAAGGGTGTCCAGAGTTTTTGGCAGGAGGGCCACATCGTCTCTCTGACACTGTGTCAGGGGGGGGCGGGGGAAAGGAGAATTAATTTACATTTAAATTTGAATAAATTTACATAAGTTTACATAAATGAATATATTAAAGATGAACTTGTATGAATGAATGAAGGTCTTGAAATAGCTCAAGGCCTATAAAAGGCCTTGCACAAAGCAAGGCTGGCCTTTCCTTTGCTGCTGCTACTGCATCACAGACATGAAACAACAAGCAGTGGAGGGAGCCCTCATCCCACAGCTCATGCAAAAGGTCAAACAGTCGCCCTCGCACTGAGAGCAGTTGCGTCAGGCCAGTGTGGGCTCCAACAAATCTCCAGAGGCTCATTGGAGACTGGGCTCCCTGAGGGCCGCATTGAGAGGCCTCAAGGGCCGCAAGTGGCCCCCGGGTCGGGGTTTTGGCACCCCTGCCCTAGAGCTAAGATGCCGCTCCCATTACCTTATCCAAATGGGTTGATAATTGTTTAAATTGGTGGAATCCAGAGATGGCTTTTCCAGGAGGGGGTGCACAATTCAGCATGCTAGGCATCACCCCCTCCTACAAAGATGAAATCACCCGTAGTTCCACCCAATTGGCCAAACCAGCCTGGGCAGCTTGTATTATCCAAGCTGGGTCAAAGATCCAGTGGACAGGAACACACAATCAGGAAGAAGAGCACACCTGGAACTTTTTCAAGTTCAGAAGTTGACATTCTAACAACTAGTTGACAGGTGTGTGCAGAGAACGGGGTAACTGAAACAGCGGATACAGGATCAGTGATTTCAGGGGGATGCCTATAATTTTTTTCAACCAAAACACAAGTGAGCTGTAAAAAAGGTTGCCATATTTCCCATTTATCAAATGCAAGAAGTTTAATCTGCATATTATGCAAATCGAGTGGCAGGTTGGGAAAGTTAAGCATCACTCCACTCTATATCTATTACAAATTGCCCCTTCCCAATGCCCATTTGCCACAAGGAATTAATCCATTAAGACTTTTGTCGGGCACTGTTGCAAATAATGTGTATGAATTCTTTTATTAAAACATTTCTTCTCTGCCTTTTGCTATAACATGACCTCAGGGCAGTTTGTAATAACAGCATGTAGTGGAATCCCAAGGCGCAATAAAACCTCTTCCAAAAAAGTCTGACAGCCCAATCCTATGCAAGTCTACTCAGAAATAATTCCCACTGAGATCAATGGGACTTATTCCAGGTAAACCTTTCATGTACAGGATTGCAGACAAAGTCAGTATGATGTAACTCACTGCCTAACTGTGGCATCCTTTGTAATATGTTCTTCCTCTTAAGTTTAGCAATTCCTTACTACTGTATAATCCCTTCTGTGTGCAGTCTGGTGCAATCACTTTTCAATCGCACTCTGATTCTGAGAGACGCTTCATTTCACAGATTAAAAAAAGGGTCATGCTTGCAATACTCATGTTCTTATAACTAACTTTACAAGACCCACTTCCTCCACTATTATATATTTTTGAAGGCCTTCCTGGCTGTTCATTTTCCCTGCAAAAGTCTGTCCTCCACAGATTTAAAACAAATGTTTTTTTGTTAGAGAAATACTATAAAAATATCACTATCCTATATCTTGTCAACAGTTCAAAATATGCCACAGCAGCTGCAGTGTGTGAAATAGTAGGATGTGCATAGCATGCCCCTTGCTGTACAGATACCTGTATTTCATAGAATCATAGAGTTGGAAGGGACTTAAAAGGTCATCTAGTCAATCCCCTTCCTGTAGCAGGAAATCTTCCTATATCCTTTCCAGCAGGTGCTTGTTGAGCCTCTACCTGAGGAACTCCAGTGAGGGAGAATCCTCCACCTCCCTCAGCAACCTGTTTCACTGCCAAACAGCCCTTACTGTCAGGATTTTTTTCCTGATATCCAATCAAAATCTCTTCTCTTGTACCCATTGGATCTAGTTCTACTTTCAGAGGCAGATGAGAACAAATTTGTCCCTTCTTCCCTATGACTGCCCTTCAGGTATTGGAAGAGCACTACATTACCTCCTCTCAGCCTTCTCTTCTCCAAGCTAAACATACCAAGTTCCCACAACCTTTCCTCTTTTGACTTGTTCTCTAGCCCTCTGATTATCCTCATCGCTCTCCTCTGAACCCACTCCAGTTCAGTTGCATCTTTCTTAAAGTGAGAAGCCCAGAATTGGACACAGTACTCCAGGTGAGGTCTAACCAATGCAGAGTAAAGTGGAACCACAGTATCTCACAAATTGAAAGCTACGGTTCTATTAATGCAGGGTAAAATTGTATTTGCCTTCTTTGCAGCTGCATCACACTGCTGACTTATGCTCCTGATCCACTACAACTCCAAGATTCCTCTCACATGTTGTGCTGCCAAGTCAGGTATCTCCCATTCTATAACGCATCTTTGGTTATTTTTGCTTAAGTGCAGAATTTACTTATAAAAGTACTAGGCAGAGTGCATTCATTGCCACTCAGGCTGCCATTCTGTGCATACTTACAAGGAAGTAAATCCCATTGTCACCTACTTGTGATACTCCAGCCTCCAATTTCCCAACATGGCCCACCAATTGCCTTTGGAAAGCACACAAGCAAGAGATAAAAGCAAATCCCTCTCCCATCTTGGTTCCCCAGCTACTGGTGTTCAGAGACATATTGCCTAGGATCCAAGAGGTTGAATGCAGCCAACAATGAAGAAGCCAGTGATAGCCCTGTGTGAATTTCAAAATCATCTCTAAGAGCATCTATAAAAATAAGTGATCACATAGGGATTCAATTAATCTAAGGTACAAATCCTGTGGTGTCAGTAACAGCATCTTAGTGTATAAAAATGATCCTAAACCTTCCTCATCCCTACTCTCTTCACATTGCACATGTCCTGAGGAGAGACTGAAGCACTTGTGAAACACAGCCTCCTAAAACTTCACTTACTACCTCTCAGGAGATAGTACTTGCTTTACAAATGTCAGTGTTGAGGCCTGCAACTTTGAAAACGGGATGCTTTTGGAATACTCCCTGCAGACCTGACACAGATGTCAAGATAATAACCACTGAGAGATTGTGATGCAAGTTCAGGAAGTTAAAGCTGTATCTTCTCTCTGATCAAGCTGACTGCCCTTCCATAAAAAAATGTATATGGATCCACTTTTGTTGCAAGCCAAGAGAAAGTTTTTGACAGGGCTGTGAGCTTTTCATCAAAAGAACCAAGCTGAAGAGCTCAGAGAAGCCATGAACAGGCTGGCTGCAGTCACTCACCATCTGAGAGTGTATCTTCAACACTGGTCAATAAGACCAGTGAGTCCAGCTCCTCAACGGATAAGCAGGACTCTGACTCTCAGATATAAAAGGTTACCCTACCACTTAAAGGAATAGTTCAATTTAGTCTGAAGACCTTTCTTAAGTCCAGTTTTGGAAGCCAAGGAATTGGCTCTGCAAACATGGTTCAGTGCTCCCACCTTGTCAGAAGAACCTCTAAGCTCTTATGCTGGGATCTGAGAGACTGCAAATGATGACTCTGTAACCTTCCACTATTTCGGCACAACCAATTAGAGAGTTGCAGGAACATACATACATAAGACCTTTATTGGCATAGAAGCAGGAACACTTCTCCCCTTATAATGGAGAACTATTTTTGCTCCAGCAACCCTCTGCCAGTCAACAAAGGGACCACCTCCTATTCCAATATACCATAGATTTGTTGCATGAAAATATATTCAATGACAGTTGAATATTTTCCTCTGTAACTGATGGGAACAAAAACAAGAACAAAACCTGTGACCTGTTTTGTGCCTTTGACATTGATTTCATATGCAGAAATCAGCAGGTGAAGCTTTTGACAATAGTTAAACACTGTCACCTGTTAATGTTTGCACATCAACATGTTGCTAAAGGCACAACAACCCTCAGAGAAGCTAGTAATCCTAGTAATTTGTATAACGTTTCTGAGTACAGAGACATGGGGCGGAAACTTTTCTCGTGCAGTGTTTCCCAACCAGTGCTATTCATACCGCCAGTTGCACTTGAGGTGGTATCCGGTGGTATGCGTGGGACCTCCAGACCTCCACCGCCTTGCAACAAGATCAGCAATGCAATGTGACAGGCAGCAGTAGGAGGCTAAGTTCAGCAGGCAGAGCTCCAATGTGCCAGCTCAAAAAAGCCCTCCCATCTGCCCTGAGCTCAGTTATCCTTTGTACCTGATCAACACAGAAAAACAAAAAAGAGCTCTGAGAAGTCTTCCTGCTGCTGTCTCAGCTTTCATTTGGATGCTTTGCCTCTTCTGATGAATGCTCTGGTTTTCCTCTTTTTGTCTACTTTTCCTTATTTCTAGACATTTCTAGCCTCTTTCGAGAAGCTTCTGGGATGCTGTAGCCTCCCAGACAGACTGCCTGATATCCTAAACACAAGAGCCACCTCTGGATGCTCCTCTGAAGTTCTCTCTTTGAAATGCCATTCACAAAAAGTCACATGTGCAGAATGTGGACTAATCTGTTTCCCCATAGGCAATAGCTTCCAGCCAACCCTTTTACTGAGATTGGCATGTGCCCACCAGTTGGGCAGCCAAGTCTACCTGTCTAGATAAATGGGTGGGATGGAGTGGTCAGGTGGTTTCTCCTTCTCAAGTCTAGGTTTCTTAAGATCAAGCACAAGGACGCTTGAGTCTGTTTTGCCAGGTCTTCTGTTAGAACTATCTGTGACATCACAGAAGGCACACCAACTTACTCTCCTGTAAGTGCAGAAGGTGTTTGTTCCTGGAATAACAAAAGTACTTAGCAATAGAAACTGTACTTCTAGCTAGATGCATTTTTAGGGAATTAATTTTTTTTTTTGCTTGCTCTTTCCATTTCAAGCCTGCCTACTAAATTTATCATGTGTAAGGAAGCCTTGGAATGTTATGTGCTTTTCTCTTAGGGAGCTATCTGGCTCTTCTTGCTGGGCATTAGTAGTTACTGCATCAAATTGTGTCATGCTTTCTCTCTGTTGCCATCCAGTCAAGTCCAGGCCCTTTCCCCTAGCTTGCTAGTTGTAATTCTCACCATCCATTTCCCATTTTAATTCCTTTTTCTTTTGGAGTTTTATTAAACTCGTCATATTTTGACACTTCATCTGCCTAGAGCAAAATGGTAATTGAGTGGGTTGTCTCTAGAACAATTTGTTCAATAGTTCAAATTGAAATGAAAGTTGGTTTTAAATAACTCCTGATGGTCTTTGGGAGGGTCTTTCTCAGATCGCCCCCTCTCTGCCTGGTCCACCCTCTCTGCCTAGAATGTTGGCAGCAGATGTATCTGCCAGCTTCTTCCTCCATTTAGTCATTGACCCAGGAAATTGGTGAAGGCAGAGAACAGAACAGGATGCACTGAGTTCTATCCACTAGAAACCACTCCCTTTAGACAGCCTTTGGCTTCCCTAACACCTCTCTTCTTTGCCACTCTGGGGTCCCCCATCTAATGATACTATCATCCTGTTCCAAGGGCATTAAAATGGACAAGACATGCCATGTAATGTTCTGCAAGTTTACTCAGAAGTGAGTGCCAATGAATTCCATAGGGCTTGCTCTTAAGTATTGTAGCCTTAGCAGTCTCTCAAGCATCTGATTCAGATGGTAATCAGCACTCCAAGTCTGCTGCAATTCCTGTGTCCCATGTGATGCCAGCTTTGAAGCATCATGCAAGTCATTAAAAATGTACCGTGGGCCCTTCAAATATGTATAGGGAACTTTATTTTAAAGCAGAGGGGGGAAAAGCAAAACAAACATTTTTTTTAAAAAGCATCAGCAGAAACAGCATATTTAAAAGTGTTCTTTGCATGTGCAGATAAAAACACTGTAAATACTCTGAAGGAGTCTGTTCTCTTTTTTAGACTGATCATAGAAAAGCTGCGCTATTAGCAATAAAGGTACTAGCTGAGAAACTAGTTCCTGTGAAGAAACATAAAAAAGGAATAAACATCCAAGAGATCAGATGTGGGTGTGCATGTATACCTACCTCACATTCCTTAACGCATGATGCATTCCCTACGTGGAAAAATGCAGGTACTGAAAAATACCTATATGAACACAATCATATAAGAAGTTTTCACATGTGTCTATTTTCCACAGGTACACAAGGCTTACCTTTGGCAGGGGGACCCCAATCATGAACATGCAGCAAAGTATACAAATGCATGATCTTCACACGAGACAGTGAACACTGCAGTAGACAGTGCCTGTAAAATATCTTGTGCGCAGTGGCCCTGACAAGCAAATTATCCCTTTTTAGGCAGGGCTACTCTCAGCAACCAAGACAGCTAAGGACTGATTCATATGTTATGGAAGCTACCAAAAGCAAGCCCCAGGAAAGTTGCTCTGTTATCTTCCTTGACTGTCATAATGTAAGAGGCCCAAAATAATTGAGAAGAAAAAGATTGCAGCCAGGTTTCCTATTTCCCATGCTGCCTTTCAGTATAGAAATTCAGCAGGAGAGTAGACATTTTATTGCCACCTGCCATCAGGGGAGAAGAATCTCAGTCAGTGCCTCCCAGCATCCAGTAAGAGAGGCACAGCAGCATGGGGTCAGCTGCAGATGGTAACTCAACTTCTAGCTTCAGTACTGCAGTTAGCAGCAGAGTACTGAATGAACTAAAGAGGAAGAAAATGTAACACTATCATTATCCCCTTTTAATTAAACATGCTTTCCAAAGGAAGGAGGGGTCAAAGAGAAAGTTGGGTTGGGGTAAAGAAACTGTGAAGAGATATTTACTAGCACATAAATATGTACTCATACATAAATCTGTATTTTTTAAAAGTCTATCCTGCACTTCTCCGGAGATCCAGTATACTAGTGACATTAAGAAAGTGGAGAGGAAAGGATGCTGGAGGTACTTGAGGTATTGAGCCATATAGTCAAGATGTCACGGAGTTACAGGCTCCTAGATGTTTAAGAATTGTCCCACTTATGGCTTCTCTCATCACCATAGCAGTATCATCTTTCATCCATAAAGATGAAACTTTTCATAAAGATGAAACTCAAGTTCTGGAAACTCTCGAGAATAATGAAACTCAACCTGTATATAGAATTGTGCCCTAAGGCTGCAATGTTATGTGCACTTACCTGTGAGTAACTCCCATTGACTGAAAAGGGGCTTTCTGCCTAGTAATATGCTTCAGGCTGAGGCTGAAGAGTTGGACCTAAATGCACTTAATGAGTCCTGAGTGAGCAAACTAAGGGCCCAATCCTATTCAATTTTCCAGTGCAGGTGCTGCTGTGCCAATGGGGCATGCACTGCATCCTATGGTGGGGAGGCAGTCACAGAGGCCTTCTCAAGGTATGGCAACATTCATTCCCTTACCTTGCGGTTGCATTGCAACTGGAAAGTTGGATAGGATTGGGCCCTCTGGCTGCTATCCTATCTGCACTTACCTGGGAGTAAGCCCTATTGACTATATTGGAACTTACTTCTGAGTAGACATGCATAGGATTGGGTTGTTAGACTTGACTTCAGAACTGAGAGCCCAGTCGTGTGCATGTCTATTCAGAAGTCCCATGATAATCAATGAGACTTACTTCCAGGAAAGAGTGGATAGGATTGCAGCCTGATACCATTGGATGTGATGCCAGCCTGCAATCCTAAGTGCATTTACTTGGAAGTAAGCGCTTACTCTCAACTCCTTAGGGTTGGCTCTGAAGATATGAGCCCTTTACTGAGCATCCCTTGTACACACTCCAGACAGTCTGTCCTTGCCCAGGCCACTTGCCCAGCAAAGTGTGCCAAGGATTGCAGCCTTAGACGTGATGCCAGCCTGCAATCCTGTGCACGTTTCCCTGGAAGTAAGGGCTTACTCTCGACCAGTTAGGGCTGGCTCCGAGGGCAGGAGCCCTTCTCTGAGCACGCTTTGTGCCTTACCTTGCCCGGGGCCCACCGGACCCGGGAGCCGCGTGGCGGCTGCTTCTCCCCGCAGCGTGGGCAGGCTCAGGCCCTCGCAGGGGGTGCCGGAGGAGGCGGGCGGCCGCCAGGAGCCGCGCTTGCGGAGGGAGGAGGCGAAGCGGTGGAGGCTGCCCCGCCGGCGGCGCAGGTGCTCGCGGTAGGCGCTGGTGAGCAGCGTGTAGAGGAAGGGGTCGACGCAGCTGTTGCCGTAGGTGAGGCCGGTGACCAGGTAGTTGATGTACTTCTCGACGGGGCGCGGCAGGCCGAGCGGCGCGCGGTAGAGGCGGAGCAGCTGCCAGACCCAGAAGGGCAGGAAGCAGGCCCAGAAGACGAGCACGATGGCCAGGACGAGGCCCAGCACCCTGCGGCGCGGGCTCGGGCGCTGGCGGCGGGGCGCCCTGTGGCGCGCGTCCAGGTAGGCGGCGGCCAGGCGCGCGTAGAGGCCGCCGATGAGCAGGCCGGGCGCCAGGATGCTGGTGCAGAAGAGCGCGGTCAGGTAGCGTCGGTAGGCGGCGGGGCTCCAGGTGGGCGCGCAGAGGCGCTTGCCGTCGGGGCGGCGGCGGAGGCTGACCATCAGCATCATGGGCAGCGCCAGCAGCAGCGAGAGCGCCCAGACGGCGGCGGCCGAGGCTCTGCGACGGCGGCGGCGGCGGCTGCGGGCGGCGAGCGGGCGGGCGACGGCCAGGCAGCGCTCGGCGCACAGCAGGGTGAGCGTGAAGATGCTGGCGTGCATGGTGAGCAGGTCCAGGCTCAGCAGCACGCGGCAGCCCAGCGCACCGAAGTGCCAGTCCTGCGCCACCGACGTGCCCACCACGAAGGGCACCGAGCACAGGTACAGCAGGTCGGCCAGCGCCAGGCTCGCCAGCGGGCCCGCCAGCGGCGCCCCCCCGACGCCGCCCGCCGCGCGGTCCCAGCGCCACAGCAGCGCCAGCGTGTACGCGTTGCCCGCCACGCCCGCCACACACATCGCCGACAGCACCGCGCCGAACGCCCACGCCGCCGCCGCCGACCCGTCGTCCGGCGCGGCGCTCGCGTTGCGCTCCATGCCGGCCCGCTTGGCCGCGCTCCGGGCAGCCCAGCCTCGCGCCGTCCCGGGGACAGTGGCGCTCGCTCGCCCGCTCGTCCGTCGGCGCCGCTCCACCCGAGGCGGCGCCCACAGGGAGCGCAGTCGGGGCTGAGCCTGCGGGAGGCGGGGGACGGCGCTTCGGGGGCTGAGCAGCGCTCAGGAGGCTCCCGCTGCTGCTGCAGGCGCCGTCAAGCCGGCCCACTGGAAGGCGCCTTTGTGGGCTTGCGTTGCGCCTCCACCTGCGTGAATGCAGAGCTTCCTCGCTTTTGCCTTCCCCGACAGGCTTTTGGGTCAGGTTACGGATCGGGGTGCCTTAAACTAGGGCATCATCCTATGCACGTCTACTCAGAAGTAAGTTCTGCTGTGTTCAGTGGGGCTTACTCCCAGGTCATTGCAGCCTTAACTTTCCAGGGCTGATACAGCCGTGCCAATGGGGCGTGAGCTCGGTCCTGTGTTGGGGGGGGGGGCAGTCACAAAGGTCTTCTCAAGGTAAAGGAATGTTTGTTCCCTTACCTCGCGGCTGCGTTGCAGTTGCATCTGCACTGGAAAGTTGGGCAGGATTGGGCCCTTAGGCCCCCCCTCCCAGCATGGCTTAATCCAGCCCTGGTGGACACAGGATTGCAGACTTCAGTGCCCAACAACTGGTGCTAGAATGCCACACCCCAGGCTGGGGCTAGTCAGTGGCATAGCTAGAAGAAGGCGGGGGACAGGCTGCTTCAGGTGCCACCCTCGGAGTGGGGTATGTGGTGTGACACCACTAGGCAGTGGAGTACCTCCCATTCATGCTATGGGGCAAATGCCCCAGACGCAGGGCCTTGCGTGCCATTAGGATCCCACGGAAGCCTCTCTAAGGCTCCCAGCAGGGTCGGAAACTGCTTCTGCTGTTCCAGAAGCACAGTTTAAAGCATCGGGGAGCCTTCAGTAGGCTTCCCCGAAGCATCCTAGAGTCACAGGAGGTACCGTGTGCTCTAGGTAAGTGGGGGGGAATTTGCATAGCAGGGCAGCAACATCGGGGGGGGGGGCGTGCTATCCTGGACCTTTGCCCTGGGGCGCAGAGCTGGGAAGGTCTACCACTGCCACTGGGATGACCAGACATCTTCTTTTTCCAGGATATGTCGTCTTTTTTAGCCTCACGTCCTGGAAAAGAACTTAAATGTCCTCCTTTTCCCTCTCAGCAGGCAACGCAGAACCTTCTAATTCATAAATTACATGTAATAAATAATATGTAAAATATTTCTAAATTTAATAATAAGTAGTACCTTCATCATCATTGGCATCCTTCAGTCTCAGAAGACTATGGTATCGCGCCATGAACTGCCTCAGGGACTCCGACTCCAGATTTTGCCTCGAGGTTGACTCCTGAAGCCTTTTCCATAACTGGATGTAGCCACAAGGCAGTGGAGGTTTGGGAGGTTAAGTAGTATAGTATTTAAATTAACCATATGGAAACAACATATAAGAGTTTTTAGCTTTTATTTTATCATGTCCTACATTTTTCCTGGATGTTCTACATTTTGGGGTACATTTGTCCTCTTTTGTGGTTATGACATCTGGTCACCCTGGACACCACTAATGACCAAAATTGCAAAAATTGCAGTTGTTAGGATTGATACAATCATGTCATTTCACTCAGTGCATTATGTACAGCAGAATGCAATGAAACAACCCAGAGTGAAATATCTCAGTTCTATCAAAAGTTATGGCTAAAAAAATCCAGAAAACAAATGTCTTACATAACACATAGTAGATTTCCTTAGCTCAAAATGGAAGAGTGAGACTGGTTGTTTGAAGAGCCGATGAGATATTGTTATGACACAGCAGGGAACCAATAAAGTTACACCTTAGTAAGGTGACACCCTCAGGTGGGTGATACCACTGGTTACTAAAATTGTGGTTCTTAGGAATAACATCATCATGTTATGTATCATTTGATGTGTAATATAATGCAGAATGTATTGAAACAAAGCCCTTTGAAACATATGTGTTCTATCAAAAATTATAGCCAAATAACCAGAAAAAGAAAACACAACTGAATAGGGGTCCAATCCTGAACTCTTAGTGCCGGTGCTGAGCTCCAGCGTTGCACTGGGTCTCACAAACGTGCTGTAAGGTACATGATCCACATCATCTGGGGAGGAAGAGGGGCCACTGGCCACTGGACCAGCACCAGTCATTCTGAGCCTCAGCACTGTGTGGAGGGGTGGCCTTCTCTCTTGCAGCGCTGGCTGCCACTGAATACTTTCAAGATGGAGGCGGTGGGGAGTAGGTGGAGTGGGGCAGGAAAAGGGCATAGTGGGTAGGGGGGAACCAGGGCAGGAGGGGATGGAACTAGGAGAGCCTGTGCTCCATGTCAGGCTGAAAAGCCTGACATGGAGCTCCTCCAGTCTGCTCTGACAAAACAGTGGAACCTGTGCGCTTACCTGGGGAAGGGGATGAATATCCCCTTCCCCCGAGGAGACTGTGGCGCCTGCTGTGGCACCCATAGGATGCAATGGTAGCCGTTTTAGTGCTTAGGAGTGGACTGCCCTATAACAAAGTGGATTTCCTTAAGTCAAATCTGACCAATGGGTCTGAGTGTTCTCTCAAAAAACCCTTCAGCCTATACAATGTATACAATGTATAGGATTGTAGCCCTAGGGGGAGCGGCAGCCAATGGCCCAGTAGGTCAAGGGAGCCACCAGTTGAAAAAGTTTGGGAACCACTAGTGTATAGGATTTTGTATTGGCAACCTTCAGTCTCGAAAGACTATGGTATCGCGCTCTGAAAGGTGGTTCTGGCACAGCGTCTAGTGTGGCTGAAAAGGCCAATCCGGGAGTGACAATCCCTTCCACACCGGGAGCAAGTGCAGTCTGTCCCTGGTCTGTCTCCCTGGCTATGGGCCTTCCTTCTTTGCCTCTTAGCCTCAGACTGTTGGCAAAGTGTCTCTTCAAACTGGGAAAGGCCATGCTGCACAGCCTGCCTCCAAGCGGGCCGCTCAGAGGCCAGGGTTTCCCACTTGTTGAGGTCCATCCCTAAGGCCTTCAGATCCCTCTTGCAGATGTCCTTGTATCGCAGCTGTGGTCTACCTGTAGGGCGCTTTCCTTGCACGAGTTCTCCATAGAGGAGATCCTTTGGGATCCGGCCATCATCCATTCTCACGACATGACCAAGCCAACGCAGGCGTCTCTGTTTCAGCAGTGAATACATGCTAGGGATTCCAGCACGTTCCAGGACTGTGTTGTTTGGAACTTTGTCCTGCCAGGTGATGCCGAGGATGCGTCGGAGGCAGCGCATGTGGAAAGCGCTCAGTTTCCTCTCCTGTTGTGGGCGAAGAGTCCATGACTCGCTGCAGTACAGAAGTGTACTCAGGACGCAAGCTCTGTAGACCTGGATCTTGGTATGTTCCGTCAGCTTCTTGTTGGACCAGACTCTCTTTGTGAGTCTGGAAAACGTGGTAGCTGCTTTACCGATGCGCCTGTTTAGCTCGGCATCGAGAGAATGAGTGTCGGAGATCGTTGAGCCAAGGTACACAAAGTCATGGACAACCTCCAGTTCATGCTCAGAGATTGTAATGCAGGGAGGTGAGTCCACATCCTGAACCATGACCTGTGTTTTCTTCAGGCTGATTGTCAGTCCAAAATCTTGGCAGGCCTTGCTAAAACGATCCATGAGCTGCTGGAGATCTTTGGCAGAGTGGGTAGTGACAGCTGCATCGTCGGCAAAGAGGAAGTCACGCAGACATTTCAGCTGGACTTTGGATTTTGCTCTCAGTCTGGAGAGGTTGAAGAGCTTTCCGTCTGATCTGGTCCGGAGATAGATGCCTTCTGTTGCAGTTCCAAAGGCCTGCTTCAGCAGGACAGCGAAGAAAATCCCAAACAAGGTTGGTGCAAGAACACAGCCCTGCTTCACTCCGCTTCGGATGTCAAAAGGGTCTGATGTGGAGCCATCGAAGACAACAGTGCCCTTCATGTCCTTGTGGAAGGATCTGATGATGCTGAGGAGCCTGGGTGGACATCCAATCTTGGGGAGAATCTTGAAGAGGCCGTCTCTGCTGACCAGGTCGAAAGCCTTTGTGAGATCTATGAAGGCTATAAAGAGTGGCTGTCGTTGTTCCCTGCATTTCTCCTGCAGTTGTCTAAGGGAGAATACCATATCAGTGGTGGACCTGTTGGCTCGGAATCCACACTGCGATTCTGGATAGACGCTCTCTGCAAGTACCTGGAGCCTCTTTAGTACAACTCGGGCAAACAGCTTTCCTACAACGCTAAGGAGAGAGATGCCGCGGTAGTTGTTGCAGTCACCCCTGTCACCTTTGTTCTTGTACAGCGTGATGATGTTTGCATCCCTCATGTCTTGAGGTACTCCACCTTCTCTCCAGCAGAGACAGAGGATTTCATGCAGCTCAGTGACGATGATCTCTTTGCAGCATTTTAGGACTTCAGCAGGGATGCTGTCTTTTCCAGGTGCCTTGCCAAAGGCAAGGGAGTCCAGGGCCACGTGAAGTTCTTCTAGGGTTGGTTCACTGTCAAGCTCTTCCAGCACAGGCAGGCACTCAATGTTGTTCAGTGCTTCTTCGGTGACTACATTTTCTCTGGAATATAGCTCAGAGTAGTGCTGCACCCAGCGTTCCATCTGCTGTGCCCGATCCTGGATGACCTCGCCTGTGGCAGACTTCAGAGGGGCAATTTTCTTCTGTGTTGGACCTAGGGCCTGCTTGATACCATCATACATCCCCTTGATGTTGCCCGTGTCAGCTGCTATCTGTATCTCGGAACAGAACTGGAGCCAGTAGTCGTTAGCACATCTCCTGGCAGTCTGTTGGACTTTGCTGCGAGCAGTTCGGAGGACCTGCAGGTTGCGCTCACTGGGACAGACCTTGTATGCTGCTTGAGCTCTCCTCTTTTCCTCAATGACTGGTGTCAACTCCTCAGAGTGGGCTTCAAACCAGTCTGCCGCCTTGTTGGTCTTCTTGCCAAATATGGACAAGGCGGTGTTGTAAACGGTATTCTTGAAATGTTCCCATCTGCTGGATGCGTTTGCGTCGGCCTTTAGATTGCAACCTTTAGATTGCAACCTTTAGATATGTGAAACAAGCAGAAAGGGAGCCACTTCCAAGCACTCAGGTCAGAGGATGTAGCTTTTGAAATATACAGTGCATGATTCACAGCTGCTCTCAGTAGCAGGGCTGTCATTTGATAAAATACTTCCTGGTTGATTGATTGTATGACTGTTTTTTAATTGATAGACCTGCATATATTTATGCATGAATATTTCAGAGTACACCAGGGCTGCCTTTATGCACAGACTCAGTAATGTGAATAACTGATAGGCTGAAAAAAGCATTTGCACCATCTTAAAGGGGTTTTCCCTCTCATCTGGTGGAGGAGGTTGCTTCTTCTAAGATAGTGCTGGCCACCCATTATTTTTGAAAGTATTTGCATTAAGAGCAAGTTGCCATTTTGAACAAATTTGGTGCCCAATTAAATGTGGTGGACATCTTTTTTTAAATCAGATTAATTGACAGACTATAGCAGCCCTACTTTAAATTAACCATCCTAGAAGAGGCTAGGAAAAATCCCAAAGACTCTTAGAATACGGTTGGTGAATCTTTTCCTAACAATCATCTAGCACAAGCTAGTCACACTGAGTCAGAAGTTACTAGTCTGTTGTATCTCTTGGATTTGAGAGGTGATGACAATTCAGTCCCAAATGAAAGAAATTCCATAGCTGTAGTAAGGACTGATCCAGGTCCATCCCAAACTAGTCAAGTGCTGACTTCCATGTGTGAATGAGACACCATATCCTCACTGGTGAGGAAACATGCTACAGGAGCAAAGGGTGGCAGGCACTCATAATGGCAAAAGTCACCTGCACAGGGATATTAGGAGGCCTCATTTCTTCTCTGGATTTATATGGCATCTGTTCACATTTTGGTTGGGTATTGCAGTGCTTGATTAGTAGTGTGGCAAGTGTCACAGGGAAAGGCAGATATGTGGTCCCTAGGAGACCCCTACACCAGCCCTTCAGTTATGTGGGTTGACTTACAACAATCAAAGAATGAGCTGCTACATGAAGGTCAGAGATGCTGATATCCAGCTCCTGTGGTGTCAGTTAGGAAGAGAAGAAGAAAGTTTCCCCCCTAATTTATTGTCTCTAGACTTATTGAATGATTACTTCCTTGTAAACAGATTGCTGCTGGGGCCCTGTAGAACTGGAGGAGAAAGAAGAGTAAGAGGATGAGTACTGTGAAGAGCTGTCAGTCACTGTGCAGAGAATGACTGTTGGCTCTCTGGCAATTAAGAACTGAGAAGTGGGCTAGAAAGGGTGTGAAGGTCTGGGAGACGGCAAACAGGTTGGTTTGGTTCACTTTCCCTCCGATTTAAAAAAAAACACACCTCCAATTAAAACAAAATTAAAGCAGCTCCATAGACAGAGTTTGCACAGACTACCAGCTGGGGTATTTAACCCTTTTCCTACAGTGGTTTTTTCCCCACTCAGAAGTGGAATTGATTTGGAATCCAGTGTTGGGAATGGGGAGGAAACAGATTCTGATGATGACTTTGAGCAGGAAAAGTGTGGGTGAGAAAAAGACTAAGCACCCTTTTCCTTCTGCTGCTGTCCTGCTCAGAATTATAGGCTCAGGGAGCTGCTTTACATTAAGAAAAAATTATTGCAACTTTGCTGCATGTATTTGTGTGTCATGACTAATTAGCCTCTCCGTTACTATTTTTCTCAGTTTTCTGTATCTGATGACAGTTCAATGGCATGCAATATTTTGCCGCCTTGTTCCTTCAGCCTACCTTCATTTATCACTAGTTCATTAAGTTTTGTTACTTCCTTGAAGATTCTAACATCCTGTTCTCCACTGTTTTGGTGGCCTGAACTCAGCCCACTCCACAGCACCCAGAAACCTCTTAAGGTGCCATCCAAATTCGCCTTTGGGTTGGCGCAAGTCTCTTGTGCCAGCCCAGGAGGGTCGCAAATGTGCCGTGAAGCACATTTGCGCATCCTCTAGAGTTGGCTGGACTGACACAGGGACACCCACTGGCCCGTGGAGGCTGAATCCAGCCTCCGTGCTGACTCAGGCAGGGAAGTTCGTGTCGGACAAGCTTGGCCAACACAAGGCTGTGGGGTGTGTGGGGAGGAGGCGGGAGGGAGGTGTTCAAGGGTGGGGGGAAGACGGGCAGAGGGTTGTCCTGGGGCAGGCGGGGAATGGGAGGCAGGGCTGGCACCCCATAGATATGCCGGATCCTAGCCCCCGTTCTTGAGCAGTACTGAGTGGCTCCGCTCTCCTCAGACTTACGCCACCTCTGGAGGTGGCGCAAATCCAAGGAGACTCATTGGGGCTGCAGTGGCTTACCTGGTTGAGCCAGTGTAGGCCCCTGTCTTGTGCTGGATACAGCACAGGCCTCGTGACCTGCCTGCTCCAGTACAAGATAGGATTGCGCTGCATATTAATCTACTTCTCCATGCCTCTTGGACCTTGGAACAAGTTTTAGAATGAACATAAGAGTGAAAGAGCATGAGTTGTTCAGGAATGAAAGGGAAGACAAAAAGTGGACTGTGGTGTGATCAGATCTACATCAAGATAACATGTTTGAAATTCGTTGTGGCATTTTCTTTGCTATTTGCTTTGGAGCTTTTTTTCCCTTCAGACGGCCCTTGGCAAACTGGAGTCTGCAGAATGAGCTAGAGAACATAAGAACAGCCCCACTGGATCAGGCCATAGGCCCATCTAGTCCAGCTTCCTGTATCTCACAGTGGCCCCACCAAATGCCCCAGGGAGCACAGCTGATAACAAGAGACCTGCATCCTGGTGCCCTCCCTTGCATCTGACATAGCCCATTTCTAAAATCAGGAGGTTGCACATACACATCATGGCTTGTAACCCGTTCTGAAGAGCAGAACACATTGTTTGTATACCAGCTTTGGAAAAACAGCTGAAGTTTGTCAGCTAGTCATAATGATCTTCTTGAGGGTATTCAGAGCAGGGTCCAGATTGCAACAGGTAGTGGTCAAGGTTTTGAAGAGATATATCACAACCATCTTTTTCTGAATAGCTAATTTTTTGATTCCCCCCTCTTTCAATATCAGTCATAGTATTCTTTTTAGACATGTTTATTTTTAATCTCAAGGATATTCTGGTTTGTCATGTAAATCTTTAAGGGACAGGCAATGTGTGTATCGATATGTACCTACCGGGAATTTTTATGAGAAACAGCTCAAAAACTGAGTTCTCTCTTTTTTCACCTAGACTCCTGCCTGATAATCCCCACTCTTGGTTCTATCAAGATTGTTGTCAGCTAATCATATATGGTTCTCAAACAGATAACCTGTTTGCTTCAGCCTCAGTTAGAGAACTAATTAGATTATAAAAACCAAGATAACCTGGTCTGGCTGTAGTCAGGCAAATAAATGATGTCTTAATTTTATCCATTTGTATCCTATCTTCAGCATTAAAATGTTAAAACAATGACAATAGAAAATAACAATAAATAACAGTACACTAAAGCAAAAGAAATTGAAACCCTGTCTGTCCCTGATTAAAACACTGGGGAAAACAAACAGCCCAATCCTAACTATCTGCATTATGATGCAGCGGTGCTGAAATTCACATTTATTCTAATCTGAATAATCTCATTTCACCAGGGATAGTTCAGCTCTGCTGCATCATAGTGTGGAAAGTGCAGACCACATCTAGTTTTCGCTGGCCCCTGGCAGCCCTAAATTTTCACCAAGACAATGTTTGAATTTTATATAGTCGTGGGAACTGATATACCTCCATATGTGCTCACCATAATTGTGAAACTCTTGCTTCTAGATGGCTCCAACTTTATTATGGAGTCTAATCAGTTTATGCAGCTGATTGTGCAGCTTTCTCTCCCCCTGTCCCTGAGTGAATGGAAAATAAAGCAGTTTTCAAGAAAACTGAAGTACGTGATCAGATATGCAATACACTCACATTCTGGAGAATTATCAATATTTCGAGGGAAAACAATGTAGGAGAGTGAAGTGTTGTTTTGAGCCCATCAGTTTAAGCACTATTATGTATTGTTCTCAGGACAACACTGTCACCCCTCACAATTTCAATCACTCATCTTGATATCGAATAAAACCCCTAACATTAATCTCTTTATCACTCCAGTTTAGCCATGGAAATTTCACATCACTGTATCACTGTGTATATAGTACTCATGATTATCATAGGTTTGTATCTTGGAAATGTCACATATGTTCCCGTGGGCTATTTGGATAAAACCAAATTGTACTACATTCCTAGGTTGTTGTTTTTCTTGGTTCCTTTTACATGTATTCAAAATCATGACATTGACTTTGAAAAGTCCAATTTCCTCAATTTGTTTTTCTGACCTGTTAGGGTACATTTTGCAGAATGGCCGTTCCCTTAAGCTTTGGACTAAAACCATGAGCTGGAACCTTTCAGCGATCTTTTCATGTATTTCTTAAGTTTTGGCATCAAGAAACCCTATCAACTTATGACAGTTGACAGCCATGTGTTTTTCATAACTATTATCAGTTGAGAACTAAACAGAAATATGATACGCAAAGAATTTTTTTAAATAACAAGAAAGAGACATTGTCAAGAGAAAGACCTGACAGATGGGCATCTAACCAAAATGGCCCAGCCATGAGGTCAGTTGAAGTGCTTAATTTGAACAGTGCGCTGTGAAAGGTGGCAAACTGAAGGGGGTTGCCCCAAGCCTGCCTGCCCCCTCTCCCGGTCTGCCATCTGCCCAGCTGCTCCAGCCAGCTGCTTCCCTATCTTCTCCAAGCAGTTCCATGGGAATGTTGAAAAGCAAGGGGGAATATATGGAACCTTGTGAGATCTCATGTGGAGATCTCCCAGTTCTGCATTCTAGAAGCATCTCAAAACAGCACTTCCGAGTCCCACTCTGGCTGCCAGCCCAGAGGGATGCTGTGGCTATGGTATCGCGTGTTGCTGAAAGACCCAGGAGAATATATGCTTCCTATCCATTTCATAATGTACATCATTCACCAGGGCAACCAAGTTTTAATCTCAAAACCAGGCTAACAATGGGCAACCCGATTGAACACAAATTTCCCCAAGCTGATGCAGTGGGGCCAGCATAGCTTGCGTTGCATCCTGTGGGGGAAATTTGTAGTCTCGAGGTCTCCTCGAGGTAAGGGGACATTCGTTCCTTTGCCCTGGAGAAAGCCCCAGCCCACACAATGGATTTATCTGTGTGAGCTAAATAGCTGATGCAAGTCCACATGCACCTATGTCAGCAGATTGGGTCCAAGAGGGAAGAGGATAGGGTGCACTGCCACCAATTCTGCCCCACCTGACCTGATTCCCCACCCCATTACCAGGATGTGCTCCAGTCATTGAGCACAAGTCACCAACTCCCTGACTCAACTCATGAGTCGTAGTGTGCTTCTGTTGCAATTCAGCCTGAGCCACTTAAAGAGTCATTTTGACTTGAGTCATGAGTCATTATGAAAAACGAATCAAGGTGCAAGTCAGGCACAACTCCACAGTAAAAAAAAGTCTCCCTCCACCCCTTCCTCCTGGAACCAACCTACCCTCCTCCCAACACATCTGCTGCCGCCATCCTTTTGAATGCCAGCTTCTGGATTAAGCACGAGGTCTTTGGCATGACACGGAAGTGGCAAAAAAAGTAAGCAATGGTGGGCACACGCACAAAACAGTCGCAAGCACATACACAGAAAGTGAGTTGTCATTCAAGTTATGACTCACTTCTGAGTCACTGGCCCCTTGTTTCGTGTTGGGTGTGAGTCAGTAGCGTCTGTGTCTCAAGTTAACATGAGTTGTGAAAAACTAGCATTTTTGTGGTTCAAGTTGTCATGATTCAAGTACCCATCCCTATCCATTACTATCATCCCCCACCCCATTACACAACAAACATTCTCTTAACTTTGAGGATGCCTCTGTAACACCACTCCTACCCCTGCTGCAATACACAGCATATTCCCTGTTGGCACGGTTGTGTCAGTGCTGGAAATTTGCATAGGATTGGGCCTTTAGTTGGTTCATCAGAATCCGGAAACCACTGGAGAGTGTCAAAAAACCACTTGGCACTCTCCTAATCAAACTAAAGTAGCTGCCTTGAGCAGGTGAATTTAATTAAGTTTTCCTGAAAAAATAAGCTTTACTTCCTACGCATTTTAGATAAGTACTTTGGGGGAGATCACTTAACAATTATTTTCATGCTAAATTGCTTTGTACGTGGTTTTTAAAAACAAAAACAAATTAATATCTTCAAGAAGAGAATGGTCCAGGTCTCTGTTTTCTTAGCATAGTGCTTTGTACTCAGCAGCTTTAGCATTATATGGATTGGTTTTAATTGGTGTAAATTGTCATTGTGGAAAATCACTTCCTGCCTGGAGGAAAGCAAACTGAAATTCAAGATCCCAGCTACTTTCTCTTATCCCCTGTTCCCAGCTCTTGTGTCAACTGTAGCCTTACTCATGGCCTTGTCTTCCTCTCCCTCATTACTTTATTCTGACTCCTTCAGCATCTGTTATGCAGGACACTGCTTTCAGACCAGTATATTTCTGGGTACTGCTGCAGGTTCATTAACTCCTTATATGTAGGGAAGCGTAGTGAAGTGAACCCATGAAACTGTATACAATAAGAAAGGTTGAGTTGTACAGGGAGTTGTGTCTGAGGTTTTGTTCTGGCTTAAGTTTTCCCCTCATTTCCTTATTTCTCCAAGAGAGATCCAGCCTAAATTACACTTGTTACAGAACTGGTAATCTCTTTGTCATTGGCCTGGATGACATTGTTAGTATTTTGATTTGGTTATATTTTTTTTTTATTTGTTTGGGGGGAAAGAGTTGGATGAGTGGCAGAAGACACAGGTAAGTTGTATCTGACAGGAAATGTTCTCAGCTTTTGGAGTTCTGGTTTCTGTGATTGCTTTTTCCCCAGCAACTACCTTGTTGTGAAAAACCCTGTAATTTGCTTATAAAACAACTTATTTTGTCTTTCTTTTTCCATTAGCATCTCATGTTTTTCTCATTCCTTGGCAGATACTGCCTTGTCTCTAGTGATGCACATCACAGAAGACATTCACATAGGTACACACTGCAACTACAGAAAAACTTGCCTCTTATCGTCCCATTGTGGTAAATTTGTTTTCATATCTTGATTAATCTTTCAATGGTATTTTTCAAAAGAAATGTTTGGAGTGAAGCATGGCCAGCTTGTCCTGAAATAGTGCCAATATCAGGTTGTTGATGGAGGGTGTCCCAAGGGAAAGCAGTCCTGACAACTGTCCACCCATCTGCTACCTCCTCCTTTCTTGCTTTCAAGAAGGTATCAGCACTTGGGGCAGCTCCCTCCTGCAGTTGTCTTCAGTTTTTGTTTTGGAAGGAAACCCCAGGCAGAAATGCTACAAACAATAATCAGAGTCTTTACTCAAGCCATCTATGACCAAGATTGCCTACGATTTAATTAAAGTGTACTAGGAGGCAAAGCAGCAGGAGGTCTGGTCAGATGTTTCACAACATCTGAAATGTTGTGATTCTTGAAAGATAGAACCTTTCAATTGTATAAATTCCTACAGGGATTTAGAACAGCCTGCCTTTGTAAACTGCCTTTAATAAAGTCTGAGGAGAAATCTGATGACCAAGAAAGGCGGTATAGAAATACCTGTAAAAAAAAAAAAAAGGTGTGTAAAAATGTCAGATGGTGCATAATGATCAGGGAATCCAGCAGTGCCCAGAATCCCAAAACTTGTTCAAAGAAATCCTTTTCAGTGCATCCGAAGTGAACCTAAAATCTCTTAGGACACAATCCTAACAGGGACTCGGGCCGGCACAAATCCCTGTCCCTGGCAGTGACACAATTCTGGGGGTCACGTCACTGCCTTTTCCCCACCCCTGCAAAGACTTCGTGGTTCCCAAACTTCCAAGGAGAAGTTTGGGAACCACTGGTATAGTGATTTGGATTTGGACTTTAACTGGATTAATAAAATCGCTCTAGCCGAAATCCTTTGCACAACTTGCTTAGGAGGAAATCCCATTGAACTCAGTAGGATGCACTTCTGAGTAGACATGTATAGAATTATGTTCTTTGTTACTTTGGTCCCAATTGAGGCCCTGTGCTGCCAGAACTAATGTTCTTGCAGTATAGGGCCTTTTACGATGGTGTGAAAGCCAGATCACTGTCACATGCTTCCAGGCCACTGCTGAGAACACGCAGTGGCATGGCACACACAGCAAGAAGTCTCCTTGGACTTAAATGAGGAAAATGTCTGGTGTAGGTCCAGGAAGACCTATAGCTGATCGTCAGCCCTTCCAGGGGGTAAGTAATATTGCACTTACCTCCAAGTGATGTGATGGAAGTTCATAGTTTGTCATAGTTTGAAAGAGCAGAGCAAGTTCTACAAAATCTGTGCAACATTTCTTGCTACAGTGCCTGCTTTCTAGAAATTAGGACAGCTATAGGCTCTGCTTTGTAATAAACCCTTTGGAAAGTTAATTGGCACTGTACTGACTAGGCCTTTAATCAGTCATGATCACCCAAAACAAACCTGAGCAACTAGGCATGATGAAAAGGTGGCCTCTCTCCCCCCCCCGTTAGTTCTAATCCACCAGGTGCTTGTTCTAATAGTTGAAAGACAGTGCAGTAAAGAGTGGGTTGTTATTTATTTGGATATTGCCATATCTAGGAAACACAGCCATGGATCTGGCTCCTGCTAACCTGCATATATACAAACTTCCTGCCAACACTGAAAATGCAAATATACAAATGATTACAAATGGTCCCCAACTAAAAGTCACCAAGTTGGCAGTAGGCTGTATCTGGCATAGCGGTTCCTTAAGAAGTGGGGTTCTGCTAACTAACAGCTAAGGGGCTTCCCAGCCATTACATTCTTCTTACAGCAATATGGAACAATCATCCCAGACTAGCACAAAAGCTTTTCTGGAGGAAAAAGATACTTGTGGGAACTCCACTTTTCAAGGTGCCAGTATGCCAGAACCAGCCTACTGCCAACTTGGTGACTTTTTGATAGTGACCGTTTGTGACCATTTGTATATTTGCAGTTTCAATTTTGGCAGTTGTTTCTGGCTGTGTATGCAGGTCAGCAGGATCCAGATCCTGGTTAAGATTAGATTAGAATCAGAATGTTAAAATTGGAAAGAAAAAAAAATTGAGATCTGGTTAAGATTAGAAACAAAAAGGAAAGCAGCCTGCCTGTGCAATTTTTCTTCCTGTCTCCCATCATATATGTGCTGTTAACACTTCCACAGGAATATTATAAGAATGTATAGTGCAAAAGTATGCAAACTGTTATCACAATATTCAAGTGGTAAAGTTCTTTAGCTTGCGGTGTTCTGGGGTAATTGGTGCTTGTTCTAGGAAGGTTCATAGTAAACTTTGCTTTATGGACACCATGATCCAAAACACAGTTATTTGAAATAAATTCCTAGCAATTTCAGTGCAGTTTTAGGATTGTTGTCTTCAAGAAGGAAAAATTTCAGAAATAATCCTTTTGCATCACAGCTAGAAAAGTGTAAATTACTATATGCAGAAGGAGCTGCTATTTTTACCTCTCTGAAATTTTCAAATTTACCTGCCCCTCCCCAAGTTGTGCCTTTTCTTGTGATCATAGTCATCATTTTATCTATGCTTACTAGGCATTGTTTGAGTGTTGAGTGACACTTTGTCTAGAATGGTAGCATGCACTGGAGAAAGGAGGGGGAAGAAACTGGGAAAAAACTAAGAACAAGATTAAGAAGACCACAAAAGGATGCAAGTGCAAACCTTGTTCATATCTGCTGGAGAGAGGCAATAGCAGCAGAGGACTTGGAGAGAAGGGTATCACAAATCTGCTGCCCCTGCCCCCCCCCCCCCCAATCTGCCACTGACATAAACCACATTAGGCCATTTCATGACTGAGCTGGCCTTGTATAATACAACATGCAAATATTGTCTCCTGTGCTCTTTTTGATTTGTATGGATCTCAGGATCTGGTAATAGCATCCTCGGAGGAGGAATTATTCCACTAAGAGCCCAATCCTATCTATTCCCCTCCCTCCGCTGATGCACCAGTGCCAAAAAGGCTACAGTGCTGTATCCTACAGGATATTGTGGAGGTCTTCACTGGGTATGGGAACATTTGTTACCTTACCCGGGGTAAGCCGCCATGGCATTGGGGGGAGGGGAGGGTCTACTCAGACTTAGTGGAAGTCTTTGTTGACCTGGGATGGTAGATCAGGCCCAGGAAGGGTGTTAGGATTCAGCGGCCACTACTACCACTGAACCCACCCCCTTTATGGACCCAATCCTTTCTGCCTCCATCCCACCCTCCCCCTGCCTCCATCTCTGTCTAGTTTCACCCTCCCCATCCCATTTTGCCATCTTAACACCCGTCCTGCCTCCCCCATCAACTTATCTGCCTCAGTGGGTTCAGGAGGATTCACTGCATTCACAGAGGGATTTAGCCTTCCCTCCAGCTGCACGCATTTCTCCACACTGTCAGTGGGCTGTTCACGGCTGCTGTAAGGTAGTTTGTTCTGGTGGAAGTATCGTTCTGCCTGCAGTTCAACCCAGTAGGATTGGGCTAGAAGGTTAATGTCCTTTGAAAGGGCTACAGAAGCTTTTGAGGACTTACCTGCAATGCTGGTTGGCAACCTTCAGTCTCGAAAGACTATGGTATAAGCCTACAGCACCTGGTATTCCCAGGCGGTCTCCCATCCAAGTGCTAACCAGGCCTGACCCTGCTAGAAGCAATGCAACTCAAGAGTTCTCTCTGCCATTGACTTGGATTGAGGAAGGGCACTGTGAATACAATATCTGTGTTGCTGGATTAGACCAATAATTCTGTCTCCAACATGAGTGAACCAGATGTCTGCCACAAGGACCATGCCCTCCTGCCCTTGAACTACCCCCTCCTGGTCCACTCCCCACCCTGATCCTCCCCTGAACCACCCATTGCCCCTTATCTTCTCCAGCAGGGCACCTGGGAGCTGCTGTCACACACATACAGTCTCTGGCTGTTTAAGCCCCAGTGTGCACAACAGTGGTGTAGCTTTCATGCTACTGGACCAGGACTTATGGTGGCAGAACGCAAGATCCACCATTGTAAGCCCTGGATAGGATTAGAGCCTAAAATGCTATTTTCATAATGTTATAGGAACAGAATTTTAGATTGACCTACTCGTAGGGTGACTTTTACTACCTACTTGTAGTAAACTGTAGGACCTGGTACTTTTCTGGGCACTATGGACCAAGGATACCTGCCCCTTAGATAGCCACATGGTTACTGTGCAAGGAAGCCCAGTGCAGTTCCTTATTAATCCTTCTCATAAACCTGGTCTTAGGCTTTAGAGGGAATGTGAAAGGTAATAATTTCTTCCTAAAATGTCAGAATTCTTTGGAAACCAGGACTATCTGACACAGCTGAACAGGTATTAGAATATTTTGATACTTCATTAAGCCAAGTTTTTCTTAATAGCTGCTGCTTTTCTTTTCTTTTTTATCCATCTTCAGAATGTTTTTGCAGTTGCCTCTGAAGTATACACAAGCAGTTAACTGGAATATGTACTAATTAAACAGGACAATTAATCATTATTTTAAACTGAAGATTAAATCTCCACTGGTGTAGAAAATACTGATTGATTAGTACAAACAGGAGGTGATTTATTTTTGATTGTTTAGTTACCTTGCTGTATGGCTAATTAGAATACAAAGTGCAGAGTATCTAGGAAGGCTCTTTAAAATGATTGGTTGATGGCATGACTCAGCTAGAGATGTGTCTGGAACTGCAGCTCTTACAGCTGCCATTGTATCTTTTCACTATCATTTATAAATACTTCCTGCCATTTTGGCATATGTCCAATCCTGGATAGCAGAGAGTTCACTCATGCATAATCCTTCAGAGTTGACATCCTACCTATTAGCCACACTTCTCAAGGCACTGTGTCTCTGGCAGGGTATTTTACATAGTTTATCATCAGGATCTCAAAACACAAGGGAAGGACACAAAATTTGATAGCACTTGAGGCACCTGTTATCTCTCCTGAGATAAGAATGCTTCAAATATTCTATGGTGAGAAAGGGAACTCTTGCTGTAGCATCTGCTGCTTTCATCAGCCCTCCGTTCTGCAGAAGGTCAATAATGGTTCATCCAGAGAGCAGCTTTCCATGTCAGGATTGACACTGTGATAAACAACCACTTAACCATTAGAATACCACTTAGAAAACCGTTCTAAGTTCTTGCAGGGGCTGGGAGGCAGATAGCAGGGGCAGGGGGAAGGCAGCAACACAATCTCCAGGATCGCGCCGCTCGGGGGCTGCAGGGGCTTGGCTGTACTTACCAGAGGCTCCTGCAGCCTCCCGGGGGTGCAGGGAGCCCTGCACAACCTAGAAAGCGAAAGTGGAGCAATCGCACCCTGCCTCCGCTAAGCTGGAAGTGGAGTACGATTGCTCCACTTTCACTTCTAAAGTTTCAGGGAGCCCAGGGGGGCAGAGCTAACAGTGAAGTAGCAGGGAACCTTGGAGGGCTCCCGGGGGGGGGGGGAACTGCTAAATAAATGTGTTTTTCAAGCACCTCAATAATGAGGTATTCTTCATTGCCAAGAAGAGGGAACGAAGGCTGAGAGCTTGAATGGGGCAGTCTCTTGAGACAGCGATTTCAGAGATATTTTCCCCGATTGCTCTGTGCTGAATCACATTGTATCCCAGATGCCATCTTTGGAGACAATTTGGACAGCTGAGGACTCCCCCCCCACGGCCTAGATAAAACACGAAAATGAACAAAGCCTTTAACTGTGAGCAACCAGTTCATTAAAAAGCTATAAAAAGAATTGCAATCAAGAGGTTGGAAGGAGGGAAAGACAACTTTAAGATTATTTACGTTGGCTTGCAGCCAGCCAGAGGGGAAAAAGAGCGAATGTGAATTTAAAGAAGCCCCTGCTGGAGTAGTTTTCCCCCCCTTTTTTTGTAACAAGGATGATTGGAAGAAAAGGTGAGAAACAAGACAAGATAAATAAGGGAAGATAAAGGATCACCCTGTTGGAATGGTATGCATGGAAAAGAAATTAACAATCTTTAAAGGATGGAATAACTTTCACTTTCATTTTTGCTGCAGAACACTTGACTCAGGCCTGAACAATTAAGGTATATTAACTTAATTTGACAGTGTTATTAATTTGAATTGGATTACTGACCCACCCCTTTTGGATATAAAAGTTAAAGATTATCTTTGACAAGAAGGGATGCAAGATAATAAGTATTGGATGACTTTTTAACTGTGGGAATGTTTGGACACTGATATTGATTTGAAATGGATTATTGACTTATTCCTTTTAGACATGAAATTTGGGAATTAGCCTTACAAGAAGGTGAAGCAAGATTATGAGACTTGGTTGATTCTTTAATTGTTAGACCATTTTACTTTTCTTTTTTATAGCCAGAGTTATATTGGCTTGATTTGATACTGATAAGAATGACATCAAAAAATTTAAAGGATGTTAGCGAAAGCCAGACCTCATTAATGGATATGTTGCGAGAATTCAGAAATGAATTGAAGCAAGAGGTTGGAAAACTATCTGAACAAATGTGGCAAATAAACTCCTCCCTGTCAAACAGACAAACAAAGAAAATTATGGAGGGGATGGAAAAAAGAATGGATCAAATTAAAGAATTGGAGATTTTTATAATGAGACAGGAGATGGAAAAAGCAGAATTTACTATTAGAACTCAGAATTTTCAGGAAGAAAAAAGAGGGAATTCTCAGAGAAAGTGAGCGCGTCCTTTCAAGAAGAAGAATCATCTTTGGATTAAATTCAAAAAGAATACAATGGAGAAAACGAAAAGAGAGGGATCAAGAAATATCAGAGAGTTAAGAGGAAGAAGAAGGAGTGAAAGGAGCAGTGGGAGGAGCAAGAAGGAAAATATCAACAAGACAGAGAACATAGAAAATATTAAGACAAGAAGTGAAAATGACTGAACAACAAGTGGAATTTTTTTTGTAGATATTAATGGATTGAATTCTCAGAAGTGAGGAGTATTCCATTAATTATGTCAAATCAAAGTAGATGTAAATGAAAACAAATTTGGAACACAAATATTAAGATAATTAAAGTGGTATTTTATATAAATTGTTTTATAGATGAAAATTTAATTCCAGAGGAAGTAGCAAAAATGTACCCTGGGTCATCAAATAACTGTTAGATATGCAAAGAGATTAAGGGAATTCTTTATTATATGTGGTGGATATGTGGAAAGCAAAGAAATATTGGAAAGTGACATATTGTTACAAGAGATATTGAATTGTGTAGTACCATTCAAACCGGAAATATTCCTCTTAAATGCGATATTATAAATTGAAGATCAATATAAGAAACATTTTATTGTACGTATCAGTATAGTAGCAAGAATATTGTATGTGCAAAATTTGAAGCCTTTTTATGATTGGATAAATAATTTTAAGCAATATTGATTGTTTAGTTAAATCATTAATTAGTATAAGGACAAATGTGATAATTTTTGTGTCAATGACTATTTTTCTTTTCAGTTGTCGTTGATTTCTTTTTTGGATTAAGACATGTTGTAATCTATGGCCAATACCCTCAATGTGTAACCTATGTAGTCCCAGCCTAAGTTTAACCCATTTTCCTTACCTGTATCTGTAATAAATAAATAAACTTTGCACACAAAAAAAATAAAGCGTCAGGGAGCCCTGCAGAAGGTCGCGCAGGGCTCCCCGCACCCCGGGAGGATGCAGGAGGCTCTGGTAAGTGCAGCCAAGCCCCTGCAGCCCCCTGAGCGGCGTGACCCTGAGAAAAGGGTGTGCTTCTGAACCTCTACCCCACCAGGGGGAGAAATAAAAAATGTGGTCTAACCCCCTGGAATGCCTTCTTGGGCACAGGAGGCAAATTCATTCCCTTCTCTATCTCCAAAGCTTACAGAAGTAGTGAAGGACGTCTGCAGGTTGTGTTTCTCTCTGAACTCTCTCCTCATTGTGCTGGGATAACAGCAGCATTTTGAAGCTCAAAAGCTCAAAATCTGAAGAATTCTAATAAAGCTCAGGATACTGTCTGTTGCTCCCAGAGGTGTAACTAGGGAGGAGCCCGAGGGGCTTCTGCCTCGGTTCCTATACCAAGAGGGAGCATGACGGCCCCTCAGACTCCACCCTAGTTACAGAGGAGGCTTTGGCAGCTTTGCCCCCCCCCCCGTTCCTTTTCCTTCAAGGAGGAGCCTCCTCTGGGGAGAAAAGGCTCCCCAAAGGCTTAATTCTCTTGGTGAGTCTTTGAAGGATAAAGTCAGTCTAGAGCAGTGGTTCTCACACATTTAGCACCGGGACCCACTTTTTAGAATGAGAATCTGCCAGGACCCACCAGAAGTAATGTCATGACCGGATGTGACATCACCAAGCAGGGAAATTTTTAACAATCTTAGGCTACAATCCTACTCACACTTACCCAGGAGTAAATCCCATTTACTATCATTGTTAAAAGAATATACATAGTAGCTTGTTAAAAGTACAGGTCTGTAACATTTCCCCGAATGCAGTCACATCCCATGGGAGCATCGAGTCTAATATATTAAAAATAAAATATTGAAATGAATGGGTACCCACCTGATATTGGCTCGTGACCCACAGTTTGAGAAAACTGGTCTAGAGAATGTGCTTTGTTCAACATTCTAGCCTCCATGTTAGCATCTTTGTTCACAAAGTTACACTTTATGGGGCATGGCCAAATATGTAGTTTAGGAGTTACCTATAAGAGATTTCTCTTTTCAGTGACTTCTTGTCCTCTGAGATTGACTGAAAGTATTTTTCTTTAATCACTTGCAGGACGCATCAGCTACCTGTATTTTTAGTCCTGAATTACTGATTCCGACCAGTGAATGGCACTATTGAATTGAGTACAACAGCACAGTATTTGGGGGAAGATGACCCAACATGCTCATCAATATGAGTGCACCACACAGCTTTGACTCTGGCAACGAACTATTCTGAACCTGCCATTGTTCCTGAACTGTTATTACTTAAAGCAGTTTCCTTTTACAAGCATTAAAATACCTATCTGGAATAAGCCTTGCTGTTTACATTTGTCTTGTTCCTGTTTACAAAGCTATTAAGGGAAGAAACTGGTATAATTTTTGCAAGCATCTTGTGCCCAGTTGCAGACCTGCCATTGGGGTAAAAGCCCCAGGTGTGAGCTGCTAGGTCCCCGCGGAAGCCTCTCTGAGGCTCCTGATGGGGTCGGAAATTGTGCTTCCAGTTTCCTGGAAGCATAGTTTATAGCGTTGGGGAACCTCAGAGAAGCTTCCCCGATGCATTCCTGGGTTGTGGGAGGTTTCATGAGCCTCAGGTGAGTGGGGGGGATATTCGTGCAGGGGGCAGCAACAGCCCGCAGGGGGCACCATTGCGGACCTTTGCCCCGGGCAAGGGCTGGAGAGGTCTGCCTCTGCTTATGCCTAAAATCCAATCAAGCCATGCTAGAAGCCAAAACCTAGAGTTGCCATGAAACTATCTTTGCAGTTCCAAAATCATACCCCAGTGTAATACCAAAAACACACCCAATCAAAGCCCCACAGGGTCAAGGGAGTTGAACACCCATGTAACATTTTGTGCCACCTCCAGGACTTACCGTAGATACTCGCCTATAATATGTGAAATTTTTGCCAATTAATCAAGCTCAAATTATCACTTCGCCTTATCTCTAGGTCAATTAGAGGGCAAAACCTTTCAACTCTGAAAAATTTCCTTTCTCAAGGGCAGACAGGTGCCAAGTTTCTCATGCAGCCGGCAGCTCCTTAGAAGCAATTTGTTAACCTTTTATTCTCCTTCCTTCTGCTGCAGCCTGGTTCTGCTTTGCAAATGCTTGCAAAACAGGTCTGTTTTTTGAAACACCAGGATGGGACCCTCCTTTCCATTTGAAGCAGGCTACAATTCAATGCACCCTTACTTAAGAAACACCCATGGAAAGCAGTGGGTCTACTTCTGAGTAAAAAGGGTTGCAAATATATGCAGCTGCATCTCTCTGCTGTGAATGGAATTGCACACTCCCAGTTATGTGTTATATGTTGTATGTTGTACGTACAGCTTCTGGCTTAACATACCAGACACCTTAAAGGTGGATTTGATTCATGGTTCTCCTGCAGTGGTTCCCAACCTTTTTCACTTGCATATCTCTTGGCAGCCCATTTCCATAAATTGTACCCTTCGTATTAGCAAAATGTTTGTCATTAATAATACAAGCCCTCATCTCCTCTATATGAAAGCCCAGACTTCATGTATTTATCACAGTGTTTTCTCTTTTTATCTGTTTGAAGAACAGAAGACTCTGCCTTTGCACTGTTTTGCACCAGAAGTGTGCTGAGAAATTCTGGGTGATTGATCACTTTCCATATTACGTTTCAGCTTTTTTACTGTGCTGGTTTTCAATCACTGGTTCATACATGAATTGATGACCAAAAACTAGCTATTGGTGGGGCTTTCACAACCAACTAGCTACTTCCCTTCCTGCCTTGCTGGTCCTTGCAAGGCATTCTGGAGCATGACCTGCCTTTTTCTACCATTATTCCATTATTTTTCAAGTACCCCTAAAGGTCCTGTTGAGTGTCCCTGGGAGTACATGAATACCAGGTTGGGAACCACTGTTTTACTGGTATGTTGTTTACAGTGCACTTACTCTGATAGTGCTTACAAAAAGGTGATGAAGACCAGAATTTAAAAAGAATAAAAATGTATCTTATGATCTTTTACTATGTTTTTAATAAATTAGAGACTACAGTTCTTAGGTAACAATTAGTAGTGGGTTATTTTTCAGGATCTGGTCTCAAGTAAAATCAGACAAAACTATAGTCAGACACCCCCCTAAGTTTAACCCCTGACTTATCCGAGGGTCATAGAAAATTCCATGATTGTTGGCTCAAAACCTGCCCTTGACTTTATTTGTGAGATCGACTTATAGGCGGGTATCTGCAGTGCATTTTCCGTCAGCTGGCAAACATCCCCAATAAATAAGATGACATGTTGCTGCACTCTAAGTACATTTGTGTTAACCCATCTCATGATATTTCATCACCATCAGCTGTTAAAATAATGAAATGCTTCCCAATCACTTAGCTGAGAATCAGGACTTCACTGATTCAACTCACACCTCTGCCACAAACTTTGTCGGTGTCCTCACGACCCAATTCTATTCAGGGTAGGTCTGCATAATACGAGGACTTTGATGCAGCCTCTGCTGACTCCCATGGGCTAGCTGGGAACCAGATTGGCTGAGAGAGTAAGTAAAGAAAAATTTTACTTACCTCCTTTGCGGTCCCCTGGTCCCCATGGGCCTACTCAGCTCTGCACCAGCTATTTTGCTGTGTAGATCTGAACCACTGCAGAAGGTGTGTCTGACCTGGGACAGGGTCTCTTGATCTCACAGATGCCACAGCTGCCAAGATTCACTCTGGCCTGATCCAAACCCCATCCTGTCACACACCTCCATGCACTCCCACTGCCAATGTACCTGTGTTGATGGATGGTCTGCAGCTCATGGCACAGGATTTTCCAGCTGCCACACCTTTGGCAGCAGGCTGCAGACTGCAAGAATGACTGGTATGATGGCAGCCCATGCAATACACTAGCAGACAGCAAGATCTGCCAATGTATCACATGGATAGGATCCTTACCCTTGCTAATTGGGTAAGAGGCACTTTTTCAATTGGGTATTCCTCTTTTATTTAGCAGGGGGGGGAGTAACTGGCCCTCCTCACCCCAGTAGTGTCCTCTCTAGTGGCTGTCTGCTGGTATTTTGCATCTTTTAGATTGTGAGCCCTTTTGGGACAGGGAGCCATCAGTTATTTAATTTTTCTTTGTAAACTGCTTTGTGAACTTTTGTTGAAAAGCGGTATACAAATACTGTTGTTAATAATAATAATAATAATAATAATAATAATAATAATAAATGGGATCAGGCAAGCCACTCCCTCTCAGCCTCAGCTCCCCATCTGCGAAATGGGTATAATACTACCTGCAAAATGGGTATAAAACTACCTACTTTACAGGTCTGTTGCAGGGACTACATCAAGATAAAACTTGTGAAGCATTTTGCTCACTCAGAAAATGGCAAAGTATTGTTACTACTCCTTATGCAAAACCTGCAGATTAGGTCAGTATTATGATCACCTTCATATTGCAGATTCAGGGCTGAGAGACAGCAGTGCTGTGATGGCCTGACTAGTTGGTGAGTGGTGACTGAGGGCTGTGCCACGAAGACAGATAAGGACCAAGCACACCCTGCTGCCTGGACTGGCGATGATGTTTACTGCACTCTGGGTGTTGCGAAGTGCCTTACGGCATGTTTGTGACACCCAGAGCTGGAGCTCAGCACCAGCACTGTCTCACTAGGTTTGGGCCTGTAGGTGGCTGAGTGCCTGCCAGATTGCAAGCAAAACAGAGCTGTCAGCCAGGACTACTTACATTCAAAGGTTCATCAAGGATACTTCACCCCTTACAATAACGTTTGTGGCTACAGTCCTAGGCTGACATGATATTTGAACCCAGCTCAGGCTTTTAGCATACTAACTCCTCAACGGGCTGAAAGGCAGATATCCAAACCGATGAAGGTTTTTCTGCATGTTGCAAACGGCATCTTTTGGTCTTTGTGATTGCATAGAGCAGGAATGGGGCATTGGGAGAGCAGGATCTGAAACTGAGCTTTTTGTTCATGTTTCATTGACAGCCACCCAATAACAGAAAGAAAGAGTGTGCCCATGCAGGAGGAACTTCTACATTCTGCCCTATTGGTGTCACAACTCTTTGGTAAATGTAATTACACACTATGTTAGGGATTGAGAAAAGTGGCATCGTTTTTGCGTCACACTTGGATAGAGGCTGTTTTATTTAACCTTACCTAATTATATTTTATCACCTGTCTTGTGAGCTGGGTTTTGATCATGATTGCATGTGACATGATTCCATGCAGACATGAAGGACTTGCTCATCTCCAGTTATTTCTACTGTCAGAAAGATGTGAGCATGTTGCAGTACCTTCCCCTTATTCAGGTTTCTGTGGCACAGATATTCTTTTTATGTTTACAAATGCATGAGGAGTATGTATGCTTAGTGTGATTTACTCCCAGGACAGTGTGTATTGAACTGGAGCCTGATTTCTTATGGAAAAATTTCTTGCATCAATGTGGATAGATAAACTGGAACAACCTGATTGAAAGAGATACATTGCAGCTTTGGGACTTGTTCCACCATCATGATTGGAGATGGTGGTCTTTGATTGATAAAAATGGTCAGAATTGTCTCAGTGCCTTTGGAATGAACCAAGTCTCCGGAAATGTTATGTCATTTTAAAATATTGTCTTGGAGACATGTTCATAATTCTCCAAAGAACAAAAGACCATATGCTTCTGTTCTACCAAACTGCTCAATATATTACAGTAGCTAAATGTTTCTGGCAAGATATTCCTTTAATCACAGCTACAGATGGAACATGGAATCAATTCCAAAGAGCACATTTGCTTCTAGCTTGCATCAAATGACATGGAATCTCAAAATGCTGGTCTCAAGCTATGCCCTTTCTCTGTAAAATCAACATCTGTTGATGTGCACAACCATTTCATAATGTCCATCTGTCTCATAAGGGAAAAAATACTGATGCAGATTTCCTCCGTAACTGGAATTCCACTTGTGTAAGGCATCTCCATCTATTCTAAGGACTTGCATCTCTTCCCACAGCACATATGCCCCACTCTACCCTATCCCATTTGCAGTGTTCTAGCTGTCAGAGCAGGTCTCTAGAAGGCTCAGGGACTGCAAAAAGAAACAGGATAGACACACACAGAGACTGTGAGTGAGCTTTGTTCCATTTGTCCAGCACAGGGTCAAACCCTATGTTTTGACTCTTATAGCCTAATCCTATGATTCCCCCCCCCCCCATGCAGATGTGCCAAAACTGCCTATGATGCATCCTGTGGCGGGAGGCAGTCTGGGTAGTCTTCTCTGGGTGAGGGTTCATTCCCTTTCATGAGGGTAAGTCTCCATGGTGCAGAGGGGTCTACTTGGAGCTGCACTAGCAAAATTGGTTGGGCAGGTCTGCATGGACCCAGGCTGTAGGACTGGGTCTGGGAAAAGGGTTAGAATTCAGCAACTGCCACTGCAGATAAACCTGCCCCCACTTCCTGGATCCAATCCATCCTGTCCTCACACCATTCTGCCCTTGACATGGTCTTGGTAATAGAGAGCCCAGCAACACTGTTAGAAATGACAGCTAAGCTCTCCTTATGGTTGTAATTCTGAGGAGGTGCACAGTGACCTATTAGATCAGGGATTCTTAACCTTTTTACAATTACAGATCCCCAATATGACCTCATATTCTGTTTGCTAGAATGCTGAAATCATTATCATCTGTCCTGTCAGGTACCAGTATGTCTTCAAAAAGGCTTCCAAACACCAGAAGTGCACTTTAAAGACCCTCCAGAGGTCTAGTAATGCCTTTGGAGGACTGCGTAGGCCTCACACAGCCTCCTCTGGCCCTCAGAAGACCCCTGGTGGAGAGGGCATTCAACTTGCAGTCTGCATTCTGCAGTCCTGGGCAGCAAAGGGGCAAGGATCGCCAGTGAAATCAGGAACAAAGCCTCTGAAGGCTGTAAAACCACACCTAATGTGATCTCTCGTGTGAGTTGTGTATGAAAGGAGGTGTATGTGACTTGCTTCCAGATAAATACAACAGAAAATATTTAATTTATTTCCAATAATGCTAAATCTTTATCTCAAATAAAGTGTGAAATTGCAAAGGAATGTTTCCCCCCAGGATTATTTCTTAATCAACAATACTTTTAAACATTTTATTATTTGGCAGCATGACTGTGCTTTACAAATCAGTCTCATATGCGAGTGAGAATAAAGTCCATGCAAAGTAACAAAGCAAACAGTATCAAACAGAATGGAAAATATATAATTCAGTCTCAGGTTTCATCTAAAGAATACCAGTGAGGTTATTCTTCTGTTGGACGATAGTCTGTACTCAACAGGGTGCTTATAGATTTGAAAACATTTATTCACCCATGAGGTTTTCAGTCTCATTCAGGAATTCTTAACCAGAGGTCTCTATCCCCCTTGGGGGTATGGGAACAAAATGATGGGGTATGGAACAATTTTTTAAAAGTTGTTAGATTAGATGATCTATCACCACTAGCAATGGTTACTGAGGTGTTTTGTTCCTAGCTATCTATATGCAGTGGTGTCGCTAGGGGTGTGTGGGCCGCACCGGGTGACGCACATGGGGGGGACACGCACTGGCGGGGTGACACGCTAAAATCGCGGTGGTTAGGAGTAACGCCAGCATATTATACACTATTGGATGCAGAATTTTGAGCGGAATGCAATGCAAAAAACCAGAGTGAAATATCTCCTTTCTATCCAAAGTTATGGCCAAAAAACCGGAGAACAAAAAATGCATGGATCCCTATGGAAAGTGAAAGTGAGCGTGTTTACTCGTGAGTAGGCGGCCTTGCCATAGTCCATCAGAAAGGGCAGGCTGAGAGGAATCCAACTACACCAGAATGGTCCTGATCCAAGGAATCCACCACGGAATGCCACCACCCACCCCAAAAACCTGTACTGCTGCCCAGCGGTACAACCTACCTTCGAGTGCTTCCACGGCATCCTCCATCTGGTGCTGGGCCCATTGCCAATGGGCCCTGGCTTGGCTCTGGCACTCCCTACTCTAAAAACGCAGTAAACATGCTTTATAGTAAATTTACAACACCCAACGCCAGTATTGGAGCACAGCACTGGCGCAATCCTGTTGGGCCCTTACTGAAACAATCACCTCTAGGTATGTGGTCTAAAAACAGTTCAATAATATACAAATAAATAAAAAACAATCAAGTGCTCAGAATATTTTATGAGGTATTGTGTAAGGTCTTTTCTTCTTCAGCTGTAGTTGAAAAAAATCTTTATTTCCCAATGAGCCATCTGAAAAGGGGAGAAGGAGTAAGATAAATTTTTAGAACCTCAAACTGGTAGACCTCCCAGTGCTTAAGGGGTGGCTGGCATACCCACAGGCTGTTGTTGTCCAGCAACAAGATTTCAGAATGAAGGATTCTTGAGTTGAGGTTGCCCCTGGCAGCCTTCTGGTGCCCAAGGTGGTGTATCCAATGCTGCCCCCCTTGCCTGGAGATGTTCCAGCCTTTGTTCCTTTGACACCTGAAAACACTGCTTTCCTGTCCTCCAGACCTCCACACTTCCACTTTATTCCCCTCTTCCTTTTCCAATTCAGGGAGGGGGGGAATCAGCGGAGGTGAGCAGGTGGGCAGAAGTGGATGCTTCACAAAGCATCATTGATGGGTCAGTCCTGGCTAGGACAACATTTGACCATTGTTGCTGTAAAGTGCTGGATGGAAGGCTATGGCATCTAGTAGCAGTCAAATTGTATACACAATTTCTCTGATCTAAGCATTCATTCATTCACCTTTATTGGCATATGCTGATCTAAGCAGTTTGTCCTTAGCACATGACACTTCAGTGTCTGCACTACAACCGATTTCAATGTGTGTGATCCCACAAAGTAGAACGCTTTCTGCACACTATACAAGACTTGGAGCAATAGCAAAGATTATGGATATGGCTAATGAAGGCAATAAATGTGTATATTAGATACAAAAATGTGTCTATTAAGGTAAATATCTTGATTTCCAATCTCATTCTCATTCTCAATCAGTCGTGAGCAAGAACAAATAGAGTATAATTAAAATTGCTATTTTCCTCTTTGCAGTTAATCCCCATGCTGTAGTGTAAACAGTCCTGGAATCTTTCCCTGCACACTAATAATAATCAGTTTTACATTTGGAGCAAAGCAATAATTGCAACCCCGAGGCAACCACAGAATTCCTTGATCTCTGTAGTTTTGAACATGATGGAATCACTGAATAAAGCCTCCAAGGGTGTGTGGCAAGACACTTTTGCTGAACTGGATTTGATGAAGTGTAGCAATGTCTGCGAGGTTCAGCAAGAGAACTTGGTCTAATATCTCATGCAGTTTCTCTGCCTCATGCAGTTTCTCTGAGAGATACCAAAGGAAATGTCACCTTTATGCAACCCAGTGAATTAATTTGTGGTTTGAATTTGCATCGTAGCTGTGGAAGGAATGTTATGATCACATCTGTTTTGTTTGATGTTATTTGCAGCTGTTCAAATCAAGTTTTGTGATTCTTTTAGTTTGTTGCTCCAGTATGGAGCACTGAAAAAATTTACTGAGATAAAGAACAAGTGATTTTGCCCCCACCCCCGCCCCATGCAGGCTTTGATTTTAGCAATTTTCCTCCTTGCTATTGCATCGTTCAGAATATCTGTCTGAACACTGTCTACTAGACTAGGTATCCAAATTTCCCAGAGAAAACCATACACTAATGGAATTGATTTACTTACAGATTTATACCCTGCTTTATCTCCCTTGGCCATTCAAAAGGACTTCCAGATACAATAAAAATATAAATGGTTATAAAATTATTAAAAAAATAAAAATATTAAAAACTCCTAAAATCTAGTAAACATAAGAATCTCATTAAAGCCAAGAGTGATAAAAAGCAGGAAAATAACCATTAGCAGTTAATAAAAAATGTACCATGACAAATAAGCATAATAACCCTGAGTACCTACATGAAAAACTCAAAAGGCTAAGGTAAAAAAAAAGTTTTTAGTCCCACCAGAAAGTCTCTAAGGAGGGAGCAGTTCGTAAACTGAGAGGGAAGGAATTCCACAGAGTTGGTGCCACAATGGAGAAGACCCTACTCATTGCAGCTGCCCCTCCCACCTCCATGGGCGGTGGCACCTGTAAAAAGGCCCTCTTTGATGACCAGAGAGGACGAGCCAAATTGTGAGGAAGAAGGCAGTCTCTCAAATATCCTGACCCCAAGCCTGGTCAAAGGTCAAAGCCAGCACTTTGAATTGGGCCAGTAACGAATGGGCAATGCAGCTGCTGGAGCAGTGGCCTGACAGAGTTGAACTGCCTACCTTCAGCAAGCACATGGGCCACCATCTTCCACACTATTTGCGGTTTCCAAACTGTCTTCAAGGGCAGCCCCACGTAGAACATGTTACAATAGTCTAATTTTGATCTCACTGTGACATGGATCACTGTGGTCAAGTCTGCACAATTCAAGTATGGACGCAGCTGGTGCTTCAGCCAAAGCTGGGCAAAGGCTCCCCTGGCCACAGTTGTCATCTGGGAATCCAGGTGAACTCCCAAGCTGCTTCAGAGAGAGTGCAACCCCGTTCAGAGCAGGACAATACTCTAGTACCTGCATTGTGGATTTCTGAACCAGGAGAATCTCTGTCTTGTTCAGATTTAATCTCAGCTTGTTAGCCCTCACCCAGATCCCAACTGCCTCAGGCAGTGCTCTAAGGCCTTGACAGCCACCTTGGAATGTGGTGTCATCAGCATACTGATGGTACCCCACTCCAAATCCCCAGATGACCTCTCCCAGCAGTTTCATGTAGATGTTAAATAGCACGGGGGACAAGACTGAACCCTGTGGCACCCTATACCTCAAGGGCCAGGGCTCTGAACAGGTGTCCCCAGCACCACCATCTGGGACCTATCCACCAAGTAGGAGTGAAAACACTGCAACACAGTGCCTCCAATCCCCAACTCAGCCAATCAACCCAGAAGGACACCATGGTTGATGATGTCGAAAGCTGCTGAGAGTTCTAGCAGGACCAACAGGGATACACTCCCCCGTCCAGTCCCCAGCATAGGTTGTTCAGCAAGGTGACCAAGGCTGTTAACAGCCCAAAACTCAACCTGAAACCAGACTGAAAGGGATCCAGATACTCCACTCCATCCAAGACCCTTCGGAGTTGAGACACCACTACTCACTCCATCACCTTGCCCTGAAACAAGACGTTAGAAAGTGGTTGATAATTATCTTATCTTACACAGTGGGGTCCAGGGAGGGCTTTTTTTGGAAGGGGTCAAATCACTGTCCACTTCAGGGCCAGCGGCAGAACCCCCTTCATCAAAGAGGACAACGATCCTGTCCACTCAGCCTCCCCCCTCCCAACAGATCTAATAAGCCACCCTGGGCGAGGGTTAAGCAGGAAGGCAGATGGCCCCACTCTCCAAAGGAGTCTGTCCACATCCTGTGTATCAGGCTGTACAGTACAAGCTGAAAAGAATCCCACAAAACTGGGCAAGCAGGCACCAAGGGGACATCATCAGACATTGTCTCTGTGGCTTCCAGGTCATGACAAATGAGACAGATTTTATCTGCAAAGTGCTTTCATTAGCTGGGTGAAGCAAATCTATGTTTCAGTTCATGTCTGTGATTATTTTGTTCAGCACTTTCTGAGCATGCTCTATACAGCTTAATAAGTGGCACCTTGTTAACAGGAAGCCCAATCCTGTGCTTCTCGGTGCCCACTGGAGCAGCACCACCAAAGCAGTTACCACTGTATCCAGTGAGCACCAGGAGTCTCCTTGGGGGATGGGGGACTTTCATCCCCTTCCCCCGAGAAAAGCCACAGTCCTGGCAAAGGATCTTCTCATATCAGCTATTTTGCCTTCTGGCCCAGCACAGAATTCAGAATCTGGCCGAGGATCTGGCACCCCTTTTCCACCTTGGTTCCACCTTCTCCCCAGTCCCTAGAGGTGGCACTGCTGCCTGGCAGTCTCACACCCAGTGGTGGCATGCCCTTCTCCTGCAGGTGTCGTGCCTGGCGCCTGACTGGCACTGGCCTAGAGCCGGTGGTCCCTACTTTCTAGGTGCTGTAAATGTGCTTTATGGCATGTTTATGGCACCCAGTGCTAGGGTGCAGTGCTGGCGCTAGGTAAGTATAGCTTTAATCCCTACAGTCTGAATCATAATCACCACATTTATTTTTATAGCTAAGGAACCCACCCAAGTATGAAATATTAAAAACAGAACAGACTCTGCCTACTGGTTTAGAGTCTAGAACAGGGGTCTCCAAACCCCGGCCCAGGGGCTAGATGAGGCCTGCGGCAAGCCTCTATCCAGCCCATGGCCAACCTCTTGACCCCTGAAAGCCTCTGGCCCACTTGGCTAAACATGACTGGAACTATGCTCTGGTTGCATCTGGAAGGTGTTGAAGGGCCAGAGAAGTCATTCATTTATTCACTTATCTAAGTTCCATCTCTTAATTTATTTAAATAAATTTTATATTTAAATTTTTTTTTTTCTGGCCCTCAACATCGTGCCAGATATTTGATGCGGTCCTCTGGCCAAAAAGATTGGAGACCCCTGGTCTAGAAGTAAGAAGGTGTATGACACAATAAGATCTGGGAGGAGAGAAGAGCAGTAAAATACTTTGGAGAGGAGAGGGACCTTCAATTGCTTCAAGATGGTAAGAGAGGGAGACATTTAAAAAAAATGAAAGAGAGAGGGATTCAAGTATGCAGTGGAAAAGCTAATCTTGAAATTATTTAGAAAGAGCTCAGCAGCACAGTAAATGGTATGTAGCAGAAGATCAAGGGGGAAAAGAAGCAAGATAACAAGAAGTGACAGAATGTAAACAAAGAGAAGGAGTTTAGAATGAGTACAATGTAGAAAAGGAAGTCAATAAAGATTAGAAAGAAGAGGGAGATAAGCTGGGTATAGAAAGGGACAGAAATAAACTAAATTAGCAGCATTCTGCAATACAGAAGAAAGATAGGCCAGATAACAACATGGTAGACCAGATAACATAGGTAGACCTTAACACAGCAGGTTATGCAGTGCTCTACAGTTTAGTTTCCCATACTGTCATCTCTGCTCCCTTTCTATATTCACAATTACAGCCCAACCCTATCTTCCACTACCCCTGTGCTGAAGCAATGTGGGCTGCACTGGCCCTGCTGAAATTTCCCTATGCGCTGGCCCTATGCAGAAATTTCCCATGTACATGGGCTCCTCGGGCTAAAGGAACATTTATTCCCTTGCCGCGGGTAAGCCCCAGCTACCCTAATAAGCAATTACTGCTAAATCGCTGCTGCAAGTCTGAACTGCCTCATGTTGGCAGATCATGTTGGCCTAGGAAGGGGGATAGGATACCGCATGCATGTCTGCCACCAACCCACTTCCCTCCTGGGCCAATCCACCCACCTTGCCCTGTTCCACCCCTCCCTGTTCCACCTCTGCACTACTAAGTGCGGATCTTACCTGATCTGGTGTATGCTGCTCCTTATACAGAGTGGGGAGCAGGAGGAAGAGCTGTCTCATCTCTGGTTGGTCTTTCCTCTTCCCCCTTCTCCACTGACCAATAGGATGGGCATGTTGAGAGATTGCAAATCAGGACTTTCCTGGTTCAAATCTTACCTCTGCCATAAACTTCCAAGGTGGCCTTAGGTGACCCACTCCTCAGTCTTAGCTCCCCAGCTGCAACAGGGGCACAATAATATTGACATCAGAGTGTTACTGTAAGGACAGCATCAACATACAACAATACATGCTTTGCACACACAAAAAGCACCATGCAAGTGGCAAGTGTTAGTATAAAGATCAAACATACCTATCAGTCTTGTCACATGCTGCGAGATCTCTCTGGAGTAAGTGGTTGTGGATGGAATATGCTCTAGGCAGCCCAACAGCCTCATTAATAAACAAATTGCTACTCTCTGTGACATTCTTCACAGATTCCAGGCAGAGAAATTGTAAGGACTGCAATAGCTGTCAGCTCAAATTTGGGCATTCATTCAAATGCATTATCTCTGAATTCAGTTTGCCCATTATAAAATGGTAAATTTGTTTCTGTTCTACCTTTACATTCTTGTCCTCCACCTGACCATGTCTGCTTGCTTGTTTTTTTTAAACCCAAGCACTCTAATTTGCATATATGTGGGCTTTTTTCTCCATTTTAATTTCAAGGTGTCAGTCTAGGGCATTTGGATAGAATTAAAATAACCAAGAAGCTGGCATGTGAATGCTTCTGTTAAGTGTAGTTCAATTAGTTATGGGGAGCAGCTGGTAGTTTTCTCTGCACAAATGGGTTCTGCTGCATTACCATAGAAATTGTGAATTTGATCTTTATGTTTGTGTGTGTTAACAGTTGAGTCCATTGGGCCAGAGCTATCCAGGGCATCCTGGGCCACAGAGAGTGGAATTTAAAATAGACAACCCCATTGTACCATTGAAACTGCAGGCAAAAATGGCTGATGTGAGCTATGGTGCTGATTATAGTTCTACCTGCACAAATTCCTTGGTGTATCCACGTGTAGAAAAAAGGCTTCAGTGAACTGGACTCTGCCATTGCCCCAGTACTAGATTGGCAATCAGCAAGAGCAAGGGAGAGGTACAATGCAAGCCTCTGTAACAACCATAGAACCAGCTGCTTAAACTTACAGGTCTGTTCTAACTTAACAGCCCTAGCTGGGACAAGGTCACTTAGGGCGCAATCCTAACCCACTTTCCAGCACTGGCATAGCTGTGCCAGTGGGGCATGTGCTGCATCCTGCAGTTGGGGGGCAGTCACGGAGGCCTCCTCAAGATATGGCAATGTTTGTTCCCTTGCCTCGAAGTTGCATTGCCCTTATGTCTGTGCTGGAAAGTGGGTTAGGATTGCACCCTTACTGAAGTATTTGCTGAAAGCAATGAGACCTTTAGTTCAGTCCGTAAATGAAACAAACACTGGGTGCAAAATGTTTATGATTTATAGTTCATAAATATTTGAAAATTCAAAAATCTCATGGGGTTGTTCCAGACAGAATGAGCTTCATAAAATACAGTGAAGTCAATGACAAAATCTTCACACATTTGCATGACCAAGGGTTCAATAGGAGAGCGTAGCTTGCTATCTAAAAACACTAGGTTTGCAATAAAGTGTCTGCTTCAATTTTTATTTCTATCAATTGGATTCAATTGACTGATCAAATGCATTACTGTTTCTTGGTTGAGCAATTAATTTGACTGATTTGTGCATTTGGTTCTGAATTAATGATAAAGTGAAGTTTCTTGTGGATGCCTTTTTTGGGAATGTGAATTAAGATGCAAACAATTGTCAAAGCGTATATTTAAAAGCCATACAAGCTTGTGAAGTACTGTCTATTTCAGATGTAATTTATGTATTAGTTCATTTCAGACTTAGGATATTTGTTGTGCGGCAACCTTAATAGCTTAGTTTTTTGTCTGATAGTGGCACTCTCTAATCTTCTGTGGGTATATCATGGAATAGTAAATATTGGTGAACTCAGCAGTCTGGAGCTCTTCTTGTCTAGTGATAACCAGATTTCCCCAGTTCTGGTTTTTTTTAATTATTATTTTGTGGATTCGGAGCCCAATCCTGACCTCTTCAGCGCTGGCGATACGAGCATACTGCCAGCTCTGGGTGTCTCAAAACTGCTGTAAGGCACGCCCGTGACACCCTGCGCCAAGTCAGTGCTGGCACCAGCCCAGTGCTGGCCAGACACTGCCTGGAGCTAGGTAAGAGATCCGGACGTCGGTGAGGACCTTGGAGGTGGGAGGGGAAGCATTCCAGGGCAAGGAGAGGGCGGGGTGGGGGACGAAACTGGGACAAGAGGGGGGTGGGACTGCAGAGCACTGCTCAGCCGGATCCTGAACGCTGTGTCAGGCCAAAAGGCCCAACATAGTCTCTCTAAAGTCAGTGCCAGCAAAATAGCTGCTGCAGACTTGTGAAGCCCCATTGCAGGGCATGGAGCTTTCCCTGGGGGAAGAGGACAAAAACCTCTTTCCGCTGAGGAGACCTCTGTCGGCTGCCACTGAGTCACAGGATGTAGCAGTAGTCTGCTTTGGTGCTGCTGCACTCAGGGGCGGTGCCACCTTTAGGATGATGCTGTCACTCTGCTGTGTTTTCCAGCCAACCTGAACTTTAGTTTAACAAAAATGATTTCTAAAATTAATTCTAGAACTGGACCACAATTTCTTGGAGCTTTCAGTTCCCTCAGCTCCTTTGCATCATTTTCTTCTGGCGCATTACTGCTGCACAACTGTGCATTGATTATACACTGCAAAAAAGCAATGCATCAAGATTCTTTTGTGCTGTTGTCCACAGATACACATGGTCTCTTGAGCATTGTTAGAAATGGCACACAAAGAAGAACCTGATACAGTTGCTCATACAATCATATCAAGATTTCTTTCTTGAAGTGTTTATACGTATTACTTCACATGCCCATCAGTAAAACACCACCCAAAAATAATTGTGATGCAGATGAACTAACTGAGCATGCACAGTGCTCTGAATGAAATTCATAAATAAACATAAGGGGATTCATAATGGAAACAAAGCCAGGTAATTTCAAACTCCAAAACCTGGTGAAAATTTGGGATGAGGAAAATTTGGAAGCAATTCTGTATTTTGTTTCTTTTCAATGTGGCGTATCTCTCCTAGCAGTCTGCCCTAGATCAGCACAAACTTCACATACTCAACCAGGCAGTTCAGACAATTTTTTTAAGAAGTTCTTTTTGAAGCTAACTTCTTCTCATACTTTTGGGATGTCTGAGAGGTTCACATGGAGCAATTCTTCAACGAGCATAATTTTTTTTTTTAAGTACAGTCTTTCCTCATGACTTTGGCTTATTGAGTATCCCTACTCTGAAGCCCATGGGCTCCAGCTATTCTTGCCAGCTCTGTGGGATCCCCAGGCACAAGCAAAAAAGCTTTGATGGAGCCGATGAACAGAAGTACGTGTGGCAGTCAATGAGGGCAGTTGTTCATTAGCAGGTATCTTCTTCCTTCAGGAATCTCTGGAATGAATAACAGGAAGCCTCTGGGAACAAATAAATCTCCTAAATATTGCTCTTCTTATCTCCTGGGCCCGCTGCCAGCTTGATGCTGAAAAACTTGTACTTATCTGAAAGCCAATGAGCTTCAAGCCTCCCCTGGCACTCCAGCTTCAGTTTATTTCTCAGCCTCTTGGGTCTGTTGTCAGATGGTAAGACATGATTATATTAAAGATGGTATGTTGCTGTCTGTGCACACGTGCAAAAGTCTGGATGAGCGATAGTTGGTGTAGATGAGTAGCTTCAGCAGGAGAGGTTGAGACACCTATTCCTCCCAATCCCACTGTCTGATCATCTCTCTCCCACCTGCTGTGGCAAGCAAAGACTCCAGATGTGCCATTAGTGTAGTGGTTCAGGAGTTGGACTTAGACCTGGAAAATCTAGGTTCAAATCTCCACTCAGCCAAGCAGCTTTCTGGGTGACCTTGGGCCAGTCACTCTCTCTCTCTCAGCCTCATCTACCTCACAGGGTTGTTGTGAGGGCAAAAGGAAGAGAGGAACTATATACCCCACCTTGGAAGAAGGGCTAAATAAAACTGGAAAAACAAAGGGTTGTTGAGAATAGGATGTGGTGGTGAGAAACAGGTGGAAGAAACTATAGCTGCTGCTTATTTTGCTGCATTGCACATACACAATCTGGGTTGTGGCCTGGTAGTCCTAATTTGATCATCTTCTCAAGTACAGGCCACTATTCTATCCTCTACTAGAACTGCCTTTGTACTATTCAGGACCCAAGAGTTGAGAGCCCTGTCTGGAGTCAGAACTTGTCAGTGACAAGTTCAGTAAGGAAGGCAAATGAACCAAAGGCTAGAGATTTAAATAATAATAATAATAATAATAATAATAATAATAATAATAATAATAATAATAATAATAATAATACAGGTATTTCTATACCACCTTTCTTGGTCCTCAGATTTCTCCTTAGACTTTATTCAAGGCAGTTTACATAGGCAGGCAATTTAAATCCCTGTAGGGATTTTTACAATTTGAAAGAAGGTCATGTAAGGTAGGAAGCACTATGCATTGTTGCAAGCTGGCATTGAGGTCCATATTCCCTTGGCTTAGGGCTAAACTAGGCATGCACCTAATTGCACAACATCCCTAGATGGAAGCTTAGCTTTCTTTCAAAATAGCAAGGAAGGGCCTCCGATTTTGGCAAAGCCGGTAGGGCGGAATATTAGACTTTGCTCCCATCCTGGTTTTGATAAATTGAAGGTTTTTTTATAACCAGAAAAATACTGTAGGGGGCTGGGCAATCAGGATCAAAAGCACAGCAGGAGAGACGTTGCTCATTGTCAACAAAATATCATCTGATGTTCTTCTCTATTGCTAGGAAGCTGGCTCTCCTTCTTGTTTCCAGGAATATCTCAAAAGACCTCACTTAATTCCAGCCATAATGGTAGTTCTTGTGCTATCAATAGCTCTCTGCAAAGGACAGGAAAGGGGCTGTTAATTACACACACTGATTATAATCCCACTACAGGGAGGCACCTACACACAGGACATCTACTAGGCAGCTGCCAAAAACAGAGTACTTCCTGCTGTCTCAAATGCCTTCTGAGCTAAATCAAAATTCAAGTCATGCAAAGAGCTGAAAGGCTCTGAAGGCTTCAATTTGCCAGGAAAGAGGAGTGGTGAATTGTTCAAGTATAGCAGCAATTCTGCAGAGATAGAATGAGAGGTTTTGATATTCAGTACAGAAACTTTGTAGATGAAAACACTTATAAGGAAAACTTCAAAAATATGAGTGGGTTGGAAATCTGTAGGCCTCTTTTCTGTAGAAGTAGTATTATGGGTCTGTTTGGATCAAACTACATATATTACTTTAATCCCACCTTTGGCCATGGGATGCTTGGTTTTCTTCCCTGTAAAAAGCATATGCAGATCCTATGATTTGGATCACCATTATGGCAGGGGTACAGTTAGAATCCCCTTTGCCCCTGCTGTGGTCCCAATCCAGAGAATGGCTTCCATGCTTGCTACGTGGGTGGGAGGAAGCATGCTAGTGCCAGTTATAGTACATGATTAAAGCTGCACATAGTTTGGCTGGAAAGGTGTGCAAGACAGAAAGAGATGGAGAGGCTTCAGAGTCCATTGAATTCTCAAAATTTCAAGGCAAGTTCTTATTAGAAATCAAGGTTACAACAAGAAAAATAGGTTTAGCTAAGTGCAGTGATCCATGTGTGTTTCCATGAAACCACATAAAGTAGTGATGGTGTTTACATCATCCTGTTGCTGAAAGTGTCTCCACTGGTGCCATGTTTTTGGAAACCAGAGCTCAATGCTTCATTGATTAATCTGTTATCAGACATTCCCCAGAGGCTCCTGAATTGCTCACATGAATTGCTAGGGGGACGTAATGGGGCATTTCACGTGAAGAACAGGGGGATGTATTGGGGTGTGGATCCAGCAGCAGCCATGCATGCCAGATCTTGTCCCCTGTTTTTTGGCCCATCCTGCCCCCTCACTCTCCTCAGATTTAGGCCAGCTATATAAAATATTTTCCCTCACCTCTTCATGCCTCCTTATTGCCCCACCACAGCATGCAGCGCATGCCTCCATGGCATGCCTGCATGCTACTTTATGGCAGGAGACAGGATTGGGCTGTAAGACTACAATCCTGTACGCACTTCCTGGGGAGTATGTCCCATTGAATGTAATGGGGGTTTCTTCTGAGCAAACGTGCATTGTGCTGTTAGCAGTGGTTTTCTCAAAACTTTGAGGCATATGTAGGTTGCATGGCTTCTGATTCTCAACGTGTCTAAATGTTAATGGACCAGGAGGCATTCTTACAGAGAGGGCTAAAGATGATAGTAAATATAATTGCTAGATTTGTTTAAACATGGGGCCCATTTGGTTCAAATGGGTAAAAACAATTTGGTTCTAAAAAAATGTGATGGTCCATGAATGGGTATGGATGGGGCTATTTTTCCTTTAAAAACACATTTAAGAACTAACTTTGATTAGATGACTCATGGGTCCCTTTCAAATCTATGATTCTATTAACTCCCCCCTCATTTTTTTTTTTGCCTTTCATTCATGTGTATTTGGTCCTTCTCTATGTATCTGGTAGCCAGGCCTCCTATTGAGATTGGCACGTCCCTACTAATTGGGTAACCAACTTGGAGAGGGGGAACTGATACATCTACGAGTATCTGCTGCCACCACCCCAAACTAAGGAGGTCAGGAAGAGGAGGGCTACTTGAGAAAAACCACCCCTCCCAAGATTGCACATGATTCCAGATGTCACAAAGACTGTAGCTCTTCTGCCACTGCAGCTTTAGATATGAAGAAAGCCTCTCATGTGGTATCTCTTCTCAAATTTTCCACGTAAATTCAACAACAGATGATGTTTATGGAAAATGAAGCTGCCATCTTGCTCTCTGGCTCTTGTTTTGCCTCAATTTTCAGGGAGCAGTTCAGAACAGTACCGTCTCTTTCCAATCATGACCTACCTCCCTGTGAGAGAGGAGAGGGTGAAAAAATGAAAAAAAAAAATTCTATTTTAGAATTTGTGAGACACTGACATCTGAAACATCAGAAAAGCTCACTTTAAAAATGACTTTTGAAAAAAAAAAGTAGATGATAAAAATGGCTAAATTAATTTTCCAAGTTTTGTTAAAATGAATATTTTTGGGGGCGAGGAGAGGGGGAAATGATTCTGTAGTGATTTAAATGCTGGTGGTGACAGGGAGAATAATGATGGAATTGATAGTGCTTATTAAGATGCAGTTATTTCTACTCATGTGGCAGAGGAGGAAAGAGTTGGTGTTTAATGTTTGAAAAATATTAGCTAATTGCATGATTGTTATGTTTGCATGGGGAGTAGTTCTGAGAGTTCGGTCAGGCAAACAGGCTGAAGCAAAGGGGGGGAAGGTGGGCAGAACTAGCAGAAGGGGATATTTCTCCATCCCTTCATAGCCCAGTTTTAACTAAATCTCTGTGCAGCGCTGCAGCCGTGCCAGTGTGGCTTCTGCTGCATCCCTCAGGGGATTTTCGGCAACTGGAGGTCACGTTGGGTTAAGGGGTCATTTGTCCCCTTGCCCTGGGGTATGCCCAGTCAGCCACTATGAGGCACCTCAGATCTGTGCCAGTTTGATTGTTGGTGCAAGTCTGTGTTGCTCCATGAAGGTGCATCAAGCCAGGGAAGGGGGTCTGGATTCTTTGTGCACCACCCTGTCACCCCACCCCGTCACCACCCTTCCCTCTCCCATTTCACTATCCCTCTGCCTGGTTCAACTCTTTCCCACCTCCCTCCAACCCTGTGTTGCAGGCTTACCTACTCCGGCATACGTGCATGGGCACTGCCATGGGCTCCCCACTGGTGACACCAGTGGGGAAGGGGGTTAAGCAATAAGCTGGTTGGGGTTGTTTTAAACATTCCTCCCTTAAAAAGAAAGGCAAAAGTACTCCCTGGGTCCCTTTCAGGGAGAAGGGCGGGATACAAATAAAGTTTATTATTATTATTATTATTATTATTATTATTATTATTATTATTATTATTATTATTATTATTATTATTATAAGTACTAATACAATAAAATGCAGGGGTCTACATCAGTGAATACCTCCTTTGAGAATGACTGTGATTATCCAATAAAGAAAGAACTAATTTTTATTAAAGTGGTAAATATATGAAATAAATTAGATGGAATTGCAATTTTGGAATATAAGTATTGTGTAAAATATAGTGGTATTAAGACAAATAAAAGGGTTATTTTATAAAAAAGAAGGTAAATAAAATAAATTATAGATGTTAATTTATTTTGGAGAAAATATTAAACCTGTATTTTGGGTTAATAAATATGTGGTGGATAAGCAAAGTATAATATTATTGTAATTGGAGATATTTATTTTTAGATGTGATATTAGAAATTAAGAATCAGATAAGATTCTTTTCAGTATTTTAGAGGTTAGTTTAGTGGTAAGAAGAGTTTATAAGTAAAAATTTGAAGCCTTTTTTGATTGGATAGTTATGGAAAATGATGTATAATATGTTATAAGAGATATTGAAGGAGGTAATACCATGGTAATCGGAGACTTCTTTTTTAGATGTCATATTAGAAATTAAGAATCAGATAAGAAAGATTTTATTTTAGACTAGTTTAGTGGTAAGAAGAGTGTATAAGTAAAAGTTTGAAGTGTTTTTTTTATGATGGGATAGATAAGGTTAGAGGAAAAATATGGAATGTTAAAGTATTAACCAGTTGGGTTAAAGAATATGATAATTTTTGTATTGATTATTAATTTCGTTTGGATTAATGTTTGTTGTAATCGATGGCCACCACCCTCGTGTGTAACCTATGTAGTCCTAGCCCTAAGTCTATCCAATTTTCTTTACCTGTATCTGTAATAAATAAATAAAGCATTAAAAAAAAAAGAAAGAACTAATTTTGTAACAGAAGATTTGATTAAACCAATGATGCAGAAAAGGGCATTCAGTTGCTGCAGGCTGCAGCTCCTCTAACACTAGCTTGTTGAAATCATTACTGTTTCTGTGCTTTTTCTTACATTGAGATGTCTACAAGAGCACAGCCTTGATTGTGCTACACTGCTAATAAGACTGTGCTTATACAACTTTGGTTTCGATCAGACCTTCTTAACAACTGAGCTGATCAGGAGACTATGTGAAGAAATGGTGCGCCCAAGTTTGAGTTTTCACACCTGATCTTGGCTAAAAATGACTCAAGTAGCTAGCAAGAGACTTTGGTGTGGATAAATCTAATTGCTCTGAGAAAAGCACCTGCAGCAAAGACAGGACAATTAATTATTCCATGAAGGGAAATGGCACAAAATCTTCTGTATAGCTGAAAAGGATGTGGGTGAAAATGACAAATTGTTTTCAACCTTTAGGGAGGGCAGACACAGAGGGGTAGGAAGAAGTATAACTGAACTCTTTTGCACTATGAAAGAAGAAATGACGTCGATATTTCTCACGACTCTTCATTCCTGAGTTACCTCATGGGTATTCAACGTGAAGGATTGGTGTCACAGGTAATGCAGACAGTGAGGATTTGTAGTGTACCTGAACAAAACTATGCCACAGAATCAGACCTGCCTCCTTGCTTGTCTCTCCTGAGAAGAGAAGATCCCTGCTCAGTAACCCAGTAGACTAGACTCACAGTGAAAACTTAATCTGGGCATGGGCTGCTGCATATATTCTACAGTGTGCATAAGACAGTCATCCTATCATGCGCTAGAACAGGCAAGCCAGGAGGCTTGCGCTGTTTCCAGCATGGGATAGGGACCCAAAGTGACTCAGCCAGAGGTAAGGAGAATCTTTCGCCCTTACCTCCAGGTAAGGCACCCTGGCCCCTATGAGTATCCTTGAACTTATGCCACCTCCTGAGGTGGCACAAGTCCTAGGAGAGCGGAGCGGCTTGAATCCATTCCAACTCCCCAGGTACATAACTGCCGGGTCCCAGCCTCGCCTCCTGCTCCCCACCCACCTGCCTCCAGGGCCACCCACTCCCTGCCCTCCCCCTGCCCCAGAATGCCTCCCTCCTGCCTCCTCCCTGCCCACCCCAGAGCCTTGTGTTGGCCCAGCTGGGCTGATGCAAGGCTCCGTGCCTCCGTCGGCACGGAGGTTTGTGTCAGCCTGCACAGGCCGGTGCACCCTACTGACTCCTGAGGAAGTGCAAACGTGCCTTATGGCATGTTTGCAACCCTCCTGGGCCAGCCCAAGGGACTTGCTTTAGCCCAAGGGCATCTCTGGATTGCACCCACAGGCACTCATATTTTGGACTTGATTTGTGGCACACTTGCCCAAAAAATTGCCCACCACATATTTAACTAATAGTCCAGAATTCTGTTCTTCATCTTCAGAATGGCAGGTGTTCCATTGCCTGCTGGAAAATCAGTATGATAAGAAGTGCCCCAACCTTTTTTTCTCCATTAGAGCTAGATTCGGGGACAGGGATCTTCCCAGTAGTTGAGCTGTACTCGGAAGAGTACCTCAGCAACTTTGTGCCAAAACAATCCCCTTTTCTGTTTGAAGGTTGGAGCTAAAAACATTGGGGGGGGGGGGTACCATGCCCACATTTGTGCTGGGTGTCCACAACTGCAAGAAGGCACAAGATCTCCCTCTTCTTTAGCTCCAAACTTGGTGCTGCTAAGGAGAGCAGCAGTGGGTATTCCTGGAACTTGTGCACTAGTGCAGTATGAGTTCAGCGTGAGGCAGAGTTCTGGCATCAACATTTTGCCTTGGCTACTGTAGCAGGACAAATGTATAGATTCCCAGTTTTAAATATGGTCAGAACTCCCCACAGCAGCAGACCTTCCATTAGCAGAATGGAGCAAATGCCCCAGGCGTGGGACTTGCACGACTCCAGGATTGTGAGGGAAGCCTTAATGAGGCTCCCAATGTGGCCAGAAACTATGCTTCCAGTTTTCCGGAAGCACAGTTTAAGACCGCGGGGAAACCTCAGACGGCTTCTCCTGTTGGTCCTGGAATTGCACAAGGGTCCATGTCAGTCCAGTTGAGTGAGGGGAGGTGGCTTCACATGGGGGTGGTGGCTTCATGGAGCTTTGCCCCGGGCGCCTTGAGGGGAGGTCTGCCACTGACTCCCCATTACCTCAAAAGAAAATGGAACAGTTGTTATATCTGCAAAATGAAATGCTTCCCTCCCAGTTGTAGCTTCTCTGATGTATTTAATTTCTCAAATAATAACCACTGGCAACACATTAGGAGAACAGGTACTTCAACCATGCCTACTGGACTAAGGAAATTTCCAGATGTCAATCCCCAAAGCCGAATGGCTTTTGTGGATAATAGGCATACCGAACCAAGAGGTGCACATCCACATTTCAGAAGTTTAAAATTTGTATTTATTCATTTTTATCTCAACAATTTTTATTTTATTATCATATAAATAAAAGTATTAATTTTTATTTCCTCCAAGGAGTGACCAACTGGATTTGCAGAGCAAACAAGAATTGTAGCAATTATATAAAAGCAGCAATAATACTACCAAGTCTCTATGCTAACAAAATCTCACTTCTTAAGAGGCACTTCTTGGGTTGAGTATCAGTTGGGGAAGCTGCAGCCTGGAAGACTTTAATTTGTTTACATATATTTATGCTTAATTAAATCCTTTGTGTCTACCTAAACGAAGTGGAACTCAGAAAGCCAGTCATAGAGCAACCTAGCTGCATACTGGTTCCTGCTGGAAAAAATGCAAAAGCAGAGAAACAAGGATTAGATGCACTGGACATCCTAGAGTAGGTCTGCTCTGCAGTTCCCAGGAATGCTTGCAAAGTGCTGCCAATCAGCTGAAAACAGAGTTAAAAAGGACAGGCTTTCAAAAGACAGAAGAACAAAGCTGTGATGTACATCTGCCTTCTGGGGATGAAAGGGATCAAGGATAGTCAAAATATATGTATATTCTCTCTTCCTCTCCTCCCCCAAGAAAAGATGTGCATTTTGTGATAGGAGAATCTCTTATTGTAACTGTTATCTAGTAAATGCTGCTTGCTTTGAAAGCTGCCTTGTGGGCATGAGGGTTGGGAAGGGAGGATATAAATCTATACAATAAATAAAGGAAGCGCTTTGAACCTGCAAGAAATTTGAATGCAAAAGTTGCTTTTCATTGAGTGACAATGGTTAATTGTTTGGCAACCTTCAGTCTTGAAAGACTATGGTATAAATCTACAGCACCTGGTATTCCCAGGCAGCCTCCCATCCAAGTATTAACCAGGCCTGACCCTGCTTAGCTTTCCAGATCAGGTATGTGCAACATAACAGTTGCTATGACAACAGTACATATAATATACCATCCACAGTAAGAGGTGGTGAAGGCAACATTGGTATTCATAATAATACCTAGCAATCATTTAGTCCCTTTAAGTGTTCAAAGTGCTTCATGTGTATTCTTTTGCTGTCCTTCCTGGGAAAAGGGCTCTGGATAGAACTTAAACAGGGTCATGTGGCAGAAGATCCTTTTCCTGATTGCTCCCAATAGGAACAGGAACAGAGGAAGTAAAAAGGTTTCAAAGAATAAAATACTTTACCTACAGTTTACAAACACGTACATCTCTGCTGCTAGTACAAGTCCTAGACTCTGGAACAGGAAATCCTAAAGCTGTCCCTTTCTGTGTGTGTGAGCTCATGACATGGTGGGCACCCTTATGACTGGTAGAATTCAAGGAGGTAGCTCTTGCACCTTGCAGTGTCAGGAGGAGAGAGGGAAAGGGAGGAAGTAAGGTGGGGATCGGAGAGGACAAATGTAAATGTCTGACAACAGAGGGTATACCTGCCAGTGGGCAGTAACATGGTCTACATCCATGCATTGCTAGAATAAACCACAAGGACATTTTAAATATGCAATGTATCAGCATCACTCACCTCATGAATGATCAGATCCTTGGCTTTGTGAGCCTGTCTCTCCCACATTACAATCACTGCATCTCTGCTAAAGGGCTCTTCTCTCTCCAGTGTCTTGGAAACTCCTTCCTCCAAAAGGCCTTCCATTCTGAATCTCTAAAGGCTGTAGTTATCTGCAGTCAAAAAGGGTACTTCCTTTCTCAATTCATTCTGCAGATCCACCTTACTAGTCCCTAATCCTGTTACCTTCTTTTTGTATCTGAGCAATCCTGCAAGATTAAACCAATACAACAATAGCAAAAAAGGACTGCAGGCTCTTAAGATCAGTACTGGAGCACCCCCCCCCCCAACATATCAGTGGATTCACTTATCCATGGATCAGGTTTGTGCAACCCCCCTGTGCCCCGTCCAGAGGCAAGGGGAGCTCCACTACCTTCTGAAGGGTTCTCTGAGTCCAGCAGAGGCTGCCTGAAGCCTCTGCTGGTCTCAGACTGAGCCTGTCAGTAAAAAAACGCTACATCTGGTTTCTCTGTGAAACTGGAAGTGACATTTTAATGCCTTATAAGTCATTGGGAGGTCCAGTGTCTGTGGCGATATGAGGACATCCCTGTGCTGGTTATTTTGCTGAGAGTCTGGGCCCATAACCTGTTGGCAGAGAAAAAACACCAGAAGGCAGATTGCACAGGAAAGTCCACAGTATGCCATTGCTGCATATCCCAACATACATGAGAGTTGCCTCTTTGCTATTTATGAAGGTTGGTGGCTGTTCCATGTAGAACTCTTCTGTTATTTCACCATGTAAAGAGTGGTTTAAACATCTAGGTGCTTAACATTAATCTGTCTGGAAGCTGCTATATTCCAAAAGTGTTCTAACAGTGATGCGTTTGATCACTGGGACAACGGATTTATCATAATCCTCCCTGTACTTCTTCGAAGAGCGTCTGGTGACTTGTCTTGCTTCGTAGCATTGCATTGCGCCTTCTGCATCTTGTTTGACTTTAAAGACCCACTTGCTCCCTTCTTGCCTTCTTGCTGGGTGGCATCTTGGTCAAAGTCCATGTCTTATTTTTTTGTATAATGCTGCTGTTTCCTCCTGGGCAGCAGCCTTTCACCTGTTTACTTCAGCTGTGGGCATTGTTTTGATTTCTCCTATGTTTCTGGCACACGGTGTCATGCTGACTTTGTAAGGTTAGATAGGTGCATGGCTGATGAGCCTTTATTTGGTTGGGATGAACGTCTGTGCTCAGTCTCTGGAACTAGTCTGCTTCCTCATCAACCTGTCAGCCTGTCAGCCTCATCAACCTGTCAGCCTGTCAGCCTATCTTCTTCATTGGTTTCTCCTTGTTCTCCTGCAATGGTTGCTACATCATAGTTTGCAGCTTTCTCTGGTGATGAGGCTCTGGGCAGGCTATCACTGTAAGCTGTTATGTACACAAGCTGCTCTTGGTCATCTGCTTCTGAAAGTCTGTCTGATGCTTGTCTGCTTTGTTGTGCTTATCAATGTATAGCACATGGTTCACTTTAGCTTTCCAGGGAGTAGGTTCATTATTTTGAAGCCTTGGGATCCTAGAACATATCCAATCTAAATGCCCTTTTTGACTCTGACATCCTTAGATCTTTGCTCCTCTAGTACCTATGCATTGGCCTTGCTGCCAAATACTCTCATGTGTTGCACATTTGGTGCTCTTCTATGCCATAACTCAAATTGAGTTAGTTGCACTTTTACTGAACAGTCTATTCTGGAGCTAGTTTGCTGGCATAAAATGCATTACTCCCAAACTGGTTAAGTAATTTCATATCTATCAGTATGCACCTGACCACTTCTAGAAAATGCTTATTCTTCCATTCCACTACACCAGTGGTACTCAAACTTTTCCAGCCAGTGGCTCCCTTGACCCCAGTGGCTGTTGGCCATGACTCCCCATCATGTTCCTGACAGCTGGAAATGGCATCGTTAAACAGGAAGGGGCCAGAAATATTAACTATATTAAATATTATAATATTATATTATAATATAATATTAACTATATTAATATTAATTATATTAATCATATCATTAATTAAATGCAGATCTTAAAGATATATTATTAATACACAGCAATATACATGCTTTATAAATGATCAGCTGCTGATCACTGTTGGAGACAGGATGCTGGAGTAGGTAGATTTTGTCTGGTCCAGGAGGACTCATTTTTTTAAACTTTGTAAGCATACCAATAGAATTGTTTTATCAAATGAACTTTGTGAACAACCAGTCTGACCAACATTACACACGCACACCCCTGTGGACCCCAATCCAACTAGTCATTTCTCCCATTCACCTTGGATAGAATTGAGCCCTTTATTAATTTAATGAAATTAAATTTTTCCAGCAGCTGGTGGGGAAAACAAAAATAGACCATGAAAATATATCAGAGTTGAGAAGGGTTTGGTTAGGAAGCTGATTTGTCTCCTATACTAGGAGATGCACAGCTCAAGCCTATGCATGTCTACTCAGAAGTAAGTCCCATTAGAGTCAATGGGGCTTACTCCCAAGAAAGTGTGGACAGGATTGGGCTGGCAATCACTTCATCAATGGCTGATAAGTATTCCCTTCAAATAGCAAGATTCATCACTTTAAAAATACAGCCTTTCCTCTTCAGTCAAACAACAAGATTAATAAATCACTTTAAAAACAGTACCCTTTTCTTGCTCCTGGCCAAGTAAAGTGTGTCTCTCCCCCCCCCCTTTGCCAACTGCATGGAAGCAACTTTAAGACCCCCTGGTGACTGGTAAAATAGGAAGCGTTTTATTTGGGGAGGGGGAGGAAAGTGGGAAGGTTTAGAGATCGAAAGGGGGGAATGGAAGAGGGAGGGGGTTGAAAAGAAGCGATCCCAGGCTGGGAACTAGGAATCAACAAGTCAAGGATCAGCGAAGGTTAAGGACTGCATCCAAGCACGCTTGGAAGAGGGCGGGGCAGTAGCAGCCACTCTCGCAGCTGAGCAACTCCATTTCTTCTGCTTTAAAAAAAAGCGCAGATGACGGGCAGAAGATGGGCTCATATTCTGCCCAGGGGTGTGACTGTATCGCTGTGAGAGGACATCCCGCGCCTCCCCTTTGAGTTCCTGGTGCTGCCCTGAAGAGCTGCGCCTCACAGTTTGAATAACACTGCACTACACCATTCAGCTCTGGTGTGTACAGAACAGCGCATCTGTATGAAATGTCCTGCTTGTCTAAAAATTTTTGTGTGTTGCATGAGAAGTGCTCATTACCATTGTCAGACTGCAAAACTTAAGGTATTCGCCCAAACATGTTGATAACAGTTGTCACATACATTACTTGATCATGCTATAAGTCTGACTCTTCTTCTTCAGTAGGTAGACCATGAAGTATCTTCAGACGTTATCCTCAAAAGTCAGCAACAAAACAACATTGTTCAATTAAAACAATGAACAGTAGGCCAAATCCATAAAATACTAAGAAAGAAAAAGCCTTCCTAGATAAGGAGGTCTTGGCTAACTTTCTGAAGATGGACTTCCACTGGATAGGGAGTTCCAGAAAATAATTTGTTATTCTTTATGATACAAGAGACTTTGTTGTCTGATTTGATCCTAATGACTACATCACATTTTGCAGATATTATTAAGTCTTGACATAGTAGATCACCTAACAGAGATGTGTTTGCAGCTGTGGGAAGGGACTAGTTTCGGGACTGTGACAAGCAGAGTAGGAGAGATTGCTCCTACATAAGAGGAAATATCTCACCTCCCCCTTCTTCTCTGATAGCTTCCCTCCTGGAGAAAATAGTTGCATTAGGGGTGGGGGGAAGACTTTAATCAGGGCTGCACTATGAGGGCAAAGCATTAAGCTTCCTTTCCCCTACGCACACTTTTAGTGCTCCTGTGTCTGCTAAAAGTTGTAAAAGGAAGATCAGGATGTTTCTGATGTGACAAACCCTGTAGTTTGTTTTAGTCTCAAGATGTTGGGGAAACCTGTTGGAGAAGAGATTGATTAGTTTCCACCTGTGCTGCATGCAAAAGTTCCCGTGGTTATGCAGAAGCATCTTCGGAGCAAGAAGCAATGAAAGCTCTACTTTGGAAACAACAAGCACAGGCAATTATCCCTGTTTGTCTTAGGCTCTGTTCAGATCTCACAGTTTCCCTCTAAGAAAATGGAAAGGAAACAGTGGTATTCTGAAGTGCTCATCGAGGTTCATTTTAGAAAGTACAGAGGTACAGAATCTGTAGCAAAGAATATAGGAGTTGTATGATTTTGCTATGGCATATTGAAGTGAAAATGATCAGTGTATTGTGTATCTGTATTGGACTATAGTTAAATGTGATTATTTTCTGCACTAATTTAACCTGTTCTTTGTAATTTGCCCACAAGGCCCATCTGACAGCTGGGCCAGCCTCTGGCCTCTTGAAACTGTCCTGGGAGGTTTCTCTGGCTTCATTTTTGTTATTCTGAGGTTGTTGTTTGGGCTGTTTATATAGTTTTGTTTTTATTGCTTTCAGTTGTGCTCTACCCTATGCCACAAAAGGGATTCAAAATGTAGAAGAGCAGAATATAAAACTGAAAATTACTTTTGGGAAAAGAAAATGAATGCAAAGTTTTTTTTAAAAAGGGTTAAAGTGTGTTCTTTTCCAGACAAGTCTGGAGTCATAAATTGTGAGCATTTTGCTTCTGTGCTCACTTGCGTAGGAGAAATGCCCGCTTCTCTCCATGCATACTTTGCTCAAATTTGCACTGCCTTCTGTAAATATATTTACCAAATGATGGGGGAAAAGTATGTAAAACAGGCAACCAGCTTGAAGAAAAAGGTGAAGAGGGTGCAGAAATAGTTGTCTTTGGTCCAGCACTGAGCTTCCAAAGAGTATTTACTCTTTTAACAGTGCAATCCCATACTTGAGAAAAAGATTGTCTGATCAGCCAAGGTATGCTGCAAAGCTTTGGATGCCAGCAGAACTACATTCTGTCTGCGTTCCGACACTGACTTCATGCTGATTGCACTGCAATTTTACACCAGCATACCTTGGTACAATTCTATCCAGCATAAGCCCCTAAACAGGACAGAGACTTGATAGCAGAGACCCAGATGACAGCCACTGGTCCTTATAGCTTTTGGTGTAATTTTCAACTTCCCCTGTTCTCTTCATCTGACCACACTGCTATGATGGAACTTGGAATGCAGAGCCAACTCTGCAGCCAATCACTGCACTCCCACTCCAGGATTTAAACCTGTGTTGTGTTTAACTCCTGGGGTAATTCAGATGATAGGGTGTGCAACATGGGGTTGTATCACTCTGCTCTCATGTCATATACACAAAAAGACACTCTAGTGATGAGCACTATGGGCTGATGCAAAAGGCAAACTGTATCATGTGCAAGCCAGATGATTGGTGCCATAAAGTGCTCCTTCTGATTGGCTCACTTGTGGTCTACCAGATGTGCCTATTTGTGGTCTATCCACGCCCATTCCAGGAAAAAAACACATTTCAGGTTTAAGCCATGCCCATGCATTGGACCTGTGCTTTTCCACTGTGCTAGCATTCCATTTTCAGGTTCTGTGTTCCTGGTATTTATCGCTGGCTAGGAGAGAGAACATTGTACATTTCTCCCCTTGAGCCCAGGGAATGAGAAACCCTATGGGTTTGTTCCGCATACCTGTCTTCTTCCAAGGGCTCTAACTTTCTTCCCCTTCAGTCTAACTTCAGTCTAACTGAAGTTAGTCTGACTTCAGTATCAAAGTGTGTTTCTGTGTGTGCAGTTAAGAAGATTTGAATACTGTGTGCTGGAGATTCCTCACTGCTGCCTGCCTCTGCCTCTTACTGCCTCTGTCTCTTACTACTTGTACCACTGAGGCTGCTGCGCTAGAAGGTACTATGGCCTCCTTTTTGTGGAGCATGTGATGTGTTGATGGCTTGGGGGTGTGTCCCTGTTGCTCTGTGGCAATTGGCTCCTTCCATGCCTGTCTCATGTGGAACAACACCTCGTGGCTGATGTATGCTGTTGGTGTGTCCATGGGCACCGAGGGAGTAGTTGTCAGTTGTTCCTCGGTAGAGTTGGTAGGACTCTTGTTTTTTACTTCGCTTTTGTGCTAAGCTGATTTCCACCAACTTGGATATTCCCCCAACATAGCAGGAATGCTGGCATCACATGAGGATAGGATTGCACTATAAATACACCACCCAGCTTTAGTGGCTTTTCCACCACTATAAACTGGAGCAGTGACAGTTCCTTTCCAAAACCTGTTGCAAACCTTCATCTTTCAGTCCTTTACAAGGCAATGCCTCTCTTAAACTGTGTGTGAGTGAAGGTGGTTGGGATCCAAGTGCATCGTTAATAGGCATTCCAATTTTTTTATAGGCTTTTAAACAATCTATTTACATTGGGCCCATGTTCCAGCAGTTTTTGCTTAGGCTATACCCCATTATCTCCCTTTGTCCTTGCAAACAGCAACTGTTTAGGAGGGCAAGAGAACACTTCAGCAAATTCTGTGAAGAAGCAAGACCTTGTTTGAATAATAAGAAAGATTATTACCTGCACGGGGGTTAATAAGTGCTGCAGGCTATTAGCTAACATGCAACAGCCTGGAACAGGCTTAGCTACTATACAAAGAACCTTTCACCCAGTCACTTGACCAACATTTGTTTTAGGATCTTTCATACAGCTTATCCACATTCACTGAAGAGGTAGAGATGAAGGAGTTGGATCATGTTGTTTTTGTTGTTTACATATCCAGTAGCATCACTAGAGGGGTGTGGGAGATGCAGACCGCACCAGGTGAAGCACTGGGGGTGGGGTGGGGTGACACTACTACTGTCAAAACTGTGAACATCTTTGTATTTTTGTATAATGCAATAATTAATACTATAAAAGCATTATAGTATAATGCTTATACTAGAACTCTTATTCAGTTGTGTGAGTATTATCAAGTTGGCCACTGGATTTTTCGTTAATTACTGATTTGTGGGGTGACCTGTACTGTTATATTTTAAATGAATGAAGTTAATGGGGATTACACCAACACTAGTAATGCCACTGCATTTTGGCTGTGTATATGATGTTGTAATTTTTTCTCTGTTGTCTGGTATGGGAGGAGGTCCTTAATGGGGGTGACACAATGAGCTCTTGTACCATGTGATGCGAACCCTAGCGACCCTTTGTTCATATGAGAGAGATTTTCCAGATGAATGCTGATTGAGTGTGCAAGGCACTTTACAAAACTGCTGTAGCATGGTGACAGAGCAGCGAATTGGGGTTTCCCTGGCTTGACTCTCAGCTCTGCTATGAATTCACTAAGTGGCTCTAAGTTTCATCTCTCCAGCTGCAATATGGGGGTAAAAATATTTACCTTATTGTAAGGATGACAAGATAGTATGTTATCTTCTACAAACTATGAAGCATTTTAAACACTCAAAAGCACTATACAGATTCAAAGTGTTGTTTTGTTCTGTGAAGAGCCCAGTGAGGTAGGAATCACCATTCTACTGGAGAACACCCCCCCCCCCCAACTTTCTCCCACTGCCTTGGTTTGGCCAGGTATGTCTTTGAGCTTTCCCTTCTGGGCAAACCCAAAATTACTGCTGTTGTAGTCAGACCTGCCAAGATGAGACACTTTTATTTTTGCATCAGAATTAAAGCGTACAGAGTCCTACCTTGGAGGTTTTGAAATGACTCTGCACAATAAATATTTTGCACACAAATTCCTGGCATTGGCAAGAAAAGAAGAGCTCAATGAATGCAGTGCATACATAGTACGCATGCAGTTCCAAGTCAAGTCACATGCTTTGAGTGACGTAGCGGAGCTGTGTTTGGGAAGCTGAACTTTGTTCAAGGAATGGGCCCTGTAAAGACAAAACAGCATTGTGAAGCAATCTATAAAAACAAGTAGCTGGAATTGTCTGCTGTGTTTGACTAAACTGTTGATTGAGATGCATTTCATTTTTTCTCCAGACCATCTGAGGGATATAGCCAAAGCAAGGAACTATCACTGTAGCTCCAGAGAAGCACTACTGTGTATAGTTTTAATTCAGGTGTATATTAGTAGTTGTGCTACATTCCCATCTTTCCTCCAAATTGCTCAGGATAGAGTCTTTCCTCCATTTTAACCACACAACAATACGGTGAGGTAGGTTAGGCAAATATATTCTGCTGTTTGGTCCAGAGTCACTAAATGAGTTTCATGGTTGAGTGGGGATTTCTACTTGGGTCTCCCTGTTCCTACTCTGACATTATAACCACTGCACCACAGTGGCTCTAAAGTAGTTTATAAACTTAAAGATTTGGATGCAGGGGGTTTCCTAAGCCTCAGCTGCACACTCCTTGCCACTTGCAAACAGTCTCTTTCCATCCCGCTGTCACGTCTGTCCTGCAACCAGGGCCTAGGAGAGGGGAGTAAAGGGGGTAATTTGTACCCAGGCCCAGGGTCAAACAGGGGTCCAGGAATCAAAGGAGGGGGCCCAGAAATTTCCTGGGATCTGACATTTTCCTAACTACTCAGACTTGTTGCCTGTATGGGATGCTGGGGACACTACTGATGCCACATAGGTGGGTAGACCTGGGCTCCAAAGACTTTTCCAATTGTCTCTACCCTCCCCTCACCCTGCTTTGCCCCTCCCTGCCCCTATTCTGCTCAGCCATCACCACCTTCCTCCGCTCTGTTTCACCCCTCCTCCTTTTCGAAGGGGCCCAAAAGAAACTTTGTACCCCCTGATAAAATTCCTCTCAGAGGCCCTGCCTGGAACCAGGTGTCAATGCACAAAGTTGTCCCAATCTGAAACTCCCAAGTAGTTACATTCCTGTCCGCCCGTGTGTACCCCCCCCTTTGCCAAGTCCCTTAAATCTATCCTGTTCCAGATGGAACCTTTTTCCCTCAAGAAGCCCGTAGCCAATCTCCACTCTGGTCACACTATCAGCATTCCTGCTACTGTTATTTCATCTCACCCTTGGAGCTTCCAGGTCCTCATGAAACTGTCTTGTGGAATTTTGGTGAACTTTATAACCCAGTTGCCCAGGTGCAGGTGGGAATGCTTTAGCAAATGGTAGATGGGTCCAGACATGTATGTGCATACCAGCACTGGCGTCGCTAGGGAGGTGCAGGGGGTGTGGGCCGCACCGGGTGACGCGCAGGGAGGGACGTGCCCTGGGAGGTGACGCACTAACATTGCGGGGTTAGGAGCTACTGTGTCGTGCCATACACCGTTGGATGCGGAATGGTCAGCGGAGTGCAGTGCAAAGCACAGAATCAAAATTGCTCCTTTCCTTCAAATGTTATGGCCAAGTAAACCGGAAGGAAAAAATGCATGGAACCCTATGGAAAGTGAAAGTGAGCTGTATTGCACGTTTACTCGCGAGTAGGCGTACTTGCCATAGTCCATCGGAAAGGGCAGACTGAGAGGACTCCAAGGACGTCAGAATGGACCTGCTCCAATGAATGCAGCCCCCAAACACCTGAGAAGGAAGTCCCTCCTTCCCTCCTGCAGTCTATTGAGCTCATGGAAAGTAAACTCAGCCACATGGTCACATTTACTCGCGAGCAGGCAGACGTGCCTTGCGTTTTGGTCAGACCAGGCAAAGGGGAATGTGAGAACACCAGAAGGGTCCAGATCTGATGGAACTGGAGCACAACAAATGCTCCAGAAGGCAACCTCCCCCCCCCCCCACTAAGAAGGACAAAGAAAAGAAGCTTCAACTGGTAAGGGGAAAGTTTTCTATTTTGCACTTGCAAAGCCAGGTGGGTCTTTATCTGGATATGCCTGAAATAGAAGAACTTTAAACTGGGCACTGGGGAGGGCTGGAAATCTCACTGATTCTTTTTCTTTGGGAGTTATTGCAGGCAGGCTACAGAATAAGCTCCATTGACCACTATGGGACTTACTTCTGAGTAGACATGCATAGGATTGGGCTCACAGGCTGCAATCCTACCCACACTTTCCTGAGAGTAAGCCCCATTGACCACTATGGGACTTACTTCAGAGTAGATTCACTTGGTGGAAAAGGACCGGCTCCCCCTTATTTATTTCTTTTATTTTAATTTAATTATTTATAATTATTTTAATTTGCTTGATGATGTCACTTCTGGCCATGACATCACTTCCAGTGGGTCCTGGACAGATTGTCATTCTAAAAAGGGGGTCCCGGTGCTAAAAGTTTGAGAACTGCTGCAATAAGGTGTTAATAAGTTGACATGTGTGTGTGTGTGTGTGTGTGTGTGTGTGTGTGACTCTACAAGTTTTCAAAATCACTAAAATCAGAGTTTGGAGGAATAAGACCATCATGTTATATATCAATCAATGCATAATTTCATGCAGAATGAAATGAAACAAACCACATTGAAATATCTGTGTTCTATCAAAAGGTACAGCCAAAAAACTAGTGGGGGCGGGGCAATGGTACATCACCACACCCACTACCTGGGCGTTGCCCCACCCACTGCATGGGGTGACGCGCAGGCCTCCCGCACCAGGTGACACGAATCCTAGTGATGCCACTTCATACTAGTGTCACCTGCGAATCTATCTCAAACCCCCCCTTCCTCCAAAGCAACAAAGAGGGAGGGGGGAGCAGAAACAAAGACAGGAAAGGCATGAATTTAGGGGAAGTTAAACTTACAGATTTGCTAAGCTTATCACTAACCGCAGGCCAGACACAGACAGAAGGAGCAAACATACTCAAAAACAAGACTTCCCTTTGAGAAAGTGGGGGCAAGTGCAAGTGAGAGAGTGAAGAGGGCGGGTGCATAAGAAGGACATTGCAAAGTTACGAAGGGAACTTCCCTTTTTGGGAGACGCTTTGTTTGAATGACAACTGAAATGTATAAAAGTGTCTCAAAAGCCCAAGGAGGGGCCCTTTCTGAATTTGAGCAGAGCTCTCAGGGGCCGCAGGCATGCCTTGCTAACCACCTTCCTAGCCTTCCACCTTCTAGTGTCTTGCTTATTCGTTCTCAGTGGCACTGGATTGAACCCACCCCTGTCTACCAACTGGCTCTGCCCTTCCAGGCAGGGGTACGACACCAGCACTTTCCCTTGAGTTCATGAATACTTTGACTCAATCTTTCTGCCAGTAGCTCCACAGATGAAGAGCTGGATGCCGAGAAGCTTTTACTCTTGGTAATATTCTAACCAATATAATATAATCTTATGTGTAAATTCTCATATTGTTCACACAGCCACATGTGCAGTGGTCTACAGCTCTATTTAACTATGTTTAAGGTCCATGGTTAAGGCAATCAGAGTTGCTTCATCCTATCAGGAAACTGTCTCACCCTGTCATTCTCACCTGTGAAATGCTCTTGGAGATTGACAGGATGGCAGAGGCCAGACAGAAGGACAGTGGAAAAGCATGTAGAATGGTCTTGTCAAACAGCTCTTTTCTGTCCATCAGTGTGAGTTGCTTTTTTAATGGAGTTAAAAAAAAAATCTCTCTCATGCAAAGTGCATATCATCAAGTCAGATTCAGAGATCATGTGGTGCATTGAACATAGGGGAAGGTAAACAGGCCTGGGCTTTAACACTACCTGGATCTCCTTGGAGAAAGAGCTGAATAAAATGCAATAACAACAACAGCAACAAGGTATTTATATACCGCCTTTCTGGTCATCGGATTACTCCTCTGACTTTATTCAAGGTGGTTTACATAGGCAGGAGTTTCTAAATCCCTCAAGGGGATTTTCACAATCATAGAGGTTCTCTCTTTCAAGAGCCAACCACATTTCAGAATGGATCTTCCTGGTTTGGTCTCACTTCTGGCCTCCAGGTCTCCCACGCAGGCTGACAAGCAGCTCCATCTCACACATGGAGGGCAGCCAAGACACTTCTTGCTCACACCAAGAGCAGGTGGAATCATTCAGCCCAGCTTGTCAGCTGCTTCAAGGTCTCACCATTCTCGGCCGTTCAGGGAGCTGCCGGTGTCCTCGAACTGGCAACCTTCTGATGTTATCTTCTGGCTAACAGAGGCTCTACCCTCTAGACCAGACCTCCTGCCCCTCCTGCAATACTATACATGCATATAAAATGTTACTGTCTCTTCTGATATTATGACTGATACTTTTCCTGCTACTTGGAAAGTTCAACAAGGGCTTATCCTTGCCCCTTTCCATATCCACAACACTGTCCAGATGAAAAGGTGAGGCATTTTTCCCTGATATATATTCATCTACAGGAAATGGTTAGCTTTTCTTTGTGGTGCTGCTTTCAGTTTGACTGCCAAATGTCAAAGCAAGTAAAGCCCAGTAGGAGTGAGTAAGTTGCTATAATGTACACTGCACTAGAGGTGTGGTATGGCTACACGGAACCCCCAAGTCGGAGACAGTATACTTCTGAATTCCAGTTGCAGGTGAACAATGACAGGAGAGGAGCTTGCCATGATGCCCTGTTTGTTGGCATTCGGTTAACCACCCTGGGAAAAAGGAAGCTGTGCTAGATGGACTTTTGGTCTGACCCAGCAGGGCTGTTCTTATGTTCTTTTTTCTTGTATGTATCAATAGAATGTGCTCAGCTGCACTTATCTCCCTTTTTCTGTTACAGAGGACTTACTGGTTATGCACCTTCATCTGTTCTTTCCTGGGGCAACAATTCAGCTTGCTTGATAAGTCAAACAGGTCAACATGCCACAATGTTCTCTCCTATTTATCTTCACTGTGTTTTGGTCTTTTATTGTGCTGTGGTTCAGACTGTAGTCCTCCTTTAGGCTACTAAACCTGAATGAAGAAGGAGGTCTCAGGCAGGTGCAGCTTGACTAACTGATTATTGAATCAATTAGAGGCAGAACTTAATTTTCTACATTACAAACAATCATTAAGATGAGGCCAAACCTCCAGGGAACAATTTGGTGCTGGACGGCCTCTGCAGAGCAGCTGCCTGCCTGATTGGACTGAATCACGTGCCACTGCATTAAAAAAAGAATGCCAGTGGCACCCATCCCTGGCATGCAAAAGGCAAACGTGTTGATTTAACAATTTCTCAAACTCTGTCAGGTCTCCATGTTTTTTGCCTTGCTGGTTTTGATGGAATGAGACCTAAGCTGCCAGAAGTTTAGAGCTGTTCAGTGCCAGCTCAGGAAAACATTTGATGGAGAGTAATAGACCAGCTGTGAGGGATACAACAGGTCACACTAGCTCTTTAGACAGTGATGAAACCACGTCTCACATGTGGCTTAACCTGTGATTCTTGCCAAGTGTTGCAGCTACATTGCAGCTGGCTACTCACTCACTCCACCAGTGGTTGATCAAGGAGCATGGTTCCAGGCCAACCTTCAGAAGCTTTTAGTTTCATTTCTTTCTTTTCTGGTCTCCCACCTTCTGAGGTCTCATCATCTCCCTCCTTCCCACTCCCAGTTGCTGCAATCCTAATCTGGAACTCTGCAGGACTCTGTACTTAGGTTGACCATGAGACTTACATTTTAGAACCCATATCTAGGCTCTGGTAAAAGTCAGCAGCATTTTCTCTGTTTTTCTGATGAAGCATCCTGGTCTGGCTCATGTCCGGAATGCCACAGATATTCAGGAATGGCCTAGTCCAGTGGTTCTCAAACTTACAAGAGCCTTGACCCATCTCGACCTCCAGCACTGCCAGCTTGAAATGGGCCTCCGGACCCAAATGGAATTTGCATTTGAAAAACCAGAAGTTATGCAGAAGTCCCTTTCAGAGGCAATCTGTGGGCCTCGGAGGCCTCTGGAAACTGTCCTGGAGCAATGCAAGAGCAGCTTCCAGAGGTGGGTTGCAACCGGGACTCCAATCTGGAGCCAGACAAAGGCAAGGCGTGCAGGCGGGTCCAACTCATGACCCACCTGGCCTTGGTCTGCGACCCACCAAGTGGATTGCTATTCACAGTTCGGCCTTGTCTATTCAATCCTGGCTTGATAAAATACTCTGTCTTTTCCCCTGGCAAGACCTCCTTTCAGTCAAGGTACATCAATCCCAGCAATTATTTTCTAGAATCATGGTTGCCCTTTTAAAATTGTATTGGTTTTAGTAAGTCATCATGCATGTGGCCAGTTCAGCTGAAGTCGATCTTTGCTTTGCAAAATTTAATTCCTCTGGAATTACAGGATTGTGAGGGTACAAGAAAAATGCTGAGGACAGTATGTATTGTATTTCCTTTGCACATACTTGTATTTCATTTGTATTTCTTTGCCAAAGACACACTGTTACTATGAAGAGCTCTTTTTGTTTTGTTTTTCCTTTTTGTGGTTGCTATGATTGCACACTTTATGAAAATACAATTTTTTTTTTTTTTTTTTTTTAAGAATTGCCCAGTATATTGCACTGCCTTTTGGAGGTGTCTTGTACATTTGGGAGTTTTCTTGGATGTTTCAGTTGTCCTATGATGGCACAATTGGATGCCAACTCACAACACTTAATACATATATTTAAAAAAAAAAACCCGACATCAGTGCTTACATTAATGCTGCAATCCTCAGCACGTGTAACTGGAACTAAGTTTCACTGAACTAGTGGGACTTTCTCCCCTGTAAGTGTGCTTAGAATTGCAGCTTAACTACTTCTGTCAAATATGCAGCTTATATATCAGTTCGCTAAGGCAAACAGTACAGTAAACAGTTGACCATAGTTATGGTTCATTTATTTTGTCTCTTTAATGCTTAAATGATCTTCAAGAATAGGTGGAATTGATGGAAATGAAGAAAAAATGGTTTAGGTCCCCATATTAATATGTGCCCTTTCTCAAAATTAGCTAAGGAATAATAGATGATTTCAATTATGCAAAGTGGTGTTTTTTTAATCAGTTGGTATAATACCCCTTCGATCTGACAATATTTTTTGCTGTAGTATGAATTAAAGCTGGGAAGTGCTGCATTTGTCCATTTTTTTACCTCAACAGCCTAATGTTTCCCTTAAATGCTATTTTTTCTAAGCAAATTTTGGACATGACTGGTTGAGAGAAAGCTGTTTCATCTCTTTGGAGACTGGTATGAACAAACATGTGGTGTGTGTGTGTATTCAAGGTGAGGTTTAGAATCTGTATATTCAAGCTTTGAACACCATGAGGCTTCTGTTTCCTGATCTCCATATACTTCAGAATGTGGTGGAATTGGGAATGCAGAATGGACTGTATCACTTCAGACTGCAGGAGAGGAATCCCACTTTTGAATGTTCTTGCATGTTTAAAAAAGAAAAAAACCCTGCCTGTAAACAGAAAACTAGCATTTCAGAGAGCAAAGTCCTTGCATGAGATATTTTTAGGCTAGTTTTCTGCTTGTAGATTTGTTTTTTTTAAATATAGAGGTACATTAAAACATGGGTTTTCCTATCTGTGGCTAGAGGTACTGTAGCAGCCCGTTCTTTCATGTCATTATTCAACCACCTCATCCTAATTTATGTGTAGACCAGACCTCAGACTCTAGGGAAGTTGAATCAAAATTGTAATGCATGTTGTGTTTTATTCAGGCACAATGACTTAACTCTTCACTGTCCTCTTAAGCATAACCCAGCCTACGAACCGCCACCATCTTTCTTCCAAACTAAACATTAAATAGGAGTTTCCCACATTTTTCTATCTCAGAAAGTTGCTATTACCCATAGAAGAGAAAATTTACACACATAAACTGTGCCCACATGGATAATTTCAGCTTTGAAGGAAAGGTGATTTTTTTTTTTCAGGGCCATTAGGGTTACATTCCCCCATCACTGTACAACAGATGCAACCCAAATCAAGAGGCCCTATGGCTGCTTTTGGAGACAGGAAAAAGTGAGGAGTTCCAGTTACATAACCCCCATCTAGCAGTCCCTGTAAGGGGTCCATGCCAGTGTGCAGACCCCTCTAGCAGCTACACAGTATCACAATGCCTCCTCACAATGTCATCACAACATTGCTGAACTTCCAGGTTTCTGAGCTCTGCACTATGCACTATGCAGAGCTCAGCAGGAAGGTGTATGATTGTTTAACTGTGTACCTTAGAAGGAAGAGTGCCCCCATCTAATGTGTAGTTTGAGCGTTAGATTAGGGCAGTGGTTCCCAAACTGTGAGTTGTGGCTCCCTTGGGAGCCATGGAAACCAACTGGGGAGCCACAGAATCCTTGCAAAAAATCTGCCACCGTATACAATATATAGGATTGTAGCCCTTTTGGGGACCCACAGTCAATGGCTCAGTAGGTCAAGGGAGCCACCAGTCAAAAACGTTTGGGAACCACTGGATAAGGAGAAATTGTGCTGCAGGCCTGGATGAGGAGTCATATCAGGGTGATGCATATAACCTTGCAAATAAATTCAATAAATTACAAACAGTACTGACTATTCAAACACAGGTGCAAGACAATTTAACCCTATTCCTTAAGGCAAACTCTATGTGTTCAAAACTCACATAATGATGTTGAGGAGCAAGAGCACACTGGCAAGCCCCACTCCTTGTCCTCCACGCATACAATATTGCAGACAAACACTGAGGAAATGGTTTTTCCCTTGATTGTGCAGCCACCATTCTCAATTACAGGAAGAATCTTTCTCTGGGCACAATGTTTGTCGCTGAAGAATATGCTGTATTTGTGAGCGTGAGGCTTTGGGAGCATGTCAGCACAAGAGCGGGCTTGCTGGTACACCCTCACCCCTTCACCACAGCATGGACTTGGAACACATGGAGATTTGTCTGAACAGAGCTTTTGTTTGCTGTCATAGTGCAGGACAACTTGAGCTAAAATGATCTAGTTGGTCCCAGAACTCTGTTAGACTTTAGTTCAGTGGCTCTCAAACTTGTAGCACCTGGACCCACTTCTTAGACTGAGAATCTGTCAGGACCTGCCAGAAGTAATGTTATGACCAGAAGTGGCATCATCAAGCAGGAACGTTTTTAACAAACCTAGGCTGCAATCCTACCCACACTTACCCGGGAGTAGGTTCCATTTACTATCATTGTTAAAAGCATATACATAGTAGCCTGTTAAAATTACAGATCTGTAACATTTCCCCAAATGCAATCACATCCCATGGTAGCATCAAGTCTAATATATTAAAAATAAAATATTGAAATGAATGGGGACCCACCTGAAATTGGCTCGTGACCCACCTAGTGGGTTCCGATCCACAGTTTGAGAAACACTGCTTTCGTTTATTTGGTGACTAATGTAATTGGTTAAAGTAATCCAATAAAACATGTACAATGTTTATAACTAATAAACTTGTGGCTCCCTTGGCCTACTGGGCCATTGACTGCAGCTCCCCATTAGGGCTACAATCCTATACATTGTATAGGGTGATGGGTAGTTTTATTTTGTATCCTGGTAAACCTGAGAATCATTATGGAAATTTCAAAGGCTATGACCCCTAGACTTGGAAAACAAAATAAATTATGTATCTAGAATATTATATATGTTCCTTTCCTTTAATGGCACAGTAAGTAATACATCCTGAGCACTGAATCTGGTTACATAATGTGCATAATGCTTCAACTAGAAGTTCTGGACAAGGAAGGTGTTTGGAAATGCTCCCTATTTTGTGGCTGAAGTTTAACTTGACATCTGTTAGCCACTGGAATGTGTATGTCAAACATGATGTAGCGCAAATGAGATCACATAACATTTCTAAACTGATCTGCAGGGCTTATTCATTTCCAGGAGAAATATTACTAACCACCTTTCATATGGCATAACCTCGCTAAAAGCAAGCAGGATACTGTTTCCCCCTGTTGAGCTCACAGTTGGCAGAGAGAACCATACATAGCAAGCTGTAGGCCGTAAGTTAGCAGAAAGACACCTTGCTCAAAACATACATTAACAGATCTTTTTCAGCTCCGACAAAAATGTGATCAGGAGGTACAAGGAGAATTGTGGTACAAGTGAAGATGTTGCAGCCTCACCATCATTGTGGCCTACTTCAGACTACCAAAAGTTCTGCTGAGTTTTTGTATTCCTCATTTCAGTTCATTATAACAGAAACATTTTTGAGATTTGGGGACGGCATGCATTTTTTTCAGAGGGTAATTTTTCTCCGGATAAGCTGACAGACACAGTTATAAACTTGACAGGTGTTACTTGAGAAATCTACCACACTGTTTTCTTTCCCTGAACTTTTGAAGGCAAGACATCTCAGAGGGAATTGCTTCTGACATATCTTGCATGCTAGCTAATGAAAGAGAAAATCTCTCGATCGCCACCATTTACAGTACAACATCACTTGCCTAGCTTAAAAGGGTTTCAGTGACCAGCTGCCAAAGTTAAAATGCAGGTTGTAATTCTATGCACATTTACTTGGGGGTAAGTCCCACTGAACTCAGTGGGACCTACTTCTCAGTAAACATACATAGACTTGTGTTGTTGGACTTCATATGGAGAGGGAAACAGTAATGAGGACAGAGCATCTAACAGGAGAGGTAACAGAAGAAAGGTGATCTTAGAGGCTGCTCCGTTTGGCAAAATCTTGACAAGAGCTGTAGCTTTGTGAGGAAGAGAACTGGGGTAAGTCCAGCCTGTGACAGAGGCTGAGACACATTTTGCCCAGGGAAAAACATGGTTTCCAATAGGTACATCTTGTACTGGTCTTTAAAATTAAGTTTGGAAGGCCTTAGAATGAAAAGACTGCATGAAAGAACTGTCTCAATTTTGTAGCAGAAGTCTGTGTAAATGCTTGGGCCTCTGTGATCTTGTCAGAAATAATCTTGGGCTTAGATGAACTAGAAACTGTAGAGAGTCTGCAGATACATTGTGTTTGTTTTTCACCAATTTACTGTTTAAGGACTAGGCTTTTCCAGCAAGGAGACCTTGGCAATAATTATTAGAAAAGGTCTGTAGTGTGGTGCTGTTTGAATAAGGCTGAAACAATGCACGGCATCTTAAAGCAAGGCAGGAGGAACACATTCTATGTTGGCTGACTTCCATGGAAAAAGCGCATAGAAAGAAGGCTAGAGTAAGAAGAGAGGACCTTTCCTGTTCTTTCTTCTTTCAGATCCTTGACATTACCATGAAAGAAACCGTGAATTGGTTTTTGAGTGTCCTTGCAAAAGTTCCTCATGAATGACTAAAATGACATTAGTGGTCAAGTAGGAGAATGATTGCTGCTTGATTCCATAGCACGTTGTTGTCGAAAGTTTCAAGACCAGTACAGGTCAGGAAATGCTGGTTTATATAAAGAAATTAGGGTCACAGAATGCTTTCTACTTACCAGGGTACATTGTGTCTTAGCTTTTTGAATAGCATGCGATGAAAAAGATGCCTTAATTAGAAAGATGACTTTAACATGTCATTGACGATCTTCTTATCTTATGCTTTATTATTTTAAAAGACATCCATTTCCATGGAGACATGATAATTATTTTTATTACTCATAGCAATTAAACAAAGGGACAATCAAGGATATAGGTTCTTGTTCAGTCACCCATTCATGTTAATTATATTCTGCAATTAGTAAGGCTGAACCACGTGAACATTGTCTCAATTTTTAATAAACACACATACTTATTGAGTACTGTGAAACTAAGGAAAACTTTGTAACCAGAAACATGGTTCAAGTAGTCAAGAGGCAACAGTGGCTGAGGAGCTTCCATAGGTATCTGTATGGTATCATACCAAGAGCTTCAGAAAACAGTTGACACCCTCTGGTTATGGGTAAGAACATAAGAACATAAGAACAGCCCCACTGGATCAGGCCATAGGCCCATCTAGTCCAGCTTCCTGTATCTCACAGCGGCCCACCAAATGCCCCAGGGAGCACACCAGATAACAAGAGACCTCATCCTGGTGCCCTCCCTTGCATCTGGCATTCTGACATAACCCATTTCTAAAATCAGGAGGTTGCGCATACACATCATGGCTTGTACCCCGTAATGGATTTTTCCTCCAGAAACTTGTCCAATCCCCTTTTAAAGGCGTCTAGGGTAGATGCCATCACCACATCCTGTGGCAAGGAGTTCCACAGACCAACCACACGCTGAGTAAAGAAATATTTTCTTTTGTCTGTCCTAACCCGCCCAACACTCAATTTTAGTGGATGTCCCCTGGTTCTGGTATTATGTGAGAGTGTAAAGAGCATCTCCCTATCCACTCTGTCCATCCCCTGCATAATTTTGTATGTCTCAATCATGTCCCCCCTCAAGCGTCTCTTTTCTAGGCTGAAGAGGCCCAAACGCCGTAGCCTTTCCTCATAAGGAAGGTGCCCCAGCCCCGAAATCATCTTAGTCGCTCTCTTTTGCACCTTTTCCATTTCCACTATGTCTTTTTTGAGATGCGGCGACCAGAACTGGACACAATACTCCAGGTGTGGCCTTACCATAGATTTGTACAACGGCATTATAATACTAGCCGTTTTGTTCTCAATACCCTTCCTAATGATCCCAAGCATAGAATTGGCCTTCTTCACTGCCGCCGCACATTGGGTCGACACTTTCATCGACCTGTCCACCACCACCCCAAGATCTCTCTCCTGATCTGTCACAGACAGCTCAGAACCCATCAGCCTATATCTAAAGTTGTGATTTTTTTGCCCCAATGTGCATGACTTTACACTTACTGACATTGAAGCACATCTGCCATTTTGCTGCCCATTCTGCCAGTCTGGAGAGATCCTTCTGGAGCTCCTCACAATCACTTCTGGTCTTTACCACTTGGAAAAGTTTGGTGTCGTCTGCAAACTTAGCCACTTCACTGCTCAACTCTGTCTCCAGGTCATTTATGAAGAGGTTGAAAAGCACCGGTCCCAGGACAGATCCTTGGGGCACACCTCTTTTCACCTCTCTCCATTGTGAAAATTGCCCATTGACACCCACTCTCTGCTTCCTGGCCTCCAACCAGTTCTCAATCCATGAGAGGACCTGTCCTCTAATTCCCTGACTGTGGAGTTTTTTCAGTAGCCTTTGGTGAGGGACCGTGTCAAACGCCTTCTGAAAGTCCAGATATATAATGTCCATGGGTTCTCCCGCATCCACATGCCTGTTGACCTTTTCAAATAATTCTATAAGGTTCGTGAGGCAAGACTTACCCTTACAGAAGCCATGCTGACTCTCCCTCAGCAAGGCCTGTTCGTCTATGTGTTTTGAGATCCTATCTTTGATGAGGCATTCCACCATCTTACCCGGTATGGATGTTAGGCTGACCGGCCTATGGTTTCCCGGGTCCCCCCTCTTTCCCTTTTTAAAAATAGGCGTGACATTTGCTATCCTCCAATCTTCTGGCACCGTGGCCGTTTTGAGGGACAAGTTGCATACCTTAGTCAAGAGATCTGCAACTTCATTCTTCAATTCCTTAATAACTCTTGGGTGGTTGCCATCAGGGCCCGGTGACTTATTGATCTTTAATCTATCAATGAGGTCTGAAACATCTTGTAAGTGAAACATCTTGTAAGTTGTAAGTGTACAACTTCTCTGAGGAGGAACCTCAGCTTCATCTTTGTAGTGTACAAACCCAACCAATACTTCTCCTATGCAATTTGGAGCCAAGAGGCATCATTTTGAAGCAAAGGAACCTTGGGTGTGAGGAGAGTGCTTCTGTTTGGGGGAGGTGAGGGGGGGAAAGCAGTGCATATGGGAAGAATTAGCCTCTTCTCAGAGCTTTTGGGCTGCTAATGATGGTGTTCCAGCTGTAATTCATATAGGTCAGAGAAGCAGCAGTCAGGCTTTTTAACACATGAGTTTGGGACGGAATGTATAGTTCTGCCTGAAATGAGGAAAACAGGCCAGAGCTCATTCATTTCAGTGTGTGCAAACTAAAAATATTTCCAGTACCTCGAGGAGTTTAACAGAAACATTGCCAACGGTTGGTATAACTGACCAGGCAACACCCCTTCATTGTATGTATTCTAGCAATACTTCTGTTCCTTCAGCACCAGCATTAAGTGCTAATCTTTGATGTTGAAAATGCTGTTTTCCACATCTGTCTAATCCAGTGATTTTCAACCTTTTTAATCTCACGGCACACTGACAAGGCACTAAAATGGTCAAGGCACACCACCAGGTTGTTGACAATTGACAAGGCACACCATGCTGCCAGTGGGGGCTCACATCTCCCATTGGCCCTGTAAATAAATGACCTTCCCCCAAATTCCTGTGGCACACTTGTGGCACACCAGTGTACCATGGCACAGTGGTTGAAAATGGCTGGTCTAATCAAACAAACATGACATTAATATATACATTTTGTCATCATAACCTATTGGTGCTGTAGTTTTTAGTCCACTCAAGATAAGGGAAGCTCTCTGATTCAGTACATGACTGCAGCCTAGATTTTCAGTGAATGGGATTTTTCAAGTACATGAGTGAATTTTCTAATGATTTACCTTCTGTTTACAATCTTCTTCAACCTGTCAAGCACCCCCCCTCCCCGGTCCAATATGCAAGCATATCCCTACTAGTGAAACTGGTAAAATTGCTGGTGCAATGACAGCCCCACTGGCATAGAAAACTGCCCACCAACAGGTGCACCATGGATGCTGGTACAATGCTGTAAAAACACCGTACTAACTTAGCTTGGATGTCACTTGTATGTCGGCACAACTCTGCTGTTGGAGAGGCCAAAACAGGGATTGGGGTGGGACGAGGAATGGATGAAGAGGAATCTACATGCATACCCCCCTTTGGATGATGGACACATGCCTGATGCTGTAAAAATGTGATGCCCAATGACAGAGCTCTGAGCCCAAAGCTCCAGTCTCAGAAAAGGATTAGATACAGTGACCTGAACAAATATACAAGGGCATTCCTGAACACATAATGGTAGCTGGAGCATCTCCTGGATGTGCAGGCAGAAGTTTCCTGGGCTTTATTGAATTAAAATGTGTCCTTTCAGGAGTGCACAAAGGCTAAATCACACACTCAGTGCACATTTTGTGACAGGTGTGACTGCTTTACGGCAATCAGTGTCATCACAAAGGGGGAAACCAGCATCAGTCGATTCCCTGTGGTCAATATGATTGGGCTATTTGTCACAAATGTTCCTGTAAAGAAATTATTATGCTCTCAGTGCATTTATTTCTGAATGAAATCATGTAAGAAAAACACCCTGCTTTCAGCAGAGTAGAAAAAGTGGAGAGCATTTATCCTGTTGTGAGGTGACTGGTGCCCTGCCAGCATCTCACTTAAGCAGAGGAGCTCCCATCATATCTTTAATTAGCACATCCTGAACCCAGTGGGATGGCAGCTTGCCATACTGGATGCTTGGGATCGTTTGGGCTGCTGACTGCAAGGTGACAAGACAGCTGTATCTTTTTTGCTTCCTTTTATGGGAGGGTGGGAAATAGGCCACTGAAGTGAGAACATCTCACTTGGATCCTGCTCAAACGAATGACTACAGAGAAGGATTAATTCAGAAGCACCCGGGGTATGTCAGCACTACAACATTGTATTGGGTTCTGTACCCAGTCTGTTGTGACAGTGTTGTTTGCTGAACTTTGACCATGGAATTTAGACTCCCCAGAGATGCTGGCAATTTGATTGACAAGGTTGTATACAGCTCGTCAGCAGGGCTATTAATGGAGCAGGACTGTCTTCAGGGCCAGGGAAAGAGAGAGAGGAGAGGAGTGAAGGGAGTCTGGTGACCAGGTTGTGCTTAAGGTGACATAGGGCACAATCCTAACATATTTTCCAGCAGCGACGGAAGAGTAGTGCAACTCAAAGGTAAGGGAACAAATGTTCCCTTACCTTGAGGAGGCCTCTGTGACTGCCACCCCACTGAAGGATGCTGCACACGTCCAATTGGCACAACTATGCCGGTGCTGGAAAATTGGTTAGGATTTGGGCCATAGTCAACCAATACAAGAAACATCTCCATTAGACCACACAGCCACTTATGCAAGTAGAAGCACTATGCACTCGCACTTGAAACAGGACGTGTTTCAAGTCCAAAGAATGGAACAGAAGGACTATGATATATTGTCAAGCTGGTGCAAGGGGTGCCAAGGGTGCCAGGGAGGGGGCTCTCAGCTTCTGCAGGCTGGCCCAGGGAAGTAATGCCTACTGGTTAGCTTACTCAGGGCCCAATCCACAGCAACACACACTAGCCCAGCACTGGTGTGCACTATCGCCAGTGCTGGGATGCATCTATTTCTGTCACCTGCAACCTGTGCCATAAGGCACACCTGCAACAGTCTCCTCCAGTCCAGCACCGAAGCAGGCTCAGTGCCATCCTGTGCTGAGCCAGCACCGGGCAGAGGATGGCGGACTGCTGCCCAGAGCTCTGGGTGAGTGCCGGGCGGTGAAGTGGTAAGTCTGGATGGGGGAAGGTGTTCTGGGGTGGGCGAGGAGAAGGCATGGCGGGGAGAGGCAGTTGGGGGCGGACATGGCAGCAGTCCCTGGCACCATGTCCTAACCCCCCTCCAGGCCTGGGAGACCCGACATGGGTCTCCTTGAATCTGCACCCACTCAATAGCAGGTGCAGATCCAAGGAGACCCATCAGGGCCACTAGGGTTACACAGGGTAAGGGAGCATAAGCTCTCTTACTCTGAGTAGCCCTGGCGGTACTTCCCAGTCCCTTGGGATGCAGTGGTAGCCATTTTGCGCTGTTGCAGCCCTGGATGCTGGGAAGCTCAGGATTGGGCTGTTCCTCTCACCCTGCTCCCCCCACTCCCATTTGGAAACACAGCTGAATGGTGGATAGCCTGGATAGAATGTATCCATTACCACCAGCCCAGGCCAGGCAGAGAGGGGTCACCTGAGCAAAACCTTGCTTCCTGGAAAACACTGAACCTCAGGGGTTCTTATCAAAATCAGTCTCACAATAGCACTCACAGGGTGAGGAGACATGACAATCCACTCTTCCTCCTGTAACAGGGACCGGGCAGACCCAGGATTAAAATATAAACAGTTTATTAAAAGTCTGACCCAAAAGGGATAAATAAAATGGGCAACAAAGGCTAATGAAGAAGTGATAAGCATGGCAGAAAAACAAAAAGAGGTTTTCCAAAAAGATGCCATAATAATTGGCGCCAGCAGATAAAGCAGAGGCACTGTGCGATCTTGTGCATTGTGTATTACACTGGAACTGTTGTGAGTTAGCTGGAGACTTTGTACTCTTGCTGGAATGACTGCCAACAGGCAAAAATAACATCAGCCCTTACAATTATTTGCTAGACTTATTCCCTATCTTAATTGCCTGAAGGGTGGGACTGCTCGCCCTTTTCATTTGCTTCCTCGTGGGTGGGTCTCTTCTACCCTGAGCTCACTGCCTGAACTTCTATACAGCTGGAATGAAGACGCACTCCTTTCTTCGGGCTTGGAAGTTTTATTACTTGGCTGTAATCAATGTCCTGTAATCTGTAATCTTGGCTGTAATTGGTCTACCTGATTGGAGAAGGGAGCAAAACTGGGCATCTGCTTTCCCCCTTCTGGTGAAGAACTGGCAGGAATATGAGCCAATCTTATTCCTCACACTGGTGGGAAGTCTGACTCAAATGGAAGAGAAAGGCTTCTCCCCCCTTGTGGCTTTTGGCTGTTTTGTAAAACAAAGGGACAAGGCTGCAAGCCCTCTTCTCCCAGCAGCTGAGCCCACAGAAGCTGCTGGGGAGCCAGAACTTCCTCAAACACAGGAAAATAGCCAGAAAATACACAGAAAGGAACAGGGGATCTCAGGGAAACACAGGGATTCATCACACGCGTCTTGATAGAAGAGTGAACAGAGATGTCATTGGAAACATTTTTGTAAAGGAAATGAACTGTATTTCAGCAGAGTTAATTATGTCCAACACAATAGCTTTTTCCAAAGAATCGTAGGAATGGTAGATTTGTACTGTTGCTGAAAATGTTCAGCTAGAATCATGGCCTCCTCCATGGGGAAAAAACCCTACAGTTTCTAGGTTCTCTGGGAAGCAAAAGTAACATTGAACTAGTTAGTGTTTGTAGTGTGGCTGTGTCTTTGAGTTGAGTTTGCAAACAACTCTTTCATAGGACTGTGACTCCATCCTTTGAATCTTCATCTTGTGCTGGGGAACATACGTAAAGCAATGGAAGAGGTGGTCCTGAATGCTCACATTCGACTTTAACATAAAGGCATCGATTCTTCAGCAGGAAGTATGAACCACTTTCTGGCCTTCTTAACCAGCAGAATTTTGGCACTTGGTGACTTCACACAAAAAGCAAATCATGCTAGCAAATGAATGCCTTCCTCACAATTGCCTGCTGTGTGCTTTGAGAGCCTAAACAGGCATCTCTAAGCCGCCTGCTGCACTGAGGCGTTCATTATCTCTAATGATAATTGCAGAGCAGGCATTGCCATTTTGAGCAGCAATTACCCATCTTATATGGTGGTGGGAAGCGGGTGCATACTGTGATCGGCTCAAAAGGAGGGGAGGATGCAAATCATGCTCATCGCAACCCACAAAGTCTGCTGCTGCTTCCTCTCCCATCACTAACCCTGGGCAAAGAGGCACCTTTTAAACTGATGCCCTCTTATATTTAGCAGGGGGAGAGCAGGGTGTCCCTCTTCACCCCAGCATGGTGTCTTTTCCAGTGGCTGTTGCTCTTCTTTATCTCTTCCCCATCACTTTTTAGACTGTTAGCCCTTTGGGGACAGGGAGCCATTGATTGATTTGTTTTGTTATGTAAACCGCTTTGTGAACTATGTTTTGTTGAAAAGTGGTATATATACTACTACTACTACTACTACTACTACTACTACTACTACTACTACTACTACTACTACTACTTATTATATTATTATTGATGATGATGATGATGATGATGATGATAATTTACCAGTTTACAACTGTGTTTCATGACATTTGGATAATAATAATAATAATAATAATAATAATAATAATAATAGTTGTAGTAGTAGTAGTAGTAGTAGTAGTAGTAGTAGTAGTAGCAGCAGCAGCAGCAGCAGTTATAGAGAAAAAGTTGGATGGGGGATGTGAACATGTTTCCATTCCTTCTTCCTCTTGCATGACTGAGGAGCAACCATAAGCAAAAGTCTGAAGGAAATGAAGAAAAGGCGATTTTGAATACAGGGTGTCTACAATGCAATCCGAGGCATTTCTATTCAAAAGTAAGTTTGCTGAGTTCAGTGGATCTTGGTCCCAGGTAAATTGGGTTTGATTTCTCTAATCACTTTCAAATTATCTCCTGCACTGACAGAATGCATGCATACAGAAAAGTAGCAGAAGAGAAACTGAAAAAGTGAAGCAGGATCTGTTGCTTTGGATGGGAGACCAAAGTCACTGGCAGATTTCTGCAGAGGAGTGTGGACAAATCAGCCGGCAAGAAACAGATAATCAGTGGAGAACCAGCCTGAGGAATGATTTGCATCTGCCTGCAAAAGCTTGGAAAGCACAGTTGTTTGTTCCCCTCCCCTTGTCTGATGAAGTGGTGCTATGACACCCTGTGGTAGCTGACAGGGGAAGCATAAAATAAGGCTTGTCATGTGGTGTTACACACCCAGGGCTGCACCCATGCAGGTAACAACATGGAACATTCTAGAACTTTAGTCAGAACAGGAGGCAACCAGGATGGTGACTGCACTATTGTCACTTCTGTGCCCCTCTGTGCCCCAAGGTTGGGAGGCAAGGGGGCATCTCGAAGGGTTTCCTGGGTCATGACAAGCTCCCTTCTCTGGTCAACTGTTCTCTGGCATAAACAGACATGCTCTTGGACGATTTAGGGCGCAATCCAGAAAACAAGATGGGCTGGCACAAGTCCCTTGTGCTGTCCCAGGAGGGTCGCAAACATGCTGTAAAGCACGTTTGCACCTCCTTGAGAGTAAGCTGCGCTGGCGCACGAAGGTACATGGAGGCTGAATCCATCCTCCGTGGCGGCTTTTGCAGTGAATCTTGCATGGGCAGACACAAGGCTCTGTGGTGAGTGGGGAGGAGGCAGGAGGGAGGCATTCCTGGGCAGGGGGAGGGTGGGTGGTGGGCAGTCCCGGGGGTGGGCAGGAGGGGAGTGGGAGGTGGGGCTGGGATCCAGCAGTTATGCTGGGGAGTTTGGAGTGGCTTCAAGCCACTCCACTCTCCTCAGACTTGTGCCACCTCAGGAGGTGGCGCAAGCCTGAAGAGACCCATGGGCAAGGGCGCCTTACCAAGAGGTAGGGGGGAAAGTTTCCCCTTGCCTCTGGCCTCTGGCCTCTTTGGGCCCCTCTCCTGCACTCTCCTCTTGGCTTGCCTGTTCCAGCACAGGGTAGGATTGCACCCCCCCCCCCCGTAAATGTTTTAGCACTACGAGCAGTCCCAACTCTTTCACTGTGCTGGGGTCATGGGTTCTAACTTGAGTTTCTTCTCTCTTTTAGGTCAAGTCTGGCAATGCTGTTGAAGTGTGGTGGATGGGGACACTCTGGTGCCCTCTAGAGGTCCAGGTAGGTTTAAGCAGGCACCAAGGTTCTGATGGGCTTGGTGAGAGAGAGACCGTACCTGATTCCCCTTTGGGGGGGGGAGTGGGGGTGCTGCACCTCTGCCTGTCCCTGAGGTTGAACCACTTGGTTTGGCCCCACTTCCACAGCCCTGACAGGCTGGTGCTTGCTGGGGAGCAGCCTCCTTAGATGGATGGGGGGGGGGTCTTCCCCAATCAGTGCCCCTCTGATGTTCAACATGGCAGTTCCAGAGGTAGGGGGTGGTTCCTCTGTTCTGGAGGCAGCAGCCCACTCCTTCCAGCGCTCTGTGGCTGCCCAGCTCTATTTGAAGCCAGTGGCTGCAGCACCCAGCTGTGCCTTGTTTGGGCTGTTGCCATGATCTCCCAGTAGTGAGAGCTTGTTTGAGAGATAACGCAGGTGACCTGATGACCCAGCTGGCCACGTCTGCCCCTATGGCTGCACTGGATTGGCCAGCTGCCACAGCCTGGCCTGACCACACCACAGCTATACATCCAGAGAAATGGAAGGTTCTGTGAGCTTTTCTCATGGAATAGCATTTGTAAAAACCCTATTTGAAAAAAAAGGGCCTTGAACCTGCCTCTGTAAACCACCCTGAGTCTATGAGAAAGGCAGTATATAAATACTGTAAAAAATAAAATAAATCTGCTTGCAACGGTTTAACTTGGAGACAACTTTTGAGTAGCTCAGTGTACAGCCAATTTAAGCTAATGTATTTGTATTGCATCAGATAAAGTCTTGCTCCATGTTCTAATAAGTTAAACTATTCAACATTAAAACTCTTTAAGGTCAATGTGACTAAATTAATTTAGAGTTCATTATTTCAGCTTATCCAGAACGTGGAGTGGATCATTGACCTAAGTGGGATGTACGCAGCTTAAATACAAGTATTTCAGCGGAACTATATTGTGTGACCTGACTGTTCTCTCTCTACATTTGTTTTTTTCCAGCTCATTTAGATCAGTCTCTCCTTGAGTATATTAGACAAATGAATGGATCATTTGACACCCAGCAGGAGATTTGACCAAAGCAGCCCATTAGTAGTGTCCCCAAAATGCCTAGCTCACAATACTAATGTACCCACAATGCCTGGCTCCAAAGATCAGGCTTCTCTGGTTTAGTCCCTTCTCTGACCCCTGCTCAGGAATGCTACTCATCAGCACCAACCATCCTCCTGAATATAAGCTGAATATGCAAAATATGGGCCTCCAAAGAAGGACAGGTGGTAAGGAACAAAAGGGTGTGAGACATGATAGTTAGGATAAAGCGGTGTAATTGATTACCCAACCCTCGATAATGGATATCTTGTATGTAAACACCCTGTCAATACACATTGTACTGTGCTTCCTACAGAACGTTCCAAACTGATAAGGATGCTGACCATGCTCTGATTACTTGGTAATTTTCCAAGGTTGTTTACCCCTCTTTCTTTGTGCTCTTTGTACCCCTCCCCTATTTAGAAAACCCTATAAAAACTGTAGCATTATGACCCATCCTTGGTCCATCATGCCTTTGTGGTGGACCCATTTGCAAACGTAGTAAAAGCTTTTTCCGAAGTCCTTTGAATTCTCCTGTCTGTTTGCCTCTCCGTCATCCATCGTGTACTGCACCCATTCGGAAACAGTAGTTCGATTCTTCCTAAAACCCCATGCAGCAATACAGCGGTGCCAGCATGGCTTATTCCATGGGAGGGGGAGGTGTTGGCTGCTGGAGGTCTCCTTGGGGTAAGGGCCCTGAGGTAAGTCCGAGCAGCTGCTATGGGTCAATTTGAACCTGCATTGATCCATGCAGGCTGATCAGGCCTGGAGTGGGGGTTTGGATATGGCATGTGCTGGTGCCTTCTGGGCCTGATCCGCCCACCCCAGTTGCCATCCCTTTCCTTCCTCCTTCCCCCTGTCCCTTTCAATCCCCTCCCCCTGCCCTCTCCCCACCCTTGCACTGGACTTACCCTCTCCAACAGGCCTCCTGATGACTGCTGGCACCTGCAGGAAGGCTCTGACCTTCCCACCAGCAGGCCTGGACCTTGCAGTGTTGCAAACCCTACAAGCTTGGAGCTTATGGAGCTTTTGAGACAGCATGTTCTGCCGGTTCAGTGAGGACCTCAATAGGATTGGGTCACAGGTCAACCAGACACATTTTCATGTTATTTACAGCACAAAATAGGAATCCAAGTGTGTGCCATTGATTGTTTCCACTACACACAGTCAGTGCCAAGCTGAGATATTGACCACTTCGTGCTGGAGTGTTGCTGTGAGATGCCTTTTGCCAGTAAAATATGACAAATGAAAGCAATGTAAAAATCTATTGTAGAGCTCTAGATGGGATGTGTTAACTTCTCACAGGTTGCTGGTTTTAGTTTAGTACTTTTAAGAAAGTAAATGACTTTACCGTGTCTGGCAAACCTGGATTTTGAAGAGGAGCTTTTTTTTTTAAAATTTTTAATTTTTGCTTTTCCATAAACACATAAACACACACAATAACACATACATACACCACAACATTGACATTGCAGGATACCATATACCAATTAATTACTAATTCTTTCTACCAATAATTTCTTATATCTCTTAATATAATCAAAAAAAGAACAATTATAAACAGGAAAAAACCCCACAAAAAATACATATTCATCTCTAAAAACCCTGTTTCATCTTCTCTATACTTTCATCATTTCCATCATCATAATTATCTCTCCCCTTCTTTTCCCATCTATTCACCAGTCCATATTTCACAAAATCCTGCTGCAATGAAGGATCCAAAATAGTCCAAAATCTAATAAAAAGAAATTATATCCAGTACAGGGTTACACATTTATAAATGTAATAATAATAATAATAATAACAGTATTTATATACCGCTTTTCAACTAAATGTTCACAAAGCGGTTTACAGAGAAAAAAATCAAATAACTAAATGGCTCCCTGTCCCAAAAGGGCTCACAATCTAAAAAGATGCAAAAGAATACCAGCAGACAGCCACTAAAACAGACAGTGCTGGGGTGAGGTGGGCCAGTTACTCTCCCCCTGCTAAAAAAGGAGCACCCACTTGAAAAAGTGCCTCTTACCCAATTAGCAGGGGTTATTACCATCGATAAATGTATATCGATGAACACATGCTCCATATAATACCAAGTGCTCAATGATCTTCTCCGCAGTAAAGTGAAGGAGTCCTCCCCCTCTTTCTTCTTTATCTTCCAAAGCCTTGAGTTACATCAATCCTTTATAACCGGAATTTGCATAACATAAGCAGCACTTACTTCGTTCTTCCAAATATCTTCTTTCGATCAGATGGTATCTCCACAGGGGCTCAGCAGCTTGTTGCGGATGGTTTTCCACGTTGCTTGCTTCCTTACTGGCAAAGTCCTGAAAAGAAAGCTCTCCGGCAGAGCTCTAAACTTTCCAGATACTTTAATGCCGCCAGGATAACAGTGCCTCTCCTAACACTCATTACCAGGTCTCTAGACCTGCAGTTTCAGGTAATAAACAGGTAATCTCCAAGAGCTGATCCTGGAGACCGTCCTGTTTCGTTCACTACTTAGCCCCTCCCCCCCGATTTTGAAGAGGAGCTTTTGAAGGGGAGGCTGCAGGTAAGCTGAAGTCTTCAGTGAATTTGCCACATGAACCTTGACAAATTGGCTTTAAAAATAATGGTGTTCTGTATACTCTTGTTGCTTCTTGGTGCATTGGATGCTTTATTTAATAAATTGTTTTCTAACTTGCCTCTCTGCAAGCTCAAGGCAATTGGAACAATTCACTACCTAAAGTGGCAAGACCTGAAAACAAAATACAAAACCATCAGCAACAAACCATCAGCAAACTGAAAAAACAAAAAATCCATTACATACTTGGTTAACACGTCAACAGTCCAATCTTACCTGACTCCCTGTGCACCAATGCAGCTATGCCAATGTTGTTTGCGCTACATCACATAGAGACGTTTTGAGCCACAAAGCCCTTCTTGAGCTAAGGGAACCCTTATTCTCTTGCACTGGGGTAAGCCATCACCACCCTGTTGGGTCTACTTGGACCTGCACCAGCTAAATATACTTGGTGGGCATCTGAGTGCTCCCAGGAAGGCTGATTACAGCCAGGAAGAGGGATAGGATGATGATGATGTTCATCCATCATTTTTTCAAAGAAGACCTTGACATCTAATGGGTTATAAAAGTTGGGAGGATGTCAAAACTTGCACATGAATTGGATTACAGTGAAGGAGATGTGCGCATACTCAGCCTTACTCTCTCTTCCCAGTTTCCATCTTACTCCAATGGCAGGACAAAAGTCAAGACGGTTGGAGATGGGCTGGGCGCAGTAGTTGACCAGGGCATTTTTGTCTTGCTGTGCTCTTAGCGTACCACGTTGTTTGCAGAAACCGCTTTCATGACCATTGGTCCTGTTCTAGTGGGACTCATCTGCTCGATCCGCCGGAGTCTGTCTTCACATGCTCAGGATAGACAAATCCCTAACTCACCGAAGGTCAATGACCCCGATGGCTTCTCTCAACCTGGTTTGGCCAGCCTGTCGAAGCTGTTGCCGGGGTGTGGCCGCTATGCATGCTACAGCTACTGGGAGCCACATGTGAGAGCTGAGTGACAGGTGGGGACCAAAGGTGGACGAGCTGCCCAGAAAGGACATGACATGCACCTACACCAGAGGTGCTACCCCTGCCTGAACGTCACTGCCATCAATACCGCCCCTTCCCAGCCTTGATCTGCCTTCCTCTCTGCCCCTTTCTCCTCTCTGTTCCTCCCCCTACCTGCCCAGTCCCTGCCTTCCTTCCACCCCCTCGTGTTGTGTAACATGTGCTGGGTCTTGTCAGGAAGCTGCTGGCACATGGACCCAGTAGATTTTTACGTGGCAGCGACAAGTAAAGTGTTGCATTTTGTTACTGCTGTAAAGGATACTTGTGCTGCCAGGCACTAGTTCTGGCAGCATAAGACCCTGTTAAGATTGGGTTGCAAACTAATAAATAGGCTTCCAAGGTATAGAACTTGAATTTCTAAATTTACGTAGTAGGAAGACACAGAATATATTGACAATTCTAGAACACAGCTGAAATTGATCTTTTTCGGTTTACAAATTGCATTTATATGTACGCAGTCTTCTGAATCTGAAATTTTGAGAAGGTTGCCTCTTCTTGTTACAGTTTTATCTTATTTAATTCAAATTGCCTTTTCATTGGGATGAAAAAGAAAATGAAACTGACACTGTCCAATGTGAAAATCCCATAGACTATCAAAGACATCGTCGTTCAGTCTACTAATGTTCTTGTTGTGTATGTGATATGCTATTAGCTAATTTCAAATTCCAGACATTTCACTGTGCCTAGTACATTATTGTACTGGGCACTGTCTTGAATTCCAGGGAGAGCAGATGTTCCAAAAATGTGGCAGTATCCACAGCTATAGTGAGCAGAATCTAAATTGTGGAACTGAAAGGGGTTGGTAGCTATGATAGTTGGTAGCTTTGCACCTGTGTCACCCCAAAAGATATCTTTTCGCCCTAAAGCTCCTGGATAGGGAGATGATTCAGCAACCCTACAAAGCAGTCTAGTTCCATCACTGTAAAGCACTATAAAGCACCAAGATTCAAAGTCATGGACATATTGAGGGGAATAAGGATGAATGATGCCTTCTTCTTGGAATTTGGGAAATCTAGCCAGTCCCTCATCGCAGAGAGTAAAGCTAGAAAGTAGCAACAGCAATGACTTTCCTAATGCTCATTTACTCTCCTAGCTCCTGTCACCTCAGAGTCTTCCTTCTTAGTCCTGGGACAGCCCAGTCCTAACCCGCACTGGAACAGACAGGCCAGCTGGACTGCCCCGTATCCAGCTCAGGGCTGGGCTTGGTTGGGTGCAAGTCAGAGTAAGGGGAATAAAATTCCCCTTACCCTATATTGCACCATAGCCAGCCCTATGGGGCTACTCAGATTTGTACCAGTGAAATTGCTGAAGCAAATCCAAGTGGCCCAGGTTGGGCTAACCTGGCCAGAGATGGGGTCTGCGATCCAGCCCAAGTGCCAGAGTCCAGTTCCACCCCTCTCCCCGAGCCAGTTCACCCATTGGCCTGCCTGCTGCCCCCCGCAAATGTCTTCATTCCACCCTCTCCCGCCCTCCCCAACCCCTCGCACTGGCTACCCTTAGCTGGTGCAACCTTACCTTCCTGGAGTGACAAGGATAATGGATGCAGCCTTTGCGGGCAGGCATGCATCCTTGCGCTGGCCAAACTGACTCCAGAGGAGACAAGTTTGAAACAGTACTGGGCCGGTGCAAGGGATTTATGCTGGCCCAGAGAACACTTAGAATTGTGCTCTCAAATACGTAGTGCTCTTCATATAATGACCAACTTTACCTAATCTCTAATCATTCTTTCACCTGACATTTGGATGGATCCTATGCATGCTTATTCAGATGTAAGCCACACTGAGTTCAGTGGGAGTTGATCCTCAGGAAGTAACCACAGGGTCACAGCCATTTTCAGGCAAAAGAAATTCATGTGGAACCTAAAAACCCACAGCAACTTCTCTGAACTATTAACTTCCAGGAGGAATCTATGTTGGTCTATGTAGCGAAAAGAACCAAAAGTCTTGTAGCGAAGACTAACCAATTTATTTCTGCATAAGCTTTTATGGACTGCAGTCCGTTTCCTCAGATGCATGCAGTGAAATCCCAGCCACATGGTGAAACAGACTGTAGTTCATGAAAGCTTATGTTGAAACAAATGGGTTAGTTAGTCCTTAAGGTGCTACAAGATGCTTTTTTGGTTTTGAACTATCTATTGATCCAATAGCATCTCACTGGCCCCATGTCTCTATTTCTGCAACACCAGCATAGCCACTAACATCTAAGGCCATAACTAAACCTAGACCACATTTACCTGGGAGTAAGCCCCATTGAAGAGAATGGGACTTACTTCTGAGCAGACATGCCTAGAATTGTGCTTGTTAATTTGCTGTTTCGAATATCTGCTTGGACCATCCAAAGCTGGATTTTGCAGCAGGAGGTAGAAAAAATCCAGTGAAAACTACACCATCTATGGCTGATTTAGGCATGAACGATGAGTCTTTTGCTCAGAGTTCAACATAATGATTCTTAATCTATTAAATACTGTGACAGCACTGACTTTTTAATATGACTCCTGGTGTTTCATAAATTTAGTTTGGCTGTATGCCACAAAAGTGCTTCTTCTCTCTATTGTGTCCTACTGAGAACTCTGCTGTATCAGGGCAGACAACTAATGAGCGGCTCATATTTTACTTAGACAGCCCCTAATTTTACAGTCTCAGAAACATCCAGACCTACCTAGTTCTGGGCAGAAGGAATTCTAATGACGTTTCTGGACCTGTCCTTTCATCTAAAACCAAACTGTCCATATAAGGATGCAGCTGACAAGAGCCCAGTCATATGATTATATTGGAGCAGTGCTTTAGCAGCTGCACTGGCTCCCAGTTTGTTTCTGGGCCCAGTCAAAGTGATGGTTCTTACCTTTCAACTCCTAAACGGATGTGGATCTGAATAGCTGAAGGATTATCTGAAGAGGCCTTTTGCATGTTCCTCTGGCCTGTGAGGTGCAAAGTCAGTGTCCCAGGAAAGTCAGAACTCCCCTTCTCTGATTACATTGAAATGTGTGAAAATGTTAAACATGCTTTTTTAAAAAATAGTTATACTATTAAAGTTATACTATTTAATAATTATACTATTAAATTTTAAGAAGCAAAGTGCTCTGTTCTTTCTCTGGGTTCCGCTTATGCACTGGTGCTATCTGGCTTTACGTATGCCAATAAAGGTTTTCAGAATTCAATTCTATCTGACTTTTTATTTTATCTGATTGTTTTAGTAACGTTGGGCTGTATTTTATGTATTTAAAGAATTTATAGCCCTTTAAATACATAAAATTTAAGTCATTCAAGGTAACTTGTAAAATTTAAGGCATTCAAGGCAACTTACAATAAAAACATTAACAGCCCAATCCTAACTCCCTGTGCAGTGATGCAGCAGCACCAACATGGCACCCACTGTATTCCGCAGTGGAGTTTAGGCCTCTGGAGACCTTCTCGGGGTAAGGGAACATTTTTTCAGTCTTCCCCAGGAATGCCCTGGAATACCTCCTCTACTGGCTTATTTGCTTTGGTGGGGGCTTGGCACTCCAAAAGTGTACACCTGGGATTGCCAGCCATTCTTGCTGGAGACCCTGGCCCATGTGCTATTGCTACAGCTGCCACACCAGCAGCCTGGGCCTTGAGCTAATGGAACACAAGTTCTAACAGTGCAAAGGGCTGGATAGGATCAGTCTGAAAAAGAGGCAGATCTCGGTGTCATCCACATATTGATGACACCCAATTTCAAGCCCTTGGATGACCTCTCCCAGCAGTTTCATGCGGATGTTAGTCAACATGGGAGGCAAGAAGGAGCCCTGCAGCACCCCACATGCCAAATGTCAGGGCATGTTTTGGATTACTTGTAAATTGTTCTAAGTGCCCTGTTAGAGTGGGAAGATGTGGAATAGTTTATTTTTAAGAAAGAAAGCAAGAACTTACCACCTTCATGTGCTATGACCACTAATATTGAATAAGGAATGTTGTGAAACATGAATGTTTGCAAAAATGATTGCAAGTCTGTCTTGAGGGGTTTTCAATAAATGAGCAAAGAACATTCGACCTGCATACCCAAAGCTTCACAACACCTCAAAAGATATATTTAGCAGATAAACAAAATGATTTTTAAAAGGTTCCACTGAAAGAGAGAAGAAGAAGAAGAAGAAGAAGAAGAAGAAGAAGAAGAAGAAGAAGAAGAAGAAGAAGAAGAATTGACAATGGAAGGCAGAATAGATGGGATAAAATGGGATGGGCTGAAGTAAGAGATTGTGTGGATTTTTTGTGGTGGGAGCTATCATGAGGGTAACCCTGTCACAGCCCTCTGGATAGGATTGTACAGACCTTGTCTGTCTTTCTTATTTCATAGGTAGTTATACAAGATCCGGGATTGATTCAGGTGGGGAAGAGGCACTTCCTGCAGCTTATTTGAATAAAATTACTTCCCAGCTTTGATTGAAAGTCACTGCTAACTAGGCAGCAAATGAAGAAGAATGAAGCATGAAACATTCCCCTTGCTGGCAGGATAAGAGAAGTGGATCTCAGAGTTGCTGTCTTCCAAAGAAGCACTCATTTGACTCTGTTGCAGCAAAAACAACACAAGCTTTTGGGGCAATAGCAGATGTATGGCACTAGTTTTTGTGGACTTAAGCCCAGTCTGTCAGGTGAAGCAGAGATGTTCCTCCACAATATATTGTAGTGATTAAGGTGCCATGAGACAAGGTATTAGGCTAGCCACAATATACAATCTGGAATCTGATGCAGAATTGTATCTGGCATAATTCCGGCCTAGACAGCCCTCAAACATTTAAATAAGGGGGCCTGGTTTACTAGGCCTTGAAAAGTCAAAAGCAGTCAGGCATAGCTGTAATGACTCCATGGCTGTTTGCTCCATAGGTATTGGTTTGTAGCATCCTGAAGGGTTAAGGAGGACTGTAGGGGTAGATGCCAATGTGAGGAAAACAAGAGATGAGATCTGAAATAATCATTATCCTTGAAACTGAAAAACCATAGAACTTGGAACACCCGTTTTTCAAAATATTTCCTCTATTGCCTCATCGAGCTTCTGCGTGAGCCAGTGGCATAACTGGGACCTGGCTGGGGTGCATTTTATTTAAGCATTAAATTTTGTCATTTGATGCATCTCAGTCTCCTTTTTTCTTTTCAAAGCCTGCATGCTAAAATGTACTATGAATGCATGCACAATATCATACATTTAAGAGCCATCTCTGTGTCTACCTGGTTATGTCACGCTGGCTGGAGAATGACAGAAATGAAAAACTGGTGGGGACAGTGTTGTACTGCTCATCGTGACCCCTTTTCCACCTTCCTGGCGGCTCGGTTTAGCTGTGTGTGCTGGGCTTGAAGAATGCAGAGCCTGGCATGTCTACGAAGAAGGGGGTAAGCTTGTGAGATGCTGTCTATGCACAGCACTGCCTGGTTCTTCTGGGCTGAAAAAAGTGAGTTCAACATGGCCACTGGGAAGTTCTGCCTGTGCACTCCTACCACCTCTCCCCTCTGCTGCCGAGTTCAAAGCAGCCTCAAGATGACAGTGGGGCCTACCAAGATTACTTTGACTTCTCTTCTCCTGTGCTTCCCAAGAACACCCCAATCAGATGCTTTTGGCATCCAGAGCATCTCAAAGACAAGGCCCCCTTCCTATGTTACATTCATGGTATGGGAGGCATAAGTGGTGCAAGGATTGGAGAGGCCAAGCTCATCACTCCTGTTGCCTCCCCAATTGCTGGACCCCTATGATACTTTGAACAAAAGTCATTTTTAATAACTTGGAGTGCTTTGCTTACAGAAGGTCCCGAGTTCAATCCCTGGCATTTTCACATAGGGCTAGAAAGAGCTCCTGCCTGAACCCCCTGGAGAGTCATTGTAAACAATGCTGTGCTCAGTAGACCAATGGTCTACTTACGATTGCTCATGATAAGGCAGCTCCCTACGCACTTATCTCCCCTTTCCCTGGCAGAACAAAGAGGTAGTGACAGGTGTACAAAAGTTGTTTTGTATACTGTTGCTTCTTGCTTTGTATGAAGTGAAATATCAAAGGGCAAAGGTTGGCACTTTCTGCTAACGAAAAGCAATGAGATAGACTGATGTGTCAAATTTGCTGAATATGTTAGATGCTGATGAGCTGATTTGCAGGAATGGAAGGCCAAGCTGAAAACATATCAACCTGAACAAAGGGCAGCAGCTCATCTGCATGTCTCACTTGCTCATAACTACTGTATGATTTGCCTAATTTGTATGGGTCTAATGCACATTCCATAGTTTTTCTAAATTCTCAATGTTTTTGGAAGGTTGGCAATGACATCTGATTTTCCTTAAGTAGGTTTTACTTCTCCCTTCCCCAAAACTTATGAAGTACATGGGCCGCCTTCACCAAATAGTTTAGTGGACTAGACTGCATGACAAAATTCCTGACATGTGCTGCCCTGGGCTAGTGTATTTGGCTCTGATCAATGATTGAAGCTGACACAAACAGTACTTCTTTCTTTCAATACTTAGCTAAATGACTAAATCACTCATCCCCTCTTTGAGTCCTCACAGCAATAATAAAGCCCAAGAACATTATTTTCTTGAGATAGATGTGAAAAAGTTGTGGAATTCAAAGTGACCTTTATCTCTGCATAACTACTTCTGATTGTCACTTTGACTCTAAATGCATGCTGCTCCTGCTTCCCCCCATATGTACTTTGTATGTACTTTGTATGTACTTTGGGGGCATTCAGGGCTGCCCTGAGAAATGCTTGGAAATGCCAGTTATAAGGATCAGAGGCTCACATGGTTTCTCTATGAACGAATGACCCTACTTCCATGATGGTGGTGGCTCAAAAAAAAAGCAGGATTGCAATGGGGTATGGCAATAAGAACATAAGAAATTATGAATGTCGCTGCTGGACAGAGGGCCATCTTGTCCAACTGTACATTGTCTGTATTGACTGGCAGCAGCAATCCAGGATTTCAGGTGGGGATCTTTCCCAGCCCTACAAGGGATGAAATCTGGAATCTTCTGCATGTGAAGCACGTGGGCAGCCACTGAGCTTCAGCCTGATTCCCTGGTTCTGTTTTCTCTGTCTCTTCATCTCTTTACTCCTTTCTTGTCCTGGCACAGTCTTTTCCTCATTGTCCAGGTTCTTTTCCTGTCTTTTCCAGAGACTCAATTCCCACGTGACTCAATACGGATTGAAGATCAGAGACAGTCTCTGCATCTGTTCAATGGCAGCACTTTTTGAAAACCATCTTTAACAGGGGATGTGGCTGAGATTGCCAAGTGAAATCTTTAAAATGTTTTCCAGGAGGTCTGGTCTAGAGGGTAGAGCCTCCGTTAGCCCGAAGATAACATCAGAAGGTCACCAGTTCGAGGACACCGGCAACTCCCTGAACGGCTGAGAATGGCGAGACCTTGAAACAGCTGACAAGCCAAGCTGAGTGATTCCACCTGCTCTTGGTGTGAGCAAGAAGCGTCTTGGCTGCCCTCCATGCGAGAAATGGAGCTGCTTGTCAGCCTGCCTGGGAGACCTGGAGGCCAGAAGTGAGACCAAACCAGGAAGATCCATTCTGAAATGCGGTTGGTTCTTGAAAGAGAGAACCTCTATGATTGTGAAAATCCCCTTGAGGGATTTAGAAACGCCTGCCTATGTAAACCGCCTTGAATAAAGTCAGAGGAGTAATCCGATGACCAGAAAGGCGGTATATAGATACCTAGTTGTTGTTATTGTAATTATTGTTATTATTGTTAATTATTTTCCATGCCTTGGGGATTGGTATTGATGCAAGGTAGTGAAAGCCACTTATGCTATGCTCACAAACAAATTATTAGCTTAAAGCAGTTAGAGCAAAAGTTTAGCAGCTTAATGGGAAAATGTATGCTTAGAACTTAAAATCTACTGTGTCTGTCTGAAGCAAGCCAGAAACTGCTGAGACTGGCAGTTTTACTAAAAATAGCACAATTTCAAGAATGCTTGGCAGCAGAACAAAAGATAACAGTTCCAAACAATACCACATTGAAGGCACTGTCTTGTGATTAGGGAGGATGAGAGAGGGAAACTCCCAAGTCATCTCAGGCTCCCTGCATGTATGTCAAGCAGAACAGAGAACAATGAACAGAAGAAAACCCATGGCAAAAAGGGAATTTGCAGTTTAAACATAATTCTGTCAGGTTCCTTTAAAAAAAACAAAAAAAAAAACCAGTGTTATATACATATGTTGAGCACTGGGAGAGCTATGTAGACTAAAGTTTCATAGAAATGCCAAAGTGTTTGCTTGCTTGACAAATAATTCTTCACTGTCTTAATAGTTATAGAGTGTAAGTAATCAACATTAATATAAAGGCATGGTAGTTTAGAAATGAGTTTAACTGTTAGAATGTTTAATAAAACACACAGAATAGTAAAAAGCTATTAGATTTTTCTGTTAAAGATGCTTAAGCCTCATGTCTGAAATGTAACTCAGAAAAAGCCATTCCAGCTCAAATCAAGAGTCTGTCTCACAGGGAAACTTTGGAATGTGGGACCCTGTATCTCTGTAAGACCTTGAGGATTCAAAGTCCTGCTTGATACTTTTAGAATGTGAAACAGAGAGTTACATCTCAGATAGACTTTTTGGCAACAGCAAACAGGAAAGCAAGAGGGAGTAGCATCTCAAAGATAGACTCTTGCCTCGAGTGCACTTGCAACATTGAGATGGGGAGCCTTATCAGTAGCACCAGAAAGCAGGAAAGTTGAAATGTTATGAGGGAAAGTACACAACTTGCAACATTTTGGTGATGCCTTAGCATTACAGGAACGATAAAGGTTTTGGCAAAGTTAAAATAGTATTCCTAACAAACAAAGATACAAACAGCTAGACAGAAAGAGATAACAGAAACATCTATGGGAAAGCCCCCTGATTAAGCTAAAACATCCATGAGAGCCTCTGTCTGGGCTACAACAGGCAGGGGGAAATGTGATTTAGTTAAAATTAAATGAGAAAAGACTCCTTAAAAAGGAAATCCTTTTGTACAATAAGCATTTGGTTTGTCTTGTATTAAAGTATACCATTATACATCAAAGGTAACAGGTCACACAACATGGAATAGAGAGGACTTGGTAAAAACAAAGGTTGGCAGAAAGCCCACAGTGTCTGATGGGAACAGACAGAAAAGAATGTTAGAGATAAGCAGGTGGCTCTTGCCAAGGCCAACCAAGTTGAAGATGCCAAGAGATAAGTACAAAGGACATGCCAAAAAGCCAGTTCTGAATATAATTGAGGTTACAGTGCTCTCTACTGGTACTTACAAACAAAGTTTTCTATATGTTTAAATGTATGGTATTGCCTTATTTGAAACCTGTAACTTGAAGCCAACCAATAAAATGTTTGTAAAGCTATCTGTAGCCAACCCGGAGAAAGCCCCATCTATGATGTCAAACTCCAGCCAATGAAAAGTGCAAAACTCCTCAAACAAAGAAGCCAAAATGAAATATAAGGGAGAGGTTCAGACTGGAAAAATTGCTTTGGACTGGAGTCCCTGAGAAGCCCGTTGCTGGCAATGAAATAAAGCTTGCAGATGATCACCATCCTTGCCTACTGAGTTTGCTTTTGAACCTTGCAACACCTTGCAACAGTATGAACCAGTCCAATGTCCAGTACTGGACCCAGGACCAGTACTATCATTAGGACAACTAGGCAGCCACCTAGGATGCAGACTTCAGAGGGTGTGCTGTTTTGTACAGATTATTTTTTTAACCCATGTAAAAGTGCAACTGACAATTTGTATATTTTTTATTTTAAAATTAATATCACAACAGTGCTATGGAATATAATTAATTATGAAAAAAAATTAGGGGGTGTAAGTATTTAGCCTGGCCTAGGGTACAAAATAGCCTGGTGTGGGCCCTGACTGGACCTTATCTTGGGGACTGGGAAAAAGTGGTTTTCCTCTTGTTATGTTTCATAAAGTTCTCCTAATGCTACATGATGATTCATTGTCTCTCTCATGCATGCTTCAAAGGACAAAGGGGTCTGAGTAAAAGCTAAAGATGCAACAGGCTATTCCCATCAGAGCAGTCTTTAAGAGCACATCCATCAAGCATGCTGGTGCTTTACATGTCACTCCACTGTCAAAATCCTGAAGTACATTAGCATGGGCTTGTTATGGTTGGTGTTTTTTATGATTGCAGAGAAAAACCAAATTCTCTTAATTGCCAAACACAAGGAACTCAAGATTAACCTTCACCAGAGCAAACAAAATTTGGTTCAAAGAAAGGCTGTGGGTGGATTGATGAGTGGGGGAGAAGGGGATTTGTTCTCAAACAGGAAATCCCATTAAATGTTTAATTAGTTGGGGTAGGGGGAGAAGAGCGTAGAGTTATGGTGGTACATGAGGAAAAAATTGTAGTACTTTTTGGCTGATAGAAGAATGTGAGTCCCTACTAGGTAGAACTTTGTACTGTTCTTCCAGTTCTCCTATGTACTGCATCTGTGAACAGCAAGCACAACTGCCAGAAAGCATTATGAGAAGACCAAATCCAGGCTTCTGTCTGCCAGACAGATGAACAATCTCCATTTCCTTATAAAGCCCCTTTAAAAAGAGAGAGAGAGAGAGAGAGCCCCATTCTGTTGTGAGCTTTTTTGTTTTTTTTATGAGTTGCACCCTTGCCCACATGGCTCTTGGGAGTGGAAGTAAATCAACTAATCAGGAAGGGGATGGGAGGGGAAAAAGTTGACATATCAGAATTGTCTTCCCTCTACCCTTGGGATGTTTGCATTTGTCTCCACAGCTCTTGGAAGTAGCAGCACCTTCTGAGTACAGGTTGAGCCTCATTATTCCCATGGGTTCCATTCCATACACCCATGGCAAAAAACCCACTATAGCAAATCAATTTTAAAAACAAAGTTTCTTTGCTCTGGTGATTTAAAAACAGCCTCGATGACCTTTGTGATGTAAGATAAGAGTCATTAAGAAGACAATCCATGAATCAGTCCTCCTCCAAGCACTTACAAAGGCACTTCACTCAGCCCCTCCCTTCCCCAATGCAAAGTGATCACCTTTCTTTCACGTGCTCAGGGGGAAGGGAGAAGTCTGCTGGAGAGAGAAGGATTGATGGATTGTTAGCCAGCTGCCCTCTCTCTGTTAAAGGTCTCTTCAGTTTTTTAAACTGTGATTTGAAAGGGGTGCATTTTTCCCCTTCTCCAGGGATCAGCACATTCCTTCTAATTAGCAGTGGCCATTTGTGTTGAGTCAAATCCGTGTATAAAAAATCCGTGTATAAATAGGCTGGACCTGTATTATTCTTTCATTTCACAGTCAATTAAAGGACGTATAAGAACAGAACAAGTAAGTGAAAAAAACTTATAAAAACACAACCCCAAAAACAAGATTTACAGCCCAATCCTATTGTGTGTGTGTGTGTGTGTGTGTCAGACAATTGGTGCAGCTGACCAAAACGGGCATGCATGTTTATATCCTCTTTCCCCTTCAGAGCCTCCCACTCTGCAATGGGTCTCCTCGGACCTGCATCAGCTCTTTAGCTGGTGCAAGTCTGAGAGACAAGAGACAGGGAGGCTGCCCATGGAGGGGACAGGATCCGGTGTGTGCCATCACTTGGATCTCCTCCTTCTCGCAGCTTTCCTGCTCCCCATTCTGCCCCCTCCCCACCCAGTTTGGCTCTCATCCCACCCCTCCCTACTCCCTGGATGTCCTACCTGCCTCAGTGGGTCCAGTGCACTCCTCTGGTGGATGGGAGAAGGCTTTGGCCTTCCTGCCGGTACTCCTAGAGCACGCCACTCTGTGTGCTGCCAAAGTGCCTTTTACAGCGGCTTTACAACCGTTGCTGCCAATGGAACACACATTTCAATAGCAACTGGGCCCAGTAGGACTGGTCAATTATTGGGCATTTAAATAATTTGCAAAGCAATATCAGTACAACTGATCAAAAGCAAAATCCCGTATGTTTAACCAAAATGCAAGTTTAAGTTGTCTGTAAACAGGATTCTATGAACTATAAGATTTAAAATTGTTGAAAGACAAAAACAGAGTCACATAAACTTAGCTGAAGTATGATATTTAAATGTCTTTTCATCAATGAAAACCAGACTTATTATGAACACAATCAAAATACAAATTTAAAGCAATCAAGGCATAAAGTTATGCCCTCCATCATAACCAAAGGATATGTTTCCTGAAATTATTGGGATGCAAAACAACTAAATTCTAAGACATCCCGTTATTTACACTTTCCAGTTTACCATGACTCACAAAGAGCGTAAAAATACAGGACTGCCAGACTTTCTGAGGGATGAGTCTTTGCATGCTAAATCCTTTAGTAGGGATTGTTTTTCCTTGCAAAGGTTGACACTGATGTGTATGCAAGATGTTCGGCTCACTCCCTTGGTACTTGGCATGGAGCCTTTTGAATGAGCCGAGTCTCCCTCATTCATCATCAGACGGTAATTTTCCAGCCTCTGTAGCTCTAACCTTTGTTCTAAGCAGCACCTTGCTTCTACAGCACTGCCACTCATTCCTCGTGAGCTGATTTGGCACATGCCGATGTGAAAATGTGAAATGAAGCCATCTGAGATAAGCAAAAGATGCAAATGTGCGAAATGAATGGAAAAGGTCAAAGCCAATTTTCTTGGCTTTGAAAAATGTCTGTTTAATAACAAATATGTATTTTTGCCAATTCCATTCACAGAAATGTCTCATCATGAATCTTGATGGGGAAAATAAATTGATAATTCCAAAAAGCAGGGCAGGAGATCTCAACAAATTCTAGAAAAGGTTCCTGAAATAAGACCAAAGCATTTCAGATGTCAAACTTTTCTTCAGGGGCAACTCGCCTTATCTATTAGCCCAATCCTATCCCTTGATGGGAATGATGCAACCATGCTGACAGACTGTATGCTGTACCCAGAAGGCCAGAGGTAAGTAAAAACCTTTCTACTTACGTCTGGGTAGGGCTTCTAGCTGCCTATGGGTCTCTTCAGATCCATACCAGCTACGTAGCTGATGTAAGTCCAAGGACAGAAAGGGAACGGGCTGGACTCAAAAATGAGATAGGACCTGGCAAGCATGTTTGCCATCAAGATCCATCCCTTTCAACTCACTCCCCCCACCCCCTGCCCAACTCCTCCTTGCCTAAGAACCTCCCTGCCCCACTCCTGCCACCAACATACTAACAGCACAGTCCTATGTAACTACCCAAGTGATGATTTCATTCATAAGATGAAATAGACTGTAGACCACAAAAACACATGCTACAATAAATGTGTTCATCTTTAAGGTACTGCAACATTCTTTGTTGATCACGAATCTTGACATTCCTGAATGTTTCCTCCAGGTATACATGCTTAAAAACTATTGCCAATGACCTCACTTTCCAAAATGTGCTCAGTCTCTCCTAACTCCGTCTTAACTGACCTTAGCTGACATTCAGCCAGGACTTCATCCTGGAAGGGGTGAGGCAGAGCTCTCCCTAATCAAGATCATGCTAAATAAGGGCCATTGATCTGAAGGGAAGATTGAAACACTTCGGAGCATCTGTATGTCACCTTCCTCTAAAGCAGTGGTTCTCAAACATTTTAGCATTGGGACCCACTTTTTAGAATGACTATCTGTTGGGACTCACCGGAAGTGATGTCATGAACAGAAGTGATGTCATCAAGCAGGAAAATTTTAATACTCCCATGTGGCAAAATCAAATTAATCAATTAAAAAAGAAAATTAAGAGTTAACAATAAGTTTAAATGTTTATTTAAAATAAAGAAGAACCCTCCTAACTCTCCCAAGCAGTTGCTGCTCTGTTAAAAAAAATATCCCCAAACATCCCAAAGGCTGCAATCTTATCCACACTGTGCCCTACCACAGTGCCCTTTACAACTGCTGAGTTCACTAGGAAGGCATTCAAAAGTGCTGCGTGTCCTGTCCTCCCCCACAGTCTGAAGCTGCAGAGTCTCTTCTGCCATCACCTTCCACTGCTCAGAACACTACTTAATTAATGCCTTTCTAGTGGCATTCTACTGCACATGTAGCCCAAACCTTTGGCCATGACTAATCCAGCACTGGTTCCCTGGAGGCCAGGCTGAAACATGGGCTAGAATGATTTGCATTGTTCAGTTAGCTTGAAAATAAAAGTAGTGACCACTTTCTTTTTTAAATAAACTGAACAGAGATCCTTAAGTCTAAAGATTTCTAGTCTTTGGATAATGTTCCAGGTTCTGGATCGATGATTGGCTGCTAAGTTGGCAGGGTCACTTTAAGTGAATTTCAAGCTTGGGGAATGAAAATGACTTCTCATTTTAAACTCACCCTCCCCCCCCAACAACAGTCACCTGCCAACTAACTAGATCAGGCTTTGGAAGCAAGACTTGAAATATGACAAAGGAAGGGAACTCAAATTAGATAAACAGTGCAATCCGTGCACTCAAGCCCAGTGCACCATTATGAGGCAGTAATTTCCACTGAACTCTCTGTGGCTTCCTTGTAAGTAACCACAATTGCGGACCTGACCCCTGTGCCACCCAGGGGCACAGGACCACAAAATGCCCCAGAAAGGACATTTGGCATTATGGAGACTTGCATGGTATCCCCTGGCCTCCAAAAGCATTCTGATCTCTCCGGGGCTTCCCCGGGCTTCCTATAAGGCATTAAAAACATCACTTCCGATTTCACGGAGAAACTGGAAGTCACATTTTTTGCCTTCTCAGGCTCAGTCTGAGGCTGGCAGAGGCTGCAAATGGATGTCCATGGTCTCTGCTGTGCTCAGAGGACACTCTGCTCCCCTAGCCTCTGGAGGGGGAGCCGCAGGAGGTCATGAACCCAATCCACAGGTAAGTGAATCCGCAGATTCAGGATCTGCGGATACGGGGGCTCTCCCTGTATTTCAACTTGGAGCCAGCACAAGAAGTAAGAGAAGGGTTGAGTGTTATAATACTGAAGTTTGGCTAATTATTATTTATGAGAGTTTGTTGCATAGGTAGTGGCAAAACTACCTTTGCAAAATGTTAGAAATAATAAATTTAACACATGTCAGAATATGCCCTTTGCCTACCGGAATGTGGGAAGAAACAGAAGTGATCCTAGGGATTTGCACGAGGTAGGTATTTTATACATATCCCTTCCTTATTGATGGTTCTACATAGTTAGAAAAGAAGAAAACATTCCCTCAGAATAACTGAGTATGAGTAGGGAGAGGGGAGAAGCATACAGCATTAGGGAGGATGAATTAACAGTGACTGAAATCCTCCGACCCCACTGCCACCTAAATAAAAATCAAAGCCTCGTTCACTGAGTCACTCTCCTCTAATGAACATATCAAAATGGAACAACTGGTAACTGACTCTGTGGGGCTATGGCCTTGGGGCAGAATATGGATTGAGTTCACTAGGGATGGGAGCCTTATAGACATGACAAGGAAAGGCTGAGAAAGTTTTGTATTTGGTACTGAATAGTTTAAATGAATCATGTGAGAATTGAAAGATATGGGCAAAATTTGAATCAAAACCTAGGGTGCAATTTGTTTAAAAATTATCTAAGCTTTGAACCAGCAATAAATGACCTGTGGCTAAAACTAGCCCTTAACTAATTGTCAGCGAGCCTGTCAATCAATGCTGCATTTCCTGCCTAGGTTGGCCTTTAACTTACATCTTTATTGCTTGATTTTCACTGCCTGCACCAGGAAGGCTGTTATCTGCATCCCCCTTCAATTAGCTACTGCTTCAATCCACTATTTAGCATTATATAAGTGCTAAATATTATTAATCCCTTGATGAGTTGGTTCCTTAGATTTGGGCTCCAGCACAGTAGCAGATCTTATCACCTATGAAACTGGTTCTTATGTGTAATACCATCATCTGGCTTAAAGGGTTATGGATGAACTGTATCCATATCATAAATATCTTCATACTGCATGGTCTTATCTTCATGCCATCACATGCACACTTTTACAACCTCACATGAAACAACTGCAATGAAGACTGCTTCTTGAGATTCAATGTAGCACATCATCTAACACTGAAGATGGAAGGCACCCCCGAAGTTGGGAAGAGGTGACGCATGGTTAGTACAGTCCCACACTCCAGCAGCAACATAGGTCACAAGGCTACCATTAAAGTAGCTATAGCAGTGGGTATAAAATGGAGATATGCATGCAATCTTGACCTCAGTATTGTTCTAGGGCAGGGGTGTCCAAAATTTTTGGCAGGAGGGCCAAATCATCTCTCTGACACTGTGTCAGGGGCCAGGGGGAAAAAGAATTAACTTACATTTAAAATTTGAATAAATTTACATAAGTTTACATAAATGAATATATTAAAGATGAACTTATATGAACGAATGAAGGTCTTGCAATAGCTCAATGCCTATAAAAGGCCTTGCACAAAGCAAGGCTGGCCTTTCCTTTGCTGCCACTGCTCCATCACAGATGTGAAAGAGCAAGCAGTGGAGGGAGCCAGCATCCCACAGCTCACACAAGAGGTCAAACAGTCACCCTCATGCTGAGAGAAGTTGCGTTGGGCCAGTGCGGGCTTCAACAAATCTCCAGAGGGCCAGAGGCTCATTGGAGACTGGGGGCTCCCTGAGGGCCGCATTGAGAGGCCTTGAGGGCTGCAAGTGGCCCCCAGGCCGGGGTTCTAGGGGATAGTGGTGGGGCAGGTGTAGTTTCAGCACAGTTTTCCTTCCACACTGTTCTGTATGTAGAAATGATTCTTCACCACATCAGAACCCTCTGATGCAATGTAAAAAAGAAGGAATTCCAGATTCCTTTCAGTGACTCCTAACATGATATTTTTCAGTTCAGTTTGCTATGCTTGTCACAGAAATAATTTGACAGACTCCTGATGTAGCGATTGCAAGTCTTGTGTTGCCTTTTGACTGACTGGAATAGGTTCAGGGTAGCTGTGATTATAAACATTAGCAGTGATTGCTAGGAGGATGCTGTATACACAGTGTTTAACTGCTCACTACGTTACAGTATAGACTTTGGCAGCTTGACAAAAATCAGTTACTACCTTATGAATAAAAAGGAGAAAGGAAACCACAAACCAGACTATGGCAATGATAAAAGATTTTCTCCATGTGTTCATATGCTTGCTAGTCACTATAGGTTAAGGTAGAGGTTCTCAAACTCTCTGGGGCAGGGGGAGGATCGTGTTGCTAAGGGGGGGGGGGTGCAGGGACTGGCATTTACTTACCATTCCCTGCAGCAGCCTCCTGGGAGTGAGGGGAGTCCTGTGCGACCATCTGCTGGGCTCCCCAGCCACCAGAAAGTGAAAGCGGAGTGATTGCGCCCTGCCTCTGCAAAACTGGAAGTGGAGCGCAATCACTTTTAGAAGGCGGGGGAGCCCTGCGGAGAGTCGCACAGGGATCCCTGCACCCCCAGGATGCTGCTGCAGGGAATGGTAAGTAAATGCCAGTCCCTGCACCACCCCCCCTTAGCAACAGGAGGGCACCAGGATGAGGTCTCTTGTATCTGGTGTGCTCCCTGGGGCATTTGGTGGGCCGCTGTGAGATACAGGAAGCTGGACTAGATGGGCCTATGGCCTGATTCAATGGGGCTGTTCTTATGTTCTTATGTTCTTATGCTGCAGGGACTGGTAAGTAAATGCCAGTTCCTGCATCCCCCTTAGTGACGCGATCCTGGGGATCACTTCGCTGCCTCCCCTCTGCCCCCACCCCTTAAGGGGGCAGAGGCCAGGGCCCTCAGGCTGGGACCTCACCACACCCTAGTTTGAGAAGCCCTGGGTTACGGGAAAAAAATGCTATCAAGGCTCAGGTGCCAAGAAAAAAACAATTTGTGCACAAGACACAAGAGGCTTTTGCAGCATGGGTAGTCATTGTGGCTCAGTAAGAATGGTGATCAATTAGAAGAGTGTGTGTGGTCCACAGCTTATCGGTACTTGATTTGTATGGCATAAAAGTTAACAAGTCATAAGTGGGAACGTTGCACAAATGACTGGGAAGTCAATATCCCGCCTGAGTAATTGAGAGAATTTCACTAGTCCAAAGCTCTACAGTTGCTGGAGCAAATAATAATGGCAGATTGTACTTTGGCTTTCTCTTGCATGCTTGATTTCTCATTAGTGATCCATTCATATGGCTTTCTTTAAGCGCAGAAAGAAATTTTTGAACACAGTTGAGAATGGCTGGTGTCTTGCCAAATGCTTGTTAAAAACTTGGCCTAGAGAAACTATGCCCACTTTAAGGTTAATTAGTTCCCCCAGCTTAACCACAGCCAGCTCTAGCAAACACTACCACTGTACCCCATCACCAGTGAAAAAGGTAGCTTGCCTGTGGGCATGCAGGGTCCTTTCTCCCACTTCCTGATGCAGCAGTCCTTCTAGGTGCAATAGCACCTGCTCAGCTCTCCACCACCTAGCAATCTCAGTCCAGGCAATCAGTTCATTAACCAGTTGGGTAGTCAGTTAGTTAATCCACAAATCAGTCCACCAGTTCATCATGCATCTGCCAGTTAAACAGTCCAAAAATCCAGTAAGTCATTAGCCAGAGAATCAGTCCAATAAGCAGAGCCATGAGTCAGTCATGAGTTAACAGGCTAGTAGGTCAGATATACAAAAAGTCAGCCCATTTAGCCAGCAAGTCTCCTCTCCCTCCTCCACACTCTGTCTCCAACTACAACCCACCTGCCCCAGGTACTCCTTAAATCCTGTAATAGCATGACTGCCCCTAGTGGTTGCAGCTGTGCAGCACACCCTCTGCTGAAAGCACAGGTTTTAACCCCATGTTTCCCAGATTCACCAGAACAAAGAACCACTTCAGACACCACATCCTATCTCCTCGTCATATCTTCTGCGATTCCAGTACAACTGGCAAGGTTCAACTTGGTCAGCAACCTTCAGTCTCGAAAGACTATGGTATAAGCCTACAGCACCCGGTATTCCCATGTGGTCTCCCATCCAAGTACTAACCAGGCCTGACCCTGCTTAGCTTCCGAGATCAGACAAGATCAGGCATGCGCAGGGTAACTTGATGAACCTTGAATTAGTTTCATTTTGGCATTTTTTCTAGGCAGTACTGCAAAGCTTTAAAAGGGATAACAAAAGGGTTGTCATTTGATTCAATCGGAAGTGCACATCCTTTCGTACTATGGCACTTATCCTGAATTGGATAAATTAGTGGTCTTCTGGGCCATAAGCAAATCCTGACTGCCTTGTTAGCAGTTACACTGTTATCTGATATCACAATTTCTGTGTGTGGTCTCGGAGGTGCCTTGTCAGAGCTCCTCTTCAAGAGATTGCATTTTCTCCCCACCCCCCATGGAATGTATTTCACCTCAGGTTTTTATCAACAGTCTTTTGACTTTTTCAGCCACTGAACAATTCCCAAGAATGCCCTCAGCTGGAAAATTATCTGGTGCTAGTAAATGTGGCTTTAAAAGATAACAGACCAGATGCTCTAAGAAACTACACTGTGTCCAACAGAACCTGATTGCCTTAGGAATTGGTCTTCCATGGAACCACAGCTACTTTTTCTACTTGCCAGCAATGAAGCCACATCACTGCCTTTGCAGTGGAACCAACCATGAGACCTTTAATCTTTAATATGAAAGAATGCTTCTGAGGTATATGAGGAAATCATTATTAGCTATATTAGGAATTATTATGCTTATTATTATTCTACCTATAATTATTGTTACTACTAATGCTATTGTTAGCCTTATTAGGAATCTGTTCCTGTTCCTTCATTGTGTCTGTTATTGTCAGTTCTCATTTGATTGGCCAGAAATTGGTGAGTGCTCTCTCTCTCCATTTGGGCAAGACTTCCACTTTTTAAAGACTTCCACTTCCTCTTAGCTTTCATATCCTTCTTGGCTCTGCTATTTAATCGCAGTGCTATCTTATAAAATTTGGTTCGGTTTGTGCAAGAGGAATATTTCATTTCCATCACTCTGAGAGATCCACAGTTGCCTTTATAACCTGGAGCTCCAGTAATAGTTTGAGCCAAGAGAAATTATCTCTGTTAGTAGCAGAACTAAAATTCCAGACATTTTGGTCTGTAAATAGGGGAAGAGAATGCCACTGTCTTGAACGTTAACATTTCACACTACAGACATTAAAAAAGAACAGGTCAAAACCATTACTACATGCTTATTTATTAGCTTATTTAAATGTTAACTACTAATGCGTTAGTGGTCATGGTTATAACTCCAATTTCAGGTGCATAGCATTCTGTGGATTTGTTGTTGCTTGGTGAATTAAGATGTGATCTAGCAACAGGCACTATCAGGAGTCCAAAAATGAATTTTCAAAGCTCCCAGATACTGTAGGAGCCTGCAGAATTGAAAATCTAGTTAACCTTCAAACGTTATTCCTCTTGAGACAATCATATGAGAATCAGTGACTCACTGTCCATCAGTTTTGGTGGACTTGGAATAGTGCCCTGACTTCGTACAGCCCATTAACGTTCATTGCAGTCATTCAAGCATTTAATCAAAATGATTTTTCAATGTAGTGGTTTTGTAAAACAGCAGTCCCCTAGTTCCATTCCAACCCCAGTGTTAATTCAAGGTAAAAAAGAAAAGAAAAGAAACAGACATGGTTGTAACAATCAACTTCAGAGAAATGTATTCTATTCAGTAATATCTTCAAAAATGTGGGGAATACATTTCTTGAAAGCAGAGCGCTATCCGAAGCAGTGAAATAAGAAATGTCACTGAGAATATGGTAGCAAATTGACACTGATTGGCCAGAATATGCTGCTCTCATTGGCTGCAATAGCTGTCCATCAACCCAAGATGAAGAGTGTTGTCGTGAACCACCACTAAAGGAAGTTGTTTTTAGAGTTATTATTCTATACATACAAAATTTGGGAAGATAGATTAATTTTAGAAAAGTCAGCAAAGTGAAGTCATATTAAATCATCACCATTATAGCTTTTGAAATTCAAATCAACAGTCCAGTAAAAAAAAACTTCTTCCCTATTCTATATTCCTTATACATAAATGGCTGCTTACAGTAAGCAAAATTACCATGTTGTATATTTCCCCCTTGCGCAATGCATCCTACCATCAGTGACGGATAGTGTTCTGAGTAAGAATTAAGAACATCAAGCGATATGCATTTGCAGATGGGAGTGACATTAGTAAGAAGTGGGAAATTTCCCCGAACAATTTCTCAATGTTTCCTATGAATGCATCTAATTTAAACATAGACTAACAGCCCAATCCTATTCCCCAATATCTTCCGCCATGCAGCTGTGCTGATGGAGTGTACGCTGCAGGCAATGGTGGGGGGGGGGGCAGGCAATCTGGCCACCAGTGAGAGGTAAGTAAAAATATTTCTTCTTCCCTTCCGGCAGGCTGCCAATTCACCAAAGGATCTCCTTAGGCATACACCAGCTATTTTACTGGCATGAATTTAAAGAGAGGAAGAGAGATGGGTTCAGCCTGAAAGGGGGATAGGTTCTGGTGTGTGTGACTGTCTCTGAGAACCTTCCCCTCCCACCCCTGAACTACCCCCCGTTTTGGCCCACTGCCTGTTGTGATAATCCCCCTATTGTCCACAAGCAACCATTGCCCATTATGCTGCGCTTGAGAAAGTGATATACAATATATGTTAACTATGAGACTAGCTTTAGTTATTTACATTTTTTCCAGACTAACGTATGTTCACCGCAAAAGATATTAACATTGTTAGAAGATTGCGTACATCAGTTTGAATCCTATCACTGTATGGGAACTGAAGGTATCAAGTTCACTCCTCCATATCTCAAGGCAGCATCTATCTCACAAGTCCTTCCAAAGTCACCAGAAAACAGTGCGCAGAAATAGAGAGTAGAAATGATTATGGTAGATTATTTCAAAAGACCCCTGTAGAGGAATTGGTTCCAGATTACTTGTTTGGGGTAATTCCTCTCTGTCTCAGTTCAGCATTTTATCTGTAAATGGAAGTCCTTGGCAAAGGCAGGATGGTATCTGTATTCAGATAGTGCCAAACAGGGCCTAGGAAGGGGGGTAAAGGGGGTAATTTGTACCTGGGCCCAGAATAAAAAAGGGGGCCCAGGAGCCAAAGGAGGGGGCCCAGAAATTTCTTGGGATCTTACCTTTTCCTATCTACTCAGACTTGTTGCCTGCATGGGATACTATGGGCACTACCACGAACTTGCAGCTGCAGCTACTGCAGCTGCTGGCAAGCCATATATGCTGGGCCAAGGAATGCATACATGACACTCCTTAACACTGTGCCAAATCTGGGAGGAAACTGGCCTGTGACAATAACTCCTTGGTTTGTGGATCTGCTTACCATGAAGGAGTGTATAGGAGCTCAGGGACACAGCTGTTGGGCTACAGCTGCTGCAGAAGCAAATTTTGGTATGCACAGGACATTTTTCTTTCTAGTGTGAACCTAAATACAATAATGCTAATCTTTTTGGCAATGATTTTATATTTTTAAAAGGTTTTAGAGAGTCTTAGGAGTGTGTTTCGTTTTCCATTTACTGTATCAAGTTGCTGATGCCACATGGGCAGATAGACCCAGGCTCTGCATGTGGAAGTCCAGTAGACCTGGACTCCAAAGATTTTTCCAGCTGTTGCCACCCTCCCTCCTGTTTTGTCCTCCCCACCTTTGGGAAGGGGTCCAAAAGAAGCTTTGTACCCACTGATAAAATTCCTCTCAGAGGCCCTGGTGCCAAGCCAGCTGCCTAGTTCAAGTTGGTCTGAGAAGTCCCCCCCCCCCCATCTGCTTATGGACTGGCGAGATGGTGAAAGGCCTCAGTGTGTGTGTGGATTGTGTGGGTCAGATGTGTTTGGGTCCCTTTCCAGATCCCCTTCTAAGTCTTTGAACAAATGAAACCTCAGATCAGTCAGTCAATGCACTTGTCACAGAAGAACACAAAACATTCTTCTATGCTCCTGAATCAAAATGCCCTGAGAGGAATTCTTTCCCAACCCCAACAGCCATCAGCTTATTGGCATACTGGGATCCTCAGGTTGATCTAGTCTGTGCAGTTGTTGAATGGATTGATTGTTGTACCTGATAAGCAATCAAACCGAAAGCAGATCTCCTGACTCCCATTGCTGGGAGTCAAGTACCAGGTCTCTGCTCGGAGGTTGTTGGCTGGAGGAAGAAACTGCAGGCTGTTCCAGCTGGGACACTGCCAGAAAAGCCCCACATCTTCCCATTGCAGGGAGTCAGAAGATAGCAGGTGGTAATCCAGTGTCCTTATCTTGGTGGAAAACTAGAGCTATAGGTGTGTTACTTGTCAGTCACAAAAACTGTCAGGTTTTCCCGTTATGCTGCCAGACTACTGGTCATTGCCACCTGTTGTCTGCCCAAAGTAGTTACCTACTTTTCAGTTGGAGAATAGCTGCTTTGTGCATTTCTTCCAACTCTACTCAGGATACATAGCACAAACTCTGCACTGTGTACGGAATGTGAATACCACCAAAGAGTACAGAAAGATTGTTTGTAGCACTTCTCACCCCAGTGTCACATCCTATCTGTGAAGTACTGTGCCTTTTCATCTGTTCCTTGAATCTGCACGTAGTGATGGGCAGCCAAGGGCTTTCCGCCCCTAGACCTTGTGTGGTGAACCATTCATATAAAATATCTCAGTGGTCTCCATGGGAACAGTGAGTTCTCAGTACTGTGGAATTAGAGATGTTCAGTAATGTTCAGAGATGTTCATCACACAGATACAGAGCACGTCAGTCTGAGATCAAGAACAAGAGCCCTGCTCCACAAGGAAATATAAAGTGCAGCAGGTCATCAGTGAGTAAGAATCCTTTTTTTAAGGAGTCAGGCTTGGGTAGGAGAGAACACAAAAAATTTAATCCATTAAATTTAATGGATTTAGTGCTTAATCCATTTTTTTTCAACTGTGGTTGTGTATCAGGTTGGCACGTAGACCTTCCATTCTGAGAAGAGATAAGGTTAAGCTCATTTGATAGAAGGGCACAAAAATTAATTCATAATCTCAGGCTGTTGCAGCCTATAGTTTCTGTTTGCTTGGAACCACATAAAACTCATGGAATGTTCCGCATTTCTTTCTGGTCATTTTATAAGGAAGTAAGAACATAGGAAGGGCCCTGCTGGATCAGGCCCAGGCCCCATCTAGTCCAACTTTCTGTATCTAACAGTGGCCCAGCAGATGACTCAGGGAGCACACAAGACACTTGCATCTTGCTGCAACTCCCCTGCATCTGGCATTCTATTTACCTTATCTGGCACCCCCCAACAAAGACACCAGACTGCACTTGTGTAGAAGCTATGTATGTGTGAAGCATCCGTGTAAATCTCACAGTATAACTTTCAGTTCAAAGATTTGGGAATTCTTCATTGTCATTCATTTTTGATTTAGAGGTGAAAACAGGAAGGTGACTAGCTTGCACTGCTTTACAGCCCTTTTGTGCAGATCTTCCCTCCAACCGACTGCTGTTGATCTGTGCTGAATCTCTGCTACATTTTCAGACAATAAGATGCCACACTAGCTGCAATCCAGATTAAAATTCCACAATCCAGATTAGTGGGTGATTTAAACCACTTTACGCATCCAAATCAGCCTAAATCCAATATTTCCAGAATTTTCAGCTGTACACTTAAAAGTATTTATATTTTTTAAAAATAAAAGTTGAATAAACAAACCTAAAAGCTTAAAATTAAAGCTTTAAAAATATGGGCATCATAATACCGATCTACCCCACAGAACTGTGGAAAGGATTACAAGAAAATTGTGAAATATTTAGAAAACTATACAGGTGTGTGTCACTTAACGACAGGGATACGTTCTCTGATACCCATTGTTATGTGATTAGGTCATTAAGTGAACATTCAGCCCAATGTAGTGCCTTTGCTGTGTAAACAGACACTCCCTGCCAGCAACTAGCTGGCAGCACAGGCTACTGGAGATAGACTGCCTCTTCTTTGTATTAAGAGCCTCTTTGTAAACAGGCTCTCTGCTGCAGATGAAGGGAGTCCTGACTGCCTCATTAAGAGCCTTTGTTGTGCTTTGACTGCCATTGTATATGCCAGTGGTTCTCAAACATTTAGCACCAGGACCCACTTTTTAGAATGAGAATCTGTCAGGACCCACCAGAAGTGATGTCATGACAAGAATAAAGCCTCTTCTCTGTAGCACTGTCACTCAAAGGAGGGACTTTTAATTACAAAGGTGCAGTCAGCTACAGTTTTCACAATCCACTGATTCAAGCACAAACCTCCAAGGTTAAAATTTCCATCTCTGTTGTACTTCTTATTAGAACTCCTCCTTGTGAATTACAAACTGCAACTAAGCAGAAAGCAATTATTATCCTATATGTAACCTCAGTGGACCATAATTATGCTTGTCACTTAAGAGGCACTATATAAATTACTCTTTAACTACTACCCCTCAAGTTAATAACTACCATTCACTCCTGCCCCTTGCAGAAGCACACACACATTTATTTAGCAATAGTGCCTTGATTGAGAAGTTCCCATTCATTCCTTTTAGAGCCTAATATGTAACCATATATGATGAAGGGTCTTGAAAGTGAATATAAATGCTAAATCACATGTTGCCAGGAACAGGTAAAGTGACCTTTTGTTTTCTGCGTGCTTGTTTCTAAATAGCATACCAGAAGAGACCCAAAACTGTGTGAAACCTTTAGATGTGGGGCCTTTTGCTCTTTGCCCCTGCAGCCCCCTCCAGGTGTACTATTTTCACTGAAAAAGATCTCCATAAATGTTCAGCACTAGTGGCACATGCCGTATCCAAACCCCATTCCTAGGCCTTATCTGCCTTCAGGGAATCACATGGACCAGTGATATCATTGGTGCAGGTCTGAGTTGGCCCATGGGGGCAGGAGCTTACCCCAAGGGGAGGGGACAGATATTATCTTACCCTGAGGAAGCCTCTAGAGGCCAGACCCCCCTCACCCTCCCCCCATCGGGATGCAGTGAATGTGTGGGAAGTTAGGTAGGATTGGACTGTAAATAGGGTTACCGGATACACAGGGGTCAGAGTGTCTATACCTTTAACCATTGTATAGAAGAGGGAATTTTGACAGGTGTTGCTTAACATGGAAGAGTTTAAAAGGCTGCACCTGCCAAAATTCCTTCTGCTCTACAACGGTTAAAGGTCCAGGCACTCTGAACCCCTTTGTATCTGGTAACCCTACTGTAAGATTACACAACAAAAACCAACTATAAATTGTTTCCTTATTTACAGTGTTTCTTTCTGTCACTTTTTCCTACTTTGAAATGTATTCTATTTCACTTAAAAATGGGCATAATTTCATTCATTCATTTATTCATTTATTCATTTATTTATTTATTAGATTTTATTCCGCCTTTCTCCCCGAAGGGCACCCAAGGCAGCTAACAATCAAGTTAAAATACAAGGAAACATAAACATTAAAAATACAAAACACATAAAAACAATTAAAACAAGATAAAATACATAGCAGCAGATTAAAAGCATGCAGTAAAAGACATAATTTATAAATTTATAAAAAACAGCCCTTATAGTGCCTCGAAGGCTTTCCTGAATAAAAAAGTCTTCAGGTCCTGCTGGAACGTTAATAATGAGGAAGCTGCTCTCAATTCAAAGGGGAGGGAATTCCATAGTGCAGGTGCCACCACCAAAAAGGCCCTGTTTCTGGCCGCCATTCCCTTCACCACTCTCAATGATGGCACAACCAACAGGGCCCCTTCTGATGACCTCAGAGAATGGACCGGACTATACGGAAGAAGGCGGTCTCTCAAATACGCTGGTCATCCCAGGTTCTTGGAGTGGGTTGCAATAGTTTAAAACAAATGCCCAAAAACTGAATTACAAAAGATGGGGCCCCCACCTGCCTCTCTGCTACTCAGTGGTCCGCGCTGGTCTAGCACCCAGTCCATACAGATATGCACCAGCAATTTTGCTGGTTCAGGCCCAAGTAGACCTCTCCACACTTCCAAGGCTTACCCCCAGGTAAGGGAACAAGTGTTCCTTTACCCAGAGGACACCGCCAGGACTCCCAGCTCTGCAGGATGTAGTGTGAACCATTTGTGAGCTGTGTGTGAACCATTTGTGTGTAGTGTGAACCATTTGTGAACTTGGCACAGCTGTGTTGGCGGAGGAGAAGCATAGGATTGGACTGTAAGTGAATTTCATCAGAACCTGCCTCTTCTAATGCAGCCTTAACGAGTTATGAAGGTGCTGAAATGTGCAAGGCGGCAGCAGTAACTATCAAGGCCATTCTGTATTTGCCTTGCTTCCTGACTCATCCTTGTTAACAGAAGCATGGGGCTAAAAAAGCAAAGAGATCTTTGTCTTGGCAATTAAAATGATTGTACCAGTTTCTATTTTGAACCACATTTTGAGGAATGTGTGTGTAGAAGAACCAATTGGGAGAATAGGAACTATAGGCACAGGAGAGAAAGGGCACATATGACAGCTTTAATTATCTCCCAGGTGCCTTTCATTTTGATGGCCAAGCCAACAGTCTAGCTAGCTACTTCATTAAGTTCTCTGGGAAAGGCCGATGCAAATGAAGATGAAGAAAGAAGAAATTGTGCTTGGAGCCATATCAGCTCAATTTATACAGCACAGATGCAGACTATCAGTTAATGCTTTAAAGACATATGCATATGCCATTGGCTAGAGATATTTATATCTCATATTATTCAAAATGTCTTATATTATTCAAAATGTGCTCTGTTTATGTGTGTGGGTGTTCACTAGCAATATTTAAAGACATAATGAGGTGCTTGAAGTAAGTTCAATATAGCTGCTTAAGAGCCCAAGCCTATGCATGTCTACTCAGAAGTAAGTTTCATTATAGTCAATCGGGCTTACTCCCAGGTAAGTGTGGATTGCAGCCAGGCAGCCCAATCCTTAGCTCAGCTGCGGACCTCCACAGCCCCACGCCCGGGGCAAAGCTCTGCAATGGCACCCCCCTCCGTGGTCTATCGCTGCCCCCGGGCAGAAATTCGCCCCTCCCCTACTCACCAGAGGCTCATGGAGCCTCGCGTGACCTGCTCCTGCGCCTGGGAAACCTCTGTGAAGTTCCCTGGCACTATAAACTGTGCTTCTGGCAAACTGGAAGCACAGTTTCTGCCCTCGTCGGGAGCCTCAGAGAGGTTTCCATGGGGTCCCAGCAGTCAGGTCTATGGTAGGCACACAACTGCCTGAGCTACCCGGAGCACGGGGCTGCTGTGGCACTGAAAAGATATGCTGCGGCATCCTGAGCACAACTGGGCAGCTGCCACCGGCTCCACAGGGGAAAGGAGTGTTTGTCCCCTTCCCCTGGGTAGGGAAAGTAGCCACACAATGGGGCTACTCAATTCTGCAGCAGCCCTCCCTCCACCTCTGCCCAACCCAGAACACCTCCTCCCCACCTCCCTCCATGTTCCCCTACCTCTCCACTGCCCCACAGTTCAGGCAACCGCTGAGCGGTGGAGCACCAGTGTTCCACGCCCAGGGCTGGCTGTGCTGAGAGCGCACAAATGTACGTATTTTACAGCACCTTTGCAACAGTGCATGCCAGCAGTGAGGCAGTGTGCGCTGTTTAGGATTGAGCCCTAAGCCAGGTTGTTAAGGGCTACTTGTTTCATCCATTATTAAGAATATTTGAATACTACTTTCCAACACAATGTTGTTCACAAAGTGGTTTCTATAGCTAAACAAATAAACAAATAGTTCCAATAGGAACCACAGTCTATGTCTAGTTCCACTTGTATCATGACAGATACATCATGTATCATAGTTTTCAACTTTTGTTTTCAATTTTGGATATTTGAGTCCCCTTCCTGTTCTACTATGGAACTGCTGGGAACCACAAGTTGGGGAGGCCAGCGCAAGGACGTGTGCTGGCCTCCCTGCATCGAAGCAGCCCTGGGCTCAGTAAGTTTGTGCTGGCCTTTCCAGGCCAGTGTGGGGGTCTGGGGAGTGCAGGGAGGAGGTGTTTTGGGGTGGGTGGCAGACAGGCCCATGGGCGGGCAGGGAGTGGGACACAGGGCCAGGAACTGGTACTTATGCTGGATCCTCGCCCCATTCCCGGGCAGTCCAGGGTCGTTTCAAGCTGCTTGTATTGGCACTACCTCTTGAGGTGGTCCAGATCCAAGTAAACCCATTGTGGCCACTGCAGCTCTCCCTGGGGTTAGGAGAATTATTTCCCCATGCCTAGGTCAGAGCCACAGCCATCCTGAAACTTGCACTGGATATAGCACAGGCCCGTGGGCCTGCCTGTTCCAGTGCAGGTTAGGATTGTGCTGCCCATTATGTTACCAGCAGATATCACAGTCAAGCAGGCACCCAGGGGCAGCATAATAGGTGGGGCCTAGTCAGATATGAGGGCCCATCCCTGCCTCTGTCCAACCATACAACACCTGGCCCCAACAGGCTTGCTGCTCCATCCCCCATTTATTAAGTGATGGAGACCCTTACCTTCTTCCCAAGTGCCATTTGAAACTTCCTGGATGCCTCAACCTCTGGATGCAGTGTTGTGACAGAGGCACATGGGAGTTGGGAGCTGCTTGGGAGGAAAGAAGAAGGACTGCTGTTTATTCTCCCATCATCCATTAAGCAGAAGTTACTTCCCAAGTGATGGGGTTTCTGGAAGCAGTGACTGCTGTTGTGGAGGCATGAAGGGGAGCTCTCCTCTATCTCCTGCCCCAGTCACAATCTTTTTGTAGCTTTTCACAATTTAGGTAGCTTTCTGACAAATATAAGAATACCTCTGTAGAAGTTTCAAATGGATTTAAAAGAGAAAAAAACTACAAGCTCTATTGAATGCTTGAAGGGAAAATTCTAGAACAAAGTTGCTGAACATTGACTCATCACCAGGAAAAAGAATTGGGTGGAGGCTGGTGCTCAGTTCAGATACAGATTCACAAACTGTCCCTGGCATCTGAGCAGCCTTGTGGTGGCAGGGGTTGTCCCCCTCCCTCACATCACAGAGTGATGACAAGCTGGGCACACTACTTGCCAGTCACCAGCTCCATTCCACCGGAAAGACTCATGTCTAGCTTCCAGCTCAGTGACGGAAACACCTTTGGCTACTCCATAGATTACCTAAGCCAATCCCCAACAGGGGCCATGACAGCTGCCAGTTTTCAAATGCACAAATGCTGCTGTTTAAGTCTCCTCTGCTGTTGTGGCATTCCTGGGACATGCCATTTTGAGGGAATGAGTATTATAAGAGAATTAGTGTTATGCCTTTTATATGCCTTTCACATATAATCAGGACTCCTCGCTCACAACAGGAGAGGAAACTGAGCGCTTTCCACATGCGCTGCCTCCGACGCATCCTCGGCATCACCTGGCAGGACAAAGTTCCAAACAACACAGTCCTGGAACGTGCTGGAATCCCTAGCATGTATTCACTGCTGAAACAGAGACGCCTGCGTTGGCTTGGTCATGTCGTGAGAATGGATGATGGCCGGATCCCAAAGGATCTCCTCTATGGAGAACTCGTGCAAGGAAAGCGCCCTACAGGTAGACCACAGCTGCGATACAAGGACATCTGCAAGAGGGATCTGAAGGCCTTAGGGATGGACCTCAACAAGTGGGAAACCCTGGCCTCTGAGCGGCCCGCTTGGAGGCAGGCTGTGCAGCATGGCCTTTCCCAGTTTGAAGAGACACTTGGCCAACAGACTGAGGCAAAGAGGCAAAGAAGGAAGGCCCATAGCCAGGGAGACAGGCCAGGGACAGACTGCACTTGCTCCCGGTGTGGAAGGGATTGTCACTCCCGGATTGGCCTTTTCAGCCACACTAGACGCTGTGCCAGAACCACCTTTCAGAGCGCGATACCATAGTCTTTCGAGACTGAAGGTTGCCAATACACATATAATCACCCAATCAAGGCAGCTAACAACAAGGGGTCAAAGTAAAAATAATCCAGGATAATCTCTCTCTCTCTCTCTCTCTCTCTCTCTCACACACACACACACACACACACACACCACACTTTTTAAGGTAGGCTGCTGAATTTATTGCTAGAACTTCCAACTTTTATTGTAATGGAGGATGCTCAAAGAGAGCATGTGCTTTTTCATGTATGGTCTATTTCTATGGGCATCTTGGAAAGCTCCTGCACTTCTAAATTTACCATTATTTAAATACTGTCCACTCCACCACAATGTATGGGGCTTTCTTCAGTGACTTGAATATTATTCACTGGAAGGCTCTTAGGTGACCTAGAATGTAGTAAATCATGATTGTGTGATGAAGTTGCATCACAAACCCATCTTGTAATGAGCATGTTGAATTGCTTGTGTGAATCAGCACCCAGTTCCCCTTTGCCTTGAATGTGCTGATTCTTTGCAGCTATAATCTTCAATTCCCAGACCCTGAGACAAATTGCCAGCTGCAGAAAAAAGCCTGTCGCTGTCCAAAGTGATGGGACAATATGAACCGCTCTGAGCTTCCAAAGCAGCTTGCGTCTTGCCCTCTTGGGGTTTGCTCTGTTAATTGGAAAACGTTCAACCCTGAACACCAAACACTGTGGAGAAACTACTGAACCACTTTGCCTCTTGCTTTGCTGGAGTTAATTATTAATCAGTTGGCATCTGGGCCCCATAATAATTCAAAGGTTAAGCTGATTTTTACAAGTTAAATACTAATTCCTCTTCAAGGTCTGCAGCATAATGGGGCTGTAGAGTTGTATAAAACTGCACATTAACTGTGAGTAGTCACATGAACATTCTCTGGGCTTTCACTGTTGTAGAGAATTGGGAAAACAAGCAAGAGGTGCTCAAGTACCCCAATTCTCAATTCTATGCATGTCTACTCAGAAGTAAGTTCCATTGAGTTCAGTAGGATGTACCTTGTGGCATCTGGTTGTGCCCCAGAATGCAAGGCTGCAAGGCATTCTTGGGCATGACTGCTGTGGCCAACAAAGTGGGTTGTGTGCTTGCACTACCTAGAAGCTGCAAGTCATTCTGGGGTGCGATGAGACCCAGAATACCTTGTGGCATCTGGGGAGCACCATCCCAGCCCACCAAAAATCATATTGTGACCCACTTGTGGGTCACGATCCATAGTTGGAGAATCACTGAACTAGATCATAGTCAGCAATTGGCTGTTACTCAGGGTTGTTTCACTCGTAGATCATCTTTATATAGGAAAACCATTCTTTGTATGTAGTTAGTGCAAATATTTAGTTAGCTGATACATACAGGTGCATGCAAATTATTTCTTTGTAGGATAAATGTCATGTGTGAAGCAATCCCTGCAATGATTTTCAGTTGTTGCTCTTGTCTGCCCTTAACTAATATGTGGCTCACAGGAGCACAGTGGCTACTGCCTTGGTGAAATACTTTGCACATTCGGAAATGCTGTCCTAAATATTCAAGCAGACCATGTTGTCAACAGAACAAAGGGCAGGGATATGGCCAGAAACTTTTTACTCTCAATTCTGTTCTATCAACACACTGTAAATAGGCAAACATGTATTGCTACAATGCATCCAGTATACAGGGATGCAGATTCAGATATGAATCAAGGAATATGAGATTCCATTTGTTAAGAAGTTAAACACCAAGCTCTTGTAACTGGTGGTGCCACCTAAGCATGCCCTCATCATCATCATCATCATCATCATCATCAGGGCTTGGAATGCTAAATCATGGTCATATGGAAGACCAGGCACACAGAAGATTAAATCAAGCATCTAGCAGCTAAAAGTATTTGAAAAAAAGGCCCTGAAAAAGCATGAAAATGATCCAGTAACAATTAAAAACTCTTGTTTTGAATTTGGACATCAGAGATTGATGGCAAGATGCATACTGAACTCTGTCTTATGGAAATGAATGTTCCTCACCTGCTTGGTGATGGGAAAATTTTGTTTTAAAAAATAAAAATTGACATTTCTTTGTAACCTGGTGTCCATGGCATAGTGGATTGATCACAAGTCCAGATTCCCTGTGACTCCCCTCAGCTGAGTGATTCTTACAAAAATCTATTTGGTGGGAGAAAAAGGCCCGTCAAGCACTCTGTTAGTGTTAGTGTTACTTATGGAATTCATTCAGCAAACAGAACACTTTTCTTTTTTTAATTGGAGTCCTGGGATTTGGAAATCCTCTGACCATTATTATTAGATGAGACTTTATATATTAAAACTGAGTTGGATGACCCACCTAACCACAAAGCCCAATGTTTATACATTTAGAATGCAGACATGAAAAGAAGATGTATTGCAACAGATGCCTGGAACAATCCAGGATTCCAGAGAACAAAGAGAACAGAGAAATAGAAGATCTGGCTGGCTGCCCCCTTCTCAGGGTAAATGATACAAAGACATAAAATTCTTTCCAATGCTTACAGACCTTGACACAAACGTTTGGAGCTACGATACATGTTCTTTCTGGGTCTTACCATCTGCTTTCTCACTTCAGAATTCAGAATTCAAACCCTGCTGCTGTTCACGTTGATTTGGGGGGAAAAAACACTGCATAAAACAATCCACTGGAGATTTTGACTCAGGAAAAACTCTGGAGTCATGACGTTTGCAAAAACTGGGTTTAAAACTACTCTACAAAGTCCTCTTCTCTAGACAGACCTGTTAAATCATTCCTGTTTTTAGTGGTTTTCTTCCCCTATAGACTCAATCAGGTGTGTTGGCATCCATGAGAAGAGTTTTCATGAGATGAAGAAATAAATATTCATACAAGATGGCCCAGAATTAGGATCAATTTCATGTCAAACTGAGTTGGGATTCCTTACCGTTAGAGGTCACTTATATAACACCTGTTCTAAGTGAGTTCCACTTGGTGAGTTCCACTAAATGGCTGTAGATGGAGCATGGAGTGCTCTGTCTGCTGCCGTTTTGCATGCACTACCGTTACAGGTGGTGGCACTGCAAGCATACCAATGGACCCTGTCATACTTGCCAGACGAGGTAAGATAGCAGTGGGGGTAGAGGGAGGGCAGGGAGCAGGTGAAATTGGGTGGGGAGGGGGAGGAAAGGAGCAGGGAGGTGGCAAGAAGGTGGGGATCTGGCAGTAATGGCATGTGATGGATCCTATCCCTCTTTCAACAGCCTCCCCACACCTTTGCTCTCCAGTTAAAGATCTAGTACAGGTCCAAGGAGACCTGTTGGTGAACGGGAGGCTTAGTAAGTGGTAAGGGGAAATAATTCCTCTCTCCTGTCTGAAGGCTCTCTATTTCTACCCCCCTTCACTGCATACAGCATGTGCCTTTCTGGCACAACTACATCGGTAGGGGGGGAGGGGGGAGGCTAGTATTGGCTTGAGTTGATCAGATTCAGTTCCACTGGAGCAAAACAAGTGTATGAGCCCTTATTGATTATTTTTTGCACTTGACAGGCAGGCAAATTATCTTTATTCCCACTTGGCAGGATAATCATAGTCTAGATCTCCCTTGTCATGTCAGCATGGCTGTAAAAGAAGAAGAAAGGAAGAGACACCTGATGAAGTACAAATTAAATGAACAGTAAATATGTCATTAGCAATGGCTGATTAAGTAGTGTTGGTCAAAATCTGTAGAAGCCAGAACCTGCTTATAGTGTCCAATCACCTGCAGCTCAGTATATGTCAAAACCTTACCCAAGATCCTGTGTTGGCCAGACAATGTAGTGCTTTAGGATTCAAAATATGATGGGACCGAGAAGAAAGATCAACTTATTGGGCTGTTTGTTCCAAATAAACAAAAACAAAGGAAGTATTTAAAAAGCCATCCTTAGTACAGAAACATCATCAGCAACTTAAAAACGTACAACAGTAATAAAAAAAATTAGCAGCAAGTGTCCATATTACAGTCCGCAACACAAAACAAAATAATGTTTTTTCTCAGTTTGGCAAAGCAAAAATTCTAACAATCTTGTTTTCATTTGTCAAAATATGGTCTAGTTTCTGTTAAATTGTGGTCTTTCAATAACTAGGAGCCTTTTCCGCATGTTTCCTAGAATGAAACAAAACAACATGAAATGGGAAATATCTTCAGTTGTCCCATTCTCAGAAATACAATGATGTAAGGAGCACATTTTTGTACCTTCCATCTAAAATAGTGTGGGGCATTTTCAACACGCGCAAAAGGGTTAGAGGGCTAGATAGGCAGATCAATTAAATAGGTTTTCAGATGGAATTTGATCTTTGCCTACCAGTGTGATCTTTTAACTGCTGCCAATGAAGATAAATCTCTTTGCACTAAAATGTCCCTGAAGATTTGTTTGAACTCTGAATTGGCAGCCAGTGGTTTCATACTCTGCAATAATCCACAGAGAAGCCATGTAACTGAGATACATATGAGCAATAATTTTCTAAAATCAAGTACGTATTCTAAAGGGGAAACTGGTATCTAGTCAGGGCCTCAAGATTCAGTTCAGGAATATATGTAATTTAAACAGGGAATCAAATCAAAATGTGTAATGTCTAATTGCTGTTTGTAATATCCCATTTTTAGTCCTCAGCAAAACCTATGGGGAACCCTAATGGGGTACTCGCTTGAAGCCTTATAGAATGTGAAAGTGCTGCTTTTATTCTACACTTTTTAGTATCATCTCAATTTGGCAGCCTTGGTAAATCACAAGAATTTTATACCAGAGACTGAGCTTGATGGTTTTTCCATACACCAGTACAAAATGCATCAAGTCTAATAACAGTAAGTATAATCGGCTTTTATGGGAATTACTACATTATGTGCGTTTAGCAGCCGAACGGGTGCACATTTATTGTTGGAATGAATGCTACCCAATCTGAATAGGAACTACAGTATACAAATTCCAACCATGGAGAATGAGACCAGAAATAAAAATGTTTTGTATTACCAGTCTAAACTTTTGCTTGGGAATGTCATCCTCCACTGAAGCTTTATTGTTGGAAAGCTGGGTGACTGACCACTCCATTGAAAGCGAAAAGGAAGAGTTCCTTTGTTAGACCTAGAAAAATGGTTCCATGAGAAGATGCTATCTTATGAAAGATAATGTAAAAATATGGCTCCCGTTCAGTGTTTGACACATTTGTAATCAGAGGGCTACAGTTCTTTACTGGTTTTTGTTGAGCAACCTCTAGAATGTTGTGCTCTCTTGTCATTTGACTGAACCGTAAATTGTAGGAAGGATGAACCAGAGAAACTTTATATAAGAAAATTTCTTGAGGGATAGAAGCTTTTTATAGGCATTTGTCAAGTCTGTAAGTTTTTTTTACTGTCTATAAGATTCTGAATCAGTGTGGTAGGAGCAAAGGGTTAAAACAACCCCTGCTGTGGCTCAGTGTGGCTCAAGATGGCTACCATACATGTTTAAACAAAAAACACATGTGCAATAGGCTGCTTGCCTAGTCTGGCCCTAAGACAATAATGAACTCAACATATCTGGCTTCCAAAAACTTAAATGCCGAACACAAATCATAGCAGGTGGTTTCTTGTCATAAAGTTTTGAATTTGAGAAAGGATTGGAATGTAGTGTTTCACTATCACTGGCTTTTTTTTTAAAGCACACTTTGTCCACTACAAAGGTGTTCTAGCCTAAAAATATGTGAGTATCATCATATCTGTCGAAAGATCAATCCCACCTCGAGGTCTGTCCTTTTCTGCTGTCTCAGAGGTAGGACAATCTGAAGTTCAGGTAGAGAGATCACAAGCAGACAAATTCAAATATGATTCTCTAGTTTAACTCTTTTCGAGCACAATCCTATGTATGTCTACTCAGAATTAAGTCCCATTCTGGTCAATGGGGCTTACTCCCAGGAAAAGGTGGATAGGATTCCAGCCTTAATTGAACAAGTGTTTCTTTGACTTTCCCATTTCTACTACAGATAGCAGGGTAGAGAAAGGAACTTACTATGTACCAAGAGTTTCTAAGGGAAGAAAGCTGTTTATTTAATTGAGGTGGCTTGCTTACCTGTAGCGAAAATAGGAATAGAGAAACAAATTCTTCCTCTGCTAAACTTCTGGCTCTGACCAATAACAGATTTTCTCATGATATTCCTTCATTTTAAGATGGTAAAAGCTTCAATAAGTGATGGGCTGCAAGTACAATTTCTCCAAAACAGTGACCTCCTGTTCCTGAAAATTGCACATTATCAGATTTCCATCAATGCTAAATGAATATCAGAATTTGGTACTGGCATACTGCAAAAGTTACTAACAGTAGTTATAGAGTGGGTAGACATCTGTAGCTGCCTTTAATTTAGGCAGTTACCAGGACCAGTACAATATGAAAATGTGCTCCAAAAGCATTCTTCCTCTTAGGTCATTCTGAAAGATCTCTTGAATTCTTGTACAACAGATGAAATTGCAGGGAAGTTTGAAGGAATCATCAAATTGTTGCTACTTTTCCCCCCAAAGCTGGATAATATGAATTCAAATTTTAAGGCATAATAGCATCTTGACAATATCATCCTTCCCTAATCTCTGACACTCTGAGCATGCTGGGAAGTTACCCTTGTGCTTGCTATAGTAGCCATTACCTTTTTGGGACATTTTCTTCAAGCCAGTTATCATCTGTCTAAGCTTGAGACAAGCTGGCATACATATTGATTAATTCTGTTTTGCTTCTAATGGACTAAGCTCTTGTGCTTACAGATAAGTTACCCTTGTGCAGCAATTACCCATTCTCAGTTGCCTGGGAAGCATTTTATACTTAAAAACTTTATTTCCTGGCACTGCATATTTTGAGAAAGAGCTCTAAAGCTGCAAACATACACACTTTACTGAGAATAAGACCCACTGAACTCAGTAAGTTTTATTTCTAAGTACACATCCAGGATTGTGCTGTAAGAATGTGGGGTGTTAATAAGGGAACTATAGATGTAGAGTACATTTTACAGTGCAATCCAAACCAACCAACCCCCCCCCCCAGTTGCCGACTCCCAGCTGTTGCGAACATGCCATAAAGCACGTTTGCGACAACCAGGGAATAGGATACCGTGCACTGGCTTCACAGAGACCAGAGGCAGTAGGTTTGTGCCAGCCTGGGCAGACCAGCACAAGGGGTGGGAGAGGGCAGACGAAAGGAGAAACAGTGGTAGGGAAGGGCATTTCTGGGTGGGTGGGGGGTGGATCGGGCCTGGGACAGGGGTGAGACTGGCCGATATTCATGGCTAACCTGGATCCCTTGGTTCTGTTGGCTCCTTATATTAACAGAGAATCAACCCAGGTGTGAGGTTAATCATATATCATTGGGTCCCACTTGAGTAAAAAACTATCTGATACTTGCGTTGCTTGTGCTTCTAATTCATTCATTCATTCATTCATTCATTCATTCAAATTCTCATGTATAATTTTATCCCCTGCCAAATTTGGCTGATAAATCATCCTTCACTGTTTTGCCTCTGCCAGGATCATTCTTGTGCACTTCTATATACATTTCACTAGTCTCAGAAGGTGAACGCTAATTTAAGTTGTAGCTGATAGCCAACATGGAATTGGGGAATCAGCAGAGAACCTGGTGTTAAAACATCTCACCTCTGATGAAAGGGGGGAGGGGAAGGTTTGTAGGTTTAAAAAAAAAAAAGAATAAAAAAGAGACAGAGAAGCATGCAGGTATTCAGTGACTTGTCTGTTTTTCCAAACTGAGTAAACAAGCACTTCCGAGATTAGGTATGTAACTTATCAAGTAACATTTGGAAAGACCCAGAGCTTGGTGGTAGACCATGTGCTTTGCATACAGAATGTCCCACATTCTCAGACAGGAGAGCTAGGAAAGACCCTCAGCTGTAGTCTTGGAGAACATCTCCCATAAATCATTGGCAGTGATATCAGCATCAATGTCCTGTAATGTCCTGTGGCCACATGATTTATTTATTTAGAGTATGGCATATAATACATGGACTTATGTATCAGTTAGATTAGATCAAATGTCAATGTCCAGCTCGTCCAGCCATTCAAGGACAGAGTTACCTACACTGAAAAAGTCAGACCAAGGGCCAGTATACACCCTCAGTTTGCAGCCAGACACAGTGTGATACATGGTTTGGTGGGAGAACCCGCAATCACACTGAGGAGTAGATACTAGCCCCCATTTAAACACTGAGACCTGACAAACACCATGGAAGGTATAGATCCTATTCAAATTTTTCTAGTGCTGGCAAGGTAAGTCGAAACATGGCACCTTAAGTGTAGTATCGTCTATATATCTACCCGTTTCTGGGTGTTCGACTGCCCATTTAGCTTCCCATTGGGCACTGATGTTAAAATTGTGTAGATGTTGTGCGAGTGCCAGAGAAGTCTTCCTGGATTTGAGCCTACTGATTGATAGATGAGGAAGATCAGCATGCGTGGGTTGTTGGTGATTTTTCTGTACTCTTTCACTAGAGTCTCTTGTCTCCGTAGGGCTGGTGATGCTTTGTGGCTCAAAACAGGGAGCCAACAGACAGGAGTGGGTCTTATACAGCCGCTTATGATCCTCATGGTTTCATGTAATTTGGCATCAATCTTGCTAGTATGACAGCTGTTAAGCCATACTGGAGCACAGTATTCTGCTGCGGAGTAGATCAATCCTAATGCTGATGTTCTGAGTGTGGTGGCTGAAGCTCCCCATCTTGTTCCTGTTAATTCCTGGAGTATGTTGTTCCTGGTATTGATTTTTGTGGCCGTGTTCTTGAGGTGTGGCTTATAAGAGAGAGTCCGGTCCAAAGTTACATGATAATTGGGACTTATGGAAAAAGTTGTGAGCTCACCAGTTTGCTACAACAGCCACATGACAGCCCCAGAAACAAAATACGGGGTATCCGAAAAGGAACAAAGTACATTTGGAAGGTTTGTGGGAGCTTTGAACTACACATGTTAGATTTCTGAAAGAGAAATAATCATGTATGTTTCACATTAAGGCACCCATCCAAAACATATTGTATCCGAAGAAAATCCTGTTGATTTTGATGAAGTTAACTGTGCTGCTAGTTTTATTATTCTCATATTGCAGCTGAGGCTAGGAGATTTGCCTAACACTGCCTAGTGAGAATTTATGGCAGAAATGACATTTGGACCAGGCAGTTTTGTTTGTAGCTCAGTCACTTAGCCACTAGGCGACACCTCTTACAGTGCATCCACCATTCAGAGTGGTCCCTGTGGCGAGGGGGTGGTTATATTAACCTGTTTGTGGAGTAGATATGCCCAGGATAGGAATTGTGCCCAAGTTTTACCCTAGATAGGGACTAAAATGCAGTGAACTTTCAAGTCTAGCCTCAAGTTTTGTGATGTGCAGGATGCAACTTGAAAAAGACTTGACCAAGAGATGCTATATTCAGTTCTTATTTCATATATCTCTTAGGCAAGAAGAGAACAACAGTTAAAGGACAATAAGGTTTTTTAGCCTTTGTATAGGCGGCCCCCCCACTGTATTTAGCAAGTTTTAATTATCTCCCCCCCCCCCCACCTTTCATCTTAGGGAACTAATTACAAGTGAGGCAGTGCCCTGGGGCAGTACAACAAGGAACTCATTTGCATCTACTTCAAAAGCAGCATAGGACAGAAGAAGAAGCTGTGTTTGTGAAAAGCTCTGGAATCTATAAATGAGCAAAAGCATTGAGCCATCATAATTCAGCTTACTCAAACGGCCACTTGACTGTAGTGGATTTCTATGGTCACTGCCTCTTGGTACGTAAATTTAAAATGGAAAACCACCCATCCAGCTTTGCCGGATTGTTGCAGTGCTCAACTCATCAGGTGGTGGGGAGCAAAAAATTTCAAAGCAGCACCCTCCAAGAGATAAACAGCTTGAGCATATGGGTCTGAGAAGCATTTGGATTTGGTTCGGAGCAGAAATTCTGATTATTATGTATAGTCAACATGCATGGGAGACAAAATTCTCCCTTGCTTGGCCAGCCTTTCAAGAGGAGATTAACTCAGAGCCCACAAGTCTCATTCCCAGTCCTCATTGCCTTGGCAGGGATTGTTGAAACACTCAATATGCTTTCTATTGCAAACATGACAGCAACTGTTACCCTGCACATGCCCAATCTCATCTGATCTCCGAAGCTAAGCAGGGTCAGACGTGGTTAGTACTTGGATGGGAGACCGCCTGGGAATACCAGGTGCTGTAGGCTTATACCATAGTCTTTCGAAACTGAAGGTTGCCAACCATACCAGTAAACTGTCAACACTTTCCCTAGGTAAGTCTGGATAATGCAGCTGATGCAGGTCCTGAAAATTTTCTTTCTTTCTTTCTTTCTTTCTTTCTTTCTTTCTTTCTTTCTTTCTTTCTTTCTTTCTTTCTTTCTTTCTTTCTGACTGACTGACTGACTGACTGACTGACTGACTGACTGACTTACTTACTTACTTACTTACTTACTTACTTACTTACTTACTTACTGTATTTTTATCCTGCTTTTCTCCCCATATAGTGGATCTCGTAAAGTGGCTTACAAAAGATCTATAAGAGATCTTTAGACCACCACCTCCACCCCCCCCCCCAAAAAAACATGGTACATAGTCAAGCAGGGACCATTTCCAGGGGTTTCTAAGTTATTGGTAGCTGTGACTTTCATCTGTAGGCTTTCATCTAAAGGTTCCAAGCAGTGGGTTGTCATGGATGCCTTTCATAGAATCTGAGCACAGATTTGTTCATTTGGGCAGAGAAACTGCTGGAAATAGCTGCCATGGGATGACTTGCTCCCATGCTGACTGTACTGTGTAGCACGGACCACTGTGACATTTTCTAGCAGCAGGGGTTGGGTATTTCTGTGCCAGTGGTGCTGCTTCTGAGAGCGACTGATGCTGGCATAAGTGTCCCAGGCACTAGCATGACGTGATGGTTGGCGTTATGCCTTCTAGCCACAGCAGGGGAAGTCATCATCCAATGGCCATTTCCAACAATTTCCACATGATTTGTAGTTGCTTTTTGGATCTGGAGAAGTTAAAAGGGAAACTGGCAAAAAGGTCAACCAGGAATGGTTCTGCCCTTGCATTGTGCTGCTGCATTGTGCTGCTGTGTTAAATTTGCAAGCAGAATAGGTTCATCTCCTCCATTCCTAAAATCATCAGCAACCAAGCTGCCCTCTCCAACACGGAAGGATCAGCTCAGCCAAATAAGAATATGAATATGGATAAGATATGGATTCTTATGAAAATAAGAATACAGATTCATCAAATGTAAACATAAAAAATCTCTGCAGGGGGAACAAACTGCCAAGAACTGATCACATCTGGTGAAGAGCATTCTTTCCCTCACTTTAGCATAAGGACATAGCTGTCATGTAACTCTGCCTCTTGTGTTTTTCTTTCCTTTAAAAGAGGGCACTTGTAAATATCACTTGAGCACTTGAGACCAAGGCTAAAGATAATTGCATGCTGCTTTATATCTAGCACGTGCAGGGGCCAGTGAGTATGTATCATCTGTCTCTCATATCATTATGACACAAGAGGCTGTTCCCAGATTTTGAAGAACAGAGCAAAAGCAAAACTAGCCAGATCTTTTTCACATCCTGCAGCATGCCTTAGAGGTGATGCAAAGGGAACAGGCTTGATACATGTCAGGTGCAGCTCCATGGAAAAAACAGAGTTTCTGGAGTATGTGTGTGTGTGTGTGTGTGTGTGTGTGTGTGTGTGTGTGTGTGTATGTGTGTGTGTGTGTGTGTTTGCGTGCGTGTGAATTCTCATTTAACACTCCCCTGATGTCCCCATCCCAACTATAAACAAGGCAGGAGGGGATGGGACAGACTGCATGAGAGTGGGGACAGAAGTGGCAAGGAGGAGGAGGGTCACGCGCAGCAGCTGGGAGGCTTACCAATATGACCCAATCTGCAGCTCTACTCAGAAGTAATTCCATTGTGGTCAGTTAGTCAATGAGCCTGCTGGAGCCATGCCATGAGTTTCTCCTGGATGGCTAGGAACCGCCTCCCCCCACTTCTTTCCTTCACTCATCCAGGGAATAAACCTTCATCCAATGATCATTTGTTCCTTCAGAGATGGACAAGAGGGCCTGCTTCCACCTCCGTCCTCCTGCTTGATGCAAAACCAAAACATTAACCCTTCCCTGCCTCCTGGGTGGAACTTCCTTGCTGCTTGCCCAGTCTCAATGATGGCCCCACAAGGTCTTTCATATTGCAAAATGAATGGGGAGTTATTTCCAAGTTAGTGGCCTGAGACTCAAGTCAATGCTGGAGTCATTGACACACTCGAGTGTACACGAGTAAGCAAAAATCATGTGCTTTTGCGACATGGACTCAAGTCACCTGATCTGAGTTTCCATCCCTGCATACTTGTTTAGTAAATAACTACTTACCAAACTTGTTACATGGACAGTTGTCAATAACACCTTTGTCAAGGAACAGGCAGGCTTTAGATCTGGCTATGCGACAACTATGGATAACTATAAACTTGCTCAGCTTACAGATGCAACTGTATAGTAAGGTCAGCTTTTTGCTGCCTTTGTGAACTTGGGACAAATTTGGTCCATCACTTGCTGTAGGGCATGATCTCTTTATATGGATAAGTTAACTTAGATAAAGTTTAAGCAACACTCTTTGAGTGACTCAAGGTGTGGCAACAGGGATACATTCTTGCTGAGTTCTTGTTTTATTTCCTTTTCATAAATGATCATTGTGGAGGTCAGTGGTGACAAACATTTTTGTTGTTGTTGCTGAGAAAAGAAAATTGTCTATAGCTGCCCTTAAGGGTGACATTATTGATCAGAATGCCAGATGCAGGGGAGGGCACCAGGATGAGGTCTCTTGTTATCTGGTGTGCTCCCTGGGGCATTTGGTGGGCCACTGTGAGATACAGGAAGCTGGAATAGATGGGCCTATGGCCTGATCCAGTGGGGCTGTTCTTATGTTCTTATGTTCTTATGACTCTCCTATATGCAGCTGGGCTTGTAATAGCCCTAAGGCATTTTGTAACCAGAGACCACTGAATGAACAAAGAAAGTGACCTAGTGCTGAGTCAGCCCATTGGTCCATCTAAGTCAGCATTATCAGCTCAGAAAACTGTAAAACCACCCCAGTGCTGCTAAGCCAGTAACATAGCTTGGGAGGGGGGAATGCACTGTGTAAGTGGCCCCTCTCACTTGCCATTGGAGCCATTCAGAGCAGTGATGGTAACGCGCAAGAGATGCTGTTTGGTTTGGCGACTGCCTGCGCGTAGCCGTCACTGCCTGGAATGGCTCTGACGACTTGCAGGAGAGGCCACTTATGCAATGTGTTGTGGCACGTGTAGTACTTACCATTTTACCCCCCCCTTGCTATGCTACTATGCTAAATGGACTGCTGCTGCATAGACGGACATACAGTCTATGTTAGACATTGTGAGGTTCAGGAGGATTTAAGGGTACATTGGTTCACCTTATTGAGAATAAAAATGAGAATCTAAATTGTATCCTCCATTTCTGTATGGTGGAAGAATATAGCAGCGCTCTAATTCAACTGAACTCAACCATTTTCTGAACAAAGCCTTGAGAACATTGTTTGGTGCACCTTCAATCACTCCACAATCAGTAGCTGGAACTCTGCTGGTAGCAACCAGTTGGACCCATTGATTTTTGATTGCATTTTTGTCTAATAGCCCAATCCTATTACCTGGCAGTCTAGAGTGTGCAGTGCCATCTACACATGTGCTGTACACTATGGGTGGAGAAGCACCAGGCAGCCCAGAAGAGGTAAGTAAATGTCCAGGGCTGGACTTACCTGACCCAGGGAGTGGCCTGTCCAGTGTGCACAAGACCAAGTTCAGGCTGGGAGAGGATGAAAATGCCTCCGTGGTGCTGGGTGTGGGCCACTGGCCCATTAAGTGGCATGTGCCTGTACCCCCTGGAGCAGACAAGGAGCAGCAAGTCACAGCAAGTGGTTGCAGGAGCCTGCTCACTTCCTGGGGAGGAGGCTTAGGACCCAGAGAGTGACCAGGTTAGGTGGGTGGAACCAGGAAGGCAGGAAGGACCAGACAGCGGAATATAAGGAAAGAGCCAGGGATGAGAAAGGACTGGCTGAAAGGGAGGCTCCAGAACCTAGTGAGGCTGGAGAAAGCCTGGAGGTGGGTCCTGGATGTCTCACATAGACTGTGGCCCCCTTGCAGGTGGGGTCCCTGGTGATAGACAGGAACCAAAACTCCCCCTTTCTCAGGGTCTCTGACAATAAAAAAAACTTTTTAACTTACCTCTCCATAGTCCTCCTGATCTGCAATGGGTCTCCTCAGATCTATGCCCGTTCTTAATAGGGCTCAAGTCTAAGGAGGCCCCTGGGGACAGGTCCAGGCCAGAAAGGGAGGTGGGTGGGATAAGATCTTGGTGTGCATGGCTACTGCTGAGATCCACCTGCCCCTGGCCTACCCCTGGTCCAGCCCACAGAGTAAGGGAAGCCATGGGTCTCCAACCACACAGATAAACACCATATTGCTGAGGAGATGCAAGTGGCTGTCACCCCCAATGTGTCTTCAACACTATGTTTTTACAAACATGTGACTCTGACTCCCTTCATACTTTACCCAGGGCTGTCAAACATAATGCATGGCCTATGGGCCGAATGCACCCCCCGGGGAGGAATTTATCCCGTCCCCATTATAATTGGGCTCTCCCATTTTGATAATTGGACTGTCTCATTTCTTGAAAACATGAGCAAGATCTGCACATTTTTCTCTTCTGTCACTTGCAGCTAATGAGTTTCTATGTGAGAACAAAGTGCTTATTTCTGACCATCATCTGCTTCATAATGTCACTTCCGGCTCTCAGCAGGCACCATGAATGCTAAACTCAGCCCTCTGTATGAAACACCCCTGTGTTTGACACCCCTGCTTTACACAGCATTCGCTGCCGGCAAACAGAAGTGTAAATTGTCCCTCAGTGTGTGATCAGCTGTTGCTAAGTGGAAGCCATGCCATTATTTGATTACACAAACAACAGTCATTCAATAAATTTGCAGTATGGCATGGTTGATGTACTGGTATTGATTTATTGGCCAGTAATTAAAGAGCTAAATATAGTTTCTAGTCTAAATGAATACGCCATATCATTATATTATTATAATGATATGATATAATCATAATGTCATATTAACCATGATATCATTAAATTTAATTTCCAGCTTAAACTTTGTAGTGTCGCAGGATAAACATTGGCCCATCAATCCCAATTGGGCAAAGAATAACTTTTAAAAATGGTTCTCTTATCATTAGCAGGGGAATAGCCCAATCCTACCTACCCCCCGCTGATGCAGAGCAACAGCCACAGAGCATGTGCTGCATCTGTGGGAGGAGGCAACTGGAAAGGCCTCCTTGGGCTTCCTCAGGTAGGAAAGCCTCCACCACCATTATGGGACTCCTTGGGTTTATGCCAAGCGTTTGGCAGGGATAAGTGAGAGGCATGTAATGGCAGCAGATGGAGGGGGTCATGATGTCAGCACATGTAAACTGCTTTATGAATTTTATTTGTTTGAAAGTTATACATAATGCATAATGATATGCATTAAGTTATGCATAATGATAATAATTTAGTCCAGGATGGGATGCTGTGGCTGGCAACTGCTCTTCAGGTTCTCCAGCAAGGTCCCCTTTCCCAATACTGCATCTTTCAATACAGATGCTGGCATGAAACCAGGGGCCTTGAGCATGTAATGCATGTGCTTTTCCACAGACTGATGACACATCTCCTAAAAAATTCCACTGTGTTCAGTGGGGCTTATGGCTGATAAATGTGCACAGAACTGCATGCAGAAATATTCAGGGTTCCTGCAAACTTATGTCAGCTCCCTATCCCCCCACTTCCGCAATCTGGATCTAATAATCCGGCGGTTATTTCTTTCCTTCTAGTAAGGCCAGCCAAATGAGTGTAGTCTGGTCATGGACTGTAGTAAATAGCGTAAGTGAAATTAAATTTTTTGTTAAACCAGCTAGTGGCCACAAAACATTTTGAACCCAAGGGGTTTTTCTTCCATTATTAAATGGGAAAATTAGATGGCACGAATGTCGTAAACTTAGGGGGGTTTGGGGTGCTCAGAGTTCTTTGCTTTCGAACCCTCAAGCCTTCAAGCCCCCCTGTTCAGTAGTACTGCCACCACCCTGTATGTGCCAGTGCCTCAGTCCAGGGACACTGAGACCCTCTAGGCTTAATTCTATCCCTTGCAGGCACTGAGCGCTTTCTCCAATTAAAGCTTCGGTCCTCAAGTTACTAGACCTCAATGAGCACTTGGTAGCTTGCTGAACAGCTAGGCAGGATTCTGAACCTTTGTCCCCAACAGGCAATGAAACAACTTAGTAAAAGAGATTTTAGTTTATTAAGTACGTAAGGTTACATAAAGTTACAGTAAGGCAGCAAATGCTAGAGGCATAAACATCTAGGAAACATATCAGCAATAAAATAATAAAGCTAGCTGGCTATCTCTATTAATCCCTATCTCTCACCTGGGTCAGTTACTCTTGTAGATTTCTTAGCTCCAGGCTACCTGAGAGGCCAGATGCCCATGTTGGACAATGGGGCTCCAGCGTGCAGGATGTTGCACCCAAAAACTTTGCTCAAGAAGAACCGGACACACACCCCTTGGAGTACTCATTATTATACTTCTTATGCCAATAGTGCTGAGGTGCTTCATACTTATTTAGACTGTCCAATCAGAAACTTTTGAGGACAGAACCTTCTCGGAGTGGGTCCAGTTGCTAGCCCTCCTAGTTCTTACCCCTCCGAACTGGAGATCCATGGCTGCATTCCATTCAGCTTGATCAGGCGCCCCTCAGTCTACTGAGGTGTTAAACATTCCAATGGGTTGTAATTCTTTGTCCTTTCTGGCCAGCAAAGGAGAGACAACAATCTTTTTGTTTGTTTAATCCCATTCTTGCAGCTAGGAACTGCTAGCCACTTCTCTGTTACTGACTTAGTTTGGTTCAGGCTTCACATGCTAACCAAGGCCTAACATGTGCATATCCATGACAATGAGCTCACCTGAGATTATTTGATAACAAGGAAGGATCTTTGCTGTTTGTTTAATTAAGAGATCATTTAGTTCTGCCCAAACAAGATGGGGAATGCAGCTGCTCTGATAAATAAATATATTTCTCCTGTTCTATGATGCTTACTTAAACCACCTTCATTAGGATGATGGCATTCCTCCTGGCAAATAGAAGTACTTTTACCAAATTTCACAAAGTGGAACACCTGCTATCTCGACTGGCCTGTGTTGTTTTTGCCTCAAACTGCCAGATAATTTCCTATTTGTAATAGTTCTTTGGTTATGATCCTTTGATGTGCATAAAAACTTCACTTGTCTTATAGAAACTCACATTTCTTCCTTTGAAGATTCTCAGATATATCTCCTTGGATGGAACCCTAAGATTCATTTCGAATTTCACTATCTCTAAAATGGACAAGTAAATCTCTCAAGCCTGTCTGGAATTGCCTACTCTGTGCATAGAAGTTGCTGTTACCTCCAAGTTTGGGGATTTAGCTGTGGTTAATTTGTAAAATGAGAAAGATATTACATGACCAATATTTTATTCCTGTTTTGTTCTTTTTCATGCAAGAGGTTCTTGAGACACACATTTAAACATGTGTATGTGGAGCTGGGCGCCTGCTTGGGGAGCAGAGGGCCTGACCAGAAACACGACGATTCGAAGGACTATTGACATGAGGCCACAGATCCTCTGGCCACAAAGACGGAACACTCTAGATGAAAAGACCAAGATGGCTACACTTCTGATCTTGAGCCATGTAATTACCCCCCCCCCCCAACTTTTCAATAAAGCCTGAAACTCAAATTTCTAAACACAGTATTTTCAGCACAGTACTTTCTAAACACAGACTTTCAACAGTAGTGGTTGAAAGTCAAGAAGCGGTTTATTACGTGCGGTTTATTAGATCAGAGTACGTGTAGATTCTGGTTCACCAATGTGTTCCATTTATATTACCAGCTTAAGTGGGATTAAATGCACAAGCGAGGAAGATCTGTTACCTATTTTGGAGCACGCTCCATGCTGTCAAGTAGAAATTGTCTCCTTGTACTGCTATGCATCATGCTTGTATTATGATATTGAATGTTAATAACATTTTTGCAGAGAGAAATAGTATGTGCAGTAATACTAAGGTGCTTATGTTGAGTAGATGTCTATGGATCTACTATAAAATGCTTTTGAATCTCTCTTCCTCTGTGCGTGCACTCTACAATTCCTCTGCAGGATTGTGGGCAAGTATGCACGGACAGGCATCATGTGTGAGGTCAGGGAAAGAGGTCTCGAGAGCACGTTGAATCTCTTTTCAGAATCTCTTTTCAGTATGCTATATTCTTACAGAATGCCAGGAGCACACTGGGCAAGCCCTGTTCTTACCGCACTCTACTTCTCTCCTCCTCACAGAAAGCATTTGTTGCTGTAGTCCAAACCTGTCTATGGGAAGACCTGGAGGCCAACTGTGGAGCTTGTCGGTGGCAGGGGCAAGGCTTGCTGGGGTACTCACAGGTATCCTGTAAGTGTGGAAAGTCTCTGCACTTACAGAATGCCTGCATATCTCTAAAGTGGTGAAGAATTCCTTGCATAGTCATGATGTTTCGCAAAGATTCAACAAGCTATCATGTTTATGGAGCTTGAAATACATTACTAGAGACACTCACCTATTCATTAGTCTTCTTCCTTTTGCCCTAAATATGTACAGGAAGAGGCAAGGAAAAGATGAATGATCAGGAACACTCTTTTTCCTGATCTAAACCCATCCACTGTTACAATAAGATGAAGCAGTTTTCTATTCCCCAAAGAATTTTAAAAAAACAATGCTGGAGGTGCATGATGGATTCCCAGGCAATACGTGAGAAAGTGAGGGCACAGTCTCAGTCAGTCTTCAGCAGTTTAAATAGAAATAGATTATACTAGGAAGAACTGATAATGCACAATACGTATTTGCCAAGCTTCATCTCTGCCTAGAAGGAGGCAGGCAGCTCCTTTGTCAGGCTCCGCTAACTGCAGTAAACAATGCGTGTGCTGGAACCACAGTTCCCAGTTTCCACAGGCTTCTTGATGGTGATTTATGGCAGAGAAACTAAAATTATAGCATTTGTTCTTGGCCCAGAAAGGTGCCCTTTGTTGTTGTACAGTGACAGAAGTTAGAGTCAATAGAAAGGTAGTGTAGTCTGAAATTTCCATATATTTTGTAGATATAGGAAATGAATGTCTCAGCTCTCTGTTTCTGGTGTTGGCTTTGTGGGACTGGCTGAAAAATACTTGTACACTCATTTTGTGTTCCATTTTGTGAGTGTACTCTTTTCAAACAAACTCCAGCCAAGATCATAAGGGCTGAGCACTAAAAAGAACCTCTCCCACTAAAAAGCATTGGCTGATGAGAACTGTGAATGTGGTTTAGATCAACAAATTTGCAGGCCTGTTTGCAAAAGGAATGGACTGTCTCTAGACAATACTTTTAAACAGGTTTATGGGAATATCAGTAACCATGATATAGGATTTCATAAGAAGAGCCTTTGTGGATCAGGCCAAAGACCCATCTAGTCCAGCATCTTGTATCTCACAGTGACTGACCAGTTGCCTCAGGGAGCACACAAGACAAGATACCTGTAGCCACTCCTGTGCATCTGGAACTCAGAGATAGGCTACTTCTAAAATTTACCCAGGTTGAATTTTAAAGGTTGAAATAACCCATCATGTGATAGAATTTTCCTCCATAAATTTGTCCAATTCTCTTTTAAAGGTATCTAGGTCAGACTCCATCACCACATCCTGTGGCAAGGAGTTCCACAGATTAATTACTCACTGGGTAGAGAAATTCTTTTCTTCTCCAGGCATCTGTAAGTTAAAAAATGCAATATGAAATTCTTGTCCCTTGATGGGATTAAAGAAGAACATGATCTATTCTTGAGTTAAACCTCAGGGTGTTTGGATATGACAGAAATATCAAAAACCCTGTATGGTGCATTAACTTGATTTTACAACCTGGCTAACAGGATTCTGCCATTCTTGTTAGCCAGAATCATAAAATTAGCCAGAATTTATTAGCCAGAATCATAAAATACTGGATGCTGGGGAAGCAAATGCTCTTGCCCTCATGTCTGTCTGTAGGGTTTCTGGAAGCAATTGGCTGGCTGTTGATACAAAGGGAGTGCTGGATACAAAGCAGAATCTTGTTAGCCAGAATTTTATGATTCTTCAACAGTTATGTTCTTTTCTGCTCTTGACTTACATAATTTCTTCATACTAATGAGATTATCGATAAACTGAACACTTCAAACAGTCTGCCCCCATGTATGGCTGTGACATTGCTGTTTTCAAAGGATTTCTCCCCCTTCAGGTAAGAATCAAATTTTGTGTGCCTTCAGACTGTCTGTGTTGATTATTAACCACATTTAAAAGGATGCGTACCGCTGAAAACTTCTGTCCAGAGGCACAAAGTATCACCAGATACAGTGGCAGTATCTGGTTCTGAAAAATCGATATGCTGTACCTCTATATATGATGACCTGATCAATATACTATATTGTAAATATTTCATTTTTTCTGCATAAATCTTACTGCTGTTTAATATTTCTTGATTTGATTCCAGGCTATTTTAGCTCATGTCACACGTAACACCTTGCTAGACTATTGTATCATAGAAAATTTGATACAGTAGGAGAGAGATTGCAACCAGCTGAAAATTTAATGAAATTAAATATGACTGTGTTTATAAAACTGTACCAGTTGAACTCTTAGCTAATCATAGATATTGAGGAACTCCTTATCTGCCCAGGTGTCACGGCAGTTCCCCTGGGTTGCAACACTATCATGTTGAAGAGCCTGAATTTTCAGAAGGTGCAGGAGAAGGACAGGGAAATTGTCAAAAATTGCATTCCATCCTTTTTACTCAAATGTGAGACAGCATGAAGAGAAGATTGAGTTTGGATCACACCCCTTTAATTCAGTAAATAGTCTATCCTTTGCCCCAAACTCAGAGATTTTCAGAGATTTCCTTCACCTGTTCCCAAAGTTATAACAACACACAAATGAACACAAAAACACCTCCCAGGTCTTTATTGATTTAGGTTATTCCCCTGAACAATTGTGCCCTAGTGTTACAATTCAAAATAATTTAAAGAAAAACCTCAACAAACACTGGTTCAATAACTTAAATTGACTTGTCATTGGGTAGTTGACATACTTTTTTAAAAAGGTATTTTTACATGTCCTGCAGATTTACTTCAACTAATAAGGCCCATCCAAAAACTGCTCCTATAGCAAAAAAGAAATGAAAAGGGGTGTGTGTGTGTGATAGTCGAAGGACAGGTTGGTTTTTACAAAGTCCTCTTTTTTGTTTATGCCTTCAGGCTTCTGAGATTTTGCCTTTCCAAAGCAAGTTCTTAGAAACGATGACATTGATGGTGGTCAATATTTGGAGGTGTGCTTTTTCTTTCAGGCACAGTTGTTGCCCCCAGGAATGGGCGCAAGTACGTAGGTTTCTGTGTAGTGCTGGCTGCTGGTGGACAAGGAGCGTCCAGAAATCCTCTGAAACCGGTTCCTTCTCTGGAAATAGCTGCTGCCACTGTTGAATGAACGCTGCCTGTTCCTCAAATACTCTTTGTAGTTTTTGGTCAGCAGAGTGTAGAGGAAAGGGTTGATGCAACTGTTGCTGTATGTCAGGCATGTGGTCAGGTAGTTAATGTTTCTTGTGGCCTTCTGAGAAACTGGGAAGTGTTCATAATACTGGGAGAGAAGTTGCCATATCCAGAAAGGCAAGAAACAGGCCCAGAAGACTAGCACTATGGTGAAGATTAAATACAGCACTTTCTGGTTGGGGAGTCGCTTGGTCTGTTTAAGAGACGTTGTTTGGGACACCCAGTAAGTTCTTGCCAATCTAATGTAAAGGTACCCAATGACAACTCCTGGCCCCACAATGCTGGTGAAGAAGAGAATGGTGATGTAGATCTTGTAGGACAGTTTGCTCCAGGTAGGAAGGCAGATGTTCTTGTCCCCTTGTACCAGCTGGATCATGATCAGCATAGGGAGGGTGAGGAGGAGAGACACTACCCAGATGAAAATGGCAATGGCTTTCCGATAGCTCTTTGATCTTTTCACAGTGTCCAGGGGCTTCAGCACAGCAAAGTATCTCTCTGTGCTCATCACCAGCAAGGTGAAGATGCTAGCATGCATTGTCAGAAAATCCAAACTGAAAAGGATCCGGCATCCAGCATCCCCAAAGTACCATTCCTGGATGAAATATGTCCCAACGATGAAAGGGATGGTGAGAAGGTAGAGTAGGTCTGCTAGGGCAAGGTTGATGATGTAGATGTACATAGAAGCTGAGTATCTCAGATAGTGGCACATCAGCACTAAGGTATAGACGTTGCCTGTCACCCCAATAATGCACATAATAGAGAGGATAGTCCCAATGGTGATGTCTTCCACGGAGCTGGCTCTGGAGGCTTCATCACAGGTAATATTGTAGGAAATGTTGGGACTGATTCTGAGTGGGTTGCTGTTGTCTGTGACTGTGGCCATCCTCGTGGTTGAAGGGAATACACCTTCCATCCTCCCAAATGATCTAACTTGCCATATCTTTAGCAGTCCAAAGTCCAAAGCTGGGGATGCTAGATGCCACAGGGGAGTGAGGGAAGGAGAAGATTCATGTCTTTGCTGGTACGACTTGCGCTGAAGGCAGCTCCCTGATAATCATAGCCACTGATGTATTCTAGAGAAAGGGCATAAAAATAGTGTTAGGCTGAATCATAGGATGATATGGCTGCAAAGCCTCTTAGGATTGTTTCTGGGTTTTGTGCGTTGATTGGTTGTGGCTTGGTGACAGTCTGGGATTTTTGGCAAGAGATTGGACTAGGTGGATTTTTGGCATACTCACTCTGTTGCTTTGGCCAGGTCCAGCACTACTGCTTTAAGAAAGGAGTTTCACTGCCCAACTGCGCTTGTGCCACAAACAGGTGGCAGGAATGAATATGGTCCAATGTATCAGAGATGCTTTATAGCCAAGGAATACATTTTGCTAAAACAAACTCCAGTGTCCTTTTGTAAACAGCAAATACTGTTCAGTAATAAATCAACTTATTACTAGCTAAATATTCCTGTGCCAGTGTGAGTCCATTGCAGCTTCAGTTTTCAGTCAGCCCATGCTGACTCCCAGACAGGGTAGCATGGGAGGAGGCAATTGCACACATGCTGTTACCCAGTGGTGTCAATGCACATTGATTTTCACTGAGTGTATTTGCTGGAAAAATGTTGGTCGGGAACCTGTTATGAGATTCTGAGGCTCTTGCCAATACTTCTGCTTTATGCTCAGAAACTCTATAGTCTTAGGCAAGACTCCACCTGGCCTAGCACTCCCTTTGTATCAACAGCCAGCCAATTGCTTCCAGAAACCCTACAGACAGACATGAGGGCAAGAGCATTTGCTTCCCCAGCATCCAGTATTCATAAGTATGCTGCAGCTGATTATGGAAGCTGCATCCAATTTTGCAGCTGCAACTTCGCTGCATGAAACTGAGGAAGAACAGAAAGGAGGAGCTTTGGGTGGGCTGAGCCAACAGAAGATGTGATGATGGTGGATTGGCCAAGTGGGTAGTGTTGGAAGCACCACATGCCATTGTCACTCTCATGTACTGAACTGTCAAGATCAACAATTGTAATGGTAAGCAAAAACTTTATAGGGTTTGAATTGTTTGTTTATTTATTTTGTGCCATCAGTGTACATGGCACTTTGCACAAGGTGACATGCACAAGCCCCTACAATGAGGGCCGTCTCATCTGGGTAGACACATACAAGAAGCAACAAACAAAGGGGAGAGAAATGGTGGCTGGGGAAGGAAGGAAAGAATGTGTGATTGTTTCAGTTACCACTCTTAGGCTTAATCACAGCAGGGAAAGGTGACTTAACAGTGCAATTCTATGTGTATCTACTCAGAAGTAGCCTGCATTAAATTCAATGGACTTACTGCCAGGAAAGTGAGTACAGCAGAAGTTCTCAGACTGGGGCGATGCAATACTCGGTCTTTGCCTCTTTAAGGGGCAGGAAGGGAGTAATGAATCAACACAATCCCCAGGGTTGTGCTACTGCCAGGGTAGATGGGAAGTCTCCATAGGGCTCCCAAGCCTCAGAAAATGTAAAAATTGCAACACACTTGTGGATTTGCAGTTGAAAACTGGAAGTGAGTTGCATTCTTTATTTTTAGTTTTTCTGAAGCTTGGGGAGCCCTGCGGAGGCTTCCGAGGGGCTCCCCGCACCCCTGGGAGGCTGCTGCTGCTGCTGCTTGTAAATAGCATGAAGCCCCTGTTGCTCATAGCAGCAACACAATCTTGGAGATTGCATTGCTGCATTCCCCCCTCCCCCACAAAAGACTTACTGCGGAGAATTCCCAGAGAGTTTGGTGTATAGGATTGCAGTCTAAGGTTGCAGTCTCATACACCCTGCTGGGAGTAAGTCTCGATGGGAACTCAGTGGGACTTGCTACTGTATAGATGTGGATAGAATTGCACACTAAGGCATTGTGCCAAAGGCTTTGTGGGAAAGATGGCTTTTAAGAAGGATTTTGAATTGACCATGTGATAGTGTATACATGGCCGCCTTCCCATGAACTGTTGATCAAAACAGTTGATCAAGTGAAGGTTCTATTGGCTAAAATGGTCATGTGAACAGGCCCTTACAGCATCAAAAAGAAGGGTGAAGTTAATATTTTTCACTTACAGAATTCAGAAACTGAATGACTCCAACAATTTTCCTAATGTTCCCGTTGCTGGACCCCTGACTAGACAACTCTTCCACCTACAAAGTTTTGAAAGGGAAGATGATTTCCAATAAAACAACAGGAAAATATCTGGGCAAAACACTCACCAAATGCACATTCATTAATATAATGAAACCTTAACTTTTTTTTTTTTAATGATGAACCTCAAGATGTTGCCCTTTTGAGCAGAGGAGCAGCAGGGAGTTGCTTAACCTTGGTTATGTGTCATTTGCTCCTCAGTTAAACCCAAAACAAAAGTTTAATATTTGAATTTAGAATTTTAAATTTCATAACTGTTCAAATATTGCTTTTGAAATCTGATATACTCTTTATGTAGCTAAATGTTAAATCCTGTTGATGGATTTGAAAGGATTAGTGAGAAGCATCAAGTTACAGACTTTAGCACTGCCACAACTATTTTTTAAAGCAGACTTTCAGACTTGGTCAAGGGGGTCTCAGGTTCACACTGCCACTCAGCTAAGTGTAAGATCCTTCAAAGACACAGCAAATGCCACAGAAGAATAAATACAAGTAAAAATACAATTTTCTTGAAAAATGTGGCTAGCAAAATAAGCCTTTAGAATCAATTGGGCTTACTTCTGGGTAGACATGAATAGCCTGACACGGCCAGTGAAATATGGATGCACTAATGAGACAGTTCACACAAACAGATATGCAGCTTGTTTCTTGATGCGAATTGTACAGAACTGTATGGAAACACATATCGTTCACAATCATTCCAACACATTCTTTGTGGTGATTTCCACCATTGCAGCAGCACTTTTAGAAGCCACTGGGATTGCAGCAATCACCAGGGAATGAATGCATGTAGCCCAATAGCAAAATTGTTTTTTTAACATGATCTTGTATATTAGGTACTGAGAGTGGATTGTGTAGCAATGCAAGCCTCTATGTGAACTAGCCCTAAGTTCAGATGTAGGGCCAGTTCAAAAAACAGTTTCCACAGTGTGAATGAAATGATTTCCTCATTCTCATCCATGTTTATTTATCATATTTATGAGCTGGCTGTCTTTTAAAACAAATTTTAAAAGCACAAAGCAGTTTGCAAAGTATAAATACTTGGAGTTTTGTCATGGCTCCATTCTCATCTGTTGCTCCCCATTATCATTACTGATCTAGAGATCACATACCTGAACCCTTCCAGTTCCAGTCCTTTAATATTCCTGAGAACAACAGATTCCTTTTAGGCTTTTGTGGATGGGAGACACATCTAAGCAAGAAACAGCAGGCATTGTAATCATCAGCACTGCTTCAGCATAGACCTATCACCCAGCACCATGCCTTACAACACAGAAAACACAATACAACAGAGACAGAGGGTTCAACTATATGTTCATTTACTGCTGGTTGCTTCTTAAGGAGAAGGGTTTCTTTTTTCTTTTTTTAAAAGCTGTTTGCCTTTCATAGTGGCAACAGACATATTCTGAAAGTTTCCAAGCCTGCAAAGAATCTATGCAGGGTAGGTTTACAATACATGTCAGGGCAATTAGATAATTCATAGACAAGAAGGCCCAGATGGTCCACTGAGTTCATCTGCCTGGGTGACTACTAGAGTAGCCTATGCAGCCCAGTCAGATTCATTTTTTCTCAAAGGTAAGTTCCACCAAGTTTGATAGGAGTTAGACCCAAGTAAGTATGCATAGAATTGCATCTATAGTCTACAGGCAGAAGCATTCCTCGCCTCGCATATGATCATTCACTCTGTATTTGCTTATTTGGGAAGATACTTACGACCCAGACAGTATTCAACCTCCCAATACTTATCAATTTTCAACTTATCTTTCTAAGTTGCTGTGCTGAGCAAAATAAACCAAAAACTCTTTGCAAAATCAGATTGTTGCCATGCCTACCTAAAATGAGGCACATGCACAAACACATACACATACGAGCAATATGGGTTTGCATAGCTTTACATTTCATATCTATCACTGACCACAAGCTCCAGCTATTCTATTAGCTATGCTCACTATTCTTCCTGCCTTTTAGTTGTACGTTCAACTTAGATGATCACTCAGTTAAACCACCAACCCACCCACACAAATTGAAATTCCAGCTCCAAACCTGACTTCAGTGAAATCCGGTTGATAAAGTTGCTTCTTGCGGGAAAACAAAAATAGCAGAAGGTTTGACTGGAATGTGTCTAAAAGATCTCAGTAGACACAAAGAAACAATGCAGGACCCCGTGCTCAGAGCATCTGGAGTGGAGAGAGAGACCGAGAGCCACCTAGCCAAGTATGTGTGAAATCCGTGCCCTCCCAGTCCTTGCATTCACTCGTGTCTGCTATTTATACTGCTCAATGACGTTTGGCAAAGTGGGACCAAAACTGCAGAGAACCTGTTTAAAGAAGCAGCGTTTGGAAAGCAAAGGCTGGTTGTGCTGGCTCTCTACCTGCTAGCCCGAAAGGCAGTAACAAGTCAGGCAGCACAGGAGAGCTGTTTCTCCCTGTTAGGAAGAGACAGACAGGATGAGTTATGCATTCTGTAAAGCATTCCAAGCCTAAAATGAATGCAGGGGGGAGGGGAGGGAATCCCACAAACTTCACAAATACTTGGGAATACCGGCAGATCTTCAGGAAGCAGGCTTCAGTGTAGGGAAGGGTTAAATTCTTTTGGGGAAGTTGCCCACCAGCTTGCTGGCATTGAGATTAATTCCAAAGGGGAGCGATGGGGTTTGTTTGGGTTGGAGAATTTATTGGCAACGGATCATCTGTGAGATAAGTAGCATATTTGAAACTTATTGTCCTGATGAGAATCAACAGCTGGTGAATTAGGGCACTACTTATTTCTCTGTGGAGTTGAGGTGAAAATGAAGAATGAAGGAAAAGGCAATGCGGCTGCTTTGAAAATGAAACGTTTTCAGGAATAAACTGGGACTGGAGCAGGGAGAACACAAATAAGATGAATACATGTAGAGGGTGCAAATGTGGGGCCTGATGCCGTGCTCATTTTTTCATTGCGAGGAGGATCCACCTGTTGACAGAACTGGTATCAGAGAATGGAGGCAAGGACAGATAGAATGTGGCAACTTAGGGTCAAACTAGACATGCATGCAGATCTGTGCTTTTGCCCCTTAAAAATATAGCATGGGCATAGGGAACTGTGAAATGGCAGGGACATAGCCAGAGACAAGGAGACAGAGGGCATAAGCACTTAGCCCCCTGCTGTGTTGAATACCCCAATCATATGCTTCCCATGCATTACTTATAGTTTTTAAAAAGCTTAGTTGGGCATGCATGATTGGATGCTCAGTGCTGAAGCCCCCCCCCCCCACACACACACACTTCCCTGTCTTGGTTTTGGGCCATTTTGCATAGGCACACACCCTCCTATGTGCTTAGAAAGATAAGGGATCAAAAGCACATATTCATACACATGGGTACTCTCGTCTGTAAACTGACCTCTAGAAATGATGAAGTCCAAGCTCTCAAGCCTATCAGAGCTTTTGAGAACAGTCAGTGGGGTTGACTGAGAAATTGGTTTTCTGTTTATGGATTAGCACAACAGAAACTTGAGCCATCCCTTGGCCACACCTATGTTACTTTACCCCACTTGTATTCATTAGTGAGACACCTGCTAGCTGGGAAATGTTAGGAGTCTTTCCCAGTTCATGCCTCTCAGGACCCATCTATGTGTTACTTCCTTCCCATTGGAAACAGTTTCTGTAGGGTGACTCTCCTTGCTGTGCTATGACACCTCACATGGCTTGTCATGAACAGCATTCTAATCACATGAAGAGTCTCCCCACCAGCACTATCTGGAAGCTGACATGGAGACCTGCCATACAATCCGCAAGATTCATGTGGACAGCCAAGCAAGATATTAAAGCAGAGCGAGGATAATCACAAGGAAAGAATTTCCCATGGATATTGGTGTCAGTGTCAGGCTGTTGGAGGCCCTGAGGCAAAACTCTGCAACTTTTTCCCCAAGCTTACAGGTGGTGGGTGACAGTTTCTCCCCACCAGCTAATGAGAACACTGGAAGAAGCCTCTGGGGGATACTTCCATTGGTAGATGGGGATACTTGGTGCAACAGCACTGTGGGTCTTGTGGTTGACTTGCACCATTGTCCACCATCTCTACTGGTGGGAAGAAGGGTTGACCTGACTGGGTGAGCCCTCAGCCTCTTCCCATCCAGGCAAACCCTTGATGTCATCCCTGATGAGATACTGTAAAACACCTGCAAATAATGCCTTAGACTTACTGGGGATCTGTACATAACAAACTTAGAATCTGTGATCAGTTTCCTGCTGCTCTCTTTCATTTCCTTTGGTCCATTAGGTAAAGTATTAGAAATTTGAATTGGAAGACCTGGGTTCAAATTGCTCTGCTGTTAGAAATTTATGCTGTGCCCATTGAGATTTGTCAGTATCATTACATACAGAAAAATGGAAGTTAGATCTGACTCACAAAAGAGTTAACAGAGAGAGTTAAGAACATAAAAACATAAGATCAGCCCTGCTGGATCAGGCCATAGACCCATCTAGTCCAGCTTCCCATATCTCACAGTGGCCCACCCCAGGTAGCACACAAGACAACAAGAGACCTGCATCCTGGTGCCCTCCCTTGCATATGGCATTCTGACATAGGCCATTTCTAAAATCAGAGTTTGCACATACATGTCATGGCTTGTAACCCATGATGGATTTTTCCTCCAGAAATTTGTCCAGTCCCCTTTTAAAGGCGTCTAGGCCAGGTGCCATCACCACATCCTGTGGCAAGTTGTTCCACAGAACAACTACACACTGAGTAAAGAACTATTTTCTTTTGTCTGTCCTAACTCTCCCAACACTCAATTTTCGTGGATGTCCCCTGGTTCTGGTGTTGTGTGAGAGGGAAAAGAGCATCTCTCTATCCACTCTAAGCTCCCTGTGCATAATTTTGTGTCTCAATCATGTCCCTCCTCAGGTACCTCTTTTCTAGACTGAAGAACCCCAAATGCTGTAGCCCTTCCTCATAAAGAGGAGTTATATATTTCCCACTGTGGGTGACATGCAAATTTCCCTGCTAACTCATCTTTGCTAGGTAGTAGTAGAAGATGCTATTCTCTGAAAAAGTGGGGTTAGCTTCTTAGTAAAGCTCCACTTAAACCCTCCAATACTTTATTCACAAAGTATTCCAACAGACAAGCTTGCAAAATGGGTCAAGTTTCAAATGACTGGGTTTACTAGTGACTGCTCTTTCTTATGCCAATGGCTCTCCCCAGACATGATTTCCTCTCCAGTTCTCCCTCCTCCATCTTTCTGGTTTTTTCCTAAATTATTAAATTAGATACATTTGAAGCATCACATGTATCCCTTGGGTTTTTTTTTCTTTTTCTTTCACTGCCCTTGGCAAGGCATACCAGAGCTGGAGAGAAGTCCACAGTACTTAAATGCTTGCTGGAATCCTTCACACAGGATAAGCATGATAAACCCATCTCTATTAAGCCTGCATGTTGTCTCCTCAACATTTAGACTTGTGACTTGTTGAATGTAGTCTTGATGTGTTTTCCCTGGAATAAATATGAATTTTCACTCTTAGATGCCACTATTGATATACTGTTTCCAGAAGGGTAACTGCTATTCTGTGGTTGCAAAAACAACAAAGAAATGTATTTGATGTATACTTTAGATGTATTTGATGCAGCAGACTGTAGTCCATGAAAGGCTATGCAGCAATAAAATTAATCTTTAAGGTGCCAGAAGCATCTTTGTTGTTTTTGAGATATTCTTTAGTAAGCTGTTTGAAAAGGGCACCCAAGGTCTATTTGCCTCCAAGGTAAACAGCATGGTGGGTAAGAAGAGAATGACCTGCTGCTAACACTGTTGTTTGATTCTTTGGTGTTATATATTCACTCAATATTGCCTGGGAAGCATTCACATTGGGCTCTGACTTACCAGGTGATGGCATGGAGCAATGGCAGCCACAGTCTTTTGCTACCAGGGGTTGGCTGGATATGGGTCTCTGGAATACCCCCCAAGGCCCTGTTGGTGGCGCTGTCTATGGCTGCTGCAGTTCGTGTTCCCACCCTGTCTATATTGTCCTTTCAGTGTCCATCTCCACAAGCAGGGGAGCAGAGAAGTGGTCTGAACTATGGGACAGGAGTAGAAAGATAAAATACTGGATTCATTGTCTCTGGGGATTCTCTTTGCTCCTCCACATGACAGTCTTATAATTACTGGGCACTGTGGTGTGAAGAGTTAGATTGTGGTGGTCTGAGTGTATATGTAACCCGAACACATAAAACACAATGAAATGGGATGTGTGAATTCAGTTATGATGGCAATATGACCCGGCCTTGCAATTTCCTTCACATCTGCAGCAATAGATGATGATGATGATGATGATGATGATGTTGTTGTTATCATCATCAACAACAATACTGTACACAGATAATATATGTACTCCTTTTATTAGTATGTCTTTCTCAAACATCCAACGCAACAATATTCTGTAAAAGTTGAATACAGACAATGCTTTAGACTTTGCATCAAACTAGGGAGAAATGTCCCACAAATCTGGTATCTCACAATTCTCCTCTCTGCTTCTGGACTTCCCTTCCAATGGTGTTGAAATCTGGGTTTCTGCTGCTGCAGTCTCCTGAAAAAAAAAAAAAAACAATTTACAGGCTTATCAATAGGCTTTAAACCAGGTTATCTCTGAAGTCCTCTTGAGGTGAACCTTCTGCATCAGATCTCATCTTCTCAGTTCTCCAGATAATTACTTGTTGATATATGCAGATAAACACAGATATGTACAGGTTGGGCATCCCTTATCTGAAGTGCTTGGGACCAGAAGCATTTTGGATATCGGATTTTCCTGTATTTCAGAATGTTTGCATTTTCATAATGAGAGATCATGGGGAGGGGGCCCAAGTCTAAACACAAAATTCATTTATGTTTCATATATCCCTTATACCAGTGGTTCTCACACATTCAGCAAAGGGATCCACCTTTTAGAATGAAAATCTGTCAGGACCCACCGGAAGTGATATCATGACCGGAAGTGACATCATTAAGCAGGAAAATTTTTAACAATCTTAGGGTGCAATCCTACCCATGCTTACCCAGGAGTGACTAGCCTTCTTAAAAGCATATAAGAACATAAGAAGAGCCCCACTGGATCAGGCCATAGGCCCATCTAGTCCAGCTTCCTGTATCTCACATCGGCCTACCAAATGCCCCAAGGAGCACACCAGATAACAAGAGACCTGCATCCTGGTGCCCTCCCTTGCATCTGGCATTCTGACATAACCCATTTCTAAAATCAGTATACATAGTAGCTTGTTAAAAGTACAGGTCTGTAACATTTCCCCAAATACAGTCACATATCATGGTAGCATCAAGTCTACTACATTAAAAATAAAATGTTGAAATGAATGACCCACCTGAAATTGGCTCATGACCCACCTAGTGGATCCCAACCCACAGTATGAGAAACACTGCCTTATACACATAGCCTGAAGTAATTTTATACAATATTTTTAATAATTTTGTGCATGAAACAAGGTTTGTGCATGAAACACAATTTATGCTTTCATTTCTGTAGGCAAAAGAGTAAAAAAAATTGTGTTGGCACTCAAAGAAGTTCCATATTTCGGAATTCTCAATAAGGTATTTCCAACCTGTATATAATAAGCAGAACAATAGCAAGCTCATCATTAAATACACAAGTCCACCTTCAGTAACAATCAAGATGAAAACCCCTCCTCTTGTCTGAAATAAGTGTTCCGCAGACTAATCTGATTTAAACCAGACCTTCTCAGCTCTCCAGAGAATTGGACTGTTTTTGTGTATAGCAACCCATACCCAACTAGGCTCCTTGGTGGACAAGCCTGAAAGTTCGTAGATCTTTCACCCCTAGAGGAGTCAGGGTTACACATATACACCTTTGATTTTTAAAGTACCTTTAGTGTCTGGATTTTAACACAATTTAAGTATTTTAACTATTCTAATGTCCACCTGTGGGGGGATCAGAAACATATTATGTATGAGGAACTACCCACATTCGTAGAGACAGGCCCACATAAGCCAATCAGTTTCCCATTGTCTGAGGAGAAAAGTAGTCATCACATAAGATTTACAATGAGTTTATTGTCAAAGAACCAAACTTCTTCAAATCCCCAGTGCTTTTCAAAACTTTCTTCAGGAGATAATCATAACAATCTATGAAGTGAAATCACTCTAAAGAAAAGAATTGTTACTTTCTGATTCTCTAGCCATACCTTTAAAGAGGTCTAAAATTTGAATTGTTGGTATAATTATGCTCTGAAAGAAAGCCACCTCTTTGGATAGCATTGAAATTTTGGTGGTCTGATCCTTGCACATCTTCTATGGATTAGTACAACACTGAAAAATACATTTGGTACATGTTCTCCATGTTGGAGTGCCGTATACCTTGACTACTCTAAAGAACCTCCAAATTTATGATGATTTGAGGTGCAGGGCTATTCCTTTAGCTTTCTTCCCAGCCCTCAATTTTTTTCTGAATTACAGTGGAGCACCCAAAACATTTTTTTAAAAAATCCCTTCAGTTAACTGTCATTGTTTACATAGGTATCTGGAGATGACCTCATTGAACCCTCTGATAAAATAACTACAATATTTAGAGGTATCCAAACTTCTGAGCAGAGTCTTAGGCACAGGCAAAATATACAGCCATTCAATGGGAAAATATATCCGTGAGTTACATCCGTGAGAATGAACACATGTTCACTTTGAGGCAAAAGCTGTGCTAGTACCCACTCTGTTGCTGTCAATCATCCTTCAACAGACTTCCTGTGTCTGTGCATGAATCCCAGCAGTACTTGCTAACCCAAAGGGATGGGATATTCTCCCTGAGGGTTTGCCCTTTTGAGAGCACTAGATGTCCTGCTCTTGGCAGTGACAACAGGATTCTCATGTTGTATGTTTTCTATGCCAGCGTGCACCTGGCTGACCTGCTTTTGCAGGAGCAAGCTGCTGGCCACTCCTTGGGGCTTCCAAGTAAGCAGCCATAAGATCCTGCCCCAGATCTGGCACCCTCCCATCTCTACACACCCATTCATACCCACATTCAAGCAAAGATTTTTCAATTTCATCATCCTCCACTATCTCACTCTTATCTCACCCCACTGCTAGACAGCTTGGGCTGCAATCCTAGATGTATTTTCCCAAGGAGTATACCCCATTGAACACAATAGGATTTACTTCTGAGGAGGCATTGGATGTTCATGATAGGATCATGTCACTGATTAAAGTTGTTCTCCAATGGTTGAAATGGAGGGGGCCAGAGAGGAGAGGGGATAGAGAACCATTTCACCTTCTCAGAGGACTTGGAATTCATAGGTATCAGAAACCACCTGAGCTTTGCAACCAGGTGTTCAAAAGTTTGTGTGAATGGCTCCAGATTAAGAGGTGAAAAGGGGAGGGGGATATTCTGCTGGAAAAAAACTTCACATATGTCTCACGGGTAAGGAAACCCACATGAGTTTGCATCCAAATGCGCAGCTATTCCATGGGAAATACTCATTTCTACTCTCAGGTCTTGTACATTTGGCCTGGGCCTTAGCCGGAGCAGGGGCACAGGTGAGCCAAGTGTGAACACAAAGTTACAGCAACATTGAATTGACTTAAGGAACTCAGCTTTACATGGTAAGGTAAAAAAAGGAAGAAAATGTTTTTCAAGGCAAAAGGGGATGAATTTAATAGTGTATACTTCCTCTATTATCTGGCTCATGACAGACGTGACCTCAGTTTACTTGGTTACAGAAAATCTGTTTTGTTCATCTCCTTTTCAAGAAAGGAGGCAAGCACATAGTGTCTCAGACAAAGAAGCAGGATGGAATATACTGACATCTGTGCTCTTCCTGTGTAAGAAGGAAATTTTCATTTCAATATTTTTGTGGAATTGAAAACTCCTCTAATCATTGGCTGAGCAGAAAGAGCATATCCAATGGAGATTTGAAAATGTTGGAGATATGATGCTGTTATGATAATGGATGTCCTTCACTTGCCTGCTTCTCCCATAAATCCAAAGTCTGGGCCTCTGCATGAGTTGAGACTACTCCTCAGACAGCTGGCTACACACACCCAGTAGCAAGCAGCTAGTAAGTGTGTGAGCATGAGCAGACTTGGAAGCTGCTATTGCTGGATGACAGACAACAATTCACAAAGAGAATGACTTGAGTGCATTTGTGCCTGCAGGCACCCACACACACAACCAGGCAGACAGGCAATCAGAAAATACAGAAAATTAGGGTTTTCAGGTCTCAGAAATATGAAATTTGTCACATTGGGCTGGCCAGGCTGTCAAGATACTCATTCAAGTCATGTTAGCTACAAGACAAGGTACATGAAAGCACCAGAGCTGGAAGCAGCTCTATTAACTATGGAATGTTCTGGGGCAGCTGCCATTTCAGCTATCCTGATCCTACCTCAGCTTTCATGAAGAAGAAGAAGAAGAAGAAAGATGGGTAGTCTTCATGGTTTTGCTGGAAAGCATAACTTTCTAAAACCTCTGGAGTTCATCCAGGTGACATTTTTCCTGATTTTGGACCGTAGCACACAGTCAAAGTGCAGGAGATACCATGTCCCTTGGAAAGAAAAGGGGACCAATTTGGTGTACTGTGCATATTCCTTTGTTGCACATAGTGATGGGCAAGTCACTCAGCTAAATTCTAAAATAGTTCTTTTCTCCTGAGCCAAACTCTGAATTTGGATTTCATTGCCCTCGTCATGATGTCATCAAGAATGTGACAGGGTCAAAACTCCTTTCGTACTCTGTAGACTTCCAACTCCCAGCAAATCCCTAAACCCTGTCCCTCTGCCCTCTTTCCTCAAATGACCTGGTGATGGTGCTGGCAGGGAGGTCTTACTGGAGGCCTCCGTGCAATGCCTCCCTCCCTTGTTTCTGGAGTGTTGCTATGGCAGTGACTTCGTAATGAGGGAGCTACGGTGCTCTGGGATGCCTGATGTCCAGATTAGGGAATGTGGTGGAAAAGTCTGTTTTCCACATTCCCTGACACCTGAGACAGTCCAAGCTCACCCACTTGGGTTGAGATCTAAGCTGTTACAAGCAGAGCATGTCTGTTTAGCTTCTTAGGGTGCAATCCTAACCCCTTATGTCAGTGCTTTCCAGCACTGGCATAGTGGTGCCAATGGGACATGTGCTGCATCCTGCAGTTGGGTGCCACTCACAGAGGCCTCCTCAAAGGAAATGTTTGTTCCCTTACCTCAGAGCTGCATTGCCCTTATGTCGGTGCTGGAAAGCACCGACATAAGGGGTTAGGATTGTGCCCTAAGAGAGGTAGTTATGAACTTTGTCACCATCACTAGTCACACACTTGTTAGTTCTGGAAACTAGCTGAGTCAAAAGTCTTCTGTGTACTCATGCCTTCTACTTGCTTGTCTTGATTTCAATTGATTTGACGGTGGGCAACAGGTAAGATCTTTCTGTGTTCAAATTGCCCTTTTTCAATACTAGTGTAACTTTTGAAGTGGGAAGTTTTGGCTTCACATCTCAGTTCAGCCATGAACTTACTGGGCACCCATAGGAAAGCTGCCCCCTTCTCCCCCATCTGTAATGTGGGATAATAACCCACCTTACAGGTGTTGTGAGAATGACTGAGATAATGAATGCATATATGCTTTTAGCTCTAATGAGAAATGCTAAATATTATTACAAAAAAGATTACATTACCCACAGTGGGGGAAGCAATCTTATAATATCCAATCTTTAGGTTTCTGGGTGTATGCTCTGTTATTATCAATGTTATCTCAGTAGGTGAGAGCTTTCTATTTAGCTCCAGATTTTTTTAGAGGGTGGGGAGACAGGAGCAAGCTGGGAAACTATTCATTTAAAAGAACTGGGCACATTTCTCTTAGTGCAAGTTGAAACAGAAAGGGATATGCTAACAGTTTTCAAATATATAAATACCAAGTACTCTAAGCTGGTAACTGACATTTGATAAGAATGAATAGGCTTAAAGTGAAAGAAGAAAGAATGTCCTGAAATACGAGGAAGAATTTTCTAATGATGTCAGCTAAAATAAATGTTTCTTGAGTGGATTTCTAACATCTATGACTACTACTGTGCAGGCATCTAAGGAAACAAAGAGGCAGACAATCAAAAAATTTAAACAAAAATCACTCACAATGCTCTCCATGCTTTCACAAAGATAAGCATCTGCCCAGGATAGGTGTTTTTTGTTAACAAGATTATTTGACATGACAGAATTCATTGCCTACTCACCTGAGGCTTAAGCCAAATTTAATCATAGAACTTTTGTGATTCAGAACAGCTAAACTTTTCTGAGCCAATGAGTCTTATTATCAATGCTCTTACCAAAGTAGAGGGAGGAGGCTCTCAGTGCTTGCAGGTTGATCCAGGGCAGTGTTGGTTATTCCCCACACTCCCTTCCTGTTCCCCTTTCTCCCCTGCTTGGACAAAGAGCTCTGAATGGGGGAAAGCCTTAGTAGAATGCATCCACTAACACCAGCCCTGGCAGTCAGGGCAAGCAGAGGGGGGCCATCTGAGCAAAACCCTGCTTCCAGGAAAATCTCAGGGGTTCCTATCAAAAACGCTCTCACCGTAGGGATTAACTGAAAATATGGGATGCAAAGGGTTAATGGGTAAACTGTTATGGGGTGAGATTACAACTAATGGCCAGCAGATAGAGCTCCTGCCAAACAGTTAAGACCCTGTTTTAACCAGGGATTCCAGGAATTGTTCTCTCCTGGAGGAGAACTGGTGGGAACCTGTGCCAATCTGAAGGTTCATTCCTGTGGGGGGTGGAATCCTGATTCAAATGGAAGAGAAGTGGCATTCAGCAAAACAAAGGGGCAAGGGCTGAAGCTGCTGCTCCCAGCAGCTGAATGGACAGAAGCTGCTGGTGCATTTAACTTGCCCCAAACACGGAAAAACAGACAGGAAAATACACAGAAGAGAAACAAGGGGACATAGGGACTCAGTGTTCCAAAATTCACAGATAACATCAATGTTCCAAAAACACCATATTGGTGCTATTACGTCCTGGTGCCATAACTTTTGTCCACAGTTGAGGGAAGGATGTGTTAAGGAGGTGATAAGGAGGTGAGTGGTCAAAATAAGTCAATTGGAAGATCACTGAATGGTGCCAGGGAAGGAGGAAGAGATAACTCTGGACTGGCAAAAAAAAAAGGTGATGGTGTGGGAGGGCTGATGGAAGCAGCTAGGGAGTGGGGACTGTCAAAAGGAGGATAAAAGTAGGGCCAAGAAAAACAGGTCAAACTGCACAGGTGAAAAAGACTCATGACCCAAAAGAGAAGGCAGGCTATGTATGAATGCCAGCCTTAGAAACTGAGCAGCACCAGGGCCGGCCTTGCTAAATCGTATGCTTCTTGAAGTATGATTTGGATAGAGTTCAATTGAGAATAGAATAATTGGGATCTCTAACTTAATTATCATGCCTTTTACTAATCAATAAAGCTATCATAAATTACATGATTACTAACACTTATGTCTCAAGACCATGCTAGAGCAGTAATCAAGGCCTTCTCAGAAAAGATCTGGTCCTCCTTCATCTTGTCCTCTCACTTTCCTAAGTGATTTCCCCTAATGGGAGAGTGGAAACTCAATTAGCATCTGTTTTGACTTTACTCCCTGAGTGCAAGTGGATCCTAATTGTGATGACCCTTTGAAGGATTTGAAGGGGGGAAATGTATGGATACAAATTGTGCCTGAAAGTTTTGCTCTCTATGGCTAATAGCCATTTTGAGGGGCGATTAAGTTTGGGAAATGGCAGGAGGTCAAAGATTCAGTCCTCTTCCTCATATGCATTGGGTCTCCTTAGGGGGAGAAAGGCAGGATAAAAATGTGATAAATAAAATAAATAAAATATGCTGCAGCTCCAGTCCAAATTGCCTCCTGTGGCTGCTTTTTGAGAAAGAAAACACTGTCAAGAGGGAGCACATGGTTACACGCTAAAGACTTTTATGAGACATTATACACCAAAGTAGGCCTGAATGATATATATCAAAAAGTTGTCTTTGTGAAGTTGGTGCTTTTACACAGAAGTTCTCCCAAATATTCCGATTGCTCATTTTGATTAGAAAATTTCATTTTAAAAATCCCCTTGCTTTTGTGATGTCTTAATTTTCAGTTATTGCAGGCTCTGCCATCAGAAATCCTAGAAAATTGCAGGCATAATGATGTTACTTTAAATCAAGATATACAGTACATAAACTGCCACCATAATGCACTAACCATTTGTACTGATTAAGGCTTTCTGCACTTATGATTTTATCATCCCAGCTGCTTACCTTACCTAGAACCAATTATGTAAATCTCTTGATAGTCAAGTTTTTGCTAATCGCTCACGTCTCAATTGTTAGTTGACTGAGAGCTAAATCCTGGGCTTGATACACCAGCTCATCACAGGCCCTACTGCTGGGTGAGCACCAGTGGTAGCCCAGCGCTCAACCTCTGCCACTCAGTGGTCGTGCAGACCACTGAGCAGTGGAGAGGTAATTGGGGGCATGGTGGGATGCAGGGAGGAGGCATTCTGGGGAGGGGGGAAGCAGGCGGAGGGTGGGGAGAGGGCAGGGAGGAGGCATTCTGGGGAGGTGGGAGATGGGGAGAGGGCAGGAGGAGGCATTCTGGGAGGAGGGATGCAGGACTGGTGGAGCAATGCTCCACCAGATCCAGAGCCTCCGTGTTGGGCTCACTGCCCTACACAGAGGCTCTTTTTTAAATATTTATTAATTTTTTTAATTAACACACACAGACATACAAACATATAACATACATTTAGGAGTGCTAAATACCATATACCATCACTAATTACCGCAGATACTCGCCTATAAGTTGATCTCACAGATAAGTCGAGGGCAGGTTTTGAGCCCCAGATCATGGAATTTTCTATGACCCTCAGATAAGTCAGGGGTTAAACTCAGGGGGTGTCTGACCATAATTTTGTCTGATTTTACTTCAAGCCAGATCCTGAAAAATGATCTTCCGGTAATTGCTACCTAAAAACTGTACAGTTTCTAATTTATTAAAAAGACAATAAAAGATCATAAGGTGCATTTTTGCTCATTAACTTTTAAAATTCTGTTCTTCACAACTTTTGTGTAAACACTGTCAGAGTAAGTGCCTATAAGCAACATACCAGTGGAACCATAAAGCAAATCTTTCTTTAAGGTACCTGGTGTGTGAAGCCAGAGGCTCTACATAGAACATGCAACATAAAACATGCAATTGGGAGTGTGCAGTTCAGTTCGTAGCAGGGAGACAAGCAACAAGGACTGAGATGCGCACAGTTGCAACCCTATTGAATCAGAAGCAGAGCCACTGCTTTCCATGGGTGTTACTCTTAAGTACCGGTGTATTGCAGCCTGGGACCCTGTTTCAGTTGGAAATGAGGATCTCATCCTGGGGTTTTAAAAACCAGACCCCTAAACTTGGGGGGGGGGTGAAATTCTTTGCAAATGACTTGCCAGGAATGTTCAGAGGCAGCAGCAAAAGCAGGAGGCATTTCCCTTCTTCTCCAAACTAGAAAGGAGACAAAGGGGCCTCTGGGAATTGTGGGGAGGCTTTGTGGGAAAATGTGCTGCATTCCATAGCAGCAGCTCATACAGACTACAATCCCAGAAGCGCCTTCACTTCTTTCCTGTTGGGAGAAGAGGTGAAAATGACTGCCTCTGAATACTGTAGTTACTGGTAAAAATTCTCCTTTTTCTCCACCTGCTTCCTGCTTTTCACCCATTTCCATGCCCCCCCTTCACCGGACAACTGCTGAGCCTCCATAAGCTTCCCAGAAGCTCCCAGAGGATCCTGCTGCATCCACTGCATTGACCCGGGTATAAGTCGACCCAGGATCTCAGGCTCTATTTTAGGCAATATTTTTGACCTATAAGTGAGTATCTATGGTTATCATACTATACCTCCTAATCTACTTAGCACCCAATCCTGTGGTCCACTGTATGGCTCTGTGCCATGGACCACAGTTGCAAACGTGCCATAAGGCATGTTTGCGCGGCTCACCACCGGGCTCCCGCCGGAGCTAGCCCAGCGCCGGCTGGAGCTGGGCTAGAGCACGGCGGTCGCCTGGGTTCCACAGCTTGGTGGTCTCCAGGACTGCTGGGCTGTGGAACGGGAGGGGGCATGGCCGGGGCTGTGGGGGAGGCGTTCTGGGGAGGCGGGAGGCATGCCAGGAGGCAGGTGGGAGGTGTGTTGGGGGAGGGGGAGAGGCGGATCTATGGAGCTGAGCTCCGCAGGATCCAGGGCGCTCATGGAGGGCTGCACACCCTACACAAGCGCCTTTACTTTAGCGCCAACCTTTTGGTAGGCACTAAAGAGAGTAGCCCTAGTGCTGGGCTGCTTCCCTTACTCAGGAGAAGGGGACAAACATCCCCTTCTCCCGAGGTGCCTCCCGCGATAGCGCGGGAAGCGCTGGATCCAGTGGCAGCCCTCCACAGAGCTGCCGAGCCAGGGCACTGTGAGCAGCTCAGGACTGGGCTGGCCCTCATCTACTTCTACCTCTTATTGATTTATCCATTTATTTATATTATATACAATAAGTTCTTCCTAATGCCCTATATCAGTGGTTCTCAAACATTTCCGGCTTGTGCTTCCCCTGATCCTTGTAGCCATTGGCCACTGCTCCCCATTACAACACCTCACCTCAGTTACCCCCAAAATGGGGATGAAGGTGTTATAATTATACACTAGAAACAAGGCTGCCAGCACTCTGAGGCTGCAATCCTAACCACACTTACCTGAGAGTAAGCCCCATTGAACAAAATAGGACTTACTTCTGAGTAGACCTGGTTAGGATTGTGCCCTGAGTTTGTTAGCAGCACACCTGGAAGGTTTTGGAAAGGGAGGGGGGAAGTTATGAATTTGCTGGGGGAGGGGAAGACTGTTTTGTGTGTATCTGCTAATTGCAAACTGATGTAAACTGAGACCTAGAGACTGTTTGGCTGGAATCCTAACCCCACTTTCCTGGGAGTAAGTCCCATTGAACACAATAGGACTTACTTCTGAGTAGACCTAGCTAGGACTGTGCCTTTTGTAAGACTGTGTCTTACAATAGAAGCCAGCAGAGTACCCCCCCCCCCAAAGGAGGCAGGAGGAAAAAGGGGATGGCTGAAAAAGAATGGAAATTTTTATTTTTAATCAATTTTTGGAGACAAAGCCATCAAGAGTGGATTTTTTCTCTTTTTTGTTGGGGGAGAAAAAGAGAAAGGTGAAGATCCTGGGTTAAGCTGACACAGACCCCAAGCCTATGTAGGTCTACTCAGAAGTAAGTTCCATTTGAGTCAATGGGGCTTACTCCCAGGAAAGTGTGGAAATGATTGCAGCCACACCCAGCAAGATTACAACTTACCCCAAAGTAGGTGGGGGCTGCTCACACACATACACCCAACATGCAGATGCCACCCCTGTTCCCCCCAGGCAAGATGGAGGGATGCAGGCTGGGGCATTTGTACACCCCCCCCCCCACTAGGAGCAGGCTGGCTCCTTCCTTCCCAAGCAGAGGAAAGCGCTGCACTGCCTGTACTTACCCTTGCCTCCCAGTTTGAAGCCTGCCAGGGATTTATTCCACTACAAAGAGAAAGAGCACTTCCAACATCCTTAAAAAGTCTCTCATTAACGCCTCCAATATATCCAGGGCTTTTAGCCAAATCAGTCAGTCAAAGCTGGGGACAATATTAACACTTACTTAACTTAAATTTCCAGCTTAAACTTCATGCTTCACGCTTTTTTCCCTTTCATATATCTCAGCACGGAGCCAGCAGCTTGATTGCAGATCACTGTACCTCCCCCATTGCTGTCTCTAAGGGCTAGGTTTCTCCTGAGAAGAAAGCCCCCCCTCCGCCGGTTGGGCTTTCAATCTCCCAAGAACCTTGCACCGTAGAAAATCTTGTCTCTCCTGACAAAGATCTTCAAATCCTCTTCAGATCTGCAGTTTTTTGGGGAAAACAAACTGTCTCTCAGGAGCCCTGGAGACATGTCTGCTCATTCACTGTTGGCTCCAATACACAGAGGCTCTTGATTCACCGCCAACCTTCTGGTTGGCAGTGAATTGAGTAGCCCCATTGAGGGGCTCCTCTCTTTACCTAGGGGAAGGGAATGACTGTGGAAGGGGAAGGAGCTGCCAGTGGCTGCCCAAAGCATGCAGGATGCGGCGGCAGCCATTTTTGGCACCACTGCAGCCACACACCCTGGGAAGCTCAGGATTAGGCTGTCCACCTTCTCAGTTATCAAATTCAAAGATGTGGGGGGAAAAAAGACATGGTTTTTGTCATGGTTTGTATGACATTGTGCAACACTTCTGGAGGGTTGATCCATGATAGTTCAGAAGCGTGTGCTTAATGGACTTCTTGTCCCTTTTACTGTATTTCTGATTTATTGTCTTAATCCTGTTAAAAAAAAATAACCTTGTTCTTGAGAGGTAATGCTGCATTTGCTAAAAAGCCAAAGGAAGTGCTCTCATTAGTACAAATAAAGAAAAATTATTAAAGCTTTGCAATCATGCTTAGGGCTGCCAAATTAAACCTGCAGACCCTACTGGTAAATTCAGAAGTTCTAAGGATGTGGAAGAGGACATAACCACTGAAACCTTCTGTTAAATAGTGGGTCCATGAGAATAAATGAAGGCCAACAGCTCAACACATCTATTTCATCTTCAGAACAGTATCTAGCAATGAAAACACAAGGCAAACACCCCTTGCTTTATATCCCTTAGCTCTGTCTAGATTTCCCACAATTTGTGCTGTTGAATCAGTCTCAGTCCACCTGATTGGCAGGCTAAACTAGAGGGCCAATTGGATGGGTAGGATCTCGATCCACCTCCAGATTGACCAGCCATAAGACTGAGCGAATCAGTTATGCAGGATTTCAATCCTGCATAATTTATACATTAAACTTGCATATATAACACCTTCAACCTCTGTTTTTTCAATAGTCCCTTTATTCATCCACCTTTCCACCTGGGAAAGGCAACAGCCACCCTTCCTTGCTTTTCCCATAAGGAAATCTTCCATATATATTTCCTCCATATTACTGTATAATTGTCAAAATAATGATTGACAGGATAGGATAAATAAAGGTGTGGGAGCAGCAGGTGTTCTCGAATAACTTCAGGAATATAAATTGTGACTGGACAGTTTCTTTGACTATTCCTTTTGATTCAGGCCTATTTTTAATTGGTCATCACAAAGCAATAACATGCACAAACAAAAATGTCTGAACCTCCATAGTTTCCAAATCTGGTGTGTGTGTATCTGTGTATAGAGGTATCATTTTGGAAAGTACAGAATCAACTCAGTGCCTCCAAGTAAGAAGTTCAATCCATTTTTTTTAAAAGACCAGGGGGTGCCTGTTTATTTGCAGATTTAATATCCACGGCTCTGGCTCAACACTGATGAGTTTCCAAGTAGCTCCATAGGGCTGCCTGGGGCATTTGTTGGGGTAAGGGAAGGAAATTTCCTTTTTCTGAGTTGAGCCCCAGTCGGCCTGCCTGTTCCAGCACAGATTAGGATTGCACTCTAAGCCACTTATGCAGCAGAAGCATTTCCAAGTTCCAGGAAGTGTCAAATTTCACTCTGCACTGGTGGTACAGTGCAACTTGCCAAACAACAACTTTTTGGTGACTTTCCACATGAGAAACACATCACATTAGCAAACTTGTATACTATAGTCTTTTGAGACTGAAGGTTGCCAATACTAAGACCCAGCTACAAGTGCTCCTCCTCATGCTCCTAAACACTGGATTTTGCCCCATTGCCATGACCCCTTCCTGTGTGGCATGATGTGCTCTTTTATGCTCTATAAACTCCTTGTGGGAGAAAAGTGTGGAAGAAAAGGAAGAAAACCTTGGAGAGTGCAATTCCAATGCTATTTCTGAAACCTGAGAGACAAAGAAAAAAGGGTTAGTGAACCATGTGAGCATAAGCGCTCAGTTACATTGAAGAAGCATTGTTTTGCCAAAAGTGGCAAACTAATGGAAAACATATTTTCATAACAAAACCATATTCATGCCTCAGCTAATCATTAACCTACATTGGAAAATATGCACCATTCTATATTAACTGCAGATTTGTACATTTTTCTGTTACCCAAATTCTCCTCTGGATAGTGCTACGATTCTGAAACAGTGGTTCATTATTCTGGCATCTCATTCAAAACTCAACAATAGAGATCGTGAGATATCTGCTTGTATTTTCCCAGGATAGCATTTCTTCCTCACCTTTGTAACATGCTTTCTCTCTGGACTTTAGCCACTCTTGTTTGCTGAAGCCCCCTGCACATATCCCTGCAGTGACATCAGAACCATGGTGCAATCTAATGCTACTGTGAGATGAGTGCGGAGAGATCCTTAACTGAGGTGGTTTTTTCTGTATGTAACTGGTGAGTTTCTTTGTTTCATGTTTCTTATTAACCAGGTTTTCTTTCTCCAGATTACTAATGAAGGAAAAAACTTTTCCAAGAGGGCTTGGACACTGTCCTTACAGAGTTAAGTACTCCAAAGTCCCACTGACATCTTTGGGCAAGTTGAACACATAATCCACCAGTGAAACCAATGGGACTTACTGCCCAATCCTAGCCTCCATCTGCGCTGGGGCAACACAGCACAGTTTGCAGCATTACAAAATGTGGTGCACTGTCGCTCACTACCAGGCTGCTGCCACAAAGAGCAAGCAGCACTTACTGTGCAGCAGAGACTCACCTGGCTCACCTGATGGGCAGAAAGTGGGAAGATCAAGGTCATTGTGCCCAGCCCCTGCCATGTGGGCTGTCCACAAGTACAACATCCCCAATTGATGGCTATCCAGCCCCAGCTTAAATTCCTCCAACAATGGAGAATCTACCATTTGGTGGGCCGCTGTGAGATACAGGAAGCTGGACTAGATGGGCCTATGGCCTGATCCAGTGGGGCTGTTCTTACATTCTTATGTATGTTCTTGTGTACCAACCTCTGAGGCAGACAGCTCTATTGCCAAACAGTTTGTACAGTTAGGAAGTTCTTTGTAATGTTTAATCAAAGTCTCCTTTGCTGTAATTTAAACCCATTTGTCCTGGTTGTACCCTGCAGAACAACCAAAAACACATCTGCTCCATCTTCCACATGACAGCTCCTCAAATATTTATAGATCATTATCTTGTCCCCTCTTAACTGTCTCTTCTCCAAACTGAGCGTGCCCATCTCCTTCAAGCTGTCTTCATAGGTCATGGTCTGTCAATATCCGTCTCAAACTGTGGTTCCCAGAACTGGGCACAATATTCCAGGTGAGGTTAGACTAGGACAGAGTACATGGTACAATGACATCTTTCCACCCTATTTTTCTGTCAGTGCAGCTTAGGATCGTCTTTGCCTTCTTTGCCTCCACTTGGCTGCTCAGTCAAGTGTCCCCAGTCTTATTTGTGATTCTTAAAACTTCCTACCCAGATGCAAGACAATATTCATAAAGAATACTAATTATGGAAATGCTAATTATTCAGCATGAGAACTGAAACTGATCCAAGGCACAAATGAAAAGTACACAATGTACAAAACTGACAAGCTGTTCTTGGAAAATAAGAACATTTTTTTTTAAAAGTATCTGATAATAGCTTTCCAGGACACTAGAAATTATGAAAGCCTTTTTTTTTTTGCATACAGTGGGATGCTTTTCACGCCTGTCACAGCACCAAGTGACCCCCGCACACATCTTGATTATTTTCCCTTCTTCTCATACTGCAGAAAGACGCAGTGAGCTGCCACTTGAACCAAAGAGACTTTGGTGGTTGTCCCTTTCTGAAGGCTTCAGATAAAACCACATCAGTTACTGTTTTACTGCTGCCAAATTGATAACGAGCCAGTCTTTCAGGAGCCATAGTTGTATTAAGATGTATAAAAGCATTTTTAAAAACATTTCAGTTCATGGTTCAAGAATTCTCCCTTCAATTAATGCTTACGAAAATATAAACTGAGGATAAGTAGCTGGCTAGCAGAAATCCATTCTGCTAACTGCAGCCAAAAAAGAAGTAGGTAGGATTTTGTAGCTCCTCTTTGAAAATCTCTTTGGTAGGCAAACCCCCACAGAGTAAGCTACTCTAAGAAGAGAGACAAATTCAGATACTAGTTCTTGCCCTGCATGTGCAAGTCAGCAAAATGCAAGCAAGTTCAGTGAGTCCCGAAGCTGTTCAATTTTAGCCTCAGGGTTAACTTGCTGAGAAAGTGCACTTGTTGAGAAAGTGCTGCCATTTTTTTCCCTCTGCTACTTAAACATTGTAGCCTAGCTACATTTATTGAGCCAGAAAAGTTTGCATTTCGACAGGCACAAACCCACCAGCGAACATAGAGTATACTTGTGTTTTGTTTCGGCAATAAGGATACCATTAAAAGGTGAGAGTCAATCTAGGTGTGAATTTGTTGGTTACTGTGTTGTTCATCAGCAGGATTATATCAGAATTGTTGAGGTGACCTGAAAAGCACTATAAATTCGAGTCCTGTGGTGTTTAAGATGCATGTCCTTAATGGAATGTGGATAGTCAGTAGGCAAGATAGGAGTATTGCTGTGGTTCTGTTCCATGCCATTGCTCTGGATTTAATGTAGGTATTCAGAAAATCCCCCCCCCTTATTTTACTGAGGAAATGAGCTCCTAACTAAAGTATTCTGGGAGAGCTAACCATCTTTCTCCCTGTTAACATATCCACTGTGGTAGAGTTAGGACATCTTTCTCCCACCTAGAACATCATGTGTCACGGTTTGCTCTCAGTCACTATTTGTTTCTACTGAGAAGTGACTTTCAAATCCTAAACATCTAAAAATTTCAGCCCTACCCCGTAACTCTCCCATCAGCTCAAAAGGAAGGCATCTAACTGTGAAAGTGTTACAATTACATGTCCCCCTCCTATTCCAGAACAAGCAGTCCTTCAGGGAGCTTCTATAATTTTTTTTAAAGTTTCTGGAGTTTTTCGGGGGTTTTTTTTTTTAGTTTTTTAATACAAACAAGAAAAAAGCTTGTTTAACTCTCCTCCCCCACTACCTGACACCTATTGTTCACTAATTGAAATCTAAAATTTCCATGTTAGTCAGCACACACAACAGCTTCCATTGAGGTACATAACATAAACATGGTTTTGTATTTGTTTCACTTAACCCAGTTCACAGACTAACAGCCCATTCCTATCCAGGGTTTACGGGGGCGGATCACATGATCTGCCAGGTAAACTGCAGACCAATGGCACAAAGGTCGCACCACTGTCATGCACTTCTGGGCCATCCCAGGTCAGCAGCAGGGACAGTTTAAGGGAGGATAGTGGGCAGTTTGGGGTGGGGTTTAGGTCAGGCAGAAGATGGTAGTACTTTGGAAAACATTTTCTTTATATTTAAACATAGTGATTTAGTTGGGGTTCCTAGCAGGACTATTCTCTGGTCATTTTCGGCAGTTTTAGAGTTTAATATTGTCTCATATTTGTTCATACAAGGTGTTTTATTACCCTACTTTTCAGTGTGACCTTTTATTTACTGAATTTGCTGCATCAAGTGGTTTTTCAAATGGTGTCAACTCTCTAGTCACTTGCATATGGAAAAATTAATTCCTTTTCATAATGCTTTGTATTTACAGATATTCCAGCCAAAGAAAGGAAGATCTTTGGGGATAACTGCTGCAGCTTTTCCAATGATATTAGGTTGTCGTTAGAAAGCTGAAAATTTCTTACAGCACTATTTTATGAATGTCAACTTAGATATGTCCCATGGTATTCAATGGGGCTTACTCCCAGTAAAGTGTTTATAGGATTGCAACTTTACAGCCCAATCCCCACCCCTGCTAGGGTGTATCTAGTGGGGGGCGGGGGAGATTGGGAGTCTTCATTGCTGAAAGGGAATTTAAATCCCCTTACGCCTGTGTAAACCTCCTGCTCAGCAATGGCAAGTTCACTAGCACGAGTTTGAGGAGAGAGAGGGGGCAGGGAGGTTGCCATCGCCGCTAGATCCACCTCTCTTGCAGCCTCCCCACCTTATTCCACCTCCTCCCTGCTCCGTTTTGCCCCGCCCTGTCCCATTCCACTCTCCCCCACTCCCTCTAGCCTTTCTTGCTGATTTATCTGCACCAGTGGGTGGTGGGAGAGCCAACAACACATGCATGAAGGCTCTGGCATGTTTACTTAGAGGTAAGTTCCATAGAAGATAACAGGGCTTGTTCTTAGATAAATGTGTCTAGCATTGCATCCCTAGACTGTAATGTGCTGCAATGACCAGCTCTGCAGTTGTACACAACCATACACTACCACATCTCTGAAACTTGACATTGGTTGTTTTGTGGTTCACACATTTTGTTTTGAGAGGGTTGCATGTAACCTCTGTAAATTCTTTTATTTTCTTTAACACTCAATTTTTATGAGGGTATATTCAAAATTTGAGTCCAGGATAAACGGAATTTTTCCTCTTGGATGAGATTGTTTTGAACCTTTCTGATCTTAAATGCAGCTCAACTTTCTACCACCTACTGCCATTTCCAGTAGCTTATGCTAATGGATCAGCTATAGCCAAAACTCCTGCTCAGTCTACCAGCATTCTTAGGGCATAGCGTATTCATCAGCTAATGGCATGGAAGAGAAGGGCTGACTGAAAACTTCCTGGATTCATGGATTGCCTTCAGAGCCCAATTTTGCTAATGGTCAGGTACAAATTTGTAAAGAATTTCAAACAAGAAGCTAAAGTGATATTAATAATAGAGCACCATGTAAAAATAATCCAGCATGGGCTCATTGTACGTGTCTGTGGAAATATTTTTATTGCCGTTCCCCCACAATTGCCAGGAAATTTCAACTTTCAGAAAATATAATGTTAATTATTATGCTTAACTTTAATTTCTAGGAATGAACGGACATTAGATGATTGCTAAGCAGGAACAGGAACTTGATGTTCGAAAAGTGCCTTGAAAAGAACTACTGTGCTGTATTTTGAAGCAACTCATTCAGATCTCAAAATAGAGTGGTTGAAGATTTTCAAGAAAGGTCATCCTGTGAATTCTGAAAGGGCATAAAATGACCTGCAATAATATACCTGAATGCTAATGGAAAGAGGATTTAAGCTAATAGCAAGAGAGTAATGATGAGTCTGTCTGGGCTTCTACAGTACTTCATTATGTGACTGCTTTGCAAATTCAAAGCCAGCACTGACTCTTGCTTCTAATTTTCCTCGTTGCAAATCAGATTTGACTCGTCTTGTTGCGAATAAGATGCAACTTTCTTAACGATGCTTTCCACTGTCAATGATGAGAATTGAAATGGGATTGTGGCCAAGGCTTCGTTCAGAACAGAAGATCTTGTGCAACCAGTCTAGTTCCATGAATTTTTTGCCCAGTTTTCACTGCTGTTTCTTCTGATTGGTCACAGAACTCACCATACCTTTGGGTTCTGTATTTGCTCTGTATTTGTTCTGGGTTCTATAACTCACCATACCTATTGGGTTCAGAACCCTGAATGCAGGGTTCTGTATTTGTTCTTTCAGTTCCTCCCATAAATGCCGGATTGTTGCATTAAGTAAGAGGATCAGAATATTCTATTATGACCTGTCTTGTAAAGGTGATTGTGTTGCTGGTTAGGGCGAGTCCCTTGGTTGGGCTTGAACTCATCCTGAATTGCTCCCAGCCTGTGACTTCATGCAGTGAGCTACCAGCAGCCTGCTTTGCTTCTGCACTATTGAGGCTTCCCTTGTGACTTGTCCCAGTCCCTCCCTTGGCATAAGGGTTCCTGCCAGCTGGCAGATTGTCCCACATAGACTCAAACCCCAGCTGTAGAGAATTTCTTTCACATGGCTGCTGTCTTCCAGTGGAGCTATCTTTCTTCCCTTGTTCCACTCTGCTCAAAGAGGCTTCCCCTGGATGTGCACGTTTGTGTGAGTGGGTGAAGGGACTTGAACCCTGGGTGAAGGAGCTCCTAGCAATTCTTTGCTTCTGCCCCTTTGCTGCTGATGCCACACCTGTAGGAGGTGGGGTGTAACTTCTGTAGAAGGTGGGGGCAATGTGACATCCTCATGTTGGGTGTATGTGTTTGCGTGTAGTGTTCCTGAGGCATTCGTTTTACCAAATTCCCTTTCCAAGCTTGTTCTAGACAACTTAGGCGTACTTTAAGCTAATTAGTTCCCCTGGTTCAAACACAGTTAGCTCTAGAAGCATACAAAACTACCACTGTATCCTAGCACCAACAGGAAGGTAAGTAGTAGGTAGCTCGCCTGTGGGACTGCAAGGTCCCTCTGCCCTGCTTCTAGGTACAGCAATGCCCCCTCAGCTCTCCACCTCTCAGCAGTCTCTGTTCAGCTAGTTTGCCAGGTAGTCAGTCCATTAGCCAGTTAGCTAGTCCATGAGTCAATCCACCAGTTCGTTGCCCATCCATCAGTCAGTCTGCTAGTTGTCCATTCGCCAGTCCATTAGTCTGTCAGCCAATCAGTTAGTTAAGTTTAGTCCGTCCGTCCGTCCTTCCTTCCTTCCACTACCCCTTCTTTTCCCTGCTCCAGGTGCTGCTTTTATCCTTAACAACCTGGCTGCCTCTAGTAACTGCAGCCGTGCAGCACATCCACCGCTAATTGGAGCCTTGGGGTTAACCCTCGGTTTCCTGGCTGATCTTGAACAAGGGGCCACTACTAACACCACCCTGTATCTCCTTGAGAATCTTCCCTGATTCTACTACATCTCCCCATCTGGTTGGGGGTGGCTGTGACCCTGTTTAATTCTAAATCCTAGAAATGAACAGCTTCATCATTACTCCATCATCAGATAATAGCGATACCGTTATGCTTTACCCTCTGCTTTCCAGGTGGCTATTCCCACTTTTCGACTATTTTAACAGTATCTTTTGTTAAGACAGGTAGAAGCTTATTAATGAAGCTCCTTGTTTTATATATTACAACCATATTCACTATGCTTTACAGTTTAACAAACAAAAAAAAGCAGGCCCCTGCCCTGAAGAGCTTACAGTCAGAACATTCAAGACAAGGGAAGGCAATAGAAGGAAAAGAGACTGATGGTGGCAAGGGTAAACAAAAGAAGAATATGAGGAACAAATGCTAGTTTTAAAGTAGTTATAGAGGAAAACGGGTATAGAGGAAAGATTTCAAGGAAAAAAGGAAGGTTGCAGCATGCAGATATGCTTGGAGGGAGTTCAAGGCATAAAGAGCAGCAAGGGAGCTAGGGCACTGTTTCACACCTAGCTCCACTTCTCCTTTTCGCTCAGGTGAGGCTGTGGAAATGCTGAATGGATATTTGGGATCAATAATGGACTAGACAAGGGTCAGTAAACTGAAGCTTGGTAGGGGGTTTGTCAGAGCTGGAGAGATTGTGATTACTTGTTCCAGAAAGGGTTCCATTTCCTCTTAAGACAGGGTGATCTACGTGGATCAGCTGCCCTTGCCAGTGTGGCTCTGCTACCCTTCCAGGAATTCCCCTCCTTTTCACTGACACTGACTCTCACACACACACGTCCCGCCACCACTGTTGCCACCATTGCCTCCTCCTTGCCTGCCCAGCTGTTTAAACCATTTCTGCCCAGCCCACAGGTGTACACATTTGATCCCCGTTGTGTATATGCAACACTTGGCAGAAATGGCTTTTAAGGAAGCAGCCAAGCAGGAAAGAACAGGGAGGGAAGCACAGTACAGTGCAGAGATCCAGAGCCTTCCTCCATTCCTCTTCCTAATTACTTTAGGTTCACCACCACCTCCTCCCACTAGCTCCCACCCAGCCCTGTTGAAAGAAAGAAGCTGAGAGGAGCAAGCAGGATGGTGGCAGGTGGACAGAACTACAAGTATGAAGAGGGAGTAGTGAGGGAGCCTTTACCTCCTTTTCCTTCTTACCTGTGCTGGCCTGGTTTGCAGTCTGAAGGTTGCTGCTGAATCCAAACTTTTTTTTTTTTTTTAAGCCCCAGTGCACTCAGTAGCATGAAGCACCTTTTGCCTTCTGAGGCTTTTATTGTAGCCATGGCTTAGTCACAGTCATCCATGCTCCTCTGACATCCCATTTGAACAATTGCAATGTGTTGTACATGGGACTTGGCTCTCAAAGACATTTCAGAAACTTCTGGTGGTACAAAACACAGCAGAGAGTGTAATGACTCAACATATGGGCACACATCTTGCCAGTTTTCAGACAAATGCACTGGTTCCCAATCTGTTTCCAGGCTCAGCTCCAAGGTGCTAGCTGTGATCTTGAAAGCCCTTTGTAGTTTGGGACCAGGATACTTCATGGAATGCTTGCTAAGAGGGGGGAAGCTGTGGTGGATCTTGCCACTGTGGAATGAATAAATGAATGAATAAGTAGGATTAGACAATGTGAATCGTATAGGATTTACTTGAACCCCCACTGCACTGACTTTTGACAAAATTGCTCTTGGTTTTAGACTTTCTACAGAATCTTGTGGCATGAATGAAGCTTTGAAACATTATGTATTTGTTTAGAAGCCTCTTATCTATTTGATCTTGGCTGAATTTAGACACCATTTGGAAGATAGTTTCATATGGATGTGCCCCAAGGAACATTTTCTCCACACTCTTAAGTATAGAGGATCAGCTAGAATCTATGCAGTTTGCTTTAAAGAAAACATTAAAATTAAAACAAAAAACAAAAAACAAAACCCTTTTCCTGACAAAGAGGAGGTTCCCAGAATTGTAGCAGGGGAGGCTGTGAGTCGCTGCCTCTCTAGCTATGATCTGGGCCATTCGGAGCTGACCCCCCCCTTCTCTCCCTTTATAGGAGGAGAGGAAAGGGGCGGCCTAGAGTGGCAACGCGCTGGGAGTCACAACTCTCCCCTCCTCTCCTCCAGTAAAGGGAAAAATCCCCTGACCACCACTGTATGCCCTTAATCTGAGAAAGGTACAGCTTGTCAGTAGGTTCTCAGAATTCATCCTGTAAAAGTCCTCAATGGCTGCTCATTCTGCATACATAACCAATACATGGAAAGGATCTAATGGCCTCATCTCTGAATTTATATTCTAATGACTAAGCAGTGCACTTCCTCTGATACTTCTATTTTCTGCAATCAGGGATGCAGTCATAGTTGGCTAAACAGTTACATTTAGTTCATTTTAATGAGGGCAGAGCCCACTAAGAGAGCCTTTATCTACTTAATTACTTTGTAAGTCTTAATTGTGATTTTTGTAACAGCCTCAAGCAGACAGTTGGGATATGTGAGTGTGAGCAATTATGGTAGTGCTGTTGGAAAGGAGACCTGAACCACAACACAGTAAATATGGCAGCTTGGGCCAATTCTATAGCATTAGTATTTTTGTGTGTCCATTTCCCAGGCTGTCGTCAATATTGTGGATATTCTAGTTATACAGCAATTCCCAAATAACACCCTATAATGCGCTTTACGTGACTTCTGGAACTTTTGTATCCCAGTCTGCATTGTATGGGTCAGAATGCACAGGCTGTCCATGAAGGCAGCCAGCCCCCAGGCACGCTCCACCCCTGACACCATGAACTACCAGAGATGTTTACCTGACAGCCACTTTTTTGCTGCATGCGGAAACAACTCCTCTGAGGCTGCTGAGGGAACTGAATGGAAAGGAGCTACTTGTGCCATCTAGGGAACAATAGGCTTCTCTCAGCTTTTTAAATATTTGTTTGGCTTGGAGGAAACTCTCAAAGTGGAGCTGTAGATACTTCATTTTACACTCCTAGTTACAGAAGAACCAACTTTTGAAATCAGTTTGGATTTGCTTGCGCGTGGCAAATTTCAAAATGGTTGTTGTATAGAGTCAAACTGGACATGGGCAACAATGCATTATCCTATATCAGGGGTGCCCAAACCCTGGCCCTGGAGCCACTTCCGGCCCTCGCCGCCTCTCAATGCTGCCCTCAGGGAGCCCCCAGTCTCCAATGAGCCTCTGGCCCTCCGGAGATTTGTTGGAGGCCCAACGCAACTGCTCTCAGTATGAGGGCGACTGTTCAACCTCTCATGTGAGCTGTGGGATGAGGGCTCCTTCCCCTGCTTGTTGTTTCATGTCTGTGATGCAGTAGCAGCAGCAGCAAAGGAAAGGCCAGCCTTGCTTTGTGCAAGGCCTTTTATAGGCCTTGAGCTATTGCAAGACCTTCATTCATTCATATAAGTTCATCTTTAATATATTCATTTATGTAAACTTATGTAAATTTATTCAAATTTAAATGTAAATTAATTCTTTTTTCCCCCCAGCCCTCCAAAACAGTGTCAGAGAGACAATGTGATCCCCCTGCCAAAAACATAGGATACCTCTGTCCTATATTCATAACTTAGTTTTTTAAAAAAAAAATTAGGATGAATGGGAGGCAATCCAGATCAGAATTGTGTCAGTGTGTGTGTGTGTAGGGGGTGAACTCCTCCCACCATGACATTTTCACTATGGATACAGTATAACCAATTCAAAGGTTCTCTTTGCCCTGACAGGGGAAACTGTAGCAGCTACATCATCTTCCAGCTTTCTTGTCAGGGCAAACAGGAATTTTCACCAAGAAAATGGTATGGAGTGGAAAAAATAAATCCTCAATATCCCTACAGTCCCAGGCCAGACTAGGATCCTTTGGAACTGCTATTTAAAAAAAATTAGACAGAAAAGCAGTGCTGCTTTTCATCCTGAATCTACTTTGACCCATATGTCAGAGCAAACACACACACACACACACACCTCTAGCTACCTACCTACCGGCACCCAAAAGCCCACCAGATTTATTGTGGGATAAGCTTTAGTCCACAGAAGCATATACCTGTATAATGACTGCATTACTGGACAGAGTTACCCTTTTATGATTGCTGGTAGCACAAAATCAACAGCTCAAAATGGTGTCCAAATGCTTAAGTGGTCTGTAGGTCCAGGTGCATTTTGCCTGCCTGGTTCAAGCATTCATCAGCATAACAGTGTATAACATGCTTTAAAAGTTGTGTAGTAATACAGACATCTAGCAGCAATTATGTGCATCTGATTATCATTACAGTTTGGTTTCTCCAAGGCAAAAACTCTACTGTGCATTTATTTTCAAACAGGGTGGACTGCATATGTTATTTGGTCTTATACCAATTTATAATTGTTCATAGCTTAGTGTTGAAGTTGAACTAATCAGTGGTTTGGAGCACTTGAGTTAAGAACTAATTACTTCTTTGGGGCAGAGATATCAACCACAAGACTAGCTCAGCAGAGAGTGCAGCTGCCCCCTGGTGGGTGCCTGATAGTACTTTTCTACTTGACCAGAATTTGCCAAGTGATCTTAAGTGTGGTGTATATATTTTTTTAATGCGCATATTTAAATAAGCAATGAGGTTTCATTTTCTCTAGAAGTGGCTACCTTGGCAGGCAGAAGAGTCTGCCTTGTGGTGTCTGGGAAATGGTTGCTATCCTCATTGCCGGTTTCCAAATGGGGATTATAACGTGTGATACATATCTCAGGTTTTCCATAGTTGTTTCCTCAGTTCCCACACTTGCATAAGCACTGAACAAAAGGCATTCTTGTACCTGCAAAAGGTGACATGCTTGATAAGGATATGTGGAATTCTAATTGCTTGTTTGTTTTAGGATACGGCAATTAATTTTGATCTGGTTCTTCCTTGGTTTAATAACCTACTGTAAATACAGCTTCCTCGCTTTAGGGGCCTGGCCCCTGATGCCTCCTTGGGGGATAGGACATCATGGAATTGTAAAATTACTCTGGGGGAAGAAGAAACATTTTGTGAAATTGAAACTAGTGGCAAGTATTGTGCTGGGAAAATAACTACAGTAATTCAGCGGTTCCCAGATTGTGGTTAGCAACCCATCAGTGGATCACAATCCAATTTTTGGTGGGGCACAAAACTGTCAAACTGATAGCTGACAAGCAAAATGTATAGAGCACTATGGAAACTGAAACAGAGCAGCATGTGCATGTTTAGTCATGAGTAGGCAACTGTGCCTCAGGCTGCCCTCTCAGAATTCCTCAGAAAACCTCAGAATGCCAGATGCATGGGATGGCACCGGGATGCAGGTCTCTTGTTGTCTTGCGTGCTCCCTGGGGCATTTGGTGAGCCACTGTGAGAAACAGGAAGCTGGATTAGGTGGGCCTATGGCCTGATCCAGCTGGGCTGTTCTTATGTTCTTAATCCTATCCACACTTACCCAGACTATAATGGGACTGTCAGGGGTCAAGACTTGTCCAACCCCTGTCCTACCTGGCTGCAGACCAGGGGCAGAACGGCCTGGCCACAGAGCCACCCCACCTCTCCAGCTGATCAGGCAAGATGCAGGGCAGCTGGGTGGGAGAGACTGCCCCCCAGCTCACCTGACTAGAGCTGTGAGCAGGGCTGGGTCACCAGTCACCACCAAAGAGGAGAAAGTAGGCTAGGGTCAGGGCCCCTTTAAGCCTAGAGAGGAAGGAAGGGGAGGAGACAAGGGTGCAGCTGGGGAGAATAAAGGCAGGGAAGCCTGTGATGACCGGCAGTTCTGGAGAGGGAAAGCAGGAGCTCCTGCCTTAAGACCAAGGGCCTCAGGTCCTGCCTCCAGGGAGGAGGATAGGGGTACCATGAAACCCCTCCCCCAGGCTTGGTCTGAGGCTTCCTCTGCAAGGAACCCCAGGGAGGTGGACACCCCACCTGGGGTCCCAAGAGACCATCCAGCTGACCCTCGGCACCATGCTGGGTGACCCCCAGAGACCCCTGTGAAGAGCTTGGGCCACCCCAGCTCCCTTTGCTGCTTGCCCACACAAGCCCCTGGGTTCTCCTGAGCCATCCAATCCCACCTTTGAACACACACTCACCAGAATCCAAGTAGAAAGTTCTTTATTGTAACTGAGGTTAGTAACTTAAGCAGCTGCCACCCAATACAGTGGGCTCTTCAAGGGCAGCTGCAGGTGTCAGTACATACATAGCTATAGGGAAAATAATAAATCTCACTAATTCTACTCTACTACATGCCTGTATGGTTGGCAACCTTCAGTCTCGAAAGACTATGGTATAAGCCAGGGGTCGGCAACCTTAAACACTCAAAGAGCCATTTGGACCCATTTTCCGGAGGAAAAAACCTCAGGAGCCACAAAACCCTTTTGACGTCTAAAATGAAGATAATATTGCACATATAGTTTTTTTTTCACCTTTATGCTCTTATAGGTCCCATTTTTATAATGTAGCCCCCTCTTGTAGCTTTTAGTTAGTTTTGTCATACATTCTTGTCCTGTGTTTTCAGACACCTGGTTCTCTATGATGTTTTACCTGATTCCAAGGCCATTCTCTGCCTGGAGAATTAGGCCCACTTTAAGCAAATTAGCTCCCCTTCTTTCCCCCAACAAATGACCCTGGTTCTGCCCTGCAGTCCTGCTGGACCCCACCTCCAGGGTAGCTCACCTGTTCAACCTGCAGAGGTCCTCTCTCCTGTCAGCAGCCTCCCACCACTACAGCAGACCCTGGGTCCTCAGCAGGTCTTGGGCACAGCAGCCACACACAAACTCCAGTGTCTCCAGCAGTCCATTAGTCACAAAGTCAGAGCATCCAGGGCAGAGTCCAAACTCAATAAGCCAAGTCATAGTCCAAGATCAGATTCCAAAGTAAGTCAGTCAAATCAGTCAGAGTATCCAAGTCAAAGTCAATAAGCCCAGTCAGTCTCCTCTCCTACCTCCAACCTGCACTCCTTCTACAACCCACACCCCCTTCCTCAGGTGCTCCTTATATCCCGGAGGGCCCTATTGCCTTCAAGTGGCTGCAGCTGTGCAGCACACTCTGCTGGATGCCCAGGCCTTACCCTTAAAGGGGCCACTGCTGACACCACATCTACCTCCTCACCAGATCTTCCAGGCTTCCAATACATATGGCAGTTATGACATCTGCTTATCTTACATGGATACTAAAGAACTCCCCCCACCTTCCAGAGGCACCCTGCTGGAAGAAAAAAAGGACACAGACTCCAGAGGTGGGGAAGAGAAGAAGGGGGGCAGCCACAAGATAGCTTCTGCCCTGCCTGCCCTCCCTCCCTCAGGTTGCAACCCTCTCCACACTATCCTGGGAGTAAGCCCCATTGGCTTAAAGGTCAAACAGACCTACACAGGAGGGGGGGAACCACAGGCCAGCTTCTGCTCTGCCTGCCTGCCTGCCCTCACTCACTCAGGCTGCAACCTTCTCCACACTATCCTGGGAGTAAGCCCCATTGACTACAATGGGACTTCTGAGCAGACAAGTTGGTTTGAGCTCTCAGGCTGCAGTCCTCTCCACACTTTTCTGGGAGGAAGCCTAACTGACTACTTGTGAGTAGACCTGCATAGGAGGGGGCTGAGGCTGCAGCCCTCCACACCTTCCAGGGAGGAAGCCCCACTGACTACAGCCGGGCTTACTTGCAAGTAGACCTGCACAGGAGGAGGCTGAGGATACAGCCCTCCATACCTTCCTGGGAGTAGCCCAGGGACTACATCAGGGCTTACTCTGGAACAGACCTGGAACAGACAGGCTCTCACTCACCTGTCCTTGCGCTTGGCCTTGAGCAGGCTTCAAGGCTGCCATCCCAGGTGCCCTTTCCTGGGAATAAGCTTCATCCTCTGTAATGGGGCTTACAACTGAGTAGACACAGGATGTCTCCTCTGCTGTGGAGGAAAAGCCTCTCCTTGCACTGAGTGGGGACCTGCTCAGGGAAAGTCCGGCTGCAAGGGCTTGCAATGGCTGAGGAGGAAGGTAGCTCAGGATTGGCTGGTGGTCAGCCAGTGAAGGGCCCTGAGCCATTCCATCAGAAAAAGCCAGGAGTCTGCTGGATGCTGATTGGCTGAGCCTGCTGGTGAGTTGGGGAAGGGAAAAACAGGGACCTGAAGCCTGCAGAGCAGCAAAATTGAAAAGGGAAACCAATGCGGGGCAGGTGGGGTGAAGGGAGAGGAGGGCAGTGAGCTCAGGGGGTGGAGGGAAGCAGCCCACCATCCCAACACAGGTGCCTCCTGTCACACTCTTTGCCACTTTCACCTGGAGGAGCCACAGCAGACAGCTGAAAGAGCCACATGTGGCTCTAGAAACGCAGGTTGCCAACCCCTGGTATAAGCGTACAGCACCCAGGATTCCCAAGCGGTCTCCCAGCCAAGTACTAACCAGGCCTGACCCTGCTTAGCTTCCAAGATCAGACAAGATTGGGCATGTGCAGGGTAAAGCTTTACACTTTTTTTTTTTTACACTTACATGATCCTTCCTTCCAGATGTTCAGAGAAGCAGAGTTTCCCCTTGGCATTCTCCAACCCCAAGGGGGACCCAGAGAACAGGCTTGGCGCAACTTTATTTTCCCATCCACCAATTAACATTTTACAATGTTGCCAAATCATACTCATCCCACTTATCAAATTAACCAATCATATCGCTCACAACAGGAGAGGAAACTGAGCACTTTCCACATGCGCTGCCTCCGACGCATCCTTGGCATCACCTGGCAGGACAAAGTTCCAAACACAGTCCTGGAACGTGCTGGAATCCCTAGCATGTATTCACTGCTGAAACAGAGACGCCTGCGTTGGCTTGGTCATGTCGTGAGAATGGATGATGGCCGGATCCCAAAGGATCTCCTCTATGGAGAACTCGTGCAAGGAAAGCGCCCTACAGGTAGACCACGGCTGCAATACAAGGACATCTGCAAGAGGGATCTGAAGGCCTTAGGGATGGACCTCAACAAGTGGGAAACCCTGGCCTCTGAGCGGCCCGCTTGGAGGCAGGCTGTGCAGCATGGCCTTTCCCAGTTTGAAGAGACACTTTGCCAACAGTCTGAGGCTAAGAGGCAAAGAAGGAAGGCCCATAGCCAGGGAGACAGACCAGGGACAGACTGCACTTGCTCCCGGTGTGGAAGGGATTGTCACTCCCAGATTGGCCTTTTCAGCCACACTAGATGCTGTGCCAGAACCACCTTTCAGAGCACGATACCATAGTCTTTCGAGACTGAAGGTTGCCAATACAATACAAAAAAAATCTTGGGTCCACTTTTCCCCTCGCTCCAATCAAAACCCCTGCACATACTTCTCTTCCCTGGCAAGATCTCATCAATTGCACCTGTGTGTTATCTCCAGGCCCTGGTGCTGCCCTTCTCCTTCCCAGGGCTATCTGGCCTTCTGAATTTCTTCTACTTTCCACTTCAAAGTTAACTCTTCCTCCCCCTTTCTGCTGCTTCACACCTTTTCCACTCCATCACTCTGCCTAACTATGCAGTTCCAACTTCAAAGGCATAGCTTCCTTTCCCACGTTTACCCTCCATGTTAAGTACTCTCCATCAGTTACCTGTCCCATCACCCTCTTATTAAATAATCCCTTATAATTTTAATTTCCCCTTAAAACCCCCTACACCTCCTTCACAACCCCCCCTTTTGGGGCACCCCCTCACAGGGACTTACTACAGAGTAGTCATGCCTGGGATTGGGCTCTTAGACCACTTTGAAAGGTAGGCTGAGGGGAACTCAACACCACCAGAATAGTTTCAATCTGTTGAACAGAGAGCCCAACAAACTCAAGAAGGAAGTCCCCCCTTCTAAGCTGACAAGGAAACTGTATTGAGCCCAAGGGAAACCAGAATGGAGCAGCACATGGAAAATGTATTGAGCCATACAGAAAGCAAAATGGAGCCACACTGCATGTTTACCCACAAGTAAGCAACTGTGCCTCAGCACCTATCAAAGGCCAGGTGAAGGGGAACACAAGACTACCAGAATGGTCCCAATCTGATTTAGGTGAACTCAACAAATGCTCCAGAAGGTGGTCCCCCTCCCACCATAGTAAAAAGGATAAAAACAGAGGCTTGAGTGGCTGATAAAGTGAAACTTTTTTTTTAAGTCTCATAAAACTAGGTGGGTCCTAATATAACAGTGATTTTCAACTTTTTTCATCTCATGGCACACCGTGTCACATTGTCAAGGCACAACATTGGTTTTTTGACAATTGGCAAGACACATTCGGCTGATGGTAGAGGGCTCACATCCCCAATGGCCCTACTCATACAGGAACCTCCCCCAAAACTCCAGTGGCACACCTGTGGACCACTCATGGCACACCAATGTGCCACAGCAGCACACTGGATGAAAATAGCTGATCTATAGGAGGGAACTAATGGGAGTAGAAATTATGGCTGGCGGGATTAACAGCCCATTCATTCTGCTCCCTACACTACTATGCTATTTCCTGTTCTGTGAGTAATTGTTGAATCTTTTGTCTCTCAGGGAGAAGCAGCATTACTCACTTGGCAACAGAGTTAATTCAGAATACTACCCTTCCTTTTTCCTGTAAATCAAGTTTGTTTTTTGCATGAGTGTGGCATAATGCAATGGTTTCCTTTAAATCATCCCCAATACTTCCAAATACTGAACAAATAACTGAAGGAAAGCCCAAGAGAAAATGCTTTTGTCCACTGAACTCAACATTGACTTCTCTCAGTGCCTTGAACAGGATTTTACTTGTAGCTCTGTAGCTTGCCAAAGGCTGTAGGAGAAAAGGCATATGGCATGCCAACAACATTTGGAAGACATCACAATGTGTGGGTGTTTATATGTAAGTGCAAGAAGCTTCTGAGCTAAGATAGGAGAGCAGGCATTTTTGGTTGCATACATGCAAACATGATTGGGCTGGAGCACTGCTTTTCCTTTTCTTTTTGATTCCCTCTCCCTGCAATTGCATGACTATTCCCACAATAAAGTTTTTACTGCTGTGCCTTCGCTTTTGCCTCTCTCTTCCTTATATGCAAATCCACTGAGCTGTGCCACTGACCACTGCACTTGGTCCCTGCAAGACAATAGATTTTCCCCCTTGTGCACAGTTCACACAATAGCAAAATACATAGAACATGTGTTCCAATATAAAACAAAAGGTCCTACTTCACTGTCCCATCCAAATCTTCCAACTCCCTTCTAATGCCCACTTTTTGGCTAATTAACACCTTCCTTTTCCAAAAACAACAGCTGTGGTGTGCAAAGAAAGGAACAGAATTCCTTATCAGTTGAGTAATTAACAAGAATTTATTGCTACAAACACATGCACTCCCTGCAAGTCCTGTTGTCCAGAGGCTTTCCCTCCCCAAATCTCCACTTAACTCAGTGGGTAGAGGTCTGAAGCCTCCAGTCCAAATCCAATCCAGTCTCCAAAGCACAGTCCAGTCTTCCCAATTCAGTCTTTTGCAGCAGGGTCCCTCCTCTGTGTCCTCTCCAGCAGAGTGTCCCCTCCAGCAGGGTCCTGGCAATCCCCTTCTCCCATATGTCTGGGGTCAGGTAGCCTCGGGGTCAGGTTCCCTCTGGTGTGGTAGCTTTGCGCCTTCTGAAGCTGCCTTTTATCCTGCAGCCCCTTGTTAAGTCCAAATGCAGCTCAGCTGTGAGCTACCTCCTTAGCTCACTCAAAGTCCCATCAAGGTCAAATGAAGCTCAGGTGTCCATCAGAGTCTCCATTGGCCTTGATTGATTATAGCTGTGGAGCCAGCCCTGCCCTTCCCAGAGCTGTCAAACAGCTGTCAAAACATGGAGGCTAAGCAATTTCAGCAGCTAATTTTGGAAAAGAATTTTTTTTTTTCCAGAAATATGAAAGCTGTCTTCAGTTATGTGTAGGGGTGGTGCCAGGGGTTGACCAAGAGCCAATTGACCAAGAGCCATGCCAGCCCCTGAATCCTCAGTACTGGTGACAGTGGCAGTGCCTAGTCTGCCATCAGGAAGTGGGTAGATGGCACCATGGGGCTGGTGTTTCCCAGCTTGTCGCTGACACTGATCTCTCCGAATGCCACCATCATAAGAGTCTAGACAAGGTGGTGACCAATTATTACAGTAAAGTGTCTTGCCATCTGAGCCCACTTACTTTGCTTTTTGACAGCTTCACCACATGAGACTAAGTGCTGCATGGGGTGCAGAATATTTCCATACCCTTAGTATAGTTTACTGAAAATATCCAGTTCAGTCTTGCTGGAGTTAAATGCCAATGAAAGAGAGCTCACTTCCAAATTATGGGACTCATGGGAATTATTTTGGATCAACAAGTGTGCTTCCTTTTCATAACAATTAATTCTTTTCCCACATTCTTTCCCAAATAAGATTAGATTCCTTCACAGGATAATAATAGCGATGATTTATATATCGTGTTTCAACCTCCTCCTCAAAATGTTCACAAAGCAGTTTACAGAGAAAATCAAAACACTAAGGGCACAATCCTATCCAACTTTCCACCTCTGGTGCAGCCACAATGCAGACCCTTGGTAAGGGAACACATACCCAGTGGCTGCCCCTCCACCACAGGATGCAGCACACGTCCCACTGTCACAACTACACCAGCGCTGGAAAATTGGATAGGATTGGATAGACTAAATGACTCTTAGTCCCAAAAGGGCTTACAATCTAAAAAGATGCAGGAGAAACTCTGGCAAGCAGCCACTAGAAAAGACATTGTGCTGGGGTGAGGAGGGATAGTGATGCTCCTGTTGCTAGATATACGAGGAGCACCACCACTATTTCCTTCACCGTTTGGGTAGAGGAGGTCCCCTTGTTAAGATGGGGTTTGGGACTCAAAAGCTTGGACTTACAGCGAAATGACAAATAAATGGCCATTTCCCCCCATATGAAATAATGTAAAGAGGGACTAATGGGAACCATGCATATATCCATGCCTTACGTTAGATGTAAAGGAGGGTGTTTTCTCCAGTAAGAAACAATGGAATAAGGTACAGATAGGGACTGTGCAGAATGGCTTGCAGTCCTAAACATGTATAAGCCAGTCATTGTCCCTCATTATCCATTTGTAACTACCCCAAACGCAGTATCTATATCCCTCTTTTGAACCAGTTATGATTTTAATGACCTGCCCACAAAATATTGCATCAATATGAGCATTTATTAAACATTTTCTTGTGAAATATATGCTTTTTAAAACAGACTGACACAAAATAAACGACCCTAAGCAATATTACTACTAATAATACTAAATAATGGATTCATAGAATCATAGAAAACAGAGTTAGAAGGGACCCAGGCAGAGGTAAGTACAAAATACTTTCTACTTCTGGAGCAGAATTCTCCCTTGATGATAATGAATTTCTTTCTCTCCACATGAACATAACTGCACACAGGGAAAGTGATATGTCTTAAAGAGGACTAGACAGTGGGGCATCTACTCAATGTTTCTCAAAGGTGAATGCATGGAAACATGATGTGAAATCTCAACGAGAAATGCTCACTACTATAAAATCTTTTTTAAAACTTAGGGCCCAATCCTATCCAACTTTCCATGTAGCCATAACGCACCCCTCAGGTAAGGAAACAAATGTTTCTTTACCTTGAGGAGGCTTACATGACTGCCCCCTACCACAGGTTGCAGCACATGGCCCATTGACACTGCTGCATTGGTGCTGGAAAGTTGGAGAAGATTGGACCCTCAGTTTAGACGTTTGTAACGATTGTTGCAGGTGTTTGTACACCTGCTTCATACAAATGTCTGTGTAAGGCAAAACCTCAGGAGGCAGATTTTGGAGAACCTTTTAAGGGCAGTGAATCATTTCATTTGTATTATTGCCAGTATGAAGGACATTATTTTGATTCTGGCACCAAAATATCATCGCAGGTATGTAGGCAGGAATCACTCGTTCTCTTTGTACGGGAGACTTTAACTATAATGTTAAGTCTTGCCATAGAAAAGTTCCAAAAGCAAATAGTATTTTTATGATTTTATAAATTTAAAAATGTCTTCATTACACCAATAGAAACACTGAGGCATGTGGATTGGTATGAAACTATGCAGAAAAATCACCTGTGTAGCACAAAGAAATATAGCATGTGAAGTTTTTGCAAGAATGGACGTGTAATCATAGGACAAGTTTCATCTAAACATTTGCCCATCACTAGTGACAAGCAAAAGAAAGTGAAAAGGAGTGGCAAAGAGGATTCTGTACATTTCAGTGGTTTAGGCCAGTAGTTTCCAACCTGCAGTCCATGAGCTCTCAGGGGGAAAAAAAGATGATCGCCCTTCATCACTTCCAGTGTCTTGCCAAGTGAGCACTCCCCCATGGACCACTGAAGTGTCTGCTGTGTCTGTAGGTAGTTATCCTCCCTCTCTGACGGTCCACTGCTTCCTGATGTGCCAGCTTCAGTGGGGTCCATTCTCCACCCTTTCTGGTAGTCTGTGGAGAGGTACTCAGTCAGTGAGATGCTTCCCCATGGACCACCAGAGAGGGTGGAGAATGGACCCTCCCCCTTGAAGCTGGCATTTCCAGTGTCACGCTGCATGCTTCCCAATGGGCTACAGAATTGAACTGTATTTTTTTGTGTGGTGGGGATGGAGGGGATTGTATGTGCTCCACAGCAATTCCAGTGTTTGCCTCAGTGGTCTGCAGCCTCCTAAAGGCTGGGAAAACCTGCTTTAGGCATAGTGGAGGTTCAGGCCAGTGCTGCTACCTACCTCCATCCAGGGTGCAACTTGAATGCTAATTTTAAAAGCAAATATTAAGCAGACATAATATTGGCAAATATTAAACGGGTGTGACAGAATGCCATTCTAGCATGCAATTGCACAATATATTGTTATATGCTCATGCTCCACTTCTTCAAAAGGTGAGAAGTCGCAGAAGCTGCAACTCAGATTCAGACTTCCTTTGGCGAAGAAAGCATTGGAGCCAGCACAAAGCCTCCCCCCCGTCCCTCCCACTCACAGGTCTCCTGGCCAAGTGCGCCCATTCCAGAAACCAAGCCACCAAAGCGCCGAGCCCTGCCAGCCAGTCGCCTGCTCATTTCATCATTTATTTGTAATTCATCAACCTCTATATATAAGAACATAAGAACAGCCCCACTGGATCAGGCCATAGGCCCATCTAGTCCAGCTTCCTGTATCTCACAGCAGCCCACCAAATGCCCCAGGGAGCACACCAGTTAACAAGAGACCTCATCCTGGTGCCCTCCCTTGCATCTGGCATTCTGACATAGCCCATTTCTAAAATCAGGAGGTTGCGCATACACATCATGGCTTGTACCCCATAATGGATTTTTGCTCCAGAAACTTGTCCAATCCCCTTTTAAAGGCATCCAGGCCAGATGCCATCACCACATCCTGCGGCAAGGAGTTCCACAGACCAACCACATGGTGAGTAAAGAAATATTTTCTTTTGTCTGTTCTAACTCTCCCAACACTCAATTTTAGTGGATGTCCCTTGGTTCTGGTGTTATGTGAGAGTGTAAAGAGCATCTCTCTATCCACTCTGTCCATCCCCTGCATAATTTTGTATGTCTCAATCATGGCCCCCCTCAGGTGCCTGTTTTCTAGGCTGAAGAGGCCCAAACGCCGTAGCCTTTCCTCATAAGGAAGGTGCCCCAGCCCCGTAATCATCTTAGTCATTCTCTTTGCACCTTTTCCATTTCCACTATGTCTTTTTTGAGATGCGGTGACCAGAACTGGACAAAATACTCAGTTTAGTTCAGTAAGACCTTTATTGGCATAAAATACAGAGAAAGAACAAAAGTATACAAAGACAACACAACATAAACATCAGTCTTTTTCTCATACACTGCCCAGAGTCCCAAGGCTCTGCCTGTCAATTACCCCAGATAAAAAGGAAGCGACCTTATCAAGGGTCTCAGAATCAGGTGTGGAAAGGAGAGACTGAAGCATGATTGAATCCTCCCAGCCCTGCATCCTAGCTAACAATGGGCCTAGATATTTCTTGCATGAAGCATCATGTAGCGGGCAGTAGGAAAAAGTATGTATTAGAGTCTCAATGCAATCCCTACCACACTTGCATTTCCTCTCTGAGTAGGGAATACCACTGAACCTGCCCGTTAGCAAGGAAGAGCGTTACTTCTTGCAAGTGTGAATGTTCTCTGACCCTGCGGGCACTCCAGGTGGTAAAAGAAGGAGTCCAGTTTCCCAAAACTGACTAGAATATGGAAATGGAGTGGACAGCATGTGGTTCTGGCGGCACTAAACAGCTCTTGTTGTTCAATATCAAGAATTCTTTCTTTAACGATTCTGTAAGCTGGATCACAGCCAATCATACCTAACTCTGCAGTGTCCAGCCCTATTGACTTAAATTTAGTTAGAAGATCAGTGATCTCTAAAGGCAGAACTGAATTCGACACTAATTGGTGCATTAAACCAGAGGAGGTAGGGTTAAATAAAGTCCTAAACCAAAATTTCAGTAGTCTTAACCATGCAGTAGTCTTTAATCGAATTAACCCCACCTAGAGATACAGAACCAAGTAGGGAATGCACCTGGGTAAACCCAAAATCTTCCATAAAAAGGAGGCTTGAATGTGTTATAGTAGTTGGTTTATAGCCTTATACCAGACAGGAGAGCCATAAAGAACCTGGGAAAGAACCTTTCCCTTAAATGCCTCCAGAGCGGCTGGAACATAACCATTGCCGCAGGTGAAAAAGAAACGGGAAATAGCTGAGGAAGCTAGTTTGGATGCGTTCTGCACTGCCTTGAAAAGCCCAAGTGATGAAAAGCCCAAGTGAGCCTGTAATGGAAGTTGATTCCCAGGTACTTGAAATGCTTAACCTGTTCCGTATTATTGCCATTACAAGACCATTTAAAAGCTTTCCATCTGTTAGCAAATATCATTATCTTAGATTTAGCATAATTGATCTGCAATTTGTTAGACAAAAAATATTCTGCAGAGCGACTGAGCAGACATTTTAGGCCAATCCTAGTACGAGATATCAGTACTGCATCATCCGCGTACAGAAGTAGTGGCACTTGGCTTGTGCCAGGCTTCGGACAATGGCCATCTACTTCCTTAAGGGATGGGGCAAGATCATTTCGAAATAGATTGAAAAGCATGGGGACCAAGACACAGCCCTGCTTGATCCCTTTGTTAGTGATGATGGAATGAGTTAGATTCCCCCTCCAGGAGCATCTAACCCTGCATGAGGTATTTAAATGGAGGGACCTAATCAGCAGCAGTAATCTTTTATCAATCCCCATGTCTTCCAACTTGGCCCAAAGAAGCTCCCTATCCACAGAATCAAAGGCACCTTTCAAATCAAGGAAGGCTACATAAATGGGAGCCTTACATATCCTAACCTGCTTATGGGCCAGGATCAGGCAATTATCCAAAGTTGATTTGCCCTGACAGAAGCCAGATTGCTCGTGGCCTAAGATGCCTTGCGAGGTAACCCAGAGAGTAAGATAATTGCATAGATATTTAGCATAGATCTTATCCATTACAGAAAGCAAACTAACAGGCCGAAAGTTTCCTGGTATGGTAGGGTCACCCTTTTTATGGATAGGCACGACTGTTGCTGTAAGCCATTCCAGAGCTGGATCCTTTGTAAGCTGTTAAGCAAAGGAGGAATATAAGTGTTGATGCAGATTAAGTCAATGTCTGCAAAAGACACCCTCAGTGCTTGTATCTTACAACAACCTGGAATGATGTCTAAAGGGCATGACTTAAACCGCTTCAGTTCAAGGCTGGATAAACCCACCAAAGGACAACCATTAGAGGTGGGTTTAGTTGCAGGTACCACAAATGCCCTGTAGCCAGGGATATACAGATGGTCCAAAACCCATGTCTCCTGCAACAGAATAATGTCAAAGTTTCTAAGCTTAAGAAGCCACTGTCATTTTTCTTGTTCTTCCACCCTGCAATGTTCCAGAAAAGAATTCTCAGATGGGAAGAAGTAGTAGAGGCTGGAGAAGCATTAGTTAGTCAATCTTTGCTTCCTGATGGACACTCAGCACCAGACGGATCATGAGACACGCAGCTACTCAGGGCTAAGTTGGCCACAGGAGATGGTTTAAAATTCCTGGAATAAGGGGCGGGAATTGCCTTCATGGTTACTTCTGAAATAGATTGATGAGCAGATGCTTGCACTAGAAGGGTCAGGGGATGGATTTCATAGGTCAAAGTTTCCGTGTTATAATTGAGAAGTTCTGCTTTAACCCTGTCCAGGGATCTGATAATATTTAGTTGTTCTGGTCATGTGAGTTCCTTAAAGTCACTGATGGCACCCTCCACAATGTCATTCCCCTCCAGCTGTAATTCCATTATCAGATCTTTAGCCACCAATGCAGGAGGATCTGCCCTAAAACCTTGTTCTGCTGACAAGGGGCCTTTGGGGGCTGGGAGCACCCTTGCAATGAGTGAATGGTCATCAGTAGGTAAATGCATTGGGAGGTCAGTAGTTATTGAGTTAATTGATCCTGAATTTTGGCCATCCACTTCTGTGTCCACAAGGAACCTGGAGGGTAAGTGGAAGCCAGGAGTCTCTGGCAAAGCTTTACAGGACTCAAGAGCTTATTCCAATTCCTCATCGCATGGAACAGCAGACGCTGCCCCCGATGGTACCCCATCCAGGGCTTTAGATAAGGAGTTCATATTAGGCTGTGATGATCTTGGGGAAGATGACAAGACCTGGGCTGAGTCTCTAGGCAATTGTTGGATAGCCACAACATGATGCAAGGCCTCCTCCGAGTTAGTCAAATGGCACAGCAAACCCACCCCATTGAGATAGCCCACCTCACTGGCCAATTCATGCATCAGCACAGGCTTAAAGGCTTCAGAAGGAGAGCTATCCATAAGCTCAACTGCTCCAGTTAGGGGGGGTATGCAGACGGAAGGTGACTGAGCTCCCACCATCTCAGATATCAACAAAGAATGTGCCTGGTCTGGTGCTTGAGGTTTGGTGCTAGTGCCAAAAGGCTGGGCTTGCCATTCGCTATTAGAAGCTGCAATAGTTGAACAGCCAGTTATTAAATTAACTGGCTGGGAGAAAGCAGAAGCTTGTGGCTTATGCAGTGAAGATTTTAACTGAAGCAAAGCATTTCCTAAAGAATTAGTGGCAGCCTTTAACTCATTAACATTAGGCAGCACCAAAGGACTTGAACCAGGAGAAAAGCAATTAGCAACTCCCACGCTCTGGGGATGGTTATCTCTCCTCCAATGACTGGGCACAGAGCCAGCCTGCGCAGGCTTCAAGGCTGATGGAAGGAGGGGAGGGGGAGGCTGCATTCTATGCCTTGGGAGCAGAGGTTTAATAATCATGTCAGCAAATACTCTCTACAAGAAGTTGCCAAAGGACTGAAGAAACCAACTCTTCCCATGCAGCTGGCCCAGGATCTGAGAGGTGCCAAACTTCAAAAGAAGCCGAGTCCAATTTGGAGACTGGGGAATCCAAGGGAGTTTTATGATTTCCTGCAGATCAACACAGTCAGCCTGAGATGAATCAAGGTATAATAATCTGCATAGAGAGACATTCGCCCTCAGTTTGTTGGCCCAGCGCTCCTTATGAATGGGGGAGTCCTGGAATTCCAGCAGTATTTGATTTTTCAACAAGCAATAGGCAGATTTACCACAATCCAGATTCTCATGCAGCCCCAGCAGTTCAGCTTCCCCTGGCTTGTTAGAGTTCAAACCTAGAACTTGAGCAGATAGGGAAGGTAAAGGCGGTTGAATGGCCTTGTGAAGTGAGTCCAGCTGGGCAAGAATAGTATTAAGCTGTTTACATACAAAAAGAACCAAGTTTCCAATAGTAATATTGTAATCACCCAGCAAGGACACGAAACAGTTACTGAGACCATTCTGCTGAGATAATGACTACTTGTCCTGTGGAGAGGGAGCTGAAGGGGTGGCTGAAGGAGGGCAGGCTGAAGCTGTGCCAATAAGACTGGAGGGAGACTGGTAGTCCCTCTCTGCCTCTGATTCAGAAACATGAAGAGCTTCATATCTGTTGGGAGAAGTGAGAATCATGAACTCACCCACTGTGTCTGACCATGCTGGGAGATCCTCCAGGCGTAGCTGCTTGGCTGACTTGGTAGGAGAGTTGCCCTATCCAGGGGAGTGTTTATGCCTTCTCCTCTTCCCCATCGGAGCAGCTTTTTAGAATCCACTGTAATCCAAAGACAAGGGTGCAGACTGGAAACAACTGGTAGTATTGCTTTGCTCTACCAGGACTCAGAAAGCATCCAGAGGAGGAAAAAGAGTCAATGGATCCAACTGAAGAGAAATATCAGGGCAGATAGCAGGAGCACAATAGCAGGGATTCTACCAGGTGGCCATCTTGAAAAGCCTCCGACACAATACTCCAGGTGTGGGCTTATCATCGATTTGTTCAACGGCATTATAATATTAGCCGTTTTGTTCTCAATCTATTCTATTCCCATTCCTAAAAGTAAGCTGCTGGCTCTTATGATCATCTCCAGCCCCCTGTGGTTCTCAAACTGTATAAAGCTGCAATCCTATACACGCTTTCCTGGAAGTAAGCCTCATTGAACACAATGGGACCAGTGGTGTAGCTAATGATCATGTAGCCCAGTGCTGAGCTCCAGATGATGCCCCAGAAGTGACATCACAACTGGAAGTGATGTCATACCTGGACATTTTAAAAAGTGAAAATTAGGGGAAAACTCGCCTCCTCCCCCCAGCAGCTCACCACCCACTTGCTCTGCCACATCCCCCCTGCCATTGGTATAGCTAAGGTATATATCTGCTACCTGGGGTCAAAGAAGATTTTGTAGCCCCCCCCCCACAACAAAATCAAATTAAATTACATAAATACAGGTCCAACCTTGTTATACACGGATTCTTTATACATGGATTTGACTCAACTCAAATGGCCACTGCAAATGAGATGGAATGCGCTGATCCCTGGAGAAGGGGAAAAATCCTTCCCTTTAAATTCACAATTTCAAAAAACTGTTTTTTTTTACTGTTGTAGTGAGACAGTCATGCAAGCGATCATTCCATTCTCCAGCTGAGCCAGGCAAGGACAGGGAGTCCTTTGCATTTTTAATTGCTAACTGCTTCTCTACAACAGTAAGAAAAGCTGTTTTAAATCATAGTTGTAAATTCCCAGGATAGTGTCACTAAGGGGGGCTGCAGGGACTGGGATGCACTCACCAGTCCCTGCAGCAGCATCCTACGGGTGCAACCTGGGGGTGAGTATATCCCAGTCCCTGCAGCCCCTGAGCAACAGGATCCTGGGGATCACATCACTGCCTCTCCCCTGCCTCACCCCTTAATGGGGCAGAGGACAGAGCCCTCAGGCCGGGTCATCATGACGCCCCAATTTGAATAGCTCTACACTAGGGGTTCTGGAACGGAACCCTAGTGGATAACAAGGGATGACCTGTAAATAAGAAGTGTGCCCTTTTTGGTTAGAAATACTGTGCTAGGGTGAAGGGATGGTTATTCTTCCCCCTGCTAAACATAAGAGGAGCACCATTTGAAAAAGTGTCTGTTTACCAGCCACAGTAACTGTATTATGATACATGGAAATGAGAGCTGACTCACATTAACATTTTATTGGTTCCATGATGAATCATAATAACATCTAATTGGCTCAAATGAGATATCAATCACAGATTAGAATTAGTTATCCAAAGATAATCCTTGCTGTGAGATACAGAACAGTATTTGGATTACCTTATTATTTTCAGTATGATCAGCAAGTTCATTGCTCTCAAGACAGTGGCATTCCTATGAAAACAGAAACGGAACGGCAGAAGTGAAAGTGACTCACATTGAGTTTTTCTTTCATTTTAGAGAAAGCAGCCTGCGTAAAAGGATACTTTTGTTTCCACTAATTTGTAGAAGAGCATCTGTCCTTTGAAGCAGCAAGAGTGGGCACTGCTTCTCCCTGGTGCTGTCCAAACACAGCATGTGACTAGCTGTCAGGTAAGGCATCCTATTGCTTTGGTTACATGAGAGAGAATGAAACAGTTTGCATGACTGTCCTTTACAGATTCTGCTGGAGCCTGGATTCCTGTTTAAAAAATGAACCATAGATTCTGGAAGTTGTCATTTTGAACATGGAAGAGTGTGGGGGCAGAAGGGCATTTAACCTTCTCAGCATCTGCTGCTTTTCCACTTTGAGGCTGCAATTCTATGCACACTTTCCTGAAAGCAAACCTTATTGAATACAATGGAACTTACTTCTGAGTAGACATGCATAGGATTGCACTGTAAATTGCACACCTCCATAATTATTTCCTCCCTGTGGTGTTCCAGGTGCATGATTGTGATAGCAAAAATTAATCTGAAACCCTACCATGGGAAAAAGCAACTGGAGAAGGATTTGGAGGAGTTGTGTTCAGGCTACCAGGTAGAGCAGGTAGGAAGATAGTAGTGACTTCAGATCAGTTTATTAGCTGCATTCTGGACAAGTTTGAACGTCCTGAGTGGTGGTGCATGGCAAAGAGGTCAGTCTTTGTGAGTCAAATGATAGTTACTATATTGCATAACAGTAATAGAGAAACAGTAACAGAGAAAACTGTTGCATAAGGAAGTTATATCCATATCAATTGTACAAGGAAGAGGCTGTTCCCCTAAATTAGTTACTTCTCTGCTTCTAAGTATTTCAGCATACATTTTCCCCTAGAACTCCCTAGTGGTTCTCCAAAGTTTAGCACCAGGACCCACTTTTTAGAATGAGAATCTGTCAGGACCCACAGGAAGTGATGTCATGACTGCAAGTAACCTCATCAAGCAAGAAAATTTTTTTAACAATCTTAGGCTGCAATCCTACCTACACTTACCCAGGAGTAAGTCCCATTTACTATCATTGTTAAAAGCATAAACATAGTAGCCTGTTAAAAGCATAGATCTGTAATATTTCAACAAATGCAGTCATATACCATGGTAGCTTCAAGTCTAATATATTAAAAATAAAATATTGACATGAATGGGGACCCACCTGAAATGGGTTTGTGACTCACATAGTGGGTCCCAACCCACAGTTTGAGAAACACCACCCTAGAACGAATTATTCATTTACTTTACTCTTTGGTGTTTTAAAATCTATAATCTACCTTTCTATCCAAAGGTACCTCAGGTGACTTACAAAACTATTCCTGTGGTTCTCATTCTGGTGGGACATGACTCACCAGCCTGAGAACAAGTGCCCCAGACACTTTAAGGAGCAGGAAAGGAGGGGAAGGCAGAGACATGATCCACAGAATTGCATCACTGCTGGATTTGCAGGGGCTTTTCTCAAACTTAAAATTAGTTTGCTTTTTAAAAATGCAATTGCATTTTTGCAATTGTGACTCAGAAGTGGGTCATGATTGCATTCATGTTTTTAAAAATTATTCTGAAGTGTGGAAAGCCTTGTAGAGGGCTCCTTGGGGCTCCCTGCATCCCCAGGAGGTTGCTGCGGTCAGGGGTCAGTTTGAAAAAGCCCCTGAGTAGCTGCCTCCCCCCACCCCCACCAAGACTTACTTGTGGTCTTAAATTCCCTGTGAGTTTGAGAACTATCTATTCTGTAAAATCAAATTAAGTGTCTCCGTCTAACACAATGCAAGGGGATTCATCATCAAACAGGAGAAGAATGGAGGAGTTGTGTATTTCTTTGAGCTGAAAGCCTGATTTAGGAGCTGTTTTCAAACAAGAAAGTAAAAGGAAAATTCACAAAATTTCAATAGATCCTCATGAGCTTTTCAGTGAACCCCACCCTCATTCTACCATCAAATCATAGATCACACTGGGGTCCACATTAAATGCATCAATCTGGTTACCCAGCACCATTACATCTTGCCCATATATTTTGTTGCCCCAAGTGAGTTGAGACTGTTTTGTTGTTTATGTTCTGATTGAAATGGTTCAGTTTAAATCATAATTTTACATCTGGGTTTCACTGTTCTTAAGAGCATAAGGTGAGCCATGCTAGTTCATTTCAAATGTCAATTTAGGTCTGTCTCCCACTGTAACCATCCAGATGCCCAGGCCACTGGCGTACCTGGGGGAGGCAGATGGGGCAAATGCCCTGTGTGCCAACCCTCCAGGGGCGCCGCCTCAATCCTCCCACCCGCTGCCCACCTGCCCCCCGCCCGCCCGCCCGCCCGCTTTTTCCTTTAAAGGGAGAGAATCCGGCAGCTCCGCTGGCTTCTGTCCCTTTAAGAAAGCCTCCTCCCAATGGAGGAGGGGCATCCAGGAGTGCTCCTGGAGAGGCAGCAAGAAGCTGCCTCTCTGGCAGCAACTCAGTGCCAGACTGGGCTGCCCCCCCACCTCCTCCTTTATAGGAGGAGAGGGCAGGGGCGCCCTAGAGAGTCAGCACAACTCCTGTTGTGCTGACGCTCTGGCCCAGGCACCTTCCCCTCTAGCTGTATCTGGAGGCCTCCAGAGATAGCGAGAGGGTGGCCTAGAGCATCAGCACTGACACTCTGGCCTGGGCGCCTCGCCTTCTCACTGCCTCCGGAGGCCTCCAGAGACAGCAAGAGCACATCCTAGATCGTCAGCGCAACTCCTGTCGTGCTGACGCTCTGGGCTTCCCCACCCCCAATGGAGGCTTCCACGCCACTTGTAAGCAGTGTGGAAGTCTCTTTTGGAGTGGTCTGAGGCTGCTGGAAGCAGCGCCCCAGACAGGCGGGCTTGCAGCAGCCCCAAAACACTCCAACAGAGAACTTCATGCTGCTTGACTCCATCGGGACCTGGACTGCCTCCTTGGTTCCCCCTTTTTTCCAAAGGGGGAACAGAGAAGGTAGCTGCAATGACATCACCGCAATTACTTCTGGGTCATGGGTGGGGGCGGAGATGGGGGGTTGCCCAGGTCACAGGTGGGGGGCAAGGGCTGTGGGGGGGTGGAAAAGTGGGGGTTGCCCAGGGCGCCAGGACCCCCATGTATGCCACTGGCCTAGGCCCTAAAGGAAGTTCATGACCAGGATATGAAGGCAACACCTGTCCCTCAGAATTGTTCCTCTAACAACTAGTATTCAGTGGTTTACTACCTCTGAATTTTAAGGTTCCATATCAGGAGTAGTCCTAAGTGAACTGCCTCCTCAAACCTTCATTCCACCCCATTCCCAAATTCCACCATCTGCTCCCAAATTCTGCTACTCATCCCCCTACTCCCACTCCCTACTCCCATTATCACGCATCACGCACATGTGCACACAGCATGCACAACCCCAATGTGCATCATTTAGTTGCCCTTGTTTGTACCTAAATATTGGTGTTGTGAAAGTGCAGGAGGGAAAAAGTCCCACATGCATTTGGTTCTTACTACAGAGTTCCAAGAGGAGATGCAGTTTCCATAATTTTAAAAATCTAAATTGCCTGTGATGGCTGCTGATAAACAAAATGTTCTTTTTTAAAGTGAACAAATCAAACATAACACAAATATGTACAAGACAGGATTCCTCAGTTCGAATCATAGAATTGGAAGTAACCCAGAAGGTCACCCAGTTCAATCCCTAGTTTGGACTGGCCTTTCCAGTGCAAAACTATGGTTCTGCCCCCTCTTTGCTGCTGTGGCCAAATAGTCGCTGCATACCTCCAGTAGACAAGCAGCATTCCTGTTGCACCTGGAATGCCTCCACCTGATCAGCAATGAAGGCTGCCTGCCTCCCTGTTTCAAAGCAGGAGACACAGCAGTGGAGCATGACCAGGGTACTCCAGGGACTGTAACCAGGAAGCAGTAAAGCCTTCTCATGTCTCTGTCATTTTAGGAGAAGGAAGAGATTAGTTGATAATCTAGTTGTGAGATCAGAGATTAGTTGTGTCCCTATCCCAAGTTTGGTTTTCAGGCAATATTGGATTGGCTGTCACACCATTTTAAACTAATGGAGAAGAGAAAGCCCCTTCCCTGGTGCTCTCTAGCAAGCAACAGTCACACACAGGCTCCCCCCTTCCCTTCCTGATGCCAATATTTACAAAGGCAAAGAAAAATGGCTTTCTCCAAGTCACTCTCTGCCCTCTCACCTCAGGAACAAGCAGCCTGGGTTTTTGTTGGTGCTGGGGGGACACCAACATTTACAACTGGGTGTCGCTGTCAACACAGTCACTTTATATTTGAAGAGCTGCTTATCTTGTAGCTGGATGAAGGAGCTAAGTCCCTGAGTGCCCAGCTGAGAGCTCCACCCGAAACCTAAATACCACCTGGTCCTTCCTGGTTTGCAAAATAATTTGTGGGGCAGAGCAAAAAGCTAGCAAATGCGGCTATGTGACGCAGTATCTTATCTCTTCATGTATACAATAATGCTGCAGTGGCTACAATCCTATACACACTTTCCTGGGAGTAAGCCCCATTGAACACAATGGGACTTACTTCTGAGTAGACATGCCTGGGATTATTTTGTGACCTCTGTGACTGGTTGATTGTTGATTTTCAGCTTTGTATTCCCGGAACTAGTAGAGAAAGCCTTCATTTCCCCTATGCTATTGTTTCTAAAGCAGGCATTTCCTTAAGCAGAAACGTTCTTAAATAATTAGACTTAGAAGCCAATAACACATTAAATGTATGCATTTCGCTGGATGCAATTTTATTTCTGTGTAAAAATGCACAGAATTAGACTGTAAAACCAGCTTGTTAGTGCAGCATGTAATCCATTTACAGCATAATTCTATACATTATTATTATTATTATTATTATTATTATTATTATTATTATTATTATTATTATTATTATTCAATAATACCATTCAATTATTTTTTTCAGTCATAATGCATAACAATCTGTACATGATTATAGTATAATTACTTGGGTGGAGCCTGAGGGGAACCTGCCCTGGGTGCTATGCCAGGGGGGCACATTACCCCTCAGGCTCCACCCTAGTTATGGAGGTGCTGGCAGCTTCATGCACCCCGTTCCTTCTCCTTCAAAGGGGTGCCTCCACAAGAGAAGGAACAGGGCACAAAGCAGCCACAGTGAGCACCTGTGCTCAGCACACAGCCTCCCTCCACAACTGTTTTGAATGAACAAGAGTGTGCATCCTGGCTGCATCACAGAAGTGGCTAGGGGAAGGGAGGCTATACACCAGGCTCCAGGTAGAGAAAGGAAGAGGGGGAAGGGGGACAAGAGCATGCCTTTCTTTCTCTATCAATGGGAGGCACTCATTCACTCCTATCCCAGCTTACCCAACCATTCTCCACCTCACTCACTTACTTGCCCTCCCCCTTGGACACCCATTCACCCTTTTGCACTGGGGATGGGCTCATGCATGTGTGCACAGGGACACGCATGGGGGGCGGGGTTCAGGCAGTAGGGAAGGCAGTGTGATACCCCAGGAAGCCTGTTCATGTACCCAAAGCAATTACAACTTTGCAACAAGTTTACAGTTTAGTGCTGTGTCAATAAAAAGTTACAGCATTTTATAACACTTGATTCAAAACACACATAGAAATAGTACTTTACTACTAGACTTTACCACCAAGACAGCAGACACATCTGCGTCAGCCAGCTCCTATCACATGCTTTGTTCACACAAGGCATACTTTGTTTTCTGACTGCTGTCCATGTTGCATTGTGTGCTGCTCGAAAAGATCCCCTAAGGGGCAGATTTTCAGGAGCCAAGAGGTGCTGTGGTGGGAGGGGAAGAGGCTGGGAAGCTCTTGTTCAGGCATGAATTCTTTAATTTTTGACTTAAAATGTTCGATGCAGTGGCAAAAGATGCCAGTTAGAGGTTTTTGGGGGAGGGGAGAGGTTTCACCCAAATGAATGAATAAATGTTAGTTAATCAAATTTGATTGATGAGATTTACTGAATTGTAATTCAGGCATGCTTTCCTGTGTAAGAGTGAAGAAAAAATGTCTCTTCTAAGGAGCACCTGCCATTTGCAATTTTTATTATTACTGTACTTATTTAAAATTTTTGTTTAGAAATATGTTGGCCAGGATTATTGGGGATGCCTGTCCAATCCTATTAACTGTCCAATCCTATTCTTTCCCACTCCCCAACTGGTTCAGTCACATCAAAAACAGATGCACTGTATCTGGGGGGGGGGGGAGGGTGGATCGAGCCTCCTAGCCTGGGCTAGCCCTGGAGTTTCTTGCCAATTTCACGAGTGCTGTGCACATTTTAGGAAGCATGGCCACGCTGCCGATCAAAGCTGTTTGAGTGTGTTTGTAACTGATTAGCTGCACCTTTGTTTTGTGTCTGATTTAAATATCATATGAGGGCAGGGTCATTTTCTGGGCTTATTTGCTTAGGAGAGATCTGTGTTTATGTCAAATGCAAAACTAGAAACACAGGGAACTATGCCTCAGAAAAGAAGGTTGTGTTTTGTGATAGGCTTGCAGGATTAGATGCATTGATTTTAGTCCCTGAAAATATCCTGTCCATTCTGAGCATTACGGATTTCATATTATAATGATAACAAATGGTATACCTAACTCTATGGACCCAAACACCTTTACCTTGTAAGTAAATTTAATTTATTTCAGTGTTGTTTCCAAATAAATGTGCTCAGGATTATGATTTATGGGTAACTTCTTACACTGCATTTTAAAGAGACAGAACACTAGGATGCAGTTGTCTCTGAGAGAATGCTTTTGATCAGATATTTTCATAATGCTACTTAAGACAGAACTGTATGTGTGGGAGATGTGCCAAGACTGTAAAATATTCACGACCCTGTGACAACTTAGGGCCCAATCCTATCCAATTTTCCAGTGCCAGTGCAGCTATGCCAGTGGGGCATGCACTTCATCCTGTGGTGGGGAGGCAGACACAGAGGCCTCCTCAAGATATGAGAACATTTGTTCCCTTACTTTGGGATTGCACTGCAGCTGCACTTGTGCTGGAAAGTTGGATAGGATTGAGCCCTAAGGCTGCAATCCTAATCTCACTTTCCAGGGAGTAGGACCAATTGAAAACAATAGAACTTACTTCCTAAGTAAGTAGACTTGCTTAGGATCGTGCCCTAACAAAGTAATGTGGCACAAGTTTTTGTAAGCTAAAGTTATTTCATCTACCATTTTTACATTGCCATCTTCTATAATACAGTAATAATAATAAATTTAATTAATTAATTAGATCGGGGGGGTGTGTGTGCCAAAATGTTAGTTTGCCCCGGGTGACATATGGGCTAGGTACACCACTGCAGAAGACACCTGTTTTAGTGAAGAAATCAATTTGTGTATCTAGTTAATAAAGAAAATCTATTAATCTAATAAAACTCTACAGTTTCTCAGAATTTTGAAGTGTGATCAAATAATGAGGGCAATCTTTTTTTTATTCCCTCTCATATCGTTCTTCAAACTGAACTCAGCAATAATGACCATGAGAAACTGCCACAAAAAGCAATGGGTTGTATCCAATGGTTTCTGTCGCCTGGCAGAAAGACTCTTTCCTTCAAAGGGAGTGTTTGGCTACAACCCAACTGGGAAGGCCCAAAGTGATCTGCCACCCACCACCATCCCAACCCACCATCACATATGCCTGAAACCCCATGCAGAAGGCAGAAATCCAGCCCCCTCCTTCCTTATGTTGCTCCTTCCTATGTGATTCATTTCAACCAAGCAGGAGCTGCGATGTTGTCTTTCACTTCCTGCTTTGTTGAAAGGGACTGTGAGAGGAAGGGACAAGGTTAGGGGGGCAGGGAAGTGGGCAGAAGTGGCTCTCTCTGGAGAGAGGCAGTGGCAGACTTGGGATGAAGGGCATCCCAAGTCTGTTTGCTCCTCCCCACCACCGCCATTTAACATGAGCTGCATCCTCTGCTTCATGGATGGGCTAGCGTTGCAGCCCTGTGTGCCCAGCATAGTAAGCGCCATTCTCAAGATTATTTGGGATATTAATAACCCCTGTTAACTGGGTAATAGGCACTTTTTCAAGTGGGTGCTCCTCTTTTTAGCAAGGGGAGAGGAACCGGCCCACCTCACCCCAGCAGTGTCTTTTCTAGTGGCTGTCTGCTGGTGTTCTTTTGCATATTTTTAGATTGTGAGCCCTTTTGGGACAGGGAGCTATTTAGTTATTTGATTTTTCTCTGTAAACTGCTTTGTGAACTTTTAGTTGAAAAGCAGTATATAAATACTGTTATTATTATTAATAATAATAATAATAATAATAATAATAATAATAATACCTTGAAACTGTTCACATTTCTTCTGTGTGATTCTAAGGATATACCTACACCACAGCCCTACAGAAGTGTTATACCAGTATTAGTGTCATGGTTCTCCACTGCATCCTGGGAATTGTAGCTTGATGCAGTGGTGTATCTGAGCGGAAGCAAGGTGGGCAAAAGTCCTGGGTGCCAGGCTTGGGGGGCTGCACTGTGCCGCCATCCACTCCCCCTGCAGCGCCCCCCTGTGGCACTCCATCAGCTGCTGATAGTATTGATGTGCCAATCTGAGGGCTGCCTCCTGAGGGCTACCCCCCAGAGGTGTTCTGAGGGCTAGGAAAGCCACACTTCACCTCCTCAGCCCTCAGAAGGTCTTCTAGGGCCTAATAGAGGCTAAAAGTCATCACTTCCAATTTTTGGCTGAAAACCAAAGGTGACTATTTTTGACCTCCAGAAGGCCTTAGAAAGACTTCTGAAGATTGGGAAGAACATACGTGGGCGAGGCAGCGGGGGGTGGGGTGGGGGGTGGCACCCTTTGAGGTGTGCCCCTGGGCTGCACAGTGGTGAGGAACACCACTGTTTGGTGAGGGTGCTGTTAGAGACTCCATCACACCCCTCACTAAACTACATTTTCTGGAGATCCATGGATTAAGAATTTGAATACCAGTTCAACAGTTTAACAGTAAGCAGCAGTAAGTATGTGAACTCAGAGCTCAGTCCCACTGAGCTCAGTTAGGTCTGCTACCTAGTAAGAAGGGTCTAGGATTGCATTATAAGTTTGCAATCATATACACTGATTTGGGAGTATGTCCCATTAAACTCAATTGGCCTTAGTTCTGGGTAAACCATGTGGAAGATTTCACTGTTAGTTTGTGATCGATATATGTTCCTTTTGTGTATGCCAATCATAACTTGCTTGATCCATGCTTCAGTTTAACACTTTGGGTTTCCTGTATCAAACTGTTTGGATAGATGAGACTTTGCCATGCATAAATTATAGGCAAATGAATATCTGCCAGGGCAAGAAAAAAGCAGACCAGAAAAATGAAACCGCAAGTAACTGGAATGTGATGGAAAGATTGAGCAATATGTGAAGGTAAACACAAAGATAAAGAGCTGATCTAATCTCTAATCAGTACAAAGGTTGCTTGAAAATAGTTAAAGAAATTCCCAAACTGAAAGACTTTCAGTTAAAGACTTCAGGGAGGCAAGCCAGCTTGCCTTTAACTTGAAAATAGTTAAAGAAATTCCCAAACTGAAAGACTTTCAGTTAAAGACTTCAGGAAGGCAAGCCAGCACTGTCAATTTATATAAATCACTTTGCCTGAGCTTAAGGCCCAATCCTGACTAATGCGTACAGTATAGCAGAACACATGTTCTGCGGGTGCATGCTGTCACAAACATGCCATAAAGCTTGGAGCTTTCCTGCATTTGCCAGTGGAGCAAAGGATGACCACAGGAGTGGGTAAGTCCAGCACAGGGGCCAGGGAATGGCAGCAACAGGGGTGGGTGGTGGGTGGATTGCACTGCATTGCTGTGCAGGAATTTAGTTAGGATTGGGCTGATAGCAAGAGGTGCCTTTGGGAGAAATTTAAGGACAGGTTCACAGATACAGTCAGTTCTCTTTATATGCAAAATCTCTATCAGTCTTTTTGAAAACACAGAATTTGGGCAGCAGCTGAGGCCACTGCTGAGGGTATGGAAGTGGTTTTGCGTGCAGCAACTGTGGACACAAATTAAAGAGCATGACAGGGGAGCAAGGAGGGGTGAGGAGGAAAGGCCACCCAGCCACACTCTCCTGACTGTAAGCCTTTGGAATACTGAGTATGTGTTTTGAAATGTTTGAACTCTGCCCTGTAACCAGGAGGCTGCAAACTTGTATGTTAGTTTTCTAAAACTGAAAGCAAAAGACATCTTTAGTCTCCACGTGATTTTTTTTTTAATTCACAAGAGAGATCCCAGACTCCCTTGGGTACACATTGAACATACAGAGACTGCTACTTTGTACACAAAGTACGTATTTTGTGTGAATTGATCCTGATTCTCAAGATTCTGCATTTGCCATCACATTTTTTTAACTAGATCTCTGTGCCTCAGTGCAATTGTGGCATCTCTAGATTTCATTTTAAGATCCCTAGTTTTGTATCTCTTTATACATCATGTCTATCACCTTGGCATCATATACTCTGAAAGATAGTTTTAGGAGGAGAAAATGTTACGTGTTGTTAGCTACTTATCAAAATCTGTTAGAAGGTAAGTACAATAGGATGTGAGTGTATTGTCTGTAAAAAGGGGGAAGTGCTCCCTCTTTTGGTAGGAAAGGAAATACTAGAACTGTTTCACAAATTCTGTGTACAGTACAGGCTTTCTGTTGCAAAATGAACACCGTTCCACATTTCAAAGATGTGTGTCGTTCCTGAAATTCAAGAATTATGAATGATTGTTATTCATTTGTATAGCAGGGAATACTGCAGTGAAACTTGAGTCATCTTGAGTCCCCGCAATTCAACTTGTACAAAAATTTTAATGGGCATCCTTTGCTGACTCTTCCCCCATCTCCACCCCGGAATTCCCAAGTTATTTTGATTCAAGTCAGTGTCTTTTGGGCCAGGCATGCCACGGCATAGACCAAAAGGGACTGGGAGATGCCCAGTCTTGACAAGGTTGGACAGGGTGGACCAGACAGTGAAAGGGGACAAAAACGGCAAGTGGGAGAAGGTTCGCATGGCAGCAGTTGGAAGACTTACATTTAAGACTACAACCTAATCCTTTGTAGATCTACTCAGAAATAGTCCCTTTGCCTGTCATTCAATGAGGCAACTTTTTTCTCACAAGTTACGATTGCCGGAGCCAAGAAGGACCACTTCCTGCCTCCCCACTTCCTTTTTCCCCTTCCCTGGGCTTTTCCAGTCAGTCCTAAGGCAAGAACCCCCTTGGGTTGCCCTCTCTCATCCGGAGGAAAAAAAAATGCCACCCATCCCTTGTCCAGTGATCATTATGGTCTGAATTATGGCCACAATGTGTTTCACGCACCGATAAAAGTAAGCAAGTACACCCAGACACAGGCTTGAGTCTGCACATGTGGTGACTTATTTCCAAGTCAATGGCTCAAACTTGAGTTAGTGCCCAAGTCAGTGACACACCTGACTTGAATGTACACAAGTTAGCAAAAACACATGTTTTTGCGACTCAGGCTTAAGTCAGGCTTAAGTCACTCAAGTCACAGGCTCAAGGTTCAAGCTTAGGTTCCCATCGCTGGTGTATAGCCAGTCACTTATACAAACCATTTTCAGGTAACAATGGCATTTATCTCTTCAAAAACTCTCTTCAGCAAATCACCAATTGTTTTCAACATGTAGATGAAGAAACTAAGCTAGCGAACTGGATGATTTGGGAGACAGGCCACTATCTCTGTGGCAGTTGATGCTTGGTAGAAAGTAATTTGCAATATGTATATCAGATGGCTGCTCAATTCATATTAAACCTCAAACTCACTTTGCAAGTTTTAATCGCTTGGCTTAGGTTTTGCTCCAGGTCAGTGTTCTTCAACCTATGGATCAGGACCAGTGGGGTTGCAAAGTCTCATTTGAGGGAGGTTGCTGCAACCTTTCAAAGCCTGTGCAATAGAGGGCTTGGATCCAATCCAGTAATGTCACTGCCTTATCAAAACTGAATTCTTGATCTAATCCTGCACAGCCTCTTCTTGCTGTCTTGCCGTGCAGCTCTTAAGGCCAGACCTGCTCATGCTGCATTAGGTTATTATGAAGTCTCAAGAGATAGTGGAAATGGGATAGTGAAGATGCGGTCCCAGATCGGGTCCCAGGGGTGGGATTGGCGGTGCATCCCCGGTCTCACACTTTATTTCTTTATTTTTGGGGGGGCCGTAGCATGAAAAAGGTCAAAGATCACTGCTCTGTGTTTTGATTGGTGTTTGACAAGATAGCCTTATTTTCTACCATCATCATTTTGGTAAGCCAGATTATGGCTAGATATATTCATGGAACGTAATGTTGTTAGAAATTGGGCTGAACTACTTCAGATTATGGACAGGAATCTTTTTGAATTCCTTATGTTAACAAAAATATAAAAAACCCAAAAACAAATAAATAAACCTCCCAGCAAATCTAAGAAAGCAGGGAGAGAGACATCTTCTGGAAGGGAGTTTTTCACATGGCGAAGTATTCAAAAACAATATTTGCATTCAGCAGTCTGAAGTTGTATGTCCCACTATATCTTCTCAGTGCTACCATCTCATTTTGTTATAGATGTGTAAACAGATATATGCTAAACTGTGGAGGACAGCATGTTTCTGTGAGGAAGATGAGCAATTCCATGTAGAATTATTGACCCATCACTGAGGTCAATAAAGAGAACCTCTTTCCCTACAAGTGTGTTGAGGATGTCCACCTCTAACTTTTCAAGTTTGAGTAGCCTTTATGAAGTGTTCCTCACACAAGAAGCAGAGGAAATCCTTTCATTGAGATCAGTGGTGTAGTTAGTGAGGGGCGAGGGAGGTCAGCCCCGGGTGCCACCCTCAGGCGGGGGTGACATCACTAGTGACCAAAATCACTAAAATTGAGGTTTGTAGGAATAATACCATCATGTTATATACAATTCAATCTGGAATTTACAACAGAATGCAATTAAAAACCCCAGGGTGAAATATTCCATTCTATCAAATGGTATGGCCAAAAAACCAGAAAACAAAAATGCAACTGTCTTATGTAACAAAAGGTACATTTCCTTAACTCAAAATGAACCGATGAGACCGATTGATCAAAGAGCAAATGAGATGTTATCATGACCCAGTATGGAACCAATATGGTGTTAGTGAGGCGACAACCTCCGGGGCAAAGACTACTAGTGACCGAAATCGTGGGGTTTGGGAATAATGCCATCATGTTAATGCAGAATGTAATGAAACAAACCACATTGAAATATCTGTGTTTTATCAAAAGCTATAGGCAAATAACCAGAAAAAGAAAAACACAACTATTGTATGCCAAAACGTTTTGGATTTCTTTGACTTAAAACTGACCAATGAGTCTGTGTTCTGAGAGCTAATGAGGTGCTATTATGACACAGTAGGGAACCAATAAGATGTTATGAGTTGGCTTCCTTCTTTGTGTATCGGCAGTAATAATTGAACTCCTATTCAGTTGTGTGTCATCAAGTTGGCCGCTGGTATTTTGTTGGTTAGTGATTGGTTGGGTAACCTGTACTGCTCTATAGTTAAATAAAGTTAATGGGGTTGACATTATGAGTTACCAGATTAGGTGACACCAACCCTAGTGATGCCACTGGTGGGAAGGTTGGGTATTCTTGGTCATTGGCTTAGATGATTTTTAAAGTGGGTTCTAAACATTCATGGTGGACTATTAACCATGGTTATTAACCATGATGGCTACACTGAAAATCCAGATGCAGGGGCAGTATGTCACTGAGTACTATGTGCAGGGGAGCAATAGCAGAGGAGGGCACAGACATTCATCCATTGCTTGTGGGGAAATATTCACTGCATTTATTTTCTGGCCATTATTGTTATTCATTTCATGTCATGATTATTACTATCTCTCAGCCCCACCTACCTCACAGGGTTGTTGTGAGGACAAAAGAAGGGGAGGAGCCATGCACACCACCCTGAGTTCCTTAGAGGAAGAGTACTATAAAAATGTGAGAAATATCAATCAAATAAATAAATATTGTCCTATGGGGGTGACAAAAATTTATGGGTCGCAGGAATCAAATGACATAGTTATGCCACTGACTGACATACATCTGCAGTTCCACTCATGCTTTCAACTGGCTGGACCCCACTATTAGAAAGTTTTTTTCCCAGAATTCCTTCTTCTTTTGTTGGTTGTATTTGGTTTTTTGTTAAGGTGAACTCACTGCAGAAGTGAAGGAATCTTTTGTGGATGGTCTTGTTCACAAATATCCCCATTTCTCCACAGGTGAACACTGCCATGATTACTTGCTCAAGTGTGTGACTTAGGTTTCTAAGACCTCTTCAGTCAGGGATCCTGGAGCAGTTTATGGTGCAGCAGCAATTCTTCAACATTTACCTGATGAAATCACTCCAGCTCTTAGATCTGTGCCTCATACTACTGTCCCCTACTTCAAGTGGTCCTGTCATTTCAAGTGGTAAGCTTTCCTATTTCTAAAGATGACCATCTGTGGCATTTTAAGTTCCCTTGCAAGTATGAGAGCAAGGACTGCCATTAAGCAATGAGTGTAAGATGTCCATGATGTCTCTCATTATAACGGCATTAGTAATTGGGAATTTTGGCTGAGTCAGATTGAAACTCATGGAACTCTGACAATTTACTCATACATAAGACCTTTATTGGCATAGATAAAGGAAATACACTACAACAGACATCCAGAACAAACAAACAAAAACAATAAAATAAAACAGTCATCCAATACCCCCTCCTCCATTCACCATAATATAGCAGAAGACCCGGAATTCCGTCCTGCCAGTACCCCAGAAGCAAAGTTAGCAACCTTGTCAAGAGAATCAGTTTCCACTATAGAAAGAAGAGATTGTAACTTAATCAAATCCTCCCAACCCTGTATTTTATTCAGCAGTGGAGCCAGATAGTTCTTACAACGGATAGAATTGCCATGAAGTGACAATTTACACATTGGGCCTGGAGAAGGTGTGATAACTACAAGGAGACAGGCACAAGCTGCAAGGACGCTCGTTTTCACAAAATGAGAGTTGAATTTTCTACAGTTCAGCACGTGGCCATACTGCAGACTGCATGTCATGGATGTTTACAAAACTGGTCATTTGCACATTTTGCACAGTTTACAAAACTGGTCATTTGCACTAGTTTACTACTTTGTACTCCCTGATAAAATTTCTCCCAGAGGCCCTATTCTGAAATTGTGTGTCTCTCAGGCCATTTCAAAATGGGACTGGTTGCATGTCTCTGGACAGGAACAGCTTCAGCTCAGGCATCCTCTAAGCATGCATCAGGAGAAAAAGGAAGAAGCAAAAAGGGAAGCTAGTAAGGTACTTCCCTTTCTTCCTAGTTAAATTCCAGCCTCCTCCCCTTTGGGACATGAATTGGTCAATTTCTCACCAGCCTGCAGAAAGCAGCATGTATGAAAAACCAGTCAGAGTTGGAAACAGAGTGAATTGTTTCCTGAACCAGAGAGGGGCCAGCCTATCTCTCCTGGGTGAAATGACTTTAGCACTTTACAGGAGAGTCCTAGGAAGACAGTAAAGCAATACAGATGTAACTACAACTGACCACTGATTGTCTCTTATAAACTGGGCACCTTTTAAAATGGATGCTCATGAGGTTGAGCTTGCTTATGGAAGTCATATTCACCAAATATTCAGTGCTCTCTCAGATTCTGCATGTAATTGCCATCTATAATTAAATTCATGTGTGTCCCAGTTGTGAGGATAGTACCATTTTTGTTTTGCACGTATCACTGCAGAGTGCTCCACAAGAATGTGAATGTATGAAGCTGCACCTTATATGTGTATTGACTTAGAACAGGGGTGGGCAAACTTTCAACTTTAGAGATCCTGGACCTTTAACAACTGTGTAGGCGTGAGAGTTTCAGCAGGTGCAGCTTGTCATCCCTGAGATAAGCTGCACCTGCTGAAATTCCCTCTTCTGTACAATTGTTAAAGGTCTAGAATCCCTAAAGTTGAAAGTTTGCCCACCCCTGACTTAGAACATTGATCTATCTAACAATGGCCAGAGCCATCAAGTCAAAATGAGAATTTCAGGGTCAGCAAAGGGCACCCTCTAAGACTTGTGCCCAAGTTGAGTTGCAGGGGGAAGAGACTTGGGACTCAACTCGACTCTTGGTTCAGTGCCAAGTTCCCATCCCTGCAAAAAATCAGTTCTTCAGTTTCAAAGCTGGAATGAGATGCTAAGAATTGAAGAGTCCCACTGTGAGGACCCTTCCTATCTTGTTCCTGTCTTGTGCTGTACCTGCCTGGTTGACTGCATCTCCTGGGCATGCATCTCCTGGGCATGCTACCAGCCCCTGCACATTCAATGGGTCCTGACCAACAGGGCAGTTGAGTGACCCTGGGGAGGGTGCTGGATCCTGATAAGTCTAAGGCCAGATGCATTTTAATCCCCAATAAATATTTTCCTTTGATTTGGAAAAAACCAACTTGGCTTTATCCCACAGAGCAATTAGCTTCCCATCTCTGAAGCCTAGTTCAGTCTTGCATGCAATCCCGAGAAGGCTTGAATGTGTGTGAACATGTAAGGATACATGGATTGACCTGATACACCAGGGTTTATGTTCTTATATGACTACATGGAATCTCTGGATTTTAGACATAGTCTATTTCTGAATGCCGGATGCAGTGGAGTGGCAATAGCATTTAGGTATCTTGTTTTCATGTGAGCTCCCAGGGGCATCTAGTGGACCACTGTAAGATACAAGAAACTGAATGGACCCTTGGCCTAATTCAGCAAGGCTCTTATGAGAGAAAGAGATCAGGTAAAATGCTCCCCTCCACAGATCACTCAGTGTGTGGGCTGTTGGGTGGCAGACAGATCTCCCACTGAGAGAAAGGATGAAAATGCCACCAGAAATGTAGGGTCTGGAAAACCTATCTCATAGGTATAGCCAAAGCATGACTATATGTGTGACTTTAGTATGTCTTCAGGGTGGAGAGAAGCTCCAGATTTTTTAGAGTGGAACATGGTCCTTCTCTACTCTAGAGATTGCCACAGAGCCATAGCCATTCCTTGTCAACATGTACAACTGTCTTTGCTGCCTTGGGGACCCAAAGGCAGGGCATAAATGCATGGAAATAGAAATAAATATTTGATTTTGCCATGTCTGTCTTCATAACAACATTTTTTTTTATTCTTGGAAGACCTTAATGCATTGCTATGTTTATTGTTTTCTTTCAGAATTTGCAAATTTGACATGTAATAGTTATCTTGCAAAACTTGGAGAAAATGTGACCATTACATGCAAGAGCACCAAAGAGATTACAAGTGTAAAAGTGTCATTCTGCTCTCATCATAATGACAGCTGTTCTGATAAAAGTAGCATCGACCTATATGCTGTTGATAATGGAAGAATTTCACTGAAGAAGAACGTTAACTCTGTTCACCTAAATATCCACAATATACAAATATCTGACCATAGACAATATAATATTTGTGTCAAGACTAACAATGGCCATCGCTGTCAACATTCATTTTTAAAGGTTAATGGTAAGTTTGGGCCAATGAGCATCAAGAAGATACTAAGTGTGATTGAACCAAAGTCAATGGGTTGCATCCTAAGTGCAGGGCTGGCAATTTAGGGCAATTTAACCAATTTGACTAAATTGGGCCTCATGCATGGAGGGGCCCCGCACTGGGGCAGTGAGCAAAGTAACTGCATCTGCAGCCACTACCTCGCTCTGTAGCTGACGATCCACCATGGAATCTTCCATGCCAAGGTGTTGTGAGGAGAGCACAGTAAGGGGAGCATTGCCACTGGATGGTCCCCCCTCCCCCTTCCCCCAGGTCCTTCCTGACTCAGTTGGTGGTGATGCCACGCCCAGTGCCTTGCTGCTGTCACTCATCCTAGTGAATGGAGAGGGGCTGTGGAGAAGGGTTCCACAAAAATTTTTTGCATTGGTTCCTACAGCTCCTAAGGCCAGTGCTGCCTAAGTGGTTTGTAGTGTGAATAGAAGGAATTTCACTTATGCAAGAGGAAGGGCTGATTTTCACCAATCTTCCTTCGGCAATCCCACAAAAATCTGCTCTTGAGAGTAGACTTCCAGAACCAGTGTTCAGAGGACTGCAGCAGGAAGGAGAAACTGGGAAACATGGAAGTGAGTCCTCCCCCTTGGATGAATGAAATTTCTTCCACTCATTCCAGAAGCAGCTGGAATATGGCCCAATGGGGAGGGTAGGACTATAACCATTTCAAAGGGCCTAATGAGTTAGAATGCATGGCAAAATGAAAGTAACGAAAAGCATACTGGAATGTAAGGTTCATACAAAGAGTACATTTCAGCCCATTTCAAAGTCACTCTGAATGTCCATTAGGGAGATAAAATGGGGTATAAATTTGTAAATTAAAAAATTTCATACACTATTGCAACGATGAACATTTTTTCTGATTGCATGGAGATGGGAATAGTCTAGCAATCCCTGCCCCTGGTGCTGCTCCATAGCTCTGCTCCCCCACCTCTTCCCTGTGTGTGTCTGCACTTGGTATATTCAGGAAAAGATCCTTCTTGTGATTTAGAACACTGAGACCCAGCATCTCTCTCTGGATATAGTATGTTCCTCTGTAGTCAAACACTGTACCCTGGGAGAGCAAGGAGAGCATGAACAAACACCTGGTATTTCCAGTTAAAAATTATCTCAGACAGCACACCTGGGAAGACCTCTGCCTTAGTCATTGGGAAACTGCAGCTCAGCACTGTAAGTAAACTGAGTGAGCTGGACCAAAGTGCTGATTGCCTAAAGCAGACATGAGTTCTGTAAATGTGCAAATAAGAGCAGCTTGAAAATGAATTTAGGATGGGTAGAAAGTACCTAAAGTACTGAAACCAAACAGGTCTCGCCAGGCCATTAGCTAAATAACTGCTTGCAAAATCAAGGGATATAGCTCTTGGAGGAAGGGTGGGATACAAATAGGAAAAAATTCTGTCTGAACATAGTGGCCTTTAGGTAAGCAGAATTAGAGCCCAGTCCTATCCCTAGCTGGTGCCCCATGGTATAGCAGCGCTGAAATAGTCACCACTGTATCTTGCAGGATCAAAGAAGCAGCCATAGGTTTCCTAGGGGTAAGGGAACATCGATTTCCATGCAAAGGGTACATCTCAGTCCATTTCATATACTATTGTAACAACTTTTTATGATGGGAGTATGCTGGCAATTCCCTTCAAGGGAACATTGATTCCCTTACCTTGTGTAAAACCCCAGCAGCCCCTATGGGTCTACTCAGTGCTGTGCCAGCTATGTAACTGGCACAGAACTGAAGAGACCTGTGTTGGGTTCCAAGGCTCAGGAGGGGGATAGGATTTGGTTGCATCCAAGGCTGTGTTACCGCCCCCTCCCAACCCTAAACTAGGCCTGACCTATCCTCACCCTGCCTAGTTGTGCTGCCTCCCCACCTTTCCCTGCCCAGGAATGTCTCTGTACCGCTTGGTGAGGAACTTACCCTTTGTGGGTGCTGCCGATCATCTGATCAGCGCAGTGACTCAGCACTGACTGGCGCTGGTCTCCCCACCAGTGCCACTCCCCTCCCAGCCGCCGCATCATGCCTTACGGCCAATTTACAATGGCCATTGCCAGAGCATTGCATGGGCCACCAGCACTGCCCTGGCATAGGATTGAGCTGCCCATCTTTTAAAATCTTAAAAACATCTTCTCTATTGTTCCACTATGTGGGTTCTAACGTCCAACTAGTAACCCTAAATTTCCTTTGTTTTTTTCAGCCCCATATACTATAGATGAGGTGAGATGGCAGAATGATACTACCATTGTTTGCAAAGCATCTGGAGGCTTTCCAAAAACTCAACTCTATTGGTTTGATAAGAATGGACTCAACCTGACTCACAGTTCAAAACTTGAGGCTACAGAAGCTGAGGATGGCTCATTCTTTCTCTCTAGCACTCTCCAGGTGGAATCACCTGTCGATGAAATATATTGCTGTAGTTTCAACAATACAACATGTTCTGGTACTTGTGAGTTCCATTTTTCTAGAACAGTCACCATCAGACTATGTCTACTTTACCATTTTCAAGAAGTTTCATGCATGTTCAACTGTCATGGTTTCCAATCTGTAGTCTTTCCAATCTGTAGTTTTCCAGAGTGAGAATAATTTTCCAACAAAGAATTCTTGTTACTAATAGACTACAGTTTCCAAGCAGTCCTGACATGGAGAGCTGGGAGGGACACAGGTGGGAAATGAATATTTTGGGCATATAGTGAAGATTTGGGGACTTTGTTTAGGACTTAGGACTCCCTTCTGTCATGTATTAATGGACGTGGCCTTGGTCAAGTCATTTCTCCTTCCCAAAAGTGTGGTAGGGAGTTGTTTGGCCATGTGCATTGGATTTGAAGCACCTCTACCTTTCTGAGAAACCAGATATTCCTGACCTTTATATGTTACAGACTGAAGAATGTGGATATTATTGTGGTGAATATAGCCCTGGTAGTACATTCACTTCAGTTGTTTTCTCTTCTGTACAGATTCTGCTTGGGCTGCCCAACAAATCACCACACCCAACAAGCTCGAATCTGAAGAACACACCACTAGGTCATTCATCCTAATAGGCATTGTTCCTGTATTGGTCATTGGTGTTGCATTTTTCTGTTTGTACAGAAGGAGGAAAGGTATGGTTTTAATAACCAGGAAGTATGTACTTCAGATTGATGTTTTCTTCCTCAGGAAAGATACTTATGGAGGTACTGGAGCAGAAAATTTGTGTCTTTTTACAATATTTGCATGCAGAATGTGGCCCTTGAGGCCATATCACCCCTTCAAATTACATCCACTGCAATAACCACAAGCCTAGTCATGCATTCTGAACCCTCCCCATATTTTGAGTGTGATTGGCGATGGTCTTTGGGTCATCCTTCTTAAGTTTGAAAAAGCTGGTAGGATTTCAGAGCATCCAAGCTTATTCAAGGGCCATTCTCTACCCCAATATCTCTTTGCTTCCAGTTCCACAAAGCTGGAAGAAAATAGCTACCATACACTCAACTTTACTGCCTTCATGGGATTAATGTGTGGACATTAGAGGGAGCTAGGTAGGTGTGTATGTGTATGTGCAAATGTGTATTTGCATTCACATTTGTGTCAAGGACCTTCAACAAACCTAATGTTCTATTTTAAAACAAAACAAAAGTACTTGAAAATATGTTTTTACAGTTTACAAGAATATTTTCTAAGCTTCAACAATGTATTGAAGCATAAAGAACAGGAATTGTTCAGAACAGGAACAATTAAAAAAGCATAAAGAACAGGAATTGGAGGCATGAATGCAAATATTATTTCCTAGTCTAGTTTGCCTTCAAAACTCCCACCTCATCCATCTGCAATAACTGAAGATTTCTTCAATGTTTTAATTGGTACATTTTGCTGTATCAGTTTGTTTTGTAATTCCTGTTTTAGGTGCCAATGATGTATACTGGCCAAGAATGATTATTCGCAAAGCTCCAAAGGTAAATTGTGTTATGAAGGCTACTAATGAAGTCAATGCAAGAATGCAGTTTTGAATGTGGCATCCTGCAGCCACATATTGTATTATGCACACTTACCTAGGAGTACCGTAAGTCCCAGTAGACTCCATGGAGTAGCAAACATGTCAGGAATCACACCTTTAGGTGGCAGGAACTTTTGGGGAGTTGGCCCTTCTGTAGGTATCCCCTATCTCTGGAGAGTGATCAGAAAGTGGTAGTGATGGCGGCGGCAGCAGCTGAAGCTTCTGCTAGCTGAGAATTTTAAAAAGTGCCTACGCCTTGCTGCCCCCTCCTGTCCCCCCACCCAAGGCACTAGGAAGTTTGGGATGCAGGAGAGACAGCAATAGAAGCAGTGATGTCTGGCTGCTCCAAGACACCTCTGCCACAGTTGCCTCCCCTTCTCCCAGCTCCAAGGTACCATGAAGACACCACCACTGGTGGCAATGGTACTACATTATGGTAGAGGTCACTCCAAGCTCTGAGAGAGAATATTTTCCCTGTCAGAGCTGCACTGCAACTAAAGGATTCCGCAGCCTCTCCAGGGAAATCACACTCTGTGCACCTTTTCCAGTCAGTACAGCCTGCCCCTGGGTAGGTCAGGTGCACAGACTGGAAGCTTTTTAACATGAGTGAATCAGAAAAATGATGGGTAGATCCAAATTAGTACTTCTGTGAACAGAAAAAGTTCAATATGTGCAAGGGGGACAAGGAGGGCTTTTACCTCTGCAACTCCCCAAAAATACAGGTTGAGTTTCAGTTTTCGCAAGCGTTCCATTCCCAGAACTCACATGGATGGCAAAAATTGCATTAAAGCAAATCCATTTAAAAAACATTGTCCCTTTGCCAGGTGATTTATAAACAGCCTTGCTTACCTTTGTGATGTAAGACAGAGGCATTAGGCAGACAATCCATCAATCAGTCTCTCTCCAGGCGCTTAGAAAGGTTTCACTCTGAGCCAGCGACCCATCCTTCACTCAGAGCGCTGCTCAGGGAAAGAATGCCAAGTGATCATGTTTCTTTCATGTGCTCAGGTGGAAGGGAGGTGCCTTGGAGTGAAGCTGTTCTAAGTACCTGGAGAGAGTATGATTGATGGATTGTCAGCCAGCTGCCCTCTCTCGCATTAATGAGGCTAAAACAACTTTTTCCTTTAATTTAAAGGGCTCTTCTCATTGCCTTGAGATAAAGCCGTGGGTGAAAAATCTGTGGATAATTAGGTTATACCTAAATGTCCATAACGGTTGACAGTTCTCAGGAGCAGTTTTCCAGGGAAACATAGGAGGTAGCAGAGGGAGGGGGTCATCTGCGGAAAACTTCCCGCCTTCTTTGTGTGAGCAAAAAATCTTCCATTTGCACAATTATTAGTTAGGATCCAAACCCACGTTTCCATAAGGTAATCTGAAAATTGGTCTAATTTTTAGTCTGTGTTCAGTGTTACTCATGCTGCCATTTTTATTTCTCTCTCTATTTGCTTTCTTTATTCCTTTGCAGAGAACAAATTCAACAAGAAGTTCATTATGACAGAATGCTTCCCGTTCAGAGGTCACTAACATCAATTCTTGGATGAAGATCTTAATACAAAAACTATAACATGACAACTCGAAAAAGCTGTGAAGGCAAATATTTTGTACAGTATTCCCTTCTGCTCTGCAAGCGCTTCACACCTCCATGTGTTTAAAGAAGGGGCATTTTTGTTCACGCTCTGGACAGGATTCATATGTCACAGTTTTCCTTAATTAGCAGGCCTTCATGAAGCCATTGTGGATGGTTTCATAAGCACAAGGCTCTAGCTTCATCTATTGGCTTTCAGGGCCACTTTAGCCAAATTGTTTCTGACTTCATTTCTTCATTTGGCAAACAGGATCAGTGGTGACCAATAGGTCTTCATAATGATGAAGAGTTTCCTTTGAAGTGAAAGCTTGTGACTGCTACCTGGAAAAAAAAATCTTTGAATTGAACTTCCTGGACCGGTGCAGAAGAAGATGGTGTCGTAGGGAACTATTTAGACAGATTTTTTTAAAAGTTAAGGATCAACATAATTCCCTAGTTCATGAAAAAGAGTGTTAGCAGAGGAGAGATAATCCTTTCTGCTCTAGTTTAGAACTGACACTGTCCGAGCCACAAACTGTCCCAGGCCATAAATAGGCCTAGCACTTGAGAGGCTATTCGCTTGTGCTCTCAGTCCCACTAAAGCTACAAACCTGTATGTGCTTCCTGAGTATCAGTCCATTGAATGGAGTGGGGCTTATATCTGAGTATGCATGCATAGGACTGGGCTGAGTTCAATAAGTTAACAAGAATGTTTTGGGTTGCCACCTGAAAGCAGCAGTGCTTGGGCAGTTCTGCTGAGGAAAGAGAGGTGGAACCAGGGACAGGCAAGTCCAGCGCAGCTTGACTCAAGTTGAGCCATGAGTCTCTATCCCCATGACTTGAGTCAAAAATGAGTCCTAACAGGTGGACTTTCCGAGTTGCCCAGAGGGTTTTCACAACTCGCAAAGACTTGAGTCATGAGTCTTTCCCTTTACAAAGCCAGCCGTGGCTCTGCAGGAAAAAAAACAAGGAAGCTGCTGCTGGGATGTGTTTGTGTGTGAAAGAGAGAGCTCTTTAAACACTCCCCTGATGTCCCCATCCCATCTGTAAACAAGGTGGGAGAGGGTGGGATGAACTGTGTGAAAGCAGAGACAGAAGCAGCAAGAGAGAGGAAGGTCACAGCTGGGAGGCTCATCAGTATGACCCAATTCTTTGCAGCTCTACTCAGAAGTAGTCCCATTTGCACTAGTCATTCAATGTGTGGTTATGGTGCACTGCACACGCTAGGGAGGAGAAGGTGACTTTGGTGCTGCTGGCCTAGGGCCAGTCTTGATAACTGTGATAACTTCTAGGGCTGTTGTATTGACTCAGCAGTGGCCACTGCTGTGCCACGGAAAAACAGTCCCCGTTCAGACTGCATCTTTCCATTCCGCCTGGGTGCCGTATGTAGTCCTCCATGACCAGGGGACAGGGATGCTCTGGGCAGTCATGTCTGCTGCCTGGCATCCCAGAAGGTCGCACAACAGGACGTCCGAACATGGAGGACTGTGCCACCCGGCAGAACAGAAAGGCCCTCTCACCAGGCAGACTGATACATTGGAACTCCAGATCCAGTCCCTGGGGCGGGGTTCGAGCAGCCCTGTATTGAATAAAGAAAGATAATACATATAAAACTTTTTGAAAATTCAGAACGTCCTATGAAGTAGTAGTAGTAGTAGTAGTAGTAGTAGTAGTAGTAGTAGTAGTAGTAGTAGTAGTATATAATTTGCTCAAGCAGCTTCCCACACTGAACCCATTATAAATAGTGCAGTTTTCCTATCCTGTTTCCAGTTCCAGACAGCAGGAATTCCAGCAGCAGGCAGAACCCTCTGGTTGCAGCGACCATAGATATAGTGTGGGTTGTTCCATTCTGAGCTGGTCTCCAGGGGGAGCTCATGTGCTTTGCACACTTCACTAGTTGAGCATTTGGCTTGCCTGCATCTCCTTGTCCAGAATTGTTTTCAGCTGGTCCAAGGAGGAGACTTAATCATTGTTTGCTTTTTTAACGGCATATGAAAATTCAGTACTAACGTGGTGTCTACAATAACAGCAGGGGGAAATTGGAAGAAATAGTTAATGAAAGAATCAAGGAGGTAGAGTTTTGCACCACCAACCACCCTATCCAAAACCGAATTAGGTGAAATGATGATGGCAGTCAGTTCACAAGTGAAAGCTCAACACCACTATTGTGCTGGAAGCTTTAAAGAAAAACCTGTTAAGCCAACACTCCAAAATCCTCAACAACAGGGAAAACAACTTTCTCAGGAACAAATGAGTGAGTGGTGATTGGTGGCAATACTGGAGAAAACGTCACATATGGGCACAGTCCTGGCTTGTTTTCTTGATGCAGCAACCACTAGATCCATTCCTGCAGGACTTTCTCATGTATTTTGTATCTATCCACTTGTAAATATCTCTGCTGTTTAAAGCATTTTTGTTTTTGTTCATTGCAGGAAAATAAAATGCATTCTTTAGATTCTTGGTATTGATTATAATCACATTTTAAGCTGTATCTCTGTAACAGTTATTGAAGTTTTATTGTTTATAAAAGCAAGTTGTCAGGACTACTGTTTGTTAGCAATGTTCTATAAAGGAACATCCACAAGAATAAAGGAGTGAACTAGACTATTCTTCTGGTCATCCCCCAGGGCCAGCCCACCAATGACACCAACTGAAAACTTGCATTGAACAGCAAGTTAAAGGGGGGGGGGAGTGACAAACTGATGAAGTGCTCCTACACTGAAGTGCTTCTAGTCTGTTGCTGATGGAGTCACTTCATCAGCACTCCATTCCTCTTCCCACTTGCTGAGAACAAACAGGAAGGGGATTGAGCCAGTTACAGCCAATTTCTTTCTCCAAGTCCCATGGAGGAAGACATAAAGAGCTGTCCCCACTGCCTCATCCTTTCTCAGCCACCTGGCAGCTTAGAAGAGCAATCAAGTGGGTAGAGACAGATGGGGGGGTAGCAATCTGGAGCCCACCCTTTATCTTACCTGGAGCTCCAGATCTCTCCCTCTGGCCTCCATTCCATGAGAGCTAGCATGCACCATTCTTCTTGACTATTCTAAACAGGACAGGCATGAAGTACTGAGCTGGTACTTGGGGTAAGGGGACTATTGGGAAAGGAGCTGGAGAAGGCAGGCTGACCAAAGGGAGTAGTGTCTAGTGCTCATGCACCTTTTCTCCTCTTTACTTTCCCTTTTCACAGGGCAGCAAAGGAATGGGTGGGAATAGATGGCTGGTAGGTCTATCCTGATACCCTCATCCCAGACCAGACAGAGGGGGGCCATCTCAGAAAAACCACCCCTCCCAGGAAGAACACAGAACCCTGTGGTTTTGGTTTAAAATCAAAACACAATAGTGCAGCTATTTGCTTTGCTTGTACAAAGTATTTACTAGTATTTCTTCCAATCACAACCATTTAAAGCTCTGTAATGGATCTCTTAAGCATAGTAACTAAAAGTAAACATGCCTTTTACTTTGATATTTCTTTATAAATTCTATCTTCTTTGAAAAGCTCAGTCTTGTGGTTATCGGCAGTCCATTTAATTAATTCATGCCCCATCTTTCTCCCCAGAGGGCACCCAAGGCGGCTAACAGCAATTAAAAACCATAAAACACAGTACATAAAAGATTATAAAATACAGATAAAACTATAAAATAGATAATAAAAGCCAAACAGCAGCAGTGAAAAAGCAGCAATTAAAGAACATTAATTAGTAAAACACAAGAACATAAGAAGAACCCTTCTGGATCAGATCAAAGGCCCATCCAGTCCAGCTTCCTGTATCTCACAGTGGCCTACCAAATGCTTCAAGACAAGACAAGACAATAAGACACAACCTGAATCCTAGTGCCTTCCCTTGCATCTGGCACTCTGAGGTAGCCTAAAACCAGGAGCCTGCACATACCTACCATGACTTGTAACCCGTGATGAACTTTTCCTCCAGAAAAGCAGCCATTATACCCTCTATCAGGCATTAAAGGCTTTCTGGAATAAAAATGTCTTCAGGCAGAAAAAGCCCTCACTGGAAGGTTAGCATTGAAACAGCTGTTTTCAACTCAAAGAGGAGGGAATTCCACAGTACAGGAGCCACCACCAAGAAGGACCTATTTCTGGTCACCTTCCCCTTCATGTCTCTTGGTGGCAGCACAACTAACAGAGCCCTCTCAAATGACTGAAGAGAATGGACCAGACGGGACCGGATTAGAGGCACTATGAGGTTGTTTGCACCGCTATCCAAATCAACAATCCTAAAATTGTCAGACATTGCTGAAACTCTACAAGTATTGCTAATCTCCCCAATTTGAGTTTACTGTGTTTCTGCATGACATATGTAGGAATAGATACATGTGCATATGTTGGCAACAGCCTTGACCTGTTGAGCGACTGCTAAGCAAAATCATCTATGCACCGAATATCTAGCCAATTCATTTATCCTGGTCATGTATTTGATTATAACAATTATATGATTTAAGCACACCAATAATAGCAATAGCTCCAGTAGGCATATCGTGGATTATAAGTTGTTACATATAGTACAGTTTAAACTGTAACAAGACGTCACAACCAAACCATCAAAATTAGTCTGGTCAAATTACACTTGTAAATAAATGCCTGTGAAAGTAGAACTAGATTTGATGGGTAAAAACTGCAAGAGAAGAGATTCTGGTTGGACATCAGGAAGAAATCCCTGACGGTAAGGGCAATTCAGCAGTGAAACCGATTGCCGAGGAAGTTGGTGGATTCTCCCTTACTGGTGATCTTCAAGCTGAGGCTGGATATTACAGGCAGGAAGTTGGACTAGATGACCTTCTTAATCTCTTCTTCTTAATCTCTAATCTCTTAGAACTCTAAGATTCCATGAAATGCTCATACTTCTTTGTTCAAGTTTATTTTAATAGCTCAGCATGTCATTCTAAATATGGGTAGGCTGGTGGGTTTACCCCAAGTAGAGTTCCAACTGTACTTTGGAGACAGTAAATGCTAGGTGCAGAAGGGGTTAGGTACCCCTTGAAAAGTCTCTTGTCCCTGTTGCCTTTTTCTAAAAATAGCTGTTCAGCTATGATGATGATATGACAAAGACCACAGGGCGTTCCTCTGACAACTTTGTGCAGTTTCATTTCACTGTATGGTTACAGCCTGCAGAGCTACCTTTTGGTTGAGTATCACATCAATTAGACCTACTGTTATGCAAAAATAAAAAAGGAGAGAAGTTCATGCAAAATGTCTTGGATCTGTTTTGTCCTGATTGTTTTTGTCTTGATTTTTACTGGAGCTGCAGCTTCAAATGGTAGGTAGGAAAATGATCTTGTATAACTTTGGTACATTGTATATCACAGTGCTATCTTAAATATGCTAAGTAATTAAAGGTTTCTATTAAATGTGGGTGAATGCCTCCAGGATTGTGTGAATTTTCCTTCTAGTAATCTATAATATCTAATCCATTCTCAGTATCTTTATCAATATATGTTTTTGTATAGCTGATTCAGGGTCCAATCCTATCTGATTTTCCAGTACTGGTGCTGCTGTGCCTATGGGGTATGCATTGCTTTCTGTGTTGGGGAAGCAGAAACCTCCTCAAGGTACGGGAACATTTGTTCCCTTACCTTGGGGCTGCATTATGACTACCCCAGTGCTGGAAAGTTGGATAGGTTTGGGCCCTCAACCATTTATTTAGGACATGAAAGACTTTTTTAAAACTCCAACTCTGTCTAAAGGTCTGTTTAGTGCAATTCCTACAAGTTGAGGCTAAAACTTTCCCCTGGGGGCTGGGGATAAGAATAGGCCCTCAGTTTGGCTGTACTTGTCGTAAGAGGCGACTAAACAGTCACCTGGTAGATGGGACTCGTCGGCCTGGGAAGGCAGCTCATCTGAGAGAAGGAAAACTCTGATTCCAAACCTCCACTGCCTTGTGGCTACATCTAGTTATGGAAAAGACTTCAGGAGTCAACCTCGAGGCAAAATCAGGAGCTGGAGTACCTGAGGCAGTTCATGGCTGAACACAGTCACGTTCTGGCAACTCCTGCGACGCCGCTGGAACCAACCGTATTGGCCTCTGCCTTTCCATTGGACCATTTCAGCGACGTGGAGAGGGGGGTTTTGCTGCATGGGTAACAGCCTATCCTCCATACCTACTTTACCCAGGCTTTGCACACTGGAGAGGACACTCTGTTCCAGAGCCACCATTCAGAGCATGACACCATAGTCTTCCGAGACTGAAGGATGCCAACAACAACAACAACAAAGAGGCTAAAACTGCTCAGAAGTAAGTTCCACTCAGTTTCCATGGAATTTACACCCAGGGAATTGTGCATAGAGCTGTAGTGTTAGGGACTATGAAGTATATCCCATAAACCCAATCCTCCAAGAGAAGTGTTGAGAAGGAGGCAGACATGTACAGGGGAGGAAACTGGGAAGTGCAAATCTGAGGAAATGTTCAATGGAGAATTGTTGGCATGGAAATAGTAGAAGCTGGCTAGAAACTGATTTGCTTGCTAGAAAGAAAAGACACTCTTCCGAGGACTCTTGGACCTTCTTAGAATGTGGCTTGAATGCTGGGAAAATGTGGTTTTCCTGTACCAGAAGTGGGCAGTTGTGTGACAGCGATTCAAATAGTCATAAGAAGAAAGAAGTCCTGCTGCAGAGGACCTGGCCAAGAAAAAACCTGTTCAAACCTATAAGTCAGCAGCTTGGCAAGCAAAGAGAACTGGAAGAGATGATGTTTGTATGAGTTGGGGACAGCCATACTTTAAGGAAAAAACCTTACTGTTGTGGTTGGCATTGCTTTGGGAAAGCGGACTCTCTTTGCTCACATTCTCCATTTTTTCCCCTTCAAAGTCTACATGAGTCTATAGGAGTTCAGGAGCCCTCTCTTCAAGAGCTACTAAAAATAATTGAAAGCTATTTTTAAAAGACATTTTCGAATGGAATGGGGGGGATATCCAAGTTCCTTTGATTAATGATGTCACAGGAACATCATTATTCTATATTTATTTATGTAAAAGATTTATATCCTATCTTTCCTATGCCAAAGCAAATACCCAGGGCAGCTTACATATACCACATTAAAATATACAATATCTAGAACAATAAATAAAGCCATAATATGAACAATTGTGGGGGGGGCAACTATTTTGACCACAGCAATATTACAGAGACTAAGTCTTACTCAGAAGTAAGTCACATCAGAGACAATGGGGCTTACTCTCAGGAAAGTGTAGATAGGATTGGGCTGAAAGACATCAGAGAATAGAGAACAAAGCCTCACTCAAACACCATATGAAACAGGAACATTTTGATCCATCTCTGAAAGGCCATGAGGGAGGGGTAGCTCTTAATTCCCCTGGAAGGGAATTCCATAATTATGGTGCCACTATTGAGAAGGTTCGCCCTCATGCTGCCATCCCAGTAACTTGGGTTAAAAGTGGGACTTGTAGGAGAGCCCCTCTGATATGATCTTAGAGAGCGGGCTGGAATGTATGGGAGAAGGCAGTCTGTTCGTTCATTCATTCAGCCTTTATTTGGCATACGGGAGAAGGCAGTTCCTCAGGTAACCTGGACTCAAACTGTGAAGGGGTTTAAAATCAATACTAGCACCTTGAATTGAGCCTGGAGACCATCATTTACGATCATGCAATGATATTGCTAGCAAGGAAGAAGAATCACATTGCAGCAGTAACCTTCAATTGCAGCCTGAATGCTGGATTTCCAGCTGCAGTAGTCCAACCTGGAAGAAAGGTGTCTGTATCTCTAGTGTCCAAAGAGTGCACCAGCACTTCTCCAAAACTGGTCCGTGTGCATGAGCGTTCAGGTCCTGATTTGGTTTCAATATTCAGGTTTTGTACACTGTGTAGTTTTATACAGGTCCAATCTGTCATGGCTATGTCCAATTGAAGTCAGTGCCAGAAAGACAGAGGCCAGAGATGAGTCAATGCTTCAGGGCCCCATTACCTAATTTTTTAGAAGGCTCTGAGGGGGCATTATTTGGTTAAAATTAGGAAGGGAAGTCAAGGGGGGGGTTATGAATATTGCTAGCAGCACCTTACCTTTTCTTCCACTGGTTGAATGGGGCAAACATATGGGCTAAGCACCTATTTCAACTGGGACACAGGTGCATCAAAACGTCAATGCAATACATACACTGTCCTCAGATGTCCTGACGTCTTTCTTTTATTCTGTTCTCTTTTTTCCCCCTCAGAGACCGTGGTCAAAAAGGAGTCAAATGTTATTCATGCTGAGGAAGGGGAATCGGTCAATATTACTTGCCAGTTTCTCTCCTCAAACATTGATGGTCTGTATCTGAAACGAACCCTTCTAAAACCTATTGAGGTGCTGTATGCTACAAAACATGGTGAACAACTGACCCTGAAGTCTGCCTATATAAATCGCACGAAGTACTTTGAGCTGCAGGACAGAGCAATTATAATGTTACAACAGGTGCAGAAGGATGACAGTGATGTGTATGTGTGTGAGCACATAGACAAGGACTTCAAAGAAATGAAAACAAGAGGTGTCATTTTGGCAGTAAGAGGTTAGTATTTTCTCCTCTCTCTTCAATACAAAGGATCGGAAGATGACAGCAGCAATGTCAATTATCACTAAAGCTGAATGTTGTGAATTTGATTTATAACTAAAAATTACAAATATGAAACCAAATATTTAACAAAGCCTGCAAACATATAACACAGAACATGCATAATAGATACATTGCTTCAAAGTGCTAGATAATGCAAAGAAAATAATCTTATAGAGGACAAACTGCATGTCCCACAGAAGGTGTTTTGTCTGGTTTTGTTTTTTTTAAAGATAGCATAAGATAATGTGCAAACAGGGGAGGAAAGGGAATAGGAAGGGAACGAGTGTGCTAACTACTATGTCCTATTTCCCTAGATCAGTGTGCAGTCACTGACAGCCCCTCTCTTGACTCTGATATGTGTGGGTTTAGTTAAGATGATAATGAGCAAAATCAAATATAACAAGAATAACTTAGTGCGCAGTCCTAACCCACTTTCCAGCACTGACATAAGGGCAATGCAGCTCCGAGGTAAGGAAACAAACATTCCCTTACTTTGAGGAAGCCTCCGTGAATGCCCCCCAACTGCAGGATGTAGCACATGTCCCATTGGCACAGCTGTGCCAGTGCTGGAAAGTGGGTTAGGATTTGGGCCTTAAATACTTCATTCCAGCATAGTAATGGCATTTATTTTCTCTTTAAGTGTTGCATAGTAAGTAAACATGTTTCCTACAGATAAATCAGTTATGAAGCTGGAACAGTGTTCCTCATCTCCCCAGATGTTGGTTGTCATCATCTTGGCACTGCTCTTGGCTTGTGCTCTGGGATATTTTATTTTGTTTCATATGGATGTGAGTATAATTATTAGCACTGTTTGTGCAGAGTTCCATTTGTCTTCCTGTATTTTACAGATTTGATTTCTTCCTGAAAAGTCTGGAACTCCACCAGGGAACCTTCCAAAGTAACTTCCCAGTGGATCTCATCTCTCTCAGAAACATTAGCATATTGGAGTGAACATTATGGGTCAGGTTATAAGTCAATACCACAGCTACTCTTTAACAGTTTCCACATTGGGAACAGTTGGGATGGGTTCATGTGGTCTCAATCCTGGAAATTAAAAAAAACAAAAAGAGTGCAGAGAATCAAATCTACACTAGTACTCATTGGCAGGCCTGGTATGCAGAAGCACCCCAGTTTAAATGGGTAAAGATGCATTCTAACAGCTCTTGCTCCCCAGTCACTAAAGCAGCAGAACTGATGACTTTAACATACATGCACTAAAACATGTACACAAGCTGCTATCTTATAGTGCTAGTCAAAAACTCTCCCACAAAAATTTTCAGATCAAATGTGCAGAGGCCAAAGGACCTATCTTTCTTTGTCCCTTTTCCACAGCCTGTGTTGCTACATGAAGTTGGTGAATACTAGGCTGCTTCAGTGAGAAAAGCATCAACAAATTTCTACCCATTCCAGAAAATCATGGTTCTGTCTTAAGGCCACCTTACATAGCCTATAAATAGGGCTGCAAGGGAGAGGGGCACTTTGATCCAACCCTGGCTATCAACATAATTCACCCACTTATTTATTTGAGAGAATCCAAATTATATTCATCCTAAACTACTGCATTTCCCCTATTGTCATACTGTTTCAAGTGCTTTAAAACTTCTACTGCAGTCACAGTACAGTTTCTGATGCCAGTTGATATAGTAAAACTGTTTCACCTGGAAGGAGTCAGTGACATCCTTGGTGATTGTGTGCAATCCCAACTGTCCAGCTCCAAGTATCACTCATCTCCAACCACCATCATTATAATTATACCTGTGAAACTGACAGTGCTTTCTCCATTTCCATCTCCAATCCAGAAAATTCTGGTGAAACGGACAAGCTTTGTCCATTTCATGAGGCTTCTCTGGATTGTGACTGAAGTGATGCTTTTCCAAATTGATGTAGCATAATAAATCATCTGGTTTGTCTTTAAAGAGGAGGTCACATCTATCTTCCTCCATGTCCTATATATACCAGATAGAAGATCTAAAGAGTCAGGGCATTGATGGATGGGTCAAGAAGTAGTTCACTCTTCAAGGGAAGAACACTCTCTGCATGATAAGACAAGTAGCCCTTTGGAAGGGATCCTTCAGAAGAACTGCATCTTAATGGCTGTTAATTTTCCCCCCTTTAAACAGGTAAAGAAATACTGCCGTAAAGGAAAAAGAATGGAAATACAGACTATAATCTATGAAGACATGAATGGCTGCAAGCACAATAACAGTCATGTGCCAAATGTTTATCAGAATTAAAACTGCCTTTTCAGCTGAAATGTATGGAGCAAATGCACTGTTGAAATGTTTGTTGTATGTAAGAAGTTCCATCAGAGCTGAGGCCTGTCAATGTTAAATGTTGTTTTTGTAATTCTATAAAGTTTACAATTCATTTCTGCACTGAAACTTGGATTTGGCAGGGGGAATCTTGTAATTCTGCAAGTTAAATATGAGGCTCTAACATACAGCAGCCTACCAAAAGTGAAAATTCACCTATACTATATATGTTATGTACATATATTAGTTTTGAGCAGAGGTTTTTACTGAGTGTGTGTTGAGAGACAAAATTTGGACTGCACCTATAAAACTAAAAGTGTGTGCTATAACTGAAATCTGTAATTTTGTATCAGGGTGTCACAGTTAATCAAAGATAAAATGAATTGTATTGAGTTATTGCTCTTTTGGCTTTGATTCAACTCTGTCCTATTCACCCTTTGCCATGTTTAGCTCTTGCATTTCCCACCTCTCAAAGCTTCTCTTGTTCTCAAAGGAGAACAAAATCAATGTGCACTTCTTGAAAAGCAATTTCTTTGTTCCCCCATCTCAGATTAAGCTTTCTCCTTATTGTGAGATTAAGCACAAAGGATTTTAGTTCTTAGTGGAAATATTCCAGGAAAAAAAAAAGTTTTGCTTCAGGTTAATGAATGGAATATGTGTAGACAAAAGGAGTCCTCATCAGTTGTCAATGAATCTTGTTATTTTGCTTGGTGGTGATAAATACAGTATAAAAACAGTGTGAATCAGGAATGGGGCATCTCATTCCTGAGTTGGAGTGCAGTTTCCAACCTCTGTGAGTAGGAATCTGTGATTAAAACTATGCTCCTTGAATAAGATTCTTAATATTATCTTTGTGCACGTTGCGTTGTGTCTGTTACGATCTGCATGATCCATCCTTGTCTTATGCCTGAAGAATAGTAAAAATAGTTGCTGAGAAATATTTTGTCTTTTGAGTTTGTGGTATGCATTATGATTGTCTATACCACTCTACCCACAGTAAGAGTGGGTGTTTACTGCTTGATGTAGACTTCACACATTTGATTTCCTGAATAGCTTGAGGCTTGTCTAAGCTTGAGGCTTGGGTTGGGCTTTAGAGCTTGGGGTGTGAATGACTTGTCTTTAGGAGGCTAAAAGAACAAGTCTTTTTTTCTTCAAAATGTCACTAGAAAGGCTTAAGACAGAAGGCTCACCATCCATTGTTCCTACTGCTGTTCCTCTAACCAAGCTGGGGAATTAGAGAAATGCAAGAGACTAATTCAACAGAGACATACCGTACAACGAAGACTGCTTGTATGGTGTCCACCCCACATCAGATTTGATCTTGTAATCAGGCTCAGTTTAAAGGGCCATCCACAGGCAAAGTTAGAAACACTGTGCTAAAAGCACACCCTTTCATGAGTTGCCAAGGCTATGGAAGGATCTCCATCCCAGGTATGAAGCCTCCTTCGTCTTTTGGAGAACACTTGGGAATCAAAGTTGATGCAATGCTAATGCATCATTTGTGACTGCACCTGTGGGAGAACCTGATCTGAACAGGAGGGGGAATAAGGGGATGGTCATTTAACCCTTTGCCTTCACATTACTGTCCTACTGCTACAAGCCCAGAGTCTAAAGCTTCCAGTGGCCCCAAGATACAGCAATCAAAATAAACTTTACTCTTGCTACTGCCACCATTGCAGATCGAAGCAAATAATATCCCCTTCACAAAAACAAATAAATGAAAAAATCTTTAGAAATGTGATTTGAATTAAGGAAGAACACAATAAATCAAGGTGTGCAATAATGGAAGTGTGCAGAAATGTGGGGAACCTCAAGGAAATGTGGGGAACTTCTTATTTTCCTTCTATAATTTTGGTTTGCCCTCTTTCTATGCTCTGGAACTAGTTGCTCACTTCTGGTCTTAAGTTTAAAAAGAGGATTCAGATTCCAGTGACCTCATAGCTTCAAAGTCCTAGAGAGTCTTCTTAGCAGGCACACTCTTGATTGCCCATGCCACCTGATCTTCCTGGGCAATCTGACCTGTTTGTCTTCCTGACACTGTCAGGTAGTGGGTACTGTGGAGTAGCAAACCTGGGGTCAACCTGTCCTGCTCCACCCGTGAGCTATTTCAGTGATGCAGAGAATCCGGTAATCAAGTCCTGCTGCCAAAGGTCTGACTTAAAGACTCAAAGCACCTTACAAGAAGCTGGAAAGTGAAAGGCACAAGAGCTTTCTGTTCTCTTATCACCTGCAAATCCAAACGTTCAAAGCCACTAATAGACAGGGCTCGCCTTAGGAGCTGTGGGGACCAATTCAAAACATTTTTGCAAGGAGCCCCACCCCCCTACTGACCAGGGATGAGTGGCAGTGGCGAGCCACCTGGTAGCAGCATCACCGCCAACTGTTTCGGGGGGGGGGGTGATTTCAAGCCAATTGGACCCAGGGGCGGGCAGGAGGGAATGCTCCACTCGCTGTGCTCTCCTCACAAGAGCATGGAAAATTCCATGTCAGAGGGTCAGCTACAGCTGTGGGTAAACCACTTGCCACCCCAGTGCAGTGCCCCTCCAGGTGTAGGGTCCAATTTGTCCTAAACATCAGCAGTTTCTAGGCAGAAAGGAGAGAAAAAGGAAGTCTTTAATAAGGAGGAGTGTCTAATGGCACAAGAGAAGGCAAGAGAAAGGGGAGCAGATCATAGGGGAATCAGAAGGGTTACCTAGAAGGAAAGGTGGCTGAAGAAGCAGGAGGTTTGACATAGTGGAAGAGGAGGAAGGAAAGATCAGGGGAAAGCAAAGAAAGAAGCGAGAGGATACCAAAGTTCCAGTTGCAGCACAAGACTGTGTGTTCTTTGTAGTAGCCAGAACCAAGGCTTTAGGTCAGGAATGAACTCCCTGGCAGGCTGGAAAATCACTTCCCTCACTTGCAGTTGGAAAGCTTGCCTCTCCCACTGTCCAAGAATCCCAACTGATGTCCCAAGTCTCTGAGAAGGGATGGGAAGCAAGGATCTTCCTTGATCTTAGAGTTCTTGACAGATCCGTTAGGGGAAATTGAATGCTCGAGAGCTGGTGCTAGTCTTCTGGTCACCCTCTAAATTGTGAGAAATAGACCTTGACTCTGTCCTAGACACCCACACAAAAGCAGAAAAGATAGAGCTAAACATGCCATCAAGCTGACTGCAGATGGGATACAGAAGATAGAGTTGGGGGTCAATAAACAAGATTGGTAAAGGCCATGGCTACCCATCTTTATCTTCTAAGGTGGTTGGTGGAGTTGAGCTTCCTTTGTGTCATATTTATCCTATGTCAGGAAGTGCCTAGGATTCAATTCTGTTTACAGATACATATCTGCTGACCAAAGCTAGGTTTGAATAGTCATGGAATTGTCCAAAAGACAATTTGGGGAATGAGGGGAACATGAGCCTGCTGGAGGGGCAGGGTTGCTCTGACAGACCAAAATTTGGCCTACCTTTTGAAACCTGTAGGACTTGGGGGTCTACTGCCATTAGCCCAGTTCAAAATACCATGGAACCATGCTGTCCTGGCAGATAAATGTCTCACGCATCTATTAAGAAAAATCATATCAGGCAGCAATGCTACCCAGCATGTAGCTTTTGTGAGCAAGTCTTAATTATAGAATTGAGCAGCGTTTGAATGAGTTTTACAGAACAGGCTTCCTGCTTCAAAGCCACTAAAGAGACCACAGAACCCCCTTTCCTGCCTCAGGTTCCAGCCTATTGCACAATTTTCTGATGAGGAAATGTATTGGTGAGACCAGCTATAGGGTGACCAAGAGACATTTGTAAAGATCTCTTCGAGCTTGGGTTTTAAAAGCGTTTAGAGAAATACTGCATGATACACAGTAAAACATCTACATAGAACATCTATTCAACTTCTTAGAACGGAGATGAGTCAGACCAGTCCACTCATGAGACAATCTCTTCAGAAAATAGATGGGGGGGGGGGGTATCTATCATTGTCTGTCTGCCTTCCTGCAACAGTTCTCTTCCTCATGCTCCCTGATTTTGCAATGGACAGGGGACATGGGAGAGAGGAGGGTGGTGGGCTAGAATGTGGCATGGCACAAGGTACGGAAGCAGCATTTGGTGCATTGTCAAAAGTGCTGGGAGGTCTTGGGTTATCCCTGGGGTTACTCTTAGGGAGAGATGTGAGCTTCTGTTCAACAGTCATCGTGAGCTGAGAGGCTGTCAGGAAATTGCACATTAAATAATCAGAAGAGGAGACATCCAAAGTGGAAGTTAATGGTACTTCCATGTGCCTTGTCCCTGACATTATCTCTAAATTTCTTGCTTTGATGGGTTTCCATTTGACCTGTTGTTGATTCATGCCACTGGAAACTGGTAGCATTACTAGCATGTACAACTGTTTTGCATGCGTATGTTTATTTCAGGAATGTACAACATATGCCTTGCCAAGTTGAACATAACCCATTCACCACATAGACCAAATGTGAGCATACCAGGATTTCAAGCCCACCAGGGTCTCAAATCCCTGTTTCAGATTGCCAAAATGGGCTGGGTTGTCAAGCACATGGCAGGCCATGATATATGGTCAGTCAGCTGCTTTTGGCTTGGAGGTGGGTCACAACTTGTTCAGGCCTGGAGTATACATGGGCATACTTTCATAGAGTTTATTGACATGTCACAACCATTCCTTATAGATTTCTGGAGTCGGTTTGGGTGCCAGCTTCGATCTGCTAAGAAGTACCAGAGATTTCAGCATTTCTTCTCACATGGAGTCAGCTTGCAGGCCAAATGACAGGTCGTCTACTCTGCTCATCTGCAAGCTCCTGGGTTCTACTTCTGAGAAAATGTGACACATAAATGTTTGCAATGTGTAGTTTGGCCTGGGAGTGAAAAATGATTATGTGGCATACCAACAAAAGGAGGATTTCTGCCTTTACTCCTGGCAAATCTCCCACAGTTTTAACAGCTGTACAACAGCCAACAGTTCAAAAGGTGCATGTTTTCATCTGTATCCTGGACTCCCGGCTTTCTTGCCCTTCTTCTATTCTTTTCAAATTCTTACCTAGAAGAATTAGAAAAGACTCTAAAACCCCCAAAGCTGTCTTAATGAACATTTTCTCAAGATGTTCTTTTCCCCCTGCTGCAGGGTAAATCTGTTTGCACAATAATAAAAATCATAAAGATCCTGAAAGTCAGATTGTGGTTGAATTAATGAGAGCAAACTATTAACCACAGAAACAAACTCTTTAAGGGTTTGAAACATTGTTAACAGGCTGGGGGTGGTCTTCTGCAAAGAGTGGACTCAACATGGTCTTTCCATTTCCAAAGTAGAAGAAAAATAACTATGGTTGTTGAGGATGAATGGAGGAAGGCATTGCTGCTTGATCTCTTGTTGGGCTTGTATATACCTCTTCCATTGTCTTGCCAAGGTCTTCGTGACAGAGGGGAGGCCTGGATTGCCTGCTGCAGAGGCTTTGAAAGAGGCTTTTTAAGCCTCACTCACCACCTGGCAACACTCTGCAAAGCTGGCTTGCCAGCTTCCTAACTCTTCTTCAGTTCAGAAAATGTTGCAGAAGTGGATCAGTTCTACAGAGGTCAGAAAATGGAGGGTGTTACATTCACTTAATTAAAAAACAAAACAGCTCATGTGTACACCCAAAGAGGTAGAATCTGAAAAATGAACAAGTCTGGCCACTTGATAACTGCAGCTAGATCTCAAAGGTCTTGCTGGACTCAACCCACCCCTATTTTGGGTTGCATAGATATTTACCTTCACAGTGATATATACATTTGCACTCTTCTTTTTTCCTGCTCAGTTCCCCTCCCTGTGAAATAAATCACCATTGCTGCTTTCCCTGTTTTATTATATTGGTTAGTAGTGTGTGTTCCCCAAGATCCTTGCAAGAAGGGGGGGGGGCTGGTTAGCTGCAGGCATTAATTCTCCCCCTCACCCAATCTGCTATAATCTAAGGAATGTGCATCTCACAGACTCTTCCCCCACAATCATAGACTCTAATGAGGAAAGTTGGATTACATACAGTTTGAGATAAGCCCATAAAAGCTGGAACAAACAACTTTGGAGATGCCCTTTTGTGCAAGTAGTGGACATCTTATTGCTTAATTCTAGAGTGGTGCTATTCTGTACTTGTTGTAAGAGGCGACTAAACAGTCACCGGGTAGATGGGGCTCGTTAGCCTGGGAAGGCAGCTCATCTGAGAGACGGAAAACTCTGATTCCAAACCTCCACTGCCTTGTGGCTACATCCAGTTATGGAAAAGGCTTCAGGAGTCAACCTTGAGGCAAAATCCAGAGCCGGAGTCCTTGAGGTAGTTCATAGCTGAACACAGTCAGGTTCTTGCAACTCCTGTGATGCTGCTGGAACCAACCATATTGGCCTCTGCCTTTCCATTAGACCATTTCAGCGACGTGGAGAGGGGGGATTTGCTGCATGGGAAACAGTCTATCCTCCATATCTACTTTACCCAGGCTTCACGCACTGGACACTCTGTTCCAGAACCACCATTCAGAGTACAATACCATAGTCTTCCAAGACTGAAGAATGCCAACAACAGCTATTCAGACAAGTTCAGTGGGTTCAGTCCTACCTCACATGCTGGGACTTTAATGTGTGTGTGTGTGTGTGTGTGTGTGTGTGTGTGTGTGTGTGTGTGTGTGTGTGTGTGTGAGAGAGAGAGAGAGAGAGAGAGAGAGAGAGAGAGAGAGAGAGAGAGAGAGAGAGAGAGAGAGAGATTCTGGACTCCGATTAAGGCACCCAACCCACTTAAATTGGGACCTATGGTTTAAATATTGTGATATTACCCATTATAAAAATTACAGCCAGAGTATCGGAACACCATCTGAAAGTCTTTGCTGGCATACCACAGCAAATACACTGAAATCAGTTTTAGTTTTTCAAAATATACTTCATGCCAATATTCAAAAGGAGATTGATGCGACAAGGATTGTTGGTTCTTTTGACCACTGTACCTCTTTCCCACACTACATTTGTCTCCTTTAGGAATAGCACCTAAGAAAATGCCAGAAAGTACCAATACACCAGCTTTTGCCAAGGATGAAGGATCCATTGTAATGCTGGCATACCTGCCAAGTTATGCTCAATTGAAAAAAATGTCATTTGATGAAGCAATTGCTGTTGTTCAAGATTGGAGATGTTGTTCCTTTTATTTGGTATATTAATCTGCATTTCAACTTTTATCTATTCACAGTCACCCATGATTAGCCTGATTGTAGTAGAATCAGTATTATTGACATTCATAAGTGTTCTGAAACCCAATCCTAACTAAATGCTGCCCGCAAGGTGCAGTGGGGCCAGTAAACGCTCCACTGCACCCTGTGGGCAGTTGGGAGACCATGTGGGCTTCAGGAGGGAAGTAAAAGATGTTTTACTTATTCTTCTCTGCTCTCACATGGTCCCCAATGAGTCTACTGAAACCTGTGCCAATTACTTAGTGCAGTAGAATAGAGCAAAGAGGACATGTCAAAGACAAAATGTGGGATAGGATATTGGCAAAGAAGGTTCTGCTTACACCCATGACATGCCCCTGATCCTTGCCTCCAATTTGCCCACCTCTGCTGGTGGCTTACCACCTCCAGCAGGTGCTGCAGAATCTGGTGATGGGTCCTAATTTCAAATAAAAGTGGATGGGGTCTGAATTGGGACTATTAAATGAAATTGAATACTAATAAATTGATTAACCTGTCCTTCAACATATAGCTACCAGAATGGAGTACACTTTCAAAATCAAACAACTGCCACAAAATCATCAGCGCAACATAACCATTTTGTAGCCACATGCTGACTTTGCTGGCTAAAGGCATGATCCTGAAGACCATGCGCCAGTTCACTGCTGGCGCGCACTGTCTCAAATGTGCCATAAGGAACACCTGTGATTGTGACCATTAACATGGGGCCAGTGCAGGTCCTCACTCAGTGCACGTCCGTGCTGGGCCAGCACCGGTTGGAGGCTGGCAGACTGCCACCAGGTGCTCCAGGTGAAGCACCAGGTGACGGAAAGGTAAGTGGGAGTGTGGGGGGAGGTAGGGGGGAGGCATTCCAGGGTGGGGAGAAGGCATGACAGAGGAGGGAACAGGGTGGGAGGGGTGGGACCAGTGGAGCTCTGCTCTACTGGATCCAGAGCCTTGTGTCAGGCCTCGTGGTCTGACAAGAGGTGCCTTGACTCTGTGCTGGCTAAATAGCTGCTGCAAAGTCAAGTAGCCCCATTGCAGGGCTACTTTCCTTAACTGGGGAAAGGGGAAAAATGTCCCCTTCGTCCAAGGAGCTGCCGGCAGCTCCCCAGTGTGCCCAGGATGCCGTGGCAGCCATTTTTGGCACCGTGGTAGCCTTGTGCCAGGCAGCTCAGAATTGGGCTGTAAGTAATTAGTCTATCAATGGCCATAATCAAATGAAACTTTCACACTGAACGGCAGCCTCTGGTTTTTACAGAGTTCAGGGGGGACGGGACATGAATATTTCCAAAGATGGCTCTCTCTGTCACAGATCATTTGTTCTCAGGGGCATAGGGTTAGTCACTACTAGAAACCAAATGTGGGACTTCCAGAATAGCAATTGTAATATGCTTGCGTACAGCTCCTTTGACAATTTTTTTTTAAACTTAATGAGAATTTATAGTCGCAAGTTGTTTTTAACAAAATTGTGGTTACATGACATTTTCTGAAGGGCATGATGTCAGGAAGCCCATTAAGCAGATCAGTTACCACAACCATCGTTTTTGGTCATAAATGCAGTACGAGTACATTATGCACGCAGGGTGGAGAAAACCTTTAGAGAGAGGTCTAAACACTGGCAGAAAAGAGAGAAGTTTTTCCACCATAGGGAATCCAACTAACAGTACAATCCTCTTGTGTGTTTCTAGCCAGAAGTTTGTCCTATTGAGTCCAATGGCCCTGGCAACTGAGTATAGGATCCTAGCCTGTTTTGGCTTAGCTCTACTATTAACCACTATAGACACTGCACATTGAAGGCAGCTCCACACCTTATGATGGCTGCAGGAAATTCCAGTGCTACACTGATGTTCACTGCAGAGAGCATATAATGTGGACATCATATTATTAATATTAAAAATATTTATACAGTATAGCATTTTTGATCAAAAAAAAGTTCACAAAGCAGTTCACAGACAAAATCAAATAATTAAATGGTTCCCTGTTCCAAAAGGGCTCACAATCTAAAAACATCTAGACTGACTGCCTTTCAATATCAACTTTATAGACAGCTATGCTTATTTGTATGTTTATTGAATACATACTGTAATGTATTTTTCTTTTTTCCTTTATTTTTTTTTCTGCATTTGTTGTTTTCATTGTTATTTTCATCATTCACTAATGGGAGGGGGGGGGGTCTGTCATATTTTTGGCCTTGACAATAACATCACACAAGCACTCTTCCCTGTAAGGGATCTACACCAAATGTACAGGTTTCCATGCGGTTGTGTACCTTACTTCCTATTAAGTTCAGCTCTTATGAAGTTGACAGAAGCACTGAAACACAATGAGATGGTTTGGTCTTGATTAATGCTTTGGGGGGAAAAATGTCTTCTTGCTGAGACTAGGGGGAGACTTATTTTATGATAACAAAATAATTAGTTAAAACCTTTATTAGAAGCGTTAGCAGCTGAGCTTTGATACAGATCAATTATAGAGCTGTAAAATCTGTAATAAATAAGGTTATTGCTCCTCTGTAATAAAATGTGGCATAATTAACTAATACTGAAGGAAGAGTTATAATAAACACAGAGAAGACTTTCCCTTATAATTGAGATTTAATCAAACAGCTCATGAGTGTTGATTATTCCTGCATGTATTTATTAAGGATTAAAAACCAGCCATAAATATTCAATTCCCTGCATATTAAATATGCTTTAAACACCCAAATACTATTAAATGTCTACTGATAAGCTACTTAAATCTCAATGGCATACTTGCTGGAGAGCTAAAGTTCCATGTGTGCAGTCATTCCTTTTTTGAGGGCCATATCCAGTGCTGGCTTCAGGAGTGTTGTCTACCTATCAGGGCTGACCCAAGACCTCCCAATGCCTGAGGCAGTGTGCCCCCAAACACTACCTCTGTACTCACACACACCCCATGGATGTGGACAGAGGGTGGGCAGGCCAAATGGGTGGGGGCACCCCATACCCCCCTTCTCTTTACTTACTAAGAGTGAGGTGTGCAGGCTGTTCCCTGCCACTTTTGTTTATTGAGAACAGAAGTGATGCAGTCTGGGTTCCCAGCCTGCACTGTTTCCAGAAGTAGAATATAATGGAGGCTGCATGCCACACTCTTGGTAAGTGAAGGGAGAATGACAGATTTCAAGTAATTAGTCCCTGCTTGCTTGGTGTTTCATATGCACTAAGCAGGCAGGAAGGGGTGATTTGGAACCGCAGCAAGACTTTTCTTTCTTCCCTCCACGGCCAGCCCAACTGAGTCTACCTTTGTGAGAGGGCACACTTCCCTGCTCCAAGAAAAATGTTCCTTACCTCTTCACCATCCTCTGTATTTGCATGAAGCAAGTAGAATCTTCTTTGCATGCACAAACAGAGCATTGGGGGGGGGGTAGCGAAGTGCTACACTGGCCACCGCATTCTGCACTAATAAATGTCATTGGGGCATGGTCCAACTCCTACACAGAGAGAGAGAGAGAGAGAGAGAGAGAGAGAGAGAGAGAGAATATCTACAGATATATAGATACAGATATAAATTAAAGGATTCATTCAGTTTTTTCAACTACTCTACAGTGAGCCTACCAGAGTTAAGGAAAAAAAATAGTATTGACATCTCCCAGTGTAGCTTTCCAAGTAAAACAGAAGATTTAGCAGTTGGCCTGTAACCAATTCCATAGCCACATACGTAATGAAGAGAGGACCTAAGGGTGCACTGGAGGGCAGGGGTGTCATCATAAGCATAAAGTTTAAACTTTAAACTTTATTTAAACTTTATTTTGCATGAAGTTGCAGAAATCTGCATACAAGTCTAATACACTAAGGGCGCAATCCTAACCCCTTATGTCAGTGCTTTCCAGCACCGGTATAGCGGTGCCAATGGGACGTGTGCTGCATCCTGCAGTTGGATGTCACTCACAGAGGCCTCCTCAAAGTAAGGGAATGTTTGTTCCCTTACCTCAGAACTGCATTGCCCTTATGTCAGTGCTGGAAAGCACTGACATAAGGTTAGGATTGCGCCCTTAAAGTTATTAATTTAATTCAGTTCAATTCAGAGAGGGACCTGGTGTATCCTTCAGTTCCCTCCTATGATTATGGTCCTGCATTCTCGTATCTTGGACCTGGGAAAAGACAAAAAAGAAAAAGGGGGGGAGGGTTACTATAGTTTGCTGGCATACAGAAGAGAGAGACTAGAGAACACAGAGTTCATAAAACATAAGCTCTTGCCCACTGGAACCCAAGTTGGAAAGCATCTAGACATGTGCTTTTAAGGATAAAATTGGTATCTCTCTGCAGTATGGGGTGGGCCATCTGGGAAAAACATCCCCTCCAGGACCCAGGGGTCCTGAGGGGTCCACTGAAAACACATTGCAGTAGTCAACCCAACAGTTCTAGAGAGACAGCCCACTCCATCTCAGGGCTCCCAAGGGACAAGTACATACTTTGCTGAGATAATAAATTCAGAACCCACATTTGCCATACCTGCCCAGTGGGCATGTGAATTAGTTAGAACAGTGGTTCCCAAACTTAGGTCCTGGAGCATTGATTTTCAACCTTTTTTTGTCTCATGGCACACTGAGAAGGTATTCAAATTGTCAAGGTACATCATCGGTTTTTTGACAATTGGCAAGGCACACCATGCTGTTGGTGGGAGGCTCACATCCCCCAATGGCCCTGCTAATAAATGACTCTCTTCCAAACTCCTGCTGCACACCTGCAGCCCATTCACAGCACACCAGTTTGCCACAGCACAGTGGTTGAAAATGACTGCCCTAAAGACTGCTGCCTGATTGATAAATGCCAAGGGGTGTGGCTATAATGGTGATTGGACAACAGTGCTCCTGCCCCAGGTAGCAGCTTGTTATGCACATAGCCTAATCTGCCCTGTTAGTTTCAGGACCAAACAAAAACTGGGTTCTGAAACCCACAGTTTGGGAACCACTGATAGATCTAGCTCACTGATCATCAGAACCACTGATGATCTAGCTCACTGACCCATTTGGTTGCTAAGTGTATGAGTTATGGCAGAGATGTGGAGTCCCAGACATTTGAAAGCACTCTTTTCCAGAGGCAATCTCTTTGCCATTACAGTGTACAAAAAGGGCTTAGGTAACCTTAGTCGTGACATGTTCATGTTGCGAAATGTAGGTCACAACTTCACCGGGAGCATTGCAAAGCCAAGCAGCAGCAGCAATGCAAACTTTTTTGTCAGGACTTTGGTTCCTTTAACAGCTTCATTAACAGGCAGAAATTCAACAGGTGCAGCTGCTACACCTATCACATACATGAAATGATAGGAACTGTTTGCCTGATGGATTTCTGCCAGCTGCAAAGCTGTCAACGGAACTAAAGTCTTGAGAGGAAAGCAGCAGTGGTGCATCCTTCATGTTACAGGTTTATTAACCACAAGCTGATGTGGAGATAAAGCAGGGGATAAAATGGTGAGATAAATATAGGACCTGGGCAATTACCCTGTGAGGTGTCTAGACTGGGAGGGTTAGAAAAATGTCTAAATTTGGGAGGATATGACTGGGTTCAGTGTTGAAGAAAATGTGCCTAATAAAGGGTAGGTATGTTAATATTTAACTTTGAAGATAGAAAACACTCTGTACATTGTTTTTCACATTGGAATGTCCTGAATTATTTCAGGTCTAGCAGGATATCGGCAGGTTTTTGGGATTTAGGACATTCCAAATTGCATTGCGTGATGAGCCAGACAGATTGTTTGTTTGCACTACTGTGTTGGCAAACAAAAATTTGCATTATGGAATAGGGAACATGTATGTTGCAAATTGAAGGCTGAACACAAGAGGGCAATGTGTCTCTAGGAATTGTCATCCTAAAGATTGCTTGGAACAAAAAAAAAATTATGTTTTCTTGTAAAAGCAGTTTTTGCCTTACCCTGCTATGAATGTTCCTATCTTCAGGGTCTTTTAAACTGGATTAGCCCACACTGTAAGATCATGTGGATGCTAGTGGGGGGAGGGGCTGCAGAATGACAGGCCCTGCAGAAATTGCAGATGAATAGAGAGGCACTCTAGTGTCCTTAGAATACTTCTATCCTCAACAGCAAGGGACAATCCTTGAGCTATTCCTCCTACCCTGCTATTATCTGTGAAATGTTGTCCCCACTGCTAAATGCTGTCTTGCTTTACGCGACGGTACTTGATCATACACTGGCTTCTGTAAGAGATGTGTTCATAAACTGACCATAAGAGTTGCCTTTTATAGCACCATTTACTGTCTAGAAAGACATGTAGATATAGTAGCAAAATTGTAAAAAACAGGTATTGACTAAAGCTCCTCAAAGGGGAAAACAGGGATTTATTCTAGACAAGAGCTACAAAATAAAGAATCTCCAATAAAGATGTGGAATCTATGATGCCTAATGGTTTGTTTTGCTGCAAGTTTTTTCTTGGTCCCCTTGCTTTTCAGGAGATGGCACTATATTGTACTTGACCAGTTGCTGTATACTGCTTGGACTGATTCCCCTGGGTCCAGTTATGTACCCTTGATCTATGCAAACAATCCCTCCATGCTTCCACGCAATTTCCCTCCCAATACTAAGAGCAGGTTTAGTAGCAATGCTAACCAGAACCACAGTGCAGACAGCATAAGATTTCCCACTGCAGCATGGCAGTCCTGATACAGGGGAAGGGGTGGGTGGGTGGGTGGGAAGGGGCAAAAAGACTTCATTCCGTTCATCCTTCTTAAAAAGTCATCTGCTATCTTTTCCATGATGTTCTATTCTTTATTATTTACTATTTTGTTTCCTTTAAAACTTGGTCAAAGTTGCTTTAGGTTTTGATTTTATCTTTCTAAGATGCCCTTATGGCCCCTTGAATGGGGCTGAAAGGCAGCACAGACATGTTTTAAATAATTAAACTATAGATGTGGACCCTCCCTGCATCAACTGCTATGTGATGCCAAGAAGTCTTCAGGAATGTAAAGGGTGGAGGCCCAGGGAAGGCAGAATTGCATCCCCCCTGCCCATTAAATCTTAGTACACCTGCCTCTCCCACTGTGATTAAAGACAAGTCAGGGCTGTCTAAACATCCCTTAAATCATGCTGCTTGTGGGAGGTGATTTATGCTGAGCCCAGAGCTTTTATTAAATTCCAGCCTATTGCCCCCTTTTCTTGCAAGTGAATCGCCAATTCCTGCGTCCCTGCCTTATCCCTCAGCACGGCAAGCCTGGCACTGCCTGTACCCTCCCTGCCAGGCACTGATTGCGTGTCTACCTGCCCTATGAGGTAGCTTTATTCTTTGCCCCTTGAATTCTTCCTTTGATCTGGGTTATTCTGAGAATTCAAAGTTCCTGAGAATTGAATCTCACCATGGTTGGGAGTGGTGAAAAATTGGAGGAGGTGGGCATATCCAGCTCAGAGGAGTATCCCATCTGCTTCTTCAAAGTTCTCTCTCATATACAGCAAGAAACACACAGGAGTTAAGGGAAATATTTCATCAAAGTCCTCCTGTTCTATAAAAGCACTGTTAGCAAAAAATAAAAATAAAAAATCATTTCTCCAGCTAGGAGGCAGATGTAAGGAGACTGTATCATTACCTGTACCTCCCTGTAACATTTAGCTAAAATCAGATGTGTAATATGATGTCATCTTGTCACTGAATTGGCTACCACTGGCAGTGTTTCAGGAACAGTTGTAGACAACAATGTCCCACCATACATCTATCTTAACTAAATGTTACTGGGAGATAAAGGGAAGAGATGCTCTCAATTTGCTTTCTCCAGGTTCCCAAGTTCAGCAAGCTCTCTGCACTTTCAAGAGACCACACAACACCTCTCAGTGAAGTTCTCTCAATTCTGTGAGCCAAACATACATGACAGTGTTCCTACATGGACCTCTATGGATAAAAAAGCACAGATGCCATAATCTACTGAGTGCACCATGCAAGTTTCGTTCACAATAAGTTGACATGCACATGTGCACACAGAAAGATGACTTGGGGTGGGGCTTTTAAGAATAGGAAGTGCATTCTATAGGCAGCAGAGATTAATTCTACAAACACCTATAGAAGAAGCTTCAAAACGGCCACGGTGCCAGAAGATTGGAGGATAGCAAATGTCACGCCTATTTTTAAAAAGGGAAAGAGTGGGGACCCGGGAAACTATAGGCCGGTCAGCCTAACATCCATACCGGGTAAGATGGTGGAATGCCTCATCAAAGATAGGATCTCAAAACACATAGACGAACAGGCCTTGCTGAGGGAGAGTCAGCATGGCTTCTGTAAGGGTAAGTCTTGCCTCATGAACCTTATAGAATTCTTTGAAAAGGTCAACAGGCATGTGGATGCGGGAGAACCCATGGACATTATATATCTGGACTTTCAGAAGGCGTTTGACACGGTCCCTCACCAAAGGCTACTGAAAAAACTCCACAATCAGGGAATTAGAGGACAGGTCCTCTCGTGGATTGAGAACTGGTTGGAGGCAAGGAAGCAGAGAGTGGGTGTCAATGGGCAATTTTCACAATGGAGAGAGGTGAAAAGCGGTGTGCCCCAAGGATCTGTCCTGGGACCGGTGCTTTTCAACCTCTTCATAAATGACCTGGAGACAGGGTTGAGCAGTGAAGTGGCTAAGTTTGCAGACGACACCAAACTTTTCCGAGTGGTAAAGACCAGAAGTGATTGTGAGGAGCTCCAGAAGGATCTCTCCAGACTGGCAGAATGGGCAGCAAAATGGCAGATGCGCTTCAATGTCAGTAAGTGTAAAGTCATGCACATTGGGGCAAAAAATCAAAACTTTAGATATAGGCTGATGGGTTCTGAGCTGTCTGTGACAGATCAGGAGAGAGATCTTGAGGTGGTGGTGGACAGGTCGATGAAAGTGTCGACCCAATGTGCAGCGGCAGTGAAGAAGGCCAATTCTATGCTTGGGATCATTAGGAAGGGTATTGAGAACAAAACGGCTAGTATTATAATGCCGTTGTACAAATCTATGGTAAGGCCACACCTGGAGTATTGTGTCCAGTTCTGGTCACCGCATCTCAAAAAAGACATAGTGGAAATGGAAAAGGTGCAAAAGAGAGCGACTAAGATGATTTCGGGGCTGGGGCACCTTCCTTATGAGGAAAGGCTACGGCGTTTGGGCCTCTTCAGCCTAGAAAAGAGACGCTTGAGGGGGGACATGATTGAGACATACAAAATTATGCAGGGAATGGACAGAGTGGATAGGGAGATGCTCTTTACACTCTCACATAATACCAGAACCAGGGGACATCCACTAAAATTGAGTGTTGGGCGGGTTAGGACAGACAAAAGAAAATATTTCTTTACTCAGCGTGTGGTCGGTCTGTGGAACTCCTTGCCACAGGATGTGGTGCTGGCGTCTACCCTAGACACCTTTAAAAGGGGATTGGACAAGTTTCTGGAGGAAAAATCCATTATGGGGTACAAGCCATGATGTGTATGCGCAACCTCCTGATTTTAGAAATGGGTTAAGTCAGAATGCCAGATGTAGGGGAGGGCACCAGGATGAGGTCTCTTGTTATCTGGTGTGCTCCCTGGGGCATTTGGTGGGCCGCTGTGAGATACAGGAAGCTGGACTAGATGGGCCTATGGCCTGATCCAGTGGGGCTGTTCTTATGTTCTTATGTTCTTAAGCTTTTTAAAAACTACTGACAGATTTTAAAAGGTTTAAATGGGGAGAGAGTGTTATGAACTCTGTGCATCAACCTGCCCACCCTGTAGCTGCTTATTTGTCTTTGGCAGGCTCTCCAGAGCCTTTTGTTAAGGTGTCTGCTTCTGCTATATACAAATTACAATTCTCATTAGACTTCGTTTGTCTGCTTTGCCTGTTGGCAAGACACGTGTGCCTGGATTTTGCTGCATTTGGATCTGTTGGAGCAACAGCAATGGATTGCAGCTGCCTGTCTTGGACTCTGGCCTGGTTGCCAAAGCAAACCTTGAGGGGGAATGACAGAAGGCTAGGGATATTTATGAGGTCTTCACAGTGTGTAAAACTGAGGCCTCAGCATTGCTGGCTGATTTATTTTTGCCTTTTTGTCAAAGGTTGCTCCCAGAAGCCCTGGGGCTCCTTGAGACCCTTTCAGAGACACCATAAGTGGCAGCCACCTGCCCCCTTCCTGATTTGTACATCCAGCCCTCCTTCCTCATTCCCCTCCTGCTCCGGCTCTTCGCACTGGTCTTGGTGCGAATATTATACACGGCTAATATTATACACGGCTAATATTATAATGCCGTTGTACAAATCTATGGTAAGGCCACACCTGGAGTATTGTGTCCAGTTCTGGTCGCCGCATCTCAAAAAAGACGTAGTGGAAATGGAAAAGGTGCAAAAGAGAGCGACTAAGATGATTACGGGGCTGGGGCACCTTCCTTATGAGGAAAGGCTACGGCGTTTGGGCCTCTTCAGCCTAGAAAAGAGACGCCTGAGGGGGGACATGATTGAGACATACAAAATTATGCAGGGGATGGACAGAGTGGATAGGGAGATGCTCTTTACACTCTCACATAACACCAGAACCAGGGGACATCCACTAAAATTGAGTGTTGGGCGGGTTAGGACAGACAAAAGAAAATATTTCTTTACTCAGTGTGTGGTCGGTCTGTGGAACTCCTTGCCACAGGATGTGGTGCTGGCGTCTAGCCTAGACGCCTTTAAAAGGGGATTGGACAAGTTTCTGGAGGAAAAATCCATTATGGGGTACAAGCCATGATGTGTATGTGCAACCTCCTGATTTTAGAAATGGGTTATGTCAGAATGCCAGATGCAAGGGAGGGCACCAGGATGAGGTCTCTTGTTATCTGGGGTGCTCCCTGGGGCATTTGGTGGGCTGCTGTGAGATACAGGAAGCTGGACTAGATGGGCCTATGGCCTGATCCAGTGGGGCTGTTCTTATGTTCTTATGGTGCTGCACTACTTCATGCATGTGCCAGCATCCAGCAGATGCACCAGCAGGGCTACTCAAGACTCCATTTCTTTAGGAGTGTAAAGGGCTTGAAACAATTGAGAACAGCTGCCCTAGCATAACTGAACATACTTTATGCTGCTGATTGTATTCAGCAACCATGAACCAGGAATGTGGGCAGTTGCCATGAGTATGTATGCTTAGGACAGTCTACTAGTCTCTATCTCAATACATAGAGAACATACAGAAGGCCTGCTTCGTCTTATAGGCTACAGCTGACCTGGGTCAGGTAGGGCCTACTTGGTCAGAACTGGGATTTAGGGGCAGTGCAGCAGACTCCCTGCCAACTTGACCAGTTAGGTCCTACTTGGTGTTCCTACTGCTATATATGTAACGCGAGACCTGCCATGATTAAAAGCAGGTTGTGGCAGGATCCCCCACAGAGATGTGTAACTTCTCCTTTTTGGCCTATAGGAAAGGCTGGAAGGCACACCTCTGCTATCTGGCTTTGTCTTGATGTCTTAGTCTGTTGGATCTTTTCCAGCTATATTCTTATTGTGTGTTTTTATTGCAATTGGATTTAATTGCAGGAGCCATCTTGTGGTTTGGAAAGGCAATTTTAAAATATTTTTTAAATAGATATAAGGAGGTGGTGACGTCCTTGTATCCAGACAACATACTGGTTGATGTGATCCAATCCTGCATCTCAGAGACTACATCAGGAGTCTCCAAACTTTTCAGCCAGAGGGCCACATCAAATATCCAGCACAGTGTCAAGGACCAGAAAAATAAATAAATTTTAAATATAAAATTTAAATAAATACATTAGAGATGGATCTTAGATGAATGAATGAGCTCTAAATTCCAGGATTTGTCCAAGCACCAACACACATCACAGAAATAAAGCACACGCTCAGATTGACTCCCATTCCCCCATCCCGAAAGCAGCTTACTTACATGTACAAGAATAAATAATTCAGAACCAGCACATCACAGGAAACACTCAGAGCATGTTATGAGGCCATGGTGCCCTCTCGAGCCTCAGAAAATCTAAGGCCTTCAGAGGGCCCAAAAATGTCACCTGTTTTTGAGGGGAAACTAGGAAGTGATGTTTTTAGGCCTTTAGAAGGCATCCTGAGGCATGGCCTCCCCAGTTCTCGGGGTTCTCGAACTTTTCCAGCTCACACCTCCCCTGATCCTTGTTCCCATTCGCCACAGCTCCCCATTACAACATCTCACCTCAGTTACCCCCAAAATGGGGATGAAAGTGTTATAATTATACACTAGAAACAAATAGAACAGCTGCCAGCACTCTGAGGCTGCAATCCTAACCACACTTACCTGAGAGTAAGCCCCATTGAACAAACTAGGACTTGCTTCTGAGTAGACCTGGTTAGGATGTGCCCTGAGTTTGTTAGCAGCACACCTGGAGGGTCTGGGAAAGAGAGGGGGGAAGTGTTGAATTTTCTGGGAGAGGGGAAGACTTCACACACCCACCACACGATGCCCCACCCACCTCATTCTCAGCCACAGAAAAGCTGAGCAGCTGTGCCCACCTCTCTCCCCAGATGCTTCAGGACACCCCTGTTGGCTAGCCACGCCTCCCTAGGGAGGCAGGACACACAGATTGAATACCTCAGCCTTAGATGCAAAGGAGGGCACTAGGATGCAGGTCCCTTGCTGTCTTGTGTGCTCCCTGGGGCATTTGGTGGGCCACTGTGAGATACAGGAAGCTGGACTAGATGGGCCTATGGCCTGATCCAGCAGGGCTGTTCTTAATACCCTTCAGATGTGAGCAGAGTACAACTCTGAGTCATATTTGGTCAAGTGGGCCAGAGGCTTGCAGGGGACCAGACAGAGGCTTGCCATGTACTGCAACTGGTCCCCAGGCTGGGGTTTGGGGATCGCTACGCTAGATCAGGGGTGTCCAAAGTTTTTGGCAGGAGGGCCACATCATCTCTCTGACATTGTGTCAGGGCTGGGGGAAAAAAAAGGATCAATTTACACTTAAAATTTGAATAAATTTACATAGGTTTACATAAATGAATATATTAAAGATGAACTTATATGAATGAATGAAGGTCTTGCAATAGCTCAAGGCCTATAAAAGGCCTTGCACAAAGCAAGGCTGGCTTTTCCTTTGCTTCCACTACTGCATCACAGACGTGAAACAGCAAGCAGTAGTGGGAGCCCTCATCCCACAGCTCACGTGAGAGGTCAAACAGTCGCCCTCACACTGAAAGCAGCTGCGTTGGGCTAGTGTGGGCTCCAGCAAGTCTCTGGAGGGCCAGAGGCTCATTGGAGACTGGGGGCTCCCTGAGGGCCACATTGGGAGTCCTCAAGGGCCGTAAGTGGCGCCAGGGCCAGGGTTTGGGCACCCTGCGCTAGATCGACAGTGAACAGTAGCTCTTCATTGTATGGTACTATTCATTCAGCTTCCTGAACAATTGTTGGTCACTAGCTTTTTCATTTATATATCAGTGTTCTAGTCTATATATAGCAAGTACTTTCCAACTCAGGGTTAACCACATCCCCTCTCTCAGCCCCAGTGTGTAAATACAACCCTGGTGGATTTTGCAGGGCATGTAAACCTTTTTAGAAAGGCTGTACCTTGGATGGATGGCAGCTTGTCCTCGGGTCTTTCTGTGGAGTAGTCCTTCACTCAGATCAAAGAAGGAGTGGCAGCTGGGGGTGGGAGAGAAATTCCATGCCACTCCATGTGTGCAGCTGCTAGCAGAAGGTGGTTCCACCAGCTCCTCCTGAAACTTATCCAAGTTTTGAGGCTATTTTTTCCATTAGGAGCGGCCCATTCATGCTGCTGTTGGAGTGTCGCTGCCTCTTCTATGCAGTAGAGTATAAACAGCAAAACATGAAGAGACAGTTGCACGTCTTTCAGTCCTACATGGTCTGTCCACATCCTGAACCATCAGAAAACTGTAAATAAGCAGGCACATAGAAGTTGCTTGAGATTACAGTACATCTGTGTACTGGCCATTCCAATAAGAAAGTTGCTCATTTACAGCAACTGTTAGCTAATCAGCATGGCTGGCATCTGCCCAGAGACTTTGTGGTGAAATGCTCAAGAACTTCACAGGATACAGCATTGACTGGAATTCTGCAATTCCAGCCATCTGTGCCTGGCTCCCACTCACTTTCCAAGAAATGCTGTGAGGCGGATTCAAAGAGCTGAGCCCTTTTCTGCTGACTCAGAACCACAAGCCCTGTTGGCTTCACCAAAATATACAAGACAAGTCAGCTCTTGGTTGTTGCCCATCCAACAATTTCAGGGCTGCAGATAGGATCTCAAACTGGCTGCAGCTGGGAGAGGTGGTGAGCAACTGAAAGCTGTAGCTGGAATCCCAGCCAGGTGCCATTTGCTGATTGCAAGTCCTGCTATTTTGAATCTGGTTTCTCCCCCTTTTACAATTCATACTCTAGGTGTTTTCCTCTCTTTTTGCTACCTTTCTGCCAGCAATGGGGGTGGCACTGCACACTCACTGTTTGCTTTGGCAGCTTCCCTCTTTGTTTTGCCAGAACCAGTTTGGATGGCTTGACAAGGAAGTCAGCTGGATGGAAAGCTTTCTGCATACCCTCTGGCCATATAGCAAAGGAAGAGGCGGTATTGTGCACTGGAATGGAGCTGGCAGGGCCAGAGGTAAAGCAAACACAGCACTGGGGAGGTGAATGTAGATGATTTACAGCCCATCACTTTGTTTTCCATCTCTTCATATCCATCAGCAAAGCTGTTTCCCAAATATGATGAAGGTTGCTTGGCAGCTCGTGGCCTGGCAGCTCTGACCTGCTGCTCCCTTGCCCCTTCTTATCCTCCTATTCATCTGCCCTTTGTTCTTGCGCTCCTGCTGCTCCCATTGCAGGGGGAAGGTAATATCCGGCCCCTCTCACTTGCTGTATGTTTAGTAAATTCCTGCCTGTACTCTTCCTTCTCAAATGGAACACCTTACGCTTACACTCCTAGCAAGTCCTTCCTGGAGCCACTACAGATGTCAGTCAAACAGTCATGATGCTCTTAGGAAGCAGGGAAAAGCTAAGGGCCCCAAACCCAGAGCAATACACACATTTTGTGTTCAGAAAACAGTATGTAAAAAGAGGAGGATGATAGTACATGTTATATTCAAGTGAAGTTGCAGAGTTTTCTTCACTTATGGTACATGTTATCAGTAACTTCATCATTTTTCATATATTATACCAAGTGTCAACCATTTGAGTGAACTATCAGTCTTGCAATTTCTCCTATCCTTCCAGCAGATTTGTCACTTTTTAATTTTTTTAAGTAGCATGTACAGGGATCTGTTTATACAGTGGCAGAACTGTTTCATGGAGCGGGAACATGTCCTGGTAGCCAAACTGTGCACTGTCTCTTTGTTTCAAAGCATTCAATCCAAGAGGGGAAAAGAGTTTGAACTGAATCTAAAGGGAGTGCTTCCAAATTAGCCTAAGGGCACTGGGAAAGTACATCCACCTTCACCCGGAAACTATGAAAGTTGCTTAATTTCCATAACCACCTAATGTTCTTTCCCTTGCCATGGGAATTTGAAATGTTGCTCCAAAGACTGTGACGCTGGGAGTAATATCACAGAAGTGCTGTACCAGTTAAGGTTTCATACTGAATCCAGTGTGGGAAGACATAGCTGCATACCAAAAAAAAAAAAAAAAAAAGTTGCATGGCTTGTATGTTTAATCATGGTTGAAAACATTCTGCTCTGAGTATCTGCCCTAACTCCATATTTCTGCCAAACATGACATTTAAAGAGACAATAGCCCTAATAGCACAATCTTATGTGTATCTATTCAGAAGTAAGTCCTATTGAGTTCAATGGGTCTTACTTCCAAGAAAGTGTGTCTAGGATTGCAGTTTTCATTATCTTTATGAACCAACAGCCAGGTTGGTGACCCCCTGTGGATTAGGCCTGCAGTGGTGGGTAGGGGGAGCGTTAAGGGGCTTCAGCTCTAACCTTACATCTCTTCCACAATCAGCCAGTGGCCAAACTGGCTATTTATCCTAGAAAAAAAAAATCCTTTGGTGACTATGCTGTGTGGATCAGCACAGGTTTAAATACACTGAGATGGCAGATCTGTGTCTTAATAACAAGAACAAAAAAAAAAAATCTAGGCTCGCTTCCAAGACAAGATGGAAAACAACCCTCTCTACTTGATGCTTCTGTTGTCTTTAGGACAAGAGGTAGCTTGTTTCTCAAGCTTCAGAAACAACTGTTGACAAAGGGAAATTTGCTTTGTAGAAAAGGGAACTTCTACATAGATAAAGCACAGAATACTCTCTATCAGAGCGACTATTTGTGCATGTGTTGCTTAAACAATCCAGCTCTCATGTCAGGTTCCAAGCAGTTGTGGGAAGCACTTTTAAGGATAAGATGAAGATCTCTTTCGGGAAGTATCCTCAGCTGCCAAGCTAACATTTTAGTGCTGTCATAGTTTGCTTCCTAAAGGTGAGGTATTCATACCTCACGTGTTTTGAATAGCCTTGATCTACTTAGGAACAGTAACGGACCTGCCCTCAGGGTACAGGTCCGCAACACATCCCCCCCACATCACACCACCCCCCCCCAAGGGGATACATACCCAGATGTAACAGAGCCTCACAACACTTGAAAAGCCTTCTGAGGCTTCTGGCACCATCTTAAAGGGTTCTTCTGGTTTCCCAACAAATCTGGAAGATTGCACTAGAAGTCTCAGAAGGCTTTTCATGCACTTCAGAACTGTTCCAACAGACAGGCGGGGCAGGCCAGTGTGATGAGCAGAGGGGTTGGTTGGTAACCTTCAGTCTCAAAAGACTATGGTATAAGCCTACAGCACCTGGTATTCCCAAGCAGTCTCCCATCCAAGTACTAACCAGGCCTGACCCTGCTTAGCTTCCAAGATCAGATGAGATCGGGCATGTGCAGGGTGGGGTGTGGAAAGCATGGCATCTGGGGCTTTTGTGTGTCGTCGTCCCCCCTGCTTCCCCTCCAGGACCACCACTGCTTCAGAAACAAATGTGTGTAACCCACATTAAGGAGTTAAGACCTGCTTACTTGTGCATCCAGAGCAGTATACTTTTGACCAGTATTCGCCAAACTCACAAACTTCTGTCCTTCAAAAAAGTGGTCCCCATTTGGTCTGGAGCTTACTTCCATCTCTGCGCATTGTTCATTCCCCATAGATCTGGGCACCAGGACACTCTGGACAGTTGTGTCTGTTGCCTGTCGTCCCAGAAGGCTGTGCAATAGAACGTCTTGCCCAGAGCGTCCTGGTGCTCAGATCTACTGGGAATGAACACAGCATGAAAATGGAATGGTAAGCTCTGCTCACAGAGCAGAGGACTTTCCCGAAACCCCCAGGCCAGAGTTTGGTAAGCCCTGGTTTAAATGAAATTTATATCTCAAACTCAATTATCAAAATATTTAAAATAGCTACTTTTACTCTTTTAAAGGCATAAAACAAGAATAGCTAACACAGGGTATGATAGATTAGGGTAGACGGCTCTGACTAAAGCTGTTCTTGGAGATAGTTTTTCCCCAACATGATGTAATATTGGAAATCCCTGGAGATCCTGTTAAAATCTCTGTGACTGTTTCCACTATTTGCCTGGAGATTGATGCCAATTCCTGGAGACTTAGGCCAGTTCTGGAGGCTTGGCAACTCTGAAATAAACATAATACAATGCACACAAAGATAATACTAAGGAACTCATTCAAGGAGCATAGTCAATCACAGAATGTCACCCACAGATGTTGAAAGCCACACTCAGAGCCAGGAATGAGATTCAGTACTGAATTCTTCTCCTATTTTGTACTTGCTCCCACTTGGATTCATTTATGTAGTATTTTTATATAAATCATTTATATAGTATTTTTATATAGTATACTCCATTTAAATAGTATTTTTCATTACTTTGCAAAATGACAAGATTCATCAAAAGTTTGGGATACATTGCCCACACTGGTCCTGTAATTCTCACAGTGGAGACTGGTTTCATTGCCAGACATGTTCTGAATTGGTTCATCCACACTCCAATAAAACAGAAACCCTACTTGTCACCTTTTTAATGTTCATCTGTGCCTTTAACAGGTGCACCAGAGGTTGCTGAGAATCCCAGGCCCTCAAAATGACTCACTGTTAACTATAGAGCTGAGCTCACCACTTTTATATGGTGATGGCAGAGTGACTCTCTTGGGGTCCACCCCCAAGATAGGAGGGGGCCATGGACAGCAGTTTGCCAAGGGTCCCCTGAAACCTGGCGCAAACCTTGAATTGTCACAAAATGCAGACATTAAACAGGTGCAAATTTCTCCTAGGTGGAAGTGCAATGATGGGGGGAAAGTTGCAACTGTTTCATTCCTATCATGCAGCTATCAAAAGGCACAAGACCTTGAAAGGATCAAAAGCAGGCAGCCCAATGACAACACAGCAAGAATATAACATAAAAACAGCCACACTGCAAATGTGTGCATAAGACATAAGAGCAAAGAGCATAAGACACTTAAGAGCAAATGTGTGCTTCTTTAGCAAGCTGTAGAGTGGAAGCAAAACAAAGACAGACTAATGGTACTGTAGACCAAGAGTGGAAAGTACTGCTTGCTTTCTCTTTCTATCTGTGTGTGTGTGACACAGAGAGAGAGAGAGCTGTTTTGGCAGAGTTACAGGTGGGGGAGGCCAAAATCTTGCCTTCCTGCACTCTGTCTGGATCCTACCATGCTGCTTTGAACTTTGTTTCCTCCATCGATTATATAGCAGGAAAAAAGTTATTAAAAGCTTAACTTTCTGAAACCTTTGGGATGTGTATTATATTAAACATTAACCTGCCCTTCCAAGCAAAAGTGCCAAGCCTCTTGACAATTCTGCCATCCAGGAAGCAGGGGGAAAAAACTGTGTTAAGTGCCCTTTTAAGTCAAAATTTCCCTCCTGACATTTAGATTCTTTCGTTTTTGTTTGGCCCTGGGCAGTTAAGAAGTATGTCAGGCTACTGGCCTAGTTTAGCAGTAATAAGAACTAATCCACAGCAATTAGAATTCTTCCATGTAGGTTTTCTTTTTCATTTTACAAGGTTGAGTAGGGACACAAGTCTTTAAGATGTGATTTGAAGATAAACTCCTGAAATTTCACCCACTGAGCAGTCACAAAGGGAAGATCACCAAGTCACAAAGGGAACTGGATCTTATACTGCAGTATACTTAGTAGCAACATAAACATGATGCAATATTGTTATGAAATTAGAGCTCAAGCCTATGCATGTCTACTCAGAAGTAAGTCCCACTATGGTCAATGAATCTTACACCCAGGAAAATGTGGATAGAACTGCAGCCTTAGTTTGGCATTATTATTTGAAATGCAGTTGCAGTTGGCAACCTTCAGTCTCGAAAGACTATGGTATTGCACTCTGAAAAGTGGTTCTGGATATTTGAAATACTACCTGATGAATGGCTCTTAAATGCAGAATATTGGCTGACCAGTTGCCTCCTTCCAAAGCTCAATGAGTATATTTGTAAATAAAACAGATATTGCAAAGACACTGTAAGCCTCTGGTGATCTTTCTTCCAAAGGAAGCCAGGATTGGGGTAGTGCTGGAATAATGTGAGAAATTTGCCTTTGAGTGTCATTACCAATTTGACTTCAGTTACAACTGGATGACGGATGGTGATGGGGTACAGCTGGTTGATATAGGAAGGAGGGAGGGAAGGATGAATGGAAGGAGAGGGAAGAGTGAAACTGAATGATGCTCCCTCAACTGAGGAGTGAAGACTTGTTTCTTTCACTTTTTTTGCATGATGGGCCCCAGAAGACGCTGCAGAAGTAAATGGAATTTACTTCTGAGCAATGAAGCATAGATTTTACCTTTCACCTTGGCACCTGGTGTAGATGCCTTTAAAAGGCAATTGGCAGATTTATGGAGGAAAAGTCCATCACAGGTTACAGGTCATAATGACTGCTGTTGCCTTCCAGTTTTAGAGGCAGCCTATCGCCAAATGCCAGGTGCAAAGGAGTGGCAATGGGATACAGCAGTGATTTTCAAACTCCTGGAGAGTTTGAGCCTATAAGGGGGGGGGGGGGCAGGCGGAGGCTAAAGGGGAACTTGAGTGTGATCGCTCCGTTTTCACTTTCACTGCTGCGCAGAGCCCCCTGAGGCCTCTCCCACAGCTGCCTCCTCCCTGCCTCTAGGCTGCCCCTGCCCCTTAAGGGGGCAGAGGCCAGGGTCCACAGGCTGGGGCATTGGGATGCCCCAGTCTGAAAAGCCCTGGGAAACAGATATCTTGTCTGTGTGCTCCTGGAGGCAGGGTACTGTGAAATACAGGCTGCTGGACCTAGATGGGCCCTTGGCCTGATTCAACAGGGCTCTTATGTTCTTATTTGGAGTATTTTTTTTAATTCCTCCTTTGATTTTTAAACACTTTTTAAGCTACTGCAGCCTACTCAAGGTAATAAGGGTGAAATATGCTTCATCTTTACATAAAGTATAAGAAATTTCAAAATAGATATAACTAGTAGGAGAAGAAAACACTTTAATGAAGAAATTTAAAACTGATTGTTGTATTGTCTGAGAGCCCAATCCTGGGCTTGGCTTTGTGTGGCTACCGCCTGTGTTAGCCCAGCGCTGGCTGGTGTCAGGCTAGCACTGGGCTAGTGCGGGTGGGCACCTAGTCTCTGCTGCTGGGCGGTCTCACGGACCACGGCATGGTAAGCAGGGGAGGAGAGGGGGCGGGTAGGAGGCGTGGGGAGGGCAGAGAGGGTGGACAGAGGCGAGGCAAGGGGTGAGGAGAGGGCAGGTGGGAGGGAGCAGGGAGGCAGGTCCAGTAGAGCTCCGCTCCACCGGATCCTGTTTGTTCGTGGAGGGTTTGGCACAGGAACAGCAACACAGGAAGTGGTGCATACCCCATTGGCACAGCATCAATGGCACTGGAAAATTGAATTCAATTTGGCCCTAAGTGACTTGGGGTGTGTATCATGATGATCTCTGGTACTTCAATTTTTTCCACTACACTAGGGCTTTGTCTCACTAGGGCTGCAATTCTAAGTACTTTCCTGGAGTAAGCCCCATTAAATACAATAAGATATCCTTCTGAGTAGACATGCACAGGCTTGCACTTTAGGTCATGCAGGCATTTCCAATGACAGTTACCCCATACCCATATTCCTGCTTACTCCTTCCTGCTTTTTGATATATAGGTATGGGAGTGAATGTGTCTCATGCCATTTTTAAATGTATTTTAAAGAATTATTATTGTGAATAATGAGCTATAAACCCTTCTCACTGAGATATATAAAAATAAATCCATACCTCAATTTTCAAACAAACAGAAAAACAAAAGGAAACATGCAATTCTCAACATTATTGACTGCAAAGAGATATGTCTAGGAGAAATCCCATATCATATGTCCATTTTACACATGCTGGTTAATTCGCATACTGCAAAAATGCTGCAACCAGTGTTGTGTGCCCTGTACACAAAGCCAGCATGTCATGGCAGTTAGTAGCCTGCAGAGTACATGCAAGAATTAAATAATCTGCAGCAATTTAGTAATGAATAGAAACCTAGTCTGACAAAACATAATGCAGCCGTGACTTGCAATCTGCAAAACATTTTCTTAGGTCCCAAACCTATCCAACTTTCCAGCACTGATGTAGCTATGCCAATGGAGCATGCACTGCATCCTGTATGGGGAGGGGCAGTCACAGAGCCCTCCTCAAGGTAAGGGAACACCTCTTCTCTTACCTTGAGAGTGTATTGGCCCTAGAAAGTTGGATAAGATTGGGTCTTTAATTTCTTATAATCATGGCCTTGCCATATAACTCCAGCAGCTAGATAACAGGCAAAGTATTATAATAACAATCATGGCAAAACTCACCTGGCAAGCTGAGAAAAAGATATCAGCTAGTTCAATAGTTCTCACACTTTTAGCACCGGGACTCACTTTTTAGAATGAGAATCTGTCAGAACTCACTGGAAGTGATGTCATGAGTGGAAGTGACATCATCAAGCAGGAAAATTTTTTTACCAATCCTAGACTTCAATCCTACCCACACTTACCTAGGAGTAAGCCCCATTGATTGTTAAAAGCATGTACATAGTAGCCTGTTAAAAGTACAGATGTGTAACATTTCCCCGAATGCAGTTACATCCCATGGTAGCATCAAGTCTAATATATTAAAAATAAAATATTGAAATGAATGGGAACCCACCTGAAATGGACTTGCAACCCACCTAGTGGGTCCTGATCCACAGTTTGAGAAACACTAGTTGGTTTCTCTAGTTCAGCATTTCTCAGTGGATCAGGACCCACTAGGTGGGTTGCAAAGCAATTTCAGGTGGGTCCTCATTCATTTCAATCTATATTCTATTTTTTTAACATGTTAGACTTGATGCTACCATGTGACTGCATTTGGGGAAATATTACTGATCTGTACTTTGAACAGGCTACTGTATATGCTTTTACAGTGATAGTCAATAGGGCTTACTCCCTGGTAAGTGTGAATAGGATTGCAGCCTTTGGAATGTTGGGGAATTTGATTTTGTCATGTGGGGGTATTAATAATTTTCCTGCTTGATGATGTCAATTCTGGTGATGACATCACTTCAGTTTGAACAGACTGATCTTTCTACAAACTGGGTCCAGGTGTTTAAAAGTTTGAGAGCTTAGGAAGCTCTGTGTGTGTGGGTAGCCATTCATTGCTCCAGAGGGAACTGGCAAACTGCAGGCCAGCACTCAGCTACCTTCATCTGCAATCCTATCCACACTTACCTGGGAGTAAGTCCCATTGACTCTAAAGGGACTGCCTTCTGAGTAGACATGCCTAGGATTGGGCTTTAAAGCTTCAGAGCCCAATCCTAGGCATGTCTACTCAGAAGTAAGTCCTGTTAGAGTCAATGGGGCTTACTCCCAGGAAAGTATGGATAGGATTGGGCTGTTGGGGTTAGTGGTGTGATGTGGAACCCAATCCTGTGCATGGCTACTCAAAAGTCAGTCCCATTAGAGTCAATGGAACTTACTCCCAGGGAAGTGTGGATAGGATTGCAACATTATTGAAAAGAGGCTTAGGGGTGACTTAAAAAAAAATTCTTAATTTCTTGTCCCACTGGATTGGTTGGTAAAAGTGACAACTGCCAGTTTATTTCCTTGCAAAATACATTGCAACATAATCATTCTCAAGTAGTGGTTTGGGAGGTGGACTCAGATCTGGAAGATGCAGGTTCAAATCCCTGCTCAACCATGAAGATTCCTGGGTGACCTTGGGCCAGCCACTTTCTCTCAGTCTCACCCACCTCACAGGGTTGTTGTGAGGAAAAAAGGAGGGGCGCAGCAGTGTACACCGCCCTGAGCTCTTTGGAGGAAGGGGTGTTACAAAAATGTAAAAAGTAAATAAAATAATTACATTGCAAGTAATTAGGAGTCTGAAAAAAATGGGACTGAATACATACAAAAAATTGACCATGAAAACTGAGTGAAGCGACAGAAACATTCTGGATTCTGCTTGTGGTTTTTTTTTGTTTTAAAGAGACAAGCCTGGAGCCTGTCCTCTGCATGTCTACTCAGAAGTCAGTCCCATTAGAGTCAATGGAGCTTGCGCCCAGGAAAGTGTGGCTAGGATTGGGCTGTAAATCTCCAGGACCTGCTTTGACCCAACTTGCAGGCCTTTCTTTGTTTCCAAGGGGAAAGGGGAGCTGTGTTTACCCTCCACACACACAGCTGGTCAGGCCAGGGTGTACTTTGAACCAGAGACGCCTCTGACCTGAGCTACACAGAGGAGAAAGGGGAAAGCCCGCACCCCCTCCCTCTCCTCACAGGTTCCACCTGGAGCAAGTGAGGAGGAGTGAGAAAGCGCACGCGTCAGGCAGGGCTCCTGTGTCCCCGGGGTGGGGGAAAGGTGGGAGCCCCGCTCCAAAGGGAGCTCTTCCCCCAGCCGCCTCCCTCGGCTCCAGCCCGCTTGGTCCAACCCACGAGTCTCCATCAGATTAGAAAAGGTGTGTTCTCCTGAATGGGAGTGCTGCGGTCTCCCTCGGCGGGGCTGCGTGTGCACGTGGCGTGCCCTTTCCCCTGCGGAGCGCTGCAAGGAAAGCCCTCGCCTTCCGCTCGGGGGGCTTCTTGGCAGGAGTAGCTGGGAGCCAGCCTGACTCACTCGCCTCCTATGTCCCAGCTGGGAGCAGCAGGGCAGCATGAGAAGAACTTCGTACACAGGTGAGTGTGAAGAGGAGGAGGAGAAGGGGCTTCCTTAGGGGCTCTTCGCGTCGCGTGTTCACACGTTCTGCAAAGCTCCAGGGTGTTTGCTGCTGAACTCACACTGTGCAACGCTGAGGGAAATGGACGTGAGGTCTACAGAGAGGACGCAGTCTCAGACCGAAGGGGTTCTGCTTGGCAGCTTTCACCTGCCAGAGTTTGTCCTGGAGCACCGTTTGGGTTGCAAGGACTTGGGACTTTCTCAGGGAGGATTTAGGGTTAAAGTGTGTGAGGGGAAGGCAGAAGGCCCACCTACTGAAGCCTGCAAGCCTATAAGGACGTCCTCTGTTCTCAAGGTCTGTTTCATGTGTGGGCAAGTGGAGCAGAGAGAGAGCGAGCGAGCGAGCGAGCATGCACCAACTTCTACCTCCCTGGCATGTGAAGTGGCTATTTGTGAATGTTTCACCACGTGTGCACTATGGGAGCAGGCATCACAAGCGAGGAACGATCTGAGACTGTGTCTGCAATCCTATACACACTTACTGTAAGTCCCATTGATTATAATGGGGCTTCCTTTTGAGTAGACATGTTTTCCTAGAGCAACCCTAGTTCTCCTTTTCTGCAGAGTAGCTGTAATTGAACTCAGTGGAGCTTGCTTCTGAGTAGATAGGGTTGCTGTGTGAGTGGAAAGGAATGTATGCTGCTTGCAATGTGGTAAGGGGGCAACTGGCGTAAAAAAAAAGTGTGTATCTAGAGTCACTAAAAGAGATGAGAATTACATCTAGCAAGGTGCAAAAATCCTGACTCTGCTGCTCGGCTCTCCAGTGGTGACTTGGGCTTTGTCCTGATTTTACACACTGCTCACTGTAATGGGAGCACCACTAGTTCTTTTAAGCAGAATATAGGTGGCCTAGATGGAAGAAATTCTGGGTCAGCAGCACCCACCTGCGCCAGATCTCCCATGGCACACTATTCCAGTATCACAACTACACAACTTTCAGTAGATGTGGAAGGAGTGCAGTTGATACAGAGTGGATTTGCATTTGTGGAGGTGTGGCATGTTTTTAAACTCCAATTGTGGGGGCATGATGATTCCTACAATGTTTCTAGCAAGCACTAGGATTCGCATCATCCGGGAGGCCTGCCTGGTGGCCTCAGATGGTGGGCGTGGTGATGTGCCATCACCCTGCCCCCACTGGTTTTTTGGCTGTAACTTTTGTTAGAACACAGATACTTCAATGTGGTTTGTTTCATTGCATTCTGCATGAAATTATGCATTGATTGATATATAACATGATGGTCTTATTCCTCCAAACTCTGATTTTAGTGATTTTGAAAACTTGTAGAGTCACACACACACCCATGTCAACTTACTAACACCTTATTGCAGCAGCTCTCAAACTTTTATCACTAGGACCCACTTTTTAGAATGACAATCTGTCCAGGATCCATTGGAAGTGATGTCATGGCCAGAAGTGACATCATCAAGCAAATTAAAATAATTATAAATAATTAAATTAAAATAAAAGAAATAATTAAATAAGGGGGAGCCAGACCTGTTCCACCAAGTGAATCTACTCTGAAGTGAATTCACCAAGTGAATCTACTCCTATTGTGGTCAACGGGGCTCAGGAAAGTGTGGGTAGGATTGCAGCCTGTGAACCCAAGCCTATACATGTCTACTCAGAAGTAAGTCCCATCGTGGTCAATGGAGCTTACTCTGTAGTCTGCCTGTAATAACACCCCCAAAAAGAATCAGTGAGATTTCCAGCCCTCCCAGTGCCCAGTTTAAAGTTCTTCTATTTCAGGCATATCCAGATAAAGACTCACCTGGCTTTGCAAGTGCAAAATAGAAAACTTTCCCCTTACCTTTCAAGCCTCTTTTTTTTTTGTCCTTTTTAGTGGGGGAGGGGGAGAGGAAGAGGCTGCCTTCTGGACATACTTTGAGCTTCAATTCCATCGGATCGGGACCATGCTGATATCCTTGGAGTCCTCTCAGCCTGCCCTGAGTCCTCTCAGTCCTTGCCTGGGCTAAGGCAAGTTCACCTACTCACGAGTAAACACAGCCACATGGCTTCCTTTCAGGCTCAATAGACGCAGCTGGGAGGGAGGCAGGGACCTCTTTCTTGTGTTTTTTGGGGTTGCATTAATTGGATCTGGACCATTGTGGTGGTGTTGGATTTCTCTAAGCCTGCCCTTTCCAACGGACTATGGCAAGTATGCCTACTCATGAGTAAACGCGCAATTGGGCTCACTTTCACTTTCTATAGGGCTCCATGCATTTTTTTCCTTCTGGTTTACTTGGCCATAACTATTGAAGGAAAGGAGCAATTTCAATTCTGTTTTTTGCATTGCACTCCGCTGGACATTCTGCATCCAACAGTATATGGCACAATGGGGTAGCTCCAAAAACTGCAAAGTTAGCATGTCCTCCCCAGGGTGTGTCACCTCCCCGCGCATCACCCAGTGCGGCCTGCATCCCTCTAGCGACACCAGTGCTAGTAAGTGTTTTTGGAATGGTCTTATACAATCTCTAAATTTCAGGGACGGGCTGTGATATTCTGATTTAGCCAAGTGCAGTGTGTTGTTATGGTACTGATAGTCTTGTCTTTATTGGAGGCCTGTCATGGAGATATTGTGAGAGGTGAATGAGCCACTGGGAGAAGACTAGCATGTGGTTATAGTGTCTTATTTTTCACCTTGCTGTGGAACAATTGTTTGAAGTGCGTATACACTTCTAATCACTTAAAGTAGTTATGTATTTTACTGTGTGCCTATAAGCCATTTTCTTTGCTTGGTAAGTATGTGTTAGTATTCTGGCTGAACTTGTTTTAAAAAGTGTACTTTTAGTGTAGTTGCAACCTCTTCATGTGATGTGGGAGCTGTGCAGGTAGTGTCAAAGGTGGGAATCATGTGCAAAGGTCTGCCAGTTTTGTTCCTATTCTAGAAACTCTCTCTACACATGTCTGCTTTAGCACCAAAACACCAAGCTGTGTGGGAAGGTGCATTTCCTTCCCCTCCCTATAGAAGCGCTACACTTTGTATTGTGCAATATTCTTTTGAATGAAATGTTGCCCTTGCTGACCTTACAATCCCCACCATGTGTGGGTAAATCTGATTCTGATCCTTCACAAAAAGAACATATGCTCCTCAGTTCTAGCAGAGCACAAATGCATGTAACTGGAACTTAGAGGCCTTTACCTGCCTGCGGGGAAACTCCTCTTTTGAGGGAGTAATTTGAAATAAACAACGGTTGCTTAATTTTTTCACCCACCCAACACTTCTTTGCTCTGAAGCACATTTCTAACCACTCTTAATACCTTGCAGTGTCCAAACTCATGTTTGTGTCCTGAAGGTTCTTTTCCTGTAAATGAGAGTTCATCTGCATACAACCTGTTAAGCACTTTCTTATCCCCAAGGACACAGAAGACAGGTGTCAGGATTGTCCATGTAGCTGCATCTCCAAGTGAGGAGAAACCTATGCTTCATTTATTAAGTAACGGCAATAAAACTGGAACAAAGCAAAGTGTGAACTTTAGCATAAGATATTTGAATCGCTTCTATCTCAGCTGAGTACCTTGGAAATTCCACAATAGTCAGGAAAATGCAATTTTTTTTCATTCTCTGTGAGTCAAGGTCCAGGCTACACATGTTGGCTGCCTTGAACTGTACGTGCTTGTGAAGTGTCCTAGACATAAATCCCACATGTCTACAGTAAACAAGACCGTGACTGAAAGCCCAGATAGTTGCTAAGAGCAACACCTACATGTTCATGCAAGGGGTAGCAGAGTTCTTCCTTTTTCAACCACTATGGTACCAGTAGGCACTGAATCAATTACCTATTTTACTTTGTTTGTTGGCACACTGGGATTTTATTCTGTTGGTTAGCCCCCAATGACAGACAACTCGTCTGTTAGAACTCATCCGACAGACAATCTTGTGCTAAATATGGTGCTTCCTGCATGGATGTTCAAAGGCCTGCTATTTAGCAAAGGAGAGTATGCTATAATACAGCCACAGACTTATCACATGCTTGACAAACAAAGCACTATAATCTCATAGCCATTTTCTATGTCAGAAAATGTAACCATCCACAGTAACCATCCACAGAGAAGCAAGGCTCTTGAGGTTTTAGTACAGTGGTGTACAAATTTCTGTTAGCTGAGACCCAAATGGGGACATCGTTCACTCTTATACGCTCTGATCCTTTGGACCTGCTTTCTATTGAGATGGGGCATTGGTTCATCTTCTGTATTGCTAATATTGATTGGTAGCAACTTTCTAGGAGTCTTGAGCTGGATATTTTTTCCCTGCTCAGAAGATATGCAGTTTTGAATTAGTGACCTTATGCATGGAAAGCAAGTATTCTACCACTGAGCAATGGCCCCTTGCTGTCCTGGAAGTTTTGCATTTAAACTACGCAAGAGTAAGAATGACCTGTTTTCAGAGCCTCCTGTGTTTCAGGGAAGTCACTATTCTTGCTATGCCTCTCCTGAGGAAAGGTCATTTTGCTGCCATTCTGTGTCAGGAGTGACTGAAAGATCCAATCACGCATCTGGTGCAGAAATGTAGCCAAATTATCTCTCCCCTGCAACCTGTCACACAGTTTAAGAATTGAATATTCTAGTATAGTGGTTCTTAGATGTTTAGCACAGGAGCCCACTTTTTTAGAATAAGAATGTCAGGACCCACCGAAAGTGACATCATCAAGCAGGAACATCTTTAATAATCCTAGGCTGCAAGCCTACCCATACTTACCCAAGAGTAAGTCCCATTGACTATCATTGTTAAAAGCATATGCAAAGTAGCCTGTTAAAACTACAAAGCTGTTACATTTCCCCAGATGCAGTCACATACCATGGTAGCAACAAGTCTAATATATTAAAAATAAAATATTGAAATGAATGGGGACCTACATGAAATTGGCTTGCGATCCACCTAGTGGGTCTCGACACACAGTTTGAGAATAATAATAATAATGCAGGTATTTATATACCGCCTTTCTTGGTCGTCAAATTTCTCCTCAGACTTTAATTCAAGGCGGTTTACATAGGCAGGCTGTTTAAATCCCCGTAGGGATTTTTACAATTAAAGAAAGGTTCTATCTTTCAAGAACCACATAACATTTCAGATGGAACTTTTGCAGTCTGTTATCACTTTCTGGCCTCCTCCCACACAGGCTGACAAGCAGCTCCTTCCAAAGAGCAGGTGGAATAACTCGGCTCAGCTTGTCATCTGCTTCAAGATCTTCGCCATTCATGGTGCCAGTAGCCTCAAACTGGCGACCTTTGGATGTTATCTTCAGGCAGATGGCGGCTCAACCCTCTAGACCAGACCTCCTGCCAGACCTCTAGACCAGAACAGAAACACTGTTCTAGTATATCAGGGCATGTCAGTTTGCTCATACATTCTCAGGCCTTGATCTATTTGCAATTAATCCTTAGGGCATGTATGCATAACTAGAAGAATTTGGGTGCTTTGTCTTATACATGAAGAGCTCTGCAAATCAGAATGTCCATTACATGAGATCAGTGGTAACCTGTGGTTGCAAAGGCATGGGTAGACTTACTCCAACTTTTGAGCCACATGGTAAATATTCCTGTCCCCGACACAATAATTGCCAGAGTAGTTATGTTCTCTTGAATAATTCCATGGCCTAAGCTCACAGTATTGTAGTGGTAATGGATCATTGTCCTGAAAGTGGGTTATAAATTTTGATACATGCCAATAATGTAGTTTGTTCCTTGCAAATTAAAAAATTACTTTTATAGTGATTTATCCCTGGAGTAGTAATTCTAGGTATATGTATTACTTGAATGCATTTTTTTAATGCTCCTAAGCCACTTTTTAGCAATCCTAGGGCATCTCACTACTGACAAGAAAACTATTTTAAAAATCCAGTAAAACTTGGTGTTAATATCAGAACCAGTAAAGTCACAAAAATCAATAAAACGATAAAATCATCTTTAACATTCTAGAAAACCTGGGCAAATGAAAAGGTCTTGACCTGACACTGGAAGGGCATCAAATGAGTTGCCATGAGATATTCCCATATGTATATACTTCAGAAGGTCAGAGGGAGGGGTGGACAACTTGGAATCGAGATAGGAATTAGAGCCTCTGATATTGGTTGTGAAGCAAATGGCAGTGCAGCCAGACCATTGAACTCTAAAAGTATTTGCCAGCACTTCAGGAGCCCTTCAGCAATAATAATAATAATAATAATAATAATAATAATAATAATAATAATAAATAATTAATACTGGTATTTATATACCACCTTTCTGGTCATCGGATTACTCCTCTGACTTTATTCAAGGCAGTTTATGTAGGCAGGCTATCTCTAAATCCCCGAGGGGATTTTTATAATAACAGAAAGGTTCTATCTTTCAAGAACTGCACAACTTTTCAAATGGCTCTTTCACGGTCTGGTATAACTTCTGGCCCCCAGTTGCCTCCCACGCTGGCTCACAAGCAGCTCCTTCATCTCTCACTTGAAGGGCAGTCAAGATGCATCTTTGCTCACACCAAAGAGCAGGTGGAATAATTCAGCTCAGCTTGTCAGCTGCTTCAAGGGCTAGCCATTCATGGAGCTGCCCGAACTGGTGACCTTCAGATGTTGTTTTCAGGCTAACGGAGGCTCTACCCTCTAGACCAGGGGTCTCTAAACTTTTTGGCCAAGGGTTGCATCAAATATCTGGCACAGTGTCGAGGGCCAGAAAAAAAAATTAAGTATAAAATTTAAATAAACACATTAGAAATGGAACTTAGATGAATGAATAAATGAATGGGCTCAAATGTCCAGGACTTCTTCAAGCACAAACACAACCCAAGAAATAAAGCACGCACTTAAATGGACCCCCATTTCCCCCACCCCACAAGCACAACTCTGGTTGTGTTTGGTCAACCCGGCCATAGGCTCTCAGGGGATCAGAGGCTGGTCACGGGCCGGATAGAGGCTGGCCATGGGCCGCATCTGGGCCCTGGGCTGGGTGTTGGAGACCCCTGCTCTAGACCAGAGGTTCTCACACACTTAGCATCTGGACTCACTTTTTAGAATGAGAATTTGTCAGGACCCAACAGAAGTGATATCATGACCAGAAGTGACATCAAGCAGGAAAACGTTTTACAATCCTACCCACACTTACCCAGGAGTAAGTCCCATTGACTATCATTGTTAAAAGAATATACATAGTAACTTGTTAAAAGTACAGGTCTGTAACATTTTCCCAAATGCAGTCACATATCATGGTAGCATCAAATCTAATGTATTAAAAATAAAATATTGAAATGAATGAGGACCCACCTGGAATTGGCTTGCGACCCACATACTGGGTCCCAACCCACAGTTTCAGAAACACTACTTTAGACCAGATCTCCTATCCTCCTACCCTCTCTAGACCTAAGACCTCCTTAGCTGTTTGACAGTTAAGAAGTATTCCACAAGTGACACCAGAAAATGTGTGCTTAGGCCCAGATATCTTGGGGATTCCAATTTGCATCCCTATTACATTGTGTATTGGCATGTGGGGCATTGGTTGGAAACTATGGAACCTTACAAAAGTTTGTCAAATGTTGCATGTTTAGGGTGTTAAACATTTTGCAGTTAGACCACAGTTTTTCCTAGTGTAATTGATCTTTGCATCTGGAATTATCTGATATGAGGTCAAGGATAGTATATGAAGTGCAAGCCACATCCTAATTGGTTCTAATGAAGTTTTATGTACTGTACACTGGCTCCCTGAGATATAGATCCCCAAGTTATGAACATCCAAGTTACAGACAGTTTCATTGGCCCTTTTGCACAGGTGCAGTGCATTCTTTGTGGTCCTTTTTGAGGGCACAATAGTTCTGGGCCAATAAGAGCTGGCTGTTTCAAAGTAAATATATTTTGACTTCCTTACAGATCTCTGGAACAGCCTCAGCACATATGTTAGGGACTTAGTTTTCATTGGCAAGATTTTGAGTTACACAAACATATCATCTGTTGTGGATGATTGTATAGTACAGGTATGTGTCCCTTAAAAGGGATAAGTCCTGAAGGACAAGTCTTTAGATAGTTTTGTCATTGTGTGAACATTCTTAGTGCACATTGCCATCTAGTGGGACAATCAGGTATAGCTTATTGTTTCTAGACTGCATACCTCCATTATAATTGTATAGAACTGTCATTGTATATGCAGTCTGTTGGCCAGAACGTCAATATTTGCACGTCCAAGGAGCTCAGGAGGGAATATACTGTTCCCCCCTGCTTTTGTCCTCACAACCCTGTGAGGTAGGTGAGGCTGAGGAATAGTGACTGACTGTCACTCAGGAAACACTGTGGCTGAGCGGGGTTTTGAATCTGATCCTTTCAAGTCTTAAGTCCAACTCCCAGACAGCTAGCAAGTGCTGTTACCTTGTAAGTTGTGATTCTTACTTGTGTATTTTTTGAGCCTTACAGGGTTGTATTCTGTTTATAACAATCTTCCAGTGTGATCAAAATTCATTGATCCTCCAAATTGTTCAGACTCTGGAAGATTTGTGGCAATTGTAGGCTTCACCCAGTGTACTACTGAGTTATCCAAATCCTTTTTAATAAGGGTTCTTCCAGATGGAGGGTTTCTAAAGCAACAGTAGTTCAGTGGCTGAGCGCATGCTTTCCACATGGACAGTCCTGGGTTCAGTTTCTGGCATTTCCAATACAAATGTCTTGGTCAGATAGGGTTTTTTTTACAGCCCTGCTAAGGAGAGGAACTGCCAGTCTGAGCAGAGATATTGGAACAGATGGATTTAATGTCTGATTCCTTAAAAAGTAGCATCAAATATCTGGCATACCTAACACCAACCAGCCACATGATTGTGCCACATGATTGTGCCAGTTATGTTTTAATACCCAATTGGCAACTAAGTACTCTTGGGATGTTACATTCAAAATATGAACTGTAGCATCACATCCCATAATGGTTGGTTCTTGTTTCTTGATGTACATTGTCTACTGTGACCTTTATGCTTGATCAACTTTTGGCAAAACTTCCATTTGGATATGACTCAAGAATAATGAATGGAACCCAGTCTGTACCCATCTCCTGAAGAATGCCAGCTCATGCCTCTTTGAAGCTTAACGCTGATCAACTTGTAATTACGATCAGTTCTCTTTATATGCAAATTTGGATAGGAAATTTGCATATAATTTTTGAAGGGCAGAATTGCCCCCTATCTCTCATTATCTGTGACTCTGTTCTCAGCATCTTTGAATACTGTGCTGGTGCACTCAGGGCAGGGGAGGGGCTCAGTGCAGCTGTAGGCAGACAGGGGCAAGTGAGGTTGGAGGAGGAGGGGAAGAAGAGACAATGGTCTCCTCGTGAGCAGAAGGCTGGGCCAATGCCGAGAGGGGAAGAGAAGGGGAATATGGCCAATGGTGGAGAGGTTTTGTGATATTTGTGCCCAGCCAATTATAATCCTCATTTTTTTCAAAGTTGTTGGATTGGGTCAATTTTCTGCACTGAACATGTATTGGGATTGGCTTATGGAGAACTGTCAGACACATTTGTGTCTGCTACCATACTTGTCCCACCATCTTGGGTACCATCTCAGGGATTCCAGCTGAACCTTCACAACCCTGTTGATGATGAGAACTGTCTGGAAGGCTACCTGAGGACTGGCCTGGGGCAAGCCCAGGGAAAGAGTCAGGAAACAAGTGGAGGAGGAGGAAATGTGAAGCAACTCCCTCCCCACTGCTAACTTCAATGCCTTGTTGGGCCAGCAGGATTCAATGAGTTGAGGGAAATTCAGCACAGAGGAGGAAGCATCAGATTTTGGTGAGCCCTCACTAATGCTCATCCTCTTATACTTCAAGTTAAGATTCAGGTTCCTTAAGTTCATAGAGTATATGATGATGAGAGTCCCCTGGAACCTAACCCCATTTTCCTTATAGGCTCAATGATTAGTGTCCACTGATTTAAGCCGCCCTGGGTCCCTTTAGGGAGAAGGGCGGGATATAAATAAAGTTTATTATTATTTATTTATTATTGATCTCCTCTAGATGAGGGGTGCCCAAACCTCAGCCCTGGGGCCATTTGTGATCCTTGGGGGGGGGCTCCCAATCCGACCCACAGGGAGCTCCCAGTTTCCAATGGGCCCCTGGAGACTTGCTGGAGCCCATGCTGGTCCGATGCAACCGTTCTCAGCATGAGAGCGACTGTTTGACCTCTCACGTGAACTGTGGGATGAGGGCTCTGTCCACTACTTGCTGTTTCATGTCTGTGATGCAGCAGTTACAGTGCAGGAAAGGCCAGCCTTGCTTTGTGCAAGGCCTTTTATAGGCCTTGAGCTATTGCAAGACCTTCATTCATTCATAGAAGTTCCATCTCTAATATATTCATTTATGTAAATTTATTCAAATTTGAAATGTAAATTTATTCTTTTTTTCCCCTGTCCCCTGATACAGTGTATCAGAGATGATGTGGCCCTCTTGCCAAAATGTTTGGACACCCTACCCTAGATCAACATGTCTCAAACCTTGAGGGAGCTTTACTCCCTCATTAAGTGTTTGCAGGGGAGGGGCTTGGGCAGTGGTGCAATCCCCAGGATTGTGTCCCTGAGGAGGGTGAGGGGAGGTGCTTTGCACTTGTAAGTAGGTAGGGCTGCAGGAGGTGCAGGGAACCCTGCGAAGCCCTCCACAGAGCTTCAGTAAAAGCGGGCACAAAACACTTCTATTTTGCAGGAGGTGCTTTGCATCTGCTTTTACTGAGCATTTCAAGCCTCAGTGAGCAATGCAGAGGGCTGTGTAGGGCTCCTCACACCACCTGCAGCCTCCAGCAGCCCTACCTATTTAAGTGCAAAATACCCCCTCACCCCCCTTAGCAATGCAATCCTGGGGATTGCGTCACTGCCTTCCCCTTCCCCTGCTCCTTAAAGGAAGGGGGGAAGTGTTACATGAAGTGGTGGGTCGTGACCCACCTGTTTGAGAACCACTGCTCTAGATTTTCCAGGAACCTAACTCTAGCGGATAACAAGAACTGACTGTACTGTACAACAATTGGTGAATTGGAAGTGGAATCATGAGCAACTGCTAAATAATGTAAACATTCCATGATGGCCAAATTAACAACATGGTGGTTTTCAGTAAAAACCAATCAATCATAACAGCTGAATCTCCTAACCACAATAGTTGCCCCTTGCATCACCATAGGCTTCTAGATACCAAAGTTGAATGAAACCTCTGTTAATATCGAAGAAGCATAATATTTACACTAACTTTTCACAGCTTAAAGAAAGTGTTACTACTGTGCCAGTGCCAACTTACCCGTCACCCTGGCAAGAAGCCCCCTTAACTAGTTAAACTGCCATAAGTTGGGTGACTGTTGTTGGTTTATGCTTTTTATTGTTTTTAGTAAGACACTTTTCCAGGCTATGTTATTTTTAATGCACACAATGATGTTATTAACCTGAGTTGGGCTTTTCCATTTGGAGTCCTGAAGGCAGCTGCTATTGAGGCATAATGGTTTAAACAAAAGAAAAACATGCTGCAAGGATGCACCTGTTTTAACCCAATCCCAGGGGCACATGGAGAATAAAAGCTGCTGCTTAGCCCACAAGGCATTATTAAGAGTTTCTGAGCCAATAGGAGAAGCTCTATTAACTTGTAGTAAGAATTTAGACTTGGAAGAGAATAGACATAACATTTAATAAAACCTACCTTTACACATTGCGGGAGGGCGGGAGGGGATTGGGAGATTGTGACTTTCAAGTCCCCTGAGAATTTTGTTTCGATTGAGGATGACTGCAAGAAATTTGCATTTTCTTTATTTAACATTTGAGATTTGCCCCTTTGTTCTACTGGGCCTGTGTAGTCTACATACTGAGCTGGCATGTGGACTGTCCCCGAGGCATTTCAGAACATCAGATCCATTGTGGAAATCCTTTGTGTCTTCTTTTGTAGCATTGGGCAATCCATTCCTTGTCTAGAACAACTGTTGGCACTCAATAAGAGTAGCTGTTGTTCCACTCCAGTTTAGGGATTGTGAAAGTGTGGGCTGGTATAGTAGAGTAACAGGAGCCAAGCTAGTGGAGGGAAGTTGCCTGCCAGGCTTGTCTTGAAAGCTCATCTTGGAGACAGATTTTAATTGCTGGGAAGGATGTTAAATAAAATTAGGCTGGCACTTGAGCCATGAAGTGTGTGAGTTTGCCAAAGCAGAGCTCTGATTTTTGATTTTATTTTTTTGTGCTTCAACTGGAAAGTTCAACATTTCAGGCTTTGGGTCCCTATGGTTTGTTATCTGGGCACTCTGGCATGCCAAGAAGAATTGCAGATATTCAAGTTTGCTCCAAGCCAGCTATCCTGTTTGCAAATAAGGTTCTCATTGCTTGCAAATATTCCAGTTTTTTTCCCCTTGAAATTATAGGAGAAATAGGGAGACTTTTTGTCTTTACATATGAAAGCAGCCACTAGCTAGTGTATAGATAAAGAGCTTTGTGTTTTCCCTTCAGCGAGCCAGAAGAAATTCCTGTGGCCTAGTTTTGTAAAATCACATGTACCAGAACAGCTTGGCTATACAGCTGGTATTGACCACATCGCACTAAAGGTCAGCCCTCTTCTCCACTCTTTGCACACATCACTTCCCAACCTCTCCCCTGATGAAAAAAAGCACCCATGTTCTGCCATGGAAAACACTGTGTCCTTGTTTCAAGTGACTGACTCCCTTGATGAGTTGATGGCATAGTCATATTTTCCAGCCTGTAAACAAAAGCCATGGCACTCTGTAATGGGAGACTGGAGACTTTAGGATGATGAAATCTAAGCAATCCACATAGTCACCTATCAGCCTTCTATGTGAATCACTTCCCTTCTTGTTTCTAATGGCACAATTGGTTTTGACATCATTGTTCTGTGGTTGACTTCTAACCTTACCATGCTGTTCTTGAACCTGCAACCTTGTGGTTGGAGGAACCATTCCCCTTGTGGCTTCACAGCATCATTTACTCTGAAAAAGGCTCAGTGAGCTACCTTTTGCATGCGCATTGCTGACTTGGCATTACTGATGCTGCTGAGCTTTTGCGGTTCTTGGGAGATGTTTCTAGGATTTTTCAGGAGCACAGTTGCAGACCAGGGAAGAAAATTCAGTCAGTTTAAATGGTTTAAAAGCAGTGCATTTTAACAGCATTTGTTAGGGCTCTGCTCCTTCGTATTTCTTTATTTTTATCTATGCTGGCAGCATTGCTAGTGGCTCCAGTAATGCTGCCAGTACAGATAAACAGTTGCTTTTTTGAAGTTGCAAAAGGATTTGTGCCTGTGGCTACTACAGCTGGAACATTGGTCCATTTTATATTAATAGGTTCATGAATGAATGAAAATGAATGAATGAATGAAAATGAATAGGCTGACCAGACGTAGGTTCTCCTGAGACATCGCCACACATGGTTTGAAAAACGGGGGCAATGAGATAATGACCTTCTCAGCGCCTGTTAAATGTCCCTTTCTCACTTCTAGGCAATCAAGGTCAATTTGGTGGTGGTGATAGTGGTGTAATGGATTGTAAGGTCTCCAGCAACAACTATGGATCATGATGGCCCATGAACAAATTTGTAGCAGCCACTGAGTGGCAATCTAGGGGCATGGTCGGACTGTCCAAGTGCCCCGAAACCTGTTGGCAGAGGTTGGGAAGGAGTGATTATTCTATAATTGAGAATATTTATGTATCACTTTCAATTGTGAGTTGCAGAATCTTATCAGATGGGTATTTGAATTTGCCTTCCCCTTTTTACAAGCTCCAATTTAGATTTAAAAAATTAGATTCTGTCAGACTTCTGGTATGTCATTTCATTGGCTTAATCTTTTACTGAACTCAGCCTTGCTCAAGTACCTTCTGCCTCTCTATAAACTTCATTGCCTTTGTGGTTGATCATACCATGATTTTATCTCCCCTCCTATAATGCTAGGAGGAAGTATTCCTGAGCTTTGTCATCTGGATTACTCAGTCCTTTGTTGCTCATCCTGCCACCCAGTAAAGCTGTCCACCTTTTTTGTTTTCTGCAAAGCTTTGCTGTCCTTGTCAAGTCATTCCTAGTGAATGCTGTAAGCATTCTACTGGGGAGCTTGGAATATGGAACTCCCCCTGCTTGAATGTCTGTATGCAGATCCCACATGAGCACAGACATGCATGCACATTTTAGCTTTCATGAATGAATTGCTTACAAAAGTTATTTTTATTTGAACCTTTAGCAAGCAGTCAATGCTTTCAAAGGTTTTGCCCTTTTTTTGCCTTTTTGAGGGGGTATGTCTGAGCCTTTGAGAGACTGAGCATTCCATCTACTCAAACTTTTGTGAACAGTTATTAATAGTATTTATAGACTGCTTTTCAACAAAGTTCACAAAGTGGTTTATAGACAAAGTCAAATAACTAAATGGCTCCCTGTCAAAAAAGGTTCACAGTCTAAAAAAGACTCAGAACACCAGCACTCGGCCACTAGAAAAGACACTGTGCTGAGGTGAAAAGGGACAGTTACTCTCCCCCTGCTCAACCGTTACCCTGCACATGCCCAATCTCATCTGATCTTGGAAGCTAAGCAGGGTCAGGCCTTGTTAGTACTTGGATGGGAGACCGCCTGGGAATACTGGGTGCTGTAGGCTTATACCATAGTCTTTCGAGACTGAAGGTTGCCAACCATCTTAATAGAAGAGAAATACCACTTGAAAAAGTCTCTGCTTGAAATGTGTATAGTTTAATTTCTAGGTGAACAGTAAATGCCTAGCTGCAGCAGCTGATCAATTAGTTGTCTCAGTTCTGGTGCTGAGTTGGGGGTGGGGGAGGTTCATGGTGCCCTTTCTGCACCTTGATGGCACATTGAGTGCTCCTGCTGCCACAAATACTGAGGGTTTGGGGGTCAACCTGGACAAGTGGGCTTCCTGATAGGCATGGGTCCTACCAGGCCACTAAATTTTCTACCAAAGATGAGTCCATTTGCAATCTGTTAGTCAAAAATGTAAAAATACCCAGATGCTTGGTTTTCTACCTCCCTACGGATTTGATTGTGGCATTTAGAACAATTAAATATTTTCCAGTTGACTGTCAAGTATTGATTTGTTTTGAGAAATTTTACCTTGCTCATTACTCAGCACGGCTCCCAGAGTGGATTACTGTGCATTATGGTTATGATCAATAAACGTAAAAAAATCACTAAAATGCTTTGGACATCAAGTTTTCTTTGGCCAGACTAGCTACCTAGATGGAGAGTTCCATCTAGGGAATGTTAATCCAATTATGCATCCTCATATTAAATGGACAACATGAGCTCCTGATACAGGAAGGCAGACTATGCTTCGTATTATTGTGTCACGTAGACAAGACAGCTCATTCTGTAAAGTACAGAAATCAGAATGGGCTGTCTCATCTACATAGTGGGGTAGGGAAGCCTGATTGTCCACATGTCCCTTCCAGGCTTTCACTGTAATGTGTGACTCATAGGCACAATTTTCATGCTCCCTCCTCCTCAGAAATTAGGAGGGAGGATTGAATTAATGTATTGTGCGTTTGTGCATGTTGGACATGTGATTGGGGCATGCTGGCATTTTCATACTTCTGGTCAGTGGAATGTACATTATTTGACCCAGCCTCTGTTTGGGCCCCTTCAGCCAATATTACTATAGAGGTACAGATTTGGCACATCATCTTCTATGTGTAACAGCTAGAATGTCTGTTTAAATTTGCTTCAGCAACTTGGAATAATTCCAACAGCACCACAGACTATCAAGATTAATGAAAAGAAATCAAGTTGTGGAGATTTTCAAAGGAGTGTTTGAATTTTGAGCCTTTCTCAGACTAATGAATATATAATTGTCCTGCCTTTTTAATTTCATTCCCAGTTTTGTAAAGAAGTCTTCATTGTAACTTGAGTGTGTACCATCCAATTCAATGAAAAGTCAACTAAAAATCAGCTGCAGGAATGTAGCATAGTGTTTATGATAATGTGTGTGGGGGGGGGAGGTGACAATTCCTCACTTGGAGGACTGTTTCTCACTTCTGCTCAAAGCTCCTTGTCCTTCATGAACCATGTGAAAGTTCATTCGGCATAAGGAATTGCAGTTTTCAAAGAACTGTTCTCTGATTACTGCAGTGCTACCGGGTGATTGTCATTCAGGGAAATCAATCACATGCATTCTTTCTCCTCTTTGCAATCAAACCTTGATCCCTATAAGCATGCTCCATCTTGTCAGTTTTTCTTTAGCCTTGACTTAGTTGCCTCCATTTGAAGGACCAATTCAGAACAGAGTTTCAAATGTCATGGGGAGCCTCACTTAAAAGGCACTGCTTATTCCCTATTAGACACTGCCAGTGTTCTGTGAGGCTACTCTGCATTGGGTGGCATCAGCTGAACCAGGACACACCCTTCATATTCTGCTTAGGCTTGTTTTTAAATGATGTGTTCTTAGATTAACGTGTATTTTTCAAGTACTCGCATTCTCTGCCTGCTGGCTGCATCTCAGGGAAAGACAGTTTGTACAACTTAAAAAATTTCTAATCAATTTAATTACTGTTTTTCTTTCTGTTTTGTTTTGTAAGATCTGCAGGGAGAAACTAAAGAATTTCTTCCATATTATGTTACTTTGAGGAAGAGAGTATAGAGATGATCCAAAACTGCTACTGCTCAGTTCCTATTGTTGAATAATGGCTGCTCTCCAAATGGTTATTTCTGCACTTTAAATTGCTCTGGCTTTATGGGAATTTGGCACGGGCTGCATTTTAGTACACAGGTCATGCTGGGTTCATGCATAATTACAACAGTAGAGAAGCTCAGTTGAACTCCACCCTCACCCCTGTGCTAGGATACGGACAGTAAATATCTAGCATTTTAGTTGAGCATGTGAAGTGCTTCACACTTCTTATCCTGTAGTTCTTAACAACCCTGTAGTAAGCAGCATTATCCCCTGGAGAGCTGAGGCTGAGAGGGACAGGCTTGCCCAGTACTCGATCTAGTGAATTCATGGCAGAAGTAAGATTTGAACCAGGGAGTCATGATTTTCATCTCATTAGGCACTACCCTACATCAGGTAGTACCTCTCCAACAGAATAAGAGAAGTGCTGCAGAGCATTTGTGTTATACTTGCTGTGGAACATAGCAGTATAGGAATAATGAATGTATATACTTGCATCTTGTATATGCATCTAGGGAAACAAAATGGCTCCAGTAATGTATATTGCTGCCCTAAGCCTCAAATCAAAGGACATTTGCGTGCTTACACGTATGATGTATAGTTGAATTTCAGATAACTTTTTAAAAGGTGTTTGCAGATACAAGGAGTTACAATTTTGTTACAGTTTTGTATATTTGTATTTTGGAATTTTGTCTGATGTAGGAAGTTGTTCATTATACATGTAGAATCTGTAGTATAAAACGCCATGTATAGATGAGGGGAGGTGGCAGGATGCCTGAGGTATTCCAGCTGTGCAACATGGATTGTTATGTGTTCTGTGAGACTGCCAACTTTTAAGCTGCTTAAGGCTGCCAGCAACTTTTAATATTGGTAAATGTTGGCAATGTCTTCACCTGGGTGGTCTTTCCTGTTAAGGCAGGAAGGCAAAATGCCATGCTGTGATTAATGTCCTGGTGGAGTATTTGTCTAAAATAAACCTTTCCACCTATGAGCAAGTAGCTATGCACAGCGGTTCACTGTGGGTCCATGGCCCACCAGTGGATCACAACCCAATTTTGGGTGGGTTGTGAAACTGACAAGGCAGATTAGGCTATGTGCATCAAGAGTTAAGCAACCTGCTACTTGAGGTGGGGGGAGTGAGTGAGCATTGCTGCCCAATCACCATTATAGCCATGGAGGCTTGAGTGGCTGGTAAAGTGAATTTTTTTAGGTGGGTCCTGATTCTAAAAAGTTTGAGAACCACTGAACTATGGCACTGACTAATGTTGATCTGGACAGTTTCCATTTATTAGTATGAGTCAGCATCTCATCTCTTGCAAATTCATTTTGATTATCTCTTGGTCTCTCTCTCTGTGTTGCAAAAACTTTGAGGGAGTACACAGTACAGCTTTGTTCTAGTCAGTTTAATCCAAAATAGATGTAGCAGAATATGCAGCTACATCAATTCCAACTTTTATGTCTACATTGATCAATAGGTAGACTGTCAGATGTGCGTAGTGCCAGGGGACTAGGATGAGGGCTAGTAACATATTCAGACTGAGATTGATGATGTGCAGCAAAAGTGTAGTTGTGATGTAGTCATTGACAGCAAACTGGCTTCTTGCTGGCCAGCAAACTGGCTTCTATGCCAGTTTGGGGGGGAGGGTGCGGTATTTCTAGGAGCCATACTTGAGTGTCATCTTTAGTCAGAATATCATGACTCCTCTACTAAAACTGGAGATGTATTAGAGTTGAAGGTGGTACAATAGAGGTTATGTTTCCTGTGGTCTGAGTGCTGCTCTTACTGCCAGTTCTGGTCAAGCCATAATGAGAATCTCTGTACTCTTCAAAAATGTTGTAGGTTTCTGTGACCAGAGAGGAGAGTAGACAAAAATGCATGTGATTCTGATGGATAAAAGCTTAATGGATAAAAGTTGCTAGTCAGTCTTTGGTTTGAACATACTGTATATGTATCTGTGCCCAGACCACCTTGTTGGTATGAAAATACAAGAAACTTCCTAGATTGGTTGCCCTGCCAGTTTACTAGGGCTATGCCTGGAAACATGGTTTCTACTTGAATTGGTCCTAAAGGTAAAGTGTGGGAGGTACCTGTCAAAGGAGGAGGTACTCACTGTTGGCAGCAAAGGAGAATTTGAATCTCTTCATGTTCTTGCTGAACAAATTTGGTGGTTCAGAGTCTGATGATTCCTGGGGATTATTTAAAGCCATGGTCACAGCATTAGGAAGAATTTACATTTATAACATACTCTAAAAAAAAATTGAGCCTGGTGACTAGCAAGCTTCATTCACAGATTGTTATCTCTGAGGTGATCAAAGGCACTGAAGAAAGATTTTGTCCTCTTTTTATATGACAGAATAAACAAAGGAAATGAGTACAAGTTGCCTCAAACCTTTAAGAGAACTGTGAATAGCTCGAAGACTTGAATTGCAAGTGCCTGGACATGTACAACAACTGCAAGAGTTACCAAAAAAACCTCTTGAGTTGCAAGTCAGGGCAGAGGATTAACGGAAGAATGAATATGGGCCAGAGAGTGTTACACATAAATTTAGCATAGGGGAACTGCTCAGAACAGCACAGAAGAATGATGTAATCTTTGTAAATTGAGGCAACTAAGTTGCCACCCAGGCAGTAGTGAAGCAAGATCCTTGCCAGAACCACTGCTTCATCTAATTGCTGCCCATCAAAAACCATTCAGAAAGCTGAAATCAGAAGGAACCAGAAGACTATTCACTCCCATCTCCTGTCCAAAGGCATCCCAATCCTCCATCAGCCTCTCACTCCCAATGTGCCATAAGCATGTAATGGGTACACGCAAGAAATACTTATGGAGCAGTACACTCTATATGCCTCTAGTATTTCTTGCACGTACCAAGCAGTATGCTGAAAAAAGGGGGCAGGAAGGAGAGGATGATTTATTAATCTGGTGGGAGGCAGTCATGTCGTCTGGGTAACTGAGCAAAACTAATTCATTCCCTCTGTAGATGCACTCCTTTGGTTTGGGACTAATCACACCCAGTTAGCACCCTTTCTCCCAGTTGGGTGGGAAAGTCGTAACCATTTGGTTCTGCCAATTGCACCTATGGACTGGTTTATAGAAGGTACACTGAGCACACGCAGTGCACTTGTAAAAACAGCTGTTCAGATGCACATCTTGCATGATGCTTCATAACTAGAGTGCCTTGTTCTGAAACTAATATATAGCAAAATATTTTGTGGCTTTTTTGATCTTAATGTCTTCCCTTAATGTTGACTTGGTGCTTTTAATCTTGTTAACAGTGGCTGAGTGTTTTGTGTTTAGCTCTTTGACATCGTTAGTTGTTGATCATTGCTTATAGCAAATAACAGCATATGCTATGAGCAGAATCTAGAACGTAGCACCCTGCAGTTGAGTTCGCAGACTGGGGGAAATCTGCATGTTGCATGTGGAGAGTACAGTACCTTCCAAGGAGATATTCATCATGTTAAATGTTAGTACATGGGGTGTCTTTCATGCCCTGCACCTCCCACCCACACACTGATTATTGCCAATTGGGCTAAGAGAAATATAGTAGTATGAGGAAATGTATGTTGGCATGTTGCTATTTCACTTTATAACACATCTTGTAAGCCAATTATTGTTGGCTTTCAAGATTTTATAGTAGGGCATGTGACATTTAACATGCTGTATGTTAGGCAGGAGGTCTGGTCTAGAGGGTAGATCCTCCGTCTGCCTGAAGATAACATCCACAAGGTTGCCAGTTCGAGGCCACCGGCACCGTGCGACCTTGAAGCAGCTGACAAGCTGAAGCCGAGCCATTCCATCTGCTCTGAGCGTGGGAGGATGGAGGCCAGAATGTGAAGCCAGATTGGAACGAAACACCTTGAATGTAGTGGTTCTTGAAAGAAAGAACCTTCTTTCAAATTGTAAAAATCCCTATTTAATAAGGGATTTAAATAAAAGCCTGCCTATGTAAACCGCCTTGAATAAAGTCTTGAATAAAGACCAAGAAAGGCGGTATATAAATACCTGTAGTAGTAGTAGTAGTAGTAGTAGGGACAGAGAGATAAGGGACAATATGGTAGTGCCACAGTAACTCCTAGGAACTCACCTGAGAAATAGAAAAGCTAACCACTAAGGGGAAAAGGTTTATCACAGACTTTCCTCCAAAGGTTCCCTCCGTTTTTAGGTTAAGCAGAGAGTGTGAGTGGCCAAGCAGGAGTTTGAACCTTGGGCTCCCTGGTTAAAAGTCGGCACTTGAACCACTGTGCAGTCCTGGCTCTTGTCAACAATTTCCTGGTAAATCCAGTCACCAGAGCCATAGACTTTCAGTGCTAGAAATCCAAAAGGCAGCTATGGCAAATTCAAAACAAAAATCCTTGTCTTGGGGCTATTTTCTATGCCATATATGTAACTCACTCTGATGTCTCAGGAGAAGGATTAATACCTTTGCCTCTAAGAGAGACTCTGGGACTGCTGAGTCACACCCTGATCTTTGAAGTGTGACTTTCTGGAAAATTATGTTAACTCTTTCCTGATGATGATTCAGATAGGAGTGTCTTTCCAGGGAAATGCCTGCCATCATGGGAAGAGGCATTCAGTTCTGAAGATGCAAATGTATAATGGTAACTCTGGACGCTAGCTGTAGTGGTGACCACAAAATCTAGGCATGCTAGTTTCTACAGCATGCAAGTTTTGTATATTCCAAAATTTTTCAGCTGGGTGGGTGGCACTTGCACTTCACATAGTATAAGGTTCAATGGGAAAGACCTTCCTAAAACACTCTAAAATCAGCACCATTGCAGAACGACTACATGGCCAAATAGTCAGTGGGTTCCTCGTCCCCTCTCTCTTTTTGTTTTGCCATTTTTTTCAACAAAAACAATAGCTCCTCACCAGCCCACCTGCTGGGATAGACATGTGCCAGCTGATTGGGCATCCCTACCCCCCTGACCTGGTGGGCTTGGGTGCCCAGATAGTTTTAAAATATCTCATAGGACAGGGCCTTTCAAATCTCGACCCGGGGGCAGGAACCCAGAGTTGGACGAACTCTTTTGCCCCGTGAGTGGAGTTTACTCCATAACTTCCAGCGAGACTGGGGAACAGGGACACTCTAGGCAGTCACGACTGCCTGGACATCTTGTTGCACAGCCTTTTGGGACGCTGGGCAACAGATGCTTATTGCGTCCCTGTCCTCTAATTTCACTGGAAGTCTTGCAGCAACATGGTGGAACAGTAAGATCCGGTCAGAACGGGGATGGGTTTCTCATTATGCAGAAGTCGCATGTTTAGCAACTGCCACCATAAGATGAGGCATCAAACCTAGATTTCTGAACATCATACCCAGAGATGCTTGTGTGTGTCTTCCAACCTGGCTTCTTCTGGGTATACAACTGTGTGTGGTGAATTTCACACCTTCATCCTTGAGGATCAGAGGAGGGTGATGGACATCTCACACTGATACTGTAGTAAGTACAATTAGAAAACAGTGAGATTTAGATATGTAAGGGATGGGCAGGAGGTCTGGTCTAGAGGGTAGAGCCTCCATCTGCCTGAAGATAACATCCACAAGGTCGCCAGTTCGAGGCCACCGGCACCGTGCGACCTTGGAGCAGCTGACAAGCTGAAGCCAAGCTATTCCATCTGCTCTGAGCGTGGGAGGATGGAGGCCAGAATGTGAAGCCAGATCGGAATGAAACACCTTGAATGTAGTGGTTCTTGAAAGAAAGAACCTTCTTTCAAATTGTAAAAATCCCTATTTAATAGGGATTTAATAAAGCCTGCCTATGTAAACCGCCTTGAATAAAGTCTTGAATAAAGACCAAGAAAGGCGGTATATAAATACCTGTTGTTGTTGTTATTATTATGCTTATGTTGCATTTTACAGGCAGTCATCTTACAAGCAGTTTGCTGTGATTACACCTGGGAATGTGCAATGCCAAACCATTTTAAAGCCTGATTGTTCTAGTCTTGCCTCATTGTATTATCTTTTCACCTGATGTTGGTTGAAATCCGTCAGAGCTTTACCTTACCCCTCTTGGGCTCTTGGCTACATGTTACATCATATAGTTTTGGAATTCTCCCTGTAATTGAAAGGAAGGCTATCGAGAATGGGCTCTGTCTGACTTCCATTGTTTTCATGGTGGCAGCAGAGTCTGCCATTTTGTCCCTAGAATGGGGTGGGGAAAAAGACAACCCCTGCACAAGGCTTTCCCACTCCTTATCACAGAACTTTGACTGAACAGGGATTTGAACCTGGGTCTTTCTGTTTCTAGTCCCACATTCTAACCACTATACAACACTCATTTAAGATGGGGTTGAATGGCAAAATGGAAACAAAGTTTCAGAGGGGATGGAACTAGCCCTCTACATCCCATTCGCCATGGTCTCAATATGCTCCCCATGTCTGCTTTTGTTAGAGGGTAGGGCCCATCTAAGCCTCTTGCATAAAAATGCAATCAATATGACTCCTGTGTAGTTTGGCTCTCATTTCTTTTATATGTTGGTGCTTATGGAAGGGTTTATACATTTTGGGGCACAATCCTAATGTGCCCTTGGGCTGATGCAAGTCTCTTGCATCAAGCACTTTTGTGGCACTTGCATCAAGCACTTTTGTGGCACTTGTTGGCAAGATAAACCAGCACGCATTTGTGTGCTAGCCTCCCTGCACCAACGTGGGCCCCAAGGAGAGGGTGAGTTGCGTTGGCCAAGCTTGGTTGATGCAGCAGTGGGGGGGGGGGATGGAGAGAGCAGAGAGGAGGCGTTTGGGGGAGGGTGGGCGGGTTTTCCTGGAGGCAGACTGGGAGTGGGAGGTAGGTAGTCCTGGGTAATCCTGGGCTGCTGGCATTTGTGCTACCTCTTGAGGGCTGCTGCGGCTTTACCTGGGTATTTATTTATTCACATTTTTATACCACCCTTCCTCCGAAGAGCTCAGGGCAGTGTACACAGCTGCTCCCCTCCTTTTGTCCTCACAACAACCCTGTGAGACTGGGAGAAAGTGACTGACCCAAGGTCACCCAGGAAGCTTCAAGGCTGAGAGGTAATTTGAACCTGGATCTTCCAGGTCTGACTCCACCTCCCAAACCACTACACCACCCTGGTTCTCAATCAATCCAGGTGATTCCCCTTGCCCTGGACTGAGCCACTTTCAGCCCCAATCCTGCCTTGGATTCTGCACAGGCCTGCCTGCCTGCCTGCTCCAGGGCAGGTTAGGATTGGGCTGTTTGTAATTTAACAAATTAAAAATGCATCCCTAATCAGCTCTGGAAGGGTGGGTTCTTGAGCTTGTTGGATCTGGTTCTGGTGCAAAGAGATGAGACCATGTGTGAGGGCTTGTGGGAGGATTAAAGCATATTAACTGTTACTGGAAGAGATGGAAAAAGAATCAACAGGACACCTAGTGATTAAAGCTTATACACCACTGACCATTCAATCAGTCTGCCTTGAGAAGGGTGATAGTCTCTGACAATCTGTGGGACCATGGCAACAAAGTACCAAGTATAAGACAAGAGCAAGACTTTCCATGGCAAACTCTGAACAATCGGGGTGGGGAATTTGTATCCTCCTGAATTATGTAGACCTTTGGCAAATATACACAAGAGGTTAAGGAGCATGGGATCTTAATTTCACCATTTTGTTTGGCGTGAAACTGGAATTAGAAAAGGGAAAGATGTGATAACATTTCAGGAAAGTAAAAGAGTGAATGTGTGTGTGTGTGTGTGTGTGTGTGTGTGTGTGTGTGTGTGTGTGTAACTACTACCTACTTGGGGGGGGAAGCCAGGTTATTCAGAGTATTTCCTTTGTTTGCAGAAGGAAGTTTTTTATTGCATCTATTCTGCTTTAAGACTGAGTCATGTATTTAACTAAATTCATGAACAGAAACAGCATATGGTGTGCAGCTTGAGAGTTTGCTTGGTATAAGATTCTATTTGCATGAAAAACTTCACTCCTGTAAATAACTGTTATCATGTTTTAAATGTTTTATTAATAATAAAACATACGTATCAGTGTTTTCAGGATCATTTTATTTGTAAGCTGCCTTGAGTGCCCTCTGCAGGGTAGAAAGGTGGGATATTAATTCCCAGACTGATTAACACTAGGGGGCAACATTAGGGGGCTTTTAAGGAGTCAGATGTCCAGAATTCAGCACACACAATTTCCACGCGTCCATGAGTATCCACTCTGTCCATCTGCAGGTCCCAAGGAGTGATGCTGGTAAGATTTAATGTAACACCAATAGTGGTTGTTTCTAGAATGGGGATTCTATGCCAAAGCTCTAGGGATATGGTAAAGCCCTATGCAGAATATGTCCTCTGAGGAAGCCTGGGACCAAAAATGACATGATTTAGCTGTAAGTGCTTGCCTGTGTAAGTGTTCCATGTGTACTCCCATCGTGTGTCAATGCATTAACCTCATGAGAGAGCTCATTTTTTTGTAGTTGGCTCACCTATGTTCAGTACCCATCACTATATAGTGTAGTGCTGCACACTAATGAACACTTGGCTCATGAGATAAGTATAGATACAGTGGCAATCAAGTGAGATGTTTACATGGGCAAGGGCTTTATCCTAAGCTTCTATCATGTCTGCTTCAGCCTTTAATAAAGTTACTTCTGTGCTACCATCCAGACAAAGAGAGTGATTCTCAAAATTAGCTGAGAATGGCAGCAGATCTGCCCTGCTTTTCTTACATACATGAACTTCAGAAATGGAAAAGAATATTAGCTTCCTGATTGGTCAGGCAAGTTCAAAAAGAGTTTTCATTGTAATTTAGCAAAATGGTTGGATTTTCTGAAGGCTGATACTCCCTAAGAAAGTTTTGTTCATCCCTTTCTGGATAAACCAAGGTGTGTGTTTCCAAATTTAAGCTCTTTGCTCTGGTTTTGATTTGTAGGATGTTACAAGGGAGTGGATTTGAGACAGCATTTTGGTGAAGTTGAGGGGGCCATGCAGGGTGGGTCGGAGGACTGGCTTTTGTTCTTAGTGATGCAGCTGTCTGATCTGAAATGTTTCCCACCAAACTGGATTTCATTTCCCACCTTCTGGGAATCAAAGCAATGTTATCCTGGCCTGGGCCTGATTTAATTTGTTACCTTGTAAAAAACATTCTGGGAAGACTAAATAGTTGGCAAAAGAGTGCTTTCCTTTCTCTCTCCGCATCTTGTGGTACTGTTCTTTGGAAAGGGACTGCTATGGAACTTTACATATTTTTTTAATGGTTTGGAAGGATGTTGAAACATGGAAGAACACAGTTTTGGGAAAACCAGAATTTAAAAAATTTGAAGTCTTGAGCTGATATGTCAATCCTGATCAACCTTGAGACTGTGAGGGGAGCATGGTTTAGACTGAAGCTAGAGTGTATTTATCACACAGGATCAAAATCAGGGGAAAAACATGATGTTGAAGGTGTCTACATTGGTGCAGTATATAGAGCTAGAGTACCAGACAGAAGGGTTGGCTCACCCATGACACCCGTGGACTGAAAGGCTTTTGGAAAGTTTAGGCAAACTGGTGAACAACACTAGGTGCCCTATGCTCTGCCTCTGCTTGCCACTTCTCTCTGACTTGCTGCACTTCAGTCGGATCTCTGGTCCTCTTGCTCTTAGCAGCTTGAATTGGAGCCCCTCATAGATGTCATAATTCTCCAGAGCTCAGGGGTGATATCACTGAGTGCTCTCAAGTTGCTCTATTGGGGGTCTGTGCAGTCCTGTAAAATTTATAGGGACCATTGGTGGCAGGGTGTGGGCATGCTTAGGTCACTGGTGAGAGAAATGTCCTGCAGAAGGAGCCGGGGTGGTCTGGCCACTGGACAGTGAATCTAAACTTATTATTCAGGAAGGTACGTGCTTGCAATTGCAATTATGCCAAGGTTGGGAGCCCAAATGGTAAGACGTAGATCAGCAGTTGCCGAACTCGCGACCGCTGTGTTGTGAAAAAGCCCTCCCTGTTGGGAACAGCGCTTGCCGTTCTGCCAATTGGCTCACCTGATCTCTATAGAACAACACACTGGGCAGTCGCATCTTTAGCCTACTGCCCAGCAGTAGATTTCTGGGCAGATCCACCACTGGATTTCTGGGCAGATGCGACTGCTCAGACTGTTACGCTGTAGAGATTGGGTGGGCTGACAGTGGGCAGTGCGGCAGAACAGTAAACACTGTTGTTGCTCGTGATGGGGAGGGCTTCAGCATTGCATCAGATCTGGCCTGTGAGCCATGATTTGGTGAATGTTGCCTTAGAGCAGGGCTCTCACAACTCTGGCCTGCACTCTGCCGGCACTCTGCCTTTACCCTCCCCCATGTGAACAGTGCTTACTGTTGCACAGGAGAGCCATCCTTTCCCGCTGCCAATCTCCCTCAAATTGAGCTCCATCCTGCTACTTCAGGGTTCTGTCAGCCCAGCAGCCACTGTGCCCAGATTTCTGAGCAGGCTCAGTGGGCTGGAGTGCAGTCTGGAGATCAGCAGCGAGGAAGGATGCCTCCCCGGCAGAACTGTAAGCACGCTCGCACTGGGGATGCATTTCCCATTGTGCAGCAGTCACCAGTTTGGAGACCACTGCCTTAGAAGAAGGTGACACATAGATGTCCCAGAGTGCTTCAACTTTGTGTTTCAATCAATGACCCTTCATTAGCATGATCTTGATTTAGAGGGTGCCATGCCTTCCAGGGCAAAGTCCTGACTCACTCTCGGGGATGGCAGCTCAGGGGCCAAGACTGTCCACATTTGGAAAGTGGAGAGAGAGAGAGAGAGAGATGAATTCCTCTACTTGTGCAGAGTACTTCTGCTCTTATGGGGGCATTCCAGTCTGTCTTTTTCCTCCTTCCTTTATCCCTGTTAATTCAGGCAGGAAAGGAGTCTGAGAACATGTTGCTCCAGAAGGAAGAAGAAAAATCAACCAGTCCCTAGTTGTTGCAGCCCAGTCTGTCCTTTTCTACTCTGCATTCTCTTGGAAACCCAGTCAGGAAAACTCTTCAAACTCAGGCTGCTGCTGCTGCTTACCCTAGTTGCTGAATGGCTTCAAAATCTGGGTACTGGTCATTAGGATAATCTTTAAAGGCAACTGTAGCATTTTGGCAATCTGGATTGTGTAACCTTGTGAGGTTGCAAAGGCAAGTCTTAGTGAAAAGTGCTAAAGAACACTGTCTGATTGTCTGTTCCCACTGAGCTTCCTTTTCATGGAAAAATGAGGCAAGTGTTAGAAGGCACATCACTCATTAGGTATATGTGGTTTCCTGGCATCCAAGAAGGGAAGGAAGCATCTCAGGTTCAGTAACTAACTGCTGCTGCAAGAAGCATCATTGTTAGGTTTTTTCTGGCCTCAATGGGATGTGATCTTACTCATTTAGCGTATTTATTGGTAAACTAATTTCTAAGAGGGGAGCAACACTATGTCATAGAGCCATACATTTCTTACAAAGAATAAGGACAAGTCCCTGCCAACACTAACTGGCAATCTGGTTAATGGCAGAAAAAGGGGAGGGAAATAGAGGCTAGTATAAACAACTTCCTGTGTGTGGGCTACCCAGAAGCAACTGGTGGGCCATAATGGGATATGAGATACTGCACTAAAAAGACCTTCGGCTTGTTCCAACAAGGCTCTTATGGAAGAATAAGTGATTCTTTCAAGTATGTGTATCTGCTGTAGGTGTTGGAGACTGTAGCGTTGTGCCAAAGGCTTCATGGCAAAAGTGGTCTTTCCTGAAAGGAGGCATTACAGCAGGTGTCTGTTGATTTACAGTGTAATACTCTGCTCCTATTGCTGTACAAAGTGGCAGTGATATATAAGTAGCTTAGGCTGACACAGCTACTGTGCCATCCTGCCTAAGACAACAGGGGTAAACCCATCATGCTATATGTCATTGTTACCCTCTTACAGGTATGCCAGTCCAGTGGGTTTGCACAGATGTAAATAGCTACATAACAGCTAACATGCCTTTTGAGCGACAATACATGGGTAAACTTTCCCATATGTCTGCACTTTTTTCTTTGGTTGTATGGGGGATGGCAACTAAAAATAGCTTAAATGCCTAGCAAATAGGTGTAATAGACTGACCTAGTTCAGAGTGAATGGCGTGCGTGTCCAGTTTCCCCACAAAGCAGAAAGAATCTTGTAGTAGCTTTTGAAACTGCTTCATGAATGGTTCCTGTCTGGTTTCTGCTCTTCTCTGAAGCCTGATCATTTTGTTAAAACACATGAGCGCACGCACACACTTGTGTTCATTTTCCAGTACTCTATCTCAGGGGTGTCCAAACGTTTTGGCAGGAGGGCCACATCATCTATCTAACACTGTCAGGGGCCAGGAAAAAAAAGTTAATTTACATTTCAAATGTGAATAAATTTACATAAATAAATACATTAGAGATGGAACATATAGGTATGAATGAAGGTCTTGCAATAGCTCATGGCCTATAGAGGTCCTTGCACAAAGCAAGATCGGCCTTTCTTTTGCTGCCACTGCTGCATCACAGACATGAAACAACAAGCAGTGGAAGAAGCCCTCATCCCACAGCTCACAGGAAAGTTCAAACAGTCATCCTCACATTGAGAGCAGTTGCGCCGTGCCAGCATGGGCTCCAGCAAGTCTCTGGAGGGCCAGAGTATCATTGGAGACTGAGGTCTCCCTGTGGGCCAGATTGGGAGTCCTTGAGGGCCACAAGTGGCCCCAGGGCCAGGGTCTGTGCACCCCCGCTCTATCCCAAGATCCCATTCCTCCTTCTGAAGTATGGCAAACCATTAGTGTAAAGCAGCCCAATTATTTGGTTGTGTTAATAGATATAGAAAGGAAATTGTACAGAAAGTTATAGCTACATTTCTAGTAAACCTTTCTCAATTTTCCCAGGAGCAAAATTAACTTGTACAGAGTGAATGCTGAGATGTTCTTGCTGGAGATTGAAACAGAAGTTACAGGAAGCTCACCCCATTCTCTTACTACTATATGTAAATTTAAAACACCATGGTTATATTTTCCATAGTTATCACACATGTATTTAATTCCATTTCGTTCCCCATATTTTATGCTTGTTTTGTCTTTTACCCTGTACTGGTGTGTAAGTTCCTCCATCCTCCAGACAGGGTTGCTGTAGGAGGGTGTGTTCTGCCAGTGTCTGGGTCCTTCTTGGCCCCAAAGTAAAAAGGGTTGGAAAAAGGTGCTTGTTGGCCAAGCAACTGGGATCACCAACCAGACCTCAAAGTTCAGCAGTTGGGAGGGAGCTGCTTTGCCCTCCTTGTTCCTCCACCCATCTCCTGGCTTGCTCCCTGAGCTTGGCCCAGCCTGGGCCCCAGGATTGCAGATACTGAGCAACTGTCGGGTAGCTTGTTCATAGACTCCCTTACCATGTGCTCTGAGTGCCTTATAAAGCTCTGGGTTCTTCCCTTCCTGAGCTGCCTCTCCCTCATCTTCATCCCTGACTTTACCTGGTTCTGGGGGTAAAGAGGTAGAGTCACCCCAGGTTGTAAAGGTCTTTATCCTGAGAGGAGCAGCTGACAGCTTAGGGGGTGATGAGAGACTGGATGTACATCCATGCTTTGGCAGCATGGTGTCAGTTGCTGCTTCCCCGTCAGGGCTGTGATGGGGTAGCTAGCATGTTCAGAACAGTGGGGTGAGGCAGATACAATGTATGGTATTCTGCTAAGGTAGTGAGCCTGGTAGATATTGGATGGTGAAAACTGGATTTAGAACTCATTTTAATTGCATAAATGAAGCAGGTTAAATATGTGTTGCATAAGCTGTGAATGTGGCACTGGCCTGCGGCAGGAGCAGAGCATATAGCCAAGTCAGTCTTGCCCTTAATTTCCCACAGAATCCTTTCTGTGAATGATGACGAGCTAGAGATGGGAAAGGGGTGCAAAATGGGAACTGTCAATGGTCTTCACTAAATAAATCACCCTCTGGGAAAATCCAACATTTGCCTTTTGGAGTCTGACCAATGGAAGAGTTTAGACATACATCCTTGTGACAGTTTAGTACAGGGGTGCTCAATAGGTGGATTGTGATCTACTGGTAGATCGCGAGGCAAAATGAGTAGATCGCGGAGTGCCGACCCCCCCCCCTTCAGGTGCCTCTGGGAGGAAACGCTGGGAGTAAGGCCCATTGTACTCAATGGGGCTTACTCCCAGGTAAATGTGGCTAGGATTGCAGCCTCACAGCCTAATCCTAGGCATGTCTACTCAGGAGTAAGTCCTGTTATACTCAGTGGGGCTCAAGGTACACCAACATACATTGTACACATAAATGTTATATGTTATGATGGCGCGAACATTGTAAAAAAAACTCTGGTAGATCTCCGGGCCTTGCTGGGTTTCAAAGTAGCTCTCGAGCCAAAAAAGTGTGAGCACCCCTGGTTTAGTACATAGAAGCTGCAGTGTTCTTGATTAATGCTACAGTATCAGCTGATAGTTTGAGGGGAGCAGGGAAAGGTGAGTCCTAGAAATAAAAGCCAGAGAGTGAAGTGTGTTTAAAATCCGACAAGGAAAGCAGTGAAGGGCCACTAGGGAAGGTCTGCACTTGAAAATACAAGCATCTGTTCAAAATGCCCTGGCAGAGATGTGGAGGAAAGGGCTTAAAAAGTATCTTTGCTTTTAAGAAACATGTTTCTGTTTTGTATCTGAGCTCTCCAGGGTGTTGGAGCTAAAGAGGTTTTCAGCTGCAAGAATAAATTAACTTTATTATGGAAGGCAAGTCTCCAGCATGAAGGGTGCTGTGGAGCTGAGAAAAATGAGGAGCAGGACAGCAGAGGGAGTCTGAGGACTGTTTTAAACTTTGTGGAAATGCTAGACATGAGGTTTAATGTTGAAGTCCTCTCCTCCAAAATGGATCTTGCTGGCCAGGCTTCATGCCACCTGGTTTAAGTTAAACTGTCTTGACTCTTTACTGTTTATAGTTTGTTATAACCCTTCCTTTGTATTAGAAAATGAATTAGTCTTAAAAAGGACTTTTAAGGTGGAATGAAAAATATTTCCCTCCTTCTCACTCTTCTGGAAAGGTTGTATTTTCTAGGCAGGCATACAGGATCTGGTAGCTCTTCCGGGAAAAGCTGCGATACAGTGCTTCTGATGCAGTTCTTTCCTCCCCCCCCCATTGAAGTCCTTGTGGGGACTCCTAGAGACATTCCCATGTGCATGTGTGAATCTTTAGGCAAACTCATTGGATCCAGGCACCCAAAATTAAATAAGCAGGCTTTAGAGTCAATTTTTGGGTTACTCTCCAGAATGTTCTGGTCCAGAAGCTGTGATGAGTGAAATAAGAGTTAACCTTTCCTTCAAGAATATCCTTCCCCTCCCCTCACAAATTCAGCAGAATGCAGCTGATTGTGTAACTCTTCAGATGTTGAAATGGATATACTGTTAAATAGCAGCCATGGCTGAGAGATCAGATGAATGCAAAACCTGTGTGTGTGAATTTTTCTGCAGAAGGGAGACTTTTTAAAATGAGTGCCGTAGTGGTGTAGTGAACAAAGTGTTGGACTAAGGGTAGGAAGTCCTGAATTCAAAGCTTTTCGAGTTGGTCACCACCTTGGCCTCATAGAATTGTTGTGAGGTTAAAATGGGGGAGAGGATGATGAATGTTACTCAGAGTTCATGGAAGAACATAGGTATTTTCACATGGATGGACTCTTTTTGAGACAAGGCCTTGTTTCCACAAGTTCACTGCCTGGTCAGATGTGTGCTTGATCACTCAAGTAGACTGGAATAGGAAGTTGGCCAGGGATGTGGATGAGGTTGCTCCTAAGTGGCATCTGCCAGATAGCAGAGTCATCATAGCTCCTTGGTTTACTGAGCCCACCCAAATCCTTAAACATCTATCACCTTTCCCCCAGTCACTTTTCACTGTGACACTGGGGTGAAACTCCAGCATGAAATTGTTGCAGGAAGTAAGAATACATTAATTCTAAGTGCGAAGGTGACTGTTTCAATTTGCATAGCTGAAAGGGAGTTGGGAAGCCTGTGTGAATTCTTGAGATTAAAACTTTTATAGGCATTCATGTACTGCTAAGCATGAGATGTTGGATCCATACTTGACACTCCCATCTCTCTAAATTACTTTAGTTAGCAGTTGGGCCTAAACTGGTTCAGAACTACTGTGCAGAGGGTCAGGAAAATGGAGGTTTAATTCATTTCCAAATATTTTCCCAGTGTAAATTGCCATCTCCAACTGTTTACACCATTATTGAAAACTTGTAGTACTACTGAGTTCAGTAAGTGCAGGATCTCTTCCTGGAACCTCTTAGCGCATCTGCTTAGGTCCTACATCCACCCTAGCAAATAAGTGTCTGCATAAAATGGCAGCAAGTCAAGTCTGTTGGCAATCTGAAGAGTAAACTGCGGAGACACCTTTCTCTCTCTTCCACAGAGCAAGCCACATGCAACATATCACAGCCAGGGATATCCAAAGCAGAAAGAAACACAAAACCCCTGTACATATGGCCTGTGTGTTCAATGCAGCTGTGTACTAGACTTCTTTGGCAACTACATCCCCTACACACACTGGAAACTATAAATTTTTCAATGAGTGTTTCTGATTAGTGCTGGCAAGCAGCTGTGGCTTTGCATATTACTTTTGTTGACTTAATTTTAGTGCTAATGAAAGAGAACTGCTTGTTCGAACTATTGGAAGCTGGGTGAAGAGCAGCCTTCTAGCTCATTGTCCTCCCCCAAAACATTTATGTATTAGGCCTCAGTTTCCCTGTGCTTTTGTTTTCCCAAGTCTCCTTTATATAGTTGCTAAATGTGCTATTGCACTGGCATACCGGGGGGGGGACGGGGACAGGGACAGACGGGGCAAATGCCCAGAGTGCCAACCCTCCAGGGGCGCCACCTCAAACCTCCCCCGCCCCACCTGCTTTTTCCTTTAAAGGGAGAGAAGCCAGCAGCTTTGCCAGATTCTGTCCCTTTAAGAAAGCCTCCTCCTGTCCCGACAGAGGAGGAGCGCTCCTGGAGAGGCAGCAAGAAGCTGCTTCTCCGGCAGCAACTCAGCTATGGACTGGGCCACCCCCACCTCCTTCTTTATAGGAGCAGAGGGCAGGGGTGCCCTAGAGTGTCAGCGTGACTCATGGCATGCTGACACTTTGGCCCGGGCGCCTTGCCCTCTCGCTGTCTCTGGAAGCCTCCGGAGACAGCAAGAAGGTGTCCTAGATCAATGGCGCTGATGTTCTGGCCTGGGTGCCTTGCCCTCTTGCTGCCTCTGGAGAAGCCTCCAGAGGTAGCGAGAGCGATTCCTAGAGCGTCAGCGCGACGCTTGTTGTGCTGATGCTCTGGGCTTCCCCAGCCCCAACGGAGGCTTCTGCGCCACTTGTAAGTGGTGCGGAGGTCTCCTTTGGACTGCTCTGGGGCTGCTGGAAGCAGTGCCCCAGACAGGCAGGCTTCCAGCAGCCCCAAAGCGCTTCAACGGAGAACTCCGCGCAGCTTACAAGCAGCACAGAAGGCTCCGTCGGGACCTCGGCTGCCTCCTTCATTCCCCCTTTTTTCCACAGGGGTAATGGAGGAGGTAGCCCCACGGAAGTAATTGCAGTGATGATGATGTCACCACAATTACTTCCGAGTCACGGGTGGGGGGCAGAAACGGGGAGTTGCCTGGGTCACGGGTGGGGAGCAAGGGGTGTGGGAGGGGTTGGAAAACTGGGGGTTGCCCCGGGTGCCGGGACCCCCAGGTATGCCACTGTGCTATTGTGAGATGACAAGATGCAAAGGAGGTCAGGCCTCATGTACCTTTTCATATTTTAGCAAGGCAGTTTGTTTTGCAGAGGTAAAGAAGTTTTGCACATGTGAAGATTCCATCCATACAATTATTAAGATATACAAACCCTGCTCTGCTTTGTATATGAACAGATGAAGGTGCCTTATATTGAGAGAGAAGCTTGGTTCACCTAGCTCAGCATTTTCTACTGACTGGCAGTGATTGTTCAGGATTTTCAGACAGGTGCCATCACCTGCTCGTGGATCCTACCTTGGCAAATGTGAAGTAATAAGCCTTATTTGTCCTACCTGAAAGTAGAAGATTCCAGTGCTGATCACCAAACATCTTGTAGCAAAGTTGTAAATGTACCACCTCTGAAACATTTAGTAGAATTGTGGAAAATGAGCAGAAATGACAGGATATATTACACTGCTGAATGGGAGAAAATTAGTTAATTTTTAAGATGCATGGTTTCTTTTCATAAATGTAAATGACAAATACAGTGGGCCCTCCTCATTCATGGGTTCAGAACTCACAGATTTGACCCAACGCGGGTTCTGAACTCACATCTGGACAGCCCACAGTGGACCTCTGGATGCAACAGCAAATGCCTTCTGTGTCTGGTGATGTTCTGGAGCAGGGGGAAGCCATGCATGAGCTCCTGGCTCATCAGAAGACCTCTCATAGGCCTCTGAGAGGCACTTCCAGTTTCCTGAGAAACCGTAAGTGCACCTCATAACTTTTGGACATGACCAGAAGGCACTTTGGTTGTGTTCGGAGGTCCTCTGTGTGTGTGGGGGGGGCATGGGTCTCTGTATCCATGGGGGGAGGTCTAGGAACAGATCCCCTGTGAATACCAAGGTTCAACCTGTCTACTATTGGACCTCATTCATTTTCTGCTCTCTGTGAGTTGTCTCATTTGATACTTGTGCAATAAAAAAATCTTCAATTTTTTTATGTAGTTAAAAAAATGAAGATTGAAGAGGATAGACCTTTAAAAGCTGGAAAAATAGGGTTGTCATCATTTTTACTGACGGCTCTTGTGCTTCTAGTAGTTGCACGATGGGCAGAAATTCAACAGATTACATTTCCTCATCCTAGGAAAAGGTTTGCCCAGCTTAATTTCTTTCACAAAATTGCTGAACAGCCATTCTGTTAGTGAGAGCCTTGTGTGATCTAGACCCACATGGCTCTGCAATTTAAGATTTGTATGCTCTTCAGAGACAAATCAGGAAAACCGGGTAGAATTTAGCTCTGACAGTGTCTCCCCCTCCCCCAAGCTGCATAGCTGTGCATCTGAGTCAAGCTGCTTGAAGTTTAGTTAAACCGGAAGTTGTTGATGATGTAGTAAAGTCATTATCACCAAATGTTGGGAAGATGCCAACATTGTCATGCTTCTGTGCAGCCATAGGAGGGCTCTTCACAGTGGCACTGATTTTTAGAGGGAACACTGGTGCCAGCACAACATGACTGAGTCAATGTGTTCCCCCATATCAGATGCTAGTACTGTCACTGATACCATGTAGATTCAAGGCTAAGCCTGACCAAGTGGACCCTCTCATAGACAGGCTTCTCCACCTAGTACTGACTTGGCCAACCCCTTTCACTGAGAGAGGATGGAGTTACTGAAGGCTAGACTAGGAGGAATAGAATATTAAATGTTTGGAATTTAAATAGTAGCATTCAAAAAAGGGGAGTCAGTTACCAGGGTTGTTGAATTGTGGAAAATGAATGGGGTTGTCCAAACCATTTTATAAAGTCTCAAAGCATATCGTTCAACCACAAATCATCTAATCATTCACAGCACTGTAATTTTGCATAGAGAGATGTAGTCATGCTATGGAATGTTCTTGGATGATCCTATTTTGATTTTTGGAGTGTTCTATTTCAACTTAGAGTGGAGGTGGGAGAGCTACAGTACAGAGGAGCATTTCAAGTTTGTCCTCTTCCTCTCCCTGCCATGTGTTTCAGGATGTTTGTTATGGTGCATTTCCAGCATAACTAAAAACGTGTCAACCACTGTAATCAAAGCAGTGTGTGCTCTGAGCCAGCAAAACCCAAATTTTGCAAGCCCTCGTCCCATACTGTGAGTTTGTCTGCTAACTGTGTGTAACATGCTTTCAAAACTCAGGATGACAAATCCTATTGAGTTTTATTTTATTTGCAAGTGCTAGGAGAAATTAGCAGGAGGACAGAGAATGGGCTAGGATGGAGTGTAGACACCACATAATAGATACCTATTCAGTATTGAATAGGAAGGCAGCTATCTTGAGTCTTCCTGTGGTTTCTGAGTACTTGCTCAATATTGTCTACACCAGTGTTTCCCAAACTGTGGGCTGTGACCCACCAGTGGGTTGCAACCTGATTGCTGGTTGGTGGAGAAACTGAAACTAACAAGCCAATGAGGAAAATTGAGTTGCGTGTATGCATTTACTCATGAGTAGGTGAAGTACCCCAGTACACTTCAAAGGGCAGGCCGAGAGGAACACAACTTGCCAGAATGGCAAGATTCAGATCTGATGAATGCAGACCCCAAAAAAACACTCGAAAAGGAAGCACCCCCTCCAAGCTGACAAGAAGAATGCATTGAACTCCATGGAAAGTGAAACTGAGCCACATGTTTACTCATGAGTAGGCAAATGCACTACAACTCGCATTGAAGGCCAGGTAAAGGGGAATGCAAGGCCACTAGAATGGTCCTTGTCCAATGTGAAGGTGGACCTTAACAAATGCATCAGAAGGTACCCCCTCTACCATACTATATAAAGGACAAAAATAGGCTTGAGTGGCTGGTAAATTTAATTTTTTTTGGTCTTATATTGTAAGGCAGGTCCTGACAGAGTGTTTTAAAAGTGGGTCCCAGTGCTAAAAAGTTTGGGAATCACTGGCCTCCATGGTTGAAAGCTGCTTTTTTCCTGTGGTCTTATAGAGTGACATTAATTATAGAGCACATGCCTGCCATGAAGATTATGGGCACAATCCTTGGCATTGTTGGTTAATGAATCTCAATTCCTCAAAAGCCTTGCCAGGAAAAAAGACTGCTTTCCTATTAGCTGTTGGTCAGTATGCATGATGGCAATTTTTCCTTGCACTGTAGCTTCCCCAACTGTATTTCCAATAACTGACTGTGGCTTACTGAAGTTGTTGTGTTTTCTTGGACCTAGGGGTACAACCAAAGGAGATGATAAAGAATCAAGGTCCTTCTTTTTGCAAAATATTGGAATGTTCATTCAATTTTTACCCTGTCTTTCTCACTGAAGGGCACCCAAGAGAATGTTGAGAATCTGTGCTTCAGCATTTAAATTTTTGACCCTTACTGCTATGCAGACACATCTGATAAGAGCACCAACAAGATCTTTGATAACTTGGGTGATATTCAGTAAATTCATAAACTGGTAGACTGGAAAGAATCAATCTCATTTTGTCTAGTACTCTTCACCTAAACAGTATTCCTTGTACCTAAACATAATGATAGGTGAGTTTATTAGAACATATTTGCCATGTTCTCCATCTAAACAATGCTTCACATGCCACCTCCTAAATCCTGTAACTGCCATCCTTTTCCTTTTTGCCCTAGGTATCTCAAGGAACTCCAGTGGGAGACTCCGAAGACTTGGCGATCCAACAAGTCCAAGTAAGCTGTTAATAGATCTCTCTCATCATCTTTGATGTCTAATGTAAACTCTACACATTGGAGCTACAACCTTCTGCACAAAACACACCCAGCACTCTCTAGTGAGAAGGCTATACTGGCGGCTCTTCAGCTAACAGATCTGGAAAGAATAAGCAGCAAAAGTACTAGAAGTTCTGATGCTGAGGAGTGCACTGGATGCATGAGTTGCAACAGAAAAAAATTGATGGGTCCTGTATACTGTACTCCAATTTACAGTTGTTTATTGCATATGGATGTTTAAGTTACAAGTGCTCCTAATTGGATCTTGATATTACTGAAGTGGTTTCTCATTGGGTTGGAATGTAAGTGGGAGGGTTTTGCTGTGTGGAACAGGTGTTTCCTAGATTCATTATCACAGTTTATCTTGGCCATTTGGAGCTTTTTAGCCATTTTTGTTTGCTTGTATTGAACGTATTCAGTTCTGCAGCGATGGGCTGGATTAGAATTAACACTTGGAAACTTGCAAAAATGTCAGTCCTTGGGTTTTTCTGACTGAAAATCAGTTTCTGTACAGGTGTTGTATGTTTATGGGGACTTTCCCTCTAGCAGCAACAGGGAGGACAATCTTCATTGAAGCTTCTGTGCAGAGTGGAAAGGTGAAATCTCCTGCACTGCACTTTTGGTGCTGGCTAATGTTTTACTTAAAAAATGGAGGGACTAACACTGTTACTAGCATTGCATCTGTTTTGACCTGTAGTTGCTCACAGAGTCTAATGTTAGGTCAGGTCACTGAAACACAGAAGTTCCCAATCACATTTGGTGGTGTTGCAGGGACATTCCCACTTTTCTCTTGGACTTTTGTGACCTGTGAGGAGGAGGAGGACGCCTGCCCACACTTCAGCTGTCTCTGAATCATACTGATCATTTCCATACAGATGGGCTCCGATGGTAGTAATGATGTATCTGAATTGAATCTGACACTTAAGTTGGGCTTTTTAAAACTAATCCACACAAGGTTCCAACCCTTATGATGGTGAAGAAAATATTGAAAATATGGGGAGAATCTCTTAAAGGCTCAAAAGGCAGAAAGGATCATGTGAGACTTCCTATTACTCTTGGAGGCAAGAGTTCAGCTCACCTTCTCCTCCTGTGATCACTATTCTCTACCTTCTTCAAAATACTTCCTACGTACCAGTTATTCCACAATGACTCATGTTTTCCTTACACTCCATCAGCCTTGTTGCTACACAAAAATATTCTGAACTTTCAAAAGCAATAACTTCCTCAATTTGAAATGGGAGTGAATTGGATACATCTATATGGAATCACGATTGCACAACTGGAAAAGATAAATTTGACATTTTAGGCATAAGGCTTCCCTGGAAACAACATGCAGCACAATTCAGTGCATGATTAGTCAAATCCCACTGTGTTCAACAAAGCTTACTCCAAGGTAAGCATGCATAGGTTGTCCCGGAGGCTGCAATAGCAAGTAAAGGCTTCAGCATCATGACATTATAGTGTAAATATAACTCCCAGCTCTACCTACTGGAGTGATGTGTGGTCCATTCAAGGAAATGGCAGCATCCTTCCTCCTGTGGTTCTGTATACTCTTGATTGAAAATTACTAAAGCTATAAAGAAGTCAGGGTCAGCTGCTCTTGTGTAAAAAATAAAATAAAATAAAAATACAAGGAAGTTGGGTGCTGAGCACATGGTGACTTTATCATAGTTGTATAAATGGCAAATATTCACAATTGCAGCCTGTGGTGTTAAAACATATAGCCTTTTAATATGCAATGTCATCAGCCCCAGCAAGAGGCTGTTCAATTCCAAGTTCTGGCTTTAACCTTTAAACCTTTTTATCTTGCTAATTGGGCAATGAGGCACATCTTTGATTGGTGTTCTTATATTTAGCAAGAGTAACTGTCCCTCTTCACCCCAGCACAGTGTCTTTCCTAGTGGCTGTTTGCTAGTGTTCTTCTGCGTCCTTTTCAGATTGTGAGCCCTTCTGGGATAGGGGACCATTTATCTGACTTTCTCCAGGAACCGCTTTGAACTTTTTCATTGAGAAAGGTATATAAATATTCTCATTAATAATAATAAAGGCCCAAATGGCTTGACTAGCAGCACAGTCCTAACCAACCTGCAGCTGCAATGCAGCCCTGAGGTAAGGGAGCAAACATTCTCTTCCTTGAGGGGGCCTCTGTGACTACCCCCCATTGATAGAATGCAGTGGGCACCCCATTGGCATGGCTGCACCAGTGCTGGAAAGTTGGTTAGAATTGGGCTGTAAACTTTATTAAGGACCACCTCTTCCCACATTAATGTGACCAAAGATTGAGGTGTTCTCAGATGCTCCTTGAACTCTGCCTTCAGATATTAGGCAAGGGAGGAGCTGTGAAAGGGCCTTTTCAGTGGTGGCACCCTGTGTCTTTTACTAGTGGACCTTCTTTCCTTCTTGTACCAGCCAAAGACCTGTTTAATTCCCCCCAGACCTTTTAGTGTTTTGTGTTCTGTAACTGCTAATTTGAACCTGTCTGATACTCCTGTTTAATATGTTTTAATATTTTAAGAGACTTTAGCCTAAAAAGATAGGATTGATGTTTATAAATAGGTAGAACTGTTTGCATGCAGTTTCTCCCACCAGCATGGCACCCCATGTAGAAAAGTCTAGAGGAAATGTTTGCTTACTATGGATGTCTTATTCATGATTTATATTCTTGGTGTGGCTCTTCCTGCTAATGCTGTGAATATGATGCTGATTCAGTTGCAGTCTCCTGCTGCAAACAAATTAGGCTATAGCCTGGAGGATACTGCTATCTCCTTTTCTGCTAAGAACTAAAATTTGTTCCATTGCAGTGCATAATAAGGAAGAGCCACTCCATTTTACACATACTGCCTTTGTGCATGTATTGAAGCCATTCCCCCCAGTGCTGAACTATCTGTACAGAAAAAATAAATGGATACTTGGCTGTCTTAAAACAGCAATAAGATATAATCCCAACCTAAAATATCAGTCCTTCTAATAGGACATATGGGCATAAATCCAGATCTGGAGGATAGAGCTCTAACCATTCACGCTCAGCTGACCTCTTGCACAATTCAATCAACAGTGTTCTTTCTATTAGAATTCATATTTATGTACTTTTTTGCTTGATGCATTGTGAAGAATGTCTTGTCTCTAGAAGAGGCTGCCAGGCACAGACAGGGCATTGCATCATTGAATAATATGCCCCATGGATACTTGGTGATTATGTCACTTGGATGCCTTCAAACTGCAGGTGGTGGTTCTCTTTTTGAAAACCAACATTCCCAGTATCAGTGGCTTGTTCAGCACAATGTTCCTGCTCATGGAGTTCTTTATAGTCCTTGAACAAGACATAAAATTGTAACATGATAACCATATTCTACATATGCTGTAACGTTATTGATGGATACATCCTATTGGTCCTTGCTTTTAGAACTGTTCAAAAATTTCAGTTCCTTTGTGATCTAGATAGAATCCTTGGCTGATTCTTCATCTTGCCTCCCCTTCCCCATTGTACTCTGCTCAATGCAAATTTCAAAGAGGCATAATTCAGAGTACCATACTGTTCAATTTGAGTTGAGTTAAGGCCCTGTGCCTTTAAATGCAGCAGAAGTAGCATAATGGGAGTAGCTGCCAAGTAGCCAACGAAAAGGAAGATGAGGTGCATAGATTTGAGAGCGAGTCCTGTGTCACAGGTTGTGGCTTGATGTGGATTCCAGCTCTTTAAAAAACTGAAGCTCACTGACCTAGCATAGAAGCCAGTGATGTGGAATAACTAACATATCTTTCCTTTGCATGGTCAGTCATAGCAGCTTGTGCATTAATCCAACTTTTTTGGGGAGGGGGGAACTTTCTATGTGTCTCATCTCTCAAGCATTTTAAGAGGACCCTGTGATCCTTGCTGAACTGAAAGATGTCTGTAGTCTGAACAAGGCTGTTAGCTTTTCTTGTCCTGGCTGATAGCTTCTGAGCTTTGCTGACTGAAAGACTTGGTGCAGGAGCCAGCTACAGTATGCCTTGACTATGTCAGAGGGCTTGCAACCTCACTTCTGCACCATCAGCATTTGGCTGGGGATACATACATCATGGCTTGCTTTTGAAATTGGGAAAGAACATGCCTAACTTAAATGAAATCCACAGCCTGTTAAATGGACTCTTGCTGGTAGCATGGAAACTTGGAAGTGCTTGTCGACTCTCACACTGCAGACTGACTTTCTGTCACCAACTGCTTTTTGTTATCACTATCGAAGGTTGCTGTCTCACAACCCAGTCACTGGGTGTAACTCTCCAAGGCCCTATTCTCCCAAATAGGAAATAAGGTGGTAAACTGGTCTGTGGGTCATATAACCTCCCACTGTGGGTCAGGCAGGGCTTCCAAGAGGAATTCTATCAGGGGGTACAAAGTTTCTTTGGGGCCCCTTCCCAAAGAGGGTGGGTGTGAAACAGAGTGGGGGGGGGCAATGGGCAATGGCACCATTTCTGCAGCAGCTGTCACCCCATAGCTGTGTCCCTGAGCTCCCATCCACTCCTTCATCATTGTAAGCAGATCCACAAGCCAAAGAGCTCCTGGAGCAGGCCAGCTTCCTCCCAGTTGTGACACTGTTAAGGAATGTATGCATTCCTGGGCCTGGTGCATGTGGCTTCTGGCAGTAGTTGCTGCCATGTGCCATGTGCATCCCATGTGGGCAGTAAGTCTGAGAATGGAAAATGTAAGATCCCAGGAAATTTCTGGGCCCCCTTTCTGACCCTGGGTCCGGTACAAATTACCCTCTTTACCCCCCTCTCCTAGCCCCTGGGGTCAGGGGCTCCCAATGATTGTGTGCTCTTCCTTACAATTCCAGTTTTTTATGCAGAGGAATTTGGAAAAAGAGCTACAGTTTAACCCTCTGCCTGAGTTCAGGGTGGTGTAAATAGTTCTCCCCCCCCTTTTGTCCTCACAACAACTCTGTGGGTTAGGTGAAACTGAGAGAGAGTGGTCACCCAGGAAGCTTCTTGGCTGAGGTTTCGTGGCATATTCCTCCACCATTACACCATCCAGTGTCATGTAAAGCTTCTTGGGAAATCTTTCAGTAGTCAACTTGCTGCAGTATGGGGGTGTCCAACTTCTAGTATGTCACCAGCTATGCAAGGATGCAAATGATCTTTTGGCCATCCTTTCCTCCCTCTGTATGTGTGGCTTGTAGCTTAAGGAGGAAGTAGCAACATTATGAGCCGTAATATCCCAGAAGGGCTGGGGGACAGAGCCAATAGCACACTTCAGCTTCCAAAATTCTTCTTTGCCAGTGTTGATGGCAAATGTTTGGTTTTCTCTGTGTCTACCCTGTATTCAGATTTTGAGAGGGAAAAATGTTCAAATTGTAAATGCTAATTAAAATTTTGCTTTTGAAATCCTTTAAAAAATTGGAATGATGAAACTGGAAAACACTCACCAAACTGAAAATGTATGAATATTCATCTTGGCTGTAGCCAACCAGAGAATTGGCAGGCTGAATGAAAGGCGATGTGCAGCCTGGCATGAATCTGCAGGCACTCTACAAATAGTCTGTTCAGCAGAAACTACCTCTCACAGAGGGACCCTTTCGGTCCAACACTTACAAACGTTACCAGTGACGCCAATATTTTTTTCCCCATGTTCCCTCTCAGTGCTTTCTCCCTTTGCCAGCAGCCAAGGAACTAGCTACATGCTGACTGACATTGCCCACCTGCCTTGAATGCCTATTTAGATGAGATCACTTAAATTTCTTTTTTCTATCCCCTTTTGTCTTACTTGCCAGGCAAATCACTCCAGCTGCATTCAGTGCTTTGCCAACGAACATGCATGTGTGTCTAAATCTATGTGCATGTACACCCCCAAAATATGGTTATGAGGATCGATGGTGACAAGAAGTCCTTTTTATGGTAGGCTAGTTTAGATGGATGAATCTTACTGGTATACCAGTAGCTGTGCCAGAATAAGAGGATTTATTCTCGCTTCAGATCTGAATAATTTTCCTTATGTTTTCTGGTCTCTGAACCATCTGAATCTCATTCTGGTTTGCTGCTTTCCTTTATTTCCAAACAGCACCTCCTTTGAGAAGCATTTTGTACCTCCTACTTTTTTCTTATGGACTCTATCAGATCCTGGCAACCTGCACCTTTTCCCTTCTGTTTCTAACCAGCTCCTAAGCCTGACAGCTCAAATTTGTTCTCCACATTTGCCATCTCACAGTTTCTGGAGCCTCCCAACTGGATGATCGTCATTGGCTTTGGTTGTAAGGAATTGTTTTATTGGAGATGGGGGAGCTATGAAAACCAAAGATGATTTGTTCAGTTTTTTTAAAGCCACAGAGAGGACTGTGGAGTTCGTCATGTCAGTAGTGAAGTTTAGTTCTTGGATATTCAACTGCACCAGTAGCACCTATACTCCTATAGGAAGCTACAGATACTCTAATGCACTGGTTCACAACCTGTGGTCTGTGAGACCCTGGGAAGTGGTCTGTGAGGTCTCAGGTTAAAAATCACCTTTGATCACTTCAAGCATCTCACCGAGTAAGTGCTCCCCCACAGAGAACTGAATTTTTGGCTGTGGCGCTGAGAGGTCTGTCCTCTCTGGTAGTCCATGGGGAGCACCCTCTCAGGAAATGCTTCCCCACAGACCACCAGAGAGGGCAGAGAACAGACTGCCCACTTATGGAGCCAGCACCAAAATATTCTCTATAAATAATAAATCTTTATTATAAATTGTAGTTTTTGTGTGCAGGGGGGTTGCATGTAGTCTGTGACGATTCCAGTTTTTGCCTCAGTGGTGCATGGGCTACTAAAGATTGGGAACCACCGTTTTAGTGGAAGAAATCAAATTGCGTGCATGTTATTCCAAAATTCCCAAAAGGGTATACAAGTTTTGTATTGTCTCTCAATAAAGTTCCACTAACACTGCAAGGGAGGGAAACTAAATTCATGTAATTCACTGTGCTCTTGCACAGTGGAATTGGAAGAAATCCCTCCTATCACAGAATTGCTGAAGCATGGGGTATTTCTAGGCCCTGCTATGACCGGTTTCACTGGGTTGCAAATACTCATGTTGTCCTGCTATAAAACTATTCAAAAAACTTGGCTAAGCATACAGCCTAGCATGTTCCCATTCAGTTGTTCAGCAAGCATGTTCCCAGCTACTACCAGGTCTGCAGGTTCTTCCTACACCTCAATAGGACAGGGCAGAGTTTGTTCAGTACAGAAGAGACCAAGACTACTTTAACTGAAGCTTTTAATGAGCATTGGCATAATAGACAGTAACAGGAATCAAAGAAAGCAGAAGTGACAGTTGGTATTCGTTCCCATGCACAGTCTGCTCCAACAACCTCTGTAATCTTTCTCTAGGGCAGCCATGAGAGAAGGCTTCCCCTTCCCAACATACCAGTGGACAAAGGCATACTTTGGCAAAACTTGTGGTCCAGGCAAACCCATGCTTCGGTAATGGCTGTAGTGTTACTAAGCATGCGGACAGCCCATTGCAGTTTTGCCTAGTTGTCCCAGGGACCACAGTAGAGGGCTGATGCCAACCTCAACACCAGAAGGGTACCAGTCTACAAACCAGATGCTATGCTATGCTTGATATTATGTTGGCAATAGCAGTTCATCTTTTGGAATGTTGCTTCAGTACGATAGACTGCAGGCCACGTATTTACCCCAGTCTGGGTCATACTAACGATCCAGTTGAGCAAGTATTTGTGATATCTGCCACACTTAGCTGTTAATAGTAAACTTTTACTGCAGAGATGACTGGGGCATGGGTTATCAAGTGGGTATGTTGATGGAGCATCAAAGTTATTCATTTGAAAGATTTATATACTGCCTTTCCTATGCTCAAGGCGGTGTACAGCTAGAAATAAAAATACAATCTTAAAAACATATGAATAAAAAAATTGAAAACAATTTAAAATTACAAAGTTAAATGATATGAATAAAAATATATAAACTGCAGCAGCATAGAAACAATGGCATAAAAGCATCAAGCAAGTGTAGAAAGTGTTCCTAGGAGGTTCCTCCTCAAAAGCCAAGTCAAATAAGTTTTTTTTAACTGCTCTGGAAACCATATAAAGAAGGGACTGTTCTCAAATATTCTGGTACCTGATTCCAGAAATGCAATAACACAACAGAAAAAACCCTGCACCTTGCCACCATCCCCTTCGCTTCAGATGGCAGCAGTGTCCCAAGTTGGAGCCTATCTGATGATAAAAGGGGGATGGAGGATCATATGGGAAAAGTTGGTCCTTGAGATACCCTGGATGTATGCTATATAGGACTGTAAAACCCTGTGCTAGATATGTCTGGAATTCTGTCAGGTCTACTTCAGATCCGTCTCGAATTGCAGGGAGGGTGTGATGGAAGACACAATCTCCTTCAGTAACAGAACAGTGACTGTTGATGGCTTTCTGTTTTGTTGTGGTATTAAGGTTGTTCTAATGTTCAAGGATATTTTAATGTTTATATGTGAAACTATTTTAAACGTAGTTTTATGTTTTGTAAGTTTCTTTGCATGACCTGTGGGGAGAAAAGTGGGATACAAATTGAACAAATAAAACCTTTGTTTTTCAATACTGCAAAAAGTATTTATCTAGTTTTTCTTAAGTTCTTTAGAAGCATTTAAGAGATGCTGTCTCTCTGAGGCAAGCAATACACATTTTTTATCATAATGTATGTCTCTGTGGTGCATAGTGCAAGAACCTCAGCCTCATGTGAGATCTGTGAGCACATGCCAAGGTTGTGTGTAAACCACAGAAAGCCAGCATGCTTGGCCCTCCAGTGTGTTGTGTTATACCATGATGTCTAGTGTTGTCATCTGAATTCATCCACCACTCTTGGGACTGGACTGAGATGGGGGGGGCAGAGGTGGTCATGCCATCCCTGTATGGGGTACAGAGAGATCAACCAATACTTCTGTTGTACTATGAGGGATGATGGCTCCTGTCCCACTGGGATTGCCACAGCAAGAGATCAGCAAGAGAACTTCTGTGCATCTGTGGAATGTTTATATGGCCAATTGTGGAGTGATGCCACAGATGCTGGTGGCTGATCTCCCAGTCGGGGAAGTAGTTGAGAAGGCCTCAGAAGGGAAGGATGAGATACTTTGACTTCCTTTTCAGCCTGAGGGCAGGAGGACTCAGAGTGACAAAAAGATTTTTCATCCCTCCCCATTGCCCGAGTTAGGAGGTAGACTATTTTAATTTGGTTAAGGTACTATGTGAAAGTATGGCACTGGGAGTTTGTAGCGCTCCTGGGAATAATCACACATTCCCTCTTTTCCCCAGTAACTAGTCCTCTTCTGAATAATGTCACATATTTTGCAAAGACTGTAAAAATAATTTCAATGAGTGGGGAGTCAGTTTTGCAGGGATGAAAAGTTTACAAAATGTCTTTCGGCGTTATCAGCCTAACTCTAAAACAAGGCATCCGGACTTGAGAGACTATCATGAAAAGGAGAATAGGCTGCTAGGGACACATTCACTAGCTTGAACTGTCCCAATGGAGTTTCTATGCTTGCATGGGTCCATGGAAGAACATCTAGTAAATTTAGAGGTTGTTGGAACAATTTAATGACATTTGATTGTGATTCGACCTGAGATGTTCCTAACTACATGAGCAGTTTAGCAATATCTGCCTATAGAGCCTGTGAAATCCTCTTCCTTCCTTGGCAATTGTAAGTAAAGCATGAGTTGACATCAGGTGTTTGATTTAGGTGTAGCATGTCCTCTGCAGCAGGAAGCAGGGATGAAATTATTTATGGGGTACATCATTTCCAACTCCATAACTGTAGATTGCAGTGCCATAGAAGGATGGATAGTTGTTAACAAAGAACAGTAGAATTCAGTTATGTTTGATTGCTCTTTGGTGTCATTTCAGGTTATCCTTTACGTGAACACAGTGCACCAACAAAGAGATACAAATTCATTATCAGTTAATGCCAACCAATATGTATCTACTTAGGAATGCAACAGCCTTGGGAGCTCAGGGAAATTATGCAGGGAGGGTAGCTTGGCAGTGCAGACACTGTAGACCAAGAGAACATTGCCAAAAGGAGCTTCAGCATCCAGGGGAGCAGAGGTGAACTATTTACAGCAAATGTGTTGAAAGGTACTGTAATGATTTTTATGCTCTTGGCAGAATTGAAGGGGTGTGTGTGTGTGTGTGATGGAAGGAAAGAAGAAATGAATCTGCATCTTCCTTTTATAATTAACCAGTACACGTATGTGTCTTATGTTGCATGTTTGCATGTAGGAGTTGACATCAAGGACAAAAATCCCTGGTCCAAACACAGAGGAAAAATGGACAGTGTAGTGCCCATTTGGCTTTGTTCTGTGCTAGTTTTACAGCAGAGCTTATGGTTCAGTGCAGGTCCCACCTCTTTAAACAAATCTGTCCATGTGTTCAGTCCAAAATGGTCCAGTGCCCAAGGCCATGTTTGAATTCTGCTCCCCTTTTTTGTTTATGGAGGTGGTGAGGCAGGTCGTTTCATCTTGCCCACACATTTATCTCTTCTTACGTTTTCCTCCTACATCCTCACTCAGCCACTCTGGTTTGTGAAATGAAGCAACAGAGCTAACTGGAAGAAGGAAAGCGCTTCTCCTGGCTTTCTTGGTCTGGCCCACTCTGTTTTCAAAATACAGAGTGAGCCCTAAGGAGGTAAGCAGGGGTGAATGGGGGCAAGATGAGGTAGTTGCTGGAGTGTCATTGGGTGCAGGGTGCCATTTTGCCCATCCACTTCCCAAATAGGCAATTTCATGGATGGGTCAGCGATGTGTCAGATGCTTGTGAATATGTTTCAAGTTTACCTCAAAACAAGGGGGGAAGGGGAGAGTAGATCTGTCCCTCTGGTGGATCCCTGGTCACTTTATGAACATTAGGGGGTGGCTAGGATTTGTGCAAAGAATGCTGTACTTAGGTGGACCTTGATCTCATAAAGGAAGGCTAATCTTTTGTTCTTAAACAAGGGTCCATACTTGGGATCACTTACAGTAATAAAGATTACTTATGCCATAGTGATATAGCAAACCAAAGTTTGCATTCTTGCTTCATAACTGAAAAGAAATTAATGGACATAAGGATTTTGGTGCAAAAGAAAAATACCGTATTTTTCGCTCCATAAGACGCACCTGACAATAAGACGCACCTAGTTTTTAGAGAAGGAAAACAGGAAAAAAATATTCTGAACCAAATAGTGTAATAAAATATTAAACTATAACAGAATAACATTTGAACCATGTAAAGTGAACAGCAGTCAACAGTGGCATTAAGAACCATTATCACTGTCATTAACAAATGGAGAGACTTAAAGGTTTGAGTACTCTAGTTTTCTGGAAACCCCAAGAACTCATCATCGCTAGAGTCAGAATTTATGAAGCTCACAAAAGCAGGTGCACACAAATAGGGGATCACATTATCTTTCTGCTACAATGATGTTCTGCCAAATTCCAATCCACTGGGCCTCGTGCCCGCTTAAGGCTGATCAGTCCCCCTTGTGCAACTCACCAGTGCAGCAAGCAAAAGTGAGTCCAGTTCCAGTCCACAGATGCCAAGTAAATCAGTCCCATCAATCAGTTGCCAAATCAGAGTCCAGAACCAATAAGCCAAATTACAGTCCAAGGTCAGTCAAATCCATCAGGGTATCCAAGTCCAGTCACAATCCACAGTCAGATTCCAAATTCAATAAACCCAGTCAGTCTCCTCTCCTACCTCCAACCTGCACTCCTTCAAAACCCACAAACCTTTTTTTCCTCAGGTACTCCTTATATCCCTGAGGGCCCTATTGCCTTCCAGTGGCTGCAGCTGTGCAGCACACTCTGCTGAATGCCCAGGCCTTACCCTTAAAGGGGCCACTGCTGACACCACATCTACCTCCTCTCCAGTTCTTCCGTGATTCCAATACAAATGAACAAGTGGAAAGTCCAACCACAACTTGAATTCTCAAGACACAACAAAGCTCTGGATTTATGGTGAGAACCGAGCCTTACCTGGGGCTTGTGCAATAAGCAAATACTGGCATTCTGACCAAGGAGACAGTTTTTTCTTTGTGATGGGGGGGGGGGGGACTTACATTCAGATGCTGGATGAGGTGAGTGAAAGTGCCCCTCCCCTGCTGTGTGAGTGTGTGGGGGGGGCAGAGCATCTGTGTGTGTAAGAGAAGGGGGCAGCCTGTGTGTGTGAGAGAGGGGGGAAAGTGTTTGTGTTGCAGAGAAGTTGTGATGCTCCGGGCTTGGGGGGGGGGGAAAGAGAAGCTGTGATGCTCCAGGCTTTGGGGGGGGGAGAAGCTGTGATGCTCCAGGCTTGGGGGGTGGAAGAGAGAAGCTGTGATGCTCCAGGCTTGGGGGGAGAGAGGATGTGATGCTCTAGGCTTGGGGTGGGGGGGAAAGGGAGGCTGTGATGCTCCAGGCTTGGGGGGGGGAGAGAGAGGCTTTCCTGGGAGTAAGCTCCCCTGACTCTAATGGGACTTACTTCAGAGTAGGCATGCATAGGATTGGGCAGCGAGACTGCCACCCCACCCACGCTTTCCTGGGAGTGAGCCCCAGTGACTCGGAGGCTTACTTCTGAGTAGACAAGCGGGCTTGGGCAGACTGCCACCCCACCCACACTTTCCTGGGAGTGAGCCCCACTGACTCGGAGACTTACTTCTGAGTAGACATGCGGGCTTGCACAGTGAGACTGCCACCCCACCCACGCTTTCCTGGGAGTGAGCCCAGGACTCTGATCCCAGTGACTCTGAGACTTACTTCTGAGTAGCCTCTGACTGCCCGGGGAAGCAGAGCAGAGCCAGTGGGCGGGCAGGGGGTGGGGCCAGGGTTGGGGCGGAGATTTTTTCAGTATTCGCTCCATAAGACGCACACACTTTTCCCTCCACTTTTTGGGGGGGGAAAAGTGCATCTTCTGGAGCGAAAAATATGGTAGATTACAAAACACTGTAGTTGCCCATCCCTGTGTTCAGTTCATGATAAGGTGTTGCAGTACTTACTTAAGCCTGGGCTTTGATGCATATACTGATAAGTGATAGCCTTAGCCTGTAATTTTTATGGCTTATCAGCAGGATTCTGTTGTTGCAAAGAGTCAGTGGAACTCTGAATGGCTAAAACTTCAAATAACCTCATAAATTTGTAAAGCATGTTTTACCTCTGCAAATGTAAAGCACAGAAATTGCCAAAAGAAGCCCAAAGTTTATGAGGTTCTGTAAAAGCAAATAATTTCCCACCACCAATGCAACAAAAACACAAAAAAGCCTGAACAGTTAGAAGACATTTGTAGTAAAAAGTCTGCCAGCATTAGAAAAGGAAGAGGCATGTCGTTTTCTCATGGGAATGATAAAATAACCAAGAAACATTATTGGTTAAAATAATTATTGATAAAATAACTAATAAGAAACATTATAAAAGGTATTTTGGTGTGTCAGTAAACATAACCTTTATTCCAACAGTATTAATCTCCCTCCTTTTGTATAAGAACTGTTTTAAAATCCACAGCAAAGTTTGCCATATCTGAAGATACCCAAAGTAGGGATAGAATTATGTGGAGGAGTTCATATGGAGTCAGGTACCTTAGGATACACCCCCAAGTCATGAAGAAGAGGGTCTGATGGCAGGGAAGGCACTTCTACTTCGAGCACTTTCAAAAGGCTTTCCCTTCTAAAGGGTGCACCTGTCTGAGAGATGCATGCCTCCCATATCTTTGGGACTGTAGCTAAGAACAGTGGATTGCAGTAGTCTTGGGGGGGGAATCATAGTTATGGAATTGCACACCTGTAACAAGGAGTCTACCAAAATCTGACTAGTAGGGGTCAAGGGACTACAGGTCTTCAGGTAAGTCTAGGATTGTGTACTCTGAGGTATTGTATCCTGTATCCCAAACATATCTGAGAAAAATATTTCTTGGTACATTTTTTGAGCCCTTTCGAACACCACAGGTCCAACCTAGACGTTCTTTCTCTCTCAGATACAAACATACATTTGACTCCTGAGGCTCACTTTGCAAAATTTCTATGGACTCCTTCACATTTAGCTAAATTCTCCTTTTGTTCCTCTACCCCAGCCATTTTCAACCACTGTGCCGTGGCACATTGGTGTGCCAAGAATGGTCCCCAGGCATGCTGTGGGAGTTTGGTGGAGGATCACTTATTAATAAGGCCATTGGGGGATATGAGCCCCCCACTAATAGCATGGCGTGCCTTGTCAATTGTTCAAAAACTGATGGTGTGCCTTGACAGTTTTAGTACCTTGTCAGTGTGCCATGGGACGAAAAAGGTTGAAAATCACTGCTCTACACAGTCCTATAACTTGTAGTCCCCTGCCTTCATGGATGAATAATGCTATCCAGAGGGGAAAGAGGTAGGGCTGGAGAGGGAGCTCTCTGCTTGTGCAGAGCAAGGAGCCATAAGGACAAGATCTTTCAGTCAGCAGCTCTGCACTGCTTTCCCAAAACCCTAATTGCAACTTAGGCACAAAATAATATGCCCGCTTCTAAATCTGTCCTCGGACCAGAACTATTCATGGCGTGGGAGTTGACAGCGTTTCCTTCCTGTCTTGCTTTAAGAGTTTGGAGTTGAGGCCAGATAGGAGTGTTTGAGTATGGAAGAGCAGCGTTCATAGACTTTTCTCATCAAATTTCGCTGCACACGCAGAAGTATTTCCTCTTCTGGAACAAAATTTCCCTTCTAGCTTATATTAAGCTTGTCAGAACAGGTTGCCTGTACTCGGGTAGCAAGATAGGCTCTTGCTCTGAGATGACTAACATCCAAATAATGGGTGGGGGGGGGAGAGAGAGAGAGAATAATGCTGTGTGATGGGCTGTAGCTCTTACTCAAAATACATTTTTGAAATCTCTTTATAGACATGATAATGACAAAGTAGTTCTAAAGTACAGTTATCTTGATCCTTGAAAAACTAGGCTGCTACTTACCCAATGACTGTTGGGGAATGTCCCTCTCCCCACCCCAATTCCTTCCTTCCTTCAGTCAGAGGTCTTCTATGCGTGCAGGACCTTGCATAAGTGCAAGACATAGAGGGCTAGCTATAACATTCAGTCATTTCCTGCTCTCCACATTGACTCATAGCCATTCTTGTGGAAAGTTAGTAATTGCTGATTTAAAACATTAGTCAGAGATGGGAAGGATGTAGGGAGTGAATGGAAAGGTATCAGGCAGCGTAATCCTATCTTGTGCTGGAACAGGCAGGCCAGGAGGCCTGCACTGTATCCAGTGCAAGATAGGGGCCCAAAGTGGCTCAGCCAGAGGCAAGGAGAAGCTCTTCCCCTTACCCTCAGGCAAGCCACTGCAGTTCCAATGGGTCTCCTCGCACTTGCGCCACCTCTGGAAGTGGCATAAGTTCAAGGAGAGCAGAGAGCCGCTCTGTGCTGCTTGGGAATGGAGGCTATGATCTGGTGTATCTGCTGGGTTCCACTCCTGCCTCCTGCTCCCTGCCCGTCCCCAGGACCATCTCCACCCATCCTCCCCCTGTCTCGGAACGCCTCCCTCCTGCCTCCTCCCCGCCCTCCCCAGAGCCTTGTGTCAGCTGAGTTCAGCTGATGCAAGACTTCCCCATGAAGTCAAGGACTTCACTGGATACTGGTGCTCAGGGATTGACCCTGTCTGATGCTGTCCATGGAACTGTTTTTAAAGAGACAGAAATGGAGTTCTGTTCACTGCAATAGAATAGAATACTAAGGTTAATAAACTAAATAACAAGTCAACAGCTCATCCGACCCCCGACACCTTTGCAATATGTTTCTTTACTAGTTGTTGCAGTTTCTTCGCTTTCCTCACATAAATTCATTGTAAGAAGAAAAATCCAAGACATTTAACCATCTGATGGGCCTAAATGTTTCATTCATGTGGCTAAGAACTGGAAAGAGATTTTTTTTTTTTTTTTGCTGGATCTGCACAAGTCAGGTGCCTAAATGTCCTGTTCAGTGAACAGGTACTGGGCCTTTTATTCCCAGTTTTGTTTCCTCCTCCTCTTCTTTCCTCTCCCCCATGGCCAGGACAACAATTAGTTTCCATTCTTGTCATAACACTTTTGAACTGTTTAGTAGAATGTTGGACCTAGGACTGGGGAGATCCTGTTTCAAATCCAATTCAACCATGAAGGCAACTGGGTACCTTGAAACAGTTGTGTGCTCAGTCTAACGTTTCTCACAAGTTTGCTATAGTATTAAAATAGGGAGGGGAAGAGCATGTATGCTCAGCTTCTGGGTGGAAGGGTGGGATGTACATGAAACTATGTTCTTGTTGGAATACTATTTAGGACATCAGAAGACTGGGGTTGCACAAGAGGTAGAATGCAATCTATGGGTTTATGTCACCCTCCTTTATCTGCACTAATTTGTTTGCCAGGTATTTCTCATAGAACTACTATCTGCGTTAGACAATGGGTCATTCTGTTTTATTGTTTTGGCTGCCAACAAGGCACGGTATGTAGGAGTTTCCTGTGCTCCTGATTGATGATTTACTACAAAATCTGAGTTGGGAAGTGTTGCCCCAGAAAATATCCACCAGGCTTTTGCCTATCCAGTGATTTTGTTGCATTTCAGTTAAGACCTCTGGTATCTGGGCTGGGTGAAATCTCTGCTTGAGACCTTGGGGAGCCATTGTCCATCCAAGCAGACAGTACTAAAACAGATGGGTTGAGGGTATGACTCGATTCAGGGCAGATTCACATGTGTGGATTCTATACAGATGCTGAATGTGGCTTGTGATGTTGTGACTCATGAGTATTGGAGCTCTTGTTTGTTGGAACAAGTCTTATGTTCATGTGCCATAAGTTTTATATGTTATGGGTAATTCCAAGGTCCATCCTGGGATTCCTGGACTCTTCCTATGCCACTGAAGCTATTTAGAATGTGTAAAGCATCTGAGCTTGACTGGCTGCATAATGGGTCCTTTATTTGTGCCTCTGCTACAAGCTTTGGCCTTGTTTCCCTGCAAAGTATTTGAGTATGAAAGACAAGCTCTGTCCAAGCCGAAGCTTCTAGCCTTTAAATGGATGTTGCTTTTCTTCCTGCCTCCACACCCCAGCTTTCTGTATCCACAACATATCTCAGCAACTGTAGATGATGGCTGGGCTAAAAATTAATGAATGAAACCACACATTAATGTTCACATGGGCAGTATAGTATTTGAACTGTGTAGAGGATATCATCTCTTGCTTAACTCTCTGAAGATTCAAGACATCTGTGTGGTAATAGGAACATCCAGAGTTATAATGGCCAACATGAATGAAAATATTAGGTGGGATACAATTCTTTCTGTTTTGGACTACGAAGGGATCTGAAGACTTCAGACTGCTCTTGATTTTACACAGGTTGTATTCCCAGAAACCTGTGTGTATATTAAAATGTATTAATTAAAAATATTTTATCCGTAGGAACCAATGCACTGACTAGGGGAAACCAATAGACTAGGGGAAAAGTCATTAAACACTCAGGCTGACGACTGGTAACTTCTGTTTGTGCAAGATGTTGTAGAGAGTGAGTTGCAAAGGGAGGCTACTGGTAGTGACTACTGATGTTGATGCTTGAGAAAGTGATGATGGAAAAAAAAGATGCCTGTAAGGAAACTGAGAAAGCAGTAAGTGGCGGGTCTGTGAACACTTTCTTATTTTTTGTTTTCAGGCTTTATAGTAGACCTCCACTCCACAGGAAACTGCCAGAATCTAATGTGGTTGCTTATTAGCAGAAAATTGGCTGCATTATTTTGAAAATTGCAGGCATAATTTAGACTTTTAGTATTTGCAAATTATAGTTTTCAAAACAGACTAATTAAGACCGTGGTTATCGAGAGCTGCCTGTATATGAGAATTAGAATGAAGATTTATGATCACAAATGCCTACTGCAGCATTTCTTACTGAAGGAACTTTTAAAGCTGAACTGCATTAGTCTGATCTACATGTCACTTCCTGTGTTCAACCATCCCCACCCTAGGTTTCCAATAACCAGAATGCCATATTTAGCAGATATGTGGGAAGAGTACATATAGGTCACTGTATGGCTGCTATGGGAAGCTGCAGTCCAGAAGGAAGAATTCTTCTTGACAGCCATTCCAGCTTCATGGGAAGATGATTCATCCATCTATCCTAATAATCTGGAATGGTGATGAATCACCAGCTAAATGCAGACCAGCAATGTCATGCTCTTGTGCAAAAGACAATTGCCATTTTTGGGATGTAGTCAAACAAATATCCAAGATGGGAGATTATTCCACTTAGTCAGCAAAGTTGGGCAGGCTGGTAGAGCAGCACTTCAAAATTTGGAATCCATGCCTTGAGAAGGATATTCTTAAACTTGGAGGACTTAGCAATGTAAGCCATAAAGCTGAGCATCTGGGAAGATGCTTTGGAATTACTAGTTCAAGGTGTGCTTCTCAGATATATCTAATTATGAAGGACCCCAATGTATGAGCAAATGAAATTGTGGTCTACACTGAATGGCAGCAGATGTCCAGAGAGTTTCAAATGGGGGAGGGTCTTTCCCAGGACTATCTGAAGTTGTCAGGGATTAAACCTGCCACCTTCTGCATGCAAAGTGGGTGCTCTGCCACTAAGCAGTGGCCCCTTCACCAATATCCTTTTCATGGTAAAAGCCTTCTTTCTCCATCTATGACTATTGATGAGAGAGCCACATGAATTGCAAGCTGTAAGTTTACGATTCATATCGTAGCTCAACCATGAACTCGTTGGGTGGCCTCCCATCCATCTGTATTGTGTGATCAATAACGCTTGCTTATTTTACATTATTGTTGCTCAGCTTACTCAGATAGCACAACTCATGGTGTGAGTTCGCACAGTTCCCCAACATATTGAATTTATTCTATTTGAAACCTTTGTATTCCTCCTTTCTACCCATATGGCCTTCAAGCTATCTCATAACGTTACTACAGTATATTTGCTCGTGAGGTAGGAAGTGACTCTTTTGCTTGTGCCTTCATCCTACCAGCATGAGGTAGGATGATCATGCCACCCTTCTGGTGGCAGAAAGACAGTGCATATGAGACGTGTGTGTACACACCCACACTCCATATATGTTCAATATACCATGTGTGGGTGCACATGATCCCAACGTTTGCTCCTCTCCCCAACTATGCGTAGAACTAGTAATCAGTTACAGTAACTGACTGTGGAGGATGCTTTCTCTTTGCTGGGTACTGGATTATTTCCAGGCCTGTGATAGAGTTAATATTTTCAAAGCAGTGCTTTCTAGAATGACTCATGTGGAGGGCTACTTAGCACTGTTGATCCATATAGCATTTTGTGGGGCAAATGTGTGAACAGAAGTCAGCAGGAATCTGGTTTCTTACTCATGGCTTCTTCCAGAAAAAAAATCCATGTTCTTGACCTTTGCTGGGTTATTATTGAGTACCCATCATGGAACATGTTTTAAATTGTTACTGATATTCTTGTTGACAGAATTCTGACCTGAATTGGACCTGATAGGATCCAAAATATCATCTAGGACAGGCTTGTGCAACTTGTGAGTCACTCAGCTAAAGCAGTCCACCAACCATGGATGATGGCTTGGTTGCCAAATGCTTGCCAACCTTCTAGGCAGGCAGGTTTATTGAGCCTATTGAGATGCCTTTGGTTTGGTGAGTCACAGGTTGTGAAGACCTGTTTCGTCCAATCATGGGTCCAAAGGGCATTTATACCCATTTGTTTGTCCTTCATGAATTCATCTGTGCAATCCATATGGAACACTGGGTTTTGTGGTCACCACAATCCCAGTAGACTGTGCTGTTATCCCAGGGCCTCTGAGAGGAATTTTATCAGGGGGTACAAAGTTTCTTTTGGGCCCCTTCCCAAAGGGGGGGGTAGAGAAACAGAGTAGGGATGGGTGGCAAGGGGTGGCAGGTGTTATGGAGGAGAAACAGGGTGGGGTGACTTTGGCGACAGCCAGAATAGCCTTTGGAGTCTAGAGCTACTAGACTTCCCAACACGGAGCCCAGGTCTATCTGCCCATGTGATGTCAGCAGCTGGATACAGTAATATAGAAAAACCAAACACATTAAGCCTCTCTAAAGTCTTTTAAATATAGAAAATCATTGCAGAAAATTAGCACCATTGTATTTAGGCTCACACTAGAATAGAAAATGTCCTTTGTGTATCAAAACCTACATCTGCAGCTGTGTTCCTGAGCTCCTGTACACTTCTTCATGGTAAGTGGATCCACAAGCCAAAGAGCTATTGTAACAGTCCAGTTTCCTCCCAGCCACTACTATGCCCCCAGTAGTGCGCCCAGCATCCCTTGTGGGCAGCAGGTCTGGGCGAGATAGGAAAATGTAAGATTCCAGGAAATTTCTGGGCCTCTTCCTGTGGGTCCTGGGCCCCCTTTTTGACCTTGGGCCTGAATACAAATTACCTCCTCTTATGGGCCCTGTGTACCCCTTCTGCTGTATAGACCAAGGATTAATGTTACCCCACCTCAGGGCATGCCTGGCTTCCTGGGTTTGGCAGTGCTGAACAAGCACATCCAACTCTTTGCAGATCCACCCTAACAGCTGCAAATAAACCCAAGTTTTTTTTTCTGGAAGCCTTTGCAAGGGCAGACTATCCCCTTACCTCACACGCCTTTGCCAACACCCTCCCAAGGACACACTCTCTCTCACTTACACACACACACACACACACACACACACACACACACACACACACACACACACACACACACACACAAAGCATGCACGTACATACACAGAACTTCTTAGTAAAACTATCTGCATTACCCAGCCTTGTTGCTGAGCTCACAGTGTCCACTCAGTTTTCTTTTCCATACTGGCTGCCCTGCCTGCCAACACAGACCTCATCCCCTTGAATTTTTGATAGGGGCTTTCAGAAGTTCAGCCTTCCTCTGGGCTGGGTGACACTGCACACACTTGCTTCCACCAGCAAGGGAAGTTTGACTGTCTGTCACAACAGACCAGCTGTGGAACTCCTATCTCTGCTGGCCAGTGTGACAAGGAAGAATCAAGCAAGCAGCTCCTTGTGCCAAGGCGACACTGTGACTCCTCGCCAAGTCTGAGTAGGAAGCCTCTCCACTGGAGACAGCAAACATGTGCTGTAATCCTTCCTGGTAACAGACAGCCAGTGATTTTATTTTTCTCTGCTGAGGAGTGAAGTCAGCCTTCATCAGCGGAATAGTTTATGAACAAATTGATAAAAACCTCAGACCAGGCTGGCCAGAGGAATAAGTAGCATTTTGGAGCTATAAAATTCTTTAGCCAAAAAGTGAATAGGGGAGGGGGAGGAGGAATGGCAGCAAAATTAAGCATGGAGAAATCGGAAGAGACTTTTTAGCAGCTGGATGAGTTGCTGCTCATTTTGTTCCAAGAAGCCCAGTTGCTGAGCATCTCCTGGCTAATATTAAATGACGAGAGAGCAGCATTGTTCTGGAAACGCATGTGTTGTGCCTTTAAGACTCTCTTCCGGGTGAATTGGGTTTCTCAGTAGCCCGCACGTGGCAGAATATTTTTTTTTTGGGGGGGGGGGGGGAGAAATCACGTTGAATTTCTTTTCTGGGTCATGCCTTTGCCACCTTCTTTATTTTGTGCTCTCTCTATTTCAATGAGACAAAGCTACTTCAGTTTGGAGCACAAACATATGATCAGCACATGGAAATGTGGTGATCTGGATGCATTCATGATTGCAGCCGATTGAAGGAATTAGACTAAAAGCATTTTTGAAGAGGAGGAAAAACCAGGGGGAAAGCGCACAGCAGGAAAAGTGGTTAAGTACAATTTGGGACACACGGATGCTAAAAATATTGTGTAGTAATGGAGCGGGACCGGATTACAGGTGAGTGGTGAAGACATTTTATATGGGGTATATAAATATGTTTTTCTGACTTTCTTCTTTTTCTCATCCTTGTGACTTCATCTTTACTGGAAAAGGATCTGTAAAGCTCTTATTTCACTTCAACATTCCCCAACTCTCATTACTTCAGCTCAACCTTACCTTTCACTCTGATACAGTCTCCACATAGATGTTATTGCAACAGAAGTATCAAGGGTCAGAATTGTTTTCTGGGTCTGGATTTCATTTGATTATTTTTTCTCTCCTAATTTTTCAGGTTTTTTTTTTGTTTGTTTAATCTGCAGGGAAGGGAATGAATATTGAGATGTTAGCTGTGAACTTGGGCAATTTGGAGGGGGGGGAGTGCTTACAGGGGGAGAGAGGGAACCTATCCCAGCTCTTGGCTTGAGGATGCTTTAATATTTTGGAAGTTGGCTGTTCAGTTTGCCTGCGTATTGTGGGTTAGTGCTCTGTTTCATGCCAAAATAGTGTGAAAGGCAGGAGCTTCCACCCTCTCTTGTTCTCTGAAAATATGTGAATTGCTCCTTAGAGAATTGATTGTCAAGAAGGGGGATTTCTTGTTGCTAGGATAGGGTGTCCTGGATTTGTGACTATTCCCTGTGCAGATAGCCTAGAAAATGTGGTTAATTCAATACAGTTGTTGCAGATTTTTATATCATAGATGATTTACACTCGGGCAAGACACAGTTTGAGAATGCTTTTCCAGTGGAGATGGGAGTACAGTACCAGGATACTAGTTTAGCATAGGGGTGATGGGGTTGACCTGTAACTCATGAACTTCACAGTTCAAATGTCACTTCTGCCATTGACTCACTAGCTAGCCTTAGGCAAGCTTCAGCCACTGAACTGTAAAATATAAATATTGGCTTATCTTATGGAATTGTGATTACTGACAATGTATATGAAATGGTTTAAATCCTCTTAAGCTCTCTCTCTTTCTGTTTGTTTCTATTATGTAATGGTGATCCAGAATTTATCGGATTACATAAAAAGTGATTCTACTCATGCCAAAAGAGCATGCCGATAATATGCTTCCTTTAACCTGAATTAGACTTGCCTTATATTACTGTAGAGACCAAGAAAATTTGTGGGCCAGAAATGGCTTATCACCTTATGTTTGGTAGAAGTACTGCTCAATGAACTGCTGCTTCCTTGAAAACAGTGGCCCTTTGACTGCTCTTTGTCTCTGACTTTTTTTTTTTGGTCTGGCAACTAGGGTGGAAATCATAGTACCTCTTTTCTAGTACTTTTCTCTGAAGTCCCTCTCTGTTCCTGACTTTCTCAATCTTGCATGGGAGAAGCACTAGTTGGAAAGCACAATGCATTGTACAGCTCTCCAGGGCGTTCCTGGCTGTAGCTATTGGGCATTCACATTGGAAGTGAAACCACAAACTCTAGACAAAACCACCAAGTGAGGGTGGAGTGCAACAGTGGCTGAGGAAAATGGAGCTCAGCCCTGGTCTAATCTGGGCCCAGCGGTTCAGCAGCAGCGTTTGAGAACATAGTCACGTATACTTGCACCAGGAGCCAGCAAGAGAACCTTTCTGAATATTCAGAGCCACTACTGCATGGAAAATTCTTGCATTTCTGTCTTGTGCCATGCTGGTGTGCAATATTTTTGCACATATTAACTTATTCTGGGACAACAGAGGGCACTGTAGGGATTAAGTTGTTCTCTAGTTTCTGTCTTCGTTTCAAAGCCTCTTTTTGAAATTGAGCTGTAATGAATGGCAATAGTTTCTGATATATTTTTGCATTTTCTCTGTTCTTTCCCATCAGAAAGAGCATTGGGGTCCCCTGAGAAAATTTACAAGAGTGTACAATTGTATAAAACATAACTAAGGTTATAACCCTGTTCATTTCATTGTTTTGAATATTGGGAGGCAGAAAAGGAAGTTGATGATGTGTGAAAATTGCAGAAACACAAGAAATAGTCACTATATCTGATTTTTTTTTTTTCAGAATTCCTGTTATTCACAGCAGAAATAGTTTGATTATGGGTCTTTGATATTTAGGTGGCATTTATTTGTGTTGTATCATCTTGATGTGACTGAATTTTGCTTTGATATTAACCCATAATGAAATAATTCTATTTCACCATAAAAGAGAGAGGATTTGTTTAATTGAAAGAAACCAGTAATTTTATACCCACCCATACAACCGCACACTGCAGGGGTGGGGGAACTGACTGAATAAGGGGCAATTCAGCACTAGTTCCCTACCTGTGATAAATAGGGAAGCAATAAAGTGGGCTGAACCTACAAGCAGGAAGCTGTCAAGTCTGTTGAATGGAACTTATTTGTGAGTAGTAGTAAATAGAAGGAATTTGAGAGGTTGGATAATACAGTGTTTTATGTTCTGTATGGAACCTCCACTTTCATTTCACTTTCAGCTACTTGTAAGAATACAAAATATGTGTGTACCAACACTTCTGCAGCAGCTGTAGTCCCACAACTGTGTCCATGAGTTATACACTCCTTCATGCTAAGCAGATGCACAAAACCAAGGAGCCAGTTCCCTCCCAGATTTGACACTATGTTAAGGAGTGTCATGTATACATTCTTCAGCTCAGCGCATATGGCTTGCGTCTGTAGCTACAGCCGCACACCAGTGGTAGTGCCTCCAGCATCCCATGTGGGCAACAAATCTGAGTGAGATAGGAAAATGTAAGATCTCAGGAAATTTCTGGGCCACCTCCTTTGGCTCCTGTGCCCCTTTTGACTCTGGGTCCAGATCCAAATTACCCCCCTTACCCTGCCTCTCATGGGCTCTGCCCCAACCCTCCCCCTGTTCCGCTCACTCCACTGACTGGCATCAGTAGGGCTCCTCTTTCCTGCCACCACTCTAGGTGGAAACTGGAAGTGATGTTTTTATGCTTTATAAGGCATTCTGAGACCCAGGGGCATCCTCCAGGCCCACAAAATGCCATATATGGCATTAAAAAAAGTCACTAGAAGTTGTGCTTTTTTTGTCCAAAATGGCCATTCTGAGCCTTGCGGAGGCTACAGATCCGCACATGGCCTCTGCAGGGGTCAGAAAAGCCTCTGGAGGCAAGGGGAACAGAGCTCCTCTTATCTCCAGAAAGGGTGCATAGAGGGTGCAGGAGGGGGACCTGTGGATTCGATCAGCGGTTGACTGAAACTGTGAATATGCAATTTGCAGATATGGGGTCCCCTGTATCTTGTATGCATATGAAAAGGATATTTAAAGTTACCATGTGTGTATTTATGTCACTTTTTTTCCAGTTTATGATAACTTTGGTGAAGTTGCTTTTTGTACTGATCTTTCCTATGCTACAGGATGCATTGTTTACTAGAAACACTTCGGGCGCAATCCAGCCCTTGACTTGGGCCGTCGCAAGTCTCTTGCGCTGACCCAGGAGGACCGCAAACGTGCTGTAAGGATAGGATTGCGCCTTTCGAAACATAAAAGATGACATCACGTTATGCTGAATGGCTCTTAATACATGTTATCATATCCAGGATATTTCCTTACTTTCCCTTTTTGCAGATCGGAAACTGAGGCAGAGACACAAATACTTGCCTCAGGCAGGATGAGGTCAGATCCAAATACAGCTTTGTAGTCAGCTTTGATTCTAAGCAAACATCATTTCTGTTACCCTTTGCAAATGAGTCCCACATTTAGGGCTGATTCACACAAAGCCTTTATTGTGGCAAGATGGTTGTGCCCATTTCTTCGCTGTGTGCCCAGATTGCAATTTGCCATGGTCTTTCAACCAACCACAGTCTGGCTGCAGGATGATGCAATTCACCAAAGCTCACTCACAGGGAGCATTAGCTCACATCCTGTCACACTTTAAAGGGTCTTATGAATCAGCCCTGCAACTCACCACTAATTTTTTAAAAAGTTACACAAATGCAAATTGATGTCAACTGAGTAAGTGAACTACAATTTCACAATATACAGAGCAGGCAAAGCACAATGTTTGAAATATATATAAACCCTCAACACAGTAAATTTTAAATGTGGTTTTTCTGAAGCATAAAGGCCAATTACAAGTTGCAGGGCAAATTCTTAGAATTTGTAAAGTGCAAATATTACCTTGAAAATAACCAACTTTATATTATCATTAAGAAGAATATTTATATATCACTTTTCAACAAAAAACTTCACAATGTTTTGTAGAGAAAATCAAATAAGTAAATGGCTCCTTGTCCCTGAAGGGCTGACAAACTAAAACTATGCAGAACACCACCAGTAGACAGCAATTAGAAAGAACACTGTGCTGGGGTGAGGAGGAACAGTTACTCTTCCCCTGTTAAATATTACTTTAAAAAGTACCTCTTTGCCCAGTTGGTATGGTTTCTTTCTTTCTGGTTCATTATTTTACTTGGGGTGCAATCCAAAGAGTGTCCTAGGCTGGCACAAGTCCTCTGTTCTGGCATCCGGGTGTCACAAAAGTGCTGTAAGGCACTTCTGTGCCACTGGATGAATCGGAAGGCTGCTGCAGGGGACTTGGACTGGCCTCCGTAGGCTGATTGCAGCCCCAGCAGCAGTGGCCAAGGGTAAGTATGCACTGGTGGTGGGCCACCAGTGCAGGGGTCTGGGGATGGTGGGAGGAGGCGTTGCAGGGGTGTTCTGGAGTAGGTGACGGGCAGGACCGTGGGCAGTCCAGACCTGGGAGAGGAGTGGAGCCACGATCTGGCATCTAGCTGGATCCTAACCCCCTTCCCAGGCGGCCTGGCCTGGTGCCGGGCTGCTCAGATCTGCACCACCCCCCTCTTTAGGTGTTGCAGATCTGAGTAGCCCCATTTGGGCCGCTGCTTTGTTACCAAAAAGAAAGGGAGTCGATTCCCCTTACCCTGAGTTGCACTGCAACCAGCCTAAACCTGCACTGGATACAATGAAGACCAGTGGCCTGCCTGTTCCAGTGCAGGATAGCATTGGGCTGGCACCTTGAAACAGCAAGAAACTTGAGTAACTTACCCTGCTCACTTGCTTACCTTGCAAGGTGCGTTACAAGTACTGTATCTATTTTCTAGGCAAGAACTCTATTCTAAGAATTCCAGGTTTTTGCACGCGCGCACGCACACACTGTAGTTGACATGGTTCTCTATCAAACCCATGTGCCTAATCACTATCTACACAGACTACGAAAACCAAGTACAGCTGCACTGTCTTAATCATTCTTGGCATTTGTGTAGAGCTTGCAAGCATTCAAAGCATGTCATGTAAGGATTATTAGACAGTGTACAACAACTCTGTAAGATGGATAAGTAAGTATCCCCACGCTGTGGATGTGAGGCTTTCCGAAGGCCACCAAATGAGTCCACAGCAGTGGGAAGATTTGAACCAGGAGCTTCCTGAGTTGTAGGTTAACCTCATGTCATAGTGGCCAAACTACCTTCCACAGTTCCAGGGAGTCCTTTTGATCTTTGATGTATGGAATTAACTATATAAGTACTTGGAAATACTAGAGAAACCTTTTTAAAATATGGGCCATCTGGAAAGACTGATGAAGGCTAGACATGCTTATTCCAAAGTATGACTGAAGAATTGTATCCAGGAATGTTTTGAAGTGGTTCAGACCAAAGGAGGCAGGGTGTAAGAATAAGAGCATATCCTGGGATTTCAGGGGGAACCAATACATTCCACTTGCCTTCATTTGTTCTTATTCTCTGAATTCTAAGCAAGACGATGCTGGGAGGCTGAGGGTACCAGACCCTCTTGTTACATGAAAATCCCCTTTTCCCTTCCAAGTTGTGATTTTTATATCTGGTTATGTTATTTTGGATCATATAGACCAAGCAAGCAGGCCACTCCTCCCCCAGCACATGTTTCTAAGGGCCATGGCCAAGCTACAAGCACATGAATTACACAACCCCCACTTCCTTGCAGGTCAATGTATAACCTAATCACTGTGTCTCCTGATTATGCAAAACAAGCCTGCACCTCCAGAGGAAAAGATCTATTGTTCTTTTGTTGTACTCTTAAGCACCTTATGCAGATTGCCTCCCTCCCCCCAGAAGGTCAGCCTGGCTGGTAAGCTGACTTCCTTCCGGTTCATCACATACTCCACGTGTACCTGGGTGTATACTGAGCATGTGCACAGCTCTGGGATACTTCCGGTCAGTTTAGGTCAACTTCCAGGTCAAAGACAACTCTTATAAGAGAGAACTCAGAGCACATGTCTCTCTCTCTCTCTCTCTGATTGCCCTCCTGTGGGAGTGGTCCTACACGGGACTCTTCCTCCAACTGCCCCCCCGACAGGTAAATATACCTTGCGTCTAAACTGCCTCCCTTCTTCCCTATCTATTCCTCCCTTCTCCCCCATCTTTAGTCAGCAACTGGGTTTAGCAGATTAAGGAACCCCTAAATACTTCCCTACACCCTATCTGTTTCTGATTCCTTTTCGGATGCACCCAAATACATAGCACATGCAGCCACCACTAGCTAGGTACACTATACACAAGTACTAGAAATCTATACTTATCAATTCTCCATGTGTATTATGTTTACCTTTGTGTGTTTTTGCAATAAAAATATAATCCTTTGATTGAAAGTTACCTTTCTCCCAGTCTCCTCATTAAGCTAGGCAAGGGATCTCTTTGCTCTACGCTGTCTTGTTATCCAGCCTATGGTCCCAAAAAGTTTCCAAAAGGCTAATATATTAATTCCCCTAAATAAAACAGCCTTTTTGGTAACACTCTGGCTTCTAATTTGCTTTGGCCCTTTTCAAAGCCTCAGCTGAAAGTCATGATAGCCAGTGCAGAAGGCAAATTGAATGGTCTACAAAGCATATACATAGTAGGCATTTGTATGTAATATGAGTGCATGTTTGTTACTGAACCTAAAAATGATTGTCCAAAATGATACTAAGGCTGCAATCCTAACCTCACTTTCCTGGGAGTAAGTACCATTGAATACAATAGAAATTACTTATGAGTAGACCTGTTTAGGATTGTGCCCTAATACTATAAAAGCTATATTTATTGGAGGAAACTACCAACTAACATAAAGGGCATCTTTACCAAACTCAGTCCGTATTTGGTTCCTGCCCAGTTGCTAATCATGTAACTTGAGCTTTCCTGCCCCTCCTTTTTCTGCTAGTGGGCTTCTGGGAGTTGCCTTTCAAGTGACACTACTATTGATGCTGATTATCTTTAATGTTCTACACGGCTTAGGACCTGGATACAGTACTTGAAGAATCACTTTCTCCCATACTTTATCTTTCCATCTGCTTCATTCTACATCTCATGCCTAGTGTTGGGTCCCACCTTTCATCAAAACATGACTGGTGGGGATGATGAGCATGGTCTTTTGGCAGTGGCACCTAAATTGTGGAATTCTTTCCCCCAAGAAATATAGCTTGCTCCCTCTCTAAGGTATCTTTTAAGCAGAGGTAAATATCTTTTTTTAATTTCAACGAGCCTTCCTGTTATGAGATTCCCCCTTTTTGAACAGCTGCATTTAAGACATGCTTGAGAAATAAATATTTCGTCTAAATATTTATTGTTAAATTTCTGTTTCACCCTTGTACCCTTTATGACAGATATTTAAAATCAGACACTGCAATTATATAAAGTTTCTGTTTATTGTGTTTGTGCTGTTGTTGTGCCTCTGTGGTTTCCTTGCTGAACACTGTGTGTTGCATGCTGGCCTGGTGTATAAAGAGGTCTGTGTAGAGTCCTTCCCCGTCCTGCCCATTGTCTGAATGCCATCTTTGCCTCTTATACATTGAGGGTTACCAACCCTGCAGGATTGACCTGGAATCTTCTGGAATTGGCATCCATCTCAGTGGTGTACTTGGAGGGGGAAAGCGGGGCAAATGTCCTGAGTGCTGACCCTCTGGGGGTATCTCCACCAGCCTTGCCCCTCCCAATGGAGCCAGAGCTGCCGGCTTCTTTCGTTTTTAAAAAAAATCCTTTCCCCCCCCCCCCATGGAAGCAGGGGTGGGCCAGAATCGCTGCTGGAGAGGCAGTGAGGTGCTGCCTCTCTGGCAGCAATTCAGTGCCTGATTGGACCACCCCTCTCCCCACCTCCTTTATAGGAGGAGACAAGAAGTATAGAGGAGGAGGAGGAGGAGTGACCTGGCAACAGCGTGCTGGGAGTGGTGCTGCTTTGAGGGCTGCTCCCCTCCCCTCCCCTAAAGGGGGAAGAGGAGGGCGGAGCTCCGAGCAGCGAGGGGACCTCACCAAGAGTGGCTGCATTCCTGTAGCTGCTCTTGGTGCAGTTCTCAGTTCTCTGCATCTGAGGGCTGCCCACTCTCTTCCCCTTGAAGGGTGACCCTCCTCTCCCCTTTCCTTAAGAGCAATGCGGAAGCAGTACGTGCCTCCTCCGATTCTGGAAAAGATGCATACTGCTTGTCAGATCCAATGTAGCCTTCAGTGCTGCTTGCAAGTGGTGCGAAGGGCTTCATCGGAGCACTGGGGGGCTGCTGGAAGCAGCCCTTCCCTGTCCTGGACACTCTTGCAGGTGGTCCCTGAATGCTTTAATGGAGCCCTTCACGCTGCTTGCAGGTGGCATGGAAGGCTCTATCAGGACCTTGCCTGACTCCTCCATTCCCCCTTTTTCAAAGGGGGAATGGAGGAAGCAGCCACGAAGAAGTAATTGTGGTGTCAGTTATGTCAGGGGTGAGGGGCAGCAAAGGTAGAGTTGGCCCCGGATGCAGAAACGTCTTGGTCTGCTCTGTTCTATCTCTAGGTGAATACTGAAAGCAATCCTGTAGACTTCTACAGGGCCTCCAGGAATTCCCAGCATGACAGCATTTTGGGGGTGGGACAGGAGAGAATCTCCTGAATGTCAGTATCATTCAGATTTGGCACCCCTATGTGTCCTAGGTTTCTGCTACAGGCCAGTGCAGCTTTGAAGCATTCACAAGTTCTTTTTAGGCATTCTTTGGGGGATAATGAACACAAGGGTGTGTGGGGGGAGGGGGCAGAGTGGCATCACAGCAGCAAACTCCATGCCCCACCTGGGTATATTCATTAGATGCATTGAGAACCCCAAAAGAGCCCCAAAATGTTCAGCTATAATGCTGAGGCTTCTCTCTATGGGCTCATGTATTTTGCACAAGATGGGTTAGATTCTGCTATAATTCCTTTCCCCCAAACTTCTTGGGGTTATATTTTCTCCTTAAAGAGTTATGTATTGTGTACCATAAACCTTTTCATTTTCCATTGGGATTTTAAAAGTTAAGGCTCCTCATATATTTCATCATGGAACTCAGTTTTTGTTTGGTTGACCATGTGGTGAATATCCAGCAACCATGTTTACTAATGTGGCAAAGCAAGCAAATGTATAAAGAATGAAAATAAGAATAGTTATGGAAATAAACGGATGTCTCAATTCAGCTAAGAGATAAATGGCAGTCTCTTGGTTCAGATTTAGGTAATCTCTAAACCTGAAAGGACATGAAGGCTCCCGTTTATAAACCTGTGGGAGGAACAAAATCTATATTGTGTCATACAGAGCAGTGTATATAAAGAATTCAAAATTCTGTGACAAAATAACAACCCAGGTTCTATTTTCAAAAGAAGTGAAATCTGTAACTTGAATAGGCTATTCCAGTATTCCCAAAGGGTGGGTTGCAACCTGATTTTTGGTGAGTCATACACTTGACAAGCTGGTAAATGACAATTGAGGCATCTGATGGGCTGCTGTGAGATACAGGAAGCTGGACTAGATGGACCCTGGGCCTGATCTAGCTGGGCTCTTCTTATGTTCTTATGACAAGGAAAACTTATCGAGATGGAAAATGAAACACTTGTGTTTACTCATGAGCAGGCAACTGTGCCTTAGTCCCACTGGAAAGGGGAACATGCCACCAGCATGGTCCCGATCCAATGAATGTGGAGCTCAACAAATGTTCCAGTAGGCTGTCCTTCCTCCCCTCCTCCACCCCACCACAGTGAAAGATAAAAACAAACTTTAACAGCTGGTAAAGTTAATTTTTTTTTTACTCTCATAATCTAGGTGGGTTTTGATAGAGTGTTTTTGAAAGTGGGTTCCAGCACTAAAAAATTTGGCAACTACTGGACTATTCAAATAAAGTGCACGTATATGTATTTCTGAGAACTTGCAGTGCATTGGGCACATGCTTTGAACTTCAGGACTATCTTCAGTGCATGTGATTTGGGGGGGGGGGACATATTGGCTGCCTTTCTGAGCCCAACCAACTTAGTCCTCTCTGCACTGATGCTGGTTCTCCAGTATTTAGACAGGGTCTTTTTTCTCCCACCCTACCTATGCCAGGGATTGAACCTGAGTTCTTCAGCATACAACATGTGCTTACTGCTGAGGTTCAGCTGGGGAGTCCAAATGCTGACCTCCCTAGACGTAATATATCAGCCAGTCAGTTTTCTGCTGCCCTTATGTGTTCAGTTTAAGATTATTCCTTAGTTTCCCATGTTCCAGTGACTGAGGTAGTGGTGTTTGTGTCCTTTCCAACTGCAGTTCGTCTGCAGCATTGGCAGCAGGATAGAGAAAGCCCATATCATGTTGACTAAGTGAAACATGATTAGATGGGGAGGAGAGTGGATCCAGGCAATGTTCTCCATTACCATTCCAACTGTAAATATGGTTACAATTATTCTTCTGCCTTGGAGGCATTTGGAGGAGGGGCAGGGAGAGAGAAAATGGGAAACCACTGGTCTTATTTCTGATGTGAGACAACTTTGTGAGAAGGAAAAATGAGAATCACGTTTTTTTTGTTTGAGTCTCCTTGCACAATATCTGTGGCAGGTACTGCAGGGAGCACTCGGCATCTATATCCTCACAAGCTTTGTAGCTGACCTATAAGTTTTGTTTTTTTTAAGTTCTTCTTGCCATCTTAGAGAAGTGGCCACGTCTTTTGTGTGAGATTGCCCAGGGAATTCTGGGATGCCATATAAAACATCTGTGTGGGCACAAAAATACTTAGTGGTACCACCATAACATTGCCAACATATCAAAAGTATGCTTACCACCTATCATGAATTATGCTATTTTATATGTATTTTAGTTCATCTAGCAGTCCAGGACAACAAGCATGCCTCTGCCCCTTTTTTTTATCCTCCTAACCATCCTGAGACAGAGGTTAGATGCAGGGTTCCTGCCAAGCTGTACAGTTCAAAGCTGAATTCCATGTAGCATGGAGCTTGGCGACCTGGGAGTTCAGCAATGATCTGTGATGCCATTGCTTGGCACACTAAAAAAATTGTTTTACAATAGTATTGTTTTATGTAGCTATTCCAGCCCTTTAACTACAGTATTTAGCTAGCATTCCAGGGCAGGGGATGGGGGAAGAAACAGAAAAGGTTGCTCACACAAATGAGTGTGTCAGTTTAACTTTATTTTAAAAAGCACTTATGAATTTAGAAAAAAATAATCAGTTCATCAACATCATGAATGATGAATGCAGAAAGAGCTGGCATTTTGTGTGTGTGTCCCCATTTCTTCTGCCTCATAGAAGCAATTCAGATGCCTTTCCCCCTCTGTGCTGGGCTTATTGGCTTCATAAGTTCTATTGAAGCAGATGTCTCATCTCCCCTCCAGCCCTCCCCAGCCTTCTTGGCTGCCCATGGTCCTGCTTTCTAGTGCTCAGTGGCAGTGAGTAATGCTCCCACTCTCAGCAAAGGCATCCATGTGCTTTTATTAATGTCAGCTGCTTTTCTTTTCAGGACTGAATCGGCCTGGAGGAGGGGAGTATGCTAAGGAAATCACTCTTTAACAGGCCAGAAAGTCTGTTGTGTGCTAAGTTGGTGCCAGGGAGGTTGGGAGGAGCGTGTGCTCAGGGAGGGGTGCAGCTTATTATATGAGTCTCTTAGATTTCCTTGGTGGGGGGAGGGCAAGAAGAGCATTTTGCTCTCCCTGGCTCATGTACGTGGCATATACAATGATTCATTGCATTAGTGCATATGAGAGTTGAGGGGCCCTTTGGAGCCTGCAGGACATACTGGAGCAGAAGATACAGTTCATGCTCTTAGCTTGTTGAGTGCAGGGGTGTGTTTGTAAATTGTGAAGTAGAAAGGGTTAATATAATGGGGGCACATCTAATAAATTCACATGGACTGCAGCAAGGGGATTCATATTGAATATGAAACCTCTACTGTTTCTTGAGCCTAATATGATTCTACATATTCCTATTAGGACAACAGTCAGTGGCGTCACTAGGGTTCGTGTCACCCCGTGTGGGAGGCCAGCGGTTCACCCCCATGCAGTGGTGGTGCACTCCAGGTGGTGGGCATGGTGATCTACCATTGTCCCGCCCCCACTGGTTTTTTGGCTGTACCTTTTGATAGAATATAGATGTTTCAATGCAGTTTGTTTAATTGCATTTTGCATGAAATTACACATTGATATATAACATAATGGTATTATTCTTACAAACTGTGATTTTAGTGATTTTGTTCACTAGTGGCATCACTCCCCCCAGGGTGTCAACTTACTAACATTTTATTGGAGCAGTTCTCAAACTTTTAGAACTGGGACCCACTTTTTAGAATGACAGTCTGTCCAGGACCCATCATAAAGCAAATTAAAATAATTATAAATAAAGTAAAACAAATAGTTAAATAAGGGGAAGCCAGCCCTGTTCCACCAAGTGAATTTTCTCTGCAGCCTGCCTGCAATAACACCCCCCCCCCCAGAGAAAGAATCAGTAAGATTTTCACCCCTACCCAGTTCAATTTAAGTTCTTATATTTCAAGCATATCACTATCAGGACCCACCTGGCTTTACAAGTCTGAGAGCCCAAGCCCGTGCCTGTCTACTCAGAAGTAAGTCCCATTATAGTCAGTGGGGCTTACTCCCAAGGAAAGTGTGGATAGGATTGCAGCCTAAAACAGAAAAAAATTCACCTTACCCTGTCAAGCCTCTGTTTCATTATTTTTATGGGAGGGCTGCCTTCTGGAGCATTTGTTGAGCTCCAGTTGCATCAAATCAGGACCATTCCAATAGCCTCACATTTCCCTTTGCCTGACCTGCCCAGGAGCCAAGGCATGTTTGCCTACTCACAAGTAAATGCGACCATGTGGCTTAGTTTTACTTCCCATAGGGCTCAATACATTCGCCAACTTGGAGGGAGGGACCTCCCTCTCTGGTGTTTTTGGGGGGCGGCATTCATTGGAACAGGACCATTCTGGTGTTGTTGGATTACTCTCAGCCTGCTCTTTCTGATGGACTAACTAAGGCAAGTTTGCCTACTCACAAGTAAGCACGTGATATGGCTCAGTTTCACTTTCCATTGGGCTCCATGCATTTTTTGTTTTCCAATTTTTTGCCAATAACTTATGATAGAAAGTAGATATTTAATCCAGTTTTTTGTCATTGCATCCTGCTGGAATGTCTGCATCCAACGGTACATGAAGGGGTTACTCCTCACCACCGCAATGTTAGTGCATCACCCCCCTTGCGCATCACCTGATGCGGCCCGCACCACCCTCACCCCCCTTAGTGACGCCACTGACAACAGTCCGACCTGCTTCCAGAGCTAAACACATCCCTTGAGCTAAGCAAACATCACCCGGTTCCTGAGATTCTACTTGGGAAGCAGACCCAAAGCTTACTCACTGCCTCTCCCAGGCCATCCTCCATCATCGTTATCTCTTTCCTTCCTCTGGCAAGTTAGAACCCATTAAAAAGGTAGGGAAAAACAGCTAGCTAGCATGTGAGCCTACTGCTGACTTCCAGATGGAATCCCAAGGGCCAGAGGATGTCTGAACAGATCTCTGTATCAAAGAGCATCCTTTTCAACAAGGGTATACCTTCTGTGCTTCATGTTTCTTCTTATGATTAATAATAAATGGGTCAAAGAGTTCATGTTAACTCTTGTGTCAGTGTCTTGATTCATGTACGTCTGGCAAATGTGCATCTCTGGGTCTATGGACAAGCTGAGTACATTTCAAATCTATTTTTGAGCTTTCTTTTCACTGTGAATAGCTTGTACCTTTGCTGCCCATTTATTCCTGAAAACATGGCAAGGAAAGCATGAGTGTTCATCTAATTCTCAGATACAATGTTTGTTAGGGAAAATGCATAAATAATGCACATTTGGAGTGGTTGAGCCACTTTGAAATCACATTTGGCTAAATTCTCATTGAATATACTGATTTCCTTCTCATCTCAAGCTCAGAGAAAACTGTTCTAATAGGTGCAGCAGAAGTTTGGAATGCATAGTGCTGATTGGCTGGCAGCTGTGACAACACAGACCCTCCTGAGCATTTTTGCAATTAACACTGATATTCCTTTTTTTCTTTTCAAGGCAAATGGGGTAACCGTTTGACTAAATATATATGCATAATTAAAAGTAATTGGATTATCTGAAGCATGGGATGACTCAGTCTGTATCTGAATCTCCAATACACACAACTGACAACTAGATTGCAAAGATGGGGGAGTGAGGAAGCTTGCCATCATGAAGGTGAAAAAAAACCAGAACTGCTGTGTGTTCTGCTTCATTGCACATTTATTTGCAGCCTGAATCTCTTGATCATGAAATGTTCCTTTTGCTTGAATTGATTGCCAGTTACACCATATATCTAGACATGATTTAGACCCCAATCCTAACTCTTCCCCACTGGGCTATCCCCACAGCCCTGGTAAATCCCCTTGCCCCTCTGTAAGCCTCCTACTCTGCAAATGGATCTGTAGCTGATGCAAGTTTGAGAAGAAAAGGGATAGGGAAACTGCTGACAGAGGATAGGATCTATGCGTGCCACTGTCATTGGATCTATCTCCTCCTGCAGCCTCATTGCCCTTCCCCCCCCCCCACTGCTGCATTACTGCTCAGGCGGGTGAGATATGCTTCTTTCAGCAGCATTTCTAAAATGGCTACTGACACATCTTCTGCTGTGTAAATTCTTCCCCCTGACAGCCCAATCTGGAATAGGGTTGGGCTGTTAGTGGTGTTTCTCGCATCACACATTTGACAGAAAATTGATTTGACCCCTTGGGTTGTATCCTAGTGTTCTGTTCTGTGAACGAAAGGGAGGGTGGAGTGATAATCACCCTTTTCCTCATACCCTTCTGTTCTCCATACAATCCTGCTCTGGAGATCCCCTGACTTTCCAGAGATGGTGCAGAGGCCAATTTGGCTGAGGAAGGTATGGGGAATTCTCCTTCCGCATGTGCCCGTTTAAGGTGCATGGTATGAACTGGTGGGAGATAGAATTGGACTGCCTGAAATAGTAAAGGCTTGAGCCTGGTAACATCTACAGCCTTTGCGGACTAGGTGCCAATTCTAGATAATCTAAGGACTTTTCTAGACCTTCAGATATTTTCTCCATCATTTGGGTTTATACCATAGATTATGCAATGGTGGAGACGCTCCCTGGGTTCGCCTAGGTTAAGTGGTCCCCAAACACCTACCTGATTTTAGCAGAGCTCTGCTGAAAACAAGGGGAGCACAGGGTCAGGGATGAAGAAAACCAGAGGTTCTTATTAGGTAGTACTGGGATTGCTGCAAAGCTTGGTGAAGCAAAGGTCAAAATGTCATTTTTTAATGTGCTTCTAAGATGAGGCTGATTATGGCCTACCTTGTTGCCTCTCTCTTCCTTTTGAGCAAAACAGATAGCCTTTACCTTTTTCACTCCTTCTCCCACCTTCTGTGATATCATTGGGCCAACTGTTGCTGTTTTGGGGTCCTTCCACCACTTATAAATACACAAATGTTGAATGAAGTGGTGACAATTTTGTTCATCTGAGCAGCAGCAACTGTTCTAATAAAGTGATTTGAGGAGGAGGAACCTCAATACCACTCTTTATCTCCGATTCCGGAGTGTTCTTTTTCAGCTGCTATTTGGCATCTAGTGAGGGAGTATTTCAGGCACTGTCAACAGACTGCAGTTGTTACCCTATCTGGAAATCTGTAATATAGTAGCTAGCTACAAGCAGCGATTCTCTCAGCATCAGTGTTTCATTTGCAACCCAGGGATAATATGTGTTTGCACACCTATGGTCAGTGTGCCAGCTGCATCCCTTTCTGCCAAAAGAAGGCAGAATTGGCCCAGGTCATAGTTACATCACATCGGGATTACTGTGCTGTACTCTACTAGAACTATGAGGGGCTGACCTTGAAAAACATCTAGAAGCTATAACTGGTACAGAGTGCTGTAGCCAGGCTTTGGAATCACTATGTTGCCTCCCAGTTTGCATGCAATTCAGGGTGCTTGTCATTGCCTTTAGGACTTTAGGGTCCACTTAGGATTTTAGGGTCAATTTAGGACTTTAAAGGTATCTGAAGGACCACCTGCTTCCATTTGCATATACCCACCATACAGAACCTTCTGGGTAGAGGCTTCTCCATAGGCCACCACCAGTGAAACCTCAGTTCTTATGCTTATGGGACAGGGCCTTTTAGTGGCTGCACACTAGTTGAAGAATTTCCTTCTAGATGAGCCCATACTGTCCCCACCCTTCTGACTTTTTGAACACTGTGAAAGACTACTCTTCTCATGTGGGACTTTGGAGAGTGAGCCATGTGAAGTTTGTCATCTTGCAGGGTTGTGTTTTGTTGATTTGTTTTAATTCGCAGTTGACTGTTCTACGTTTTTATTGTATTTGATGTTGTAAACCACTTTAGGGTTTCCAAGGTAGAAAGCAGGAAAAAAAGTTTTGCCATTCAATAACGAAGGCCTGCTTGGAAGAATCCTTGAAACAGTGTATGCGGAATGCCATTGAATGCTTGAACTGTGCTGTATTGAAGGCTCAGTCTATGGCATGTACAGATGGCTCTAATGATCCACCTCGGGGCCTCAAATTGTCACAAATCATATGGCAGTGTTGCCCAGATAAATGATGGAATGGGTTAGCTGACCCTCCCATGGTGACCTACTTCCCACTGATCCCAGGGCCATCAGCTGTCATGTGCACTTGCTGCTTGGCTTCTCGCATTCCCAGGTCCAGCTATCATGTTTTCATTACTATTTTACTTATACACATGAGTGTAACACTTTGGCTCAGGGGTGTCAAACATAAGGCCCGGGGACTGGATGCAGCCCACAAAAGCTTTTTATTCAGCCCTTGGGCTCTCAGCTGCTGAGCTGTCTCTGCTGAAAGAGCAGTCCCCATGATAATTGAGAAAACGATGCTTATCTCTGGTCATGTCCTGTTTAATGACATCACTTCCAGCCTAATGACATCACTTCCAGCTCTCAACAGGCATCTTGAATGCTATTTGGCCCACTGTATGAAAGGAGTTTGACACCCCTGCTCTGGATGCCTCCACAACACAGTGTGAGGTGCTGTTGTTGTACTTTGAATAGCTGAAATGAATCATTGGAATCAGGAATGGCCTCTGAGACCACAACTACCGTCTCTGACTTTTAGAACTCTGTCTTTCTTAGGTTTCTTGGTTGTTCATAGAATGGTGATAGCACATTTTCATCCTAAAATCTTGAAATTTGCATCTTTAATTGTAACATTTGCATCTTTAATTGCATCTTAGTGTATCATCCTAAAATCTTGAAACTTGTATCTTTAAAAAGGAATGTCCTAATTCCAATTTTGGTGCCTGTTTCTTTGTGCAACACATGTATGAATGCACAAACAACATTAAACCCTTGTTTGGAAGGCTGTTGCATTTTGCTCGGTTTTTAAATATGATTCCACTTCCATTGACTGCAATGTTCACTTGCGCACCATGTATTCCTGGTGGTACTGATGGTGCAATAGTTACAATTGAGAACTTGCTGTTGCACCTTCTTCATAATAGATCAGAAAGTTTGTAGGAGTGATAGGTTTGTGGAAAGAGTCAAGTACTGTACAGTAAAATGAATATCTTCTATCTAGTAGTTGAATAAAAGATGTGAACAGCTTATCGATTCAATAAAATGTACCATGTGGACCTGCATAATCGCTTCACACACGCTTGGTTCAGCTCTTTAGCACACAGAAATACAGGAAGCTGCCCTGGGAAAAAATGTTTTCCCTTCTAGCACTCTGCCTCACTTCCAGCCCTGTTCACATTGCAGACCCTGTGGTCTGCACTTGTCATGTAGATGCAGATTGCAGATTGCTTCCATTTGCTGTATGGATAGTGGATCACTGTGGGTTGATGCTCCCTGTGCATTGTATGGAGTGTGTGGTGAGGGAAGGAGTGTGTGGAAGGGACGGTGTGGAAGTACAAGCAGGCTCTTTCCAAAGTATGTGCAGATGGACCCTGTTGTGTCACAAAAATAATTCTTGTTTTATTCTGTTAAGTTGCTATGCTGCCCGTAGGTGGCAGTATTTGCTTTTCAGTTGAATCCTTGGCCCCTGTTTCAAATGGGAAGCCTTGGGGAACTGACTGCTGATGTGCTTGTGTGATCACATAATTCCTGGCAAGAGAAATGGCTTAATAGCTGCACCTTTCCAGTTATTGTCCCGAAGGGGAGCTCTGGGGTGCAGCAAGCTTGTGTGCTTCATGGGAGGTACTGGAGGGGGGTGCTATGCAGTGAGGAATAAGCTAGAAGCAAAAACAATAAGTGTCCTTTTTCTAGGGGCAGCTTTACAGGCCTTCTGAACACGTCTGTAATCAAATATGCAAGAAACAGGCAAAGCTCCTTCCAGGCTCTGAGCAACAAGACTTGTACTAGCTTATTCCATATACTCAATATTTGCTCTTCTGAGCCTCTGAGTCCCTTTAAATGCTCCCTTAACCCCCTAGCAGTGGCTTTGTTTACATATCACTGGATTGGAGCAGAGAGGATTAGAAGCCTGTAGATAAGGAAAAGAGGCAGAGAATTAGTGCAGATTACAAGGGAGGATTCTAGCAGGAGAGAAAAAGAAGGAAAAGAATTGCTGTCACCAGGAACTGGTGGTGGCATCATACAGCTTCTTTTTGCCACATTGGAATCCTGGCTTTTCTGGCCATCATATGGTCAGAAGGGATGCAAGATCAGACTGAGCTGTACAGTCTTTGTGGGCAGAATAATATAATAATTTACTATAACTAAAGCATTTTGAGAACCTAAGCTATGCACAATGGCTAGAAATCAAGGCAGATCCTACCCTGCCTGCAGGCTTACAGCCTTAAAAGGAAAGGAATAGATCAGGGGTGTCAAAGGTATGGCCCATGGGCCGGATCCGGCCCATGCAGGCTTTATGGGCGGCCTGCGTGATCCTGGGGGTGTTCCAGGACCACCCCGCCCCCACTGCGACCAGCTCTGGTCGCGTCTAGAGAAGAATTCTGAGGGTCATAGATGCTGTGCGCAGCATCCCTGGCCATCAGAATGACATTTTCAGGCACCAGAGGGCCTTAAAGTCATCCCCTCCTCCTCTGCTGCAGTGAAGGAGTACCAGCCTTGCGTTTGCGCGTGGGCTTTTATAGGCTTTGAGCTTACGTGAGACCTTATGGTCTCAGTACCAGCCTCGCATGTGCTTTTATAGGCCTTCGCAACTCTCAGCACAGTTCCTCCTCGGGGCTTTGCCTGAGCACTCTGCACCACGCTCTGCACCAGCGCTCCTGCCTTGCAGCCACCAGTGGGGCTTTCCAGCCATCAGCAAGCACTCCTTGTCAGGGATTCCCCCCCCCCACCAGTGAGCAGCTCAGGGCTTAGCCCCCTGCACCAGGCACCAGCGAGCGCTTCTTGTCAGGGGTTCCCCTCTCCCCCCGCACCACCCACCAGCGAGCGCTCCGGGCTTCATCCACCCTCCTGCACCAGCGAGCGCTCCTGCTCAGGGCTCAGCCCCCTGCACCAGCCACCAGGGAGCACTCCTGCCTCACCCCCCTCTTGGAGTTCCTGCTCCCACCAGCCAGCACACCTTTGGCCTCCAAGCATTCTCTGCTACTTCTCTCCACTACTCTCTGCCACTTTGAGAAAGGAGAATCTGCCAGTAGTTACCTGCTGTTTTTCCCCTGCTCTTTTCTTCTGTAAAAAAAAAAAAAAAAAAAATCATAGCCATGTGCATGTGTGTCTGCCCCAATTTCTGCAAAATAAGTTTCTTGGGCTGCAATCCTAACCACCCTTTCCTGAGAGTAAGCCCCATTGAAGAAAATAGGACTTACTTCTGAGTAGACCTGGTTAGGATTGTGCCCTGAGTTTAGCTGCTGTTTTCTCTATTCATATGAACAAGCCAAAGTACTGTACTCAGCTCAGTGTGAATGCTGTTCTGAGGGTTGCAGTCACTTGCAAGTAGCAACATAAACAATCACATCATGGTACAAGAGTGATGCTTTTTTATTTCTATTTTTAGAAATAATTTTTTATTGTTTCAGAATTGTTCAGTTGTGAGTAACAGCATTATAGGGGTAGGTGGATATAGCCAATAACATAGTTGTGAATAGTGATCTCCCACTCTACGGTCAGTGTCTGTTAATACAAATACGATGTGCACTACTGGCCTGCAGCCGGTGTCATGAATCCAATGTGGCCCCCAGGATGAAATGAGTTTGACATCCCTGGAATAGATCATGCAGGAAGGAGGTGGAGGAGCAAAAACTTGAAAGTATGTGTAAGTCAGAATTAGTGTTAGATAAAAGGTTCCAACCTTCTGCAAGTTGTCATTTTGATGTTTCTTACACTTCTGGTTTAGCACAGATGTCAAGGAGCTGACATCCAGATTCATATCTGTGTAGATTATCTCAGCATAGAGTATTCTGAGGAGGGGAAATAAACTGCTGCAGATCAGGATAAACAATTGCTAATATTGATGGAACCCTGGACTCCTTTGTATGCATCCATCCTTTGTTATAGCTTTGTTATAGCTTCTGAAGCATGCACTGAACCATGCACTGAACCATGCAACCAGTCAGTTGCATGCAGTAAAGACTCCAAGGGCACCTTCCTATCACATGCATACAGTAATACTATAGAAAAACCACATGTCTGGTCAGAGCTAAGGCTACAGTCTTAAACACAACCTGTCTCTCTGCAGGTTTACTCAGAAGTAAGTCCAGCTCAGTTCAATAGGTCTTACTTCTGAGAATAGAGCCATGGAACTGCAGCCTTAATTGGGTTACTTCATATGCCCTTGAGCACAGGCTGACAAGCAAGTTGATAGTATTCAGACTGGAGTATGTGTAGGCTGTAAAACTGCCGCATGAATACAGTACTTAATTGCAGGCAGAAGCCTGGGTCAGCACAAGCTTAGCTCTGCCTTCTAGTGAGTATCCTTGGCTGCCTGCAGGGAGAATTCAAGCCTTTGCATTGGCAAGGAGGAGCTGCAGGATGTCCCTGTCTATGGTGATGCAATACACTGTTGCCTCTGAAAGCTCATGCCATGCAGAAGCAGTTTCCAAATGTCCTTGCACTTTGAGGCTTTCAGTAAGTGGTGGGTCTTCCTAGGTAACCTTCCCTAGGGAAGAAGCTGCATCCACTGAAAGACGTATATACACATGCATCCAGAGTATTGTGGCAAAAGTTCTTGTGTTCTCCTTATTTTTACCCACTTGCCCTCTATTTTTGACCCCTTTATTGCAGGTTTCAGTAATACCTTGGCATCCTAAATGTCTCTGAGTCATTTGCTTGCAGTAGCCCTTGTCGTCGAAAGCCCTAGTCTTTGGATCTAGCACCTTGCAGATTATATCTGGCATTCCAGATATATGTATATTCTCTCTCCATGGTGGATACTTTTCCACAGTCAATTCTGCTGACCCACCCACTCAGAATAGCAGGTGCCCACTGACTGGGCAGCCATGTCCACCTGGCTAGGTAAAGAAGTTTGATGGCATCTTCCAGTGACCATCATTCCTCCACATAAGTGGTTCTATATCATAGGAAGCCCTAGGATTTTTAAGAGCATGCACAGAGCTGCTCTTGGTAATTGGCACCTAGTTTGTTGTATGATGCCATGTGCTTGGGCATTAGTGAAAGAATTGCCTTGGATGATTCTTGGATGTAGAAGAACTAGTTGGATGGAGGAACTGGTTTTCCTTCCCATTTACTCACAGGCAATATAAATAGCTAAAGATAGGTAGTATCCAGTATCTTGTGTCATGGACTTCATTTTGTTTTCTGCTAAACTTGTAAGATTTGTGCCAACTTTACCAAACCCTATTTCATGATACCTCTAGTTTCCTTTGACCTATCTCTTGTATGTTTGATCATCTGCATATCCTCCCTTTTTCTTTTATTTTGCTTTGTTTATCCAGCCTTTTAATATATTCCCCATTATTGCCTGCTTGATCTTGGGAATCGGTTGGTTGTCACAATTTCCCAGACCTCTCAGCCCTTGCTATTGTTTGTTTCTGTGCAAGTGGAGATCCTCCAGATACTGGGACCCTCTTTACAGGGAGGGAGGTTCCATGGTGGCCTCTTTCTCAGGATCTTGTCCACACTCGTGCTGACAACACCAGGGCATATCAAAATTCCCCAAATACTTGCAGTTGGGGAACGATCAAGAAGGATGTTGCTAATCACTAGGCATTTTGCCTGGTTTGCCCTACACCCAGGCATGTCGTCTTCCATCACAGGCATGTCTCTGAAAATGAGTGTGCATGTAGGAAGGGAAACAGGATGTATAGCGTTAGACCAGTGATTCTCAAATGTTTTAGCACTGGGACGCACTTTTTAGAATGATAATCTGTTGGAACCCACTGCAAGGGATGTCATGGCCAGAAGTAACATCAAGCAGGAAAATTTTTAACACCCTCCACTTGACAAAATCAAATCGGTTAAGTAAGTAAATTAAAAGCCTACAATATGTTTAAACATTTATTTAAGATAAAGAAGAACCCTCCTAACCCTCCCAAGCAGTTACTGCTCTGTTTAAAAAAATTCCCTAAATATCCCAAAGGCTGCAATTGTATCCACACTTACCCAGGAGTAAGCCCCATTGACTATCATTGTTAGAAGTGTATATGTATCATTTCTCCGTATGCAGTCACATACCATGGTAGCATCAAGTCTAATGCATTGAAAATAAAATACATATTGAAATGAATTGGCTTGCAAAACTGTCCCGACCCACAGTTTGAGAATACTGCATTAGACAGTACTTGTAATATATATCTGCTTTCTGCTCCCTGTGACTTGAAGTCGGTCCATACAAAGTAGTGGAGGAATAAAATGAAAAGCTTTTTTTTTTTAAATGGAACATCTGTAGGCTTGAAACCACTATTTCTGCAAATACAGTGCAGTGAGTAGGATGACTACATTTTGGCCATTTGAGTTCAGATGTATACAAATTGCTTTAGACTTTACTGAAAAACAGTTTAGAAATATTTAAATAAAATAAATCTTCTGGAGTGAACTTCTGATATTTATTGGGTGCTCCTAGATAGCAACAAAGGTTGCTTTTAGGTTTTTTTGCTAATATTTTACAAATACATTCTGACTCAGTGCTACTTGTGCAGTACACGGGTCCACACAACTATTCTTCAAAAGGGATACCTGTGCTGGAGAAACTCTTGTACTTCTCCTTTAAGAAAAGCAGCCAACTCTAACCAGTGTCCTTTTGCTCAGAAAGATTGCCCATCATTGCCATTGATGCTGTTCCAGGAAGCACACCCCTTAACTATGTAACTATGAACCTCTACTACAGGGGGAATTGTACTTGTCCATTGGCCCCACACATGTCCATGTGCCACTCATAATGTGGGAAAAGACCAAATGATGTGAAATTGGCACATTATTTGTCACTTTCGCAACTTTTTTTTGGCTTGAAATTTTAGAAGTTACTTGCAAAGGTGAAGAGATGAACTTGCCAGATTCTTTCTAATAAATGTAATGCGATCTGTGGGATCTCTGCTGATGGCCGGCTATATGAACTAAAAAGGGAAGGTCCCCTGTGCAAGCACTGAGTCATTACTGACCCTTGGGGTGACACCATGTCTGTGACGCTTTCTTAGCAGACTGTAAATGGGGTCGTTTGTCATTGCCTTCCCCAGTCATATTACCTTTCCCCCAGCAAGCTGGGTACTCATTTTACCAACCTTGGAAGGATGGAAGGCTGAATCAACCTCAAGTCGGCTACCTGAGATCCCAACTTCCTCTGGGATCAAACTCATGTCATGCAGAGAGTTCTCATTTGCAGTACTGCGACCTACCAAACATACCACTTGAGGCTATCATGTGAACTACATGCTAAAAACAGCTTGTAGATCTTGTTTAAAATATCTTTAAACAAGTAGTTTAAATAACTATTTATTTAAAATATCGACACGCTTCTCCTTTCAACTCCATAGCAGAGGGACAGCATTTTAGAACAGGTAATGCTAGGGAGACAGCCTGGTAATAAAGGCCTTATCAATCACATCACGTTTTGCACCTAACAAGAGCCCCGCTGCATCAGGGCAAGGGCTTATCTCATCCAGCTTCCTGCATCTCACAGTGGCCCACTCGATGCCTTGGGGAGCACTCAAGTAAAGCTACCCATATCCTGTTGCCATTCCCTTGCATCTGGTATTTAGAGGTTAGCTGCCTCTAAAATCTGGAGAATGCATATTCATCATGGCTTTTAACCTGGGTTGGAGTGTTTCTCCTAAATGTGTCCAATCCCCTTTTAAAGGCATCTAGGTCAGGGGCCATCACTACATCCTGCGGCAAGGAGTTCCACAGATTATTATCTGGGTAATGAAATAATTTTCTTTTGTCTGTTCTAACTCTCTTGCTACTCAGTTTTAGTGGATACCCCCTAGTTCTGGTGTTGTGTTAGAACAGGGGTGCCCAAACCCCAGCTCTGGGGCCACTTGCAGCCCTCAGGGGCTCCAAGTCCGACCCGCGGGGAGCCCCCAATCTCCAAGGAGCCTCTGGCCCTCCGGAGACTTACTGGAGCCCGTGCTGGCCCAACGCAACTGCTCTCAGTGTGAGGACAACTGTTTGACCTCTCACCTGAGCTGTGGGATGAGGGCTCCCTCCACTACATGCTGTTTCATGTCTGTGATGCAATAGTGGCAGAGAAGGAAAGGCTGGCCTTGCTTTCTGCAAGGCCTTTTATAGGCTTTGAGCTACTGCAAGACCTTCATTCATTCATATAAGTTCCATCTCTAATATATTCGTGTATGTAAATTTATTCAAATTCAAATTTAAATTATTTTTTTCCCCGTCCCTGACACAGTGTTAGAGAGATGATGTGGCCCTCCTGCCTAACACAGGGCACCCCTGTGTTAGAAGGAAAAGAACTTCCCTTCATCTCATGCATAATTTTATGACTCAACAATGGTTCCCCCCCACCCACCCCCGCTCCCCCGGGTTGGGGGAAACTTCAAGTACACTGATTAGAAACCAGCAGCTTAAAAGACTAGGATAACTCCTGCCAAAATCTTATTGCAAATAGTGGCTTGAAATAAACATTATCTGGATTTTAGGAATTGAGGAGGGAAATAACTGAAAAGCTTTTGACAGATGTGATTGATTTTTAGGGAGCATATCGATGGCTATTAAGTCTTAACTGTTCATTGTGTTGCTTCAGAAAACTATTGTAATGAGAGTAAATCACTGCTTTTTCAGAATAAAAGTGTAATTGGCAGCAGCTTTATTCAAAACATTGGTATCTTTTAATTTTACATTCTGAACTTTATCTGTTATAGCATTAACAATGACCAGAGGGGGGAAAAATTGATGAAAATCAGTGGGAAAGGAAAATCCAAGCCTAACAAATTCTCCATTAGACTTTCCATTGCCATGGCAAGAACTCCCTGTGAGCCACAAGTGCAGGATCTTGGAGGGAGTTGATGCCTCAGGTTGCTTTTAGGGTAATGCAAGTGACAGCCCTGTGTGTCTGTTCCTCCTATTAGTCCAATCTGCCAGGAACTCCAGTGTTCAGGGACAGGCAGCACTGGAGACAAAAACCAGCTCATCATTTAATAACTGCCAAGGCAGTTTCCGGAGATGGATACTTTTTGGGAGAGGTGGATAAGGCTTCTCTGGACTATCTTCAAGTCCCCTCTGATTCTTCCAAGAAAACGGTGTCTGTAGCTACCTTCATGCTTTTATCATTAGTCCGCTAAGATGCTGCTATCTGCAGAAGCTGCTCTGCTTTGGGGGCTTCTCTTACTTTTCCCTCTTTACCATAGAAGAAAAGCCAAAACGTCTTGTGAGAAATTGAGTTTCCTGTGACAGCTGCTTCTCACATTCCCTTCTTGCAATAAGGGTATCCCTACACCCAAGGCTTTAAGACATGTGCTGATCCCACCTGAGAACAGCTGAATGGGTGGTCATGATATCTTATCTGGAATTCTGCCATTGCTTTGGAGAGCAAAGCTGACATTGTATCTTCATGCTCTGAACTGAAATCTTAAAACTTGCATCAATACCTTTGTCTATTCAAAGAAAGTAGGTAGCAGCTCATAAGAAAGATATGACTATTTTGTTCCTCAGGTTGACTATTTTTGAAAGGGTGTTTTTGCAGAAACACTGTCTCCAAGCAGCAACAGGCATTTGAATGACTATTTGGGATTATTATTTTTTTAAATAAAAACTATCCTTTGCTAGTAACTATCCTTTTTGTAACCAGTTTGGAATTTCTTAAGTGGAAAGAATATGTGATGCAGAAGGATGGAAGTACCATGCCACGTATGAAAGGCCTGTTGGAATGGATTGGTGGCTGGAAGAATGAAAGTCCTTGGCAGTGGCATAGCTAATGAAAATGTAGCCCAGTGCTGATTGTAAAATGATGCCCCAGAAGTGACATTGTTTTCGGAAGTGATGTCACACCCAGACTTTTAAAAAGTGAAAAATGGGACAATGACATAGCTAAGGCATCTGCCATCCAGGGTCAAAGAAGATATTGTAGCTCCCCCATAACAAAATCAAATTTAATTTATTACATAAGATTTCTGGCTAATTGGCCATAACCTTTGATAGAATATAGATATTCCAATACAATTTGTTTCATTGCATTCAGTATTAAATTACCTTTCCAATGATGGTGGTATTTGTATTGTTTTCACAGTTTGGGCTACTAGTGTGAAACTCAGCTTGTTGTCCCCCTAAAGCTTGTTTCCTGGTCCAGTTGCCATCCCCTGCACCTCCTTAGCTACGCCACTGGGCCTTGGTTCAACTGACAAGACCTACCCCTCTACACTTGCAAGTTTATCTCAGGATCAGACCAAATATCTGTTTACCAGTAGCCTATTATATTCCAGTGTGTAAGCATAGGGAAGTGCAAGGAGTTTAAAATGTTAAAAAATAATACAGCATATTGTTAGGGAATATCTCTTGGATAAAAAAAAAAGAATGTAACTAATTGAACTATAAACGGTTTTTCGGGCTGGGTGCCATGGTCTAGCTTTTTACCTAATGAGTCTAAACCAATCCTGAAGGGGTGGGGCTAACTATCACCACACTAAAACTAAGTTAAAAACTGAAAACTAAGAATAACTAAAACTCAACATAAAAAGCTAAAACTAAAATCAAGCTAAAAATTCTTTAAAAAAACAAAACTAAAACTAAAAACCAAAACCACACTTGAAGTTAAAATAACTAAGGATTAAAACTAAAAACTAGAACTAAAAAGACTGGAATAAGAAGCTAAAACCTAAAAACTGAAACCTGACATTTCACCAGCAGCTTTGGTGAGCGTCCTCAGAGGCCACATTTTCCTCAGGCACTGGAACTTGGTGCATTTCTTATACAGGTTGTAACTGATTGCCCATTGAATTAGGGAACATTGTTTGAATTAGGAAACATTGAATTAGGGAACATGCATTTACAACTCTCATTGTTTCTTCATTAGATAAAAAGCTAGACCATGTCATCCAGGCCGAAAAACTGTTTATAGTTTTTCCTCACAGGCTGCCTCGATGTTCGACGCTGTGCGCGCGTATTCATGAAAATATGAATTCCAGCCATGAAAACCTCAGCATGTTTATTATGTAACTACAAATTTGGCTGAAAAGCAATATTTCCTTGACTCATTATGGTATGGAGAAAGAACATACATACATGCTTTACAGCCCAGCCGTAACCAACTTTCCAGCACAGATGCAGAATGCAAGCTGTATTCTCTGGTGGGGGGACAGTCACATAGGCTGCACAATTTGGCTCGTCCTCTTAGGTCATCAGAGAAGGCCTTTTTACAAGTGCCGCTGCCTAGGGAGGTACGTGGGGTGGCGGCTAGAAATAGGACCTTCTCAGTAGTGGCACCAACGCTATGGAATTCCCTTCCCCTTGACTTGAGAATGGCTCCCTCTCTTGAGGCTTTTCTGCGAGGCCTGAAGACCCTTCTGTTTAAACAAGCCTTCTGAGTTCTCGGCCTTTTCAACATATTTTAATTTTTTACAGGCCTGATTCTTTTATGACTTGCTGCTCTATGCTCTTTTTACCTTTTTACTACTTTTTATCTGACTACTGTTTTTATGATATGTGTTAATATGCTTTTATCTGTTTTTAAATTATGTTTTTAATCTGTTTTAACCTGTTGTAAGCCGCCTTGAGTCCCTTCGGGGAGAAAGGTGGGGTAAAAATAAAGTTATTATTATTATAGGCCTCCTCAAGGTAAGAGAGCAAATGATCCCTTACCTCAGGGCTGCATTAAGGTTGCATCAGCACTGGAAAGTTGGTTAGGATTGCGTTGTTAGTTACTCCAGCTTCAAGTGCTTGTTCAGGTCATTTCAAAGTATCCTTGATGGTTCCTGCATGTCTTCCATATGTACTCAGCTGGGCAGAAATGGAGAAAGTGAATGAGAGAGTGTTTTTGGTCTCATCCATTTTGCTAAACTTTCCAAAGTCCCTTCTTGGTAACAAATAAGTCAGTACAGCCACACTTCTAGATTCTTGGACCAATGAATCGGGGTAAGACATGAACGGTATCATACCTGAAGATGGACAACCTCACTTTGGCCTGTTAAAAAACATTTAACTCTATGAGGACAGACAATACAAAAACCCTAGAAGTGCTCAGTCAGGGAATAGACATTGCCTGATTGTTCACTGAATGTAGAAGACCATATGACTCAATGAAAATGTATATTTAGTAAGACTTCCTTGCTGTGCTACTTCCTGGTAGACATTGTAAAATGACAGTAGCTATATCAAGCAAGCTCAGGTTAATCACACAGGCCCAGATAAGTTCTGAGGGGATGTGTGTTTGGATCCTTAGAAAGAGCCACTGTTCTTCACCCCAGGCCTGGTTTTCAGTTGCTTGTCTCTCCAGCGGTTAATCAGTACATCAGTGTTTCTTTCTTTTTCTCTGTCAAACAGGAGGTTTATTGCTGACCTTTATAGCAGAGCCCTGACCTGTGTGTGTGTGTGTATAAATTTCAGGCTCTGGAAGAATAAGAGCTTTAGAAATCTCTGAAGCATTACAAGAAAGAGGGAGCAAGCCTTAACCCGGCCCCATCTTTGGCAGACAAAGGTGTTTTTCTGGTGCTGGTCATTAAAAGCAGAACAAGCAAAGCAGCATGTTGGCTTCAGTGATAAAACCCTAGCAGCATGCAGAGAGCAAAGACAGGGTAAAACTTGCAACTCTCAGTTTCAGAATAACCAAGGAAGGATGAGCATGAAGCACAAAATAGCAAACTGCCAATCAATTTGCTGTTTTGCTTTCTAATTAGTGCCAAGAGCTAGGACCTGCTGTATTTTATGAATTGTCTTCAGGCTTCCAGCTGAGCCATTCTGAGCCCATACTGGGGAAAGGTGGCAGGTAAACAAGCAAACGCAAATCTACATGATTATCAGAACCCAGTGGCTGAATTTCCCTAGTCTAGGCTTTTTTTCTAATATCAGTGTCTTTAGCCTTAGTACAGCCATTTATCTATTAAAATACTAAGTCTTCAGGCCTAATGCCAGCAGGTCAAGGATATGGAAGAACAGTTCATTACTCACAACAGAGACTGAGTTGTATAAAAAAAATGGACAGGATCATTTGCTGATCTCCAGTACATTTTTTTTAACACTATGAAAATGCATAACAATAGGACACTCCTACCTACTGCAGAGGTAGATGCTGAGCAGTGAAGGTGAAAATCTAGAGCACACCTTACTCTTTGCCACTCTTGGTAGGATTAAATACCAGAGTATGGTCGTTGTTGTGTGCATGTGTATACACAAAGAAAATCATATGAGACTTGCTCCCCCCTAGTTATATATGGGTGGGAAGGAGGGGAAAAAAGAGAGAAGAACACTAAATCAGAAACCAAGAACCAAAAGCTGGAGAACAAAATGCAGATAGTGAACAAGAGCTACATGTTGCACCAAGATGTTAATGCTCTTACATTAGCAGTTTGAGACTGGGTTGAATTTGAAGTGTTGATGTGTTCCAGAGCTGAACAATGGAAACATTTTTCCAGGGATATTGTTGGATCTTGGTTGTCGCTGTGTTTTAAAGAGAGGCTGTCTGGAATTATATAAACTTCCATATTCATAGAAGATGATGAAGATGAGGTTTTAAAAAATATATCTACTCCACCCTTCTCCCTTTGGGCAACTCAGGGCAGCTTACAATACAATAAAAAATTCAGTCGAAACAAAGATACAATAAGATGACAGTAGCAATTAAAACCAGAAAAAAGAAACAAACTAAGCAAACTCAGTAAAAGCCTTTTGAAAGAGCCTTGTCTTCAACTGCTGGAGAAATCATAACAAGATGTGTAGTTGAGATTATCATCATGTGCTTTCCAATATGACTATGACATTTTGAACAGTGAATCATGTCAACCGTAGACTTCCCTCATTGATCCTTGGCCTTTTCATACAAGACTGGCCTATCTATTTATTTATATTTATACAAGTATTTATATACCGCCTTTCTTTGGTCGTCAGATTTCTCCTCAGACTTTAATCCAAGGCGGTTTACATAGGCAGGCTGTTCTAAACCCCTGTAGGGATTTTTACAATTGAATAGTTCTAGGCTTTCATAGAACTCCTCGTTCCAACTGGATTCCTTCCCAGTTTGGCCTCTCTCTGGCCCTTCACCTCCCATGCTCTACTTGACAGCAGCTCCTCTCTGCCACCAAGGGTCAGCTCATCAGTATATCAGCATGTCGTCAGTTCTCGGGTACTTCCGGTTGTTTTGAACTGGCAGCCTCAGATCTTCAGGCATACAAGGTGGCAACTCTACCAACTGAGCCAGACCTCCTGCCCTATCTATGAGGTATCTCCAGACCTATCTATGAAGTTGATTGACTGGGTCAGGCAGAGGATTGGTGAGGAGGTGCCCACCTTTGTCAGCCTGCCCTCCCACCCACCCACCCACCTCCACTGCTTGTCCTCCCCTCTCTGAATTTGAAAAGGAAGAGGGAGTAGAAGAGGAAACCTGGTCAGAGAGTCTAGCCTATCACTTCCACTCCTTCATACTTCTCCTCCATTCTTCTCTTTCCCACCTCCCACTTCCTTCTAAGGAGTGGGAGGAGGAGTGCAGGTAGTTGGCAGACCAACAGGTAATAGCATTTGGAGTGCCACCTCAGGCAACAGAAGGTCTTTCCTTAGCTCTCTTTGAAAGACTGTGGAAATCACATGCTCATCAGCTTGCTCTTGTATTCCCAGATTGTCCACTAACTTCCATAACTTTTTAGAATTATAAGAGCTCTGATTTCACTCTACTGTCTTGGGATTCATTAAGTCATTTTTCTCCCTTTAGGAAAGTGAATGAATGTGAGATTGTGGGTGTCTGCTAAACTACTCACTTGAAATTAGATGAGATTTCAAGAAGGAGCAGTAAGTGCTTGTTCCCAAATGGAAGATGACAGTATCAGTATACAGTTCAAGCATTTTTTCCTGTTTGGCACGTTAGTGTTTTGTTTTTTTCCTTTTCGAATGGAGTGCAATAGTACTTTGCCAAATGACTAAATATGTTTTTTTAATGGGTAATTGCAAGTAATTCCTGATTTGGGGCACAATCCTATTTGTCACTAGTGCTGATGGAGTGTGTGCTCCACCAGCACAAGCTGTCCCAAAAGTGTTGAAAAGTACTTTGTGATACCAGAGTCTCCAGTGGGGCTGGCAGGAAGGCCAGAGCCTTCCCACATATGCCTGCACAGCAGAGGATGCCCACCAGAACAGGTACATCCAGTGCTATGCAAAGCAGGGATTGGGGAGGGGTAGAATGGGGAAGGGGGAGAGTGGCAATGGGAGCAGGGTGGGTGGATTTGGCCCAGGAGGAGGAGGAGGAGGAGGGATGGGCAGCACTGGTGTACACTGTATTCTATCCCCCTTCTCAAGTTTGATCTGCCAATACAGTTCAAAATGGACTTGTGCCAGCTGTATGGCTGCCATAGGACCAAGCTACCAGCTTGCCAGCTGAGGCTTACCCCAGGATGAGGGGACAGATGTTCCCTTACCTTGAGGAGACCTCCAGCCTGCAAAATTCCCTTGCAGGATGCAGTGGAAGCTGTGCCAGCACCACTGTATTGGCACAGGGGAACTTTGGTAGAATTGGGCTGTTTGTTTTGAATTTGGGTTTGCTCAGATTGGGAGACTTTCCATTCACTCTTCGGAGCAGACCATGAAGCATAAAGTGGTGTGAATGACTTGCATATATAAAGCTCAGGCTTGTATCTCTGTGATGTCTGCACTGAACAAACCAGATGTGACTTGCTTGCCAAAAAGGATGTGGCTTGTATAGCAGCAGAGCCAAGCCAATGGCTGGAGAGCTCTGGGTGAGAGAGGGGGTGAGAGACAGAGGAAACCACTCAACAAGGGCCTCAGGTTTGAATCTCAAACCATTTAGGGGCATATCACACACTTGTGTAATGTGACCTGGTAGTGACAGAAGGCAAACAAATCTGAATCATGATGAAGTTGCAGGGCTTTAGAACTTTACTCCCATTGTGGGTCTGTTCAGAGTTGCACCCCCTGTACACCCTTGTACTTTAAATGGCTGCTGTGTAGCTTTTTGCTCTGCTTCTCACCATTCTGTGCTTCAACAACTCCTCTTTTCCTCATTACAAGGACATTTTCCCAATTTTCCATTGATTAAATAGAAGCTCCCTTTACCATTCATCTTAAGGACATATTTCAGTGTACCAGAAGCAGCCTAGGGATATGTTTCCCTCCCACATGTGAGAAAGGAGACAGGAAGGCTTCCGTTTTTTTCCTCTTCCTTTCACTTTCCCCTACCCCCTGCTTTTCTTTTGCTTTCTGTTAGCAAATTTCCCCTTCCAAAGAAAAGGACTTGCAAATGTGCTGTGTGTGCAACCCACCTGTGGCAGAGGAAACTGTGAATATATATATTGCTCTGATAGGTTACTCTGATCTGCTCTTAAGCCATTTCTGCCTAATGTTGCATATACGCAACAGGGACCAAATGTGTACACCTGTGGACTGAGCAAAAATGGGTTAAATTTCTTTCCCAAATTATTATTAAATTGTCCCAACCAAGGGCACAATCCTAACCAGGTCTACTCAGAAGTAAGTCCTATTTTGTTCAATGGGGCTTACTCTCAGAAAAGCGTGGTTAGGATTGTATGATTATGTATGATTTTCTTTCCTTTTTTTCCTTAGTATGATTATTTTCCTTTAGAACAATGGTAGCAAGCAACTGAATTGCACTGAGGGTAGGAAAGGAGATGGGTATAGGGTATGGGGCATCTCCTGCAGCTTCTTGCCTCCCCTGACTTGCTGCCTGAGACAAAGTTTTCAACTGGTCTCATGGATAGGCCTGCCCTGCTGCTACCCACCCAGCTGCTTCACCCTGCACTCTGATCCTCTTTTCACTCACTGAGAGTAAGAGGAGGAGTGGGGCAGCCTTGCCCTACCTCTCCTCCAGCACTGTTGCAAACAAATGCAAAGGTGGTGCTGAAGAAAGAAGCAGCAGGGAGCTGTGACAACCGGTTCCAATTGCTGGTCATCCAGGAAAGTGATCAAAATACTAACACTGCACTTCCTTATCTCCTTTGTGCCTATCCAGCTGCTTTTGCAAACAGCTCTGCTCAGCCTGCCTGAAGAAGTGACCTGGTAGAACTAGAGGCAGCAAAAGTGGGCGGGAAGGGGTCAGGTGTTCTGGTATCACTCTACTTAACCCCTCCTTGACCACTTCTTTAATGATACTGGGTAGCATGCTCAAAGCCCAGCCTATTCTGAAGAAATTCCTGGATGGGTGAGGAGGAAGGTTGGGGCATGTGCACACTGGTGTGTGGAAGAAACAAAATGAGAAAAGGGGGCAAAAAATTAGGGTGCAACTTTGGGCACCTCCTAAACTTGGGCCAGGTCTGTGTATACAGCATAAAAATCAGAAATACCAGAAAGAAGAGACTGCACAGTTTTTTTCCTGGCATGTTGTTGCCTGGAAAACTCCTGAGTTTATAAAGGTGCTGAGCCTGGTGATTTAAAGTGATATAGCCATTTTCTCCTGGCTCCTTCAAACTGTTCTCTCCCCCCACCCCATGTTTATAGTCTCAAGTGACAATGAGTTGACCCACATGGTGAGATGTGATACATGTTTCTCAATGGTGAGAGTGTATCTAAGCAGAAGGTCCTTGTACTCCTCACTAATATGGTGAAACTAGTTGTGCATGAACAGAGAAAGCGCTGGGTGCACCGTCTTGCACAAACAGAAGCAACATCAAGCAGAGAGGAATTTGTATCTGTGTGAATATAAAATGCAAGGATGTGCGTGGGAGGAAGAGCAACTTGAACTCCTGCCTGCAAGCCCCAGTAACCTTTACATGTGTTATATATGGAAAGTTCATTTTCTTTTCCCTTCCACACCTGCCCTAAGCAATAAGTTTCCAGGTCTCTGAAAATGAGAATGAGGAGCATTTGGCACATGGTGGTTGCCACATCTCATCCCCTTTTCCTCCAGACAGTGTAATTGGTATGAAAATGTCAGAGACAAGATGTGTTTCTGCTTCTATTCTATCTGGTTCTTACCTCACCTTGCCATGTTCTTTTCAATCCACAAACAATACATTTTTGAGCCTAAGAGTATTAGAACACTGCCTCTTTCACTCAAGAGAAAAATGGAGCAAGAGTTGGCTGAATCCTACATCCTACATGTGGAAAAGCTCAGCAGGGCAGAAAGCCCACATCCCACCCTGTGCCATGTGTGGGCTAAAGCCATCAGGAGGATGAGCAAGATTTAAAGCACTGCTTCAGTTCCATCAACATTTTGTTATTGTTGCAAACTATAGAGTTTGTGTCAGTATACTTTGAACTTAGACAGGGGTGTCAAACATAAGGCCTGGGGGCCGGATGGGGCCTGCAGAAGCTTTTTATCTGGTCCTCAGCTGCTGAGCAATGCTGAAGTGTCACTGCTGAAAGGGTGGCCTGCATGATAATTTGGCTTTCCCATATTTTGAACTATGATTGTGTATTTTCTCTTCTATCATTGCAGCTAATGAGTTCCTACACGAGAACAGGGTGCTTATTTCCAGTTTTACCTGTTTAATGACACCACGTCCTGCTGAATGACATCATTTCCGGCCGTCAGCAGGCATCACAAATGCTATTTGACCCGTATGAAACAAGTTTGACACCCCTAGTCTGAGGCATCCACTTAACTTTGGTATTCAGGGGAATGCTTTCTGAGCATGAATGAAGAGTCCTTGAGTCCTTCTAGGTCAGTACTGTATTGTCCACACTGACTGACATGGCTTCTAGGATTTCAGACAGGGGTCTTTTCCAGCCCTACTTGAAAATGCCAGAGTTTGAACTTGGAGCCTGCTGCATGTACGTGCTCTGCCATTAAAATAGGGCCCCTCTCCCTGGGCAGGCAAACACTCTTTCCACTTGCTAGTCCATGTCAGACCCATTCAAAAAAAGCTCTTTCCATGTTACTATAAGAGTCATATTGATTCACATGAAAACTTGACACAAGAAAGCATCAACCTCATTGAAATCCCTGACCCACTGACACTCCTTCTCCTAGTAGTACTGATCAACACAATGGGTTGAGTGCAGAGCTTCTGAGCTTCTGTTCCATATAGGGTGCACCAAAGGAATAAAATGTACCTCTTTTCTCTGCATTTCACTTGCAGTGGAGGGACGTATTTGGGTCATGCCATTCAGGTCTACAGCGCGCTGTATGCATGAATGAAGCTGAGCTTGTAGTCTCAGCCCAAGTGTGACTCCTGACAACCCCTGAGGCTGGGGTTCCCATAAACCCCATCTATGGGAGAATGAGTTGAGTTTGAGAATGGCAATTTGATTTCATCTTGTGGTTCCCTATACAGTTAAATCAGTAAATAAGGAGAATAATAACAGTACAATTAATGCTTCTTTCTTTCTAGAAAACCACTCTCCTTGAACATTATTCAGTCAAGAATTCAAATACGCAAAATACATAGAGCCACTCCAAGTCTGGGGATTGATGTGCAGGCTTTTAATCATGAATTGCCATTGAGGCTGGCTCTGGAGCCCTCTGGAGATGATCCTGCTGCCCTAGATCTTCTGGCTCTCCAGAGGAGTGTACCTTTTTATACCTTACATAGTAGCAGCGCAAACTCAATTCTATGGCCACCTAATGGAGTGGGGGTTATACAAACAAAGCTTGGACAGAACTATGATTGCACTGGCACTGGCACTAAAACGTTGGGATGAATAATAATGCGTTAATTAGATTTAAAAATTAGATTAAAAATTAGAATTATTTTTTGAAAATAGGTAAGTCGCAGATGCTTTGAATAATTTATTTAAAAGCATTTTTACCTTATCTTTCTCCTCTAAATAGTAGTGCCAAAGGCAACTTACACATGAGCAATAAAATATAAAACAACAAAAAATCAGCAGCAGCCACCAGCAATGATATGGGGAGCATAGCTTGTCCTATGGAGTGAACACAGACACACTTCAGTGAGGTGCTGGCTGCATTCCATTGGTCATGGTCTCTCTTCTCATGGTTACCTGGTCTTATGAATCACAGCAGGCCTAATAAAGCAAGGAAGGTACCATGGTCCATACTGGAGATGTTGGTGTGCTTTTGCCATATTGCTTTTTTAAGACCAAGAGAAGTAAAATCCAGTTCTTGGAAGGATGGTATAGCTCTTCCCTGGACCTCTGCCCCAAATGTAGAAATTAACCTGCTGTCTACAAATTAAGAGACACCCACCATGGTTCCACTCAGATTTCCTACAGAAATCTGTTTCCCTCAGAACAAACAGCCTCTATATGAATATATTTCTTGAAAAATTTCCCTTCAAATCTCCTCAGGTTGTTCTTCAGAGGAAGTGCTGTTGGGGTAGAAAGAATGCTTCCCCCTTCTACAAAGTGTTTTTGCACAATCCCCAAACTGCTTTTGAAATGGAGGGCACCAGGATGCAGGTCTTTTGTTGTGCTCCCTGAGGCATCTGGTAGGCCACTGTGAGATACAGGAAGCTGGACTAGATGGGCCTTTGGCCTGATCCAGCAGGGCTCTTCTTGTGTTTTTGCGTAGCTTAGTGCATCTCTAGAGGCATCTTCTGAAAAGATAATAAAACTGGGGTGCATATACCCCTCTGGATCTCTGATAAACAGTACTATGCTGATGGGACTTTTGGTCAGCTCACGCAGATACTCTTTAGCTGTTGTGTTGAATTAGATAGCTTTAAGGCCCATCCAAGCCACACAATTTTATTTTCTCCCTCCAGCATCTCTCACCAGTTCATGTGAGTTCACCTTCCGCTTCAGGGAGAAATGAAATCTCTTTAGAATTTCTCTGATGTGATTTGAACTTCTGTTTGGATATCTTATTTATGAGATGCTCCAAACTCTGGGAATGCAAGTGCAGCTACTTTTGGATACTGTAGCATCATGTGGTTGGAAAAATGTTTTATGTCCAGCACTGAAAATGAATCAGTAATTCTAAGAATGTCCAGACTTGCATCAAATTTCACATGAGAGGCGAAGCACTGCTGATTTCTGTAAATGTGATTGTAAAGTTTATATTGGCTAGAATGTACAATTGTATTTTGTATCATATTCTTTCCTGCATTAACAACAATCACACATGACACAAATACCCCAAGGGAAGCTCAAATGTGCTTTTAAGCGTTGTCATGTGAAACTGCTCTCAGATTGCTTCTTCAGAGTTTGGAGTAGGAAGGTCTTTGGTAGAAAAAGTTGTCTTCCTCTTTCCTGAATTCACTTTTAGGAAGGCTGAATTTACAATTGGCCCATTTCATATGCTGGGTAGGTCAGCTAAGGTAAGCAGTAATAGGAACTTCACACCAAAGAGAGGGAGAATCTGCTCCTGTGTACGTTCTCATAACTCTAAAGCAAATATAATTGCTTGAGCTTGAACTTTGTATGATATTGCTACGTTGAGACAATGGTTCTCATGGAATTAAAATCATAGACTTGTAAGGGAACCAACAAGATCAGAGCCCAGCCTGCCTGCCAATGCAGGCTGCCCACAGCCTTAGCATCCCTGATAGATGGCAATCCAGCTGCTGCTAGAAGACCTCCAACAATGGAGAATCGACCACCTTCTGATGCTGACTTTTCCACTACCAAACACTTCATACTGTCAGGGACATTTTTCTGACATGTAATCTAAATCTCCTTTGTAATTTAAATCTGTTTGCCTGGGTCTTACCCTCCAGAGCAACTGTGAACAAATCCACTCCATCTTTCACATGTCAGCCTCTCAGATATTTGTAGATTTTATGTCATCTCTTAAACATCTGCAAACTAAATATGCCCAGCTCCAACTGATCTCCAGCCCCCTCCTCATCCTAGTTGCCCTCCTCTGGACCACAACAGTTTGTCAACATTCCCTTTTTTGCCTGGCCCATAGGTGTACACATTTGGTCCCTGTTGCGTATACACAACGTTGGGCAGAAATGGCTTAAACTGCAGCAGTAAAAACTGGACAACATTCCGGGTGGGTCTGACTGAAACAGAATACAGTGGTGCTGTTCTACTTTTCGCAGTCCTAATACTGCTGATGAATAATACTGATTCTGTTGATGCAGCCTAGAACTGCATTTGCCTTTTTTGCCACTGCATCATACTGCCGACTTATGAGTAGCTTATTGTCTACTAGAATGTCTAGATCCTTTTCGCTTACAGTAGCATTCAGACAGGTATTCCCAATCATGTTTGTGCTTCTGATTTTCCTATCCAAAGACAGAACTTTTACCCTTATCCTTGTTGCAGTTCTTTGTGTTCCCGTTTGCCCAGTTCTCCACCCTGTCAAGATTGTCTTGGATCCTGTTCCTGTCTTCTAGGGTACCCCTTCCAGTTTGGTGTCTTCTGAAAATTTGTCGAGCATCCCCTCTACTCTCTCATCCAAGTCATTTATAAACGATGAGAATGACACTGGGCCCAGAGCCCTGAGGCACCCCATGTGTCGCTTTCCTCTAGGTTGACAAGGAGTCATTGACAAGCACTCTTTGAGTACGGTCCATGAGCCAACCACAGTTCTGGAATTATTACTCTTGATCCAAGCTGACAGTCCACATGCAGGCAAGCTTGTATTGACGTCAGTGATGGTACTGCAGGGAGCAGCTTTGGGGCCTTGGCTGTCTTCTCAGGTTAGTGAGAACTCTCCGCTTATGCATTACTGGCAGTAGAAGTCAATGTTCTGAGCAGAGTGACTCAGAAACTGCAGAGAGGATGTGCGCAAAGATAAGGTGCCAGTTCTGCAGTTACATCACTCGGTAGTCATGGACAACAAGCAGAAATCCATACCATTTCAGGTCATTAATTTTCCTCCATAATCCTTAATGATGTTCCAGTCTTCTGGGCTGAGGTATTTAGAGCCAATCTACAATTTATAAAAAATGAGGTGACAAAAGTGGGATGTCAGGCAACTTGGGCTGTACCATTTCAGCCTGGATTTCTGAGTGTTCCCCTATATTTAAAAAATCTTCCTATTTGGCAAATACCAGAATATCAGGGATAAATATTTAGCCTAGATTTGTCCCTGATGTCCTAGTTTACTAGGGAGTGTTTTACTTGAGAAAGCAATTCAAATGAATGACACATATCCCCACACCTAAAGTGGTACAGTCCCACATTCTACCACTTCATTCTGCATAATGTGTAGAACAGCTCTCAGTGGATGGCAACTATTTTGTGTCATTGTGATGCTCTTGTTGAAGCTGTGCAACCATCCACTGTATTATGCCTCTCCTTCCTGGAAAAGAAAATCCCTGATTGTGAGGAGTAGAAAGGAAGGACAATGGATTAACCCAGGCTGGAAGAAACAGCCCCAAGGAGTGATGCAGTCTGGTAGTGTCCATTTGGAACATGTTTTTAACAAAGCCAATGTGAAAGTAAAGCTATGGTAATTGTCTTTATATTCCTTTGGTCAGGTACACGGGTGGACTGTGTATTCTAGGATTTATAAAAACAAACCCTCTTCAGTTAAACTCATTTAAACTTTCAGACTGCAAGTTAAGGCACCCGACTTTATTTCTACCCCATGGAAATAGCAAACACATAACTTCACATTCTGTATTAGTTTACAACTTGGCCTCCATGCATCCACACTTACCTAGAGATGGCCCTAGCTGATTTGTTGCCTGAAAGGGTGCCAGCTGACCTCATACTAAATAGCATGCACACATACAAAAATTTGTCCTCCTTTTTTTCCTGGCATGTGTATCAGCATATGCCCTCTGCAGCCACTGCCTCCATGCTGACTGGATCCAGTGGGGGTAAAATGAGGGGCTTTGGAAGTGGCCAGTGGGGATAGGGTGCTGTCTGCACCCACCTGCCACTTGATATAGCCATATATTGTTATCTGTATGATCTCTTCCGGGGAGCAGTGAAGTTCAGACCTTTTCCTAAAAATATTGCCAACTACAGCAGCCATTTGAGACTGCAGAAAGGCTTTTTTTTGGGAGAGCACTACTACCTCTGAGGATGAGATTCCTGCTGTCAATGAAATGGTACTAAGAAAAGACTGGTTTTCTTTTGGATAGAACTAATGTTGGGAAGGGTACCTGTCAGCACTGCTGAACGTGTTGGGTACATGTGTGAATATCTGTAGCCCTTCCAAACCCTCTAGATGATCCTTGTTTAATGGGGGAGGCTACACATTATAGGACATAAAGTTGTTTCTGAAATATGTCCACCCCCCACCCCCCCACCCCCAGTTTGGCTCAGCCTGTCTCAAAACGGATGCAGGGCAAATCACTGAAGGAAGTGAACCAACCACAGACTACAGCGGAAGTCACAATATTAATTTATATAAAAAAAAATTAGGTGTCTAGAATTTTTGCATTGTAAAGGTATTTTACAGGTATTACAGGCATTTTACAGGATAGAGACAGATGACTTTGTTAATGTGAATTTCTGAGTCACTTGCATGCGGGCACGTACACACAGGGTACAAAGAACCATCCTTATTAACATGCAGACATGCTGTAGTAGCACCTCTCTCCCTCTGTCTCATTTACTTTAACAACCCAGTAGCTTCCTTTTCTCTTTCACCAGTGGGCTTCAACTTTTTCATGCCACAACCCCAATCAACAAAGAAAGAAAGGGACTGGGGCTCCACTGCCAATCCTGCCACCCTCCTGGAACCTGATCTGACCACCCCCTCCCCACCCTGTTTTCCCCTCCCATTTGTGTCTGAAGATGAAATGAAACAAATGAAGACACATGTAAGGTAGCAACCTGAGCAGGGCCAGCCTTAGGAGTTAGCAGAAGAGGCCGTCCAGGATTATATCAAGAACTCAGTTTTGATAAGGCAGTCCCGTGATCGGGTTGGATCCAAGCCCTCTCTTGCCCAGGCTCTGGAAGATTGCTGCAACCCTGCCCATGAGGCTTCATGACCAAAGAACTGAAAAACACTGCTTTCACAAACATGTTACAGTCCCCCAACACACACATACTGCAGCAGGAGTATCTTTCTCCCTCCCCTTCCCTTATCTTTGAGTAAATGTGAAGGTGGTAACCAGAGACAATGTCGGGGGATGTTATTCCAAGCTGCACAACATCTCTTTCTCTCAGTGATGTTTCATTGCTGTCTGTCAATATCTTGTGCACAAACAGTTGCAAACACGGTGGCATTTAACTGAAAATAGAATAACATAAAGTGGATCTTGTATCAATTGAAGGCAAACATGTGGCTACATGACTCTCCCTCCTAGGTTTCCCTAATCCAGGTTCTAAAGGGTGTGGGATTTTCCTGTTATTCCACTCAGTTTCTCAGCCTTTGCAAATAAGGGTATCATTTTTCCAAATAAACATTCAGAGAAAAGAGGCTTGATTTCCTTTCAGTTACTTCACTTCCTCTCCCTCTATATTTATGAAATCTCAGGGATACTTGGTGTTATAGTGGCTACTTTCCTGCATACTGTGGGAAGATACATTTCACAAAATAACAAAATGTATCATCTAGCTAAGATTAAGTATTTGTGTCACGTGCCTCTCTTCTATGGCAATCAAATAGATGTGCAGTCTACACCTATGCCTGCCTACTCAGAAGCAGAAAAGAATATTTGTAGTGGTTTTATTCTCACATAAATATGCATGGGATTGCAGCTGGAGAACAGAATTAGGGCCCAATCCTATGCGGGCCAAGCTCCAAGTTCATTAGCACAGAGCTCCAGCACTGGTGCTGGGTGTTGCAATCGTGCAGTAAACCACATCTGTGACATCTGGAGAGGAGGGACCAGAGATGTTGAGCCAATGCCAGACGGTCGCTGCCTGGAGCAAGGTAAGAGCTCTGGGTGGCAGTAAGGGCCTTGGGGCAGGGGGAGTTATTCCAGGGTGGGGGCGTGATTGGGATAGGACAGGCAGAGCCCTGCTCTGCTGTATCCTATCCTCTGTGTCAGGTTGCAAAGACCAACACTAAGGTTCTCAAGTCTGCATCAGCAAAATAGCTGGCATAAACTTGAGAAGCCCCATTGCTGGGCCTGGGGCTTTCCTCCAGGGAAGGGGATGAAGGTCCCCTTTCCCTGAAGAAACCTCCAGTGGCCCTGGTGGTACCACTGGATGCAATGGTAGCCATTTTGGTACCTGCTGAGTATAGTGTTAGCTGCTGAGTGTAGGACTGGGCTGCCCAAAATTAGGAAAAGTCCACCACAAGTAATAAACCATGATGAATATATGCAATCTGCAAGTTTTAGAGGTGGCCTATCTCTGAATTCAGATGCAAAGGAGTTGCAACAGGGTACAGGCAACATGCTGTTATGAGTGCTCCCAGAGGCATCTAGTGGGCCACTGTGGGATGGACTAGATGGGCCTTTGGCCTGATCCAGCAGGGCTTATTAGAGGCAGCTTTGAGAAGGTGGCAGGATTTGGAGAGGAGACGCCATGTTGAGTAATGAGTATGCTTACGCCTTTCCCCACCCATCACTTCTCCTTTTCTGCAGTTGCTGAATGATGCTGCACTGGCACAGAAAACCTAGCAAAATTTTTCATTCATTTGGGCATTTAGTATTTTTGCCTCTGTTGAACCAAACATGCTGTGCCATGTACCCTCTCCTATGATGGCATCAACATTCTCCTTTTCCTACTGGCTCCTCTAATGGCAGGAAATCTTAGCTCAACCAGCTGGACACACCCTCCCCCCCCACCATGGTCATGTGGACAGACTTGGTCAATGGGTAGCAGACCTGAGCAGGCCATTGACGTATTCTGCCTGGCTCACTGTTGTAACAGAGCCAGCTGCCAACTGCACAGGTACTGTCAATATACATCCTAGGTTAAGTCTTTTCATGGACATAGAGATATCTTAATGGCAGGCTATACTGGCAGCACATTGCCTTACATGTATAGACAGAAATAAGTTCCACTGAATTCAGTAGGGTTTATTCTTAGGTAAGTGTGTATAAGATTGCAGGCAACACCATGTTGCACACAAACAGGGTCTTTCCAATTAGGGTACAGGTTTCCCAATATATTAGTCTATACCCATATTAGGTTTAACAATGTAACTGCGTCACATGTCCTCAGCATTATCCTGGTCAATTCTTTTTTTTTTAAATTTTCCAAAATAAAAACAAACAACAAATATAAACAAGCACATAGCAAACACAAACTCAATACACAACACAAAAACACACCATTGGAGGGTGCAGGCAATCATATCAATATATCTGATCAATCAATACATATCTTCTAATCTTGTTTCTCTTCTAGTTTAGCCTCTAATATCATTTATCGTATCATATTGTTGGCAACCTTCAGTCTCGAAAGACTATGGTATCGCGCTCTGAATGGTGGTTCTGGAACAGCATTTAGTGTGGCTAAAAAGGCTGATTCGGGAGTGACAATCCCTTCCACACCAGACAGAGCAAGTGCAGTCTGTCCCTGGTGTGTCTCCCTGGCTATGGGCCTTCCTTCTTTGCCTCTTTGCCTCAGACTGTTGGCCAAGTGTCTCTTCAAACTGGGAAAGGCCATGCTGCACAGCCTGCCTCCAAGCGGGCCGCTCAGAGGCCAGGGTTTCCCACTTGTTGAGGTCCACTCCTAAGGCCTTCAGATCCCTCTTGCAGATGTCCTTGTATCGTAGCTGTGGTCTACCTGTAAGGCACTTTCCTTGCACGAGTTCTCCATAGAGGAGATTGTATCATATATTATCATGTATACAATATATTAATCTAAATGCCCTATCGTATACATCTACAACTTCATTTTCAACCAAGCATAGAATGGTCTCCATCACTCTGTCTGTGTCGGTTTACACTGTTGATCCAAAATCTCTGTAAGTCTATCAATTTCTGCTCCTGGTAGTTATTTCTGTAGTGCCATCAGTGTACATGAAGCTTTACAATGTACCATTAAAAAGTAATGCTCTGCTCCAAGGAGGGAGAGACACAGATATGAAGAGAATGTAAGCAAATGCCATTGTGTGTACTTGGACCTCATTTCAATTAGTATGCAAGCTGGGAAAGAGATGAGGTCTGAAAGAAGAGTGAGAGCACCTTGTTAATGTAGCATCTCAGAAGAGGTGTAATATCTGAACGCTGACCCCCCGGCCCCCTCCTTATTCCATTAGACAGAAGCACTTATCAAAATCCCACAGAGTGGGGAATGGTATCTACAATGGATTGGGCCTCTAATGCCTGTACTCTGGCACTGTACAAGAAGGAAACATCAGCTTCCTTTCAGAAACAGTGCCAAAGCTGTTGGTGCTGAGCAGCCAGCGTGCGATGGGTGTGTTCCTTTCTCCCTTGCTCTCATGGTTGTGGAGACATGAATAACAGCATGTCAGAAATAAGGAAGTGACACCAGCCCTGCCATGAAAGCAGTTCTGGTAGGAAATCTAGGGCAACTAAAAAGCACTCTGTTTTGAAATGCACAGTTAGGTGCATTCAGGAAGACAGGCACTAGCATTCTTTTCAAAGAATGTTACGTATTATTGACATAGAGGAGGTCAGGGCAGGAGGTCTGGTCTGGAGGGTAGAGCCTCCATTTGCCTGAAGATAACATCCACAAGGTCGCCAGTTCGAGGCCACTGGCACCCTGCGACCTTGAAGCAGCTGACAAGCTGAGCCTAGTTATTCCATCTGCTCTGAGCATGGGAGGATGGAGGCCGGAATGTGAAACCAGATCAGAAAGAAACATCTGAATGTTGTGGTTCTTGGAAGATAGAACCTTCTTTCAATTGTAAAAATCCCTACGGGGATTTAAATAGCCCTGCCTATGTAAACCGCCTTGAATAAAGTCTTGAATAAAGACCAAGAAAGGCGGTATATAAATACCTGTATTATTATTATTATTATTATTATTATTATTATTATTATTATAGATGATATTCATGTATTTTGAAAATGTGTCAGCTCCTAGCAGGTACAAACAACAACAAAAAGTAGTGGAAATTGTGTGGTTTAACAGCCCCAAACTTAAGTCTAAGAACAGCTTTGAAACATTCAAGGCAGGCAAAACTCCCTTGTTCTTTTTTGATTTTATAAAGTGTGGCAGGAACCATTTTTCCCCTCACTCAGATAAAATAGAACCCTGCTGAGGGCACTATTCTGAAAGTTATTTTTTTTTTTAAATCCCACTCTATGCCCTCCCCCCAAATTTTCTGTGTCATGCTATTAATAAAAATATAGATTGTTAAACATGGGGGATTTTTGCCTGTGCAGGAAAGACTGTGTCACTACAGAAACACTGGACATTGTTTTATATACGAGTTAGATTTGATATGTCATTTAGAAATTATTAACAGATGTTCTTAGCATGTTGAAAGTGTGAGCAAAGCATTAAGTAGATGTTTAGTGGCATTTCATGGGAAGTTCCAGAGAAAATGTGCAAATAAATGAAACCTATTTACCAGTTTAGAACTTACAGCAATCATTGAAGTTACTGACAGAAGACTTGTTTATCATCTTTGCTCATTTATTGGCGTGGTTTATTAGGTTCTTTTAAAGTATTCAAAATGCGCATTTTTGTATCAGTATATAATGTGCTTTTTCTCTGTGCAGGTAATGGACAACAGGAGTGGCATGCTTCATGTATACATATGACCACATACATTTCATGTTTACATATAACCACTGATCACAGGACCCAGTTCACTGAAGCAGAGCACAGTGTGGTGTAGTGGATTGGACTGTGAATGAAGCAATACTGACAATAGGATACAGCTGCCTCCCTAAATAAAAGTATATCAGGAGTAAAAAGGATTGGCAAGAGCAGACTAACTATAGCTTCTGCATGCCACTTCTTTCATCTAGTCAAGGAATGACTCTAGTGCCACAACAGTGCTCTTTATGATACCACCCCTATGCATTGTCACTGTATGCAGATTCCAGCATCTTTTAAGTACTTTCACCATAGTGTGTTCTAGTCATTGTCCATTTTCTTTCTAAGCTGGCTGTTCTTTGCCCCTTTGTTCTCTTTTATCCTCCTGTGTCTCCATCTACCTCCCAAGGTTTTAGTAATGAAAAAAATGAGATTGCACCATGAATGCCACATGAAGCTCTTTGGAGAAAGGGTGGACTACAGTAATGACTGTTAAGTGAGCTGCACTGTCAGACAGTGGATGGAGCATTTGGGCCTGGCTACAAACCCTATGCTGAGTTGCAAATACCCCATTTCTCTTGCACTCTGTCCGAACCCTCATATTGTAAAGCGAAGTAAAATAACTCAGCCATGACTTCTTTGGTGACTTTAGGCCAATCACAATTCCAGGGCCAGCCTTCCGGAGGTTGCATGCCACATGCTCCTCCCCCTTACCTGATGTGTGCCAGGCTCACATTCATCCTCTATAATGTATGAGCTCAGTGCTCTCCTTCCCTCTTCTTGCCCCTCTTTCCTTTCCAATATAGGAAGGAGGAGAAGGAGCACTGGAGCTAAGCTGGCAGATGTTCACCCCCCATCTGCTTCCTGAGGCAATTGCTTCAGTTGGTCTCATGGATGGGCTCACTGTACACCACTGATTCTCAAACTTTTAGCACCAGGACCCACTGATAAGATTGAGAATCTGTCAGAACCCACTGGAAGTGATGTCATGACCAGATGTAGCATCATCAAGCAGGCAAATTTTTAACAAGCCTAGGCTGAATCCTACCGACACTTAGCCAGGAGTATGTCCCATTGACTGTCATTGTTAAAAGCATACGCATGGTAGCTTATTAAAAGTACAGTTCTGCAATATTTCCCCAAATGCAGTCACAGACCATAGTAACATCAAGTCTAATATATTAAAAATAAAATATTGAAATTGGCTCACAACCCACCTAGTGGGTCTTGACCCACAGTTTGAGAAACACTGCCCTACACCATTCCTCACTTGAAACTACCTGGTAGAGTGGTGATGATCAAGGGTGATGGTGGAGAACATGTGCTGCCCCAAGCTCCGTGGAAGAAGGATGGCATAGATTGTAAAATCCCCCCTCAGCCATGAAGCTTCCTGGGTGACCTTGCGCCAGTCACTTTCTGTCAACCTCACCTACCTCACAGGGTTGTTGTGAGGACAAAAGGAGGGGAGCAGCTGTGTACACCGCCCTGAGCTCTTTGGAGAAAGGGCAGTATAAAAATGTGAAAAATAAATAAAATAAAATTACAATGTACCTGATGCAGCTTTTGGGAAATCTGTACAGGGGCCTGAGCAGCACTCAGTTTCTGCCCCTGCACAACCTCTGTCCTGATTTATAATCCAAGGCAGCTGGGGACTGGCTGCTTGAGGGTTGACTTCTTGAGGGAGATGCACTCTGCATGTGCTCAGAAGCACTCTCCCGACCGTGGCTGGCTCCAGAACCCAGGGTCGGCTCCGAGCATCTTCTTAGGCAAGCTCCTCGTCCCCTGGGCTGCTCGGATGGCAGGCAGGTAGTGCGCTCTGCGGCTCCGGGCCCGAATGGCGACTCCTGCGGGCTGCCGGAGAAGGGCCCATGCAGTGCAGTGCAGCCCAGTCCCGAGCATCCTGCCAGCATTGCCCTGCTCCGGCTGGGCTGGACGAGCGTGCGCCGCAAGCAGTGCGCGGCGGAGGGGAGGCAGGGCGCACTGGGGCTGCCCACTGCTGAGGGGCGGGGAGGGCGGTGGCTCCCCTTCCTCCATTCATTCGAGCCTGTGAGCGGGACGGGCCCAGGGGGTGGGGGGCTCCTGCCTGCCTGCCTGCGAGCTGTTCGGAGGCCGGCCAGCTCTCTTCTCTCCACCCCTCCCCTCTCCGGCTGCTAGGGGGCCGTCCAAAGGCGCACAGCCGCGCCGCTTTCGGGACCTTCCTGGGAACTTTGGGGGGCCGCAGCGCCGCGATGTCCGACCCAGCGGTCAACGCGCACCTGGAAGGGATCATCTCCGACTTCGAGGGTAGGTAGAGCTGGGGGGGGCAGGGAAGAGGTTTCCGTGGCTGCACCTTTCCGGTCCGCGGGGCTCACTCATTGCCATCCCCTCCCCAGATCTAAGGCACCCCACCCCCCAGGGCTAGGGACTGGAGACGTGTGGGGCTGATGGGAGTGGACCTCCTAGCAAGCGGCATGCCTCCCTCCTGGCTCGGGGCTAGGAAAGGAAGCAGAATCCGGAGCTGGCTGCTCCCTGGACGCGGGTTGGTGGGCCTGGCCTGCAGGAGGGTGGGTTGCCTGGTTTTGTTTTGGCCAGGTAATGAATGGATCGCCGCGGGGGGAGGGTCTCGTATGCTGAAGGGAGGTTCAGGCTGGCTGGAGGCCCCTGAAATGGGCGTCTTCTTGCTTAAGGGAAGCTGCTTGCCTTGGTTGGTCTAATAATGAGAGGAGCCCATGGACAACGCGACGGTATTGTGATATAAACGACAGTTATACGTCTTTGGAATCGTCTTCTTTCCTTGCCATCCTATGCATGTTTACTCAGAAGTAAGCCCCACCACTTTCGATGGGGCACACTCCCAGGTAAGCGTGCCTAGGGTTGCAGTCTCAGCATCCTCGTGAACTCAGTTCTTTTTCTTCCTGTTTTACTGATGGGCAACTGAGAGCCCAACCCTGTGTATGTCTACTCAAAAGTAAGACCTATTATGCTCGATGGAAATTCCTCCCAGGAAAGTGTGGATAGGATTGTAGCCTGAGATGCTAAGTGTGTAGGAACAAGTTTGTGCATGAGCTGGCATTTGCCTGTGTCTGTCAACACTTGTGTTAGTTAGTGAAGGGTAATGTATTCCTATATGTCTGTTTCTGAGAGCATGGTGTTATGCATTTGTCTGTCTGAAAGTGTGGCATTTGTGGTCCTTTGGGACCTGGGAGAGAGGGAGAGGCCCTCTCTCTGATCCAGCCCACAGTCCAAGAAAGAGAGAAGTAAAGCAGTAGCTGCATGGCCTTGTGAAGTTTGTTGTGGCCAGGACAAATATGAAGCTGGAAGGTCTCCTCCCTCTCTCTTCCCTCCCTCCCATTTGTTTTGTTTGACAATATTTTGATGCCCACCCAGTCTGAAAAATGTATAGGGCCGAGTCAGCAAAAGGCTTAGGGTGTGTTTCTTTCCCATCACTGTTCTGGCAGTTTCTTTTGATCTTTCAAGATAGGGAGGATCAACTAGGCCACAAGTTTACAAGATGGTAAAGGAGGGGGTTCCTCTGGTTTGATTAAGGGGGAGGTGTAGTTGAAGCTATCTGGGCATTGGGCCTAAAAGCTGGCCTCATTCCAGTCTTCAGTCCAGTTATTCAGTTGTGTTTTCTCTGGTGTGATGGCATTGGCAAGACATTATGACTATAAAGGGGCCTGATCTGTGTAGGCGTAATTGAATCTGAATGTGTTGCATAGCTTTTCCTCTGCAAAATAACAGGGAAAGACACTTAAAAACTGTCTTAAACTTCCACAGCCTTTGGATCCCCAAAAGTTTTCCTGCTTGGTTTACTGTCCACAGGGGAGCCATGGTGCACCCCTGCAATACCATCCTATCCTTTTGATTTAACAGTGTAACTCAAACCTTGTTTATATGTTATCCTCCCACAAGTTCCCGTCTATATGGGGGGGGGGAACTGGAGCCTGCCCCCTACTGCTGATTCACTCACAAAGTCCTGCCCCCACCCCCTTATGCTGACACCCTGGAAGGTTTCAGGGTGGCTGTCACAGGATCTTTCTTTGTGGCTGCAAACAAATACTAACCCTGGAAGGATGGGCCATGAAGCCTGCTGGCATTCTGTACCTTACCCCTCCCCCATACTTACAGGAACAAATGAAGGATAACTAGAAATGTGAAGATCTGTACCTGAGGAGTCTCCCCCACCCATTGCATGGCTCTTGCTGCTCCTGAGTTGATACCTTTTTCTTTGCAGGACCAGGTGTTAGGGAGGCAGTGTACATGAACTCTTGTGAAGTCCTCCATGTAGATGTGCCTTAAGACTGCAAATGAGTCAACCTGAAGCAGGGTTTTGTGTACTGTGTCATTCTGATAGTAACTAGGTATGGAATTTGAGAACTTTAAAACCCCCGGGTTCAGAAATAAACCATGAAGACAGATTTGACAGTGCAAGCTTGGATGCTGTTGGGCTGGGGAGGTGGGTTTTGCTTCATTGTCCTGAGTAGCTCTGAAGAAAACCTCTGTGGTGCATGAAATAACTTATTTGGCCCAAAACATTTTAATCAATATTATCTTCATCAGGGATACAAACAAGAGCAGCAGAGCTTCTGGACAACGTAGGGTGTTTTTATTTCTACAAAGTCTGATGAAGACAATCTATTATTGAAATGTGTTGGGCAGAATGAATTGATACGTTGTGCACCACAGAGTCTTTCCTCTTCCTTTTCCTCTTTGTTTTCTGAGTTGGTGCTTTTCTTTCTTTTCTGTCCCCGCATAGCTCTTTGCCCTTCCCATAACAAGCAGAATAAATATGACATTTTAGTGGCTGTGCCTGATTTGCTGTGAAGATGACAGGAGTTCCTTGAGTGGGCAGAACCTGGCTCCCTCTGTGTTCTCTGCTTCTGAACCACCACCGATAAGGCCATTAGCTGTAGTCCTCTCTGGTGGTCAGCACTAAGGATAACCTTTTGTATTATTCAGCGTTATGGTCTACCCAGCCAAGAGGTGGTTCTGGTTCCCCAGGTCCTAGTTTTCTTCCTGGCTGCCAGCATCAATGCGCTCGTTCCTGGGTGATCAGTTCCTGAGTAGCTCACTTTGCATGACTGCTGCACATTGCAAAACCTGGGTTTTTTGTCACTGCAGAATTTGAGTTTTTAAAATAAAGTATGCACAGCTCTAGCATAAGTAGTCTTTGGTGAGATCTATTTGTTCTTGAGTTAGTTTTTTTTTGGGGGGGGGGAACTGGCAGTGACAAGCCGCACCATCATGAAGGAGGATAGTGCAAAGAAATGGGATGACTACTTGTCCACCCATTCCAGGAAAGTGAGTTAATTTCCATAGTTCTGAACTCTTGCACTGGAGCAAAGCTGAAGTTCAGCTGGGTTTTTAGACCTTGACCACAAAACCCAGTCACCTTTTGTCTTGGCAAGTGTGGTATGCTCAATTCTCAAAAGGCAGAGGTGGCTTTTTATTTCATCTGCACAAAGAAATGGTTGAAGCATGGAAACAGCTGTATCTCCACTGACTCACAATTATTGGCCACAAGTAGTGGCTCCCTTACTCATGAGTTCAGAGGGCAGATGTGGGTAGGCGTTGATCTTTGTCTTGGGAGCCCACGAGATCCTCAACTTTGTCTGTTGAATAGTGTACTGGAGAGCAAGGGAAGCTGGAAAAACTGAGGTGTCTGAATCTGGCTGGCTGCCACCTCACATCCCCTTGGCAGCTTAGTAAAGTTCAGAGCACATTGTTTTCAGTTTTCCATGATGGAAGGGAGTCTTTTCTAGATAAAATCTGAGCTGTATTCTGTTTTCATTTCCTAAAATAAGGGTCTGTTCTTGAGCACCGTTGACCCATTCAAATATATTTTGACTGAACATTCTGCAGCTCACTTTGAGCATCATACTTTCACAAATAATCTCGTTTGTGAATGTGGTGGAGACTGAACAACAAGTGCGGCGGGGTGCGTTTCTAGGTACTATTACTTTTAAACAAGTCCATCCCAATGAAATATTCTTAGTACAGTACTGTATGTAAACTGCAAATTGCTTCATGGAACATTTTTCCAGGTTCCCATGCTCCCCAGCTGGTTCATCATCATCCCTGAATTATTGGGAGTGGTCTATGTGTATGAGCAGCATTGCACAGAGGAGACTGGTCATGGAAAATGAAAGTTGAAACTCTTCTGAACAGGATTTTCTATATTACCCAGCATGCTCTGCATCACAAAAGTTTTCACTGCATCTTCCACAAGGGTTGAGTAGTCTTCTCCCATGTTTAATTGCTCAGATGAATGGATAATCTAAAGAAAATTTCACTTTATGTTTTTGCCTCTTAACTATGACCATTTGGCACTTGCAGACATTTCACTGCAAAAGTAGAGGTTGAGAATGAGGTTGTGTTTTTTCCTATATGGAACCCAGAATTCTACTACATGCTTGTGGGCAGTGTACTTGATATCAGGTGTGTGCAGAAAGTGGACTGCTGTCAAATATCTGGAGATATTGGATATGTGGAGATACCAGGATGCAGGTCTCTTGTTTTATGTGCTCCTAGAGGCATCTGGTGGGCCACTGTGAGATACAGGAAGTTGGGCTAGGTGGGACCTGGGCCTGATCCAGCAGGGCTCTTATGTTCTTAGTACTAAAAACCCCCTGTTTGCTTGGATTCTTGCAAAAGAATGCTGAATGCTAGACCCAGCAAGGCATTTCAAGGCAAACAAGAGGGCAAACTCAGCATTTAACAATATTAGTTATGCCTTAACTGTTGAGAGAGAGCCTGAGGGCCAGTGATACGTTACGTAAAAATTGGTCTCAATTCATTTAATTTTTGTGTACTGAATATTCAGCCATGGCAGGATGTTGTGACTTGGATTGGCACAATGGCACAGAAAGGGGAATTTAACTCAATGTCTTCACTATAGTTGCAATTTGCAATTTGCCAACGTCAGCTTTCCTCTCTGGGCAAAAAGCAAAAGGAAAATCTGCATTTGGATTGCAGCAAGGGGAAAGTGTTGAGGGCCCAATCCTATGCCGTGCATGCTGGCTCACCGGCAATGCGCACTGTTGCAAAGGTGCTGTAAGGCACGTTTGTGAAGGTTAGCTCTGGTTCAGGGCCGCAGCTGGCCCAGTGTGAGCCTGCGATTGGAGGCTGGCACTCCACTGCCAAGCACTCTGTACAAAGTGCCTGGTGGCAGAGAGGTAAGTCAGGGCATGAGGGGAGGTGGGGGTGGGAGGGGACAGGACAGATGGACCTGAACTCCGCCGAATCCAGAGCCCTGTATTGGGCTGTGTGGCCCGACACGAGGCTTCTTGATTCTGTACCGGCTAAAGAGCCTCAGTCGAGTAGCCCCATTGTTTCCCTTACTTGGGGGAAGGAGACAAATGTCCCCTTCTCCCAAGGAGCCGGCAGTGACTGCCTGGTTGTGCTTGGGGTGCAGCAGCAGCCGTTTTGGCACCACAACAGCCCCATACTCTGGGCAGCTCAGGATTGGGCTGCACATCCCCCCTCACCCCATGGCCTGATCTCAAACAGATCTGCCTCTCCTCCATCCAATATCTTATTTAATAAACAAATATCTTGTATCTTATTTAATAAACAAAACTACGCACATTGAAGACAATGTAGTTTGTCACTGATTGTGCATCCTTGCTTTATAAATTTAAAACATCCTGATGAAACGGGAATTTGCATAACAAAAAGTACTATATCTGATGAAAGACTGAAGTTATTGGTGTGCAAGAAAAATTGGTTCATGTCTTTATTTTCATGTCAGAGGATCATGTGGTTTGTGTTTGTTGCTGGGAATAGCATTCATGTTGTCACAAAATTCACCCCTTTTTTTGACCCTGATTTATCTGTTTTTGTTTCTGCTAGTATGGAACTACTTCCACTTATGCTTCACATCATCAGTTCAGACAATCCACAACAAATTTGCAAGATAAATTTCAAAGTCCCATCCAAGGAATTGTGCCTAACAGATTTCAGACAGAGGGCCCAAGATCCACTTTTTTTAGAGGACATTGAAAAGGACGTACTGACACAGTTCAACTGCTGTAAACAGTAATAAACAGAAAAAATTGCAGGCACAGTAGGTGTCTTCCAATATATTAGATAGAAGTAATAGATTGACAGTGCAATCCTATCTTATGTGAAATCAGGCAGGCCAGGAGGCCTGTGCTGTATCCAGTACAAGATAGGGCACCAAAGTGGGTCAACCAGAGGTAAGAGGAAACTCTTCCCCTTACCCCTGGGTAAGCCACTGCAGCCCCTGTGGGTGTCCTTGGCCTTACACCACCTCCTGAGGTGGCTCAAGTCTGAGGAGAGTGGAGCGGCTTGTAACCAGCTGCTCCTTGCTTCTTGGGAGTGGGGGTTGGGATCTAGCATAACAGTCGGATCCCAGCCCCACCTCCTGCTCCCCGCCTGCCCCAGGACTGCCCTCCGCCTGCTCTCCCCCCCACCCTGGAATGCCTCCCTCCTGCCTCCTTCCCACCCACCTCAGAGCCTTGCATCAGCTGAGCTCGGCCGATGCAAGGCTCCCTCCCCATGTCGGCATAGAGGCTGCATACCGACCTAGCCAACTCTCAAGGAAGCGCAAACGTGCCTTACAGCACGTTTGTGACCCTCCTGGGCTGGTGCAAAGGACTTGTGCGGGCCTAGGGCGCTGTTAGGATTGCGTACTGAGATACTACATTGGAGGCATTGTTTTCAAATTAACTGCTATGAGGGAGGCACAAACAGTGAAGTGAATTACTTCAGAATGCTAAAAAGCCCCCAATGTACCAGAGAACATAGCAAAACAGAAGGGTGGTTATTGATTGAGTGCTGGGGTCAACACTCAATTTCTAATAAACTGCTGCAGCTAAAGCCAAGGCAGGCCTGCCTTAAACTCCCAAAATGCAATCCTGCAAATTCAGAATAGTTTGAGGGTAAAAGAAAGATGGGATAGGGTGAAGTCAGTTTGGAGGAAAGCTGGGTAAAAGTGAAGTGGAAAAACAGTGCTGGAAGGAATTTTAGTGGAAAAGTGCAAGCAAAAATGCTTGAGTTTCGTACAAGGCAAAAATCTGCAAATAGGCTTAGAGAGGCAGAATGTTGGAATTTAAAATAGAAAATGGGGATGATGTGTATTGCAGAAATCACAAATCTATACAAGTGTCATCTCTGTGCAGAAAACTGTAAGTAGCCTGTTTTTCTACTGCAAAGTCTGATGAATGGATTGTATTTATTGTATTGCACATGCAGTGAGCAGCTTGACAGTTCAGGAGCTTGAGACATTCCCTATAAAGTAGCCCTCAATGCTTTAGCCATTGATGTGCTCATTGGCAAGGAATACAGAATCAGGAGCTGCTTTCAGAATAGAGCAAGGCCAAAATAGGCTGTAAGAATACAGGCAAGCGCCCTCAGGAAAACTAAGTTCTAAAATTCTAAAACAAAGTAAGTATAACAATTGCAGGAAGTGGTAAAATTATGTTTTTCTCTGAAAAAACAGAGATGCCTGTGGAACGATAAAGAAATTGATGTCCTCAAAACACTGTGCTATAGGAAATCAATGAATAATCTTTTTAGATTGTGATCCCTTTGGGGACAGAGAGCCATTTGATTTTTGTCAGTAAACTCTTTGTGAACCTTTTTGTTGAAAAGCAGTTTATAAATAACAACAACAACTTGGAATTCACTAAAGGAAGAGTCCTATCCTTGCTTTTTCAGGTAGATGCATAGAACTGAATGGAAAACTAAAGCCATTTATTCCCTGCCCCCTTAGGGGTGTTTTCTTACAGTTCATTCCTAAGGGCCAAACTACATGTGGAGTGGCCTAATTAGGAATACTGTGTGGGGTTAGGATGTTTATCTCTTTTACCCCATGTTGCAGTGCTAATTAAAATGCTCCCCACAGCTGCTCTTTTCCCTGGGAGGGAAGCTAGTGTTAGTGCTGGTTCAGTTAAAAGCTGGGGTTGCACTCTGTTAACATTTTATCATGCTTACACTGATTTATTTCCCCATGAGAGGAGTGTGTGCACATGTGGGAAGAGACTTATAATAAAGAAGCAGGTGAATGGATGCACAGGCCACATGACCCATCTCCACTGCTCTTTCTGTTCTTTGCTTCTGGTGTGTGTGTCTGGCTTCCTGCTCAGAAACTCAAAGTAGCATATCTGATTCTGGAATTATGTTAATTATCTCTAGAACTGCACTTAGGCTCTGAAATAATTCTCCATTTAAAAATGACACATCAAAAATATTGCTACGAGCCTCAGAGGGATTGTTAAAGGCAGCAGTTCCCAAACTTTACCTGTATCCTTTTCTTCGTTGTGGCCTCTTCTTCCCAGTGCTCCTGGGTGCTGCCATCTTGAATCTCACAAGATCACAGGAGTCTTGTGAGACTTCATGCGATCCAAGTTGGTGGTGCCTGGGAGAGCCAGAAGAAGAGGCTCCTGGGAACATCCTGTGGCACTCCTGTGAGTTTGCTTGCTGCAGTGTCCTTGGGCACCACAGCACACAGCTCGGGATCCACTGGTTAAAGGGGATGCGTTTTCCTCTGGACAAGAGGATTCTCCACTGAGGAAGTTGCACACTCTGCAAACTTTATTATTATTATTATTATTATTATTATTATTATTATTATTATTATTATTATTATTATTATGGTTGTGGTTGGCAACCTTCAGTCTCGAAAGACTAAGGTATAAGCCTATAGCACCTGGTATTCCTTGGTGGTCTCCCATCCAAGTACTAACCAGGCCTAACCCTGCTTAGCTTCCAAGATCAGACAAGATCAGGCATACGCAGGGTCAACCCTGGCCTAATATTAACCTTATTATTAACTGCAATGGACTGTATTATTATTCATCGGAATGGAAAATGCAGTCTGGCAGAGCAAGCTGAATACTTCATGCTGTGGTTGGCCTCTGGGGCTTCAGTGTTCCATCCCTACTTCTCTGACTCCAGGATGGCCATGATCAGCAATGGCAAACTCTGCAAGTACAGTTGAAAAGCTTACAGAATTTTCTGTCATGCATCTTGGTGGATGGCTTTTAGCTTCCAGATGATTTTCATTTTTGGATAAGAAGAAAAAAGTGCCCTTCATGTCAGGTTTAGCTTTAACTGGCAAAATAGTGATGGTTTTTTTTCTGTTTGCTAAGGTGCTCTGTGTCGCTCAAATTTCAGACTCCTGCACCAACAAAAGTTAAGTTAAATTAAAGAGATTGTCTCAATTGTTTTTATCTTGTTTTCGAAGACAAGTGTGATTATGTTGATAACTCACTTTTACATTTAGTGGACTGATATGCAGGACAAGGAGGGAAACTTTATCCCAAGATATTACTGCCAATAGCTCTGTTGCCTTGAAATAAGCAAAGCATGATACTGCAATCCCTCTTCTCCGCTTCTGAGATCATTTAGGCTCTGCCTTGCCAACACTCATGCAAGAGAATGAGAATTGCCCCCCTGAGTTCTGAGGGCTTGGCAGGCCTTCTGACAAAGTTCCTCTCCCCATTAGCTCAGCTTCTGCCTATGCCAGTGCTCCCCAGCCTCGCCCTGCCAGGGTTTCGGATTGCCCAGGAGTAGCACCAAATAAACGACAGCTCCTGATTACAAAGCCAACACCACATCATGCCAGACTTCTGTTTGGGGCTTTGGGGAAATATGAAATTCAATGCCTGCAAGTGGTGTAGAATGGAGACCTTTCACTGAGTTTGATGTGTGCAGCAGAGACTCCGGCAACTGCAGCACATAATAGATGTCTTTTAGTGAAAGGTTACCTCTTGGTTGGAACATCCTAGCCCCACAAAAAAAGGGGGAGTCACCCTTGTTTTAGGTATTCCAGCACTTTATTTTTGGCAGCATTCTTCTTGTAATCATGGAGATACTCTTTTGATTTTGGAACCCCTACAATCAGAGCTGTCCTAGTCAATCAGAGCTGCTCCATTGACTGGGCATGGAAGTCTTATAGCTAGATCCAGGGTCTGCCAGGTGTGGGTGCTGTGTCAAGGTGACAGGCCACTGTCCTGTGCACATTTACCCAGGAATAACACACACTGCATTCAGTGGGATTAACCATTTTATTTATTTATTACATGTATATTTCATAGATAAAGGTTTCTTGGTGATCTCACATCCAAATGCTGGCTAGTCCCAGGCTTCTTTAGCTTCAGCAAGGTTGCTGCTATGTTTGACTTCATGCCATACCACAGGAACATGCATTGGATCAGGTTGGAAGGGCTTGTTTGCATGACTTTTTGAAATTATTATTATTATTATTAACAGTATTTATATACCACTTTTCAACTAAAAGTTCACAAAGCGGTTTACAGAGAAAAATCAAATAACTAAATGGCTCCCTGTCCCAAAAGGGCTCACAATCTAAAAAGATGCAAAGGAATACCAGCAGACAGCCACTAGAACAGACAGTGCTGGGGTGAGGTGGGCCAGTTACTCTCCCCTTGCTAAAAAAAGGAGAACCCACTTGAAAAAGTGCCTCTTACCCAATTAGCAAGGGCAGACAGGGGTAAATTGTGACAGCTATTAATATTGTCAGGCCCTGTTCATGAAATATTACAAAATCTCTGAAGATCGAAAGAATCTCAGAATCTCTGAAGGAGGGATTGGACAGATTTCTGGAGGAAAAGTCCATTTCCTGAGTCCATTTGTTGAGTGCTAATGCTGAATTGCAATGTATAGTCCTTAATATACTTGCATAACTAATCCTCCAAGGTATAAAGGAGCAGAGAATATTTTAGCCGCCAAGGTCACATTGGGACAGTACTGGGACCTGGAGGGCTAATATTCATTTGCATACTCCAGTGAAATGCAGTTAATACAATTACATGTTGCCAATTTATATGAACATGATGAATGCCTCCTACATCCGGGGACATGTTGCACATATTCCATAATTCCTGAGTTGTTAAGCACAAATTAGCATGGCCTGTATTAAAATATTCCTTAAATGATGAAGCCTCTGAAAAATGCTTGAGATTCTTTGTGTTTTTTTTAAGTACTTTCTATTTTCTGAGGATTTAGTGTAGAAGAGAATCTGCAAATGTTGGACCTCTGCTTGGATCCTGCATTCCTTGTGCATTCTTTCTGCCCTTTAATCCACCAAATAACTTGTCTTGCTCTCAGTTTTGTCTAGTTTATGTATGACATTTATATTCCACTCTTCCTCCAAGTAGCTCAGGGTGGTGTACATGGGTTCCCACCACTGATTCTTGCAACAGTCCTGTAAGGTGAGTTAGGCAGAGATATTACTGAGCTGAAAGGGACCTTAGAGCAGGACTTGGCAAATCTAGGTTACCATGGTGTCCTGATTGCATCCTGGTGCTTAAGAAATGGGCAGGTTTTTTCCATTGTGCAAGATGGAAAGAGAAACCAAGTCTGGATGAGAAGGCAAGCAGCAGGGTGAGAAGGCAGTGGCTAGTGGGAGGCAGAGTTGGAATTCGCAGCCAAGAGTGAGATCTCTCCTACCCTGTGGTTACTTTTTGAAATGGAAAAAAATTGGGAAGTTCCAAGTGGATAATATATATTCTGGGCCTCTTGCATTACAGCATGTTCCAGAACCCATGCAGATGGGCCATATAGGTAGGGGTTCTTGAAACAAACAATTATTTTCATAGAGTTCTATGGATTACAGTCAACTGAATACAGTTTGGGACTGATGGAAAGGAATTGGTGTTTGAGAACAATAGGATTCTCACTGAAAACAATGGGGTTGCCGAGAGCAGTGAACAAGTTTAGTTCCTGCCTCAGTAGTGTTGACTAGTGCTCTCCTGTACTTGTGAGCAGTCACCATTTACTGATATTTGGAAAAATAAATAGATGCCCTTGGGGGGGGGGGAAATGTAGCAGTGGGAGCTTAACCTAAGGTCCAATCCTAAACAGTGTGTGCCAGCTTACTGCTGGCATGCACTGTCACAAACTTGCCGTAAGGCATTTCTGCAGTCCTCAGCGCCAGTCCAGTGCTGGTACTAACTCAACACTGGCTGGCGCTGAGCTAGTGCCAGTGGACCGCTGCTGCTCCACCACTCCGTGGTTGTGTGGCGGCGGAGAGGTAGATAGGGGCATGAGAAGAGGTGGGGAGGAGGCATGCCAGGGGAGGGAGCAGGGCAGGAGGGAGGGGATCAGTGGAGCTTTGCTCCACTGGATCCTGAACCTCTGTGTCAGGCTGCTGGTTCAACACAAAGGCTCTTGATTCTACACCGACCCTTGGGTCACCATAGAATTGAGTAGCCCCATTGTGGAGCTACTTGCCTTACCTGGGGGGTCGAAAGTTTCCTTCTCTTGAGGAGCCACCAGCACTGCCTGATTAGTGTGCAGGATGCTACGGCAGCCGTTTTCAGCATTTCTGCAGCCCTGGGCACTGGGCAGCTCAGAATTGGGCTGCCAGTCACTGACCTTGTGAGTGTGGCTCCTATAACACCGAACCCTGTTAGAGCTAGAATAAATCAAATCCATTGGCCCTTACTTAACATAGATCTGGCCCAAGGCCTCCTGCTTCCTGAGGTGGTTGCCAAATGCTGCTTCCCGTTACCTAGTGATATGCCACCCTCTGCTCCTTACACTTCCTAGATTGAAATAGGAAGAGAGGGACAATGTGGAAGAGAAAGTGGGATAGAACAGAGAGTGGTGAGTTAGAGCGCCATCAGTTCTCGTCCTTGCACTTCCTCTTCTGCTCAGTTACCCCTTTTCATTTCCCATTCCCCACATGCTCCATTTGCAGTTCAGGGAATGAGGAGGAGGAGCAGTGGAGGCAAGTGGGTCCCCCACCTCCTGCCTGAAGTGGTCACATGTGGTCACATGTGACTTCTTCCCAAGTGGTCACATCATGAAAGGGCTAGCCCTGCCTCTTCATGCATCCTACCCATCTGATTATGGATGTTTCAGTAGTTTATTCATACAATAGCTAGTTTACAGCAAAGTGAGGGGCTGAAATTTTCATGTCACTTGGAAAGAATTATCCTAATCCATGGTTGCATCAATGTTGCCTCTCTGAAATTAAATCTATATATACACATACACATCCATGTATGTAATAGGCTAGCAATCAATTCATTTTGATAAATGGAATATGACCTTGGGACAAGTGGGAGGGAGTTGATTGCTGTTTTTGACCCAGGAAATTAGAGATGAAAAAATGAGCCAGGTAATGTTTTTTTCCCCCTTACTTCTTTGGGTGAAAAGGTGCTATTGGATTTTTTTTTTTTTACAGAACTCTCGATCACAACGCGTTTTGTGTGGGTTTCCTCTTTTGTAAAGTCCAGGTTAGATGGATCATTGGTTTGTCCCAGTAAGACTTTTACAGTTGGAAGTTCATTTTATAGTAAAACCACACTGGAATATTGAACCTATTCAAAGAGAAGTATCTTATGTATTTTTATAATCGTGCCATGTCACTTCTTGAAATTGTTAGGAGGTCTGCCAACTGAAAGCCATCCTTGACTAAAATATTCTTAGATACTTGCAGTTATGAGGTTTTATGGCTTTTGGTAATTAACCTGTATGCCCTACAGTAGAATCCTGACAATTTGCTATTTTGCAAGGCACAGCTCATTGACTGTCTCACAACAGTGACAGCATTCTGGTGGCACTGGGCAAAAGATATGGCCCAGACCAAAAGGTGAAAAAGTCATTCAAATTTAAAAGGTATCAGTCACCTTGACCTAGTTCCTGAATAATATGTATATTTTTAGGGTATAAAGATATTTCTTTCCTGCATCATATTTGAGGATTAGACTTCCTTGTACGTTGAAAAAGTATTGACCACCAATACATGGGAACATGTGAGATGATATACTACAGATAATAAAGCCACTGTACTAGTGTTTCTTGGCTATTCTAGAACATTGCACAGGAGTCCGGGGGTGGGGGCGGGGGAAGCTGTCTCTGTGTGAGTTTCTTGCTCTCCTGGTTTCATTCTTTAGTACCACCTAAAAGTAACTTGTGGTGAGGCTCCACGACAACATTATTATGTTAGTTGTCTAGATAGACTGACCCACATTAGCACAATTTTCATCCTTGTTTGTCATGCAGGAAGATGTTGGCTGAGCTTGGGACACAAACAGCTTGCAAGCATAGAATGGACTGAATTAGTGCATACAGCTGGACTGGCTGGGTGTTGCATCCATGGCAGGGGCCCACTCAGCTCCCCCACAGGTTGATGCTCTACCGTCGCAAGTTCGGGGCTTTCCTGACTTACCCGGGCCAATAATGAGGCGAGAGGGTCTCAGGAGAGGTTGGCACAAGTGTTTATTTTGGTTATAGCTTTTACATTCATTGGCCCTGTTACTACACAGGAGCCACACTGGTCCAATTAGTCCTTAAAGAGGTATGTGCCCGATCCTGTTACCTCACAGGGTTCCCTGGTGTCCACCAGTCTTTGTTAATAGTCCTTGTTATAGAGACCTTCTCTGGTTGCACCTCACAGGCAGAGGCAGTAGACAAGGATTACTAGCCCTGCTGTCCTGGGCTGGCAGCTGTGGCAGAACTGCCTCTGAAGGGCTTGTACCTGGAGCCTGGGGTGAGTTCTCAGGGGCTGCCCCCAGGCCCCGGAGGAACTGGGTGCCTGGTACTCCTGAACTGCAGGGAGTCGGGTAGTTCTCATGCCTTGCCAGGGTTGGCTTGCCCCTGATGGATAGGGCCCTCCGTTCCCCCACAGGGCTCCTCCAGCCCCTTCCAGGGACAACAATTTTCCCTTGTTCTCTCCTCTGGTTTGGAGCCCAGGGAGGATCATCCTCTCCCTCTGGCTGCCTGGCTCCTTATGAACCCGGCAGCCAGCGCAGCCCAGCCCACCCCTTCCAGCCCTATGATCGGGCTGAGTTCTCCTGATATCTCAGGCCTGGCCAGATCTGTTCAGTACTTACTCCCTACCCCTGCTCTTCAGGAGACCCCTGCTCCTGAGGAGACCTGCGGCGGCTGTGCCAGGCCCGGGCAACACTGGGTCATAGCTTCTGGGCTGATATTGCTGCTACTGTTGTCCGCTTCTCACTTTTGTTACCATCAGCCCTTGTCCTGCTTCTTGCTTACTCTTCTTCTTTGGGCCCAGTGTGGTGGTGGCAAGGAAGAAAAGCAGCAGCAGCCATTGCCACAGTTCACTTGCCCGCTCGTCTGTACTCCCTCCCCCCCTGGATGCATTGGGATTATGGTGGTGGCTGCAGAAAGGAGGAACAGCAGCAGCTACCACCATCCTGCTATGTCCACAGAGATGGAGAGATGCTAGTAGCTGCTGTTCATCCTCTTCGTTGCTGCTGCATTGGAACGGGAGAAAGTGAGAAAGTAACCAGCGATGGTGCCAAGGAGGAGTTGCTGCTGTCTTTGTCAAATAGCTGTTTTGGATGGCTCTGGGAGCCAGTGGCCCTGCTGCCAGGGCGCAGGCACAAGTGGGTTCCTGATAATGCGAAGCCTGATACCGGGAGTAGCTTTCTGTCTGCCCAACTAACGGTACTTTGTGTAAAAGCACAATATAGTATATCATGGGAGGCTGACCGTAAATCAGAGGCATCATGATAGACCTCCTCCCGTACCAGACAATACAGAGTAAATTGCAATATCGTATGCGCAGCCTCAGTGCAGCGGTGTCACTAGGGTTGGTGTAACCCCTGTTAACTTTATACGAATGACAGTACAGGTTACCCAGTAACCAACAGAAAACCAGTGGCGAACTTTATGGCACTCGTGCAACTGAATTAGCTCTGATACATGGAAATGTGTTAGTATGAGCTCTGATACATGGAAATGAGAGCTGACTCATACTGATTGGTTTCCTGCTGTGCCATAAGAGCACCTTATTGGCTCTCAGAACAATCAGTCTCATTGGTTAGTTTTGTTAAGAAAATCCACTTTGTTGCATAAGGCAGTTGTGTTTTCCTTTTCAGGTTATTTGACCGTAACTTTTGATAGAATGCAGATATTTAAACATGGTTTATTTCATTGCATTCTGCATGATATTCCACATCAAATGATATATAACTTGATGGTATTATACAAAAATTTCACAAATTTGGCCAGTCGTGGTGTCACTCCCCCACCTCCAAGTTCATCACCTGGTGCAGACCACACACCCCTAGCGACACCACTGTGGTAAACCACTGATTTTCAGTGACTGATTTAGAAAGAGGGAGTAGTGTGTCCTGAAGTAGACAGAGATGAGGATGCCATGGAGGTGTTTTGCAGAGAGGATTACACGTGTAAAGGAGTATGACTCTGTGCTCTGTAAGTCATTAGTCTTGTCCTAAGCTAGTGCACTTCAGTCTGGCTTACCAATGTTTTCCAGAATTTTTGCCTTAGCTTACATATGACTCTGAAATCGGTGAGCCCTGGAATTTGTGGTAAGGATGCCAGACCACTTGCATATTGCCTCTGAACTAGAACAAAAGGAGACTGCCTCGTGCTTCCCACACCCTTCCTTGAAATGTGCGCTGGCTCCGCAAGCAAATTGGAATCTTCTTCCAGGACACATGGCCAGGCAAGGTTCTTTACCACTTGGCATGTGTTCTCCCCTTGCCTGCTGCTTGAGGGAAACAGCTGTTACTGAGACACTGCAGCCTCTGACTACAATTCATGCACTAATAATAGCGAACTGAATGCTGATGGAGATGCTACATTGTTGAACAGACAGGCCTTGGATTCACTGTGTGCAAGGTGCCATTTGAGTAAAGAAGAGAGTGCAGCTCCAGTCTTTCTAAACATGTCACTTTCAACTACATATGGACATATTTTTAGACATTTGGAAGCCTTGTTTGGAGATCTGTGAATACAGTGCTTATTAATATCCTTTCTGTAAATTGCTTCTTGATAGGTTTTATAATCTATATCTCATGTACACTCTGAATTTTTTCCCTTTTTTCTTTTGTTGGCATTGTTGTTGTTTTCTTATTTTTTTATTCACAAATAAAGGAGAGCAGGAAAAATGTCAGTTTCATCTGGAGTGCATTGCTTTCTGTGCTTTTTTCTGTGTAGCCATTTCTTATATTCCCAGATATTAAGATACATGTTGTAAAGGCTTAGCAAGTATTAATGAGTGCCAGCTAGGTTCTTGCTTCTGTATTCTTCTGTACATACTAGCACAGGGGAAGGTATTGACTCAATCCTATTCCCCACTACTCCATAGCATGCTCAATCCTATTCCCCACTACTCCACTACTCCTATTCCCCACCCACTACAACAATGGAGTGCATGCTATGCTGGGGGTAGCAATCAGAAGGCCAATGAAAGGTAAGTTTTTTAAAAAAAAACTCTTTTACTTACCTCTCAGTAGGCTGTAGTCAGCAATAATTCTTATACCCATGCCAGCTATGTAGCCAGCTTAAGGCCAAGGAGAGGAAGGGGGTGTGTCAGGCAGTGAAAGAGGGAATAGCATCACACACAAATCACTGCTACTGTGATCTGTCCCTGGTTTCCCCCTCCCTTCTCTGAACCCCCTGTGAACCACCCATACCATTGACCTACCTGCTCTGTTGGGCATCTGGGAGGTTCGGGCGTGTCCAGGGAGTTGCTAGCTGTTTCTGTCAGTGGCTCCATTGTGCACAATGGCAGTGACATTTGCACCCTCACTGGACCTGATGGTCTGAGAAGATCCACTGTCATATAAGGCGGATAGGATTGGGTTGTAAGAGTAAGTAATTTCTCTTTTCCCCCCCAGATAGCACAGAACAGGAAGTCTTTGTGCAGTGGATTCATTGGTCAATGATATTTTTTAGTTGTGGGGAGACGTTTCAAAGAGACAACTAGGCTGATCTTTTTGTGGGGAGTTTCATCTACATGATAACATCAGACCAGTCTACTTCATGGATGTTCACATATTACCACCGTAATGCTCTTAGAAATATGATAGTATTTGCATGGTGTTTTTAGTGTTCAAAGTGTATCACATGTATTCTTTTATTGTAATCCTTACAATAATCCTCTCAGATAAAGGAATATTAGTATCCCCATATTACAGATGGGGCAACTGAGGCTGAATGGGAGTGACTTGCCTAGGGCCACCTAGTGAGTTCATAGCAGAAGTAGAATTTGAACCAGAAACTCTCTGATTCTGTCTCTTATACACTGTGCTACACCAGGAAACCATTTCCTACTTTGGGAGTCAGAAAATACCACATGCCAGAAAAAAACCCAGAGTGCTGTGCTTTGCCAAGGCCATTGTGGTGGTGTTGGCTGAGGAGGCTCTACTTGAAGACCATTTCTTTTTACAGGAACAGATCATCATGGGTCCACCAGGACCCATTCATTCAAATGAATGCTTATACAATATTACAAACTGAGGTGCACTAATGTTTGAATGGCTGCTTATGACATGGATGTTGGAAGTGTTTTGGCTATCAATACAGAAAAGAAAGGAAGCTCAGAATCTGGCTTTTAAGATCCACTCACCAATTCTAGTTTAGAGTGGTTGGATTCTTGCCATATATGCTCATACAGGCCTTCTTGGTTTTGCCTGAGGCAGTGGGTGTAATTGGTGACATGTATTCCCTGTGATGCTGAAAAAAACACTGTGAGGAGCTGGGAGATGGATGCCAACACATAATGCTGGAATTGGTCCTAATTCTGTTTGCTATAGCAATTGCACTGTGTTAATAGCATCCTCAAAGTTATTTTGTGCACAGGGATTTCTGGATATCAGTCTGTGCCAGGAATCTGCAAGTAGACCACCTATGTAAATGGATGTGTGATTGCCTCATGTATGTCTGTTTTGCTCACATACATGAGGCAAAAAGCTGCTGTTTGCTAAGGTTTCCCAATGTGAAATTTCCACATGTGCACTCCTCACACATCACTGAGTACCATATCCCTAGTTATTCTACTCTGAAATTATATTTATATAGGACATCTCTGTAAATGAAGCTGCTATTAATCATTGCATATCTTTGACAAATAGCTGTTGCTGTGCTAATTTGGTTTGGTATGAACAGCTGTTCTCAAAAAGTGTGCCTGTGTATGGTATAAACCAAATGCAGTGGAGGCTTGGTCCTGCCTGATGCTCATTTGTTCAAGAATCAGAAACTCGGCCCCCGACCCCTGCAACTTACCTAGTTTTCTGAAACACTAAGGAGCAAATTGGGTAAGAAAGGCAGGAGCCTTCTAAGTCACAGATCAGCCAGGCTGTTGGTGGCTTAGAAGGTTTCTCCACCTAGCTTTTGAGACCATGGGGGAGAAGAGAGTGCAGAATCTATCATACCTTAAGAGGGTGGATATGTGCAGAATGAGTCCCTTTTCACACTGTATTTCTTTCCCTGCTTTCAGTGTTTGGGGAGACAGAATATATAGAGCTAAGATGCCGGGTTTTAGAGAAGGCTTCAAGAAAGCCTTAAAGGGCTATCCACTTTTCTGATATTTCTCTTTCCCTGACGCACCAGTCTGAACCATCCTCTTGGTTCTGGAACAGAAGGCTGGTGTAAAATGAAAACCATCCCTCTCCCACTCCTCAAACCAATAAACCTCTTGTAAAATGAAACCACTGGGAAGGCATACTAAAAGAGGGGAGGGGAGCTGACCCTGGAAAATGGGTGATAACCACTCAGCACAGCTAGGTTTCCAGAGCCAATGAGAATGTGTGGGGAGGGAGGAAGAGCACAGCTACACAGGTTTTCTACACCTTTAGTGCACAGAGGTCTGTATTAGGCAGAGGAAGCAAGAGCATGGGTAGGAGGAGGCGACAGAATGGGAGACGATGGCAGAGAATTGAGTGGAAATCCTTGGCCTTATTTATAACAGGCATTTTTGCATTTATAATACGCATTGGCAATGGGATAGGACAAGCAAGGCATGCCTGTCAGTACATAAGCAAACAAATGTAGAGCCGAGATATTCACAGGCTCCCTGGGGGCAATGGCAATCCCTTGGGTGCTTCACAGAGGACCTGATTATTTGCTTGGTGATGAGCTTGGAAAGATTCTCCTGTTCAGATGAGTAACCAGTATGTTTACAGATCATGTTCTGCAGCAACACAGTTTCTCAGTCCAGCAGTGCCATCCATCAGAAGTGTGCCGCTTTCGTCCATCTCACATTAGAGAGGTGAGTTTTAGCTGCCATTATAGTATTCCCTGTATTTATTAGTCAGAGGAAGCAACGGCACACTCTTGCTCATTCACAGTGGAGTATAGGGGCTTGGCGGAAAGAAGCAAGGAAGTGGAGTGATTGCACTTGTGACCTTCTGTACCTGACTCATGAAACACGCTTGAAAAGGACAGCGGTGTGTATTTTGCTTTCTCTTTTCTTCTGCCTCCATTAAGCATACACCAAATGCTACCTTATGACATGTGACCATCCATGACTTTTGCTCTACTGACTGGAGCTACAAGCACTAGCAATCCCTGTCAGCACTTTTACAGAGGCAACAGATGTTTCCACCTACCCAAAGTGTCACCACTGGGGTGGGTTTTTCCTGGTTAGTAAGTTGTTTTGGGGGAAGATGTATTCTGGTTTCCTGGATTCAAAGCCAAAACAAATGTTTGGAGTATTTATTCATTTAGCTAGCTGTTGTTTAAAATTGGTAGGTGTTATACGAAGTTTTTTTAAGTGTTGAATGAATTGTGATCAAAAGGATCATGTCGCTCTACTTGGAGCCCATTGCTTTTGAGTCCCCTTTCCTTTATCACGGTCCCTGTTGTATTTCTGACTTGAGGGTACAGCAGTATTAGGTAGTAACAGAGGGGATGCTGTGGAATCCAAGGAGTTCTAGGGACAATCTATGTTCTTTGTCTTGGTTGGGTGGTATGTATGGGCTCATAGATCATATCTTGATTACAGTATTTCCATGGCTGTACTTAAGAATAGATCAGAGTAGTTCCTTCAAGTCTATCAGATGTTGAGATTGCCTGGGGATGAAAGGTGGCTTACTATTAGTTGGCAACCTTCAGTCTCGAAAGACTATGGTATCGCGCTCTGAAAGGTGGTTCTGGAACAGCGTCTAGTGTGGCTGAAAAGGCCGATTCGGGAGTGACAATCCCTTCCACACTGGGAGCAAGTGCAGTCTGTCCCTGGCCTGTCTCCCTGGCTATGGGCCTTCCTTCTTTGCCACCCCAGCCTAATTGAGAACAGCCAGAACCCCAAAGGGGTTGTGCTTACTTCAGCCCTGGAGAGAGGGGGCCGGGAGGGGGATCTCCCAGACCCAGGACCTGCCCGGGCCCTGGGGGTGACTCCAGAAGAGCTGGGTTTACAGAGACAAGGACTCGCAGCCAACTATACCTGAGGGGGGCCAGCTAATTGAAGGGCAAGCAAAGAGGTACCTGGGGCCTTCCTAAGGCCAGCTAGTCTGACCTGGAACAACAGTGTGGCAGCTCTTGAGAACACCTACCCCTGGCTTACTGCACCTTCCTTAAAGAGAGATATTTTATTTGCATATTTCAGGCAACACTAATAAGTAGTCAAACCAGAAATGTCAAAGCATTTTAATAGAGAGTAATTATTGATAATACTGATGGTCAAGCTACACTGAACACATCACTGAGAATTAAGTTTTCCTTAGTATATAGAAAAGGGGGGAGAAATACAGCAAGGAATTGTTTGCGGACAGGAGAGGTTTCATTCTTTGCCAATGAGGTTCCATTGGTTCCAATGGAAATGTTTTTCTTTGGTGAGTCCTGAACTAGATCAGGACTGTGGCAGGGCAAAGAATTAAAGTGCTCCTCCTCCCCAGCCCCTGTGGCTGCTGCTTACTAAAGAGAAGAGTGAAGTATTTCACTCCAGGCGACACATTTATGCATAGTTTGGCCCTTGACTTTTACATAGTATTAGCAACTGTAATTGCTATTTAATTACATAGCCCTGTAAGGTGGCTATGCCCCGATGGTCAGGAGTTCCTCAGGAGCAGGGGTCTCCTCGGGGGTAGGGGCCTCTTCCAGGGTAAGGCCTGAGTACTTCCAGACTGGAGTCCCAGGCAGGACACCTACCTGGGAGCAGGGCTCAGTGCCAGCTGGGAGCAGCAAGCTGGCCAGAAGGGGTGGAGCTGGCCAAACCCAAGGCTGGCTTCATAAGGAGCCTGGGAAGCCTAGAGAGAGGTCGCTCCTCTCCAGAGGGGAGTAAGGCCAGAGGGAAGGCCAAGCCACCACAGCCTAATTGAGAACAGCCAGAACCCCAAAGGGGTTGTGCTTACTTCAGCCCTGGAGAGAGGGGGCCGGGAGGGGGATCTCCCAGACCCAGGACCCGCCCGGGCCCTGGGGGTGACTCCAGAAGAGCTGGGTTTACAGAGACAAGGACTCGCAGCCAACTATACCTGAGGGGGGCCAGCTAATTGAAGGGCAAGCAAAGAGGTACCTGGGGCCTTCCTAAGGCCAGCTAGTCTGACCTGGAACAACAGTGTGGCAGCTCTTGAGAACCCCTACCCCTGGCCAAGAGACACCAGTCGGAGAGCTCTGCCTGGAACCGCAAGGGAGTGGGAAGGGTCGGGGACAGCGTCTATCAGACGACGACAGCATGAGTCTGTGTGAAGTACGGTGACCTGTGATGTAATAGGCCCCATGAATGTAAAGTGGCTGACACAAGTAAACCGTCTGTGTAGAACAGCTGTATCTGCCTCTTGTCCCTTTTTCCGCCGCTGACCAACCCTCAGCAACAGGGTAAGCCCCCCGCGCTCGGTAACGCACCCAGGGGCGGGGCCTCCTCCCACCGTGGACATTTCAGTGGTCCACCATTATTATCCTCAGATTTCAGATAGGACAGAGACTGATACTGAGACAGTGAATTGCTGAAGACTAATTTCATTGCTAAAGTGAGATTTGAACTGGGAACGTTGCATTTCATACTCCTAGGCACTATTGCAGCAGCATGGTTAACTCTTCTGCTGTTGAGGGGTCATACCATATCTGGTGTTTAGAAAGTCTCCCTTTTAACTTCCATATAGTTGTTCATAGTTGGGACTCGTCAGCCTGGGAAGGCAGTTCATCTGAGAGAAGGAAAATCTGATCCCAAACCTCCACTGTCTTGTGGCTACATCAAGTTATGGAAAAGGCTTCAGGAGTCAACCTCGAGGCAAAATCCGGAGCCGGAGTCCCTGAGGCAGTTCATGGCTGAACACAGTCACGTTCTGGCAACTCCTGCGACGCTGCTGGAACCAACCGTATTGGCCTCTGCCTTTCCATTAGACCATTTCAGCGATGTGGAGAAGGGGGATTTGCTGCATGGGTAACAGCCTGTCCTCCATACCTACTTTACCCAGGCTTCGCGCACTGGAGAGGACACTCTGTTCCAGAACCACCATTCAGAGCGTGACACCATAGTCTTCCGAGACTGAAGGATGCCAACATCAGTTGTTCATGTATTGCTAGTTATATTGCCATGCTTTTTGGCAGATGTGGAAGCAGATACAGATATAACCTAATTATCCACGGGGTTTTTTTAACCTGCAGTTTGATCTCAACAATGAGAACTGCCCTTTAAATTAAAGGGGAAAAGTCTTTTAACAATAGCCTTGTTAATGCAAGAGATGGCAGCCAGCTGACAATCCATCAATCATTCTTTCTCCAGGCACTTAGAACAGCTGCACTCCAAGGCAAGCAACCCCTCCCTTCCCCCTGAGTAGGTTAAAGAAAGATAATCACTCTGCATTCTTTCCCAGCTGGCCTCTGGGTGAAGGGAGGGGTCACTGGCTCTGAGTGAAGCCTTTCTAAGCGCCTAAAGAGAGACTGATTGGTGGATTGTCTGCCGAATGTCTTACTTCACAAAGGATGCAAGGCTGTTTTTAAATTGCCTAGCAAAGGGACACTGTTTTTTAAATGGATTTGCTTTAGAGTAATTTTTGCCATCCATGTGAGTTCTGGGAACAGAACTCTCATGAATACTGAGATTCAACCTGTATTCACTTCAGCAGGTCCCAACCTGTATTCACTTCAACAAGCATCAGTCATTCCCCCCCCCCCAATCTTGTCAACAGATGAGTTTATAGAGGCAGCCTGTTATAACTGTGGGGCCTGCAGGGTTTCTGCTGGATCCTTTTGGCTAGTAAAGCTTGAGCAGGAAGGAGGGAGAAGAAGAAATATGACAGGTTGCTGGGCAGTTTGAGAGAGGACATCATAAAGGCTAAAAGTGCCAGTGACAGCCTCTATAACTTCTTTCAAAGCAGGAACATTGGGTTGAATTTTTAACCGCTGAGATCAGTCCCAAGGACTGATTCAGTCCTGGTACATAAGTAGCCTGTAGTGGCCTTCAAAACCCTGAGAGAGGCAGTGAAGACTTGGAAGCTGTCATGCTGCAGTAGCTCTCACACTGCTACTAGGTCTCCCTGTTTCCCTCAGTCAATGGAGATGAATTTTAGCCAGCTGGAAGACTCCATTGCCCCTTGTCTGATCTCTGTTTAGACTGTGAGCCTCTTTTCTAGATTGACAGTCTTTTTGGGACAGGAAACCATTTGTATGTTTGTTTTCCTCTGTAAATCACTTTGTGCACTTTTTTGTTGAAAAGTAGGATATAAATTTTCTCAATGATAATAGCAAATTCACTGGCATTTGTTCATGGACAGTCCCTGACTGTCATGACATCATGGTTAGTTGGGGGAAAAGCTGCAGCCTTGTGAATCTTCTGTAGTGATGCAAGATAAAGGCCTGAAAATTGGTGCTAGTTTTCCAGAGGGGAGGGGCCAGTTGCTCTGTGGTGGGAGGGGTTGCTGTTCAGTGATCTGGTGTGTGCTTTGTATGAACAAGGGCCATCCTCAGTTCAATTCCTGGCATCTCCACATGGAGATGGGAAAGTCCCCTCTCCATGGGACCCTGGAGAGTTGCTGTCAGTTTGTGAGCACAATGGCTTGATTCACGGTTTTGGGGTTCAAATAGCTGAATGAGTCTTATTTTACTTGCATTTCAATCCTACAGCAGTGCATACATGCTAGGGATTCCAGCTCGTTCCAGGACTGTGTTGTTTGGAACTTTGTCCTCCTGAAACAGAGACGTCTGCGTTGGCTCGGGCATGTTGTGAGAATGGATGATGGCCGGATCCCAAAGGATCTCCTCTATGGTGAACTCGTGCAAGGAAAGCGCCCTACAGGTAGACCACAGCTGCGATACAAGGACATCTGCGATACAAGGACATCAAGAGGGATCTGAAGGCCTTAGGAGTGGACCTCAACAAGTGGGAAACCCTGGCCTCTGAGTGGCCCGCTTGGAGGCAGGCTGTGCAGCATGGCCTTTCCCAGTTTGAAGAGACACTTGGCCAACAGAATGAGGCAAAGTGGCAAAGAAGGAAGGCCCATAGCCAGGGAGACAGACCAGGGACAGACTGCACTTGCTCCCGGTGTGGAAGGGATTGTCACTCCTGAATCGGCCTTTTCAGCCACACTAGGCGCTGTGCCAGAACCACCATCCAGAGCGCGATACCATAGTCTTCCGAGACTGAAGGTTGCCAACAATCCTACAATTTTGAAAGAAGCACCATTTGGATTTTAAGTCATGTGTTTAGGGCATTGGTTTGACTCACAACTGCAACAAAAGTTCTGGGAAAGCAGTTTTATTAGAGACAGTCCACTCTGTGCTTTGTGGTTGAATATAGCTTTCCCACATCAAACCCATTACTATCTATGTCACCACATTTATAGCCCTCCACACAGGATCTTGTCTCAGTGGGTGGAAGGCCCTACAGGATGTGGTCATAGCTGCCATGACCCCACAGTGTGGCCAGAGTGTCAAAGCTCAAGAAGCCTGAATTATTGGACTTCCTTCTGCACTTTCCTCCAGTTCCCCAGTGGGTAGAAAATTCCTCCAAACCAACGAGGCCAGAGAACAAATAGACTCTTTTTGTTGAGTTTTCTGATAGGGAACCAATTGAAAACATAAGCAAACTGTAGTGGTTGGTTTCTGAAAGAAGGGAAACTTCAGTGGTTAGGGAGAGTCCTACCTCTCTATTGAACTTTGCTGCTTCCCCTTGAGAATGTACCATGTACATTTCCCTCCCTCCCCACTGGAAGGGAAAAACCAGTGTAAATAAGGGGAACAGGAGGCAGGAGACCAACCGCCAAACCCTGATGGGAACATGCTGTGAACTTAAAGACAATAACGGAGTCTTTGGGTCTCAGAACCATTCCAAATATTTACATTGCTGACTCTGATTTTTAAATGGTGAGACAGGGTGCTTGCAGCTGGCCTGACAAACAGCCCACATGCCAGCTGCACTGCCTTTCCCTCTGTGTTTTCCTCCCCCTTTCCCACTATATCCATAAAAGAAGCTCTGGGCAACATTGCCCTGCTAGATTGTTCCTGTTGAGTGTGTGGTGAGAGGGGCATAGGGTGCCTTGGAGTTAGTGACGAGCAAGCAGTAATGTAGATAAATGTATGAAAAATATTGAAACAAGCAGGTCTTTCGTTCTGTGAAGTATCTGGGGATGAGAGAGATTGGGTTGAATGGCACTGTACTTGGAAGCCAAGCACATTTTCCCCTTTCCTGAGCTACTTTTGCAGTTATGCTTGGGTTCATTCATCCCCATATTTGGAGTTTGGTTTCGCATATATCAGGCTGGTTAACCACCACATTTTCTTCTTTGCGTGATGCTCTTTGGCCCCTTCTAGATCACAGCTGTCTGTATCCTCAAGTAGGAGATAATTCGTTCCTGGGGAATGGTGTTCGAGGACTAGAGAAAGGCAAGATAATTTAATATCTCCTTTTTCCAGTTCTGCAGTTCAGTGGTTCTGCTGTTTGCTCTGTTATTTCTGAAGCAAACACCCAAGGTGTGTGTGTGTGTGTGTGTGTGTGTGAGAGAGAGAGAGAGAGAGAGAGAGCATAAGAATATAAGAACAGCCCCGCTGGATCAAGCCATAGGCCCATCTAGTCCAGCTTCCTGTATCTCACAGCGGCCCACCAAATGCCCCAGGGAGCACACCAGATAACAAGAGACCTGCATCCTGGTGCCCTACCTTGCATCTGACATAGCCCATTTCTGACATAGCTGCTTTATCAATGCGTTTGTTTAGCTTGGTATCGAGAGAAAGAGTGTTGGAGATCATTGAGCCAAGGTACACAAAGTCATGGACAACCTCCAGTTCATGTGCAGAGATTGTGTTGCAGGGAGGTGAGTCCACATCCTGAACCATGACCTGTGTTTTCTTAAGGCTGATCATCAGTCCAATGAGGAGGTGGCACATACACATCATGGCTTGTAACCCAAAATGGACTTTTCCTCCAGAAACTTGTCCAATCCCCTTTTAAAGGCGTCCAGGCCAGACGCCATCACCACAACCTGTGGCAAGGAGTTCCACAGACCAACCACATGCTGAGTAAAGAAATATTTTCTTTTGTCTGTCCTAACTCTCCCAACACTCAATTTTAGTGGATGTCCCCTGATTCTGGTGTTATGTGAGAGTGTAAAGAGCATCTCTCTATCCACTTTATCCTTCCCATGCATAATTTTGTATGTCTCAATCATGGCCCCCCTCAGGTGTCCCAAACGCCGTAGCCTTTCCTCATAAGGAAGGTGCCCCAGCCCAGTAATCATCTTAGTCGCTCTCTTTTGCACCTTTTCCATTTCCACTATGTCTTTTTTGAGATGTGGTGACCAGAACTGGACACAGTACTCCAGGTGTGGCCTTACCATCGATTTGTACAATGGCATTACAATATTAGCCGTTTTGTTCTCAATACCTTTTCTAATGATCCCAAGCATAGAATTGGCCTTCTTTACTGCCGACGCACATTGGGTCGACATTTTCCTCAACTTGTCCACCACCACCCCAAGATCTCTCTCCTGATCTGTCACAGACAGCTCAGAACCTATCAGCCTATATGTGAAGTTTTGATTTTTTGCCCCAATGTGCATGACTTTAAACTTACGTTGAAATACACCTGCCATTTTACTGCCCATTTTGCCAGTCTGGAGAGATCCTTCTGGAGCTCCTCACAATCACTTCTGGTCTTCACCACTCAGAAAAGTTTGGTGTCGTCCGCAAACTTAGCCACCTCACTGCTCAACCCTGTCTCCAGGTCATTTCTGAAGAGGTAGAAAAGCACTGGTCCCAGGACAGATCCTTGGGGCACTCCACTTTTCAGTGCTTTATGGCACTTTCATGACACCAGTGGGCTGGCTCAAGGGTCTTGCATCAGTCCAGGGTGCTCTCAGAATTGCACCCTTAGTAAGATTGGTTACTGTTAAAGCTCTATCTGCCTTTCTGAGAACTCTGAGCTCCCAGAGTAAAGGGAAATCATCCCTTCTGTGACATTTGGAAAATGCCTGCTGTGCTGTAATGCAACAAACATAACAGCAATGTACACCAAATGCACTAGGGTAGTGGTTTTCACGCATTTAGCACCAGGACACACTTTTTAGAATGAGAATCTGTCAGGACCCACTGGAAGTGATGTCATGACCATAACTAACATCGTCAAGCAGGAAAATTTTTCACAATCCTAGGCTTCAATCCTACCATTCCCAAATGCAGTCACATACCAGGTAGCATCAAGTCTAATATATTAAAAATAAAATATTGAAATGAATGGGGTCCCACCTGAAATTGGCTTGTGACCCACCGTAGGTACCGACCCACAGTTTGAGAAACACTGCACTGGGGAACATTTTGTATATAATGGAGAGTTAGAACTACACCAAGTTGTATGTGTCAAATAAGCTATTTGAAGGTCATGTTGTGTTGCAAAGGATCCTTTTTAGTTTTGTTATGTCTGTTTGCTTTAGTAATTGGCATGGTCTAGTAATTGGCACCAATCAGTGAAATGTCTTTATACAGTAGGAACTCATTTAGATATTTGTCACCTTCAGTTCATACTAGTTGTGTTGCCTTATCTTAACTCCCTTGTATAGACGGCATTCAACCTTTCATTACCGCAAGAATAAACTGCTACTTTTGCCTTTAGTAGCTCACTCCTATCTAAACCCACCCTGTTGATGCAGCTGTACCACTGGAGTGTGCACTGCATCCTTGGGTGGGTTGTGGAGGTCTCCTTCAGGTAAGGCTGTGATTCTCAAACTCTAAGGGAGTTTGAGGAATGCAATAAGTGCCTATGTGGAAGCAGGGAAGGCAGTGGGGGTGGGGGGAAGAAAGATGCGATCCCCAGGATTGCGTCACTAAGGGGGGGCGCAGGGACTGGCATGCACTTACCAGTTCCTACAGCAGCCTCCCAGGGGTGTGGGGAGCCCTGCGTGACTCTCTGCAGGGCGCCCCAGTCTTCAGAAAGTGAAAGCGGAGCCATCGCACTCTGCCTCCGCAAAACCAGAAATGGAGCGGAATCACTCTGCTTTAATTTTTTGACGCTGGGCGAGCCCTGCAGACGGTCACACAAGGCTCTTTGCATCCCCACGAGGCTGTTGCAGGGACTGGTGAATAAACGCCTGTCCCTGAAACTCCCTTAGCGACCTGATCCTGGGGATCATGTTGCTCCTTCCCCCTGCCCCCGCCCCTTAAGGGGAAAGAGTCCGGGACCCTCAGGCTGGGGTGTTGCAATACCTTAGTTTGAGAAGCCCTAAGGTAAGGGAACATTTGTTCTCTTGCCCAGTGTCAACCTTCTCTACCACAATGGGTCTACTTGGACCTGCACCAGCAAAATTGTCCAAGTGGATGCTGGAAGGTGAATTGAGACCGGCAAGGGGGATAGGACATTGGCCAAACTGCTGCCACTGATACCATCTCCTTCCTGGCTTTGACATATCCCTCCTTGCTTCAGTCTCTACCCCATTCTTTGCTTGTGGAATTGGCAGGAAGAGAGAGCAAATTGGTCATGGGGCCACTTGGTCCTGATTTGATATGAAAAAACCTTTGCATTAATAATTTCTTATTGTTGAACAGCTGTGACTCAAATGTTCTTAACTGAGGCTGCAATCCTGTGCACACTTTCGTAGGAGTAAGCCCAACTTTTATGCAGCGGGGCTTACTTCTGAGTAGGCATGCATAGGATTGTGCCGTGATTTGTTTTTCCACCAGGGCTGATCAGAGATGAGCATTTCTTTCAGGCCGCATTAGATCTGAGAACTGGAAACTTGGTATTAAATGGTGTGCATTCTTACATTTGCAACCCTTCTGATGATTCAGAGCTCCATTAACCTTTCTTTCTGGGGCAATGATAAATCCATCCAGCTTTGTAAGTATTTGTGTTGAGAGAGAGAACAGGCTCCCTGGATAGCCCTTTGGGCAAGTGGGTAGATAGTTACATTGCCCAAGATAATTGCTACTTGTCTCAAATGAGCAGGTAGGTGGACAGTCGCCTGTCTGATCAATGTCAAAGTGCCTGACTTTCTACAAGTCCTGTCAAAACATTCACAAATAGTACAAAATCCCACACTTCGCAACTAGTACAAAGAAAGGGAGGGCACCAGAATGAGGTCTCTTGTTATCTGGTGTGCTCCCTGGGGCATTTGGTGGGCCGCTGTGAGATACAGGAAGCTGGACTAGATGGGCCTATGGCCTGATCCAGTGGGGCTGTTCTTATGTTCTTATGATATACATTGGAAAACTTTGCATGTATCTCATAGCAGAATTTACACATGTTTTATGGCAGAAATATTAGAAGGACCCTGGATGTAGGCCTATGATCATAGCTTTGTATGTTCTGCAGTGTGTGATCCATGAAGTTCTCTCTTTGATTCCCAACCTACTCATTCAAGTGCTATGTGCTAAGCCAGTGGTTCCCCAACTATGGCTCCCCGGGGAGCCATGGAAACCAGCCAGGGGAGCAGCAGGATCCTCACATAATGCCTGCTGCCCTATACAATGTATAGGCTCCCTAATGGGCAGCCACGGTCAATGGCTCAGTAGGTCATGGGAGCTGCCAGTTGGGAACCACCATGCTAAGCAGTAATATAAGTTTCTCCCCTTCCCTTACACCAGCCTTTTGGCAACCATAGTCTGCTGTGGAGGATGAGAGGTGTAAATGCAGACCAAGGCAGAAAGACCTTGGTTTCCCTGAGGAACTGCTCTTTAATTCAGCCTCTTTCAAAAGAGAGGAAAGAAAGTGAGAGGCAGGAGGAAAGAATCTTTTTGCTTGAGACTATCTGACATCAGAGGTTGTCAGATGATTCATGGTGTATTTAGTTTGCTGTGGGATCCCCCTTTCCACAGTGACCTTGCACCTTCCCTGCAGGCCACTGTGCTCGCTGGGCATGGCCGTGGTGATTGATGAGACAGTTGGTTGATCTCACTTTCCTCCCGCCCTTCCTTTCTGAGGCAAAGATAAATCCATCCGGCTTTGTAGGTGGTGCTTGTTTAGGGAGAAGGACATGATGGTGCATTTATCGGACTGTCAAGACTCAGTGGGAAGTGTTTATGTTTGCTGCTATGAACAAGCTGTCTGGGAGCATATGGCTTCACTGGGAGAGGGAGGCCTCTTAAGGTATGTATAGGGACTTAGTAAACTGTTGCTCTAGGCTGTTTTCTAGCCAATAGGCTGCAAGAATGTAGACAGGGGTGACCCGGGGAAGCCATGTTCAACAGCTGACATCTAAGAGCCTGCTTGAGGAATATTCAGCGACATAAATGAATAAACAGTTGCTAGAGACAAACATGCTGATAGATAAAGCTGAGATTTCAGCAGGACTGGGGTCTGAGAGAGAAACTAATACGATCCAGAAGAGTGCATCTAATATTTGTACAATAGATTTTTAAAAATTAAACTCGCCAATAGCTTAGCAATCAGCAGCTGAATGCTCCAGAATCAAAGACCCACCAGTTGCCAGCCCAGAAGCAAGATAGGTATTTATTTGGAGAGATTTGGTGACTGTGACAAAAGAAGTTAGCAGTCCACTTTGGGGAATAGCCCATCACTCTCCATCTCCTACTTAAAGTAGCCCTTCCATAAGACAATTGCTGCCCACAATGACTGTAGGCACATTCTGGAACTCTCATACATTTTATGAATATGAGGAATCCTGCATTGCTTCTGTGTGAAGTTCTGCAACGTAACAGCTCCCCCTCTACAGTACACGCATGAATGCGGTGTGTCCTGATAGAGGAATGTTGCCATCTTGGGCATAGCTGAATCCGTCTTTATTTTTTAACTTAAGATTCATTTTTGATAAGTGTAATTAACTGAATACTGCCATGTACATGCTTTTAGATCTGTATATGTATATGTATCCTGCATTTCCTCCAAGAACATCAGAATGGGATGCATTATTTACCCCAGTTTAACCTAATGCTATATCTGGTGAAGTGGACTTGTGCCCATGAAACAAGAGTTAGACATAGATGCCTGAGGCTACTCTGTGAGCTTCTTGGTTTCAAATCCTTGTGTTCCATCCATCAAATTAATATTATTGCCATCAATTATTTGCATTTTTAGTGAATGATTCTTCCAAATAGCTCAGAGCAGTATACATGGTTCCCCCCCCCTTCCAGTTTATCTTCATGACAATCTTGTTAGGTAGAAAAGTTGGTGATTAGCCCAAAGTCATGCAATGAATTTCATGACTGAGTGAACATTGAACATTTGAACCTGAGTGAACGTTTGGACAAGGTCTCCCTTGTCCTATTCTGGCTCTCTAGTCACTAAATTGCACTTGGTTTTGCCACATAATAACTGGAAATCATTCCAACTATTGTCTCATCAGCGCAAAACAATTGGAAGTCATCTTGATTCAATCAAAAGTTAAATGTCTGCGGATGGGATGGAAAGAAAATGTTTGATGTGAGTGGTAGTTTTTCTTATTTTGTTTTGGAATCTCTGAAAGATTCTGTATGTGCTTAGCGCAGGTTTTGCAGGAAGTAGCATCCTTCTCTCTTTATTCATTGGTACTAATCTCTTGTAGCATTATTTGAGCAGAAGCTATCTTATGCATGGTATCCACTTGGCTGTCACTAGGGACTTTATCAGCAAATGTAACCATCTTTGCCTCCCTCATTCCACATGTATTATATAAAAGGACTGTCTTCTCATGTTAATGAAAGGAATATTTTATTTCAAACCCGGTGTCTACCCTGGTGTTTCTGCCCTCAGCCATTTTCCAGAGCCCAAATTTTATACGCCATGTTCTAATGAAGTGACTTTGAATTTGCTTTTAAAAAAAACAAAAAACAAAAAAAAGCTGACTCCTGGTTGCAAAAAGGCAGAACAAGGCATGGATTTTGAACAGAATTTGAAGTATTCTTGTTGTTCATATCTTGTGCACTTTTCAGAATGCAAACTTTGCAAGGGTCACTTGTTGAACTTGTAGCCAAAATTCATAATTTTGAGAGGGAAGTTGGTTTTGATTCTGTTATAAAAGGGAACTTACTTTGAAAAAAGGGAACTAGATTGAGAGCTCAATCCTGACCTGAACTCTGACGCGCCGGCTTACTGCATGGACTGCCGAGCCACGGAGAGGAAAACGAGGGCAGGAGGATAGACGGGGAGGAGGTGATCCAGGGAGGGAGGAGGTGGGCGGAGGGTGGGGAGAAGGCATGATGGGGAGGTGGGGAGAGGGCTGGGGAGGTGTTGCAGGGGGAGGGAGCGGGGAGGGAGGGAAGTGGGGGACCGGTGGAGCGATGCTGCTCCAGATCCTGAGCCTTCTCATCAAGCTTGGTGCCTGACACAAAAGCTCTTACTTCACCGCCCACCTTTTGGTGAATTGAGTCGGCAGTGAATCCATTGCGGGCTACTCCCTTTACCCCTGGGGAAGGGGACAAAAGTCCTCTTCTCCAAGTTGCTGCCCGCAGCTGCTGTGGGAGTGTAGGATGCGGCGGCGGCAGCCGATTTCGGTGCTGCCGCAGCCATGCGCCATGGGAGCTCAGGATTGGGCTTTAAACCAAGCTGATAGCAAAAATTGTTGAGTGATTTTTTTTTTGGGGGGGGGGGTTGCATGTGGACATTATTTATTTATTCCTGACACATTTTGAGACTTGCCCCCTATACAATTAAACCAAGACAGCTGGATTGACTAATCTGTTAATACCCATTCAATGATGATATTTAAAATGGCTAAAATTAAGCTTCCTTTTAAGTATGATTAAATCAGAGAGGCTGTTTCAGTCATCATCTTGAAGTGGGTTTGAGACGATTCCAGCTGTCTTTTCATTTTCATGTAATCATTTCAGGCATCCCCATTAAGTTGGTATTGCAGATGAACAGATCCTGCTGCTGTGGTTTAATTGTAAATTTTTGCATCCTTTTAAAAAAAGTAAACCTTAAAACATATCCTTTATCCTTAAGAATACAGGATACAGATGTACCTAGCTGACGTTTTCTTAATTACTTTTTACAGATATTTGAACCTTCTTGGTGCCTGGATCTGAAAGCTTTCAAGAAACCACGTGGTTTCTTTTCATTTGCCAAAAACCAGACAGCAGGAATGAGGGATGGTTGAGACTTCTCAGATTATAGTTAACCTTCAGCTTGCCTCTACATTTTCTTACCATGGGTACCTGTAACTAGCAAATACCACCTTCTGGCCATTCTGTGGGACAAATAGTAAAGGTTCTGTTCAGCCTCTTCAGGCTGTACCACGGATTATGGTACCTGTATGCTTTACCTCATAGGGCAGTAGTCAAACTTCTTAGCACCGGAACCCACTTTTTAGAATAACAATCTGTTGGGATCCACCAAAAGTGATGCCATTGGCCTAGGAGTGATATCATGGCCAGAAATGACATCATTAAGCAGGAAAATTTTTAACATCCCCCCATACAACAAAATCAAATTAAGTAAAATTAAAAGTTAAAAAAAATATTTAAAATAAAGAAGAGCCCTCCTAACCCTCCCAAGCAGTTGCTGATCTGTTTTAACAAAACATATTAAAAATAAAATATACATTGAAATGAAAGGGGACCCACCTGCAATTGGCTCACGACCCACCTAGTGGGTCCTGACCCAGAGTTTGAGAAACACTGCCATAGGGCAGATAGTGTGTGTGTGTGTGTGTGTGTGTGTGTGTGTGTGTGTGTACACATGCGCGTGTTTTATTTTAATTGGAAAAATGGCATGGGGAAATAATTAAACCAAAGGTGTCAAACATAAGGCCCATGGACTGAACACAACCCTAGAAGCAAATTATCTCTCCCCCCCCCCCCCGTGATAATTGGGCTCTTTCAAAGCTTGAAAATATGAACAAGATTTGCACATTTTCTCTTCTGTCATTTGCAGCTAATTCGTTTCTATTTGAGAACAAAGTGCTTATCTCTGGCCATCGTCTGCATAATAATGTCATTTTCTGCTTAATGATGTCACTTGCAGCAGGCACCATGAATACTAACTTCCACCCTCTGTATGAAATGAGTTTGAAGCCCCTGGATTAAACCCCTTTCTCTCCAAGCACCATGGGTCTTGATTGGATCTCACTCTCCATGGCTACTGTAAAACTTCTCTTTTTAAGTGGCAGATCTGATCACGGGTCTCCCATCTTCTTATCTAGTTGCACCCAATTTGAAGGGGAAAAAAACCTGAAGATAAATTACTTAAGCTGTTGGGGGCTTAAGGGCATACTATGCGTGTCTTCCCAAGCACCAACTCTTCATAGGCACAGCAGGGCAGACCACTGGCTAGATTGGGTATGCATTTGCCTGATGGCGTGTTTATCACCAGGGCTGCTTCCCTGTGGAGAAGTCAGTAGGCAGAGGCCTTTGGAGCACACACTGTTTACTTCCCTTTCATTGGCCCTGGGCAGAACAAGCTATTTTTAAATCTGCTTCTCCTCACTTTTTTCTCCCTTCTCTGAGAAACTACTGTTTTGTGAAACTTTTTTTCTATGCATTCTTTCATTTCACTTTGCTGATCTTCTTTTAGTTAGCATAAGGTAACACTGGGTGACTGGCACGGGTAAAGGGAAGGGGTAAGCACAGCAACAAAAAATCACGAGGAAGGGAATGTTTGGTCAAGCCACTGAACATCCCTAAACTCATGGTAATCTTGGCTTTGCTTTTAGAATCAGGGTTTTCGGAAGTACTTCTCCTTTGTTAACTGCTAGAAAATATGCATCCAGTTTGTTACTCTGCTGCCTCAGCCCAGATGAAATAATTGAACTTCTCAAAACTAGGAACAGAAAGTCTCTGCATAAGTACATGTTATGTACTTCTTCCAGCACTTGATCAGTGTGCTCCTTATTCAGTATCTGTCTGTGGCTAGGTGGCATGTATCCATCATAGTTGTGCATCTGTTTATTTGCCAAGTAGGGGTGTGCAAGGGAAAAAAGTCATTTTGGAGCCCCATTTAGTTTTGTTGTGTATATTTTAATTCATTTCAAGTCAGGTTCATTTGGGTCCTGCTGAGTTCACTTCAGGGTCTGTTGGAAGTGTTTCAATTCATTACAGACCTCCTGCTGTTCCTTTGTTCTGTGTGTGAGAAAACAAAAGCAATTGTTACTTTTATTGCTATTTTGCAGTTTGCCTGTGTTGATGGCAGCAGGAACTGCAAACACAGCCACCTTTGGATAGACACCACCTTGAATACCTCCTAGAATAAGTGGTGCACCATTTTGGCTTGGTCCTTGTCGCCCTGTCAAAACTGTAGTTGCCCACCATGGACATTGGCCATGTGGGAAGATGAGGGGTGTGTCTGTTCATGTTGTCTGGCCAATGCTCAGCTGAGCTGAACCATTCCAGAGTGCTGCAACTGAGCTACAGCCAAGCACAGTCCTGCCTCCCCTTCCTGCTCCTCTTGCAGGAAGAGGAAGGTGGGACACACTTGTCTGTAGTATTCCAGAACACAATGACCAAGTCTACTTGCTCAACCACTGCACTCCTCTGGAGGTGTGGTGTGCCTTGGCAGCGCTGAGGCTGAGGCTGGGGATGGAGTGGGGCTTGCTAGCAACTGTAAGGATGATCCCCATCCTCTTCTTCTGAGTGTGTGAGGAAGGCTGGAGCTTATCCTGCTCACTAATTGGCAGTATCACATTCTTTTTTTGCTAGGGAACTTTTTTCTTCTGCCATGGAATTAAGGAGGGTGCTACTCCAAGTCGTGCAGGAATATATGACTGGTTTTCATCAAATAAAGTGGTAGAAATGATCTTATATTAACTGCTCTCATCAACGAAGCGACTAACGAAGCATGCCTGGTTGGGTGGCCAAGAAGACAGGCTGCTATCTCGTCTTACACTTTCGTATTCCCCCTCTTGGCTCATGTATGACCTTTCATAGGTTTAACACAGGCAGATGCACAATCCCAATATTCTCTGTCATCTGTGAAGAGTGAGTGCATGAGATGCTCAGTGGGAGTACAGCCATTAACCACACTCCCCAGGAAAACACACCTGCTTGTCCTACCCCATTGCATTTCTTGCTTTCAACTTTTGCCTGCAGAGGAAAATGCCGAACATGTGGAGAGGTTCTTCCCATAACTGGGGTTCCTTATGCACTCTCTCTCTATGGAGAGCAAAGTCTTGAATAAGGCTGCGTTCCTTACATTATACAGGACAGTGGTCTGGGCTTCCTTTGCTCCTCTCCAAAGTGTCCACTGTGGCTTTGAGTGGAATGTCTATTTGTGCACGGTTTGACACACCACCTTGAAAGAATCTACATTGATGGAGATGTGCAAGCAGTGTCATTGGTTGTGGTGCAAACTAAAAGATGGATTATTATATCATTAGCAAGGAGCTTGCTGCAGAAGAAGTGACTGGTCACTACAACTCTTGTTTGCATTACATAGTCTTTCCTACCCATCCTCTTCAACCTCTCACTCAGTGACAGACTTACAGTTTTTCTTTTTCTTCCCCATCCTCCAACTTCCTTCTCACCAATAATGCGTCACCCCTTCTGGTCCTGAACGAGTTTTTTCCCCCCAGCCTTCCTCCTACATTCTTTTTTTCAGCTTACCTCAGCGGCTTACCTCCCCCATCTCTCAGGCCTTGTTTTTCTAATCATTGCCTACTCTGGCCCTTCCTTTGGGCACAACCTAGCTAGTTCCTAGGTCTTCCATCTCTTACTTCCTCTGTCTGCTATTCCCCCCCCCTCCCACACACACACTAAATCAGGGGTGTCAAACATAAGGCCCAGGGACCAAATGCGGCCCGCAAGAGCTTTTCATCCAGCCCTCAGGGTCTCAGCCGCTGAGCAGTGGGCTCTCCATATCTTGAAATATGATCAAGATTTGCGTATTTTCTCTTCTGTCATTTGCAGTTAATGAGTTCCTAAGTGAGAAAAAGTGCTTATTTTTGGTTAAGACCTGTTTAGTGACATCACTTCCTGCCTAATATCACTTCCAGCCTTTAGCAGCCATCATAAATGCTATTCGGCCCTCTGTATGAAACGAGTTTGACACCCCTACATTAAATAATCTCTGGGTGGGTTTTCAGTGACCAGATTGGATTGCATGATCTCAGTCAGATGTTTAACAGAAATAATTGAGATTGATTTGCAAACTTCCCAAGGCTAGGTTTGTTCATCCCCAGCTTATAAGAATGTGTGATACCATTGCCTCATTACCTCATTTGTTAGAGTTCTATGGTGGTGGTCTCTGGGGCTCTTTTTCGTTTATTGCTCAGCGCTTTTGAAGCCCTCATTACTCACTGCGCTGTTGTCTTCATTTGATAGCAATAAAGATCTGATGTTTTCTGAGTGGTAGCTTTAACTGAGCGGACACTTATCCTCTTTTAAAAGATAATGCGTCTCATTACCTAGCAAATGCAGTATGTAAACAGCCATTTATTTTAATTGGTGGTAATGCACAAACCAGGAAGGTTAAGTATAATGTTCCAAGAACCACTGTTTTGTTTCCAGCCTGCAGTGACTATGCTGCATATGCACTGCTGCCAGCAGTCTGCACATGTGATGCTTCAGTAATATAGCCTTGTCATCTTGCATACCCTATTTGCACATGGCTTTGAGGTTTCCTCTTTCTGCTTTGACACCTCCAGGTTTTTGTGAAATAAGCTTTAATTAAATAACTCTTAATTAAATATATCCTGAGTGTTAAATAAATGTAGCCTGAGTGGTGATGCTTCCTTGCTCAGTTTTTTTCCCCCAGCACCCATGAGTCTTTTCTGCTGTTCTTACCTTCTGGATAGATGCATGCACCGCTGTAGCATTAATCCTCTGATCCATGCAACCTATTGTGTTGCTTGGACACATCTGAGTATGTTGTGCAGAATGGGCAAGCCATGATGTAGACTTGCATTCTCTGCTTAAGCTGCTTAGGCTCTAGGCTGCAGATGAATGGTTGCATGTGACTCCTCAGTGAGTCTGCCCACCTGTCCTGCTTCACTTTCTCCTGGTGTCAACTATATCCATCTTAACTATGTCAATCTAAAAAGTTTTGTTTTTTTCTGAGCTTTTGTCATTGTTCCACACAGTCACCAACCAAGCAGACCTATCAGAGCTCTGTGAAAGACGGGTAAGGAGAGGGAGATCACATAAATTTTATGATGAATAAGAAGGACTCTCCCGGTCTAATCGCTTCCCCTCATGAATGGAGCTTACCGTTCTGTACCGTCAAATTCCCCAAAGCTGCTCTCCAGCCAGCCACTTTTAGGTTCTGTTGACCCACCAGGCTTTGCACCCGGATCTCCGGGCAGATGCCTCTGGCTGGAGCACAGTTTGGGGGAGATCAGCAGCAAAGTAAGCAGGCTCCCCAGCAGAATAGAACACTCCATTCATACTGGGGAAGCCTTTCCCAGTGAGCAGTGGTCTCCAGTTTGGAGATCGCTGTTAGAAGAAGAAGAAACACAAGTATGGCTGGTGCTTGTTTAAGGCATCCTAAAATAGGATTTGGCAGTGAGTGCTGGGAATTTAACTCTGTTTTCTCTGTAGCCTCATTCTGCAATTTCACATATTTTTATCATCATTACAGGTTGGTGAAGGGTGTTGATAGACATTTCTTCAACTGTACACTTCCTTTCACAAAAACGAATGTGCAGCACAATCCTATCTTGCTTTGGAACAGGCAGGCCAGGAGTCCTGAGCTGCATGCAGCGCAAGACTGAGGCCAGAAATGGCTCAACCAGAGGCGAGGAGAAACTCTTTCCCTTACCCCTGGATAAGCCTCCACAGCCCCAATGGGTCTCCTTGGACTTGCACCATCTCAGGAGGTGGCACAAGTCTGAGGAGTATGGAGCGGCTTCGAGCCACTCTGTGCTGCTTGGGGAACGGGGTTGGGATCCGGCATAACTGCTGGGTCCCAGCCCTGCCTCCCGCTCCCCACCCACCTGTCCCCTGGAATGCCTTTCATCCACCCCAGAATGCCTCCCTCTCGCCTCCTCCCTGCCTCCTCTCTACCCTCCACAAACTCCTGTGTTGGCCGAGCTTGGCTGACACAACCCTCCTCCCCCAGATCGGCACAGAGGCTGGATGCAGCCTCCATGGGCCCACCTGCACCCCTGCGTCGGCCCAGCCAACTCCTGAGGAGACATAAATTTGCTTTACGGCACGTTTGCGACTCTCCTGGGCTGGCGCAAGGGACTTGGGCTGGCCTAATGAGGAGTTCGGATTGTTTCCTATGTGATTTCACATATAATGTGAGATGAATGCAGATCTACAACTTGCTGAATCATTTACCCCAGTTGGGGTGACGCTCCAGTGCCAGTGGAAGACCTTGCCAGCAGTGGCACTGATCTCCGTGTGGCCGCAACATGCTTTACATTGTGACCGTGTGCATGCATGTTCTGTTGGCAGTAGGTGGTATAAGATATCAGGTCCTAAATCTCTGAAGGCTTAATAGGTTGCTGCCTTGTATTGAGCCAGACTGTTGGTCTATCTGGTTTAGTACTGATGATGCTGACTGATAGCAGCTCTTCAGGATTTCAGATGAATATTTTCCAACCCTGCCTGAAGATGCCAAGAATTGAACCCAGGACAGTTGGCATGCAAAGCTTGTACTCTTCCACTGCAGCATGGCCCTTCCAGGCTGGACACCACTTTCAGCATTCCAACTCCCATTATTTCTGAGGGATTTTGAAGTCCCTCTGGGCTTAAAGGCATGTACTTCATGGAGAAAATATTATACCAAATGGTTTGAGAGCCATTAACACAGGGGTGCTCAATAGGTGGATCGCGATCTACCGGTAGATCGCGAGGCAAAATGAGTAGATCGCGGAGCCCTGTCTCTCCAAACTGTTAATATGTCAGTTTCGTCTAGTGACTAGACGAAACTGACATATTTAGCTAAATTGACACTGAAAGGGACACTTTAGCTGCTCTTCAGGCATGCAGCAACAAAACTGAGGAAACTGATTAGACTCCAGCAGGGGCTCCATACATTAAAGGGGGTGTCTGTCAGACGCTTCCTTCCCCCCTGGTAGATCTCTGGGTCTTGCTGGGTTTCAAAGTAACTCTTGAGCCAAAAAAGTGTGAGCACCCCTGCATTAACACAACTCAGTATATAATTTCTGGAAAAAATTGTTATTCTGTTTTAGGAAGATATTTCTGACATAGATGAGACTAGTTGGGGAAAGGGTGAAGCTTCTTGCTTAAATGCAACAACTGGGTAATCTACGACCGCACTAAAGCAATGCCATGTTTTGGATATCAACAGAATGCTCACAGCCTCGTAAAAGATGCAGAGCTTTGTTCTGTTTTTGGCCTGCAGATTATGTGGCATTACATTATTTCCTTTGTGTATGTTTCACAGTATAAAATGAAAAATCAGTGTGTTTCCAAATATCTTTCAGGACCCAATCCCATCCAGCTTTCCAGCACTGGTGCAGATACAATGCAACCCCGAGGTAAAGGAACAAATGTTTCCATACCTTGAGGAGGCCTCAGTGACTGCCCCTCCACTGCAGGATCATGCAGTGCATGTCCTATTGGCACGGTTGCACCAACACTGGAAAACTGGACAGGATTGGGCCCTCGGACCTTAAAAAAATATGGGGGGCAAGAGCAGAATTCTGTGCAAAACCAAGAAAACTGTGCAAAATCTAAGCTACTGTTTGCCTGTTGCTGCATTGACCATGTTGGCTGAGCACTACTGAAATTCCTGCTCTGTGAAAAGCATTACTGAAGCTCCATACAGAGGATAGTGATACAGGTGCATCCCTGTGCTATTCTTGCAAAGTCGCACTTAAAACAGAATTTTCTCCTCTCCACTGGGTCCTGCTTTCTGAGGTGCTTCTCTCTATCTACTTTTATCTTTATGCATAAGGAGGTGCCTTGATGGTGCGATCTTTAGAACATGCAAGGAGTCAGCCATGAATCTAAGACCAACTTCAGGGAAATTTGCCAGATGGATGTCTTGAATTTGCACCTGATAATACACATATTACAAAGATGTAATATCAGTCTCTTTCTGGGCACCACCCTACAACTATTTTAATAATGTGAATAGGGAAATGTGAAACGTGATTTTTTTTTTAGAGAGAGAATTTAACCTGGGCAGATCCTTTTGTGTGTGAGAGTACATGCCATGTGTGGATTCTGTTGTTTCTGAGTAAACTTGTGGTAGAACAGAATTTTGGACATTTGCAGCGACTGCATGTGTAGGTTCTAGCTTAATAAACAATGTTATTTCTTCTGAACCTGAGTATCTTGTGTTTTAATACTTGGATAATTTAATTAGTGAAATGAGGCATGAGTAAAGGTTCACAGAGTATAAAAGAATCTCAGAAGTTATGCAGTTCAACTAAGGAATCCACATACTGTATTTTTTTCAGTTTGGCAAAATCATTTATCAATACCCAAAGCCTAGAAAAGGAGAAGAGCACTCCCTTATCTCACACTGTCTTTTGAGAGGCTTGGACTGCAATCATATACATACTTATCTGGGAGTACATTCTATTAAACTCAGTGGGGTTTACTCCTGAGTTGACATGCCTTTGATTGCATTGTTAGAGATAAGCAAGAGTTCTCACTGTTTTCTGGGCTTTTGCAAAATTCAGTGCAATCAGAAGAAGTTTACTTGTTCACTAGATGAGTCATGGTCAGTTTACAGTATTGTGTTTCCCCTAAGCATCTGTGGCCTTGTGGAAGGAAAACTGTATTCTACATGTGGAAGATAAACTATTGGTTGGTCCTACAAGGTGACCATCTTGATGTTTTGCCAGGCTAAGCCCTCTAGTCAGGGTTGGTAGCTACACAAATTCTGGCTGGTTATCAATGCAGGAAATTTCTTGCAACAGCTTCATTCCTGCAACCTTCTTAATAGGAGGTTGTCCAGTTTCCTCTTAACGCTGCCATTGAAAGTGAGTTTACAACTTCCTTTCAAAACTTCCAGAGGAGGAAGCTGTGTTTGGCTGTTGCAGCATAAGCACCTTTAAGGTGCTGTAAGACTATTATTGTAACATCTAAAACTTTCTTGTAGCACAAGTGTTTTCAAAAAGTAGAAGAGAGGGTCCACTTCGGGTTTGACCTGATTTTGTCTCATGGACTGACTTTAGGTACAGTTCATCGCATCTAGCTGCCCTCATAGGAACAGCTTTCTTCAGGCAGATAAATGGCTGGTGAGAATGTGTAACGAAAAGGAAAGGATCTGCTGAGGCATCATGAGTGCCATACTGGGACACTTTTTCAAATTTCTGTTCCATTTGACTTAAATTCCATTTGAGTTTGTTCTTGGTCATCTTACAGATCTGATGTTCATCAGGTAAGTTAACAATCTGGATGATCCTGATTTTCTTCTTGCATAGGAACAATGCAATGGGTAGAGAAATCACTGGGAATCCTCCTGTTCACCTATGTCTCACATACATGGCTTAGTTTTAGCCCAATGGGGCATTTTGTTTGCATTGAGACCTTCTGACTCGAGGGGCAAGGTACAATAAAAAAATACTTTAAGTGAATAAAAGCTGTGGTTTGAGGGACATTTTACAATGAAATATGACTTACAGTGCAATCCTATCTTGTGCTGGAACAGGCAAGCCAGAAGGCTTGTGCTGTATCCAGCATGAGATAGGGCGCCAAAGTGGTTCAACCAGAAGTAAGGGAAAACTCCTCCCTTAGCCCCGGGTAAGCCACTGCAGCCCCTATGGGTCTCCTTGGACTTGCGCCACCTCCTTGAAGCTGCTCCACGCTGCTCAGGAACAGGGTTGGGATCCGGCATAACTGACAAATCCCAGTCCTGCTCTCCACTCGCCTGCCCTTCCTCTGCCCTGGAATGCCTCCCTGCCTCCTTCCTGCCCACCCCAGAGCCTTGCGTCAGCCAAGCTCGGCCGATGCAAACTCCCTCCACAAGCTGCCACAGAGGGGGGATAGAGCCTCCGTGTGCCAGTGGCTTGCTCCAGAGGAGGCGCAAATGTGACTCTCAAAGCAAAACTCATGGCTAGGTTTGTGCCCTTAGGTGAGTAATTCACAGGCCTGGTGACCTAAACTCCAGGAATTTCCTATATGTGTCCAAAGACAGTAACCTGCTTGTGGTAGTAACCTGGATTTGTTTTATATATTTCAGCTCTGAAGAGATCCTTTGAGGTTGAGGAAGTAGATCAGCCACCAAATTCCTCCACTCCACAAAGACGAACACCCAACCCCCTTGTTAGGTCCACAGTATCCAGCTCCACACAGAAATTCCAGGATCTTGGCACCAGAAGTTCAGACACCCCTTCCAGACATGTGGAGCCTCCAGCTCAAAGGTCACCCAAATCCTCTCTGAGGAGAGTTGAGCTCTCGGGACCAAAACATCCTGAGCCAGTGTCCAGAAGAACAGAAATCTCCATTGATATCTCATCTAAGCAAGTGGAAAATTCCACTTCAGGGGCATCAAGATTTGGCCTCAAGAGAGCAGATGCGTTGGGACACAAGCCCCCTGAGACTGCTCCTAGAAGGACTGAGATAAATATAGGCAAACCGCAGGATCAAGCTCTTCGCAGAATGGAAGTTCCCTCAAAGATACCTGAACCAACACAGCGTAGAGTTGAAGCCGCCAGTCCACCGGTGCCTGATATTGCCACCAAACGTGTGGAAACTCAGGTAGCAAAATCTTCAGAGGTTCCAGTACCACCTGCAAGGCCGACTGAAAATGTGGAGCTTTCCTCAGCCAATCAGTACCTTCCACCAGAACCAAAGCCACAACCAGCATTGATGGAAATTCCACCCAAACACCAAGAAGGTAAGCCTAAATTAGGGTTGTATTTTTCCACTGTTCAATCATTGATGTATATTTATGTTTTCTTTGAGTGGCTGTTCCGCCATCTGGGTTATAGTCTGTTACTATTTCTGAGGTATGAAATCAGTAACTTAGATTTTTCCAGTATAGCTTTCACGCATAGGTTTTTCCAGTATAGGCAAGTAAGAGCTAATTTTGTGTAGAGTGTATGGTGTGAACACATCAGAAGCATGTATCTATATTACCTGAAATATGTTCACTTTGGTAGAAAGATTTGTACCTGGTGCTTGCCTCTGGGTTTTCTCTCTTGGTTAATTTCCTGTATATATCCGGAGTCTATGTGCTAGCACATTGGCTTAGTAAAGGCACTGTGCTCATCTAGTCTGTGGCCAGTTTTACCCAAGTAAAATTCTGTGGCCAGTTTTATCTATGTGCATGTTGGATATTTCCATTTGGAGTGTGGGAAGATTCAAAGTTGTGTTTCTGTCTGTGCGTGTTTGTGTACCCACCTTGTGACTTCAAGCCAACAGCTTTGTATTGTATTGTAGTCTGCCAGAAACGTGACCAACCAGTTCCAGGCAGGCAACAAAATTAGATGTGATCTGTGCTTGCCTTTGTGGGATGAAAAATTGCTCAGGTACTATAGAGACTTTAATGCTGGCCGTAAGTAGATGTGTTCTTCCTCACTTCCCTTGCTCAAACTGTCTTTATGTCTTTTTGTCTGGAAGTGAAGTGAATAGGCATTTTATTAGAACTGTTTTGCTTGGTTTGCTTGCAACAGCATTTTATTGTGTTATGTGGTTCCAAGTTATCCATGATTTGTCTTGCTTAGCGCCTTATAGAGCTGCCTTTGTGCAAAGTGATGATCAGCCATAGATTTTAACAGAGATTCACGGACTTCCTTAGTACCAGCCTCAGGAGACTCACTCTTGGGTCTTGGATGATCCCTCCCATCTTCTTGAGAGCTGTTTGGCCAAAAAGGAGTGAAGGTATAATGTTGCAGGAAAGGCCTGATGTGGTGTCCAGTATTTTTCATTTATTTGTCCATAAACTGAAAAATGCTCAGTGGGTTATTCTTTCTAAACTTGTTCTGGGTTCCTTTGCTCAGAGGTAAGGAATCTGTAAAAGTTTGCCTTCTTGGTCATCCCCCCCCTTTTTTTGGACTTTGCCTGGGCTCTGTTTCCACACTATGTCTAAATAAATATTTTTATATTTTTCTGAACAGGGTACCCCACATTAAGCATTCCATGATTTCAGTGTGGGAAGACCTGTCTCCAACCTGACCCTGATGTGGTTACCTCCTGAGGGAGCTTAAACAAAGAAGCCATTGCCTGCTTTCTGAACGGCATGCTCAGTAGGAGCTTCTCAGATCCATACTAGAAGCTCTACTCCTAGCTCCTGCCTGTTCCCTGAAGGATTGATTACCCTTGGTATATATGCCAGGTGGTGTCCCCTTCAATTTCTACTGGGTCTTGTGCCTGCAAGAGAAATACTAACTTTTTCATATTCAACTTTCTGTTGTGTTTCTGCTCTCAAATTATGGAGAGCAGGAACTAGACAACAAGTGTTTGAAGGTCTGGAACAGGTGATGGGAAGATAGAAATTGGGTAGTTTCAACAACCTGTGGAGATCAGGGTCAAGTAACCTTTTCTCTGGAAAAGAACATATGGAAAGGTATCATGAACCAGAATGTTATACTTACTAGCATTTTCCAGCTATTTGTGTGAACCTTATAGTTGCCAAGGCACAGCATATAAATATGTGAATTTCTTCTTCTGAAGTTGTTAACTTCAAAGCCAAGCAAGCCAAAACTCCATTTCTTTTTAGCTCTATGATGCAAGAGAACTGAAAGTTGGAAACAGGTGCCCATTTTTAGAGTGCTCAAAATGTTTCAGATACCTTATCTCAGTAAATTCGTACAACAGTCCTGTAAAGTAGGCCATTATTATTATTATTATCATACCATACTGGGAAACCTGAGGCAAAGAAATAGTGGCTTGCTTGAGGCCACTTACTGAGTTCAGGGCTGATTTGCACCAATAACATACTGGGGCTGCTCTCATGTTTCTGGGCAATACACAATCAAGTGTGTGCTATCAATTTGTTTACTGCAGCAAAATGATTCTGTATACCAAAGCATGACGAAGGAACAGAGTGTTGTGAAGCTCACATGCACACCACAACCATGTTGACTGAATACTTTTCTTAGAGAGACACTGGAAACACCATAATAAAACACTCAAAGTGTGGTCTGAAGCAGTGATGTATCTTCCATGTTGTAAGCCAGCATGGACAAAGCTTTGCAACACTTCATACAGGTAATGTTGTTCGTGATTCATACTTTGAGTGTTTTATTCTGGTGTTTGTATATCTCTCTGAGGAGTGTATTCAGCCCAAATGTTTGTGATGTGCATGTGATCTTCATAGCATTCTGTTCCTTCACTGTGTTTTGGTATACAGAATCATTTTGCTATGGCAAACAAATTGAACCAAAACAGCCTCTCTAGTTTGGGGCCTTATGTTACTCCCTCTACTCACGTAATAGAAGTCACCCCTTCTCCCCTTTCCCTTCTGATTGCTTTCTCCCTTTGGACAGATTTATGCAGGAAAGATCCTTACCAGTCATGATGACTGGGCAACCTCTAGGCTTTGGAGGTAGCCTATCACAGCCTAACGTCAGGTGCAAGGGAGTGGCAGCAGGATACAGGTCTGTTGTTGCCTTTGTGCTTCCAGAGGCATGTGGTGAGCCACTGTGAAATAGAGAAAGCTGGACTAGATGGGCCCTTGACCTAATCCAGCAGGGCTCTTCTTATGCTTTATGTTGGAAACTTGGAGCCCCAGCACTCCAAATATCTTTGCAATGTCTCATTCCTAGTTTTTTGTTTCATATTGCTATAACTCCTTGGAACCAGTCCAGCTATGTCTGAAGGGGCTTGACACGCTAAACGCCTCCTTCAGATTCAAGTGTAAATGACTAGAGTAGCTGTGTTTTGGGTAATTTTGATTAGAGACCACCTGTACCACCTCTTGTGACACTGAGATTTCGTTCTTGCCTATCCATACTCTCACAAAGTTCGACTCATCCTTTGTACCCAGGAGGTTGGTGTTGGTGTAGAAACATGATCCCTCTCCTCATGTGATAACCACAGAAATGTCTAAACCAATTTCCCTTTCTAAAGCAAGATATCTGAAAATGATATTCCTCTGTGTGCAACTAAGGGCTCAGTCCTAACCCCTTATGTCAGTGCTTTCCAGCACTGGCATAGTGGTGCCAATGGGACATGTGCTGCATCCTGCAGTTGGGTGTCACTCCTCAAAGTAAAGGAAAGTTTGTTCCCTTCCCTCAGAGCTGCATTGCCCTTATGTCAGTGCTGGCAAGCACTAAGGGGTTAAGATTGCACCCTAAGAAGGTAACTTCTTTCTTTAAGCTGTGTGGGAAGTCAAAAGCAGGCTTCATCCAAGCTCCCTTTCCTATCCTGGTATCTGGGGGACAAAAGGCTTGAAGAATGTTAACCATAAATATTCATAAATAGTCTCTGAAAATTGTCTTCAGAGCAATCATTAAAATGCTTTCTCTCCTCTCTTTATGCTTTTTGAGAAATAGGAAATCCTGAAGAGACTTCTAGAAAGAATAGCATTTCAAGGGCTAATTTCTAATAATGGGCAAAGCTTTGAATGGTGCTTTGCCTGACCTCATTGGAATTCTGGCAAGCAAGCAGAATGAAATTTATTAAAAATTACTATAATGGGATGGAATTCACAGGAATAACAAGCTGGACCCCAAAAGCTTGTAACTTGTGAAATGGGACCAGAAGTGGCCTATTCACCCCTTCTCTTAAACTGGCTATTGTTAGCTAGAAGACAAGAAACTTGGTGGAAGAATGGAAGAAAGGAATCCTTTAGACAGCTGCAATTACCTTAACACCAAAATTTTCCTGGCCTTGGTTGGTCCCTCCCCCCTTCATGACCCAGTCTGGTCATCTCCTACAGATACTTGCTCCGTTGGTAGGCACACTCTGTTTATTTGGCCAATAGCTCACACTCTGTCCTGCTGTGGCCTTTCCAGCCAACCTGTACCCAGCCTTGTGCCCACCAGACAGGCTACTCCCTGGGTCAGGTAATTCTGGCCCCACTGTTGTCATTAATCCAGTACCTGATCCCTGATAGGACTAAAAGAAGAATAAACTTGAGAAAAGGTGCCATCAAAGCAACAGCCGAGAAAGCAAACAGTGCCTCTAAAGACTTCAAATATCCATGAAAGGGAAAGACTAAAGTCTTTTTGAAGGGAGTTTTGCGCATTACTTTTGAGGCGAAAAGTAAACCAGGAGAACATCTGGTTCAGCCCTACTTACAGCTGCACAAATGCTCTGGAGACAGAACAGTATTATTCTAATTGAAGCAACATATATAAACCATCCTGCCAAACCCTCAAATTAAGGTAAGATGTATTAGCACTAGGATTCAGATAAGCATCATGAAAGATCAAGCTCTTCACTGGAATCTAGAGATAGAGCCTAAGCCACAGAGTCCATGAACAGCTGCCTGGGAGAGGGGGATTCTTTGATTTAAAAGGGGCTCTGGTATCTCAGGACAGCTGCTGAGACTTGAACAATGAGGGCAGCTGTCTGGTAGGAGATTTAAAGCATGAGACGGCTACATTCAGTGCAGTTAATACAAAAGGGGCTTTCAGTTTGAAAGAGGCCCTATACCCAATATAAGACCTAAGAATCAAAGTTGGGTATGAAAGGTTCTTCTTGCACTCCTTTAATTGTTCTCTGCTCAGATTTACAGCACAGGAGCAAAGGTAGCAGTACCATTTCTGTTTCTCTGTTGCTATCTGAGCTCCAATATCCTTCCTCTCTTCCTCCTACATTTATCCCATTTAGGACGCAATCCTAACCCACTTTCCAGCACTGACATAAGGGCAATGCAGCTCTGAGAGAAGGGAACAAACATTCCCTGACTTTGAGGAGGCCTCTGCGAGTGACACCCAACTGCAGGATGCAGCACATGTCCCATTGGCACCGCTATGCCTGTGCTGGAAAGCACTGGCATAAGGGGTTAGGATTGCGCCCTTACTTATTCATTTTACTTCAAAAAAGTATACCCTGCCTTTTCCCTGCCAAAGCAAATGCCTGTGGCAGCTTTCTAAGTTTTATAAAAACAAATGTATAATGATAAAAGTATACAGTAAAAGTATTTTTAAAAAAAGCAATCAGGACCAGCAATTTGTTTCAAGATGTGTAACTAGGAGTAAAAAAAAAAAAAGCATCTGTGGACAGCAGTGCAACAAACAATGCACAGAGATAGGAGGCTAACTGCCACCATCACCAAAACTCATGCAAAAATGGAAATGATTTTAGCCCTCACCAAAAAGTTGAAAGGGAAGGGATAGTTCTTATCTTCTGGAAGGGGTTCCATAACAGTGGCACAATTATGGAGAAGACTCAGCATTGCATCACCATCTCCCTTACCTGAACCAGAGGCAGGAGAGCCCCTCTAGATGACCCAAGACGGCAGGCTTGAGTGTAAGGAAGAAGGCGATCCTGGTCCCATGAAGGGCTTTAAAGGCCAATACCAGCACCTTGAATTGGGCCTGGAACTGAATGGGTAGCCAGTGCAGCTGCCAGAGCAGCGGTCCAATAGACTCGCGACTAAGCTGATTACGGGGCTGGGGCACCTTCCTTATGAGGAAAGGCTACGGCGTTTGGGCCTCTTCAGCCTAGAAAAGAGACGCTTGAGGGGGGACATGATTGAGACATACAAAATTATGCAGGGGATGGACAGAGTGGATAGGGAGATGCTCTTTACACTCTCACATAATACCAGAACCAGGGGACATCCACTAAAATTGAGTGTTGGGCGGGTTAGGACAGACAAAAGAAAATATTTCTTTACTCAGCGCGTGGTCGGTCTGTGGAACTCCTTGCCACAGGATGTGGTGCTGGCGTCTAGCCTAGACGCCTTTAAAAGGGGATTGGACGAGTTTCTGGAGGAAAAATCCATTATGGGGTACAAGCCATGATGTGTATGCGCAACCTCCTGATTTTAGGAATGGGTTAAGTCAGAATGCCAGATGTAGGGGAGAGCACCAGGACGAGGTCTCTTGTTATCTGGTGTGCTCCCTGGGGCATTTGGTGGGCCGCTGTGAGATACAGGAAGCTGGACTAGATGGGCCTATGGCCTGATCCAGTGGGGCTGTTCTTATGTTCTTATGTTCTTATGACTCAAACCATCACACTCTAGTAACCACATGGGCTGCTGCATTCTGCACTAGTTGCAACTTTTGGAGCATCTGCAAGAGCCAGCCCCATGTAGACTCTGTTACAGCAGCCACGGACCTCGGCAGCCCTTCGCCCAGGGCAAAGCTCTGCAATGGCGCTCCCCCTGCAGGCTATCGCTGCCGCCCCCCACACAGATATCTACTCCTCCCCACTCACCAGAGGCTCATGGAGCCTTTCGACCTCCTCCCATGCTGGGGAAACCTCTATGAGGTTCCCTGGCGCTATAAACTTTGCTTCCAGCAAACCAGAAGCACAGTTTCCACCCCCGTTGGAAGCCTCAGAGAGGTTTCTGCAGGGTTCCAGCGGCCGGTGCCTGGGACATTTGCCCCATCAAACCCAATGGCATGCATGCAACTGTGTTACAGTAATCTAATCACGATGTCACTGAGGCATAGACCATCGTGGTCATGTCCTGTCAGCACAAGTACCAACGCATCTGGTGCACCAGCTGAAGCTGGGCAAATGCATCCCTGACCACAGCCATCACCTGCCTCTATAGCTGGAACTATGGGTGCAGGAGCACTCCCAAGCTCCCATTCCTGTAGGGGGAATGCAATCCCATTTATAATGGGCAGATGACTCAGTACCTGTGTCATGGATGTCTGAACCAGGAGGATCTGACTTGTCTAGATTTAATAACAGCTTATTAGCCCTCATCCAGACCCCAGCCACATCCAGGCAGCACTTCAAGACTTCAGCAGCTTCCCTTGAATGAGAAGGTAAGGAGCAGTAGAGCTGGGTGCGATCAGCATTTTGGTGATGCTTTACTTCAAGTCCCTGGATAATCTCCCCTAGTGGTTTCATGTAGGTGTTGAAGAGCATGAGGGACAAAATAGAACCCAGTGTGGCACCTCGCACTGTAAAGGCCAGGGTGTTGAACAGGCACTCCCCAGCACCACCTATTGGCCAAGAAGGAGTGGGATCACTGTAAGGCAGTGCTCCCAAGCCCCAACTCAGCCAACCAACCCCGAAGGACACCATCGTAAATGGTATTGAAAACTGCTGAGAGAACCAACAGGGACACACTCCTCTTGTCTAGTCCTTGGCCCAGAGCATCCAACAGGGCAACCAAAGCCCATCCTGAAGCCAGATTAAAAGGGGTTAGCTTTATTGCTGACAATTTCATCTCCACTATTGAGAATCTTCTACACCTTGAGGGTCTGATGTACCATAATTTCATGGATGATATTTTGCAAACAGATTGTAGCATGATTTTAAGCTCCTAATTCGGATTTTGGGAACCCTGTAAGTCTTTGCATGGACAGGGGTTGGAAGCATCAGGATCACTATGATTGTGTTGCTGCTGGGCAGGGAGGGGATTTTCAGTTACCCTAGGGATTGCTATGGCTTTCTGGAGGGTCTAGGGAGCCCGTGACCCTGTTTCAGCCCTCTGTGAGGCTTGAAAATCTTGTAAAAAGAAAAAAAACTCACTTCCTCTTTCTGGACCAAAACTGGAAGTGGGTTTTTTCCCCTTAGTACAACATTTTCAAGTCTCAGGGAGGGCTACAGAGGGGGCTGTAGGCTCCCTAAGCCCTTCAGAGAGCCATAGCAACCCCCTCCCTGCTTGGCAACAGTGCAATCGTAGCTATCACTTTGCTGCCACTTTCTCCAGGCTAGAGGTCTGGAGAAAGGGCCATTCCCTGTACCCCTGGTGGGTCATGACCCACCAGTTTGAGAATCACTAGTCCGGAGATATCTAAACTTTGGTTCAAAAACATGTAGTTTCCTGTATTTTATTGTTGCAGGATGCTTCATTTGTCCTCAGACTGTCTCCACCTTAAAATAGTAATGGAAGTTCTTGCAGATTTAATTAGATGAGAATTTTGCTTTAAGTTAGTCTGGTTGCACAAAGGTATGCTGCTGCCTGGGACAAAGAAGCAATGGAAAAGCTCACTTTGAAAATATAGCAACCGTGAGTAAGCCATGAATGTCTTCCTTTAGCACTGATCAGGATTTATGGGCACCTTGTATAGCAGAGAGGAAGAAATAAAGAAAATCATGGTGATTCTTAGGTCAGCAAAACTGGAGGAAAGTTTTAAAACGCAGAACAGGAGTTTGATAATTGCCTTTACCTACCCACCCATCCTGTTACAATGTGTGTAACAATTCCACTCTGCAAATTATGTGTCAATTATAATTTGTGGTCAGAAACTGAAACTCTAGAAATCTACAGATGGCTAAGTGTTTATATTAATAGGCATTCCATTCATTTATCTAGAGTGGCATGATAGCTATGAAAAGGTATGCTTAAAAAATTTTTCTTTTTAAAGGCATTTGACTGGTTCTTCATTTTTATGTGCTGGGATAACCAATTTCCATTAAGCAGTACCTTAAACATTAGTATATGTCGGAAACCTAGAGCTTGGGATGCTGGAGATTAGGGCGTGCTGGATCTTCCCCACTAGTTTCTGGTAGCACTATTGTTTATTTTGTCTTACTCAGACTGCACTCCTATACACACACTCCTGGGAGTAAGCCCCATTGAACACAACAGAACTTACTTTTAAGTAGACATGCACAGGACTATGCTGTTAGGATATTTACATCCTGCTTTTCCACACAAAAAATTACCCAGTGATTAAAACGGGTGCCTTTGTGTTCAAATGTATTCCAGTGTCTGGTGTAAAATGGCCTGACTGCTGCTGTTCCATAAAATGAAAGCCCCAGCCTACTTAACTGCCTGCCTCTTGTGGGAAGCTCAAGCACTCATCTCAGCATCTGAATAGCAAAAAGGTTCCCATAGGGCATTTGAGAACTAGGAGATGGAGTACAGTTTCCAAGAGCTTACTGCTGAGACAACTCAAAGGATGTGCATAAAGATCAACACAGCTATTACGCAGTGGCATAGCTAACCAAGTTGCTGCCTGGTGCAAAAAAAAATTCTGTAGCCCCCATCCCGGCAATGACATCAAATTTAATTAATTACATTGGGTCTTTTTATTTGTTAAAGTGAGTGAGAAATGTTAGCTAATATTTTAAAATAGCAAACACTTGTTGAGAGTACTTATTGCACTTTTACAGTGCAATCTGTTCATGTCTACTCAAAAGTAAGTCCCATTGTGTTCAATGGGGCTTACTCCCTGGTAAGTGAAGTAAGGTAGGATTGCAGACTTACACAGTCTGAGATGTGCAGGAAGGGACTGGAGACAATCATAAGAGCCAGCAGCTTACCTTTAGGAAGTGGAATTGAGGAATTATGTGAATAAATGATGAGGCCAAACCAGCTGCTGCTCAGTGCTCCTGCTGCAACTTGCCTCCCAGGTTGCTGTGCCTTGCTTGCTACCCTCTTCAGGTTCCTGCACATGCGCAGATCATCTATCACAGCCAACTCAGAGCCCAATCCTCTGCATGTCTACTTGGAAGCAAGCCCAGTCTAGTCAATGGGGCTTACTCCCAGGAAAGTGGGGGTGGGATTGCAGCCTTGGAGCCCAGTGCTCTGCCTGTCTACTTGGAAACAAGCCCAGTCTAGTCAGTGGGCTTACTCCCAGGATAGTGTGGATAGGGTTGCAGCCTCAGAGCCCAATCTCCTGCATGTCTATTCAGGAGCAAGCCCTACTGGCTTAGATTGGGCTGCTGCAGCCTTGCCAGGAAGAGAGGAGAAGGATAAGGGGGCAGGCAAGTAGAAAGAGGACTGTGAGGAGCAGAGGTGAGTAGGAGGCGCAAAGTAGGGGAGTGGTGAGCAACTGGTCCCACTGCACAAGGGGAACCCCCTTCTCAGTCCAGGTTGGGCTCCACAAGGGTCTCTGGGGTCTATGCCTGCCTATTGGGGGTTCCATCTCTCTCTCTCACGCACACACCCAGTGTCCTGACCAGCATCTAACAGCCCTCCTCCCCACTAACACACTTCTTCCTCTAAACACAAACCAGCACTGATGCGCTCTGCTCCGCTCCCTGCCTCTCTTGCCATTTAAACCAAATAGGGCTTCAGGGGGCAGCATGTTGAGCAGGTCAGGTGGAGAAAATCACGGAGGGAATGAGGGCTGGCAGGTGCATGAAAGGAAGACGCCATGAAAGGAGGTCTGTGCCTGCTGCCAGCTGCGGGAGGGGGAGAGGGCGTGGTTCTTGAGCTCTGCTGGAAGCGACAAGCTAGACTACCTTCCATCTTGGCTGCAGGGAGGGGCAACATGCAGTTTCGACCCTCGCTGTGACTGTTGCCCCTCCTCCCTCCGGAGTACCTGGCACTGGCAGGACTGCCAGCAGCAGCCCAATTGTCACGCACAGGCGCTGTTGCCTGCAAGTTGTTGCCCCCTCAGCCACGTTGTTGCCCCCACCCACCCTGTAGCCCGGTGCACCTGCCACCCTCTGCACGCCCTGGCTACGCTACTGCTGTTACAATTCATGTTTTGTAGCCTTTTTGCATTTACAAATAGAAAACAGTGATGCTGCATTTTATTCACTGTTTGCAAAGGAGTTTATACTGGAATTGCCTCAAAGATGTAACAGCGCTAAGAACAAGTTGTAACCCTGGCTAACCCCTCTGTATCTCTGGTACAAGCAGGTAAATTCTTGTAGCTGTTGGACTTGACTTTCAGGCAAGTATGCGTGGCTTCCAGCCTTTGTTCTCTCCTTCCCTTGCCCCCTGGAGTTATTTTCTGTGATGCTTATTTGTTTTGAAGGCATTATGTACAAGAGTCATGACTTGTGCAGTTACGAAATATTCAAAAGGGAACATGAGAGTAACTGGCTCCCTGGCACAAAACCATTAATAAAACAGGCTTTCTCCATGGGTGAAATGGGGCCCACAACTTCCGATTGTCCAAGAAAGTGATGACAGCTCAGTGGCCCAGCTTCTGGCAGCTCAAGTGAGTCCTCGTAATAAAGAGTGGACCGCAGCTACAGCCACACACAAGCTAGGCTAATTTTTAAATTTGGCATCTCTCCTTCCGTCCCTCCAAAGGACTACATTAGATGTTCAGCTAAAAGAATTTTAAAGAGGTCTTTTGAAGTCTGGAAGTTTAGAAAGAGAGTGCTTGGGACCAAATCCTGACAGAATATTCAGATGTCACCAAATGTTGCTCTTGGTTTCAATAAGGCAGGAAGTGACCCTGTTGAGTGAGTGAGCAATAATCTTATGTTGTCTACATAAAACTAGTTAAAATCCTTGGCCCAAAATTGTAAGGCTTTTCAAGTTTTCAGCATGGCTGGATGGCACAGGGCAGAGGCTCAGGAGCTCTGTCACTTCACATGGAGACAGTGGACAGTGTTGCCTCCTCCTGTGAGCTAAGAGGAACAGCTCTGATTGTAAAAGATTTATTACAACCTATAAAGAAGCTTATCCCAATCAATAAAGCCTTTTGGGGCTGTCATGAGCTGACGTATAAGCACCCTAATTTTTAAGTGTCTTTCTCAGTTTTCGTTTTGAAAAAACTTACTGCGACTTCATAAAAACAGCTAAGCTGTTTTCGGAAGCATGTCCCTGTCTGTTGCCTAGGCAACTGCTGGAAGGAACCTGCAGCTTTTTCTCAGAAAGGTGTTGGGTAGAAATTCTGCCTTTCCTGTAATGGTTAATTGACATTTTAGTCAGTTGCTCAATAGAAGCCATTTAGTTATTTGATTTTTCTCTGTAAACCGCTTTGTGAACTTTTAGTTGAAAAGCGGTATATAAATACTGTTAATAATAATAATAATAATAGAAGTTTCTCCAGCATTAGTCACATGTTGTCTGGTTTGCTTCTCCTAAGTCTGGCTGGCTTTCTCACTCTCTGCCTGGGAAGTATTGATTGGCCTCCATTTCTAAGGGAAGTAGAACCCTTTGCCAGCTGTGAATGCGGGCAGGATGCAAGACTCCTAGGACAATCGTTCTCAAACTATATACCCCAGGACCCACTTTTTAGAATGACAATCTCTTGGGACCCACTGGAAGCGATGTCATTAACCTGGAAGCAATGTCATGGCCAGAAGTGACATCATCAAGCAGGAAAAATTTTTAATGATTGTAGGCTACAATCCTATCCACGCTAACCCAGGAGTAAGCCCCATTAACTGTCATTGTTAAAAGCATATGCATTGTAGCCTGTTGAAAGTACAGATCTCCCCAAATGCAGTCACAAACCTCATTGGCCTCAAGTCTAATATACTAAAAATAAAATATTGAAATGATTGGGGACACACCTGAAATTGTCTTGTGACCCACCTCGTAGGTCCCGATCCCGATCCGTAGGTCCTGATCCATCCGTAGGTCCTGTTTGAGAAACAGTGTTCTAGGAACGTCATTCCTCTCTCTTCCCATGGACTCTCAGGGTCAAAGTCGACAAGATGCTGAAGATGCCAACGTTTAATTCCAAACAGGAATGTTAGGTGAATATAAACTTTCCATGGAACTTTCCTGTGTTCGTCTGATACTTTGTCCCCTGGACCACTGACAACTAAGTATTGGACTCCAAAGCCTTTATGTGACACCTGGCTTGGATAGGCCTCAAATTCAGGGTTCAGCAGTGCAGCACAGGAAGCAGCAGTGCCAGAGCGTGTGTCCCATTGTCATTGGAAAGTGCTGTTCTTTGCACTGTCCCCAAGGTGACCTTCAAAAGTCAACCTTGGCAGCAGAGAACTGCTTCCTCTAGCTAGCAGGCTCCCAGGACTGAGATGAGAAGTTGACATGTCATGCAGTGTGGCAACGTGTGTGCTGTGATTCTTCCAGCAGAGTCCTAGAAACAGCAGTTGATGGGCTCAACAACTGCATCTGTCCTGTGGCTGGAATTCCACTGCTTCTCACCAGGCTTCCAGTTGTTCTGCAGCTCATCTGTTTTACTCATCATCATCATCATCATCATCATCATCATCATCATCATCATCATCATATAAACAGTACGCTAAACTATAACATAGACCTGCTGCTTTTACTGTGAATGTGTGCAGGCCACAGATGGGGATGGGGAGAAATGGTCCCTTAGAAATCAAGAGATAATAATAATCAAGGTGAAGGAAGTTGCACAAATGCAAAGCTGCTGTTGCTGAAATATTTGATAGAGAATTGAATTAGAAAATTATGAAGGCTGCAGTAGTGTTTTTCACCATCTTTCCCTTTGCCTGTTTTCTAATTAGATATGGGACATGAAGCTTTTGTGTTAGTACGTTGTTCCCTGTAGTGAGTGCTTGAGATGGAGAACTCTGTGCCTCATGTCCTTAAAATTCTGCTTGTTACAGCATTGCTATGAGTTATTTTTTAAAACACACATAATGTGCACATGGAGGAAAAATAATTGTCCGTATGGGTCCGATGCAAGAATCCAGTGTAGTGGCCAATGGTGCGACTGTATAATTTGGAGGTAGAATGAAAATGGAGACGAGGGTGTAAGTGCACAAAAGTTTGCTAAACTTAAAAGGGTCACTTTCCCCATAAGGGGAGTGATCCAGAAATGGATATCCTGATGGCACCACGGTGATTGCAGTACTGCGGGCACCCAAAAGCATTTTAACATACCTGGAGGGACTGTGTAGCTTCCTAGATAGTCCTGGAGACTCGCAGCCCGCTCCGCCTCCCTTCCACAGCAGTGAGCCTCCTCTGTGAGCCTCCCCTCCACAGCAGTGAGCTCCGATCTGCAGTTGGAGCCCACTTCCAGTTTCAGAAGCTCTGAGCTCTGGAGCTCCAACTACAAACTGGAAGCGGGCTCCATCTGCAGACTGGAGCTCACTGCTGTGGAGGGGAGGCTTGCTGAGGAGGCTGCAAACCTCCAGGACCCTCCAGAAGGCTACACAGTCTCCCCAGGTACATTAAAATGTTTCTGGCTGCCTGCGGCGCCACAATTGCTGCGGTGCCGTTGGGACACTGCCCCCTGCTTAGTCCCTACCCCCCTACCAGTGCTTCTCAGACTCGTGAACAGTTTGAGAACCACTGCTCTAGAGAGTGAAATTCTTTGGCTAATATGCACAATGGAAGCCTGGGCAAAGCAGTTGGGAGGAGTAGACACAAGGAGAGGGGAGGAGATCCTGCAGCCACAGAAGTATTGCCAGATGCTTTTCCATGTGTTAGAGAACAGAAGACTATGGCTGCAATCCTATCCACGCTTTCCTGGGCGTGAGCCCCATTGAACTCAGTGGAACTTACTTCTGAGTAGACATGCATAGGATTGGGCTGTATGACTGTTTTGGTCTGGTGCCAGTTCTTCTCATATTCAATTTAAGAAACTACAGGCATGCTGCCTTATAAGGCATTAAAAAATAACTTCTGATTTCACAGAGAAACCAAAAGTTTCTTTTTTTAATGGTTAGGCTCCGGAGGGGGAGTGCTCAGTGGGGGTGCGGACCCAATCCACAGATAAGTGAATCTGCTGATATGGGCCCCCCCTGTTGTTGTCAGCTTCCCATATTTCTAGTATTATTAGTGCCAGAATGGGGGAATCTCTGCAGCAGGCTCTAGTTAGGGCAAACATAATAGACCCAAATGTCTCACTATTGGAACTGCTCCTTTCTTTGCAGCCCTTCCCCATTTGGCTTTTTGCAGCTCTACTTGACCATTTGAGTTCATGCATTTAGTGCCAAGGGTCCTTTTTTTTTTTTTTTTTAAGCTGATGGACACAGTTGTGAAGTGGAATCCAGTTGCCTGAGAGTGTTCTTTGGCTGGTCAATTCCCTTGCAAAAAAAAAAAAATCCTATAACCATAGCATGGTGTTTTGTCCCTAAAATTATTCTGAATTTAGCTGAAGAAACTGTGTAACCTTGTAGAAGGAGAATTGCACCTCCAATCTAGCCCTTTCTTACAAATAGAGATGCTTGGGGGCTGGGCGTGGTAGGAGTGAAGTGAGCTATTCAAACCCTGCAGTGTATTTTGCTAAGACCTTATTGGGCTCTATTGTGCTGCTCACCCATGATTGCTTAATTGTTGCCAGGGGTTAAAAAGATCTGAAAGACAATAAACACACCAACTTTTCCCAAAATAAAAACCAGACAAAAAACTGTGCAGATAAACAGTGAGTAATCCTTTCCAACTCCCTGAGCAGCTCAGCAATTTAACTGCACTAAGAGACCAAAAGCAGTTTGGGAAACGTTTTCTTAGAACCAGCTGACACATTTGGGCTAGATTATGTGTGTTGATATAGCTTTAAACAGGAAAGAGCCTCCAGCCCTGAGATGCTAATACAGACAGAGGCTAGAGGTGGGGAGAGGGGAGAAAGTACATGCAGTCCAACTTTGTACAGGCAGGGCAGGTGCCAAATATGAGATAAGCTGGAAAAAATAAAAAAACAAACCTGCAGAGCTTTCAGTTTGGAAAGCGACACAATGAGTCAGGACAGAATTGCTGGGAGGATGAGTTGATGGGGAAAAATATTTTTTCCCAATGTTGTGATTTCACCTAAAGCACATATGTTCCAACCTCTCTTATCAGCAAGATGTAGGGGGAGGAGGGACTTTTAACGCATTTGGATAATGAGTTGGTTAGATACTGCCAGCTTCACTCCCGGATTGGCCTTTTCAGCCACACTAGATGCTGTGCCAGAACCACCTTTCAGAGCGCGATACCATAGTCTTTCGAGACTGAAGGTTGCCAATATAATACTAGATACTGCCAGCTGCATAGAAAGACCCATAATGGATTTGGGTAAATGGGAGATTCATATGACTAAACTGTAAGTAATGAGGGCTGTACAGTAGTGATATAAATCTCAACAGAACAAAATGTCATTTCTCATTTGTCTGCTCTGCAAGTGCATCACAATCCCCCATGCCAACCCCCCCCCCCCCACATTGGATGACACAGAAACTCATTTGTTTGAGAATGACTAGGTCTGCAATATCCTTTTTCATTTTGATGTGGTGCTAACCATTCAACCAAAGGGGGGGGGAATAGCATTTGGGTGGATCTCAGAGGCCAGAAGACTCTGCTGTTTTGAAAACATCTTGAAGCACACTTAAATTGGACACCCAGATGTAAAAAGACTCTAGCCCTATTCATTTGTGATGAATGGGAAGTAAGGGAAGCAGGGTCATGCATGTTGCCCCCCTCCATAGGGGTGAACATTCTGCTGAACACCTGCATAGATACTATGTTCTTAGGGCCCCTTCTGCAGAATCAAGCATCTTGCTTTTCCAAGGTTCTTAACTGCAGAGAAGCAAACCGCACAGCCATACAACTGTATGCACATAAACTGTATGAATATGTTCTGCTGAATGCCTGGAGGTCAAGAGTAAGGACAGTTCATGTGATCTCGCATGCTCCCTGTTGCAATATGCAAATAGGGCTCTTGTGTCTTGGGCAAAGAGAGGATTCTAAATTTGGACGTTAGAAATTGTTTTATTCAGGTAAATCTGATTAGAGTTATAGACCAAGAAGTTCTGAGTACTTGCTCAAGCAGCTATTCAGAGGTCGAACATGATAGATTCCCAAGGCCAGGCTACAGACTTGCTTCCATGTGTTAATTAATAACATCACACTCACATTTTCAGAGCCCAACTCTGTAATGAAGGAGGGGGTGTAACTCCCACTGTTGGTCCGTTCCGGCCCATGGTAGATTTACTAATGGTGAAAGCAAGTTAATGTAGTCTGAATGGTGGGAAAATCATTACCTGATTCACTCATAGCTGAATAGGATAGGAGAGCTCAGATTGTGTTATGGAGCTTCACTTGCCTAGATGTTTAAGGATGGAGTGGAGAAAAAGTGGATCATGGACTTGCTGCTCACACCCTCCAGCCCTTCTGTCAACATCCATGTTCACGGAGCATGATCTTTGTTTTGGAGTAGGCAGAGAACTGCTACCAAAGCGCTGTTGCCAAGAAAGCCTTAGAGGAGAGTCTCTGTCTCACAACACATAATCAAATGAGTAGTATGGTCAGAGAAATTATTCATGCTCCAAGCACTGAAATTTGGAGCCAACCACTGGAAATAATAAGTAGTAGGCTTCAGAGCAAGAAAACAATGCTTCTTATTACAACAGGATTCCTCTTTCGACAAAGCATAAATTACTTTTGAAAAGACTGTATTCCATGAATACATCTATCAGTGGGCTTCCAGCCATTGCGGTTCAAAGCAGTCTTTTCATTTTGTATGAGTCGGCCTACCAGATGCTGACATCACCTTTGTGACCTATTTGTAACTCAGCTTACTGTGTGTGACCTATTATGGCAGTTTATTATTATTTTGATGTGAATCAAACTTCGCTTTTGTATACACAGCCCCTTCTTTAGGTTCCTACTCACAGAAGCAGAATGACAGTGTGATTATGTGACATGCATTTTAACGTAGGGTACATTATAATGTAGAATACATGTGGAGAGCATTTTGCATGTTTTCTGTGCATTATGAGGCCTAAACATATAAAATCTAATACTGAAGTATGCATGTGTTTTTAGTTGTTTCTGATTACATCTTTCAGTATGTACAGTGATGTGCTATGTGGACATCATCATGCCTATTGTCAATTTTGCTAAGTTTTAATTCAGTACAGTGGACCCGTAATTTACAATTGGTTGACTTTATGATCAAATTATTTTGCAATGGACTCTCTGTAGTAAAACAAGGTTCACTTTACAATGGATCCACGATTGCCACCAACAGGACCTTGTCCATGATAAATAAACCAATCACCAATGCAGATGCAAACATTTGGTAGTGTCTTAGCCAGTAGCAGCATTTTTAACATCACGTTTGTGTGTTTGGATAGAAGGATAGATGTGAATATTGATGCAAATGCAAGGTTTCTAAGTAGCATATTGCCTGGTAGTAGCGTTTTAAACGCTATGTCTCAGTGTATAGAAGCAAGGATACAGCCTTGTAATTTTGTAATTACAACAAAATAATAACTATGGCCCCTAAAGAGCATGGTAGGCAGCTTTTAAATCACCCTCCAGAAAGTAAAATAGCTTGGTTCTATGGCAGAAACATCATCTTCTGAGGTCTTGGAACAATTTTTTTTAAAAAGCATATTGCATCGGTTCTCAAACTCCCAGGGTGTTCAAGCCCCACTGCAGGTCCTTGCAGGGTAGGGGGGAGGCAGCAACAGGATTGCCAGGATTACTTTGAAGGGGTTCAGGGGCTTGGCTGAACTTACCACAGCCTGCAGCAGCCTCCCGGTGGTGTGAGGAGCCCCATGACAGCTTCCCCAACATAAGGAGACACTCAAAATAATGATCACAACCCACTACTGGATTGCGATCACAAAACCAGAAGTGGGTTGCAGTCATTACTTTGAGTGTCACCGTGCTTCAGGGGGCCCTGCAAAGGCTGGCATGGGGCTCCCCACACCCCTGGGAGGCTGCTGCAGGCTATATAAGTCCAGCCAAGCCCTTGTGCCCCTCCTGCCTTTCCCCCTTCCCACCCCTTAAGGGGGCAGAGGCCAGGGCTCTCTGGTGGGGCATCGTGAGGCCCCAGTTTAAGAACCACCGCATTATTGGGTTCACATTACAATATTCTCACAATACAGTGGTGTCCCCAGAATGGATTACCATAGTAAAGTCCGGATCTACTGTCTTCCCATCTTAGGAGAATCATGTTCCTTTTAAATCTTGGATTATGGAGCTAAAGATCACAAAAGTACAGGTTGTAGATGGTTGACTGCTCACAGTCTAACTGAATTCTTTGTAGAGTGGTGTTTCTGCAGACCAAGTCCCATAGGAAGAAAGTCTTCAAAACTCCATGGTTTGGAGTCCTCGGCAAATAGGAATGCTCACAGTTTTCACTTTGTAGGTTTCCAAGATTCATTGATCATGAGATCATGATGTAGTATGTGTATAAAAATAATGTGTAGTATGTGTAGTATGTGTATAAAAATAATATTGGAATTGTGGTTTAAAGAAGAATCATTTGACTTGTGACATAGTTCCATCCTGGAACTGAGACGGAGAATGGTGGACTTGTAGCCTAGTTGGACTTCAGAGGATGCCTGAATGCCTTTTAAAAGTCTTCAGTCCCCAAAGCATACAATCTTGGTGAAGAAGAAATCAGTACAAGAGTAGATGCTTCAACTGCTTGTTCTCCAGACGTAGTTAAATGTGGGCTTAAAGGGAAAGAGTGTGTGTGTGTGTGTGTGTGTGTGTGTGTGTGTGTTCATTAGAGCAAATCAAACATTGCAGTTTGGTATCCCTAGGTGAGGCATTGCATGATGCCCTTCTTCTTATCCAATAAATACCTTCACAGTTTACAGGAAATGAGATAGGAATGGACTTGTCTCAAATGGATAATTACATTGTAAACTATTTATAGAGACTTGGTTCTGCCTTAGCACAAAGCTTCTCTATTTTGTTAGTCAGCACAGGTTAGGAGAAGAGACTGGTAACATGCCAACACAATAAATCTTGGAAAAGGAGTTAAAGCTGTGGATTAAGATTACACAAAGATAGCTTTGTAGCTTTGGGAACATCAAACCTCACTGTGATCAGACAAGATAATTTGACAATTGGCCAATGTGGGGGTGGGGTGGGGTGGGGGGGTGTTTCACCCCTGCTTTAAAGCCACACACATAGTCACAGTTTATTTCGTACAGCCAATATGTTGCAACAAAGCTGAAATCAACATAGCTATAAATGGAAGAATCCTCTCTTCCTGGAACTGAGCCTGAGCTGAAACTTGACTGGGTCCAGTTGCTTTGTTCCTTGTGTTCATGTTTTTGTGTTTTTTTTAAGATAGTGGTGAAGATGTGGTCTTTTTTTCCTTTTGTAACTGATACATTCACTTCCTTAGTGAACTGGAATGAGTTTTGAACTGGAAGCTCCATAGGCATGGCCAGGATTTGGATTGTGCAAACATGGTCTTATTCGTATGCAAGAGAATAATCTGTGCTCTCAAGGCATTCTCTTCTCCTTGGATATTTGTGAGATGACAGGCATACAAAGGAGAACTTATCAAGCACTCGGAATAGGTGTGTGGACCAAGATTTAGCAGTACAAAGCAGTCCTGTGAGATGGGGGAAGGTGGGGAAAAGTAACATGAATTACTTCCCCTAGAAGTGGGAATTCATTCACTCCTGCAATAGATAAACAAATAACTGTGCATGTTTGAGAAATAGAAAATAATCTAATCTGTCATTCATAGTGCCATTAAACTTCAGCGGCTAGTGGAAGACAAGGTTGTACTATATAAATGTTATTAACAACAAGGTGTTAAAAAAAAACTAGGTTAAGCCTGATAATTGCCTCTCAAAAGTTGTTGTGACTTTAACACACATGCATGCGCGCGCATGCGCGCGCACACGCACACACACACACACACACACACACAGTATATTTTGCAACTTTGTGATAAGCAGAAATTCAAGGAGTGAAGCTTTCCTAGCTGCGCTGATGGGGAAGATTGAATTTGTTGAATTTCTGCCTAGTGTGCAGTTGCTAAAGGCATAGGAGTCCTAGCAGAATAAAGGTAACACCCTTGTTCACGATTAGTTCTCTACATGGCGATGGAACAGTCAAATGCCATCTAATTGCTTGGTTGAAATACTGTAGTAAATAAACCATGTGATTAGGTAGCATCCTGATATTCATGGATGGAGCCTATACACTGGGTAAGTGGGGAGGAACTGTGTAATCTTGCTCCTTTCTGCATGATGGGCCATATTGAAGAAGGTGTGTCATCCAATCTGGCTCTAAGTAGGAATACTGTGTCCCTAGTTAAGACTTCTGATGTCTTCCTTGGGGATCAGTGCACAGTTGGTGCACTGTGACTTGTGCATATCAGATATGCTGATTCAATGTATCAAAGCCCTGAAAATTTCCATGAGAACATGCAGTGTGTTACAGTATAATACAATTAGCAGGCTATTCAGCTGTCAAATAGCAGTCATAAGGTTAATTCCTATTATACTCAAAGTGGCTCTAAATGTGAGGGAATACAATGAAAAGATATCTTGGTATTGTATAAACTGCCAGCTACTCCTGTTCGCTTGCCTACATCATTCCACTTTTTTTTTGGTCTGGCAAACAGACAGCTCTTCAATCAATTCATGTTTAATAATCATATACTCTGAAGCATGAATCTATGTCACTTTATATACATTCAAAGTCACTAGCATTTTCTGACAATAGGAACATCTTTTTTCTCCATCTCCCACTCGTCTTTGTACTAGAAAGGGAAAAACGTGCATGGTTACTTATGTGCAAGCTGCTGTAGTAGACTAGAACTGTTTTCAAGCAACTCCAGTGACTTAGGGCCCAATCCTATCCAATTTTCCAGGGCCGGTGCAGCCATACCAATGGGGTGTACGCTGCATTCTGCATTAGGGGTACAGTCACATAGGAACATTTTTTCCCTTACCTTGGGGCTGCATTGCGGCTGCACCAAACCTGGAAAGTTGGATAGGATTGGGCCCTTAAATAGTTCCTTGTGAGCTAAGTGGAATACATAACCGATATTGTGAGGATCAGACCCAGGCTGTCCATCCTGTGTGGAGATGAATAGATGGTTTAGTTTTTGCCTGCAAAAGGAAAAAGTCTGAAAACATCTGTGTTGCTACATAAAATGTTTTTCTTGCTCCCCCTGCAGTCCTACTTTTGCATTCACCTTTAGAGAACTGGAGTTTTGCTGACAACTTATAGGGAACTTCAGATGTCATTGTCTTCAGGATTAGTGTCTTATTTTCAAGGTGTCAGTCCCCCCTTTTGTGTGGTTATGGCTAGTGACAGTTGCATGAGAACATAAGAAGATCTGTATTTTTTGAATAAAGGCTGACTTGGGGGGGGAACTCCTGCTTGCAAACAGACATCCCCCCCCCCAATATCCTGGCAAATCACAAAACGGAAGATTTTTGTGTATGGTGTGGTAGTGATGATGAACTTGCAGTCTTGAGGGAGGTTGGTCACAGTGTTCTCTTCCAGAGCCCTGATGGGATAACAAAGCTAAATTTAATTTAACTTTAATTCTACCTTTTGATTTCACTGGGCCTTCTCCAAGTCATGAAAAGTACCATGCAAATTAAAAGTCAAGAGAAGAAAAGGATGAGAACAGCAGAATTTGAGACAAATGGGACTGAAGCATAGCAGCCAAGCTTTGTTGAACTCTGGAGACAGCTAATAGCTCTTAAGAAAGATGAGTTCGAAAGAGTCGTCACTTCCTATAGTGTGCACACGCATTCATTTCTTCCCCCCCTCCATTTGCCAGAAATGAGAGAGAGAGAGAGAGAGAGAGAGAGAGTTCTCTTTCAAACTGCCAATTCTCTGAAAAGCTTGCCATCTCTCCATCCTAAGACTGAAGAGGAGATGTTGCTGATAGACCCAGCAGTGTGCTTAGTGAAAATGAATGTTGCGCTCAAACTGCCCATCTGTTCCTTGTAGTTTGTTTACTGCAGTGTGTTTTATGCCTTTGATGACTGTGTAGAAACCTCAGTAAATTTCTTTACAAGACCTCTGTTTCATTGTAACTGACTAAGGGTAAATTATTGCAAAATTTGACTTGCTGAATATACTGGATCCAACCGTTTGCAAGTAGATATTGCAAGAGATTCTTGATCTAGAATGGGTGTTGGGCCAGATGTGACCCTCAGAAGCTCTTTAATGCAGAAGCTCTTTGCCCTTCCCCCAGCTTCAGGTTCCTGTACAGAGCAACTGACTATAAAACTAGTATAAGTGTAATCCTATGCATGTTTACTCAGAAGTAATTTTTATTCTGTTCAATAAAGCTTACTCCAGGTAAGTATGATAGAATTTCAGCCTATGAACACTTGCACGGGACCCAGTGGGGTTTACCTCTGAATAAACATACATAGGGTTGGGTTGCAGGGCTGCAATTCTTGATCTGAATTTCCCTCTTCCCTCCCCTCCCCCCGAAGTTGGCAGCTATGAACATAACTTCCTTTCCATTTTCTTGATCAGGCAGCCCTTGATCTCAAAGCTAGATCCTACTTAATTATATATGTACATGTGTTTTGAGTCTAGTTTCATCACACAACTCTTCTGAAATTCTCTTCACTTGTACCAAGTCCAGGTCTTGTTGCTTGCATCAGTCTCTTCCCTGTGTCTTATTAAACTTTTTAAAATTATAGAGGGAAAGAGATGCAGAAATGTTCTTTAGAGCTGTCACAGTTTGCCTGGGAAAAGAATGAGATCTGAACTATTCTTTAAAGAAAGCACTGAAGTGTTTAGACAAACTCTGGGTGACCATGAACTCACTTCCTCTCGAAGTCCAGTGCATCATAAAGTGGGGCCTGTGGGAAATTACCTCACATGCTGCTAGGGCCTTCTTCCTGTTCACCAGTGGGTTAACACAAGGGTAAGGTCAACTCCTAAGGCCCTAGATCAAGAAGGAAATGTGGGGGTGGATGATCTGACAACTGCAGAACTCACGTCTGTTAGGAGTACAGTTTTGTTATTCTCACCCAGGATGCTAGAATTCAGTGAGGCTGATATCCAAGGTAAGTAAAACTATACCTGTTCAAAACAGCAATTTGTTTTATTAAGAAATCCACAAATTTGGGCTAGCCTTGGTAGCCATTGACAATTTGTATTCACCACTGACCTGCTCCCCTTCCAAGTGAGTGGTCAGTCTTTTCTAGTATGAAGCTGAGCTTGAGGCCCAATAGAATTGCAGGTATAAGCCTCTGCACTACACCTTTTGTCCCTACTTGTGTGTATGTCAGTGCATGTATTTTGCACCTGAATCTCATCAGGTGTGAAGGTTGCCCCCTAAAGAGCAAAAAGCATGTCTTCTTAAGAGAAGTTTGATGGACCTTCAGGAAACACTCAGGCTGACTCTTCATGTGATAATTTCACCCCCACACACCCCACCCACAACCCTCTGTGGGCCCAGTCCTGTGCAGCTTTCCAGCACCGGTGCAGCTGCAGTACAGCCCCGAGGTAAGGCATCAATGTTCCCAAACCTTGAGGAGGCCTTTGTGACTCCCTCTCCACCACAGGATGCAGTGCATGCCCCATTGGCATGGCTGCACCGGCACTGGAAAATTGGATAAGATTGGGCCCTGTGCCTGTGATTGCTATGTGCACTGAAGAGAAAAATTAAAGTTGGAATCAGCCCACAGTGAAGCCTCCAAAATGGCAGTCTGCAGATTTTTAACAGCAGGCTTTTGCCACAGCCAGCAGAGATGACTGCTGTATTTCACTGGTCTGAAATGATGAGGTTGACCTGATACAAAATGCCTTACTGCCATTACATGGTAGTTAATGTAAATAGCACCAGAGGCCAGTCAAACCTAATCAGCTACAGCAAAGGCGTGTTTCTTTCTCCCCTGCATTTTGTGTACAGTGGCAGCTTATTTTGAGCACATATGGTGCATGGTATAGTCTCGGCAACACCCCCACCACAGCTTCCTTTGGCAAATGTCCTTGTAGTTGTATTCCTTCTGAATTATATTGTGCTGTAAATGCATCTAAAGTCCATACTCAGCTGAACTTCAGGGCTGTAGAAGAAAGGTGCAGACACCTAGTTCTCTTTATGTAGGGTTTTCTGATTTGTTTTTGTTTTTTCTCAAAGGGCAACTGTAGGGAACTGTTCCTCATGCAAAACCCCATAGGCAGAGTGCTATGTTATAGTCCAGAAATTATAGCTATTATAAATTATTGGAGGCCTTAAGGAGATAGAACTGGAGGAAGGACAGATTCCTTTGGGTTCTCTGTCTCCTTGATCAGTAGATGTCTGACCAAGGTCAGCATAATTCTAGAAATCCATTGAGGTTTAACTGAAAGAAACACATCCATAAGTACTGTAAATGGGAGTTTTGTTGTTAATTTCATACAGTTTGGGTGGTGCTTCTGTATACCACAACCCTGATTCAAAATAGATCCAGTGTCATTCTATACTATAGGCCTGTAGATTGGCCTCTATGGCAGGGTTTCTTAAACTTTGAGGGAGCTTTACTCCCTCAGTGTTTGCGTGGGAGGGGACAGGGCAGCAATGCTAAGGGGGGGGGGGGGTGAGAGGGCGTGTTTTGCACTTAATTGTAATTTAACTAGGTAGGGCTGCAGGAGGTGCGGGGAGCCCTGAACAGCACTCTGCAGGGCTCCCTGAGGCTTGGAATGTTCAGTAAAAGTTGGCAAAAGCACCTCCTGCAAAATGGAAGTGCTTTTTACTGAACATTCCAAGTCTCAGGGAGCCCTGCAGAGTGCTGTTCAGGGCTCCCCGCACCTCCTCCAGCAGCCCTACCTAGCTATAGGGGAAAGCACCCCCCCTCACCCTCCTTAGCAATGTGATCCTAGGGATTGCATCGCTACCTCTCCCCTTCCCTGCTCCTTAAAGGAACAGGGGAAACGTTACATGAACTGGTGGGTCATGACCCATCAGTTTGAGAACCACTGCTCTATGGGATAGGTAGTTACCTATCTGAGCATATGCAGCACAGTCCTATAGGTTTTTAATCTGAAGTACTGTAAGTCAGTCTGTGTTCAAGGGTATATTGAAGCTTAAGGCTGCAGTCTTACTCATGCTCGCCTGGGAATGAGTTTTATTGAATACCATAGGGCTTATTTCCTGTAAATATGCCTAGAATTGGTCTGCATGTTACCTACCTCCTATACAAATATAATAATGTATTGGCCCTTGTGGATTTTAAAGATTGTCAAATGTGAAACTTTTTGTGCTTGACTGGAAGAGCCTTGATCATCCATTCCCCTTTACCTGGAGGATAAAAAGGATGTGATCACAATACCTTTGTTTAATTACAAAGAGGAGAAGAAAGAACTGCCTAGGAGGGCAAGTGATTTATTGTCTAACTTTAAATATCTGAGTTTCTGATTAGAGACCTGATGGTACTGTATCCTCCTTGTTTATGAGAAGAGATTTTTGGTATGTGTGTGTTTTGCTTTACTGTTTTGGGAAGGCAAAAAGAGTTACTCTTTAAATCTGTAAATATCCTCAAAACAAATACTTGAAGCAAGTAAAAGAAGGCACTCTTGTGTATTTCCCCATTTTGCCCTTTGTCTCTGGTAACTGAGGTTATAAATCAAGGGGCACAGCCATGGGATAAGCAAGCTGTGTGTTTCAGGCCCTGGGGTGGTCTCTGCACAGCTCCTCTGTAGCAAACTATTTGTCACAGTCCAACTGACTGATCTGTGCATTTTGAGTGCTGCCACTTTTCGACCTCCTAACAGCTCTGATGGTGAAGATAAAGAGAGATTTCTCCAGCATGGGAATTTACTCCAGGGAAGGAAGATGCATCCTGCAGGGTGCCCTGTTGTGAACAAGGCTTTACCAAAGTTTGCCAGCTTAGTGAAGGCCCAATAACAGTGAATTGGAAAGGTAGACTGTGCAGGAAGGTTCCAAATGCTTCATTGGGTCAACCAATTGGTGGAATCCATTTCTCTCTCACTCACGCACACACACGTGCACGCACACACACACACACACACACACACGCACGCACACGCACACACGCAATAGATCTGCTGGAAACGTTCTGACTGGTGTGTATTTGTGTCCAGGAGCTGGCAATCATGTTTGCTGATAGTACTTGTGGTTTTCCACAGTAAAGATACAGAGTCAGACTGGACAATCTCTACCTCCCTATTCAGCACATTGTGTACAGTGCGGTATTAGTGCATCTTTCTCCCCTCACCTAGTGTGCATCCTTGCATCGCTGGCCATGTAGGGACAGAACCTGCAGTTGCTCCCTACAAGTACAAAACTGCATAGATTATTTCAGTTACTGTATTTAGAATTCAGCCATGTAATTTTAGTCCACACCCCTTAGATTTTACACATGTAAGTGGCATTCACACATCATGTTCTCTTGTGCGTGTGTACAGATAGGTGGTGGCTGGCCCACCTAGTGGATAGGGAGAACAGAAGTGCATATGCTCCCCTTCCTGCAGTGGGCCAAATGAAGAAGTATTGTCTGATCTCTGTGGAAAACTTCTACTGAGTCAGACGTCGGCCTGTCTTACCTTATGAGTTCAAAGCTGATTTGCAGCTGCTTTCCAGGGTTTCAGGGAAGGGCCTTTCCTAGTCCTATTTGGAGATGCCAGGGGTTGAATCTGGGGCCTTCTGCGTGAAATGCAGGTGTTCTACCTCTGTGCTATGCCCTGACATACTAGACTGTCAGTATTATGTATACTGGGTATCTCTGGAAATTGCATCATGAACCTTCCTGATTATTACTTGGCATATGGTAAGTTGGGTACCTTGTCAGTACTGTTGGGTAAGATGATGCAAGCAGTGTTGACTTGACATTTGCATCTCTTCAAGCTTTGATGTTATGCTTCTCAATAATTCTAACTATAACTTATATTTTGAAAATGGGCCAAAAGGAAAAAAAATGGTCTAAGCATTCAACTATCTTTCTTAGGACTCTTTGCCAGAGAAATCATGAAGGGAAGCTTGGAGGAAGGGCAGGGAAACATAGGACTTAGCCAAAGAGGTCAGTGACCTATACTGTATAAGTTCCATATCCTGTCCATGATAGATGTTATGTCTTGGAGGAAACAACACCCTGAAATGATTCAGCTAATTGCGCAACACTCCTGTCACCATGAGAAACTCCTTCAAGGACCCCACCAAGTCATTGTATGCCCAGTAGTGACAGTTTTTGTTAAGATGTTTCACACTAGTTGACTATTAGGCATGCTCACACTGTGTAGCAATCTACTTGAAAACAAAGAACAGTTTTTTCTGCAAGGTTTAAATAAAATTATAATAAAACAAGATTTATTCTGATGACAATCAGGGTTTCTCTGAGAGGCAGTCTAGCTATTTTCCTTTTCCAGCAGTAATGCATCTTATTACTTTTCAAGACCTGCAAACCCATAGTTCAACTTGGAGCGCTTGGTTTTGAAACAGCTTAGTTCTATTCTACATGTGAATTGGGCAGATAATATGCAAAGCAAGGCCCGATCCTATCCAACTTTCCAGCGCCAAGGCAGCTTTGCAAAGTTTCCTTGGCGTGAGGAGGCCTCCATGACTCTCCCCTTACATTGCAGGAGGCAGCGCATTCCCTGTTGAGACGGCTGCGTCAGCGCTAGAAAGTTGGATAGGATTGGGCCCTACTAATGTCATTAGTCTTCACATTAAAGCCCTGAAGTACATGAGTTGTTTTCCACACTGTATTGCAGAGAAGGTACCAAGGCTAAGAGTGGCATATTATAATGCCGTTGTACAAATTGATGGTAAGGCCACACCTGGAGTATTGTGTCCAGTTCTGGTCGCCGCATCTCAAAAAAGACATAGTGGAAATGGAAAAGGTGCAAAAGAGAGCGACTAAGATAATTACGGGGCTGGGGCACCTTCCTTATGAGGAAAGGCTATGGCGTTTGGGCCTCTTCAGCCTAGAAAAGAGGCACCTGAGGGGGGACATGATTGAGACATACAACAATATGCAGGGGATGGACAGAGTGGATAGAGAAATGCTCTTTACACTCTCACATAACACCAGAACCAGGGGACATCCACTAAAATTGAGTGTTGAGAGAGTTAGGATAGACAAAAGAAAATATTTCTTTACTCAGAAATGGTGTGGTTGGTTTGTGGAACTCCTTGCCACAGGATGTGGTGATGGCATCTGGCCTGGATGCCTTTAAAAGGGGATTGGACAAGTTTCTGGAGGAAAAATCCATTACAGGTTACAAGCCATGATGTGCATGTGCAACCTCCTGATTTTAGAAATGGGCTATGTCAGAATGCCAGATGCAAGGGAGGGTGCCAGAATGAGGTCTCTTGTTATCTGGTGTCTCCCTGAGTCATTTGGTGGGCCGTTGTGAGATACAGGAAGCTGGACTAGATGGGCCTATGGCCTGATCCAGTGGGGCTGTTCTTATGTTCTTATGTTCTTAGTGAGCTGTCTAAGACCACTGCATGAGTTTGCAGCTGAAGTGAAATTTTAAGCAGAATTCCCAAGGGCTTCCAAAACACGGATTCTCTACAGAAGACTAGACTCTGGTCCTTTTCATCCAAGCGCCTTATAGGTTTTGCTCCAGCCATTTTCCTCCCCCACAGAACATGGGAGTTAGTTGAAGAAGAGTTGATTATGTTTCCATCCTCTTTCCTGCACTGGAAATTATTAGAGAGAGCCTATCTTTAGAGGGAATGATTTCCCCAAAGGACTATGTTAGTGCTCCCTGCCTGTTTAAATTCATGATATTTTGGCTTAGTAGTGGGAAATGATGTGGGAGTAACTGAGAATTTGGAGATAAATAACTGTAGCAGGGATGTTTCTTCACTTCACTTTTTTTGGCTGCCCTCTGTCACCTTAGTATAAGCATTTCCTAAATGGGGGTGGGGGTTTGCCAAATATCCCTTGCTTAAAGGACACAGTTTTTAAATTCAGCAGCCTTTGTTTTAAGGGGGAACACAAGTTGGAACTGAAAGTCTTTTGCAGTTGGAAAGTTTCTGTAGTTATGAAATAGCTAACGATTATTTCTGTTTAGTCTAGGTAGCAAAGCTGAGAGAGAGAGAGAGAGAGAGAGAGAGAGAGAGGTATCCAAGGTAATCATTCTTTTGCCTGGTCCTGTTCTGTCCCTACAGCATTGAATGTGGAGATGGGGTGCCTGATAATAATGAACAGGTACAAAACTGTACAGAATAAAGACCAAGGTAGACAAGATATTTTTCAGGTCTCTTGGGCTCACATGTGTTTGTGTTTAAATGTAAATACCAAGCATGGTACTTCATGATACAGATTGGACTGGGGTATGGGAAAGGGGGCTTTTAACCCTTTGCATTTGCAATGATCCCAGTCCAGATTGGGCCCTGACACACAATGGCTGCTAGTTGCCTAGGAGGAAAATTCCTATTGGCATCAAATGATCAAATGGCATGATTAAATGTAGCATCTAGTTTGTCCCTGAGATTTACATACAGTATTTGGGTCCAAGAAGAATTTCTCCTCAGATTTGATTGACAGTGTGTGCCACTACACCCTCACCTGTAGCATCCTGTATGTCTGGCTTGCATGCTTGATTTTGCCAGTTGGGTACCTGATACAAACAGGGACAAAAGGGCAATGCAACTTCGAGGTAAGGGAACAAACATTGCCTTACCTTGAAGAGGCCTCCGTGACTGCCCCCCCCCCAAATGCAGGATGCAGCACACGCCCCTCTGTCACAGCTATGCCAGTGCTGGAAGGTTGGTTAGGATTGCGCCCAGTGTCTGAGAGATTATGTGACCCTGCTGCCTAAAAGTTTGGACACCCCTGTTTTAGATAGAAGAGGAAAAAGGGGTCCTCTCCATAACTGTGGCCTCCTTCCTTAACTTATTGAACATAAGAACATAAGAACAGCCCCACTGGATCAGGCCATAGGCCCATCTAGTCCAGCTTCCTGTATCTCACAGCGGCCCACCAAATGCCCCAGGGAGCACACCAGATAACAAGAGACCTCATCCTGGTGCCCTCCCTTGCATCTGGCATTCTGACATAACCCGTTTCTAAAATCAGGAGGTTGCGCATACACATCATGGCTTGTACCCCATAATGGATTTTTCCTCCAGAAACTTGTCCAATCCCCTTTTAAAGGCGTCTAGGCTAGACGCCAGCACCACATCCTGTGGCAAAGAGTTCCACAGACCGACCACACGCTGAGTAAAGAAATATTTTCTTTTGTCTGTCCTAATCCGCCCAACACTCAATTTTAGTGGATGTCCCCTGGTTCTGGTATTATGTGAGAGTGTAAAGAGCATCTCCCTATCCACTCTGTCCATCCCCTGCATATTGTTGTATGACTCAATCATGTCCCCCCTCAAGCGTCTCTTTTTGGCTGACATCCTAATTTAAGAGGCCATCCTCAGAAATGTCTCACAGTTCCTTTCTTAAAGTATAATGGGAAGGGTCCTAATTATGTAATATTTGGGCCTCATTAGACTTTCCCACTTCTGAGGAAAAATCAAAATGTGGAGAAGTAGTACATGATATGGGGAGATGAATTACATGTTGGACTGGGTTTTGAGCAGTATGGGTTGTGCACATATTCCTTTAGGGTGACAAAAAACCACCCTTTGTATTGACATACCCTCCCTTGAAATAGAGAAAGTTGAGGATTGAAACAAATGCCAAGAAAACAGTCCATGTGGATATGTGAACCAAAAACAATTAGGGTCATCATTTTATTTTTTATGCTTCTTTCATTTGAAACCTTCAGGTGCCTGGTGATGTTATGCAAGCCTGCAGTTTAATGCTGGCATGATTTCTCTGCACAGCAAAAACTGCTTCCTGTTCAAGATTTAGAAAATAGAGGATGGGGAGGAATTGCATGGTGTTTGCTTTGAGATTAGGAATGCTGTGAAATCAGGAATATCTGTTGTGTCCTATGGTGCTCCGATGGTCTGGGACAAGGTTCAGTGCAATCTGGTTCCTCTGCTGTGCACTCTAGTCCTCATATTGCAGTGCTGCTTTAGATGTATTGTGTTGGCTATAACTGCAGTGCATCAAAAGGGAAAGCTATATCCTTTCTGTGTAACTGAAAGAAACCCCAAAACTCCTGGCCTCCTTGAGCCATGTACAACTCTGATCTCCAAGCCAGGCTGTATGCTGGGCTGAGACATTTCTCAGTGTTTACCATGTATGTTAAGTATATAAAGTGCTCCAGTATTATTATCCCCATGTTGCAAGAGGTTGAGACTGAGATAAATGCAGTGGTTTACATAAAATCAACTGTGAAGTTTGCAGCTAAAGTGATACTTGACTTCCTGTTTCAGAGTTCACACTAAGAGCCACTAACATTTCCTGGCTCCCTCACTCTAAGGAAGAAAGCAACTGCTCAACCGCTATCTTCTCCTGTGGCAGGACCTTTCATACGTGAATTATGTGTGCATCCATTTGTTTCTTTCAGTTTTTGCCCTGATTCAAATACCACAATCTTACAGTGCTATTCAGAAAGAACTTGGGTTTATGGCAGTTTGCTTCCTCCTGCTGCTGACTTCAGGTGGAGTAACAAGTTTCTTCAAAGTTCAGCAGTGTGAGAGCTCTAAGCAGTAGGAGTAAAGATTTTGTGCAGTGTTCAGAAGGCAACATGAGTGCAAAAGATCACAGCATGGCTTACTTATGTCCTTGCCCCTGCACCAGGTTTTTTCTTAGTGATTCTATGGTAAATGGATTTGATTAGTGCCAGGGAATGATCATGAGCCTGGAGTATATAAACAGTGGAATCCAAAACCTCAAGCATGCAGAACCACACTTAAAGCTGCTTTAGTTTCGTTTTCCTCAATGTAATCAAAGCCAGTTTAAGTTTAAATGTGCCACACTTGAGATTTGTAGATTGCATTTGTCATGGTATTATCCCTTTTAAAATTTATCCTGTCGTCATGTGCGTGCCTACCTAGGAGTAAGCTCCATTGAACATAGTAAAAATTAATTCTGAGTAAGCATGTGTAGGATTTGCCAGTATGAGGCTTTTGTTTTGTTGTTAAGTTGTTAAGAGTCTGAGTTGCAACTCCTACCAGTCAAAGTTAGTTCCATTAAAAGATGGAGCAGCTTGAAGTCTTGGAGTTATGTCCAAGGCATTCAGGGACCAATCCTAAGCTTCGTGCACTGGCTCACTCCCAGTGCACACTGTCGCAAACAGGCCATAAGGCACGTTTGTGGGCCCTAGCACTAGTGCTCCGGTGGAGTGCCAGAGCTCTGCCGCTCAATGGTCATGCGGACCACTGAGCAGCAGAGAGGTAGGTGGGGTTGTGGGGGGAGGTAGGGAAAGAGCAGGGAGGAGGCTATCCGGGGGGGAGGGAGGTGGGACCAGTGGAGCTTTGCTCCACCAGATTCAGAGGCTCTTCATTCCATGCCGTTCTTTGGGTTGACTTAGAATTGATGTAGAATGGCAAGTTGCCATTTCGGGGCTACTTGCTTTACCTGGGGGAAGGGGACAAAAGTGCCCTTCTCCTGAGGAGGAGATGGTGGCTTGCTGGAGTATGTTGGTTGCGGCGGCAGCCAGCACAGTATTGGACTGGCCGTCTTGGACTGTTTATAGTTCCAAATGGAGGCTGAGTGAAGGAACAGCAGGATTTAGACTTATGTGTTTACTTTGGGGAGACTGATGTGGATAATAGAAAAATCTGGATTTGCCTTTTCAGCAAACAACACAAACACTCTAGTTTTCTGTGTCATTGCAGCTAACAGCCTGCCCCTTCACTTTCACTCTTGTGCCAGCATTATGTTCTTGGGAGTGGGTCTCATTGAATTTCATGGGATGTACTTCTGAGTAGATGTACATAGAATTATGCTATAAGAAGCTAAAAGAAACTTCCAAAGTATTCAGTTTGATACTGATATAAGGGCTTCAGAAATGGAGAATTACTATAATATGGAGCTGTTGTAACTCTCTATTCTGTCTCCATGTATTCTGTGCAAGTGTAAAACAACTTGGCCAATTCCTGCCTGATTCCTCTCCTTTCCTCTGTCTAAAATTCCTATGACAGCGTTCCAGATCTCCTCAATGAAGAAAATTGAATTTTCAAAACTTGCAGAATAGAGAAGCTGAATAGAACTGCTCTCTTAATAACCAGTATCTATAGGGCATTTTCAAAACTCTTGGTAACGCTGTGTAACTTCAAGACATAGAATGCCTCTGTGTACATGGCCACTGTCAATCAGGGTATATACTTTATAGAACCTCATAAATTGTTCCCAGTAAACCTGGGAGTAAAGGCCTCAGAAAGAAGTTCTGAGCTGCCCCCTGGAGGTGAGATATTCCCTAGTTCTTGAATGTGCTTAATTTTTCCTTAATCTCTACAAGAGCAATTAAGTATAACCAGGTCCTGCAGTTTAGTGTTATAATGCAGAGTTCTCATGTGCTATGTTTTCACATCACTGTGGGTGCATGCCCCCCCCCTTACGTATAAGTAACTTGAATTCAAGAGGAAGGCCCACTGGCAGCCCAAACATGACCTGGGATTTGCCACCCATCTGACTGAGAAAAAAGAAAAAAAATAATGGCCATTTTGATGGGATACAGGAACAATGGATGAAAAAATGACCAGTAGTAGAAGCAAATTACTTACTGCCCCTATCATATTTATACCTCACTTTCCAATCAAGATTGGCTTCCAAAACAGTTTACAATTAAAATTAAGTCAAAGGTTCCTATCTGAGTAATTGGCAATGGGATCCAGGTTCCAGGCTCTTTGCTCCAGGGCAAAAGTTGTTGCAGATGGATCAAGGACTGGCTGATAGCAAAGGTACCAGTCTGCAGAGGCAGCTCCTCTGATGATCAAATGAAATAATTTTAGGTACAGTATGTGTTGTTATGCTATTAAGCTATCCTAATGAACCCTTCTTCCTATTAAGTCATGCATATAAATATCAAGCAATCCCATCACAGAGCATTGAGTATGTGCTGAGAAAAATTAAATGATTATGCAAAAGGATGTTCTGAACTCTTGATTAGCTGGCACTGAATATTTATTAGTGCATCCTGCAGGGCACCCCTTTTGCACCAACTAGCTGAAATGGGTAACTTCAACAGAATAGCACTTTAGACCCTTCTTCATAGAGATATATAGACCCATTGTGCTCTTATTAGACCTTTTGCTTATGGCATTTCTCATTTTGTTGCCCAGTAGATCTAGTTCAGTCTGAAAGGGAAAGGGAACCTGCCTCCCTTATCTTTTGACATGCTACCACTGCTTTTAAAAGACCATAGGGGCATGATTTCACTGAAGTTAGTGAAGTCAGGGTGGAGTTATGGATTTCATTAAGGACCCCCTAATTTTCTGCTTGTAATTTGAGCATTGGTTAACAATATCAACTTGCAAGAAAGTGGACAGAGTTAGTAGCCAAGCGTAGGATGGTACCACAGGAGGGGAAAAAAAATCCTGCACTCAACAGAAAGTTTTTCACTTTCCCAGTAGCAGTATTAACAGAGCTGTAAGGGCAAATGCTGCTATAGCAGGAAGACCTGCTGTGTGGGATGAATACTACCTTAATTGAGACAAGAAACCTTTTGGTCCTGTGACTTTCCTAAATCCCTGTGGTTGCACTACTATTTCCAAAGAATTCCTAAGCATCTTTAGTGTGGATCTGGGTTTCTGCGGATCTGGGTTTCTGCTTATACTTGTCAATGCTCTTCCCAGGGGAAAAGTTTCCTTTAGCGGCTTTAAAAAAAGAAAAAACTTTCTTTCAAGCCAAGTCTTTCCCCACATTCACTCGCTAACTAGTATTTTTTTCACTGTGCTGGAAGAATAATGTCCTATCACTATGCAGAAAAACATTATTACGCTTGTAGCATGAAGTAGGGGCCTTGCTGAGGGATGCTTTACATATTATATAGTGGAAAATGCTTGTTTGCTGCCATGGGCAGACATGGGAGGGGAGCTACAACTAATCCTGGTTCTCTGGCAAATATGTATGTCTATATATTATATGCATTTATTGAGATGTATTTGGTGCATGTATACTGTGTGTGAGTGTAAAGTGAATGTAAAAATGTGTGAAGGAGCCTTGAGGCATTGTCATTTGTTCAGGGTGCTGTTTATACAGGTACATGACCTCTGCTCACAATCTCAAGTTTATACTAGACAGGACAGGGGAGGGTTGAAGAATGCTACAGTTATCAGGTTAGAAAATAATCCCTAGTATGTGTGTAACTTTCTCAACCACTAGGCTGTCTATTCTCTCTGATGTGCCATAAACATTTCCAAGTGTCTTCTTCCACGGAAGTTCACGACAACCTTTGGGTCTTAACAGGAAATGGATATGAGATAATGCTGAGCAGCACAAAAGTGTCCATGTATTGCACATTTCTTCCTTGCTAGTTAAGAATTATTTGAAGCAGCTGCATGGAGTTGTAGAAATTTTTTCTCGATAGAATCCCCATACTAACACTGTAACGTTGGTCAAGCAGACATAGCTTACAATGGTTTAGCAACTGAAACTCCCACCTGCACTGCAGACGGGTGATAGCCAGGACACGCTGAATATCATAGTATTGGTGAACTGAGGATATTGGATTGCTTCCAACGCACTTCTGAGCTTCAGATTTAGCATGCTGATGTGCGCTTCCTACAAGACTCAAGAGGTTTGAATACTTCCATACTAATCCTCAAACCATTTAGATATCCTTTACATGCTACAGAAGCAGGTGAGGAGCTACTTTCCCTTGGGTATTTCCTCCAGCAGAGTCATAATGTTTAAGAAAAGGGCTGTGGCTCAATGGTAGAGCCACCTGCATTGCATACAGAAGATCTCAAGTTCAATCCCCCACATCTCCAAGTAGGGCTGAGAAAAAATTCCTATGTGATCCCTGGATGGCCACTGCAACAGTGTGTGTTGACAATGCTAAGCAAGATAGACCAATGGTCTGATTTCATGTAAGGTGTTTTACTATGACGACACCACTTGCTCCGGACCATTGATGTGGGTCTTTATCGTATGCAGCTGTCAGCAGGTAAGGAGTATGTTGGGAGAGAAACTGTGATTGGCCTTACCCCTAGGGTACCATGCCTTTCAGTATTATAGTAGTGCTGTGGAATAAACCCAAGATCAGACAGTTCCTACACCACAACTGTAACATTTAAAGTAAACCTTGCTCTGCAAGTGACGTCAGCAAAATCACTTGAGTCTGCAGACTCTGTCAGAAGAGTCAACCGTCTTTCTTGTAAGGTAGAGTTGGTTTAAACACTGACTGAGTCCACCACGTTTTAATGATACCTACAGTAGTTTGCAAAGTCAGCTCTAGGCAGTTCCTGTTGGTTCTGGCAAGTATTGCTGCTGCATAGAATTCTTCCCTGTGTTAAACACACATATGCACTTTGAGGAATAGGGAACAGGCCAAGAAAATGTACATTGAAATGTCTAAGACTGGAACAACACAACCCTTGAAGGAATTTTAAACCTGATAATGGCAGCAGACAGTATGGATGTTTTTGGTATATTTGCTCCAAGAGAATGAGGCGTGGGCAGTCAGATCCACCCCAATGGCCAATGCACGGTTCTGCTATCTGTGACGTGTATGGTCTGTGTTGAAGGTCTGTGTTGAACTCTGTGTTGAACCCCTTCCTTAGTAAAGTTTTTTCTTACTGGTGCAGTGGAATGGATGGCAACCACAATAATAGTCTACAGACAGCACCACAGGTTTTGGTAGAGGTTTGTGTTCTTTTTTCACGGAGGTTGAGTGACTTCATTTTTGACCCAACATGTTTTTTCCCCTACCTTACCCAGTGCTCGCTTCTTTATCTGTAGCATCATTTGATGGTTTGCATAATTGAATTGGGTCATCATGAATTCGGTCATCATAGCTAAAACACCCCTACCAAATCTAGATGTAGATGTACATTTCTTGAGGGTCATTTAGATACATGTGCCACTTCTTCACTCTCACTCTCACTCTCACTCTCTCTCTCTCTCTCTCTCTCTCTCTCTCTCTCTCTCTCTCTCTCATGTGTGTGTGTGTGTTGCAATGACTGGATTTGCACAGTCCTGATTAACCAGCCCTTATGTTTGGACCATAAATCTCTGCCTCCCATTTTTCAAGGCAGAACTGTGCATAGCAATTATTGGCCAGTTCTGCCAATTACAAAGTCAGCCTTCCCTCTGTGAACAAATCTATTTTAAAATAGTCTTTTAAAAAAAACCTAAAATAAAATAAACTAAGCACCAAATACATACTTGTTCAGATGCACATGCCAGTCATTTGAAGAGAAATACACCAAAACAGCCACCTGTAATAGTATGACTATTAAGGTATTCCTTAATAATGATATTTGGATTTCAGACAGTTGTCATATATGTAAAGCTGCTTATACCAAGTGAGTCAAGGGTGGTGCCAGAGATTGGTAATTAACTGAGGATCCACTGTGGTCAGAGAGCCCATCTGACTGGTCAACACCAAGCCTTCAGTACGAGTTCTCACTGGCAGTAGGCAGTGCCATAGCTAATCATCATGTAACCTAGTGCCAAGCTCAAAAAAATGCCCCGGAAGTGATGTCTCAACCAGAAGTGTCATCTTGACCAGGCTTTGTAAAAAGTGAAAATTGGGAGGAAACCTGCCTCCTCCCCCAGCAGCTCACCACCCACTTGATCTGCCACTTCCCTCGCCCCCCCACCAGTGGCATAGCTAAGGCATTTATTTGCTACCTGGGGTCAAAAAAGATTTGTAGCCACTCTCCAAGACAAAATCAAATAAATAAAAAGTGTGCCACTGATTGGTTTGAGACACTGTGCTGGGGTGGATGACTATTCTCTCCCTGCTATATTATAAGAAGAGCACCACTTGAAGAATTGCATCTTTACCCAGTTAGCAGCGGTAACTGTATTATGATACATAGAAACAGAGAGAGCTGACACTTACATAGAGAACTACTTCTTATTAATACCTTATTGGTTCTATGCTGTATCATAATAACATATAATTGCAACATGTCAGTAATATAATAACATATCATTGGTTCTCAGAACAATCAGTCTCATAGGTCAGTTTTGAGTTAAAGAAATCCACTTTTTGTTCCATAAGGCAATTGTGTTTTCATTTTCTGGTTAATTGACCATAATTTGTGACAGAATACAGATATTCCAATGCTGTTTGATTCATTGCACTCTGCATTAAATTACCTTTCCAATGATATATAACATGATGGTATTATTCATGCATATCAAGATTTTCACAATTTGGTCACCAGTGTCAAGCTCAGCTTTTGCCTCCCTAAAGCCTGATGCCCGGTTCAACTGCTACCCCCTGCACCCCTTAGTTACACCACTGGCAGTAGGTGTTGGGGGAAATGGGATATGATGAAGGCCCCAGTGCAGGACTTAGCCCCAGATCCCTCAGCATTTTGGCACTAGCACTGAGTCAGTAAGTCCTTCTAGCTCACTCCTGTCTTTTGAGACTTGCAGCTGCTGTCCAGGTTCCTGGGGGAAGGGAAGAGCAATTTCACAGCCCTGCTACCCAGAATTCTTGGTAGTCAATGATTCCAAGACTTGAGAGCCCAATCTTATGCTCATCTTATTAGAGTCAATGGAGCTTACTCCCAGGAAAGTGTAGATAGGTTTGCTCTTTGAGTCTGCAAAACATGGCCCCTCTGTGGTTCATGCTGGGGTGAACAAGAGTTGGTTGAGCAACACTTTGCTTTGTTCCTTGAAACTGTCTGCTATCTTTATAACTATCTCTGAGTACAACCAAAATGTTATCTGTTTGCTGCTGTTATCTCTGGAATAGCTCAACCCATGGCATACCAGGATGGGTCAAAATGCAGCTAATTTCCTGTTTAACTGAATAGTGACATTCAAAGCTTGGCCTCGTGGCCTTTGACTTATTTATCAGTTAACCCTCCCATCCGCCCTCTCCTCTAATAACCTAAATTTCATTTGAAGCTACTACTGAGTTACTGCAGCTGAAAATGTATTTCTCCATCTGCAGCTGTTCTCATTTCAAAGGTGGCAAAGTGGATTTTGGGTATATAGGTGTGTATGTTTGGTGCTACAAGGGCATGTACTTGGGAAACAAGGCTTGAAAGCTTCTAGAGCCCCTTTGCTTTGTGCCTCCAGTTTCCTTGACTGCACCTCAAAGCCTGGTCACATAGCCTTTCCTTTTAGTTTCTTGAAAGGCATTGTAGCCCTTCTTTCCTGCTTCTCAGCCCATTGTCTAATAGTGTATTCCACTGAAATCCATTTCCAGGCAGTCTGTTGAGGACTGGGGTGTAGACCAGCCACCTTTACATTAGCAGTGTCCCTGAGCCTTTTGCAGTGGCATGACTTGCATACATTCAGCAAGGGATACTTTAACTGAATGGAGCAGCAGTGATGAGAAAGCTTCACCAGCTGAATTCCTGCCTTCTGTCAGCTGTTGAATACATGGACCTCTGCCTGGGAAAATGTAGCACCCTACACCTAAATGGGACCAATATGTGTTGATGTGAATTTGCAAGCTTTTATGATCAAAGGCCCTCTCCAAGACTTGCGTTCTCTTGCCAGAAGAATTTGATCCAATCTTCCCTTCTTTTGTCTGTGTAGCTTTCTAAGGAATAGCTTGGTAACAACACCAAACAATTTTATTTCCTCTTTAATTTATTTAACCTAGCTCCAAGGGAGCTTTGAAGTTCCATTTGTTAATCTTAAGTATGGGGGGGGGGAAGGGTATAGGGAGAATTGAAATCATGTGTTGGAAGCTGACTTCCTCTCAGGATCATCAGATGCTCCCAATAGTATTATCAGATTTTTTTCCACTTTTTCCCAAAGCCAAGTCACCCTTTCCATGTTTGCTTCCAACACATAGACATTCCAGAATACCAGCTCCTAAATTGTGAATTAATGCTTTCTTTCTTCCTTTGAGAAAATGAGCACAATTAGTGTACTGTACTTCATAGAGAAAGCAAATGCCAACAAGTTTGTTTTCCAAACGTTACCCCATTGCTGTTGAAGCTGCTTTTCTTTTTTCTTCAATGGTTACAGAAGAATCCTGACACATGGAAACTGGTTGAAAGGGCAGGCCAATTTTTTGCAATGATTTCTGTGTCTGGCACTGCTTTCTTCCCTCAATTGATAGCAAAGTCCTCTTAAGCCTCTTCTGCCCAACGTTGCATACACACAACAGGGACCAAATGTGTACACCTGTGGACCAGACAAAAATGGGGTAACAACCATATTTACATTAAACATATTTAATTAAACCATATTTACATTAAACATGCTCACAGCTGAATCTTAACTATGCTTCCCACACAATAATTCCAGTGGATTTCTAGATGACTTATCTAGAAATAATAATGTGATCCTATATAGCAGTGATCACAGTCAATTTAGGCACAGTTTGCACAGGATCTGGCTTTCAGCCTTTCAGGTTTAGAATTAGGTATCCTAATCCTGTGCTGCAGCCACTACTGCATATGTGCTTGTATCCTTGCAGGCCAGTCAGTCTCCTGTCTTCCTGCATCTAGTTCAGTCACCTTCCTAACTGTCCACTTCATGCATGTCTTTTTGCACTAATGCAGGGCTGTTTGTTCACCCATGCATTCTGCACTTCCCCAGGAAGGCTTGTTTGCTGTCCCACTCTTTTCCTTCCTTCCTTAGAAGGAAAGAGTTTGTGAGCAGCTAGAAGAGGAAGGTAGTTTTGTCAAGGGGCAGTAGAGGGTAGAAGGTGTCTGTGTGTATTGTGTGTGTGCTTTTTTATTATATAAGGACCTCAGAACAACAACTTAACATCACAGCAACCCTATAGAATAGACTTGTGAAGAGAATGCTTTGTCTGACCCACACAGGGCCCAATCCTATCCAACTTTCCAGCTCTGATTCAGCTGCAATGCAGCCCTGACGTAAGGGAACAAATGTTCCCGTACCTTGAGGAGTGCTATGTGACTGTCCCCCCAACGCAGGACAAAGCACACACCCTATTGATATTGCTGCACCAACCCTGGAAAATTGGATAGGATTGGGCTTTCAGTGGGCTATATAACTCTACAAAGGAGGGATCTGCACCTGGTTTTCCCATGTCCAGTCCTCCTAGCTACCACGCTTTGCTCTTCCTGCCACTCCAGTGCTTGGTAAGGAGTGTGCAGCTGCTCTTTGTCCTTTGGGTCTCCTCATTACCATTAGTTTCATTCATTCATTCATTCATTCACATTTCTTTCTCCAAGGAGCTCAGGGTGGTGTACATAGTTTCTCCCTCCCTTTTGTTCATCCTGTAAGGTAGGTGAGGCTGAGAGATAGGGACTGGCCTAAGGTCATCCAGGAAACTTTATTTCGGAGTGGGGCATTAAGCCTGGATCTTCCAGGTCTAACACCAGAACCACTACAACATCCTGGCTCTCTTTTCTGTTTTGAGCAAGCATTCATGTTTCTGAGGTACCACTTTTAGACCGTAAATATGTTTACGCAGAAGTAAGTGTTCAGTGTGACTTATTCATGGGTAAGTGTGCCTAGGACCGCAGAAATGCTGGGAGAAAACCCCACTGAAGGAGGCATTCTTTGCATGAAGATGCCTCATATCCCACTGTACACTGCTAACAACGGGATAGCTTTTAGAAGGCTGCAGATCGCCCTGAAATGAATGAGGTATATTTTTCATTAAACATGTTTTGGGGTTGAGTCTTCCCTGAGACTGTGTTAGCCAAAAAAGTCAGATCTTCTCTTGTCCTTGGAGGCACTGTGCTGTCTTCAGCATAACTTGTGCAGCCGTTTTTGAAACGGTGGCCCCTCTGAATGCCCCCCCCACCGTAGCTGATTCTGCACCCCTGGGCAGTAATTGTCCCCCTTCCAGCTACTGCCTACCTCCACTGCACTGTGGGCTGCTCATTATTCACAGAGTGACAATGCTCCTTTGATCATTGACTAGTATTCTGAACCATGTGACCCTGGAGGGGCGGGTCTTCTCTGCTAACATAGCCAGGAGAATAGAGAGTTTTCAGCTGCTTGGGTGAGTCTCCTCTAAACTGCCTTTGTTCTTAGAAATAATTCAAACTTTTTCTAACCCCTTGCAGCCTACTGCAGATAGGTTGTGGCTTTTCCCCCTCCTTCCTGCCTCAGGTTGCTTTGCTGTTCTGGCTTTGTGCAGGAGGAAAGAGAGAGGGGGAGCAGGAAGGGTGGGTTGGAGTGAGGGAAGAAATCCTTGGGTTTTGTGAGCTGTTTTATGACAAGGCAGTTGGATTTGTGAAAAGGGAAGCTTTCAAGGTTCTTTCCCATTCAGGTTTAGTGGGGTCTGAATTTTGGGGGGTAGTGGTGAGGGTCCTTTCTCTTTAGCCTCATTAGAACGAAGCCTGTGAGCATTCTGTCTGGGACCCTGTTACCAGAGAAAAGCAGGGTCTGGGGGAATTCAGTTTCCATGCTTTGACTAGATTTCTTTGCTCGGAAAGAAAAGGGCTTTGTGCCTCACAGCTATCTCTTTGTAAATATTTGGCCAATGGAACCGAGTGTGCTAATTTCTCCCTCTGATTTGTTCTTTCCCTGCTTTTCTCTCCACTCTGCACGGTGCACTCTAAAGAGAAGGGACAAAACTTAACTGTAATTTTCCCCACCCCCTTTACTACTTATTATCTTGCCATCTGGCTTGAGAAAGTGCAGTGCGAGTGCCTGGGTTTTCCTGTCTTTGCAGAACATAAGCCCCAGAGGTAGGTGCTGGACTTGTTCATGCCTTGGCTTTTAAACTCTTAACTGCTCCTTCGAGATCTAACTCCCCCCCCCCCTGCTATATGTATTCAGCACTGTTGTCGGGGGTTTGCTGCTACTTTGGGGACTTCATGAAACACAGGCAGGATTCCATGTTCGTTTCCCATGCTGCTTTGGATTGGGAAGGAAATGAGGCAGAGGGATCCTCAGATATCATTTCCAGTAAAGGACATGCTAGTTTTGCTAGAATTGCTATAAGACTAACTACTTGTTCATTCTACCCTGAGGTATTGTGGAATATATGGGAGACTCCTGGTATCTCTTCCTGGAAGGCACATCTGGGATCCCTGTGGGGGGGGGGGCTATGAAGTTTTTCCATGTATTGCTGAGAATGCCTATGCAGTTTTGTTTGGAATAGATTGACTGGAAGCTATCACACCTTGATACAACTAACTTCCCCTTGGATAAACTTTGCAACAAAGTGTGATGGAAGTTTAGCCTGTGTAATGAGGCCCACTCTGTGTCAAGTGTGTGTGTGGTTTAGCTACCAGTCCACATGTCCTCTTTCTCTTTCATCATGCATCTGTCTGAACTTGAAACTGTGAGGCCTGTTGACTGAATGGAGTTGGGGGGAGGAGCTCTAGGCACTCCTTGATGAAGACTTGAGAAGAGATCAGACTGTGCAGGGCAAAGTAGGAAGGAAGGAAAAGACATTCAGCTCCCTGCTGTGGAATGAAGGACAAGAAGCACCAGCTCCTTGCATTTCAAGGGATGCCTTAACAAAAGCAGTGTAAGGATGCTTAGAGGCAGACATATTCCCCTGTAATGACTTTCAGAAGTGGTTCTTCACACACAGAAGACACACCATCCTCAGTTTCTTGAATAACTGTCTGCACAATCCTAACCAGGTCTACTCAGAAGTAAGTCCTATTGTGTCCAATGGGATTTACTCCCAGGAAAGTGAGGTTAGGATTGCAGCCTATGCCTTTTAAAACCTCCTGTGAATACAGTCCATCTGGAGTGGCCCTGTATCAATCACTTCTCTTGTAGCATCCTTGCTTTCCTTCTTCCTTGAACAGGACAGGTTTGGGTGGAGGAGGAGAAGAAGACTTCTTCCCATCTTGGCTCTTGCAGAATAGAATCTAGGATGACCTTGAACTGATTAATGCTAGAAAGACCCACTGAGATTTTCTTCGCCCTCTGATGGAATAATTTTTTTCTTTTCCCCTCCCCCCCAGTAAACAAGCTGGAACCAGAGACTGAGCATGTGTGGCTGTTGGGATTGTAATTGTGCCATTGTTCCTGGTGAGATGTGGAGACAGATTGCAGTTACTCAAATCTTCTTGCCAGAGCTTTGGCCTCTTTAGCAGGAATGTGTTGCTTGTTCACCATTGAAGGGAAGCAGAGAAGCTTCATTCAAATCCCATTTGCATTTCATATGGTCTGGGAAACCTTTGGCCTAATTCTTTAGCCCCCTTTCTTTAACCAAAATTAAGTCTGAGCCTATGCAATTACATTAGCTTGGCATGATTCCAGGTTGTAGCTCTAATTCTTCCCCCCTCCTTGTTTTTCTGCTGCCTTTCCCCAGAGTGTCCCGTCCCTGTCCCTCCGCATTGAAATATAGACTGTAAGCTTTTTGAAGCAGAAACCTTTTTCTTTTTATGATATATTATTTTGTAAAGTGCCATGTACTTTCTAAACTTGCATCTTTGTTGTTTTCTTCAAAAATGCTTTTAATGAAGTCAGCTCTAACCCACAAAAGCTTGTGAAAAGATAAAATATAAAATTAATATGGAGTTCTTGAAGAGGTCACAAGACTTTTTGCTGATCTTCTTGCTACAGAATAGCATAGCTGCATCTTCTTTGTGCACTGATGGTTCTGAATAGGTGGTAATAAAAGCCGGATGAACTCTTCAGAGTTGCATCTCATCTTGATAGTTTAGACATCCATAATTTGCATAAAAGTGGTAGCTGCCAGACCATGACTTGCAAATATGTTGCCCTTCATATGCCATGTTAAAAAACGAGTTACAGAAAGGGAAGGGAATGTTTGTTTTCTTACCTCAGAGCTGCATTGCCCTCACCTCAGTGCTGGAAAGCTAGTTAGAATTGCACCTTAATAGCCTCATCCTAGGCATGTCTACTCAGAAGTAATTCCCATTATAGTCAATGGGGCTTGCTCGCAGTCTAAAATAGTGAGGTGTCTGGAAATTAAGTTCTATGAAGAACTATTCAAAGAGCTTAGAACGTGTAGCTTCAACCACAGAAGACTAAAGGGTGATATAATAGCCATCTTTAAGCATATGAAGGGCTGTCATGCAGAAGGAAGAGCAGAAGGAAGGGTGCAATCGTAACCCACTTTTCAGCACCAAAGCAAGGGCATTGAAGCTCCTAGGTAAGGGCACAAACATTCCATTACTTTGAGGAGGCCTCCATGAGTGCCATCCAACCGCAGGATGCAGCACATGTCCCATTGGCATCGCTGTGCCAGTCAGTGTTGGAAAGTTGCTTAGGATTTGGGCCTTAATCTCTCTGGCTCTTGAGGGCAGGACTAGAATGAATGGGATGAAACTACAAGAGAAAAATGGCTAGGCATGAGGAAGAACTTCCTTTCACGGAAGAGCTGTCTGGCACTAGAGCAGTCTGCCTTGTGCAATAATGAGCTCTCCCCCATTGGGGGTTTTTAAGCAGAGGCTGGATGGTCACTTGTCAGGGCTACTGTAGCAGTTGCCTGTGCTGAGCAGGGGGGTGGAATAGATGACCCCCAAGGTTTTGTTTTTTTTAAACTATAACATTCTCTTATTCTAATAGTCTCTATTTTAATTAGGGCTTCTGAAAGAGTTTTTATAAAAAGAGAAGAAAAACCTCATGCTAGCGCTCTCTAGCCTTGGGGTGCATATTAATCCTGTGCCAAGAGATGGTTAACATAAGAACAGCCCCACTGGATCAGGCCATAGGCCCATCTAGTCCAGCTTCCTGTATCTCACAGCGGCGCACCAAATGCCCCAGGGAGCACACCAGATAACAAGAGACCTGCATCCTGCTGCCCTCCTTTACATCTGACATAACCCATTTCTAAAATCAGGAGGCTGCACATACCCATCATGACTTGCCACCCGTAATGGATTTTTCCTCCAGAAACTTGTCCAATCCCCTTTTAAAGGCGTCCAGGCCAGATGCCATCACCACATCCTGTGGCAAGGAGTTCCACAGACCAACCACATGCTAAGTAAAGAAATATTTTCTTTTGTCTGTTCTAACTCTCCCAACACTCAATTTAGTGGATGTCCCCTGGTTCTGGTGTTATGCGAGAGAGTAAAGAGCATCTCTCTATCCACTTTATCCTTTCCTTGCATAATTTTGTATGTCTCAATCATGTCCCCCCTCAGGTGTCTCTTTTCTAGGCTGAAGAGGCCCAAACGCCGTAGCCTTTCCTCATAAGGAAGGTGCCCCAGCCCATCTTAGTCACTCTCTTTTGCACCTTTTCTATTTCCACTATGTCCTTTTTGAGATGTAGTGACCAGAACTGGACACAATAGTCCAGGTGTGGCCTTACCATTGATTTGTACAATGGCATTAAAATATTAGCCGTTTTGTTCTCAGTACCTTTTCTAATGATCCCAAGCATAGAATTGGCCTTATTCACTGCTGCCACACATTGGGTCGACACTTTCACGGACCTGTCCACCACCACCCCAAGATCTCTCTCCTGATCTGTCACAGGCAGCTCAGAACCCATCAGCCTATATGTGAAGTTTTGATTTTTGGCCCCAATGTGCATGACTTTACGCTTAACATTGAAACACACCTACCATTTTGCTGCCCATTCTGCCAGTTTGGAGAGATTCTTCTGGAGCTCCTCACAATCACTTCTGGTCTTCACCACTCAGAAAAGTTTGGTGTCATCTGCAAACTTAGCCGCCTCACTGCTCACCCCTGTCTCCAGGTCATTTATGAAGAGGTTGAAAAGCACCAGTCCCAGGACAGATCCTTGGGGCACACCACTTTTCACTTCTCTCCATTGTGAAAATTTCTCATTGACACCCACTCTGTTTCCTGGTCTTCAACCAGTTCTCAGTCCAGGAGAGGACCTGTCCTCTAATTCCCTGACTGTGGAGTTTTTTTCAGTAGCCTTTGTTGAGGGACTGTGTTGAACGCCTTCTGAAAGTCCAGATGTATAATGTCCACGGGTTCTCCCACATCCACATGCCTGTTGACCTTTTCAAAGAATTCTAAAAGGTTTGTATGGCAAGACTTACCCTTACAGAAGCCATGCTGATTCTCCCTCAGCAAGGCTTGTTCATCTGTGTGTTTTGAGATTCTATCTTTGATGAGGCATTCCACCATCTTACCCGGTATAGATGTTAGGCTGACCGGCCTATAGTTTCCCGGGTCCCCCCTCTTTCCCTTTTTAAAGATAGGCGTGACATTTGCTATCCTCCAATCTTCTGGCACCATGGCCGTTTTGAGGGACAAGTTGCATATTTTAGTCAAGGGATCAGCAACTTCACTCTTCAATTCCTTAATAACTCTTGGGTGGATGCCATCAGGGCCTGGTGACTTATTGATCTTTAATTTATCAATGAGGTCTGAAACATCTTCTCTTCCAACCTCTATCTGACTTAATTCCTTGGTCAGGAGAGTCCGTTCAAGCAGCAGTATCTCCCTGAGGTCTTCTGCCATGAAGACAGATGCAAAGAACTCATTTAATTTCTCTGCCACCTCTAAGTCTCCTTTTATCTCCCCTTTCCCTCCCTCACCATCCAGAGGGCCAACCGCTTCTCTGGCGGGTTTCCTGCTTCTAACATATTTGAAGAAGCTTTTATTATTCCCCTTAATGTTGCTGGCCATGCGTTCCTCATAGTCTCTCTTGGCTTTCCGTATCACCTTCTTACATTTCTTTTGCCACAGTTTATGTTCCTTTTTATTCTCCTCATTAGAGAAAGACTTCCATTTACGGAAGGAAGCTTCCTTGCCCTTTACGGCCTCTCTAACTTGGCTCGTTAGCCATGTGTGCACCCTCCTAGACTTAGTGGAGCCCTTCTTCCTTTGCGGTATACACTTCTGCTGGGCCTCTGTTACTCTCCTCAGGCCTGGTAATTTAACCCACAGAGATTCTATGGTGGAGTTGGACCCGCCTTCAATCTCTGCTTTGCTGGATTCTATCCCTTCCTTAAAGTAAATGGCCACCTGTAATGAACGCAGGGGGCTTACCCTGTCAATGTGTAGTGGTCGGCGGTGGAATGAAGGACGGGAGGCAGATACAGTTGTTCTACATAGGTGGTTTACTAGTGTCAGCTGTTTTACATTCATGGGACCTGTTACTTCACAGGCCACTGTACATTACGCAGACTCATGCCATCGTCGTCCAATAGACTCTGGTCCCGCCCCTTTCCACCCCTTTGTGGTTCCAGCCTGAGCTCTCTGACCAGTGTCCCTTGGCCAGGGGTCCGGGCTGTTGATGGCTGCAGCACCGCAGGTCGGGGTCAGGCTGGCTGACCCTGGGAGGGCCCTCGGTACCTCTGTACTTGCCCTCCGATCAACTGGGCCCCCCCCCCGGGTATAGGTGGCTGTGATACCTTGTCTCCGTAGCCCTGTCTCTCCTGGATTCACCCCCAGGGTCCAGGCGGGTCCTGGGTCATGTAGATCTGCACCCCAGCCTCCTCTCTCCAGGGCGGAAGTCCGCACAACCCCTCTGGGGGCCTTGCTCTTTCCCCTTAGGCAGGGGTGACTATATCCCTTTGGCTTCCCTCTGGCTTTACTCCCCTCTGGAGAGGAGTGACCTCTCCCTTCACTCTCCAGGCTCCTTTTGAAGCCCCCCTCAGGTTTGTCCAGCCCCACCCCTTCTGACCATGTGCCTGCTTGCTGTTCCCAGCTGGTCCTCGGCCCTACTCCCAGGTAGGTGTTCTGCGGGGGACCCCAATCCTGATAGCACTTGGGTCTTACCCCCAGGAGGCCTCTACTCTTGAGGAGACCCCTTCTTCTGGGGAATTCCTGGCCACCAGGGCTCCAACACGCCCCTGTCCCTCCTGTAGAGTTGATAGCCCGGGATTGTGGTATCCCACTGATTTTCCGCATTCCACTAGGTTTCCATTATGCCCACTATGTCAATATTTTCCCTAGTCACCAGACATTCAAGTTCTCCCATCTTTGCTTGGAGACTTCGGGCATTCGCATAAAAGCATTTGTACATGGAATGCCCCAGGATGGGCTGCTTTTTAGCTCCTTTGTCCCTGCAGCCTCTCATTGTGCCAAACTGTTTATCACAGGCTATCATGCTATCATTCCCAATTTCTTCTCCTACTCTGCCTTTACCTTGTTGTTCTCTAACCTCCCCATCCTCATCCCATAGGGATGAGGAGTCCCGAACCGGATGCCCCTCGGCTCCTGTCACTTTCCCCCAGGGATCAGTTTAAAAGCTACTCTGCCACCTTTTTAATGTTATGCGCCAGCAGTCTAGTTTCATTCTGGTTCAAGTGAAGCCCGTCCCTCTTGTACGGGCCCCGCTTGTCCCAAAACATTCCCCAGTGCCTAATGAATCTAATCCCCTCCTCCCTACACCACCGTTTTATCCACACATTGAGACCCCTGATCTCTGCCTGCCTAGCTGGCCCTGCGTGTGGAACAGGTAGCGCTTCTGAGAATGCTGCCTTTGAGGTCCTGGCTTTCAGCTTCCTACCCAATAGCCTAAATTTGGTCTCCAGGACATCCCGGCTACACTTGCCCATGTCATTGGTGCCAACATGCACCACAACAGCTACCTCCTCCCCAGCTCTATCTACCAGTCTGTCTAGACGAGAAGTGATGTTCACAACCCTCACACCAGGCAGGCAAGTCGCCATGTGGTCCTCACATCCATCACAAACCCCCCTCTCTATGTTTCTAATAATCGAATCCCCCACTGCAAGAAGGCCCTGACCCCCCTCCCTCCGAGGAGTATCCTGAGTGCATTTGGATACGGGTTGCATTTGATTGCATTTACCTAAGCTGTGGCTAGAAGGCAGTTTGCCAAAATATGGCAAATTACCAAATATGGTTGCATTTACCTAAGCTGTGGCTGGAAGGCAGTCTGTTAGATGGAAGGGAAGAGTGTAACCAGGAGTCGATGCACAAAATTCCCAACTCTGACCTCACCCAAAATTACTTCTGACTCTTGATGCCACAGCCCTGAGTATAACTGCAGTACACTTCTAGCAAAATAGCATGGCAGGCATCTCATGCTACTGCTAACTTACCAAAGATAAAGGTCACACAACTTGCATAATGTGTGCACAAGACCCCTTCTCTCTTCTCTCCAGTGAGATAGTTATGTCAGGAGAAGATGGTAACAAATAACAGATTTTTCTACATTTGGAAATGATTAGTGTATGTGGAATATATAAAACTGCCTCGTCTGCTGAGTGAAATCATGGGTCCATCTAATTCAGTTTTGCCTGCACTGACTGGCAGGGGTGCTCCAGCCTTTTGGACAGGGGTCCCAACCCTATCTAGAGTTGTCAGGGATTGAACATGGGGCCTTCTGTGTGCAGAGCAAGTACTCAACCCCTGATCTAGAGCCCCCTCCCTTATGAGTTGTTGTAGTTGTTAGAAGTGTTTATATATACCACTTTTCACCAAGAGATATTCAGAAAACAGTTTGCATAGCAAAATAAATCAATTTTGGTGTAATGTACAGTACTTTTTGAAGTTAACCTTGCTTGGGAGTAAGGCTTTTGACCACAAGGGGAGGCTGCTTATGAGTAAGCATGTTGCACAAATGTGTCCTGGAAATTCACCACCCCCCCCTTTTGAGAATTTGTCTAATAGCCTACCTGAATGTACTCATGACAATTATTCAAAAGATTTAGAGAGAGGTACTGGCAGATCAGTATGAATGAATGAATATTTGAGTATGAATGAATATTTATTTATTTGATTTATATCCCTCCTTTCTCCCAAAAGGCTCCCAAGGCAGCTTACAGCAGTATATGATGTACTGCATGATTGTTCCAAATTCAGCCATTCAAAAGTGCTGTCAATTGTACCTGAGACACAATAGGGCTCTAAAGTGTTATTAAGACCGGAAACTCTCCAGTTCAAATTTCACCTCATCGAAAGGCATTGGACAACCTCTTATGTCTGCCATCTGCACACTGAGAAAAAATACTGGCTACAGTAAGACTATTGTAAAGATTTCTGGAGCTTAACCATTTTATCCTGCCCCTTCCTCCAAAGAATTCTGGACAGCCCACTCTGTTTTGATTACCACAATCCTGTAAGGTAGGTTTGATTTAGAGATAGTGTTTGGTCTACAGCTGCCCAGTAAGCTTCATGACTCAGTAGGGTGAACTCCGATCTTCCCTGTTCTGTTCACCACTCTTAGTCACCAGTCAGATCTGACCACAGTGATCCATGCCATGGTAACATCAAGATTAGACTATTGTAACATCCTCTACATAGGATTGCCCTTGAAAATGGTTCGGAAGTTGCAGTTGTTTGCTTGGTGTGCTGTGCACCACCATGTTGCAGAAATACCTTTCTGTCACTTACAATAGGCTAAACTGGACTGTCTGTGGAGGAGGATAAATGGGCACAAATCAGATATTTAAAAAATAATACTCAAAGCCTCCATGGGCATTCTGTAGTAGATGCTGACAACAACAACAAAAAAAATGATGTCAAAGGAAGACTCCCATCATGAAGCTATTTAGCAAGAAATAGAAATAAGCTGCTGAGTAGGAATGTATTGTAAATTTCCTGCTATCACATGTGGACTCAACAGGTAGTGGGAGTCAGTAGCTCATTGCAGGGCATAATGGCCTGTCTTTAGGTATTCATAAGCACTATTACCTTGCTTTGCTAGTTTATTGCCAGCTAGATCTCTTTTCATCTGTGTTCTGCACAGTACCACACACACCTGGCTCTTGGCATCGCTGAGCCTTCTGGGCTCACTTTGGAATAACGTTCCCCCTTCAGTCTCCACAGTGGGTATATCTGCCGGTTGTAGGTGACACTTCAAGCATCCACTAAAGTGGGTTTTGGTCTATGAATCTTGTTGGTCTTCAATCATGATAATACTTATCATTTGCATAGTGCTTTTTGTGTGTTCAGCAGTTTGGTGTAATTCTTGCAGCTGCACTGTATTGAAAGAATATATCATTCCTGGATTGCAGTTGGAACTGAGAAAGAGTGGCCTGCCTAAGACAAGTTCATGTGAGTTCATGGCAGAGGTGAGATTCAAGCCAGGAGAGCCATAATTCACATCTCAGTCTTTTAGGCAATATGCTACATTAGTTCACTTCTAAGGAATTGCCAGATTCCTTGTTTGTTGTATCAAATCAACACGACTCCCTTTCTGTTACTTGTTACCTAAGTGTCAAAAATGAAGACCCCTTTCACTGAAGAAGAAAAAAAAACTGAGTCTTTAACTACTGTCTTTGCTAGTGGAATTTTCTTAGCACTCTAGGACAGTTGGGACTTGGATAGGTGATTACAGATCGACTGTATGGGATGAAAATAGAATTTGAGTCTAATATTTCAGTTTCCCCCCTTTGGTACTGAAGCAGCTGATCTGTCTGCTCCTCCAGGGCATTTAGCCCCAGCCATGGCACCACAGAATTCCCCCCTTTGTTCTCTGAGCGAGCAATTACCATATGAACAGCTCTTCTTCCAACTCAGCTAGGGGGCTTCTGCAGCAGCCTCCACTGGAGATGCTTTCTGCATGGATTACAGCTCAGACATTTCAACTGTGCATGCTGTCTAGGCAAGGCTGCTGGGGATGGGGAAAAGAACCAGAACAGCTCTTCTGTGTTAGACTGCCACGCGAATTTAGACTTGAATCCAGGTTCTCTAGGCAAGAAGTGGCTCCAAACCCCCTTTTCTTGGATTTTGTACATCATTTATTATTCCATAGCATTTAAAGTGGGGGTAGAGGAGAAGAGAAGACTGGGGTCTTAGAATGATCAGAGCCATGATCTCGCATCTTCCTCAGCAGTCCAACCCAGACATAGGCTATCCACTAATGTACAGAATTTTTTAAAAAGATAAAATTAGGCTGCAGTCCTAATCAATTTTCCAGCACTGACATAAGGGCAATGCAACTCTGAGGTAAGGGAAGAAACATTGCCCTACCTTGAGGAGGCCTCTGAGACTGCCCCCCAACTGCATGATGCAGCACATGCCCCACTGGCACAGCTATGCCAATGCCAGAAAGTTGGTTAGGATTGCACCCTTAATTGGACACAACTGAAGTATAAAGTATTTAAAACTGGTAAGGAAAAATAGAAAGTGGTATTAATTGTCAAGGAGATGAAAGTCAAGTGCATGTATCGTATTTTTGTGTGCACTGTTGTCATCTGGAAGACTGTGTTTCCATTTGATTTCCAATTTATTTGAGAGGACAACGTAATCATTGATGCTGCCAAGTTCTAGGCAAGGAAGGCAGGGTAACAGTAGCACAGCTAAGTTTGCTACTAGTGAGTTCAGTTTAAAGTAGGATCCAAACATACTGAAAGCATCTTAGCTGACAAAATGAAAAAGCTGACAAAAACTTTATGGCGTGGACCATAAATACATTAGGAGAGGCGGCAGGAGCTTGGTTTGTTGAGTTTGGGACAGCAATTCCAAAACTGGGAAGGGGCAGCCTTACCACCATACCCTCCTCCACAAGAGCTGGTAGGGCAACAGCAGGAAGATGCCTAACCCTTTTACAGGACGTATAAGTAAGAAAGCCTATCCATAGAGGTGTTTTAAACGGTGTTATTTATTTTACTCAGAAATAGCCCATTGTGTTCTGTAAGATTTAGGTTGTGATCCTATCATACTCACCAAAAATAGGCACCTCTACCTATACGTAATTGAAGTCCAGGAGTTCTCAGGGTGTAGGACACAACCCTGCTGTGATCTGAAAGGAAGGACTGAGCCACATGCCTCTGAATTCTGGAAAGAGAAGTGGTAAGGAAGAGAAGCTGTGTAGAGAAGTTGAAGGGAAAATGCCCCAAGGAAGTGAGCAGGGGATGGTGAGGTACTATCTGTCTAGCTGGACAGCTCCAGTAAGATTTCTTGATTTGAAGGAGGGCTGACACACAGTTCCGAGTAAGTTTAAAAATTTATAGAGTTTAAGGAACTGTGATGAACTATGTCTTGGGGAAAGGGTTAAATTGGATTTTTGGTATTATGTGCACCATACTGAAATGGCAATCATGGGTAGGGGGAAAAAAGAGAACTATCTACTTCAGGGCTTGCTAGAAGACGGTCAGGAATGACTGAGTTCATGTTTCAGCAGATTAGATGTTGCATGAAATTTTGCCAGATGGCAAAGCTCTGTGAAACAAGTTTATGTCCTGAGAAGAAGAGCAGACTGAGCGTACAGATCAGCAGTTGCTGTAGGGCAGATGTACGACATTTTCCAGCCTGTATATTGGGGAGGAAAAGCATATATAACTGAGATACCATATAGTCACTTAAGGGATGTTCTGTACCAGCATCATGAAGACTCGGATCTTCTGAAGCGTTTGCCACTGCAAGAACCAACATTAACAAGGGGAGGGTACATTGGTTTCCCAGGGAAGCACTTCCTTAATAAGGAAGCAGTATGGAGAAAAATGCTGCAGAAGAGTACGCATTCAGCTCCTGGTGCTGCCACACAGAGATAAACAGGAAACTTTTAACAACTCGTTTGTCACTGCAAATGAAAATAGCTAGTCAGCTGGCAGTAGGAGAGCCTGGAGCCATGGAGCCCAAGTTTTCTCTTCAAGCTAGCAGGCTGGAAATCTGTGACTCCATAACTCTTGAAAGGGAGACACAGAACCCCCAGGACCTGACTCAAACTGTTTCTGGTTTTGAGCCTTCACCAGAAGATTGGCCACAAGTATTTAAATAAAAGCATAATATATTTAGCTGTCCTGAAGAAGAATCCTTAAGGGAGAGAGAATCCTGTTGGAAGATGATTTTCCGCCCTCTGAATGTATCTTTGCAGTTCAACATGTGCCCAGAACTCTGTGCCTAGTGAGGCTAATCACATTAAGTATGTGTAACTCCTTGTATTCCATTTTAAGACTCTTACACCACAATCCTATCTTGCGCTGGAATAGGCAGGTCAGGAGGCTTGTGCTGTATCCAGTGCAAGATATCCACTTCAGGAGGTGGCACAAGTCCGAGGAGAACAGAGCAGCTTGGGGAGTAGGATTGGGATCCAGCATAACTGCCCGGTCCCAACCTGCATCCCGCTCCCCACCCACCCGCCCCCTGGAACGTCCTCTGCCCACCTTGCCTCCCATCCTTCGCAGACCCCTGCATCAGCCAAGCTTGGTCAACACAGTCTTCTGTCCCCAGGTCGGCGTGGAGGCTGAATGCAGCCTCTGTGGGCTGGTGCACATCCCAGCACCAGCCCAGCCAACACACGAGGCGCAAACGTGCTTTACAGCACATTTGCAACCCTCCTGGTCCAGTGCAAGGGACTTGTGCCAGCCCAACACAAGGTTAGAATTGTGCTGTTTTAAACTGCAGACTTTGCCACCATGTTCATCTCTTTTCTTCTCTCCTCATTTTGCTTTGGTTTGCCATCACACCAGATGAAGAATTTGGGGAAATTTGGAAGCTTGCTGCTCACAACTTTGTATCATTTTGGTTCATCCCCCCAAAATATATTTGTAGACTGTGGTTTAGTTCTCAAATTTATCCTGGTCATGGCACGGCCACTCCATGGGAGGATGAGCCAAGAGCCAGCACTCCCCTGCATGAGCACAAGATCTTGCAAGAGTAGCACAAGATCTTGTGAGATTAGTGCGAGACCTCATGAGAATAGCACAATCCTAACCAGGACAAGATGGCAGCACCCAGGAAAACTGGGAAGAAAAGGCTGCCAGGGACATCTTACGCCACCCCTATGAGTTCACTGCTGCACCCTGAAGTGCTGCAGCACACAGATTGGGAACCATTGGTTTAAGTGTTTAAATATTTCATTTTATAAGAAATTGATTATTTTGGGAAAGAATACAGTCCACTGCTCCATGCCCATGGGTTGTATCATTTATCTATATTAAATAAAATGAGGCAACCTGGGATGAAATATACCAAGTAGGGCCAGTACTTTGTGGATTCAGTTCAGACAAAATTCAGAAAATTCTGTAGTACAGACCTTAAGGGAATCTTGTTGCAATCAGTTCCATGCAGTGGTGTATCTGCCCTGTGGCAACACATGGCACCTGCCCTGGGTGCCATTTGTGGAGGGGCACCAAAGCCACCTGACCTGAGCTGTGCTCACCAAGGTGGTGCTGGCAGATCTCCTTCTTCTCCATGAGTGCACTGGTGGCAGCATCATCCCCACACACCTTGTGCTAGCTGGTCACTCTCCGGGGACCACAGCTCATTGGCAGCCCTCCACCACACCACTCATTGGCAAGCATAGGGTGATTGGATGCAGAGCTTCCTGGGAGATGTAGTTATTCAGGAGGGGGGCTGTTCTGAGGATGCTGCTGAGTGGGGTATGCAGACACATTGCAAGGAGGGCAAGCATGCAAAACCCTGCCATCCTGCTCAGTCACACTGATGGATGCAGGCTGACCCTCCGCTCACTGGCAGGCACTGTGTCCTTCTCAGCCCTGGGAGCCTGATGTTCCTCCATTCCTTTGTGGGCTCTGAGCCTTCTGGCAGTCCCTGTTGTGGCAGGGGGCAGTCTATGTGAAGGGCCAAGAGGCTGAGTGGGAGGGCACTGAGAGGCAGAAGCGGCTTGCCAAAGGGGGTGTGGGCATGGGGGGGCACTCTGGGCTCTGCGGGCAGTTTCTCCCCTGGGAAACAGAGCTTGTGCTATCAGAACAGAAAGGCAACAGGATGCTACAGCTGCCCACCCCTTTCACCTTTACCTTCCCCAGTTGCCTTGATGGGACTTTGCTTTCCTTGTGCCTTCCAACAGGGCGTGGTGAATTCTGGAAGATGGGCTTCAGGTGTGCTTGCCATGAGCCCCATTTTCCCTAGATATGCTTCTGGGCCCACGGAATTCTCAGAAGAATCTCTCATTTTTTAAAGTAGGAGGTACATTTTAGAAGCCCTCAGAATTTCTGCAGCTTCCCGTAAGGCCAAACATCCAAGTCCAGTGTTTCTCAAACTGTGGTTTGGGACCTGTAATGGAAGATCAGAAGATCATCAGGTGGATGATGTGGTGTTGACAGTGTTTCCATGTTTTGACAGCTGTTTGACAGCTCTGGGAAGGGCAGGGCTGGCTCCACAGCTGTAATCAATCAAGGCCAATGGAGACCTGGATGGACACCTGGGCTTCATTTGACCTTGATGGGACTTTGAATGGACATGGACTGAAGGGATGGCTCACCTGAGCCTAATTTGGACTTAATGGGACATACAAGGATAAAAGGCAGTTTCAGAAAGAACAAAGCTACCTGACCCAGAGGGAACCTGACCAGGCCAAAGGCTACCCTGACCTAGAGGGAGACACTACCGGACCAAGAGCTACCTGACCCAGACCTATGGGAGAAGGGGACTGCCAGAACTCTACTGGAGGACACAGAAGAGAGGACTGCTAGGACCCTGCTGGAGGAGACACTCTGCTGGAGAGGATGCTGCTGGAGAGGAGGGACTCTGCTGCAGAAGACTGGATTGGGAAGACTGGACTGTGCTTTGGAGACTGGATTGGATTTGGACTGGAGGCTTCAGACCTGTACCCACTGAGTTAAGTGGCGTTTTGGGGAGGGAAAGCCTCTGGACAAGAGGAATTGCAGGGAGTGAACGTGTTTATAGCAATAAATTCTTGTCAGTTGCTCAACTGATAAGGAGTTCTGTTCATTTCTTTGCACACCACAGCTGTTGATCCTAGAGATAAAGAGGGTGTTAATTAGCCAAAAAGTGGGCATTAGAAGGGAGTTGGAATATTTGGATGGGACAAATTGGTGTAGTTTGCAGGATTGCAAGACAGGACCCATTAGATGGGTCGCGAGCCAGTTTCAGGTGAGTCTCTATTCATTTCAGTATTTTATTTTTAATATATTAGACTTGATGCTGCCATGGTATGCAACTGCATTTGAGGAAGTGTTACAGACCTGTACTTTTAACAAGCCACTATGTATATTCTTTTAACAATGATAGTAAATGGGACTTATCCTTGGGTAAGTGTGGGTAGGATCGCACCCTAGGATTGTTAAAAAATTCCTGCTGCTGATGTCACTTCTGGTCATGACATCACTTCCGGTGAGTCCTGACAGATTCTCATTCTAAAAAGAGGGTCCCAGTGCTAAATATCAGAACCACTGTCCTCGTCTATTGGATAAAACGGACCCCTACGCTCTTTACAAATCTAAGTAATATATGTAATGAGCCCTGATCTTTTGAGACAAACTTCTTGTTTTGATAGCTGTGGTTATGGCTTATCTCTCCTCACCCAAACTTACGTGTTTGAGGTAATCTTCTTTGGAATAGTCCAATTATGTTAGTAGCACTATACTGTAGGAATTGAGAGATGTAGCCTTAGGCTGCTGCCCTCAATCTGCTTGCCACAGAGATTACAGTGTGTGCAAACAGGCCACATATTGAAGTCTTGTAATGTATTACCTTGTTAACTGCAGAAAACCATCAGAAAGACATGGAGTGGCAGACACTGAAAATAACCTGGTTTTGACACCAGAGAATAGATAATTATCATGTTCAATAGAACAAATACATATTCTTTTGTTGTGAGGGTTTGTCTCACCCCATAGCAACAACAGGGAAAATGTCTGTAAACTGGTGACAATACTGTAAATCAGGACAGAGAAATCATGCATCAGGTCTTACTTTAAAATCTGGATACCTCCTCCATGAGAGCAACTGGGAACTTCAGTTTTCCCATTGACAACTGCTCTATAGTTAAGTCTCTCAAGGAGTAATGTGTTCATTTTGAAATTTTACCATTTTGAACTTTGTGAAGCATGTATTCTTGTGCTGTTTCCCCAAACAGAAATTGTGTTCATAAAAATGTTTCCTTGCCTCTTTTGTTCCTCATTCTCTGGAACTAACACAGGAAAGTTGTGTATGAATCTGTTTGTGCAGCTATTGCTTTTGTCAGTTTAGCTGAGGCACGTGAATCAGGCTGGAGGTGTGGATCTGTGGGACATGTTCTTCTTCCTTGCAAAGGGTCAGCCAGCTGGGTATGGCTCACTGAATAGGAATGTGTTGACTTTTCTTCATCCTGTTAAGAAAGTCTGTGCTCTAAAACTACTTCCCAGCGTTATCCCTTTTTCCTGGTACAGTATAGTTCCATGTGAAAAGATTGAATAGTGTAGCACAGTGGTTCTCAAACTGGTGGGTCGTGACCCACCAGTTTGTGTAACACTTCCTCTGTCCCTTTAAGGGGCAGGGGAAGGGGAGGTAGGCAGCAATGCAGTCCCCAGGATCACACCGCTTAGGGGGGCAAGGGAGGGTGCTTATGTGTGACTTTTGACACTGTAGGGCTGCAGGAAGTGCGGGGAGCCCTGCGCAGCGCTCCCTGACACTTGGAACCTGCAAAAGAAGCAGGCGCAAAGCACTTCCATTTGGAAGTTGAAAAAGCACAAAGCACTTCCTTCTTGCGAATGCAACAAGCAAGTGCTTTGTGCTCATGTTTTTTCAACATTCTAAGACTTGGGGAGCCCTGTAGAGGGCTGTGCGGGCTCCTCAGTACTCCTGCAATGCCCTGCACCCATCTGTAAGTAAAAGCACCCCCTTCTACCCCCCTTACCAATGCAATTCTAGGGATCTCATCACTGCCCTTGCCCCTTCCCCTGCCCCTTAAAGGGACCAGGGAAGCTTTACACAAGCTGGTGGGTCGCAGCCCACCAGTTTGAGAACCACTGCTCTAACTTAATAATTGCTGGAACACTGCTTAAGAGCTAGGCTATGTGTTACACTCACTGTGGGGACTGTCATCTCTGTGGGGCTTCTCCTGTTTCTTGTCATATAAATCCTGGCCATGGTAGGATTTCTTTATTCTTGCCCCACATCGTTCCACCTGTCACTCAAGCTCACTATGCAATGGTCAGAGTTCATAATGGTGAATGATAACATTTGGCATGTGAGAGGCTTCTTGCAGAGATGCCAGAGTCCATGTAAGATGCCCAGATAGGCTAGCTCTAAATGACCTCCAAGTAGAACTTAGTCTGGGCATTTCATTTAAGGTGCATCTCTGGTATGCTGCTCAGAAGCATGTTAAAAACAAACAGGGGCACCATAAGTATCCTCCTGGTGTACTTTAAAAGGTAGGAGTATTACACATTTATTGTATCTAGATCAAAACATGACTCTGACTGACTCACCTACCCCAAAAGCAGCTAACAATAAAGTACAGTATGTCATTAAAATACAATCTAGCCTTCTTTCCCAGTCCTGCACTAAAATAAAATGATTAGTTCATGTTTACTGTTTGTCATTCTGATTGCACCTCTAAGGGAATGTTTACAGAAGAAAATATGGTCATCTTCCAATCAGGGCCATAAGATGAATGCTGTTGCAAGTTACTCAGTGAACAAAAGTGTTCCCATTACAGTACCCATCTTGATCAGGTCTGCTAGTGTTTCATCAAGCAATTCAACCCTTTCCACCTTTATATTAAAGCCAAAATGCTCTTGTTTAGACATTTTTGTTACAAGAATAAACACTGTATAATAGACTGATGGACTTGTTTATTAGTTTGGGGTGGAAAGCAATGACTGTTCATAACTTTGTGGCTTAAACTTCCACCTGTCTGTGTTTAGATGAGATTCACAATTGTTAGGGCAGTGTATCAGCCCTGATGCATTTAGATGTATAAACCATTCCATTTTAAGCACCCATGGTTGGTCCCACAAAGAGTAGCCTACAGTAATGTAAGTATGAAAATTACAGAGAAATGAAAGACAAAAATAACAAACGTAAATGAATGCCAGCGATAACAGATGGTATGTCCTGCTTATTGCTCTGCAGCTGATAAGTCCTGAAAATATAACTTAAGTGTCCAGCCTCTCACCCCCCCTTGCAAAAAAAAACCTAAAGACTTAATGGATCTGGGCTCAAGTGCAGTTTGACCCCATCATCAAATTGTGATAAAATCCCACTACTCCTATAGCTCAGATGATATCAAGGCATAACAGAGGACCTTGTTCCTACATAATCTACACCAAGAGGACATTCTGTGAACTAGAAACAGAATGAATGAAAATGAATTGGGCATTGGGTTCAAACTCTCCTCTAGTGCAGCACCCATCAACCCACTAGTTTTATTTTGGGATATGGATCCCCTTTCCCTTCACAGAGGCTATTGCTAGTCCTGTACACAAAGGGACCCTAGGGCCCACTGATTTCCCAGCTATAGTTGCTATGTTGCTTTATAGGATCACATGCATGTGTGCATGTACAATTTATTTTTTAAAAGTTCGAAGATGTGCTCTGCTACATAATCAGGTTGATGTGCAGTATTGTAAGGATGCATGATGGTTAGGCAGTCTCAGTTGAAGCACAGTGGCAACTGATTGGGAAAGGAGCTTGGAAGGCCTTGTGTGGCTCATGGGCTTTCCAACTGAGGACTTTGATAATAAACCCACATTTTGTTCGTACTTATAGACGTGGTTATAATTTATCACAGCACTAGTGATAGTTAGACAGCGGTTTTCACATTCGGGGAGAGTTTGAACCACAGTAAGTCTTGGTGGGGGCGGGGGGAAGGCAGCGACATGATCCCCAGAATTGCATCGCTAAGGGGGGCTGCAGGGACTGGTTCTCCACTTCCACTTCTGACAAGCTGGGGAGCCCAGCAGATGCTTGCACAGTACTCCCTGCCCCTAAAGGGAGCAAAGGCCAGGGCCTTCAGGCTGAAAACCACTGGAATAAGTGGTTGTTGAAGGCAGTTCACCAAAAGATGCTCCATTGATTATTTTTTAGCTTGTCAGAAGTAGAGGTGCTACATATTTTTATGTTCTGTTTTGTTCTAAAGACTGTGCAAGATGCTAAACTGATGGCAGTGGTCAAATGTGAGCCAGCTGATAGTGTGGTTGAGCTAGCTGGCTGAATCTGGCTCCAGTTCCCTTGAACTAACATGAACCTGGAAAGAGTTTAAGAAGACATGAGACCAGCTGTTACTGGGCAAGTCTGTGTTTGGCACCAAACAGAGGATTTTCACCAAGCTTAAGAAGATTAAAACTCTAAATACCCCTTGATAGTGGGCAAAGCTTTATTGAAACATAAAAAGAGGTGTAATCCATCTGAAATTTGCATGCTTCTGCTCTGCCAGCAGGCCAGATTGAAACTGACTTTCCATTCTGAGTTGCAACACAGTGGCAGTGGTTTCCCACACTGCTGTTTGTAGCACTCTTTTATAGCAGTTTGGGAGACCAGGATATCTTCTAATCAACCCACGTACAAATGTCAAGCCTGACTTCTAGATGGTGCATTTCCAGATCTCTTGGCAGCCCAGTGACGGAAAGACAAGCGTCCAGCTGAGCTGTGTTAAGTTTTTAATCAGCGAGAGGCTGAGCACTGGTTATGGAGAAATGAGGGAGCTCTTTACAATTCCTCATGGAAAAGGAAGTCCAATTCTGGGTGTGAAAAGAGTTGTAAAACCTGCAGCACTCAACTGTGATGAACTGAACTGGCAGAAATTCCTAGGGAGCTGGTGTAACCCAGTGCAGTACTGTTGGGCCTTGAGTCCAGATCCCGTCTTGACCATAAATTTGATGGGCGGCCTTGGGCAACTCTCTGTCAGTTTCACTTTATGCATATTTATGTTAGGAGGACATTACCGCTGTTTTTATAGAATCAAGAACCATAGAGGGGCTCTCCAAGGCTATCTAGTCCAGTTCTCTGCTTGAAGAAGGAATATTCTCTGTACAGCAGTAGTTCCAAAACTGGTGGGTCATGACCCACCAGCTTGGAAAGCACTTAATCCTAGCCCTTAAGGGGTGGGGAGTAGGGAAGACAGTGATGTGCTCCCCAGGATCGCACCGCTGCTGGGAACAGAGCATTTTTAAAAAACCTAATCTCCACCTGTGTTGGCCTCTGATAACAATTGGAAACCACTTCTGGTTTTCGACCATAAAAGCAGAAGTGGTTCCAATAGTTATTTTTTAACTTTTCTGATGTTTGCAGAGTCCTGCAGGGGTGTCTTTGGGGCTCCCCACGCCCTCCCACCCTGGAGGCCAGCACATGTGGAGGTAAGTTTTTTCTTTTTTCTTTCTTTTTAACTCTCTGTCCCCAGCAGCAGCATGATCTTGTTGCTGCCTTCTCCCCACCCCTGCAACAACTTTGTTCTAGGGCATCTCCAGAAGGTGCCTGTCAACCCTTGCCTGAGGACCTCCAGTGAAGGAGAACCCCTTATAATTCATTCCATTGCCAAACCACACTTACCATCATGTAATTTTGCCCAATATTCAGTCAAAATCTCCTCTCCTGCAGCTTAAGCCCACAAAAAATCTAAGTGAGGATAGGGCTGATCTAAATGTGCAGCAGGCTGAAGTGGGAATGAGGGGACAAAGTTCTAGCTGGTCAACTAGACTGTGCTACTTCAAGCTACAGGTAGGATATTCCATATTTTGTTCTCTTACACAAACTAACTCTCTGCAAGAAGAAAACAAACACTGCAGGGAGCAGACTGAGCAAGAACTTTCTGTTTTGTTTTTAATTTGCAGGGAGCTTTTTTTTTAATATGGGGGTGCATTCAAAAACGACACTCCCATTTGTATTCTGAAGTTACATGGTGTAATTCATCATCTCAGATTTCTTCTACCTCATTCTTTTGCATGCATGCACTAGGCAGAGTGCTGCAGACCAAGCATTCTGGTTTGAATTAAGCTCTATGGAAATTAGTGGCATTTTGTTTCTGAGAAAGTACGCTTGATATCAAGGTGTCCATTTCACCTCGGTACAAATGAGAATACAAAGATGTCCTGGAATATTGTGTGAGATGAAAAAATGTAGAACTTTTCCTCACATTTGCTACAGAGTAAGTATTATTAAGAATGTAGTGTGTGCAGGTCTGGAGAGAAGAATTACCCTTTTTTCAGGACAATGTTGGGGTTAAAAACCATGTATGCTGCTGGGGTGGGCTGCAGTTGCTTAGCTGCATAGCAACTGTCTGTCCTGAAACCCAGAGAGCCAATATCAACCTGTGTGTAGGTAGTACTGAGCTAGACGAATGTCTGGTCTGACTTTGTGCAAGGCAGCTTCCTATGCCTGTTCAAGCTCTGTTACAAAAATCTTAAAGTTTGAGAGGGGAGTAGACCTAGAATTAGTGCTTCCAAACTTGCTCTGTTAAGGGTGCAATCCTAACCCATTTTCCAGCTCTGACATAATGCAGCTGTGAAGTAAGGGAACAAACATTGCCTTACCTTGAGGAAGTCTCCAGGATTGCCCCTCAGCTGTAAGATGCAGCACATGCCCCACAGACACAGCTATGCCAGTGCTGGAAAGTTCATTAGCATTGCGCCCTAAGTCTGTTTTTTAAAAATCACATGTTGACACTATTATGCATATTAACTCTGGTCTTCCAGTTGAAGATTTCAAAGACAGCCTTTGCTACTGAACAGCTTCCCCTATGTATCTCAGTGTCCACTGAATGCATTAGGCTGCAGTCCTGTGTGCATTACCTGCCCCTCTGACCAGAATGGGGACCAACTTCTGAGGATTGTCTTTTGGTATGCATTACCTACAGAAGAGTTGGTCCAGGTCAAGCAACCTGCTTGAGAGCTATTACTCACAAATTTAACTTTCTGTTCGTTAAAATCTTGCCCATTCATAAGTCTCCAGTCTTCTGAGTCAATGCTGATTGACCTGTAAATTATCCTCGAATATGCTCATCTCCCTTTTTACGAGCAATGAAACTCCAAACTTGCAGAGAAAATCAGTAAAGGACAAATGAATCTCTCTCCCTGGTTCATCAAATATCCTCATCAAAACTTAAGAACAGCCCTGCTGGGTCAGGCCATAGTCCCATCTAGTCCAGCTTCCTGTATCTCAAAGTGGTCACCAAATGCCTTAGGGAGCACACAAGACTACAAGAGACCTGCATCCTGGTGCCAGCCCTTGCATCTAGCATTCTGAGGTAACCCACTTCTAAAATCAGGAGGTTGCACATACACATCATGGCTTGTAATCCGTGTTGGAGTTTTCTCCAGAAATTTGTCCAATCCCCTTTTAAAGGCATCTAGGCTAGATGCCACCTTGCCACATCCTGTGGCAAAGAATTCCACAGACCAACCACACGCTGAGTAAAGAAATATTTTCTTTCGTCTGTTCTAACTCTCCCAACATTCAATTTTAGTGGATGTCCCCTGGTTCTGGTGTTGTGTGAGAGGGAAAAGAGCATCTCTCTATCCACTCTATCCATCCCCTGCACAATTTTGAGCCAGGGCAGTGTAGTGGTTTGGGAGGTGGCCTTAGACCTGGAAGATCCAGGTTTGAATCCCCCCTCAGCCATGAAGCTTCCTGGGTGACCTTGGGCCAGTCACTTTCTCTCAGCTCACCTACCTCACAGGTTTGTTGTGAGGACAAAAGGAGGGGAGCAGCTGTGTACACCGCCCTGAGCTCTTTGGAGGAAGGGCGGTATAAAAATGTGAAAAATAAATAAAATAAATTTTGTATGTCTTAATCATTTCCCCTTCAGGGACCTGATTTTTTGGCTGAAGAGCCCCAAATGCCATAGCCTTTCCTCATAAGGGAAGTGCCCCAGCCCAGTAATCAATTTAGGGCACAATCCTAACCGCTTATGTCAGTGCTTTCCAGCACTGGCATAGCGGTGCCAATGGGCTGTGTGGTGCAATTGGGTGTCACTCATGGAGACCACCTCAAAGTAAGGGAATGTTTGTTCCCTTTCCTCAGAGTTGCCTTGCCCTTATGTCAGTGCTGGAAAACACTGACGTAAGGCGTTAGGATTAAGCCCTTAGTTGTTCCTTTTTTGCACATTTTCCATTTCCACAATATCCTTTTTGAGATGTGGTGAACAGAACTGGACGCAGTACTCCAGGTGTGGCCTTACCTTCGATTTGTACAATGGCATTATAATATTAGCCATTTTATTCTCAATACCTTTTCCAATTATCCCAAGAATAGAATTAGCCTTCTTCACCACCACTACACATTGGGTCAACACTTTCATCAAGCTGTCCACCAGCACTCCAAGATCCTTCTCCTGATCCACCACCAACAGCTCAGAACCCATTAGCCCAGTGGTTCTCAAACTGGTGGGTCGTGACCCACCAGTTCGTGTAACGCTTCCCAAGTCCCTTTAAGGAGCGGGGAAGGGGAGGGAGGCAGCGACGCAATCCCCAGGAAAGTTTGAGAACTACTGTATTAGCCTATATGTGAAGTTTTGATTTTTTGCCCAAATGTGCATGACTTTACATTTACTTACATTGAAACACATCTGCCATTTGGCTGCCCGTTCTCCCAGATTAGAGAGATCCTTCTGGAGCTCCTCACAATCTCTTCTTGTCTTCACCGCTAGAAAAAGTTTGGTGTTGTCCGCAAACCTGACCACCTTACTGCTTAACCCTGTCTCAGGTCATTTATGAACAGGTTGAAAAGTACCAGTCCCAGGCAAGATCCTTGAGCTGCACCACTTTTCACCTCACTCCATTGTGGAAATTGTCACCCATTCTTTGACACCCATTCTCTGTTTCCTGGTCATCAACCAGTTCCTAATCCAGGAGAGGACCTGCCCTCTTTTTGCCTGATTGTGGAGTTTCGTCATATCAGCCTTCCTTTAGACTGCCTTCTAAGAGTGCTTTAAATGTGAATGGTCCATTGTACTAGTCCTGGGGTGAGATGAGGGAGAGTTTTATACTTGGATTAGTAAAAGAGGCTAAGGCTCCTTTAAGTTATCAGTTCCATGTTATCAGATACCAAAAGACAGTGGGCAGAAGCATTGAATTCAAACCTAAATGATTTAATTGTTTAAATAGGGAGGAAACCAGGGAATTCTTCTGAGAAGGATTGTGACAGTCTTTTGCAAGCTGTTAAGGATTTTGTTGGGAGGGGGTTCGCTCTATGACACTACATGTCGTGGTATGCTTGACATATTCTCAGAAGACGTACAAAAGCAAGTCATGGAGCTGGTGGAAGAGACAGACAGCAGGAAGAGGGGAAGGTTACATATCACTGTTGCAGTAATAAAAGGAGGGGTTCAAGATAAGATTTATTTCTCATGTTTATTTGCTTTTATTCTGTATTTTAATGTATTTTAATCTTTTTATTGTTAGCCGCCTTGGGTGCCCTTCAGGGAGAAAGGCAGAATACAAATCGAATGAATGAATGAATGGATAAATAAGAGCAGTATATTGCACATAAATGTGGGTTAATTCACAATGAATGGAGAATAATGCAGGCTGGAATCCTGCCCAGCAACAAGACCTAAGGCAGAGGGAGGCATACGTCCCTGTTGCTTGTTCCTAGCATGCCATACACAGAATCTGTTGGATCACAGATGAGGTCCAGCTGGCAAATACTGAAACATCTTCTCTTTTATCCTCTTCTTGTCTGTGTAACTAATTGCTCCATTGCCACAAGAAGAACCTTTGTGCTTCCATGGTTGATGGCTTGCTTAGATGTTGTGTATTGTTTAGGATGAAATGAATAGCTAGCTGTGTTCTTGGCAAGGGCCTCCATGCTGGCAAGCCCATGGATCAGCCCTTCTGCTGGTACAGGCAGAAAGAAGTATCTTATGTAGAAATTTGTGAAAAGTCTATACTGTGTAGTCTGCAGGGGGAGGAGTTTACATAGCTCTTCATTCTCATCCTTCTCTTCCTACATCTTCATTAACATGGAAAAACTTGTGGTACATGACTCTTATTCATATACAGTATTGTTTTTTCAACAAAAAGTAGTTCAAACAGTGATTTGCACAGCAACATAAATTTCTTTATGCAGGATGAATTCAAATCTTTTCTGTTTTTGCTCAGAAGGCAGCTGTGTGAAATTCACAAGACTTTATAGCAAGTGGTCCCATACCAGAGCACCCCCCCTTACATGCTTTTAGGTTTTGAACTTTCCCCAACAATGAATTTCTGTTTTCCCACCGATTTCTACTAGCTGACCCAAAGCTCCAAAACCTGTGAATCCCTATGAATGCTGCTCATATGTAAAGTTAATTGGACGTACCTACATTGCAGGAAAGCATTCAGACAATGTTCAGGAAAGCTTTGCCTATTGACTCTGAAACATTTTGCTGATGGGGCCAGAACTGGCACAAATGAAGATTAGCATGCTTAAGTGCAATTTATTCTATCTGTCTTGTCCTTCAGTTATGACAATACTACACATGACTGGCAGTTTGTAAGTTTTCACCCCAATCCAATATTTATTTCTTAACCCTTGGTCAGTGTCAAGTTGTACTGTATCAGTTTCAAAGGGGTCTCAAAGGGGTCAAACCTGTCTCAAGGAAACTATTAAAATAAAACATCTGGGGGTATTGTGTTTGAGCATGAGGCTATTTGCAAGTAAAAAAAGAGCACTTTATTGAAGACTTTGCTTTCTTAAAAAAAACAAAGCAAACAAACTAAAGCAATATAGTTGCTTGTAAGTCATTGGGGTCAAAAACATCTCACAATTTAAAATACATAACACTTTTTAGATTGGAGTTTGAAGTCTAAGGGCCCAATCCTATCCAACTTTCCAGCACCGGTGCAGTCGCAATGCAGCCCCAGGGTAAAGGAACAAATGTTCCCATACCTTGAGGAGGCCTCTGTCATTACCTCCCCACCACAAGATGCAGTGCAACCCATTGGCCCAGCTGCACCAGCTCTGAAAAACTGAATAGGATTTGGCCTAAGTACCCAATCTTATCCAACTCTCCAGTGCTAATGCAGCCCTGAGGTAAGGAAACAAAGGTGACACGACAACTTCCCCTCTGCAGGATGCAGCACACACTCCCTTGGAATGGATGCATCATTGCTGGAAAGTTGGATAGGATTGAGCCCTGAGTAACACCCCCATTAAAAAAAAAACATAATACAACGTATTGTGCCATTAATCTCAGAAATTAATATCCAGATTACTCTTCCAGTAATTGCATGACAATTTTTTTCATGGAATACTATTTGGCCATTTTTCTTCCTCCTTTTACTGTTCAGAAGCTGTAGGAAATATTTCTCTAAAGGCCCTTTATTTTATTTATTTTTCACATTTTTATACTGTTCTTCCTCCAAGGAACTCAGAGTGGTGTACTTGGTTCCTTCCTTTTTGTCTTCACAACAACCCTGTGAAAGGAGCTGAGGCTGAGACATACTGGCCGGAGCTGGCCTCAGGAAGCTTTATGGCTGAGTGGGGATTTGAACCTGGATCTTGAACCTGAGTACCATAACCACTGAACCATCCTGGCTCTCTTGATTGTGAGGTGTTGTAAATTTGACTATCTGCAGTGGTGTGAAGTTGTACTTATCTTTCAGAATTAGCAGATGCAAACAGGACCCTGGTAGTCAAATTAGAAAATATCCCTCAATATGAGCTCTACACATACTTATGATGGAAAGACCCCAAGGTTGAATAGTACTAAGGCTTTCCTTACATTTCTTTGCTCAAATTGGCCTCCCAGGGGGGTCACAGTATCTTTTCCGCTGTGGAGTGAAAAGCAGGTTTAGAGAAAGCAGTTTTGAGTTGGCAAACGACAGGAAGGGGAACAGTTAAACAGACCCTTTGTCTCTGCCTCTGGGCCTTCACTCACAGTCGCAGGATACCACATCAGCTTTTCATTTAAAAAAATGCAGTTGAAAGTATTGCAGATTTATGAATCGGATGTAGTTGGACTCTTCTAATGTTTTTAACAGGTACTGGTTGTTCTCCTGTTTTTGTGCTATTAACTCATGTGTCAGTTCTGTTCAGTATCAAAGCAATAATGCAGAGCAATCTTTGTGGAGTAGGTTAGATTTTAACTGCTGGTTTTGTCCTAGGTTGGAAAAAGAAATTAGGAATATAAGCATCAAAATTAGGAGATTGTTGCCACCCTGTCACCTTGAAATAATGACAGGGTGATTTCATCTTCAGTGAAATGTCCTGGTGGTAGGTCCTGGTTTCCTGCTCTTCCTCCCTTGCACACTCTCTTGCTGAAGACTGCCTTCTTCTCTTCCCCATCATAGACACACTAGTTGAAGCTCCAGCCTTGTAGGGAAGAGAGTCTGAGGTTGTAGGCTCCTTGGAAAATGGAAGGAGGCAGTATTCCTGAAGGAGCAACTCAGCTGGAGAAAGCTGCTGCTTGAATTTAGAACTGTAAAAGGGTTAAACTACCCTTCTGCTTTCACAAAGCTTTCAAAGAAAACTAGCGGTATAATAGGAGCTTCCGGGCTGCACACATTTGTTGCTGGGGCTGTACTTCCCTTTAGGCAGAAGGAGATTGATGAACAACCTGAAAAGCTTGTCTTGTTTGTAAGAGGTGTTTCAAATGGCAATTTCCTCACCACAAATTGGTGAATGCAGGCAAAGCAGAGCATGCTAGCAATTAGAAATCACTCTCTTCAGTTTGGTAACTGAATCCAGACTGGCCTCACTTCCACAGGCAGGATGTGTGCTGGTTTGCTTTCTCTTGCATTTTTTTTTTTTTTTTACAGTAAAAATGTTCTATGCTGGCTAGTTGGAATCTGCCTTCCCACCACAGCAGCAATTCTTGTTGCTGATATCTCTCCCCCTTGAGTGTACGTGGGGGACAGGGGGAGGCAGGGAGGACAGTTCTCTGATGCTAGCACGCCTCTTTTTCTCATTGACTACCTGGTTGTACCCCTTAAAGTTGTTGATGGGGCACTGTTCATATGACTGAATATAATTTTTGTGCTCTATAGGAACTTTTTTCCTGACATCTAGTTTTCTATATTGGTGTGTGTGTGCACGTGCGCGCACGCAATTCCTTTGGGGCAGGGACCTGTCTATTTTATGTAAAAGCATCTTGCAGATAAATAAATGTACCTTTAATGTTAATAATATTCAGTCCTGTGAGCCCCCACCCACAGTCTGAGGTAGAACAGACCAGGAACGTGTTTATCACTTCGCTGAATTCTAAGGCCTGTTAATTTGGTTGAAACAGTCCAAACCAAAAGCTTTCTATGAAGAAATGAGGGACTGACAGCCCAGTCCTAACTAACCCCTCCCCCTTTCCAATGCAGCCATGCCAATGGAGTGGGAGATGCACCAAACTGTGCATTCATTATACCTGTGCTTTTTCAACTTCCTGAGGGTATTGACTCATCTGTCAACAAATCCCTAAAGGTCTAGCACAAAACCCTATTGCAGGGGTGTCCAAAGTTTTTGGCAGGAGGGCCACATCACCTCTCTGACACTGTGTTGGGGGCTGGGGGGGGAAGAAAAGAATTAATTTACATTTAAAATTTGAATAAATTTACATAAGTTTACATAAATGAATATATTAAAGATGGACTTATATGAATGAATGAAGGTCTTGCAATAGCTCAAGGCCTATAAAAGGCCTTGCACAAAGCAAGGCTGGCCTTTCCTTTGCTGCTGCTACTGCATCACAGACGTGAAAGAGCAAGCAGTGGAGGGAGCTCTCATCCCACAGCTCACATGAGAGGTCAAACAGTTGCCCTCATGCTGAGAGAAGTTGCGTTGGGCCAGTGCGGGCTTCAACAAATCTCCAGAGGGCCAGAGGCTCATCGGAGACTGGGGACTCCCTGAGGGCCGCACTGAGAGGCCTCGAGGGCCGCAAGTGGCCCCCGGGCCGGGGTTTGAGCACCCCTGCCCTATTGCATTGCAGAGGTTTCCAACAGGGTCTGCCGTATGGTGCACATTCTGATCACGTGGCCAGGCCTGCTGGTACTCACAGTTGCCCTCCTTGAACCAGGCATGTGATTTAGAACACGTTTTGCACTTATGCATTGTAGGGGCATAACTGTATGGTGGGAATGAATGAGTCCAAACAGATCTGGGGTCTCTGAGTAAGGATTGGGGGGGAAAATAGAAAGTTTAAGGTTAGCTGGCTGGTAATGCCAGAGGAGTAATAGTGATCTGTGGAATGGGGGTGTATGCTGACCACTGATTCGAAACTCCATTCCAGATCACTGGAATTTCTGTCTAGACCAGTGATTTTCAACCTTTTTCATCTCATGGCACACTGACAAGGCACTAAAATGGTCAAGGCACACCACCAGGTTTTTGTCAATTGACAAGGCACACCATGCTGCTAGTGGGGGCTCACATCTCCCATTTGCGCTATTAATAAATGAGCTTTCCCCAAAATTCCTGTGGCACACCTGTGGACCACTCGCGCACACCAGTGAGCCACGGCACAGTTGTTGAAAATGGCTGGTCTAGACTTCTAAGCTTTCAATTGATGATGATCGCATCACTGCTTTTTTTGTTATCTAAGGTTGTGTTTTTGTATTTACAAAAGAGCTAGAATTTTCAAAAGCAGAAGTCCTATGCCAGGCCCTGAGTGTCATTGTATATGTGTTACCCCACCTATGACCTGGTAGGAGCAGCAATATCTAGATGATATTAGAGTGGCAAGAGGACCTGTCTTCGCTCTTGAATGCTGGTGCCTGTAAATTCTGAAGAAATAAAAGGTGTGGGGGATGTTTGCATGCAACCCACCATAAAGACTGCCTTAGGGCTAGTTTAAATGATCTGTGGAGCCCACTGCAAAGCATTTCCATGTAGTTGTCATATGTAAGTCTCTTAACTTATGTGTTTAGCAAAACACCACCCCGACAAGCCAACTTGGGGTGATGTGTTGGACAATCTGTTTTTTAATATAAATGCTTATGTCAGCAAAACTAATTTTTTTCCCCTTAGAATGGCGAAATCTAAAGTGCATCACTCCACAAATAGCTTTGGAATGCTTTCAAGGCCACCATGTGGGTGTCAGGACACCTAAATTGACAATTTTTTCCACTGGCTTTCAGAATGAACTTTGTTTCCCCATCTTTAATCCCTTCTCTCCAGATGATCGTTGCATTCTTAGTTTCCTGTCACCCATCTATCCACAGAATTTTTAGGGATTAGGAACAATGTAGCTGTGGGGTTAAAACTCAATGTGCTCTCTACAGAATGGTGATTATTTGTTAGGATTGATCTCTTTGGCACCTGGTAGTTTTGTTTAGTCTGTGGTGCTCTCCAAATAAAGAATTTGTGTAGGACTGAATCTAACCTGTTTTTTCCCCTCGCTGATTGTAGTGAATGAGATGCATTGTGCATCTGTTCTAACCAAATCCCAATATTTGTGACTAGAGGGGTTTTCAGGGTACACCTATTGGTCTAACGGCCCAATCTCTGCCTGTAATAGGAAGGCCGATTGGCCAGTGCAGGGTTGGAGATGCTGTGGCACAACTTGAGGGAAGGAGTTATTTTTCCTCTTACCCCGAGTACTGCCCCAGCCACCATATTGTGGCTATTCGGATCTGCGCCAGCTAAATTGCTGGTGCAGATTCATGTAGCCCAGAGTTAGGTTTGGCTGATCAGGAGGGGGTTAGGATATGGTCTTAAGTGCAGGAGGCCAGTCCTCCCCCCCAGGCCCAGCCTGGCCACCAGTCTGGCTGCCTTTCCCAAACCCTCAAACCAGCGACATGAACTTACCTTTGGCGCCGCTTGCTCCAGTGTGGGGAGTGTGTCTTAGTGCCGGCCTTCCATGGTGGTGCAAACATACTATACAGCACATTAGTGACACCCAGAAGCCGGTGCGAGTGATTTACACTGGTTTAAGCACATCTCTGTATTGCTCTGTATTGCTCTTAGTGGGATACTTTTATTAAGACTTGTGCCTTAAGCTCCTCTTGTGGGAAGTTCCAAGTTTGTCTGTTGATTTTGCCCATATCCACCTTTTCAGAAGGTGCTGCTGAATAACCATAACACCTTCTGAAATCGTGAATCATATTTTTAAAAAATTTTGCGCTCTTTCTTCCCAGTCTATCTTTTTTCTTCTTCTAATTTGTAAAAGGATGGAAATCCGTAAGTGGACTAATGATAGTATAAATGCAAATACAGCAGAAAAGTTGTGAGTTACAGCCTTTTAGTTTCTCCCTTTCTTAAAAAAAAAAATATTTTGCTGACACCAGACTTTAAAATGTAAATAATTCTGAAAAGTTTGTGTATTTATTAATTATTTGTAGCATTAGGCTTGCTTTTGGAAAAGAGATGTTCTTCCATGAAAATGTTCATCTTGTCCAACACTGTAGGAACCAGACATTACATACAGTATGTGGAAGTTTTTTCTGCCTCTCGGGTGTCTGGGTTACAGGATTGTTAAATCAGTTTCTAAATCTGTTTTAAATTTCTGCATTTCACTCCACACTCACAACCGCTCTGGAACGATACCTGTAGAGATAGTTCCCCATGGTTTTGATGAGAAGACTGGAGAATTCAGTTTGATTTGGTGCCATGTTTTGTCAAGGTTCATACTAACTTTTTCTGAAACTTTCTCTACATAAATCTTTGTCCTTCTGTTCTTTGTAGTTCAGTATTAACAGGCAGTATATAAATATCAACAAAGCAGTGAGTACAAACCACTTCCCTTTGTCTAACCATAAAGTGTTCCACTATATCAGGGCCACATTCTAAGATTTCTCTCCCACACCAGGATATTATCATTGCTCTTCCCACCTTAGCAGAGAGTTACCATCCTATAGACCAGGGGTGCTCAATAGGTGGATCGCGATCTACCGGTAGATCGCGAGGCAAAATGAGTAGATCGCGGAGTGCCGACCCCCCCCCCTTCAGGTGCCTCCAGGAGGAAACGCCAGGAGTAAGGCCCATTGTACTCAATGGGGCTTACTCCCAGGTAAGTGTGGCTAGGATTGCAGCCTCACAGCCTAATCCTAGGCATGTCTACTTAGGAGTAAGTCCTGTTATACTCAGTGGGGCTCAGGGTACACCAACATACATTGTACACATAAATGTTATATGTTATGATGGCGAGAACATTGTAAAAAAAACTCTGGTAGATCTCCGGGCCTTGCTGGGTTTCAAAGTAGCTCTCGAGCCAAAAAAGTGTGAGCACCCCTGCTATAGGCATAGTCAGTGCATGGCTTCCAGCCCTCTGAACCTACCCAGAGTTTGACATATTTTGGTACATATTCAGATTGAAAAATGATTCAGTTTGCTTCTCTTTAGTTCAAAATTCAAAAATTACCCTTATGTGTATTACAGGTGCGTCCCCATATCCGCAGAGATCCGTTCCACAGATCCCCCACAGATAAGGACATTGCAGATATAGGGGACCCCTGTCTCCATACCCCCTATGCCCATTAACTTGCTTTACAGACTTACCCCAGCAAAAACGTCTTGCTTAACCAGGTCTCAATAAGCTGAGCTTATAGTGCCTGTCAGGCTGCCTCCCAGCAACCTGGATGCTTAAAAAAAGCAGTGCAAGTGGTTAACTTCTGCTTCCTGTTAAGCTTGATCTAATTTTTTCCCCAGCACCCAGGCTACCTGGAACAACAACAACAACAGTATTTATATACCGCTTTTCAACAAAAAGTTCACAAAGCGGTTTACAGAGAAAATCAAATATCTAATGGCTCCCTGTCCCAAAAGGGCTCACAAACTAAAAAGATGCAACACCAGCAGACAGCCACTAGAAAAGACACTGCTGGGGTGAGGTGGGCCAGTTACTCTCCCCCTGCTAAATAAAAGAGGAGCACCCACTTGACTACCTGGAGTCAGCCTCAAACTTATAGTGACCTGGTGATAGCTTATAGCAACCTGGTTAATCCATTTCTACCCAGCCCACAGCTGTACGCATTTGATCCCTGTTGCATATATGCGTCATTGGGCAGTTATGGCTTCAGTAAGACATTTTCACTGGGGTACGTCTGTAAAGCAAGTTAATGGGTGTGTGGGTGAGTGCAGGATAATTGAACAGCGCAATTATCCACAACAGCGGATAATTGAAACAGTGAATATACAGTAGTATCTGTGGTTGGGCCCAAATGCATACTTGGCTGAAGATTTCAGCATCTTCATTTAGATCAAAATAGATCTCAACATCTTCATTTAGCAGTCCAACAGCTCACTCAACCCTAGTGGAGGGGCAACCAGCTTCTCCTTTTTATTAAGAAGATTATGCAAGAAGGAAAAGAACTTCGCTCTATCCACTCTATCTATCCCCTGCATAATTTTATATGTCTCAATCACATCCCACCTTAGGATCCTTCTTTCTAGACTGAAGAGCCCCTTCTTTCCAGACCGAAAGGCTACAGGAACTCTGTAGCACAGGGGTGCTCACACTTTTTTGGCTCGAGAGCTACTTTGAAACCTAGCAAGGCCCGGAGATCTACCAGAGTTTTTTTTACAATGTTCTCGCCATCATAACATATAACATTTATGTGTACAATGTATGTTGGTGTACCTTGAGCCCCACTGAGTATAACAGGACTTACTCCTGAGTAGACATGCCTAGGATTAGGCTGTGAGGCTGCAATCCTAGCCACACTTACCTGGGAGTAAGCCCCATTGAGTACAATGGGCCTTACTCCCGGCGTTTCCTCCCAGAGGCACCTGAAGGGGGGGGTCGGCACTCCGCGATCTACTCATTTTGCCTCGCGATCTACCGGTAGATCGCGATCCACCTATTGAGCACCACTGCTGTAGTATTTCCTTGTAAGGGAGGTCCCCCAGCCCACTAATCATTTTGGTCGCTCTCTTCTGCACCTCTTCCAGACCCACTGCATCCTTTTTGAGATGTAATGACCAGAATTGTGCAAGGCTCAGCCACTCTAGACGCTGTTCCAGAACCACCATTCAGAGCGCGATACCATAGTCTTTTGAGACTGAAGGTTGCCAACTAACACTAATACCTGGAATAGATGTTAGGCTGACAGGCCTGTAGTTCCTGGGTGGCCTCTCTTTCCTTTTTTAAAGATTGGTGTGATGTTTGCTATCCTCCAATTTGAAGGAACTAGTTGCATATTTTAGTCATAAGATCTGCAACTTCATTCTTCAGTTCCTTAAGAACTCTTGTGTGAACACCATCTGGGCTGGTGACTTAATGATCTTCAATTATCTCTGATTGGTAAGTAGAGGAAATTCTCTGATCTTTGCAAGGATCTACCAGAGGATGACTTAGTCTACCTCATGCACAAATAACCATAACCCCATACGACTATGTGTACCTGTCTGAGGGTTATCCCCAAAGAGAGCCAGGCTCTTCAACTGGGCTTAAGGACCAGTTATTCTTAGAAGGAAGAATAACCAATGGCTCCTGGAGATGGTGCAAGAGAGAGTGTTCTTGGCAGGTCTTGTTTGGCTGCCGAGAAGCCCCTGTAGCATCTGCTCCATAAATTGAGAGGTTACCAACATGTGACTGGCTAAGACTCCTTGGTTTCACTGCTACAAGAAATAGTCATTGGAAGGGGCCCACCATCTGTTGTTGCAGGACTAATGAGCTGTTCACTACTTCTATCTCAGATTTGCTCAGACACACCTTCCCCTACTGTTTTGGAACCAGGATGCCAAGTGCTTCCTGTCCCACAGTTGACAGGGATCCCAGCAGAGTGGTTTGGGAGGGATTGTTGGTTAGGTGAGCTCTCTAACTTTGAAAGATTTTTTAGCGGCTAGCGAAAGGCAGTGACGCACAAGACATTACACTCCCATTAGAACTTGAGGGCTTGCCATATATTTGCAGCATATGCTGTACATTTGTGATCCTGATTGATAGAACATGGGACATTCTCTAAGTTCACTGGCATTCTTACCATGAGCAAGTTTGATGACACAGTTCTTCACCATAACAGGAAATCCTGGCAGCCTGTCTGTGCAATCAGTCATTGCTTCTGTGTGCAGACCTTATTCTGAAATGTTCTGTGCTAAATACACATTTTTGGCATGCAGCTCCCCTTCCCCCCTCTCCTTACCTCCAGCAGCTATAATGGATGGCTGTATTTAATCTAAACTATTCAGAGGGCCTAGTGTTCCAAAACTGCATCAGATTGAAGATGATTTGTGTTTAAAGGGGACGACCTAGAAGATGAAAAAAGGATGAGATCATGATAGAAATGGACTTGCCAGAGAAGCAGGGACCTGCTAGCTAGAGTAGGATTAATTTTAGTTGTACCCATGACTACTGCCTTCTTGCTAATGTTTAGTTGTCTTTTTTATTGAAAATGTAGGGCCGCTTTGCAATAAGAGTTCTTTGTTTTTCAGAATTATTCTATTTATATTCCATAGAAGTTAATTTATAAATCTCCTGTAACATGCATTGTTGGAGAAGGAAGTTATTGTTTTTATTTCTTCATTTGTTCTGTAATGTTTGGGGGGTGGGTGAGGGGTATTGTCAGCCTGAGGCAGCCATGTTTGGATACTACGAGTGGCATGCCAGACTACCAAGGAGTTCCTAAAGCCATATTGACCTGAGCTTAAAATGTTATGCAACCCGGGATTGTTGGGAAACTCAATCCTAAACTGCCCACTGCACCAGGACTGCTGTAGAGCATGCACACAGGGCAGCTTCCATCCTCTTCCCCTGAGTAAGGGCAGTAGTCCCGCAATGGGGTTACTTGATACTGCGGCAGCCCTTAGGCTGCCGTAGAATCAAGACCCTCTGTGTTGGGCTGCACAGCCTAATACAGAGCTCAGAATCTGGTGGAGCTGAGCTCCATTGGTCCTGTCTCCGTCCCATCCCACTCCCTCCCTTGATCCCTGTTCACCTCCCCCATGTCTCCCCCCCATGCCACCACCTACTTCTCCGCTGCTCGCCGGTTCAGGTGATCGCAGAGCAGCAGATTACCAGTGTTCCATCGTCACTAAGGGCTCATAAATGTGCTTTATGGCACATTTACGGCAGTGCGTGCCAGTGGTAAGGATTGGGCCCTAAACTGCCTGACTGGGGCCTAGAGCTGGCACAGGATGGAGAAGCAGTGTGAAGATGAAGCAGAAGGGAATAACAAACTAGACAGGCAAGATCCAGACTAAGCTGTTATCCTGACAAAGGCCCAGGCTTACTCTGGAAGCATTTATAAACAGGCCAGGGAAAGCCAGTGGGCTTTTCAGGAGAGAAGTTGAAGCCCCAAAAGGGTTATTTGAAGAGATGCTTTCCTCCATTCTACAGCATGCATTGTTCACTAGAAGAGTATCATTAATGTGAGAAACCAGACAGAGGAGCTTGAAACATTATTTGAATAGGATCGGGGCCAGGGCCTAGGAGAGGGGGTTAAAGAGGGTAATTGTACCCTGGCTCAGGGGCCAAAGGAGGAGTACAATTTTCTGGATTTTAAATTTTCCTGTCTACTCAGACTTGTTGCCTGCACAGGATGTGCAGTGGTATGTGCTGTGAATAAAAACGCATTTAGAGTGTTTTATTTACAGGATACTGCAAGCGTGCAGTATATGCTGGGCTGAGGAATGTATCCATGACACTCCTTAACACAGTGTCAAATCTGGGAGGAAACTGGCCTGCTACCATCGTTCTTTGGCATGGCGAGCTGCTTGCCGTGAAGGAGTGTATAGGTAGGAGCTCAGGGACACAGCTGCAAGACTACAGCTGCTACAGAAGCAAGTTTGGTAGGCACAGGACACTTTCCATTCTAGCGTGAGCCTAAATATTATGATGCTAGTTTTCTGCTATTTTCTATATTTAAAAGATTTTAGAGAGACTTAGGAGTGTGTTTTGTTTTCTGTATTACTGTATCTAGCTGCTGATGCCGCATGGGTGGGTAGACCTGGGCTCTAAAGACTTTTCCAGTTGTCTCCAGTTCCTCCCCTGTCTGCTCTGTTTCACCCCTCCCCCTCTGCAAAAGGGCCCAAAAGAAACTTTGTACCCCCTGATAAAATTCCTCTCAGAGGCCCTGATCTGCGCAACACAGCCTTGATCATGTGCAAATGAGCACAAACAAATCTGTGCTGTATTTACTCCAGGGGGTCTGTCCTCTGGCTAGGAAAGGTATGTAGAATGTCATTTCTCCCCAGAGACTTTTGGGGCCAATGAAGGTCCAGCAGGGAGAAGCTGCTTTGCTACGGCCTGGACTTGCTTCAGTCTGCCACTGCTGCCAGTACCTTTCTGTGCAGAGGAAACTCTGCTTCCTTCTCTGTGTTTCTGTTTCCAAAAGTCCTGTAGGAGACAGCTGTGATCCTTTTCTGTCTGTATACTGAGAAGTAAGGCTCAGAGTCACCTTAGTTCCAGGGAATGTTTTGCAGAGAGAACTTTATTTGGATTTTTTCCAGTTTCCTTGAATGTAGATCTGTGTTCAGGCCAGTTTCTGAAACATCAGATGCATGTCAATTTCCCTAAAAGCCTTCTGCCTGTGTGTGGGAAAACTGCCTTCCTCTCACTCAAGAGTCCATATGACAGGAATTTTGAGATAGGTGTTCATATCCATGTTGTTTACAAGGACAATGTCCAATTTCCATGTTTTCGTTTCTTATAGTTAACCTTCAGCCACAAAGAGATATCTTGGATCTTCAATGGTTTCACTCTAAATGTGTTTTTATTTACAGCACTAGTAGAAGTACGACAGCTTCATAATATTTTTCATTCTTCTCTGTAGGTTTACAGACAATTCCCAGCTACCAAAGCAGCATGACGGATGTCACTCGAGATGCTGGCCTCAAGCAAGCTGCACCAACGCGGACAGAGAAACCAACAGTTGACTTTGGCTATGTTGGGATAGATGCCATCCTTGAGCAGATGAGAAGAAAAGCCATGAAACAAGGATTTGAGTTCAATATCATGGTAGTTGGTAAGTTGTGTTCCCATCAGCATGTTTTATAGGCTTCAGCATTGCACTTTGGGTGATAGTTATTTTACCATTTCTTGAGTGGATTCTTGTCTCTCCATCCCATATATAGAAGCAGCTCATTCACACTGCACCTAGGAGTACTGGAGTTATATGAATTGGTAAACTCTTCCCTACTTATTAATACAACTCTGAGCTCACTGCAGGAATCATGTAACCTGAATGTCAAGGTGACTGTGCACTTCTTCTAATAAGCCTCTTTGTCCTAATTGCCATGTCAGAGGTTAAGAACTTGTGCATTTAATAGATTGTCTGCTACTGAAGCTGGAATAGCTATGCTGCTGAGCAATGTGCCTGACAATTTCTTGAACCAATACCTATAGTTCTTTTTTGTTTGTATTGTTTTCCCAGGTTATTTGAGACTTTTAATAGCATTCCTTCAGAGGAAATCTGTTAAAAAATGAATTAATCTGTTATCAGCTGAATTTCACAGGGAATATTGATAAACTGCTTGAGATCTCATGTTATATAGTGTCCAGGCAGCCTCACTTCTTACTATTATAGATAATTTTTCGGGAGTCTTTCAGAGGTGTGGCAGGTGATGTTCAGAGATTATAACCCTTATCAGTAGTGATGCCCTAGTTATATAATATTCTCTCCAGGGGAGTTCAGCTGGTACTGGGCCTGAAGTCTTTCTGGTGCCAAGTGATGGCATTTTACTTGTCCAGGATTTTGGGATTTTAGAGTCTTTACATCTTAGCCTTCTGTCATCTTCTCTTGTGCTGTGTATCATGCTACTGATTTTAGTAATTTTGATGGATGTTATTAGTGTTGCTGTTTTTAAACTGTTGCAAACCACCCCGAAAGTCCTAGGACCAAAGAATGAGGTAATAAAAATTGAAAGAAATTAAATCATGTTCTTAAAAGCTCACTGAATTCTCATGAGAGGTAGCAACAGTTAGCCTCTGGTGGTTTGAGCAATTCATAATTTCAGCCAGTATTTATTTATTTATTTTTTCACATTTTTATACCGCCCTTCCTCTGAAGAGCTCAGGGCGGTTTTACACAGCTGCTCCTCCCCTCCTTCTTGTCCTCACAACAACCCTGTGAGACTGTCGGTGAGACTGAGAGAAAGTGACTGGCCCAAGGTCACCCAGGAAGCTTTGTGGCCGAGGGGGGATTAGAACCTGGATCATCCAGGTCTAAATCCACCTCCCAAACCACTATACCACCCTGGCTCTCAGTAGGCATAGTTGGCAACCTTCAGTCTCGAAAGACTATGGTATCGCGCTCTGAAAGGTGGTTCTGGAACAGCGTCTAGTGTGGCTGAAAAGGCCGATTCGGGAGTGACAATCCCAAAACATTTCTAATGGGGTATATTTCCACTCTCAGGATTAGATGTAAAAGAGTCAATTATTTATTTGCAGGTAAGGGTCAAACTAGACATGTTGCTTACCGTGTGCTTAGTAGTTGTGCATTTGTAAATAGCAACCAGGGAATGTAGGTGGGTGGGGTGAGGAATTTAATTTGGCTACTCTTTGCTTTGGAAGGAAAGTTTGCCACGGCAAATTAAACCACCAGATTGCGACCTGATAAGGACAGTGGTAGAGGAAAGATTTAAAATTCCCTCTTCTCCCACCAGGGTCCTGAATTGTAAACGAATAGACACAGTAAAGTTTTTTTTTTTTCCTTCAGTTTGACTAGAGTTTCAGTTACAATGAGACTGTATTCTTTGTTGGTTTGATAAAGGGGTATACATTGCATGTGGGTTGTTGAAAGCTTCTGACCAAAGCCTAAAACGCAAATGTTGGAAGTTTATTTGAAACATATATTTTAGAAATCCCATCAGCTCAGTCTTCTTTCATACAGTGTTATCTTGCTGATCATGAACCTTAGCTGTAGAAAAAGTTTCTGGCCACTTTCATTCCCCAGGAAAAGAGAAGATGGATTTCTTTTTTACGTGACCCTTAATTCAGCAATCAGGATTAAGGTCCATTTGGGTAGGATTGACAAAGAAACTCAAGACCCAATCCTGTCTGTCTGTCCGTCTGTCCCGTTCCCCCCCCCCCCCCATACAGCGATACTGAAAATGAATGTGCTGTGTCCAGCAACAGAGAGGGGGAAATTAGGAGGCTTTGGAGGGGAAAGGAGAATTATTTTCCCTTACCCCCTCTATAAGCCTTTTGCTTCACAATGGGTTTCCTTGGATGTGTGCCAATTCTGTAGCCGGCACAAGTCAGAGGAGAAGAAAGGGGCAGGAGGCTGCAAAATGAAAGGATGGAATCTTGCACACACCATTGCTGCCAGATTCACCCCGTCCTCACTCCCACCATCCCTCGTTACTTCTGCTTGTTCCTGCAGGCGCAGTGGGAAATGCTCCCACCTCTTGCAGCCATACTTCCAAAGTGGCTGTTGACAGAGTTCTCTGCACACCGTTGGTGGCTGTTTTGTGACAGCAGAAGTATGTTCTGCTGTCGTAATGCAGTCCTGGATAGGATTCTCTGCTCTGTCAGAATTCCCAATGTGTTGATGCTGCTCCTCTCTTGCTCCATGCCTGCCTGCAGCGGGACAGGTGTGAAGAGGTTCTCAGTTCTGTGGAATAGTCCATTCAAGAGCTGTTTCCTTTTTCACAACCCAGAATTCCTCTTGTGAGGTGTAGGCTGCTTGCTAGTAGGCTGGGAGTTGTAAAATGACACATTATTCAAGTGCTGTAATTAAAATGACACTGGGATAGCAGGCATGGCTTGCCTTCTTGCCAACTGGAATGGTTTCTAGTGTATGAAAGGACTACTTGGGAATCCTGAATGATAGATGGATTTATAGCATAGCTGAGTCTTATGATATTAGGTATGAGAAGTCCATAGGTCACAAGTTCACAAGAAAAATGACGTAATTAAAAGTGCCAGTCATTTTCTGTTTCATATGCCGCCTTTTCATGATTCTGCTGTTTTTATAAAGTAGCAAGGAACTCAATTCTTAATGAAGTGGTGGTGGGTTAGGGAGGAAGTGCCGTATGTAACCTGTTCCCAGAAGTGGCAGTCTGTGCAAAGATTCTGTTTTTACACCTATGAGTCATAAGGTTTGTGTACAGTGCAGTCTCTGGAGGAGGAAAACTTTATGGCACAACCCAGGCTGCCTCATCCCGGTGATAGTGAAGCAGTTCAGTCTATATTATTAATTATTATCATTATGCACAACAGCAATTTTAAGTATTCCTTTCGACGACATCCCTTTTATTTGTGCTCTCTGGAACAGGATAACAAGACATTCATAACAAATACACAAGAGACCTCTCATTTTACGCATCTGATTTCAACAATTTTAGAAGAATGCTTGTTAAATGAATACCTAAACCTAATTTGCACTTGCATATGTTTGGAAGAATGCAGGTTAAAATTTATTTTTAATTTACCTTTTTTGAGACACATGTTGCTTTTTCTAAAACATAACCCCAGTGTAGAATGGGAGGTGCCTGTACACACAATACCAGAGGCAGCCCTGGGTTGCTCAAAGGCAGATGACAGGTGACCAAGATGCAAAACTTGTTTTCTCCATTGTGGGGTGAAGAGAACCTTAGGGTGCAATCCTAACGCCTTATGTCAGTGCTTTCCAGCACTGGCATAGCGGTGCCAATGGGATGTGTGCTACATCCTGCAGTTGGGTGTCACTCACGGAGGCCTCCTCAAACTAAGGGAATGTTTGTTCCCTTACCTCAGAGCTGCATTGCCCTTATGTCAGTGCTGGAAAGCACTGACATAAGGGCTTTGGATTGCGCCCTTGGTCTTTTACAAGCAGAATAAACTTACTCTGAGCTCATAACAGTGTCAGGCAAAGTCTTAACAAGCTGAACTGCTGCAGTGGTTTAACGTTCATTTAAACAAGAATGCCTCATTTTCTAGTAGTTACTGCTCCTCTACAAGTCAGAGTCTCCCTTTGCACATCCTGAGGGCAAGCCAGCTACAAATGAACAGGACGAACTGTGCCTGGGAAAGAAAGTGCCTCCTTTCTTGAATGCAGCCCTATCCACTTCCTTTTGTGCACCCAACTTATTCTCCCATTTTGAGTCTGTCTGCTTAAAATTGTCTTCAGGCAGTCAAACCATTTGAAGTTGCATACGCCGCTAGAGCTAGCCATGCTTGAGCCAGCGGAACTAATTAGCTCAAAGTGGGCATACGTTCTCTAGATCAAGTTTTGGAAACAGAATTTGGCAAAACTGTTGAGAGAGGAAAGGTAGCATGGAGGAAATGCAGAGCCATGAAAACTCAAGAAGCTTCAACCGCTTCAGTTCACATTGAGACTTTGCTCCTAGACTGTGGGTAGGAAACCTTTTATTCAAGCACCAGGAGAAGTACAAGCCCTAGACCAGTGGGTCTCAAACTGGGGCATTGCGACACTCCAGCCTGAGAACCCTGGACTCTGCCCCCTTAAGGGGTGGGAAGGGGGAAAGGCAGATAGACACAATCCCCTAGATCATGCCTCTAATCAGGGTGCAGGGGTGTGCTTCCACTCACCCCCCGCCTACAGCAACCTCCCGGGACTTGGAGGAGCCTGGCACCAGCCTCAGTAAGGCTCTCCTTGCAGCGCAGGACCCTGCAGAACATGATCGCGACCATTTCTGGTTTTGCGATCAAGAAACAGGAAGTGATTGTGATCGTGATCGCGTTCTGCAGGGGTCACACACACACACTTCAGTACCTTTATTGGCATATTAAAAGTTTACATTCTGCAGGGGTCTGTGCTGCATGGAGAGCCTTGCTGAGGCTAGTGCTGGGCTCTTCCAATTTCCGGGAGGCTGCTGCAGGCGGGGGTGAGTGGATGCACACCCCTGCGCCCCTCTGCGCCCCCATTAAGAAATGTTTCTTAATTTCCTTTGTGTGAGAAAACGTAGCAGTCTCCTGGTTTGTTTCATAAAATGTTTGTATTCTGCATTACTCCAACATCTCTTTTCCTTCCTACACACTCCTAACTGAAACCAGTCCAGCTGTTCCGAACAGTTTCCCCTTACCTGCTAAGTAAAACTTCATGTAGTCAGCTAGAGCAGGGGTGCCCAAACCCCAGTCCTGGGGCCACTTGCGGCCCTCCAGGACTCTCAGTGCTGCCCTCAGGGAGCCCAATGAGTCTCCAATGAGCCTCTGGCCCTCTGGAGATTTGTTGGAGCCTGCACTGGCCCGACACAACTGTTTTCAGTGTGAGGGCGACTGTTTGACTTCTCACGTGAGTTGTGGGATGAGGGCTCCCTCCACTGCTTGCTGTTTCACGTCTGTGATGCAGCAGTGGCAGCGACAGAAAGACTGGCCTTGCTTTGTGCCAGGCCTTTTATAGGCCTTGAGCTATTGCAAGACCTTCATTCATTCATATAAGTTCATCTTTATTCATTTATGTAAATTTATTCAAATTTAAATGTAAATTCTTTTTTTCCCCGGCCCCCCATACTGTGTCAGAGAGATGCCTCCTGCCAAAAACTTTGGACAACCCTGAGCTAGAGTATGACTTAAACATATTAATTAGTGTGGTCTACTGTAATCTAAACCAGATGCTTATAAGTTCTTGGTTATTTTCCCTTCACATTTCTTCTACTACACCAAGATTTTGTGATTGTTGGAACTCATAAATCTGGTCCTCTGAAATGGGTCATGAAAGGCTTTATATGATAGAGATCAACGCTATCATTTTGTTGACATTCAGTTTTAGATTGTGAACCACTTTGGGACAGGGAACCTTTTTTCATTTATTTTTGTTATGTAAACTACTTTGATCACTTTTGTTGAAAAGTGGTATATAAATACACCTATAATAGCTAAATAAATTTACAGTAGTGCTATAAATACATATTTTTGGGAATGGTCAGTCAATCCCAGAGTGAAGTCAGAGTGGTGAATGAGTGGGTAAGTGGTGCACCTCAGTTCCTAACTCTGAGTCCATCCTTTCTACCAAGACCAGACAGCAGCACCGAAAGCCATTACCTCCGACTATCATGCTGCTGGTTTTGCTGCCTTCCCTTCTTCCTGAGCTTGTGGCTGCATGCACTGAACCTGTCTGATAACTCTTGGATTATGAGTCACACTGATGCGTGCGTTCCCTGCAGGGTAGTGTGCTAGAATTGTGGTGACTGTGGGCTTGCAGGCATTTGTCTGCCATCATCACTGCCATGAGAGCACATGCCCCAGCTGCCTGCCACTGCTGCATGGGCTTGGAAGGTTGGCTACCCACACAAGAGCTCTTCCTGCTAGTGTGCCAGAAGATAAGTTCATCCTCTCCACCCTCCATGCCAGATTTGAAGAGGAGGAAGAATGATCAGAATGTGGAGGAGAACGGAATGCTAGGGCATCTCTAGCCCACTGCACTTTAGGACAGTGCTTCCCAAACTCCTATAAGGGAGTTGGGAGCATTGTAAATATGTTTCGGGGGAGGGGGGAAGGCAGCAACATGATCCCCAGGATCTGCTGCTGCCAGGGATAAGAGAGGTTTCTTTTCCTCCTTATTTGCAGCCAGCACTGTAGCCCTGAGGGTTGGGAAGGGAGTCCAGGGAGTCCTCTGCAGGGTTTCCTGTGCCTGCAAATATCTTTAAAAAGAAAAAAATGGGCACTTCCTGTTTCATCAGGAAAACTGGAAGTGCCCATTTTTTTTTTCTTTTTTAAAGACATTTGCAGGCACAGGGAGCTTTGCACAGGACTCCCTGCACACCCCAACCCCCCCCCCCACTGCAGTGCTGCTGTAGGTAAGTAAAAAAACAAAACCCTCCCATCCCCCCAACAGCTGCACGATCCTGGGGATCACATTGCTGCCTTCCCCCCCACCCCTTAAAGGGGTAGGGACAGATGTTTCCCTGGCTGATGGGTCACAACCCACCAGTTTAGGAACCACTGCTTTAGGGTAAATACCAGTCTTAAAAATTTTAAGTACAGTTGTTCTAGTTCTTAAAGCAAGCTCTCATATTTAAATGGAGGCTATTGTGTCATAAATTAGAAGCAAATTCTAGGGGGGAAAAAAGCCTAGGTGAGACAAAGATGTATTTTAGGTAGAGCAGTGCACCTATTGGCCCCAGCCTTGCTACAGCCCTTAAAGGATACAAATGTAACACTTATGCTTTCCTAGTTGAGGATTTATCCATCTGGAAAGTGGGAACTTTTCCTAGGGCAAAGTGTATGAGGGGAAAAGGGTTTCCCTCACCAGATACACTGAGAAAAGGTGCCCCTTTGCTCATGTTATGGTCTTAAACTGGATCGGTGGCCCCAGGACAGCTATTGTAAATCAATCATCCATCTCATTGTCACATCTAGATCGGCCCTTGCATAGCAGGAATATTTAATACTGTAAGACATACAAATGGAAGTGATTCCACTTGCACAAGACTCTCTGGAGAAAGTAATCTATACTTGTCAGAAAGAGGGTCTGGGTCCAATTTCAGGCTTGCGAATTACAGGAATTAAGGATTTTAAAAACCAGGTTTTAAAAACAAAGGCAATGGGCAGAAAGGAAAGATGTGTTTCAGACAAATCAATTCCCTGTTGTGTTAGTCTTTGTTAAGTGAATTAAAGTATCTCAGTTTCTTTATGAATCCTGATTTCTTTTGTTCATACTAGAAAAATTGAGGTAGGGGAGCCAAACTGACTAATCTAGAGTAAATTAATCCCTTTTTATTCGTTCTAATTTGTGTTCACAAAGAAATATGTCAGCTTTCATGTTAAAGCTCTATTTGAGGAATAATTAGAAATTCTGGCAAATTTTCATTTTCATTAAATCTGAGTGACAGAGAAAGTAAGCAGCAGAATATAAACATTCTTATGAATAATATTTTTAAAAAGTGTTTAGCTTGCATCTGAAGATATTTCATTGAATTAGAGAAGTTATTTAACAATCTGGTCTGCAGATTCAGGTGTAATTCAGATATCTTGTATGGTTCGCAGCATCAGAATGAAAATCTCCCCAAATATTCTAGTGTTTCTCAATTAAACAGGACAATATCATCCTTGTCAGATTTGCTTCTGCTGAGGACCAAGCTATAGCAATCTTGTGTATTAACTAATAGTTTCTGAATACAGTTTTGAATTTGTACAAAGGACCTCTAGGCTAACTGTGGGATGGTTTAAATAGCAAAGCAGATGGGGTTTTCTGATATCTGTACATCCTGCTATCTTACAGGTCAGAGTGGCCTGGGAAAATCTACTCTAATCAACACTCTCTTCAAATCCAAAATCAGCCGCAAATCTGTGCAGCCAAGCTCTGAAGAGCGGATCCCCAAGACAATTGAAATCAAGTCCATCACACATGGTGAGCCCTTGCCAAGAGGTTGTGAGATTCTTTTGTTGGGCCTGTTGAATGTCTGACGCTGAGTTACAGGGGAAGTAAATGGCTGAATGGACCATTTACTTGACTCACTAGAATATTTCTGGAATGTTTAAAGTTCTATAGGCCCTAAGACCCATCTGGTGAAGAGTGTATATGTGGAGAAATTTTCTCCATTGATAAAGCATTTATTCTAGGGTGATGTGTTGTTACTGTTGTCCTCTTTTGTCTGCTGATTCAGATATTGAGGAAAAAGGTGTTCGTATGAAGCTGACTGTCATTGACACTCCCGGATTTGGAGATCACATCAACAATGAGAACTGGTGAGTAAATCCCTGTGGGGAAATGGGGAGCTTCTGCATGGATAAGTGGGAAGGGTGGATGGGAAATCTTTCACCCTGCTACTAGTCATGGGGGATCTTACTACACCACCCTTGAGTGTCTGTTTAGTATGACCTGCTTTTGTTTGGGGTGAGTGTTACAAGAAGATTCACTGTCCCTTTATTAGACTTACCATTTCTGGAATAGAAAGTGGGATGCAAAGAATTTTATCTCACTGAGAATAAGGGTGCAATCTGGATGCAAGAGGAAAGTGAGTGAGCCTTGCTAATTATATTCTGAGGAGATATCTGCTTGGAGAAGGGAGTCAGATTACTTGGTTTTCCTCACCGTATGAGGAGATATGGTCAGTTTTAAAAAATATCCTTCAGATAACCTGACCCAAATCATTAACACAATATGTCTTGTGTGTTGTCTTGTTTTCTACATTTCCAGAGGGCGGTGAGAATTAGTTTTAAAGATATCTTAATGCTTGCAATTCAGTGGGCAATTATGAAACCTCCTGCAGTGATGAATAGTTCTTCCTAATAAAAGCTCCTTCCACAACCAACCTTTGGGCTAGCTTTGCATTTTGCAGGCCCCCCCCCCAAAAATGCTTACTGTATTCCTTTTTTTTAAACCAAGGAATGACTGTCACCGCAAGAGGGCACAGACTATGGTGAGGTGTTGATGATGCAGCAGAGTTGTTCTGTATGCATCCTGTGAACTCTGATTGTCTCAACATGAGCTCACCAATTCCTAGACAACCTGTGTTATTCATACATCACCATAGTTTCATAACTTCTGCTGCAGGGAAGTTCTAAATTTCATCTTTTGATGGGAGGATTTGGGGAAAAAATTCCTCAGGCAGAGATTAGGTTCTGGTCCCTTCCAGTTCTGTGATTCTAGCACCCCAGTTCTAAAGTCATCTCCTTGGAATTAGCTCAGATTAGTGTCCGTGAGACATTCCAAACTATGTGAAGATTTCATTCTGAGTCTGTTAATGTAATGTACTCTGGAGAGTTCTGCATAGATTTAACTTGACTTCTCTTTTTACATATATCTTTTTTCCTTGAACAGTTGGCAACCCATTATGAAATTCATCAATGACCAGTATGAGAAGTACCTCCAGGAAGAGCTCAATATTAACAGAAAGAAACGGATACCAGACAGCCGGGTCCACTGCTGTATATACTTCATTCCTGCCACTGGCCACTCGTATGTATACTCTTTCTGGACTGCACCCTACTTTTCCATAGAGGAGCTATAAAAATAAAGCTCATGCCCTAGATTCTAGATATTTGTTCATTTGCTACTGACTGCCATTTATTGGTCATCTTAATACTTTTTAAGCGGCATTTTCCTGAAAGGGGCCTTGTCTTGAAGATAACAATGTTTGGTGGCTTTTAGAATGTTGGAAATGGACCACTGAGACCTGGATTAAAAACCCCACATACCCACACTAGTTGAATTTGGATCAGTCATTGTTCTCAGTGTTACTTATCTGACAGTAGTTAGGAGAAAGGGCAGGGTCACATTCACTACCTTGAACCCTCGGGAAAAGGCAAGACAATAAACTAAGAAAATATGGATTATGCATAAAGACAAAATTCCTCTATCTGTTCCTAGATCTTAATGTGATCCAGAATTCTGCCCTGCAACCAGGCAGATCCCCCAAAAATGTGCAGGCATCTTCTTTTAGCCTCATTTTTCAAATGATCAACAAGCGCATCATCATCATAAACACAAGACTCTTTTCTGTTAGGAGTGTGCATTGGTGTGCATTCCCAGCTTGTTTGGGATAGGCAGCCCACCTTGGGAACCAATCTAATTTTACATTTCTGTTTGTCACGTATGCAGCCACTGAAAGATTAGGTTGCCTGACAGAGAACTCCTAATAGCGGGCGCCCTGCAGTTTGCCTCCCACCCTGCTGCTTGCATGGTAATTGGTGCCTAGAAGTCTGCCTGGTTTATTCCCCTTCTCCAAGAAACATGTGTTTCCAATATAAGAGATGGTTTTGAAGCTATGAGACAATCCGTTACTGGCTTTCCTGTCCTTGCAATTGCTTTTGGCTACAGGTAGCATGATACCCCTGGTGGGGGTTAGCGCTAGGTGTTCCCTTGGCTCCAGCCACAGACAGCTTGTTCTAGGGTCGTGGATTGTCTGTTTTGATGTCAAAATGGACATCTGTTTTTCGGTTGTGGCATTCTGAGTAGAGGATGCAGATCACCGTCCAGGGAGCCAGCAAGCACTTGAAGACTCGGGTTGGAACTTTGCAGGCGGAGGAGAAGCAGGGGGAGCAGAAGAGAAACCTTAGCGGGAGCAACAAAAACCACATGGGGAGACCCCAGGATCTGTTCAGAGAGAGAGTTTTAACATATGCTGCTGATGGTTGTTACTGCACCAGGCTTGTCATATTGCTCACATTTTAGTGTTCTGGTTAAAAAGGGAGGAGGAAGGGAAAGGTTTAACCTGGTTGCCTTTGTGTCTTTGATCGTTATAAACCTGCTCTTTTTTCCCCACCAGAGCTGCCCTTCCCCCACCAGAGCTTTAAGGCAGCTCCTGTTACCTTTAGGCATACCAAGATGTCTCATTTGTGTGCTGCTTGCAGATGCCTTTTATTGCCAGCCTGTTCAAGTCTGACACTGCACAAAATCTGCATTAAGCATCTGGTGAGGCTTCATGCCTGCTTCACAAATCCATGCTGTTGTGATGAAAACGTCCCCCCCCCCATTTTGTTTTTGTTTGGTTTTGTTTGCCTTTTTCTTGATTTTTTTTTTTTAAATCAGGATGGTGAGAGCTGACTTACAAATTGTTCTGTTCTCATTAGGCCCAAAGAATGAAGAAGGAGCATCACATGCATCCTGAAACCATATGCAGCATTCCAGTGCAGTATTTTTCTTTCTGTAGTTAGCTTCTACTACAGCTCATGGAGTTGTTTGTTTGGTGTGCTTAACTGTTCTGTTAATGAGACACACTAGGGAAACTGATTCCCCTTTTTGTTTTCAGGTTCTCTGTTAATTGATGATCAGCCATCAATTTGTTTATTAGCCAGCAACCTTTATGGCAAAAACCCAAGGATGATTGGGCAATTTTGCTCAGTCTGGAGTTTGGGAAGTGCATTTTTCTTCATTTAAACTAAATGCTTCTGGCCCTTAATGTTGTGAGGAGAAGCATGAAAATATGGGAGTAGTTATTTATTATAATGTTCATAAACCAGAATAGGGTTTGAATGGGTCTTTCTAGTGATTGATTGATTTAAAATATTTGTACCCCTAATGCTCCCCTTTCCAAAAGCTCAAGATGGCTTACAAGACACCATAAAACACAGCATTAAATTATAAATAGTTGAAATCTGTTAAAAGATTTCCTAATTGGGGAGTGGGGGAAATAAGAGATGTGGAATATGGATTATAACTGAAAAGGCATACTGTTTTCCAGTCACAAGCCCTCCCCCTAAACATATTGATAAGCCCCCAAACATTTCCTGGGATTCTTTCCTTTCTAATTAAGCCACTTATGAATCTTGGTACCCTGTTTGTGGTGCATGCACTTTTTTCACACACTTCCAGTATTAGCATATTATACATCAAGTGCCTCTGGGACATGGAGACCAGTTTGCAATGAGTGCTAGTTTCTGGGCTGATGGAATTTGAATTAAATTCAATTCAGCTGAAGTTGTCTCTCCTCCTCTTTTTGGCTGTAGTCATAAATATTTATCATATACCAAGCCAGGCGAGAACAGGAAAGCTCTGAGTGGCTTTTATGAGCCCTTTGAATCTCTTGCTCTAGCCTGCAAGCCAGAGCTATTGTCCCATCTCATTACAACCCTGGTTTGATGGATTGCTTGCTTCTATTTCAGAACTGGCTGTAGGAGGTTGTGAAAAGCAGTTCTCATTTTAGCTTTTTCTGTGGTTTTATAGCAAAGCTTTGCTTCTCTCTCTCAGTAGCATGGACTTCTGACCAAAGTTTGAAATCAGTCCAATGTTCACTGTCCTCTTTGCAACAGTTCAGTAAAACTCACATTTACAATGGCTGGATTACTTGCTGGCATGGAATAAATGTCTGACCAAGAAAGAAAGAAAAGCATGAAACCACCATATAAATTTTCCATCAGGTTATGTTTTGACATCCGGAAAAAAAAACCCTCTTTGTTTCTGAAAGTGGATTAGGACACAGTCTTAACTCAAAAACTCAAAACTCAAAAAAAAATTGAATGTGTGCACATTCAAATCTCTCTCTTCTTCCATATTGGAAGTTTTGCTTCAGATTTCATGAGCTGAGTTGAGCTTGAAAAACTACAGAGGGACTTGGTCTATCCTGTAGTTAGCCATGATGTCAGTATGTATGTTGGCTGCTAATGCTGCATATATACCTTTATGTAATGTTTAATTGTGCTTCTGCTTTTATTTGAAGTTCTAGCATTGTTGTGATGTGTTTTTGCTTTTACTTGTACAGTGCATTGACAAACATGCAGAAAAGTAGTACGTGTATGTCCTAATAATGATATAGACACTGCATTGGGGAGAATGAGTTTGTGGTGCAGTTGCAAAAGCAGGACATCCTCCTGTTCTTAGTCGGTCATCAAAGAGCAAGTGACCACTTTAACCAAACATCCTGTGTCTCTGTTTGAATCTGCACTTGCTCTTTTAATGTATGAAGAACTGATCCTGAAAAATAGGCCTATAGTAAACAGTGAGCTGCTTCTGTGATCCAGTTCCTTGTACAAATGGATTCTTGCCTTTTCTTGTAACGGCAGTGCTGAATGTTGGGAAGATGCTAGTGTTGGATGCTGTAGCAATAGTTTCATGTTATTTTTATCATCTAGATGGGAAGCACAATTCTTTCCAGGACAGGGAGTTTTTTTTTTAGTAGATCCAATGCTAAAACATCAGAATTCAGTCTGATGTTTAAAGCTAAAGTTGTTTAAGCTATACCCATTGTTCCCAGTGAGCCAGGCGTACTTTTATCTGCCACACAAGTATGATGGAAGCTAAAGGCCAGACCAAATATGCAAACACTTGCATGAAAATAAGCATCTCCTATGTAGCACCTGTTTGGATGCAAAACCCACATGGGCTTCCCTATCCATGCATTTTTTCTCCCATGAAATAAGCCAAGTACCTGTTTCACTTCTTAATCCATGAGTTCAAAATCCTCCACATGGGTTTTGAAGTCTTCAGTGTATATCCAATACTTGCAGGTTTGGAGTCCTTGCAGGAGAAGAAATGGAATCTTAGACTGTTTTTCAGGGGAGAGCCTTCTTCACCAGTGCTTGTCCTCTCCACGTTTCCTTAGAAGGGCAAAGGGGGAAACTGCTGCCACTTTCTGAGGGCAAGTGCTGCTGAGATGCATGCAGACATGGAAGGACAGCCAACAATGATTGACAGTGCCAGGGGAGGGACTAGCGTAGCTTTTCCAGGGATAAACCTTCATCTTGGAGTAGATGTGTGGTTGTAAATTCCATGTTAGTTGTCACTCATGAATGTGATTCATGGATGTGTGATTTCCCTCAAACGTACTGCACATTATTTCTGGGCCCTAGATTTGGGCATGCAGGTATTGGCCTCCTGGTATAGTAACAGAATGCATCAACTCTTGAGCAGGGCCACCGCAAAAAAGGAAATGAAGCCATGAAGTTTTGTGGTTCTTTCTTGCCCATGTGTGAAATGGGCCTTGGTTTACATGGTAAATGTCTGAGATCATCTACTTTCCTAAGTCACCTAATAGTCCCAATGATCCCCTCCCAATTCTTTAATTGAAGTTGGAGATGCTTCATGCTCAACATTATCATGCTGAATGTGCGCAGAGTTGTGTGGAAATCATGCCAGTATCTGCATTGATGTGAATGCTTATGGTTGGAGGCTACCAGATTTTGTTTTTCACATGTTGGGCATGTGTGAGGGGAAGGGTTGGGTGCAGAGGACTTCCATTCTGCATCACAAGGGCTGGCTTAGAATTTGAGGAGATTTTCTTCAAAGAGATCAAGGACCCTGATGGACTCCATAGGAGGAGAGAGATTTCTTGTGTTATGTGAGCTGTTCTGTATTTTCAGTGACTTTATGGGTGTCTCTATTGTTCTATACTATAGTGCAGCAGTTTTCAAATTCTTGGGGAGATATTGAGCCGCTCTAAGTTCTTGCGGGGGCGGGGGGAGGCAGTGGCGCGATCCCCAGGATTGTGCCGCTCAGGGGGGCTGCAGGGGCTTGATCACACTTACCCGAACCTCCTGCAGCCTCCCGGGGGTGCGGGGAGCCCTGCGTGACCTTCGCAAGGCTCCCGACAGCTTCAGAAGTGGAAGTGGAACAATTGCACCCTACTTCCGCTTTGGCGGAGGTGGGGCGTGTTTGCTCCACTTTCACTTTCAAAGCTGCGGGGAGCCCTGCTGAAGGTCATGCAGGGCTCCCCACACCCCCAGGAGGCTGCAGGAGGCTCCGGTAAGTGGACCCAAGCCCCTGCAGCCTCCCTGAGCGGTGCAATCCTGGGGATCATGCCGCTGCCTTCTCTCTGCCTCCTAGCTGTCCCTGCCCCTTAAGGGGGCAGAGGCCAGGGCCCACAGGCTCAGGCGTCACAACGCCCCAGTCTGAAAAGCCCTGCTATAGTGTATATATTAGGACAAAGATGCCAGCTCCCCTCCTCTTGCTTCTTGTATGTTCCATTGTTCTTTATGAAAAATGCAGAGTTGGTTCTTCAAGTGAAAGTAGGGTGGGTTTGTCCTGGCAGGCCTAGAGCCCAAGTTAATTTGACTGTATTATTAATGTATTAAATAGCTTTATTGTTGGTATTGTTTTGCTATGAATTTTTTACTGATGGCTTATATAGTGAGAGAGGAAGAGGGAGGCATGCAGTCCTATATTGATTATTATGCTTTAGCCACCTTTGGTGTCCCTCAGGAAAGTGAGAAGCAAGTTACAAACATTAAATAAATTCAGAGGTGTGCAACATTGGCAGAAATAGTAAAGACCAGTGACCATTTCACAGAGTTCTTATGAACCTTTTTGGTGAGGACTCTTTGTGGCTGAGAAGGGCATGGCAGGGAAGGAATTTGGCTTCCCCTCAGGATGGCTTTCTCATTGGTAGACTCTCTTGCTGCCAAAAAAAATTCTGTTGCCAAGTGACTCCAGTGAACTGGTGTAACTGGAGGGGAACTAGCACCATGTCCCTGGAGCTCTTAAAGTACAGGGATTGACTTCCCATCCCACCTGGCGGTTCCATGTGTTGTCTGATAGGCTGCCAGCAAATGCACATTTGTGGGATCATCGGTAAATCAATCAAGACAATGGCATCAATTTGTGTGCTATATGATGCAGATTACAAATTTCATATTTTTTTGTTCATTTGCTGACTGGCTATGAGACTCAAACTAAATGCAACTTTAAACATGTTCATTGGCCTATGTGCTGGGGTGGGTTCTTTTTGTTCATGGGTGTCCCTGATCTGAACTAGGATCATAGTGTGGTCTGGAGGGGGTGAACCACTCTTCCCTGCCGCCATCCAGATTGCTCTTCTTCTTATGGCTGCTATTTATGAGGGGGAGAAAACAAAAGCCATGCAGGTTTGTGTTTTACCAGCATGGTAATGGGAGATGGAACAAAGGTAGGCACTAAGCTGGTGGATAGGGCTTGCTGCTGTTTCACTGCATTCATTTAGAAGACTTATCACCCACCTTTCAATCTAATAATTCTTCAGACAGAGCACAACAGCTGAAATACAATATAATATGCAGCAGTAAAAGATACAATGCAAAAGAAAACAAAAATCCAACCACTCTAAAAGCAGGGAGACGAAACAGCCGCCAGTACATCAGATTAGGTGCATCAAACAGCAGAAGCCTGTCCAAACAGACAGATTTTTGAAAGCCCATTTTTAAATAGGCCAAGATCCTTTATTTGCCAAATAAGACAGCAGGCAGCTGTCTCCATATGCATATTTCTCTCTGGTATTGTACAATTGGCCTCGCTTGGCCGCCGAAGTCAGGGCAGTATAACCCATATCTCTTTTGTGGAACATGGTTTCCAGGATCCCTCAATGCTCCTTTCTGGCTTCCCTGCATACCCGCTTGTGTCAGCCAGTCAGTGCTGTCATCTTCTGTTTGCATGCTTTTCCTAAGAGCCCGCACTCTCCAACCAGTGGCTCTCTGTCCCTTGGCAAAATGTGCCTGCCACGTGCAGAGGTCTTTCAAGCCAAAAAGTGGGGAAGAAGCAGCCAATCAAGCCAAGCAGCCAATCAATAGAAGCAGCTTCTATTTTTTCAGGAGGGAAGGAAAGACTCAAGACTTAACCAGAAAGCAGTACAGTGCTTTTTGTTGTTGTTGTTGTTGTTGTTGTGGCAGAACAGCTCTTGCAACTAGATTTTTTCCGTTTGCTTAGCCTGGCCTGTATCAACCTAGGAACTACTTGTTCCTAAGTAGTTTTGCTGTGTGCAGACCAGAGTAATAGCTCTTTGGGTCCAAGAAAACGGCTTTATTTGCTGTCAGAAACCATTTTCCTTTTGTGGCTCATGGGTATGGAAAGACCGCTCTCTATATACTGCCAAGACTGAACCAGGATTATTTTGGAAAGGGGAGATGAGAGGGGAAGAGAGCAAAAGAGATGCACTTTTGGTCAGCTAAGCATTTGGCATTGTATTTGTTGGCAGAAGCAATCCCTAATTAGGAAGGCCTCTTTGAGTTTTGAAATTCTTGGGCCCCCTGTTTTTGCTGATGCTTACACAGTAAGGAGTGTTTCATACATGTTGGCTTTTCTGGTCCTATGTAAAGGATAAAAAGCATATATACACATCATATACTTTTTCACATTCACTTCCCTATTTTGCTCAAAATGAATAGCAAATATTCACTTAACTCTCACAGCATGGTACTACTCTATTGCATTAGTATCCAACATTTCCTCCAAAGATGCCCAATTTTATCCTCACCCCAACCTTGTGAATAGGCTAAGCTTAGGGGTGGTAACTTGCTTAAGTTATCCCCAGTATGTTCTATGGCTGAATCAGGGATTGAACGCAGCTCTCCTAAACCAAATAAAGAGAGGCTTATCAAGCCTCTACCCAGTGAAAAACACTGACAACTCTGCAACAGGTGGATATAAGTTTTCTGATACCTTACATTAAATTCAGTACATGACAAGAAAGCACTGATGTTACCCTGGGTCATGACTGACTATGTAAATATGTTCAGGGGTAGTTGGTTATGTCTTGCTCTGTCCTTCAGAATTTTCCTCTGCAATACAGTACAGTCTTATAGTACAGAGATACCAACCTGTGACACAGACATGTGAGCCTAGCTACGTCAAAATGATCTACTCAGAGGGACCAAGAATTGGACCCCAGCTCACCATTTGGTAACCCATTGCCATATCCAGACCCCATTCATGATAGATGCAGAGAAGTCCTAGTGGATGAAGGAGAGGGAGTGGAGCCAGAGAGCACCTGCATCCTCGTTCCTGCTCAGTGCTTGGCTTCGAACAGGAGCTCCTAAGGGGAATCTGCAGATTGCCCTGTTGCTGAGTCAGAAGGAGGTTCTTTGTGGTATTCCACTGCTGCTATAAATGTCTGCAGTAATTTGGAAAGGGAAGAGTTAATGGCATACATTCCACCATTTCCTTGGTTGCCTTCCCTTTTTAAGATGTCTTTTTTTTCTTCATCTTTCTTTTAGCCTCCGGCCCCTGGACATTGAATTCATGAGACGGCTGAGCAAAGTGGTCAACATTGTGCCTGTCATCGCCAAAGCGGACACATTAACACTGGAGGAGAGGGACTACTTCAAACAAAGGGTAGGGGGATAGCGCCTTCTTTTGACCTTTCTGAGTATCTCTTCTCCTTCTCCAGCTTCTCCCCCCTCCCCCACATCTCTGAAACCCAATAGCTGGCTGGGAGCCCAGCACATTCCTGGGGCCGCAGCTCAGAGCAGTCTTGCATGGTAAGAGGAAAGTCCTTCACTGATCTCCAGCCCATTGCATGTGTTTCTCTTGGCTTGCCCTCTCTTCGGGGAGGGGAAATAAATTCAATTTTCCAATTTTGATTCTTTTTCCTCCTCCAAGTATATTTTAAAGGCAGACCTTCCATTAAAGTCACTGTAGAAATGGAAATTCTCAGTATAACTTGGGTCGCCTTGCCACTTACTGCTCCTCCAGAACTCTGGCTTCCAAGTGCCCAGCCCTGCACTTGCTATTTCTGATTATCTGTCTTGTTACAGATTGGGCCTTTGGTCTGTCAAGCTCAGGGCTGCCTACATGCACTGTAGCATTTTGGACAGGGGCCTTTCTCAACCCTGCTGGATCACAACAGCCTTTCCTAGTTGTAGTCATGTGCCCAACAGATAGCCCTTCTTCTTCTTCTTTTTCCTCTTTTTAAATGTATTTATTATGTATTTAATACATTTATATCCTGCTTTTCTTCCCTGGAAGACCTCCAGGCAACACACACAACATTCCCAGGCAGTCTCTCATATAGACCAGGCCTAGATCTCCTTAGCTTTAGCAGGGTCGCTGCATTGTGTGCCATCAGATCATGTCTTGGAAACTTGTTGGAGATAGTGAGGAAGAGTCATAAGAATGAATATTCAGTGCTCACAAGGGTTCTGGACTTGTTGGGATGCCTCAGGTGAACCACTTTCTGAGAAACTGGACAGATGTGGCCTCTCGTCAGCGTCCTAGGCCATAAGTGACATTTACTGTCAGTGGAGCTTGTTCCTTTTTTGGTGCCATTTGTCTCTGAAGGCAGGCTTGTTCTATGTGCTGTCTTTTCCTTCTCAGATCACAGCAGATCTCCTTGCCAATGGCATTGATGTGTATCCCCAGAAGCAGTTTGATGAGGACTCTGAAGACCGACTAATAAATGAGAAATTTAGAGTAAGTTGGCAGCTTTTTCTTGCTCAGAAGTGTGTGGTCTCAAAAGCTGAGGGGGAGGCTTTTGGCACTGAGCCTGAAGACTCCTTCCTAAAGGATTCTCAAGGACATTTTCAAGCCTGAAACAAGGCACTGCAGTGAATGAAAGAGCAAAAAACAAAACAACAAAAACATGACCTTGGAACACTTGAGAGTTTCTTCTCCTTCAGGAACAATTAACAAATCAAATGCTAGTCCAAAAATGTACTAATTGGCCTGATTGCAACCTCTTAGCCTGTGAGTTTCATTCACCCCCATACCTGGGGGAAAAACAGCTAACTGAAGAGCTGAAGAAAGTGCCAGAATGTCTCAGAAACAGGGACAAGGAGAATGGAAAGAAGTCAATCAGTTCTCTCTCAGCTTTTATTCTGCTATTGATTAAGTCAGCAGAGATGTGTGAATGAATTTTATGGACCCCTTTTTCTGACACTTATCAATTCTGTGGTAGGAAATGATTCCATTTGCTGTGGTGGGCAGTGACCAGGAATACCAGATTAATGGAAGGCGAATTTTGGGAAGGAAAACAAAGTGGGGCACAATTGAAGGTAAGGTTTCTCATTCATGTTTGTTGCTTCCTCATATTCATCATGGTTCTGCATTGCCAAAGGAAACTTTGAATATGCAAAGACAGTAACAGCTGTGTGGGTGTGTGCTTTTAGCAACCTCTGCTGGACAGAATGAGAACTTAAGTTTTTGGGATCCAAAAAGTGAATAGGAATTTGCCCTAAAAGTATTCCTTGATTGTTGTTGGGGTCCTGTGAACAATGAGGTTTGGAACTTCTGCTGCTGAGAATGCAGGATTGCTGACTGCTACATTCTCCCATCAGTCTGAATAGAATGGTTGAGCCCCCTGTCAGAGGGCAGCATTGTGTCTGTACAGGGACACCCATGTCAGTGGTTAAAAAACAGAAGTCTATGGCCAAGAGGAGCACCCCTCTTCTACCTCCTTCCCAGCCACCTTCCCCCTCCGTCCTGCCCTCCTTGTCTCTTGGAAAGACAACTAGGCTGGTTCCAGGACAGGAGGAGGCAATGGGGGAGAGCAGTCGGGACTAGAGTTGGTAGGTCATCTAGTTCACTACTCTGGTCCCTATTGCTCTTCCCAAAGGAAGGGAGTGTGAGAAGGAAAAGGGGCTGAGCAGCCCTTGCTGCTGTCACCAGTATCCAAAGTAAGAGAGATCTGGCTTGGGAAGAGAGGAGAAAGACAGACAGTATTGCCCTAATTGAGGGAGCTGGCACATGACAGCTTGGGGTTGGGGATGGGTTGGGGGAGTGCTGGGGACAGAGACACAGGAAATTTAAAAATAGCCAGAGAAGAAGAAAGAAGTAAAGGACCAACCCAGAGAGAGGGAATGTGGCAGTCCAGGGACAGTAACTTGTGATACTACAAGCACCTGAAGTGTGATGTAGATTCTGATGAGCACACAAAGTTTCCTTCTGCTGAGTCAGACCACTGGTCCCTCTGGCTCAGGGTTATCTACACTGTCTGGCAACAACTCTCCAGGATTGCAGGTAGATGTCAACCAGACATCAGGATCGCAAGAAATTCAAACCAGAATGCCTTGTTGCAGGGAAAACAGCTGATTCCCAGCTGTGTAGTGCAGTGAGTGCTTTGGAGAATAGCATACATATGTAGCCATATTCTGGTCATACCTGTTAGCTTAACACCCAATGTGTTTGACGCATTGGTGATGAGTGCCACATTTCCCGTTACATGACCAAATCATCTCATGAGTTCTTAAAACATGTTTTTCAAAAAATTGTTTAGAGACTAAAGTATTGAAGGACTGTCAGTGTTTGTTGCTAAGTCCAATAGTTTTGCCATCTGTCTGTACACAGTGTGATTGATGGTGCTGACTCCTGCCTACCATAAGAGCAAGGTTGCTGGTACAATAAAAAGTGGCAACACTGGTTGCTTGCTTAGACTGTGCCGTTGCCCAGAGTCTTAATTCTCCTTCTTCCATCCAGACTCTGTATTTGGAAGGCAGGGGGATATGAACTAGAAAAGAGTACAGTTGTGACCTACCCAGAACTGCCATGGAAAGAGGGACTTCCTCTCTTTGAAATGAAGCTTGATCACTTCTCCTGTGACCACCTAGAATTTCTTTAGAGCACTGCTGTCACATTGTTGGTTTGCCACATGTCACAAAGAATGCAAGCACAGCTCCCAGAGACCCTGGTAGAAACAGTAGAAAAGTGACAATGTTGTGGGTATGAGTGCACCCCACTCTCTTTAGCTGCAGTATTGACTCTCCCATACGTTTCTTGAAGTGGACTGCGAACCGAAAGGTTTACACTCCAATTTACTTACCAGTCTTTAAGGTGCTACAAGACTGTTTTTGCATCATTGAAGGATATTGGAATTCTGAAGTGTTAAGGGTAATAGGGAATTGGGATGTGGAAGAAGATCCTTCAGTTTCATGTGGAATTTTTGTAGTCCATCTTTCTCTTGATTTCCTCATGACTAAGACTGAGAGCCCTTCAGGGAGGGGAATATCCTTCACATACCTGTCTCCTATTCCTGGGGAAGTCTTTGGAGCTGTCAAAGACTGCCCCTGAGTGTTTGCAGTTTTCATAATGTTGTGTCAAGGAGGCTGCAAACTCAGCAGAGAGGATTGCAAAGAGATTTGAAATACGTGACAAAAGTGTTGACATAAACACGGTACTTTGTAACTTAGCAGAGAGGGGTCTACAGGAAGCAGGAGCAGTTCTCCTGATGTAGCTCCCTATGTTTTCCCCTCTGTCTGTTGGTGCATTTCCCTTGGTTTGTGTTTCAGTTCTGCTGTCCCTCCAGCTCGTAAGTGCATTAGTGTTGAAGTAGAGACATGTGATAGATTCCTCAGTCCAAGGGCTGGAGTGGTCCAGTATTAACCCTGGGGTCTGAGGCTTATTTTTGTGTGGGTGTGATGCTTCCTCCTACCCAGAGAGAAGCGCATGCCAAGGGGCTCACACCTGCTTCAGTAACACAACAGATTCCAGCACAAGAAAAAGATGGTCTCATGATGGCCTTTGTCCAGCACTGTCACAAGAACTGCATTGCCAAAATAGATGTCTCCCCATTCACATGGGCACCTCCCTGCCTGGTGGAGAGCACCACACCGAAAGAGAAGAAATCCACTGACCTGCAGCTTCTTACTTTCTAGGAATTTGGGAAAACAGCTACACAGCTCGCTCCTGCAGTAGAAGGCTTTTCACACTCACCATGCTTATTCTGTCCCTTAGCTAGTGGGGCTACAATCATGAAGCACAAATAATTGAATGACATCCCATTGGAAATGTTAGCAATAGCCTTTGCCTTTCCCAACAAGTGCATCTATCACTTCAATTGCAACATGAAATGATATCTGTCTGTCTCTCTCTTTTCTTCCCTTTTCTAATAGTGCTGTGAATCTAGAGGCACAAGCAACATTTTTGTTGCTGCTATCTTGGAGGTTCTGTAGGCCTCTTTGATTTGTGATTCTTTTTATAGAAATTCTGTTTTATGAAGAATGCTTCCACAGAACAGCCAAAGAAAGCATTTTAAGCCTTTTGCTTCCCCCCTGTGGCCAGTTCTTGATAACTCACAAAAGCCGCAAAGCCATCTCAAGTCAGGTACCAGTGCTTAGCAGACAGTCTTATTAGAAACATTGCATGGCATGGTCCCATTATGGCCTTTTATGTGTGCATGTGAGGGAGAAAGAGAGAGAATACGTAAGCTCACTTTCACAACCCTGTAGAGAGGGCACCAGCATCCTGTGGTTGGCTTGTGGAGAATTTTTGTACTGACTCCCAGAAAGTCAGCTTCATAAGGGCCACGGGTTACAAGCCATGATGTGTATGCGCAACCTCCTGATTTTAGAAATGGGTTATGTCAGAATGCCAGATGCAAGGGAGGACATCAGGATGAAGTCTCTTGTTATCTGGTGTGCTCCCTGGGGCATTTGGTGGGCCGCTGTGAGATACAGGAAGCTGGACTAGATGGGCCTATGGCCTGATCCAGTGGGGCTGTTCTTATGTTCACTGTGGGTTGTTCAAAATATGCTCCATCCAGCTACAAAGTTCTCAGTGAATTGATGTGAATTTTGGAAACTTGTCTTCTGGAGTTGGGTGGAAATCTAGAATTTGTTGTATTTATGCTAATAGCCAGTGCTGTGTTCTGCCTTTACAGTTGAAAATACAACACACTGCGAGTTTGCTTACTTGCGGGATCTTCTGATCAGGTTGGTAGCATCCTTCCCAAGAGGGGAAAGGTGGGGAGTGATCATTCAGGAAAACCTGAATTTTTTTTTCTTCTGAGACAGAAGGGTAAGAGTGTGTACCACTTCGTCATACAGTAAGCCCTCAGTATCTGCGGGGGATCTTTCCCAGACCCCTTCAGACACTAATTGCCACAGATAATCAAATTCGTGAGGCCCAAAACAACCGAATGTGCCCGTTAGAAGGCTCTGGCAGGCTTACTGAGGTGTGAAGAGGCCTTGCATGACCTCCCTGCATCTTAGAAGCCCTGCCAGAGGCTTCTAAAAACCACTTCTGTTTTGGCAAAAAAAAACTGTAAGCGCCTGTTCAAAGGCTCCAGGAGGCTTTCCGAAGGCCATGTGAGGCAGTCCAGCATGAGCTGGCACCCGCATTGGGTCCAATCCATGGGTGCCAAACCTGCAAATACGGAGGGCCCACTGACCTGCTGTGGTAGCTGTGACATAGCTGCTCTCGTACCATAGCTGGTAATGATGGTGCTCAGGGCTGGCATTTTAGTTACTTCTCCTGCCATCATACCTGGAATTTAACCTGGGGATCCTGTAGGTGCACAGTATGTGTTGTACCACTGAATTATGGTCCTTCCCCATTACAGTCCAGCATCAAGTTGTTACTCCTCTTACTTCTGATGAAGTAACCCTCTCCTTCTTTCTGTAGGACACACATGCAAAACATCAAGGACATTACCAGCAGCATCCATTTTGAAGCCTACAGAGTCAAACGCTTGAATGAAGGCCAGAATATGCTCTCCAATGGTGTGGCTGACAAAGAGGAGTTGGTGGCCAATGAAATGTAACATGAATGCCCTAGTTAGGACCTGATTTGCGCTCTCTCCTCTTGCCCTCTTCCCCTTTACTCTTTTTCTAAAAAAAAAAAAAACTTCATATAAACCTTTGCTGGTGCCACTGTTCTTCCTCCCTCTCTACCGCTGATGCCCATGTTGCTGACATTTAACTGACCAAATGACAATACTTTTCTCTAATAAATGTAGCATCTCATTCTTTGTCAGATTCTGTGGTGTGAACCAAATCTTTCGTCCTTCACCTAGACATTTTGAGTGTAGTAAACAGGTGACCAGACCACAGAGGCGAGATGGAGTTGAATGTTATCTCGACAAGAGAAGTTTAGCTCGACTTCATGTTTTAACAGTAGTTGTGTTCATCCTCTACTGAGCTTAGTCAGATCTCCTTTCTCGGAACTTGGTGAAGGAACTCCCATTGAATATAGCAGCCTTGTGCTCTTGAGGCAGAGAGTGAAGCTTTGCAGGAATGCAAAGATTTGTATTTCCTATTTTGTCAAATTGAATTGCAATTTCAGAGACATATGGTATTGAAGGCTGCTGGGGCTAGCTAAAATGTTTCCTTGCCCCTTGTAAAGCCCCATTAATTAAGACTAGTAAGTAGGGGGCAACACCAAAGTAGCCCTATAGGGGCAAGGTTGCTCAGGATGGTGATGCTGTTTTTATGAACTCTGTACAGGCCTGATAAGGCTCCGTTGGATGTGAGAGAAGATGTGCCATATATCTTCTCCACAATGTAGAAGGGAGAGGAGCCTGTGTCTGCCTTCTCTGATTCAGTTCTATGGCCATCCTTCTGAGCCACTTGATGACTCTTGTGCCAAAGGTTTACAATTCTGTAGGCCAGGGAAAGCGGGGAGGGGGGAATGTTCGTGGGTTTTGTGCATTTGTATTTTTTTATTCTCAACTCCATCCATTTCAGGTCAAGGTTCTTATGACTAGATGTGGCTTATGAAAGTGAGGCGAGGAGCGAGAGAGTACTATGATCATATGGTGCAATACCCTTGGCTTTATGCATAACTTACTCCCACAGACCCAACTTCCATCCCTTTTCCTCTAAAACAAAAAAAAGGCAGCAATAATAGGGAGGCAGTTTGCTCATTGGAGAAGGGGCCTGTGGTGGGATGAGTGCAGCAGCTCCAATATGGATACGTCACTCTTGACAGCTGCAGATCAAAAGTGGATTCTTAGAAGGGGGTTCCCTCCCACCCTCCCTTCTCCTCCTCTCTCTGTCCTTTAGGATTTGTAATCCTAAATCCCTCCTGCCTTTCTAGAAGTTTGTGTTGTCAACTTAAATAGATTTGACTCAGATTTTTATTCAATGCTTAGCATATGCCTGCCTGTCTGTGTCAGATATTGAAAACCCAAGGAGAAGATGCTGGTCCTTAATAGTGGTGTGTTAACATTTTTCCCTCCTCCTTTCATGGGTTCTGGGTAGGCTAATTTTTCTCCTTGTGCAATTTCTGTGTGTAACTCATGAAACAACAGCTAAAATTATGAAGTGTCTGCCACGCATGTTCACCCTCATGTGAAAAGCCATACTCTATATAAACAGTTGAGTCCTGTTTGTTGCATGTGTTGTGCAATGTATAGCTCTTGGTTACAAGCACAGCTTAATCGAGAGTTCCTCGTCACACAGTATAGCTTTTCACACAGTCTCTGTACCCAAAAATGATCAGAGTGAGGATCATGAGAAGCCTTTTGCCTACGTCTTTATCATGCTACACCATTCTCATTGTTACTGTTTAACATTAAAATGGATATGTGTGTACTCAAAGGATTATTTTTAACATAGTTTTAATTTAAATTATCCAAATGTGACAGGATGTCTTACTGCAAAGGTAGGGTGACCACATTCCAAATGGGACAGGTGTTCAATCCCTTCTCTCTGAATTAGCCAGATGTTGCACAGGTGGTCACTTTTACCAAATATGGGGGGAGCATGTTATGTAGCATGTTGAGCAAGAGTTCTTAAAGGAACAGAAGCCTGCTTGATTGTGGTGATCAAGAGAGCCAGTAGCTTTCCTGAGCATGTTCTCCTTTGGAGCACAATACAGATGGAGCCTGTTTATCTGCCGATTTTATATCTGCAGATCTGGCTCAATATGGGTCCCCCAGACCTGTATTGAGCCAGACTTGGCTCCATTTGGACACTCCAAAAGTGACTGGAGCCATGCTCTGGTCTGCTCCAGAAGACTTTCCGAAGCCTATAGAGGCCGTGTGCATCTGCCTGCGGTCTTTGTAGGCTTCAGAATACCTCGTAGAGGCAAAAACAGCGACTTCTGGTTTCCAAAGGTCATTTTTAATGCCTTATAATATGACTATAAGGCATTAAAAACGTAACTTTTGGTTTCCCTCTGGAAATCAGAAGTCACTGTTTGTTTGTTTGTTTGTTTGTTTGTTTGTTTGTTTGTTTGTTTGCCTTTATGAAGCATTCTGAAGCCCACAGAGGCGCGGGTGGATGTGTACGGCCTCTGCAGGTTTCAGAAAGCCCTCTGGAGGCGACTAGAGCTGAGCAAATTTCAGTATCCACGGTTTTCTGTATCAGTGTGGGGTCCAAGAACTGATCCCTTGCAGATACTGAGGCCTCACCTATACTAAAAAACCCCTCCTTGGCACCTCCTTCTCTAGTGCCATATATTGTACTGCTCACTTGACAATGAAAGCAGAAAGCGCTGTCCAAAGTGCCTACTTGTGGACAAATTTCCAGCAAAGAAAAAAGATAGCTGTGTTGGTTCCTGGCTTTCATAACAGACAAATGTTGGGTTTCCATCTTGCATGAGTGTGTCCCATGCTCAGTTGGCAAGCATTTCTAAATGGAAGACTGCATTGCCTAGTGTACCACTGTTGGAAGCCAGACAAGGGCCACTGCTTCTTTCTGGTCTTAATACAAGCACTTGAACTGATGGCCAACCAGTCCTTCCTATGACCATGTCTGCTGCTTCTTCACTGCCCCCCCACCGCATGTGCTTTCCTTTCATAAATTCAAGTTGCATCAGGTGTTTTTTTGTTTTTGTTTTGCAACTTACACACGTTCAATAAGTACATATTCAAACATTTTTATGCTCAGAGGCTCTCATACATTTTGTGTTGCAAGCAAATCTAAACTCCCCTTTAACTTTTGTGTTGTCCTTCCCAAACTGAAAAAAAATGTAGGAATATTTACTGAGCTGTGTTAAGCTGAGGAAAATTATTTTTTTTACTTGCTGACTTGCTATATTTTAGCAAAATACAAAAAAGCGTATTAACTAAATATATATATTTCAAGTGTTAAAAGGCTATGAAAGGGTAACAGAGAATGGCTCTTTTTTCTTTTTCTTTAGATGATGCACTTCAGCAAAAAAATGCATCACATCTTATTTGCCAATATCTCAGCCAACAAAAGCAAGACAAAAATGCTTTCTCCTTTTATATTGTACTTTGGGGGGAGGGGAGGGGAAGGCTGTACCAGATGAAACCAAAAAAATTAATCCGAATCTATCAAAATGGCCTTTTTGAGGGTTTTATGCATAATGATAAATTTAGTCCTGTTTTGTATAAATAATAGTGTTTAATATGTATTTCCCAAAAATAAATGTTTCAAATGGAACGTGTCAGGCGGGTTGTTTCTTTTTCAGAGCCAAAGTGTATGTGTATTGAACTTAAGGGTCCTTAGTCTGAAACTGATCCATATGACCAGCATGGAAGAGCCCTTTTACCCAACTCGTGCCCCAACTTCAGTTAACCTAATAATCCCAATTGAATTGGGGCATGGATGGAGCTAACATCGCATATACATGGACTGATTAAACCCTAGATAGGGTCACTGGTAAGTAAGTAAGTGAGAAAGAAAGAAGTTGCAGTCATCATATGCACATTAAAAAGAGGAGAAGCAAGTGTGCCTTGACAGCAAGAGAAACCTGGCTGTGTCAGCCTTTTCCTGCAAATTTAAAGCTTGTTACATTTAAGGGTAGAAAGTGACCTTTTGTCTATGTGCATGAAAAGTCATGTATGGCTTGCCTTGTACAAACAATGCCTTGAATTGTCAGGAAGGCAAGAGAAAGCCTCTGCAGATCTGTCATCAGGGGAATGAGCTTCAGATTTTCAGGGACCATGAGATGCATCTCCACAGTGAGTGTTCCACTTCGGTAGTCTGGTCACAAGGTAAAGTAGCCATATGCAACAGCTGCCTGACCTGGATATTGGAAGGAAGGATTTCAACCTTCTCTACAAGTTTGTTCTAGTGACAGATGGCAGTGGCATAGCGAAGGAGTCAGCGAAGCTTAAGGGGTCAACAAGCTGAGTTTGTCACTAGTGGCCAAAGCTGTGAAAACCTTGGTGTGTACCAAGGAATAACACCAACGTGTTATACATCATTGGAAAAGTAATTTGATGGTGAATGCAATGAAACAAACCACATTGGAATACCTGTATTCCAGTGGTTCTCAAACTCTCTGGGGCTTGGGTGCACTTTTCCGAGCCTCCTGCAGCCTCCCGGGGATGCGGGAAGCCTTGCATGACCTTCTGCAGGGCTCCCCACATCTTCGAATGTGAAAGTGGATGTGATCCCAAGCCCCTGCAGCCCCCTGAACAATGTGATCCTAGGGATCGCGCCACTGCCTCCTGGCTGCTCCCACTCCTTAAGGGGGCAGAGGCCAGGGACCGCAGGTGCCCTAGTCTGAAAAACCCTGGTGTATTCTTTCAAAAGTTATGGCCAATTAACCAAAATACTTTTATTTAAAAAATTATATGTGATTTCATTGTGGAAGGGGGATGCTACAAAATCTTCTTTGATGCTGGGTAACAAATGCCTTAGCTTCTGGGGCATCATTTTACCCTTGGCACCAGGCTACACTTTCATTCGCTACACTGCTGACAGACATAGACAGTTGCTATGCTAACTGCCAATCATGCTGAGACACAGGGTGCTGTAATGAATCAGAACTAAAGGAAGCCATGTTATGGCAGCTATTGCTGTACTCTTATCCTAAGGCCTGAAATTAGTGTTGGGGATGGGGAAGGAGGAAGAAATCTCTGAAGTTTTGAAGAGATACCAGTAAATTGTTCAATGCCATTCTACAGGACCTGAAAAATTTCTGTCATTTTTTTAATCAGTGGAATAGGTGGCTGCCAAAAGACCAAAAGGGTACAGCTTATCATCTGTATCTCCTAAAAAAACTGTATTCTTTATGTGCAGTCTTAATGGCTCATACATCCTGAAGCTGGGCAGGCACACCCTTGGCAGAAGATGTATGTCAGACATGGAGATGTGTAATGGAAATGCACAAGATCCCTCAAGGAGATAGAATGTGGTGTTGGCAGTGGCCCCTTTAAGGTTTAAAGCCTGGGCTTTCAGCAGAGGGTGTGTTGCACAGCTGCAGCCACTAGAGGCAATGAGGTCTCTAGGGATATAAGGAGCACCTGATGCAGGAAGAGTTTGTGGGTCCAGGAGGAGACTGGATTAAAGGGCTGAGGAACTAATGGCTGATGGATTAACTGACTAAAGATGTTAGCTGCCTTGGGTGCCCTTGGGGAGAAAGGCAGAATACAAATCAAATAATAAATAAAGGACAGATGAGTGAAAGGACTTTGGAGCTGCTGGAACAGAGACTGCTGGAGGTACTGAGATTGGTGTGTGCCTGCCATGCCCAAGACCTGCTGAAGACCAAGGTGCTGCTGTAGTGGTCGGAGGAGCTGCTGGCAGGAGAGGGAAGGAAGGTGGACCTCTACAAGTTGAACAGGTGAGCTGCCTGGGTGGTGGGGCCCAGTAGTATTGCAGGGCAGAAATAGGGCCACTGTTGGGGAAAGAAGGGGAGCTAATTAGCTACAAGTGGGCATAATTCTCTTAAGTGAAGCTTGGACCAGGAATCTGGCAAAACAAGATGTTACACTGTTGCAGGACAGTTCAGGTTGAGTTGAGCGTTTGAAGATATGTGGCCATCCAGTCCTTTCCATCTGCTTAAAGAGCTACTTGTTCTACTCAGGTCAGCCACTGGCACACCTACACAGGAGAAGGATTTGCAGGCTTCTCTAAGGCAGAGTCAAGCCTGCACTGCTATTGCGCCCCTGCAGTGCACTGTATCTTGCATATGACTTGGGGTGCATGGCATAAAGGGTACTTTGTACTGCCTTACAGGTATTCCTGGGCCATCTAGTCAGAGCTTTCATTTCCTTATGAAGCACTCATACAGAGGCGAGGCCACTGCAACTCTGCCTAGGATAAAACATATACCCTGCTTTTCCCTTACTATAGGTGGCTCAGCTTAGAGCAGGGGTGCCCAAACCCTGGCCCAGGGGCCACTTGCGACCCTCAAAGACTCCCAATCAGGCCTGCAGGGAGCCCCCAGTCTCCAATGAACCTCTGGCCCTCCAGAGACTTAAGGGAGCCCATGCTGGCCCAGTGCAACCACTCTCGGTGTGGGACAAGGGCTTCCTCCACTGCTTGTTGTTTCATGTCTATGATGCAGCAGTGGCAGCAAAGGAAAGGCTGGCCTTGCTTTGCACAAAGTCTTTTACAGGCCTTGAGCTACTGCAAGACCTTCATTCATTCATATAAGTTCCATCTCTAATATATCCATTTATGTAAATTAATTCAAATTTGAAATGTAAATTCTTTTTTTCCTGTTCCCTGACACAGTGTCAGAGAGATGATGTGGCCCTCCTGCCATAAAGTTTGGACACCCCTGGCTTAGAACATGCATTTGTGACAATGTTTCCCAAACTGTGGGCTGGGACTCACCAGTGGGTCGTAAGCTGATTTTTGGTGGGTTGTGAAAAGTTTTTGAAATATATAAAAAAAAGACTTCACAAGCACCCTTGCCCAATTTGCAGAAGAAAATCATTAGCTAGAATGCTAACCTATGGTATGAGGTAATCTTCATATCCCCAAATTAAAATGTCACATTTTCTGATGTTTTCTTGTAATTGGCATGCCGTAAATCACGTGTGAACCCAGTTTCATCCTTTCATTGGGCTTGCAAATCTCTAACTGCACATCTTGCTCTTCAGTTCAGCCTTCTGGTTACACTGACTGTAAAGGTTTGGGAGAACAGACCTTAGGGAGTTTCTAGGGACTCCGTTTCTAGTGCGAATGTAGAAAATACCTACACACACACACACACTAAGGTCTCTAGCAGCCTTGGAAGCACAGGACCCTAATTATTTTCACTAAGTAATGAATAATAATAAAAAATAATCTTTCTAGGTTGTTTTTTTTTTTTTTTTGGTTCAGTGAGTCAGGATAGAATGTTGTTTCAAAAAGTGGGTCCTGGTGCTAGAAGGTTTAGGAAGCACCGAATTATTATTATTATTATATATATATATATATATATATATATATATATATATATATATATATATATATATATATAGGCTCAAAGTGAGGAGGAAAAACTCTACAGAAACCAAAATGAGCAACAAATCTGCAACAGTAACATTAAATAAAAATAAGACCAAGACTAAGCTGCACAAGCAACCCTAACTTTTTTTGCAAAAAATGTAGCAGTTTTGCTATAAGTGTTTTTGTTACGCACTTGAAGAGAGGGTAGCAATGTGTAAAACAAAAAAACACACCTCAATGCGCAACTGAAATTAGGGTGTCTAGTTAGAGCAGTGATTTTCAGGCTTTTCCTCTCACAGCACACTGGCAAGGCATTAAAATGGTCACCATCGGTTTTTTGACAATTGACAAGTCACACTGTACTGTCAATGGGGGAGGCTCACACCCCCCAATGGCCCTACTATTAAATGACCCTCTCCCAAATTCCTGGGGCACACCTGGGAACCATTCGCAGCACACTGGTGTGCCATGACACAGTGGTTGAAAATGGCTGAGTTAGAGGGTGAGGTTATTCCAGGCACAATTTTAGATAAAATGATTTTTTTAAAAAATTAAAGAGCCATTTGCATTTTGTGGAACTGATCTTGAATGTCTGCCAAGATGATTTGGTTAGAATGTATAAGTATTCAAGCGCCCAATGCTATCTAACTTTCCAGCACTGATGTGGCCATGCCAATGAGGTGCCCACTGCATGCTGCGGTGGTGGGGCAGTCACAGAGACCTCCTCAGGGTAGGGCAGTGGTATTCAAACTGGGGCATCGTGACACCCCAGCCTGTGGGTCCTGGCCTCTGCCCCTTTAAGGGGCGGAGGCAGCCAGGAGACAGAGGGAAGGCAGCAGTGCGATCCACAGGATTGCACCATTCAGGGGGGCTGCAGGGGCTTGGGTGCACTTGCCCAAGCCTCCTGCAGCCTCCCGGGGGTGCAGGGAGCCCTGCGCAACCTTCGGCAGGGCTCCCCAGGTCAGGAAAAGCGAAAGCGGAGCTATCGCACCCCACTCCGCAAAAGCGGAAGTGGAGCACGATCGCTCCGCTTTCCCTTCTGACGGGGCTGCAGGGACTGGGGTGCACCCTCCAATCCCTGCAGTCCAGTCTGATTTTGCGGAGGCAGAGCAGATTGCTCCACTCTCCCTTTCCCTGACCTGGGGTGCCCTGCAGGTGCTCGCGCAGGGCTCCCTGCACACAGGGATGGCTGCTGCAGGGACTGGTGAGTGCATCCCAGTCCCTGCAGCCCCCTGAGCCACCCAATCCCCTTCCCCCTGCCTCCCCCCTGCCCCCACAAAGACTTACTGCAGGTTTCAAACTCCCAGAGAGTTTGAAAACCGCAGGGGTCGGAGAATGTTTGTTTGCTCATCTTGGGGCTGTGCTGTGACTGCATCTGCACAGGGAAGTTGGATAGGATTGGTCCCTAAGTCAACTGGCCTAACTGTTGGGGAGAGAGGAAGAAACACAGGCCCAGTTTGCAAGTTGCTGGTATTAATAGAGGAGAGAGAGAGAGAGAAATGAGCAGCATATGCAGAGTAAGCCTTGTGGTCTTCTCCACTTCCCATTTGTTTTGCTACTTGAAGAGAAGCCAGGGGAAAACATGTTTGCAGGGTTGTAGCCAGCCTGTGGCTGCTCTCAGAACTTTGCTGTATGTATTGGCAGGGGAGGGGGTGGGGATGGATGGACCTGTGACACAGAAGGATCTCTTTTCAGGATGAGTGGCCCCATCATATTCACTGCTGCTGTTTTAAGAGAATCTGCTATAAATAATAAGAATAAAAGAGAACATAAATAATTAAAGCTGCTCAGAGTAAATGGCTTCCGAAATGTCTGCCTGCTTTAAAAACTAATTACTTGGAAGGTAATCACCACCAAATACTGCATATATTTACCCACAATGCCTCACTTGCACTTTCCCCCCCCCCCCCCCCACAAATTCCTCTCTCTCTCTTAATCATTATCTGAGGCATCAATATTCAGACTTATCTTTCATCCACATCACACAATAAACTGCACTGGACTCTTCCATCTCTCTGATTAATAACTTCATTGGAGCCTTATCCCAAAATGCTATAAATCCTCTCCAGATATAACAATACAGGAGCTGGGGACAGAAAGAGCTTTGGTTTTCAAAGAAGCACAAGATGAGATGCCAGTAGGTAATATATTCAGGGCTGGAATGGAAAAGAAGAAAGTCTGTTATACAGAGTAGTGGAACAAAAGGATGATAACTTGCACACAAGAACCAGTGTCTTGTGGCACCTTAAAAACTGACACATTTATTTCACCCTACATTAGTAGCCTATGATTGCCATCCAGAAAAGCTTTTACTGAAATAAGTTTGCCCTTACGGTGCTACAGATCTGTGTTTTGCTGCTGCAGATGAACACAGGATGTTTATGCTAAAGAACATAAGAACAGCCCCACTGGATCAGATCATAGGCCCATCTAGTCCAGCTTCCTGTATCTCACAGTGGCCCACCAAATGCCCCAAGAAACGTTTCATGGAGGCAGGAACCAGGGTGATCTGTTGGGGTCCTTTGTATCCCCAGTGCCATAATATGCAAAGGCTCCTGAAACTTCTCTGCAGAAGAGGAGATTTTGGTAACTGCCACTGATCATGAGGAGGTAAGAAATGCTGTACCTGCTGGAAGTCCTACACAAGTATGAACAGTACATGGTGGGTTGTGACCCTTCTTTCCCACTTGCCCTGCTCTTAGAAAGTAAGCAGAGGTATTTTCACCCCTAACTATCAGAATGCAAGGAAACAGAAACAGGATGCAGAATGCAGAATTCATGTTTCACATCAGGTTCCAATGTTTAAGGGTACAGAAGCAGGGCCAGGGGGAAAAAGATGGCAACCTGGGCTCAAGAACTTCTTTTTGCATGCTATCTTCTCCCTCTGGTGCAGGAATTAAATTTATAACCTTGTCACCTACCAAATTTGAACAAGTAGTTGTGACCTGCATGAAAAATTACTGCTCAGAACTGACATGCTTTGCACATGTGCCCATCATGATGACATTTCAAATGTTTCATTTCAAAAGTTTGGCCCCAGAATTTGCAGAACAGCCTTTTTGGGTTAGATATTTGAGGCTGACAGTTCACCACAGACTATACCAATTTAGCAGTCATAAAAGTGTGGGATTGGTGAATCTGTGCTCCTAAAAATGATGTCCCCAAAGGAACCTTATTTCAGACATGGCAGGATGATGCACCTGACCAGCTTAGCAAGTGATTACATGAATGATGTGGTAAGTTACTATTAGATAAATGACCATCTATTTATACCCCTAGTCCCTCAGAAGCAGATAAATTAGCAGGGATTCCTCAAGGAGAACACTGGTACTGGCAGTCCAGACTCCCAAAAAGCCACCTTGGCTTCCCCTGTAATACAAACCAGCAGAAGAGCTGTGGGAAAAGTCCAAGTACATATTGTTCATGCACACACATGTGATGGCTAGATTTAAAGTAAAAGAAGCTTTCTGAGCCCATGGTTTGGAAGAGAACAGTGGGGGGGATCCTGGAAGGTGTACAGGGATTCCACAGCTGACAAATCCACGTGGAAAGAGTTTCCTCAGGTTAGGGAGTGTGAAATATTCCAATGTTATGCAGTTATGTACAGCTCACTGTGTTGATGAGGCTGTTACATATGTGGTGACTCTGTCTGGTTCTGAACTTTGTGTCATTTAACTTTGGTATCTGCATCTGAAACTCACAGTGCAGTCTGAACTTATCTGTGAGCTGGTGCAACCGTCCCTGCACTGGCTCAGAGTCTTGTAAATGTGTCGTAAAGCACATTTGCAGCTACATGTGAGCTGGCAGTGCTGGCCCAACTGCCTGCGCTGGTCTGCCAGCACTGCATCTAGGAGCAATGCCAGACAGCACAGGTAAGTACGCCAGGCGTTGTGGGGGTGGGGTGGGACAGGGTGGCCAGAGAGCATTTTGGAGGTGGGGAGGGGATGTTTTTGGGTGTGGGAAGAGTGGAACAGGGCAGATCAGGGCCAGGAGGGGCCAGGTCCAGCAGAGGAGGCCTTCGCCATATCCTTACCCTCTCCTGGTCTGCCCAGTGTTACACCAGCTAAACAGTTGGTGCCAATCCAAGAAGCCCCATAGGGACAGTTGGGGCTTTACTCAAAGCAAGGGGAAATATATCCCCTTACCCCAAAGAGATCTCCAGCCACCAGCTACTCCCAGAGTAAGGATGGATACACAGCTGACTGGTTTTCCTATTATGGCACTGATTCAACTTTATGTGGGGCATTGCCCTTAACTTTGGATGATTCCTAGCTCTACTTTTATATACTACTGTTTCAGAAAGAAGGCAGAAGATCCTAGGAATATGACAGAGTGATCCTCCTGTGAGGGGAGAAAGGCATTCCTATATATATACTTTCTTTACATGATGTAATTAGCAGATGAAATAAGTATGGAAAGAAAAACGTTAAAAGTTGTGATCGAAGGTGCATAGCTTTTATCTTGAATATCAGAAGAAAGCAAGTTTCAGCATCCTGACTTTCCTGGTTTATTTGAACAAACTGTATCACAAGGGATGATGGATGCAGAGATCAAAGGGAGAGAAAGTCAGTTCGTGTGTTAAGTCATGTGCAAAATCCATAGGAGTAATTCTACTGTTCTGATTCAGGCTTTCCTTGAAAAAAATAAATCTGTTGGTTCCAATCTTCACAGTTTCTGGATGCCCATCAATGCATACAATGTTGAAATACTCGCCTTGATTCAAGACTCTCATTTGCACAGACTGAGAGTAATCGCACTGCAGCATAGATTTCAAATCTTTAGGCTGGATGAACATTTAGTTTCCATCATGTATGCTTCACTTACAATAGCACCCCATTGTGAGTTTTGGTTTTTAAGAATTAAAATTGAATGAATGATCCAAAATGCTTTCTTGTTTCTCATGAATATAAGACTTCTTAGTTTCAAAAAAAACATTGAGATAGATTTGTCCAAAGTCATGGATTTTTGGAGAGCCCACAGGAATCTTTGCACTAGGAGTTGGAATTAATGTTGCCCATTTAACCAAAGTTCCCTTTTCTTTTTACCTTTCTTTCTTTGCCCATTGTGATGTCAGAATCAGGTCTTGCAAGTGAAGAGGAATGCAGTGCTCAGAAGGGCTGGAGAGAATTTCATGCATATAGATTCTGGATTAAATATTAACTTGCTGTACTTGGTTTAATAAGAATAAACACTGCTGTTAATAATGCATATATTCATTATTAGTATGACAGCAGACCACTATCGCTAAGGCTGCACAAACAATTCCATCTCATTCACTTCACCTATAGTTTACCCCCAAACCCGTATGCAACTTAACCATTCAATTATGGTGCTCCATTCCTAAACTGCTAACAGAGAAATTTACAAAGTCTTGTTCAACTTTTACAGATTCTCACTGACGCTGGTGAAAGGCATGATGTGCTTACTAACCACTTGTATTATGATCAAATTGTTTGTCACTTCTAGAGCTATCTCTGAGTAATAAGAAGAACTTGCAATATCCTACACTGTCCAGATTTGCAATCACAATTTAGGTAAAATTATTTTTGTAATTTGTGAACCAATACCACAAAATGTAAATTATCCTGAGGATCTGCCATGAAGGTTTGATTAGAATGCTTAACTTTGTAACCTGGTCTGACTTGGAGTAGGAGGAAGAGACGCAGGCCAGTTGCTGGCTTTAATACAGGCAAGGGGGAGAAGTGCTCCACTTTGCAATGGAGCAGAGCGGCCATGTTTTTACTCCACAATGCAACTGATGTTGCATAATTGTTGGTATTTGGGAAGAGATGTGGCAGCTGCAACAAAAACATACTGGAAATGTTGGTGGGCTGCCATATTTTCCTTAATAATTTGCCAGGTAAGTGCGATGTCCTGGGCATTCTGGAAAAATGCATGGTGGCCACCAGGAGGCAGCCACTAGGGAGAGCTCCAACACTCCTTTTACATTTTATACATAGTTTAAAGGGGAAAAGGCCCACCATTCTGTCCCAGTACAAGGTAAGATCCTTAATCCATCCTTCATTGTGAAAATGAACAGGTCCCAAATAAACCATATGTCACTTAGTTCATTTGGCCTTGTAGGCATTTATTTTGTGACTAAAATTGCACAGAATGGGCCTGATTTAATTCAATTTCCCATTAATCATGAAACAAATACATACCCCTGGTATGGATTTGTCACAATCACACTGTTTCAGTACAATAAGGATTTGCAAGGGACTCAAAGGAACTCAAAACTCAAAGGAAACTCTTTACAACACACCCTGTAAAAATATTTAAGACATGTGAATGCTGCAGAGCAGGGGAAAAAAAGTTATATTCAGGAACAGATGAGATAAAGAGGCAAATGAGTTGTTGGTAACAACATACAGAAATAAACTACAATGAAATGACATGGCCAGAAACTGCTGTTCCACCTCCTCAAATCTTTAGCCTTATGTCTAGTTCTCATAATCATTCAAGCCCATAATTTTACTGCCTGCCCAATCCTATTCCCCACCACTGCCACTGATGCAGCCACTGCGGGGGGACGGGGGACTGGATAGCCAGCAGGAGGCAAATGATTTTTTTAAACTTATAAAACATATTTAAAAGTTTTTTTTTTCTTCTCCCCCTGGTTGACTGTCTGATCACCTATGGGTCTCCTCAGACATACCAGCCATTTTGCTGGCATATGTCCAGGGAGAGAAAAGTGGTGGGGCAATTTGAAAAAGAGAGGATAAGATCTGGCTTGCAGTACACTATTGAGATTCACCCCCTTCCTCCCCCTCCCTGTCCTCTTATCCTCCCCAAACCTTCCCTGCCGTCCTCTTTCCTGCCCATGACACACCTCTGCTGCCAACTTACCAGTGTTGACAGAGGCCTCTGGAGCTGCTGCTGTGTGCACCATGCCACTGTCTATTTGTAGTAGGGCCCAGAAGTGCACAATAGCAGGCCAGCTTCAAGGCTACTGGAAATTGCCCTGCACTGTTGGAACATGAGTTCTGGCAGTGCAGGGCAACCACAGGAGCGGGCACTTAGTTAACTTTTTTTAAAATCCCCTAAACCACATCAAGGTTATATAGTTGCTGCCTTGCAACTGAAGTAGCCTGATCTCTTCCAATTCAGCCTGCTCAAAGCATCTTAGTGAAATTAATTTTTTAAAGGAAAAAAAGAAAAGCAAAAGAAAACCTGTTCTCTGTTTCCTGAAGGCAACTATATTTGGGCAAAGCAATAAGAATGACTTTAAGAGGGTTGGAGGTTACACTGGGAAATGGCAGTTATTCCCAATAAGCAGTCTTAAATAGAGTTCTGCTGACAGCAGCCTCAGGCAGGTTCAAAAGTTCCAAGATTTGCAACTAAGAGATTAACCAAAATAGATGTCTTATTACAGGCTGGGTTGTATCTAAATCATTTAAAAGGCCTTCAGATGCTGTAATGTTTATCCTCCGAATAGCATTTGGCGCTTCTGCCACTTTCTCTTGGCTTTAGTGGATAAGTCACAAGAAGAGTACCCTTGATCTCGGGGAAACTCAGAAATGGCTCAGGTAATTGTGGGACCTAAATCATCCGAAGTTGCATTTGTGGAAGAGAAATGCAGGGCTGTAATACTATATCTTGAAACATATCTATCCTACCTTAGGGTTGCTTCAGGTTTACTCCTTATTGTGATAGCTGCATTGAGTCAATTGTCTAAATTAGTGAGATAGCAAATTTTGGAAATGCAGGGTTTGGAACCAAACTCTTCCAGTTTAGAAATCAACCATCGTGAGCGGAGTCCAACTACTCACCCTCACTGAATTTTGTCCTTATTAGTAGTGACTCAGCATCAGCCCTCCACCAGTTGCCAGTCTTCTCATTTTGTCAATTTCCAAAGAGTAAAGAAAATATTTCTTTGCCCAGCATGTAATTAATCTGTGAAACTCCTTGCCGCAGGATGTGGTGATACTGTCTGGCCTAGATACAAAGTATATCACAAGTTACACATGATGCGTGTGTGCAGCCTCCTGGTTTTTAGAAGTAGGCTACCTCAGAATGCCAGATGCAACAAGATACAGTAGTGTTTCTCAAACGGGGGTGTCACAATGCCCCAGCCTCAGAGCCCTGGTCTCTGTTCCCTTAAGGGGTGGGGGAAGGCAGTGACACGTTCCCTAGAATCACGCTGATGGTGCCAGGGTGGTGTAGTGGTTTGGGAGGTAGACTCAGACCTGGAAGATCCAGGTTCAAATCCCCCCTCAGCCATGAGGCACCCTGGGTGACCTTGGGCCAGTCACTTTCTCTCAGCCTCACCTACCTCACAGGGTTGTTGTGAGGAAAAAAGGGAGCAGCCATGTACACCACCCTGAGCTCTTTGGAGGAAGGGCGGTATAAAAATGTGATGAATAAATGTGATAAATAAAAGGGGCTTTTTACACATCTTGCCTTCTCCCACAGCTTGTAAAAATGAAAATAGTTATCACAACCCACTTCTGGGTTGCAACTGTGAAACCAGGTCACGATCACTATTTTCACTTTTGACAAGTTGCAGAGAGCCCTGCAGAGTGCTCCTCGGACCCTGGCAGAAGGTAAGATTAAAAAGCCCCCCTGCCTCCACGGTGGTGCTATACTGGGGATCTTGTTGCTGCCTTTTTCCCTGTCCCTGCAAAGACTTATCTCAGGAGGTTTACGCCCAAGAAGTCTGAGAACCCCTGGGATACAGGTGTCTTGCATGCTCCCTGAGGCATCTGGTGGGCCACTGTGAGATACAGGAAGCTGCCTAGATGGGCCTTTAGCCTGAGCCAATGAGTCTTTTCTTAGGTTCTTATGAACTCCTTTTCTGCAACTTGCCAAATCTACCAAGTTGTAAGCGGGTCTCATTGATCAAGAAGAATTTTTTAAAAACCAGTTCTTAGAATTCAAATTGGCAGAAGGTCTGAGTGACCAGATACAATGGAGGACTGAGTATCTGTAACTTTAACCCCTGTATAGAAGAAGGAATTTTTGGCAGGTGCAGCTCTACATGGAAGGGTTTAAAAAGCTGCACCTCCCAAGATTTCCTCTTCTATGCAATGGTTAAAGGTATAGCCACTCTGTCCTCCATTATATCTGGTCACCCTACAGAAGGTGCTCAGAAACCTTTATTGCAAAGAGTAAGGAATCACGACAACATCCTTGGACTGGAAAAGCCAAGGGAACTTTGGATTGGCTGCATTTTTGTCTCCCAAGATATGTTTAGAGAAGTGTGAAGAACTAGACTGGAAGGAGAGAAACCGGCAGGTGAGAGGTATGGGAAGTTGACGACAGTGAAGGAATTTCCCCAGCTGGGGGCTATCCAAGCACTGAAGAATGCTTGAAAAAACCCATGCCATTCTGAATTGATCTTGGCAGGTTTCTCCTATCGTTAGTCAAAATCAGTAAACATTTGATAGATTCCAAGAATAACCTGAGAACACACAGAATAATTTATGGAGTTTTTTGAGTCCCTGAAACCTTCTGGGATTTAACCACATAGCTGAAGGACTTTCAATTCACTTGAACTAGAAAAGACAAAGATTTCACCTGGTTGTAGAGATCATGTTCATTAGAGGTTTTAGTAGACTAATGGACAAACATATCTAGATTGAAAGGAAGAAAGGAGAAAAAAGGAAGAGTTCATTGTTAAGGTTATTGACATGCTCAAACTTTCAAACTGCAAGGCAGATGTTTTTGTGAAATGACTATGTTGGTGTTTTCTGTGGAATTGGCATTACAGAAGTGGGAAATACTCATCCATTTGGTTCTCTCCCATCTGATTGAGGACACAATCCAAGGTCTGGCTTTGGCTGGTGCAATTTGCTTGTGCCAGCCCAGGACTACTGCAAATATGCTATAAAGCACATTAGTAACTACTTCAGAGGAGGCTGTGCTGGTGCAAGGACGTGAACCGGTCCACAGAGGCCAGATCCAGCTTCCAAGTCACTGAAAACGGGTAAGTCAGTGCTGGTCAAGTACAATTGGAGGGAATGACAGGAGTGTTCTTGGGTGGGGGATGGTTAGCCGTGGGCAGACTATGCCTGGGAGGGAGGTGGAACCAGCCTCTGCACCTTAGGCTGGATCCTAATCCCTCTCCCAGCCAGCCCAGCATTACACTGTGCTGCTTGGATTTGTGTCGGAGATTTTGCTGGCACAGATTGAGTAGCCCCATAGAGCTGGCTGGAACATTACTTGGGGTAAGAGGATAAATATTCCCTTACTCTGGGTTGCACTCCAGCTAGTCCCTAGATACAGTGCAGGCCACTTGAACTGCCTGTTCTAGTGCTGGTTAGGATTGGGCTGCGAGTTATTTAAATGTGCCAGCTTTACAGAACCATTCACAGATAGGCTGTTTCCAGCAATTGGGAGAACATGTAAAGCTGATCTGATTTAAGGGGGAAGTAACAACAATATCTTAATTTGAACAAGATTTCTGACACACATCTACATGCCTAAACTATCAGCAATATGACCTAAAGAGTGCTCCACATGCTAGGTATGCAGGTAAAGAGCTTGCAGCCAAAGGATAGTAGCTACAGAGTAGCTCAATCTAGGATAGCGGTCACTCTTTTTCATCACATGGTACACTGACAAGGCATTAACATTGTCAGAGGAATTGCTAATATCATTTGAGGATTGCACAAAATAGGGCAGAACTGAGAACATGGTAATTAAGTCTTCAGAACTGAAGACACTTAGGATACAATCCTAAACATACTTACCTGGTAGTAAGTCTCAATGAATTCAATAACATAGGTAGGATTGCAACTGAAGGGAGTAAGGCGCCAATCCTGTCCAAATCTCCCTCACTGTTGCATACATGCCAAAGTAAAATTATTTTAAACTTACCTCCTGGTTGGCTGCCCAGTCATCAATGGGTCTCCTTGGGCGCATGCCATCTATTTTGGTGGCGTTTGTCCGAGGAGAGGAAAGGAACAGGGAGGTTTTCAAAGCAGGGGATAAAATCCAGCATGTGAGATTGACACCAGATCCACTCTCTTCTGTCTCCTCCCTGCCCTGGTTTCTCCCCACTTATCATCCAAGAACACCCTCATTCCTCTAACCCCCCCCCCCGTTCACCCCTACCTTCAACTCACCCGGTTCTGGTGGATGTTGTTGTTACAGCTGGCAAGTGTGCATAACCTGTGGTGACTGTGCTGATGGCCTCATTGCTGGTGGCAGTGTCAGTGAGTGTGATGACATCACATGATGTGCACCAGCGGATAGGATTGAGCTGTGCATTTCATAACATTAGGGTGAGACTTGTTGCCCAAGTATAAGCACGCGTACTTGTAAAAAAAAAAAAAAAGCAGTATAATGAAATTTGGCAAAGGCTATTGTAACTGCAATGAAAACCAGTTACAGTGAACCCTCATAACAGATTGGGGCAGGACAGAGGTGCATGTCGAAATCAGTTGAAAGCTGGTTAAAACTGAATGCATTTAAATAAATGACAATGCACATGCACAAAATGTGCAAAAAGATGTAACAGAAGAGTCTGTTGTTTCCAAGTCTGTTAAATCAGAGGTTCACTGTATATTATAAATGGAAGGAACTAGCTAGTGTCTAATAATGCTAATTTAGTCAGAGGGTATATCAGCCCTGTCACACTGTCGCAAAGGGAGAACAGTTGCATGAATGTACTTGGAAGGTGATAGTGTTACAGAAGTCAGTACTGACTGAGCATTTGTGATTATGCGCAATCGGAGAAACCCAATAAAATGCTTCTTACAGAAGTCTCACCATTACTCAGCTCTCTTTACTGGGATAATGGGAGTAGTTCAGCCAATAAAAAGATACCATCCTTCCCCTGGCCTTATTTTGCCCCAGAATGTGATGTGGATAATAGGGACAGGTGAGGATAGGCGGACTTCATTTGTATGTGGATGGTGTACTTGGATGCATAGCTGTCTTATCTTTCCAAAATGCCATCCTAAAATTAGTTTATAAGTGAAAGAAGCTGCCCAAAGAGATTGCAGGTTCTGGATTCACCGTAACTGTAGTTGAGACAGAATACTTCTGCTGGAGAAGTCAAGCAGGTTCGTTGTGGTGGAACGAGTAGAGGTGTTCATAAACATGTTCATATTGTGTAATTTCTCTGCCCTTGATTATTGTGCACTTGGTGGCTGGCAGCAAAATCTGTGAACCCCCTCCTTTGAAAAGCATCGCATTTGAGTTGGTGTGAGGAAATATGGAAGCACAATCTGCAGTGACCCTTTTACACATGCAGGTCTCTCCATGTTGCAGACACCAAATGATGGAACTGCATCTGTGAACCAGCCTCCATCCCCAGGAAGGCTTCAATTACCAACTGGTCTTAAAACAGACATCAATTGACTTTGGGCCAAATTCTATCCAATTCTTCAGCACTGGTGCAGCTGTGCCAGTGGGGCATGCACTGCATCCTGTGATGGTGAGGTAGTCACAGAGGCCTGCTCAAGGTATGGGAACATTTGTTCCCTTACATTGGGGCTGCATTGTGGCTGCACTGGTGCCGGAAATTTGAATAGGATTGGGCCCTTAGTCTTTGCCTGTCTCTTATTCCTCCTTCTCTGAGGCCAGGGTAGCACTAGTTCTTTATGCCAAGCTACCTTCCACTTACCATTCTCCAGTTCTCACTGTCTCTCATGACTACTTAAATTGTCAGATTTAACATTTTTATTATTTGTGACGGTGCTGTTTCTAGCACAATGGTCCTTGGCTAGGTCCTCTAGGTGCTAATGTAGGAGTAATAATCATAATAATCATCATAATAAGAGTGTCAAACTATAACTTAGGACTCCCTGGGTTTTGTCTGCCAGAGTCAGCCCCTGCATACTCTGAAAGTTGGGGGGTAGGTCAGGGTTGTGTGCAATGAAGCAGCCACACTATAATTTAGCAATTACTGTAACCCACACTTGTAATTTGAATGGTTTTCTACAAACTCTTGCCAGCGCTTTCTCTCCATTTAGTTTAATGCCTAATTTGATAAGCTGCCTTTAACCCTCTCTGTGCTGGCCATTTTCCTAAAGGCTCATGGGGAAGAAACTCTGCAATTAATCAAGAAGTCTAGAAGTAGAGAGCCTTGGCTGCAGTCCTTGGTGGTCTATTCTTTGTGGACTTATTTCATAACCTTCAGGAAGTCACCTTAAGCTCTCCGAGCCTCCCACAGCCTAACTGTACAATGCTATTAATTGTTACTTGCCATACAGGAGGGGGGTGGTGTGAGGTTTAATTAATGAGGGGTGGTATTAGGAGAGTTAAATGCAATGTTTTATTACCTGCTGTTCAGTAACTTGTATTTATCCTTTTCAATGGCAGTTCCCACAGGTTCAAGGATTTCAGTGCCACAATCCCTTCAAGCTGCAGTCATCTTAACCAGTCATTTAAAAGTGAACCTATATTTACATTTAGTGCCATTGTGCTGGAAGAGAGCTCAGTGTTTCAAATGGTGGAGCTGAGGAGTTTACCTCTATGAGGGCGCAATCCTATCCAATTTTCCAGTGCCAGTGCTGCTGTGCCAATGGGGTATAAACTGCTTCCTGTGGTGAGGAGGCAGTCACAGAAGCCTCCTCAAGGTATGGGAACATTTGTTCCCTTGCCTCAGGGCTGCACTGAGACTGCACTGCTGCTGGAAAATTGGATAGGATTGGGCCCTTATTCAGATACTCTTTTAGCCATCCTTTAGCTTGATTGCCCAACTGTACTGTACCCGAAGGCCTTCCTTATTCTCACCTTCTGTGTTCCAGGGCCAAGCCCTAGCATTAACAACAGAGGCCAGATCAAGTGAGCCCTGGTGCTTGGAGTTGCCTGATCTTTGCCAGAAACAGTTCTTCTGAAGCACTGAAAGAGGGTGCAGCCATTTTGCTTTTCACACCAAGTGCTGCTGTTCTTCCTGTCCTCCAGGGAACAAACTGAGGAAGGACAGTCACATGCAAACATTTCAGACAACACCTCAGTATTTCTCAAGAGCACTTATTTTGGGGAGAGAGAGAGAGAGAGTCAGTTGCTGCAACCAATTCTCCTCAAGGGCACTGCTTTGTTTTGCAATGTAATTTTGAATATACGAAAGAGCAGGCTGAGGAAATTTGCTGTAAATTTTGTTCCTCCATTTAAAAAAAGAAAGCACTTTGCCCCTCCAAACTAACATCTGAATTGGCACCCCATCACCTCTTCTTCTGCTGTGGTGGGGCAACAGTAGAGTCCGGTATCTTAGTGCAGGGCATGAAAGGGATTAGTGAAGCAGTGGCCACAAAACTATAGCCCCAATGCTTTGGAGGCACCAACTCCAGCAAAAACTTGGCAACCTTTCTGAACGGGGTTAAGTTCTGTTCTGGAGACTACAGCTGGCAACTGCAGTAACTCTTTCAGCTGGATAAAGTGGCAGATAGGTGACTGTGTGGTGCTGGTGACACGGGCCTTGCGACTGCTTTTTTGGCTAGAAAAGCAATGCATTTTTATGCAGCCTCTTAAGAAGAGCAACCTATGTTAACTTCTCCAATGTGGTGCTGAGGTGAAGAGAACATTAACAGCTGTAATGCAGTGAGTCAGTGATGTGCATCGCTTAATCCGCACCTCTCTCATTCTACACACATTCAATATAATGTCACCTTCCTATTAGGACTTGAAAGTAGGTAAAAGGCAAGATTTTTCTTTGCTGTACTTGTGCCTATGAGGCAATTGCCAATCCCTGTCCTGCCATGGAAAGTTTCCTACAGTAATGATTTCTGGCTGCACTCAGAAATAAAATCTGACTGCACCTATAATAATATAGGTATTGTGTTCAGTTCTGGTCCCCACATCTTAAAAAGGACATAGTGGAACTAGAAAAGGTGCAGAAGAGAGCTACCAAAATGATTACTGGCCTGGAGCACCTCCCTTATGAGGAGAGGCTACAGCAGCGGCTTGAGGCTCTTCAGTCTAGAAAAGAGGCTCTTGAGGGGGGACATGATTGAGGCATACAAAATTATGCATGCGATCGATAAAGTGGATAGAGGGATACTCTTTTCCCTCTCACACAGCACCAGAACCAAGGGACATCCATTAAAACTGAGTGTCAGGAGAGTTAGAACAGAGAAAATATTTCTTTACCCTGCATGTAATTAGTCTGTGAAACTCCTTGCCACAGGATGTGGTGATAGCATCCAGCCTAGATGCCTTTAAAAGGGGATTGGACAGATGTCTGGAGGAAAACTCCATCACAGGTTACAAGCCATGATGGATATGTACAGTCTGAGATTAGCTGGTTGCTCATTATGAGGGCCAGGTAGGAATTTTTTTCTGTCATCCAAATTGGCTGTGGATGGCAGTTTTTTACCTACCCCATAGTGGCAAGGGAGGGAAGGGATATTCAGCAGGTTTCATGCATTAAAATTGGTCACTGTGTTGAATAAAGTAGCACAAGTTAAACCCAATTGCAATCTGGTATCTTCACTGGGGAGTGTGAGCATAAATAGAATGCTAGATGCAGGGAGGTGGCAGCGAGATGCAAGTATCTTACAGTCTCCTGTGTGCTCTCTGAGGCATCTGGTGAGTCACTGTGATATACAGGAAGCTGCACTAGATGGCCCCTGGGCCTGATTCAGCCTCTTTTTATGTTCTTATGTCCCAATGGTATTTGGTTATGTGCAGAGCTGCCTAAATGCCTAGGACAGTGGTTCTCAAACTCTCTGGGAGAGATTGAGAGCCGCTAAGTTCTTGCATGGGTGGGAAGGGGGAGGCAGCAGGCACAGGAGAAGGCAGCGGCATGATTCCCAGGATTGTGCCACTCAGGGGGGCTGCAGGGGCTTGGGTACACATACCCAAGTCCCTGCAGCCTCCCGGGGGTGTGGGGAGCCTGATGCGACCTGCAGCAGGGTTCCCCGCACCCCCAGGAGGCTACAGGGGCTTGGGTACATGCACCCAAGCCCCTGCAGCCCCCCTGAGCGGCGCGATCCTGGGGATTGCACCACTGCCTCCTCCCTGCCTCCAGGCTGCCCCGCCCCTTAAGGGGGCAGGGGCCAGGGCCTGCAGGCTGGGGCATCGCGATGCCCCAGGTTGAAAAGCCCTGGCCTAGGATGTGGTTGCACATGATGATGGCAACTTTGCCAGGAGTTCTCACAAGGTAAAGGGTCGCTAACCTGCAATACGGGTCATAATGTTTCTGTTAAAGCCTTTGATGGATTCTCCAAATGGCATGAAATGCAAGGATTCCTCCCTATGGGGCAGTGGTTCTCACACTTTTAGCACCAGGACCCACTTTTTAGAATGAGAATCTGTCAGGACCCACCAGAAGAGATGTCCTAACCAGAAGTGACATCATCAAGCAGGAAAATTTTTAACAGTGCTAGGCTGCAATCCTACCCACACTTACCCAGGAGTACGTCCCATTGACTATCATTGTTAAAAGTATATACATAGTAGCCTGTTAAAAGAACAGATCTGTAACATTTCCCCAAATGCAGTCACATACCATGGCAGCAGCAAATCTAATATATGAAAAATAAAATATTGAAATGAATGGGGACACATCTGAAACTGGCTCGCGACCCACTTAGTGGGGCCTGACCCACAGTTTGAAAAACACTGCTATAGGGAATACAGATGGGCCTTCGATATCTATAGGGGATCTGTTCTCAGACCCTCTCCCCATGGATTCTAAAAATTGTGGATAATCAAATCTGTGATTTTTGGCCCAATAAGCCCTCCAAAAGGGACCAGAGCTGAGGGCTTCCCTGGGCCTCCGAATACCTTTTATGGCATAAAAACATCACTTCTGGTTTCCCTGATTCACTTCTGGTTTCCCCGAGGAAACCAGAAGTGGCTTTTTTTTCTGAAATGGCCATTCTGAAGCCTGTAGAGGCAGAAGGTGGATATGCACTGCCTCTGTGGACTTCAGAAAGCCCTCAGAAAGCAACCGGAGTGCAGCTCTTGTTGCTTCCAGAGGGCTCAGGTGGGACCAAGAATGGCTCAGCACGGGTCCAGAGGACCCACATTGAGCCAGAACTGCGGATGCACAATCCACAGATAGGAGGTCCCACCTATATCAAAGTTCAGTGAGTGGGGCCCAATCCACTTGTCTACTCCAGTGCAGTGTTGATTCAGTTTCCTCTATTCCAGTTCATGTGTACACGCAAAACCTGAATATACATAGAGTCTGATGACAGACTGAATTTAAGTCCACTTGTGTGCTATTGCAATTATTACAAGCCAAGCACTTCCATTAAACATGATTGTTGGCCTCACACCGGTTGGTCCTGTGGTTGGAGATCATATGTTCATTATGTTCTGCAGTTGTTCCTATTACACTACGAAAATTCTACCATTATCACTGCTGAGGGGCATGCAAATTTAGATATGTGGCGATTGGACATGTGCCTTGTTTTTCACTTTTGAAAAGTGAATGTAGCTAACAGCATCTCAGCCAGCAAGCAGTCTTCATAGCTGATAATATAGCAATTCCTCTCTGGAAAGCTGGCTTATTCTAGAAGTGAATGGGGACAAATTCTGAGCTCACATTCTCTTTGAACAGCCATTTCAGACGGTGCAAAATGGCTTTCTTCGCCACCCTTCGTAGTGTAAGAAAATGGCGGCACAGAGCACTGCCTGTGAAAGCTCCTTTTTCTTTCTTTGGGCGATCTAGTTCCCACCTCGCATCTTGACATCCAGAGACAGATGGCTGTAAATCTCCTCCTGGATGCTTGTGTTGGTGCCTGCAGATTAGGCATGCAGACTTATTAACACACAGTTTTGTCGCTCATTCTTGTGGGCAAAGAGAAGGGAAAACAACACAGCATAAAACAAATTTACAGCTGTTCATCCTTGGCACATTTGAATAGCACTGAACTCCCCTTTCCTCTACCATGCACATCTTTATGTAATTAATTAATACAGCATTCATCAGAGTTTAATTCATGTTCATGTTCACACACAGATGCAATGGAGGGGAGGGGGCAAGTGGGTGGGCGATACCCAACAGAGAAGGTGGTACTTTTCAGCTTTCAGTATTCTATCTGCGCCTCAAAATTAAGCTTCGTGCCACTTAATTAGACCCCATGATAATATTAGATCACTTCCTGCAGTCCTCGTATCCTACAATTAGAAAACATTTTACCGCACCCTGTTGCCCACTCGGTGCCACAGAAACTGCCTGTCTGTGAGTTTGCATGTGTGAGAAGGGGACAAAACGTAGTTACACAGCCTTCACTGATCACCAGGTTGCTTAACCACAATCGTGTTTTGCAGCCTGGTTAACAAAGCAGTACATGTTGTGTGCTGGTTGGCTTTTGTGGTTGCATTGGATGTAGCATCTTGCTTGGAGCATCAAGCTAAACTGCAACTAGGCTATCTGAAGTCCCAAAAATCTGTATTAGAGAAGTTAGCATATAGGCATTGCAAGGACTTTCTCCTTCTGTTCTAATTTTTTTTTAATAACCTGCTCTCTGATGCAAAACCTCCTCTATTCTAAACATTCTCCTGCTACCTCAGTGCTCCTGCTACCAGTGAGGATCATATGTGGAAATCTAGTGAAGAGGGTGGGCAGGCATGTCTCCCCCTCACCAGTGCACTGTGGCAAACAGTGAACTTTTCAACAACCTGGCCAATGTGCAGCACTTGCCACTGTCCATTGCTACTTGAAGACCATCAGCAAAGACTTCCAATCCTAATAACCTGCAGGTTACTTAGCATTGTTTTGACTGAGTGTTAAAAACATCTATGTGTTTTTGTTTCCCTTTCATTAAACTTATAATTTATCCCTCCCACCAGCTCCAAATATAGCAACAATTAATTCATCAGCATGCTATGATGGAAAGAGGGGGTGTTTTTTTTTGGGGGGGGGTGATAGATTATTAACACAGGCACGAATATAAATTGATAAAGCAAAAGATATGTCCGGTAATTAGAAATAAAAATTACAATCCCTCTCCAAAAAGTAAATTTTCTCCCACCTCTTTTTTGGCTGGGGGAGGGGGGACGTTAATTGTCCCTGTTTGGCATTTACCAAATTAAAAGAGTCGGTTTTCCGTATTAAAGATGAAAATGTGCAAATAATGAAGGTGAAGACAAAACGAAGATTTAAAAACAAAATAAAAAAAATTCCTTTGCCAAAAACAGAGACAGTGCCAAACAAAAGCGGAAAATTGACTGCTCATGCTGAGATATTCTGCACTGGATCGGGCTCCTTGCCAAGTGAATACACAATCAGCGGTTTTGGTGTGTATGCAAAAATGCCATTCTCTTAGCTAATAGTAGTCGCAAAAGACCACGTCTTGATTGCCAAGGAAGGTGACCTGTTGGGAGGGGGAGGAAAAAAAATTAGATGGGATGGGATGGGTGGAGGATGCGGTTACATGTCTAGGCAGGTTGGTGTCGTCCCTTATCTTTGCCCCTCTGTTTCCTTTAAATCCAAAATGGCTGGCCATGTTCCCCATGCCTTCCCACCTTCAACTCCCCCTGCCCCATTTTCTGTTTTTTCTCTCAGATGTTTCTTTTTTCCTTCGTTCTCAAGGCTCTCTCTCTCTCTCTCTCTCTCTGCTAAACGTCATAGGTCTTGAGCTTGAATGCAAAGGCTGTTTTCTGTCAGTTCGGCACACCATCCCTGCAAGATGCCATCTCGCTTGCATTCTTCCCAACAACGCTAGACAGGACTGAGGAATCTGAAAGGCATTATTGGTGCTCCAGCAGCTTGACGCGCCTCGTGCACTTGACTCGCCTGATTTGCATATGCAGTGCAGCCATACTTAATGAGTGTGAGTAATTATGCCAATCAGACATTCGGGTTGTGTGCGGTTTTATTCTTTTCCTTTTCCTTCCACCCCCACCCAGCCTATGGCATTAAAACTTAGCTACCTCTTTGGCGGAGGGTTGGGGAGCAATAGGGGAGGGAGGGGAAAAGGGGGTCAGTTGGCACAGCAACTGTTGTTATGGGAGAAGAGAAGCAGCTGCCAGCCTGCATAGCAAGTACAACAGACTTGGCATCATGCCAGCTTCCTTGAGGGTTTCAGAGGGATGGTATGTTGGAGGGTAAGACTAGCTAATTAATCTTCCGGCAGGGAACAATGTAATATCGGACAATTACAAAGGCAGAATGAAATTACAATGGCGAGAAGGCTGGCATACGAATTTCTCATCAAGTTCTCTTCCTCATTTCCACTGTGATAGATTTTTATACATGAAGATGGGTGGTGTGTGTGGAGGGGAGGGGGGAGAATCCCAGCCACATGCGCAGGTGGTGGTTTTGTTCAAATTGAATTCTCTATCCATTGAAAATAGTTTTGAGATTGAGGCCAGGAAATGCCACCGTGATTAGGAAATAGCTTTTAAAGAGATACAGATGAAATGGTGCTTTTCGAATGAGGTGCTCTCAATGTAGCGTGGCAAGGAAGCCAAGGATTTACCATCTACGATGTGATCACCAGTATCTCATGGTGACAACATGGTGCGACATGAGGTCAGAATGTTCTAAGGAATAAGGTTGGAAAAGTGATACTGGTTGGTCTGACGGGGCAATACCGATTTCTCTTTCAAAGTCTTCAAAGTCTATTTTACTTCTGCATCGATGACATTGCAGAAACCCAACACTCAACTCCATCCCGACAATTACACATCAAAGAGTTGGCACTTCTGGCTTGCTGTTGAGACAGTGTAATGAATATAATCACAGAAGACGCATGGCAAAAGGCCTTCGCTTCACTAGCAGGGAAAACATCAAGAAAGTGTCACGTCTCCCAGAGGCTCAATAAAATGTCCGGGGGGGGGGGGATCAACTTCAGCCTTTCCCCAATATTAGCATAATTAACCCCTCTCTCTGCTCTTTTCTCTTCCCTTTCAAAGCTTTATACAGTGAAGCTATTCAGTTGTCCAGCAGGCTTTTGTGTCCTATAGTGAGACCTAATGTAGAAAAGGGGTTTCTCAAAGGGTGATTAAAATGCAAACAACCAGACTTCAGACTGCAGAGAAATGTTCCTATGAATGACACTGATGCTTGTAGCATATGATGGTGGGGCAGCACAGGACAGCATAGAATCTGGAATCTGGGCTTTTCTAGGAATTAAAAACAAAACTGGAGTGAACTGTATGGGGAGTCTCCTCATTCCTCCCTAATTCATTTCCCCTCACACACACACCTGAAATCACTCTTGCATACTTTGATAAATATTCAGCAATGGGCATGAAAATAAGCCCTGTGCGTGTTCTAACGTAACTTCCCCGTTTGCGTGTATGCACATGCGCACACAGAGGTATGTGTCACCTAACAATGTATGGTCTAAGTTCCCCGTTGTTATGTGATTAGGTCATTATGTGAATGTTCAGCCCCATCTAGTGCCTTGGTCATGTAAACAGACACTCCCTGCCAGACACTCACTGTGCAGGCTACCAATTGCCTCATTATGAGCCTCTTCTTTGCATCAAGAGCCTCTTCTTTTTTGTGGAAGCAGGCACTATATAAGCACTATACAGACACCCACAGATCACATAAAGGGACCATAAGGGTCATAGCTATTAGTGTAGCAAGTCCAGTTCATGGTGGCAGGCTGCCCCCCCCATGAGGCTTCATGGGCTGACCGCATTCATTGTGGGGAGGGGGAGTGTTGCGCAGTGCTTGCCACCAGAGTATTAGGATTGGCGAGTGGAGTGCAGATGGGCCTTAGCACTCACCCCTGTGTCAGTTTGGCTCCAAATCAGAACTATTCCAGATGCAGGGGGGCGATGCGATGATCCAGTGGTGACATGATGGTGTCATCAAGTCACTCCTGCCCTGGGCACTGGCTGGGCCAGCTACTCTACTGGTAATCGCTGAATGGTACAGGCCATGCTCTGCATGTAGTTTCAGGCTCTAGCATCTCCAAATAGTGCAGAGACCCTGGAAAACTGCAGCCAATCAGGGTAGATAATTTTGAACTAGATGGAGCAATGGACACTCCCGGTACAATGCAGCTTCATATGCTTGTATATGCATAGCAAACTGAGGTTCGGTCTTCACCAGCTGCTCCAATAATCTTAGTAAAGGTGAATGATGGTGTAAATAAGCCTCATTTTCTAAAGTCTGTGATTTTGAATTCTGATAATTGGAACTCAGTTATTCAAACCCTGTTATCAGAATTCACTGTATCATGATGTGAATGTAATAGATACTTTTAAAAGAAGTCCTATGGTTCCTGTTGCCCTGCTGCGACCCCCAGCCAGTCAGTGGAGCTGCTCATGCCACCCTGGACAGGTGAGGCACAGATGGAGCAGGCGGGGCCGGTGGTGGACGGCGGGCAAGGCTAGTTGGCATACATTACACTTATAATGTAAGAGGGAAAATATTACATAACATATATGGAATGCACAGTTCCTCTAATTGCAGTCTGATGGTAACTTGGTTGGGCAACTTGAAAAGTACAAGTTACATGATTTTAAGTGTTAGTGACCAAGAAAGATTCACTTGGGAGGTCGAATTGAAGACATCAGACTCTGCTTTTCTTGAAGCATACATTGTACAACCATGTTCTACTGAATATTCAGTGCAATTCAGATTAAGAATAAGAAGAAGGTACTTGTTTGAAGAGACACCAGTGAATGGATGGAACTGATGGACAATAGTAATCCTACTGAAAGACAAGAAAGCAAGGCGTAAGTGAAGGTGCATTTCAAGAACAGGTGATGGCAGTTTGTGTTATGACACAGAAAAAATGAAGGATGGCAAAATGAGGTACAAAAGTGGTGTCTGACCAGTTGTAGAAGAGGGTTGCTGCAAACCAGATACTGCATATGGAGGAGGTGGGCTTGCAAAGGAGCAGGAAGAAATATTTTGGACATGTTTGCTGCCTGGACCAGCACAAACGCAGAACTGGAATAGGGTAAGACCTCCTTCTTGGAGGGCAAAGACTCTACCACCAATATGCACTGGAGCTGAGAACTCAGCATGGGCACCCTGGGGTCACTCCTTCCAGAAGAAGTGGCATCTAGGATATCTGGGAACCTAGTGCATCGCACTAGGCAGTTCATGGCTGTACACAGTCACGCTCTGGCAACTCCTGCGACGCCACTGGAACCAACCATATTGGCTTCTGCCTTTCCATTGGACCGTTCCAGCGATGTGGAGAGGGGGGAGTTGCTGCTTGGGTAACAGCCTATCCACCATACCTTCTTTACCCAGGCTTCACGCACTGGAGAGGACACTCCAACTTCGCCATACAGCGTCGGCACAACACGGGGAGCAGCAGTTGACCGCTTATAAGTCTTTGCTCGATTGGCATAGAGCGTGATGCCAGGGGCTGCTTCCAACGGTGGGAGAGATCATTGCATCTCATTGGGCAGCTACCGCCCGCCTTAAGCTGGGCAGTCCCCAGCCACTAAGGTGTTGCCTCGCCACAGTCCATTCACCTCATGGGGTGCGTGGGGTTTAGGGTGAAAACCGACAAGCGGATCAACAACTCTGCACCATGCAACAGAAAACAGAAAACTCCTGCCCTAAAGCTGGGCACCTGGAATGTTAGGACAATGACACCTGGTTTCTCTGATGACCTGCAAGAAATAGACGACGCACGCAAAACAGCTGTCATCGACATGGAGGTGAGCAGACTGCAGATGGACATCGTCGCCCTTCAAGAGACAAGGCTGACAGATTCCAGATCTGTCAAGGAGAGAAATTTCTCATTTTTCTGGCAGGGAAAACCACCAAATGAAACCAGGGAACATGGCGTTGGCTTTGTGGTCAGAAATACCCTGCTGGAATCCATCATCCCACCTACTGTGGGAAGTGAAACCTGTCACTCTCATCAGTGCTTATGCACCGACTCTGTCATCTCCAGCAGAAGCCAAAGACAAATTCTACGATGACCTGGCCACCACTATCAAGAAGATCCCCGTAAAAGAGAAATTGTTCATCCTCGGCGATTTCAATGTTAGAGATGGTGCTGATAACAGTTCGTGGCCCACTTGCTTAGGTCGGTTTGGCACTGGGAAGATGAACGAAAATGGCCAACGCCTGCTAGAGTTTTGCTGTCATCACGGTCTCTGTGTCGGCAACACATTCTTCAACACGAATCCCCAACACAGAGTCTCTTGGAGACACCCAAGATCAAAGCACTGGCACCAGCTTGACCTGATTCTCACCAGATGCTCCAGTCTTCCCAGCATCAAGATCATACGCAGTTATCAGGGTGGTGCCTGTGACACTGACCACTCCCTGGTGTGCAGCAGAGTGAAACTGCAAACAAAGCGACTGTATCACACGAAAAAAGAAGGAAGACCTCGCATTGACACCAGCAAGACCCGGGATCAGAGAAAAGTGGAGGAATTTGCACGAGCGCTTGAGGAATCTCTTCCAGGCCCGGCTGACACGAACACATGCAACATATCGGAACATTTCAAGAATGCCGTTTACAACACCACCTTGTCCATATTCGGCAAGAAGACCAACAAAGCAGCAGACTGGTTTGAAGCCCACTCTGAGGAGTTGACACCAGTCACTGAGGAAAAGAGGAGAGCTCAAGCAGCATACAAGGCCTGTCCCAGTGAGCGCAACCTGCAGGTCCTCCGAGCTGCTAGCAGCAAAGTCCAGCAGACTGCCAGGAGATGTGCTAACGACTACTGGCTCCAGCTCTGTTCCCAGATACAGATAGCAGCTGACACGGGCAACATCAAGGGGATGTATGATGGTTTCAAGCAGGCCCTAGGTCCAACACAGAAGAAAATTGTCCCTCTGAAGTCTGCCGCAGGTGAGGTCATCCAGGATTGGGCTCAGCAGATGGAATGCTGGGTGCAGCACTACTCTGAGCTATATTCCAGAGAAAATGTAGTCACCAAAGAAGCGCTGAACAACATTGAGTGCCTGCCTGTGCTGGAGGAGCTTGACAGTGAACCAACCCTTGAAGAACTTCACGTGGCCCTGGACTCCCTTGCCTTTGGCAAGGCACCTGGAAAAGACAGCATCCCTGCTGAAGTCCTAAAGTGCTGCAAAGAGATCATTGTCACTGAGCTGCATGAAATCCTCTGTCTCTGCTGGAGAGAAGGTGGGTACCTCAAGACATGAGGGATGCAAACATCATCACACTGTACAAGAACAAAGGCGACAGGGGTGACTGCAACAACTACTGCAGCATCTCTCTCCTTAGCATTGTAGGAAAGCTGTTTGCCCGAGTTGCACTAAAGAGGCTCCAGGTACTTGCAGAGAGCGTCTATCCAGAATTGCAGTGCGGATTCTGAGCCAACAGGTCCACCACTAATATGGTATTCTCCCTTAGACAACTGCAGGAGAAATGCAGGGAACACTCTTTATAGACAGCCACTCTTTATAGCCTTCATAGATCTCACGAAAGCTTTCGACCTGGTCAGCAGGGACGGCCTCTTCAAGATTCTCCCCAAGATCGGATATCCATCCAGGCTCCTCAGCATCATCAGATCCTTCCACAAGGACATGAAGGGCACTGTTGTCTTCGATCGCTCCACATCAGACCCCTTTGACATCCGAAGCAGAGTGAAGCAGGGCTGTGTTCTTGCGCCAAACTTGTTTGGGATTTTCTTCGCTGTCCTGCTGAAGCAGGCCTTTGGAACTGCAACAGAAGGCATCTATCTCCGGACCAGATCAGACGGAAAGCTCTTCAACCTCTCCAGACTGAGAGCAAAGTCCAAAGTCCAGCTGAAATGTCTTCATGACTTCCTCTTTGCCGACGATGCAGCTGTCACTACCCACTCTGCCAAAGATCTCCAGCAGCTCATGGATCGTTTTAGCAAGGCCTGCCAAGATTTTGGACTGACGATCAGCCTTAAGAAAACACAGGTCATGGTTCAGGATGTGGACTCACTTCCCTGCATTACAATCTCTGCGCATGAACTGGAGGTTGCCCATGACTTTGTGTACCTTGGCTCAACTATCTCTGACACTCTTTCTCTCGATACCGAGCTAAACAAACGCATCGGTAAAGAAGCTACCTCGTTTTCCAGATTCACAAAGTGAGTCTGGTCCAACAAGAAGCTGACGGAACATACCAAGATCTAGGTCTACAGAGCTTGTGTCCTGGGTACACTTCTGTACTGCAGCGAGTCATGGACTCTTCGCACACAACAGGAGAGGAAACTGAACGCTTTCCACATGCGCTGCCTCCGACGCATCCTCAGCATCACCTGGCAGGACAAAGTTCCAAACAACACAGTCCTGGAACGAGCTGGAATCCCCAGCGTGTATACACTGCTGAAACAGAGATGCCTGCGTTGGCTTGGTCATGTCGTGAGAATGGATGATGGTCGGATCCCAAAGGATCTCCTCTATGGAGAACTTCTGCAGGGAAAGTGTCCTACGGGTAGACCACAGCTGCGCTACAAGGATATCTGCAAGAGGGATCTGAAAGCCTTAGGAATGAACCTCAACAGATGGGAAACCCAGGCCTCTGAGCGGCCTGCTTGGAGGCAGGCTGTGCAGCATGGCCTTTCTCAGTTTGAAGAGACACTTTGCCAACAGGCAAAGAGGCAAAGAAGGAAGGCCCATAGCCAGGGAGACCAACCAGGGACAGACTGCACTTGCTCCCAGTATGGAAGGGATTGTCACTCCCGAATTGGCCTTTTCAGCCACACTAGACGCTGTTCCAGAACGACCATTCAGAGTGCGATACCATAGTCTTTCGAGACTGAAGGTTGCCAACAAGTGCATCGCAGCTGATCCCAGACCACCATCTCAGATCTCCCACAACCCCAGGAGCAGAGTTCAAGTACAAGTCTGGACCAGATGGAGTAGCATATATCTGGTATCTCAAGGCCTTCTATCTCTGAACCCTCTCTGAAGGTGAATTCATGAACCTGAGTATAGGGCAGGACAGGCCTCACTGCATTCCAGATGGGGTGAGGCAGCAGGGCCAGTTATACAACTTCTCTGCCTGGTTGTTATTAGTGCAAACCTCTTTCTCCCCAGCTCCTAGCTCTTAAGAGCTGGTTCTTTTGACTCTGTGGATAGATAGTGACGCTGATGCTTCAGCCACCTTGCCCTGCTGGACAGCTCACTAGTAAGATAGGTAGTTGGAAGCCATTCAGATCAGTGCTGTTGGGAACAGGACTTGCACTCTGAAAGTGCCAGTCCTCAAACGGACAAGACTTCATACATTAAGGGACTGAAAATGGCTGGATGAAAATACAGAGAAATATAAATAAACATTTAAGGGGCCTATACATAGGCTCTGCATGCAAGAAGTTTTAGGTATAATCCCCACCATCTCCAGTTAGCACTAGGAATGACCTGCCTGAAACCCTGGAAGATTGCTGCTAGTTAGTTTAGACCAGTGTTTCCCAGCCTCCAGGTTGTGACCCCAGGGTACCTGTGCACATTTTTGTTTGGGATGCTTCACTCTTATGGCTTGGGACCTGTTAATAGAGCACTTCTGGGTTTCACTGCCACCACTAAACAAATGTAAATAAAAAACAGGGCTTTTTACCCTGTGGTGGCCTGTGGCATTCTGGGCCTTAAGCTGGTGGTAGCTCTCTGCAGACCAGCAGAAAGTCTGCTGCGATGGCATACTACATGGTTCACCAGCAGACCTCATACGAGGGTCGCCCAGAAAGTAATGCACCACATTTTTTTTCTTCAACAATTATTTATTGAACACAATGAAACTTACACACAAGAAAGAATGATGTTTCTTCTGCACTCCCTATTTTTCCACGTAATCTCCATCCAGTTCTATGGCCTTCCTCCAGCGAGACACAAGGGCATGTATGCCCTGTCGGTACCACTCCTTGTTCTGGTCACGAAGCCATTTCTGCACTGTGCAAATCACCTCTTCGTCATCCTCAAAATGTCTTCCGCGAATGGCATCCTTTAATGGTCCAAAAGTGGAAGTCTGAGGGAGCTAGGTCAGGGCTGTAGGGTAGATGGGGTAACACAGTCCAACCCTGTTTAGTGCTGTGTTCCGAAGTCCTCAAACTTGTGTGAGCCCGAGCGTTATCATGTTGAATCAAACATTCACCTGGGTTGTTATGGCGCCGAAGTCGCTGGAAGCGCTTCTTGAGTTTGGTTAATGTCTTCACATAAGCTTCAGAATTAATGGTGCTGCCTCTTGGCATCACATCAATGAGTATGACGCCCTCACAGTCCCAAAACACAGTGATCATGACCTTACCAGCGGAAGCAGTTGCTTTGAATTTTTTCTTCTGTGGAGATTGAGGATGACGCCATTCCATCGACTGTCGTTTTGTTTCGGGCTCAAAATGGTGAACCCAGGTTTCATCACCTGTCACAATCCTGGGCAAGAACGCTTCCCCCTCATCTTCAAAACGTTTCAGCAACTCAGAAGATGTTTTTTCTGAGAGATTTGTGGTCCACTGTAAGACAGCGCAGAACCCATCGTGCACACACTTTTGAGTAATCAAGAGCATGGATGATTGCATCCACACTCCCTTTGCTGATTGACAGCTTCAGCGCCAACTGCCTAGTCGTTATGCGTCGGTCCTCGCGAATGAGCACATCAGCAAGCTGCGTCTTGTCAGGTGTGACAGCCGTGGATGGCTGCCCCAAACGCTGCAAATCTTGGAGCTCTGCCGAACCGCCTTCTAATGGCCTCACCCTCTGTGCCCAGTGACTAACCGTACTTCTGTCGACTGCAGATTCTCCATAAACTGTACACAAACGTTTGTGAATGTTCTCAACAGTTTCTTTCTCCGCAGTGAGAAATTCAATGACGACACGCTGCTTGTAACGTACATCACTTACAGACGCCATTTCAAAACACTGCTGCAGCTATGCTATCTGTCTGAAGAAACCAAAAATTTGTGTGCGCACTCCTGAAAATTCAGATAAGTTTCGCATTCATACCATTACTGTAGGCTGACAGAAAAAAATGTGGTGCATTACTTTCTGGGCGACCCTCGTAGTATGCCAGATTGGATTGGGCCATAATTTAATTCAGACATAGTCTGGATCCAAAGTTACATGCATCCAAGCAAGGGTTGGATGTGTTTTTCCCCCTCAAACAGTAGCACCTCAATGCCATATGACAAACCTCTTTTGAGAGATATAGCATTAGCAGTTTCTGATAAGGCTTGCTATTCAAAGGAAAAAATAGCAAAAAAATTACCATTGAGTACATTCAAACCTTGGATGTGCCTAAAGTAGTTCTTTAGATACCGGTTGCTAGTTAGAGCAAGATTGTGTCCTTTAAAATGGTATTAATGGATTAGAAAATGGACTTATGCAAAGGATTTCCTGAAAAAGCATTAATTCTCCTACCAAAAGTTACATTTTCTTTAAAAATTACAGCATCCAGGTGTTTTGGCTTGGCTTTCTTGATGGCAAAAATGCAACATCTGATGTCAACAGTTCAGTAGTGCCCTCTGAGTCTTTTCCACTTTCAAAACTGAGCTTCTTCACTTTAGAAAGGCATGTGTCCATCTCAGGAAACTAAAACTGGATTTGGCTCACATGGCCAACCTGTCACAATAAAATGACTTAGGGGTAATCATCTTGTAGGAAAATCTTTATGAAAGTATTTTTAAAAATCAATTCAGCTACTTTTTAACTTCGCTCAAGGTGGTGACTAGAACGGACCTATTCAAAAGAATCTTCAGCTTGTGTCTACCAAAAACATTACCTTGGGTGTCCAGCTATCCTCAACCCATTTTTTGGCTATGCCTCCTTAGGAGCTCTTCTCAGGTTCCAGAGCCCCCCTGTTAAACAAGGACACAATGCAAAAACACAAAATTCCATTTTCACAGTTTTCAATCTATGGCCCCTTTCAAATGTTCCAGAGCCAGGGGGTCATCTGGCTCCCATTGAGAATGGCTGATCTAGTCTAGCATTCCATTTCCAACAGTGGACAGTCAAATATCTGCCAGGAAGCTCGTTTAGCAGGATGAACTGGTGATAACCCTCACCTGTACTCTGTGCCAGGAATCTAGTAATATGAGTTCCCTTGCCTCTTAACCCAGAGAAGAATCATGCCTCAAAGACACCTATAGCACAATCTTGCATGTTTGACGTGAGTCTCATTTGTTCATTGTGGCTTATGCTCTAATAATCATGAGTGGGATTGCAGCTCTAGCTTTCATAATGTCACTTTTGAAAAAGGGTTTAAAAAACTGGTTGTGTAAATTAGCTCCCAGTTGGAGTTTATGGAGTTGTTAAGTGTCTGGAACTCTGAATCTGGGAATATATTACAGTGTTTGCTGTCCATGCAGAGTGTGAGGCCCAAAAGAGTAGACTCAGTCCTGGCACACCTTGTTTTGTTTTGAACCTTTGTCAATCTTCTTCAACATGGAGGTTCTCTTCTTTGCATTATCTCCTTGCCATGATGGTCGCTGAACTCTGGACCTTGTAGCACTGACCAGAAGAAACTTTTGGCATAGGAGAACCAAAGTCCTTTTCCGACCTTCACATCCCCTTGCCAGAGCACCTGGCAAGTGCTTTGATGCTGTGTGAATTTTCTGTTTCGATTTAGGCACTATCACTGATTCCTCACAGACACAGTAGATGCCAATGCTTCTATTCCTGATTTTCATGGATGGTTAAGTTAGCCACAGGAATACCCTTTTTTCTGCAGCTGCAACACAGCTGGATTTCACTTAACTTGCTCTGTCATTGCAGTATCATCTGAAGTCTTGGAAGGATAGCAGACCTGTCAATAATATTATATTCAGGACAGCCTCCTCCCCCCCCCCCCACCCCAGTCTGATTACCACTACGGCCAGTCTTAACTATGTTCACGCTTTACAGCAATGATTTTTCCTGGATTGTACAGTATTCCTCTCATTTGTGTTTTCTGGGCCAGGATGACAACCAAGGCCAATATGTGGGTGAATTAGGAGGAAGGACGATGAACACTTTGTATTCCTTATGGAGACAAACCTGGGGACCGGGGCCATATTTCTTATGCAGGATCCCTTCAACACACACAGTTGGGGCCAATTTAATTCTGATTCTTTCTGTGTAATATTGCATCTACACTGATGAGATGGTTATGTGGGATCCCATCATACTCCTCCGTAGTGCCAATTGAAAATCAATGCCCATAAATTGCAGCTGTTAGCTGATTAGGTTTCCCCACACAGCTCTACAAAGTACTGTCTACAAAACTCACGTCTCACCTGCAAACTCTGGACCTTAATCCAAGAGGATATGGTCACTCCTCTATTGCCATAACTGGATGTTTCATTGTTATCCTGAAATGCAAAGGACACACAGCTATGCATTGAACAGAATGGAGTTTGTTTGTTTGTTTGTTTGTTTATATTTCACCTTCCCCCATATTAAGATGGAATAGTCAGAGAGACCCCTGGATTATGGACAAGCAACTACAGTATATATTATTATTATTGTTCCTGTTGTTGTATGTGGCCAGCAATGGACAGACACCCTGCAGAGATAATCAGGAACTATCTGTCTTGTGCCTTATGTGACAAATCTCAGGAAACATTTGCTGCCCCAAGAACTCCAGCAGAATATCCCGACTCTAGATGTATATCTAGCTATATATGGCATAATTTAATGACCACCCTTCAAAACAAAGATATATCCTTATATTGCAGATTACTATTCTAAGTGGCCAGAAGCTTAATTTGCTGTCACATTGCTGTTGCTGCCCAGAATGGCTCTGATGACAAGTGGGGAGGGCCACTTACATGTGCAGCAACTGTTACCCTGCACATGCCTGATCTTGTCTGATCTCAGAAGCTAAGCAGGGTCAGGCCTGGTTAGTACTTAGATGGGAGACTGCCTGGGAATACCGGGTGCTGTAGGCTTATACCATAGTCTTTCGAGACTGAAGGTTGCCAACCATGTTTTTGTTGTGGTGCCTGCAATACTTACCACACTGCCCCCTATAGCTACACCATTGATCATCCTATATCTTTGGAAGAGAGGAAGAAAGAATGGGAAAGCATGAATGTGCATCCCCTACACAACAACATCAATAGACATATCGGGGGGAGCAAGGGGAGACATTCAGTGGTAGAATGGGGGTTGAGAAACATCTGCAATGCATCTTTTCTGCAGTTTTCTCTGTGAATGGTGGGCGATCTTCTCTTTTCAGCAGGGTATTAAAGTGAAGCTTCCTTAAGTCAAACACTAGACTTGGGGAAATTTAATTTGTAATAAATCCAAATTACAGTACAAGTAAATCAGTTTCAGTGGCTATAAAAATTAATTCCTTATCCTAAACATTATTATATAGCTTTTAAAATGAATTGACTGTGGTTGGGCATGCAAGTAGGTGCCATTATCGGTAATTAGAGTGACCAAATAACACTGTGGTAATATTTTCTTTTCCTTTGTCCCTAACCACCCCATCCCCCTGCTTACAAGCCATTGCTTACCCACTAATCAAATTTGTAAATTCTTCTCTTTGAATGCTGTAATGGGGACAATATCCATTCTGCTTTGATGATGTGATACAAGGCTTGCTGGAAAATTTATTGTTATTATTATTATTAACAGTATTTATATACCGCTTTTCAATGGAAAGTTCACAAAGCAGTTTACAGAGAAAATCAAACAAACAACTAATGGCTCCCTGTCCCAAAAGGGCTCACACTCTAAAAAGATGCAAAAGAACACCAGCAGACAGTCACTAGAAAAGACACTGCTGGAGTGAGGAGGGCCAGTTTCTCTCCCCCTGCTAAATAAAAGAAGAGCACCCACTTTAAAAGTGCCTCTTACCCAGTTAGCAGGGGTTAATGTAGGTGTTGGTAATGCAGGTGTAATGTAATTATATATAGATAAATATGACTTCAGTGTGCTTTCACATATCCACAAAATGCTCTCATCCCCCTCATGCTACTTCTGCTTTTCAAGCTCAAGTAGATCTTGGGACAAAAGCTCTTCTTTATGAGACTCAAATAATTTCTGCACATCTTTCACCTCATCAAGACCCACTTTCTTGGCCAAGCTCACAGTGTTCTTGCTGGTAGTAGACAGGTCACTTTCAACACTGAAGCCTCCAGAGTTAGTCACTAGATACAGGCAGAGTTTTCCCCAAACCCCATTCATACAAAAATGGCTAACTGCCTCTCATGCCTCACCAATAAGCATGATAGAGTCTCTGATGTTAAAAGTCTTCCTGACCTCTTTCACACTCATTCTCCCATCCTCATAGCCTTCACCCAGCGCCCAAGACAGGCGAGTGCCACTTCCAGGAGGTGGGCGGCGCTCCCCTGTTGGGTGCTGCTTCCAGCAGCCCCAGACCGCTATAATGGAGAACTTGTGCTTACAAGCGGTGCAGAAGGCTCCAACAGGGTCTTGGGAACTGCATGCGTCTCCTCCGAAATCGGAGGAGGCACACACTACTTCCTCCCCGCCTTTGAGGGATGCTCTCAGACGTGGACGAGGGGCGCCCAGAATCGTTGCTGGAGAGGGTGCCCGCATGGCTAACCAACCAAGTTAGAGAGGCTGTGAAGGGCAAGGAAGCTTCCTTCCATAAATGGAAGTCTTGCCAAAATGAGGAGAATAAAAAGGAACATAAACTGTGGCAAAAGAAATGTAAGAAGGTGATATGGGAAGCCAAGAGAGATTATGAGGAACGCATGGCCAGCAACATCCTGGGACCAGTGCTTTTCAACCTCTTCATAAATGACCTGGAGACAGGGTTGAGCAGTGAAGTGGCTAAGTTTGCAGACGACACCAAACTTTTCCGAGTGGTAAAGATCAGAAGTGATTGTGAGGAGCTCCAGAAGGATCTCTCCAGACTGGCAGAATGGGCAGCAAAATGGCAGATGCGCTTCAATGTCAGTAAGTGTAAAGTCATGCACATTGGGGCAAAAAATCAAAACTTTAGATATAGGCTGATGGGTTCTGAGCTGTCTGTGACAGATCAGGAGAGAGATCTTGGGGTGGTGGTGGACAGGTCGATGAAAGTGTCGACCCAATGTGCGGCGGCAGTGAAGAAGGCCAATTCTATGCTTGGGATCATTAGGAAGGGTATTGAGAACAAAACAGCTAATATTATAATGCCGTTGTACAAATCGATGGTAAGGCCACACCTGGAGTATTGTGTCCAGTTCTGGTCGCCGCATCTCAAAAAAGACATAGTGGAAATGGAAAAGGTGCAAAAGAGAGCGACTAAGATGATTACGGGGCTGGGGCACCTTCCTTATGAGGAAAGGCTACGGCGTTTGGGCCTCTTCAGCCTAGAAAAGAGACGCTTGAGGGGGGACATGATTGAGACATACAAAATTATGCAGGGGATGGACAGAGTGGATAGGGAGATGCTCTTTACACTCTCACGTAATACCAGAACCAGGGGACATCCACTAAAATTGAGTGTTGGGCGGGTTAGGACAGACAAAAGAAAATATTTCTTTACTCAGCGCGTGGTCGGTCTGTGGAACTCCTTGCCACAGGATGTGGTGCTGGCGTCTAGCCTAGACGCCTTTAAAAGGGGATTGGACGAGTTTCTGGAGGAAAAATCCATTATGGGGTACAAGCGATGATGTGTATGCGCAACCTCCTGATTTTAGGAATGGGTTAAGTCAGAATGCCAGATGTAGGGGAGAGCACCAGGATGAGGTCTCTTGTTATCTGGTGTGCTCCCTGGGGCATTTGGTGGGCCGCTGTGAGATACAGGAAGCTGGACTAGATGGGCCTATGGCCTGATCCAGTGGGGCTGTTCTTATGTTCTTATGTTCTTATATTAAGGGGAATAATAAAAGCTTCTTCAAATACGTTAGAAGCAGGAAATCCGCCAGAGAAGCAGTTGGCCCTCTGGATGGTGAGGGAGGGAAAGGGGAGATAAAAGGAGACTTAGAGATGGCAGAGAAATTAAATGAGTTCTTTGCATCTGTCTTCACGGCAGAAGACCTCGGGCAGATACCCGAGGAGACCTCCTCCTAACCGAGGAGTTAAGTCAGATAGAGGTTAAAAGAGAAGATGTTTCAGACCTCATTGATAAATTAAAGATCAATAAGTCACCGGGCCCTGATGGCATCCACCCAAGGTTTATTAAGGAATTGAAGAATGAAGTTGCAGATCTCTTGACTAAGGTATGCAACTTGTCCCTCAAAACGGCCACGGTGCCAGAAGATTGGAGGATAGCAAATGTCACGCCTATTTTTAAAAAGGGAAAGAGGGGGGACCCGGGAAACTATAGGCCGGTCAGCCTAACATCCATACCGGGTAAGATGGTGGAATGCCTCATCAAAGATAGGATCTCAAAACACATAGATGAACAGGCCTTGCTGAGGGAGAGTCAGCATGGCTTCTGTAAGGGTAAGTCTTGCCTCACGAACCTTATAGAATTCTTTGAAAAGGTCAACAGGCATGTGGATGCGGGAGAATCCATGGACATTATATATCTGGACTTTCAGAAGGCGTTTGACACGGTCCCTCACGAAAGGCTACTGAAAAAACTCCACAATCAGGGAATTAGAGGACAGGTCCTCTCATGGATTGAGAACTGGTTGGAGGCCAGGAAGCAGAGAGTGGGTGTCAATGGGCAATTTTCACAATGGAGAGAGGTGAAAAGCGGTGTGCCCCAAGGATCTGTCCTGGGACCGGTGCTTTTCAACCTCTTCATAAATGACCTGGAGACAGGGTTGAGCAGTGAAGTGGCTAAGTTTGCAGACGACACCAAACTTTTCAGAGTGGTGAAGACCAGAAGTGATTGTGAGGAGCTCCAGAAGGATCTCTCCAGACTGGCAGAATGGGCAGCAAAATGGCAGATGCGCTTCAATGTCAGTAAGTGTAAAGTCATGCACATTGGGGCAAAAAAATCAAAACTTTAGATATAGGCTGATGGGTTCTGAGCTGTCTGTGACAGATCAGGAGAGAGATCTTGGGGTGGTGGTGGACAGGTCGATGAAAGTGTTGACCCAATGTGCAGCGGCAGTGAAGAAGGCCAATTCTATGCTTGGGATCATTAGGAAGGGCATTGAGAACTAAACGGCTAGTATTATAATGCCGTTGTACAAATCGATGGTAAGGCCACACCTGGAGTATTGTGTCCAGTTCTGGTCGCCGCATCTCAAAAAAGACATAGTGGAAATGGAAAAGGTGCAAAAGAGAGCGACTAAGATGATTACGGGGCTGGGGCACCTTCCTTATGAGGAAAGGCTACGGCGTTTGGGCCTCTTCAGCCTAGAAAAGAGACGCTTGAGGGGGGACATGATTGAGACATACAAAATTATGCAGGGAATGGACAGAGTGGATAGGGAGATGCTCTTTACACTCTCACGTAATACCAGAACCAGGGGACATCCACTAAAATTGAGTGTTGGGCGGGTTAGGACAGACAAAAGAAAATATTTCTTTACTCAGCGTGTGGTCGGTCTGTGGAACTCCTTGCCACAGGATGTGGTGCTGGTGTCTAGCCTAGACGCCTTTAAAAGGGGATTGGACAAGTTTCTGGAGGAAAAATCCATTATGGGGTACAAGCCATGATGTGTATGCGCAACCTCCTGATTTTAGAAATGGGTTAAGTCAGAATGCCAGATGTAGGGGAGGGCACCAGGATGAGGTCTCTTGTTATCTGGTGTGCTCCCTGGGGCATTTGGTGGGCCGCTGTGAGATACAGGAAGCTGGACTAGATGGGCCTATGGCCTGATCCAGTGGGGCTGTTCTTATGTTCTTATGCTACCTCTCCAGCAGCGATCAAATGCTGGACTAGGCTGCCCCCTCTCCCCTCCTCCTTTATAGGAGGAGAGGAAAGGAGTGCCCTAGAGAGGCAGTATGCTGGGAGTTGCGATGCTGCCTCTTTAGGGCTCCCTCTCCCCTACTCCGGAGAAGGGGAAATGGGAGCCCTAGAGCGTCTGCGCACTGGGAGTTGAAACTCCTGACGCACAGCCTATCTAGGGCTCTCCTTTCCTCTCCTCCCATAAAGGAGGAGAGGGGGTGGCCCAGTCTGGTGTTCAATCGCTGCTGGAGAGGCAGCACTTCACTGCCTCTCCAGCAGTGATCCTGGGCGCTCCTCCTTTGTTGGGAAGAGGTTTTTTTTTTTAGGGGCAGAAGCCAGTGGAGCTGCTGGCTTCTTTCCCTTTAAAGAGAAAAGGTGAACTGGGGTCGGGGGGGCGAGGTTCAGGGAGATGCCCCCCCAGATGGTCGGCACTTAGGGCATTTGCTCTATTTGCCCCCCTCCAGGTACGCCACTGGCAGTGAACACTACCCAGTTCTGAATCTTAAAAAGATATTCTGTGTAGAAAACATAATCAAATCTGCTAGAAACATATGAGATCTTAGGATCATCCATCTCCCCTATTTCTTCAAAAACCTTCCCTGTTGCAGGTATCATCTGGCAAAAAAACACCACTTTCTCCTTGGTTTTCTCCATGTTTTTCCATTCCATTTGAAACAGTGGGTCGAGCCTGGGTGGGACATGAAGATGTACATTGTAGGAAGAGTGTGGTACCTAGTACTGGAACTGGAAGACACCACTGCCACTGGCTTTCAAGCACAAAGCTACCACCTGCTGCACTGGACCATATTGGATACATTTTCCTACATACACAGCTCCTGGCATTGATGCTTGGGATATCTGCCTTCTGTTATCATCTGGAAAAAATACTGCCAGATCGAGCCCTTTAAACTTATTTATGTCGGGATCATTTGCTGTTGCAGCTTGCCACTAAAGGGCACTGTGTAAATCAAGCTGTTAACAATACAAACTATTTATTGTTCAATACCAAAGCTACAAAAAGGTTTCAGAAAGATAGCATCAAAGGACCCATGAGTGGAAGCTGGGAGAGAACTGCCTGGAGAGCACTGCTCTTCTGGAATGTAGTGGAAGGATCCATTCATTGGTGTGTGCATCCTAAAGCTCTCTCAGGTTGGATGACCTCCTATTGTGCTCGGCCTTTGAAGTGCTGATTAACTGGGCTGGGAACATGCTGCTAAAAAAAAGTTAATTTCTATTTGCTGTTGCTTCGTAATTGGATGAACACGAAAGCAATTAAATATTAAAACATACAAACAAATAATGAAGTTGCTGTAATTAGCCAAAGTTTGATCACTGTCATATTTATTTAGGAGGGGATGATACATCTCAGCAGGTGACATTTTAAATACCCTTGGACGCTTTGGTGCTGCCTTTGGAGAATGCTGAATAATGTACGTAGGATTTAATTAAACCCCATTGTAAATCAGCTGTGATGACAGTCAGATGACAGCCACATGTTGAAAAGAGAATTAGGCCACAGCAAGCGATATTAATTAAATGGGCTCCGCAAGATTCAGCCTTAGCTTCTGGAGCGGAGTGCTGGTGGGTTGGCTGCAGAGGATATGCACTTGGAAACAAATGAGTTCTATTTCAAATGGGTGCTGCTATTGCATGGTCAAGCATGCTTGAAACATCAGAGCTGTTGGAATGGGAGAGAGGCACTGTGAACTTCAGATCCATGAGGTAACTCTTTAGATGCCAGGCAGTGCTGTGTAACCTTGATGCTGTAGGGCAGGGACTGCCCTTTCTTGAAGCAGGACACCTCAGGCAGCAGGTTGTAGGGCAGTTCTCATGGACAGCATGGCAGCGCATGCACACACACATATAACACACCCCACTGGAGCTGAGCCGCCCATGGATAGCCTTCAGGAGGAAAGCAAAATGGCACCATCTTGCTTTTCCTTCCTATTAGGCAAGGAAGGAGGAGGGAAACACTTGAAAGCAGGAACAGGAAGTATGATTTTAATAGAAAATCAAGCAAAGGAGAGAGAAGAGATGTCATCACATGGTGCCCTGCTTCAAGTCGTGAAATATTATGGGCCAGAACTGCTCTTAGGACATGACAGAGAATTGCACTTTTATGTGCTGAATAGTAGTCCATAGTTTAGGGCCCAATCCTATCCAACTTTCCAGCACTGATGCAGCCACACAGTATGGGAACAAACATTCCCTTTCCTTGAGGAAGCCTCTGTGACTGCCTCCCACTGCAGGATGGAGCATGCGCCACATTGGCATGGCTGCATCAGTGCTGCAAAGTTGGATAGGATTGGGCTGTTAATGTATTGATAATGCTGCCTTTCATGTGTGTTCAGTCCACCTTAGGAACTGGAGGCAGAAACACACCTTTCACCTTATATTATCACTGATAATATTTTGTCTGAATATTGAAAGAATGGCACATGGTTCCGAAACATGAGACTCTGAATCATTGTGATAAGATTCCTAACTGTATTTGTAACTAATAACAGTCTAGCTAATTTGTCTGCTTAACTACTTTGTTACTATTGAAGATCCTCTTTTCTTTTCCCTTGCATGCAGAAGAGCACAATAATGGTTTTAAAATATGCTACCTTATAAGCAAACAGAGTTCCCATCCTAATACCATATATCAGCCTTCATCCAAAACTCTGAAGCACACAGATGCAAACATGAACATTACCATCAATGATCATTAATGCTTTGCATGTGCCCTGGAAGGACATTCAGGGCACAATCCTAACCAGGTCTACTCAGAAGTAAGTCCTTCGTTCAATGGGGCTTACTCTCAGGAAAGTGCGGTTAGGATTGCAGCCTCAGGGACTATTCTACAAATGAAATAAATGGAAACAGCTTCTGTTCACATAGAGCTCCCTATGTGCGTTGGAGCCACCACATAATCTCCTATTTAGTTATTCTGTGTTTGCTCAGTTTTCTTTGTAGACAGATTGCTAGGATGTCTACTTCCTGAAGGAAGGTAATTGTTAGGAGCTAATCTTGATACTAGAAGGTTGCTCTTGAGTACAGTACTTCTGTACTGCAGCAAGTCATGGACTCTTCGCTCACAGCAGGAGAGGAAACTGAACACTTTCCACATGCGCTGCCTCTGACGCATTCTCGGCATCACCTGGCAGGACAAAGTTCCAAACAACACAGTCCTGGAAAGAACTGGAATCCCTAGCATGTATGCACTGCTGAAACAGAGACGCCTGCGTTGGCTTGGTCATGTTGTGAGAATGGATGATGGCCGGATCCCAAAGGATCTCCTCTATGGAGAACTCATGCAAGGAAAGCGCCCTACAGGTAGACCACAGCTGCGATACAAGGACATCTGCAAGAGGGATCTCAACAGGTGGAAAACCCTGGCTTCTGAGCATCCCTCTTGGAGGCAGGCTGTGTAGCATGGCCTCTTCCAGTTTGAAGAGACACTTGGCCAACAGACTGAGGCAAAGAGGCAAAGAAGGAAGGCCCATAGCCAGGGAGACAGACCAGGGACACACTATACTTGCTCCCAGTGTGGAAGGGATTGTCACTCCTGAAACAGCCTTTTCAGCCACACTAGACACTGTTCCAGAACCAGCATTCAGAGCACAATACCATAGTCTTTCGAGACTGAAGGTTGCCAGCTAACTAGCTCTTGAGTATTTTGAAGGATCAGAGCTTGAGGAAGGATACATGCACAAGTCCATCCCTCCCCCCAACTAACAGGAGAAAATGGGTGAATGTGTACCTAAAAAACAGAAACTTATGATTTGGAAGAAGCAGAGAGAACTGAGAGTTGGTTGAAACCACCTTGAGGTGGGGTTTTAATCTCTGGGATTCAGACAAGGGTTAGTGGATCTGTTGCCTTGTTAGTGGACCTGCTGTTTGATTTCACTTAGGAAGCTCTGTGTGTTACATTTGTAAATAAAACAAATGTTCACCTAGTTCTCCAGTACTCCCTCATCCAAAGGAAACCAAACTGGTGTAGGCTTACTCCTGGAACTTTCCACTACCGAAGCAAGTGGAAAGTATGCAACAATACAGTGCGGAAAAAGAATAACAAATAATGTCCAGCAGCCCTGTTGCTAATTTGTGCTATCATATAGAGCAAGTTCTAGCAGAGAAGTACAAAGCAAACTTTTCATAAACCTACAGGGAGAGGGGAGGAAACAAGGAAGGCTCTCTTTTTGTTTGCAGACGTTTCAGAAGCAAAGTAGATCCTCTGGGAGTATTTACACAGGAGAGAAAAGGCAATGTGCTTAGTGCGTTCAATAGAAATTGTTTAAGGAAGTAAACTGGGGCATTCCAAAAACGTAATCTTGCTGTTACTATCCCCACCTGTCACATGCTTACTGCAGGCTCCTTGGTTCAATGGAGAAAAGCACAACTACATAACCTAGACTGGGTAGACAGGGCTCTAAGCGCATCTGCTGCATCAAGCATCTTGAGTCAATTTGAATTCCAGACAGAATGTAGATAGTATAGCAGAGGCAATATACTGGTTTGCTATGCCAGCATTTCTGTACAAAACAGCTTCAGAAATGCTAAGTCCTGAAATAAGTCAAAAAGATGGCACCAAATGCCACAAGAATTGGGTAGATGCTTAACAGTTCTCTGCTAACATTTTGGAGGGGAGGATTGTGGATAGTGTTGGTGGAAATGACTCCTGGTATATAGAGCCAAGTGAAACCTGTAATTTACACAATGCCATTGCCAGCCTGCCCTTTCCATCAACTCATTCCTGGAAAATCCTGGCCTGTTCACAGGTACCACAGTCTGTACACAAACAGGTGAATTGTTGGTGCCAGAGAGACTTTTCACCACATACTGTACTTCCTTTCTTCTTCAACTGCTTCCTGCACTGCTAAGTCCACAATTTTGCTATGCCATGAAGCACTGTGGCTCCTGGCACACACACTCTACCTCAGGGGTGTCCAAACTTTTTCGCAGGAGGGCCACATCATCTCTCTGACACTGTGTTGAGGGCCGAGAGAAAAAAAAGAATTCATCTACATTTAAAATTTGAATAAATTTACATAAATGAATATATTAGAAAGGGAACTTATATGAATGAATCAAGGTCTTGAAATAGCTCAAGGCCTATAAATGTCCTTGCAAAAAGCAAGATTGGCTTTTCCTTCACTGCCGCTGCTGCATCACAGATGTGAAACAGCAAGCAGTGGAGCGAGCCCCCAGCCCACAGCTCAGGCGAGAAGTCGAACAGTCACCCTCACACTGAGAGTAGTTGTGTCTGGCCAGCAAAATCTCAAGCAAGTCTCTTTAGGGCGAGAGGCTCATTGGAGATTGGGGGCTCCCTATGGGCTGGATTGGGGGCCCCTGATTCCCAGGCCAAGGTTTGAGCACCCCATCTCCTTCAATTCTCTTGAATCATAGTCCAAATACCTGAAGTCCAGATTAGAAACTATGGAGCAGCCCAATCCTATCCTTCCTGGCACCAGGCAGAACAGCAGCACTGAAATGGCTACCACTGTATCCTGTGGGTGTGGGGAATCTGTCAGAGGTGTCCTCAGGGGAAGGGGATGAAAGTCCCTTTCCTCCAAGGAAAGCTTCTTTGCTGGCACAGACTTGAGAAGCTCTGTGTTGGGCTCTGCAGCCTAATATGGAGAATAGGATCCTGGGCTGGTCACTCCCCTTGTCCTGCCCTCCTCCTGTCCCAGAATGCCTCTTCCCTGACCCGACAAGCCCAGGCAGTGTGATTTACCCCCAGGCACTCTCCCACAGTGTCCTTCTGGTGCTGAAGCTCAGCGCTGACTGGTCCAGCCTCTTCAGGAACCGCAAAAGTGCTTATGGCACATTTGCAATACCCAGCACTGGCAGTTTACTCCTATTGTTGGCACTGAAGCCCATAAACTTGGTCTGTAGGCCAGTTTATTCCTGGGCTGCAACTGTGATCAGGAGAAGTGGTGACTGAGGAAACACTCACTGTGTTTGACCATGTGAAGAAGCATTGAGTGTGGGGTCCTTAATCATGAGGAGAATCATTGGTAGTGATGATGATGATAATAATAATAATACTGGTATTTATATACCACCTTTCTGGTCATCGGATTACTCCTCTGACTTTATTCAAGGCGGTTTATGTAGGCAGGCTATCTCTAAATCCCCAAGGGGATTTTTACAATAACAGAAAGGTTCTATCTTTCAAGAACCGCACAACATTTCAGATGGATCTTTCACGGTCTGGTATCACTTCTGGCCCCCTTCTGGCCTGCCATTATGTGCTTAGTTTCAGTTGATTCATTCCTGTGCTTCTCTGTATGAATGGCAGTGGTATTCAAACTGGGGCGGAGGCAGAGCAGATTGCTCCATCCTCCCTTTCCCTGACCTGGGGCACCCTGCAGGCACTCACACAGGGCACCCCGCACATAGGGACGGCTGCTGCAGGGACTGGCGAGGCATCCCAGTCCCTGCAGCCCCCTGAGCGATGCAATCCTGGGGATCACGTTGCTGCCTTCCCCCTGCCGCCTCCACCCCGCTCCTGCAAAGACTTACTGCAGGTTTCAAACTCCCAGAGAGTTTGAAAACCGCAGGCATACGGCATCTGCAAAGAACAGCAACAGAGGTTTCTGGAAAGACCTTTTCCTCCTCCCCTCATAAAACAGAACATTGTCGTGCTCCCCTAGAAAGCAGAATTGCGACTCAGTTCTTGCCCAAGAAGAGAAGTAGGATATCCAATTTACACATAACCAATGTCTCATTTTATTAGAGACATAACTGTACGTATTTATTGTTTAGATGCCAGAAGCAGAATTGTGGATCATATTATTAGAATTCTTTATTGTACTGCTATTATCTCAGGGTGCTCCTAAAAAGATTAGTATCTCCCCCCAATAATGAATACTAATAGGAATTATTGCCACTTCATCTTGCAGAAATAGGTTTCATAGAAGCTGGTGTCCTAACACATGCTTATAAAATACAAGGCTGCAGTTCTATGTGCACTTACCTGGGAGGAAGTCCACTTGAACACAGTGGGACTTACTTTTGAGGAATCAGGCATAGGATTGTGCTGCTGACACTTCCAGATGCTAACAGTTCCAGGGAATTAAGACAGCCTCTGAGAGCATAAGGTGAAACTGGTCTTTCGCATTGATTCTGAAGTGGGAGTCAGATCCTTTGATAATAGCTCTTTGTGATATGGAAGACATGGTAAGCTGTTGCACATGTTTTATGAGGAGTTGAAAAGAAGCCCAAAATCCTTTTATTTTTGCACATGTTCAGACTATTGATATATTAAACTAATCCATCCAACCTGAGAGCCTGTGATAAGAGATTACAGGTAGCTTGCTAGTAAGGCTCCTCTTGAAAGAGATTTTGGGAATGCATTTCATATTTGTCAAAGGGCATTTCCAGATATAGTATTTTGTGGGCAAGCCAGCTCATATCACTGTTCACCTGTCATCCACATGTGCATGTGGATGCACAGAATGCCAGGTGCGAGGGAGGGCACCAAGATGCAGTTCTCTTGTTGTCTTGTGGGCTCCCTGAGGCATCTGGTGGGCCACTGTGAGATACAGGAAGCTGGACTAGATGGGCCTTTGGCCTGGTCCAGCTGGGCTCTTCCTATGCATGGACCATTCCCTGTGCTGAAGGCTGCTAGTATACCAGAAGGATAGCTCCACCATATTCCAATTAGCCACAATCATGTAAACAGCACAGCAAAACAGTGACAGTTTAGGGCTCTGAACCCCTAGAATCAGAAGTACCTCTTTCTTGACAGATTTCCTAGTTCAGTGCTATGATTGTTGCTGTAAACAATACCCTAACATAGGGTTTTTCAAACTGGGGTGTCATGACATCGCAGCCTGAAGGCCCTGACCTCTGCCTCCTTAAGGGGTGGGGAGCAGGGAGGAGGCAGGGAGGAGGCAGTGACACAATCCCCAGGATCTTATCATTAAGGGGGCTGCAGGGGCTTGGCTAGACTTACCAGAGCCTCCTGCAGCCCCCCGGGGATGAGGAGAGCCCTGCGCAAGTGTCTGCAGGGCTCCCCAAGTCTTCAAAACTGAAAGCGGTTTTGCTGCACCTCTGTAAAACTGAAAGTGGAATGCGATCGCTGCGCTTTCACTTTTGAAGACCTGGGGAGCCCTGCAGATGCTTGCGCAGGGCTCCCTGTATCCCGGGGGGGGGGGGCTGCAGGAGGCTCTGATAAGTCCAGCCAAGCCCCTACAGCCCCCTTAACGATGTGATCCTGGGGATCGTGTCGCTGCCTTCCGCCCCCACCCCTGCAAGGACTTACTGCAGGGCTTAAACTCTGGGCTCAAACCCAGGAGTTTGAAAACCACTGCCCTAAAATTATTTTCTTCCCGAAGCAAGGTACTACCGATTTATTTGTGGATTTTCCATCCATAGATCTGGCTCAATGCCCCCTCCTGGGTCTTCCCTGGACCTCAGAATGCCTTATAAAGGCAAAAAAAAAGTCACTTCTGGATTTCCAAGGGAAGCCATGTTGTGTTTTTTGGTGCTCTGGGGCCATTCTGAAGCCTGCAGAAGCTGCGGGCAGATGTGCAAAGCTTTTGTGGGCTTCTGAAAACCCTCCAGAAGTGACTGGAGCACAACTCCGGCCACCTTCAGAGGTTTTAAAGGTGCCAATCTAAATCAGCACATTTCATTATCTATGATTTTTGGTATCTGCTGGGGTCCAAGAATGGATCTCTCATATATTCCAAGGCACCACCTGTATTTACCTGCAATAAAGTCAGCAAGCATCTTTTACTATTGTCTGTAGTAGAACTTGTTGCATTTCACATGTTGAACTGGTTGGTTGGCAACCTTCAGTCTCGAAAAACTATGGTATAAGCCTACAGCACCCGGTATTCCCAGGCAGTCTCCCATCCAAGTACTAACCAGGCCTGACCCTGCTTAGCTTAGAAAATGGAAAAGGTGTAAGTGTTACAATATTGTTACCAGTATTCAGATGACACCCAACATGCACTCTCTTTTCCAACATCAGCTAAGGAGGCAGTGGAAGTTCTGAATTAGGGTCTACAGCTGATGAGGGCTAACAAGCTGAAATTAAATTGAAGGCAGAGGTGCTACTATTAGTGAGTTGATTTTCAACCAGGAATTAAATTGTCAGCTTGTTCTGGATGGGTTTGCACTCCCCTTGAATGATCAAGTTTGCAGTTTAAGGGTGCACTGGGACCCAGCCTTGAACCTAAATGTCTAGGTGACAGCTGCAGCTTGAAATGCCCAGCTCAGGCTGGTACAGCAACTATGTTCTTTCTTGGACTAGGCAGACCTGGCCGTGGCTACCAAAGAACTGATGGCATCTAAATTAGTCTATCATAATGCACTCTGTGCAGTGCTATGAAGGTTTTTCAGAAATTGCAATTCATACAAAATATAGTTACCAGGCTATTGACTGGCACCAGGGGTCATGACTATGCCACATCTCTGTTAATCCATCTTCATAGGCTGCCTATACATTTCAAGCACAATTTAAAGTGCTGGTGATAATTTTTAAGGCTCCTAATGGTTTGGGACCTAGATAATTGAAGACCTCTCTCTCTCTCATATGAGTCTGTATATCCTGCAAGATCATCTTGGTTGACCCTATTGTTTGTGCTTTCCCTGTCAGAGAGATGGTGATGCTATTAATGACAGGGCCTTTTTTTGTTGTGGCACCAGGCCTGTGGAACTCGCTCCCAATTGAGATCAGAATTGCCTACTCTTTAAGGGCCTTTTGAGGGGGAGTTAAAACATTCAGGGCGCAATCCTAATCCCTTATGTCAGTGCTTTCCAGCACTGGGATAGCCGTGCCAATGGGATGTGTGCTGCATCCTGCAGTTGGGTGGCACTCATGGAGGCCTCTTCAAAGTAAGGGAATGTTTGTCCCCTTACCTCGGAGTTGCATTGCCCTTATGACCGTGCTGGAAAGCACGGACATAAGGGATTAGGATTGCACCCTCAGTTTCACTGAGTCATTGGTTGTTTTTTTCTCTCTTGACTTCAACTGGTTCTGAATTATTGAGTGGTTAATTTGTTTTTGTTGTTTTGATTAATGATTGATATGTTTCTTTTTTTTGGGGGGGGGGGGGGTTGCTATTTTTACTGATGTAAATTGCCTTGAGCATCCCATCCAGGTTTGGAAAGGTGGGATATCGATGTTATTAAATAAACTTGGCCCTACTATTTCATGTGAAGTTTATTTATTTAAAAACCTTTACATTGCCTTTCTTTTCCATGGCAACTCAGTTGCCACTATACCTTAGAATTCTAAACAAACATGGCAAATCAACAACATCATCAGAAAATATGCCCAAATCCACACTGCAAGAATATCATCACCAGACATCATTACCAGACATCACCCCCCCCCCCAAGGCAGACATTGGAAGCAAAAGGTAGTTTAAAATAAACACAGAAGTCCATTGATTCCTCTCCCCCCCCCAATATATACTAGCCAGAATGCACATTAGGAAATCATAAGCCTCTCTTCTACTTTCCACTGTACATTGGTAGGATCACACATCAACTTGCATTGTACAAATTTCAAAGGCAATTGACCTGAAAGCATGTTTTGGGTGCTGTCAGTGTGTCCTACTTCCACATAACTATGCATTGGCTTGGAGAGGATAACTCAAAACACTCAGCAGAAAGATAGTAACATGGATATTGTTCAACATTGTGTTCCTCCAGCAATCTCCCCAAATGGTATACACTACAAGACCACATGAAAAGCATAGTCTCCAGGTCCCAAAGCTATTAGGGGTAATTTGCTCAACCCCATTTTTTTTTTTTGGGGGGGGGGGGGAGGGGTGCTACAAATGAAGTATTGTGTCCAGTCCTTTTGGTGACAATATTTTAAGGACAATATGGAAAAGGTGGGTAGAATTTAGGATTAATATATCGGGGTCAGAAAAGATATTTTATGAAGAAAGTGAAAAGAAATTGGGTGTCTTTAACTTATGGGGAAAAAAGTGTGAGAAGAATCTCAAATCCATCATTGATACAGGAGATGCACAAGCATCCATAGATTCATATTTCAGGATGATCATGTTATGAAGAAAAATTATTAAAGGTTACCTTATAGTAAAAGCTATTGGGCAGCAAGAAAAGCTGCCTAGGGGGAAAAATTGCCTTCCCTGCAGCTTTTAAGATGCTGGTCAAAGAACATCTGGCAGAGCAGCTTTAGGCTTGGCTAATCCTTTTAGTAATGCCCACTATGAGCCATGCTACACATTGGGTTGCGCTACTCACAGCATATTTACTTTCGTCTATTTGCATCTTTCACAGCTCCTGTACAGGACTGCACATAACTACATCAAGTGGTGTTGTTCTGTGACCTTTGGGACTCTTCCATGAGTCTGTTTTGGTTCCAGTCATCTTCCAAAGTCCTCTTGTCAAAAATATCTCACAAAACCATTGTTTCTTTGTGCGTGATCATGATGAAGTTGTTTCCAACTGAGCATCTTAGATATTCACACAAGTCAAGTTTGTGCAGGTGAAATAATGAATATATTTGAGTCTGCCTGGAAAATGAGAAGGGAATATTGCCCTGGCACCCCCTCCCCGCAGTGACAGTGGAGTGCTAGTACACTCCCTACTCCCTACAACAGTGTTACTCAAACTGTGAGGCGCAGCTCTTTAGGGAGGCGGCAGGAACTCAAAGGGGAGGCACGGGGTGTTCTCTCACAGCAATACAGTCACACCCCTGGGCAGAATAGGAGCCCGTCTTCTGCCCATCGTCTGCACTTTTTTTTAAAGCAGAAGCAACGGGAGTTGCTCAGCTGCGAGAGTGGCTGCTGCCGCCCCGCCCTCTTCTCCCTCCACTCTGAGGCTGCTGCCTTCTGTGTTCGCTGCATGTTGTTTCCAAAGCTCTTGGTCTCCAACCCTCATCCGGCAAGTACCAAGCATGCTCAGCTTGCAGTCCTTAACCCTCCTTGATCCTTGTCTGGTTGGTTCCTAGTTCCCAGCCTGGGATCGCTTCTCATCAAAGTGAAATCTCTCTTTTCAACCCCCTCCCTCTTCCACTCCCCCCTTTCGATCTCCAAATCTTCCCACTTTCCTTCCCCTCCCCAAATAAAACGCTTCCTATTTTACCAGTCACCAGGGGTCTTAAAGTTGCTTCCATGCAGTTGGCAAAGGGGGGGGGGGGAGAGAGAAAAGCACACACTTTACTTGGCCAGGAGCAGAAAAAGGGTTCTGTTTTTAAAGTGATTTATTAATCTTGTTGTTTGACTGAAGAGGAAAAGCTGTATTTTTAAAGTGATGAATCTTGCTATTTGAAGAGAATATTTATCAGCCACTGATGAAGTGATTGCCAGCCCAATCCTATCCACACTTTCCTGAGAGTAAGCCCTATTGACTCTAATGGGACTTACTTCTGAGTAGACATTCATAGGCTTGAGCTGTGCATCTCCTAGTATAGGAGACAAATCAGCTTCCTAACCAAACCCTTCTCAGCTCTGATATATTTTCATGGTCTATTTTTGTTTTCCCCACCAGCTTGCTGGAAAATTTTAATTTCATTAAATTAAATTCAGTCCTATCCAAGACTGAATTAAATTCAGTCCTATCCAAGGAGAATGGGAGAAATGACTAGTTGGATTGGGGTCCACAGGGGTGTGTGTGTGTGATGTTGGTCAGACTGTTTGTTCACAAAGTTCATTTGATAAAACCATTCTATTGGTATGCTTACAAAGTTTTAAAAAATGAGTCCTCCTGGACCAGACAAAATCTACCTACTCCAGCATCCTGTCTCCAACAGTGCTCAGCAGCTGATCATTTATAAAGCATGTATATTGCTGTGTATTAATATATTTTTAAGATCTGCATTTAATTAAAGATATGATTAATATAATTAATATTAATATAGTTAATATATATTTAATATTATATTATAATTCTGTTGGCAACCTTCAGTCTCGGAAGACTATGGTATCGCGCTCTGAAAGGTGGTTCTGGCACAGCGTCTAGTGTGGCTGAAAAGGCTGATTCGGGAGTGACAATCCCTTCCGCACTGGGAGCAAGTGCAGTCTGTCCCTGGTCTGTCTCTCTGGCTATGGGCCTTCCTTCTTTGCCTCTTAGCCTCAGACTGTTGGCCAAGTGTCTCTTCAAACTGGGAAAGGCCATGCTGCACAGCCTGCCTCCAAGCGGGCCGCTCAGAGGCCAGGGTTTCCCACCTGTTGAGGTCCACTCCTAAGGCCTTCAGATCCCTCTTGCAGATGTCCTTGTATCGCAGCTGTGGTCTACCTGTAGGGCGCTTTCCTTGCACGAGTTCTCCATAGAGGAGATCCTTTGGGATCCGGCCATCATCCATTCTCACAACATGACCAAGCCAACGCAGGCGTCTCTGTTTCAGCAGTGCATACATGGGATTCCAGCTCGTTCCAGGACTGTTGTTTGGAACTTTGTCCTGCCAGGTGATGCCGAGGATGCGTCGGAGGCAGCGCATGTGGAATGCGTTCAGTTTCCTCTCCTGTTGTGAGTGAAGTCCATGACCCGCTGCAGTACAGAAGTGTACTCATTATTATATTATAATAAATATAATATTATATTTAATATATTTAATATAGTTAATATTTCTGGCCACTTCCTGTTTAATTATGTCACTTCCAGCCCTCAGGAACATGATGGGGAGTCATGGCCAACAGCCACTGGGATCAAGGGAGCCACTGGCCGGAAAAGTTTGAGTACCACTGCCCTACAATGTCAGCCTGCAATGAGACCGGCAACCCAATCCTAACCCGCGCTGGAACAGGCAGGCCAGCTGGCCTGTCCTGTATCCAGCATGGGGTTGGGGCTGGCTGTGGCTCAGCCTGGGGCAAGGGGAATTAATTCCCCTTATCCTGGGTAACTCAGCAGCAGGCCCAATGGGGTTACTTGGATCTGCACCACCTAAATCAGTGGTGCAGATCTGAGCAGCTCGACACTGCACCAGGTCACCTGGGCACTATGCACAGTAAGGTGGTGTTTGCTTTCTTCCCCAGTAAACGAAGAATAGGTCAGTTTGGAAATAATGTTATACTTCCATATCTGTGCCACCACCCCATACAGACATGTTGCACTTGTCTTCTAGCTGCATCACACTCAGTTGAGCGTAATTGTATGGAGATTGTTCTTTCCCATTTAAATCATGCTACTACTTTTCCCTACACAGGGATACCACTGATACTCGAGGAAAGTCTTCAGGGAGGATGGGTTTGAATGACTTCTCATGGGAAAGTCAGCATCAAAGATTCTGCAGCCCAACCTAGTCAGGTAAGACAATAGGTTCTTGTGATGTGAAATTACTGATGGAGCAAATCTTGGTGAGGCATTCTTTGTGTGTTGGATGTCAAACATGGGTATGGTAGACAATGGGCTTTATGGCTTCCAAATGCACCATTCTCTCCACTAAATGTTACCTGTAGTTGATGTTCACAGAATTTATAGCTAACATCCGACAGAGTTCTATCTTTCATTTTGCACCTATTTGTTGACTGTAATTCTAGCGGTCTTACAAAAGTATTGCCTTTCACAGCTGGGGTACTGTGTACTAAATTTAGGGAACATTACTACTTGCTAATGGCATTTTTTATGATACAGTGAATTACATGCAGGTCTGTGGTTTCCAACAGTAAAAATGTACCTTTATAGAAAGTAAGGTAATAGATGTAAACTGTGTTTTCATTTATCATAATGTCCTGGGAGACACCCAGAAGATATGCATAGCCAGATGTTTGAAGCAGAGGATGAAGTGTTTTGTCTACATAGCTGGCTGGAGAGACAAGAAAAATTAACTTGACTAACCAGAAGTTTTGGGTAACTGAGATGCAGATAACTGGAGCTTCTGCTCTATTTTGAATGGAAGCTCAATCATTTCAAATGATTTCCAGAGTCTGTACAAATGCCTTTCGTCTATGGCGTGACCACAATTCACATAACACAGAATAACATAACACCACAGAATTCACATAACACAAAATACTTATACCTGATTTCATCTGGCAAAGGAAAGGTATGTGGCTTCCATTAAACTTTTCCTAGTTCCCTACTGAACTGTTTTAATTGCTATCTTTCTCTTAGCATGACTACAGTATTCTTTTTTTAAAAGGAATAATCTGGCTAGGGCAGTTAGTGTAACTGCTCTTATTCAGAAGTTATAATGTTGGGCACAGAAATGAATGGAAAGGGGAATGAATGGAAAACCATTCAAGTGGCTTCACTGTTCATTCTGCTGCTCTGATCAACATGAACTGTCTCTTTTTTATTCTTCTACCTCATGACTCATTGCTAATTGAAATGCTTTTGTCCACAGAAACAATTTTTTCCTCTAATTGTCCTTGTTTTTCTCTACTACATCTGTCAATTTTTATCTGTGATTAGAGTGCAACAAACATGGGCATATTAACAGAGAGCAGGGATAGAAATGTTAATAAATACATCCTAGGATGGGGCAAGGGCACTTGTGTGATTGTTTGTATAATGATTGTACAAAGCCTAGCTGTTTAGGTGACTGGTTATGCATACAGGGTATTTATTTAAAAATGTTATACTCCCTGATACCCTCTGAAAGAGGCCTTCAAGGCAACTAGCAATTATTAAACAGTATAAAAGTAGGATATATATCAAATTGAAAACAAACAAAACCCAAATTTAACAAAAGCCCAAATTTAACAAAAAAGGAAAACTCAGAGAAAGCACAGCCAGAACACCCACAAAGAAGAGGCCAATCACAATTTTGGGTAAGGAGGAAATCCCACATCTGTGGTGCCACTACAGAGAAGGTGCTCCCCCACATCGCTGCCAATTGCCCAGTGGTGGTAGTACCCACAGGAGGGATTCTCCAGTTAACAACCACATGCTGTTCAGACTTCAGATCTGAAATTCATTGTCAGAGCCAGCACTTGGCTGGATTAGGCCATGGAGTTTGAACCTACTGGTTCTACTAAGCCAAACCCTGGAGCTGGTGCGATTCCCCACTTGACCACAAGGTGACTACCAGGAAAGGTGGATCAGGGTCACAAAAGTGAGGAAGCAGCATTTTCACTCTGGAGAGCCAGGTCTCATGCTTTGGTGCTGTGATGGTGGGTATTAGGGGTGCAGTGCCAGGGGCACATCAAACCTGGACTCAGACTTGTTGACTTTTAAATAGTACAATAGCATCAACTCTTCAAATATACAGGAAGATAAATAGTGCAATGCCAACTGCCTCTGGTGGCAGACCAACAGGTTTAAAGTCCTCCAGCTCCAAAGAGATGAAAAGGAAGGAGGAAGAAGAACAGTTTAGGAAGTGGGTAAGATGAGTGGATTATCCTGAGTGACTCCATAGAGACTGGTGTATGGAGGAGAAATGTAAGTTCTCCGAACTGGACACACAATTTTAAAAAATGAATTGTACTACTCAAAAAAGCAAATTGCATTTATGAGGACTTTAGCCAGCAAGCTGCATTAATGAAAGTTGGGGTGTTCCTTGTCCACAGATTCTGTTGTGGCATAACTGGAGCACTGGACAGTCTCATTCTCTCTCCCTGTGGCTCAAAAACTCCAAAACTGAATACAAACAACCCCAAAACCAGGACCCAAAATACAGACAATTGAACCTGCTGTGTGTACATTTTGAAGTCTTTGCATAAAATACAAGAAACATGCATTGTTTTGTACTCTTGGTTCATCTATGCAGCCCCACTTTTTAAAATTACAGCACTTCTGTAAGAGCTTGGACAAAAGTCAAAGATGGATGAATGTCAAAGCAGAGCCTTATTTAGCTTGCAAAATTATTTTGGCCAGCAAAAATCATAAACTATATAACACATGCATATGCAAGCAAAACCTAAAGTAACAGAAATAAAAAATAAACATAAGAATGCTACTGAATGTCATGGAAGGCAGGATGAAATCAGAGGAAGGAGGAAAGCACATGAATGAAATTAAAAATTGTGGTTATACAGTAATTAAAATGACTGAAAGAGCAAAGTAATGAAAGGCAAGTGGATGTAAGTCAAGGCATTGCTGTACAGGTTGAGCCTCATTATTCTTGTGGGTTCCATTCCAAGCACTCATGTGGATGGCAAGAAACACAATATAGCAAATCAATTTAAAAAACAAAGTTTCTTTGCTCTGGTGATTTAAAAACAGCCTTGCTGACCTTTTGACTCTAAGATAAGAGTCATTAAGAAGACAATCCATCAAACAGTTGTCCTCCAAGCTCTTCACTCAGTCCCTCCCTTCACCAATGCAAAGGGATCACCTTCCTCAGGGGGAAGGGAGGGGTCCGCTGGAGAGAGAAGGATTGATGGTCAGCCAACTGCCCTCTCTCTCTCTCTCTCTCTCTCATTAAGGAGGCTGTTGTTAAAGGACTGTTCAGTTTTTTAAACGGATTTTAAAGGGGTGCATTTTTCCCCTTCTCCAGGGATCAGCACATTCCTTCTCATTTGCAGGGGCCATTCGTGTTGAGTCAAATCTGTGTATAAAAAATCCGTGTATAAATAGGCTGGACTTGTATTATTAATTGCTTCACAATCAATCTCGCATTAATGTTCTCAAAAGCATTTGTAAAAATGTGCAAGAGTTAATTTGCAGGACAACTTGGTCTGTTGTTAAATTAAGAGCTTTTTCATTGCTTAAAAATCAAAATTCTCTGAATCTCTGCTGCTCTTTTTGTTGTGGTGGCATTTAGATGCTCTAGCAGCTGAAAGTGTCATCCATCACCCCCACCTTGCAAGAACTTGTAATGTAAACTGCCAGTAATATGATAAGAGTGTAACATAAAGTGTTTTCGATCATCATAAGCTGCTCCAGTTCCGGATTCTGGATATCCTATCATCTTCAGAGTCTCCGATCATCTTCTAGACATATTTCATACTTCCCCTTTACTGCTGTTTCTGGTGCCCTGCTGCTGCTCCTGTCCCTGGTTCTCTGATCTGAAGAAATGGCCATTGGAAAGTTCTTCTTCCTTTCTCCCATTCTACCTGTGTGAAGAGCAATATACTGTATAAACATACAAAAGATTGATGACCCAATCCTGTTGGAGGATTACACTGGCAGAACGCATGTTCCACCAGTGTAACCTCCTGTGTGGCCGTCACAAACGCAACTAGGCCAGTGTGCATGGGCAGGCCACCACTGTGAATGGTGAATAGCCAGCTCCACACACTGATGTATGCTGGACTCCCTCTGGAATAGGTGAGCCAGTGCAGGGGATTGGAGGGAGGCAGGAAGGGGGTTGAACAGGACAGGATTGGGCAGAACAGAAAAGGGTTGAGAGGAATGGGGTGGTGCCAAGGCAGGGAGGAGGGCAAATCAGGCCCGTGAGAGGCGTAGGAATGATGAATATATATATTCACATATGAGGGAGGGGTACATCTCTTAGTGAATACATCTCTTAATTGTACGATATATCTCTCATTAATATCCAATTAACTCTGCATCCATGTATAAAGGATTCTCCAACTGTCTTTAACATAAGTTCTCAGATTGTCCCGTAAAACTTCTGATAGACTGTCCATTTCTGCGATATCCAACAGTTTCTTAATCACTTCATCCATTTTTGGGATTTCTCTATCTTTCCGTCTTTGAGCCCACACTATTCTTGCTGCTGTTACCATGTATGTCACAATATATTTCACCTTTTTATCTATAATATCCAGCATTATATTCAATAAAAACAATTCTGGTTTAAATACTCTTGTCTTTTGAGTTATTTTTGAAACTAACTCATATACTTTATTCCAGAAACTTTTAGCTTTATCACAGCTCCACCATAAATGGTAAAAAGTACCAACATGATTCTGACATTTCCAACATTGACTACTTAGTCCTGGATACATTTTTGCCATTTTAATTGGTGTCAAAAGCCACCTGTGAAACATCTTATATATATTTTAAATTTACTGGTTTAATCAACTTAGCACTGCCCTTCCACATTTGTGTCCAGCCATCAATGTTTATATTATCACCAAAATTTTGGGCCCATTTGACCATGGTAGTTTTGATCCTTTCATCCTCCATCTTATATTGCAACAAATAAGTATACATTTTCTTTATAATCTTAACTTCTGTATAAATCCATAATTCATCAACCCTTCCCTTCATAATACCCAATTGTTTTATCTTTTTTATATCTAGATTCCAATTTTGTCCTTGTCTATCTAATGGTAACCCTATCTTATTCATATCTTCCTTATTTTTCAATTTCAAATCTTTAGTTAACAAATCTTTACAAGTTAGACGCATTGCTTCGGTCATTAACCACGATTCTGTAAAAGCTTCTAATGGTGCTACCCATATCGGTATTTTTTTTATATATCTCCACCTGGAATCTCTGCCATACCATGTATAATGCTTTCCTGACAATATGCTCATTAAAATGTATTTGTTCCTTAACCTTTGCATACCATACATACGCATGCCACCCAAATCTCAAATCATGACCCTCTAACTTTAATAAATGTATATTTTCCAAAGTAACCCATTCTTTAATCCAGACTAAGGAGCCTGCTTTATAATACAGAAGCCAATCCGGTAAACCTATACCTTCTCTTTCTTTTACATCTTGAGGTACCTTTAGTTTTATCCTTGGTTTCTTATCTTGCCACACATATTTGGTGATCATCATCCTGTCCACATCTTTGAAATATTTATAGTTCAAGAGTATAGGTAAATTTTGAAATAAGAACAGGAATTTTGGTAAAATGTTCATCTTAATGGCTGCTATTCTTCCCAACCAAGACAACTTCAATCTGCTCCATATTGACAATAATATGCAGCAGTTGAAAATCCTCAGCTGGATGCAGCAGAAGCTGCACTATTGCTACTACAACGCCTCGCATGGATTTAGGTAGAATTGGGCTGTGAGAGAAGACAGGCACAAGTCATGGGGAAAAGAGGAAAAATTAGGGAGGCCTTAATGAAACCCATAATAACCACCCCCTGATTCCTCCCCCCCCCCAAAAAAAAAGTCAGGGTCTGTCTGATACAAGCCATACTAAGGGATGTCATGCAAACAGTAAGCATGCCCTCTGCTCCCTCTCCCCCATATTCTGAGCCCTGGCTGCATCTAAGGTTATGATTTAGACACATAGGAACAGTATAAGAATAGTTTTTTCTCTAACAAACCAAAACTATAGTTAGTCTATAAAACTGACCAGCCAAGTGTTCCAAGGCAAACTCACAACAAAACTCTGATATTGATAGCCACCCCACATTACTTGTCCCAGCTCCTGGAGTTAGAGGTATTTTAAAATAAGGGACATGCTGTTCGTAGAGCTGCAGCATCCCAAACTGAGAGACTGTGTCTTAAAAATAGGTGTCTTTGCAACCCTGTTAGTGAGGCAGTACCTTACTTTAACTGAAGAAAGCAGTAAGTCTGGTTAAATGAAATGCACAGGGAGCCATCTTGTGGTGGATGTTAAACACATGTGAAAGGCTCTCTTACCAGGATCACTACAGTACTTTGTGCTGATGTGTGTGTAAAGATAACAGGAAAATATTACTAGGGCATTTTTTTATATGTACTCATGTCCCAGATGACTCTTTCAGAAGTCACCCCTAAAACATAGTGTATTCAATTGATTCCGTCTTACTTTGTGTGAAAATGTCCATTACTAACAGGAGCTAAAGGCGTCCTCTATCTGCCCTGTAAACAAAATTTAGGAGGAGATCACAGAGGTGAGTTAATGGTCTGATGTAGACACCAGTTTGTGACAGTAGTTCAAATGCTGGTAATGTGAACATGTGATGCCACCAGTGATATTAAACCTTTGTGGTGTACTTATATGACCTGCTATCATGACTGCAGTGGTAGAGAGGAGAATGTTTACAATATAAGAAATGACTGCGTACCATTGGTAACAAGTGGTATCTAATTACATACTGTAAAGAGAAAGTGGGGAGCAGGAAGAGGTGCATGCACGCTAACCACTGTGCCCTACTACCCTTGGTCAGCCTGTCCTTCCTGAGTATTCCTTCCTCCTAGGTGGAATGTGGGACCTTGATGCCAGGCAGCCTGGCACCCATGGCCTCAGCCATGACCTCTTTGATCTAATCAAGGAGCTCCTTGACTCCCTGAGCTTGACTCCCAGTTTTGTTGAGTGATTGGGTTGGGGGCATCAGCCTGACCAGATCACCTCCCTGCCTCAGATGGTTCATTCCCAGAGGCCACACCTGCTCCTGCAGAGACCAGGACATGATCTCAACACAGTCAGTCTCTCTCTCTGCCTGTGGTAGTGCAGCACAGGGCAAGATGGGGTGCTTGATCCAGCTCTGCCCAGCCCAGCAGGTGAAGGGGAGGCTATTGTTGGGAAATGCTGGTCAAGGCCTGGTGTTGCTGCTCCCTTTGCTGGTGCTTCAGTGCAATCCTTGCTGGATCCTACTAAATCAGCCAGTGTGAAGGCGAGGTGGGTTGGCCTTGTGTCTGTGACTTCCTTCAGCTTTGTTGCTGCTGTTGGACTCTCCTGTCCAAGCTCTCCTGGACTAGAAATACTTGTGGAGCTGTCTTGGGAGAAAGCAACGCTGCCTGAGTGCTGCTGTGATCTGCATGCGGGGGGCGGTGTCTGCTGCTTTCAGGAAGTGAAAGTGCTTTAGCTTGATGATGTGGCATGGAGGCCTCTGACCCCCCCCCCCCCCCCCCGCATGCAGTAGCATATATAAGGCTCCATCAGGTCGCAGTTGTGGCTTGTGCCAGGAGCATACCAAAAAGACCCCCTCCTATCTCTTGGAGGGCCAAGCTGGCTAAGGGGGGAGGGCAGAAGGGAGAAGGAGAGAAGGAAGACAAAGAAAGAAGCTAAGATGAAGTAAAGGGAGGAGAAAAAAATGCTGACTCAAGGAGCTCAACAGATTTGCACCTGATCACTAGCACAGGCCAGTCTGGGCTGAGGGGTGAGTGGAATATATTGCATCTTCAAATGCCCTGCCCATTGGCACTGGGAAAGGAATTCCCAAAGAGTTAGGAATTCATCTACTAGCAAGCAAATAGAAAAATAGCAAACAGACTTATGGAATGGCTTGGATATTTGAAGTACTCAGGTGTAAATCTCAGCAAAATGCAAGTAATTACAGGCAAACACTTAAATCAAAATAATTCCTTTATGTGTCTAATTCACTGATCCAGCAGCCAGCAGCAGGGTGGGGGCTATCCAGTTTTGCATCGAGTGCCACATGTATGACTATGTGCCTCTGGGGCATAAGTCATGGGTGTGTCCTCGGTGCAAGGGGCTCAGGGAACACGTCCGCTCCCTTGAAGCCTTGGTGGCCAACATGGTGAAGCAGAGGCAGGCAGAGAAGGACCATGGGGAGACTTCTGGGGACGATCAGTTTTCGTCCCATCCTCACCTCAGCTGCGCAGGTGGGAAGTCTCGGGGCTGGAGGATGTCATCCTGGAGAGGAGGGAAACAATCACCTGGGGGGACCCCTTCTCCAGGGGATGGGCCCATATCCGAATGCACTCAGGATAATCCTCGGCAGGAGGGGGGTCGGGGGCTTCTTGTAGTGGGGGATTTGATTATCAGAAACATAGAGAGGGGGCTTTGCAACGGATGTGAAGACCGCATCGCGACTTGCCTGCCTGGTGCGGACATCACTTCTCGTCTAGACAGGCTGGTAGACAGTACTGGGGAGGCGGTAGCAGTTGTGGTGCAAGTCGGCACCAACGACGTGGGCAAGTGTAGCCGGGAGGTCCTGGAGGCCAAATTTAGACTTTTAGGCAGGAAGCTGAAAGCCAGGACCTCAGAGGTAGCGTTCTCTGAAGTGCTACCTGTTCCATGCTCAGGGCCAACTAGGCAGGCGGAAATCAGGGGTCTCAATGCATGGATGAGAAGGTGGTGTAGGGAGGAGGGGTTTAGATTCGTTAGGCACTGCGGAACGTTTTTGGGACAAGCGGGGCCTATACAAGAGGGACGGGCTTCACTTGAACCAGAATGGAACCAGACTGCTGGCACGTAACATTAAAAAGGTGGCAAAGCAGCTTTTAAACTAATCCCTGGGGGAAAGTGGACAGGAGTCGAGGGGCATCCGGTTCGGGACTCCTCATCCCTATGGGGATGAGGATGGGGAGGTTAGAGAACAACAAAGTAAAGGCAGACTAGGAGAAGAAATTGGGAATGGTAGCATGATGGGCTGTGATAGACGGTTTGGCACAGTGAGAGGATTCAGGGATAAAGGAGCTAAAAAGCAGCCCATCCTGGGACATTCCATGTACAAATGCTTTTATGCGAATGCCCGAAGTCTCCATGCAAAGATGGGAGAACTGGAATGTCTGGTGACAAGGGAAAACATTGACATAGTCGGCATAACAGCTGGAATGTGGAGAATCAGTGGCATACTGCAATCCCAGGCTATCAACTCTACAGGAGGGACAGGGAGGGGCGTGGTGGAGGTGGGGTGGCCGTTTATGTTAAGGAAGGGATAGAATCCAGCAAAGTAGAGATTGAAGGCGGGTCCAACTCCACCATAGAATCTCTGTGAGTTAAATTACCGGGCCTGAGAAATGATGTAATACCGGGGGCGTACTATTGTCCTCCAGACCAGAAACTGGAAGGGGACCTTGAAATGAGGAAACAGATCAGGGAGGTGACAAGGAGGGACAGGGTTGTAATCATGGGGGACTTCAATTATCCTCACATCAACTGGGTCAATTTGTGTTCTGGTCACGAAAAGGAGACCAGATATCTTGACATGTTAAATGACTGTGCCTTAGAGCAGCTAGTCATGGAGCCTATCAGAGGAGAGGTGACTCGGGATTTAATATTGTGCAGTGCTCAGGACCTGATTAGAGATGTAAATGTTACTGAGCCATTGGGGAACAGTGATCATGCTGCGATCCATTTCGACATGCACATCGGGGTAAGAATACCGGGCAAATCTCTCACAAAAACGCTTGACTTCCCTCAAATGCGGAGGCTGGTTAGAAGGAGGTTGAAAGGGAAGGTAAAAAGAGTCCAATCTCTCCAGAGTGCATGGAGGCTGCTTAAAACAACAGTTATAGAGGCCCAGCGGAAGTGTATACCGCAAAGGAAGAAGGGCTCCACTAAGTCCAGGAGGGTGCCTGCATGGCTAACGAGCCAAGTTAGAGCCAAGTTAGAGAGGCCGTAAAGAGCAAGGAAGCTTCCTTCTGTAAGTGGAAGTCTTGCCCTAATGAGGAGAATAAAAAGGAACATAAACTGTGACAAAAGAAATGTAAGAAGGTGATACGGGAGGCCAAGAGAGACTATGAGGAACGCATGGCCAGCAACATTAAGGGGAATAATAAAAGCTTCTTCAAATATGTTAGAAGCAGGAAACCCGACAGAGATGCGGTTTGCCCTCTGGATGGTGAGGAAAGGAAAGGGGAGATAAAAGGAGACTTAGAGATGCCAGAGAAATTAAATGAGTTATTTGCATCTGTCTTCACGGCAGAAGACCTCGGGCAGATACTGCTCCCCGAACAGCCCCTCCTGACCAAGGAATTGAGAGCCCAATCCTGTGGTCTGTGCCGCACCTCCGTGGTGAAGACCATAGTAGCAAACATGCCATAAGGCACATTTGCGGGGCTTACCGCTGGGCTCTCGCCGGAGCTGGGTCAGCTCCAGCTGGTGCTGAGTCAGTGCGCGGTGGTTGCCCGTGTTCCATGGCTCGGCAGTCACTGTGACCGCCGGGCTGCGGAAAGGGAAATGGGGGCATGTCCGGAGGTGTGGGGGAGGCATTCCGAGGAGGAGGAGGCGTGGCCGGGGGCATGGGGGAGGTGTGTCGGGGGTGGGGAGAGGCTGCACGCCCTACACGAGCGCCTTCACTTTAGCGGCGACCAAAAGTTGCTGCTAAAGTGAGTAGTCCCATTGCAGGACTGCTTCCCTTACTGTGGGGAAGGGGACGAACGTTCCCTTCTCCCGAGGAGCCTCCTGCGGTAGCATGGGAGGCTCTGGATCCGGCGGGAGCCCTTTGTGGAGCCGCCGGGTCCCGCAGCTCCAGGCAGCTCGGGATTGGGCTGTGAGTCAGATAGAGGTTAAAAGAGAAGATGTTTCAGACCTCATTGATAAATTAAAGATCAATAAGTCACCAGCCTGGATGGCATCCACCCAAGAGTTATTAAGGAATTAAAGAATGAAGTTGCTGATCTCTTGACTAAAATATGCAACTTGTCCCTCAAAACGGCCACGGTGCCAGAAGATTGGAGGATAGCAAATGTCACACCAATCTTTAAAAAGGGAAAGGGGGGACCCGGAAAACTATAGGCCGGTCAGCCTAACATCCATACCGGGTAAGATGGTGGAATGCCTCATCAAAGATAGAATCTCAAAACACATAGACAAACAGGCCTTGCTGAGGGAGAATCAGCATGGCTTCTGTAAGGGTAAGTCATGCCTCACAAACCTTTTAGAATTCTTTGAAAAGGTCAACAGGCATGTGGATGCGGGAGAACCCGTAGACGTTATATATCTGGACTTTCAGAAGGCGTTCGACATGGTCCCTCACCAAAGGCTACTGAAAAAACTCCACAATCAGGGAATTAGAGGACAGGTCCTCTCCTGGATTGAGACCTGGTTGAAGACCAGGAAACAGAGAGTGGATGTCAATGGGCAGTTTTCACAATGGAGAGTAGTGAAAAGCAGTTTGCCCCAAGAATCTGCCCTGGGACCGGTGCTTTTCAACCTCTTCATAAATGAACTGGAGACAGGGGTGAGCAGTGAGGTGGCTAAGTTTGCAGATGACACCAAACTTTTCCGAGTGGTGAAGACCAGAAGTGATTGTGAGGAGCTCCAGAAGGATCTCTCCAAACTGGCAGAATGGGCAGCAAAATGGCAGATGCATTTCAATGTAAGTAAGTGTAAAGTCATGCACATTGAGGCAAAAAATCAAAACTTCACATGTAGGCTGACGGGTTCTGAGCTGCCTGTGACAGATCAGGAGAGAGATCTTGCGGTGGTGGTGGACAGGTCGATGACAGTGTTGACCCAATGTGCAGTGGCAGTGAAGAAGGCCAATTCTATGCTTCGATCATTAGAAAAGGTATTGAGAACAAAACGGCTAATATTATAATGCCATTGTACAAATATCCCCTGGGGGCTGGGGGATAAGAATAGGCCCTCAGTTTGGCTGTACTTGTCGTAAGAGGTGACTAAACAGCCACCGGGTAGATGGGAGTCATTAACCTGGGAAGGCAGCTCATCTGAGAGAAGGAAAACTCTGATCCCAAACCTCCACTGCCTTGTGGCTACATCCAGTTATGGAAAAGGCTTCAGGAGTCAACCTCGAGGCAAAATCCAGAGGCTGAGTCCCTGAGGCAGTTCATGGCTGAACACAGTCATGTTCGTGCGACGCCGCTGGAACCAACCGTATTGGCTTCTGCCTTTCCATTGGACCATTTCAGCGATGTGGAGAGGGGGGATTTGCTGCATGGGAAACAGTCTATCCTCCATATCTACTTTACCCAGGCTTCACACACTGGAGAGGACACTCAGAACCACTATTCAGAGCGTGATACCATAGTCTTCCGAGACTGAAGGATGCCAACACAAGATTGTACAAATCGATGGTAAGGCCACACCTGGAGTTTTGTGTTCAGTTCTGGTCACCACATATGGTCAAAAAGGATATAGTGGAAATGGAAAAGGTGCAAAAGAGAGCGACTAAGATGATTAATGGGCTGGGGTACCTTCCCTATGAGGAAAGGCTACAGTGTTTGGGCCTCTTCTGCCTAGAAAAGAGTCGCCTGAGGGGGGACATGACATGACTGAGACATACAAAATTATGCAGGGGATGGACAGAGTGGATAGAGAGATGCTCTTTACACTCTCACATAACACCAGAAGCAGGGGACAGCCACAAAAATTGAGTGTTGGGAGAGTTAGGACAGGCAAAAGAAAATATTTATTTACTCAGCGTGTGGTCGGTCTGTGGAACTCCTTGCCACAGGATGTGGTGATGGCATATGGCCTGGATACCTTTAAAAGGGTAAATTTCTGGAGGTAAAATTTCTTAAGGGTTACAAGCCATGATGTGTATGTGCAACCTCCTGATTTTAGAAATGGGCTATGTCAGAATGCAGATGCAAGGGAGGGCACCAGAATGAGGTCTCTTGTTATCTGGTGTGCTCCCTGGGGCATTTGGTGGGCCGCTGTAAGATACAGGAAGCTGGACTAGATGGGCCTATGGCCTGATCCAGTGGGGCTGTTCTTATCCCTGACTGTACTTACTCCATGCATCAGCTTTCCAAACTCCATTAAACTTTTCTAAGCCTCCAGGAAGCAGTGGATCTGACTTTACTCTGAAAGTTATTCAAAGAAAGTCCAATCAAGACACTTCAAGCATCTTTGAGCTTGGCCTTAAGGAGAGGTCACTGTTCTGTATGATTGCATGTTTTGCAGCCACCTGAGCATCCACCCAACCAGCCAGGTGGTTTTGTGTGCCCAATCAGTGGGCCCAAGTTAGAACATAAGAACATAAGAGACTCTTGTTCTTCTGAATCCAAACGATGAAGATGACCAAGCCATAAAACTGCTTGCCTGCCTGGTTGTGTGGACTTTCTATAATGATGACAATCACATAATGTCTCAGCAATGTCCCTTTCTCTGTTGAACCTTTTATCAGGGCTTCTCTTAAGGCAGGGGTGTTTAAACTTTTCGAGGGCCACATTGTATATTTTACCCACTTTTGCAGGACAAAAAGAATCAGTTTTATGAATGGATGAATGAAATTTAAATGAAGGGTATATCTGAACAATGAAAGGATTAGAATTATCTTTTAAATTTCAAATGGTTGGGATTTGCGCAAAGACGATAGTAACTCACAGAGATGAAACAAGAAGCAGAGCTCAGCATGAGCCACTTATACAGGGCGGAGGCATGTGATGCATGGCACACTGTCAGATCCACTGTGGAATCCCAGTTTGTTATGATTTGTTTACATATGTGCAAAAATGATGCTATTCCTCACTGCGTTCGTTTTATGGCACTGTTGAAAAGTCATGTGGAAACCCGATTTGTTTTATCAGCTGGGGTGAGGTTAACATTGAATATTATGGTTTGAGGTCCTTAAAGCATATGGCCCAGGTGACAGAAATGAGGGGTAGCCAGGATGACCTCATTCTGGCCACATGGAAAGAAGTGCAGTGGACAGAACTGCACATATTAACTGACTGCATGGTTGGGGAAAAAATATTTGTTGTTGTTGCAGGCTGAATAAAGTCTCGTGGTGGGCTGGATGGGGCCTCTGGACCATAGTTTGGAGACCCCTGTCTTAAGGGGGAAAGGTGGGGGGAAGTGAAGGGAGTAAGGGAACTCCATCATCACACTTAGTTACACATGCAGGCTGAATGAAGTCACAGCCTATGAGAACTGTAGAATGAACTATACCATTTCACACTGCAGGTTGGTGAATACATTCTTGTGTCCTTTCCTATGTCAAAAACTCCTTGCAGATAGAAGACTAATGCAGCAGGCTAAAAGCTGGGATAGAGCATTTCTCCCTGCCACACTAGTTTACAACTTGCAAGAACAATGCCACATGAAGGAGCATTCAAAACTAGAATTCTCTGCCATCAGCTTGAAGTACATGTGCGACCTTGGTATCCACAGAACCAGCATCTGTGGATTTAATTCACTGCATGTGCCAGTGGATACAGGGGTCACCATTTAAATGCCTTTAAAATAGGAAAAAGTCCCAAAATCACACTTTTTACCTTCCCATAGTCGAACTATGCAGTTTCCAAGCCCCTCAGGGCTAAAAATAGCTCAAAAGATGCACTTCTGGGTCGTGCAGCGGGTCCTTGCTCCTCCCAGCATTGTCTCAGAATGCATCACATCTTCTCAGCTCTTTTTAGTCCTGTGAGGCTTGGAAACGGCACGGTTTGACTACATGAAGATAAGAAATGAAATTTTGGCACTTTTTTGGTGGCTCCAATATCCATGGGGGTGGTGATTCTGGAACGGAACACCTGTGGATTCCGAGGTCGGACCGTACAGCCTTAAAAAGTGCTGTCCATCTTACCCTCTTGTTTCCCCCTCAATCTCTGCATGTGCAGGCCAGGCCAATGTGAGTCCTTTAAGTGAGTATTCACCTTTGTATAAAAGTTGGAAAGGTGTCACAGGAGCATTTTCAAAACCTCTGATCAGTTTTGACCAAATCTCTTTGACAGATTTCCATATAGATCTCATTGGTGAGTGGAACTGACAAGGCCCCCAGGGCTGCCGGTTCATTCACAAATATCCTGTTCTCCCTTCATACACTTTATCTTGTCAGTTGGGATCAGACCCTGATTATGGTGCTTTCTCCTTCTTTGTGGTGTCTCTTCCTGCAATCCATGATGCCTGCCTGTCTTTGAAAAGTGGAGGTGACATCTGCACAAGGGCTGCATTACCTCTCTTGCATATTACTGTCATGAGCAGAGGATTAGGCAAAAGAAAGGAAACCTGAACAGCATCAGGTTATGTTAACTGCTCAGAGCCAGGCCAGGCCTTGAGTCTGTCTGCTGGAGGGGAGATGACCCTGGTTACGAAAACAGACATAATTAAAGCCCATTGAAACAGCAGGAAAATCTCCGGCTGGGGAATGTCGTGTCTGACTGCAGCTGAAAACAGATGTTCCCCTCTATATCTATTCTCCAAGTGTAAGTAGAACAGATGCAAAACAACATTAAAATGGTAGTAAGGCTGTAAATACCACTCCTAATTACTCTGCCAGGTAACACCCCTTGCAGCAAGATGACTTTTCTTTTTGCTTCTGAAGGTTGCTGCTAGCGCTGCTTGGACTTGAAATGTTTTTTCCTCCCTCTTAATAAAGAAAGCACTTGTTCCTTTCTCCATGGTATCCAGGAATCCAAGAAAAGATGCTGTCCTAGTTTTGAACATGCAATTTTGAGTGAAAGTATCATTTTTGAGGGGTTCCCCCCCTAAATTAGGCAAGAAGAAAATAATACTGGTGAACCGAAACACAGCCTCTGAACAATTAGGGGCTCCATTTTCCTCCTATTCGCCTCATCACAGAATAATCACCCATGTAAATGACAGCACGGCCATTTTCTTGTATAAACAGATGGAAGTGCTAGTCAGAGGGGTGTCATGCATTTGCAAGGGGGATAGCAGAGGAGAGAAAAAGAAAAGAAAAAAAAGGGGCAGAGGGAAAGAAAAGAAAGGGTCTGCCCTACCTTGTGCTGGTGAAAGAGTAAAGAGTCACTTCCCTGCCACCTTAAGCACCTCAGTTCTTGTGTGTGTGTGTGTGTGTGTGTGTGTAAATAGTCACTATGGTATTTAGTCATCTATGACTATGGTAATAGTCATCTTTATTTTGTGGTGCATTTCCTGGCTGTTTCATCTTCATCTGGGGCACAAAAGCCATCAGCTCTTCTATTCCTTGGCACTTGTTTTACTTAAAGATAGTTCACACATATTTCTCACATGCATACCAAAACAGAGTTCTCTACATATTTCTGGTCAATTCCTTTTGTCAAAAAGTTATTTATGTTTCTACTATACCAATTTTTGCTGACGATACTACACCTATGCTTATACCGGGATGTGTGAGGCCTTGGGGCACAACCCAGCTCCTGCGGAGAAGTGCCCCAATCCAGCTTGCCTCACACCCTGGTTCATCCCCCACCCTGGCTCGTCCTACCCCCGAGCCAAACTCAACCCTCCCCACCCATCTTACTGATCCCTGGCTTGTCCACCTACCTCAGTGATTTTCAACCGTTTTCATCTCATGGCACACTGACAAGGCACTAAAATTGTCAAGGCACACGATCAGGTTTTTTACAATTGACAAGGCACAGGCTGCTGCCAGTGGGGGGCTCACATCCTCTATTTGCCCTACTAATAAATGACCTTCCCCCAAATTCCTGTGGCACACCTGTGTACAACTTACTGCACACCAATGTGCCATAGCACAGTGGTTGAAGATGGCTGACATACCTGGTTTATTCTCCCTGCCACTCCATCCCTTTGCTCATCCAGGGCTCCTCCAGCTTCTCTAGAGCTGGGATGAAGTGGCAGGTGAGTGGACAGGGCCTTTCCTTCTTACCCTGCCTTCATACTCTGAATGTGTGCTGGTCAGCTGCCACTGTATTGGCCAGTGGGGAGGGGCCAAAGTGACTGTGCAGGCATTTGCTCCTTCTTTATCTCCCTAGAAACTAATAGGGATTGCTCCTGGGACTTCAGAAGGCTCCTGGGAGAAATCCCAATGGCTACTACATGATTTATGTCATCCAGAAGTAGACTTACAAGAATCCATAGTCACTGTGCATTAATGAGTCACATTCTAGGCTGCTATGAGTCTTGTAGCAGCCAATGATGGGGTGAGGTAGATTGGCTCTTTGGGGTCATGGGCCCCTCCCTGGCAAATTCTCAGTAGCTCTGCCTTCTAAAGCCATACCTGCTCACTCTCATCTTATGTCAAGATTAACACAATGCAAGTCTGAGTAGAAGGCAAAGAAAGTAGCCATTAGAATACAGCTTCTAAATAATTCAAATCTCTCCTCTTCCAATTTCATTGCAATTCCAGTACAAAACTACCTGCCCTTTATATAGTACTTTGGAGCAGAGGTTCTCTAGAGCAGAGAACCTTTAGAGTACTTTAGAGCAGAGTTCATGTAACGCTTCCGCAGTCCCTTTAGGGGAGGGAGGCAGCTACACGATCCTCAGGAGTTGACTTTACTCCCTCAGTCTTGCAGGGGAGGGGCTAGGGCAGCGACATGATCCCCAGGATCACGCAAGTTCTTAAGGGGGGGTGAGAGGGGGTGCTTTGCACTTACTTTAAGAAGGCAGGGCTGCAGAAGGCTGCAGGAGGTACGGGGAGCCCTTGCAGCCCTGCGCAGTGCTCCCTGAGGCTTGGAACTTTCACTAAAAACGGGCGCAAAGCACCTCCTGCAAAATAGAAGTGCTTTGCGCCCGCTTTTAGTGAAAGGTTCTGGGCCAGCTAAGTAGCTGGTACAGTTCTGAGTACATCCATAGGGGCTGCTGGGGCCCAACACAGGGTTAGGGAACATTGGTTCCCTTCTGGCTGCCTCCTTGGCTCCACAGGATATAGTGGCTGCTTTTTCAGCACTGCTGTACTTCAGCATGGGCAACCTGCATAGGATTGGGCTGTGAATTTGTGGTTTTTCACCACTGTGCTACAGTCATGCTGCTTTGGTGGTCCTGGGAGCTTTCTTTGAACTGCCCAAGAGCATTCTGCTGCCCAAGAGCTGCGGATTGGCCCTACTTGATCCACCCAGACTTGTATCCATGTACACATCTACATGACTGCAGCTGCAATCTGTGTTCCAAGACAAAAAAGAAAAGAAAATCCCCTATAGATTCCAGTTCTCCTGAGACATCAACCAAAAGTGCATTAACTAATCAAACTGTGATTTCAAATTGATTATTGCAAATTGCCAACCATAATAGAATTCTCATAATGGGAGTCATAAAAAAGGTAGAGCCTGTCGCAGCTGCCTGCAACTGGCTGTCCTTGGCTTCCGTCTCCGGATGAATTTATGTCTCTCCTCCTAATGCAGAGATTTCTCTGCAGTGGATAACCTTGGGCTGGTGTCCTAAAGCAGAGACCCCCTAACCCTTTAAAACTGAAGCAGATGCTCAGACTGCTGGTTTTATTCATTTTAGTCTCTCTCTCGTGCACCCACACAGATATGCACAGACACACAGGCGTGCATGCATGCAGGCTGGCACACCATCGCCGTCCCGTCCCCCCCATCAAGTCACTCCTTATTGTCTTGCCAACCACATAGCGTCATTGGCAGTAATTGGCAGCGTGCCAGCCAGACAAGCTTGGTTGTGGATTGCCAGCATTTTTCACACTTCACAGTGTGGCAGCAGGCCCTGTGCACCTCTGCTGGTTTCCTTGGTAACCACATCACTCTGCCAGAGCTCTGCAATGTCAAAAAATAAAACAAGATGACATGGGGGGCACCTTTCAGTACATACAACGGCCCTGCATTCCTCTCCACCTAAAGGAAAGGCTGTTTTGGAGGCATCGGAGAGCTCATTTGTGCATGCCTTTTGTATGAGGTGGGAGGGAGGGGGATCACTCTTGCTTGAAAACTGTCTGTGAACAGGCACAGTTCAGCCAGATGCTTAAAAGCTGCTAGTCTGGAAAATGGCTGCCAAGCACACTGAAGGAGTGCCTGCAGACTAGCACCTGCAGTAGGCCTCTTGTATTTCTGTGCCGTCTCTACTTGCTCTCGCCTTAGCAAATCTGGTGGTGAGCAGAGTCAGGAGTGGAATGCAGAAACAGGTGATGGGTGTCGTGGAAGCCAATTCCTAGACCTGAACCAGTTATTACTTCTCTGAAACCAAATACTGACATCAGTTTTTTTTTTAGTCTTCTCTCCACACTGCCCTTTGAATCTCTGATACCAAACAATTGACAAAAACTAGGGCTGAACAAAGAATCTGGGATGTAAGCTCTCTATCAGGCTTACCTTTAGACATCACAGAGGGAGAGAATACATGGAAAGTAGGGGAAATAGTGTGAAATTATCTAACTTGGAAGCAGGTTTAGCCAGTATTCCATGTACAGATGGTACCCAGTAACTGCTCATACGTTCAGAGCGAAAGATGAAAGCTTCCTCTATCACAGGATGTTGTTAAAGAACTAAAGTTCAGCCAGAGAGACTGTACTATTACCTGTCATCATTGCTGCTGTAAATGATCATTGTACTTACTGTGCATTTAGTTTCTCATAACAACAATAGCTCACTGCATTTCTTGCATTGCCATGGCCATTTTGATTCCATCTTCCACAGGTCTGGACCAAAGGTAGCTGTTTTGTTTCTGCCTCAATACTTAATTCAGGACAGCCAAGCAAATGCTTTGTTTGTTTGTTTGCTCTCTCAGTGTACCCAAGTATATTTATATACTGGTTCACTGAGGATCTCACTTCATGCATCTGATGAAGTAGACTCTAACCTACAAAAACGGGATGCTGAAAGTGGTTAGTCTTTAAAGTGCTATAAAATTCTTTGGTTTTGCTTCAACAGACTAACAACCCAGGACCCAATCCTATCCAACTTTCCAGCTCCAGTGCAATCACAATACAGCCATGAGGTAAGGGAACAAGAGTTCCCATACATTGAGGAGGCCTCTGTGACTGCCTCCCCACCATAGGATGCAGTGCATGTCCCATGGGCACAGCTGCACCAGCACTGGAAAGTTGGATAGGCTTGGGCTCCCAAATAATTCCAGTGCCAGCGCAGCCGTGTCAGTGAGGCATGGGCCGTATTCGGCAGCGGGAGGGGTAGTCATGGAGGCTTGTTCCCTTACCAAGGGGCTGCACTGGAAAGTTGATTATGATTGGGCTGTAAGATAGCTACCCTTCTGGAAACTGGCAAATAATCTGTTCTTAAATCAATATGGCCACAGGCTACATTTCAGATGCCCAGTTCTTATGTTTGAAATTAAAAAGCGAACAAACAAAAAAAGAACTTTACATTTTACTCAAAACATGCTACCAACCAGCCTAACATTTGGCTTTGGCTTTTACACCAACAGTTCTGGTAGCTGTCTGAGAGACTTTTTTTCGCTAGTCAAGAGGTGTCTGATGCATACAACTGAAAATGTAGGGACTCCAGTGACTTTTATATTGACTCATTGACCTGGCTACATCAAATCCATATTCAAATGCTGATAGTACACTGTTTTGATCCTATGGTAACATTCGTCTTGGGAACTGGACAGTATGATCACTGCAATGAAGTACAGGGCACTGAAATCTCCCAACTTGAGTAAGATCTTGAAGAGCCAATGCAGCTTTCCTTTGAAGTTTTGGTTTTTCTATATATAACTCAGTTCTAGAGATGCAAGCAAGTCCAGTTCTTGAAAGTCTTTGGCTTTGCTCCACTAAGCAGTCATAATCCACAAACAACAACAGAGCTATAAAGTGTTATAACTGTTAATTGGGCCATAAACTGCCCTCAGTGCAATATGTGCATGCTTCAAAAAAAAATTCACTAGATTTCTCTGGAATTAACCCATTTCTGCCCAGCCCACAGCTATATACATTTGATTACTGTTGCATATATGCAAAGTTGGGCATAAATAGCGTAATCATGATTTCTCTCTATCACACACTTACATGGGTGCCAAGTTCCAAAGTGTGCTTGGAACAAATATTCTCATCTGGATAGTAAGCTAGGGTGTGTGTTGCCAACCCCACTTTCTCAACTCAAAAAGAAGACTAAATTTCTCGTATGTGATTTCCACATTTCTAGTCACCTCATATTCCCTCTCTCAGCCTTAGCATTAATCCATTCTGACAACCCACCCCTGTGAGGCAAATACTCTTGTCCACGCTTTATCTCCCAGGGTGTCGTGCTTTCTCCCATCTGTAAAATGATTTCCCTGAGGTTGCATATTGCAGAGTCAAATGGCATCTGGGCGACCTGCCTACACTAAACACTCCCTTCACAGTGGAATGTCAGTGGTTTTCTGTCAGGGCCTCTTTTCTTGCCCCAGGAGATGTGTATGCAAAAGCAGGGTGGGATGCTGTGAAGGGTCCTTTCAAATTATCTTCCATGCACCTTTTCATCTCTGAATCACTGACTGTGAATAATGCTTGTGGGCATGTTCTTTCTCTTGAACCAGGGAAAACATCTTTTTAAAAAAATAAAATAAATTAGAAAGCCCTCATCTAATTCTTCAAAGCTCATGATGAGTTGTCAGACACAATCAGGCAACTTATGATGGGAAGCAAGTTCATGTGTTATTGGGAATCAATACCCTGTAGTAACTAATGCTCCTTCTTTGTCTAATCAATGTGGGTGTTCCCCCCCCCCCCCCGCTGATATAAGGAATGTATAGCCATTGCTCCTTTATTGTGGGTGACCCAGATAACTACACTAAATGAAATTTTTTTTTGCTGGAATATCACATATCCCCAATACTTAAAGCATAAGCTTGTGTTGATAGCATAATGTGATTCTCCCAGTTGATTGTGTCATTGTTTTTGTTTTGTTTTGCTTTTTTAAGTAAGTGGCATGTAGATTCAGGAGGCGCAAATCTCATGGACGCACTTACTGAATAACTTCCATGTTTGACAAATAACTAGATGTGTCCTTCAACATTATTTTTTCACAGATTTTGTTTTTTTCCCCAAGGAGGAAAAGTGCAGAAAGTGGTGCTGTGTGCTTTTATTCCAAGGATGCATTTTTATAAATTATATTTATATATTATAATTGCTTTAAAAGTATACTAGATAGGTGATATAGTTTCGGCAGATGCAGTCACAGTCATTACCCATGCACCCCCAGTCCAGCCCTTTATTTATTTATTTATTTATTTATTTATTTATTTATTTATTTATTTATTTATTTAGGGCCCAATCCTAACCAACTTTCCAGCACCAGTGGAGCCACAATGCAGCCCTTTGGTAAGGGAACAAACATTCCCTTACTTTGAGGAGGCCTCCATTACATACCTCCCACTGTAGGATGCAGGAAAAGCACTATTGGCACAGTGCATTAGTGCTGGAAAACTGGATCAGACCTTCCTTCCTTTCTTTTTACAAAAATGAGGAGTGCAGAAAGTGGGGCCCAATCCTGTCCAACTTGCTAGAGCCTGTAGTAGGTTGGCAGTCACAGAGAACTCCTCAAGGTAAGGGAACATTTGTTCCCTTACTTTGGAGCTGTATTGCGGCTGCATCAGTGCTGGAAAGTTGGACAGGATTGGGTCCTTTATTTCATTATCACCGAAAAAATAGATAATTCACCTCCAATTCTATCTCTCCCACATTTTCACAGTGACAAATCATTGTTTTTGATTTATTTTCTTTTTGCAAGGTGACCATTTCTGCTGTACATGAGTATAGCAGGGGAGTACTTATCAAGTATTTTTTTTTTTTAAAAAAAGAGAGGATCTGAGGAGCTTATAGTTACCAACCTCTGCATAGGCTCACATTTTAAAAAAAGAGGTGCTGAACAGATGGTTCTAGAAACCAACTGTATCCATTGGTTTCTTGAGGAAGACTATTGTAACCATCCCTACTTTCTTCTGCCATACCTAAGGAACATAAGACCAGTCCCACTGGATCAGGCCATAGGCCCATCTAGTCCAGGCCCACCAAATGCCTCAGGGAGCACACAAGACCACAAGAGACCTGCATCCTGGTGCCATCCCTTGCACCTGGCATTCTGAGGTAACTTCTAAAATCAGGAGGTTGCACATACACATCATGGCTTGTAATCCATGCTGAACCTTTCCTCCAGAAATAGGCCAGATGCCATCACCACATCTTGTGGTGTTCCACAGACTAACCTCATAATGAGTAAAGAAATATTTTCTTTTGTCTGTCCTAACTCTCCCAACACTCAATTTTCTCGCTCCATCTACATCCACACCAGTGTAGAATAGAAAATCAAGCACATGACAATCTGCTACATGTATCTGGTCTGTGTTGGCATTGGCAATATCCTTTCCTTTTATGCTGGTGACAGGTTCAGTTATTTGTCTGAAGGGTTTTCTACTGACAAATGTCAACATAAATAAGCTGGGTCCATCCAATTAATCTCTAAGCAATGTGCATTGGTGGACCAAACTATACATTACATGTGTTGTTGACCCTGAAGTGTTTTGTTTTTTCCCCCTTGCTTATATAGGAGTTGGGGGAGATCCTGATCAGGACCATCAGGACCTGATCTCAGATCAGGAGAATTGTGGAGCAATTCACCCTTCATCTCTGCAATCTGCCTGATCTGGATTGAGCCTCCTGTAGCCACTACCTGTCTGGGAACAAAGCTCCCATCATAGAGGTTTTACCTGAGACCTTATTCTGCTCATCAGAGCACAGAAAGGGAAAGTTTGAACCTCTGTAACCAGTACTTCAGAGTTTATTTTTGTTTAAACTGCCAACAGAGAAGTGTGCAGGGATGGATTAAAAGTAACCTCAGGGATCGATCAAATCTGCCAGTCAGGGTGAATAAAGGCTGCAATCTTATGCACACTTACCTGGAAGTAAGCCCCATTGACTATAATAGGACTTATTTCTGAGTAGGCATGCATAGGATTGTGCTGTAAGAGACAATAGGCATGCCACCTCTTTCTCCATTCAGCTGCCTGATAATCTTTATGGACATTCTCCAGGGTGGCAAGACTACTGAACTGTACTTTTTCAAGCAAACGAAGTTCATTTTGTCCTTTATGTATGTGTGCATGCACACGCCTGTGTTTTCATACCATCTCTCCTCCTCTCTGCTCCCTGATATTCTTTATTGTCTTTCTCAGGTAGATCATTCATGGCAATACATTTTCTTATCTCCAGTGCTTTTCCAATTACGGATAACAACAGAAAAGCAGTCAGTGGTTTCTAAAAGGTCATCAAGATATAGCACCCTATTGGAAGAGAATGACTTATGGAGTGAGCTTGTGTAAATCTGGGGAATTTTTATGCACAAGTCAGGCACAAAATGTAAGTGGGATTCATTGTCTTAAAAGGAGATCTGCTTTGGTTTGGGTTAGCAGAAATCAAGGCCACTGTGATCATTTCCCACCTTCTCTGTGCTTCTGTATATTAAGGAGAAAATACTTCAAAAGTATTTGGGGGTCAAATTAGTGCTGGGCACTGCTGGCCTCTCATCAACTTTTTTGTCTGTGCAAATGGATAAAATCAGCACTGGATTTCCCCCCTCCCTCAGGCCCTGCTCAGCTGTTAACCTGGAGACGACCCCTTCCATGGGTAATAGGCTAGTCCAGTCCTTTCTGCCTCTGCACTCACTCTGCCAGCCATCTTGTGAGGGATGTGGACATTTGGTGGCAGCTGCTGTGAGAGCTCTGCTGCTCTTTTCTGCATTAAGCCAATTTGAGCAGCTGTGATGTTCTTTCAGGCTATGCTCCCCAAAGCAAAGGGCAAGTGAAGGTGACATCCTGGCAGACGTAATTTCAGGGATGGTGCCAAGGGAGAACTAGATCATTTCTTCTGCCCTCTCGATTGAAAGGTGTATCCCACTTCAATCAGGAGGTATTATATGGACATTTTTTTATTACCATCATCAGTCCTTCTGCCTTCTTATCGCAACTCACGGAGATCTACCACATTTAGAGATTTGGGAGTTGTTAACCTGTGATGACCATCCTGTGTAAATAGCTGTGCCACCACAGATAGGTTGCATGTGCAATGAATCAGAGGTCGTTCCCACTGGACAGCCTTGGGCACAGGCAAGTGCTTGTGCAAAGGTGTGTAAAATAGCACTTTCAGCTGGGAGCTGTCTACTGGCTGGCATGATCTGCACAATCACAGCAATGCTTCTTTGATTACTCAGTATAACTGGGCTATGTATTTGTTTTGGGATTCAGATACAAGATTGCCACAGAATATGGTGATGGCGTCCAACCTAGATGCCTTTAAAAGGGGATTGGATGGATTTCTGAAGGAAAACTCCATCACGAGTTACAAGCCATGATGGGTATGTACAGTCTGAAATTAGCTGGTCACTCATTATGAGGGCCGGGTAGGAATTTTTTCTGTCATCTGAATTGGCCGTGGATAGCAGCTTTTTCTCCTACCCCAGACTGGTGAGGGAGGGAAGGGATATTCTGCAGGTTTCATGCATTAAAACCCAATTGCAATCTGGTATCTTCACTGGGGGTGTGTGAGCATAAATAGAATGCTAGATGCAGGGAGGTGGCAGCGAGATGCAAGTATCTTACAGTCTCCTGTGTGCTCTCTGAGGCATCTGGTGGGCCACTGTGATATACAGGAAGTTGAACTAGATGGCCCCTGGGCCTGATCCAGGCTCTTCTTATGTTCTTAAGATAATGCTCAGCACCCATTTTGTTCTATTCACTAACCCCCCAACGAAGCTGTGCCCAAGGGATCCGTGATCCTTTATGGTGGTTGAGTCTTGATTGGGTCTGCTTCATTCCCTCAGCCTCAAATTCCTACCTATGCCACCACCATGGAGGGAGTGGGAGATGGGAGGCGGAGAAGTAAAACGAAAGACTCCAATATTAAACTCAGACACAGTCTCAGCAAAGTATCTCTAAGAGTTTGCTGCGGTTTCTTGACACTCAGAAACTCCAGTTGCAATGTTCAGGCAAATAAAACACAGAAATGGCTGATTGCTGTCCATTATGTCCAGTTAGGTCCACTGTGACTAGGAAGGGAGTTTTGCAGATTTCTTGGTGCTTTGCCACTGTGAGATACAGAAAGCTGCAGTAGATGGGTCCTTGGCCCAATCCAGCAAAACTCTTCTTATGTTCTTAAATGCATATAGGCACAAGCAAGATCAATTACATAGAAACTTAACAGAGACAGGAATTTTTTTTTCAATGCATACTTCTAATGATCACAACAGCCCTGTACTCGCCACATCAAGGTACCAGTTCTATCATGTGGCAGGCCCTCCAAGTAACTATTATCTGGCTGCTAGCCAAGTGGCAGTGCTGTGGCCTTCTGAGGCCCTTGCCTAGGATGCAGCCATTGATGCTGTCTGTGACAAGTGTCTCTGGTTTCACAAAGCAGCAGCTCCACTTCAGATTTCCACACCATGAAAATGAATGCCTATTAATTACTTTACATTGATACATTGATAGTCCATCCTCATTGGCAATCTTTCCAATGTGCCCCACACTCTCTCCATGTTTTTCGGCCTAGTGCAACTGTTGCCTGTTAATTATTCCCTTCTCTTCTTCTTTTCACCTGTTATGTTTTTGTTTTTTTGCTTGCATGAAAGATTTTTTAGATGTTTGTTTGAACAAATTTTAGGACAAAAATGATTTAGGAGGTGATTATGGGAACATGCTCCAGCTCAGACTGTTGAGTTCTAAGAGACTACTGCTGAGCAGCTCGGAGGGTATTCCTTTTTCTTCCAGAAAGTAGTTTCAGAAATAATTTGCTGCAGCATTTGCACATGTAAATGGAAGCATACAGAGTGGACTTTATTTTTTGCGGCTGGGATGCAGCAGCATGTGTAAGAAGAATTAGCATTTGTTTGCGTTTACCTGTTTTAGCAGAATAATTTTGCAAAGCTGTTGGAATCTGCCTCGAGCCTCCAAGATGGAGTTGTTCAGTTATGTAAATAAATGCAGCTGGCATTCAGGATTAGGCATCACAAAATGCAAAAGGGTCTTTGCATTAGTGTGGTGTTGTGGGTATATCAGATGTGGGCCAGGAAGAAATTGGTTCAAATCCCTACTTAGCCATGAAGCCCGTTATAGCTGGAATTGTGTACACATTTTCTTGAGAGTAAGTCCCACTGAACTCAATGGGACTTACTTGTGATTAGGCATGTATATGATTGCACCGTCCCATTTTACCTGTTATTATTCATTATTCAGCCTACCTCAGAGGGTTAGGGCAGGAGCAGGGGCAGGAGGTCTGGTCTAGAGAGTAGAGCCTCCGTCTGCCTGAAGATAACATCCACAAGGTCGCCAGTTTGAGGCCACCGGCACCGTGCGACCTTGGAGCGGCTGACAAGCTGAAGCCGAGCAATTCCATCTGCTCTGAGCGTGGGAGGATGGAGGCCAGAATGTGAAGCCAGATCGAAATGAAACACCTTGAATGTAGTTGTTCTTGAAAGAAAGAACCTTCTTTGAAATTGTAAAAATCCCTATTTAATAGGGATTTAATAAAGCCTGCCTATGTAAACCGCCTTGAATAAAGTCTTGAATAAAGACCAAGAAAGGCGGTATATAAATACCTGTTGTTGTTGTTGTTGTTGTTGTTGTTGTTGTTGTTGTTATTATTAGAGCTTTGACAGCTTTAAAAGTAGATTAAACACATTCATGGAGAACAAATCCATCACTACAGTCATGAGGACATACCAGACACCTTAAAGGTGCATTTGATTCATGGATCTCCTGCAGTGGTTCCCAGCCTTTTTCACTTGCATATCCCTTGGTAGCCCATTTCCATAAATTGTACCCTTCATATTAACAAAATGTCTGTAATACAAGCCCTCATCTCCTCCATATGAAAAGCCAGACATCGTGTATTCATCACAATGTTTTCTCTTTTCATCTGTTTGAAGAACAGAAGACTCTGCCTTTGCACTGTTTTGCACTAGAAGTGTGCTGAGAAATTCTGGGTGATTGATCACTTTCCATATTATGTTTCAGCTTTTTTACTGTGCTGGTTTTCAATCACTGGTTCATACATGAATTGATGACCAAAAACTAGCTATTGGTGGGGCTTTCACAGCCAACTAGCTACCTCCCTTCCTGCCTTGCTGGTCCTTGCAAGGCATTTCTGTCTTGCAAGGCATTCTGGAGCAGGACCTGCCTTTTTCTGCCATTATGCCATTCATTTTCAAGTACCCCTAAAGATCCTGTTGAGTGTCCCTGGGAGTACATGAATACCAGGTTGGGAACCACTATTTTACTAGTATGTAGTTTACAGTTCACTTACTCTGATAGTGTTTACAAAAAGGTGGTGAAGACCAGAATTTAAAAAGAATAAAAATGTATCTTATGATCTGGTAAAATCAGACAAAACTAAAGTCAGACACACACACCCCCATAAGTTTAACCCCCGAGTTATCCGAGGGTCATAGAAAATTCCATGATTGTTGGCTCAAAACCTGCCCTCGGCTTATCTGTGGGGTCGACTTGTAGGCAAGTGTCTGCGGTGGATCTGCAAATGGTCCCCTGTCCCCCAAGAGCTTACAGTCTAAAAAGAGATTCAGAAGAGGCACCAGCAACAGCCTCCAGAAAAGATGCCAGCTGAGGTGAAGATGGACAGTTGCTCTTCCCCTGCTAAATGGAAAAGGATACCACTTTAAAAGGTGCCTCTCTGCCTGGTTAGCAGGGGTTTAGCCCTATCAAGCTGATATGCTTTGAAACTGCATCCTCTACACACCACAGTCACAGTGTTTGTCTGCAGTGACAAATGCCGTACCTGGGAAAAATTCCTCCCTGTGATTCAGAACAATAGGAGATTATGATGTGTTGACAACACCGCTTTGCATGGCTGTACCCTGAGACACACTGTTGGTCACTGCTGAATGCAAATGTTTTCAGGGCAGCTAGCAATCCCTTTGCCTGAGCAACAGATCACTGTTCTTAGTTCTCAAACCCTGTTAGTGCCATTCTTTCTTTTTCTGTTGCTCTTCATCATCATCCTGGACCCACTCCACTCCATACACCATTATTATGCTTGTCTGGATACTGCTTTTGGTTTGCCTCTTGGGTTAATGGTGTTAATTTGCAAGCAAGGACATGAGCAACATTGCTGAATTTAGGAGAAAATAAAGGGCAAATGTGTAGGAACCAGCAAAGACAACGGGCAGTATTCAAGACCAGCCTCAAACCTCCTGATGCCTGCAGTGGTGTGCCAATTGATTAGCACAGGTGTGCTCTACCTTACCTGATGAAGTGCCAGCTTATCCTCCTCCATACTTCTGCTCTGTCCCCTCTCTTGCTATTTCCCATTCAGGGAGTGGGAGGAGGAGGAGGGAATGGTGGAGCAGACAGAAATGAACACCCCCTGCCAATCTGAAGCACCCCTTGAGGCGACCACTTCAGTTGGCCTCATGGATGGGCTGACGTAGCAATACTTATTTATTTAGAGTATTTTCTTAGCCCTGCTGAGTAACTCATTCACCCTGGGATGAAAGACTAGCACAAGCATAGAAAGAATCAATAAGGTCATGAAACAGCCAAGGAGACCTAAGCAAGAGCTGTGGACCAGACTGCTGGCAGCCTGCTTTTCCTGCTTTCTTTTGTGGGGCTGCTTGGAGTCAATGAAAGAAGGGCACGGAAGCAGTTCTCATTCCATGGCAAGGTGGGACCTGGAGCTATTCCAGACAGATGGCATCCATTACGTGCTTTCAGAAGTGTGGATGCCATTCAAACAGTTCAGAAGCCATATGATTACTCCTTGGTGAAAACATAATGGGCCATCTTTTCTGTAGCACATGAAGTGGCTGTTCCTGTACTGTATAATAAAATATGTATTTTAGGACTGGATGATTTTTCAGAAAATGTGCAGCTTGACTTTTCTTTCTCTGACGTGTATTTTCTAGTACATGTCATTTGCTTCAAATCTGGTATACAGCTAAATGAATGTATTTTGCAACATCTACTGCAGCATTTCTCAAACTGTGGGTCTGGACCCACTTGGTGGGCCGCAACCCGGTTTCTGGTGGGTCCTAAAGTGCCTCCAATGAAGAGTGGTAGAAAGCTCGGACAACTAATTGTTTCAAGTCCAGAAGCTATTCAAAAATCAGATTGCTACTTACTGCCATGAAAAGAGCTGAGCTCCTGCAGTTTGCAAAGAGCTGAGCACCTGCAGTTTGCATGCTTGGGTCAATATAGGGAGATAAATATTTAAACATCTTTTTTTCTGGCTTTTTATGACATGTAGTGGGGGCAGGTGATAGTGGGGACAGGCTGGATCACACAACTAAGGGCGCAATCCTGACACAGAGATGGGCCACTGCACATCCCTTGCGCCAGCCCAGGAGGATCAAAAACGTGCCATAAAGCACATTTGTGCCTCCTTGTGAGTCGACTGGCTCGGTGCATGAATCCAGCCTCCGCACTGACTTGGGGAAAGAGCCTTCATTGGCTTAGCTTGGCAGACGCAAGGCACTGGGGTGGGTGGGGAGGAGGCAGGAGGGAGGTGTTCTGGAGCACGCAGAGGGTGGTCCCGGGGCGGGTGGGAAGTGGGAGGCGGGGCTGGGACTTGGCAGTTATGCCAGATCCCAACCCCCATTCCCAAGCATGATGGAGCGACTTCAAGCCTCTCCGCTCTCCTCAGACTTATGCCAATTCTGGAGGTGGCACAAATCCAAGGAGACCCATGGGGCTGCAGTGGCTTACCTGGGTGTAAGGGGAAGAGTTTCCCCTTACCTCTGGTTGAGCCACTTTGGCACCCTGTTGTGTGCTGGATACAGCACAGACCTCCTGGCCTGCCTGTTCCAGTGCAAGATAGGATTGCGCTGTTAGCCCCTCCAGCCTTGAATCTATTCATTAGGGCTGCTTCATTATGAGAAATGGATTGAGTTTTCTTGCAAATAAATAAACAAAATATTATTTGTAAATAAATAAATAAATAAATATTAATTATTTGTAGATCACATACAGCTGGTGAATTCTAACAGAGTGTCATTTTAAAAAATGGGTCCTTGTGCTAGAAAGTCTGAGAATCACTGATCCAGTGTATCCCCAACAGCTTAATGTTTTTCTTACACTACAGCACTTGCACCTCTGCCCTTTTGTTGTGATTTTGTTGGTTGCATTGCTATATAGCAGCCATTCTGTGCTGCGGCACATTGGTGTGCCACAAGTGGTCCACAGGTGTGCCACAGGAATTTGGGGGAAGGTCATTTATTAGTAGGGCCAATATGTTCTTATGAGATGTGAGCCTCCCACTGATAGCAGGGTGTGCCTTGTCAATTGTCAAAAACCTGATGGTGTGCCTTGACAATTTTAGTGCCTTGTCAGTGTTCCATGAGATGAAAAAGGTTGACAATTACTGCTATATAGAGAGTGGAACTTGAACAGCAATCTTGAGCAGGTATATCTGTATAGGGAGGGGTGGATAGGGAAGGGGGAGGAGAGCAATGAGAAGATTACTGCCCCCACCCAACTGCTTTTTAAAGCCAAACCATAAAGTAGAAGAATTACAATGATTGCATCATTAAAAATAATTAGAACCCCAAAGACAAAAGCTGACCAAACACTTTTTCAGAGCTCTGTATGCCCAAGGGTTCGCCCACAACACAGGCCAACACACATTTTGCTTCCTTAAAGGTTACACCAATTCCTGGGTATATTTGGGGTGCAGATTCCAAAAATGGCATCCGTTTTGCCCTATCATTTCTAGCTTTGGAGACACGGCATAGCCTCTTTAGTGAATGGTTCAAGCAGCTTCCTCATGAGGAAGCTGCTTGAACCATTCACTAATGAGGCTATACTATATCTCCAAAACTAGACGTGATAGGGCAAAACAGATGCCATTTTTGGAATCAGTACCCCAAATTTATATCAAACCACCATAAAGTTTGGGAAGAACTTTTCTGACCCTCAATTTTGTAGGCCTGTGTAATTTTTCACCAAAAAAGTCAATTCCATTTTGATTCAGACCCAAACTATTCAGTTCGATACTAACAAGTTTTCTCTCTCTCCTGAAACTCTGTCAAGTTATATGTCAGTAGCTACCAAAATTTTTGGACTAGTGGTTCCTGCTGGGCTATTGGCTATGGTTCCCTATTAGGGCTACAGTCCTATACATCAGGGCTTTTCAAACTGGGGCGTCACGACATGCCAGCCTGTGGGCCCTGGCGGCAGCCTGGAGGCAGGGAGGAGGCAGCAGCGCGATCCCCAGGATTGCGCTACTCAGGGGGCTGCAGGTGCTTGGGTGCATTACCCAAGCCTCCTGCAGTCTCCCCAGGGTGCGGGGAGCCCGGTGCAACCTTTGGCAGGGCTCACCGCAGCAGTGAAAGCGGAGCAATCGTGCCTGCACCTGCAGCCCCCTGAGTGGCACAATCCTGGGGATCGCGCCGCTGCCTCCCCCCACCCCTGCAAGCACTTACAGTGGCTCAAACTCTCCATGAGAGTTTGAAAACCACTGCTATACATTGTATGGGGCAGTGGGTTTTTCCTCAAGGATTCTTTGGATCCCCTGGCTGGTTTCCATGGCTCCCAGATAGCTATGGCTCCCAGTTTGGGAACACTGTTATATGTTCTTTAACATGCATAGCATGAATATGATAGCAAACAATTATGTATTCATACATACATTATACCTTGCTGCTGCATGCAGAAGAAAACCTTGAGTAAGAAGCTTTTCTGCCTGTTGAGGTGATTGCTGCAGTTGGCTCAAGTATTTGAGTAGAATGTGACAGCGGTGCCATGGAATCCATTGGGGACCAATAAGGTGCCTGATCAGGCCCCCAGGCTTATGTTTGACACCACTTTATTTGCTATAATACCATGGGTACAAAAGCTTCTCTGACAAAATATACACAGAAGTCAAGATGAGGCAATGAACTACCCTCTCTTTCCTGAAAACTGGCCAATGTAGTCCCATCACTAAAGTCTCATGCACTCTAATATGGACTTCTCCTTGACTATCAATCATCATCTGAAACACAAGAGGGAGAGAGAAAATTCATAGTATTGCCACCTTATTTTTCTACAGGATGAAAACTGGCAACTGAGTAAATTTTCCTGCTCCCAGATTGACATGGGCCTCCAGTAATCTGTTCATCCAAGCATTTATCATTTCTCTGTGTTATAAAGTAGGGAGCAGGTATATGACCTGCAGTGACAAAGAGGTGGCATAGAGAGAACAAGGGTGGGGAGGAAATAGATAAGATGTCATTTTCCAGCACAATTCTTCTTGCCTTAATGTTCTCCTCGATTATGAGAAACAATCATTGCCAGCAGTCCAGTTATTTTTTATGGTGTCACTGGAGTTTAAGGTTTTAGGAGAGAAGGGAATAAATATGCATTTTGGATACTGTATGTTATGGGCCATTTCTAGTATATAACGGGGCATGTGTTTGTTTACTCAAGGGGACAAAAACTAAATGGGTTCTGAAATTTAAGGAAATAGAGATGCAATGCTATTGAACTTGGCCTCCACTTAGGGCAATACCATGTTCAAATAATAACTTTGGCGAAGAGTAAAGAGTTTGTGCTGCCTTCAGGGAAAACTCCATTACATTCCCTAGAGTAGACTATTTAAACTGAAACTTGTTTTCCCATTGCTTTTCAAACATGTTCTTCTCCCAGAAAAAATGTGCACTGGTGACTGAAATAGACAAAAAGATGTCCCAATAAGGAATCCTAGCCCACTCCTAACGGAAGGAAGTGCTGGCGGACTGCATGTTCCACCGGCACTGGCTGCTGCAAAAGTGCCATGGCAGGGCAGGGAGCTGGGGCACTTGTGAGAAGGCCAGAACCTTCCAGCACACACTGGCAAAGCCACAGAGTCCTGCTGGGACAGGTAAGGGTGGGTTTGGCAGTTATACTATCCTAGTTTTTGACTCCTGCCGACTACGCCTATTTGTCCCATCCAAATATCTCAACTCCCTTCTAATGCCCGCTTTTTGGCTAATTAACACCCTCTTTATCTCTAGAACAACCACTGTGGTGTGCAAAGGAATGAACACAGAACTCCTTATCTATAGGAACTACCCAAATTTATTGCTATGAACACACCCTGCAAGTCCTCTTGTCCAGAGGCTTTCCCTCCCTAAAACGCCACTTAACTCTGTGGGTAAAGGTCTGAAGCCTCCAATTCAAGTCCAATCCGGTCTCCAAAGCACAGTCCAGTCTTCTGTGTCCTCCAGCAGATTCCTGGCAGTCCCCTTCTCCTGTAAGTCTGGGTCAGGTAGCCCTCTTGGTCTGGTTCCCTCCGGGTCAGGTAGCATTTCCCTCTGGGTCAGCATCCTGCTCTTTCTGAAGCTGCCTTTTATCCTTTGTGTCCCATTAAGTGCAAATGCAGCTCAGCTGTGAGCTACCTCCTTAGCTCATTCAAAGCCCCATCAAGGTCAAATGAAGCTCAGGTGTCCATCCAGGTCTCCATTGGCCTTGATTGATTTCAGCTGTGGAGCCAGCCCTGCCCTTCCTAGAGCTGTCAAACAGCTGTCAAAACATGGAATCGCTGTCAACACCACATCATCCACCTGATGATCTTCTGATCTTCCATTACAGCAGTGGTACATATTGAATCTCAAACCCTTCCTGGGCCTGATCTGCCTGTACGTATCAGTGTGGACTTGTACCAGCAATAACACTGGCACAGGTATGAGTTAACCTATTGCAGCTGCTGGGGCTTATCCCAGGACAAGGCAACAAATGTCCCATTAACCCAAGGAGACCACCAGTAGCTGAAAATCCTCTGTGGCATGCAGTGCAAGCCTTACCAGGACTGGGTGGGGATTTAGGTATGATTGGACTGTTAGGGGAATTGCTATTTACCAGCAGCCATATCTCTACTACTTAAACAGAAACTCCTGCCCCCAGCAAACATAACTATAGCAGGTCATTTGGTGTTTGGAATGTCAGAGGCACTCCTGGATTGTGCCTACAGGATTAGCTCAACAGGAAGCTAATCAGATATTTCTCCTTTTCTTGTGCCTCTTTGAAAGTCCTCAACACAAAGACCACAGCAAATCTATGGTGGATTTAAGATGACTTCAATGGCTTGTAGGTCTTGTTTTTTTGAAAATTAACTGAGCGGAAGTATGCATGCTCTGGTTGCTGTCCTGTTACAATGCACTTACAACAAATAGTTAACTCTTTTTGATAACTGCCAGCTTGAATTACTTGGTAGTAATGGTATGTATATGATTAATTAAGGGTGCAATCCTAACCCCTTATATCAGTGCTTTCCAGCACTTACATAAGGGCAATGCAGCACTGAGGTAAGGGAACAAACATTCCCTTAGGTTGAGGATGCCTCCATGAGTGACACCCAACTGCAGGATGCAGCACACGTCCCATTGGCACCACTATGCCAGTGCTGGAAAGAACTTACATAAGGAGTTAGGATTGCGCCCTAAGAAAACTAGAGAAGTACAGCCCAATCCTATCCTCTCTGCCCCCCCCCCCTCAAAGCACCAGAACCAAAATGGTGACCACTGCATTCTTTGAGGAGGGGGGAGTCTCAGAGACAGTTCAGTTTCAGGGAACAATTGTTCCCATACCTGGAGGTAAGTCTCCATAACGTGGAGAGACCTACTCAGACTTGTGACAGCTATTTTGTTGTTGGAAGTCCATGTTGACCCACACCATAGGAACAGGCCTAGGAAGGGGGTTATGATATTGCCAGCATCACCAATCCCAAACTGCCCCAGGCCCCAATCTGCCCATCCCTGACCTGTTCCGCCACCCCTCCTGTCTCCCCTGTTATCTTACCTCCACCAGTGAGTGGAAGAACTGATGAAGGGAACAGAAAGCCATAGGTGTTCCCTTTGGTGGTCTCAACAGCATGCCAAGTGGCATGTTGATGGAGTGTCATTTGTGACTGGCACTGATTGCTTCATCGCAGTTAGTGCCAGTGGAAGTTAGTGCTAGTGCCTGACAATGGCCCATACATTTAAGATTGGGCTTGTAGTTTCAGAGTCCTTGATTATTCAGAACTTTTTTCTATATTGTAATTCTAGCCTTGATTTTTTTAAAAACAGATTATATTTACTGAAATTACGGTATTTCATGAAAAAGAGCAAAATTACAAGCATAAATTATATTACACATATAATAAGTTTTAAATAAATATCAAAACAAAACAGAAAAAAATCAAAACATGCACCAATATTGTGTATAATTATTTACATTCATACTGAGAAGGCTTCATTTTCCATCCCCTCTTTTGGTGTTTCCATGTAGAAAAGAAGGGGGTCTTAACTACAGGAAAATTGACTGAACTCTTGGGATTTTTATTTTCTTGAATCTGAGATGTGAGTGTGGCCACAGTAATAATTCCCATATTTTATTAATCCTGTGTCTGTCAGGAGATAAAAGCAAATGTTTCCGTTTTCTCCTCTATACAGATTTAGCTGCCAGAAATGAACTGCAGTGCAGAACCTTCCTGAAGTACAATGGGCACTCTGGTTCCAAAATATGTAAAATAACTCATTTTGGATCCTTAGGTACTGCAGGTTACAGTACATGTCCACAGTTTGCAAGTGCCATAGTTTGGAAATCATGCACTCATGGACATTGTCACCATGGTAGTATGAACCCACTTGTTTACAATCGATCCAACATTTGGGAGAACCCATACATTCTCACCAGGGTAATATAACAACATAGTATTATGTTAAATAGTCTGAAAATTAGTGCACAGTTCATTTGAAAGTATATCTCAAGATTCTATTCCAGGGTCTTTCCTCTGCTTGTTCATCTCCCAAGCTTGGGTGTAAGAGTTTTCCTGAAATATTTTGCGTGATTATGCTTTTAGGTGATGAAGAAAGAATATTTCTGGCACTAAAAACATCAGCTTAGAACAAGCATTCTGTTAAATTGGGTCTCTCTGCTTAACTTGATAAGGATTCATTGCCCTGAATGTTTAAAATCATCACGCAAAAGCCCTAAAGGTTTGCCTTGTTAGTGAAAGCCTGCCCCATAAACAGATAGCGAACATCAATATGAACAGTTAATAATTGATTGAAGCATACCTGTCAGTCTTATTACCTTCAAAAAGTAGCAGTTCCATACTGACAACCCAGCTGTTAACTCTTTGAGATGTGCAATGCCTTTTGAGCATTCCAGAGCTCCAGTTGTGGGTTAAGGCAGTGGTCAGCAAGATTCATGTGCAAAGCTTGCGTGTCACAGCAGACAGAAAATAGCAACAATGAGCAATTTGAAGACCATCAGTGCAGACTGTCACGACTGTGTCCGTTATTCACAGAGAAAAAATTAACAGAAGCCTTGATTATAGATGACTGTTGTATACTTTGGCCTATTTTGAGGGTGATGTAGGAAACCTGCTGTATAGAATTATGTTGGTCTTTCAGAACTGTTAGTTTGTACATGCTGTGGTCATGGTAAATAGCAGTTTGCTTTGAGACCTGGCATGCTTTGAATTTTCCCAGAAGTTGCCAAGCTTACAAGTCTTACAAGCTTCCTTTGTAGACAGTTATGTAGTAAAGAATGGAAGATGAGTTATCTCATTGACCTTTCATCACAGTCAGACTTCGAGACTTTGGGCCCAATCCTTTACAGTTTACAATCTTTACACTTTATACTTTACAATCCTTTACAGTTGCTGTCATTTCAAATTCACCCAATCCTTTGGGCCCATGTACTGCCGGTGCTGGGTGTTGCAAACATGCTATAAAGCATGTTTGCGGTGCCTGGGGGGGAGGGAGCGCCAACATTGGGCCTTAGCTCCAGGAGGAGGAGGGTGCCAGGCTGCTGCCAGTGAGTAGCACAGCCAGGTGGCAGTGTGGCTTTTTGGGGTGGGAGACGTGTTCCAGGACGGGGGAGGGACCAAGTCAGGAGGCCTCTGGCGGCCTTCCTGGCCCTGCTGGATGCATCGTTAGCCACTTTGGTGCCACTGCGCGTGACAGTGCTGGGGCCCTTAGGATTGGGCTGCCCAACCCGGGTTTGGAACACCTCTCTCCCCCAATGCAGTTTTCACTCAGAATTTTCCCTTTTTATTTCCCTTATCCAACCTGGACACACCCAAAGCCTACCCACTTGATGCCTCTGTGGGACAGCTGTGAAGTCATGTAATACTTCTGCAGGTCTAGGTCAACTGTCCTCTATGTCAGTGGCTCCCAACATTTTTTCACTTGTGTATGCCTTGGAAGACCATTTCCATAAACTGTACCCCTCATATTAGCAAAATGTTTACAGTTGCTGTCATTTCAAATTCACTGTATATACTCATGCACAAGCTGAAAAATTCACTGCAGCCACTCGAGCATAAGTTGATTCCACAGATAAGCCAAAGGCAAGCTCCAAAAAAACAAAACAAAACCACAAAAGAATTTTCTTTGATCCTTGGATAAGTCAAGGGGTGTGTGTGAAGGGTTATACTTATGGAGGGTGTCTGACTATAGTTTTGTCTGATTTTACCTGAGGCCAGATCCTGAAAAATAACCTGTGTTACCTAAGAACTATACAGTCTCTAATTTATTAAAAATATAGTAAAAGATCATAAGATACATTTTTATTCAATTTTAAAAGTTCTGGTCTTAACAACCTTTTGGTAAATACAGGCATGCACTGCTTTACAACTGTTTGCTTAACAACAGACTGCATATATGATTATGGTCAAAGCACAATAAAGATGCTCTTAATGAGGCAATCGAGTCTCCAATAGCCACCAGCAAGGTGTTTACACAACAGAGAGGCTCTTAATGCAAAGAAGAGGCAATCTACCTCCAGTAGTAAATAGTCTATGCAGCCAGCAAGTGTCTGGGAGGGAGTGTCTGTTTTCACAACAAAGGCAATAGATTGGACAGAATGTTCATTTAATGACCTAATTGCATAACAGTGGTGCCTTTTGTGGGGAAAGTCGGAATACAAATCTAATAAATAAATAAATAAAATAAATCAGAGGACATATCCCTGTTGTTAAGTGGCGCACACCTGTACTATCAGAGTAAGTGCACTCTAAACTACATACCAGTAGAACTATTAATCAAATCCTTCTTTAAGGTTCCTGGTGTGTTAAGTCAGAAGCTCTACATATAACATACAACATGTAACACATAACTGGGAGTGTGCAATTCAATTCACAGCAGAGAGATAAGCAACAAAGAATGATCATGAGCAAGCACAGTTACACATAGTTGCAACCCAATTTACTCAGAAGTAGACCCATTGCTTTCCCTGGGTGTTATTCTTAAGTAAGGGTTTATTGAACTGTAGCCTGAAACTTTATTTTAGATGTTAATGAGGATTACATCCTGGTGTTTTAAAAACCAGACTTCTGCCAAATATTTTCAGAATATAAATGAATTTATATTTAATATGAATATAATATGAATTTTCAAATATAAATGAAATGAAGGTGCAGAAGGGTCAGGTGTGATCCTGCCAAAGAGAAGGAGGTTTGCTTGATTTAAATAGAAGTGTTGAGCCCTGGCTTGCTTTTTTCTCAGGTGGCAGGAGTGAAATAGTTAACTTTGGCTGCAGCTTGCAGAGACTAATGCCCTGATTGCCTTAGAAACTAATAGTCCTTAATTATCTCTGCATTGCCCTCTTGCTCCTCCTGGCTGCCTGAGCAGCCCTGACTTACCAATAATTGTTCTCACAAAGCCTACAACTCCCAGAAGCACCTTCATCTCCCTGTTTGGAGAAGAATGTATAATAACTCCTTCTTTCTCTTTTTGTGGCTGCCTCAGAATAATTCCTGGTAAGTGGTTTGCAAAGAATTTCATATACCCCTCAGTTTAACCGCCTCCCCAACTTATCAGAGGGTCATAGAACATGCCATGATTTTTTGCTCAAAACTTGCTCTAGACTTCACTGTGAGTTCGAGTATCTATAGTGTGTGTTTTCAGCTACTGATCCATATCTGATAATACACAAATTGATGACCAGAAACTAGCAGTTGTGGGGTTTTTGCAGCCAGCCAGCCAGCTGCCTTCCTTCCTGCCTTGACAGCCCTGCAAGGCATTCTAATACAGACCTGCCTTTGTCTACTATTATTACTTTTTCAAATACCCCTAAAGGTCCTCGCAAGCACCTCTGGGGGTACACATACCCCAGGCTGGCAACCACTGCTGTAGGTCAACCATCCATGTAAGTGCATCACACATACACAGAAAAACAATTGTTACAAAGTAAATTCAAGGTTTTCCAAAATAGAGTTCATAAATGTTTTCTAGGAAATGTCTCAGTGTGTAGCAAGCCTGACATAGCCTGGTTTTGTTGCCTGTAAATACAATTGTGTATCTGGGTGGCCTTCACAATCATATGATCTTGCCATGAAGGGTCAGGATGATAACTCTTGTCAGTTCAGATCAGCATCCAAACCCCCAGGCTGAGGTCAGCCCATCAGCAAGCAATTGCCAAGAGGCATCTTTGAGAAGCAATCTCCCTGGTTTTTGATGGAGACCATGTCCCTGAGTTCTCTTCCCATTATATGAGTGTAGCTTTCATATCTCTTGAATCAAATGAGACTTTGAAGGTGGCAACGGTGGGAGTTGAGGATTTTATTTTATCTTCCTCTTTGGCAAACCTCCCCCCAAGAAATCTGAGCCTGAATAATAATTTGAAAGGAACAATATTTAAATTTAAAAAGTGCATCAACTAGATGGATAAGTGTTTCAATGAAGTGGGAGAGCTGGAGAACCAGGGTGGAAAAGAGAAGAGACGCACATCTCTTTGAATCATCAATATCTCAGGGCAAGGTTGCTCCAGACGTAATGAGAATCCCTATGAATTATCTCTTGCCTTTATTGTCTATTGCTACCAGGGAAGAAGGAGGAGGAGGAGAGGAAACCAACTTTTTTTTTTTTTTAATTTGGACAGACTTAAAGAAGTGGCATCAAATTTGAAGGGCACCCTATCAATCTGTTGTCCTAGCTGCATGAAATTGTATTTCCCTGCCACTTCATATCTTATTTGCAGCAGCTGGGCTGTAAGTCATTGGTGATAACATTCTTTATTATGCAGCCGTGTTTATGAACTGTGCCTGGAAAGAGATGATAGAAATATGCAGCAATATGCAAAGGGTAAAAGGGGGGGGGTGGAAGGGGAGGAGGGGAAATAAATGCCAGTTGCTAAGGCAACGAGGGGGCTATTTTGGGCATCAAATTTTTGCAAATGATGAAAAGCATTTTTATGCAGTGGTTGGTTTCGCTGTGATGAGACAGGGTGGAGGGTACATAGTGAACTGCGAGATAATATTTAAAATAGCAGGAGTTTATTTTTTCCCCTTATATTTAAATGTGTAAGTAAGTCTGATTTTGTTGTGAATGACTTAGGAAAGGAAATTGATGCATCATAGTTTTCTGCAAACTGTGATTTTAATTAATGAAGGTAAAGATTGTCCAGTAATTTGCCCGTCTCTCCATAGTCTTCCTGCTTTCAGTTCTTGATGAATGTTAAAATAGGGCAATGTTCTTGAGATCCATAATAGGCGCCGTTCTGCCGCCGCAGCTTGGCACACAATAGCCCACTGCAAACCTTTCTTCCTGATTCATAAATTGAGATTAGTCTGATTGCTTGAGCTGATTCCCCACCCCTTCCATCATGATGTAAAGATGCTAATTTTAAAAATGCCATTGGGTTTTCCTAGGGACTCCAGCTTGTCAGAGAAGAGAAAAAGTGAGTGTTTATTTGGTGTTTGCAAAAATACAGTTCTTAATGTCCTGAATAACCAAAACTGAACCTCATCTAGCTTCAGAACAAAGTTTAACACCCATTTAGTAAGGAAGATCTCTAGAAATTCCTGGGTTAGGGACTGTTGGCTGCATATGTTGGAAAAAGGAGTATGCTCTCACAGGAGACAAAGCTGCAGATTAGGAAAGACTGCACAAAAGGCCAACCTGTGACCAGATATACAGCACTTTGTCACTGTCCACCTATCTCTTAAGATGCTTATACTCCTAGTGGAAGCGACAAACAGGAAGTGCCACAGGAAGTACTTTAATAAAAGGTGTTTCTCATTATGGTGGTTTAGAGCTACTGTCACTATTTGGGTGCAACTATCTTCCACGGGGACCCTGATAGCTTGTCTAGATATCAAGCAATTGATTTGACATGGATTTGCATGAAATTGGCACTTTGATTCAGAGCATCAGTTACCCGTGAATCATGTTACGTGAAAGTGCTCTTCGAAATCAAGTTGTCTGAAAGTGGAAGAGTCTTCTGGATCGATAGCTGGTGGGTCAATAGCTGTGTGATTTCACTTTAGATGACTCTGGGGTGTTAAATGCACACTGGTCACGAGGATTGGCCTTCAGGCCAGCAGCTTGTTGGTGATTAAGAGGCTATAAGAATGATCATGCTAGATGAAATCAAGGACTGTCAGAGTTACTGGCCTCTGTGTCTTCAAAAGTGGCCAGCCCTTAGGGAAGCTCTGAAGCCTAGTGTGATGGAGATTTATATAAACACCACGGTAGGCACTTGACTTGGGTTAACTCCACTTGGGTTGTCAAAGATGCAGTTTTTGACAACTGAAGTTGACTTGAATCTTGGAAGTTATTGACCCCAATGCGACTTGTGACTTGGGGCCAGTGACTCTAAAAATGAGTTTGGACTTGAAATGTTCCTATCTCAAGTCCCTAGTGTGTATGTGTTCTTGCTTACTTTTTCACTGCATCTGTGTTGCGCCAAAGACCTCTTGGGCAATCTAGAAGCCAGCCTTCAGACCAACAGCAGCAGCAGATGTGGTGGGAGAAAGGTAGGTTGGTTCTAGGAGGCAGGGGGCTGGAGGGATTGAGGGAGGAGGAAGGCTTAAGGTTTTCTTTTTTTGCTGCACAACACTGGGAAGTGGGACCAGAAGGTAGGGGCTTCACTCAGACTCAACGCAGCTCTGCATGGGTGGGATGCTGCACAGGCCAAGCTTTGGAGCCTGGAGGGATTCAGGGCCACTGGAGGAAGGACTGTTTCTTTTGGTCCCAGGAATCACAATGGAGGAGACTGAAGCCCTAGTACAGCTCATTGCTGCTGCCCCAACCAAGAAGAAGAGGCGTGTCAATGGTTGGAAACTCTCTGTTCAGAGGGACAGAAGTTGCCATGTGCTAGTCTGCCATGTGCTAGGCCAAGCATTTGAGATCCTGGCCTGTGTGCCACCCAGAGCCAGGACACCAGAAGTCCGTACCCCCCCCCACTGAGACTGCCATTCCCCACTGTCAGTTCTAGAGCCTTGTGTGGTGTCCTCTGGCCTTCCAAAAGGAATATGAAGACTCTGTAGGGCCTTTAAGCATTACTTCCAGTTTTCCAACAAAAACTGGAGGGCCCTCTGGAGGGTTTAATGGCCCTCCGGAGGCTTCAGATGCATTTTGGAGGGCCAGAGGATGCACATGAGACCTTCCTGGCCATTAGAAAGGCTCTGGTGGGTGGGCAGCATGTCTGCAGGGAGGAGTGTGTGCAGCTGTGCCACCTTTACAGGCCTCACAGGTGCATTCCCCCCCCCCCGACCCAGGTACACCACTGCTGCCAAGTTAGTGCAAGAAGGTTGCTTTCTCCCTGGGGCAAAAAATCAGGGATTTGACAGAGAGGTTGCTGAGGCTCATCAGGCCCAATGACTACTACCCTTTCCTGCTGACTCGCACGAGAACACACAACACTGCCAGGCAAAGCCTGGACATCTTGGAGTCTGCAGAGTCTTTAGAGTGGCTGCTAGATGCTTCCACTGGATCATACACACTCAGCCACAAAACTCCCCTGTAAAACGCCCTGTGTACAACCTTGTTTGCAAGCTCAGATCACAAGCTCCCTGGCCCTGGCTGCCCTCTAGAAACTGAGCTGGAATTGTTTCCATGTCTAATTAATTCATGTTTCTAATTTATTTACAACTGTATACTTAAATGTGTTAATTTTAGCTTTGAGGCTGAGTTGGCGGATGAGTTTAAGCCTCTTAAAGGTGGTCACGTGGCAACCCTAAAACGATTGTTTGCAAGATCTGTTAAACTCTCAGCTTGCCTCCCACCCTAGGATTGTTTTAAGGAGTACTGAAAATATTGGTAGAGAGAAGCTTGTGAAATGAATAAAGGGGATTCAGGAAGCAATCCTTTCTTTTTGTGGCATTGCACACCTGCATTATTGCTCTTGTAGCTTGGTTGTATAATTAACCAGTCTGCAACAAGAGTGCTATCCTTCTGTAATAATTACATTAAGGTAGCTTAGTAAATAATTATAAAAGTGAATTGTTGAGAACAATAAGTACCAGTTGAGATCATATGACTTGTTTCCTGAAATTAAGCTAAGCATGACATGCTCCTAGGAATGTGAAATCATATTGACTCAGTTCAGAGCATATCTGTAGTATCTTTTACATCTTGTTTTCCAAAAACGTGAGTGATTTTCTCTCCAATACAGGGGTACAACCCAGCCAAATTTAAGTGCTTTTTGATGCCATTGATTTCAGTGGAAGAGGGGGAATTACATGCTTAAGCTGTCCAATGAGGGAATGAAAGAGCTCAAACCTGTAAAGAAATCCCCTGAAAGTCTGATGTCTTCTGCTCTCTCACCGGATGGCGGAATTAAGCTATCTTCATTTAATATAGTCTTCCGAGACTGAAGGTTGCCAACAACATTTAATATATGGTATTTCCTTTTAGTATCTACACTGCACCTACCCTAAAATAGTCAAAGGTTCATGTGTATATGTTTACCTAGCCACCGTTTCTTAGGCTTAACACACTAACAGCCCAATTCTGAGCTTTCTGGTGCCCAGAGGAGCAAGAGCACCCAAATGGCTGCTGCAGCATCCAGTGGCTGCCAGGCAGCTGCCATGTCTCCTTGGGGGGAAGGGGCATTCATCCTTTTCCCTCAGGTAAGTGCACAGGCGCTGCAATGGGGCTGCTCAAGTCTGCGTCGGCTATTTTGTCAGCGCAAAGTTGAGAGTCCCCATGTTGGGCCACAAGGCCCCACATGGGGTTTAGGATCTGGTGGAGCTGAGTTCCACTGGTCCCATTCCCCTCCTGCCCCACCCCAGAACACCTCCCCCCTGCCCCGGCAAACCTTTCCACCACCCGGAGTTCTTCGCTTGGTCTGGAGGCATGCAGCAGACTTCCGGTTGGCGCTGAACTCAGTGTGGATTGGCACTGAGTTGGTACCAGTGCTGACCTTGTGCTGAGTGTCGTATGACATATATGCGACACTCAGCACTAGCGTAGGGCCAGCACCAATTGCTCAGGTTTGGGAGCAAGTCCCATTGAGCTCAGTGGGGCTTACTTCTGAGTAGACATGCAAAGGCTTGCACTGTCATGCTTCTTTTACTGCGTTCCAAAGCACATCATTGAAAATGCTTTCTAGCATATTTAAGAGCTGCCTTTTTTATATTGCTGGATCTGTGATATGGTTTATCTGTTCTAGGTCACACTGTATTGCTCGCTTATGTAAATAGCAGCCCACAATGGCATGTGCCAGATCCTGTCCCCTCCACAGCAGCCTCCCTGCCCTCTTTATCTCTCAGGACTTGCACTCGTGAAATTGCTAGTTCAGGTTCCTAGGAGACCCATTGCAAAGCAGGAGGCTTATGCAGGCAGAAGGGAATTTAAATCCCCTTTCCCTACTGAAGTCTCCTAATTCGCACCACTGATACGGAGTACCAATTTTTGGTGCCACTGAACAAGCGGGGGGGGGGGGAAGGGGTGGATAGGATTGGGCTCTTAAGCACAGCCTTGCCTCATGGAACTGGATAGATTTCCCCTTGACCAGTACTATCAGAAGGAAGCCATTTTCAAGTATTTTTCTTTATATGTTGCTGTATGGCCAGTTCAGATGCTTAATGTTCCTTCTTAAGGAGCAGTCCTGTGGACACTGCCAAGTAGACAGCCTGACCCAGTACAGTGTAGTGGGTCCAATGTTGGTTTGGGACCAGGGAGAACTAGGTTTGAATTCCTGCTCAGTCTTGAAACTTGCTGGATGTCCTTTGGCCAGTCAACTTAACCTGCCTCACAGGATTTTTGTGGAGATACAGGGGGTTAATTATTATATATGCCATCCTGATCTTCTTGGACAAGACAGCTTGGATGTAAATGTAAAAACAGAATATATGGACAATGCATGGTGCAGTATGTCCAGCATCTCGGAAAATGTGCTACTTATAAAAATATCCCCCCAAAGCAGCTCCTGCTACATTATATTGTGCCAGATATTACTTTCTCCCTAAGGCTGGCCTTTAAAACGACCCAAAGTGCAGTGTTCCAGTGCTGTAAGCTGTGCAAATGGCACAGTAATGACAGCTTGTGATGGAAAACAAGCAAAAATACACAATTTTAGTATATCAAAAATAAGACGTACCTACATGTGTAGGTACAGAAACTGTGTGTTGGAAATGGGTAGTCTGTACCTTATAATTTTAAATACCAGCCATCAAAGAACCATGTGGAATATCGAAATAGCATAGATAAGTAATCACGGAAAGACAATCACATACATTAACTGTGTAACCTCCTCCGAAATGTCAGCAGTTAACACTCTCATTTTATGACTCTTTTGCAATGGCTTTTTAAATCTTCTTGTCTTTAGTATATGGTTGAAATTCTCATTTGGTTGGCCAAATGACATCAGTTGAAATGTACATCTCTGACTACATTAGTGTATTATGTCTGTCTTGAAAATGGTAACAAAGATAATTCTTACAGATGCGCTGAACAGATGAGTTCCAGATCCTGAGACTGTCTGGTGCTACATTACTTGATAAAAGATTGTGCTTAAGAACATAAACTATGAGCTAGGAGGTTCGTGCTTCAAATCTCAGCATAGTTATGAACTTAAATAGTGGTCTAAGCAACTCACCCCTATGAGTGGAATATTACTATTGGTCCATCTTACAGGGCTTTTCTGTGAATTGATCAGATGATGTGTGAAATGCTTTGGGCACTGATAAATGGGAGTAGTCCCACTAATTTTATATTATTAGTTCCACAATTATCTTTTTAATACAGTTTTCTGTAGAATCTTGCTTTGAATGCATGACTATCAGAGTGTCTGATGGATGATCGATCCTTTGAAAAATAATAGTTCTGAAATTGTAAAGAAATGCCCATTCCCCACCTAGTTACTGCACAATCACTGTTCAATTACCTGGATTTGCAATACTTGACAATAATGGGAAGCCCATCTGTTTCTGTTTCCTAGGACATGGAAATAACTACTCATGAATTTAAAGCCAAAGAAAATGAGAATCTTTATGAGAGCAAAAAGGTTAGTTTCTGCATTTTGTTTCACACAAGGTAAATTGTTGCATCACTCGGTAAAGACCTTATTGTTTTAAAACCAAAGCTCCTTTTCTTACATGGTGTGTGTGTGCTAGTACCAATTAGCCCCACTGGAATGATTAAGATGTTCTGGAGAAAAACAAAATCCTTTTCATCTCTTTATGATGGGATTTCCTTAAGTCCTAGCATGCTAATTAAAATTGCATGATAGCTCTGCCATTGGCTACATAAAAGTGGTACATTTTCAAGAGCTGGTAGTTATGTATGTACTTTCCAAGAAATGTTTGGAGCCAATATCACAGTGGGGAAATATTGATTCACATTTATTTGCAAGTATAGTACTTGAAAATCATTTCATTTCTATTGTTCTATCAGAGATTCACAGAATGCAAACTACCATTTTATCTTATGTCAGAATTTGAGTTCTTCTTTGCATAATATTGATTTTAGCAGAAACCTCATTAAAAAATTTTGTATCATTCCTTTCTTCCATAAAATGGGATGTTCAAGGCAGCTGACAACAAAATTAAAACACAAAAAATTATAATAAAATACTATAAAACATAAGCACGATGCCTAACAGCAGCAAAATAATAAAAGCAGTAAGGTGGTAGCTCAATAAAAGATATATCTACTGTAAGCAAGAGGTGAGGCTTGAATGATCTTGGTGATGGTAAATGATCCCAGAAATCTCTGGTTTTATGAAGGTTTTGCCATAGGCATACAAGAAGAACTCTGAAAAGATGTCTGCCTAACAAATTACCATAATTACAAAAGCTAATACATAATGAGACTTGGAAGTAACAGGCAGCCTAATCCTAAGCTGCATTGGTGCTGTGGGGTCACATGGCCACCCTATATCCAGCACAGCTATGAAGCAGGCCAGAGGTCTCCTTGTGGTAAGGGGATATCTGTCCTCTTATGCCAAATAATCTTCCAGCCTGCCCTATGGGGCTACTCAGATCTGGACTTGTTAAATAGCAGGCGGCCCATGTAAAGCTGAAGTCTGAGCAGCCCCATGTAAAGTTTGTAGGCCCAGGATGGAGGTTAGGGTATGACGGAGGCCCACTCCTCCTGATTCAATGGAGGACAATGTGCCTATACCTTTAAGCCTTGGTTCTCAAACTTCTCAGGAGTTTGAGACCAGCGGTAAGTGTGTGTGTGGGGGAGGGGCTAAGGCAATGAAACTATCTATCTCCAGGATCGCGCTGCTGCTGGAGGTGGGAAGAGGTTTTTTCCTTACTTGCAGCCAGTGCTGGAGTCCTGGAGAGTCCAGGGAAGACTCCGCAGGGTTTCCTGCACCTCCAAACAACAAAAAACAGGCACTTCTGGTTTCGTGACAAAAAACGGCAATGAAAAGCTGAAATAGAATACTGTTTTAAGAGTGAACTGATTAACCAGATTCATCAAAGAATGCTGGGATGCCATTCTCAAGGAGTAAAGTTAGTTAATGTAGCTTTATGTTGTGTAGCTTTCCATCTAATGTAAGATGCCCCTGCTAACCGGGCAAAGAAGCATTGTTTAAGGTGGTGGTTCTTTTAGCAGGATAAGAGCGACTGTTCCTATTCATCTCAGCCAAGCCACATCCCTGTGGCTTGGTGTCTCCCTTGTGTATGTTTTTAGAGTGTGAACTCCTTTAGGACGAGATGCTGTCTTCTTATTCGCTTTGCTGCTCCAAAGAAATTTGTTGTGCAAGAGTGGACAATAAATATACTAAATAAATGATAAGAACATCCTCATCTACAACCTGGAGTGTCAGTCCGGTTTCATGAATTGGTAGTTTTCATTACATTGTGATCTAAAAATATGATATCTGGACAGAGGCAGAGTCCCTTAACTGGACTGATATCAGCAGTAAATGATTGTTGTGAGGCTGCAAGTGAAAGATAGGAAGTTTTGGTGTGTGGGTGGCTTTATCCATATACTCAGGACTGCATTTGGATTTCAGGACAGAAAAAATTGGATATTTTGCCTAGGCATTGCTCATTGGTAACAGTTTTGCCATTTCCCCTTTTGCTTTGTTAGCAGTCACAGAATGGTGTATGATTAGGATCCTTGTCAGAAATTTGCTCTTTTTGGAAGTCCATTTTGAGAAAGAATGGGGGGTTTATGGGCCAGCCTCTTAAAGACTTGTCCCATAAAACAGCCTGCCGGCTGGTTCTTCAGCCCCCAATCATATGTGCCAACCATACATGCCATACATGTCAGGGGATGGCCCAAGCTGATCCACTGCCACACATCCCAAATTCTGCTGCCCCTCATTGCCAGCATACACACATCCCACCACCCCATTCCACCCCAATAAAAATTATTTTGTTTTGTTCACATGCACGGCAGTGGGTGCACTCTGTCACCTCTTCCTTACCTGCCTACTCACCTGCCTGGCTATTTATTTAAAACAGAGTGGGCTCCGAGCATGTTCATCATGCCTGCTTAAAGGAGTGACCAATCTAGCAAGGAAAGGGCAACACAGTGTTCCTGGAGTAACCCCCTCCCTCCTTTACTTCCAGTGTTACCTACTTGTTCCAACCCGGCCACATCTTCAAACACACAGGCTGTGTGGAGCATTTGGGGAACAGAAAAGAACTCTGCTCTCAGCATACTTTGCCCAGCCTGTGCAATTCAAGTTGCATCCAGGCAGGAACAAGCAGGTGCAGTGGAGGTAAAGTTGAAGAGGGTCACTTCATCTCCCACCTCCTTCTTACCCACCTAGGCAGGCAAGAGAGATGCAGAATGATGCTCCTGGAAGAGTAGCAATCCAAACAACATTGCAGTGGCCTCCTACTGCTTCTTTTCCCAGCACTGCCTCTGTGATTGCTTGTGGCACTGGCACTGCCCCGATCTTCCTCTCTCTCCTTTTGAGAGAGCAACAAGAGGATCAGAGTGCTGGACTAAATGGAGAAGTGTACAGCAGGTGAGGGAAGTTAGCAGGAAGGTGTCTATAGCAGCAGTTTTAAAACTCTCTGGGAGTCTGAGAACCGCTCTAAGCCTTTGCAAGGGATTGCAGCAACGCAATCACCACAATTGTGCTGCTGCTGGAAACAGCAGGGGGTTTGGGGCACTTACTTATGCCAGTGCCGGCCTCTGGGGGAGTTGCAGGGAGTCCTACAGACTCCTCTGCAGGGCTCCCCAAGTCTCAAGAAAAGTTAAAAATAGCGATTTTAACCCACTTCCAGTTTCATGATTGCAACCTGGAAGTGGGTCATGATTGCTATTTTTAATTTTTCTGAGGAGCCCCTGTAAGGGGGCAAGACAAGGCTTCCCTGTCATGACCCACCAGTTTGAGAACCCCTGGTCTACAGAAATTAACAGTGCAAAAATCATATGCATGTTTACTCAGAGGTAAATCACACTGTATTTGCTGGGGTTTACTCCCAGGAAAGCATGCATAGGAGTGCATCCTAAGGGATATTAGTTAATTTTTATTCTTATTTCTAGCCTGACTTCTGATAATAGTGGCCAACAATATATCAAAAAGATTCACAATAGGCATTAAAAATTATCATAAAATTAAACAAGAGAATAGGCTATCAAGTTAGGCAGTTAAGGAGCTGGCTCCTCCTTTTAGCACTCCCATTCTGATGGGGGAAAAGGCAGCAATGACTCCTGCTGCCCCCTTGCCTTTAAAAGGGGATTGGACAAGTTTCTGGAGGAAAAATCCATTACGGGTTACAAGCCATGATGTGTATGTGCAACATCCTGATTTTAGAAATGGGCTATGTATCAGAAAGCCAGATGCAAGGGAGGGCATGAGGTCTCTTGTTATCTGGTGTGCTCCCTGGGGCATTTGGTGGGCTGCTGTGAGATACAGGAAGCTGGACTAGATGGGCCTATGACCTGATCCAGTGGGGCTGTTCTTATGTTCTAGCTTCCCCTCCTTGAACTGTTGGAAATTTCCTGATTTCCAGTAGATCAGGGAGTGGGAGAAGGAAAGCTAGGAATGGAAAGCTAAGACTTGGGCAGGGGGAGCCAATGCTGCCTTTCCTTCTACCAGAACAGGAGCTGATCTCTGGCTGCCTGACTTGGGAACCCCCCAGAAGAAATATTAAAAAGCTAACATCCAAGTGGTCACAGTAATTGAGCAGCAGAAAACATATACTTGAAAGCTTTCTATAATAAAAATCACATTGCCTGGTGCTGAAAGGCCAATAAGGCTGAAGCAGAGCAAGCCTCCCTGGGGATGGAGTTCCCCAGTCCTGGAGCTGCTGCTGAGAAGGCTCTGTCCTGCACCATCGTGACCCACTACCCCACCTCAGATTGTGGGATGGAGGAACTCAGGGCAGGACCTCCAAGGGAGATTTCACTGGAGAGATTGGAATGGGGGAGATTGCTCCAGTACAGGTGCTTGGGCTAGATGACCTTCATGTTTCTTCCAGAGTCATAATTCTTTGGTTATCAGTAAAGCAAAGGGAAGTGAGAAACGGTACTTCAATACCACCCAAAGTTGCCTGTAGGAAATAATTCTTCCTGCTTAAGCTATTAACCAGAGACTGTCCTGTGGTCCCCTTACAAGCTGCAAATTACACAGGCAAATGTAATTACCCATTCCCTTTGTTATTAGCACTCAGTGAGGAAGTTTCCAGTCATCCTTCCTTTCATGGCATTTCAAAGCTTACTCACAAGATGCATTTTGATATTAAATACAATGAGATGTCCTCTTTTTTTTTTTTTTAAAAAAATTCAATTAAACATATGCCTACTGTGACTCTTTATTCACAGCAAATTGTCTCTGTAAATAATCTTCATCAAAAGTCAGAACCAATCCCCATTAGTTGTTTAGTTTAATTAATGAGTCCCCCTGGAGCCACCCAAATGAATTCAATTTAAACGTCAACAACTTGGCTACGGAGTTTCCCAGGTTGGCATTAAGACAATATTAAACCTGCAATAAGTCACATTTAAAATGTTAATTCGAAGAAGCTCTCCATTTAGAGCACTTAATTAAATCCTTAAATAAACTGCATGGGCTCAGTACCAGATGGTTCTGCATTTTCATTGCAGCAAAGAGCCTTGAAGTCATTGAAGGAAGTAATATTGGAGGCATGGTGAAGATAACCAGGATATATAGTGTAATAAAATCTAATCTTGTTTCCAGCCGGGAGATTCAGTGTATGTACACAACCCAGGCTAAAATTGTAAGTTAATTACATTAACCCCAGTGTACTCTGGTATCTGAGCAGCCACAAGACGAAATTAGTCTTTTCCCATCATAAGATTCTTTTCAACTTCACTATATTAATTTTTCGCCAAATACTTACTCATAAGGAAAATTGAAGTTAATGTAACCAAAGACAAAGTAATGCAGTCTTAATATTCTGGAGGGATTAGAAAGCGCTGCATAAATACACTCAGCAAATGTCAGTCACTTGGAATGGATTTTAAGAAAGTGGAGGAGGAGGGGTGCAATGGGGAAAAATTATAGCACCCAGCTGGGTTATGCATTATGCTGAGCGGCACGGAAAGTTACAATTGAAGGGAAGCAGGTATTCAAGTAAATAGCTTAAAAAGGTGGCCTCCTGTCCACCTGTGATTAGCCTGAGCGAACACTTTGGAGAGCCATGACTGTTAATCAAAATAGCAAGTATGCATATACCCCCCTTGCCAAAACTCCCTTGACATGACAAGTGGAAGCTGGGAGGGAATAAAAGGGACAGGCATAGTTTGATCAGCAGGGCCCTCACAACTAGCATCCTGCCTGCCTCTTTCTGACTTCTAAAAGTTCAAAAACAACCTTCATACATGACATTTTACCAATGGGGAAATAATCACTGTGTAGCAAGAAGTATTTACTCCGTCAGGTAGGAAGTGAAGCACAAGAGTTTATCATGGCATGAGGGCACAAATTGGGCAGCTGGCTGTGAACATCAGTGGCCTGTTCTGTGTTCTTGTGGAAAAATACAGTTTCTTTAAAAGTCTCTGTTGACAGGTAGGTTCCAATGCACAGGTGTGCACATGTGCCTCTCCCCCCCCCCATGTCAGATATCAGTGCCCCCTTAGCCTCAATGCATACTCTCTGGCTTATCCATCTCTCGCCTTCATCGTTCCATTTCTTTCTCAGTCCATATTTAGTGCTGGCCTTTTCCTCCCCCCCCAAACCTTTGAGGTACATACCTCAAAGAAAGAATGACCTGGGTACATGATGACATTTGTTCAGAGGTTGTGTTCACATGATTTTCCTCCCATGCTACAAATGAGAGGAGTTGCATGAGCAGAGTTTCTATGTCAGGAGCATGTAACCTTACATGTTATTGGAGACTGTTGCTACCAATAGATATAGAAGGGTTTATGGCCCAATCCTATTGGCTGTTTATGCTGGCAGAACATGGGGATTTGAACTGGGAATTTCCAGGTCTAAGTCCAGCTCCAGAACCATTATGCCATCCTGGTTCTCAAGTTCAAATTTGTTGACCCACTCCATCCAGTATGACACTGGTTCAGAACCTCATCAGCCTCACTGAAATAGGTAAGGAAGAAGAAAAAAAGTTGGGTGTCATTAGCACACTGAGCGTATACTGGCCCATCGTCTGACTTTTTCTGTGTAGGTAACTCTGTCCTTGAATGGCTGGACAAACTGGACATTGACATTTGATCTAGTCTAATTGATATATAAGTCCATGTACTATATGCCATACCCTAAATAAATAAATAAATAAATAAATAAATAAATAAATAAATAAATAAATAGCACACTGAGGACCCCATCCACTGTATCCCTGGACAACCTCCCCAAGCAGTTTCATGTAGATGTAAAACAGTATGAGAAACAAGATGGAACCCTGTGGGACTTCATGGGGCTGAGGCCAAGACTTGAAACAGGAATCCCTCTGTACTACCTTTTAAAACTAATTATTCTGTTCCTTGGAAGACCAGAACTATACAGGGCTCCCCCAGCCCCACCCCAGCCAGGTAGTCTGTCTTCTTTCATAAATCCATGATGAATTTCAACAAAGGATTTGTATTCTAAGCACATTTGTTGTGCTTAGCACCTAGAGCCATTTGTTTACACCAGTCAGGCCCAGTCCAAAGGAAAGGGCACTTGAATCTGCCCCACTTATGTTGCCCTCCCCATCACTGCTGCAGCCCCCAGCCTCCTCTGCCTCCATCTGGAAGTTCAGGAGGAGAGATGTGATAACAGTGGCAGTGCAGCTGCCATCCTAGTTCTGTGTCCTCCTTTGTGTGTCCTCCTTTGTGAGTGAGAAGCTGGAGAAATGATGACAATGATGGTGAAGGTGATGGTGGTGGCAGCTGTTCTAGCTCACCCACCCACTGCCTTGTTCTCTTCTGCAAATGAGGAGGAGAGAAGACAGCAGCACAGGTACTTCAGAAAGGCCATTAAATGGTGCTTCAGAAGGGCCAAAGGCAAGGGAGACAGCCACCCATGCCCACCCTAGCAATGACATTTGGAGTTCTGTTAAAGTGGGAAGTATTACTTTGAACAACTGAAGCCTTAGGTGTGTGACTGACTAATGGTTCATACCCAGCAATGTCAAGGTTGTGTCCAGGGGGATACAGTCCAGCTGAGCCACCTGAACAGCACCTGTCTTTTTTAATTATACAAATTTATCTCCTCTAATCAGCACACGCAAGCCATGTCTCAAGAGCCAACTGAAAATATTGTGCTGCCTGGGCAGCATGTGGTTCCACCATCCCCTGCCTTACCTGGTCCTTCTTCCACATGGGCTCTTGAATCAAAGCAGGAAATGTGAAAAATGACTAGATGGCTCCCAGAGTGCCCTACATGTTTAAAGAGTCCAGCCTTGCTCCTTGCCCCTTGCTCCTTCTTTTAAAATGCCTAGTGGAGGAAGATATGGGAGCCAGATCGCTACACTCAAAGGATTGGACTTCTTTAAATAATTACAGTTCTTGAGCCCTGAAATTGTAGAAGCAGCTGTAGTAATATATGTGTGGCACAGTTGTGGGTGAATGCAGTCACCAGTTTCCCGAATTGAGAAGCCTGAGATTTGTTTGTGGCTATTGGACTGGACTCATGATAAATACCAAACTGAACTAAATTGACCATCCAATTTTCCACATTCATTCTGAAATAAATGCACACCCCTTAGTGCATATCACTACAGTATACAGTAGTGCACACAGTAGTGTGTATCACACTACTGAGAAGTGCCGTTGTTGTGGTGTGCTACTGTTAAAACTAGATTCTTTCCAAAAGTGAGTACTTTGCATATGCACTTGTATGCATGATTAGAAGAACCATGTCCACAAAAAAATGTGTTGAGTTGAGCGTGGTGAGTGCACAGCCAACCACTCTTCAACTTGGGCTGCAATGCAGGCATCACATCGCATCATGCGCCATATGCACAGAATTTGTCAACCAGTGTCAAATGCAGCTCTCTAATAGCCAGATTGCATTGTTATCTGCATACTTTTAGGTGCCTGCAAGTGACCTGCTCACCCAAAGACACTGAGAAGTGTGGAGATCTTGACACATTTGCAGAATGTCAAGCATGACTCCATTCGGGGAGCTTCTCCCACCTTTGACTAATTGCTGACCTGACATCTTTCTGATAGTGACCTTGTTTCAGCTGGTAATTCAAATATCTTTCAGTGTCAGAAATAATAAGTGCCACAGTGAGATGAACAAGCAGAGCTTAAGTTGAGCACAGATTAATGGGGTTTTAATATTCCTAATTTAATCACTCCTTTCTGTCTGAATGTGTGCAACATGATGTAGCAGCTAATTATTTTTTAAACCATGATGGGGATCTTTCCTAATCATTTTTATATTTAACATGAATGAAGGGAGGCCAGTGATTAATGAGGGAATAAATCTTATGAAACAGAAGCAAGCACAAGATCAGTTGAAAATATGGCTGTCTGATTCTTTTTTTTTAATTCCCATTTTCCATGCTGCAAATAATCACCAGCCCCTTCTCATTTCAATGGCAAGATTTTTCAGCCCTAAAATGGGAGGGGGGCTGAGAGTTTTTATTCTAGAGTTGTTTCATTGGCAGCTGTCTGTGAGCATCTTTTAGAATGCTGAACTATTCTCTCTCCTTCTAATAGATTCACAATATATACATTAGCAGGAAGATAGATGTCTTTTCAAACATTTGTTCTTGACAAGGTGTTTGGAATTACAGATGAGGCAGAGACCTGGTTTCTGAATCTTTCTCTCTCTGAAATGAGGCAAACTGTTTTAAGGATCCCATTGTGCCAAAGTGGGGAAGAAAACCAGGCATTTGCAATTAACATGTAAATGTAGGGCAGAATGTAATATTGGAAGCAAACTGGAGGTAAAGGTGTGTGTTTTTAAGTTTATCAGTCAGATGGGATCTGGCAATTTGGAATTATTTCAATTAAACTTTTCCCTTGCTGTTCAGATATCTTTGTTCAAAACTTTGAAAATTCATATATTCAAATATCAAATACATAGTCATTAGTAATATAATATATAATGCCTTTTCCAGTGTATTCAAAGCCCTCTGTGTGTCTTGTGAATCCTTAATGTTGTAAGGCAGGCCAGTAATAATGGTAGCCACATTGTAAACCAGGCAGATCAGTGAATTTCAACCAGTGTGCCATGGCACATTGGTTTGTTGCAGATGGTCTGCAGATGTGCCGCTGGAGCTTGGAGGAGGGTTGTTTATTAGTAAGGCATTTGGGGTGTGTGAGTGCTGCACCAGCAGCATGGTGTGCCTTGTCAATTGTCAAAAAAATAATAGTGTACCCTGACAATTTTAGCACCTTATCAGTATGCCCTGAAATGAAAAAGAATGAAAATTGCTGGGGCAGATACGTTGTGGCCAAAAAAAATGATGGCTTCCCTATGGACTACTAAATAAGATTAAAGACTCATGCTGTCCAGCTCTGATGCAGCTGTGTCACAATGCCTAATTCTAACCTGTGGTGGGACAAGCCAAATAGCCTGCACTGTATCCAGCACAGGGTAGGAGGTAGTTGGAGGGCAACTTGGGATAAGGGGATATTGTTCCACTTATCCCATGTAGCAGTCCAGCCACCCCTATGGGGCTACTCAGATCTGCATCAGTAAAATCACTGGCGCAAAACCAAGCAGCCCATGTAAGGCTGCTCCGGCCAGAGATAGGGATTAGGATACGGCCTGCACTGCCACAGCCTGTCCCACCCCCTCCTAGGCCCGATCTGCCTCCCAAACCTCTCTTTTCCACCCCAAAATGCTCCTTCTCCACCCATGCTCTGCCCTCCTGCCACCCTCTCCTACCTCCTGCTCTGGCCTGCATGGGCCAGCACAAACACATCCTTGCTGCTGCTGGATCTGGTGCAGGCCTAGTTGGCTCATGAGTCATTGTGAAGTGCTTTATAGCACATGTGCAACACTCATAGGCCAGTGTAGGGGGCCTGTGCTGGCCTAGCAAGTGCTTAGGACTGTGTTTGAAATCATGTTAAACTCTTGAGGACTGCTTGCAGTAGGTGCTTGAAGACTCCTGCAGACTTCAGGCCAGTCCTGGGGGACTGGGAACCCAAGAAAATCTGCTGATCAGGAACACCCTTGAGAGTTTAGAAGCATCAGTAACTCTACCTCCCAGCAAGAAGATCCTTCTCTGTCAAAGGTATGAACATTTGGGTCCACCCAACCAGTTCATGATCTTCCTGTTCAGCAGGAAATAGCTAATTCAGCATGTGTCTTGCAAGAAACATGGGTGTGGGTAAGGGCAGGAGGTCTGGTCTAGAGCATAGAGCCTCTGTTTGCCTGAAGATAACATCCGCAGATCGCCAGTTCGAGGCCACCGGCACCGTGCGACCTTGAAGCAGCTGACAAGCTGAGCCGACCTATTCCATCTGCTCTGAGCGTGGGAGGATGGAGGCCAGAATGTTGCGACCAGATCAGAAAGAAACATATGAATGTTGTAGTTTCTTGAAAGATAGAAACCTTCTTTCAAATTGTAAAAATCCCTACAGGGATTGAATTAGCCTGCCTATGTAAACTGCCTTGACTAATGTCCGAGGAGAAATCTGAGGACCAAGAAAAGCAGTATAGAAATACCTGTATTATTATTATTATCATCATCATCATCATCAACTGAGATCGACCCATGGTTTCCATGGCGGTCATGCATCCTGAGCTGCACCTGTGCTGGGGGCCTTAGCATGCACATTGAAGCCCTGTGGAACTAACAGTCTGAAACAGTGGTTCTCAAACTTTATAGCACCAGGACCCACTTTTTAGAATGAGAATCGGTCAGGACCCACCAGAAGTGATGTCATGACTGAAAGTGACATCATCAAGCAGGGAATTTTTAACAATCTTAGGCTGCAATCCTACTCACACTTACCCAGGACTAAGTTCCATTTACTATCATTATACATAGTAACCTGTTAAAAGTACAGATGTGTAATATTTTCCCAAATGCAGTCACATACCATAGCAGCATCAAGTCTAATATATTAAAAATAAAATATTGAAATGAATGGGGACCCACCTGAAATTGGCTTATGACCCACAGTTTAAGAAACACTGGTCTGGAGGACTTCAGTGTTGTTCCTAAGATCAATCCAGCCAGCATAGGCGGGGGACCATTGGGTAGTAGGGTGAGTGGCTACACACCAAATTCCCATTTCTGTATTACACACCCTGCACCAAAACTGAATGACTGCTGGATGGAGCACCTGTCTATTTATCTGATTCCCAGGGGTCTGTCTTTCAGATTTTCAAAATTCAGTGTATTGAATAGGAAAATTCTTTACTGAGAATTCAGACTTTTTCATGTCAGATTTACTCTACCAACATTCAGTTTCATGAATATGGAACAGTCTGTTGTTTCAGACCAACGTAAATGGGGATCAGCATAGTCCTGGCATCAGATTGTTCGCAGCTTGTATTACCGTAGAAAGGGAAACACAGAGCAAGGCAAATTGAGTGCTTAAGTTTTCAAGGTTCTTGTTCCAATGAATATGTACATGATAATACTGAATACGAGAAGACAGATTTACTCAGCATGAGCAGAAATTTTTTCCCAATAGAATTTTATTTCCAGTTTCTTCTTTTTTTTCCAATAGACTTTCCCATAGACTTTTATATCGCACAGCATGTATTTGTGGAATAATTGCATTTGTCTTCCAGACTGTTTTTCCTTGAGGGCAGCCTTCGCTTTGGCCTTGATTTGATTGTGTACTTCTAATGTCAAAGAAAAGTTAGTGCATGAGTATTCATTAACAATGGTACTTTGCATGGCCAGTGTCTTCTGGTCTAATTGTGGGTCTCCTTCCAAATATATTTCTTTGTGCTTTTCTCTTGTGCTACATGTCTCTCTGTGTCAGTTATTCATTTGTATTGAATAAAATGTAACTGTATGGAGTATTTTGCCCCCTTTCATTTCAGCTGCTAAGGCTGAAGGCATATGAAGCTATTTGCTACTTGATATTATAGAAGTAAAAGTGACAGTGTTTTGTAATTAGACTGGCCTGGGTTTGTAATGCAGCAGCATCAATACTTCAGAACAGCATCTGTTCTGGCAGACTCTGAGGGTGTTGTCCCATGATGTGTTTGTTCTGAAGGATTTTCCTGGTAGAAATAGCAATCTTGCATGGCTTCTGGTAGTTACTGTTAAAGACTTGCATAGTTGTGCATGCCTACTGAAAAGGATTTTTGCCTACACAATTGTGAAAGGTGGACTGTGGTTATGTAACATGAGTCTTTTCTTTAATAACAGAGTAGATCTGATCCTTCCTATCCCCATCCTGTGTGAAGATCTCCCTGGAATTAACTAAAATAGGTTGATAATTCATTTGTCACCTCACTGAATAAATAGTTAAGGACCTGTTACTCCACTAGTATCTTTTGGCCCAATCTTATCTAATTTACAATCCTATCCTGTACACAGCGCTGATGCAGCCATGCCAATGGGACGTGCACTTCATCTTGCAGTGGGGGGGGGGCAGTCACAGAGGCCCCCTCAGGGTAAAGGTCCCTTATCTGCACTGTGCACTGTGTATCTGGCTGCACTGTGGCTGCATCGACACTGGAAAGCTGGATACGATTGGATCGCTAAGCGAACGAAGGTTACTTCAAAGAACCAAAGGTTAAGTGACCAAAGGTTGTTTCAAAGAAGAATTTTGTTCTTGGGTATTTTTTTTTAACCTTCTATCCTGATTTTCTGGTTGTACTAAAACTCAGTGTGACTCAACAACAAAAAGTTAAAACAAATAAACACAATAAAAGTTATAATAAATTAAAATTTAAGAGCAACAAAAACAAACTTAAACACAGAATTTGGCGGATAGAGACAAAAAGCACAGCTAGTGAAAAGATCTCAGAAAAAGTCACACCTGCAGTGACAGTTGAAAGGGTTGGCAGACTGGATGCCCAGTACATCTCCCAGACCAAGAGAGTTCCACATCTTGCGGCAGTGGCATAACTAGCATGGAGCCTGAGGGGTACCTGCCCTGGGTGCAATGTCAAGGGGGGAGCATGACTGCTTCTCTGGATTAACCCTAGTTATGGAGGAGATGCTCCTCAAGGGACACCTCCACAGGAGAATGAACAGGGGATACAAAGCCGCCGCAGTGAGTGCCCCCTCATCTGGGGAGAACTCAGAAGTGATATCACAATATCATGTGACATTGTGACATTACTGCCCCAGGTGCCGGGACAATGTGTTATACCTCTGTCTTGGGGATTACTATGGAGAATGCCAGTTCCAGGGGAGCAGTGGTGGAAGAATGCCATGAATAAGAATGTCCTCATGCCCTGCTTGTGGGCTAACCAGAGACATCTGGTTGGCCACCTGAGAAATAGGATTCTAAACTATATACAGTACATGAATCTTTGGTCTGAGCAGAGCTCTTCTTATGGTCTTGTGTAGCCTGTCTTACATAACCACCAACCAAGCATCTGAAGATCGAAGGTGTCGGAGACGTTTTCCAGTTGATCTTAAAGAGTGGGAAGATCCGTCTAGGGCCGTGGTTCCGAAATGTTTTTCATTAGCAACTCCATTGACCTACTGGGACATTGGCCATGGCTCCTCATTAAGGGCCAAATCCTATCCAACATTCCGGCTGGGGAGTAGCTATGCCAATGGAGTTTGCGCTGCATTCTGTGGTGGGAAGGTAGTTATGGAAGCCTCCACAAGGTAAGGGAACATATGTTCCCTCGCCTAGGGGCTGCATTGCAACTGCACGGAGGCTGGAAAGTTGGATAGGATTGGGCCCTAAGACTACAATCCTATACATTGTATAGCGTGACTGGTTTTTTATGAGGCTTCTGCAGCTCCCCAGGCTGGTATCCATGGCTCCCCAGGGAGCCATGGCTCACAGTTTGGGAACCACTGGGATTCCGAACAACCTAGTACCACCATTGCGCGCCCAATTCAAATGTTATACACCTCATGTATATTTTGTATTTGGGGAAATGTACAAGAAGTTCCAATTTGCCTCCCTTTGTTATAGAATGTTGCTCAGAAACAAGCTGCTGGAGTGAATATACTGTACTCATGAGTGGAGACTGCCAAGGAGCCCACTTGCACAAAACGTCTCCCTCCCTGGTTCCAACCTCTGGGGATGATTGGTTCACGCCAGGTCCATTACGGGAAGACCAAGTAAATTAACATTCTTTATTAGACTCTCACTTGAGAAAATGAAATTGAGAAAAGGGTCTATGATAGCTGTGACACCAGAGTTCCGCTGCGGAAGAAATGCAGCCACAGTGCTTGGTCATATATAACCAGCTTGGAGCGAAAGTGTTCAGGTAAGGAAATGGAGGGCTGAAGGGCTCAGCTGTGCAAGCTAAAAATAATTAGAGCCTGTTTGTCTTCATCTCAAACCTATGAAGATGGACGTGAGGGATGAGCACTGGTTCAGAGGAGGGCGGGCTCCTGACCCACCAACTTTTTCCAGTAAGTGCTCTTTCTCTTCCTGGCCTTCTCTCTCCACACTACTGCAGCAGCAAAGCCTGGTTCTTGTTTGTACTGTCTGTCCTTTAAAATTGTTGTGTTAAGTTGCCAGTTCTCTGCTTTCGAACACTACTACTAATACCTGGATCAGTTTAAGGCTGCTTTAATAGTCATGGAATTATTAATCAAGTAGTAGGCTATATAGCAGCAAAGAAACAGTGATAAAAACTCATGAGTCCAACCAAACATGGTCTAGATTCCATTTTAGGGACTGGCCTGTGGCCATGAAGAAGGTTTATTTTCTGTCACCATCACATCTGCAGAGCCAGGCAGTGGACTAATCAGGACTAATTATATCTGTCCAGAAAGATGTGGATGCCCCAATAGCTTGCTGTGACCATTTGTAATGCATTTTGTGGAAAAATTGCTTGCATCCACCAGGAGTCAGGCACAAGTTTGGTTGATTCCAGGGTTCCTATTGAGACTACTTGTCCTGTAATTTGGGGTTCTGATTCTTTCAGAATCAGAACTGTTTAGCCTGAGGTTGTTGACAGGATTATCAGTTTGTCTAGACCTTTGCTCATTCTGGTTCCATGCTTGGATTCTCAAGTATGGATCCCAAGCCTGGAATTAGCCTTCTTTACAGTTGCTGCACATTGGGTCAACACTTTCATTGAACTGTCCACCAGCACCCAGAGATCTTGGGGTACTGGTGGATAGCTCAATGAAAATGATGACCCAATGTGCGGTGGCGACGACGAAGGTTAATTCCATGCTTGGGATCATTATAAAAGGTTCTGAGAATAAAATAGCTAATATAATGCCACTGTACAAATCAATGGTAAGGCCAAACCTGGATTATTGCGTCCATCTCAGTATGGTCACCTCATCTCAGAAAGGGTATAGTGGAAATAGAAAAGGTACAGAAGAGAGTGACCAAAATGATAACTGGACTGGGGCATCTCCCTTATGAGGAAGGGCTACAGTGTTTGGAGCTCTTCAGTCTAGAAAAAAGGCACCTGAGGGGGGACATGATTGAAACATACAAAATTATGCAGGGGATGGATAGAGTGCATGTTCTTTTTTCCCTCTCACACAATTCCAGGGGACATCCACTAAAATTGAGTTTTGGGAGAGTTAGGACAGACAAAAGAAAATATTTCTTTACCCACAGTATAATTAATCTGTGGAACTCCTTGCCACAGGATATGGTGGTGGCATCTGGCTTGGATGCCTTACAAAGGGGACTGGAAAATTCTGAAGGAAAAGTCTATCACAGGTCACAAGCTGTGATGGGTATGTATAGCCTACTGATTTTAGAAGTAGGCTACCTCAGAATGCCAGATACAAGGGAGGGCACTAGGATGCAGATCTCTTGTTGTCTTGTGTGCTCCCTGAGGCATGTGGTGGACCACTGTACAGGAAGCTGGACTAGGTGGACCTGATCCAGTGGGACTCTTCTTATGGTTTTTTAAAAAGTTGTGGGCCATGTGGGCAGGAAGACTGATGAAGGGCGCAATCCAGCCCTTGACTTGGGATGGCACAAGTCTCTTGTGCCGGCCCAGGAGGGTTGCAAATGTGCCGTAAGCACTGGCTTAGAGAAGCACTGGCCTGTGGAGGCCAATGCAAGTCTCTGCGCCAGCTTCCTCCGAGTGCCTTATGTTGGCCTGGCAGCACCGATGCAAGGCTCTGAGGTAGGCGGGGGGATGGGTAGGAGGCAGGAGGGAGGTGTTCCTGGGTGGGGGAGGGCGGGTGGTGGGCAGCCCTGGGGCAGGTGGGCAGGGAGCAGGAGGCGGGGCTGGGATCCGGCAGTTATGCCGGATCCCAACCCTCATTCCCGGGGAGAACGGGGGGACTCCAAGTTGCTCCGCTCTCCTCGGACTTGTGCCACCTCTTGAAGAGACCCATAGGGGCCAATGGTTCTTACCTGGAGGTAAGGGGAAGTGTTTCCCCTTGCCTGTGGCTGAGCTGCTTTTGGCCCCTATCCTGCACTGGATACAGTGCAAGCCTCTTGGCTTGCCTGTTCCACTGCAGAATAGGATTGTGCCCTAATTCTTTGACTGAGGGGACTATTCCACTTTGTGGAAGAACTATCAGTAGTCCAGTCTGTTTTGAAGAAACCATCCGTAGACCCTTCTGTGCTGGAAAACTAAAAGCCAGTCTCCAATATATCATTCTTGGGCAAGATGACCACCAGTGTAGTGGTCATCCACCTCTAGAGTTTGCTGGAGGAAATGATTGTCTAGATTCTCTTTCAATCCAACTTCAAAAGGAAATTTGGGATAGAAGCAGCCTTGGTCATTTTGGAAGATGACCTATGTCAAGAGCTGGACAGGGGGAGTCTACTCCTGTTATATTTAGTGGACCCCTCTGCAGCTTCGATACCACTGACCATGGTATCTTTCTAGTCTGGCCAGGATGGCGTTTGGGGATACCATTTTACAGTGGCTGGTCCATCCTGTAAGTTCCAGAAGGTGGTGCTGGGCAATTCCTGTTTGGCACCATTGATGTTGGCATTTGTGTATGGAGTGTTGGGAGAGTTAGGACACAGAAAAGAAAATATTTATTTTCCCAGCATGTAATTGGTCTGTTGAACTCCTTACTGCAGGATGTGGTGATGGCATATGGCCTAGATGCCTTAAAAAGGGGATTGGACACATTTCTGGAGGAAAAGTCCATCACAGGTTACAAGCCATGATAGGTATGTGCAATCTCTTGATTTCAGAAGTTCTAAAGACTAATGTCTTTATTGTTGTTTTTAACTTGGCCTGCTAAATTTAATTTAATCACTTGAAGTCCTGTGCCGATTCAGCCTCCTGAAATCCTGTGGTTCCAAGTGTGATTTAAAAAAAAACAAAAAAACCTCAACTGGGTCTGTATTTCTGCAAGATGCAATCACATCCAGGACATGGAAATACATGCACACAAATGGCGAATCCCTCAGCCTTGGCAGCTTTGCCTCTTGCTCTGTGAAAGCCCGTTGCCATGGCTACACCCGGGAGCAAAATGTTTCTCATCAAAGTGCTTGCTTCTACAGCTGCCAGAGTCACTCCTGTGTGCTCGGTAGAGATCTCAGGCAAGGGGCAGGCTTGGGACTGCTTCTTGGCAGCAGCACGGTGGCAGCATCAAATAATAGCTTCAAAATAGCCTTGTAATTTGAATTGGAGGTGGGTGAAGGAGAAGGGGGTGGGGGGAGAATGTAAATGGAAAAAGTGAACCCATCAGGTTCTTGATAGATCTGTCAAATGCAGAGGTGCTATTTTCTGCTTGAGAACAATGAGGCTGGGGAGGGTGGCAAAAATGCACTGGACCGGAATTTCGGCGAGAAACCTGGCTTTGCTTCCCAGCTTTCTTTTTTCTGCTGCCCTTCTGGGTGAATCAATCTTCCGATGAAGCAAGTCAATTTCCCTGTTTTCTCACCCCTAAAATGGGAATAATGCCCTTTTCCCCAGGTGTGCCAAGCATTTTGCAATTTATGAGATAAAGCGGCCATATATGTTATAAGCTTTATTGTTAGTTGCACTTGCTCCAGAAAGTGGAGCTTCACTGGGAAGAGTGGAGGGGCATGGCTAACTTACGCCAACCTTGCACATAGGTTAAAGATTTTTTTACAAGCTCACATTAAAAAAAATCAGAGCTGCAATTAGTGTGAGAGAAGATTCTCACTCAGATTCAGAAGTTTTATATTTGCATATGGAAGCAATCAAATTGTCCAGTTTTTCAACTGGGTCACACAGATTGTGACATTGCAAAAGACATTGCAAAAGATATGGGGTGAGTCCTCCATGCTGTCTTTGCTGCTTCTGGAGGACTTGCACAGTGGCTGGGTTCAGACATAACTTGAAACCATAGCTTGTACTAACTATAGTTAAGAATTCACACCACAGTTTTGCTTCACCAATCAGTTCCAATCCATTGTTGCAGATTTTGATTTGTCACCTCCAAACAAACTATAATATGTGGGCAGATCTAGGTTCAGGCATAACAGGAAACCATGATTTAACTCAACAGATTATGGTTTCATGTTATGTCTGAAAAGAGTCATTGAAATCCATGAATTCTAGGTCATCATGGAAAAGTCATCGTGCAAGTCATCATGGACTCCATGTTCTGCTTAAAATGTATTTTGAAAGTGCAGCCCATTAATCTTTGTTCTTTCACTGTTTTATTTTTTAATAACATATGAACAAGCCCTGAGTTTCAATTCTGGTTTTAGGTTCTATGTTCTAAATCAGGGGTGCTCAATAAGTCGATCCTGATCTACCAGTTGATCGCCAGGCAAAATGAGTCGATCGAAGGCTTCTCTCCCATCCACGCATTCCTGGGAGTGAGCCCCGCCCTGGGAGTGAGCTCCTTGGGAGTGAGCCCTGCCCTGGAAGTGAAGCATCCCTGGGAGTGAGTCCCGTTGACTCTCCTGGGGATGACTTACCTTTCCCCTGTTTTTGCACTGGTATGTATGGAGATCTGCCCCCCCCCCCCAACTTCCATCTGTTGGTTCTGTGTGCAAGGGGTTTTGCACTGGTCTTGCTGTGATGTCTATATAGAGATCTTCCCTCCCCCACACCTTTCCCTTGTTTTTGCACTGGTCTGTATAGAGATCTGCTCCCCCCCCCCACTTGCATTGGAATCGAGGAAGATCTGGTGAGGAGGTAGATGTGGTGTCAGCAGTGGCCCCTTTAAGGGTAAGGCCTGGGCATCCAGCAGAGTGTGCTGCACAGCTGCAGCCACTTGAAGGCAATAGGGCCCTCAGGGATATAAGAGCACCTGACGCAGGAAGGGCTCCACTTATTTATGTGAGTCAGCCTTTTCCTACATGAAGATCTTTAAGTCCAAGTACCGTTCCACCATGACTGATGAACGTTTGGAAGTGTGCTTGAAGCTGGCTGTCAGCAGCTACTGTCCGGACTATGCATCCTTGGCTGATTCACTTCAGTGCAAGTCATCAAAGTAAACTCAAGTAATTACAAAAAATGTTTATAGTTAATTATGTTGTGTTGTGCAATACTGGCTCATGCGGTTATGCAAGGTACACCAACATACATTGTACACATAAATGTTATATGTTATGATGGCGCGAACATTGTAAAAAAACTCTGGTAGATCTCCAGGCCTTGCTGGGTTTCAAAGTAGCTCTCGCGCCAAAAAAGTGTGAACACCCCTGTTCTAAATAATGTTTGAGGGTCCCCCCCCCCCAGGGAATGGAGTTCAGTTATTGGTAGCCTGCATGTGCAATTGCTCTTTCTTTTTTGAAAGATATGAATATCAGCTCTCCATAAACTTTTTCAAACTTATCAAATTTGTCTTGTTTTTAATACTCCCAGACAGCACTCCCAGAAAAAAGAATAATCAAAAATATTATTATGCAATTATTTTCTTGATAATTTTTAGACACTTTGCTATTTGAGTCTGAATCTGCAAAATTTGCTGAATGCCAAATGCATTACTGAACTGTATTTTGGATCTTGCAGTTGCATACCTCTGCCCACCTTTTCCCCTGAAGCATACACTCTCCCAATGGTGGTATCACTTAGAGCTGAAGCAAACATTTGTGGAGTTTAGTTTTCAGTGAGAGCTTGCACATTCAGAAAGGTAGAAAACACATTGGCAAATCAGTAACCAAGTGATGTGTATCATCCCTCCCACCCTAAAAAAAAACCTTGTTGACATGGTTTGTCAAAATGCATAGGACTATCTGCCCAATCAGATTCTTTGGCTTCTCCTTCAGAACTAGCATTCCAGTGCCAAAGCATTATGGCATTGCAAATGCTGTTGGAGAAGTGCATGTAATTACATGCTTCTAGACTGCTACCACAGACACCAAAAACCACCCTGTGCACAGCAATGGCAGGAGAGGCCACACAGACTTTGATAAATTGGTGGGGTAAACAGAATGGGGCAGGGAGGTGGGCTGATTGGAAGGAGGGTAGGGGACATGTTGAAGGTAGGAGAGCATTATCCCGGTGCAAGTGACTTGCGCCAGGATGCTGTCCCCTTCAGAGCAACATGTCCCCTTTGCTTCCTCAGACTTGTAGGCCCCCAAACATTAAAATATTTTCCCTTACCTCTCTCAAGACTCCCGATTCCCCTCCCACACCACAGCATGCAGTGTTGTCTGTTTGACGCTGTTACATGCTATGGCAAGGAAGAGTATAGGATTGGGCTGTATGCTTACCAATATTTTCAAACTATATAAATGTACTTCACATGTTACAGAAAGACACAAGCCATAGTGGGAATCTCTAGGTGTAAGGTGAGGTTGCTCTTGAAGTCTCAAAGGGATGTGAGAACACCCCAAGCTAGTCATCAACAAGGCCCAAATGAATAGAGAGGAAACTTATTTTCAGATGAGTAGGAACACCTCCCAGTCTGTTTAGCTTCACATAGGGGAGTTCCGAGGTCGCTGCGAATTTACTTTCAATTCTGTTATTATTAATTGCGGATTTTAAAGATGAAATTGCAGTATATTCCCTTATTAAAGTGGCTTTCTGTTGCCGGAGACTCTGTGTCTTAACAAAAACCCTGAAAATCCCCCCTGAGCTGTGATTTGGAAATCCAATTCGCTGTCGTTGATGATTCTGTAAACACATTTCCTGGAATTCATGAAAGCCCGGAAAGCCTCACAATCATTTGAATACAGCGAAGGACTATTTGCTGGCAAATATTCTCTTTTGCATATTCAGAACTTCAATTTCTATTCTTTGGTCGGTGCTTTCAAATGAATAAGACCACCAAGGCACATAGTAGCCGTGCTAAAGATTTAGCAGAATACCTTCCATTAAAATGAACCACACACACACACACACACACACACACACACACTTTTCTCTTTTCTTTTTTGAAAAAAATTAACATTATTTCTTTGGGTGGCTTTTATACTGTAGATAGAAAGTGATATACTGAGTAGTTTTCAAGGGGAATGTTTCCATTGTGTCTCACATGTATCTCTATGTAGAGGCCCAGACCCGAGCCATGACCAGTGATGCCCAAAGCGGTGCTCAGAATCAGTACTACCCAGAAGTGCTGGTCGCCCAGCTAGGTGCTGGGGACCAACCCAGGAGCACTGTACTTGTGCTACTGCTTATTAAAATAGACTACTTATGAATTAACTCGCACCACTGTTTATTAAAACAGCCCTGTTTCTCTGCTGCTGTATTTCAAATGGACTTCCAAGGTCCCTGCCCACAAGCTGCCCTCTTTTGGCAAGGTGGCAAACATCAGTGTGAACCAGTCTGTGGAAGATTTCAATTTTCCATAATAAACCTTTAGTCAGAAAGAATCTGTTGTTTTTCTTAGAAGTTGAAATTAAATCCAGACAAGACAGATGCCTTACTTGTCAGGAGATCTACAGTAACAGCTTGTCAGCCTGTTGTGGAGATGTACGTTCTGCATCATATTGTTGTCAGACCCCTCTCATTCTCTATAATAGCAAACTCAGCTTGTATAAACCAATCGGACTGTGGCCACAATGAAGATGGAGGTTTCTGAGTACTTCCTGAACTCCATAGGTTTGCTATACACGCATTTTTTATTCACAGATTTGACTCAACACGAATGGCCACTACAAATGAGAAGGAATGTGCTGATCCCTGGAGAAAGGGAAAAATGCTTCGCTTTAAAATCACAGTTTTAAAAAACTGCTTTTCTTGCTGTTGTAGAGAGACATCATGCAGGAGATTATAAGTATAACCTAATTATCCATGGATTTTTCACTTGTGGAAAAATCCACAGATTTTTCTTTCTCAGCTCGATGAGAAGGGCCCTTTTAATTAAAGGGAAAAAGTTGTTTAACAATAGCCTTGTTAATGTGAGAGAGGGCAGCGGCTAACAATCCATCAATCATTCTCTCTTCAGGCACTTAGAATGACTTCACTCCAGTGAAGCCAGAACCAGTGATCTCTTCCTTCCCCTGAGCGTGTGAAAGAAAGATAATCACTGTGCATTCTTTCCCAGCTCTGGATGAAGGGAGGGGTCGCTGGCTTGGAGTAAAGCGTTTCTAAGCGCCTGGAGAGACACTGATTAATGGATTGTCTACCTAATGACTCTGTCTTACATCACAAAGGCTGTTTTTAAATCACCTAGCAAAGAAACATTGTTTTTTAAATGGATTTGCTTTAATGGGATTTTTCCATCCATGTGAGTTCTGGGAAGGGAACCCTTGCGAATAATGAGACTCAAGCTGTATTCAGAAGCTTCTGCTTCTTGGAGAGTCTATGGGTAAGGAAAGAGAGCCTGCTTGCTTGTGGAGAAAGTGTAAAGAAGTTGTGGGGAAAGTATTTTCAGTTTCATATTCAACATTAATGCTCCCAAAGGTTCTGAACAGTGTGTTATGGATAATGTATGAAAGTGAGAGAGGACAGATGCATTGGGAACACACAGGATTGAGCTGTCAGGTGGAACGGCCCACTGTATTTAGGTTGTGGATAGTGCACACATATGTCATAGCAGGTATCATCTTAGATAAAACAATTCCTTCTATGTGAGAGAAAAGGGAGAAAGACTCTTTTCAGTTCCTTGGAAGACTAGGATAGATATGTTATCAATCAAAACAACATTATTGGCCATCTTCAGTTTTTATCAGTACTTCTATTAAAATGTATGTATATTTAGTCGTGGTTATACTATATAATTCATTGCCTGATTAATCAGGCGCACCTTTCAGGTGAATTAAAAATATTTTCATCAATTACTCTAACCAATTAATTGATTAAATATTGCAACTATCTTCAGAACAGTGTAATAGTGGAACAGACCAGAAGCATCTATTTAACCTTACTAGTCATCATCTTGCCCAAGCTGATTCCTTGTACATGATACCTATGGAGAACATCTCTATAGTGGACCATTTATGAGGGAGGGAGTCAACTTTAAGATGCACTGAATACCCACCAGCCAGAACATCTTGCTGGAGTAAAATCCATGTGTGCTTAGGAACCAATTTGGCTGGGCGAGGCCACTTGACCTGTTCCCTCAGGATCTATTTTTTAGATTGCTTTTCTAACTTGAAGAAAAGACAGACATCAAGTGATGATTGCATAGGAAGAAACTTCCCCTATCCAAATGAATAAGTGATTAACAGCCAAATCTGTTCAGCCCTAATTTCACAGCAGCTTGGGCTTCAGCTGATTGGTCTGTTCTGGCTCTTTGGTATCATTGCGAGATGGCGTATCTCATGGCGTTTTAAATGGGGATGGAGCAGCATTTCTGATCTCATTTTCCAGTATTTCAGCTATGCCATAATCTATTTACCACACAATTTGTGTCACTTTGATAAGCCGCTGCTTCAAGATGGCATTTATTAAAATCAAGAGCAGGGACAGCTTTCAAGTCTCTCATGTTTTGTAATAAATGTTTGAAATTAGTTATTACAGTGTTTGGCGCTGGTTCATATCATCTACTCTATCTTAAATGACAAATGATCATATCCTGGACATGCATTCTTGGGTATGTGTGGACCAGCGATCATTTCACAAGACACCCATTTTGGGGGTGTGTGTGTGGGAGACAACGAAGCAATGTGAAGAATTAAGCTCCGCTAGCCCTAATAATTGGCAGTTATTTGGGAAAATCTGGGTAAGGATCACTGGGAACTATGATCATCATCTCTGGAAAACGGTCCAGCAACACAATACCTTGGCTTTTACCTTTATTTTTAAAAATGAACTTAAAGTTGATTTGAAAGATGATGCAGGGCTTAGAAAGAAGTTCTTTCTATATGTGGAACTGTCTATGATGTGAAATAGTTCAGTCAAGGCTAATCCACAAGTTACTATTTTTTAAGGGAGTCCAGCTAATACAAGAATCAATCATGCCACTTGCAAAAATTGGTTTGTAAATCATTAACATGGAGATTTTAGCCAAGGACAGATGTTTGCTGTGTTTGCAAGAGAGAACATTTTAGGATATATAGTATATCTGGCCTGGCCTGATGTGTAATGAGACTGTATGACTGATTCACACATTCTAGTTTCTGCAGGTTTCAGAGGAAGAAGCAATTCTCACATCTGTTGTGTGAGCCAAAAGTAACATTAGAATGGCATCTTGGTTGGAAAGTGTTTCGGCATTGCAGATGGAAAGGAAGAGCTTTTCTCCCTCCTTTTTAGCATTATTCTCTGCTTTTGTGTGTTGACGTACTTGACAGTATTTGAATGTCTTATCAAATGTATATTCATCTGTGTATACAATTTTGTATATTATATATATGTTTGTGTGTGTGTGTGTGTGTGTGTGTGTACACATACATACATACACACAGATATATTAAACACACACACACTATAGAAACGAGACACTTATTAAGACAAATATTCTGTCTCAATTCATTTCTTTCTTCATTTTCCCATCAGGAACATAATAGCTAAATTTATAGTGTTGAGTCTGGGCTATAAATTCTATTATTTTCAGTCACAATATCCATTATGTCTCTTGAAAGGGCCCCCAGGGCAAGGGGAGAAAAATCAGAGACAAAAAGATCTTTGGAGGGGATGGGGGGAGGGACGTGCCACTCCTCTATTTTTGTATGTTTCGATGCATTCTTGCTTACAGTTCTACCACAACTGAATCCATTTGTCTGGTTTCTTGATCAACCCCATCTATCCCAGCATAACAGATGGCTCATCTGTGATGAAAGTATTTAATTATAACTATTTATTGTTCTGCTACAAACCCAGGTATTGGACAGGGGAAAAAAATGGTCCGTGAGAATTGCAATTTGGGTGGGAAAAATATAGAAATTTTGAAAATGTCAGACCTGTTTGTGCCAAGTAAGGGCCCAATCCTATCCAACTTTCCAGTGTTGGTGCAGCTGTGCCCATGGGGCTTACACTGCATCCTATGGTGGAGAAGCAGTCACAGAGGCCTCCTCAATGTATGGGAACTCTTGTTCTCTTACCTCTGCGGTTTTCAAACTCTCCGGGAGTTTGAAACCCCAGTAAGTCTTTGCAGGGGGGGGGGGAGGCAGCAGGGGTAGGGGGAAGGCAAAAGTGGAAGCAGAGCGCGATCGCCCCACTCTCCCTTTCCCTGACCTGGGGTGCCCTGCAGGTGCTCGCACAGGGCCCCCCGCATACAGGGACAGCTGCTGCAGGGGGAGGGTGCACCCCAGTCCCTGCAGCCCAGTCAGAAGGGAAAGGGGAGCAATCATGCTCCGCTTTCAGTTTTGCGGAGCGGGGCGCGATCGCTCCGCTTTCACTTTTCCTGACCTGGGGAGCCCTGCCGAAGGTTGCGCAGGGCTCCCCGCACCCCCAGGAGGCTGCAGGAGGCTTGGCCAAGTACACCCAAGCTCCTGCAGCCCCCCCCCCCGATCACGTCGCTGCCTTCCCCTTGTCTCCTGGCTGCCCCAGTCCCTTAAGGGGGTAGAAACCAGGACCCAAAGGCTGGGGCGTCGAAATGCCCCAGTTTGAATACCACTGCCTTACCTCATGGCTGTATTGTGATTGCACTGGAGCTGGAAAGTTGGATAGGATTGGGCCCTAAGAGTGCTACCTGGAGAGTCAGAGCTTGATTCATGGACCTCCTGGCCTGAGGGTGGGACATAGAAAGCAAGCTACCCCAGAGCCCGTCACAGAGTCCATCTTCAGATACAGAAAAAAAATAGGATGTATAACACTGGTCCCTGTGACATAATTGTATTATTTCCAGTCCTAGTAATCTTTCAATCACTCTCTGAATTGGCCAGGATCATTATAAATATAGTAGCCTGGCCTTTTCTGACCTTGCTGGTCAACAGAAAAACAGATCCTCCCTGCTGTAGCCCCAGTACTATTCTCTTCAAATCTTATTCCAGGTGTGGTCTTTCTGCTGTGAAAGATATTTCATATCTAAATATTCCGGCTATGCCAAAATATTCCTCCCATTTGCTTGCTTGCTTGCTTGCTAGTTTGTTTGATTTTTACTCTGCTTTTCTCTCTGAAGGGCACCCAATTCCTTATTAGTTGGTCTGCAGACCATTATCAGGTCAATCAAGTTTCTCTGGCCAAACTGTTGGGCTTCCGCCTCTTCCCCCTCTAGGTCCCCTTAGCATGAAAAGCACAACTTTGTGTTGCTTCTAGTAGCTGCTAGCACCCCATCCCCAAACTCAGCATTCATTCATTTAGGGCCCAATTCTAAGCATGCGCTATGCCCATGGAACACACGTACTGCTGGTGTAATTAACTTTAAGGCTGTTGCAACCGTGACAGCGACAGAGAGCGTGGCCTGGCTATTGCCGGAAGTGGTGAGCAGCTGGGTCCCCACAGTATGGGCTGCAGGTCACCAACACCTCAGGCAAGACCATGCAGGGGCTGGGAGGGGTGGAACAAAGCAAGAGGTAGGAAGTATGGGGAGGAGATGGGGAGGGTGGAAGGTGGATTGGGTGTTGATGGGAGAAGGTTTAGTGGCAGCAGTGCCTGCTGAATCCTTTCTCCCTCCCTGAACCTGATTCGCCTTCACAGGTCAAAGCAGACTTGTGCCAGTGATATCGTATACCAGAGCAGAAAATGGAAGGGACAAAGTTCCAACTAGACCCATCGGGCCAGTACGCACCTTCCCTGGGACAAGGGAACAAACACAGCATCACCTAATTCCAAGGCCTCAATGTGCCAAAACCATCCCATGAGATACAGCCATGTTGCAGATGCCACATTGGTGCCACTGCATCATTGCACAGGGAGTTACAGTGGATTGGGATGCCCTTCATTCATTCACTCAATATTGTTTATTTAGGATATAGGCTATCAATCTTCTAATATTAATCTTCTAATATTAATCATCTCCTTAGGATATGATGGCCAGGACTGGCTGAAACTGGAAACAACTGGTGCATCTGATAACCAGTAATGTGGTGTGGAAGGTTGTATGATGATATTGACTGAAGAGTGAAATTAGCCTGTTTATGCCCACGATAGTATTCCAGAGCAGAAAACGGGAGGGACAAAGACACATCATATCAGAGGTGCTTGCAGGCCAAAACAAATTCAGTAAAAGACACCCTGATAGATCAAACTTGTAACGAGGAATGGGCGCGGCTTGATTCGAGTCACAAGTCACCGCCCTCCTGCGACTTGAAAATGAGTCATAATGGGGCACGGGGGCACTTTTCACAACTCTAAAAGACTCAAGTTGAGTCACCCTGTTTAAAAAGCCCGCCGTGGCTCTGCAGAAAAAAATGGAGCTGCTGTTGGGGTGTGTTTGTGTATGCATCATAGCTCTCTTTAAACACTCCCCTGATCTCCCCATCCCATCTATAACCAGGGCAGGAGGAGATAGGATGGACTGCGTGAGAGCAAGGACAGAAGCAGCAAGAGGAAGGAGGGTCACATGCAGCAGCTGCAAGGCTTACCAGGATGACCCAATCCTTTGCAGCTCTACTCAGAAGTAATCCCATTTGTGCCAGTCATTCAATGAAGCTTCCTCCTCCCAAGTAACAATGGAGTTTACAACAGCCATGCCGTGCAGTTGGCAAGTGTGATTGCTACAAACCGCCTCCCTCCTTCTCCCTGGGCTTCTCCAGCTAATTATAAGACAAGAACCCCCTTGGGCTCCTTTTCTTGCTCTACCTCAGCCAAAGAAAATATCAGAACACCCCTCTTTCCATTGATCATTGGTTCTTTCAGAGATGGGCAAGAGAGCCCACTCCTGCCTTCCTGGGCTTCTCCAGCCAATTGTAAGGCAAGAACCCACTTGGGCTCCTTCTTCTGCCATTCCTCAGCCAAAGAAAATATCAGAACACCCATCCTTTGTCCAGTGATGATTGGTTCCTTCCTTCCTATTGGAGACTGGCAAGAGAGCCCGCTCCCGCCTCCCCCTTCCTGCTCAGATGCAAAAGCAAACTTTTATCCCTTTGCTGCCTCCTGGCTGGGACTTTCTTGCTGCTTGCCTGGTCTGATTGATGGCCCTGTAAAGTCTTTCATGCCACGAAAACAGTAAGCAAGCACACCCAGACACAAAGTCGAGTCTGCATGTGTGGGGGCGAGTGCCGAGTCAAGGGTGCGCCTGACTCAAGTGTCTTTCCGAGTCTTCCACATGTGCGACTTGAGTGTAAACGAGTCAGCGAAAAATGCTGATTTTCACAACTCCGAGTCAAGTCACCTCACTCGAGTTCCTATCCCTGCTTGTAACTGAATCACAGCTAAGGTCACAGGCTAAACAGGGACAAGGCTCCAGTCCAGTCCCAAGACTCCAGTCCCTTGGAGCTTGAGGTCATGTTTGAAAGACAAAAGTACACTCTTGGGATAACAATATATGTATCTATGAAACATGAGGGATTGTGTGTACTCTTCAGAAGTTTTGTGCTGGCTACATTCTGAGATAGATGCATGCATTATAGGTCTGACATTAAGGTGTTGTGGATATTTAGAACCAGTTGTAACTTAAAGTGCATGAACCTGTGTCTTGAATGAGAAACTACTTTTGGTGTTAGAACCTGTCCTTCAGTACCACCAGAATAAAAACTCTTGACCCTGTGGCATAACTACATTCCATTGGCTACTTCTTTCGATGTGTGCCTTTCCTTCTGTTTCACAGGAAAGAGGTAGTGGGGGAGGAAGAATTAGTTATACACAAACAACATTCATGTCCCGTGGCTACTTTAAGATAGATACCTTGGAGGTTATCTCTGCATAGTTAGTCATTTGTCTGCAATAGCCCACCATAGAGGACAGCTAGCTCCAGCAAACCTTCATTTAGGTAGGGTTCTTGTCAGTGCCTTCAGAATAAAGGCTTACAGGTGGTGCCTTGGTATCTGTGAAGGATTCGTTCTTGGAATCCCTGCAGATACCAAAATCTGTGGGTAATGATCTGGCACCTTTAACCCTCTGAACGCGACCAGAGCAGAGCTCTAGTTGTGTCCAGAGGGCATTCTGAGGACCGGGGAGGAAGCACGTGGCCTCAGAATGACTTATAAGATCTCCCCAAGGCTTTAGAATGTCACTTCCGGTTTTCAGTGAAAACCAGAAGTGACGTTTAAAGGCATTCTGGTTTTTGCCGAAAACTGGAAGTGACGTTCTAAGGCCTCCCTAAGCCCTCTGAAGTTATTCCAAGGATCACAGAGGTTACATGTGGCCTTCCTGACCCTCAGAATGACATCCAGATGTGACTGGAGCTCTGCTCCAGTTGCGTTCAGGGGGCTACAGGTCGCCCCTGATCAGGGCTCAACGCCTGTCAGTGGACCCACATTGAACCAAATCCACAGACAAAAAATTCACAGATGATCAGATGTGACCAATATATATATTTTTTATTTTGCAGAGATACATGCAATAGACTAACAATTGTCTTCACCATGTCTAGTTCTGCTCTGAAAATGCCTGCCCACTTTCTCCTTCATACATGGATGGTTTCACTACTTCGCTTATTGGTTTCAAGCTGCTGCTATTCTTTAATACCTATTTTAAGAGTTTTATTTTTCTCTGCATTTGTTTTTGCTATCATTCTGTTCACTGAGAGTCTGCTGTTAGCATGGAGCATTTGGAGACTGACCTGCATTACACCTTTAAAAAAGCCATCCATTCCAACCTTGGCAAGGAGCCTTCCTAGCATCCTCTTGGAAATTCATTCGGATGATATTTAGACATGCAGATCAGCGTTGCTGTTTTGCATGAATGTTTGACCTTGGGCAGAACTGCTCGATAGACGATGGATGTGTTGTGGCTGCATTTAATCATCAGAGCCGGAGATGAAGGCATGAAAAAAAAAACACCTCTGCACACAATCCCAATTCCCAGCCTTTGGATGGTAATGAACTTCTGAGAAATAGCTAATCAATAAATTGAACAAAGGGCTCGGGCAGCTCAGGCAGTTTGTCAGGGCCTTAATTACAATTGCAGAAATAAATTAGGAGGGTGGAGTGGAGAGGTGCATTCTCCAGACAAAACGAACCCTTTCTTCTCATGGACTACGCACCTTTTCTATGCTGAGTGAAATATTTTTATGAAATTCCCTGCTATCAATAGGCTTACATTGCTGGTGGGCAGCCAAATACGCATCCCCTTTGTTCCTCTTTCTTGGTAAACATATGCAGCTAGCATGAAAGAATCTGGATGTTTTTAGGCAGATCTTGCTCAGGCACGGATGCTCTTTGGGTGCCCTTCGAGGAGAAAAGCAGATTACAAATCAAATAAATAAATCAGTGCGAATCCTCTCAGATCCCATCTGTATGATACACTAAAATGTAGCTGAATGCCCCTATGTTCCATTCTCATGAATAGATATGTTTGTGGGTGTTCATTATGCACCCTGTATACCAGTTGTAATAGCTGCAGACAGATAAAGAACAACCTAGAATGGGGTGGATCTCAGACAAGGGATCTGTGCACAGTTGCCCATTCCACTTATTTCACTAGGAGCATACAAACAATATTACAGGTCAGACTAAAAGAAACCTATCTTAAAGGAGCACTGAATTAATTTATGAAATTTGCTGCCACAAAATGCGGTGATGATCACCAGCTCAGACAGCTTTTAAAGAAGCAATTAGACAAATTCTAGGACAGATCCATCTGCCACTACTAGTCATGGAGGCTATATACACTAATGGCCAAATTCTATGGGCCGTTTACACCACCAGAATGGCAAGTTGCTGGGTCCACATGATGACAAACTGCTGATGCACATCACTGCTGGTAAGATCACACAGGGGTTGGGAGAGAGGCGGGTAGGCGGTGGAATGGGGTGGGGCAGGTAGCAGGGAGGAAGGCAGATTGGGCCTGGGAAGGAGGTGGGTCTGGCGACAGAAGCACCTGCTGAATCTTTACCCCTTTCCTAGGCTTGATCTGCCTTCACTGGTCAATGCAGACTTGTGCCAGTGATATCACTGAGTTGGCCCCTGGTGGCATTAGAGACTTACCCTGAGGGAAGGGAACAAATGTCTCCTTACCTTCACAGAGGCCTCAACATGCTGAAACTCCCCTGCATGATACAGTGGACACTACATTGATGCCATTGAATCGCCATGCAGGGAGTTAGGTAGGATGAGGCTGCCTGACCCCAACAGGAACTGGCTACGTGTTCCATTCTAGAAATTGGAGCCGATGTAAGTCAGAAGAGACAGTTCCTGCTGATGTAGTGATATTGCACCTGCACAAGTGCACCTGTGCAAAAGTGCTGATGCAGCCATCTGTATGTCAGATGTCCATAACTGGGAACCCAGATGTCTATAATTTGGGGACCTATCCAGCTCCAGAGGCAGGGTGCCCCTGAGTTCCAGTTGCAGGGAGGCAGCAGTCAAAGAAGGCTAACTGCTGACACATCCTGCTTCTTAGCTTTCCAGAGGCATCTGATTGACCACTGTGAGAAAAGGTCTGGAACTCCGTGAGGAGAACAGCTCGGAACTGAAAAGTTTTGGGGGAAACCGGCTGGTAGGCGAAGTGTTAAGAACTTTCTCCTCTTCTGTACTCTTTCTTGTAGCAATTTGCAACAGAGGATGGGCAGATGGGCTATGGACAGGTAACTGCAATGGAATGACCCCTTTGGCCTGCAGCAACCAAATAGGGAGTAGATAAACATAATACTTTGCAAACTTCGGAAACAATTTCAAACCTGGGAATTAGATTTACTTCGAAAACTGAGGTTGATTTTAGAACAGACTTGTGCCTCATTGTTAATTTATTTCAGCACATGAGGTTTTTTTTGTTTTTTTTTTTAAATAAAACAGTTGCTTTTATGTCTGGAATCAAGTGTAGATTAGCCTTAATCTTGCCTTAATCTCTCAAACTGCTCTTTGCAACTTGTGTACATTTAGTTATGCCTTATATATCTTGCTTTTTCCATTGACCAGGATTTCCACTGAGGACAGACAGCATGAAAGAGCTTTGTAAAATACCTACAGGAATTTTAAAAAATGCATAGTATACTTCAGGTTGAGTACCCCTTATCTGGAATTCCGAAATACAGCATATTCTGAAATATGGAACTTTTTTGTATGCCAACGTGACTTTTTTAAAAAACTTTTTTGCCCAAAGAAATAAAATCACAAACTGTGATTCATGCACAAAATTATTTAAAATATTAAGTAAAATTACCTTCAGACTATGTGCATAAGGGATATATGAAACATAAATGAATTTTGTGTTTAGACTTGGACCCCAAGAAAAACCGACTGAAAACTGAAAGTGTCAATTTTCAGCCTCCAGGTCTTACAAGGCCTTCTGAGGGCTGGGGAGTCTGCTTGTGGCTTCCCTGGCCCTCAGAACGCCTCTGGGGAGAGGCCCTCAGATCCACATGCCAATATTGGCGGCCAGCTGAGTGCCAAGGGGGGCTGCTGGGGAGTGGATGGTAGCGTGATGCTGCCCCCTCAAGCCTGGCACCTGGAGTATTTACACCCCTTGCTCCCCCTTCCAGGTACGCCACAGGCCCATCCCCAAGATCATTACGTATATGCAAGTATCCCAAAATATGGAAAAATACAAAATTCAAACCACTTCTGTTCCCAAGCACTTTGGATAAGGGATGCCGAACCTGTATTATTCCCATGAAAAATTCATTTCTTTGTGGATGGGGAGTTCATTCTGTCTGATGGCTTAGACGAGAGCTGTCCAACTTTTCATACCAAGTGGGCTGCAAGAGAACATCAACACAGAATCTGTTGACAACACACTGAATCAAATTTCCATATTGTAAATTAAAACATTCACAATATATTTAATATTATTTAATATACAAAATTAATATATTTGTTTACGTATACTTAATTAAACACACAATTAATAACTTTAGGGCTCAATCATAACGCCTTATGTCAGTGCTTTCCAGCACTGGCATAAGGGCAATGCAGCAATGAGGTAAGGGAACAAACATTCCCTTAGGTTGAGGATGCCTCCGTGAGTGACACCCAACTTTAGGATGCAGCACATGTCCCATTGGCACCGCTGTGCCAGTGCTGGAAAGCACTGACATAAGGGGTTAGGATTGCACCCTTAATGTAATTAATTATTAAACAATAATTTATTTGACATTCCTGCTCCAAGTGGTATTCTAGTCATCTAGTCAGCCTGAGATAAAAAACAAGCTCCATCCAGCACCTTTATGCCATTTTGTGTTTCTGAGAAAAGTGTGCGCATGCGAAACTGTGCAAGGTCAGTGAACAGAATCCCTTGGTAGGAGTCCATGATGAAGCTCCTGGTGTTTGCCTGACGAATGGACATGCTGCAGTCAAACAGGCTTAAAAAAACAGCTGTTAGACAATGATGTGTTAGACATGTAAGGCTGTCAATAGCCTTACATTACCTTCAAGGGTATGACAACACCATGGTAGCAAAGGTGGCTTTGCTGAGGACTGAAGTCTCAGAAGAGCAACAGTGAAATCCTATTCTGCTGGGAAAATTCATAGCCCAATCCTGAGCTCTCTGGCACTCGCAGGAGCAGTGGCACCAAAGCAGCTACCTCTGTATCCAGCGGGCGCTGGGAAGCAACCAGAGGTCTCCTCAGGGCAAGGGGACTTTATCTCTTCCCCCTGGGGAAAGCCTCAAACCCCGCCTGGCAGTTGCACTTACCCCTGGCAGTGGCACGTCCTCTTCCTGCTGGTTCTGGGCCTGACAGCTGACTGGTGTGGGCCCAGCTCTGGTGCTCCTTACTCACCGGGTGCCATAAATATGTTTTACGGCATGCTTACAGCACCAAGCACCAGGACTAGGGCTCAGTGCCGGTGCTGGCTGAGTTCAGGATTGGGCCGTAAGGGGGCAAGGAAAAAGAGAGAGAAAACAAGGAAACATGATTAACAGTGGAGAACATTATAAAGATGACAAAGGAAGAGAAAACTGAGAGAAACTCAGGGAAAAAATAGCAAGTACATTGTTTCTGACTGGGCTCATAGAAATTTTTCCTTGTTCTCAAGTGTTGGAGGAAGACTGTCATTGTGTGTAACGCCTCCTTCTCCTTTACCTTGCACACCCCGCTGACCTCCCCAACTGTGCCTTTCCATCAAAGTGCAGAATCTGACATGCTGCCAACGTGCCGCCTCTGGTCACTCAGGGTGTCCTGGCCTGTTGGTCAGTGAGCACTGCTGTGCGATCTTGGCTCTTCTGAATTCGCCCAGGTGGGCCTGCCCCAGGAGGCCTTGCGATGCCAAAGTCAAGGCCAGCCAGGCTCTCCCCAGAAGACCTGGTGGTGCTGATGCGGAGGTAAGTGGCCCCCCAATGGGGCTGCCCCTGTCAGAGCCTGAGCCATTGGAAGTCCATTTGGGCAGTGGCCAGAGTGGAGTGCCAAGGGCCACCCAAAAAAGGCCATGGGTTGTACCACCATAACTTAGATTCTCGTCTGGCAAGAAAAGTGTTAGGGACTTTCTAATGTGATTTCTTTTGGGGCGTGAAAGACATTTTACATTCCTGTTCCTTCTTCTATAACTCACATTGCCGTGGTTGCCATGTGAAAGCAAAGGAATCTATGAAACTGTTCCATGGGCCTTTATACTGTGGCATTTTTAAGTGCTTACTATGTTTGGGAGCAGTGATATAGCCTAGATGAGCCAATGGTCTGACTTAGAATAGTGCAATTCTGTTATCTTTATCATGTGGCCAGTAGTTTCTAGAAGTTCAGGCTTGATACTGCAACACTAGAAATGTACTGTATGGCTTTTGCAGCTCATGCTGGAGCCCTCTGGCCTTCTATAAAGGAAGGCACCAGCTCAGGACTGAAGTGCTACACTGTCTGCCCATATATGTTGTAAGGATTGGAAATATTGAAATAGTTTTTGTGAATTAGAGGATATGCTAATATAACGTCCCCCTCTCAACATACCCCACACTTGATAGCATCTGCACCTAACACTATTATCTTGCCAGTGTTATAAATTTCTTCAGATGGAAGCAGAGTTGTCCTGTAAAGTATAACAAGAGAAAAGTCACTGTGGGTGGTTTTTTTTAAATTTTACTTTTTGTTTGAGCTGTGCATGAGTTGTGGCAGTGGTTGGTCAAAGAGGATGACAGATGGAATATTCTGCATAGAGGGGATCCCAGATAATTTGTCAGGAAGATATCCCAGTTTGTCTGAACCTTGGACATGGGAGTATCCATCTTCTGTTTTGGCATGTTATTACTAAAGCAAGAAAAAGAAGCATTTTTGTGTTTACAAACAAATAACATTTCTATAGCATATTGGGCCATTAAAAGCACGACACACATTATTTCAGAAATCTTTGTGGTGGCCACATAAGGTTGGTCAGTTTTACTATTTCCATATTGCAAATGAGGGCCTGAGGTTGAAAGGATAAGCAGGTTGTCCAAGGCCACCTAGTGAGTTTGTGGCAGAGCTGAAATTGAAACTGGTGACTTCACACTTTTTGCTCCAAAACCGTGTTCTGTACAAGCCCTATTGGAGAGAATCCCCCAGGGCTAAACTGCATGATACATGCAAGTAGCCCTTTTGTTGTTTGGTTTATTTGTTTGAAAAGATAGTCCAGGAGGAGTGAGGAAGTGCAGAGAAATGGGAGGGAGGGGGGAAGATATACAGTCCCCCATTTTTCCCTTTAAATCAAAAAAATCACCCCAGATTGACCTGGGCAGATGTATTTCTTCTCTGACATGTGTGCTATGACAATTAATTCAGTTCTGCTTTAAAATAAGGAGCATCGCTGAACAGAGCCTCCTTTTGGCAACCTTGAACATTAAGCATATGCACCAGTGCAATGCTGGATTTGAACCTGATTGTCATAGTGGTGGACAGGTATGTCCCAGAGATAAATTCCCTTCCCCTTTAATTCAGTCCAAGCCACGGCTGCTGTCGAAAGATGGGGGGCTGCTATATAACAAGGCAGCTATGGCTGCTGGTGACAGAGGGCTGCTGTGAACAAGACAGCCCGCTCCCTTTGTGAGGCGACTCCTTCCTTGCCTCGGTGCCAGGATTTTTCCTGGAGCAGCAGATAAATCGCTTTCTCAGCGAGGTGGCAGCGTTCAGAGAGCAGTCTCGGGGAAATGAGTGCGGCGCTGCTGTCAGCGTGGTGTTTACTGCACAGATAAAATATTTACAGCTCCATCTTTGGTGTGAAATGTGACTTGTCCAACCCTCATGAAGGTCACTCGAAAGTCAGTAAAATTTATTGGTGGTTTATAGCACTTTTGTGCCAGAAAGCAAGGTTACAGTAATGTACACCTCCACACACCAGGCACAAAGACAAAGAGGGGGGAGAGGCAGGCTGAATGGCTCACCGTACATCAGCAGGTTGGCCCCCAAAACCTAGGCATTATTTTTAATTAAATGATAAGCTCCAAGTAGCCGAGGGTTAGTGAGGCTTTGAACAGGCAGTAGCCCCAGATATCATCACTCCAGCAAATGGATGAGTTGCTCTTGGAATGTGCCTCCATGACATGTGGGGTTTTTATTTATTTTTATACAACATGTGTCTATATTGGTATATTTAGTCCAGTTACAGTATGAACTTGAATACTAGAAAAGGACACAGGCAACACTTTCTTCTGGTATTAATTTGTGAAACACACAACATTGTAACAGGGAGAGTATATGTGGAGTGAGTCTCTTTATGCATTCCATAGCACCATCTTTCCATGGTAATCCTGCACATAGAGATTGTATCACCTGCTATCCAAGGCGATGGGCAGATTTTGCACCTACTCTATTGCTTTCACCAAGTGCAGCATTTCCTTCCCACCCCATCTAAGCGCATGGCAGCTGTGTGGGATAAAAGGGTCTGTTCTTATAAATCTTCGGGCAGGTCTGGTTACTATCTGGGTGCTACCTGAGGCAGCCCAATTCCAATGTCCTTCAAGGCCACCAGTTCCCAAAATGTGTGTCATAATGCCCCAGGGCATTGTGAGGCACTTGCTGGGGCATTGCAGGCCACCCACTGCCCCAGCAGTGAGACTGTGGTGTGCACCTCCAAGTAGTAGCAGGAGGCTCAGTGCAGCTGGCAGAGCTGCAGCATTCAAACACCACACACTGCAGAAAGCCCTCCTGCCTGCCCTGACCCTCTTGCCACTGTTTGGAGGCTTGCAACAACTGCTGAACTCAGAAGTGAGTGGCTGGTGATGTTGTTGCATGATGCATTTCGTCTTATTGCCACTCACCTGGGTTCCGAGGGCGTAGCAGCAGCAGTAAGTTTGGGAACCACTGCTCTAGGCACATGCACCCCGCCGCCACCTCCCCATCCTCACTGGATGGGCAAGGAGGGTGAGGCAACACAATTCTATCCAGAGCCCACCCTCTTTCCCCTTACCTTACCAGACAGTGAGCCTCGGCATGCTTCACTCATCCTGTGTATTTCAGACAGGACAGTGAAGTATGAAGGCAGCACCAGAGCTCAAGGGAAGATAAGAATGCAAGAGTGAGGACAGGATTGAATTGGATTCCCTTGCCCCCTTGCTCACCTGACGAGGAGAAGAGCAAGGGGGCAGCACACTCATGCAGAAAGCATGGAGGGTAGCAGAACGGAACTGCTTCAAGCAGCACCCAAGCTTTGACTGGGCCTGTTTTGTCTTCAGACCACCCACAAGGGGTTCAGGAGCATTTGATATACCCTATATACAATAAACTCAAGCCACAGGGTTTTTTTTTTAGTTGCTTCTCACTCGTTACAATTGTGCAATTACATTGGGAGGGAATGCCACCTTCCTGAGTCCTCCTCTACCCCTGTCCCCAGTTTTGATAGTACCAGAAAGGCTTATGGCTTATGGCCACACACCCTACCATGTGTGGTCTCCTCACATGGTAGTATTATCCCAACATATGGAGCTGCAGGGCTAACAGGGCCAAAGGCCTGTCTTTCTCATCAAAATCTGCTTCCGGAAGATTTCCACCTCCTCTCACTCCACCATACCTCTAGGCTTGGGTTCAGGTGCTGGCCCTGGTCAGGTGCAATGCCTCCCTGGTTGCATCAACCTTCTGTCCTCGTCAGCTGGTGAGGTTCAGTCGGGGCTAGATTAACCCTGTCCAGACTGGGTGTTTTCTGGGGCAGTTGGCAAACATGAGTTATCAACACTTATGAAGAAGGCAATGCTTCTTTTTTTAAGCAAAGTGATTATCCTGAGTCAGGCCATTGGTCCATTTAATCCAGTGTCATCTATACTGATTGGCAGTGGCCCTCCAGGGTTTCTATCAAAGGTGTACAAGCTAAGAGTAGAACCTAGAACCTACTGAATGCATTAATGAGAAAGAGGAATTTCCTCTAGACTGAAGTGGCTTTTCATGTTTAGGTAATGAAAGATCGGCCTGTGCCCTTATGTCCATTGAAGGTTGGTAACAGACTCACAGCCCAGTACTATGCATTTTAGCTCAAAAGTTCCATTGTTCCTACAGGATCATTCCTAAATTCCATGGGGGATTATTCCTAGATGAATTTCTGCAGTATTCCCACCTCGGAAATCTCTCTTGCTGTTTATATCAATGTAGCAGTGAGATAGTCAAGCATAATTATGGTGTAGTAAAGTATTAAATTTATACTGTCAGCAGGATCACTATCAAGTTCACCATTATTTGCATCAGGGTCTCCTTCTCCAAGGAAGCAGTAGTAGTAGATACAGAACTTCTTTGTCTTTTAGGAGTATCTGCGTAGGGTTTTGGCCCTTCATAGGAATGCATTTCTAATAATGGATAGGTGGGCACCCCAGTCCTAACTGACAGCCCAATCCTGAGCTGCCAGGGGTGTGTGGCTGCAGGGGCACCGAGAACAGCCTCAGCCTGCTGCGGGCAGTGCCTCGGGAGAGGGGGACTTTCATCCCCTTCCCCCAGGTAAGGGAAGCAGCCCCGCAACGTGGCTACTCACCAAAAGGTCAGCAGTAAAGTAAAGGCATTAGTGTAAAGTAAAAGTGTTCGCCAAGCCCTGCATGAACAGACAGGATCCGGTGGAGTGGAGCTCCGCCAGACCCACCTCCTGCCTCCCCGTTCCCTCTCCCCGGCACACCTCCCGCAGGCCTTCCCCCTCCCTGGAATGCCTCCTCACTGCCCCCCTCCCCGCCCCTGCTGACCGTGCCATGCTGAGCGGCGGAGGCTGGGCACCCGCCCTGTTGTAGCTCGGCACTAGCCCAATGGCGGCCGGCGCTGGGCTAGCATGGGTGGTAGCCTAACGGTAAGTGTTACTGATGTGCCTTACGGCACGTTTGCAACAGTGCGTGGCGGCACGAAGCCGCGGCACTGAGCTCATGATTGGGCTGTAAATCCAATGAAACAATACAGCTACACTGGTGTGGCTACCACTGTATTCCACAGAGATTTTCAACTGCTGGAGTTCTTTCTGTCCCCTTGCCCTGAGGTAAGCCCCAGCAGCCACTATGGGGACTTGAACCTGCTCCAGTTCAGTTGCTGGCACAAGTCCGCATTGTTCCATGAAGGCGGATCAGGCTCAGGAAGGGGCTTGGGAATCAGCGCATGCCACCACCGCTGCCAATCCCGTCCTCCTCCTGGGCCTGATCTGCTCTTCTCCCCAGGCCACTGCACCTTCCTTGTCAGTAGGCCTGCACCAGGAGGCTGCTTTGCAACAGCTGTAAAGCAGCCTCCACGCATGTAATGTTAGTTAGGCCAGCAGGGGTTAGGTTTGGGCCATGAATCTCATGGATGAAAGTCTCCATATCTGGGACATCCCAGAGAGGAAATAGTACCAGGTCAGAAAAGAGTATACCATACCAGCAGACTATTAACCCTAGCTTCTGAACAGGTTTGCCACAGCTGGCATCAGTGGTCATCATGGTCAGGCCAGGGCTGTTGCTATTTCTCTTCTTAGCCATCAGAGGGAGAAGGCAGGGGAGCCAAAATGTGGATGGAGAGAAGAGCAGTAGTAGCCATTGTTGCCACCCTCTTACCTACCCAGCAGCTGCTGAAGTAAAAGAAAAAGCAGCCATGGCTTCTCCCAGTCATTCCCTCAGTGTTCCTCCGCTGCTATTACTGTTGTGCAACATGCATAGGGTCCTGTTTGCCACAACAGGTGAGAGAAGAGGATAGACGGCAGGATGTGAAGATAATAATCCTAAGGAGTTTTGGTTGCATTTTCTTCTGCTGGACAATCAACACTGAAGTCCATGTTGTGTTTTGTTAAGAAAACTGATACACCGCTTTTCAAAAATAAAAAATAAATTCACAAAACAGTTTACGTAGCAAAAGAAATGAGAAAACGGCTCTGTCTCAAAGACACTCACAATCTGAAGATCTAGTTTTGTTATTCTTTTCCCTGGGGGCTCTCTTTTATCAGGTAAAGCAGCTGTAGGTGGGTTCAGATCAAACAGAGGAGGAGGGGAGGCACAAGAGAACAATGTATTAACTTTTTTCCCTAGCCATTTGTCTGCTCCAGTGGTGTCACTAGGATTCGCGTCACCCGGTGTGGGAGGCCTGCACGTCACCCCATATAGTGGGCGGGGCAACGCCCCAGGTGGGCATGGTGATGTACCATTGCCCTGCCCCCACTGGTTTTTTGGCTGTACCTTTTGTTATTATACAGATATTTCAATGTGGTTTGTTTCATTGCATTCTGCATGAAATTACGCATTGATTGATATATAACATGATGGTCTTATTCCTCCAAATTCTGATTTTAGTGATTTTGAAAACTTGTAGAGTCTCTCTCTCTCTCTCTCTCTCTCTCTCTCTCTCTCTCACACACACACACACACACACACACACACACACACACACACACCTGTGTCAACTTACTAACACCTTATGGCAGCACTTCTCAAACTTTTAGCACTGGGACCCACTTTTTAGAATGATAATCTGTCCAGGACCCATTGGAAGTGATGTCATGGCCAGAAGTGACATCATCAAGCAAATTAAAATAATTATTAATAATTAAATTAAAATAAAATAATTAAATAAGGGGGAGCCAGTTCTGTTCCACCAAGTGAATCTACTCTGAAGGAAGTGCTATTGTGGTCAGTGAGGCTTACTCTCAGGAAAGCGTGGGTAGGATTGCAGCCTGTGAGCCCAATCCTATGCATGTCTACCCTGAAGTAAGACCCATTGTGGTCAATGGAGCTTAATCTGTAGTCTGCCTGCAATAACAACCCCCCAAAAAGAATCAGTGAGATTTCCAGCCCTCCCCAGTGCCCAGTTTAAGGTTCTTCTATTTTAGGCATATCCATATAAAGAACCACCTGACTTTGCACGTGCAAAATAAAAAACGTTCCCCTTACCACTCAAGCGTCTTTTTTGTTCTTTTTATGGGGGGGAGGGGGAGGCTGCCTTCTGGAGCAGTTCCATCGGATTTGGACCTTTCTGGTGTTCACACATTCCCCTTTGCCTGGTCTGACCACCAGCCAAGGCACGTCTGCCTGCTCGCGAGTTAACGCGACTGTGAGGCTACTTTGCTTTCCATAGTGCTCCATAGACTGGGAGGGAGGCAGCTGGGAGGGAGGAACCTCCTTCTCAGGTGTTTTTGGGTGCTGCACTAATTGGATGAGGACCATTCTGACATCCTTGGAGCCTCTCAGCCTGCCTTGACTAAGGCAAGGCCGCCTAAGTGCGAGTAAACGCGGCCACGTGGCTTCATTTTGGGCTCAGACTCACAGCTGGGTGGGGGGGAACTTCTCAGGTGTTTTTCTTGGGCTGCATTCATTGGATCGGGACCATTCCAATGTCGTTGGATTCCTCTCAGCCTGCCCTTTCCAACGGACTATGGCAAGTTTGCCTACTCATGAGTAAACGCACGATAGGGCTCCATGCATTTTTTCCTTCCTGTTTTTTGTTCATGACTTTTGAAGGAAAGGAGCAATATCATTCTGGTTTTTTTGCATTACATTCCGCTGGACATTCCACATCCAACGGTGTATGGCATGACGGGGTAGCTTCTAACCCCGCAATGTTAGCGCGTCCTCCCCCCAGGGCGTGTCACCCCCAGCGCATCACCTGGTGAGGCCCGCACCCCCCTAGCGACACCAGTGGTCTACTTAAAATGGCTGCCTCCCAGCTGCTTTTCTTCCCACAAGATAACACATGTGGGAATCTGTATCTCAGGGCCTAGGAGAGGGGGGTAAAGGGGGTAATTTGTACCCAGGCCCAGGGTCAGAAAGGGGTCCCAGGAGCCAAAGGAGGGACCCAGAAATTTCCTGGGATCTGACATTTTCCAATCTCCTCTACTACTACTATTACCACAAGCCATACACACTAGGCCCAGGAATGCACATTCCTTAACACTGTCACATCTGAGAGGAGACTGGCCTGCTCCAGTAGCTCTTTGGCTTGTGGATCCACTTACCATGAAGGCGTGTATAGTAACTCAGCAACACAGCTGTGGGACTGCAGGTGCTGCAGATGTCAGTTTTGATGTGCACAGGACACTTTTCATTCTAGCGTGCTACTAAATACAATGCTACTGATCTCCTGCAATGATTTTCTATATTTGAAAATTTTTAGAGAGTCTTAGGAGTGTGTTTGGTTTTCTGTATTACTGTATCTAGCTGCCAACACCTGGCAGGCAGGTAAACCTGAGCTCTGCATTGGAAAGACTGGTAGACCAGGCTCCAAGGTTATTCCAGCTGTTGCCACTTTCCTCCCGCCTGTTTTACCCCCATTCTGCCCACTCCCATTGCCATCCCCAACTCTTTAACCCCTTTCCTCCATGGGAAGGGGCCCAAAAGAAACTTCGTACCCTCTCAGAGGCCCTGCTGTATCTTATCTTTCAGGGATAAAAGCTGCTGGTAGGAAGGATTTGGGGCAGACGAATGAAGAAACAACTTCTTAAAGTGCCATTGACAGTGTACAGGGTCAGCTATAATAAAGCAATACTGATCCCAAATGTTGTCATTAGTAGAGCACATAACCATAACCCTCTGGTGAAAGCAAAATCTAAACGTAAAGAGGGTTTCGGTGGCACTAAGGCTATATGTTTATGGAAGAAAATGGGATTGAGCAAAAACAAATGTATGAAATCTGCACTACACTGAGGAAAGAGTCTAGATATTTGAAGAGTCTGGATATGAGGATCAGGTTCCTAGAATGTATCTCTCGTGTTGAGGGACCAAAAATAGAACTTCTACTGTGTGAGCTTGTGGTGGGCAGGAGGGGCATGGCCTAGGAAAAGGAGTCTTATTTACCCTTACCTCTCTTATCCCAAGGGAGTTTTCAAAAGCCTTTCACACCATTGGGTGGACTGAACGTTGTGTTATTGTCTTTGAACTAGGAGCTGGACAGGCTGTAATTCAGAGGACAAAATGAAAGGGCACACATTTACTGACTGTTTGACTAAGCCCCAAGGAATAGAGAGAATGGATGCACAGACAATAGACATGGTCTTCTGGGGAAGGAGAAGGGATTTCTGTGCATCTGTGGTGACTCCCTAAGTAGTAACTTGCTACACCAGTGTTTCTCAAACTGTGGGTGAGTTGTGAGTCAATTTCAGGTGGGTCCCCATTCATTTCAATATTTTATTTTTAATATATTAGACTTGATGGTACCATGGTATGTGACTGCATTTGGGAAAATGTTGCAGACCTGTACTGTTAACAAGCTACTGTGTATATGCTTTTAACAATGATAGTAAATGGGACTTAATCCTGGGTAGAATTGCAGCCTTGTTAAAAATTTTCCTGCTCAATGATGTCAGTTCGGGTCATGACATCACTTCCAGTGGGTCCTGACAGATTCTTATTCTAAAAAGTGGATCCCAGTGCTAAATGTGTGAGAACCACTGTGCTACACTATCAGCTCAAACCTATGCATGTCTACTTCAGAAGTAAATCACACTGAATTCAATTTCTTACTCCCAGAAAAGTGTTTATAGGATTGCAGCCTATGTGTGCAAATGCTTAGTAAGCCAGGTATCTGCCTTCTAAGTGGTGAGAAAAATCTGCCCACATATCTGCATTTGTTAAGAAATCTAGGGGAAAAGGCGATAGAACAATGGTCATCTGTGTTCAACCAGAACTTCAGATGGGGTTGGAACAAACTAGTAGGTTTGCTTCAGTGTTTGAAGGAAGAGGAAGAAGGAGATGGCAGAAGAAGTTGTGCCTTGATTTTATAGTGAACTACAAATGCCATGAAGGAACTAATCCTAAATATATTTGGAAGCAAATCCCACTGGGTTCAGAAGGGTTTACTTTGTGGAAAGTATGCAACGGATTGAAACTTTTAAGTACACAAATAAGCACACACATAAGTAAGTTAAATAAATAGATTTAACTTTAACTGTTTTGAATAGAAGCTGGTGTCCCCATATTTCTTTTTAAAGCAATCCTGAGCTGTCTGAGGACTGAGGGGAGTATTAACCCTTTACTGCTGTGCCCCCCCCCCAAATAACACACACATATATGAAGCTGCTATTTGCAGCAACTAGCAATAATTTGGGGGGGCAAATGGCAGCTTTGACAAGGAGTAATTTTCATGGGGAAAGGGTCACAGCATTCCCTCTGCAATGCCAAGCTTGCAAACCAGATTGGGACCCTGTGCAGTAAGTAAAAGACAGAAAGCTGGGAGTCTCAAGCACCACAATGTATTTACCACAACCGCTAAGATCTAAGTCGATTACAAAGTAGGCAGACTGCCTGCAATGTGTTTGTTTGCTCCTAATCTCATGGCAGACCTTATTATGGAAAAATTGTGACTGCCAAAGGTAATGTGAAACAAAGGGTTCTGTAATTAACCCTTTGAAATGGGTGCTCAGTGACTGCATGGTGCCAAAATGGTGTGGTTCAGTTATGATGAAACAAAGCTCCCATCTGACATGTCTGCATCATTCAGCAGCACATTCCCTCCCCAACCAACACTGAAGAGAGCAATCAGTTTGAGAAATAAAGTGCCTGACTGGTCCCCTGGCAAAGGAGGAGCAAGCCTTGAGAACATTTGACGAAGAGCACCAAGTTGAAATTAAATATTGTAATGATATAAAACAGTAAGCAGATCCACTTGACAGACCTGACAGCTATTTGTTATAGAAAACAGCGTTTATGATGTCAGTCCTATAAGGGAATGTGTTTGAATTAAAATAATTACAGCCGATAGTACAACAAAGACTCCTTGTAGTCAATCATCCTTCACAAGCATGCTGCATAAAAATCTTTCCTGGGACTGAAAGAAGGCTGGCTATAAAGACAGATAAATAAATACAAACAGCTGATGCCAAGCAAGATTGAAACACATTACATTTGCAGATTGCTGCTAGTCTTGTCTGGAGTCAGCCCCCAAGAGTTGTGTATTTTAAAGCATTTGGGATTTTTATGGCTAGGGAACTGTTGAGGATGAGTTGGAGAAGTCATAAAGAGCGGAAGGGACGAGGTGGCACGGAATGATGCATTTCAATATAATAGAAGTTCTGAAGAAAGGAAAGAGTGTTTGTTCAGGGACTGCAGCCATTTATTGGCTACAGGGAACTCAGTTCAGCTGTATCTAATTCCCAGATGTCAGAATTTTGTTCTCCTTTTCTAGAGGAAATGTTCACAATGGAAAGTTATGATACAAAATATTCCATGATCACTGTAATCGCAGAATTTTTAGTATAGCATTGCTTCCTTTTTTCTATGCTATTTCATGTCCCAGTACTTGCAAGTTATTATTATTATTTTTTTTTACCAAAGTGTTGCTAGTTGTGAGTGACTGCCGCAGTCTGGAATGGCCTGTCCACTGGGATGGTTAGAGCATTGTCCTGGGCTGGGGAAAGGAGGGAAACTTATCAACCAGTCACCTGCTGTATGCCCAAATTACTGCTGTGTTTTTGAGTGTTAATGGCTTGCATAGGTGATAGGAAAAACAATATGGTGCCATTTCAAATGATATGCAAGACTGCTCTCACCAAATTACCTGGGGAGGAGCAGAGCCATCTGCATCTTCTCTCCAACCAGTGTGCAGTCCCATGGCTGCTTAATCACAGGGAGGGAGCAGTGAGGAGTGGTTCAGAGAGACCACTCCCATGCAGTTATGTTAAGAGAAGCTGATCCTGTCATGGGCAGGGCCAGTAGGCAATTATCATCCAAGCTGTCCCTTTGTGGTGGCAAAGGAAGACTGGGAAGGGCAGAAGATGGGGGTGAGGGAGTGAAACCTGGAAGGGAAAAGTGACAAGGAGTCAGCCCTAGTTTCAGAATTCTCTGTGACATGCACATAGCTACTTTACTCCAGCGATTCCATTAGTTTCCCATTGTTGTCAATCAGTATAACTCATGGAGACAGGAACATTGCTTGTTGCTGTGGGTAGGCCCTGCATCTGTGTCTGTGCACTGACAGTGCACTCCTAGGCATGTCTGCTCAGAAGTAAACCCCACTGAGTTTACTCTTGGATAAGTATGTACAGCATTTGCAGCCTAAAACCCAAACCACACATGAAGTGGGAGATGCTGGGTCAGATTTCTAGATGTCTTTTTCTTGAGTCAGGGCAATAGTTCTGGGGAAGGGGGTGTAAACCCATTCCCTTATACTCTTTCCCTAGTTTAAATTTCCTCTCAAACTATTTGTGATATGGCCTGAAGAAGATGCATACGGTGCTTCTCTTTTCTCTCCACAGCTAGTAACAGTTGGCAGTTACAGACCTGGCCCCTGTGGTGCTCCAGGGACAAGTCCACAATGCTACCCCCCTTTCTCACACTGCCCCCCCCCCAGGATACTTACCTAGCCACATGGAGCCTTGCACAACATTCAGGACCACTTCAAAAGCCTTCTGAGGCTATTGGACTGCTCTTAAACAGTACTTATGATTTCTCAGAAAGGAGGTTTCTCGGAAGTACTGCTTAAGAGTGCACCGGAAACTTCAGAAGGCTTTCGGAACAGTCCTCAACTCTGCATGGGGCTTTGCCTGCTGGCAGAACATCTCCAGAAGAAAGGCAGAACGGTGGGCAGAGGCGGCAGCAGTGGCGGCGGGCGCCTACAGGTGTGGCGCTTGGGGCTTTTGCCCCCCTGCCCCCCAGGCCCACCACTGGTAGCTGGATTAACCTTCCATCTCCCCAGAGCTACAGCTCCAATCTGATTTGTCACTCCTCTCGCCCCCAGCTTTTTGCTGCAAAGCAAAGAGAAGAGGCTGGGAAGTCTGGTCATGGATCTCATGCATGACATAAGGGTTGGCCCATTCACAGATACATGCTAAAAAGCAAACTGGAAATCCCTCATTAAGACCCTGATTTCTGGCTCACAAGGAAACTCCCCTTACCCATTTAGGAAAGCTTTCCATATGCTGTGACAACTATTGTTCTAGAGACAGTTGCTCTCTGAGTTTCTGTAAGCCAAGAAAAATAAATCAGAGGCACTTTATTAAAAAAAAAAAAAATCTCAGCTGCACTAAACAGAATTGAAATAGCTTCAAATATTAGCCCAGTGAGAAAGCAGCATCCTCTTTGAATCCCATCAGCAGCCCAACAGCGAAGCCACAAATTTCGGCTTTCCCATTATGGTTGAAGTCAGTATGTCAAGATCAAAATAAACCCCATTCTCTTTTCCAGGGTTGCACTTCCTGACCTGTTACTCTGTGCTGGGCAGCAAAAAAACACAGTCATTGAGATTAGCTGTCGCTGTGCATTACACCCCAAGGGCTTGAGCCACCTTGCAAGGAATACTTAATATAGTTAATCTCAAATCAGCAACTTGCAAGCTTTTGAGCCTCCTGCAGTTTGATGTCAACATCCTGCGTGTCCTGTGGCATGCCGGAGCCCATGAAGCACATGAAGACAGTAACAGTGTTTTAGCATCTGTGCAAAGACTTCATGGGCCTAAAGGCTGGGGGTTTTGTCTGAGCTCCTGGGCTAATGGTTGTGTATTAGCACATAGGACTCCTAAACACAGAGAGGGTGGGCTCCTGCTACTATTCTTTTTATACGAAAAGGGAGCATTGAATTTCTAAAAGAGAGGAGCTAGGGTCAACTGCTCCCAGATGTCCTGGGCTTTAATCTCAAATTGTATTGGGTCTGGCTGATGTTATCCAGTTGTGAGGAAGGTAGTCTTCATATGCTTAGAGGAAGTCAGTAACAGACCTGCCCCGCTACACGCCCCAGGGCAAAGGTCCATGATTCTGCGCCCCCCCCCACACCACGCTGCCCCCCTGCTTACCCAGCACCACGGGACCTCATGCAACTTTGGGGCTGACTGGGAAGGCGTTCTGAAGCTTCCCCGGGTTCTTAAATAGTCCTTCCAGAAAACCAGAAGTACTGCTTACAATCGCATCAGAAGCCTCACAAGGCTTCCCACGCAGCCTGGAGAAAGTCTCTTCATTATTATTACTTCATGGTCTAGGGCTGAGCCAGGGCACTAAATACTGATTCCAGAGATCATCTATAGGGAGTCCAAGCTCTGTTTGTGCTTTGCAGTGGGGTAAGTCTCTGCTGCTGTTCTTGGCCATTTGATAGATGATTTCTGCAGTTCTGTGTATAACATATGAGAACTGTGACACATAGATGAAATGTATATGTGAGTGCATATGCTGCACATATTGTAAATGTACCCTTAATTCTTAATCATTGAGGTGTAGTTTTGTCCTGAAATACATGGAGATAATTATGGTAACTTGCCCTGCAGGAGACGTGGTTAAGGTGTTAGGGGCTGTGCTAGTCATTATTGATGTATGTTCCTGCTAGAAGGTTATGCGTGGTTGATGTTCTCCATTTCACATGTCAGTCTGACCCAGTTCTGTAACAGATCTGATCCGCTACACACCCTGGGGCTAAGATTCATGATGCTGCCCCCCCCACACCACATAGCCCCACCTGCTTACCTAGCGCCATGGAGCATCACACAACATTGGAAAAGTGTTCTGAGGCTTCCCTGCAGTCTTAAACAGTACTTCCGGGAAACCATGAACTCAGCGCTCGGGGCATTTGTCCCCTGCCCCTCTCCAGGCCTGCCACTGTACATTATTTGGTGACAAATGATTTTCAGTTATAATACCAAGCCACACCATTCCTCAGAATGGAAGCTGGCCCAGACAGCCCAAACCCAAGGGAAAGAGAACATCACTCAACCACTGCACTGTCTGCAGAGAAACTTTGCTACCTCTGTGGAGGCAATCATCACCCACAAATCTGCCCGCTTCTCAGAGCTGAATGTCACTATTGTAAAAAGGGCGACTTAATGAAGATCTGTCACAGTAAAGAGCAGAGGGAGGGCAAGCCACATAAGAGTTCCAACTAGACAACTCACCATTTGAAGTCTGTCCAACTACAAGTGTCTCAGGAACAGTTAAGGAGTATCCACTGTTCATCCTCAGGGTGTCGCATCCAGATCCAGATCCAGATCCAGATCCCTTTACTATGATCAAGAGCACTGTTCAGTTGGAAGCTGCCATAGCATTCTTCGTAGCAAATCAGTGTTCTTTCCAGTACATGCCAGCATAAGATATTGCAAATGTAGACTGACTGAGTCACCTGCTATTACCTAACAAGCCTGTAGATCTGCCTATATCACAAGAAGTTATCTTTTTGCTTCACCTGTTGGAATCTGCCCCATCCCATCACAACAAATTAGCACCCAAAGTGCTCAAGACCCAATATTATCATATGTTCTTCTGCTAATGTTAAATATCTGACCTGATGGCCCATGTTCTGAGGACCTACAGTCTAATTTTATCAAACTGAGTCTCCAGTCCTATCCCTTGCCACCAGTGCCAATGGAGGAACACCAAAAAGGCACATGCTGCATCCAGTGGGGGGGGGGGGGCAACCCAAAGGCAAATGGGAGGCAAGTAAACATTTTTTTTTAACCTCCTTGTTAGCCCTTGGGACCACTGATGGATATCCTTGGACATACACCACCTATTTTGCTATTTAGCTTTTTAAAAAACCAAACACACAGGCCCAAACTATTTATTTGAAAGATTTTTTTATCGCTGCTTTTCCATGGCTCAAAGCTGTTATGTTACAACATAATAAAACTCAATTGAAAATAATGAAAACCATATATGATAATATACAGGTATAAATTACAATACAAGTACTATCTGTTTATCATAACATGTTGTTTGGCCCCTAATTGTTTCCTGTTGCAAGCATCTGGGTGCTGCATTGTGGTTTGGCAACATTTTGAACTTATCTAAAGCTAAACAAAAAAAGATGTATTCAGAAATGACACACAAGTGTAGGAAAGGGGAAAAAACAGTGACATCTACAGTAACAGTAGCATTCTGTTTCAGTTTCTCTCAGTGACTAATGGATAATTTTCTTCATGGTGCCGGAATTATAGTTACCTAGAATCTTGGGGAACAGATAAAAGCCAGAGTCTCAACATGGCAGAGGTTGTTCCCAACAGGGTGAGAGCGCAAAGCTAGTTTGACAAGACAGTGGTGACCAGAGGTGAGATTTCTTATTTTGAGAACATGGCTCCACATACCTTTGTGGACTGTTTGTATTGTTTCTGAGTTCTACCTGACAATGGATATTTCAGTAAGGTTGGCAGGCTGCAGTTGTACCAAGAAAGTAAAATTACACTCTAGCAACCTTGTCAGCATAATTAGTCAATACCACCAGCCTAGCTGTGTCAGTGTGTTGTTCAAACAGAAAGGAAGGAAAATGTGAAAGTAGTTCGCTGAATATCCAGAAAAGGCAGTCAGATTTGAAAGGCCCGTTGACCCAGTTCAGATTTTATGGACGAGATAGCTCCAAATTTAATATACGGAACAGACACACCAGGGCACCATAGAAAAGCACCTTCAGTTCACTGTGGCTATGAATTTCTTGGCTTCAGTGGCTTTCAGTCAAACCCTTGATGCTATTTCAACAATTTTTTTTTTTTTGCGGTATGTAGTTTAATTATCGTGTGGTGCTGCACTGCCTCTCCATTAATAATACAGTGAATTTCAGCAGCAGATTAAATTTCTATAAAGTAGTAAATTACCGAAGAAAGTGGAGGAAAGTCGTGGTTGAGGGAAATAAGTACATTATGGGTCTTTATTAGATAGAAGCCCATGGCATCAGGCAGATGGGCTCTCACAAACACACACATATATGAGAAAAACAGGGACTGCATCAATCAGCTTATCAAAATCACTTAAAAGAAATGGGCTTCTGTGGAATGTGTGGAGTGCAGTGAGGCATCAGGGGTAACACTGGACATATATTAACCAGCACAAGAAGATTACGACACGTCCATTACTGTGCTGGCTGCTCCAAGTGGCTGCTGAGAGGCTCCCAAATCCTGCCTAATGTATTTTTTTAAACATTATTTGTATTAGCCTCGTTATAAGCAGGCATACTGTAAAATAACATTAGAGGCAGAACTGCCTTGCTGGAGTTGCTGAGTCTGCCCTGAACATCAAATGTACTTCATAAGGGGTATGCAAATGGGCCGGTAATCTAAAAGCACAGAAGAGAACACATAAAGCCCATCAAAAGTGAGGGAAAGACCTTTGCAAGCATTTCTTCTTTTCCATCCCTTTTGTCCTGCCAGCTGTTCCCCCTACACCACCTTCAGTGGTGGTATTTTCTCACCAAACAGCTTCTTGTTCATCTCATTCACTCCCCTGGGTGCTTTCTGTCCTTAAGATTTTTCCCTGTTGTTTTCCATTTAATTAAGATTGGTCAGTGTGCCTAACTTGTCCATTCAAGCACTGGTGTAGCTAGAGGGGGGCAGCGCACTAAGTTTTGCAGGAAGCCTCCCTGAGCATGCAAGTGGCTCCTCCCCCTCCCCTTGGGAGCCATTCGCCTCCATTTCCCCCCCCCTTGCCCACATGGCTCCCAAGGGGAGGGGCCACTTGCATGCTGCAGGGAGGCTCCCTTCAAAACTTAGTGCGCCGCCCGCCCTCTAGCTATGCCAGTGCATTCAAGGACTGTGAGCAGTGCTAACATCAGGTTACTGAGGGCCTTGGGGCAAATCATTGCACTGTGCCACCTGGAATGCCCCCTCATAATACTTTGGGTGCAACCATGGCCAGCAGTGCAGAGCGTTCAGAGGTCAACTTAGTTTCATGGATCCTCTGATGGGTTTGGGCTCTCAGCCAGCACCCAGCCTGTCAGATCTCTGATACCACCCTTGACTGAGAGGGAGAAATGGTTTTCTGCTTGTAAATTTTAGTTTTGGTTTGGACTTTTAATGTGTTCAAAGAAAACGGAGAGAAAATGGGATTTGCACTCTTCCCCGTGTTATTTTCCTAATGTTTGACATATGGAGAATAAATATAGATACCTCTCAGGAAAGGATAATATTTTCTCTGAACTCCAGGAACAGCCACTGAAAGCCACTAGAGACTGGTCAGCTCTTGTCATGTGTAGGTGGCTGTCCTTGTCTTCTAATACCCTGTGGCTGCCACCGTTTCCCATGCCTGTTGTGATAGGAGCTGTAACAATTCAAGTGAAAGCAGTGAAGCAGAATGACTAAAGGAAAAGGCAGGAAAGTACCTAAGGGTTGGCTTCCATCTGTCGTGGCCCTTCTCCTGGCTGCTGCAATCATGGAAAAGAATATCCTGATCTGGACAGTGACGTGGCAGGATGATGTGCAAAGAGTGCAGATGTGGTATTTTCTGCCTTTTCTAAACTTTTACCGTTTAGAAATGGAAGAGGGATTTTGTCTCTGTGTGTGTGTGCATGCGCACATGTGTGCAAGTCAGGATAAATTTCTTTACAGCACACTTGATGATTGATCTTTCAATCCCAGCCCACAAGAGACCTTGAGGGACATTGAGTTATGGACATTTCTGAGTAATATAAAATAAACAAGACAAAATTATATGTAATTACTCCTTAAGTCTTTTACTTGTCTCTGTAATTGACCTGTGCATTCTTTAATCTTTAGTGCTCCCTTCAAATTCAACCTCAGGGGCTCATAACATTTATTGACGTTTGTCATGGTGGAGGCTCTGGAGGAATCTGACTTTATTGGAAGTCTTCAAAGAAATACCACTTTTAAGTGTAAACTGCATTCTCTCTCTCTTTCTGTCTGTATGTGTAAGCAAGCAAATAATGAACAAGAGTAGGGATGCTTATTGGTTCTGCTTCAAGGATGGATGTTGGGAATTAAACAAACCAGAATCTGTTTTTCATATGCCGCATCATTTGATGTGAATGAGGATGCACAAATACAGTGGCTTTTAGCACCAGGCCTTTGGTGACTTTGACATAATCCAGCAAGTGAGATCCATCTGCAAAATGTGACTTCATGTTCACCTGATTTTCATCTATATGCACATTACTGCAAACTGAGATCCAGGATGGTGTAGTAGTGGTTCCACAGTTGGACTTAGACCTGGAAGATCAAGGTTCAAATCCCCACTTCATCATAAAGTTTCCTGGGTGACCTTAGGCCAGTCACTGTGTCTCAGCATCACCTATATTGTGAGGACAAAAGGGGGAGAGAAACTATGTACACCCTCCTTGAGCTCCCTGGAGAAAGGGCAGTATAAACATATGAACAATAAATAATAAATAAATTCTATTTGACAAGGAAGGGATTATGTAGCATCATCTAGAAACCTGATTCTCACCTGGGGTCATTAGCTGTTGTACACAACTAGTTGTTCTACAGCTAGAGATGGATTACTGTCTCTACATCTTGATTTTTCTACTGGGTTGAACGAGAATTAGAGTTGCACAAAATGTTCCCCTGCTTTGGTTTGGGGAACCAAAAATATTTTCCTTCCAAACCCTTTGGGGCTCCTTGCTTTGATTTTGAAGGGGCAGCTGGGGGGGTAGGGTAATGGAAGTAGTTTGGAATCAGGACTGCAGCATGCAGGAGAGGGTTTTAATGCTTTGCTCCCACTGCACTTCCAGTCTGGAACACATACACAGTGCCTTGCATGGCTGCTGTTTAAATTATAAGAAAATGCACATACAGGGCTAAACAGTATGCTTAACAGAATTGTGCATTACAGTCTTATCTGTGTCCACATGAAGGGGGAAACTTATGACAGGTAGAAGAGTGGGTTCTCTTGAGGGACCAAGCTCGTAGTGGCAGTATTTATTTGAGCATTTGGAGGAAAGATCGTGAATCTGCAGGTACTTCCCCCCTTGCAGAGTAATAAGGTCTTTATTAGAATACAGTTTATGAAAATGACCAGGCACTCACAGTTTCTCCATATGTGTACATATTGTTGTACACGGCTCTGAATATAAGAAACATAAATAAAGCAGGGAAGTTTGCACCCCTCTAAGGTTTGTTATGTAAAGCTATGAAACAGCTGGGGCTGATTAAACCTATTAATTAAACCTGTGGGTTACCCACTGTACACATTATATCTCTCAATGAGATATAATGCTACGTAGTTGCCATGTAGTTAGTGTCTGTCTACACCACCTCCATTAAATCCTGAACATTTTGTTTCTTTGTGTTGTTCTTTGTCCCATACAGTGGGCTTTGTTATATCCTGTGTACATTCCTGCATTATTTTTTCTGCCTTTTGAGAATGGGTGGCTCTTTGCATCTGAGGAAATGAACTAACTGAATTGTGTTTTGGTTTTTAATGTAATTTCAAATGTGCATTTTGATAAACTCTCTTTTTTAACTGAGCTATGCAAAATGTGGAAAATGTAGCTTATAAAAAAAAACAAACCTTTACAAGATGTCTATGTTCGGAGTTGCAAATAGGCAAGTTTGAGCATAGTTAGAAAAAAGTGGGGGGAAAGTGTTCATTTGTGACTAGGAAGTTGCATACCTAATCAGATTTTTAAAATGTACAAAATACTTTAAAACCCTAAGTGTGGTCTTTTCAACAGGAGAGAGTTAAAGATGTGTACAGTAGAATCAATGGACCCTAAAACTGCAGGCTTCAAAGTATGCCTTTTCGTGCTCAAAAAAGCCCTCCTGTCCACCCTAAGACTCTTCCTGGTGTTTGTCACTTTGCATCTGGCCTCCCAACCCAGAAGTGACATCTGCAATTATGTCATCATCAGGTACCTCCAGTGGTACTTCTAATAGGTGGACCAGGTGAAGTGGTACAGTGGAAGACAAACATTGAGAAACACTATCTTATATCATAGGACTAAGTCATGCATGCATATCATGCACCAAAGAAGCTACAGCCGATGCAATAAAAAATAAGGTTTTCAAAATCTGAACAAATGAAGGGGGGTGCCTCAAATGCCCTTCTCCTGGGACGCTATTTGGTCCAAGCCTGGCCATGGTCATGGTAAAACATAAGGCTCTGTTGGACACATTTAACATTTTGGCAGTCTCACTCCACTGCAAATATTGCCCACAAATGCACAGCAGTTCTTGAGGATTGGCTTTAGCTCTCCCTGCTAGTTCTAAGGGCAGGCTGTGTTGCCATGGTCAATGCATAGAAGAACATTGTGAAAGTTAACTTTGTGAAAATCCCTCCTGACCAAGGAATTAAGTCAGATAGAGGTTGAAAGAGAAGATGTTTCAGACCTCATTGATAAATTAAAGATCAATAAGTCACCGGGTCCTGATGGCATCCACCCAAGAGTTATTAAGGAATTGAAGAATGAAGTTGCAGATTTCTTGACTAATTTATGCAACTTGTCCCTCAAAACGGCCACGGTGCCAGAGGATTGGACGATAGCAAATGTCACACTAATCTTTAAAAAGGGAAAGAGAGGGGACCCAGGAAACTATAGGCCGGTCAGCCTAACATCCATACTGGGTAAGATGGTGGAATGCCTCATCAAAGATAGAATCTCAAAACACATAGAGGAACAGGCCTTGCTGAGGGAGAATCAGCATGGCTTCTGTAAGGGTAAGTCTTGCCTCACAAACCTTTTAGAATTCTTTGAGAAGGTCAACAGGCATGTGGATGTGGGAGAACCTGTAGACATTATATATCTGGACTTTCAGAAGGCGTTCGATACGGTCGCTCACTAAAGGCTACTGAAAAAACTCCACAGTCAGGGAATTAGAGGGCAGGTCCTCTCCTGGATTGAGATCTGGTTGAAGACCAGGAAACATAGAGTGGGTGTCAGTGGGCAATTTTCACAATGGAGTGAGGTGAAAAGCGGTGTGCCCCAAGGATCTGTCCTGGGACCAGTGCTCTTCAACCTCTTTATAAATGACCTGGAGACAGGGTTGAGCAGCGAGGTGGCAAAGTTTGCAGACGACACCAAACTTTTCCAAGTGCTGAAGACCAGAAGTGATTGTGAGGAGCTCCAGAAGGATTTCTCTAGACTGGCAGAATGGGCAGCAAAATGGCAGATGCGTTTCAATGTAAGTAAGTGTAAAGTCATGCACATTGGGGCAAAAAATCAAAACTTCACATATAGGCTAATGGGTTCTGAGCTGTCTGTGACAGATCAGGAGAGAGATCTTGGGGTGGTGGTGGACAAGTCGATGAAAGTGTCGACACAATCTGCGGCAGCAGTGAAGAAGGCCAATTCTATGCTTGGGATCATTAGAAAAGGTATTGAGAACAAAACAGCTAATATTATAATGCCGTTGTACAAATCAATGGTAAGGCCACACCCGGAGTATTGTGTCCAGTTCTGGTCGCCGCATCTCAAAAAGGATATAGTGAAAATGGAAAAGGTGCAAAAGAGGGCAACTAAGATGATTACTGGGCTAGGGCACCTTCCTTATGAGGAAAGGCTACGGCATTTGGGCCTCTTCCACTCAAGAGGGCTGAAAAGAGACGCTTGAGGGGGAACATGATTGAGACATACAAAATTATGCAGGGGATGGGCAGAGTGGATAGAGAGATGCTCTTTACACTCTCACATAGCACCAGAACCAGGGGACATCCACTAAAATTGAGTGTTGGGAGAGTTAGGACAGACAAAAGAAAATATTTCTTTACTCAGCGTGTGGTTGGTCTGTGGAACTCCTTGCCACAGGATGTGGTGATGGCATCTGGCCTGGATACCTTTAAAAGGGGATTGGACAAGTTTCTGGAGGAAAAATCCATTACTGGTTACAAGACATGATGTGTATGCGCAACCTCCTGATTTTAGAAATGGGTTATCTCAGAATGCCAGATGCAAGGGAGGGCACCAGGATGAGGTCTCTTGTTATCAGGTGTGCTCCCTGGGGCATTTGGTGGGCCGCTGTGAGATACAGGAAGCTGGACTAGATGGGCCTATGGCCTGATCCAGTGGGGTTGTTCTTATGTTCTTATTATGTAAAGTGTTTAATGACTATTGATATAAGCACACCCCATTTATGCCTCGCTGTTTCACCTGGTTGACAAGTGGGATTGCAAGGGATGGCTGACCCTTGAAACACACAGGTCATTTGTGATTACTGATAACACTCAGTACCTAGGAAAAACTCTACCACCAAGTGTCTCATCACCACAGCCTGCCTGCCCACCACCCAGTTGAGGGTGTTGCTAAATTTGAGACTAGCACATGATACCTGATAGGACACCCTTACAAGCAGCAGCATGCTGTAATTGAATTCTTTGGGGACTCCCATCGCAGTGGGTTCTCTTGAAAGAGATGGTGAGCATGCTGCATCTTTGAGGAGGTGACACATCTTTTTAGAATGGGTGCAGACACATACTGTTGCCCTTTGTCTGCTTCAACAAAAAAGAGATGGTGAGCATGCTGCATCTTTGAGGAGGTGACACATCTTTTTAGAATGGGTGCAGACACATACTGTTGCCCTTTGTCTGCTTCAACAAAAAGGTGCAGCAAGTAACCAATGAGAAAGCACAGGTGGGTACTGCCTCCTAGGATTTGTAAGCTTATTGGCTGGCTCTCTTCTGCACCAGCAGGCCAGGAAGCAGTAATCAGCAGGGCTAAAAGTTTCCTGGGCTAAAACGCCTAGTCTCCTGTACTGGGCTAAATGTCTCCTTGTGTTCTTAAATGAACACAAAAGAGGAAATAAATAAAAAACATAGGTGGTTAAGTGACTTGGATTACATCCCCCCCCCCCATTAAGTTTGTGGGAAAGGGAAAAGAGAGATTGGTAGTCCCTAATAATCAGATAGGTAGTCCCTATCTGCCCTGTTAAACAGAATTGGGAAATGTCATGGTAATCCCAGCCAAGAATCCCAGTGGAATGCCAGTCTGTAAGTGACAGGACCAGTGCATCCTGGACAACTGTGTCCCGGTCCAATGTGTCTCAGTACTGGACATTTGCATATGTGTTTTTGCATCCCAAACATTTGTCTATTTATAGCTATTTATATTACGTTTTTATTTATGTTAGCATATTTATATTAGAGCACAAATGTAAGGCTAGGGTTAGGGCTGGGATAAGAGGCTTAGGATATATAACAAGAGATTTGTTTCCCAGTTACAGTGGAATGCATTTGACCAGGATGCATTTGACCAGGACACCATTGTCCAGGACGCAAATACCCTAGTACCAGTCTCGGGGCCTCTGAGAGGAATTTTATCAGGTGGTACAAAGCTTCTTTTGGGCCCTTTTGCAGAGGGGGAGGGGTAAAACAGAGCAGAAGGTGGAGGGTGGAGACAGCTGGAAAAGTCTCTGGAGCCCAGGTCTACCCACTCATGTGGCATCAGCAGCTAGATACAGTAATACAGAAAACAAAACACACTCCTAAGTCTCTCTAAAATCTTTTTAATATAGAAAATAATAGCAGAAAATTAGCATCATCATATTTAGGCTCACACTAAAATGGAAAGTGTCCTGTGTGTACCAAAACTTGCTTCTACAGCAGCTGTAGTCTGGCAGCTGTGTCCCTGAGCTCCTATACACTTCTTCATGGCAAGCAGATCTACATGCCAAAGAGCGACTATAGCAGGCCAGTTTCTGCCCAGATTTGACACTGTGTTAAGGAGTGTCACTTATGCATTCCTCAGCCCAGCATATATGGATTGCCAGTAGCTGCAACTGCATGCTTGTGGTAGTGTCCCCAGCATCCTGTGCGGGCAACAAGCCTGAGTAGATAGAAATTTCCTTACATTTTCCATGTAAGATCCCAGGAAATTTCTGGGCCCCCTCCTTTGACTCCTGGGCCCCCTTTTTGATCCTGGGCTTGTGTACAAATTACCCCCTTTACCCCCCCTCTCCTAGGCCCTGCCCAGTCTGTCAGACCACGAGCACCTTAAAGGACCCAAATTGCAGGGGACATAGGCTGCAGGAAAAGAGGAAAGGTAAAAAGTGTTTTCATTCAAGGGCGTAGAACATGGCCATGTTTCCCGCATCACCCAAACTGGAAACTAAGAGAGAATAAATAAAATATTTGTTGTGGGGGAAGCACTAGGTGGATGAAAGGATGCAAAATGGCTGAAAATTTTTTAAACATGAATCTCCAGACTAAGGAGGAGAGCAAACAACCAGATGGTAGAAAACAGACCCCCCCCCCCCGAAAAGCAGTGTTTTGGCAGAGGTAGGGAATCTTAAAATAAAAAAAAGAATGTATCCCATCATGAGCCTTTGTCTTCCATGCAATCTCCATTCGCCTTCCCTCTATCACCTCGTCTCACGCATGGAAGATGGCAGATGTGAGGCACTATCAGTACCCATGTGCCAACATGTGAGCAGAAAATGACTCTTGGAAATAGCCCCAGCTTACTTTGAGAATTGTCCAGAAATGCTTGGGAAGCATGAGCCAATTACAGATTCAGATGCATGGCGGAGAAAGGGGAGAGTTGGCTTGGCCTCACATTGTCAGATTCTCCCCCTCTTGGCTTTCCTCTTGCCCTTTGCACACAACATCTGTCCCACAGAGGTAGGCTCGAGACATCTTCCCTGCCGAATGGCAGAGCAGAGGTACCTCTTACATTAAGCATCAAGGATTCCATTAAATGGTGGAGGAGGGAGCATTGGACGAGTGGGAGCCTCACCTTCGAGACATTACAGATTGCCTCACGCTATTTAAGTGGGCTAAAATTAGAGGGAAAGAGGCTGCAGCTAATTGGACATGTGCATTAATCATAGTCTGTTGCTGGAGTATTTCACCCATTAGAATGTGTTAATTTGGTAATTACAAATCAGCGATGAAGGGGAGGGGAGCGGGAGAGGAGAGGGAGGTTTCTCTTTGTGATCTAGAGCTCTTCTCTTCCACACTGTGCATAGTGGTGATTTTCCTGCCAGGTTTCTCATTATAGAGGCAGCATTTTGCCATGCGTCTTACAACCACGTATAGTCGTAGACAGATATGCAGTGTTTGCAAGCCAGTTAAATGCTATTGGCTAGGGGCTTGTGCATGATTATTGTGTATTAATTAATTAATTTGGAATAAATGTCATCCTCTTATTCTGTTCTCTTAATTGCTAATGTGGATTAGAAAATCACCACCCCCCACTTTATGGTACATTTTCAGACTCACAGAGCACAGAGAAGTTATTCCCTAACATTCTTTAGGTTTTTTTGCTCCTGCTGAGGGAGGGGGCAGGGGAAGAAACCATGTTTATGTGGCTAATGAGAAGGAATTTTTTTTCCTCCTGTCATCAAAGAGTATTTAAAAGATGGCCCCATGAGTCTAGTAGAACACTCTAGGTAATTTCATTTGGAAATACAGAATTGTGAGACCACTGCGGTAGGCATATGTTGAGAGAGAAATAAACGTAGTCACTCACTGTGTAAACGGGGGGGGGGACGGGGGGACAAAACACTTCTGGTTTGTCATGCGTTGTGCATTGTGGAAAGTGTTTTCCACCTGGGTACAAGCAAAAAGGGAACCTCCTAAAACGATAGCAGACTATTTACTGTGCTATTTGGGTGAGGAGTTTGGACAGAGCAGGCTGCAGGCTTTGCAGGCTCCTGACCAAGAGCTCTTCATCAGAGCACTTCAGCCCTACCTCTTGATACAAGTGAATGCAAAAAATGGATGAGTTTAAGAAGCTTCAGATCCTGCTCTGAGTTTGTAATTTTCTTCTGCCTAATGCCCTTTACACATTCCAGCTTCCAGGACCCACTGAAGTTCCTTGCCTGACTGTTTACTGCTTTCACTTAAGGCAGTGATTCCCAAACTGTGGGTCAGGATCCACTGGCGGTTACAACCTGATTTCTGGTGGTCACAAAACTGCCAAGCTCATAGCTGATTGAGTCCTATGGAAACCACAACAAAGCAGCATGTGCACATTTACTCACAAGTAAGCAACTGTGCCTTGGTTTTCATCAAAGGCCAACCAAAGAGGAACACAAGGCTACCAGAATGGTCCCAATTTGATGAACATGGCCCTCAACAAATGCTCCAGTAGGCGCTCCGCCACCATGGTGCCCCCCATAGCTGCCCTGGATGTCCTTTGGGAGAAAGGCAGCATAAAAAAATTAAATAAATAGATAAAATAGTATAAAGCAGTGCTATTCAAACTGGGGCGTCGAGGGCCCTGGTCTCTGCCCCCTTAAGGGACGGGGCAGCCTCGAGGCAGGGGTAAGGCAGTGGCGCGATCCCCAGGATTGCTCCACTGCCTTCCCCTGCCCCCGCTGCCTCCTACCCCCTGCCCCTGCAAGGACTTACTGGCTCTCAAACTCTCCCAGACTTTGAGAACCACTGGTATAAACAATAAAAACAAAGGCTTGAGAGGCTGGTAAAGTGAAACATTTTTTTAGTCTCCTGAAGTTAGGTAGGTCCTTACAGAGTGTCATTTTAAAAAGTGGGTTCCAGTGCTAAAATGTTTGGGAACCACTGACATAAGGCTGGGGGGGGGGGGAATTGCCTGATCTGAGTATGTATACAAATGATTATTTTATATTATTTACTGTATTGTGTCCCACTTTTTGCCCTGTTGTTCATCCTGCATGTGTGGACACTAGAAATGGAGAAAGGGGTGAAAAGTAAGGAGGTAAAAATGCTGGTTATGTTGGCAAATATTTCATGAGTTTCTTGTAAACCTCCTGAGATTGCCAAATTTCTGTGTCGTCGGATGCCCTTAACAATTGCCTGGGATGGCGATTTGGAGCAACTGCAGCTTTCCCATCCACTGGGCTTTACTGACGGACAAAACAACATTCTCCTGAAAGTCTCCTTTCTGTGCAAATGTTGCTCTGCATGGAGCCCCATCCTGGGTTCTCGCCACCAGCCCACCACGCCCTCTGATATTACCAGCAACACATTAACTATTTTTGATTCGCATACCTATGCATTTGTTTAAATAAGTGTCCCAGTGCTCTTTTTTGCAGCTTGGCTTTGGGTCATTCTAATTTGTGATGGAGCAAAAGATTTTAAGGGCTATAATTGCATTCTGCTCTGTTTACTGTGCAAAGAGGTTATTTTAGTTAATTGCTTACCTATTTCGTGGTTTTTAAGGCATAAGCAATATGCTATTCCCCTTGGCAGGTTAATAAGTTGCTTTTAAGACATACACTTCACCCGCTGGACAAGTTACTTAGCAATAAGCGAGTATGGCAATGTATTTGGAGAGGCTTATTAAATGGGTGGGATGATTGACATAATACCCCACTGTGCACACACAGCCTGTATCTTCTGTTGTGGATGTCTTTGGCTGCAGTATATTTGTGCAGATTGTTAGAGCTGTTATGCAGACCTCATAGGAACAGTGGCCTTTAAAAAAAAAAAAAAGCCAGGAAGAAGGCAGAAACCTACATAATTTTCCACTTGGGCAGCCTCAGATTGGCTCTTTGAGTCTGGAAAACCAAGGGGATGGTTTTCCTTCTATCACAATAATTTGTTGGCTCATTAGCACTCATGCCTTAAAGGGGCTCTTGGAATGTTAGCAGGTGTAAAATATGATTTTCCCCCTCCCCCTCCCCCCCATATCACCTCATAACCTCCTTGTCATTAATCTTTGCATATTCCCTCCTCTTGTCCTGTCCCTGTTTTTATGAGCAACTGCTTTACCCTGTCTCCTCTAAACCAAAAGGTGAATGCACTTTGAATGGGGTGGTCCTTTTCCCTTTTCAAAGTCTCCGTTGTTACTTGGGTGGACTGTGGAGTAATTGTGTGTCTAAACTGTAAAATCTAGCCTCTGTTGCAAAGCAAAATGAAACCACCTAATTCCCAACAGTGGAACTGTTGTCTATACTGAAGTCTCACAACTCAGCGGAGCTCACATTTGATTACACATGCATAGCGTCTGGCTATTGATGTAGGCTGCCTCTTCCTTCCCACTACTTCCCATTCTTCTCTGTTGTTACCGCCTTTGCTTTTTTGTTTCAAGTGCTGCAAAGTGTTTATCTCCTTGTGGACGCTGACTAATCAATATTAGCAGCATTACTGTTGTGTGCGGGAACATAGCGCAGCAGCTACTTGCAAAGGAGGCCTCCGCTGCCGTGGGTACTTTGCACATCCACTGGGCACTCCTTGGCGGCACTGTGTCCAACCAATTATAAATTATTCCATGAAAGGCCTTTGATTTGCATATCAGCTGATGACAGTCTTAACCAGAACTCCTGCTGCCACCTTGTTCTTCAACAGTCATAGCAGTAGCCAACCTTTTGTGGTCAAAGATGTGTTTTTCCTGGTGTTTAGACCACAGTCTAGATATTTCTTATTTATGAACGACATGACGAGCCTCATTTTTAATCCAGATGTATTTGCATGCAAAACTTCACATGCAACCTGAGGTGTTTGTTCCTATCTACACTGCAATGTACTGTCCATTTGCTTTTAGGTCGTATATGTTGTTCCCAATCCAGCAAGAGAACAACTACTTCCCCATATGCATCTCCTTTTCTGGACCAGATCACACATCCCCTCCTTTAAGATAAGAATATATTGTCTCCTCCGCTACAACTCTGCATTTTTAACGCTGATGTCATGATTCTGCTGCTGCTGTTAGTACATCAAGCAAGGAACAACAGTTCAGGCCTAGCATGCCCAGTTGTTTCCTGTCAGGACCTGGGGGGCAAGAGTCTGGATTATCTTTATTGTGGGGCTCCTAGTAGCACGTTATACAGGGCTGCAGTTTGCAGTCCTTTCAGTTTTGTGATGACCTCCAGTCTCCAGCTTTACAATGTCCTTTTGTCTCTATTCAGGCAGCCCACTGGTTTCCCATAACCAATAAATCAGAGAACCATACAGTAACTTCTAGGTCAGGCTTGGGTTTTTCCTGGGTTACTCTGAGCTTGTCTGCCTAACTATTATGCCTGTCTCTGGCTGACCTACTCGCCTCCTGGCTTCCTCTGAGGGCCTAGGCCTGGAGGGCTTCTTTCTTCCACTCCTGGTCCTGCTCATTCTCTAGGCTGCCTACAATTGGCACCTAATACTCCCTCATCTTGCACTGCCAACTCTCCAACTAGAGCCTCTTGTTTGTCTCAATTTTGCATTACTCAATTTACTCAGTCTCTTTAGTGACACCCCCCAACAGTAGATGGGAGTGGTGGTGTAAGGGTAGGCAAAAACTGTCTGGTTCACATCATTTGTTCAACATATGAACAAAAACAATTCAACTCCTAGAGTTTATAAAAACCCTTTACACCTGAATACAACTTCGAAGTTTGTTTGTTTTAGGACATGGACATGATTGGCTGGTGTGGTTTGGTACTCGGAGTGTTGGTATATGCCAGTTCTAGATGGCCCTAAATACTATATTTATCTTTGTAAATTGTTTTGCTTGACTACCAGAGAACTGCAAATGTGGTTTGAAATACTGTTCATGGATTGTGCTTGTTCAGTTTTCCGTTGTCAACAGTTGCCAATTCCCTATCCCTTTAGCTTCTTTTCTTCCCTTCTTTTCAAGGAAAATATCCAAATTTTGGCTTCCAACCTTAGGGTAGGAGAGGGAAACAGTTAAGACCTCCTCCTCCTTCTGCTTCTCTTTGCAAAAAGACCTGCTCTCAAAGCTGTGGTCATTCCCCCCCAATGGAAAATGCTCCTAAACCTCATTGTTCTGAAGCAAAGATTTAAAGTGGAACTGTTTTGCAATACAACATACCAAAGTTTCAAAATATGGCCTTCCAAATAAAGAATGAAATGAAGCACACATTTATTATTCATGTATCTCTCTCTTTCTTTTGCACCCCCCCCCCCGTCATACTTCAAGGGCCTTTGCAGATTATCTGTTTTTTTGTGCAATAAATGAATAAATCAACGCTTGCAACCTTGGCACTCTGAATTGATTTCAACCCAAGCCTTCTGTTCTTCAGAACAAACTTGCAGCAAGTCTCCTCAGTAGTAAATGGTTTGAGGCATCCTAAATATCTGCCCGTTTCAATCTCCCTTTGACATAGATTTTTTTGTGAAGCCATTTGCCATCAAGGTGGAGATATGGAAAGTGGATGTGCCTGTAAAATCAAGTACAGTGCTCCTTGCAGCACATCCCTCTTTTTCCAAGAACCGAATGCTGGGCTGTTGCTGGTCAGGTGGTATAACACTCATATGGAGCAATGTGCAAAGGAAATTAGGAGAGTTGTCAGATTTCAATAACTGGGGCTCAGATAATAGGGATTCTGCTGTGCTGCAGTTCTGGAAGATGTTCCTAATTCTGTTCTGCTCTGGGGTCAAGAGTTTGCCGTAGGAAGGGTCTTTTAAAACCTGAACCCTGCAAGTGCTTACTCAGGGAGCTAAATAGGATCCCTAAATGCGAAGATTGAATTTACAGTGGTGCCAGCATTTCAGCCGAGTGCTTTATTATATCTTTAAAACAATGGATTGACACGAGAAAATAGGAAGATGGATTGGATGATGGCAAGAGCCACCCTGCATGAGCTATTCTTTCCCCCCCACACATTTGGCTCCATTTAAAATTTGCAATATTAGAAATGCATTCTGGCGTGTTTGTTAATAAAGACGCACAGCTGAACGAATGCTTTTTTCCCCTCTCGGTTGTTGTGGTCCCCCCCCCCACCAGCCCTACTGTCTATCTCTAGAGAAATGTTATTGGAATCATATTGCATTTTCACGTCTGATGAAACTCCAGTAAAATAAGCATTTTATGCAAATGTAGGGTGGTGGAAAGAATAACATGTTATGTGCTATAAATCTTTAGGTAACTGGAATCCTAGTTTGTGTTTGCTTTCTAACACATCTCAATGCAAGGCAATTGTTTCTTGGCCATAGTGGACTACTTATTCAGTGCTGTATGTGAGATGACCTGAAGAGCTATGTGCATTTGTGCACATTCTTTATGTAGTATTTTCTTTAAACCTGGTGGACGATCACTTGTGTTAGCACATCATCTGCTGTTCCCACTTGCTTGATGTGACTGTATGTGGGCTACTTACTTATCTTGTGCTAGGGGTTACATCAAAAACTCTGTCTTGGGTCAGAGGACTGCTGGGTCTGTGTATAATTGATCAGTTGTGTGAGATCTGCATAATGAACACAATTCTGATGGTTTGACAGATGCCAGTCTACAGTTGGATTTGTGCTACGATATTACTGCTGTGAAACCGATTTTCAAATATGAAAGACTGGAAGTGGCCCATGAAAAATCTTGTTAGCTAGACTGAAAAATGATGGCAGTTTAAAACAAACAGATTTGGGCTTTAAACCTGCTTTCTTTATTCTGGCCCCTTTGCACCAGTTTGTGTGGCACTTATTGTGTGGCTGTTGATGTGCACTTGCAAGTGTAAAGCCTTGCACAGGTTTGGATGGTTTACAAGAACATCTGGTCCATCCATTCTGCTGGTACTGTCTAGTAATAACATACTGCAGGGGTGTCCAAGGTTTTTGGCAGGAGGGCCACATCATCTCTTTGATACTGTGTCGGGGGCTGGGGGAAAAAAGGAATTAATTTATATTTAAAATTTGAATAAATTGACATAAGTTTACATAAATGAATATATTAAAGATTAACTTATATGAATGAATGGTCTTGCAATAGCTCAAGGCCTATAAAAGGCCTTACACAAAGCAAGGCTGGCCTTTCCTTTGCTGCCGCTACTGCATCACAGACGTGAAAGAGCAAGCAGTGGAGGGAGCTCTCATCCCACAGCTCTCATGAGAGGTCAAACAGTCGCCTTCACGCTGAAAGCAGTTGCATAGGGCCAGTGCAGGCACCAACAAGTCTTCGGAGGGCCAGAGGCTCATTGGAGACTGGGGGCTCCTGAGGGCCGGATTGGGAGTCCTCGAGGGCCGCAAGTGGCCCCAGGGCCGGTGTTTGGGCACCCCTGACATACCGTGACAAGGATTGCATTGGTTGATCTCCTTGTTGTTGTTCTGTATGACTGGTTCTGTTTTGTGCCAAGCGTTTGGAATAAGCTGATTTTTTGTTTGTTTTTGTTTTCTCCAAGTCTGTGATTCTAAAAAGATGTCATATAAGTGTTCAGTCCTGGGATGGGTTAGCCCGTGCCTTGATCAGAAATCCTTCTCATAGAACAACGACAATGTTGAGTCAGATCAGTTTGATTTGAAACTTCAAGAAAAGGTATATATTAATGATGCAAAGAGGTCTGTGGAATCAAGCCCTATTGCAGAAGACAGAAGCTATGTAAATTAATCCATGACACTGTTTGCAAGCTGCAAATTCCGCTAGATGTCTGGTGCATATCATAACAGTATTTCACATTTTTACATGCACTCCACCTGTTCTTGATTCTTAAGGACAATCCCCCTGCCCGTGGTAATTTGCTGTCTCTGTTTTGTCTATTACCTGGATAGGACACCCATGAGCCTAGGAGAAGGAGAAGCAAGTTCTTCAAGTGGTGGACTAGGAAGATTTCAAGCTGGCAGGGGAGCTCTTGCCCAGAAGCGGAGCTAGAGGAAGGGGGTGGTGTGGTAAGTACGGCAAGCTTTGCAAAGTGTTGTATAAGCAGCTCCTCACCCCTGGCATCGGAGCCATTCAGGGCAGTGGCAGCAACATACCATCGCTGCCCTGAATGGCTCCACTATGGAGAGGGAGGGGCTGCTCAAACAGCACGTTGTGAAGCATGCTGTACTTACCATGCTGCCCCTCTCTAGCTCCACTTCTGCCTGCTGCCTGCCTAGCTGCTTCATCCTGCTGCTGCCCCATACTCTTCTTGTTCACTTGCCTTGAAGCAAGAAGAGGATGGGAGAGGCATATAACCTTCCCTTGCTCTGGCACCTGATATACAGCTATTTAGCATGCTGAGCACATTTTTTCCCAAGGTCCTATTACATTTTTCAGGTTTAGTACCCATAGCCATGCAAATAGTTTGGGGTAGAAGGAGGAGAGACTGAAAGGTTGTGCTTAGCAGGGAGAGATGGTTTTGGAAGATGAATGAGTGCAAGGGGAAGCAACTGAATGCTCCTCTGGCCTGGATTAAAACCTGAGAAGCATTATGAAATCATATTGCTTGGATCATTTGAGATGAGCATTACAAAACCCCATGGTTCATATTTCAGAGAGAGAAAATGTGAATTTGGGTGACATTTCAGGTCTGAATTGGTAAACCATGGTTAGAGGCTTGACTCCAAACCACAATTTGAACCCACAGTTTGTGAGTTTGCAAATCATGGTTTGGTGGTAAACATTGATAATAGATTTCCAGTTTGGAGATCAAGGCAAGCCATGGTCAGCAAAGATTAGAAAATGGAGGAAGGAACTTTGTACTAGAAGGAGATGGGAGTGCTAGAATGCCAAGTCACAGTTTGCTGTGTCTGAATTGAGTGGTGGTGAATGCATCTCTGTTCTCCCACTGTCAGGTGTGCATCAGAATGCATCTAATGTGGATCAGGCCCCTTTCAAAAATTCACCCAAGCAAACATTAGACATGAATAGTGATAGAGGCAGAACAGTGACTTATTGGTTTGATCAGACTCAGATATCTGTTTGTTGCTTTCCGAACTGAAATGTGATCAGGTTGATCTTTAACTCTCTGTCAGGGCAAAACTCTCAGCCCCAGTAAGGATAAATAGAAATCACTGCAGAAGTTAAATAGGAAGCAGCCAGGGAAATCAAACATAGTACCTGAGCCCAGCAGCCTGGGCAGATTTCATTGTGGCAAGGGAAACACAAGAAAGTGGTGGAATGATCTCTCTTTGTCAGACAGCTAAGCTGTTAGAGGTTATGAGATTCTTTTATTGCACTAATTTGCAGGGCGATGCACTGACAATTTCTCCCTGTTGCACCGAGAATATATAAATTATGCCTGCAGGACGATTAACTGTTTGTCCAGGCTAATTGTCAGCATTAAATCTTGCTCAGTCACAATTTTAAAGCTCAATTTAAACTCTCTATCTTTAAGGAAGCCTTACTCCCACTTTCCCCTTCTCCATCTCTCTCTCTCTCTCTCTCTCTCACACACACACATACACACACACACACACACACATACACACACACACACACACAAGGGGGGGGAAACAAAGATTTAATGGTTTAAGTCAGCTTCTCTTATAACAGCTAAAGTTATAATTGGGTCTGTGTATATAACCAGAGCATTCACAGATGACGAGGCGGCAGAGTTTCCCCTTGCCTTGGCCACTAATGCTTATTTCAAATCCCATTGTCTTTGCTACCATGTATTAATTTCTGAATTATGGATTATTGTTCAGAGACCTTAGTGTCGAAGCAATTCCCTGCCTATATTACTGCATAAATCTTTTTTGCTGTCTGCCACTCTGCTTAAAATAGCCATGATTCATCCTGAAGGACTAGGAGGAATGCAGGAACTTGGAGCAAATTTCCTTTTTCTAGATCCATATTCAAAAGCAGAGGGAGCTCTGTGGACCTGGTGCCCTGACTGGGTCTCATAGAGGGCAACCAGAGCCACCTGTTTCCAAAATGATGGCTGTTTGTGTGGCTAACTCGCTTGAATTTTATTGCTAAGTGGTATGATACTGCTCAATAGGAAGACAGCCATGGAGATCCCATCGGGGGGGGGGGGGGTTCACTGGTATGTCCAAATCTCCCATTAGTAATTTTTCATAGCCACTGTGAAAAAAGAGCAATTCTCCTCTGATAAAGCTGAGCTCCTTTGAAATGGAGGAAGTCCTCCTCTTCAAAGGCACTGCTCCTGTACAAATCATACTGATTTTAATGGTGCTTGAATTGGAGCAATACTCCCATAAATGAACCCCAAATTTCCTATTGTAAAGCAGTAGGTCAAAGCAATCACCCCAATTCAAATGGCCAAGCTATTTTCTTGTAGGAGATCCTTCAATAAATGCTTCCAGTCTAGGTTAACTAACACTGTCTTGAAGTTTTGCTGCAATGATTATTCCATTGTTTTTTCAGCTTCTTTTCCCTTTCGGGCAAATTAGATTCTTTTACTGAAGTTCTTGCTTTATGGATTTTGGTTTGGTTGGGTGTTGGTTCAGTCAATACTTCATCACCCAAACCAACTTCATGAAATAAGAGATGAGTATGCTCACAGGCCTGGCCCCTCTCCATACATTGAGGGAATTTGGGGCTTTTCCTATAATCCAGTGATTCTCAAACTGTGAGCCATAGCTAACTTGGGAAATGTGGAAACCAGTTAGGGGAGCTGCAGAATTCTTGCAAAAAATCCACCGCTCTATACAATGTATAGAATTATAGCCCTAATGGGGAGCTGCGGCCAATGGCCCAATAGGTCAAGAGAGTCGCCAGTTGAAAAAGTTTGGGAACCACTGCTATAATCACTCACATTATTTAACACAGTGGTTCTCACACATTTAGCACCGGGACCCACTTTTTAGATTGAGAATCTGTCAGAACCCACCAGAAGTGATGTCATAACCAGAAGTGACATCATCAAGCAGGAACATTTTTAACAATCCTAGGCTGCAATCCTACCCACACTTACCCAGGAGTAAGTCCCATTTACTGTCATTGTTGAAAGCATATACATAGTAGCCTGTTCAAAGTACAGACCTGTAACATTTCCCCAAATGCAGTCACATACCATGGTAGCATCAAGTCTGATATACTAAAAATAAAATATTGAAATGAATGGGGACCCACCTGAGATTGGCTTGCGACGCACCTAGTGGGTCCCACAGTTGCAACCCACAGTTTGAGACGCACTTATTTAACAAGTTGAGCCAGTTTGGGTAATCAGGTAGCATCCAAAATGACTCTTGGTTGCCCGAAGACTTAAGTTTTGCACACTCAATTTGTGGATGTTTTCACTCGCATTTAGCAGCAATAATTTCTGAACTGATGAAATTTAGACTCCCCCCCCATGAAATACCTAAGTGTAACGATAGAACTTGCAACTATAGGACATGTGCGTGAGTAGTGAGTATTTTAAGTGAGCTCAGAAGTTCTGCACAAATTCACAAAGTACAGAAATTTCCAGGTTGTGTTCTGTTATACTTCAGGGGTTTATCAAAAGTCCATCAGTAGTGTCTCCATGATAAGATGGAACAATCATGAACAGGCTTCTCTCAAAGGATGCTTGCCGACCTCTACTGGTCTTTCTCTGCAGCACGAAATCAGAGGAGGGGAGTATACTAGGGTTTACTCTCAATAGAGTCACTGTGATGGATAGCCCCAAATTTAACCATGCAGTCTCTAACAAGCCTCAGTATCCTCTTCACACAAGGGTTGGTTCTTCAGCAGACAAATGAGTGTGGAAGTGAGAAAGTTTGAAAATCATTGGAGTATAGAGACAAGAACAGTTACTTGTTAGAATGGCCTCACAGATTTATAATAAGAAAGATGATACCTTTTCTGGTCAAATCCCTGCTAAACCAGGGATTAACATTTGTTTATACATACAAAAAATAAAGCTCTTGGGTTATTACAACTGTCTTTTACACTCTGCTGCTTGAAGATTACATTATTATCTATCCAAAATGATTAAAAACATCTGTACTGGTAAATAAAATGATTCCTTCTCTAGCTGAAAACTAGCTTTGCTTCTGGTTTGCTTGATGAATGAATTTTCTGTTTGCTCAGAAGTTTGCATATCCCAAAGCAGCTGCTGATACTAAAAAAGATCAGGGTGACCAGATGCCTATACCTTTAACCATTGTATAGAAGAAGGAATTTTGGCAGGTGCAGCTCAACATGGAAGGATTTTAAAAGGTGCACCTGCCAAAATCCACTGTGCTGTACCGTGGTTTAAAGTATAGGCACTGTGTCCTCCATTGTATCTGGTCACCCTGAAAGAGATGAACACTGATCTTCATCTCATGGGTTGGTATCCCTGGGCAGGGTTCGAGCATATGGGACACTGACCCAAGGACCCACACTCTTCAAAGGGCTACCTGGCCACATTGGCTCCTGAACCCTGATTATCAGTTGCAGTGGTTCCACCCAGTTTGCCATCCAAAGGTATGCAGGGGATGTCATGGGGCCCTCAGTGCAAGGCCCAGAAACCTGGTGCCAACACTGTCCTAGGGGCCAGGCTTGATGTGACATGAGAGATCCATTAATAGGATCATACAGGATCTTTCTTCTAAAAGCATATGAGTATCCTGCAGGTTCATCTTCCAGTGCCCTCATCGCAAACTCTATTCCTAACCCAACAGCTGCTATTAACATTTTTTTTAAAATATTCAAGATCCTAATCATGGATATCCCACATCCTCTTTGACCCTATGCCCTTGCCTTTAATTAGAAACTGGTCAGGAAATGGATCCAGGCTGTATGGCAACCCAGGCAGGTGTGCATGTCCTCCAACTTTATCACTAGCTGTCATTTTCCCAAAGCAGCTTTTAACCCATCTCCCCCATTTCAGTTTACTATGAAAAAGCATATTTTAACACATGTTGATGGGAGCTTAGATTTACTGCTTCAGGTGGCTTCTCCCTCTTGCCTCATTGTGAGACCACCTTGGAAATGGATTCTGTTTTTTGAGAAAGGGGTTTATCAAAAGTCCATCAGTATGGTCAGTCTCTAGGGAAAGACACTTTGGTCAACCCTCCTACCATTATCAGTTCTCCACCCCTCCACCCTCTGCAACAGAGCCAAGGAGACATGGAGTGAGGTCCAAAGGCTTAGCTAAAAAAAATGAACTGATGACTTTCTGGGTAAAAGGTGAGAAGTGTTATCAAATGAGCAGCACCACTGTCCTGTGTAGCTCTTCGACACTGTAATTGCCACGAGTGAAAGAGCAGCTTCTCTGTATTACTGCTGTGCTGTCGGGCACCCAGGGACTTCACTACAGAGTGGCAAAAGGTGAACGGATCAATGGGCAGCAGAAGAAAATAGCCTGGGAGGTTGGGGGGGGGTGGAATCTTGCTACTTTTGACATTCTGCAGAGAAGCGAAAGGGCTTCTACCTGCTCTCTTGTTCTGTTTGAATTCTCTTTGATACTGACAGCCTCTCTTGTTGTCTGCTTCCTTGGCAGAAGTTTACAAAATTAGGCAAGCCAGAGGTTGCCAGAAAGAAGGGCCAAGAGATTCAGAAAATGACAGGCAGAAATTCAGTGATGTGAAAGCCCAAAAGCTAAGTGGTAGTTAGCTGGCCTGACCAACCTCATCAAAATTCACTTTTCTCACACTTCGCTGGGTCAGGCAAATGCCCCCCCCTCCAACAAGGAGCTGTTCCAGACACTTCAGAGGGATTATAGAACAGGGCTGAGCAATGAGGAGCATGCCACTCTCTGCCACTCCCATAAATCTTGCAGTAGTCAAGGGGGCAAACTTACACAGTGCACGCAAAAGTGTGCAACTGAACCCCAGCACTGTCTTTTTTTTTGTTTTAATGAAAAGCCGCATTGGGGAATGGGGGGGGGGTTTAGATCAGAAGTGTTGGTGAAGAAAGCATGTGTATAATTCGTTCTCTGCTCACCACTTCTCAATGCCAATCTCCCAACAACAACAATTCTCTCTATTCTATATAACCCCTAAAGCATGTTTCCTCTACTTCTACAGCACAAACATGATTTATCTCAATGTGAAATCTGAAGTATTGCTCCATATTCCAGGCCATGCCATCTCAGCCTCATGCTACTTCTTCCCTGCCAAATTATTCCTGCTCACAAAATCCTGTCTGCCCAAATATCCCTTGTTGCTCTACTAAAGACATTCAGTCCTCCAGGGTGTGCTGTGGGCTGTGTTGGGGGTTCTTAAAGAATCTAATGGTGGTTCACACTCAGTTTGCCTTTTCTACAAGGCCAGCCACACAATGTTTTGACCCTGTGTAGCTGTCTTGACGCAATGACTGGCCCACATTGTAGTTTAAATGTCCAACACATTTCAGTAAATACATACTTGTCACATGGGCATCACAATTTCAGATGCTAAACGGAAGCAGCTTACTCACTGCATAACCATGGCACCTTACCAGAAGTCAGGGATGGGCTGAGACTTGGATGACGGACTTGAGTCACGAAAACGTGTTTTGTGACTTGTATTGACTCGAGTTACATGAATTTTTGAACCCAGAAATGATGTGTGACTTGGGGGTTTTACCCTAAAAATGAAAAGACTCAAATAGAGTCAAGACTCACTTTTGTGTACGCTTTTGACTGTGTTTTGTGTGTGTGCTTGTTTGCTTTTTTTCACCCGTTGCTTCAGGGGCTTGACTTGCTTTTCAAAAAAATTCAAATTTGAGTCAAAATGACTCAAAAAATGGCTCTGGACAAGTCACAACAGCCACCATTATGACTCGTGGGTGACTCAAGGAGGCAGAGACTCAGGACTCAACTCAAGTCTCAGCACTGTGGCTCCGGCACATCCCTGCAGAAGCAGAAACCACTGACAGTGCTTGGGGATCAATGCAGATGGCCAGAAGGAGGCACTGTAGCTCAGAGGCTTACCTGCAGTCTTATGCACACATACTTGAAAATAATCGTCATTGAACAAAATGGGACTTACTTCTGAGTAAACATGCATTGGACTGAGCTGCATGTGGCTTTCAGGAGGTACAAGTGGTCAGGTGGGTGTTACCTGCTATGTAGAACCTCACACTCTGGCTTCCTAGTTTGAGTAATCCATCTCAATAGTTAAGGAGCTGCTATCACTCCCTATTTCTAGGTTGCCCTTGCTGGTTGTGGTTGTTGTTTTAGAAAAATATGTTTCTGCCTACACCCTAACTTCTTCCCTGGCACCCAGAATAAGGGAAGTGGAAAGAACACTGAACTAAGTCAAAAGGTGCTCTCAAATTACTCCTTGTCCTTGCCTTTTCTATACTCCTGCAGCAATGTGAATGTGATGAAAGAATAAGTAAAAAAAACAAACACAAAAACCCACCCCTGTGGCATGAAGGGTGAGTGAAGGATGGCTGCCTGGCTATCTGAATGCAGAGTGATCTGGTGCTGGGATGCTGCAGGCAGACCTGGTCATAACCTTTAGCAGGGCCCTGTGTACTGCAGCATAATTAAAGACTGACCCCCTTGGGTCTAGGCAGTGGAGAGAAAGCACAAAAGTTTGATTCTATTTTTTAGGCAAGGTGCAAAAACAAGGAGTGTTTCCCAATGACAAAGGCAAAGTAAGAGAGATGCTTTTGCTGGAAGGAGAACAAAGGACAGTGGCATGAGATACCTGAGGGGGGGGGGAAGAAAAGAAAGGGGGATGTTGTTGCTCTGGCTAGGCAGGGAAGAGGCTTTCTTTAGCATACGTTCTGCATATTTTACTGCCAGCAAAGATGTGGTAATGATTTAATATGCAAAGGTAGATAGCTTGGCATTGATATGCATCCACACTGCATAACACGCGCATACATATTTCAAAGGGGGTGTGAGAGAAAGCGGGTGGTTGAAGGCAGGCATTTGTCAGGATTTAGCCCTGGGAAAGATTTTTCTCCTTGAAATGGAGTTGGGGGGGAGGGAAAGGAAGACAGAGAGGGGGAGAGAGAATTGTGGTCAAATCAAATGATTGAAACCTTTAAAACATTAGAAAGGGAAGCCAGTATTAGCAAACCGTACACTGACTACTGTCTCCTCCCCCCCCCCCCGAAGAATATTAAATATCAGAGTATTAAACAAGACTTTTGAGGTGGAGAAGGAAGGAAAATGGGTAACAGAGAATTAAAAAATTTGGGGGTGGAGGGAATCTATGGAAATGTGTTTCCTAAACAAAGAGCTGACATGCCGGTGGAATACAGAGGGAGAATCTGAAATTGGAATCTTTTCCCTGTGCCACCTTCTCCTTAGAGAATTTGCAACAAGCAGGAATAAAGAGAATGCACTTATCTGGAGGGCTTTGTTTTGCTCTGGTTCAAAACTGAGCAGTGCAGAAGAAGGACAACTGATGTTCTCTGGTCACAGTCACAGATGGAGCAGAGAGGCTGGGGTGCATGGCCGACCTTTGCTGTCAGGTGGTCACTCTCTTTTTTTGCTGCTAGAGGAGAGTTATGTTACACTCGTATTTGGACACCACGCTGACATCGCTTGGACACTGGCACAACATCCCAGCATATCCTAAGCCTATCCAGGTAACAGCACAACCCTCTTATTAATTCTGGTGCAGCCCTGCCAGTAATGATGGCAGAGCCTTTCCCAACAATGAGGATAGCCTCTATGGAAACCCTGACACAGCCTGTCATCCACAAAGCAATGACCACATCATTGGCACAAAGTCAGCACATCATACATGTGTCATCATTGGTGTTACATCTGTGCATCATCCGTGTGATGTCCAAAGAGTCAATCACTGCATCCACCCATCCCCAATGCTGGCAGTCAGAGATTCAATGCCAGGGTGAACAGACCAGGGGGTAGGGGCAGGTGCAGAGCCAATGAACAGCCAATGCTTGGGGGACCCCTTTCTCCAGCCAGTGGGAATGAGTGTACAATAACAGGCATCCTTCCAGTCACTGAGAGGTGCCCCAAGTACACCCCCCCACACACAAGATGACACAAAGATCTCACTACCCCATCCCCCTACAGGAGCATCAGCAAAGAAGGGGCAAAACTGCTAGGAACCTGTATTCTCAGGGTTCAAGTCCACTTATCCCTTTAGGGTGCAATCCTAACCCATTTTCCAGCATCAGCATATGGACTATGCAGCTCCTAGGTAAGGAAACATACATTCCCTTACTTTGAGGAGGCCTCCATGAGTTCCCCCCCAACTGCAGGGTGCAGCACACATCCCATTGGCACAGCTATGCCAGTGTTGGAAAGTGGGTTAGGATCTGGGCCTTAATGGTTAATTTCATTTTATGAAAAAAGCATGCATTAATGTAGTCATTATTTGCCGGTTAACCCAAAAAAGGATATATCAGCAGTCTAAAATATAGAATAAGTGTATCTACATGCTTCACACAGTTTTAAGTGTTTTGTCAAGGAATGGCCTCCATATAGATTCAAATATGTCTGTACGCAACTGACATTGATAAGCCGTTCACTCAAAGACCAATAGGTGCATAAGACCATCCAGATTACCTCATCCCACAGGTTAGCATTCCAACTAATTATTTTCTTCTGCAAACCAGGGAAGGGTAAGTGTAAAAAAAATTTTCTTTTTTTTAAAGTTTCAAAAACTAGTGGGTCCTGATCCATAGTTTGGGGAACACTGCTTTAAGCAAGCACAAGCTTATGCAAGTGGAGTAGCTTACAGCAGCTTATAAACACAAGCTTATAGCAAGTGGAGCAGGCAAGTAGCCTGCAGCCTAAAAGGTGCATGGGGGCAGAGAGGAACTGCAGATAAGTGGATCCACAGATTACCACGGGATGCCTTTATTCCAAAACTCAGTAATGTGCATAGCTTGATTGTTTTGGATATGCAAACACTCAAAAGGTGCCAGCATGGTGAAATAGCTTCAGTGATGTTATGAAGGCTAAATGAGGAAGCCTAAGCCCAAATAAGAAATGGGAAAAGAGAGAGAGAGTGTGCCTGGTTGTTAGTGCTCCTCCTTTTGCCTCCATTGTTACTCAACATGTGTGCATGTGTACACAGATGTGTACCTCCTCTGAGAGGTGGTGGAAGTTCATGTGTATGTGTGTGTGCATCTGCCTTGCCACATGTACCATATTTTTCGCTCCATAAGACGCACCTAGTTTTTAGAGGAGGAAAACAGGAAAAAAAATATTCTGAACCAAATAGTGTCATAAAATATTTAATAAACTATAACAGAAAAACATTTGAACTATGTAAAGTGAACAGCAGTCAACAGTGGCATTAAGAACCATTATCACTGTCATTAACAAATGGAGAGGCTTAAAGGTTTGAGTACTCTAGTTTTCTGGAAACCCCAAGAACTCATCATCGCTAGAGTCAGAATTTATGAAGCTCACAAAAGCAGGTGCGCACAAATAGGGGATCACATTATCTTTCTGCTACAATGATGTTCTGCCAAATTCCAATCCACTGGGCCTCGTGCCCGCTTAAGGCTGATCAGTCCCCCTTGTGCAACTCACCAGTGCAGCAAGCAAAAGTGAGTTCAGTTCCAGTCCACAGATGCCAAGTAAATCAGTCCCATCAATCAGAGTTACCAAATCAGAGTCCAGAGCCAATAAGCCAAATTACAGTCCAAGGTCAGGTTCCAGGTAGGTTAGTCAAATCCATCAGGGTATCCAAGTCCAGTCACAATCCACAGTCAGATTCCAAATTCACTAAACCCAGTCAGTCAGTCAGTCAGTCAGTCAAGTCAAGTCAAGTCTCCTACCTCCAACCTGCACTCCTTCAAAACCCTTTCTGCCTCAGGTACTCCTTATATCCCGGAGGGCCCTATTGCCTTCCAGTGGCTGCAGCTGTGCAGCACACTCTGCTGGATGCCCAGGCCTTACCCTTAAAGGGGCCACTGCTGACACCACATCTACCTCCTCTGGGAACCTAGCCTTACCTGGGGCTTGTGCAATAAGCAAACACTGGCATTCTGACCAAGGAGACAGATTTTTCTTTGTGATGGGGGGGGGGGCTTACATTCAGATGCTGGATGAGGTGAGTAAAAGCGCCCCTCCCCTGCTGTGTGAGTGTGTGTGGGGGGGCAGAGCATCTGTGTGTGTAAGAGAAGGGGGCAGCCTGTGTGTGAGAGAGGGGGGAAAGTGTTTGTGTTGCAGAGAAGTTGTGATGCTCCAGGCTTGGGGTGGGGGGAAAGAGAGGCTGTGATGCTCCAGGCTTGGGGGGGGGGAGAGAGAGGCTTTCCTGGGAGTAAGCCCCCCTGACTCTAATGGGACTTACTTCAGAGTAGGCATGCACAGGATTGGGCAGTGATACTGCCACCCCACCCATGCTTTCCTGGGAGTGAGCCCCACTCTGAGACTTACTTCTGAGTAGACACGTGGGCTTGGGCTCCGTCCGGCGCTGCCACAGTCCGCACGGGCGCTGAGGGAAGGCAGGAGCCCCCTGGCCAGCTCAGCCTCTGACTGCCCGGGGAAGCCGAGCAGAGCAGAGCGAGCGGGCAGGGGGCGGGGCCAGGGCCGGGGGCGGAGGTTGTTTTTTTTTTTTTTTTTTTTTTTGCAGCATTCGCTCCATAAGATGCACACACTTTTCCCCCCACTTTTTGGGGGGGGAAAAGTGCGTCTTATGGAGTGAAAAATACGGTACCTACTGCAACTGTTTGTATGTCCCCTGTTATTTATCTGATTGCAGGTTCCCATTATATGAGATTTACAGTGCAATTCTAACTTGCTCTGGAACAAGGGGAAAAAATTCCCCTTACCCCGTGTAACACTGCAGCAGCACCAATGGGGTTACTCAAATCCGCGCCATCTAAATTAGTGGCGCAAATCAGAGCAGCCCAGCACTGGCCCAGGCTGCCAGGGAATGGGGCTAGGATTCGGCATAAGTGCCAGATCCTGGCACTGCCTCCCACAGCCCTCTCCCCTCTCTGGAACGCCTCTGTTCTGCCTCCCCTCTGCCCTCCCCACACCTTCCCAGACCCCTGTGCCAGCCAAGCTCAGCCGGTACAAACTCACATGGCCCTGGGGTCCATGTCAGCGTGGGGAAGCCAACACACATCCATGCACCAATGTATATCTCCTGAGAGTGGTGTAAAAGTGCTTAATGGCACTTTTGTCGCAAGGGACTTGTTTTGGCTTAACAGGTGCTTTGGATTGCATCCTTAGAGGTTTTAAGATTCCTGCCAGGATATACCTGTACCTGCTCACTCGGTTCAGTCCTCAGCGCAAAATAATTTGAAGTAATACATTTCTGAGCACATGGAGATTATACTTCTCTAGCCAATGAGTAAACATTGCCTGCTCTGAAAGCATTTGAGATGAAGGGCCCGGTTTCACAGAGTGTGGTTTCCAGACAACATTTAAATCCCAGCATCGCAACCACTGCTCCCTACACAGTCTAATTGCAACATCCACACTGTTCTTGGGTGGTTGAACCAGGCATCAGGTAGTTTACAAAGGACAGATGGATGCCGGCTCATAATGATGCTTCCATGTGGCCAAAATATGCTACAAATTGGTCCAAACAACACCAGAGAGTGTGGTAGGGAAGAGCATCTGTTTGAGTCAGGCTGTGCTGTGTCGCGCTTCCATCTCTGGGGAGCCAGCCGGCAGAGAGTGCAGCTTGCAATGAGGTGTGAAGAATAGAGAGGGCTTTGGTGGTGTTAATGACAGAGGGACACACTTCCCGAGCAGTAGAAGCTACTCTAAGTCAATCGCTCTTTAATTATCTGGAATTATAGTGCCGTTATCTCACCCTTTTTATGTTACAGTGAAGGAAATCAGGGCATACATTAATTATCTAATCCGTATGTAAAGTGTCATACAGAATTTTCCCGGAGCAAAAAGGTTCCCGCTTTAAGACCCACATCATCTCTTAATAACTGTATGAGAGGAAGACAATAACAGCAGTTGCTCCGTTGGTTGTTGTGCACGGTATCCAGATTGAGTTAGGTTTCCCCCAGGAAAACCTGAACTGGGGAAGACTCACCTGCACTGTGCATGATCCCACAGGTCTGCCACTTCTAGGCTTTTGCTCTTCAACAGGGCATTTATATAGATTAGATGGAGAAGTGAGGACATTGCTAGTATAATCTTTAGTATCACCCTAACACAGCCCATTTGTTGCCCCAGATGAGGCATACCCCACTATTTCCCACACTATTATTATTATTATTATTAACAGTATTTATATACCGCTTTTCAACTAAAAGTTCACAAAGCGGTTTACAGAGAAAAATCAAATAACTAATTGGCTCCCTGTCCCAAAAGGGCTCACAATCTAAAAAGATGCAAAAGAATACCAGCAGACAGCCACTAGAACAGACACTGCTGGGGTGAGATGGGCCAGTTACTCTCCCCCTGCTAAAAAAAGGAGCACCCACGTGAAAAAGTGCCTCTTACCCAATTAGCAGGGGTTCACTAGTGTGAACAAGCTTTCAGTTCTCTCATCTGGACACAGGACCCAGATTCCAGCTGCTGCTGTCAGAACCAGACGACTTCCAGGCCTTTTATCAGCCTGAGTTTTACTCCAAAGAGTGACAACCTGAACCCTATAGTGTATCATTTTGCACCTTGCTCACTGGATGACCTTTGGCCACTCTCTTACTCTAATCTCCTTCACAGAGTTGCTGTGAGGATAAAATGGGGGAGGAAAGCAGGGACGTCTGGTGTGCAGGTGGTAGGTAAGGTAAAACCACCCCCACCAGAATCCTTCAAATAGCACTACTGCCGCCATGCGAGATGTGCAAGTGGTCACAATCCAATGCTGCTCTGAACAGCAGCCGGAACAAGTGGGTTGTGAGTGCTTGTGCACTCATAGCCGCAATGGTGGTGTTTTTTTAAGGACTTTGGTGGAGTGGTTCTACCTCACCTGCCTCGCCTATACCGCACATCCCTGGAGGAAAGAAACTTGTTGGTTGCTCTGAGCTCCTTAGAGGAAGGAAGGAAAATGTGATTAAAAATAATTAAGAGTGCTTGAGAGAAATTAGAATAAGTGCACAATCCTAACCCACTTTTCAGCACTGACATCAGGGCAATGCAGCTCCAAGGTAAGGGAACAAACATTCCCTTACTTTGAGGAGGCCTCCGTGAGTGCCACCCAACTGCAGGATGCAGCACACATCCTATTGGCACAGCTATGCTAGTGCTGGAAAGTTGGTTAGGATTTGGGCCTAAGACTACCAGTACTGGAGAGCACAGGATCTCCAGCATGGACCAGCTCTCTTCAGTTCCTTATCCAGCAGAAGGCATACAGAAATATTGCCCATGGGCAAATCTTAATGTCTAGGCCACAGTCTTTCCCAAGGGCTACCTGAGAGACAGTATGTAGCTCATTCTACATTAAGGCTACTGTTCTGTGCAAATCTACCTTGGAGTAAATCCTGTTGAACTCAGTGCTATTGTGCCCAAGCGCCAGTGCTGATCTCCAGTGGGTATCGTAAATTTGCCTTTAAGCATGTTTATGGCACCCTCTGAATAAGGAGTGCTGGTGCTGGGCCAGCTTCAGTCGGCACTGGACCCAGTGCCAGATGAAGGAAGAACTCTACATGGGATTGTCGCTTGGAGCAGCAAACCCGTGTTTCTCTTAATATGTCATTCCCTCCTGTGAGAAAGAATTTGAAGAAATAGTTTGAGGAGCAGCAGAGCACAAGAAAAACAATAAAGAATGATTGCAGAAGCCCCAACATCTAAAAGATGGCTGCTAGGAGTTGGTGCATTGGATTTAGGGGTAAGGTTATATAATCTATAGATGAATCCAGGGCTTTTTTTCTAATGTAACGCACCAGAACGCTGTTCCGGCACCTTTTTTTATGCACTTTTTTGATGGGCTTCCCCCACAACAAACAGCCGCAAGTTCCGCCTCCCAACCTGGCGCCTGCCTCCCTCCCTCCTCTCGAAAGCGCAGCCACTGAACGAGGGTCCCCCCAGCCTCCCCTGCCCAGTCCAGCCCAGTCCAGCACAACCCCCCCATAGGGCTCCTCTTCTCCCCTCACCCCATCCTTTCCCAGGCAGGCTTCCTCCTGCACCAGGCAACTCTGGCTGACAAGTGCGAGGGCGCAGTGAGTCCCGTTGACTCTAATGAGACTGACTTCTGAGGAGACAGGCAGAGGAGGGGCTCTGAGGCTGCAGTCCTCTCCACACTTTCCTGGGAGGAAGCCCCATTGACTCTAATGGGACTGACTTCTGAGTAGACAGGCACAGGATTGGGTCCTGAGGCTGCCATCCTATCCACAGTAAGCCCCATTCACTATAATGGAACTTACTTCTGAGTAGACAGGCACAAGATTGGACTCTAAGGCCATCCTATCCACAGTAAGCCCCATTCACTAAAGTGGACTTCTGAGTAGACATGCATAGGTTTGGGCTCTTCTCATGCCTTCCCAAAGACACAGAGTATTCTGATACCTGAATTAAACCATATTTAATCGCTTGTTTGCAAACGTAACTGTTTCTGTGTGCACCTAAGGACACCTCTCATGTAAGAATTCCTTTTTTATTCTTACTCCCACAGTTGCTTAGAGTAATTTTACTTCATGGAACTCATGTAAGCCATTTTCCGGAATCCATTCACTGCTTCCTCTCCTCGAAGTAATGCCACACTACATACTACATGCTACAAGTGCATCTGTACAGTATTTTTCCCCATGTGTAGAAAAAGTAGCTAGGGGGAAGGGGATGTGGAGATTGACAGCCCAATCCTATGCATGCCTACTCAGAAGTAAGTTCATCTTTAGGGGGGAAGCACATAAAAATATTTTATTTCTCCAATAAAAAATGGTTTAAAAATAAATAAATAAAAGATTAACAAGTTGTGAGTTCCTGCACTTTTTTTTTTTTTTTTTTACAAAGAAAGCACTGGATGGATCAATCAATCCATAACTACCCTTAGAGGCTTCTTTTGTTTCCTTCACTGCCCTCTGACTAACATTAGAAAATTATACAGAACCTTTTGCTAGTGGCAGTGATGACTCACTTCCAATATTATCCACATTTGGAGAAGCAAAATTATGCCAGACTTTGTCTTAATCTGATTTAAATGTGCTGAGCTTGTAAATGCAGCAATCTAGTTAAACATAACAACACTAACTTAAAAATCACTGTTGCATTTGTTGTCTTTCACCCATGAGGCATCGTGGTATGCTAATATGCATGGCCTAATTGATGTTATTAATTCAATAAAAGGAACCACTTCACATGTACAAGCAGTGAAAGCTGATTAAGAGGGCTGGGAACACTGTACAGCTTTGTTGATGTCGTGCTTATTATAGTTGTTGGATTAGACAGAGCTGGAAGGGCTCAATACCAAAAGGAACTGGGATCCTGGGCAAACAAACCCAAATTCTGCACTTGAATTGTGCATGTTTTTCTTTTCTTTGCATAATTTCAGGCTATTCTGAATATTCCTTTGACAAACAGAGTACTGTATTTGTCCAGGATCCCAGCACTGAAGAGAACTACCAAGTAATTAGAATTGTCAAGCAGAAGGCCCCCAAAACTGACTGTTTGGCTCCTCCGGCTGACACTTCTGCTCCCCAACTCTTCCTCAGCTTTGCTCCATCTTTCTGTGCCTTTCCAAGCATTTAGCTCTTACCGGTTTCTCTTTTCTTTACGGATTTGCTGCCTCCTTTCCCTTTGCTTTCCATCAGGACATAATTTGTGCAGCCCTGGGCAGCCCAATTCTAACCTGCGCTGGAACAGGCAGTCTGGCCCACACCGTATCCAGTGCAGGGTTTGAGATTGATCTCGTGCAACTCGGATTAAGGGGATTTATTTCCCCTTACCCCACCTTGCACAGCAGCTGCTTCAATGGGGCTACTCAGATCTTTGTATCCCTGTGTAACACCAGGCTGCTTGGGAGGGGTGGTAGGATTTGACCTAAGTGCCAGAGGACAGTCCCAACCCCCTCCCGGGTCTGGTCTGGTCTGCCCATCAGCTTGGCCCCCACTGCCCTGAAACACCGGAGAAGACACTGACTTGTGGCCCAATCCTATGGGCTGTTTACACTGCCAGAAAGCACATAACATCTTTATGACTGTCACAAACATGACAGCACCAGTGAGTGTGGCCTGGCCACTGCAGCAAGGGGCGAGCGGTCAGGTCCATGCAGTGATGGGGAGTGGATGCCCACTGCCACTGGTTAAGATCGCTCAGGAATTGGAAGGGAAGGTAAATCCACATTTTATCAGCCATTAGACTAGAAATGAACTTTTATTTCTGAATATTTCTAACTTTGAAATTCACAGGAAGCCTATTTTGGTCCAAATTTTCAGTGACACAGCACAGAAGCAGAGGAGCAGAATATTGAGTGTTATTATCTATGCCAAACATGTTTAAATGAATGAAACTCTTGGTTCTAAAATAACTGATGGAGCGGCTGTTGGCTTTTATGAGGCAGTAATTAAATTGATGGTAGGTGGTCATCCTAGAGAGAATCTGTGGGCTCTGTTTTACTATTAAACAGTTGCAGGAGAAAAAAGAGGATCGTTATAATAAATTAAGAAAAAAACATGAGTCATGACACTCTGTATGTATAATCCTTACATTCAATCAACTGCTTTGGAAAGATTTTCCACAGTGACAAAGAGGTTAAACCACAACCCAATCCTGAAGGTGCATTATGCCACTGGAACAAACATTCTGATGGCATAAATCACTTTCCAGCTGTCAAAAAAGTGACATGCCAGAATGCGTGGACTGACTGCTGCTGGAAGCAGTGAGCAGCTTGGTTCACACTACAACAAACACTGGACGCCCGCTGACCTAGGTAGGACCAGGTAGGGGGTAGGAGGGAGGTGAGGAGCAGGTGAAATGGGGCAGCAGGTGGGTGGAATAGGGAGATGACGGGACGGGGAGGGGGGTGGATTGGGCCCAGGATTCCTGGCATCCACCAAATCCTCACGCCCTTCCTGGGCTCAATCTGCCTTCTCGGATCCACACAGACTTGCACCAGATATTGCTGGTGCAGATCCAAATAGACCCACTGGGCCATCAAATGTTACTTGCCCTGAGGAAGTCTCTGGAGGCCAAAACTCTCCTGCAGAATCCCGCAGATACCATGTGGACACTGCTGGACCATGCAGGGAGTTAGGTAAGATTGGGCTGCCAGTTTCCATCCAAATCAACCTTATTTAAATCTAGGTAGAAGGAAGTTCCTTCAACAGAAACGATCAAGACTACTTCAGTTCTTCTTCTTCTCATACTTGTTAGTTATGAGGGGAAATTTCTAAACTACTGCTCAAACAGTTTCTTGTACTGCCAAAAGTACCCCAAGGGCTGCTTGAAAGAGCTTTGAAAGAGTAGGAGGCTGTTCTGGGTGTCAAATATTCTGAATAACTAAAAGGCCAAATATACAGCCCAATCCTAACTTGTGATGGAACAGGCAGGCCAGTGGGCCTGCACTGTATCCAGCACAAGTTTTGGGCTGCTCATAGAGCTGCCCGAGGCAAGGGTAGGCTTTTCCCCTTACCCTGGGGAGAGCCATAGCAACCCCAATGGGTCTACTCAGATCTGCACCACCTAAATCGGTGTCGCAAATCCGAGCAACTTGGGATTGCCCTGTCTGGGCACAGGTCTAGGATCCTGCATAACCTGCACCCACCCACCCACCCCTGGGAACACCTGCCGCCTGCCCTCCCCCACCCCGAAACATCTCCCTCCTGTCTTCTCCCTGCCTTCCCCACACACACCCCAGACTCCTGCACCAGCCAAGCTCAGCTGTCGCAACTCACCTGTCCCTGGGTCCCACATCGGCTCAGGGAGGCCGGAGCATGTCAGTGCGCCAGCCTATCTCCCCTTACATTGGGGCGAAAGTGCTTTACAGCATTTTTGAGACAATGTTTGGCTGGCTCAAGGATCAAGTGTTGACCCAAGGGCACTTTCGGATTGCGCCCTTATCCAATTAGGAAAAGCAGAACACAAATTCAGACATAGAAAACCATAAATAGCTTTCTAGTGGTGCATTGAGTTAAGATGGCAAATGCCATGATTCTGGGCAAAATATGGGAAATGACATACTTCCATCAAGATGGAGCAGATCTCATTTCTTGAGAAGATGAATTCATAAACACATGCACAACCTATAAGCATAGAGACCGTGTGCCCAATCCTATCCAATTTTCCAGTGCAGGTGCAGTTGTGCCAGTGGGGTATGGGCTGCATACTGTGGGGGAAGGGCAGTCACTGGGGCCTTGTTAAGGTATGGGAACATGTGTTCCCTTACCATGGGGTGGCATTGTGGCTGCACCAGAGCTGGAAAGTTGAATAGGATTGGGACCTGTGACTTTGTAGAAATAGTAGCTTAATAGCATCTCAGTCAGAAGACCCTCTTCCCATCTAGGGAAGAAATTATTTGATCCAAGTTCATGTCAGACCTACTCAGGGCACAGCCAGTCAAAATAATTTGTTCTGAAGCTTTCCCATTAACAGTGTCAAATCAATAGCAAAGATGGGGGTTATTAGGTTGGTAGAAAAGCAGCTAGGTGAACTCCTTTTTGTCAGTTTGCCTTGTACGAGAAGCACTTGGATCACTGCTTGAATTCATGGTGATAGTTTGATCGTGGATGAATATTTTCAACACGTGTTTTAAGAACATAGTTCAGACTGGAAGACCTAATCCTTTTGAGCTAAAATGGGCAAGATGACATTTTTCCCATTCAAAATCTTGCTAAAACAGTGCATTTCTCTCTGTTACAAAAGTGTTAACAGCAGTCCTCTCTCTCCCCCCCCCCAATCTTTTCCTTGCTGCTGGTCACAGTCTCTGAAATCAAGCACGGCGACAGATTCTGAGCTCATACGATTTCCAGAGTTCAGAGATGGCAGTAATTGGTATTCTGCAAGACAAACGACAGGCCTCGCAAAGGCCATCACTCCACAAGATAATTCAATCAAATGGAGGACCAAACTCCCCAGACTGCTCTTAATAGGAAATGCAAGTGCTGAAGTGGCTCTCCTCCTGCCCCAACTTACTTTGGTGAGGTTGAGTCTGACCTCCTTGGGATAGCCTAGTAGTATCTGTAATTGCAACTGATCAAGCTGACAGATGTCCCTGGCACATGCCACAAATCAGTCCTGTCTCGGATCAATTTCAGGCCTTCTTTTGTCATATGCAAGCCTTGAAATTCTCCTCCCCTTAATGTAACTCATTTCATTTCATCTTTCTAGTGGCTTTGAGAGATTTTACTAGAATCTTAATTTTTTTCTATTATGCATGAGATATTTTGCCTTGGTTATTTATTCCAAGCCTTCCCTGTTCAATTCCCCCCCTCAACCTGCTGTTGGAAGTATTTTCATTGGATACATCTGCATTATCTAGTGCATGTGTCTCAACTATAGGCCCAGATCCACTAGGTGAGTTGTGAACCAATTTCAGGTGGGTCACATAGCACTTAGCTGCCATTTATAAAACAGAACTGAAAATACAGGAAGCAGAATGACTGGGCAGGGCAGGCTCCCAGTGGGAGAGAGGCATGTGTGGGGGAGGGGGAGGGCTGTGTGGTAGAGAAGGATCCAAGACTGCATTCTGCTTTGACTTCTGAGCTGGAATGTTTGGATGCAAAATAACAGCACAAGCACACTGTGTAATGGGACTTTTGGCTGATCGTGGCTTAGGTTTGAAGCCTAACCTGATGTTGTCACTTCTAGCTATGACAGATTTTCATTCTAAAAAGTGGGTCCCAGTGTAAAACGTTTGAGAACCACTGATCTAGTGTATGAAAAAGGCAAGGCTGCCAACAACTTTTCTATGAAAAAGGTATCTTAAAATGGGTATCTTATCAGGGTATCTTAAAATGGAAACTTACAGGCTATAATTTTGCATTGTTCCTTTCAGAGAGGCACTTCTATATTAGCTGCTGACATTTGGTTCTCATTCATTGGCAATATCAGTCATGCATACTGGGGGCAGATGTGCTTCTTGTCCTCCAGACTTCTGGACACTTGCTGATCAGGGGGAGCTAATAAGGTGTGGATTAAGTCCTACTCACAGTCACTGTACCAATGCATGCAGTGAATTTCTTCCTGACTCCACATTAAAGAAGTGCCTTTGAAATTGCACGTTTCCATGTAAAGTAATCACATGTACAGCCTGGTTACAGCCTGGTCTCCACATTATGAACATGAGAGCCCTATAAATGATAAAGATATGCCCACAATCTGCACATGTGATTCACACTGTTTGTCCCATTCATATGTTGGTAAAGGTCTCCAAAGCACTGGGTAAAGTTCAGGTAATGGACTGGGAGCAGAAAGAAATGGAAAGCAGATAAAAGAATGCAGTGGTAGGTGACAGGTACCTGGTAGATAAAAGAAGGTCTTGCAGAACTTGAGACAGTTCCAGAGGAGCACTGTTATGATGCCAACAAAAGGCAGAGATCAGATGCGCTCACGCCTAAGACCCACCTTTCAGCAGGTTGGCAGCATTCTTAAATAGGCTGAGCCATGTCTGAGTCTTCCAGTTATTTGAATGTATGGTGCACATACACCTCTGGCAACAGAAATTGGTGCAGGCTTACATAGTGCCTTACCATTAATTTTATTGATGAGCAACTTCTTACTCTTTTCAGCTTAATGGGTTACCTTTCTTACAGCCCAGTTCTACCTGAATCCCCATGTGGTAATGCAGCGGTGTTTACACGGGCTATGCTGCATCCCATGAGGTATTCGTGTCTGCTAGAGGTCTCATTGGGGTAAGGGGGACATTTGTCCCCTTGCCTTGTGGTAAGCCCCAGCAGATACTATGGGTCAGCTGTATTACTGGCGCAAGTCCGAGTTGCTCTGTGCAGACGGAAGGGGTTTTGGGTTTGGTGTCCTCTGCCACCACTGAACCTACCCCCTTCCAGGCTTGATCCACCCACCACTTCCCCATCTCTTCCCCATCCCACCCTCCCTTGCCTAATTCAACCACATCTCTGGCCCCTCCAGTTTCACCCCCCCACACATGCAGGGCTTGCCTACTCCGACAGGCCTCCGTTGCTCCATTGCTCCATTGCTGGTGTGCGTGGGAAGGCTCTGGCCTTCCTGCTGGCATGCTGGCTCCCTGCACTGCCACAAAGCATTTTACGGCGCTTTGCAGCAGCCAGCACTGGTGGAACCCACATTCTGCCCACAGATGTGCATAAGGTTGAACTGCATTACGTGCAGAGGGTGAGGGGAATAAATAGAATAAGGTTTGAGGCAGGAGGCTTTAAGGAGGTCTCACAGATCATTAAAAATGGAGAAGACTAGAGTTAAAGAAGGTTTTGCCTTGGCTGATATGAAGTGCATACAGTACATGCTTTAAAAACTGTGAGGCCGTGAATCTGTTTCAGTGTGTAGTCCCAAGTTCCCCACTGGCTGGCTGACTTATAATTCACCCTCTCCTGGTGCCACAGAGAGAGCTATAAATAAGCCTCCTGATACCTCAACATTAATTAACAGTGGATTTCGCTGTTTTTATAATGTTCTTTCTTTGCCTTTGTTCTCTGGGTGGGAGATGCATCAGAGCACTGTTAAGATTCTCTCCTTCCTTTCACCTGGATTTACACTGCCCTTTCTGTTGGATACAAGGGATTTAATTGTATTAACTTAATTGGCAAATGTATTGTTCAGACAGCTGTGCACCAGAAATGACTTTGTGTATTAGTCTGTGGGTTAAGTAGCTGATGGCAGCTCAGTGGCGTCACTAGGATTTGTGTCACCCGGTGCAGGAGGCCTGCGCATCACCCCATGCAGTGGGCGGGGCAACGCCCCAGGTGGTGGGCGTGGTGATGTACCATCACCCCGCCCCCACTGGTGTTTTGGCTGTACCTTTTGTTAGAACACAGATATTTCAATGTGGTTTGTTTCATTGCATTCTGCATGAAATTACACGTTGATTGATATATAACATGATGGGATTATGCCTCCAAACTCTGATTTTAGTGATTTTGAAAACTTGTAGAGTCACACACCCCATGTCAACTTACTAACACCTTATTGCAGCAGTTCTCAATCTTTTAGCACCGGGAGCCACTTTTTAGAATGACAATCTGTCCAGGACCCATTGGAAGTGATGTCATTTTCTAGAAGTGGCATCATCAAGCAAATTAAAATAAATAATTATAAATAATTAAATTAAAATAAAAGAAATAATTAAATAAGGGGGAGCCAGTCCTGTTCCACCAAGTGAATATACTCTGAAGTAAGTCCTATTGTGGCCAATGGGGCTTACTCTCAGAAAAGTGTGGGTAGGATTGCAGCCTGTGAGCCCAATCCTATTCATATCTACTCTGAAGTAAGTCCCATAATGGTCAATGGGGCTTGCTCTCAGGAAAGTGTGGGTAGAACTGCAGCTTGTGAGCTCAAGCCTATGCATGTCTACTCTGAAGTAAGTCCCATAGTGGTCAATGGGTCTTACTCTCAGGAAAGTGTGGGTAGAATTGCAGCCTGTGAGCTCAAGCCTATGCATGTTTACTTAGAAGTATGTCCCATCGTGGTCAATGGAGCTTACTCTGTAGTCTGCCTGCAATAACAACCCCCCAAAAAGAATAATTGAGGTTTCCAGCCCTCCCCAGTGCCCAGTTTAAAGTTCTTCTATTTCAAGCATATCAATAGAAAGACTCACCTGGCTTTGCAAGTGCAAAATAGAAAACATTACCCTTACCAGTTCAAGCCTCTTTTTTGTCCTTTTTAGTTGGGGGGGGGGGGCTGCTTTCTGGAGCATTTGGAGCAACCCTAATTCCAGCTCCATCGGATCGGGACCATTCTGGTGTCCTCACATTCCCCTTTGCCTGGCCTGACCACCAGCCAAGGAACGTCTGCCTACTCATGAGTAAATGCGACCGTGAGGCTGCTTTACTTTCCATAGGGCTCAATAGGGTGTTTTGGGGGGCTGTGTTCATTGGATCAGGACCATTCTGACCTTGTTGGAGTCCCCTCAGCCTGCCCTTTCCTACAGACTAAGGCATGTTCGCGTACTTGTGAGTTAACGTGGTCACATGGCTTCGTTTCGGGCTCAATAGACTCGCAGCTGGAAGAGAGGGAACTTCTCGGGTGTTCTGGGGGGACTGCATTCATTGGATCCAGACCATTGTGGTGTCATTAGATTCCTCTCAGCCTGCCCTTTCTGATGGACTATGACAAGTACGCCTACTCTCGAGTAAACGCACGATACTGCTCACTTTCACTTTCCATAGGGCTCCATGCATTTTTTCTTTCCAGTTTTTTGGCCATAGCTTTTGAAGAAAAGGAGCCGTTTCATTCTGGTTTCTTGCATTGCATTCCACTGGACATTCCGCATCCAACGGTATATGGCATGATGGGGTAGCTCCTAATGCTGTGATTTTAGCGCATCACCCCCCCGGGCGCATCACACTCCTGGCACGTCACCCAGTGTGGCCCTCACCCCCCGCGCCCCCCTAGCGATGCCACTGTGGCAGCTCACTGTGTCATCTGCCATTGCCAGTCACCTCTGGACTAATTTAGCCCTGGCCAGCTTTCCAAAAGTTCTAGGGCAGTGCCAGTATGCACTGCTGTTGAGGGAATGTGGTAGAGGCACATAAACACCCCCAAGTGCAGAAAACAGAGTGAGGGCCCATTCCTATCGAATTTTCCAGTGCTGGTGCAGCTGTTCCAATGGGGTGTGCACTGCATCCTGTGGTGAAGGAGCAATCACTGAGGCCTCCTCAAAGTATGGGAACATGTGTTCCCTTACCTCAGGGCTGCACTGCACTGCAGCTGCACCAGTGCTGGAAAGTTGGATAGGATTGGAACTGAGACACTAAGATTCGTGTAAGGAGTATATTCCACAGTACCTCTGCCCCTAATTGTTGTCCCAAAAAGAACTCACTCAAAATTGTGTGTGTACTGCACACAGACTGAAGGAGTCAAGAGTCTTCAGAGATTTCATCATCACTTCCCAGCTAATGAGAATTATGCGTTTTGAAACCTCCTTCTTAGTGTTTCTTATTTTTGTGTGCCTAGAAGAAAAAAAGGTTATGACTGATTGGCCTGGTTGCTAACTGATTTGTGATTCAGGAGAAAACAGTAGAGGAATTGGAAGAGGAAGGGACGCTTTTCCTTCCAGTGAATGATGGTAACATTTTCATCTGCGAAACTAGCATGGCTTTCATTTATGCAAAATGAAGGCAAGTTGCAATTGTGGGTTGTCTTCGCCTCACAACACCTGAGTGATTAAGAGGGTGCTATTAGTCACATTATAGACCACAGGAAATCATATGAAACAGATGCTCCAATTCCCACACTATGTTGGCCACAGGTTCTTCCTGTTGCCATTGTGGAACTCTGCATGTGCAACTCATGTTGCCAGCCACAAACAAACCTAGAGAACACTGGAACACAGCTGCCTGGGATAAGGCAAAGCAGAGAAAGAGAGGGCGGATATATTGTGCTCCTACACATTGATCCACAAGGCTCTGTGATGGAATGCAGAGCCTAGGAGAAGGGGTAAAGGGGGTAATTTGTACCTGGGCCCAGAGCAAAAAGGGGGGCCCAGGAGCCAAAGGAGGGACCCAGAAATTTCGTGGGATCTGTCATTTTCCTATCTACTTAGATTTGTTGCCTGTATGGGATATTGGGGACATTACCATGACTGGGGATGCTGGGGACACTACTGATGCCACATGGGTGGGTAGACCTGGGCTCCAAAAACTTTTCCAGCTGTCTCTACCCTGCCCTCACCATGCTTCACCCTCCCTGCCCCTATTCTGCTCACCTGTCACCACCCTCCTCTGTTTCACCCCCTCCTTTGCAAAGGGGTCCAAAAGAAATTTTGTACCCCCTGATAAAATTCCTCTGATGGAATTGTTCACATGAGAACCACTGAGTGCTGTAGGCACTGCACCAAGAGAGGTGCATCTGGCCAGCCTTTTCCCAGCTCTCACAAATTTGGTGCAGCAGTAGCACAGGCCACAATGCTGGTACAAGACAGATGGGGCAGCTGGTTTTCCAGGTAGCAACAGCATCCAGTCCCTTATGGAGTCATAACATCTCTGGCCAGTTCATAGCAGCGCAAGAGAGGTCATATCAGTAAGTCCTTTGACCTGCAAGCTGTCCTAGTGCCACAGGGAGGAAGATGCCTGGACCCTGCTGCCTGAGTCCTCAGCTGGAGTCCTGTGGCACCCGACAGTTTGTGGTCCATCTGAAAAGGGCAGGTGCTAATGCATATAGTTTTAGTGCTTCCATTCTGATTCCCGAATGCCCTGAACAGGTTTGTGCTATGCCACTGGGATGCAGTGTTATATACTACCTATCATCATGTGGAATAGTGGCATGGGAAATAAATTACGTTTTGTAGTATAGAGGCAGCGGAATACTGGAAATGCAAGAATAGGGGGTGTGTGTGACAGCTGGAGCAGACTGCTTCTCCCTATTGGACACTCCCCACTCCAATAACAATTATGATTAATCCAGTAGTACAGAGTTATGGTTACTCTGCTGAGCACTGAACACAGGAATTGTTCTATTTTCAGCCTTTAAATCACCCTCACCACATGCCTTAATGAGCCACATAATGGAGGCTGGGTTTTTGTTATTGGTTTCAGCAAGAGTGTGTGTCTGGAGAATCCTGCAGGATTCGCTGCACATGTCAGAATACAGCAAAGAATGTTGATTCTAGGTAACCACTTCTGCATTAACAATGTCTTCTTTGTGTGTGTGCCTAGGTGCCTGCAGGGAACATCATGTGCTGGAAATCTGCACATAAATAAAACAAATACGACTTTGTAGCTGTGGCTCCAGATTGGCTAAAGTGCCTGCTTTGCATCTGGCTCCAGCTACTTGTGAGACCTGTGTCTTCGGGTCATCTGTCTTCCTCTCAGGAGGCCCTGAATGTAAACAGAACTCCAAGGGGCTATGCTACCTCTCGGTCTTATGGAGGGTGCAAAGACCCCTGGTTTGAAGTCTGTGATCTCCGGCAGTGCTTGCTGCGAGCAACATGATTAACTTTCCTTGTTATTTCTTCAGATTTGGAGCAGACAACAAACAATGACAAGAGAATAACGAGGATTCTTCTCTTTTCCCCCCTCCCTCTGCCTCTGCTGTATCTACAGCCTCCATAAGAAATGCTGCCAATCCTAAAAGAATTGCCCCTTCAGTCAAATGTGGCTTTAATGAAAAATACATATCCACAGGCTTTCTTTCAGCCTGTATTATTAATGTGACCTTTACTCAACTGCATCCCTCTCCTTTTGATTTCTGTGAATAAATGTAATTAGGAGGGTGTGTGAGCTTCAGCTGAGCTTCAGCAAGGGGTTCAAACTCTGGGTAGGTGAGCGAGATGTTACCCAATTAACTCCTTCAATAATGCAGCCATGGTGACAAGTGGAAGGTTCGTGCAGCGACTAACACTGTAGGGGGAAAATAGACCCTTGCTTAAAAATCAGATGGATGAGGAAGAAAGTCTCACTCAGTAGGGGCAGCCTGGTGATGAATGAAGTTGCAGTCTGATGTGCACACCTAAAATGGAGTAGAGTGACTGAGAAACAGAAGCTTCCAAATAATCAAATGGACATTTAACACAAGACTATACTTCTGTGTTTCACAGATGCATTCGCTTTGTGAAATGATGATGTTATTTGAAATCTTGGCCTCACAAATAGTTTGAAGGCAATCCCTCTGAAAATATGCATTAGGGACATTTAAAGGCAATTGAACACATTTTTCTCTGCAGATTGTTTCTATTTTCATGGAAGCAGGATCCTGTGAGGCATCATACCCCAGCAGGAGTGTCACCACCAACAAGCATCTCCTGCTGGTGCTTCCTCGTCTTCCCCAACTTGTTCCCACCTGTTCACTCACCTGCCCAATGAAAGCACCAGAAAAGAATGGGGGATGGCGTGAAGGGACAATTCGGTGTGGGGAGGAAGGTCACCACTTGCAGCTTGAAAGTTCTTTATCCCACCCTAGCTCTGTTACTGACAGGTGGAGATAAATCCTTGAGGATCTGCTCTTTTTGTACAGTCATTGATTATGATAAAAAAGCAGTCTGAATATGTGAAAAGTACACTGGTGTACCAGAGGGTCAAGGGGGGGGGCACATGCCTCGGGGCATCATGCCTCCAGGGGCGCTGCTGCCTCTGCTACCCTTCTCAGCCACTCTCTGGAGCAGTGATTTTCAACATTTTCCATCTCATGGCACACTGACAAGGTGCTAAAATTGCCAAGGCACACCATCACCTTTTTGACAATTGACTAGGCATATCTATTGACAGCAGGGGCTTGCATCGCGCAGTGGCCCTACTAACAAATGACCCTCCCCAAATTCTTGTGGCACATCTGCAGACCATCCACGGAACATCAGTGTGCCATGGCACAGTGGTTCAAAATGGCTGCTCTGGAGGCCTTCTGCTGGGGAGGCTGCACACAGCCTCCTTGACCCTCTAGCAGGCATTTAAATGTAACTTCCAGTTTTCCGACAAAAACTGGAAGTGACATCTAAAAGCCCTTTGGAGGCCTTAGAAGGACTCCAGAGGGTCGGAGAGGCTGTGTGCAGCCTCCTGACGAGACCAGTAAGGGCGGTGACTGGTGGGGGGTGGCATTTTGTTGTCTTTGCCCTAGGTGGCACAGGGGCCAGGATCACCAGTGTGGGTTTAAGTAAGTAACCATAAGGGCTCAGAAATGGGGGAAAGCTATTTGTCTGGCATTATCTTGGTACCTGTCCTCTCCCCGGGGACCTGGGCCCAATCCCCACTGGTGCGGAGATAGAGGAAAGGGTCAAGTGGCAGTTCCTGCTCCTCCTATTTACTAGCCTGTTTGCATTATCATCATGGAATAGTGGCAGGTTGTGGGTATGACACAGAGGAGTAAGGGCCTGATCCTATTCACCCAGTGCTGGTGCAGCTGTGCCAATAGGGCCTGCTCTGCATTCTGCAGTAGAGAGGCAGTCACAGAGGCCTTCTCAAGGTAAGGGAACATTTGTTCTCTTATCTTGAGTCTGCATTTTGGCTGCATCAGCACTGGAAAGTTGGATAGGATTGGGTTCTAAATCCCTTGGCATGGGTTTGGGTCCGAGGCCTGCTGCTTTGACAACCCTGAAGGTGTGGTGAAACACTTGCCTGTCACCAAAGCCTCTGACAGAACATCTCCCAAGTCTTAGCACTTCTGCCTATTCCCTTGCTATGGGCAGCCCAGCTAGCCTAGCCTTACTTTCCCACCCGCTGCTTGTGCACATTCCCTCCTTCTCATTGTCACAATAGTTTGCTCTCTTCTCATGATGAGGGAAATGGCAGTATGCAGTTGGGTGGCAATGAAGAAGAGAAGCAGGAACTGCCTGCTCAAGTTATGGGAAGCAATCCACTGCAGCATCTTGTCCACCTCCCCCTCCCGAAATACCATGGAATGAACAATGCAAAGAAGACCAAAGTTACTAAAGCTGGCAGATAACAACAAATTGATAACTCTGCTTTGTTCAAATGGTCTCTTCCAACTCTCCCATGAAGACCAAGAAGGGAAGACAGTGTTGGAAACTCCCTGCTAAGAAGATAGGGAAGCCATCTGCTAGCTGGATTTGGAATCTTGAAAAGCACGCTACCTATGTGGAACCTCAATCAGTCACTTACTGACTTACTCTCAGGGTGCAATCCTAACCCCTTATGTCAGTATCTTCCAACACTGACATAAGGGCAATGCAGATCGGAGGTAAGGGAACAAAATTCCCTTACTTTGAGGAGGCCTCCGTGAGTGCCCCCCAACTGCAGGATGCAGCACATGTCCCATTGGCACTGCTATGCCAGTGCTGGAAGGAACTGACATAAGGGGTTAGGATTGTACCCTCAGTGACTGTATTGTGACACATCTTGTTAAGCACTCTAGATCACTGCCCTGAATGATGGAGTTCCCTGTCCAGGACTACCATTAATGACCCAATCTAGTTGCCAGTTGTATTGGCAATCTAGTTGCCAGTTGTGTTGCCCGATGCCAGTTGTGTTGGCAGTTGAGGACGTCCAACACACCCCTCCCCAGGACAGTGATCAAATTTTGCTTGAATACTCCAGAATGTAGCATCATCCCAGGGGATTTTCAAAAAAACGCCAGTCAGGGGGATATGGCTGCATATTTGAGCTTCTGTCACAGGCAACAGTAAAAATTACACTTGAAAAGTAAGGTGTTTTTAAAACTATAAATTAAAGCAAATGATAGGGACCAAATTGGGACTCTCCAAATGGGTCTGGAAATGAACAGAGTCCCAAATGTAAGTTTACAGATGCCCCAAAGAACTAGGCCTCTTGGAACGTGTGCCATTCTTCTAACAAGCATCTTCCAAATACAGGTGGGACCTCAAAATCCACTGATTTGGTATTCACTGATTTGACTTACCATTGATACTAAAATCCACTTTTAAATGCCTTGCAAGGAATAAAGTACCAAAATCCAATTTCCTACTTTCACGCTGTTAAATAAATATAATTTAATTTCATTAGATTCCATTATTCTCCCCATCTAGTGACTGAATGCGGTATAGTGTCTATACCAATGCATTCTGGGGTGACAACAGAGGAACAAGAAACCTGGAAGTGGGTCTTTAAAGCCATTTTTCCACTGATTTGGTATCCACTTTTTTTTTTTTTAAATCTATTAGGGGTTCTGGAACGGAACCCCAGTGGATAATGAGGTATGACCTGTAACCAGTGATATTGTACAAGCAAGTCTGAAACAGTCATGAGAAAGAGGGTCATTAGTTGAAGCCCCCAGTGTAACAATGTATAGCAGGCACCAGAGATATGCTGGAGTCACTGTGCCTGAGTCGCAAGTCGAGACGTGACTCGCCAACCCCCCAACTCAACTTATGAGTTATAATAGGAGGCCTTCACAACTTGGTCTGGGCCACTTATAGAGTCCTTTTGACAAGCCCGAGTCATTATGAGAAACAAGTTACGGTGCGAATCAGGAGCGACTCCACAGAAAAAAGAGAGGTGCTGGTGGGGGCGGGGGTTGGAGTTCTCCTTTAATACTCCCCTGATGTTCCCATGTCATCTGCAGTCAGCAATGTCTTGCAGTCCTTCACTTCAACCACCATTTTCATGTCATTTATTTAAACAAAAGTTGTGCTGTTATTCAAGTGAGTGTAGCAGTGCAGAAAAAGGATTGGTTCAATGCAAACTGAGCCATGAGGTCTGAAGGCTTTCCTCTTCTATCGCAAGGAAAATCCTCCCCCCTGGTTTCCCCACATGCTTTGCCCCCTTCCTGGGCTTGTATCTAGCCATTTGTTCCTATTGCAAGAATCTCCTCCCTCCTCCATTGGGCTCCTCCTTCTCCCCTCCTTTGTCCAGAAAAAATCTCAGGCCATTCATCATTTGTCCAGTCACCTGTTCCTAGATGGCCATAAGCCCCCTCTTCCATGTCCTGGCTGCACCACATTCTCTTGGTGCCCCCCCCAGCCTAGCGGAGCCAACCCTCCCCCGCCCCCCCAAAAAACTTAAAAACAAGAGATTCTATTGTTGAGGATCTATCAGAAGGTAGCAAATGTTTCTGAAGGATATTTATTGTCAATAACACTGCAAAATGTAAACTTCTGAAAGAAAATGGTGGTATACATGAGGGGAAGCTTTAAGATTTAGGCTACAATCCACACTTTAGGCTATCCACACTTTCCCAGGAGTAAGCCCCACTGACTGTAATGGGATTTACTTCTGAGTAGACATGCCTAGGATTGAGCTCTTAGACAACTGAGGCACCAGCCAGAGCCTTGGTCTTTTAGACATATTTTTAAAAGGCCTAAACCTACCTGCTCCAGCTGACCATCTAGTGCCTCTTCCACTGATGCAGACTGCCATAAAGCAGTCAGTGCCATTGTAAAAGGTGCTCTGGCAGCACACTCCATAGTGTGCTGGCAGGAAGGCAAGAGCCTTTCTGCCCATGTTGTCAGCTCTCCCACCCCTTGCCAGAGTAGGCAACTCAGTGGGAGAGGCAGGAGGGGTGGGAGGAGGGAGGAATGTGAGTGGAGATGGGGCAAACTATGGGTGGATCAGGTCTGGGAAATGGGTGAGTTCAATGGCAGCAGTGGCAACTGAATCCTAACCCCCTTCCCAGATCCTGTCCTGCAGAGTGGATCCATGCAGACCTGTGTGAGCTATTAGCTGCACAGATCTGAGTGGACTTCCCTCCAGTGCACCACAGAAGCTTACTCTCGGGTAAAGGAACAATTGTTCCCTTACTCAGAGGAGACTTCCACAACTGCCCCCCCCCCCCCGCAGGATGCAGTAGTAGCTATTTTGGCGCCACTGCTTTGAGGGTTGGGAGGGAAAAATTGGATTGGGCTCCCTGACACAGCAAAGCCCCATGGAAGAAAGAGTTAAATTAAAAGAGGGTTGGAGGAAAATAGTATATTGGAGGCACAACTGCAATCCACATTTATGTAGAAAATGAATGTGGGGGGGGGGAGTGATGTTGAGCTTTCATTATTTGTAAATTGAAAAGGATGCGGAAGAGCAGATGATTAAGAATGAGTATATTGGCATCACACAAGTATGTCAGGGCAAAAATAATACAAGCAGAGGCATACAAAGAGTTTGTAACTGGGTAAATGTAAAACAAACAAAAAACCTACAAAAGAATTTTATTTATTTGCTTTACAAATGTCAGTTCCCCCCTTTCACCAAGGTGGTATGCAGAAATAAATGAAATACAACCAAAAATGCCATCCAATAATCATTAACTGCTGGCAAGAAGGGCTCTATTTTTGTGTGCATAGCAAAAAATATGGTGAAGGATATACTGGATCCATTGTTCAACTTGGAAAGAAAGAGAACAACAGGTTAAAAGCAGTGAAAACTAGTCTATAGCTACTTCACTTCCATTTTTATTAAGCACAAAAGCTGTGATGAGACATTTAGAAACCCAAAACTGAGGGCACAGAAATATTCAAATAAAGTTGAACATTAAAGGATATTTGAAACACGGAGCAACTGAGACAAAGCCCTGTTCAGCCATAATGACAAACAAATGCATGCTCTCCCACCTTCCTTTTTTGTGCCGTTAGAAACTTATTTCTGTTTACGGTTTGTAAGAATTTGCAGTTTCCTATTTCCTTTGCTAATGAGAGTTGCTAACCATAATTTTCTCATATTCAGATTAAATGGGAAAGGTTCTAGTTGGGTATTTGTGTTTGGAGACCTCCTGGAGAAGGATATCTGCAATAAGAATTCTGAGAAGGCAAGAGTCTTGTTAAGAGGCAAGAGTTTTGTTAAGAGTTAACAAAAAAAAATCTTGCTATATGCCTGTTTGTGTCTGTGCAAAGAGCTCCCCTTGTGTGCCCCTTTAGTGTGGTAAAGTCTCCTTTAAGAGACCAAAGAGGTAGAGCCCCATGATGTGCATCTTCTCTTTTTTTTCTCCTTTGAAGAACTTTATTATTTACATTACAATATTGAACTAACACAAAATTTTAAAATTTTGTATCTTCTCATATGAGATGTAGTCTTCCCAGCAGCAACTGTGATTGGCTTCCAAATGTATTCAGTATACTTTGCTCCATTGTTAGGACATGAGTGGAGTGGGGTGGCAGGACATGCAATTTTCTGCTGTTCTTCTGTTCTCAATTGTTCCTTATGAACAATTTCTACCTGTCATGGCACAGTATTTTTCTGGCATCAAGGGCATGTCTGTTGTCCGAAAGGGAGCTAGGACATGGCATGTGTCAACTCCTCTTTGTCCCATGTAGCTCCCGTATCAAGCCCCAAACTCCTCCTTGTTTTGGCCTCTTCACTTGCTGGAGTCCAATCTACATTGTTGCAGCTTCCATGGCATGTCTGTTGGAGAGCAGACTCCACATGAGAGGGGCTATCATTTTGCCGGCATATGTAGATGCATGCCTGCGTATCTTGAGGATAGGACTGGGTCTTAAATTAAGGAGAACTTACATAGAAGTGAGAAAGATTAGATTAATGCAATTGTAGTAAAGGCTTCCTCTAACAAAGGTTAGGGATTTTGTGTGGATAAAGCAAGGATTACGCTAGAGGGTTAATGCAAGGATCACACCTAGTTAAGATTAATCATGCATATTCCATATGTTGTCCTTTCTGTTCTGCAGAGGATCTTTGAGTGGCATTCATCTCCCTTAGCTTGCTGGATGGAATAAATACCTTCCAATTTATGCCAGCAGAATTAGAAACTTGCTAGGAATTCATTTCTGCCCAGCTTTTGAGGAGACACCTACTATCATTTAATTTCTTCACTTAAAAAGGAGTGCACATATATATTATATACTTTAAATATTGTCCTTACAAGAATTCTTTTACCAGTTGGTGTACCATCTGGCCAAGGTGACAAATTCTTTGGTGACTTCCAGATTGGATTATTGAAATGGTTTTACTATGCTTTTGAAAACGGCTTGGAAGCATCAGCTGGTCTAGAATGCTCCAACCAGACTTTGACTTGCGTGGGATACCAGGATCATGTGCCCTCAATACAATTTCTGGGTTCAATTCATGGTACTGGTTTCACCTTTTAAAACCCAACATGGCCTGGGACCAGGACCTTGAAGAACCACCTTGTCCTGTGTAAATTTGCTTAATTGTCATGATCTGCTAAAGATGTCAGTCTCCATATCCCACTAACATTCATATGCGTGGAACATAGAAGATAGATTTTCTATAGTTATCCCCAAGCTCTGGATATCCCTCACTAAGAGGTTCACTTTATGGCTTTTTTGTTTTATTTTTTGCCACTCTGTTGAAATTTTTTTTATTCCAGCAAGCATTTAGCTTGCAGGTTAGCTGTGTTCCCATTCATGTTCTTGTAAGTGCTATTTTTTTTTACTATCTATCTATCTATCTATCTATCTATCTATCTATCTATCTATCTATCTATCTATCTATCTATCTATCTATCTATCTATCGCTTGGATATTATAGCCACCTTAGGCTTATCTCCACTGAGCAGGTTTGTGTGAACTAGTTGAACTACTTCACACATTTGTTAATGTTGTTATTTCATCTTTTGCAGTATGATGGGATTAAAAAGCAATAAGGAAAAGAGATGTTTATGTACCTGAAATTCTAAGGCCAGTGGACAGAATTTTAGCTGCTCTGGACTTCAAGGTCATCTACCTAAATCTCCTATTCTATGGCAGGATCTTTGACACACATCTTCCAAACTGGCTAAGAGCCCAGTCTTATTCATTCCGCTGCCTCCCATCAATGCAGCAGCGCCAAAATGGTGACTACTTCCTCCCTTGGTGAGGGGCAGTTGCAGAGGCCTCCTCTAGGTAAGGGAACAACAGTTCCCTAACCGATTTTAAGCCTCCATGGTGTGGAGGAGTCTACTTGGACCTATGTTAGCTATTTTGCTGTTGTAAGTCTGTGTTAATACACGCTGCAGGATCGGGCCTGGGAAAGTGATTAGGATATCAGCTGCACTAGCATTGCTAATCTGTCCCCCTCCCAGGACCTGATCTGCCCATTCTTCACTACCTTCCTGCTCTCTCCTACCCCATTTTGACCCCTCTCACCTCCCATTCCACCCTTCCACCACCCTTTCCTGCATCCCCTGCCATCTTATCTCCTCTGGCAAGCAGGAGAACTGCCAATGACAGGAGAGGGAAGGTGCAGGACTTCCAGTAGGTGCACTGAGCAGCATGCCAGGAGGTACACTTTTGCAACAAATGGCTGTCAGCGCCAGTAAAAGTCCGATCCTGATGATGGCAGGTAAATTTAATATTGGGCTCTAGACCAGGGGTCTCCAAACCCCGGCCCGAGGGCCAGATGCGGTCCACAGCAAGCCTCTTTCCGGCCCGTGGCCAACCTCTTGTCCCCTGAAAACCTCTGGCCCACTCAACTGAACATGACCAGAACTGTTCGCTGATTGTGTCTGGAGGGTGTTCTGAGGGCCAGAGAGGTTGAATGAATGAGCCCATCCATTTAATTATTAACTCCTCTAAGTTCCATCTCTAATTTATTTAAATTTTATATTTAAGTTTTTTTTCTGGCCCTCAACACCATGCCAGATATTTGATGCAGCCCTCTGGCCAAAAAAGTTGGAGACTCCTGCTCTAGACCATATAATCTAGAATTGTCACAAGCAAAGAGATGCTAGTTAAGAGTATTATCCTGGAGGGCATTCTTTGTAGAACAAGACACAGATTCAGGACAGATGGCTTTGAGAAGTCAACTATCTTGCTACAGACGAAGAAAAAGAAATCCATGGTCACCTGCTATGATCTAAATCAAAATATGAAACACAGACCTTGATTTTTCAAGCAAAACATTTAGCACACATACTATCCTAGCCATGGTTGAAACTCTATGACCTGAAGACAAGGAGAGTAGTAGAAAAGTCCAGTCCATTCAGGAAAACAAAATCTTTTTTTATCCCATTATATCACTACTAGTGTACTAGATTGATAGGCACCAGACATCACCTTTCATTGATTCACCAGATTTAAATTATGATCCACAATACATTAAACTGGAACAGGTGATTTATTTGATTTATAGCACAATCCTATGGATGTCTACTCAGACGTACGTCACCTTAAGTTCAATGGGATTTACCAGCAAATGACAGTAATGGTAGGGAGATACCAGTGAAGCTCATTGGGCTCAGCAAAAGTGACTGTTTTAATAGAACATAGGAACATAAGAACAGCCCCACTGGATCAGGCCATAGGCCCATCTAGTCCAGCTTCCTGTATCTCACAGCGGCCCACCAAATGCCCCAGGGAGCACACCAGATAACAAGAGACCTCATCCTGGTGCCCTCCCTTGCATCTGGTATTCTGACATAACCCATTTCTAAAATCAGGAGGTTGCGCATACACATCATGGCTTGTAACCCATAATGGATTTTTCCTCCAGAAACTTGTCCAATCCCCTTTTAAAGGCATCTAGGTTAGACGCCAGCACCACATCCTGTGGCAAGTAGTTCCACAGACCGACCACACGCTGAGTAAAGAAATATTTTCTTTTGTCTGTCCTAACCCGCCCAACACTCAATTTTAGTGGATGTCCCTTGGTTCTGGTATTACGTGAGAGTGTAAAGAGCATCTCCCTATCCACTCTGTCCATCCCCTGCATAATTTTGTATGTCTCAATCATGTCCCCCCTCAAACGTCTCTTTTCTAGGCTGAAGAGGCCCAAACGCCATAGCCTTTCCTCATAAGGAAGGTGCCCCAGCCCCGTAATCATCTTAGTCGCTCTCTTTTGCACCTTTTCCATTTCCACTATGTCTTTTTTGAGATGCGGTGACCAGAACTGGACACAATACTCCAGGTGTGGCCTTACCATAGATTTGTACAACGGCATTATAATACTAGCCGTTTTGTTCTCAATACCCTTCCTAATGATCCCAAGCATAGAATTGGCATTCTTCACTGCCGCCGCACATTGTCCTGTCCACCACCACCCCAAGATCTCTCTCCTGATCTGTCACAGACAGCTCAGAACCCATCAGCCTATATCTAAAGTTTTGATTTTTTGCCCCAATGTGCATGACTTTACACTTACTGACATTGAAGCGCATCTGCCATTTTGCTGCCCATTCTGCCAGTCTGGAGAGATCCTTCTGGAGCTCCTCACAATCACTTCTGGTCTTTACCACTCGGAAAAGTTTGGTGTCGTCTGCAAACTTAGCCACTTCACTGCTCAACCCTGTCTCCAGGTCATTTATGAAGAGGTTGAAAAGCACCGGTCCCAGGACAGATCCTTGGGGCACACCGCTTTTCACCTCTCTCCATTGTAAAAATTGCCCATTGACACCCACTCTCTGCTTCCTGGCCTCCAACCAGTTCTCAATCCACGAGAGGACCTGTCCTCTAATTTCCTGACTGTGGAGTTTTTTCAGTAGCCTTTGGTGAGGGACCGTGTCAAACGCCTTCTGAAAGTCCAGATATATAATGTCCACGGATTCTCCCGCATCCACATGCCTGTTGACCTTTTCAAAGAATTCTATAAGGTTCGTGAGGCAAGACTTACCCTTACAGAAGCCATGCTGACTCTCCCTCAGCAAGGCCTGTTCGTCTATGTGTTTTGAGATCTTATCTTTGATGAGGCATTCCACCATCTTACCCGGTATGGATGTTAGGCTGACCGGCCTAACATCCATACCTCTTTCCCTTTTTAAAAATAGGCATGACATTTGCTATCCTCCAATCTTCTGGCACCATGGCCGTTTTGAGGGACAAGTTGCATACCTTAGTCAAGAGATCTGCAACTTCATTCTTCAATTCCTTAATAACCCTTGGGTGGATGCCATCAGGGCCCGGTGACTTATTGATCTTTAATTTATCAATGAGGTCTGAAACATCTTCTCTTTTAACCTCTATCTGACTTAACTCCTCGGTTAGGAGGGGCCGTTCGGGCAGCGGTATCTGCCCGAGGTCTTCTGCCGTGAAGACAGATGCAAAGAACTCATTTAATTTCTCTGCCATCTCTAAGTCTCCTTTTATCTCCCCTTTCCCTCCCTCACCATCCAGAGGGCCAACCGCTTCTCTGGCAGGTTTCCTGCTTCTAACATAGTTGAAGAAGCTTTTATTATTCCCCTTAATGTTGCTGGCCATGCGTTCCTCATAGTCTCACTTGGCCTCCCATATCACCTTCTTACATTTCTTTTGCCACAGTTTATGTTCCTTTTTATTCTCCTCATTAGGGCAAGACTTCCATTTATGGAAGGAAGCTTCCTTGCCCCTCACAGCCTCTCTAACTTGGCTGGTTAGCTATGCGGGCACCCTCCTGGATTTAGTGGAACCCTTCTTTCTTTGCGGTATACACCTCTGCTGGGCCTCTATTACTGTTGTTTTAAGCAGCCTCCATGCACTCTGGAGAGATTGGACTCTTTTTACCCTCCCTTTCAACCTCCTTCTAACCAGCCTCCTCATTTGAGGGAAGTCCGCCCGTCGGAAGTCAAGGGTTTTTGTTAGAGATTTGCCTGGTATTCTTCCCCCAACATGCACATCAAAACGGATCGCAGCATGATCACTGTTCCCCAGTGGCTCAGTAACGTTTACATCTCTAACCAGGTCCTGCGTACCGCACAATATTAAATCCAGAGTCACCTGTCCTCTGGTGGGCTCCGTGACTAGCTGATCTAAGCCACAGTCATTTAGCACGTCAAGAAATCCAGTTTCCTTATTGTGACCAGAACACAAATTGACCCAGTCAATATGAGGATAATTGAAGTCCCCCATGATTACAACCCTGTCCCTCCTTGTCACCTCCCTTATCTGTTTCCTCATTTCAAGGTCCCCATCAGATTTCTGGTCTGGAGGACGATAGCACGCCCCCAGTATTACATCGCTGCACAAGCCTGGTAATTTAACCCACAGAGATTCTACGGTGGAGTCGGACCCACCTTCAATCTCTACTTTGCTGGATTCTATCCCTTCCTTAACATAAAGGGCCACCCTACCTCCAACACACCCCTGCCTGTCCCTCCTGTAGAGTTTATAGCCTGGGATTGCGGTATCCCACTGATTCTCCGCATTCCACCAGGTTTCCGTTATGCTCACTATGTCAATATTTTCCCTTGTCACCAGACATTCCAGTTCTCCCACCTTTGCTCGTAGACTTCGGGCATTCGCATAAAAGCATTTAAATAGATGCTTCCAAATTCTTCTCCAACTTGGATTAAAACCTAAGCCAAAGAAGAATTCCATGCTTACCTCCCTTCCTCCCAGCCAGCCAGCCAGGAGGAATTGAGCAGTTTGCAAGCTGCTGATTCCCTAATTTTCAAGGGCGCTATCTGTGCATTCAGGGATAGCAATCATCTAGTAGGGGCTTGCAATAATCTCTGATTGTCAAAGGAGATTGCAATCTTCCTGGTTATGCAAAGCCTTCTGTTTTCCTCTCTTTAGACAAATGGAGACATCAGTAACCTGGTTCAGGAATTCACTCTCCTGTGGAGAACAAATGTGGAAGGAGTTCTGCAGTGTTGCATGTGCTAGCTCTACCAATAATGTGTGTGCAAGTACCACCCCCGTCTCTCCCTGCATTCAGCATTTTTCTGCAGAAGCAAATGATGAATGCAGATAGTTTCTCCTCTAACTGGCAACCTGGAATATGCCTCATCTCTTTCCTCATTTAGAACCCAGAACACTACAGGTATTTCTAATCACAGACACATAGTTAGGGCAGAGCTAGTGGCATTTTTACTATCTGCTTATATTCATACCTTTATATATTTGAATTAACCATGAAACATTTCCTCATAGGATGATGTATAGTCAAGAGTCTGCTGCATTATGTTAATTTTAAAGCCAGGATTAGAAAGATCAGAGTTAGAGAGCCAGGATGATGTAGTGGTTCTGGAGTTGAATTTAGTTGTGGATGATCCAGGTTCAGGGCAGATCCATTGTTTATGTTGGGGGGGGGGGATGATCACTGCCAGCTTCAGAGCCCAGGTCCACCAGGTGGGTAGATCTGGGCTCCCGCATGGACTTGGAGCCCAGATCTACCGGCTGGGTAGATCTGGGCTCCCATTCAAACCAATCTTGTTGGCGCCCAGTGGGCATTCTCCTGGCACCCGATTTTGCTCCCCAGCCTAGCAGGTGCCCTTCCCTGCTGGGCCGGCAGACAGTTTGGGATGGATACAAGGGGAATCCCCTTGGATCTGCCCCTGTCCAGGTTCAAATCCCCTCTCAGCCATTAAGCTTCCTGGGTGACCTTGGGCCAGTCACTGTCTCTCAGCGTCACTTACCTCACAGGGTTGTGAGGACAAAAAATGGGAAGAATACTAGAATATAAGAGCTCCTTGGAGGAAGGGTGGTATAAAAATGTGAAAAATAATAAATACTGGAGTGAGCTTTGTTCAGATAGTCCAATTTCAAAAGCAAGTAAATATGACTTTCCCAGGCACACTTGACTTTGAAATGATTATGTGCCTTGTTTGCCCAGGGAAAAAGGAGTAAGAATAGATAGTTTTGATTTATAAAAGCCAAAATGCAAAATTTTCCTAACCATTACTGAAGTTCTGGTTGCTTTAAGTCAGGGGTCTCCAAATGCCGGCCCGGGGGCCAGCTGCGTCCCGCAGCGAACCTCTATCCGGCCCAAGGCCAACCTCTTGTCCCCTGAAAGCCCCTGACCCACTTTACTGAACATGACCGGAACTATGCTCTGGTTGCATCTGGAGGGTGTTCTAAGGGCCAGGGAGGTTGAATGAACGAGCCCATTCATTCATTTATTCACACATCTAAGTTCTATCTCTAATTTATTTATATAAATTTTATATTTAAATTATTTAAATACTTATTATTTAAATACCCTCAAAACTGTGCCAGGCATTTGATTCGGCCCTCTGTCCAAAAAGTTTGGAGACCCCTGCTTTAAGTAATGGTGACAAGGAAGATGGGAAGCTAAATTTGTTGCATATTCTTTTGTGAATCTGGCCAAACAAATGCATAGACATATGATGTGCATGTAGATGTAGGTTACATTTTGAATGTGTGTGAGAGAGAGTGTGTGTAAAATAATCATTCAGGCTGCACCTCATTGCTGGCAGACTCGTTTCGTCTGCTCTGTAATCCATTAGGATATTTTTCTTTCCCTTTTAGATCTAATCACAGCTAGCAGAGCAGGTTGAAGCATTTCAAGTGATTTCTATCATCTTATCCGGCTGCCCTTTTAAGGTTGTTACTGAACGCTGGGGCTTGTGTTGATTTGCATGCCATCTTGCTTTTGATCTCCATGGCAACCACTACCAAATGGCCTAAGAATAATAGTGATGCTTTTTTTTGGAGCTGTAAGCGGTCTTGGGTGCAAAGAACTGATGCTAGATTTTTTTTTTTTTAACCTTAAAATTAAAATAAGTATTTAGGTAAAGAACAGAGCTAGCCAAGCAATGCATTCTTTCCCCCCCCTGCAACTTCCCCCCCCCCACTCTTTGTGTTGCTACATTTGACAGATGTTCATGATGGCCACTTACAAGAAATAAATGCATTTGGAAAAGGCTGTAACAGCCAGCAGAGAGCCATGGCAGTAGCAACACAGTGTGTGTAGGATATTTGCAAAATTATCTTACTGTTCCCTGCTCTTTGTATTAGATGGAGATTTCAGTTTTGTCCCAATAGGCCTCCTCAAGTTATTGCAGGGGGAATGGAAAGAGGTTTTGTTCCCAGAATGGCACCAGTCTCTCTTGGCCCAGGTCTGGGGACATGAGCAAAGCAAATGCGCTCTTATAAACCTGTTCCAAGAAGCTGCGGACCCCCGCAGCCCCGCGCTTGACCCCCGCCTAGCAGTTTCCTAGATGTTGCATTTGGGTTGGGATACTTGGAACCAGTTGTGTGCCTACCATTGACCGCCCTGGGACAAATGCCCCAGGCGCTGGCCGCTGGGACCCCGCGGAAGCCTCTCTGAGGCTCCCGACGGGGGCGGAAACTGTGCTTCTGGTTTGCCGAAAGTACAGTTTATAGTGCGGGGGAACCTCACAGGGGTGTTCCTGGCATGGGAGGAGTTTGCGCAAGGCTCCATGAGCCTCTGGTGAGTAGGGGCGGTGGATTTCTGCCCAGGGGGGTGCCATCGCGGAGCTTTGCCCCAGGCCATGCCTGACCCCACTTCTATCTGTTTAGCTAGGGTGATTTGGTCAGGACAATAATCTTAGGGCCCAATCCTATCTGGGCCTTAGGCTGGTGGATCTTGCAGTCCGCCACTGTAAGGCCTAGGCCACTGGTGTGACAAGCGCTCTGCTATTTTTCAGGCTGTTACCACCAGCACAAAGCCCTGGAAGCCACGCAAAGGCAACACCCACCAGCAGAACCTCCACTGCAGCTAGTAAGTTGACAGCAGGAGCAGTTTGGGAAAGGGTTGGGTCAGGGCAGGAAGTGGACCACAACAGGAGGGAGGAGGATTTCAGCTGCTGCTGGACGTGCTACTTCCTGACTCCTCTTCCCAGCCCAGATCCACTCCCAACTCTCCTCAGACCTAAGCTTAAGAGTGAGTGTAGGTCTGAGGAGACCCATTGTGAACCAAGCAGCCTATGGGGAGGTAAGTAAAAATATTCTTTCCTCTCCTCTCCTTTTCTGTCTGCTCTCCTGTTGGCCCAGAGCATGCAGTCAGCATTGCTGCCTGCTTTGGGCCAGTGTGGGTTAGGATTGGCCTGTTAGTGAGTAAAATAGTGCACTGGTACCCAACCTGTCCTTGGTCCCAGGCAGCAGATGTACTCATTGAATGCCAGCTATATTCTGTACTTTTAAAAGGAAATGATGTCTTGATCAGACTCATTGCATAGTCCCAAACAAGGCTTGGGAAGGAAAGCAGAAAGAGGATAATAGGTGGAGAATGTTAAGACTGTTCAGTGTAGTCAGTGCCCAGGACATGTAGCTGGAAATCTGCATGACCGGTTTTGGATGCCAAAATTAGTCTGAAATTCTGTTTGCGTATCGAACATTATATTGCACAAACCATCTCCCTGCTTAATCTTGTAAATTATCTTGAAATATTGTTGAGAGCAGTCTGGTTTCTTTTTCTGGTTCTTGGCATACACCCATGCCCTTGAACACTGCTGGAGAGTGCAGTCAATGCATTGGACTCGCTAGTAGGAGAGAGAAGGGAAAGGGACAGAATGAAAAGAGAAGGGTGGTCAAGGCAAATGGGAGCTGAATAGCTCCACATAAATGGAGATGTGCCTCGGAATTCTTTGTGTCATCATAGGGGGTTGTGCAGTGCACTTCTGAGTTTACACTAGGCATATGTTGGCCACCATACCAATAGCAGCATAGCAGCCTGAGCTGCCATTCAGCTTCCAGCATTCCAGACAGCCAGCACAAGAATCAGTAGTCAGTACTTGCCAGCAGCTTGCAGCTATTTAATGCAGCAAAATAAAAGAATACCAAAACTTAAATGAAACATTTGAAATATAGCAAAGGTGCATGAAATACTAAAACACTAATGAAGAAATGACATCAAATACGATCACAATGAAGTTATAAAATACATACCAGATACAGTGAGCAACAAACTAAATAATCTCTGAACAAAGTATGCTCTGTGTGTGTGTGTGTGTGTGTGTGTGTGTGTGTGTGTGTGTGTGTGTGTGTGTGTGTGTGTGTGTGAGATACAGAACTGAATTTCAAAGAAATTAACAGAAAGCAGGTAGGACACAACAATACTGAGTGAGAAAGGCTGCATATATACAAGATGTCAGATCAGCCTGGTCAAAAATAATTCAAACAAATGGAATGAGTTTAACAATCAACTGAGATGGGCTTTAATGCTTACCAATCTCTAATGACCTGCATTATGCAATAAAACAGAATCCTCTTCAAAGCACTCAAAATGTGTATGATGAGGGCATTTCCACAACAGGCTGTGCTTCTAAACTTTGCGTGCTCATCACAACATCTGCAGAGAGCTCAGACTCTCTGAAGTTATTCTAATGAACATGTGTACCTCGGAGTCTGCTGCTGGGATGCTACTCCTCCATACATATGTCCAATATTCACGCTTAGAACATCTGAGAAGATCAAGAAAGGCTTGTAATTCACTTGCATAGTATGGTATTATTGTGTTAATGCTAAGAATGTCATGTTGAGGTTTCTGCCTTAGAAATGTGTAAAGGAGTTATTCTAGATAAAATGGAGTATAGTTCAGTGATTATAGTTACAGCTACTTACAGTTATGAGTACCAGCCACTGGAGAAAAGCAGTCACCATATTGGTTATATGATCACTCATCCAAAACTGAAAGACAGATGGTCTTTTCAGAGGGTGCTGACATTTTCAGCCATTGCCTAATTCATCCCTTGAACAGGTAGACAAACTGGAAGCTGAAGTTTTTAACCTTGGATTAGTGACTGCAGGCAAGCTCTTCAGGATGGGTTCAGAACTGCAGGCCCACCACGACAGCCATGAGTCTATCTCAGATGATAATGGTCATCTGCTTTGTATTTTATATTTGCCTTGGCCTAGAAGCAGGTATTCCTACAGCTTAAGTCAGTGGTTCCCAAACTGTTCCCCGGAAGCTGCGGAAACCAACCAGGGAGCCATGAAATCCTTGCAAGAAACCTGTCACCCTATACAATGTATAGGATGGGAATTCATTACCGTAACAGGGAGCCATCGGCCCAGTAGGTCAAGGAAGCTACCAGTTGAAAAAGTTTGAAAACCACTGGTTTGAGTCTTAACATCATAGCCACGCTTGAAATTTCTACTAATCTGAAACGGCAAATTTACAGCTTAAATATACAGATTGTTTTGGTATCAGCAACCTCTTTTTAATGAAATTGAAGCAACATAGTTGCAATTCTGGAGACTTCGAAGGAATGACAGTACCAGTCTGTGAGGAGAGAGGGGTCCTGCTGCCTCTGGTTCCCTGAGAGCTCTAACAGAGAATAGCCCTTCTAGCCCCAAAGGGGGAAGACCTGTTTGGTAATCTAAACAGGCTAACAGCGACCACAGTTGAGGCTAAGAGGATAGTAATCAATCCCACCCATCACTTGAGCCCAGTTGAGTTCAAATGAGCTCAAGAGGCCTGAGCAAAGAGCCTCAGGCAAGTGAAGGCAAGTGAAGGATGCCCATCAGGGAGGGAATACAGCTTCTCTCATCCAACCTCCAGGTGACACCCTAGCCCTCTGTCCTGGGCATCACTGGCAAGAAGCCCCTACACTGGCATCTTATAGAGGGACTGCCCCTGCAGGGACACACTCTTCACAGGACACAGAAGGAGACAGCCCATGGACAGGCTCCACATGTGGGGAAAATTGCATCTGGCTTCAGGGAAGAGCCCCTTCATATTGGCCAATTAACCCTAGCATGTGGCAAAACTCTGTGGTCCAGCTGGCCAAAGGAAAATGTGACACCAACCATCCCAGTATCATCTCAGAGCACAGCTAAAGAATTGGGGAGAAGGGATCCACCAAGGACACAACCTGTAGCAATCAGCCACCTGTGTCAACAGCGCTACAATAAGCATCTTTTGTCAATTTCCTTCTAGAGGACTGTCCAAGACCCCATGAGCCTGTCCAACCCTTTCAGCATGGAGCTCCCCTATGGGACAAGGCAAGTGCTCTGGGGGCCACTACACAGTCAAAGATGCATTTGGCCTCCCTTGTTGCATAGGTTTTCAGAAACAGGCTCAGCAGGGTTAATAACAGTTCATTAGTGATTTGGATCTTGGACATAAACGAGGAAGTAACCAGCTTCTATTAAGAAGATGGAGAGAAAGGACAGGAGAAACTGGTTATGCATAGGGAAAATGTTTCATGTTTGGAATAAGTCACAAACAATCCAAACCAATTTTTTGGGTTCAGGATGGTTGGCAACCCTGACCTCAATGCTCATGCTCTGTGATATTTTAAGGTACAGAGGCCAAAGCCTAGCAAGTAGCAGAAACTTAATACCACTTCAGGAGAGCTGGACTCTACGAATGCTGGAAGAACCCAAAGTCATGTTTTTATTTTATTGCAAAAGACAGTTTCATTTTGCTGAAGTTTGAAAATAAGCCCTGGCCCCAAACAGTTGAGCTGCTTTACCCAAGTGAAATAACAAGAAACTGTGCCTTCATTTTGCACTGAGGGGCTTGGGACACAATCAGAATGGAGAATTGGGATGTAAAGGAGGGAGCCAACTATAATACATGTGATTTGGAGCAGTCCTGCCCTCTGGGATCTGTATGCCATGCCAGCTGACTTATTCCTGCCAAGTTCCACCCTGCTCCCTTCCCACTTAATTAACACAGCAACCACAACTTCGTTACCCTGAGCATGAAATAAAACTAATGAATCATGTCGTACTTTGAAGCTGCATTAGATCTGCAACTGACACACGCTTTTACATCTATGTCAGCACCCACCCTCTCTTATTTTTCCCCTCCCCTCTGCCAGCTTAAGTCAGGGGCCTCACACTGTTTACCTGTCATTCAACAGCAGAATTTGCATGTTAGTTAAGCTGTTAGGCTGAGTAATTACCAAGAGGGTCAGCAGCTCCTCCCATCAAGCCAACATGTGACGCTTAGCTTAACTGAGTGAACAACTGACGTCTCTATGTGTCACATGAGGTCTTGGCAGCAGGTGGGGGGGAGGAGAAAAGGAGGGGGAAATGCATGCCAGTATGACTCAGGGCTAATTGTGCTCTTTTACTGCTGTTCAGGCAGCTTAATTAGAGAAACAGACTGCCTCTTCAACTGCATGAATGGATAGCATCAGAATCAGTGGGGAGAGGGCAATCAGGAATCCCACTGCCTGCCAATAATGCAAACTGCCATTGTCTTCAAAAGGGGCTTCCCTGCAGCAGATATTTTGGAGAGGTGCCCGTAATCATCAAGAGGGTGGTTTCTCCCCCTCCATGTTTAGGCACAAGGCAGGAGATTTCCACATTTATCTTTGAAGTTTTGAACTCAGTTCAAACTGGTGCAATGATACTTGATGAGCACAGGCCTGTGCAACATGTGACCTGCCTGCCAAATTAGCCCTATTGCATAGGTGAGGTGGTCACCAGGTGCTCAATACACATTGTAGGAATGCTACCTGTTTGTGATGGCAACAATAGGGGGAATAGATTGTTGGTCAACTGCTGGACAATGTATGGCTGCTGGGCATCAGGAACCTTCAAATTGGCATTTTGCAGCTTCATGTATTGAGCTACACAACACATCAACAGTTTCTTCGCTTGTGTTCCTCCACTTGCTGGAATCCAATTCCAGTGACATGTGCATCCTGGTCCTTACGCTGCATACTAGTCAGATTGATTAAACCCAGCATCAAGGTTTAACTGATCAACTAGTCAGATTGATTAAACCCAGCACCTGTTGTCACAAACTCTGTAGACCTTTTAAGTGGGTTTTTGAAGCAGAAGAGGATAGTAACTCCCCAGGACTGTAACAAAGGTGACATGAACATTTAGAGGAGCTGTCAGGCCCACTTGGCTATGGATATCAGTAACCTTCTTGAAGCAGTTGACAGCCACTTTAGTTTCAGCCAGACTCCACCTCCAAGCATGGATTGGCTTGAGTTCACCCCTCCTCCATGAAATGCCATCTTCTGACTTCTTCCACCATGAACACATTTATGCTTCATGTACCTCTTTCTTGTCTACGACTCTGCCCTTTTTAAAATTCTATCTGCCTGCCTGCCTTCTCTCAGAAAACGCATTCTTTCCATCTGTCTTTACCAGTGACTCTGCCTTTGAACTGTGTCTGCACTTATAGATCCTGGTTTGCACATAGGTCCTCACTCTAAAAGTTGCTTACCCCCTGACAAAGACTGAAGCTGTTGTGCCTCTCACCCCTTCACTACACCAATCATTTCATCCACCCCTTCTCCTTAACTACCAGCACTCTAGTTATGGCCCATCACAGGTGGGAAAGGAAAGTGGACAAGAGGACCTGTGGAGAAATAGACTGCAGCTCAATGGCTGTCACATCTCTGAGTACCTCAGACTACTTAGGAATTATGCACTATCACCAGGCAAGGACTTGGGTTACTCAGAACAGGCTGGTGTTTTGGTGGGCCACTTTCATTGTATAATATTTCATGCCTTTGGCCTGCAACCTACTCTGACCCCACATTTACATCCTCCAGTACTTGATAAATAGATTCTGATTCCTCCTTTGGGGAATGGATACTGCCCTTGGCCAGGGTTTACCCTCACAGGATTTTGAACTCCCCAAAGGGATTTTGGGCAAGTCATTTGTTTCCATTCAGTTTTCAGAGGGGAAAAAGCTAACAAGTTGATTATGAGGACCAAAAAGACCCCTAACATCTGCGTGCTTTTTTAAACATGCTGGCTTGTCATGCTGTAGATCAGACATTGTAAATTGAAACCTGCAACAAATTTGTGTGTTGTTAGTTTATGATACAGTGGGTCCCCAAGTTATAGATGTCCTGAGTTATGGACAGCCATCTGTTCTTGTGTTTTCACACAGGTGCAATGACATTGCTAGAGGGGTGCAGGCCGCACCAGGTGATGCGCCGGGGGGTGACATGCCCTGGGGGAGGATGCACTAACTTCATGGTGCTAGGAGCTACCCCATCATGCCATACACCGTTGGATGCGGAATGGCCAACAGAGTGCATTGCAAAACACAGAATTGAAATAGCTCCTTTCATTCAAACGTTATGGCCAAAAAACCAGAAGGAAAAAACGTTTGAGAACTGCTGCAGTAAGGTGTTAGTAAGTTGACAAGAGGTGTGTGTGAGAGAGACTCTACAAGTTTTCAAAATCACTAAAATCAGAGCTTGGAGGAATAATACCATCATGTTATATATCAATCAATGCGTAATTTCATGCGGAATGCAATGAAAGAAACCACATTGAAATATCTGTGTTCTAACAAAAGGTACAGCCAAAAAACCGGTGGGCGTGGGGCAATGGTACAGCACCATGCCCACCTGGGGCGTTGCCCCGCCCACTACATGGGGTGATGTGCAGGCTTCCTGCACCGGGTGACTTGAATCCTAGTGACGTCACTGCACAGGTGGAATAGCGCTGAGCTGGAAAGAGCTGGTTGGACAGCTGAATTTTCACTTTTGCACAGATGTGATAGCGCTGTTCTTACTTATGTCCATTCTGACTTTCAGATAAACCTCTGGAATGGAATTAGGACTTAATTGGGTTTCCTCGGACCTATGCCATTAGCCTGCATAAGTCTGAGAAGAGGCATGTCAGGCTGGAAAAATTAGGATAGCATCACAGTACACATTGCTGCCATAGGGATCCACCCCCACCAGACCTGGAATCACCCCTGCCCTTCTTGGTCCTTACCCTGAACTGCCCACAGTTTGCCCTGTCAGCACCTTACTGGCTCCAACGCAGGCTGTGTCTTTGTGTGGTGAGTGTGCAAAGTTTCCAGCTATTTCTGCCAGTGGCTCTGATGTGCATGATGGCATGGCAGGGTGTGGACAGCACTCATGCTTAGGTCATTGGTCAGAGGGGCATTCTGGAGAAGAGAGTTGAAAAGACTGTTCAGGTGCTCTGGGCGCTCAGGAGTTGGGCTTAACTTATTAACAATTTATGCAAACAAAATTGTGCCAAGGTGAGGACCCTGAATTTGCAAGAACTCAGAGGACGGTGACACACAGAGGCCCTGTAGTGCTGCAGCCTTTCATTCTGATCAATAGCCCTTATTTAGCATGATTTTGATTAGAATGAGCTGTGTCTCACTTCTTCCAGGGCAAAGCCTTGGGTAACCTTTGGGAATGCCTGATAAGGAACCAAAAGGGAAAACTGTGAAAGGGATGTCCCTGGCAATAATAGCGGTAAATGATGTACCTACCTTATGGCTTATATGTGCCCACTGTTCCACAGGCTACATTATACTTTTCCAACCACCCACTGAGCCCCTACTAATTTCCCACTTCTTCACCTGCCATTGCCCCTCCCTTGATCTGTCTCCAACACTTCCTGAGGTTCCCAGAGTCCCAGCCTTGGCTGCCATATTATACAATTCAAACACATGCGTTCAGTTCCATGCATGATGGCCAGGACTAGAGCCTGCCCACTGCGAGCAGCAAGAGTGCTGGATGGGGTGGCAGGCTGAATTGAGCCTGGCCATCTTGCCAGTGTAAAATTGATTAATACTTAAATAGAACTTAGCGCTTTCCAAAATAGTAAGGCACATTATGCCCACCAAACTCCATCCAAGGTAGGCGTTGGGATGCTTTGAGAGCTTCTCTTTAGATACAGCTTGCAGAATTTTTCACTCTTTTGGTTTGTATTTGCATGTACTGTATTAAATGTATTTATTTCAGATGCTTGAAGAATCGGTCATTTCTTTCATACGATGCATGGAAGGTTTTTTTTTAATCTTTTACAAATAGCATTTGTTCAGAGAATAAATTACAATTGTTTGGAATGCTTAAACTTAAAAAAGCTGTTCTTAAGGATTAATTTTTAAACAATTGAATCGTGAGTGTAATATGAATGTAGTTAAGATGATAAATGCAACTAATTTTCTCCCTCTATTAGCCCCTTTCATATGCTACTTACAAATGCCAGTCAAACTCAGCAATCCTTTCATTTTATTATTCAGTGATGAGGTAGCTAGATTAAAAATACATGATGGCATTTTCCGAGTTGGATTTATAAGTACCATGACTGTTTAATTTTGGCCTGCCATTAGCTATAAATGGGAGGAAGTATAGTTTGCAGACTAAAGACCACCACTGGAAAAAAGAGGTTAGGTTTTGAGTAGGAGCCTCAGCAGCTGTGTCACCACATGCCATTTGGAAATTGCAGTTCTGAAATACTATGCCTAAATAGCCAGTCCTAGCTGGCAATGTAATTGTGGGGCATAGGAAAAAAAAGAAATAGCCACTTAGTTCAAACATATTAGATCTTCTAAACAAATTTCAGTACCCGTTTGAGGCTTTTCACAATTTCTTCTCTGTTTTGCAATCATTTAATTCACCCAGGGCTGCACTCCTATCTCCTGTTGAACTTAGTAAGTCCTAGGGAATTTGTTAGGATTTAGAGGTATCCAAACCTAGAACAGAACTGCACATTTGGATTTACTTTGCTTTATAGTCATGGGCAGCCCAATCCTGAGCTGCCTGGTGTGTGGGGCTGTTGTGGCAGCAAAAACGGCTGCCACAGCATCCAGCATGCCCCACCTTGGGAGAAGGGGGTGCTGAACTCCACCAGTCCTACCCTTCTCCCACCCCGCTCCCTCCCCCCAGCATGCCTCCTCCCCGCCTCCCCCCATGTTCCCACCTACCACTTCACCGCCTGGTGGTTTGGGCGAACTTTCCACCAGTGCTGAGGACTCACAAATCTGCTTTACAGAATGTTTGCAACAGTGCGTGCCAGCAGTGAGCCAGCGTGCACTGTTTAGGATTGGGCTCTAAGTCCCCAACATACATACTGGTTCTATTCCAGCGGTCTCTCTGGAAGTTGGAACATATGTACCTCAAAACAGCTCTTGCCAGCCCAGTGCTGTTGCTCCTGTGCAAAAGCACCACAAAAGAAGTACTGCACCTGTGTGAAAGCACTAATGCAACCATCTGTAATTTGGACGTCTCAAAGTCAAGGCACCAGTGTAATTCACGTTAGTTTGAGTAATTGGTCCAATTCATTTTTCATATGAATAGAAAACAACTAAGGAATTAGAAGACAACTAGAAAACTGCTTGTTCTTAAAGGCACCACATCAATGCAATTGAGTACAGGTCCAGCCTATTTATACACGGATTTTTTATACACGGATTTGACTCAACACGAATGGCCCCTGCAAATGAGAAGGCATGTGCTGATCCCTGGAGAAGGGGAAAAATGCATCTCTTTAAAATCAGTTTAAAAAACTGAAGAATGCTTTAACAACAGCCTCCTTAATGAGGGGGGGGGCAGCTGGCTGACAATCCATCAATCTCTCCAGCAGACCCCTCCCTTCCCCCTGAGAAAGGTGATCATTTTGCATTGGTGAAGGGAGGGGCTGAGTGAAGCGATGGATTGTCTTCTTAATGACTCTTATCTTACATCACAAAGGTCATCAAGGCTGTTTTTAAATCACCTGAGCAAAAAACTTTGTTTTTTAAATTGATTTGCTATAGTGCGTTTTTTGCCATCCACATGAGTGCTTGGAATGGAACTCATGAGAATAATTAGTCTCAACCTGTAATGTACTGTACAGCAGTACAGTACAGTAATGTAGTACATTAGCAATCAGTTGCTGGCTAAGTAAGGATCAATTCAGATGCAATGCCAAATGTGTCATTTGGATATGTGTGTGTTGTGTGCTGGTTCATCCTTTCTCCTTGCGTCATGGTACCAGTGACTTCCCAACACTGCTGTAAGCAGGCAGATGGCAAATTCCACTGGTGGCAATAAATGCTTCACTCCTGGGGGACCATTTCTGATGGGACTGTAGTGTGAAAGAAAAGGGTTAATGTCCCCTCCCTGTGTACCATGATCCAGAGGCTAATTGAACTCTCCCATGGTTCCTATTTTGATTTAGGAAAAAAAAAAAAAAGCACCATACATTTAGCACCATATTTGTTTTGACCTGAAATGGCAGAACAGTCGGATAAATTGATTTAAAATATTGGTTTATTTAGTGAAGAGTCAGATTTCTAGTCCTCATATTTCTGAAGAACTGCTCATGAAATGGCTGGTACTAGCCACAGGTAATTAAAGGTCCTAGGGCAAAAGCCCTCCCATACATGCAATTAACAAGTTCACTGTGACACTGTCATAGGCCAGATCATACTTTGTCAGAGTGCATTTGGTTTTTAATGGCAATTGTAATATAATGTTTTGTTCCAGACAGGTGAATCTGGTCTTGTAGTGCTCCCAATAAATGTTAATAAAGGCAGAATATCTACGGGTGGGTTTATGCATTGCCGGGATGGCATTCTCTTCCTCCTATTTCAGCAATTGGTTATTTTGGGTTCATTCCAATTAAATTTTGAGCTAGAGCCAGGTCCACCGGGTGAAAACGCCATGTTCCTAAATATTCAGTTCTTCAAATAAGCTATTCTTTTCTTTCTAAATGAAGGGGATGCTAAATCCAATTATTGCAATGGAATAGACTGCTTCTTAAATGAGCAACTATGACTCACCTCAAGGGATATTTGTGGTTGCCTGTGGCATCCCTGAAGCTAAAAAAAAAAAAAAATTATATGCTTCCCCTCTTCACTAAATTAAAACATACTTTGGTTGATAGCAGAAATCAAGGATGTCCCTGCCTGAAACCCCTAGTGTCAGCCACCTTCGCAAAAGTGCAAATCAGTAATTGGTGTGGAAATTTTCAACAAATAGGTAAAAAGAGAGCTTCCAAGCAATTCTTTGTGGATCACATGGGTTTCCAGTGGCAATTGGCTTTGCTCTGTTGCCATCATTTGCATCAAAGGCTGTTAATTTTAGCATGCAACATGTAAACATCATTAAGATCAATACTTGGCAGACAACTAAATAGATAGTTGCTGGAGTCACCAACAGCTATATTGTGTATGCCTCTTAGGGCTGCTTTGTACTTTGTGTTCACACAATCAGGAAGCCGTAGTCAGTCCCATCTTCCTGGTGCATGCAACCATATATGCAGCTGGGAACATGCCCCATTCAGGCACATTTACCAAGTCTAGAGTTCTGTTTCATGTCAAAAAGTGACTACATTTCAGGCACCTTGATTCATTCTAAATACATTCATGTTATTTTTGTTTCCTAGACTGCTGATGCAGCTTCACATTTAGCATTGTTTTCTTTCTCTTTTGTGCTCAGGGCAATTGCCCTCATTGCTGTTTTACCTGAATACTATGGTAACCCATATGACTATTGTTGACAATGTAATGATGTAATGTTTACAATGTAATGTTCTCTCGATACCGAGCTAAACAAACGCATTGGTAAAGCAGCAACCACGTTTTCCAGACTCACAAAGAGAGTATGGTTCAACAAGAAGCTGACGGAACATACCAAGATCCAGGTCTGCAGAGCTTTCGTCCTGAGTACACTTCTGTACTGCAGCGAGTCATGGACTCTTCACTCACAACAGGAGAGGAAACCGAACGCTTTCCACATGCGCTGCCTCCGACACATTCTCGGCATCACCTGGCAGGACAAAGTTCCAAACAACACAGTCCTGGAACGTGCTGGAATCCCTAGCATGTATGCACTGCTGAAACAGAGACGCCTGCGTTGGTTCCATCATGTCGTGAGAATGGATGATGGCCAGATCCCAAAGAATCTCCTCTATGGAGAACTCGTGAAGGAAAGCGCTCTACAAGTAGACCACAGCTGCGATACAAGGACATCTGCAAGAGGAATCTGAAGGCCTTAAGAGTGGACCTCAACAATTGGAAAATCCTGGCTTCTGAGCAGCCCGCTTGGAGGCAGGCTGTGCAGCATGGCCTTTCCCAGTTTGAAGAGTCACTTGGCCAACAGTCTGAGGCTAAGAGGCAAAGAAGGAAGGCCCATAGCCAGGGAGACCAACCAGGGACAGACTGCACTTGATCCTGGTGTGGAAGGGATTGTCACTCCCAAATTGGCCTTTTCAGTCACACTAGACGCTGTTCCAGAACCACCATTCAGAGCGCGATACCATAGTCTTTCAAGACTGAAGGTTGCCAACAGTAACAGTAATGATGCTATGTTTGACATGACATCAAAGATTCCCATGAACAAAATCACATGGATTACCACAGCTAATCAGGTTAAATAGCATTGTGAGCAAATGCAACTGAGGAAAAAGAAGGAAAATGCCATCAAGAATCAGTAGCAGCTAGTGAGTAAAGGGTGCCTGTATGGTATTCTCTGTCTTCCTAATCATCCCAAGGGGGCAGTTCCACATCTTGAGGCTGCAGGAAGTATATCTCAATACAAGCAGAGCAGGAGGCTTGCCTTACCTTCAGAGGGTTTTAATGAAAATAAGCCAACTAGGCTACAACAATTAGGTATAGTCTGTTCCCCCTTTCTTGAAATGTCTCCTGACCTAGAGGAGCTTCTGGTTGTCTTCACCTCCCTCAGCTGGAGGCACTACACTTCCTCCCCCTCAAGTTCTAGTTTGCCTGGAGTGTGGCCCGCAGGGTCCTTCTTGGACAAGGAAGCTGTTGAGGGGTGTATTCAACAGCCCTCCATACCTGTCTCCTAGGCCCCTCTATGTACCACCTATAGCCTCTATACAGGAGAAGAGCTTCCTTCCTTCCTGTTGCTTCTCCTGATTTCTTCTCACCCCCCCCCCCATGCCTTCTCTGTATTTCTCCTACAACTCCAGGCTGTCTCACTATCCTTTCCATCCACCTTCTGGCTCCTTTGCTCCCATCCAGCTTCCTTCTGTTCCTCCTGCTTGAGGCCTTGCCTCATCCTTCATTTCTCCTGACTCTACCTTCCTTTGACCATGCCCGCTGACTCCTTTTTACCCTGTGTCCTCTCCACTTTGTCTCCCTTCTCCCTCCACCCTAACCCTTCCTCTGCAGCCCTTTCTCACTCTTCAGCTGCCACCAATTGAGACTGATTACCAGTTGGGGAGCTGTCAGCAGATGCCATCTTGGAGTTGTGCAGTGATGATGTCATCACCAGTGTTTCCATACAGCTTCATCCCAAACCCTGGGTAGCAGCAGCTCACCTCCCCTGTATGCAAATGCAAATATTCAGTGAGGTGAAAGTTTTTCTTCCCTGGAGGAGTGGGGGTGGGTGGGTTCAACTTCTTTGAATATGTTGATTTTGAGGTAAAAATCAAAAATAGACTATTTGGCACTGCCCTAAAAATTCCAGTTATGTAACTTTGACCTGATTATTAAATTTTAGATAGAAAAAGTAAATCCAAAGGGAAACAGTGCTTGCAAAATTTCACTGGCAGCCCAATCCTGAGCTGCCTGGGGTGTGGTGTTGCAGCAGCACCAAAAATGGCTGCCGCCACATCCTGTGCACTCCAAGCAGTTGCTGGTAGCATTCAAAGTGGACATTTGTAACCAAGCATCCCAAGTTGCCCAAAGCAGATGACACTTTTAAACATTCATGAATATACTTTGGTACATAAGCAGCATTGGCCTTGCGTACAACAGTGTTTCTCAAACTGAGTTAGGACCCACTAGGTGGATCGTAAACTCATTTCAGGTGGGTCCCCTTTCATTTCAATGTGTAGTTTATTTTTAATATATTAGACTTGATACTCCCATGGTATGTGACTGCATTTGGAGAAATGTTATAGGTCTGTACTTTCAACAGGCTATTATGGATATGCTTTTAACAATGATAGTAAATGGAATTTATTCCTGGGTAAGTGTGGGTAGGATTGCAGCCTAGGATTATTAAAAATTGTCCTGCTTGATGATGTCACTTCTGGTCATGATATCACTTCCGGTGGGTCCTGACAGATTCTCAGTCTGAAAAGTGGGTCCTGGTGCTAAAAGTTTAAGAACCACTGCTCTACAGTGTCCCACAGCATAATTTTGTGAGATGGGATCACTGGTTGTAATTTTTGAGGGAAATTCTCTGCTAGATTCTGGAAAAAAGGAATATGTCGGTTCTCTGGACCTTTGTGTGCAGTGTTTGGTTTTTCTCTTGTGGCCCTGATTTTCGATGTGTGCTTCAAGTGACACAGGATGGGTGCTAAGTAGGAGCAATTGTGTTGTGGCAAAGTATTTGGCATTGAAGAAGAAAGTGTCTAAAACAGTGATTTTCAACCTTTTTCATCTCATGGCACACTGACAAGGGACTAAAATGGTCAAGGCGCACCACCAGTTTTTTGACAATTGACAAGGCACACCATGCTGCCAGTGGAAGCTCACATCTCCCATTGGCCCTATTAATAAATGACCTTCCCCCAAATTTCTGTGGCACACCAGTGTGCCACGACATGGTGATTGAAAATGGCTGGTCTAAGAAGTATTCTGCTTCTGAAGAAAGGCAGGATGCAATGTGGTGGCCTTGTATTGCAAAGCCAAATTTCAGTGATATTAATTTCATCCCTCTGAGAACCTTGAAATGTTTTAATGACCCTGCTGGTGTGAAAGGGAGCATCTTGAGCTCCTCCCTTTAGGCCACTGGCTCATTGTCCTCAGTACTGAGGTTATGACACATAATAGCTATGCAAAAGAGGGCCTCTCCTTTCTTTTTTCGTAAGTGAGTTTAAGTCTTCTAAGCCAAGGTTAACAATCTATATTTATGAGTGGTAGCCAGCTGCCTCAATGTTTTCACATATGTTTGTTAATGAACGGTAACCTATGGGTCAGGTTATTATGTAAATAACCATTGTCAAGGGTAAAGGTGAAGAACCCAGTAATGAGTTGTGTCTCTCCATTTCTTTCCCAGGCCTCTAATGAATACTGGATATTGCCATTTATAAGGATTTCTTTCTCGTTCTCTTCCCCCCTCCCCAATCTCATCTTATCTGAATGAGGGGAGACAGAACTAAATTTGTAATTAAGTTAAAACTCAGTGATTTTTCTCCTCCTGTGGCGCATCCAGATTTATATTTCCTCCGCTGGAATTAGTTACATATAATCCGACTGTCCGAGGTGTGGACAAACCCCAATCCCCGCTCCCTCCCCCACAGCTACGTTTCCCAGCCTGCCGTGCTGCATCTATCCATTTCTTTTAAGTTTCTGCAGCTTTTGCTTTAGATGCCCACACATCAACACCCTGCATCTTTGCAGATAATACTTAACTGTGAAGAGCAGCCGGCAAGCCATCTAACAGGCTTTTCCATTAGGAAGGTTAACAGCAAACCTTGCCTTTGCAGGATTACTGACAGAGTGTGAACAGAAGGTGTAGCCTCATTGCATATGCTTTTTAATATCATACCACAGTTGGCAGGGGTTGGGCTGACTCTAGCTCTCTGATACACAGCATCATTGTTGCAAAAATCCACCCCCCACCAAGCCCTGCTCAGTTCACTCAAAATTCAGATGCAAGCATAATCTGGATATGGACTGTGCATTGTGCTCCAAGTCTTCACTAGCAGTCTGGGTCAGGGTTTAAAGCATTCCACGCCTCACATCAGAGCTGAGCTCTCTTATTTCGGATTGAATCACCTGTCACACTTTAGGTATGAGGTTAAACACCATGTTGTCAACCAGAGCCACTATTTTTGCTAGCACAAGGTCTACAGCATTGCCAATGCTCCCTGTAGGGCTAGCCAGTTGTTGCTGTTCCACTTGCAGTCACAAACAGTATTGCAATGTTCCTGCCACACCACAGTAGATATAACATGTTTGGGGACACAGTTGGCTGGGCCTCTCCTGTGTACTCTCCTGATCTGTTATATCTGGGCATGTGTCTAAAAAAAAACCTGACTAGTGGCACTAAGAACAGGTCATTCCTGTGGTCACTGCACTGCTGTTCTAAAAAGCCATCCAGTTTTCTGTGTTATGAAAAGTGATAAGATAAGCACAGGGGAAATACACGTGGACCACAGAAGGGTGATAATATCATGTCATGTCAAGACTGAGTGAGCATAGTATGACAATCCTGAATTGAACAACCAATCTGGAAATGTCCCATGTGAACATAAGAACATGGAACCTGATCACAACCAGGATCATATGGGCAGCCCAATCCTGAACTTCCCAGTGCCCAAGGCTGCAGCAACACTGAAATGGCTGCAGCTGCAGCCCTTGGGGCTGGGAAGCAGTGGTGGCAGCTCCTGACGTCTTCTCGGGGAAAGGGGACATTCATCCCTTACCCGTGGGTAAGAGAAGAAGCCCCACAATGAGGCTACTCGATTCTGCGCTGGCTATTTAGCCGGCGCAGAGTAAAGCAGTCTCGTGTTGGGCCAGGAGGCCAGATGTGGGGCTTTGGATCCTGCAGAGCAGAGCTCCGCCAGTCCCACCTCCCTCCCTCCCCCCACCATGTCTTCTCCCTACCCTCTTCCACCCCAGAATGCCTCCCTCCCCACCTCGACTTACCTCTCCTTCGCTTAGCGCTCACCTGGAGCTCCGGGCAGTGTCTGACTAGTGCTGACCCAGTGTGAGCTCATGCTGAGTCCGTTCCGGTTCTGAACCAGTGCTGACTGTCGCAGGCATGCCTTACAGCATGTTTGCGACAGTGCATGCCAGCAGTGGGCCAGCACAAGCCCATCTGGATCGGGCTCTGAGTCAGGGTGTTCTAGTCTGATGCTACATTTCCAAGACTGGCCTACTTGAGGAGCTTTTTTTCAATTTTTCTTTTAGTGAGAAAAAAAATACATTGAAGGCACAATACAGAAAACAAATAGAAACAAAACAAAGCAATGGCTAAAAGAAAATAAGATATATCTAATTTCAAGTAGGGGAAAAGAAAATAAATATATGTGGTGGGCCCTCTATCTGTGGGTTCAGAACCCATTGATTTCACTCTCTGCATGTTCCAAACCCACACTGACCTCTCGGGCACAACCAGTCTCACCTGACCTCCTGGACATGACCGGAAATGCTGGTTGTGTCTGGGAAGCTTTCTGAGACACAGGGAGGCCGTATGTGGCCTCGGAGGATCTCCTGGAGGTCTTTAAAAGACACTTCCAGTTTTGGCTAAAACCAGGAATGCTATTCTGAGCTTTCTGAAGCTCCTGGATGCGGGAGATGGACCCCACCAGTGGATTCAATTATCCATGGGTTTCTATATCCATGGAGGATCCAGGAACAGACCCAGATACCAAGGTCCAACTGTACTTCACACACTGTAGAGTCTAGGAAAAGATTTGAAATATTCACAAATATATCCAGTTGTAGTTGAAACCTGTAAACCATTCATTCAAAAACTGATGAAGTCAAAAGGTCTTCAATCCTTTGACTAATAGTAGGGGAGCACTTATCCTTCCAATATTTTAATATAAGTCTTTCAGTACTGTGAGGCGCATCTAGGGGTTGTACTCCACTTGTTTCCTGATCTGTTTGTGAAAGGAGAGTGGAGTGATTTCTGAATGCTCTTCTCTTAGCTGGGAGACGAAGAGAAGAGCATCCAGAGATTGCCCCCCTAGCTTTTTCTGACCTGGAGAGTTGGGAAAGGGCATGGAATGATATGCCAACTCTCCTTTTTTCAGGATCCTGAGGCACTGGAAAGGAGTGTCCAGAGATCGTTCCTGTTACCCAACCTGGGCATCTGAGTTAGGAAACGAGAGGTGATTGATCTCTGAACACTGTTTCCTCACCATCAGTGGCACTGAGAAAGGAGTATCCAGCAGCCTCCATGCTTACCCTCCACAAATGGGCTTCCTGAGAAGCTCCTACATCCTGCATCGAAAGCCAAGTGATAGAAGGCAGCAACTGTGTGATTAACTCAGCAGAATGACTCACACTGGTAGTCCCTTCTGCATTTAGGGGCTTCAGGGGTCTGCTATTTGTTTCACCCGCAGTTCATGGGCCTCGGCCAGTGCCTCACTTGGATGAACCCTGATATTAGTCACGATCTCTATCATGGAATTTCCCTTTATTCACTACTGTTGCACACATTTCCATCGAGTCATCCATCTTCTGGGGGAGAAGAAACTACTACTGCTCACTCCCCTGTGAGACCAAGAGCCTTGTGTGCAGATATAATAATAATAACAACAACAACAACAACAACAACAGATATTTATATACTGCCTTTCTTGGTCTTTATTCAAGACTTTATTCAAGGCGGTTTACATAGGCAGGCTTTATTAAATCCCTTATTAAATAGGGATTTTTACAATTTCAGAGAAGGTTCTTTCTTTCAAGAACGACTACATTCAAGGTGTTTCATTCCGATCTGGCTTCACATTCTGGCCTCCATCCTCCCACGCTCAGAGCAGATGGAATTGCTTGGCTTCAGCTTGTCAGCTGCTCCAAGGTCGCAAGGTGCCGGTGGCCTCGAACTGGCGACCTTGTGGATGTTATCTTCAGGCAGACGGAGGCTCTACCCTCTAGACCAGACCTCCTGCCCATGTGTGGCTGCAAGGGTTCACAGAGACTGTTTACAGTGAAAGGAATATCTGCACAGCAAATTAAAAAGCAGTCAAATACAGTTCTAATGTCTACTCATGTGGCAAGCAGTAGTGGACAGAGGGGGGAGGGGTGGTAGCCCACCCTGCTGTAAGATATGTCCAGTGTGTCAAATGTGCCACTGAGCAACCTGTAGACCTTGCTTCCCCGGGGCAATCTTGAGGTGGATGCCAGATCTATCCATCAAGTGGCTGGTAGACTTGGTCTTTCTTGGGGAAACTTGAGGTAGAGGCCAGGTCTCCTTCTGGCTTTGAGCAGCTTGCTGCAGGTGCCACTGGTGGCAAGAGCCAGATTGCTGCACAACCACAAAAGCTGCATAGCTAAATTCAAGACATGAGCAGAGAAATTGCCTGGGAAAGGTACCTGTTTTTTGGAGGAACACTACTTTTATTTCCTATTGAGTACCATGCAGACAAGCCCCTGCAGGAACATCCTAGGATCCACAACTCTTCGTGCATGAAGACCATGTCCACCTATTTCAGGGACTGAATATAATCCGTCTTCTTCCTCCCATGCTTCTTTAATTCTGTATCTTTCATGAGATCTGTGCTGACAGTGGAAAATGCACTGATATAGGAGGCAGGACTTGGGGAGGGATAACAGCACAGGGATGTGTGTAACATCTACACTGATGTGGAGAATGGCATGTCACATGGATCAAAGTGATACAGCAGACACTATAAGGACATTTATTTCAGTGTTGTGATGCTGTTAAGGACTATGCATAATAACAAAGGATGCAGAGCTGTCAGGAGGTTCTGTTCCTTCTTTAAAAGGAGAGTCCCTCTCCCTACAGGCCCCTAGAACACAGTGAAAGTCCCTGCCATCTGAACATTGTAGTTCTGTACCATTCTTGTGCGACAAACACCTTATACTTCTGCATGGCCCTTTATTTCTGAAATTTTGTCTGGTAATAGTAAAGCAAGGTTAGATGTGCATAAAGGAGCATCTGTGTTATATCAAATGGAGCCATTGGTGTGATTCATTGTCTGCAGAGGGGGCAGAAACGGAGGAAGTTTGCACGAACTGCATGCACGAGGCTTATTTTAGCCATTTGAATAATGCAGTGTTGCCACTAGGGTGTCTGCAAACAAGCGTCTGTATCTCCCAGGCTTTCTAGCACCAATAAAAGCAAAATATGAATGATGGCCTGACTGGCTCAGCCTCTGCTTTTTGCTTTTATGATTGAGAAATAGTTGTTGAAATGGTCAATAACAATAAATAAAATCAAGCTGCCTTGTTATATTGGGGGAGGGGAAGAAAAACCCTTCCTGGCTGACATACCATTTTGTTCTTTGGGGCATTATGTGAGCAGACAAGGATGCATATAGAGGTACAAAATTGAGAGTTTCCAGGGAGATGGGATGGGGCTGGTTATGGCCATTTTTGCATCTTTTATGTGGGCTTCAATCCACTGTGCTGTAGTCAGAGGCAGACTTTTTTTTTTTTACTAGTAATTGTGTTGTATATAAGAATTCTTATATGTCACCAAAAAATCTCACTTAAGAAAATAAATGTGCTTTTCCTCTCTCGGTGGCAGGAGTGGGGGTGGTTGAGAGGAGGGTAATTGGGGATCTTTTCCAGTCTGGTAACCAAGACAAATTAGGGATGGGGGTGGGAGGGGAGGGACTCTAGTCTTTTCCTGTTGAAGCATATATGTCACCAGTAATTATCTAGGAACAATTTGTGGGACAGGGTGTGGCAAATCATGTTTGTTATTAAGACGATGGGGGGGGGCAATATAGGTTTCAGAGAAGGTGTGTCAGAGGGTACACACATCAGAGGGGGGTACTTTAGCTTCCTAATATTTTTCAGCAAGGCTAAGGCACACCTACCCTGCTGTCCTCCCCCCATCTAGCAGTTGAAAATATAGAAAGCTGTTACAATATCATTTCTTCATTTGTGTGCAAGGCTGGATCACCTCTAAATCCCAAAGTTGCTTCTTCAAGGGAACTGCTACCCATTCAGAACAATTCATTTAGCCTGAGCATGTCCTAGGCTGTCCATCTCCCCAGTAACCTATTACCTTTTGCCATTTAGCTGGAGTTGATACAATCCAAATGCTGGTATGTTCTATTGGTACAACCCTTTTTAAGTATCAGTGGTGAGGTAACTCTTAGAATGTTCTTCTGCTGTCATCTGCAAGTAAACCTGTCACAGATGAATCCTGCTGGACCGCTTTCCTCCTGATAGGGTTGCAAATATGTCTTCAGTATGTGGCAAAGGATAACTGTCCACTTTCAAAAACAGAATTTATGGTAACCTTGAAATCTCCACAGAGCCTAACTGTTCCCCCCCCCTTTAAGAACTGAAACAATAGGTATTGTCCATTTGCTCTATGATCTGTTGGCAACCTTCAGTCTCGAAAGACTATGGTATCGCGCTCTGAATGGTGGTTCTGGAACAGCGTCTAGTGTGGCTGAAAAGGCCGATTCGGGAGTGACAATCCCTTCCACACCAGGATCAAGTGCAGTCTGTCCCTGGTCTGTCTCCCTGGCTATGGGCCTTCCTTCTTTGCCTCTTTGCCTCAGACTGTTGGCCAAGTGTCTCTTCAAACTGGGAAAGGCCATGCTGCACAGCCTGCCTCCAAGCGGGCTGCTCAGAGGCCAGGGTTTCCCACCTGTTGAGGTCCACTCCTAAGGCCTTCAGATCCCTCTTGCAGATGTCCTTGTAACGCAGCTGTGATCTACCTGTAGGGTGCTTTCCTTGCACAAGTTCTCCATAGAGGAGATCCTTTGGGATCCGGCCATCATCCATTCTCACAACATGACCGAGCCAACGCAGGCGTCTCTGTTTCAGCAGTGCATACACGCTAGGGATTCCAGCTCGTTCCAGGACTGTAACGTTGGTGAGAATGCCTTCCTTTCCCAAGAGATCCAACCCAGCAATCATTTTTGGACAAATCCTATAAGGAACAAGTTCAGTTTTGCAAAACTTGGCTGTGCATTCTCAATTAGTGTCAACCTGGCTTTTAAGAACATAACATAAGAACAGCCCCGCTTGATCAGGCCATAGGCCCATCTAGTCCAGCTTCCTGTATTTTCATAGTGGTCTACCAAATGCCCCGGGGAGCACACCAGATAACAGGAGACCTGCATCCTGGTGTCCTCCCTTGCATCTGGCATCTGCATTTTGTACATTGTAAGATTCCTGTGCCATCTTTAAATACTTCTGAGGCCTGGTTTAACCTATTTTCCACCTTTTCCTTGACTTTGATACAGGATGTTAGCAGGTGTGATTGCAGTGCCTTAATATATTTCTAATCCATGGGCTATTTCATCACCCACATGTATCCCCACAGCACTGGGCCACCTGGCTCAATCGCATATAAATCCAGAAGACATCTGCGAATATTATGTCCCATATCAATGTGCATCACTCACAAGGGCACTATCCTGCAGTAGGGATGTGTGATTCATTTTGATGCCTGCCAAAGTTTTTTTTTTTCATACTCTGCTCCTAGAATAACAGACACTGCAGCCCCAACAGCATTCTGAGCACTTTTCCAGCTACCTTTGGGGTCAACCAAAATGCTGATTTTTCACCTTTGTTCATATTGTATATTTCAAGGCTTGCTAGATCACTCTCATAGCCTGAGTTACTACTATCTTCAAAAAAGGCAAGGGCTTTGGCCTTTTCTTCCTTATGCCATGAGGTGCCTCTGCCTGGACTCTTTGTAGTGCCACATTCTCTTTGAATATGTCCCCTTTTATTGCATTCTCTGCAGTATACATCTATAAATCTGTACTCAGCAGGGAAGCAAAATCCATTTGCACACCCTTGTTCCCTGAATATGCTGCCTCTTGTTCTGTTCAGAAGCCATTTTGTGTATTTCTGTTTCTTCTCTAACTCTGCTTTGGAGTCCCCCCCGCAGCTCTAGCTGCTGTTCCATTGCCACTCCAATTTCTACAGCATGCTTGAAAGTTCAGAGTCACTTTTGAATACAATCACTGTGCAATCTATATACAAGCTTCTCTCATTAACTCTCCTTAAAGTCACAGTGTTCTGAAAATCTTTTTAACCTTACTGCAAATTAAGAAGCAGATTCACCATGGTAGTACCTCATGTGAAAGCTGCACCTTTCTGCTATGATCAGGGGATTTGGTGAGAGATGTTGCTGAACAAATTGCACTATTTCTTTAAAAGACTTGCTTGCAGACTTCTCTGGAGCAATCAGATTGTGTACCATACAAAACTCTAAACTTTTCCTCCCATAATACTCAACAAGGCTGCCACATGTTTTTCTGGGGGAATCTCCTTGACACTGCTTCAAAGTACAGTTGGCCTCTTTTTACACATGATAGACTCACACAAATTCAAGTACAGGTCCAACTTTGTTATATACAGATTTGACTCAACATGAATGGCCACTGCAAATGAGAAGGAATGTGCTGATCCCTTGAGAAGGAGAAAAATGCATCCCTTTAAAATTGATTTAAAAAAAAAAAAACTGTCTTTCTTACTGTTGTAGAGAGACAGTCATGCAAGCGATCATTCCATTCTTCAGCTGAGCCAGGCAAAGGAAGGGGGACCTTTGCATTTCTAGTTGCTGACTGCCTCTCTACAACAGTAAGAAAAGCTGTTGTTAAACCACAATTGTAAAGGGACACACTTTTTAATTTTTTTAAACTGATTTTATTTAACACATTTTATGGTATCAGCAGGGAGTCCCAGAATCAAACACCTGCGGATGTTGAGGAGCAAGGGAGGAGCAAGAAACCTGGGTCTTTAAATCTATTTTTCTGCTGTTTTTTTATCCACTGATTTTTTTTTTAAACTACTAGGAGCTCTGGAACGGAACCCCAGTGAATAACGAGGGATGGCTTGTATATGTGCTCCCTGACCAAAAAGATAGAGAAAAACCAATAGTTTAAATCAGGGGTGTCCAAAGTTTTTGGCTGGAGGGCCACATCATCTCTCTGACACTGTGTCGGGGGCTGGGGAAAAAAGAATTAATTTACATTTCAAATTTGAATAAATTTACATAAGTTTGCATAAATGAATATATTAAAGACGAACTTATATGAATGAATGAAGGTCTTGCAATAGCTCAAGGTCTATAAAAGGCCGTGCACAAAGCAAGGCTGGTCTTTCCTTTGCTGCCGCTACTGCATCACAGACATGAAACAGCAAGCAGTGGAGGGAGGCCTCATCCCACAGCTCATGTGAGAGGTGAAACAGTTGCCCTCACGCTGTGAGCGGTTGGGTCGGGCCAGTGCGGGCTCCAACAAATCTCTGGAGGGCCAGAGGTTCATTGGAGACTGGGGGCTTCCTGAGGGCCTGATTGAGAGGCCTCGAGGGCTGCATGCGGCCCCAGGGCCGGTGTTTGGGCACCCCTGGTTTAAATCAATGGATCCCAAACTCTCCAGGGGTTTGGGAGCCACAGTAAGATTTGCAGGGGACGGGGGAATGCAGCAACATGATCCCTGGATCGCGCTGCTGCCACGGGCAACAAGGATTTCGTTTACTCACCACCACCACCAGGAGCAGCCTCCCAGGGATGTGGGGAGTCCCATGAAAGCCTCTGCAGGGCTCCCCTAGTCTCATAAAATCTAAAAATAAAGTTCATGACCCACTTCCAATTTTCGATTGCAAAACCTGAAGTGGGTCACAATCTTTTTTTCAGATTTTATGAGGTTTGGAGAGACCCATGGAGGCTTCTGTGGGACTCCCCGCACCCCCGAGAGGCTGCTGCTGTTGGTGGTAAAACGAAGCCCCTTTTTGCCCCCCCCCAGCAATGGCGCAATCCTGGGGATCAGGATGTTGCTGCATTCCTCCCTCCCGGCCCCTTAAAGGGGCAAAGACATCGCTCCTCAGGCCCCAACTTGAGAACTTCTGGTTTAAACAGTGCAGGTGACTCTACCCATCATTCCATTTACTCTGTTTATGCCCCAAAGCAAACATGAAACAGGAGAATGAAGCTGCTATTCTCTCATACTCGTACCAGTGTGTCTCTCATAATCTGCTTTTAGCTCTTAAACTGACAGTACATATTTGTTGGCCAGATTTGGAATTGTGAAGCCAGATCGGAATGAAACACCTGAATGTAGTGGTTCTTGAAAGAAAGAACCTTCTTTCAAATTGTAAAAATCCCTATTTAATAAGGGATTTAAATAAAGCCTGCCTATGTAAACCGCCTTGGATAAAGTCTTGAATAAAGACCAAGAAAGGCGGTATATAAATACCTGTTGTTGTTGTTGTTGTTGTTGTTGTTGTTGTTGTTATTGGCTTTAAGAGAGTTTCGACTATATAGTAGTGTGTGATTTTAGCTTTACACTCTGACCTTGGAATGCAACCTCTGCATAAGACGCAGGATGACAGTACTTTCAGTTCTGTACCACTCAAAGTTTCCTGGTTCCCACCTTTGTTGCCAACTATAAAATATCTGATGGAAATCTGACACACAACCCAAGGAAACAGACGTGGACAGAAACACACACACACACACACACACACACACACACACACACACACACACACAAAGCTGGGTTCATAACTTGGCATTCTACTAAATAACAAACACACTATGTACGAGTAAAACTAATAGATACAACTGAAAAGCAGATTCTGCATAACCAGCTGCAGTGAAACCTAACTGGAGACTCATTTATTTCAGATACATAACAAATCTGAACCTTCATCCTCTTTCAGATTCATCTTGCTTCTTCAGTTCTCCCATCCCTTCCCCCTGCTTGATATCAGGCCTTGACTACCTAGTTCACTACAGTACTTTTTTTTTTTTTTTTGCAGTTCACCACGGCCTCCCATGCAGATACCACACAGCCATTTTTCCATCAGTAGTGCAGAAATTTAGGCAGTGGTCCTATACACACTTGCCTGGGAGTAAGCCCCATTGAATACAAGTAGTCATGCAAGGATTGCAGTATTCAAAACTGATAGTTTGACCAACCTTATATTAACAAACTATTTTTCCTGGTGCTGAGTGGTATTTTGTTTGCAGTTTTCTTTTGAGCAAGATGCACATGCATGCCAGTCTTGTGAATGGTTCAGTGTATGGCCAGTCAATGGACAAACAGTACTACGGTAACGTGAATATGCATTGGCCCATAACCTGGACACTTGTTGACTCATTGACAGGACTGGGGTGCACATGGACATCTGTGATAAAGTCACTGCAAATTGTCACCTGGCATTGGAAAAACCGTTCCATGACTCCAGCTGTTTTGCTGATATGGTTCATTTGTGATTAGCCTTCCCAGTTCTGCTCAGTAAATCTTTCACACGTATTAACTCACGGTGAGCTGTGTGTGCGCGTGAGTGACTTTCTTCCTTGTGACTTACAGGGAACTGGGCAATGCTGGAAAAGTTGCACAGGCCACCTATAGCAGATTAATGTCAGTTCTCATTTCATCCCCTGGAGAATTTTCACACATTGCACCCTAAGGGGTGCATTGACATTCATAGCTCCTCCAGGGGGAGAAACATATGGAGGCTCCATGGGGACAAACTTCATGATCTGAATTACCAATCAGTGCGTGTCATGAGGCTCAGCTGTGGCAAGACTTGCAGATAACAAGACTTCATGCTTCTGCAATTCTCATTTTAATCTGTCTGTTACTAAATATGGTCTCGCTGTCACTCAAGTCTGCAAGAAGTCTTGAAGAGTGACTTATCCACCCCTTTTGCTGGTATTGTCCCATTACAGTTTATGAGACCACACTAGTGCAGGCGATCAGTGATTCGCCTTCTTCCTGCCTTCAAAAGAAAGTCATTTTATGCCCGTTCCACATGATATTAAAACCTGCATTTTTTCTTTAGTGCTGTACATTATTTATGTTTCCAAAGGCATCATCCAAAGGCAAAAGTTTAAGCCTCCTTTCTCTAAGTGATGGAGAGAGCCCAGGGTGTTCTGAGCCTGGCTGCCTTGCAGGGCAGCTGTGATAAACAGTGCAAGGTGCTCAACCTATTATGACATCACACATTAGGAAACACATATGTAGCTGGCAAGAAACTAAAGGAGGGGTGGTAAGTCACAGCAGAGAAAATGGTTTCATCCTCCCTCCAAGAACTTCCATGGACAGGAAACCATCTTATTCTTTTGCTATGTACACTGCTTTGGAACATTTTTATTGACAAGCAGTATATAAAATAATAATAATACGATTGGGTAACTTTTGGAACTTTCCTTGTTCATAGAATTTCTGCAGCTAAATTGCATGAGTCTCTAGCCCACATTACCCTCAGAGTGGCATTAGGGGTCAGCCAGGCTGGGCAATCGTCAAGGACCCACATTCATCAGAAGGCCCACTTCGCTATGATGACTTCCTGAACCCTCAATGCTGGTGGTACTGGTAGTGCTTAATGCATCATCAGGGAAGGCAGGGTACCAGGTGGAGCCTGGCACAGGACTTCACCCAAGGTCTCCCACACCACTACCAACCTGGCATTATGCTGCTAATACCTGCTAATATGAATGAATGACTCATGTCAGGGACAGATCATAAAAGAAAAAAGTACCTTATAAGAATAATCAGCCCAGCATAGCATCCTTCCCAGAGGCTGATGCTGGTGTCACTTCTGTGACAGTGAATCCCTTTGGAATAGGGAACCACCTTATCATTCCTTTGGCTAAATGAACTATTTTGAGAGCTTTGTTTACACCAGTACATAAATATCCTCCTCCTCCTTCTCCTCCTCCTACTACTTCATGTTCTGATCTTGCCTGTGCCTAACTATATTTCAGGATACTTTACAGATACTGGTTCCTTAAGTGCACCCTGTTATGTTTAGATTCCGTACATCTAGACAAAATTCTTAGTGTATCTTAAAAAAAACAACACGCATCTGGCAAGATTTGTACAACAAAACAAATGAGTTAAGTCCAACTGCAAAATATAGTAATATAAAGTTGCCATGTTCATGTCAGATCATTAGTAGTTGGTACCTCTGATCCAGAATTATAGTATGTATTCTGAGGCTTTTCAAGCACTGCTCCTTGAGAGTTGTACCTGGAGAATTCAGGGCCTGAACTTGAGACTTTCTATATGCAAGCCATGGGCTCTGGCACTGAGCTATGGCCTCCTCTCACCCTAGAAGTGTGTTCTACTGCAAACAAGATGCAATGCACGTGTTTCATTGGGTGGAGCCAAAAGCAAAATTAAAACAAAGGCTTCTTACTGAGGTGCATTGGGTAATACCTCAGCCATTGGTATCAAAGTTATAGGAGGAGACCCACTTGGGCTGGTGTCCTGATGGGCCTGGAACCTCAGCCACTGCCCAAACAGACTGACCTCTGACATCAGCCCTGAGTCCCAGACAAGCAATATCTGGCCTTCAGCTACATTTTTTCCCTACATTTTTCCCTAGCATGGCTCCTTCTGCTTGTTAGAGCTGCTTGACAGGGAAAGCGCAACAGGCAAAGCATTGATGGAAAATGCTCTGTCTACAGTACTGAGACACAGGAGCATTGCAACAAGAAAAATTGGCAACCTAATATAAAAAACTGTTACTCAATTCACAGATCTTGACTGAAGAAGCCTTTGCTTAGGTTCATAGATGCTGATGGAGGCCAAAGAAAATGATTTCTCTTTCAAGGATCCTGTGGGTTAACAATGAAATCTTCTCTTCAGTGGTCTTCTCTAATGATACTGAAATGGAAATGGTGAAGAAAAAGACTGATGTTTTGCAACCTTGCTGCACAGACCAAGCTGTCTGTAGACCTGCCACCACTGCATACAGATTACTTTCCCTGGATACGGCACTTCAGCAAATACAGAATTAGCCCTGGCTAAGTAATCTTGTTAGCATGATTCAGTGTTAAATGGATCTCGATTAAATGGGGCTTTATATTGTCCCAGCTGGAGATGATAAGCCTCTGAGAGAAAATGGCAGGAGAGCAGGGGAAATTGCTTTACTTTAGCCTGGGACATTTAACTCCATCAAACACTTTCCACTTCCTCCTTTCTGACTCTGCATCTCTTGTCATTTTCTAATTCAGGGGTGCTCACACTTTTTTGGCTCGAGAGCTACTTTGAAACCCAGCAAGGCCCGGAGATCTACCAGGGGGGAAGGAAGCATCTGACAGACACCCCCTTTAATGTATGGAGCCCCTGCTGGAGTCTAATCAGTTTCGTCAGTTTTGTTGCTGCATGCCTGAAGAGCAGCTAAAGTGTCAGTTTCAGTGTCAGTTTAGTGTCAGCTAAATATGTCAGTTTTGTCTAGTCACTAGACGAAACTGACATATTAACAGTTTGGAGAGATAGGGCTCTGCGATCTACTCATTTTGCCTCACGATCTACCGGTAGATCGTGATCCACCTATTGAACACCCCTGTTCTAATTCATCTGCACACAGAACAAGTTCGCTGATACTGTGGAGGGGAAGGTGTACTGTCTCTTTAAGAGGCAAGCCCAGAATGCTTCAGAATAAGGCAGGCCAGGTGAGAGGACTGTTGCAAACATTGTCACTTTTGCTATAGGGGTTTGAGTGAGTAGCTGAGCTTGTATGATCTTCTCTGGGATCTCAATAGTTCTAGTGCCAGACAGATCAGTGATTGAGACAATCGTGGATAAGCATCCCTTGTTATTTCTTCTGTCTAAGCTGTTCTGCCATTGGGCCTTCCAGTCACTTGGAAACTATAAATAGTGTAAGGAGTCTAGAAAGAGCTGCTTTTTTTGTTGTTCAGTCAATACCAAACTCAGAGGTGTAAGTTGTTCCAGCAGCTCAGTACTCCAGAAATGCAAGGAAGGTGTGCTCCTGTATGTCTCCTAAAGGACAGTATGAGGGATCATCCAGGAAAGGCACTGATCAAGAACTCATGCGCATCAGAAGGACTTCATGGCTGGGTCAGCCTCTAAACCCTTTGTACTGGTGGTTAGTGCTCAATGTGCCATCAGTGGACAGGTGGAGTGTGACTACCCTATGAAGCCTACTCAAATGCTGAGAAGACTGTTCTCAGTCTTTTTTGGGTCCACTCTCAAGAAGTAGGGGTTGCTATAAATATTTTTCCATTCTAAATTGTTTTGCAGTTTTATTTTTTAAATACTTATTTTCAGAGTGAACTGGTATTCCAATTACTATTTTAAAATGAATTCAGCATACTTGCAGCCAGACTATATGCTGTAGTTTATGGGGCTACACTTAAATAGCACAATTTCTTTTATCTTAGATTGTAATGGGGAGCTCATCTGCTGTAATGAGGCAGAATGATTGTGTGGCTTGTGTTTATGAGACGGGGTGCAGGGGGTACCTGTATCCAAGCCCAGAGTCTAAAAGGGGCCCCAGAAAGTTCCTGGAATCTTACATTTTCCAATCTCATCTGGATTTGCTGGAGATGCTACCACAGGTATGTGGCAGTGGCTGCTGCAAGCTATATGCACTGGGCTGAGGAATGCATACATGACATTCCTCAACACAGTGTCAAATGTGGGAATAAACAGGTCTGCTACAGCAGCTCTTTGGTTGTGGATCTGCTTACCATGAAGGAGTGTAGCAGCTCAGGGACACAGCTGTGGGGCTAAAGCTGCTGCAGAAGTAAGTTTTGGTATATACAGGACACTTCCTTTCTACTGTGAACTTAAATAAGATGTTGCTAATTTTCTGACATGATTGTCTATATCAATGGTTCCCAACCTGGGGTATGTGTACCTCCAGGAATACATGCCAGGACATTTAGGGGTACCTGAAAATAATTGAACAATGGCGGGAAAAGGCAAGTCTGTATTGGAATGCCTTGCGGGGCTGGCAAGTCAGGAAAGAAGGCAGCTAGCTGACTGCAAAAGCCCCAACACCTGCTAGTTTCTGTTTGTCAGTTCATATATTATCAGATATGATCAGTAGTTGAAAACAAATTTGAAATAACAGCAACTATATTAATTACAAACATTTTGCTAATACGAGGGGGTACAATTTTATGAGAATGGGCTCCCAAGGGGTATGCAAGTAAAAAAAAATGTTGGAAACCACTGATCTGTATTTAAAAGAGAGGAGTGTGTTTGGTTTTCCATATTACTGTATCTAGCTGCCAACACTGGATGTGCAGGTATTTTGTACTCCCTGATAAAATTCCTCTCAAAAGCTCTGTCAGCTCTGGGTAGGTGTTTTGTCAAGTTGCAGGTTTGTTGTTTTCCCAATCAGCTTTCTCCAGCCCAAACATACCAAGAACCCTCAATGTTCCATTGTAGGGCTTGTTCTCATGCCCTCTGTTCATTCTTGTCACTCTTCTCTAAACCTGCTCCTGTTTGGCTGCATCTTTCCTAACCTGTGGTGCCCAGAATTGGATACAGTGCTCCAGGTGAGGTATGACCAGCATGGAGTAAAATGGAACTACTGCTTCTCGCAACTTGGAAGCTACAGTTCTACTAATGCAGGCTAAAATTGTGTTAGTCTTCTTTGCAGCTGCATCACACTGCTGACTCATGTTCATCTTGTGATCCACTGCAATTCCAAGATCCCTCTCACATGTTGTGCTGCCAAACCAGGTATCTTCCATTCTACATCTTTGTCTTGGGTTGTTTTTGCCTAAGTGCATAACCTTGCATTTGTCCCTGTTGAATTCCATCTTAGTCATTTCAGCCCAGTATTCCATTTTGCCAAGGTATTCCTGAATGCCTCTATTGGCTTGTATTACATTTGCTACTCCTCCCAGCTTGGTGTCATCCACAAATTTGACCACACCAAGTATTTGATGAATACTTGTTTGTATTATGATTTCTCTGTTTATGATCTCTATGGGCTGATCAGGCTGTTTAAATGATCAGATATTTTTGTTGGGTCCAAAGTACAACAGAAGTATTCATTGATTAACACTTGCTCAAAAGTTGCTTGAAGCATATCCTGTAGTCTTAGTATTGTGCTTGCTTACGCCTTAGCCACACTCAAGCTGGTCCAAGACCTCCTGGGGCCTGAGGTGGCATGCAAGATATTGCTCCTCCCGTTACTAGGTAATGTGCCAGCCTCTGGTCTGCCTGTTGAAGTCAAGTGAGAAGGGTATAGGTGGGCCAATCTGCCAATCTGCTGCCTGAGGTGACTGCTTTGGCCACATCCACACTTTGATCTTTCAGGTCCAATTCTCTTCCGCTACAGTTTGAGAGAAACTGAAGTTCCGCACACTACTGATGCAGTAGCTACCTGTCTGTAGACCAATTCCCTCCTTTCCCTTTATGATTTCATGAAGGTTAGCAAGAATGGTGTGTGCGTCAGGGCAAGCAAGAGGGTGCGTGTGCAATTGTCTGATAGAGGAAAAGGATACAAGCCCAGAGGGACAGTGGGCTTTGGAACATAAGAACATAAGAATGTAAGCAAGTGAAAGGAGGATGTGGGGCCTGGGTTTATGAATAAGCATTCATACAATTGCCCTCTACAACAGGTTGACTGTGTATACAATGAACTCACAGAGTCTGTAGAGCTTTCAGGCAGAGTAAGTCTGAGGTTTTGATCATGCTTTAATAATCTCTTTACTTGTCTTATTTTGTGCTTTATGCTTTGAGGCTGCAATCTTATACATGCTTACCTGAGTCTTATTGAACTCAATGGGATGTACTTCTGAGTCCACACCTGGAGAGCCTCCATTTGCCATATGCTTGCTTTAGTGCTTGATTTTCAGTTAAACAATTGATTTTTAAAGGGGACTCTTGAAACCTTTAAGGAATAGATATTCACAAAGCCAGTGAGACTCTTGCAATATACTTGAGTTCTGAATGGGTACACACATGTCACTTCAAAGTCAAATTCTCAGGCTGCTACTGCTCAACTGAATTTTTCTAAAATTTGGCTTGATTATACCCCTTAGTAAGTGGAATTTGCTATAATGATAATACTGTAATATTCAAAAGTAGGAGAAAAAAGCCACTCATATTAATGATACCCTCCCAGTTTTAAAAGTTTACTTAACAAGTTCTGTGTAGGCTGCTTTTTATTTTTTCCTCAAGTACTGAAGCTTGTTATGACCTCATCACCTTCCATAATCAAGATATGTAGTGGGCTTCTAAATTAGGGAGAGGAAAAACGGCTGTCTTTATTACTGTCAGAGGTGTTGGTAAGGAATGGATAAATTTTGAGAACCATCTCCTTGACATGCCAGTTTTGCAGACAATGTTTAATGTTAAAGAACATTAAGACATTTGATAACTTTTGACCATTTCCTGCTTCCTGTGTGTGGGTTAGAGAGGTCTCTGTGGCTAGGGAAAAGTGGCAATAACACAGGAATCAAATGGAGCAGACAGGATCCAACCTACGAGGAAACCAAACAAATCTCACAGTTCCTTTGAAAATAATGGGGATGGGGGAACACAAAGGGAATTGTTGCTTTGCTGTCCCTGAAGGCATTATGATCTGTAAACACAGTCTTCAGAGCTCCTGCAGGTGGGTTCTTTACCAAAGCAGGAGCCTGTTCTCCACAATGAAGAACCCTTGAAAATATGCTGTAGCCTTAGGTTGGTGTCAAGTGTTCTCCCTCTCCATACTAGTAATATTTGTGAATGTCTGCTCTTTATGACTGATGTCAAGAAACTCCCCTGCAAAACACAGATCTTTCCCATTGAATGTGGTACTAAAGAAAACTGGGCACAGATAATAAAACCTTATTAAGATTGAGGCAGCTGATCTTCTCTCTCTTTCTCCCCCCCCCCGCCCCATCAAATTGACAGAAATATGATAAACATGCAATTACTTGAATTTATCCCTAAATATCCCATTTAAGGTAGATTTACATGCTTATGAAATTTCCCGGACGTGAATCCCAGCACTGAGAGAGCAATCCGTGTTAACAATGGCTGCAAATAGATGAGAAATGATATAATCTATTGGAAATTTCCTTCATTATCCCCCTAATCAAGCCCTCTATTGGGTTCCTTTCAAAAGGCTGCTGGAGAAAAAGAAAATGTTCAAGTAAACCGATGCCGGAGATAATTAATTAACTTGCCATCATCATTGCTCACAGGCAGACTCAATATAAAAAAGAGGATGTGTCCTTCTCAATTACTAAGCAGCAGTTTACCATTGTGCTGTGAACAGCTTGCAAAATGTGATGGGATAAATCACTTTGCTAAATTTCAGGCTTTGTATTCGTCACTGTCTGGTCCCCTGACTGTTTTTTCTTGCTTGTATTCCCTCCCCCACAACTTTCAGTTAATGGTTAAGAAGTAATTTTTGGTTAAATAAAGGGCAGTTAAAGCACAGATAGGTGGTTCAAGGATAAGAGAAGCAAGCTTTGAGTTTGAATGCAAGCCCCCTATGGCACAGAGCTTATAAAACAGTTTATAAGATGGTGGAATGCCTCATCAAAGATAGGATCTCAAAACACATAGATGAACAGGCCTTGCTGAGGGAGAGTCAGCATGGCTTCTGTAAGGGTAAGTCTTGCCTCACGAACCTTATAGAATTCTTTGAAAAGGTCAACAGGCATGTGGATGCGGGAGAACCCGTGGACATTATATACCTGGACTTTCAGAAGGCGTTTGACACGGTCCCTCACCAAAGGCTACTGAAAAAACTCCACAATCAGTGAATTAGAGGACAGGTCCTCTCATGGATTGAGAACTGGTTGGAGGCCAGGAAGCAGAGAGTGTGTGTCAATGGGCAATTTTCACAATGGAGAGAGGTGAAAAGCGGTGTGCCCCAAGGATCTGTCCTGGGACCGGTGCTTTTCATCCTCTTCATAAATGACCTGGAGACAGGGTTGAGCAGTGAAGTGGCTAAGTTTGCAGACGACACCAAACTTTTCCGTGTGGTAAAGACCAGGAGTGATTGTGAGGAGCTCCAGAAGGATCTCTCCAGACTGGCAGAATGGGCAGCAAAATGGCAGATGCGCTTCAATGTCAGTAAGTGTAAAGTCATGCACATTGGGGCAAAAAATCAAAACTTTAGATATAGGCTGATGGGTTCTGAGCTGTCTGTGACAGATCAGGAGAGAGATCTTGGGGTGGTGGTGGACAGGTCGATGAAAGTGTCGACCCAATGTGCGGCGGCAGTGAAGAATGCCAATTCTATGCTTGGGATCATTAGGAAGGGTATTGAGAACAAATCGGCTAGTATTATAATGCCGTTGTACAAATCGATGGTAAGGCCACACCTGGAGTATTGTGTCCAGTTCTGGTCGCCACATCTCAAAAAAGACATAGTGGAAATGGAAAAGGTGCAAAAGAGAGCTACTAAGATGATTTCGGGGCTGGGGCACCTTCCTTATGAGGAAAGGCTACGGCGTTTGGGCCTCTTCAGCCTAGAAAAGAGACGCTTGAGGGGGGACATGATTGAGACATACAAAATTATGCAGGGAATGGACAGAGTGGATAGGGAGATGCTCTTTACACTCTCACATAATACCAGAACCAGGGGACATCCACTAAAATTGAGTGTTGGGCGGGTTAGGACAGACAAAAGAAAATATTTCTTTACTCAGCGTGTGGTCGGTCTGTGGAACTCCTTGCCACAGGATGTGGTGCTGGCGTCTAGCCTAGACGCCTTTAAAAGGGGATTGGACAAGTTTCTGGAGGAAAAATCCATTATGGGGTACAAGCCATGATGTGTATGCGCAACCTCCTGATTTTAGAAATGGGTTAAGTCAGAATGCCAGTTGTAGGGGAGGGCACCAGGATGAGGTCTCTTGTTATCTGGTGTGCTCCCTGGGGCATTTGGTGGGCTGCTGTGAGATACAGGAAGCTGGACTAGATGGGCCTATGGCCTGATCCAGTGGGGCTGTTCTTATGTTCTTATGTAAACAGATGCATTTTTAAAACCCTGAATCTAGTACATGAGCAGTTTTATATGGGGCATAAGCAGTATATTCTTACCTGGCTAGCTATTCAACAGCTGATCCTGCTGCTGATGACAGAGGTGCCAGCTTTCTTGACAGTTCTGTCACCTATTGTGCTGCTGGTGGGTCCTCCTCTTTCCCAACCATTCACTAGGCAATCCATGGGTTTGCTGCTTTCATTCTGGGTTCTGCATAGCAAAGCCTTACTTCCTGCCACCCAATGGCCCCAACCACCACAACTGGCCTCCTGTCTAGCCACTTGTCCCCTGACAGTTAGTCTGCGAAGACTATGTGGAAATTTTGCAAAATGTATGAAATGCTTAGAGGGATTCCTCCCTTCCCCAATTGTGATTTAAGTTGTTTAACAAGATATTTATCCTGAAAGTTGCCAAGTAAATCGGTGTCCCCTGGAGCTTTGATCTGAGAAATAGCAGAGTAACTTGTACTTCACCCTGTTCTCAAAAAATCTGCGGTTTAAAGGCAAGAATCCAGATCTTGTCTTTGACATTCATCTTATCATGCAGGGATACTTGCATAAGACCCAGCAAAATCAAAACCCACTTGTGGGTACCAAATCACAGCCCCCGTTTAGTCCTTTTAATTCCTTTATTGTTTCAAGTGCCTTTAAAAATTCCTGGGTCTTTTGTCAAACACACTAAGTTCTTTTTTCATACAGTCTGTTGTTTCTATGCATTAAGTATCTTAACTGTAGGCTAAACCAGGGAACTAAGAAGCTGTATTGAAAGCTTAGGTTTTATACCTCTGGGTGGTTCCCCCCCCCCCACGCTCATTTTGTTTCAAATACATATTGTTCTCCCCCACAAGAAACTGGGTCTCTCTTTTCTCTTGTCTGGCTTTAATGATAAATAATATCTAATGTTATCACAGTGCTTCAGGCTAATATCTAATAACTCCAGAATCTTATCTAGTTCCCTAGAGCTAAAGACAAAATTCATATAAAAATTGTGTTTGATGAACTTCCCTTCTTTCTTTGGGAAATATCCATAAGCAATTTACCATTTTCCTCTCAGGAACATCTGCAAATTACCCTTGGTTTTCGGCAGGATATAATAGTTTCAAACAGAGCTCTTATTTTTGTTGTTCTTGTTTTTAATCGCATCTGAAGATTTTTTGATGAGGGGTGCAAAAATTCAGGCCAATTGAACCTGCCAATTGGTATCTGGGTGACCAGGGAGGGCAGAAGGCGAGTTGCTTTTCTGATCTGTCACCTAAATTTGTAAAAATATTTGTACATGTACTTATGAAGCTGGAGCTTAAAATCCTGACTGGAGAAGCATGATTCCTATCAAATGTACAAACAGTCCAAGTTAGCCACAGAGCTGTTCAGCCCTGGGGTTGTCCTAATGCTGAGCATGTTTACTTTGTGTAAGGCTTTTGTGGCTGCTGGCATTCATAAAGTTAAAATTAACGTTGTTTGGGCTAATGGGCCATGGTTGGATAAAACTGTTCTTACCTAACGTTTTGCAACTGCAGTGGTAGGCATTCTCAAAGGATACAAAAAGTGGCTCCTCAAATTGTCCAGTATCATTGCTACAAAAAGTGGCTCCTCAAATTGTCCAGTATCATTGACAATTCCCAGCATAAAAGAACTGATACAGGTGGAGCTTGTTTACAGGTGGAGCCTGTTTTAGCATAAAAGAACTGATACAGGTGGAGCTTGTTTACAGGTGGAGCCTGTTTTAGCATAAAAGAACTGATACAGGTGGAGCCTGCAGATTTTATATTTGCAGATCTGGCTCAACTCAGGTCCCCTGGACCTTCATTGAGTCAAACTTGGCTCCACCTGAACCCTCTGAAGGAGACTGGAGCTCTGTTCCAGTCACCTCTGACGGGCTTTCTGAAGCGTGTGTCTGCCTGTCTCTATGAGCTTCAGAGTGGCCAAAAAGGCAACAAAAAAAAAATGCTGCTGCCGAAGGGAGACTGGAAGTGATGTTTTCAGTGCCTTATAAGGCATTAGGAAACCCAGGGAAGACTCCTAAAACATAACTTCCGGTTTCCCTTCAGAGGTTTAAGGGACTAAAAACAGTAGATTTGTTTATCCCTGGTTTTCTGTATCTATGGTGGGTCTGAAAATAGTTTCCTTGCAGATACCAAGGTCCCACCTGTAAACCCTAATGAAAGAAGCTATTTTCCACTTAACTCTAAACAGTACCCAGTGATTATCATCAGTCGTTTGATTCTAAAAAGTTTGAAGAGCCACTTGATCTTCATTCTTTGCAACTGCCTATCACAGCAGTGGACAAAATGTTAGGTAAAAATGTTTCTGACCATGGCCCATTAACCTGATAAATGTTAATTTTAATGTTTACCTGGGGTCATGTGCTGAGTCATTTAAATTTGTTCACTGCCTCAAAGTTTTTTTTATTTAATAAGATAAAAGTGGGATATATTTTTATAAATAAAAGGTGTATGGCAAAATAGAGGCCAATATGGCTATTGGATATGGGCAGATATTTCTTCTTGATTTTTACACTGTATGATAATCAACACAGAGAATCAGCTACTGAATCTCTGCTTAAAAGCACATTTATGGAATACGCGATACAAGATTAAAACCTGAAACTGAGCCATTCTGATTCCAGGTTTTCTTCTATGGAAGTGTCCAGTTGGTTGCATAAACTGAAATATTTACTGTTTCTGTAAACAATACAGACTCCCTTTTTAGTTTACAGATAAATATGCTTTCATTATGAGTTTGGGCATTCTGTCCTCCTTGTGTCAGTTTCAGTAGTACAATTAAAGACCACCAATTAAGCACAGTCTGGGGCCCAGGAAGCAGTATAGTTTGCAATTACTACTGCAAGAGCATCTTAGTCAGAGGGCTATGAAGAGTGGTCCTGCAAACCCAGTTCATGGGTATATAGAAAATGCCTGACTCAGAGTTCTGGGAGCAGGGCTGCTCTTGGGGTCATTCTCATTGGACAGCTGCAAAGGAAACAGATTCTCAGAACAGCTCATGCAAATCCCTGAGAATATTTCTGTACCCATAGCTTTCAGGTAGTGGAGGTAAAGCGACTGTCTTAGCCACAGAAGCTGCTCCATCATCTCCTTCATTCTCTGTTCTAATCTAAGCCATACCAGGAACTAAGCCACTAAACCATACCATGGATTTGGTGGGGGGAGGGGCACACAAGTAGAACAGAGCTTTGGGACTGCAGTGAGTCAGGGGCTCTGGAAATCTGGAACTGGGGCCTGCCTGGGGGAACAGAGTCCAAGCATGATGCTGAAAGACTGAATCCAAGCAGGGCTGGGAACAGGTAGGCATGGCCAAATAGGAAAGAAATAAAGCAGAATAGTGGGATGTTTGATTTTAAAAAACCAAATGGAACAAAAAAATGTTTTCTACAAAGTACAGCTACATTCTTCCAGAACATGTATTTAACATCCTGCCTGTTAAGTTTCTTTCTGGAAGGCTGATGTTGTCAGAGCAAGGTAGAGTCCATTATTTTTTTCATGAGTGAAGCTTTACTCTAGGCTGATCACACAGCTGAAAAGTATTGCTCACCACATGTGTTCAGGGTACCTTACAGCTACCTATACTGTAAAGCATCTTATCACTTCATTTCTTACACGACCAGGGTGCCATTCAGTGTATGACAAGGTGAATAGCTTTTTCCTTGTGCCTCACTGTGGGATGAAAATGGGTTGTCCTGCACAGTAGAGAAATAAGATGACCATTCCAGCCATAGTAGACTATACCGTTAAGAACACGGAACTTGCTTTGGCAGCCCAAGTGCATTTTCACCATTGGAATTGACCTTCTGGCATAGCAAGTATTACAGAGTTGCAGAGAGAATTTTGATAGGAATAGGGTAGCCAGTTGCAAAGCTTGGTGAACTGTATCTGCCTGAAATTCCTTTTTTATATCATTGTTAAAGGTACAGGAGCTTTAATCTCTTTTGCATCTGGTCTGGAGGGACCTCTAGGACTGGGAAGGTTACAAAGATAGCTGTATCCATGTAGGCACTTTGTGCCTTCTTGTGCTCCTGGGAGCCCACATGGGATGTGAACCTGTACACAAAATCACACTGGCCTGTATGACTGTTGTGATGCAGTGTTTCAGGCAAGTAACTGTACTTTCGGTTCTTATGTTGCACCCTTCACCTGAAGCTGGGAGGTGCATACTAGAAAAGATAGATACAATTTAAAGATGACTGAGTGGAGGCTACAGTTGACTTGGTGAAGCAACCTTCAGGTGGCCATCACTGAAAATACTTACTAGGAAGGAAGATGATCAAGTGAACTGAGTGAGACTTCCTTCCCTCCTGCCTTCCTCATAAATGTATGCTTGGGGTAGCAAACATACCATTAGATATTTTAAGAATGCATATATGAAATGGATTGCATGAAATCAGTGACCACAGATAGAGCTGCTGGAGTGTTAAAACTTAAGAAAATGCTTAATTTAATCAGAGAATAGTTTCCAGGGTGTTCCCTTTGTGCTTCAAGATGGGTGTGTGTGTATATATAATATGTATATACATACACCGTCTTTGCATGCCTTCTCTACAGTGTCTTGCAGGACTGAGCCCCATTCAAGTCACCTTTCCTCCTCCATTTAGCTTTAACATGGCAGTGTGACATGCCAGCTAGAAATAGATCCTGAATGAGGAAAGCTGCTCTTTTCATGGTCACCAGGCAACCATAAACCACCTGGCTTCTTGTTGATTATGTTGGTGCGAAAACCAATCTTCTTCTCATTTTCATTCTGGAGAATGCTGAATTCGAAGTGATGATGCTGAAACTGTCATCTCACAAATAGCTCCACAAATGCCTTAAAACAAAGCAGCATCAAAGCTTGTAAATACCTTTAACATCTCTGTGGAATAAAAATCACCTCTTTTGTAAGCTATAATTCACCCCTTTGGCCTAGAAGCACTGAAAAACTCCTAATCAGTCTCCTTTCTCACACTCCTTTTATATCACAGCAACTGTTTTGGCTGGTGTGTTTTTTTAACTGAGCTGCTAATTAATTTTAAGCCTCTTTGTGTTAAAGCTGAAGAGAGCTGGATTTACCTAGTACTAGGGGGCCATCTGGTGCAGAAAGACTATTTCCTTGCCAAAGTATTTCTACTTACCTGAGAGGCATAGGGAAGATGTAGTTGGCCCACTGGCAGTGCTGGGTTGTATATTTCAAACTAATAATAATTGGTGTTTAGCATGAGACTTATTTATGGATAGAACTACACTATTTTCAGGTATGGTGGTAGCCCAGGAAAGGACAGTAACCTGGTGGCAGGGTGCATGTTTGTTTTTTGGCATCCTTTACAACTTTCAACTCAATCCTATGCACGTCTACTCCGAAGTCAGTCCCATTGTGTCCATTGGGGCTTACTCCCAGGAAAGTCGATATAGGATTGCCACCTCACACCTGGGTTTCCAGATGTCTACCCAAGATTTTACCCTTCCTTTAGGCATGCCCTAACTGGTTCTGAAGAGAAAATCCATCCACCTCAAAATTCCTTCGGGACTGTAATATTGGCTGAAGTAACTCTCAATCAATCTAGGAGGAAGCCATGAGAATGAAACAGTGCTAAAGGGTGTGGTGTTGTTGGGGGTATTAATGTGTCATTACTAGAAAGCAAACTGCAATGATATTGATTCATATAATTCAGAAAATGGAGAAATTTCTTGCACTTCTGGATATCGTTGCCATAGTGGCTAAATGAGAAATGGCGCTCTTTGAATTTGAAGACCCCAATTATGCAGGCATCTAAAGAGATTGCCCAGACATATTTCTCTGTTCTGAGCAGACCCATCTTTACACAGGAACTTCAGCATTAATACTAAAAGTGAACTCTTCTCCAGGGTGCATGGCATCTTTTTGACAGGAAGGAAGACTTAGGACCCGATCCTGAACAGTGTGTGCCTGCTTACCGCTGCTGCACACTGATGCTAAAGTGCTGTAAGGCATGTTTGCGAGCCCTTATCACGGGCCCAGTGCTGGAGCTAGCCCAGCACGAGTCCACGCTGGGCCAGCTCTGGTGCTGGGCCCCTGTTCTGCTGCCTGGTGGGTGCCCAGACCGCTGGTTGGTGAAGAGGTGAATGAGAGTGTGTGTGGGGGGGGGGTAGGTGTTCCAGGGTGAGGGGAGGTGGGGGAGGGCAGGAGAGGGGCTTGGAGGGGGGCAGAAGAGGGGTGTGAGGAGGGCGGGACCAGTGGAGCTCGGCTCTACCAGACCCTGAACCCCATGCCGGGCTGCGCAGTCCGACACAGGACAACTTGATTCTGCGGAGGCTCAAGAGCTGCCACAGAATCAAGTAACCCCATTGTGGGACTACTTCCCTTAACTGGGGGAAGGCAACAAAAGTCCCCTTCTCTCACCATGGGCTGCCCAGTTGCACTTTGGATGCTGCGGTAACCATTTTGGATCAGCTGATGGCCCGCACTCCAGGCAGCTCAGGATTGAGTTGCCCAGACCATAGAAACTGAAAAACTCATCAGTGTGAACTTCCATTGTGTGATGGATTGTGGAGATGCACAGAATAGTGATCTCCGTATCGTGTGCATGCAAGTTCTACAAAAAGTATGTACAGCGGTGGGAGGATTCCCATGAGGCACTGCTACTCAAGAAGTTACATGGTCTCTGTAACAGTGTTTCTCATGCTTACAGCCTCCTTGAGGAATGCTCCCCTTTCCTCTTCATTGTGTTTCTTTCTTAAGGATGAAGTGTGTGTGATTGAACCCATATCCCATCTGTACATGAGGGAAATGTCAATTACAATTTTTAAATTGTGAGCCTTGTGGCAAAGGGAAACATTTATTTAGTTTTGGAAACTGCTTTGTGAACTATAGTACTTTTTGTTGAAAAGTAGTATATAAATATTCTTAATAATGCACTGTTAGGTGGGTCAGCCCTATTTCTTGACCTTTTCCTCTGGGGCTTTCACCTGTTTATAGACTGTTCTTTGCAGTGCGTTAGTCACATTTCCCTGGGGGCTGGGGATAAGAATAGGCCCTCAGTTTGGCTGTACTTGTCGTAAGAGGTGTTCCGGAACCACTATTCAGAGCATGATACCATAGTCTTCTGAGACTGAAGGATGTCAACTAACTAGTCACATTTCCACAGAAAACAAAGGTGGCTGCTTTTAAACAAATGGAATGGGACCTTAAAAGCCACGCTGTAAGGAAATGTGTTTGCAGGGATTGGAGGATTGGCAACTGCTGTGAGCAGCAGACAAAAGTGTGGGGGGGGGGGCAGTGGTGATGAGAGGGGGAAAGGAAATCTTTGCCAATTTTTGAAATGGCACCTGTAAGTTTTCACTTTGACAGAAGTTTGATCTGAAGCAGTTAGTTGGTGGTCTTGTTAAACTCTGTGCTGTGAAAAGCAACACATGTTGGTTTCTGAATTATCAGGCATCTCTTAATCGAGTAAGGCAGACCAGCTGACAATCCTAAGAGGAAAGGCAGAACATCCTACTGGAAAAGATGGAGCAGATGATTTGCTGAAGAACTTCTGTCGAGTTAAAGTGCTTGTACTGTTTGAAATCTGCAGCTGAAGAACCTGGAGGACCAAAGACAACTCTTAGCTACATTTCTGGCCAGTTGTGAATGCAGAAGCTATATAAAGGCCTCTCCCCCGCCTCTTGACTATTCAGTTGAACAGATAATGGTGGTATTCTTGAAATCCTGACCTTGCAGTCCTCATCAGTGATACCATTATCGAAATGTTTTAAGATGCCTTTGTTCACTTTTGGGTAAACAGTGTACCTCTGTGTGTCCTACTTCAGCATTTTATTAGTTTTTTCCCCCTCTGTCTTTCAGCAGCGAATAAACCATCAGATAAGTCCTTGCCAGAAGGCAGCCTTTGAAGGAGTCAAGAGCAGGTAGGGATTTCATCGAGCCCGACATCAAAGTGACAGGTTCGCTTGTATGTTTTATGATGGCGCGGGGCTTGAGAACTTCTTTGTCCTGTCACGCTGTATAGTTTCCCATTGTGATTTAGCCTGCAAAGTTTACCATTTTGGAATGGAGATAAAGAGCTGCAGGCCTAATGGGAATTTTAGCAAGGAATGAATACTTATTTTGAAGATACCTGGTAGCAAATGTGAGTTTTGAGGACTCATCTGTATTTCAGGAGGCACTGAATCATTACTCTGTGGATTCAGTGTGGGCACAACAGACAATGCCATGTTGGGGGTCTTGATTCTGAGCAACAGCACATCTTCCTCTGGATTCAGGAGTTGGTAGAGGTGAGCCTCACAACCCAAAGGCTTCCATATCCTGACTCATGAGCTCCTGGTTATCTGGATAATTATCTGCAGATAAGTTGGAAATGCACATAACTGCATGAAAAGATTTGTTTTGCTTGGTCAGAAGCAGAGCATGTAGGCTATTTGCCTGTTTTCTGAGATGCTGCTGATTGCTCTCATGCCCTTTCTGAGGGTTTGCCATGAAAGCACTTGTTGTAAACTCCTGTATCTGTGAAGCTGGGCCCTCTGCTTCCTTGTCAATATGGCTGTCCTTTTCCCAGGACCACAAAAGTGACTGAATCCATACCATGTGCTGTTCAGTCCTCATTAGCTTTTTATGTTTTTCTGCATTTTAAGTCACCTTTTGTGTACTATAGAATGCTATTTTTTGCCAACATCCTCCTTTCTTATTATCTCTCAGGCCCTTGCTGCCACCTGTGCCACTTCCTTCCCACTCTAGTTCTTCATTGTCAGACCTGTTTCATTTTCACGTCCATAGCATGGCTGTTCCCCACCCCCATAGCTCCAAGTCAGCTACTCAGACTCTTAATGACATCATAGTACTTTCACTAATGGCTAGAGCGGTGGTTCCCAAACTTTTCAGCAACGAGACCCACTTTATAAAATGCTCTATTGGGACCCACCTAATTTTATGAGACCAAAAAAAGTTTCACTTTACCAACCACTCAAGCTTCTGTTTTTATCATTTTTACTTTGGTGGGGGTGACCTTCTAGAGTGTTTGTTGATTTCCACATTCATCAGATGGGACCATTCTGGTGGCCTTGAGCTCCATTTGGCCTGCCCTTTCAGTCCCCTAAAGTGAACTGAAGTACGTTTTCCTCCTTTTGAGTAAAATGGAAATTTCAGTTTCCATAGGGCTCAATACATTTTCCTTGCCAGTATCAACTTGTCAGGTTCGCAACCCACTAAAAATCAGGTTGCGACCCACTGGTGGGTTACACAGTTTGAGAACCACTAGACTAGAGGAATTTTCACAATTTTGCATTTTGTGTTTGCATCACTGTTTTGTGGTTTGTTTTCTTGATATATAGTATGTGTATTTTTTTAAAAAAGTCAACAAAACTTGTGAGATTTTAGGCATGCTAATACCCACAACTGTTCTAAGACAATATCCAGATACTAAAAGTAAATTTAGGCAGTATATCAGCAAAGGTCTTTGGATAATACTGTACTCCAGATGAAACTAGACCATGATGATACAACTTTACCAAAACTGAACTCCTGTGAATTTTAATGTGCAGTTAAGAAAATCAAGTTTCTAGCCCTTGTGTTTACATAAAAAGTTTTTAATGATGTGTACACAATTATAGAACAGCCTTAGAAATTGTGCGCTTTAGTGCAGGAGATCTGTGAACATAGCAGACGTCCAAACAGAGGCTCCTCATAGATCATTTATAAGAGGGTAGGAAAGGCATGGAAAGTGTCCTAGTGTTTGAGTAAAGGAGGTACAATACTCTGACTTGGGCGTTGGCTGTAAAAGGTGGATCAGATCAGGGGAAGAAGTTTGTACTTAGGCTTTGGTTCTGTGCTAAGCAATTGTGTGTGTGTTTCTTTAAATGTGTTCTCCCCCTCCAGCAAAAGTCTCTGACATTCTAAAAGCATATAAAACACCAATATAACTTTAAAACATAATGTTGTCTTGGTAAAGGGTGGTCTCTCTTCCTTGTATGAAACTGTATGTGCTCCTTCTACATTTCTATCAATTTTCTGAGGCTCAGTTGCTGGGAATACTGTATGTGCAAAGTCCTTCTCTCTTGGGGCTCCTAAAATGTGGAACTTCCTGTCTGGAGAGAAATCTGAGTGCCTCCTTGCTTTCTGGTTTATTGCCAGCACATGAAATAGTTTTTCTTTCACTGTGCCCATGGTTTGTCTTCTGATTTGTTTGCACATCTTCCTGCATAATCATTTATTGTCTCTTTGTCTTATTATATTTTGTTAGCCGCCTTGAGCACTCCTGTGAGTGGAGGGGCAAGACTGAAAAAAAAAAGCAGAAATAAACTCTCTGTTAGGGGAAAAAACAAACTAGATTGAACTGATGTTAGAAAAGGTCTGGGGAAAGACAAAGGTCTTCACCTGCCTCTGAGAGATAGCATAGTAGGGAGCAGGTGACCTCCCCTGGTTAGAACTGTGTAAGATGGGCCCACAAACCCAGAAAAAGGACCTCTCTTTGGTCACTGCTAGCCTCACTTCAGAGATGTAGTAAAAAGTGGATTGAACCCATGTACAATCTGTGTTCAATGTACACATGACTGTTTTTCTGTACACATTTATGGTTCACATGTTGCATCCAGTGTGTTCAGAAGTACACTGACAGTACACCCCATCTCCTACAATGAGTACATTTACAATCATTTACAAGAAAAAATCTGCCTGTGTGTGCAGCTACCTGTATATATGTACAGTGCAACATGTGGCTACAAATAACCTCTGAAGAAGCATGGGTAAGCATGTGCTGGAAAAGACGTACTAAGGATACCCATGTCCTAAGCTGCTTACAGCTTTAGAGCATAAAGTACCAGCATTTGGAGCCTTTGGATACCAGCTTGGAATCAGACTGGCAGCCAACCAAAGTTGCTTCACTATTGGCAGAAAGGTGTTTCCTAATGTTGGTGCTGGCAAGCAACCTGGCTGCCAGATTCTGAACTAACAGTAGTTTCCAAACAGCATTCTAACGCAGCCCTGATGTGCAATATATTAGAGTAGTAAATCCTTGAAGTTCCTAGGCTATGGATAAGGTATCTCTGTTCAGCAGGGGGGTTACAATTTGTACACCGGCCTAGAGCCTCCAGTGACATGGCTGGAGCAATTCCTACCCCCTCCTGTGAACCTCCTTTTGCCAGGGGGATTAGGCAGGGCTTGAAGGGTCCAGCTGAGGATTCCATTTCCCATCTCACCTGAAGGTGCTATTAGCCTTGGAGGAAAAAAAAATATATATATGGGCACAGAATTGTGTTCCTAAGAGTGCTTGCCCCATAGTGAACAGCAGCTTTCAGAGGGTGCTTTAAGTCAAGGAATGACATCAAGCCTTTTCAGCTGCTTTTTGGAAAAGAAAAAGATGTTTGGAACTTGGAACTTCCATACCATGCCTAGCTGGCCCGGATGCAGTGGCGTTGCTAAGGGGGTGCAGGGGGAAGCAGTCGCATTGGGCAACAAGCTTTAGGGGGGCAACAAGCTGAGCTTGACACTAGTGGTCAGTGAAAATCTTGGTATGTACGAATAATACCATCATGTTACATATCATTGGAAAGGTAATTTAATGCTGAATGCAATGAAACAACCCCCATTGGAATATCTGTATTCTATCAAAAGTTATGGCCAATTAACCAGAAAATGAAAACGCAACTGCCTTATGGAACAAAAAGTAGATTTCTTTAACTCAAAACTGACTTATGAGACTGACTGTTCTGAGAGCCAATGAGATGTTGTTATGACACAGTGTGGAACCAATAAGGTGTTAATATGAGTCAGCTCTCATTTCCATGTATCATAATACAGCTACTCCTGCTAACTGATAAAGTGGGGTTATTCAAGTGGGGCTCCTCTTATATTTAGCAGGGAGAGAATAACTGTTCCTCTTCACCCTAGCACAGTGCCTCTAACCAATAAAGGGCACATTTTTTATTTATTTACTTAATTAAATTTGATTTTGTGGGGGGGCTACAAAATCTTCTTTCATCCCAGGTAGCAGATAGATGCCTTAGCTATGCCACTGGCTGGGAGGAGGTGGCGAACTGCTGCGGGGAGGAGACAGGTTTCCCCCCAATTTGCACTTTTAAAAAGTCTGGGTGTAATATCACTTCTGGTTGTGACATCACTTCTGGGGCATCATTTTGAGTTCTGCACCGGCCTACACATTCATTAGCTATGCCACTGCCTGGAGTTGGTGGTTCTGCATACAGATCTGGGACCTAAAGCTGTATCTGGTTTGGTGAGAGCATAAAGTCACACTTGGTAGTTTCTTCAAAGTAAAACTGTAAGTTTTGCTTTTCTATAGTCTATACTCCCTCGCAAGCATTTATTTTCTGTGTTGCACCAGCTGCTGTGTTCATTTTCCTTCTTGAAACACTTCCTTTGGATTCTTCTTAGCATTACTAAAAATGGCATCAAAGGTGATAATTTTTAGGTGGTTTTCAGGGGGGGAAATGCTCTGAAACCTAAAGGAAAATTCCAAGTGCCAAAAGTCCAAATTGACTCATCCTGATGTACACCAGTGTTATGGAAGCCCCTATGCACATTTCTCTGCCTCTTGAAAGTAGTAGCTCAATCTCTTGCTTGCCAGATCTCTTTCTCTTGCTTAACACTGCCATTCTTTCTTTGTGTAAGCAGCAACTAAAATCCCTACCAAGCCATGCTAGTCATAAAATAGACAGATGCATAAGCAAATTCCCAAGGAAAGGCTGAGCAAAGAACTGACCCATTATTTCAAGCCAGGCAGATTCTTAGACAAGGACGCCTAGGTGAACTAGAGCATGCTATCTGTGCCTTCAGAATGATGACGGCCTGTAATGGTTGAAGATGGATGTGTGGGATCTACCTTTCATTGCTCCTACGGCACTATGTCTGCAGTATAATAAAGGCTTTTGTGTTTTGATTGTCTCCTGAAGGTGAAATACATTGTGAATGCAGAAAACATTTCTAGGGTGGGTGGTGTGTGTGTGTTTAATCTACTATAAGATGCCTAGATGAAATTTGTCTTTGAGTGGGTGAAGGGAGATAAAATGCACATGCAAACAATAGCCCTGTTTCAAACTGCTAAATTCTGGAGACAGCCTCCGAGCTTGTGGAATCATTGTTGGGCAGCTGATTGGGAACACATGGAACTAATTTTGAACAGAGATGTGTGGCACATCCACAGGTGGTGGTAAGACAGTTGAGAAAAAGGTAGACAAAAAAGAAAAACATCTTCACATATAATTAATACGTGGTATCAGAAGAGGTGGTGATCTCTTACTAGCTTACATGATTTTAGAAGGAGATTTGAAAAATTCATGGGGGACAGGCTATTAGTCATGGTGGCCACATGCTGACTGATCTCACACTCTCTGGTGTATTTGGTGCATACCAATTATGCAATTCTACAACACTGGAGCCCATCTTGACCCTGTTATTGGCCTCTGACACCTGTTCATACTGAACCCTGGTACCCCAGAAATAGTATTTTGAAACATTTGAAATTTCTGGATTGTCTTCAAAGGCACCCTCACATAAAATGCATTACAGTAATCTAGCATGTATGGCAAAGGCGTCAGTAAGGTTTGTGTCACTCTAAGAACATAAGAAGAGCCCTGCTGGATCAGGCCAAAGGCCATCTAGTCCAGCTTCCTGTATCTCACAGTGGCTCACCAAATGCCCCAGGGAGCACACAAAACAACAGACACAACCTGCGTCCTGGTGCCCTTCCCTGCATCTGGCAATCAGAGACAGCCTGCCTCTAAAACCAAGAGCTTGAATATGCCTACTATGACTTGTAACCTGTAATGAACTTTTCCTCCAGAAATTTGTCCAATCCCCTCTTAAAGGCATCCAGGCAAGATGCCATCACTACTTCCTATGGCAAAGAGTTCCACAAACTAATTGCATGCTGGGTAAAGAAATATTCTCTTCTGTCTATCCTAAATCTCCCAACATTCAACTTTTGTGGATGTCCCCTGGTTCTGGTGTTGTGTGAGAGGGTAAAGAGCGCCTCCTTAGCCACTCTGTTCATCCCCTGCATGATTTTGTATGTCTCAATCATGTCTCCCCTCAGATGCCTCTTTTCTAGACTGAAGAGGCCCAAACGCTGTAGCCTTTCCTCATAGGGAAGGTTCCCTTGCCCAGTAATCATTTTGGTTGCTCTCTTTTGCACCTTTTTCATCTCCACTATATCCTTTTTGAGATGTGGCTACCAGAACTGGACACAATACTCCAGGTGTGGCCTTACCATCGATTTGTATAACAGCATTGCAATATTAGCTGACTTATTCTCAATGCCTTTCCTAATGATTCTAAGCATAGAATTGGCCCTCTTCACTGCCACTGCACATTGGGTCGACACTTTCATCAAGCTGTCCACAAGGACCCCAAGATCTCTCTCCTGATCTGTCTCAGACAGCTCAGAACCCATCAGCCTATATGTAAAGTTTTGATTCTTTGCCCCAATGTGCATGACTTTACACTTACTGACATTGAAACGCATCTGCATTTTGCTGCCCATTCTGCCAGTCTGGAGAGATCCTTCTGGAGCTCTTCATAGTCTCTTCTGGTCTTCACCACTTGGAAAAGTGGTGCAAGAGCTCTAGTGCAAGAGCTCATTGAGTCACCCTCATAATGGACCTCCTCCTAAACCACACCATACAGAATAAATTACAGTATCATACACACATTCTAAATGCAGTGGCAACACTAGAGTTGGTGTCACCTCCATTCATTTTATTTATTTTAATATATAATAGCATAGCTCACATAACAAGTCAATAACCAACAAAAAACCAGTGGCCAAATTGATGACATTCACACACCTGAATAAGAGTTTCAGTATTATTTCTGATCTATGGAAATAAGAGTTGACACCTTCTTAATTCTCTGCTGAATCATAACAACACCTAATTGGCTCTCAGAACAATCAGTCTCATTGGTCAGTTTTGAGTTAAAGAAATTTACTTTTTGTTACATAAGGCAGTTGTGTTTTCCTTTTCTGGTTAATTGGCTATAACTTTTGATAGAGTATCAATATTTCAACTTGGTTTGTTTCATTCCAGGAGTAATATCACCACCACCCCTGAGGATGTCACCCGCTGTGGTCCACATGCCCCACACCCCCTAATAATGCCACTGATGTACGGAACTGGGCATGAATGACAAGGGCTAAGTCTGACTTTTCAAGGAAGGACCACAGCTGAAATACCAGCTCCAATGTTAAAAAGCACTTCTGGCTATATTTGCCACCTGGGTATCCAGGATCAGCAGCAAATTCAAATGGGTTAAATGCCCTCTCCTTTTCCCACGATTGCATCTACTCTAACTTTCCCCCTTCTGAGAATGCTTCTCTTAAAAACACTCCTAAAAAAACAAAAACCTGCAGTGGGACACTGCTACATGTGTCTGCATATAATTGTGCATTCATCCTTCAGCTTGCAACCTGGCAGCCTAATCTGTGTGCAAGTGGGCTGGACAGTCAAGTCTGGCTCCCAATAATGTTTATGATCCTAGAGGCTGGAAAAGGTGCCTTGCAGTTGTAGTAGTTGACCTATAACGGGCAGTTCACATGATTCACGCAGTCAACTTCTTGCACATACAATCTCTTTTGAATCAGTTTAATTAACATGGACATGGACTTTGCTGTGACTGTTTTGTTTGGCTCTGAATAGTGACAAAGTACTAAAATGATAAAAAGCAGCCTTGTCGTATTGTGATAAATAAATATATAATGGAGCAAGAAATTGCATGAGAAAGTGTTCCATCTCAATTTCCATTTCTTTACAGATGAAAAAGAAATAATCTTTATCACTGAAACCCCAATGCTGTCAGTTACTTTTTCATTGAGGGCTGCTGTCCCTGTCTGATGAATGGGGTAAGGCTCCTGCAAAACATTCCATCCCATTAGATTGCGGGGGGGGGGGGGGAGAGAAGTGAGGCACACAGAAGGGGGTTGAAAAGGATGGTGAGAGCTCATTGTTTGAGTGGTAGAAGCCCAGAAGTAGAAAGGGGCGAAGGAGGTGGCAGAGGCTAAGGCAGTGTGTGGATAAATAATAGAGCAAACTGTTGAACGGAGAGAGACCCTTGCTGCTTCCATCTTGGAGAGAGGTCACCATGCTGTCCATTATCTGGAGGGAGAGGGGTGGAGATGGGACTGAGCTTCCCCAGTTGGCTTTAAGCTGGTTCTCTCTTGATGCCTGGTGTGCTGTGCTGCATATGCAGATTGTAGCAGCAACTCAACAGTGAGGAAAATGATTATGCAGAACTCCCTCTTGGTATGAGCATGTACACACACACACATATGCAACCCCCTCCCTTCACATCTATTGTGGAAGATGGAGGGGGGGAGACCAGGGGGACCAATGACTGGTACCAAAGGAAGCACCCCCCCCCCCAACATCAGCAGGGGAGCATGGTTCACATTGTTCTTTTCTTGCCCGCTGCCAGAGCCAGTCTGGTTTTAATAACCATAAATCAGCTCTGGCTCATGCACTCGCTCACGGTTCTGGATGGGGGGGAGGAGAAGGCTCGCTTAATGATAATAAAAAAGGAAATAAAAAAAGTCCCTGAGCTGCAAATACCAGAAAAAGAAGAAGACAATAGTAAGATGGCTTTCCATGCCCAGCCGCGGCGGAGATCCTCTTCCGTGTTGCTGGGAAGGAGGAAAGCTGGGCTGTCTTGGTTGCTTTGCTTTGCTGTCGGGGAAAGCAGCCCTGAGTGGAAAAATTAATTTCATCCCAGCACCAAACTGCAAATATCAACAGAGGGAGATTGGAGAGCGGGGCTTGGAGGAGGGAGCTGTGCAAGCATATTGCTAATTCAGATGCTTCTTTAAAGGGAGAGAGAAATTAATCAAGAGTCATTAAGGCTTCAGACAGGAGAATTAACTGTTTCAGGCACGGCTAGCTTTAGCCTTACAATTTCATTAAAAGCGTCACTCACTAAAACCTGCCTTCCCCCACCATCATTTGGGACCAGAGCAGGAAATAGCTGTATATTTATGAACAATCCTCCCACAGCTCCCAGCATAATAAGGCAGGAAGGGAGGGAAAGGGGCTATTTTTATGGTGGGGGGTCTGTTGCTTATTGAAAGCATCTCTTTACTCACGGGCTTGCTTTCCCCAAGTTGCTATTTCATCAGTAAACAGCTACCTACTAGTTGCAGTGAGGTCATGGCAGGGCAGCAGGTGGCCAAAGGGTTTTTGCAGGCACTCCTGGGAAGGAAAGAGGGCTACTCTTGTGGGGAAATGGTAAGCCCTACAGCCTCATGTGCAGTGCACTGGAGGAACTGTTCTGCAATTAGCAGTCTTCTAGCCTTCTGGATACAGTAAATGGAGACATCACCATTGTTTTTCTAGTGTGAGAAGAAACTGGGGAGGGGGAAGGGAGAAATGGTGGTGTTGCAGCTAGCTGCAAATAATGGGATTTAGGAAAACTGCACGGATTATGGGGATTTTTACATACTGTTACTTAGTGGGTTTAGATACATTCCTGCCTGGATGTGAACACTTCTTACTTTAAATTCCTGTGTATTCTGCATTCTGAAGTCAAATGCCAAGAGCCAAACCCACACATCTATATCTACTGGCTGCTGCAGGTGTCCCAGAGTGCACTCCTATACACACTAATTACCAAAGAGCTGGTTTTAGGGGGGAATTAATGAATTACACAGCTCTACTGGAACGGAGATCTAAGAATGGATACCAAACTAGTGCAGTGGTTCTCAAACTTTTAAGCACTGGGAATCACTTTTTAGAAGGACAATTCATCCGGACCTACCGGAAGTGATGTCATTAATCTGGAAGTGATGTCATGGCCGGATGTGACATCAATTTAGGCTTCAAACCTAAGTGGTGTTCAGCCAAAGGTCTCATTATATAGCACGCTCATGCTCTTATATGTCATAGTTTGGAATTCAAATATTTCCATTCAGAAGGCAAAGCAGAATGAAGACATGGATTCTTCTCTAATCACACAGACCTCTCCCTTTTCCTGTGCCTCATCTTCCCACCTATTCAGGGCAAAACACCATGCCCCTCTCCCACTGGGACCCCTCCCTGCCCAGCAGCTTAGCATTCTGCATTTTCAACGGCAGCTGCGCTAGGTGCCATGTGACCCACCAAGTGGATTCCAGCCCACAGTTTGAGAAACACTGCTTACTGTATTGCAGAAAATCCCCCTTTGTTAAGAAAGAGATTGAGATGACTTTATTCAAAGATCACAGTTTAATTAGAAAAGAATAAAAGTAGAAGTATTCCACAATAAAGATGTTTCTTTGCCCTAAAATGATGGTGGTGGTTACTTATAATGCAGAATGTACTTAGTGCATCTGAAGAAATTGGGAAAAGGGGCCACTTTCCAAGAAAAGATTTTTAGGAATCCCTGCTCTTACACCTCAACTGCTAACCACTGAAGTCAGGGTGAGAGAAGAGAAAAATGAGGAGCAAAGAGGGAAAGTAGAAAGTTTCCAAGTGCAAAATGGCTACCTGGATTCCTGAAGGGGAATTTAGAGTTACCTTGTAGGGATCCAGAGGTTCTGAGCAGCATGGAGACCAGTGGCATAGCTAGCCACTGTGGTACCCAGGGCAAAGTACAAGAAAATAGTTAATTGCCCTTTTATTTTTTTTACTTCTATATATTTAGACAACAATATGCCTCCTTTTTGATATCAAACTGCAAGTTGCTCCAACTCAAACTAATTCCATAAGTTACTTTCCCCAAGATTTGAAACTTTCTTATCTTGAAAGGCTGTGGGGGGGGGGGGGGGAGGAGAAAGAATCCAGGACATAATTTAATTTTGCACCATTCAGCTAACACAGCGTTTCTCAAGCTGTGGATTGGGACCCACTTGGTGGGTCACAACCTGATTTCTAGTGGGACCCTCAGCCTTCAGTGAAAACACCTGTGATGGAAAGATCAGATAACTAATTGCCTCGAGCCCTGAGGCTATTCAAAAATCAGATAGCTGCTAACTGTCCTGCAAAGATCTGAGCTCCTGCAGTTTGTAAGCTTGTATAAATATAGGAAGATAAATGTTTGAGCATCTTTTTCTGGTGTTTTTTTTTCCAAGTTCATCAATGACAGGTAGTGGGGGCAGGTGAAGGCCCCCCCCTCAGTCCTGAGCTCTTAATCGCCATTCCTCTACTAGCACTGAGTGTCGCAAATGTGCCATAAGGGATGCGCTGCAGCCCTCAGTGCCGGTGGACTACTGCAGCTCTGCTGCGCTGCAACTGCCCGAACCACTGGAGGAGGGGAAGGAGGTGGAGGGGAGGTGTTCCGGGGTGGGGGCAGGGCAGGGAGGAGGTTCTGCTGTCCCACTCCTGGAGGGTTTGGAAGCTTCTTTTGCAGTGCTGCTGAGGCTTCCCAGGCAGCAGGAGAAAGGAGTGGGCAGCTAGAGAGCTAATAACAGACATTGCTGTTTTTGCAGAACCAGGATGGTGTCGTGGTTCAGGAATGGACTTAGAACTGGAAGAGCCAGGTTTAAGTTCTTCCTCAGTCATGAAGCTTCCTGAGTGAAGTTGGGCCAGTCAGTATTTCTCAGCCTCACCTACTTCACAGGGTAGTTGTGAGGACAAAAGGAGGGGAGGAACTATGTACATCACCTTGAGTTCCTTGGAGGAAGGGTGGTATAAACCTGTGAAAAATAAATTGCTCTGTCTTCACCTCTTCTTTCTCACGTTCTACAAATGGGCTTCCTCAGAAACCCCTGTGCACTATCTCAGGGGCGTCTGCATAAGCCGAATTGTTGGAGGGGGGGGGTGTTTAGGAGCAGCTATGACATGTTCTGTTCAGTTTGATTCACATTGCTTATGCTGCTTGTCAGCTGATGGGGGTGTTAGGGGTAACAATTGGAGGCCTGTCCTTTTGCCCATACTTGGTCGTTGCACAGCAGTACCTTCTGCTTACTGTATTGCAAGCCTTAGCCCAAGCTGCTACTTCCAGCCAATGGCCTCAGGCACTCTGAGCTGGATAACACACCCTCAAGGTCTAGATTTGGATATGACTGACCACAGCCTAGCATTGACAGTCATATGAGATGACTGTGAAACCTACTTCTTCCCTTTTTTCATACAAATTGAAAATAAAAGTCAGCTTTTTATAGTCTATGCAGGTGCCTGTTGAGGACTGCAGTCAGGTAGTAGTTCCTGAAGATATATTTTTCCCCAATATGATTCAATGTTGGAAATTCCTGGAGGCTCTATTAAAACCTCCAGGATTGCTTTCAGTGTCACCTGGAGATTGATGCTGGTTCCTGGGGACTCCAGGCCAATACTGGAGAGTTGGCAGCCCTAGGTCAGGCTTTTAGTAGAAGCAGTTCCATGGCAAGTTCCTCAAGGGACAAAATGCAACATCGATCATCAGGTTAAACAGCCTCCCATCCCATGTTACCTTGTTAAAAGCGTTACCTGGATTGACTGCTGGTTCTGAGTGCATGAGAAAGAGTCCGTTTACCTGTTGCCCCCTTACTTTCTCCCCATGGCAGCAGTTCACTAACTAAGAATCCTAAAAGCATGGGAATCTCTCTCTCTCTCTCTCTCTCTCTCTCTCTCTCTCTCTCTCTCTCTCTCAAAAAAAAAAAAAAAAAAGTCAAAATCAATGATGATGACAGAGCTATAAGCGAGCGGTGGGAATGGAGAAAAAAGCTCTTGGTGTCAAATTTGATGTGGGAGGCAGTTAGAACAACCTATTACCAGCTCAGTTGCCTTAGGGGATGTTGGTGGGTACATAGGAGAGTAGAATGTCAGCGAAATGGGCGAGCAGCCTTTTTTGCCTTGTACACGTATCATTAATGTGGAAGGCATACATTGTCAGCTATTAGTCTGAGGGGGGGGATACTGGGGGAGATGTCTTAGTATGGCTATGCTGCCTGACTCATCATGGCTTTCGTTTGCATAGTACGGATGTTCTCTTTTTCTGTTAAAATCTTGCTAAAGACACAATTTAATGACCTGTATGATTACATCAGTGGAAAGAGAGAGGGAGGAGAGAGTCTTTGTTTAAGCTACCTCATTAGGAAAAAAAAGTTAAATAAATATGCATTGTGTCACTAACGTTTTCAGATTAAAATTGCCTCCATCAGTGCTTGTGGAAAAAACATGTGCAATGATTATCCACCTCACAACGCACCTCAGGTTTCATAGGATTCTTGACTGAACTTAGGTACAGAGCTAGACCTGCAAGCTTTAGCTGCCTCTAAAGTAGCTGCCCTGTAGATTCCCATGGTAGGACAAAAACATGATCTGACCACACTGGTCAATATAACCTGGAGAGGGGAGGTTAGAAGTCATGTTGTGATCGTATTCAGAATGCAGCATATAGCTTTGTGGAGGATTATATCCACGATTAAGGTTTAAGTCATCATTCAACTTTAATTTTAAAATGAAAATTCTAGTCCTCATGGGGGGTGGGGAACTTTGAATGTGTGTGGTCAAGTTCTGGTAAATCCTGGGAAGAAGTGGTGGAAACAAGGAGAAACTGAGCAGTGTATATGTGATAAAAGTAAAGGAGCCTTCCCTTTCATCTTCCGTTTTGACTTGGCTCTTGACAGAGTTTGTGAACCCGCTGTTGGAAGAGGTGCAAGATTGGTGTAAAACAAGTTACATGTTGTAAAGATCATCAATTTGTGAGCAATGACAATTTCAAAATAAACAGAGAAACTATGCTTGCAATTGCAGAAATTCGACTGTCTAAATATTTTTTAAATGTAGAGGAAAATAGGGCAGAGAAAGCGTACATATTCAAGAGCTGGGCAAAAAAATCTATCCAGGAGCAACAGCCGGTATTACTGGAGGAAGCTATCTGTTTAAGAGACTATCTCACATCACCTTTATTCATTCACAATGAGGATGATAATGTTTTTCTTTTATGTGAATAAACCTCCGTTTAGCCAAGAAATGTACGAAGAGCCACAAGAGGAATGCTGGGATCATGGGCTTGACTTCATTTGGGATTGTGTGTAGCTAATATTCTGGTTAAATAAATACATTTTGCTAATTGGATTACTCAGACAGCATAATATACCGCTGGATTTCCAACACGATGCTAATAAATTGTGTGAAGAACTTAATCATGTTAGCTTCCAAAAGGCTTGTAAGAGATGAAATTAAAAAATAAGTAGAAGTTGACATCGACTGCATTTCATAGTGTCTTCATTTTCTTCATCCTTCTTAGAGTTCTTTTTAGCTTTGCCGCTGTTGATTTTTTTTTTAATCTGCTTGTGATTAGGGAGGCTGGGGTGATTGAATACACCCCAGAGGGTGGGGTGATATTCTCCTTGCAATTGTCTCTCCTGCTTATACTGATTGATATCAAGGTAAAGAGAGCGAGACCTTAATGCTGTCTTTTGGAGGCAGAAGGGAGAGCAGCTTATTTTCCTGGACACATACAGATGGAAATGAGGCAAGGAGACACTGAGTAGCACTTGCGGTTCAGGAACCAAGTGAGTGCATCAGCTGGAGAAGGGGGGAGAGAGCGAGAGCTACAGCTTGGGTCTGTCACCCCAGGAGGCAGGGGTTCAAATCTTAGGTTAGGTAACATAAAAAACCATGACACTGGTTAGTACCCTTGAGACACAGAGGCAAAGGGGGCATGGTGAAGGGTCATGCTGGAGGTCTGGGTTAATGTACATGGATCAGCAGAAGCTTCTGTGGCATATGGCTCTTGTACAGCTGCTTCATGGGCAGTCCTGACTGCCTAACTTCCTCATGATTATAAAAGGAATTCAAATTGCACAATGAAGGTGGCCTAACAGTTTTATTTTTTATTTGATTGTTTTAGTTGTGGTGAGCTCGTCTGCACAAAGATGTGTCCTGAAGTCATAATCCTGCAACTTCTCCCTCCCCCCCCCCCCGATTTCATGATACTCCCAGCCACAGCACCAGGATCCCCAGGGCCGTTAGCTTGGAATCAGCAACAACATCCTTGCCCTGGGAGACTTTTGATTCTGGATATCAGCTTCTTTGAGAACCCTGGGATACTTGTTGGTGTAAACAAGTCCTGTAGGAACAGAGATTTCCATCTGCAGCTGCAAGTGACAAATGCACTGTTAGGAACAGATAACTTGTAGCCCAGTCAATAGAATAACCCTGGGAGTTATATATAGCCTAGTATGTTTTATTTATGTGATGGCTTGCTGTCAAAGGCACCACTTTTTTTTCTCCTGTGAAATACAAGCAACATTGGGACTGATTCACACATCGGTTCTTAAGCTCTGGTATAATGTACATGTGCAACATCTTGAGTTGTGGATTAGTGTGCATGTTAAATCCAAGAATAAGCCCAGGTCCAATCTGAGCCTGCCCTGGGGAAGAAGGGAGGTGGGTTGATTGGGCCTTCCTATTTCAGCACCCAGAATGGGAGGGGGAAAGGGGAACCTTATCCACTGTGGGGAAAGAGTCACCCCGAAGGAGAGATACAAATTAAACCGGGTTTATTGATAACCATCAGGTATACCAACACTATGAACTAGCTAAGGCTCCAATCCTATGCGTGCCAGTGGGTCATCAGCACTGCCAATATCCTATCCCTCTTCCTAGGCCTGATTCTATAGGTCCATGTGCACCTGTGCCAGCAATTTCGACCCCCCCCCCTTGCTGTGGAGGGAACACATTTTCCCTTACCCAGAGGAGGCCTCCACAACTGCCCCTCCCACCATAGGATGCAGAAGTCTCCATGTTTGTGTCACTGTATCAGCCGAAAGGGGGGGATGAATAGGATTGGGCTGTTAAGTTCCCTAACACATGCACCAATTCCTAGGCATCCACACCCATTCAGAGCTGGGCAGGAATCCCTCAATGGTCACTATCTAGTCCAGACTGAGACGTACAATGGTGCTTCTGCCTCTAATCCCTTGGGTTACCCCCTTGCCTCTACTCCAGCAGTTCCCAAAATCTCAGGGAGAGTCTTAAGGAGAGTTTGGGAACCAGTAAGTATTTACTGGGAAGGGAAGGGAGAGGGGGAGGGGCAGCAACAATGATTGGGACAATTGTGGTGCTGCAAGGGAGGGAAGGGGTTCTTCAACTTACCTGGGGGTCGCTGTGGTTCTCTGGAGAGTTCAGGAGCCTGTGACCCCCACTGTAGCCCTCCTGGCAGCACCAAACTGATGAGAAAAATAGAAAAAAAACCACTTCCTGTTTTCATCACAAAAGCAGAAGTAGGTTTTTTTCTTTTTTACAGCAGTTGGGAGCTGCCAGGAGGGCTGCAGAGGGAGTAATAGGTTCTCTGGAATCGCTTAGAGCCATAGCAACACCCAGGTAAGGTGAATAACCCCTTTCCTCCCTGTTAGCATCACAATCATGTTGCTGCCATTGCTGTCACCCTGCCCTTGTGAAGTTTTAGGGATAAATTGGTGGGCAGGGGATAGTAGTTGGCAACCTTCAGTCTCGAAAGACTATGGTATCGCGCTCTGAAAGGTGGTTCTGGAACTGGAACCACTGAAAGGTGGTTCTGGAAAGGTGGTTCTGGAACAGCGTCTAGTGTGGCTGAAAAGGCCGATTCGGGAGTGACAATCCCTTCCACACTGGGAGCAAGTGCAGTCTGTCCCTGGTCTGTCTCCCTGGCTATGGGCCTTCCTTCTTTGCCTCTTAGCCTCAGACTGTTGGCCAAGTGTCTCTTCAAACTGGGAAAGGCCATGTTGCACAGCCTGCCTCCAAGCGGGCCACTCAGAGGCCAGGGTTTCCCACCTGTTGAGGTCCACTCCTAAGGCCTTCAGATCCCTCTTGCAGATGTCCTTGTATTGCAGCTGTGGTCTACCTGTAGGGCGCTTTCCTTGCTCAAGTTCTCCATAGAGGAGATCCTTTGGGATCCGGCCATCATCCATTCTCACGACATGACCGAGCCAACGCAAGCGTCTCTGTTTCAGTAGTGCATACATGCTAGGGATTCCAGCACGTTCCAGGACTGTGTTGTTTGGAACTTTGTCCTGCCAGGTGATGCCGAGAATACGTCGGAGGCAGCGCATGTGGAAAGCATTCAGTTTCCTCTCCTGTTGTGAGTGAAGAGGAAGTGGGCAGGGGAAGTGCAGGGGAAGGGTTAAATATTTCTCCTAGCTACAGTCCCCATCATCATCTCTAAAAGGCCTGGAAATTCACCCTATTTCAACAGGCATGGGACTTAATGAAGCTGGCACTTTGGCACAGAGATCAAATCCTAATCTGTAAGTCACAACTTAATTCATGCCATCTGGTATTTGAAGGTCAGAAATAGGACTTGTTCTATATAAGCAAGCACGCATCTCCTCACACTGGATGCCTCACATCCTACCCTCCCATAATTTCTCTGTATTGTTCTGTGTAACGTTGTGTATTTTTTTGAGGAAAAATTAATCCCCACAGACTGAAAAGCAGCAATGGGAAGCTAGGTGTACAAGGAGATTGAGACACATTTAACATCCAAACTGAAATTACTTCTCAACATTGAGATGACCCTATGCTATGGTCAAGTGAGGTTAATAAGAAAGGAATGTGGCCTTTAGCAGTGGCTTGCTATGTTCCTGCAGCCATTCGCAACCCCTTTTTGACTATGGCCCCTTAAAAGCTTTTCTTAGGTTCCACCCACCCCCCATCAAACAAGGACACAACATGAACAGATAAACATAAAATCTCCTTCTCACAGCCTTCAGTCTGTGTCCCCTTCAAGTGTGCCAGGACTCCCCAGGGAGCAAAATGGCTCCTGTTGAGAATGGCTGAGAGCAAACTGAGATTGTGATCCTGGGTTATAGCAACTTAGTTGTTGAGCAACTTGGAATGATTGCCTGCCATTTTAAGGTTCAAAACTCCATTTGAAGAGATAGCCTAGCTGGCAAAGTCAAGCCTATATGTTACATAAAATAGTTGTCCATTGCCTAGGCAGCCAAACCTAGTCCTTCCCCTCTTCCCTTGTTTAAACCAAATTATTAAGCTTTACCCAATCATCCTTAAATATCCTGCAACTAAGGGTGCAATCCTAACCAACTTTCAGCACTGACCTAGCTGCAATGCACAGCTATGTCAGTGTCAATGTGGTGTGCACTGTGTCCTGCAGTGAAGAGGCAATCATGGGGGCCTCCTCAAGGCAAGGGCATGTTTGTTACCTTACCTTGGTGCTGCATTGCAGCTAGGTCAGTGCGGAAAGTTGGTTGGGATTGCACCCTTAGTTCTGTTATACTGTTCAAAATTCAGTTCTGAGCCTCTGAACAAAGTGGCAGCACTTCTGTGATCCTCCTGACCTCTTTCTTAACATGCATCAGCTGTCAGTATGAACAGCAACAAGAATATTCTTCTTATTCTTCTTCTTCTTCTTCTTCTTCTTCTTATTATTATTATTATTATTATTATTATTATTAATAATAATAATAATATTGTTATTATTATACAAGAAGAATATGTTGCCAATTATTAGGTTAAATTGCGATACAAGGACACCTGCAAGAGGGATCTGAAGGCCTTAGGAGTGGACCTCAACAGGTGGGAAACCCTGGCCTCTGAGCGGCCTGCTTGGAGGCAGGCTGTGCAGCATGGCCTTTCCCAGTTTGAAGAGACACTTGGCCAACAGACTGAGGCAAAGAGGCAAAGAAGGAAGCCCCATAGTCAGGGAGACCAACCAGGGACAGACTGCACTTGCTCCCAGTGTGGAAGGGATTGTCACTCCCGAATCGGCCTTTTCAGCCACACTAGACGCTGTTCCAGAACCACCATTCAGCGGGCGATACCATAGTCTTTCGAGATGGAAGGTTGCCAACAATTAGATAAAATCACACATGACTCAGACCAGCTGTATATCAGGCCAAAATGGGGCTACTTCAAAGCTATACCCTACCCATAACTTTATACATACCATACCATACCTTAGCCATATAGAATGGTGATCAAATGAAGAGGTCCTTTGTGGGATATGAAATAGTAGGCAAATTACTAAAGGTCACCAAGTTCTGCTTTTATTCTAAGTTTTTTAAAATCAATATTAATTAATGTAATCTGCTTAGTATTATATAGGAGTAAGTTGGAGCCTTGAAAACTCAATCACCTTCCAGATATCATGTGATATATGTGATACATGAATATCATGTGATATATATGATATATACCCACTTCATTACATTAGCAATGTGGAATAGCAGAATGAATGACTGTCATTTCTTCTCTTTGTGTTTTGTGGGGGGAGCAGGTTGGGAAATGGTGCTAGAGTGAAAAGTATACTGCATTGTGTTGTATTTATTTATAGTTTAACTCACAGCTGGATTTAAAAAAACAAAACACAACAGAGCCCTTTAAATGGCAACAGCTCCTCAATAACCAGAACCTTCATTGAAGAACTAATCAGGAGGTTTTGAAGCAGTTCGTGGGTATTAATGCAAATGTGGTGGCTTAAAAAAAACAACTCTCTTCAGGTTTAATAGCAACATCTTACACAGTTCTAATTAGCATAACAAAATTCAGTAATGAGGAGTAAAATGCTCGTCTTGTTTGATGTTTCCTGGTAATTAGCAAACGTCATGATTTATTCAGCATACTAGGTTCCCAAACCACAAAAGATGGCAGAGACCCCTTTCAGCAGTTAGTTCTTCACGCGTAATAATGGGGTGCAGTTGATAAGGGAAAACACACACGCAGCATACACACCTGCAAATGTTCTGGTGCTGTAAACACCCAAAGAGCAGGTCCTGATGCATGCATGCATATCAGTGTGTGACACTGTACAGACGTGCAGCTCATTTTAATCTAAAGTTGCATACATGTGTATGGACAGTGCCACATTTGAATACAATGTGGAAGTCAAACCTAGTGAGCTACTGTTACAGGGTGTGCATTTAAACATGCATAACATGCAGAGGGCGGAAAACTAATTCGTGTGTGAGGAACCTGTGTAGTGGCCAAAGGCATAGTTCAGCAAGGAAGGAAGAGGGAGCTGAGGGTGAAAGGAGCAACAAAACAAACTTTATTCTGGAGATAATTTAACCAAAATAGGGTAGGAGAATCAAAATAAGCAATGCGACATCTCTTACCCATCCATTCACAGCATAAGCAGTTACTATAAAGCAGAGAAAGCAAAAGTGAGAAGAGGGAAGGAGAAAAAGAGACCTTAGAACAGTGGTCTGATTTTTGGTGGGTTGTGAAAAACTCAGGCGGCAACAAGACAAGGTGGGGCGGCTTAATAACCCGGGGGCAAATTTTAAATTGCCTGTTCACTCATTCCACTCTATTTGTGATCAAGCATAACAAGCCACAGACAAATAACTTTCACTTCAAGGGGCAAATAATATACAGGCCTCTTATGCAGCTGGGCAGCATTACAAGTTATGCACCACCTCTAGACTTTTTGGCTGTGACACCATCATGCCATCGCCAAACTTCTGAGTTGCTGGGCTCCAAGCCAAAAGTGGGTTGCAATGCTAAAATGATTGGGAAGCACTGCCTTAGAAGGAAATGGGGGCATGTAATGGTGCAATTGTGTAGAGCAGGGGTCTCTAAACTTTCGACCAAAGGCTGCATCAAATATCTGGCAGTGTCGAGGGCCGCAAAAAAAAATAATTAAATAAATACATCAGAGATGGAACTTAGATGAATGAGTAAATGAATGAATTGGCTCAAATGCCCATGATTTCTCCAAGCACGAACACAGCCCAAGAAATAAAGCACACACTTAAATTGACCCCCATTCCCCCACCCCACAAGCACAACTCTGGTTGTGTTTGATCAACTGACCAGAGGCTCTCAGTAGATCAGAGGCTGGCCGCGGGACAGATAGAGACTGGCAGCGAGCTGCATTTGGCCCCTTGGCCAGAGTTTGGAGACCCCTGGTGTAGAGCAATGGGTGCCAAGCCCTGGCCTGTGGTCCAGATCTGGCACCTGCCGCAATCCTGAGTGAAGGGAGTTTACCTCCATTCCCGGGGGCCTCTCTTTGGCACCACAGATTGCCCCCGACCAGCTATACGAGCCTGGAAATCCTGGCACAAAGCCTGCTGGGGTGACAGACCCTGGAAGCAGCTGGCTAGCTAGTGTGAAAGTCGGTGGTGATCTGCAGCTCCGAAGAGAGGCCCCCAGGTGGAATGATAAGCTCTGTCTGCACCAGGGACACCTTTACCAGCTCACAGAGGTCTCCAGTTTGGAAACCGCTGGTATAGAAGAAAAATAAGATGGGAGAAAGGACAGAGGGAGAATATGTGTTTCCCAGAGAGGCCAGGAATTAGGAGGATGGGGGATTTTAAGATATGGAAGAGTGCAACCAAAATGATTAAAGGGCTTGAGTACCTTCATTATGATGATAGGTCACTGTATTTGAGGTTTTTGGCTTGGTGTAGAGGTGATTAAGGGGAGACATGATGACTGACACTTATAAAATTAGGTATGGCGTATTATTGGTGGGAGATTTAAAACAAACAGAAGGAGGTGCTTTTCATGCTGTTCATAATTAGTCTGTAGACTTCGTTGCCACAAGGTATGGGCATTGGCTTGGATAATTTTAAAAGGAGATTGAACAAATTCATGGAGGACTAGTCTGTCAATGGCTACTAGTCATGATCAGTGGCGTAGCTAGCGAGGGGTGAGGATGTCCTTGGGGGGGTGACACCACAAGTTACCAAAATTGCTAACATCACGGTGGTAAGGAATAACCCCATCATACTATATACCGTTGGATGTGGAATTTCCAGCGGAATGCAATGAAAAAACCAGGGTGAAATATATCCTTTCTATCAAATATTGTGGCTGATAAACTAGAAAACAAAAAATACATGGAGCCCTATGGAAACTGAAACAGCCATATTGCGTGTTTACTCATAAGTAGGTGAACTTGCATTAGAGTGTCAGAAAGGGCAGGCTGAGAGGAATCCAAAGACACCAGAATAGTCCTGATCCAATGAATGCAGCCCCCCAAAATCACCAGAGAAAAAGGTTGCTTCCTCCAAGCTGGCAAATGTATTGAGCCCTATGGAAAGCGAAACTAAGCCATACAGTCATGTTTACTCATGAGTAAGCAACTGTGTCTTTGCTTGTGGTCAGGTCAGGCAAAGGGGAATGCGAGGCCACCAGAATGATCCTGATCTGATGAAAGTGGAGCTCAACAAATGCTCCACAAGGCAGCCCCCCCCCCATAAAATAATGAAACAGAGACTTGAGCTGGTAAAGCCAGGTGGGTCCTGATAGTGATATGCTTGAACTATAAGAACTTAAATTGAACTAGGCACTGGATAGGGCTGAAAATCTCACTGATTTGTGTGTGTGTGTGGGGGGGGGGGTGTTATTGCAGGCAGGCTACAGAGAAAGTTCGCTTAGTGGAATAGGGCTGCCTTTTCCCCTTATTTAATTTTTCTTAAATAATTTTCTTGAATTTAATAACTTATAATTATTTATTTTAATTTGCTTGATGATGTCACTTCCAGCCATGACATCACTTGAAAAATTAATTATGTTGTATGGGGTGACAAAAATTTATGGGCCTCAGGTGTCAAATGACCTAGCTACAGCACTGGTCATGGTGGCTCCACTCCAAGTTCAGTGGCAGTATACACTTCTGAATACCAGTTGCAGGGGAGCAGTTAAGGGAAAGATATATACCTTCTCTTTTGCTTGTGGGCTTCCCAGAAGCATTTGGTGGGCCACTGTGAGAAACAGAATGCTGGACTGGATGGGTCTTTGACTTGGTTTTTCTTGTGATTTTAACATGTGCAATTAAGATGTTAAGGGCGCAATCCTAACCAACATTCCAGTGCTGGCATAGCTATGCCAGTGGATCATGTGCTGTATCCTGCAGTTGGGGGGCAGTTATGGAGGCCTCCTCACGGTACGGCAATGTTTGTTCCCTTACCTTGGAGTTGCAATGCCCTTATCATGGTGCTGGAAAATCGGTTAGGATCGGTGGCATAGCTAAGGCGGTGCAGGGGATTGCATTTGCATTGGGCATCAAGCTTTACAACCAAAATTGTAAAAATCTTGTTGTGTATGAATAATGCCATCATGTTATATATCATTGGAAAGGATATTTAATGCAGAATGCAATGAAATGAACTGCACTGGAATATCTGCTTTCTATCAAAAGTTATGGCCAATTAACCAGAAAATGAAAACATATCTGCCTTATGGAACTAAAAGTGGATTTGCTTAACTACAAACTGATCTATGAGATTATTTGTTCTGAGTGCTAATGAGATGTTATTATGATTCAGCATGGAACCAATAATTTTTTACTTATTTACTTAATTAAATTTGATTTTGTCATGCAGGGGGGGAACTACAAAATCTTCCTTGGTCCCAGGTTGTAGATAGATGCCTTAGCTGTGCCACTGACTGGGGGGATGCAGCAGAGCAAGTGGTGGTGAACAGCTGGGGGGGAGGAGGTGGGTTCCTCCCAATTTTCACTTTTTAAAAAAACCTGGCTGTGATGTCACTTCCAGTTGTGACATCACGTCCGGGGCAACATTTTGAGCTTGGCACCAGGCTACACAATCATTAGCTATGCTGCTAGTTAGGATTGCACCCTAAATGGGTAAACCAAATACTTTGGGTATAATACATGCTCTTCTCGTAATACAACTGCCACTGCTGCAGCTCAAAGGTCTGTAATGTTGTTTCATCAGACCGTCAGTTATAGCTGCCTCAGCCCTTCTCCACATCCATCCTGTGCTTGTTTGTGTTAGCAAATGGCATTTGATTTTCTCCTCTTCATGAGAGATCTTCTCCCTCCCGAGCACAAAAGCATTCGTTCTCATTAACAGAAGACTTTGAGAGGCACTCAGAGATGTGAGGCAGGATTTGTCCGAGAACACTTTGCAAGCTGTACCTGATCTGGAGATGTGCTACCTATTCATATACTTGTTCATGTCAAGAAGCTTTTGCCATCTTGTGCACTTGAGTCTCTAAAAGTTGCTCTGATGAGCTGAGAGTGCTGACCTGAAAATTTCTATATGCTAATGCACTGGGTCCTGATCAATTTGTACCTGTTAAGGTGTTACTTTCACTCGATTTTACTTAGCCAAGTGTTGCAATTGGGCGTGCAAAATTGAGCTGCTGAATCTGGTTTTAGTCTGTGAGATTTGCTGACTCAAGTTATCTGTTCCAGGGCTGAGCTTTCATAGAGATCAGACTGGGCGAGTCTTCTGTGCTGTGCAGCATTCTGTGTGAATATTGGTACCAAAGAGAGCTTATTTTTTTGGAGATGGAGGAATGAAGGGAGGACAGTTGAACATAGGGCACCCATGTCCTTTAAACAGCCTTGGTGCTGAATCTTTGGTTGCACTGGAAATAGATCTGCCTTTGGTTATTGGCAAATGTCATTAGAGGATAACAGTCCATCCTCATGTTGTTCCTGAGCTTTTGAATATTTGGGGCTGTGCTTTTTGCTTGATTCTGTTAGCCATTGCTGAAGCCTGGGTTGAGAGAGAGAGAGAGAGAGAGAGAGAGAGAGAGAGAGAGAGAGAGAGAGGACTCAGAACCTCAAACAGGTATTTGTAACAAAAGATATTTATTAATTAGTGTGCATGCATCCAACAGGTTTTGGCCACAGCTGTCTCCAAGAGGACAAAATAAGCTTCTTGATGTTTATAATAGATTTCACAAATTGTGGATCACAGGAGAGATTACACCTCCTAATAACTGGGTTAGTGAGATAGACTATTATTTTATGGCAGAGCTGTACATCAGGGAGGATTAAGATGCATTACTAGGATTTGTGATTTTTTAAAAACCCAGCTGTTTGTTCAGGTCTAATTTTTGTCTTTTTTCTTAAAGTTGGAGTAAAAAACCCAATATCCAGTCTAGACTCACACCTTGCAGGTCTGTAGAAGAGTGCAGGCAGGGAGTGTGACTTGTTTGGGCCTCAGGAACCTCCAGAGCCCGGGGGGGGGGGACTTGTGTTGCACCGTAGGACAAGGGTGTGCCCTGCCCCTCTGAAGAATGGGGAGAAACTCCCAGTGAGGGTGGAGAATGAGCCAGATGGGTTGGAGCAGAAAGGGGTGTGGACAACAGGTCTCTTGCTGTGTTCAAAAAGCCTTCTGCAGGCCAGGGAGGAGGTTGGCTGGGTTGAAGCAGAAGGAGCACCTGAAAGGGGAAGACCTAGAGAGGAGGCTAGGCCACTCCCTAGGAGGCAAGAATATGCCAAGGCTGTGTGAGTAGGACTAAGGGTGATGATGAACCCCCCTCCCCACAAGTAGCTCTGAGGCATAGTAGGGCTTGCAAGTGCGACAGGAGCACCCCAGATGAAGCAAGGTAGATGAAATCAGGAGGAGCCGAGGCTGGGGAGGGGCCTCTGAGTATAACCCCCTTCCCTTGTGGGTCATACACCTGCATTTTTTACACTGGAAGCCTTTACAGTTACAGCCCAGCAGGCTCCTCATGGAACTGGTTGGTATGGTGGCTAAAGTCAACTGAGAATTGTGCTGCTTCAGATTGCCAAGCTCTACAGACCAGAGCATTGTTTGAATGCACTTGATGCAGCAATCCTGAGAGTCTGGCTCTAGTCAGTGCCTTGATGGGTTCCTGTCTAGGAATCTCAATGAGCTCAAAGAAAGACTGAATCCAAATGAAATACAGAAATAGAGAATTTAATTGTATTGATATTGTTGCTTTTGTTGTGTGTTTGCTGTTTTGCACATTTTTAAATACACCACGTGGGAAATGCCAAAGGGTGGAAGCAGTGTCGTCACAAGGGGGGTGAGGAGGGTGTGGACTGCACCAGGTGTTATGCAGGATTGACAGAGACCACTGAAACCAACGTAACTTTTAGGCTTTTATTGTGAGGAATGGAACCTGACCCAAATAACAACACCCTCGTTCCAAATTCCCTGATTGAGTGAGGACCTGAGGCAGGCACTAGGCAGGCAGGAGGCAGCAGGACTTGAGGCAAAGGCTGGCTGGTTGCTCCCTGGCTCTCAATGGCTCTCCCAGGGGCTCCTTGCTGCAGCTGTCTCTCCTCAGTTCCTCCTTTGTCTTGGTCTCCTCAGCTCTCAGGTTTCAGCTCCACTCTGCAGCTCCTTCTCTCCCAGCTCGCCTGGTGATCTTTCTTCCCCTGCAGAGCTTGCTCTCCAAAGCTCCTCACAGCAACTCTTCCCTGGTGGTCTCCCCACTCCTTGCTTGTGCAGCCCCTTTTATAGGCCTCTGCACACAGCAGCCTCTACCTTCCCTCTGCTGGTACTGCAGCCTCCTCTCCTGCAGCAGTTTTCCCTCTGGTCCTCCTCAGACTGAGCCCAAGTTTTACACATAACACAGGTGACACACTTGGGGGGGGGGGTAACACCAGCAATGACCAAAATTGTGAAATCTTGGTATTTTCAAAATAATGCCATCATTCGATACATAATTTAATGCAGAATACAATTAAACAAACCACAATGAAATATCTGTATTCTATCAAAAGTTATAGCCAAATAACCAGAAAGTGAAAACACAGCTGCCTTATGTAAAAAAACGTGGATTTTCAACTAAGAATTGACCACTGAGACTGATTGTTCTGAGAGCCACTAAGGTGTTTTTATGACAAAAAAAAAAAGTGGAGTGCGATCGCTCCACTTTCACTCCTGATGACCTGGGGAGCCCTGCAGGTGCTCAAGCAGGGCTCCCCGCATCCCTGACAGGCTGCTGCAGGGACTGGTGAGTGCATCCCAGTCCCTGCAGGCCTCCTGAGCGGCGCAATCCTGGGAATCGCATCACTGCCTCCTTCCTGCCTCCCACCTGGCCCCACCCCTTTGAGGCCAGGGCTCTTAGGCTGGGGCATCGCAATGCCCCAGTCTGAAAACCACTGCTCTGGGTGGAATATAAATCAAATTTAGAAAGCTTAGCCTGCTAATTGGGGAAAGAGGCACTTTTTTCAAGTGCTCCTCTTATATTTAGAAGGGGGAGAGTAGCTGTCCTTCCTCACCCCTGCACAGTGTCTTTTCTTGTGACTGTTTACTAGTGGTCTTCTGCATCTTTTTAGCTTGTGAGCCCTTTTGAGACAGGAAGCCATTTGTTTATCTGATTTTCTCTGTAAATCACTTTGTGAACTGTTTTACTGAAAAGTATATAAGTATTCTTAATAATAATAGGCAAATGAGAAGAGTGGAACCAAAGTGGCAAGGTTTTAAGACTCCAAAAGATACATTAACGAATAAGCACCTAATGCACAATATCAAAAGTGTAATAGTCAATATCTATGCATTAGTTAATTGAAGTACAAACCATACATGGTGACTGTTCAAGTATTATCAAAATCTAGCAAGAGAACATCGCATCATAGGCCATTTCAGTTCAAACCATAGCCAAAATATTTTAATTATTGTTTCCTATTAATAGTTAAAATGTTGTTTGAATGATAATGTAGAGTGTCACTTTGTTATTTAAAGGTTAAAATTGGAAACTTGAATTTGGTTATTCAAGCAAAAGGATGAATTAAGAAAAGGCCCACTGGAATTTGTATGAACCTCATATGAAAATCATATGTGACACTATGGATCAATTATTTTATTATTGTCTGTTATTGGGCATTGTTCTCTTGATATGTATTGGCTGCCTTTTAGGGAGCTATAACTGAACCCTCCAAGGTGGCTATTGTTGCCTGATGTGATGGGCTGTGTCAGAACGGAAAACGTATGTGTATGTAAAATTGGCCTTCTGATATTCTCCCATGAGCCGTTCTGATGTGGGAGATGGATCACTGATCTTGTAGGGAATTGTGCTCTACAAGGTTAAGCATGTTTGCCAAAGAAATATGGATAGCACTCTTATCATGTATGACCTTTTACTATGTGTGTAGCACTGTCAGTGACAAAAATGCCATTTCTAAATGGTTTTCACACTGTGGTATCCAGTCATTAATCATGATGTATGTGAGTGACTCTATATCGTTTCTCTGAAATTGCAGCATTAGATTACTTTGCATTCAGGCGGCTCGCATGAATCGAACTGCCTGTTATTTTGAGCAAGATTCTTATTTTCCTTGCCTAATGTCATCCCAGCCTTCCGTTTACCCAAAGGACTCGGGAAAAGTTGCGTGACAGAAAAGGGGACTTTCCTTTATGGTTGCAGCAGCCCCTTTGTGTGATTATGTGAGTAAATGGTGCACTTGATTTTAAGATTTCTAAAACCAGTGTTAATAAACTATGCCTTTTCAAACTTTTCTGCTGATATTATCCTTTTGCAGACAAATTATCTCTGTATCAGCTCTTATCTTAAGCCTGCCCCTCATCTACCCCCAAGTAAGCTTACAATTCCATGGGATGTGGTTCTGTCTTCCTGCTGCCTGATGTTATCTGACACTTTTTGTGTTTAGAATCTTTGTTTCTGATTTGTTTCATAAATCTCATTTTTAAAGACGTAAGCATTTATCTATTCTATAGTAACAAAAGATGTTCTAGAATTTGAACTTAAATAGATCACAGATTCTGCAGTCAAACAAAGCCAAATGTTCTTAATACCTTTTCACTCAGCAAACTAAGGACCTAATCCTGAGCTGGGCCATTGCCAGCGCTGATCTGCAGCACCAGCGCTGAGTGTTGCAAATGTGCCATAAGGCGCGACACCCTGCACTGAGTCAGCGTTGGCACCGGCCCAGCACTCGTTGGTACTGAGTCCAGCACCAGCCAGATGCTGCCTTGAGCTATGTAAGAGATCTGGGCAGTGGTGAGGGCTTCGGGGGCAGGGGTTGGTGTTCCAGGCCTGTGGAGGGTGGAGTGGTGGGAGTAACTGGGGCAGAAGGAGGGGCGAGAGAGCTCCACCAGATCCTGAACTATGTGTCAGGCCTTCTGGCCCAACACAGAGTCTCTCAACTTTGTCCTGACAAAATAGCCAGTGCAGACTTGAAAAGCCCCATTGTGGGGTTTGGGGCTTCCCCTGAGGAGACCTCCAGCAGCTGGCATGCTGCCGCAGGATGCAGTGGTAGCTGCTTTGGCACTGCTGCATCCTGCAGTGGCACTGCCTTTAGGATTGGGCTTTAAGTTTCAGTTGAAATATTTGGAATGGTAACCTGGGGCAATTTTTGACTTGGCCATTTCTTCTTCTTTTTACTATTACTATTATTTTGGCAGCTTGATCCCATAAGCCTTTGACTGAAAGCAAACTCACAGTATTCAGAGGGGTTTACTCCCAGGTAATTGTGCATAGGATTGCAACTAATTTTTTAGTTAACTAATCTAATTTTTTTTGGGCACTATGAAGGGCAGAAAGGTTAGAGCTGGTGAAGAAGGGACTGCAACTGTACTAAGTTCATACATCTCAATCATCTCTACTTTGTGGAGGCTTCATTTCTGGACCTGCTGCATCAGTGAAAGAAAAGAGCCTTCAGTGTGTCAGATACCTTTCTCCCTTAATCCTTTGGGCCTGGAAGTGCCATCATGGTTTTTGAAAAGTTAGCAGGAACATTCACATTTTTTCCCATATTTTTCTTTGTCCATGAGAACTAGTACCTTGTTAATTTTAAGCAGCAACTGAATTTCTCAGAAAGCTTTCTGACTCTAGAGGCCATTCCCTGTTGTTCATGGCCTGATTCTACCCTCTGTAGAATCAATACTTGTTCTTGGAGTTAAGAGAGAAGTCTCTAACACTCAATCAATTTCCACATTGTCCTTATTGTTGCATCATATCCAAGGTCTATCAGTATCAAACAGTGTTCTTAAAGCGAGTCCTACTGTGGTACACCTTTGGAAGAAAGTATGTGTATGTGTGCATTATCAAATCCTTCTCTATAGTGGCACCACAAGTATGGAATTACCTTCTGGGGAAACGAAGAACTACCCCTTCCCTCATGGCTTTTTGACCAGGGCTCAAAACATTTCTGTTTAGTCATTTGTGTGTGTGTGTGTCCTGTGACTCTGTATGCCCTTATTTTATTTTTATTTATTGTTTTATTTTTTTTAAGTCTAAAATTGTAACCTACCTTGGACATCTGCTCTAGCAGACAAAAGCTGGGGTATACATCTTTTAATTTTTATTTATTAATCTTTATTTATTTATTTTAAATAAATATTTAATATTTATTTAATAAATATTTTATAGCAGTGGTTCTCACACATTTAGCACTGGGACCCACTTTTTAGAATGAGAATCTGTCAGGATCCACCGGAAGTTATGTCATGACCAGAAGTGACATCATCAAGCAGGAAAAAATTTTTACAATCCTGTGCTGCAGTCCTACCCACACTTACCTGGGGTAAGTCTCATTGACTATCATTGTTAAAAGAATATAGATAGTAACTTGTTAAAAGTACAGGTCTGTAACATTTCCCCAGATGCAGTCACATACCATGGTAGCATCAAGTCTAATATATTAAAAATAAAATATTGAAATGAATGGGAACCCACCTGAAATTGGCTCGTGACCCACCTAGTGGGTCCAGACCCACAGTTTAAGAAACACTTGTTTATAGAAACATGCTTGATTGGTTTTCTTGCAATAAAGGTGCTAGACTTTTGTTACAAAGTGATGGTTATCTCATGAGGTCTTGGCACTCGAGGCATATTAGAAAAAGTTGGGATCACAGTCTCTATTTCTTTCTAGCCCCGTCGTCTTGATTTCAAAACGCATCTCTTCTTTTCTTCTCAAATGACACAGGCTGTTTTCCTGTTTGAATTTTTCCTGCTCCCTGACTAATGTGCTCTGTGAGTGAGATGTACAAAATGAGGCCCAGATGCAGAAGGGTGACAAGCAAACCAGGTCACTGGCCATCTCTCCTTGGGAAAGGTTATTGCCAAAGGGACACCACACATTCTGTCACATGCCATCGAGTCAAACTCTGCTAAGTAACTAAATAAAGATGTAATTTTAATGATGATTAAATTGAAGCACCTCATTAATTTCATGTGAGAGGTGGAGAAGTACACGGCAGTTCTTTCCCTAAATTCATTGTTTGTCTGGCTGCGAGACATCCCCTTGCAACGTCTGGTTGAGTCTAATTTAAGTATGTAAATTTAATGGTTCAGTAAGTAAAATTGCCTTTATTGTTTGGAATGGTTTGTGCAGTAATTTATGAGTTAGCAAGCCTCATTTGATAGGAGTGTATGATAGAGTAGGTGACAACAGTGAAGGACATATTTATCTTTAAGTATATGGGGGGGGGGGGAACGAAACCAGAAAAAAATAAACTCCGGCACCATCAAATATTTGGGCTCTCTCATCAGAAGCCGTCATGTTGACCTAGCCATTGTAACCCTCACATCAGTAATGTTTTGTTTGTAGAGAGCAGTCATAGAGATTGCAACAGGAGACTTCAGTGCGTTTCTTCTGCCTTAAAAAAAATAAATAGTAAGTTGAATGAGTGTGTGTGATAAGCTCCTTAAACAACCCTATGGATCCATGCTTCAGTGACTTCATCTGTGGACTACTGCAACGTGTTCTGTGAGGGGCTGCTTTGGAAGTCAACTTGAAATCTAATATCAAATTCTGTGGCTGACTTGTTCACACAGGGGCAGGCTGCAGGGATCATCTCATGACTACCCTGGCCCAACGGCACTGTCTGCCTCTGTATTTCCTGGCCACCAATTCAAAGTAGTGTTGCTCACCTTGAAAGCCCTTCATGGCCTGAGGCCTGCCTCACTTCAGCAGTGTCTCCTTCCATACATTCTCCCCTGCCCTCTCACGTCCTCAAAGGAGGCACTGCTCTGTGTCCAAGCCTTTGCAGAAGTGTGATCCACAAGGGCACACATTGCAAGGCTTTCTCTGTGGCAAGACCCCAGCTCAGGAAAATGCTTCTGCTGGAGGCATGCCAGGCCTTAATCTCCTTCTTGGCATCCTGGAGGCTGACTAAAATTTGGCTGTTCAAAAAGGCTTTTAATAGAGACTGATGGCTTTTTGGACTTTGTTTTAAACTGACGTCTTTCGGATGCTTTTTGAAGCTTTCTGAAGATTGTATTTCTGAGTTTTATTATTTTAGAAATTACTTTAAATCTGTTGTTGTGACAGTTTTTATTATTCTTGTTTGCTGTTTATGGCTTCAGGTACCACTTTTGATGGAACAGACATATCAACTGCTAAATAAATAATAAAATTAACTGACAGAAAAATAACACTGCATCCAAATGCAAGACTATTCATGGGCTTCTTGATGACGATAATGGCTGATTAAGTGCTACAAACATATAATTTATTGTTTTTAAGCTTAAATACTTTACTCAAATCAAGAGACATAGAGAATGTTGACAACTATGCTCACAGAATGGAACACCTTTTCATAGTACAAATTTGATTTCTTAAAAAGTGCCTTATAACCTATGAATGTGGCAACTAAACTTTTATTTTCTTACCATTAACTGTACCTGATAAAAGATACAGTTAATCTTATTTTATATCCTGAAGACACGATAGGATTGGTGCAAGGTATTTACCATCCCAAACTACTGCACCACATGATCTGATCATTTCAGTGGATTTGAGAGGAGCACCCCAAGATACCCCAGTATCTCAAAGGATGCTGAGAAATAAATGATCATACGCAATCCAAGAGTTCTGTCCTACTGTTTCACTGCACTGCTGCTATGTGGGCCAGTGCTGACTCAAGGTGGGCTGCATAATAATCTGGTTCTGCATCACAGGGAATGTAATATATGAAGCTGTCTTATATTTAGTCAAACCATTGGTTCACCTACTGTCTATTCTGGCAGCACCTTTTCAAAGACTGAAGCAAGAAGTCTTTCTTGACCCTGTTTATCTGATTTCTTTTTAGAATTGCCTATAATAGAACCTGGGCCCTTCTGAAAGCTAAGCATGTGTCATGCTACTGAGCTATATCGTCCCTCTGTACTTTTGCAAGTAGTTATAACTGAACAGCAAGCCTGTCAAAACCCATGTGAAACTTCAACAAATCTAGATGACAAAACAAAGCCACCAGTTTCATCTTCTGGAATTTTGGCCTCTGCTTTGCAGTGTACTTAGAATTCATGAGGAGCCTAGGGGTTTGTCCAGACTGTGGTTTCCTGGATGTCTGGTTTAGCATTGAATGCATGACCAGGAGTGTGGGAAATGTCTCTGAGGAGTTTTCTTTTCACTCCCTCCTCCTGCTGTGAGCTCAGGAAGTCAACCTAGACTGCAGTCCAAAGCTGGTCAAGAGGATGCGGCATCTTCCTTGAAAAGGATTGGGGTGGGAGGGGTGGGATGGGGACATGGTTTACCTGAGAAAAAGTATACTAAAAGGAAACATGATATAAGTTTATGAAACTATGAATGGGGTAGAGAAAATGAATAGAGAGGAATGTTTGTCTATCACAATACACTTACAGCTACAAGTCGTCTAATAAACTGGTTAATAATAAGTGCAGGACAAAAGGAATTATTTCCTGATGCCTTTATAGCTGACATATGGAAATCATTGCTACAGAATGTTGTGACAGCAACTAGCTTCCATGGCTTTAAAAGTGGATTAGCCAAATATAAAGAGGACAGGTCTATCAGTGACACTAGCTGTAATGGTTAAGAATGTTTCCTCCATGCTCTGAGGCAATAGACTTCTGTTTACCAGATGCTGTACAGTAGCAATAGGAGATGTCTGTCCCAGCCTACCACTTGTGGACTTATGGGAGGGATCTGGCTTGTCCCTGTCAGAGAATGGATGGACCTCAATCTGATCAAGCAAAATAATTTGAATGACCTTACATCCCATGCTATCAGTGGTGCCAGCCAGGGCCAACATTTGCTGAAGACTGTGCTTTTATTATTAGCAGAGCATTGGAACACTGAACATCTTCTATGGAAAAGCAGCTTTAAAGTGTAAAATAAATAAATAGGACTGTGCATTTATGTAGTACAGATATTGAAGCTGCTAAAGCAGAACTCTTTGTTATCAAAATGCTTCATTTGGCCTGGATTAGGTCTCAGGCTCATCTCTTAACTCAGCTAATTTGCCATCAATCTCTTTACTGATGTGTACAGCTGTTGTAGTTCTCAGGACATTGAGCCCAGAGGTGTGTCTCCTCCATGAGAGTGGAGAGTGGCTGTTCTGGTTCTGATTCAGACTTCAGTTGCAAAAATGCATGATTTTGGTTAACTCATGAGTCGCACATGTGGAAGACTGAAAAAAACTCAAGTCAGGGCCCCCCTGACTCAGCACTCATCCTCACGCATGCTGACTCGAGTCTGCTTGTGTCTGGGGGTGCTTGGTTACTGCTTTCACAGCATGAAAAACCTTGTGGTGCCAGCATTCCATTGGGACGAGCAGCAGGGAGGTTCTAGCCAGAAGGCAGGAAAGGGTTAATGTTGCAATGAATGGAGGGAGGTAGAACTGGGCTGTCTTTCCCATCTCTGATAGGAAAGAAGGAATGGATGATCACTGTACAAACAATGGGCATTCTGATATTTTCATTGGCTGAGGGAGAGCAGGAGGAGAAGCCAAGGGGGGGGGGTTGTTGCCTTACGATTGGCTTGACAAGCCTAGGGAGGGGGAGGAGGCAGGAATGGGGGGAGGAAGTTCATAGCAATCACACTTTGCACTGCATGGAAAGGGAGAAGGAATTCTCATTGAATGACGAGCTACAGTGGGACTACTTCTGAGTAGGGCTGCAAAGGATCAGATCATCCTGGTAAACCTTGCAGCTGCTGCGTGTGACCCTCCTCCCTCTTTCCGCTTCTCTCCCGGCTCTCTTGCACTCCCTTCCACCCCTTCCCGCCCTGTTTACAGATGGGTGGGGACATCAGGGGAGTGTTCAAAGAAAGCTCTGACACACATACACACCCTGGCAGCAGCCCCATTTTTTCCATGGCAGGCTTTTGGGGGAGGGACTCGACATGAGTCTTTTGGAGTCACCAAAGGGTGACTCGGAGACTCAGAAAGTGCCCCCATTATGGCTCTTTTTCGAGTTGAGTTGGAGGGGGCGGCCGTTTGACTTAAATCAAGCCACATGGGGTTTTCAGATCCTTGGTTTATGCCCCACATACATAGATCCCCTTGTTTGTTTGTGTGGCATTCTGTGGGGCATTCTGACTAAACATGTAGACAACTTGACAAAAAGGAAGGACTAGAACTCAGGGGGAGGTGGATGATGTAACCAACTAGTGCTATGCAAGGTCTTTGCCTTGGTCTGTTTGTCCTGAGCTGTGAAAGACCATCCATGCATAATGAGGCTGGCTGCTTTGGGCACAAAATTTCTTCATCAGTCCCTCTGGGAACCTAAAAGAGTTAGGAAGATTCCATTTCCCTCTTATTACATCCTAAAAAAATATGGTGATCAGACAGTGCAGTGTGATTGCGTGGAGGAGGGAAATGGTGAGTTCCAGTGCCCAATGTCCTGCTGGGAACTACTGTCCCCCAGTAGTGCTTTGGATAGAAGGGCTGCAAAATCCTCCTGTAGAAACAAACAGGATGAGAGGGTCTGGGATGTATGCCCTTCTTCCCTTGCGAGCTCTCTTTAAAAAAAACAAATAAATAAAAACCATGCAGCTGAGTTTTTTTTTAAAAGGACTAGAAAAATCTTATTTGCTTTACTATAGTCAGTCTTCTTCCAGAAAATCTGTTTAGGGCACTTTGCAATCATGTAGCGTAAGCATGAAAAGAAGAGAGAAAGCGTAAAAACAAGCAAAAACTCTGCGAGAAGGGACACAAATATGCAAGCATAAAAAGAAGGGGGGAGAAATATTCGCAGATCAGAGCAGACTGTAAAAGCTTGCTAGAGTTTGCCAGCTCCTACCTTTCATTCATTGAGGATATATGTATGGGTTTCTTTTTCTATGTATTTATTTCGCGATTGCATCTTTTTTTCACAGGAGCTTAGGGCAGCAAAATGGATTCTTCTATTTTTATTCTCACAATAGCCCTAGGAGAGGTACATTAGGCAGAAAGCTGGTGGCTTTTCCAAGGGCACTACTCCATGCTGTTTTCTGTGGGCCATACCACTCAGAATAGCCCTGCTCTGCTTTTGGAAACAGAGAAAGCAGAATGCCAACCACTCAAACTTAGAGTTGTCAATACATCCCAAATCATGAGTTGGAGAGAAAAAAAAATTTAACATGTTGTTCTTAGCATTCTCACAAGGGCCTTTTTTTGTTTGTTTTTTCTCCTTAAAGTAATGGAACTTGAAAATGTCATGTACAGCAGAGGCCCATGTTTTAAATGCCCACCTAAATAGCTTGAAGAAATAGCTTATTGCATGTGGACAGAATGATTTCCTTGAGTCCTTTAAAACTCTGCAGGTACTTGACTGAGATGCCTTTTGCTCCCTGCTCTAGACATACTGTGGCCTAGACTGTTCATGTTCATTTGTGAAGAGCAGTGGGAAGTCCTTACTCCCCATCATTCTAAGTGAAATGTACCTGCAATTATGGTCATATTGAACACATCTAGTAATATAGCAGGCAGTGGTGTGGTTGTTGTGTTGAAAGCATCACTCAAGTAAGGGGAAACACACATTAAAGTGGCCAAGGTAATAATTGCATTATAATTACTGGATTTGTTAACCATCAAATTTCACAAGTCAGTATTTTGTGGGAAATACTGATTGAGAACCTTTGCCATCATAAAGCCATGAAATTGCAGGCCTGCATTTTATTTCAAATAGAACTTGTGAATGTCACTTTTCCTTATCTCTAGCTTCTGCACCTCTACCTGGTCTCTCTCATGGTTTCCTTCCCTCTGGTTACTTTTCCCCCCCTTGTTCCTCTGGACTGCTCTCTCCTCTAGACTTTCTTTCTCAGTCTTTCTCCCTGCTATCTTCTCAGATCCATGCCTTTTCCTTTTCTAGACCTCCTGTTTCTTACAATCCTCTTTCCCAAGGCTCTTCTGCAAACCCTGTACAGTACTAGGGTCTCAGGAGATGTAGTTTTGGTTCCCTGGCTCTGTTTTTGATTTATTTAGCATTTCAATTTATGGTTCATTTGCTCTGAGCCCTGAAAAAATAGAATAATTGTTCTCAGAATTTCAAAAATTAAACACAGAGGTTTAGTGAGAAAGCTTCTACTTCAGGAATTGCAAAGGAACAGATTATTCCATTAAATGTTTGACTAGGTGTTTGCCTTTTGGTTTCTAATTGTGAAAACATGAACCTGCTTCATATAACCAACCAGTAATAATGCCAAACAGTTAGTGCAGCAGTTTCAAAACCTACTGCTGTCATGGCCCTGCAGTCACAAGCCCTGTTGTGGTGGCGCTATCACCCAGATCTCCTATGTGTTGCCATCTTGAATCACGCAATTCAAGATGACGGCACATGGGAGTGCAGGTATGAAATCCCCCACATTCTGGATTTGGCATGTCACAGTTTATTTTCCAAGCCAGGACTTGAACTAGACTTTGTCTGGTTGTGGATAGCACAGATAGCCAGTGATGCTACCAACTGACTTAGTTCTGTAGTTGTTTGTGGGATTTTTATTCAGTTTCCAGATACAAATGTCTTCTAGTAGTTTGGAGCTAGAAGCTAAATCAAGCTGAAAGCATGATGACAGAGCTAAATCTCCTTACCATTTGGACTTCCTTGATAGATGAGAACAGGCCAAAATTATGATAGTTCATTTTGATTGACAATTATATATGAAGAGAACCAAAAGCTGCAATTATGCTGCATAAGCTTGGATGAGCGAAACAAAAGATTCATTATTTTCCAAATGTGTGTACCAGTCTAGCTCAGTTAAGAAGGTCTTTAAAATAACATTTAGGCTTTATTAAGATTCATGTTTAGAAAATGTAGAGCTTTACCTACAGACTTCATTACATAAGTCCCACCCCTCTTGAAAGGCTCAGAGTTGCTTACATGAGGTTTCCTCCATTCAAGGCCTGGGCAGTTTAATAATTTAATAAGGTGCTCTTGAAATATTTCTTCACTTTGCCATTGTGTTGCTTTCTGACATTCTTGTGTTCCTCCGTCTTTGTCTGCCCAGTTGACTTTTTGGAAACAGATTTAGAAATCCAGATTTGAAATGTGAATTGAGTTTGTTTGGGCCTATTGATATGCCTACTCTTGGTCTAGAAACAACAGTGACAATTGTAGGAGGGGGTTCTGCTCATTTTGTAAAAACACGTGCCCCTTGCTAATGCCCATTTTCTATTCTTTCCCAAAGTCCCCTCACAAACTTGCCTCTCTTCCCAACAACTCACCAGCTTCCTCAGCTTTTTCCAAGTTAGGCTCAGGCTCTGATATCAACATTTATTCATTCAAGTCACAAAAGCAACTTCTACACTCTTCCCTCGTTATTTGTAATTTATTCCTAAAAATGGTCCTTATAGTGAAAATCCAGACGAGTACAATTACTACATTAATTTCAATGGGAAGAATTCTAACTCATTCCAAAACCATTCCAGGTTCACCCCAAAATCACCCAAAATGCCTAATACCATAAGGAAAAAGTTGTGTGAACCAACCTGGATTATGGTAGGAATGGACAGACAACCTCAGGACCACACTTCCTTATTCCAACTTGGTGGAGGATATTCCATAATGGAGGTCATTGGTGGAGGTCAATGGTGGAAGTCATTTAATATGACCCTTGCCAGCAAATAACAAAATCCAACACACATTTTGCTTCCTTAAACGTTACACCAATTCCTGGGTATATTTGGGGTGTCGATTCAAAAAATGGCATCCGTTTTGCCCTATCATGTCTAGTTTTGAATCGGCACACCAAATTCATATCAAACCACCATAAAGTTTGGGAAAATCTTTTCTGACCCTCAGTTTTTTAGGCCTGTGTAATTCAGGATGCAATCCAAACCTGGTCTTTGGGTAGCACAAGTCACTTGCAGTGGCCCAGGAGTGTCACAAACATAATGTAAGGCACATTTGCACCTCCTTGTGAGCCAGAGAGGTCAGTACAAGAATGCACGCTGGCCACCTTGCGCCTGATGCAGACTGGCAAAGGGCGAGTTTGCACCGGCCGAGGGTGGCCAGCACAGGTGGTTGGGGTGAGTGGTGGGAGGTCAGACTGGTGGGCTAGGCCTGGGAAGGGAGTGGAACCAACCTGAGCGAACTAGACCGTATCCTAATCACCCCTCCCAAACAGCCCAGCATTACACTGGGCTGATCAGATCTACGCCAGTGAAATTGCCGGTGAAGATCTGAATAGCCCTATTGAGGTGGCTGCTGCACGAAAGGGGAAATGAATTCCCTTACTCCAAGTTGCATGGCAGCCGCCTCCTACCCTGCGCTGGATACAACTCAGGCCAGTCAGCCTGCCTGTTCCAGTGCAGGATAGGATTGGGCGATCCTTATATTGCCTGTCTCTCAATGTGCCTTCTCTCTGTTTCAGGAATATTGTCTGGCAAGTAAGTTGTGATGGCAAGTTTTAATACCCTCTGCCTTCACCTTCCATATCTTTATGGAATGCATGAGGATGCACAGCCTGAACACGCTCCTCTAAGGAGAACACACATCAACAATTTTTGTTTTGAATTGTTTCCTGTCTGTGGCTTCTCTTTTGTTTCTCTTCTCTAACTTAGCTCCAAACTCTGCTCAGCTTCACACCTGTTTATGTGCAGTCATTAAAGCAAAAGTTCACAAAGCCAAATGTAGTTCCTAGTCAAGTGACTTTGTAGGATTTATGACAAGGAGTTTCCCAGAAGGGTTTTTTGTTTTTTGTTTTGGCTAGTCAAAGATGCCACCTTCTGGTATGCCTGCAAATGGAATGGGTTAGGTTTTTAAAAATTCTGTGGATTCTTTTCACCCTGTCCTGCCTTGTCACATACACTTTAATTTGCATTTAACCCAGTACAGGAAGTCTGCCTTATCTGGGATTCTTTATTCAGATTTACTTGGATGAACACTAAACTGAGGTCAAGCTAGTCTTAAAGACAAGACACCCTCCATGCAATCATGGCTTCATGACCTGCTGCTCTGTGTAAATCTCTGCCAGCACCCATCCTGATTTAAGGACATTAAAATTGCCTTGATGTATTAGGCCAAATGTGCATGTATTCCATTGTTTTGTTTCTTTTCCCAGAAGTGGTCAACCAGAAGTGGCCAACTAGACGTCACTGAAAAAGCCCCAAAGAAGCAGCACCACTAAGCTTTCAACCATTCTAAACACGAGTTGCTAGGCTAGTCTAGCTATAAAAAAGCTTCACGCTCCAATCTTACAAGACTGGCAATACCATGATTTGAAGCAAATCATGCAAATTCAGTGATAGGACATAGTTCAGTGACACAGCGCTTAGTTCTGTAGTCTCAGGTTCACTCTTTAGCATCTTTAATTAAAATGATATTAGGTGGTAAAACCTGAGGGACACCCACTGCCAGTCTGAATAGTCAGCACTGGGTGAGAGGGACTTAATGGTTTAATGGACCAATCCTATCCGATTTTCCATTGCCGGTGCAGCGGTGCCAATGGGGCATGCACTGCACCCTACCATGGGGAGGCCGTCACAGAGGCCTCCTCAAGGTATGGGAACATTTGTTCCCTTACCTCAGGGCTGCATTGTGCTTGCACCAGTGCTGGAAAGTTGGATAGGATTGGGTCCTAACTCAGAATAAGGTGGATGTTGCAGCCCAGCATGAAATTGTAGTACCTAATCCCTTTATTTGAATTATTTTAAACATTTACAGTACATCCACAGCAGTTCATATAATTAAAAAAAATAAACAAAATCATGTACAACACACACCCAGAGAAAATAACATGACAGATCTCCTGTCTAGAGCAAGAAGTTTCATATGCCAGCCACCAGCATCAAAAATGCCCTCTCACATATCCCAACCAGCTGCACTTCTGATAGCAATGGAAACCAGATAGGAGCTGTGATGAAACCAGACCATCCTCCTTTATGGCCAGGTAATCTCTTTATTGCCTTTAAGGTGATCAAGTGGCCATAAACCGCTATGGTCACTTGGCACCCCACGGGTTTCTCTAAGTCCAGTTGCCAAATAGCTCTTAAACTGCAGAGCTTCCAATCCTGGTAGCCAGGCCAAGTTTGGGGGACCCGCCCCTGAGTCGTACTCCAGCCTACACCCCCTTGGGCTTGGCTTGAACTGTGGAGCAGGCTCCCACTACGGGGTCTCCAGGGTCCACCCCAGACACACTGGATTGCCTCCCACAACCAGTCCCTCCAACTTCTCCAGTTCCAATAATCCAGTCAGTTGTAATAAGTAGGATTTATTGAATAAATGTTTAAAGAATAGTTATACAGACAACACTGCATCAGTCAAGGTTTCAGGAATTTAGAAAAGAGCACACCAATACAACACAACACCAAGCACTAATAAAACAATAACAACTAACTCCTAGCTCTAACTATCACTCACCAAAGTCTTAGCTTTCCAAAATTCAATCTAACCCATCTTGCTGCAGCCAAGTTGGGTCACCCTTGTCAGGATGGTCAAGGATCTCAGGCCCCCTCAGCCAGAGACAAAATTAGGACAAAAGAAACTCTTCTCCCTCACCTTTATAGGTCTCCTAACCCACCCACCAATCAGAACTCGGTTCCAGCGGAACATTCTAGGGGTGGACGTGCCACAAGCCCATGGTGGAATCCCCCTCCCAACCTGAGATGTTCACAGCTGAACCCTGTTGTTAATCAAGTTGGCCTTGAAGCCCACTTGGTATATATCTGAGGGCCCTGTGAAGCGGCCTCTTCCACAGTTCTCCCAGGCCTGGTATGCACTAATTAAAAGTTGGGTACAGCTGGGACCTTGCACTTGAGCCTAACAACATGACTACAAGCAGAAACTTTCCTTGTTCAGATATTACCTGGTCATTGATATTCCCTTTTTGTCACAGGAGCTTCCACTGATTATCTCAGGCATTGACTAACATCATGTGGGGAGGAGAGAGACAGTCCTTTGGGTAATCTGGTTCAAACCATTTAGGACTTGAAAGGTAACCAGCACTTTACAGAGTATTTCTCACTTTTACTTCCCTCAGAAAACCACCACTACTGTGGTGTATAGTGCATACAGAATTGCACTTGACTGGATGAAATTCCACTCAAAAATTCAAACTTCCACTCACCTATGAAGCTCATTGTGTGGCATTTGGCATGTCACTCCCTCTCACCCTGACCAATCTCAGAGGATTGTTATGAAGTTTACATGCTGCTCTAAACGCTTTGGAAGAAGGAAACAAATAAATTAAGTACCTCTGATTGAGGGTAGATCCATGAAAACTGATTTTCAGTGCCTGATCCACCCAGTTGACATTGCATCAGTAATGTTCATGAGCAAAGGTTCACTTCACCCAATATATGGCATTTTACCAGACACTGTGCTTGATCTCTTTGAACCATTTCTGTAAGTGATCCATCTTCACTTTAACTAGGGAGCTCCAGAAGCATTTACTGTAAACTGCACCTTACGTTACCTAAAGGTAGAACTGTTTAAAAGCAGTGCAGAAACTGTTTTTAATCTCTTGCTCCCACTGTCAAACTTGAATTACCTTGGAGTATTCCCACAAGTTCCTTCAATAGGACAGGATAAGAACACAAATAGATTCTGTGTCAGAGAAACACAGTTGAGCCATATGACCAAAAGGGTGGTTTGGCAATATCTCTGATTTAGAGCCTATCAACATTTAAGGGGAAAAAATCTGCATGGTACTAACCTTCTGGGGCTATACCAGTTCAGATGGAGAACTGTACATGTGAACACTCCCTCAGGGTCAAAACTCTCCTCCCCCCCCCCCCCAAAAAAAAGTTCCAGCCTAAATTTCTCTTTAACATCATAGTATTTTTCAGTGCAAGGAATATGGAGAAACATTCAAACGATGTAGAGTAATGAATAATCTTGAACTAGGCAGCCACTTGTTCACATTACTATGAAGCTCACTGGGTAACCCTGAGCCAAATGTATGGCACAGGGTTGTTGTGAAGATCAAATGGGTAAAAACTTGTGTATACAGCCTTGATCTCTTTGGATCAAGAGGGGAATCTCTTTGGTGAGGGGAAAAAAAAACATAAACAAAATGCAAATGTGTGATCCCCACCCACACCCTGCTTTGTGAAGTTCTATAGCCCTTAGAAAATGTACTACAGGGTGTATTTTTTTCCAATTGCTTACATTAGCTTTTAACTACACATGTCCAACATTAAGGACAAAACTTAATATGGGATATTCATAATCAAGATATTCCACTTTTTAAAAAGCATTGTAATAAGTAGCAGCCCTGGGGACAACTGGACCAGGGCTGGGAAAGATGTTCAACTCTGGGTGTTATTTTCTGGATTAAAATCACTGTCTCATCTGAAGCTGCTATTCACCTTGTGGACAAACATACAAGTGTCATACCTGTATGACCATGACCACCCCCACCCCCGGGCAAATACTACCTAGGGAAGGCAATTTAAAGCAGGCAAACAGCACAGGGGAAAGGGATAACTTCCTCTCTTCTAGCGCCAGACTCTATCTAACACCCCCCTGCCATTCATAGCAGCTATTAATTTAAGGTTTGAGATTAGAAATAAATTACTTGGAGGATCCCAACCATGTTGAAACTTGAAGCACGAGAAGCAGCCCACCTGCTCAAATCTCCCTATACTCACATGTAGTTTCATGTTACTACAATCTTAATTGACAAATTAGGTAAAAGAAGGAAGTTAAACCTCTCATAGACAGGGGAAAATACTTCTCTACCTTTCAATTTTCTTTTCCACCCTTTTGTTCATCTCCCCCTTTCTTTCTCTCTGGTTGTCAACTTCCTTCATTTGCGCAATCCTTTGTGAGACTTGAAAAGGTCAGTGCCCCCCACATTAGGATTATAGGCAGTGGGCTGAGTTGAAAGATATAATTGAGCCCCTAGAACTCAAGAGACTTCAACCTGTCCAGGGCATCAGACAGGTTGCACCTTTGAAACATCTAAGGGTGTGTGCGCACCAGTATGTGTTGAGGGTAGCAGTAGGATTTTTAAAAGCTGGAGGCTATATCAAAATGGTAATTAATGTCATCTAATTGGACTTGAGGCCCTGGACTGCAGTACTCTGTGCAGTCTGCTGTGTTTATACCCCCTTTGCTTTTCGCAAGGAAGATAATGCTCCCTTGACACCTCAAGGCTGAATCACTGATACCTGAATTCCTAACTCCAATAGCATGACAAGAGTGCAGTGATAGGGAAAATGCTCCAGGTGCAACCAGGACAGGGCAACAAATGGACCTCAAAGGCCACATAGTATATTTATAGTGGAATAAAATACTATTAAAATTCCTTTGGGCCCATTATACAACTTTCCAGCACTGCTACAGCTGTGCCAACAGCGTGTGCGCTGCATCCTGCGGGGTGGAAGGGCAGAGGCCTCCTTAAGGTGAGGCTGCATTTGGGGCTGTATTGGTACAGGAAAATGATTAGGATTGGTCCCTTTGTTTTCTTTTCAGGTCAAAAGTTCAGTTTGGAAGATGTTTTCAAAGCTAATGATAACAGCTACATCATTTGCTTAGGACATAAGAACATAAGAACAGCCCCACTGGATCAGGCCATAGGCCCATCTAGTCCAGCTTCCTGTATCTCACAGCGGCCCACCAAATGCCCCAGGGAGCACACCAGATAACAAGAGACCTCGTCCTGGTGCTCTCCCCTACATCTGGCATTCTGACTTAACCCATTCCTAAAATCAGGAGGTTGCGCATACACATCATGGCTTGTACCCCATAATGGATTTTTCCTCCAGAAACTCGTCCAATCCCCTTTTAAAGGCGTCTAGGCTAGACGCCAGCACCACATCCTGTGGCAAGGAGTTCCACAGACTGACCACGCGCTGAGTAAAGAAATATTTTCTTTTGTCTGTCCTAACCCGCCCAACACTCAATTTTAGTGGATGTCCCCTGGTTCTGGTATTATGTGAGAGTGTAAAGAGCATCTCCCTATCCACTCTGTCCATCCCCTGCATAATTTTGTATGTCTCAATCATGTCCCCCCTCAAGCGTCTCTTTTCTAGGCTGAAGAGGCCCAAACGCCGTAGCCTTTCCTCATAAGGAAGGTGCCCCAGCCCCGTAATCAGCTTAGTCGCTCTCTTTTGCACCTTTTCCATTTCCACTATGTCTTTTTTGAGATGCGGCGACCAGAACTGGACACAATACTCCAGGTGTGGCCTTACCATCGATTTGTACAACGGCATTATAATATTAGCCGTTTTGTTCTCAATACCCTTCCTAATGATCCCAAGCATAGAATTGGCCTTCTTCACTGCCGCCGCACATTGGGTCGACACTTTCATCGACCTGTCCACCACCACCCCAAGATCTCTCTCCTGATCTGTCACAGACAGCTCAGAACCCATCAGCCTATATCTAAAGTTTTGATTTTTTGCCCCAATGTGCATGACTTTACACTTACTGACATTGAAGCGCATCTGCCATTTTGCTGCCCATTCTGCCAGTCTGGAGAGATCCTTCTGGAGCTCCTCATAATCACTTCTGGTCTTTACCACTCGGAAAAGTTTGGTGTCGTCTGCAAACTTAGCCACTTCACTGCTCAACCCTGTCTCCAGGTCATTTATGAAGAGGTTGAAAAGCACCGGTCCCAGGACAGATCCTTGGGGCACACCGCTTTTCACCTCTCTCCATTGTGAAAATTGCCCATTGACACCCACTCTCTACTTCCTGGCCTCCAACCAGTTCTCAATCCACGAGAGGACCTGTCCTCTAATTCCCTGACTGTGGAGTTTTTTCAGTAGCCTTTGGTGAGGGACCGTGTCAAACGCCTTCTGAAAGTCCAGATATATAATGTCCACGGGTTCTCCCGCATCCACATGCCTGTTGACCTTTTCAAAGAATTCTATAAGGTTCGTGAGGCAAGACTTACCCTTACAGAAGCCATGCTGACTCTCCCTCAGCAAGGCCTGTTCGTCTATGTGTTTTGAGATCCTATCTTTGATGAGGCATTCCACCATCTTACCCGGTATGGATGTTAGGCTGACCGGCCTATAGTTTCCCGGGTCCCCCCTCTTTCCCTTTTTAAAAATAGGCGTGACATTTGCTATCCTCCAATCTTCTGGTACCGTGGCTGTTTTGAGGGACAAGTTGCATACCTTAGTCAAGAGATCTGCAACTTCATTCTTCAATTCCTTAATAACCCTTGGGTGTATGCCATCAGGGCCCGGTGACTTATTGATCTTTAATTTATCAATGAGGTCTGAAACATCTTCTCTTTTAACCTCTATCTGACTTAACTCCTCGGTTAGGAGGGGCCGTTCGGGCAGCCATTTTCATCCAGTGCCGCAGCACACTGGTGTGCCGCAAATGGTCCACAGGTGTGCTGCCAGAGTTTGTGGGAGGGTCATTTATTTGTAGGGCCATTAGGGGATGTGAGCCCCCCACCAACAGCATGGTGTGCCTTGTCAATTGTCAAAAAACTGATGGTGTGCCTTGACAATTTTACTTCTTTGTCAGTGTGCAATGAGACGAAAAAGGTTGAAAATCACTGGCTTAGGAGCCTTGGAGCGCAATCCAGCCCTTGACTTGACATTTGTGCCTCCTTGGAAGTTGGCTAGGCCAGCACACAGAGGCGCATCGGCTAATGGAGGCACGCAAGGCTCTGAGGTAGGCAGGGGTGCGGGGAGGAGGCAGGAGGGAGGTGTTTCTGAGCGGGGGGGGAGGGCGGGCAGTGAGTGGCCCCAGGGGTGGGCGGGGAGCAGGAGGCAGGGGTGGGATCTGGCAGTTATGCCGGATCCCAACCACTGTTGCTGGAGAGATCGGAGCAGCTTCAAGCTGCTCTGCTTTCCTCAGACTTGCACCACCTCTTGAGGTGGTGCAAGTCCAAGGAGACCCATAGGGGACAGGGAGCCTTTCCCAGAGGTAAGGGGAAAAGTTTCCCCTTGCCTCTGGCTGAGCTGCATTTGGCCCCTATCCTGCGCTGGATACAGCGCAAGTCTCCTGGCTTGCCTGTTCCAGCTCAGGATAGGATTGCGCCCTTGGTTACAGAAGCAGGGCAGGTAGAATAGCACCCTTACAGCTTGTCAGTGATCTTGTAGGGCAAACTATATTTTTCTCATTAAAACATAAAACATATCTAAGAAAAGCAGTTTGAGAGACTGTTGGGGGAGGGGGCGCTAAACCCTTTTCACAACTGCCTTTTTCTGTTCCAAAATCACTCTGCCCTGTAGGATAAAGCAACCAACCATGGGAGGGAGCAGCTCAGTAGGGGAGCAGTTTGGAACAGAAAAACACCAAGCGGGTACATGATTAAGCAACCTCTTTACATCTGCATGTCTCTGCATATAATGGCCCCCTCCAAAAATTGCTTTTCTACAGAAAAAGCAGCTGTTGGGGCTGTGTTACATACTTTTGCGATTTAATGTGTTGTTTTCCCGTGTCTGATACCAAACAATAAAAACACATGGAACCACTGAATATTGCTGATAGGGACTGAGAGAATCACAGACATGTCCCTCTGGCTGGCTGCTCTGGTTTTGACAGCAGCAACTGGAGATTTGTTTTGGTTTTGCACTCCAGCATTTGAGCTAAGCCACTGTAGAGCAGCAGGAGCAGTTTGTGTGAGCAGTGAGACTTTGAATTTTCAGCAGCAGTATTCTAAGGTGTTTCTTGACAGACACATGTTCTCCCAGAAGTGATACCATAGCAGCTACCAGTGAGCAGGGGGTTGAACCAGGTGAACACCAAGGTCCTTTTCAATTCCAGTATTGTGTGATTCCATGCAAGATGGTCTTTGTTACATGGTGCTATAGCCTTGCAAAGGAAAAGACAAAAATGGCAAGCCTGCCCAATGTCATATAATCTATTTGCCACCTCATTAGTCCATTCGTGGATGCAAAATGGAGAGCCAAGCACCATGAGTATTTTCTAACACACACCCAAGTAGAATTTTCATCCCCCAAATGATTGCATCTGGGCTGAGGAAGGAGGCAATTGACCATTGAGGATGCCAGTTGCATTCCCTGCAACTGTAAAAACCACACCAGCATCTTTCAACAGCTGTGTAATTAATCCTTACATAACAACTGGAAGAAAAGAGGAAGGTAAATTGTGGAGGTTGGGGTAGAGGGGAGAGTTGAGCCACTTAGGCCCAAATCCTAACCAACATTCCAGCATTGGCATAGCTTTGCCAATGGGATGCGTGCTACATCCTGCAGTCGGGTGGTACTAATGGAGGCATCCTCAAAGTAAAGAAATGTTTGTTCCCTTATCTCAGAGATGCATTGCCCTTATGTCGGTGTTGGAAAGTGGGTTAGGATTGCGCCCTGAGTTTGCTATATAAGAGGAACTGTACATTTTTACTGGTCCACTATTTCTTATGGTCAGTTGAAATATCTTGATGGGAGCTGATTGCTAGGAGATGGTTTCTTGATACAGAGATCTCCCTTGAGTAAAAGAAAAAATTTTTGAGTGGTGAAAAGCCATCAAAGATCAGGGAAGATGACGCATTTCATCTCCTACAGCTAAGGGGAAGGGCATAGTGTTTTAGTGGTAGAGAGAGAGAGAGAGAAAGAACTTTGCAGTTTGGGACTGGCAGAGAGAACTGAGAATTCCCCGAGAGATAGAAGCACCTTGTGGAGTTCAAGGCCTCTCTATAGGGATCTGATGTGGGGTACTGAAAGCACAATCATTTGCTTGAATACTCAGAAGGGTATACAATCCTATTCTTGTCTTCAATGGGGCTTACTCTAAGGAAAGTGGGCAAAGAACTGCAGCCTGAGGGCCCAATCCTATCCAACTTTACAGCACCAGTGTAGATGCAATGCAGCCCTGAGGTAAGGGAACAAATGTTCCCATACCTTGAGGAGGCCTCTGTGACTGCCTTCCCACCACAGGATGCAGTGCATGCCCCATTGACACAGCTGCACTGGAAAATTGGATAGGATTGGGCTCTGAGTCTGCTGCCTAGTATGCTGTTTGATTCCACATTCTGTTGGTACATTTGTGAATAAAGCAAATATTGTAGAAATGGCAGAAATCTCTTGTGCTTTATCCTCCAAAGAAGCCAAGCATAAATGGTCCTGACTCTGGAACATTTCCCTGTTTTGGGGAAAAGGAGGAGTGTCCAACAGGAGGGAAGAAGTGAAGGGAACTGTTGTTGCTCAATTGGTCCATTTTGTGTGTCACTTCACACAAGGTGGATGGAGGTGACTTCAGTGTAGAAAACTACACCCTGCCTGTGCAGTGCATTTGAGTGTTCATGGTGCTTCTCTGGTAATGTATACAGCCAACCTCAGGGCTGACCCTCTTCTAGGTGACATAGTGAGTGGGGTGACACACTGGGCAAGTGGGCCATTGTTGTCCTGGGCAGGAAAAAGGCCTCAGAACGCTCTACTTTTCTTAGTGCCTGGCCTGCCTCCTGCTTTTTTAAAAGGCAGCCAGACATTGGAGTAATGCTACAACCGGGGTGGCTAACTTCCTGGGGCCAGAGAGGGAGGGGCAGAGACTTGGTTCTGCAGCAGACCCTGTTGGGGGGGGGGGAGCAGGCAACAATGGCAGTGCAGCAGCGCCCTTCCAGCCAAACCATCTCAGAGCCTGTCTCCTCAGAAGTCAGTCCCATTAGAACCAATGGGGCTTACTCTTGTGTAAGTGTGCACAGGGTTGCAGCCCGAGAGCCCAGTCCTGCGCCTGTCTACTCAGAAGTCAGTCCCATTAAAGCCAACAGGGCTCACTCCCAGGCGAGTGCGGCCCCATCCGCTTTCACTGAGGCGCAGAACAAATGCAGTACCGCTTTGCGCCAAGCGCGCAGCAGAGCCTGCAGGATGGAGCTGCTGCTGCGAGGGTGGAGGGCGCACCGCAGGCGAAGGAGGGACTCTGACACCGGGGCCAGGACGGGGTGCGGGAGCCGCCACAGCTCTGCCCTCGTCCCCGCAGGCTCCGCACGCCGCCCTGCCTTCGAGGAAGAGCTTCGCCCGCCCTTCCTTCCCTGCCTCCCTCCCTCCCTGCCGCCGCCGCCTTTGTCTCCCGCTCGCTTCCCCGGCAGCGGGCGGGGAGTGGCGGCCTCGGGAGGAGACTGTGATTAGCCTTCACAGGGCGCCCGCAGCAGCCCCGCCCCGTCCTCGCCCCCCCGTCACGGGCTCGCACTGTTGGCGCTGGGGGGCTCCGCAGCCGCCCCCCCGCCTGAAGGCACCGAGCCGTGGCCGAGGCGAAGGGCGGGAGCCATTTTGAGGCAGCTGCTGCTGCGGCGGCGGCGGGGTCGTTGGTGGCGCTTGGGCTGGCGGGCTCTCCCCCGTTCCCACCAGCGCTCCTCCTCCCCCACAGCCCGCTGCGCGGCCTCCCCACCGCTCGGCCCTCCCCCGCTGCTGTAATTGACATTTTCCATCTGACAGGCTCTGGGCCGTGCGCCTCGCCCTCCCTCCTTTCCTGCCTGCCGTTGCCAAGGAAACCGGCGGGGGGGCTCAGGCGAGGGAGCGCTTAGCGGCCTTTCCGGGCTGCCTGTCTGCATCAATGTCACTTTCGCTAATGAAGGGTGCGGGAGGGGAGGGGAGGGGAGGCGCCTCTGCCTTCCCCTCCCCCTCCCCCTTAATTGCCAAAAAAGGGCAGCAGCAGCACTACCAGCACCACAAAAAGCCGCCTCAGTGTTAAATTAAGGGGAAAGGGGAAGCCTCTTTGTAGTGCCGACCTCCTCACCTCCCAATGAAAGGTTTGCTTTCCTTTCCCAGCGTGCCGAACAATTACACCGTGTGAGATCGGGCCTCGGCGTGGCTCCGGTTCCTCCTCAGAATAGGAAACGTTTCCTTCCGCTCTGCTGCCGGCTGCGGCTCGGAGCTGGGAGGAATAGCTCCTCTCCAGGCAACGCCGGCGGTGCTGGTGTCGCCAGGATGCTCCGCCGCACCAAGAGGGATCTGCAGACCCGCTGGTGGGCGACAGAGGCGCCTTCGTGCCAAATCGGACCATTCTAGTGCTGCTCCCCCAGCCCTCAGAAGGGCCTGGGTGGGGGTGGGTGACGGCACGTCACCGACACCCCAACCTGGCACCCAAGGGTATTTGTCCCCCTTGCCCCCTCTTAGGTATGCCACTGGGGCTGCCAGGAGTACACCAGCATTCTCTGGTGGCGGCAGGTCCTTGCTGGCAGAGGATAATTCCAGCCCTGTTTCCTAACATCTCTCAGCTGGAGATGAAGGGATTGGTGTGCATCACCTGCCCTCCCTCAAGGGGTCTCTCTCTCTCTCTTTTTTTTACCATTGTTGCCATTCCAGATTTCTGGGGAAGATTCTCAGCAAGGTTTGCACGTAAAGTCCTATTTTGTGATGATATATTTGAGGCAACGTTGCAACAAAACAAAACTGGCATATTTCAAGGGTGCTTGTCTTGGTTACTTTTTGTGTAGCTTCTGGAAGCAGAGATGGCCCTCAGAACTTCCTCATGATGCTGGTGCTCTATGGATAGATGATGGCAGCGCTGGGCTGCTTTTCCTGCAGCTGTCACCCACAGGAAAATGGCCCTGAACACTGTAGTTATCTCTTGTGAGTCTTCAAAAATACTCTTACTACAGCTTTCAGATAGACTCAGCAGTTTCCCACCCTTCTCTTAGATCAGCATTTCTCAACCAGTGGTATTCGTACTACTGGTGGTACTTGAGGTGGCGTGTGCCAGACCCCCACTGTGCGGCAGTGAGACCAGCAATGCAACAAGACGAACAGCAATAGGAGATTCGGCTTGATGGGCAGAGTTCCAGAACATGCTTTTTGTGTGCTTGAAAAAGCCCTCCTGTCCACCCTGAGCCTCTTGCCAGTGTTTGCTCTGACATGCCATGCCTCCCAAAAATAAATACCTGGTGATATCATTGATAATTACTTTTGGGGGTACTTCCAATAGGTGGGCCATGCAAAGTGGTTAAACGTTGAGCAACGCTATCCTAGATGATTGCTCTTGCATATTGCACACTTTGACAGGACTCCACATTTTTATTTAACTTTGTCTGCATCCATAATAAGTTCCATTGTATGTACAGTAATCATGGTTTCAGAATAAAGCATATTAACACATATAAAAACAGTAGTCAGATAAAAAGTAGTAAAAAGGTAAAAAGCATAGAGCAGCAAGTCATAAAAGAATCAGGCCTGTAAAAAATTAAAAGATGTTGAAAAGATGTTAAAAAGGCTGAGAACTCAGAAGGCTTGTTTAAACAGAAGGGTCTTCAGGCCTCGCAGAAAAGTCTCAAGAGAGGGAGCCATTCTTAAGTCAAGGGGAAGGGAATTCCATAGCGTTGGTGCCACTACTGACTACATATTTAAGACTACATATGGGAGAAATGTGACCCATCTTTTCAAAAAAATTTTGTTCTGTAGGCTGTTAACCATTCATGCTGTTTCGGTTTTTGCATGTTCTGTGTGTTCTGGATGCCGTGTAAACTTGTTAGAGTATCTAAGGATTTCCATTTTTATATTATTGGACTATTTAAATGCTGCTAATAGGCTTATGAGAAGCTAACAATCTGAGGGCCCAAAACAATCCAACATTCTAGTGCCAGTACTGCAGCAATGCAGTCCTGAGGAAAGGAAGCAAACATTCCCTTACCTGGAAGAGACCTCTATGATTGCCCCCCTACCACAAAATGCAATGCATGCTCCATTGTGCCGACTGCACCAGTGCTGGAAAGTTGGATAGGATTTGGCCCTTAGACAGAAATCCTATACTCTCTTACCTGAAAGAAAGTCTCACTGAACTCAATGGACTTATGTTCAACCAACCATGCATAGGATTGTAATGGAATAAGAAATGGAAAATATCACTTTTTCTTAGGTATCATATATTGTACATTTTTAAGCAGTTTCTTAAAAAAAAAATTCTCTCAGCTTACATTTCCACAGTTGTGCAGAATTTAAGAGGCCAGACAAAGACCACTTAATCACACAGATGTTATTAAGTTATATTGTTAAAATGTAAATTGCCAAAATATATGAAGTAAATATTGTTAGAGCAAGCCACTGCATCTGTTTTTACTAGCCACCCGTTGTGGAGCAGTGTTGTAAATCCATGCTTTCTGCCAGATTAATCACTCTCCTTAGCTGTAAATTTCAACTACTGGAAATTATTTGTCCATCTTATTGTATGCACATGCAGATGCCTATTTGTCACTGAAAAGCAGGAGAAATAAACACCTCCAGCAATTCTAAGTTCAGCATGCAAGCCACAAGACCATTTTCTTTCATAGAGTCATAAAAGTTCCAGGGAAAAATACCTGACTTTATAAGTGTACCACTGTTCTGGGGGATTCAGTGGGCTTACCTTGTCAAGACACCCAGATACAAGAAAAGGGTCCCCACTAGGGCATCATCATGGGGTCATTGGATAGCTTTGCCTAGGGGCCCACCACAATGTGGTCCTGCTCACAAGTAAAGGCCTGTTGCCACTAAGGGACTTTTTAAGAGAGAGGCAACAGAGCCAGGAAATGGGTATAGCTAAAGGGCCATATATACAGTAAAAGGAAAAAGGAGCTTTGTGATCCGCCATGATCAGAGGAACACTCGGTGAAAACACTGAGTGACAATAACCCCATTTTTTCAGCTGAGACCAATGGGACTTGAGGTTCACCCACCTCCTTTCTCACTGTGTGTATGAAGGTGTTGTATGTTAGCAAATTTGCTAACTGGTTTAGTTAATAGAATGCTGAAGACCCCTGCTCTAGACACTTCGATCTTTCTGCTCTTCCCAACATTGTGGACTGAATGGTGTATCAGACATCTTTCAGTAGATTATTTCATACAGTGGAGAAACTGGAAAAGAACTTTGCATTGCTGTTGTAATAATGTTTTTGTCCAACCTGCCAATCCAGTAGTTATTTCCTGGGCTTTGGAGGATGAAATAACTAGGACATCCATTTTGTATGCAGCAGTGCATATTGGTACTAGCACACATGAAACTTACAGTAATGGATCCACAAATATATAATGTGCCCATAGTTTGTGTGGTTCACAATTCAGTTATGAAAAGTAGGATTTTGTCACCACTTTGGGAACTTATATAAGGCATAGCATTTCCATCAGTGTTCCCAGTGTTGCCCTTGTCTTGCCCAAGGTTGGAAAACCATCTCAGGGAATCTTGTCAATAAGCTCATGGTAGGGAGTTTTCTCTGAGCAGAGGTGGTGAATGGAGTGTGGTGGTACCAGTAGCAGAAGGAGGATGTACAAACATGCATAGATACGGTGGACTCCTGCTTTATGAGGGTAATGGGTCCAGAGATACCATTGTATTGTGAAAATATTATAATAACACTTTTCACAATAACACTTAAAAAAAAAACTTTTTTAAGCATCCACCACAAAATGTCCACAGAACCAAGCTATTTCCCTCTTTTAAAAGTAAGACACAGAGAGTTGGACACAACTGAATGGATAGACCTACCTATCTATCCAAAAAGTGATTTAAAAGGTACCTACCATGCTATTGAGGGGCCATTGTTAGGTTAAAAACATGCATGCTTACATTTGCATTGCCTTTGAGTTGCTCCTTCCCTCAAACACGCAGACCCAGGATGTTAAACACACAGCTAGGAGCTGAGAGCTGCTTAAAAGGTTTGCATTTACCTTTGCCTTGGCTCCTTCCCTCAACACACACACTGCCACAATGCTAATACACTGTTAGGAGCTACTTAAAGGTTTGCATTTGCCTCCTTCCCTCAATACTCATGCAGACACAATGTTAAAAAGAGGTGAAATGCTACTTCAATACCTTATATTTGCATTTGCCTTCCTAGACTCCTTCCTTTCAAACACAGAGCCACAGTGTTAAGCATGGTGCTGTTGGCTTGAGATGCTACCAAACACTTGCAGTCTTTGATTGGTTTATCACCCACAAGGTCATGTTAGTGCCAATCATATAAGCCCATTGCACAGTGAATAACTTATTGTATAGTGAGCCTTGTTTTGTCATGGAAAGTCCAATGCAAAGTGATTTGATCACATTGTGAACCCACTGTAAAGCAGGGATCCCACTGTAAATAGAACTATGTGCTAGTGATCAGAAGGGGAGAGAGGGAACCACTGCATTTCAGGAATTCTGTATAAAGTTTGCAGAATGTTTATTATTATATGCAGCATCATCAATGTACATTGTACTTTACAAAATTTCACAAACAAAAAAGACAGTTCCCTGTTCCAAGGAGCTTACAAAAATGTCAACAATAGAGGACCAAGCAACACAGAGAGGTTATTCAACTTCCAGCACCGATGTAACTGCAATGCAACCCGGAGGTGCAGAAACAAATGTTCCTTTACCTTAAGGAGGACTCTGTAGCTGGCACTCACCACAGGATGCAGAGCACACCCTGTTGGCACAGCTGTATCACCACTGGAATGTTGGATAGGATTGGGCCCTCAGAGAGGAAGGAGAAACAAGGGATGAGTGTGAGCAAATGTGCATACAGTACTTGCTTTCATTTCAACTGAGGATAAGAACAGAGGGGTTAAACTGCAGTCTTCAGAGAAAAGGTGGGGTTGATGGTTAATTATCCTATAAACACTAGAAAAAAAGTTCCACAGCAACTCTATCCACAGGCTCTTTGTTCATAGACACTCCCCCCCTTCCCCAGTTTGAATCTGGGCAACACTCCATGCAGCTGTTTGTATGGCATCACATGCCCCATTGTTTCTCAGAGCCAGCTGCTGTGATTATAGGAACACTATCCCACAGGGGATAGTGACTTGCACCTCCTTTTTGTGACTGCAAAAAGCCAATGTGAGCATTGGGGTCAGCCTGACATACCTTGTGAACAAATGTTGCCTTTTGAATTGAAGCATCCGTATCTATTGTAGGAGACTGGAAGGAGGGGGTAAAAGAGCTTCTGCCACCAGAGATGTGCTTCAGTGAATATTATCACATGAATGCAACAGTCAAAGCTGGAATAATGTTAGTTCCTGTGGGGCACTAAAGCTCTGCTTTTCTTTCTTTTCTTTCCGTTCTTTTTTTTTTTTCAAAAATCCTTAACCCTTGGGTATTATTTTCAAATTAATTACTCTCATTACATTAATGGTGCAAGTGCCTGCTCTATTATTTCCTGCCACTCTTCCATGCAGGAACTATAACTGTGCATTAGAATAACCTAAGGATCATCTTGCTACAATTAATCAGCAAAATAATGCGGTTGCCACTGCATGTGCCATCCTTGCTCAGCAATTAATAAATAATAATAAATGCCCCCTCACAGTTTGAATCGCACTTCTCCTAGCAACACCACATTGGTAAATTTCCCCCTTGTACCAGGTTGGTCTGTTGTAGTGATGTATGGGAGCTCTCAAATGAGAGTGTGTTACATTGCACTACATGATACGTGCCCACAAACTGGCAGTTGCTGGCATGGCCATACAGGCATTAGGCTGCTGCCAGAGATGCCATAATTCAAAGGGCATCTTTTGGGGGATGATGCTCCAGTTTCCATACTGTTTCTGTTATGACCCATCTCTGCATGACTTCCAAGTATGCCCAGAGTTTTCTGCTGTAGGAATTTCTGAGATGTATTGTCTGTTCATAAACAACAGAGTCCTATGGCGCTTTAGCATCTAGCACATTTATTTCATATCTCTCTCTCTCTCTCTCTCTCTCTCTCTCTCTCTCTCTCTCTCACACACACACACACACACACACACACACACACACACACACACACACAGAGACACACACACCCCTCTGTTCCCTGCCCTTGCTCTGGATATGGGTTGGAGTTTCTCTGGGTTCTGAGGAAAAAGTAAGTTTAGTCCAGAATTGTCATAAAAGAGCTTTGAAGCATGTGGTGTGTTCTGGGTGAGAGATGGAGGCATGCAAATATGTGTAGCAGTCAGCAATGTTCCTTCTAATTTTTTAGGGAAGTGATTGGAGCCCTACCATGGCTGCATTGGGGGGGGGGGGGTGGCTCCAGAGTGCTTGGCAATGATGTCATTGTCATCACTGAGCTCTGGAGCATCAAGCTGCGTGCGGCTTCTATTCCAGCTGTGTGGCTTACTGGGAAGGCTAGTAGTCAGTGGGTTTCTGGTATAGGGTGATACTTATAAGTCCACCATGTCTTTGTGCTTTCCAGAAAGTGAACCTGCTGCATTGACTGGCCTAGGCTCAAGTTGATGGTGAGGTGAAAGTTGTTAAAGCTCTCATGGAATTTCACAAGGGTTTTCTGCCCATGTGTGCAGATGCAAAAGATATCATCAATGTACCTCAGACAGGAGAGATTTTTGGGGACAGGAGCTGTGGAAACATTGTTCTAAATTAGCCATGACATTGCTGACATACAATAGAGCCATGCAAATCCCCATGGCAGTACCATTGATTTGAAGGTACATATTGTGTACACATTTGATGCAATTGTGGGTGAAGACAATGTGGTAGAGCTTGGGTGTTGAAGTAGCTGTAGTATTATCTGGGATAATATTTCTGATGGCTTCAAGTCCATCTTTGTGGGGGATGTTGATGGACAAACACTCATCATCGATGATTGCCAGAATGGTATTCTCTGCTGCTCCTGTTGTTGTTATTTTAGATCTCTCTCTATATCCACCTGCTGAGAATTTCACATCATGCATCTGATGAATTGGACTGCAGTCCATGAAAGCTTGTGCTGAAATAAAAATTAGTCTGTAATATGCTACAGAACTCTGTTACTTTTTCAGATAAAGACTAAGGGCCCAATCCCATCCAACTTTCCAGCACTGGTGCAGCCGCAGTGGAGCACCCAGGTAAAGGAACACGTTCCCATACCTTGAGGAGGCCTTAGTGAATGCCCCTCCACCACAGGATGCAGTGCACACCCCTTTGGTACAGTTGCACCAGTGCTGGAAAATTGGATAGGATTGGGCCCTGCTACCCATTTGAAAACTGTTAGTTCATGTAATGATGCTCTTGCCTTCACCCAGCTGAAATGAGGAAGAACAATGTGAGCTGGCTCTGGTGCAAGAAGATATTTAAAAATCAGCCTCCAGTTGGTCCCTAAAGCAGCCACTTGGTGATACCAGGCTGCAATCCTATACATTCCTATGAGTAAGCCTCATAGAACACAGAGGGACTAAGGGCCCAATCCTATCCAATTTTCCAGTGCCAGCACAGCTGTGCCAATGGGGCATGCACTGCATCTTGTTGTGGGGCAGCAGTCACACAGGCCTCCTTAAGGTATTTGTTCCCTTACCTTGGGGCTGCATTGCGGCTGCATCGGTGCTGGAAAATTGGATAGGATTGGGCCCTCACTTCCAAGTAGACATGCCTAGGACTGTGTTCTCAGTCTTGGCTCATGTATAACTATCAAGTCTAAGTTAATGACAAGATGGTAATCAAATGAAGTCTAGGGAGCTAGTTATGCCTAATTGTTGCAGTCCTATTACTATTATTTAGCCAGTGATGTGCTAGTGTACTACACTGAAATGATAGCAACTAGCACATCAGGTTTGAAACCTACAACAAATAGACAAGAAGGGATTGAAAACTACAACTAATAGACAAGAAGAGTGGTTACTTGAAATTAACTAATGAAGAGAAGCAAGTAGAGAGGGAACATTCAAGTGGATAATATTGCTCATGCTCTGGAAATGGTCATAAGAGTTGAGAACGGACATGAAAGTTGATAGGGAAGTTGGAGCAGTACCATGAGAGGGCTCTTACCCTCATCTCCTGCTTAAGAACATAAGAAGAGCCCTGCTGGATCTGGCCAAGGGCCTGTCTAGTCCAGCTTCTTGTTCAGCTTCTTGTATCTCACTGTGGCCCACCAGTTTCTTCAGGGAGTATACAAGACAACAAGATCTTCCCAGAGGCATCTGGTGGTGGTCTAGATGGGCCTTTGGCCTGATCCATCAGGGCTCTTCTTATGACCTTACAAGGGGCCTGATCAATAAAGGGAGGTAAGGAGACTTTCCTGGCATAGAAATGGGAGTGCACAAAGAAGGATGTAAACTATAGTTTAGTTAAGGATTCAAATGTGTGTGAGACTTGTGGCCCTCAGCCGGAGTGCCTTTAACTCTCATCCTTTTCCCTGAAGCTGGATTAGGCAATGAGATCCATAATGCTGCTGAATCCAGAGCATGGGGAGTTTAAATTGTTTTGATTAGTAGAGGAGTGAGTCAGGGCAGGGATAATACTTGGGAAAAGAATCAAATTCAAGCATCTTCCCATTTGGAAAAGGCCATTCCTTACCCCAATCCCAAATGGAAAGATGTCATTCTTCCACCTCTTTCTCATGCTGTCATGACACCTTTTTTAGCAGAATGACAGTCCAATCCTATGCCTGTCTACTCGGAAGTAATTCCCATAATAGTCAATGGGGCTTACCCCCAGGAAAGTGTGGATAGGATTGTAGACTGAATCATTGACTAGTTCCCACTTAATTGCTATTTGGACTAGTGGCTATTAAATAAAACATGTCATGAAAATTAGTCTTGGGGCAACTCTGTTTGGGGCTGATCTGGGTTCACATGAGAGGCCATTAGAGGCAACTACCGTGCTACAGGAAGGCAGTGTTATATGTGTGCAGAAATCCCAATCTCACAACAATACTGTGTAGGACTCTAGCAATTCCACACTTCAACAAGTGAGCTTGCTTCTCACTACTAGTTTACTACATTCAGGCTGCAATCTTATACATACTTTCCTGGGATTAAGACACATTGAACACAGTGGGAACACTTCTGAATAAACATAGGATTGCACTGTCCATTCAGTTTATTTGATTCGTTTATCACTTTCCTTCCCATCAGGAAGGGCACATCAGCCCAGCTGCCACAGATTGCCCTGACCTCTTATCTATGCCTACCTGAAAGCAAGGAAATTGTACCACTTCTTTACCATGACTGACTTTCTTATATTCTTGAAGGAACAGCATGGTAGACTCACTCTAAATGCTCTCACTCCCTAGCTGGTACTATTTGTTTCCAGTTCCCAATTACCATCGTTCTATTAATTCATCGTGTTGAGCGGATTTCTAGTCAATGTGGATTGGTCTAAAGCTAAGCATTCAGTAGGGTTCAGAGTGGATTATTTGGCTGAGCTCTTCCTGTAGTAAGAAATAGGATTTTTGTTTCTGAAGTGTGGAAAACTTTTCTCTTTGGTTTAGTTTGCTATGGCCAGAGTAAAGCTGGCTTTACCACTAGACAAATTTGTACAGCTGCCAAAACCAAGGTTCTGCAGAGGGGGTTCCAAATTTTGGTCAAATATGTGAATAACTACTCTTTGCTGTAGCCAGCAGTTTCCCCACACTAGTTCCCCACCCTGGCCAGCATGCAAACAGGATTGGGGGATTGGGTCATTTTAAATTTGTCCCTGTTCCTGCTTTTGCTGCCTGCTTCCCCTCCATCCTCACTGCCTCGCTCTTCTCTTGTACCACATGCCTCTAACCCATACCTGGCCTTGCCACAGAAGCTCTGGTTGGGGGTGCCAATTCACACAACCAGATCAGGCTTGTATTTTCTTTTTAGCCTGGAGGAAAGCAGGGAGGCAGAGAAATACACTCTGTAGCCAGCCTGGAACATTCTGGGGCCACCGAAATTAGATTTGACACACAAGGCCTTCCAAAGTATGACTGTCACTAAGCCTCAGGACTGCAATTGCATAATGAACTAATCCTTGGAATATTTTAAGAGGATTTTTTTGTGGTTGTGTTTATTATCCAAATTCTAAGCTGCTCTTCTTGACGCCTCAGCTTCTGTCGGAGGGAAAGAGAGAGCAACAGCCACCCATTCCTTGAGCTGCTAATCACATGAAAGTGAAGTAGAAGCAAGTGCTTTAATCAACATTAATCAAGATCTGAATCAGGAAAAAATATTTTTAAAGACTTTATGGCTATTTGCTACTTTGCAAATAGTTATCAGTTAGTTATCTATTAGTTAGTTAGTTAACTATCTGGCTATCTGTGGCAAGGCCAGATAGTTTCAGTTATCACCTTTGGAAAGCAGAGAAACAACTGGGCCATTTTGGCTGAGAGAGTTGACTGAATGGTGCTAACAACTCTTAGTGACTGCACAGATCTTTACTGTGAATGCTGAACTCTCAGGCACCCAATGAAAGGGTTGGAGACACCTAAGGCTGCTTACTGGTTTCAACATCATTGATTAACAGAGCTTACACAGTTGGGGGATTTCAGTGCATTTGAACCTCCCAGCTCTCAGTTGTGGGTTCTATTTCTGGTGACGCTCACATTGCTATATCCTTGTAGTACATTGTGCAGTATGGAAATATGGCAAACAAGATGCTGACCAGTCAGGGTGGTGTAGTGGTTTGGGAGGTGGACTTAGACCTGGAAGATCCAGGTTCAAATCCCCCCTCAGCCATGAAGCTTCCTGGGTGACCTTGGGCCAGTCACTTTCTCTCAGCCTCACCTACCTCACAGGGTTGTTGTGAGGGCAAAAGGGAGGGGAGCAGCTGTGTACAGCTCTTTGGAAGAAGGGCGGTATAAAAATATGAAAAATAAATAAGATAAAGAGAAAATACAGTAAATTCTCATAATCCGCTAGGGTTAGGTTCCTGGAAAATCTAATGGATACTAAATTAGTGGACACTGAATCATTGAGCTTATGGGGAAAATGGGTTTTCCAGGGGACCCTCTTCACCATACACTTTGTGAACTTTATGAACCTGAATTTTACCTTGCAGTCTATGGGGCTGGATGATAGTGAGGGCTTACCAACATCTTGAATATCTGATGCTTCCTCCTCCATTCTGGCTATCCCTCTAGCCCACTGGCCCAACAACAAGTGGGGAGTGGGTTGCTTCACCCTCCTCCCCCATCTGTCTCTTGCTTGCCCCAGACCTAGAGCAGCCCTCAGCCTTCCAGAGACCTCTCATCATCAGTCTCTCATCATCGCCAGGGTTGTGAAGGTTCAGTTGGAGTCCCAGAGATGGTACCCAGATTGATGAGGGAAGTCTGGAAGTTGACACAAATGTGTCTGACAATTCTCCACAGTCCAGTGCCCTTTTGATGTGGAAAATTTACCCAATCCAGACAACTTTCTAAAAAACGAGTATATTTGGCTGGCTGTGATTACCCCAACCCCCTCCCCATTGGCTGTTTACTGTATAGGCGGCCCTTCTCCCCTGCATGGTACCAGCGCTGCCTTCTTCTCCCACAACCTCTCTCGCCCCTGCTCATCTGCCTACTCATAGCTATGCTAAACCCTTCTCATCCCCTGCCCTGGCACAGAATAAGTAGATAGCAAGAACAGAGTCATGGATTCATAATGAGAGGTAGGTGCCCCTTGCAGATAAGAAAATTTGCAGATAGCGAATTCGCATATAAAGAGAACTGGGAAATGCTGTCAGTTTGCATTAACCATGGCCGGTGTTGTGGACATGTAATGTGAACCCATGTACAAAGCTGGAAAAAGAAGGGAGGAGGCATTTGAGCGATGAAGAAGAAAGAAGCTCATATCCTTCCCCACTGGCTGACTGAGGTTTGCATGGGCACACTGTTGCTCCATGCAGTAGTTCCATGAGCCTTACCTATTGTACCCCACCTGCCGCAAGACTGCATTGAATGTTAAGAAGTATAATACTATATTAAAACAGACTTAAAGGGGCTGGGTAAAGGGCTGAAGACATTGTTGTAAAACCTTTGTCAGAAGGACCATTACGAACACCATCAACAGCTAGGTCAAATTAATGGTTATTTTGTGAAGCATCTATTTGTCCTCTCTGCAGCCCCCCCCCCCCCACTCCTTCCCAAGAACTGAAGTCATAATCAAGCATGAAACACCACGGTATTTGGCAAAGACTACCGTATAATGGACCAAAAGATTGTAAAAAATTGTCACGCATGGACATACCATAGATACTCACGTATAGTATGTGAAATTTCTGCCAAGTAATCAAGCTCCAATTCTCACTTCACCTGATCTCCGGGTCAATCAGAGGGCAGAGCCTTTCAACTCTGAACAGTTTCGTTTCTCAGGCGACAGACAGGCAGACGCCAAGTTTCTCAAGCAGCAGGCAGGCGGCAGGCAGGCAGGGCAGAGATCCTTTCTACTGCAACTGGGAAATTCCAGCCAAAGTTAACCTTTTAATCTCCTTCCTTCTGCTGCAGCCTGGTTCTGGTTCTGCTTGGCAAATGTTTGCAAACCAGGTCTGTTCTTTGAAACACCTGGATGGGGCCCTCCTTCCCAGGCTACAATTCAGTGCACCATTACTTAAGAATAACACCCATGGAAAGCAGTGGGTCTACTTCTGAGTAAAAAGGGCTGCAAATATATGCAGCTGCGTCTCTCTGCTGTGAATTGAATTGCACACTCCCAGTTATGTGTTATATGCTATAAGTAGAGCTTCTGGCTTAACACACCAGACACCTTAAAGGTGCGTTTGATTCATGGTTCAACCTTTTTCACTTGCATATACTTTGGCAGCCCATTTCCATAAATTGTATCCTTCCTATTAGCAAAATGTTTGTAATTAGTAAGACAAGCCCTCATCTCCTCCATATGAAAGCCCAGACTTCATGCATTCATCACATATTTTCTCTTTTCATCTGTTTGAAAAACAGAAGACTCTGCCTTTGCACTGTTTTGCACCAGAAGTGTGCTAAGAAATTCTGGGTGATTGATCACTTTCCATATTACGTTTCAGCTTTTTTACTGTGCTGGTTTTCAATCACTGGTTCATACATGAATTGATGACCAAAAACTAGCTATTAGTGGGGCTTTCATAGCCAACTAGCTACCTCCCTTCCTGCCTTGCTGGTCCTTGCAAGGCATTCTGGAGCAGGACCTGCCTTTTTCTGCCATTATGCCATTCTTTTTCAAGTACCCCTAAAGGTCCTGTTGAGTGTCCCTGGGAGTACGTGAATACCAGGTTGGGAACCACTGTTTTACTGGTATGTAGTTTACAATGCACTTGTTCTGATAGTGTTTACAAAAAGGTGGTGAAGACCAGAATTTAAAAAAGAATAAAAATGTATCTCATTTTAAATGTATCTCATAAGTTTAACCCCCGACTTATAGGCGAGTATCTATGGTAATTTGTGGCACAGCATGCAAAATTAGAAAATAAAAATACTCAGGGGAGCCCCGACTAGAACATGACAATGAGCAGAAGACCTGGAGAAATACCAGAGAAAGTATTTTTTTCTCTGCACAATGACCATGGAGTCATCTAAAAATGTCTGACTTTCACATGTGTAAATCTCCAAGACTTGATTTACTAGCAAGTAAAAGGTAGAAATTGTTGCAGTACTGTGAAAACCCATATACGAAGCTTTTTCATGAGAGTTACGGCTTCCTTTGGCTGCAATCTAACTCTTGATTAGGGGCACATAAATCTCACTGGACCCATTTGTTTATAAGCTGAAAAGAAATTGACAGTATGGAATGTCTATGTGATTCTCTCTCTCTCTCTCTCTCTCTCTCTCTCTCTCTCTCTCTCAATATTCATTTGCAAAGATGTTTTTCTCTACTGGCATTGTTTAAACTGGAGTATATAATACTGTGCTTCCTTACAGTTGCTATTAATTTTAGAAAGCTGAGCATTCGGCATGGGATTTAACATTGGCTGGAAATCATCATCTAGTGCAGCAGCCGGGTCCCTGCACAGCCGGTTCTGTGACATAAGATCCTGCTGCAAAAGCAGCTAAAAATAGGATGCAAACCTCATTCCCTCCTTGTCAGCCAATCAGTACAAGGGCTTTGAAAGTGTTGTTTGCAGTCTGTAGACCTGATTGGCTCTTTCTCTGTAGCTCTCAGACAAGACCTGGCCAGCTGGAGAGGTGAGTTTACTTCTTTCTTCCATTAGGAAGCAAGGAGTCTCTTTCTCTTCTCATTAGGTACATCTATAGATGCATTCACTGGGAAAATGTGGCACAAAACAAGTTGCAAGTGTTTGAGCATCTCAGGCTTGACCCCAAATCTGGGATCCTTATCTTGCATCAAAGAATGCCTTTGCTACTCAAACTACGAACAAGCGTTTGGTGCTGTCAGGAGACTTGGTGTCTTTTGTTAGACGGGGAAAAGGGGGTGAGAATGTGTTTGGCAGCAGGGCCATATTCCCCACACCAGTATCACCTCCCTGTTGACATGCACTGTCTCTCTGGAAAATACCAATCATATTTTTGCCCTCATGCTTTTCTTTTTCATCTTTCCGCATTTGTCTAGACCACAGTTGCAACCCAGATGCCAGACGCACTCCTTTTAACTCTACTGATGTAACGGGAGAGAGGACAACTTTGAGTCTTCCCACCCATTCCCTCTCTGGTTTTGTGATCTGACTCTCTCCTTCACCACTAGTGGCAGCAGGCACAGCTGGCCAAAACGTGAGGTGAGCTGGTGTGGCTTGCATCAGGCAGTGAATGGCAGGGGCAGCGGATTCGAGATCCCTGCTGCTGCTGCTGCTGCTGCCACCTCCCTCCAGCCTACCACAGATTCCAGCTGCAGTGACTCACTTCCTGCTCACTTGAGTGGAAAGCAGGTTGTCCACTTCCTTACTGTGCTCCTTCATGCAGTTTTCCCAAACCCAGAAATGCAGGGCATCTGGTCTAATTTAAGGAACTGCACAAATGAAGGAGCTCCTTCATTCACATGAGCCTTTAAATAAAATCAGATGTCCTGCAATTCCAGGTTTGTGAAAAACATGTGACGGAGCTCACAGTAAGAAGTTTTTTCTTAACAGCATAGCAGAGGCAGCAGTGGCCAATGGCACTGGGTGGTGTTCCCAACCACACCGTCCCTGGCAGCAGGTCATCAAGCAACACTGCATGGTGTGTGTGTGTGGGGGGGGAGGACCACAAAGAACATAAGCCCTGTTCAATCATTTGTCTCCACACAAAGCCTTCTCAGGAGCATTCCCACTTAGCCTTGCCATCTCCAGTGACGAACATACATTACCTTCACTCTTCTGCCTTCCTGTGGTCAGTGTTTTGCAGTGAGAAACACTGGGAACTGGGGGTGGAGCTAACATGCATATGTCACCAGAGGGATGAGGCTAAGAGCCTTTTAGGGAGACCTCGTGAGATGAAAGTCTGAACAGAACTATTGTCAGGCAGTAACTGTCATGGGCACCTTCTCGCCTGTTGCATCAGGTGTCCAGCATGCAGATTGGTCACAATATCTTTGGGTGTTCATGATGACAAATTTCAGCTTAATGAAGCTCCTGATCATGTTTGCTCCAACTTCATTTGCTGTCCTAACTGCATCAAAATCAGCCTCAAAATGTAGAGGGAAAATGTGCACACCTGCCAACTTTTCCAAAGCAAAAAATGCTAGGTTTAACACTGAAAGTAGGCTCAGAGCGGAGCCTTTGTGATACTTGGTTGAAATTAAACCCAGTACAGTACAGCAGTTGGCACATATTCACAGGAACTCTTTACTGTTACTTCAGAAATTCGAGTGCTGAACATACGATTGAAATAAAGCTTCCTTCCAAGGCTCAGTCCTGGCTCAAATTAAGTCCTGAACTCTCACCACTGCAACCACTCTACCTGGCACAGTCCCCTCAAGTTCATTAATGGTTGTTGGCATCCTTCAGTCTCGGAAGACTGTGGTATCGCGCTCTGAATGGTGGTTCTGGAACAGTGTGCTCTCCAGTGTGCGAAGCCTGGGTAAAGTAGATATGGAGGATAGACTGTTTCCCTTGCAGCAAATCCCCCCTCTCCACGTCGCTGAGATGGTCCAATGGAAAGGCAGAAGCCAATATGGTTGGTTCCAGTGCCGTTGCAGGAGTTGCAAGAACATGACTGTGTTCAGCCATGAACTGCCTCAGGGACTCTGGCTCCGGATTTTGCCTTGAGGTTGACTCCTGAAGCCTTTTCCATAACTGTACGTAGCCACAAGGCAGTGGAGGTTTGGGATCAGAGTTTTCCTTCTCTCTGATGAGCTGCCTTCCCAGGCTAAAGAGTCCCATCTACCCAGTGGCTGTTTAGTCGCCTCTTACGACAAGTACAGCCAAACTGAGGGCCTATTCTTATCCCCAGCCCCCAGGGGAAGTTCATTAATAAAGCTAATAGAAACCAGTCAAAGGATGTCCCCTCAGAATGCACAGTAGCATAAACCACAGTGCTAGGAATAAAAAAAATGATCTAAACATCATCAAGTCCAAATTCCTGTGCAGTGCAATCCTATCTTGTGCTGGAACAGGCAGGCCACAAGGCCTGCACTGTATCCAGAGCAAGATGGGGGCCAAAAGTGGCTTAGCCATAATTACACATCACAAGACATATCAACATCTAATATGCAATGCCACGTGTCATCTTAAAGAATCCTATTTGTTCCAGAAACCTGCCAAACATTGGATGGCCATATAGTCATTCTTACATGGGAACATGAAAGCATCAGTCCATCTGTGATGTGCTGCATCTCTCGTGGCATGAGGTGAGCCATCACCACCCATGGAGATGCCTGGAAATGATGTCAACACCATGTACTTCCACAGCACGGCCTGCCAACAGCTCACCAGCTGCCCATCAGCAGCAAGTGATGGCAGCTAGTCCAAGTGCTCAAAAGCCTCTGCAGAGGAGAGGAAGGGGGAGGAGGAACAGATACTGGGAGGAGGAGGAAATGGAGACAGGGAAGATGGCTTAAAGAGGGGGCATCTTAATGAGAGGCAAGCAAGATAAAAGGCAGAGAAGACAGGCATGAGAGAAGAGACCAAGCAGGCAAGGGAAGGGCAGAAAGGGAAAGTGGACAGAGAGGGGGAGGTACTGACCTGGATGCCTATAAGCAAGGGGACTAAGGGAGAAGGACAAGTGAAGAGGAACCATTAGGGGACACCAGGAGGGAGGAGCAGAAGGTGGGAAGAGAGTAGCCCCTGCCTTTTGGACCACAAAAGGGTGTGGATCCACCGAGCACAGGCATCCTCCAAGGGTGGGGCCTGGGGGAAGGAACAGAGAGCCACTGTTTATGAGGGCCCACTCCCCAAGGATGTCACTGGCAGAGAAGGAAGGTCTGTGGGCACGCGCCACCTGCCTGGCCAACTGGAACTGGAGGGGTGTGGGGAAATGCCTGAAAGGACTGAAGATCCAGAACCTACTTGTAGTATTTGGAAAGAGAAGGTCATGTAACTTGTATGATTAGTTGTAGCCTGCTTGGGCTCTGATCTTCTTTCCCTTAAAGAAGTGACTCAGGGGAGGCTCTGTGCTAGAATGTCCTTCCCATAGCCCCAGGGTGCAGAGTTGCCCTCTTGGGATGAGGGAGACGGCAGGGCATATGCCACATCATCCCAACCTTGTGTTTTATGGTAAAAGACCCAAGAATGTTGAATTCTTCCCTTTCAGATGCAGATGTAGAAGGGTGGAAGATAGTATTAAGTTTTGTGCTGGTCCACTGAAAGGGGCTAGAAACATAAAAGAAAGTACAGTTGACATTCTCAGGGTACATGCAGTTGACAATCTTGACCCAGCTCTTGCTATTTTTTATTTGCCCAAGACTGAATTGTATGTGCAACTCTGTTGAAATAAAAGCCCAACATACATTCAGCTTTGTGATGATTAGCTGCTGTACACAGTATATGCATCCTGTTGAACAAAAGAGCTAGATATGTCTTGAATCATTCAAGTGACCCAGTTCCACACGCTGCTGGACAAGAATAAAAATCACCTTGTAGTCATCAGGTTTCTACTCTTTGTCAAGTGATGATTTGTATGTATGAAAAGAGCCATTGCAAATCAAGCCCAGTTTTCACATTGCGTCAGACAGAGTTCTTGCCAATGGTAGCAGCTCAGGTATTTAACAACAAATCACTGTGTTGAGTTATCAAGGAATGAGAGACTTACAGTGCAATCCTGTGGTCTATTCAGAGGTGCGTCTACTCAGACACACTCCCAGGTAATCCTGTATAGTGCTTATACATGTGTATAAGTGCTTATACAAAGCACTGTATAGTGCTTATACATGCCTGTATAGTGCTTATACAAAGTGCTATGCATGCGTGAGCCACAGTCGAATATCCTGGTAATCTGGGAAGGTGTTGTGGCGACTTGGAGCCACATTCTCTTTTACAAGAGCACTTAAATTGCAAGTGTGAAAATCAGCATTAGCTATGGCAAACTGTATTACGAGAAGGTAGCAGCCTTGACACCCTACTCCTAAACTAAATCCCTGCACAATGGTGCTGCTACAGTTCTCACTGTATCTTGCCTACTTGAGGCCTCCTTGGGGTAAAGGGACATTTGTCTCTTTACTCCTGGGTAAGCTCTAGCAGCCTATGGGGCAACTCAGGTCAGTCACTGGTGCACCTGGGACCTAGGAAGGTGGATCAGGCCTAGAAGGTAAGGATTCATTGTGTGGCACTGTTATTGAACCTGCTTCCTCCCAGGCATGATGCACCCTCCTCCCTGTGCTTGTTGCCACCCAGTTCCACCCACACTTTCCCCTGTTCTTCCCCCCTCCCCCACTCAGTTCCCCTCACCCCCACCCCCCCACACACACACCCTGTGAGGCCTTATCTACTCCAGCAGGTCTCTGACTGTCTGCTGGTACATAGGTGGCTGCTCCAGTGGCAGAGACTGCTTTGCAACTGCTATAAAGCACCCTCCACCACTGCAAAATATGGTTCGTCGGCACCCGACTGGCATAGGATTGTGCCGTAAGCGTCCTTACTTGAAGAAAAGTGCATGACTGAGGCTGAAATGATTAACTTAATATCTTTTTATTCTTGAATGAGCTTTTTAACATGAATTGAAATGTTCCTTCTCGTTGATCTTGCAAGTCAGAGTGAGGGAGAGAGGTGAGGACGATGCAGGAGAAGCACTAAGATGAATTCACTGCACTAAATAAGCTTGTGATGAATAACCTTCTGCCTCCTGGAGAGAGATTCATCTTGTTGGCACACTGAGGCCCTGGCCTCCTCTAACACATGCAATGAAGTATCTCTGCCTTTCTTCTGATACTGCCACTAACCCCTCGGCATGACATCTTTGCCTCGTATGGCTGACTGCAGATATGAATTTTTTATAGCCCACTGATTAGTGGCTCGCCTCTGTTTTAAGCACTCCAGAATCTCCGCAAAGCAGCCTTTTGCTGTTCAAAGTCTGGGTCCATGTTCCTCTGATCCTTATCTCAGAGGCTTAGCATACCTCCTCCTTCCAGAGCCAATGTTTTACTTTTTACCCACTGTTTGCTCCCTTTCAGGGTTCAAGTGAGTTTTTAATGTGGTTTAGGATATTTATATACAATTTTCCCACAAAACAGAGTTCTCAAAACAGTGTCCATAGTCAAAGGATGCAGGGCTCCTAACTGCCTCGAACAACATAGTCAAAAACATGGTTTTTTAATACCTATGGGTCCTTTTATACTGGGGCAGGCACTGTGAGCAGAAACAGGGCTGTTTCAAATCAAGAAGCAGCAGCAGAAAGATCTGGTCCTTGCCATGTTCTCTAGTTACTCTTCACTGCAGTGTTCCTTGGGGCATGTTTAATATTGGTGGTGAAGCTCTTTGCTCTGCCACTGCTGAATCTCATGACTGCTACTGTTGCACTCTAGTCAGCTCTTGTAGCTTCAAATGACAGCCCTCTTTATTAGCCACCAACACCAGCAAATGCCAACTTTTTAGTCTTCAACAAACACACCGAGAGAGAGACCCCACTCACTTAGGCATCGAGCAAGAAACAGAACTAAATTTTAACCAGTTTTGGGGAGCATCCTGTTTTGGGGGCTTTGGGAAGTCCTTATGCGACTTCCCAAAGTCGCATAATCATTCCCCTTATGCAAAGGGGAAAGGAGATAAAAGGAGACTTAGAGATGGCAGAGAAATTAAATGAGTTCTTTGCATCTGTCTTCACAGCAGAAGACCTCGGGCAGATACCGCTGCCCGAACGGCTCCTTCTAACCGAGGAGTTAAAAGAGAAGATGTTTCAGACCTCATTGATAAATTAAAGATCAATAAGTCACCGGGCCCTGATGGCATCCACCCAAGGGTTATTAAGGAATTGAAGAATGAAGTTGCAGATCTCTTGACTAAGGTATGCAACTTGTCCCTCAAAACGGCCATGGTGCCAGAAGATTGGAGGATAGCAAATGTCACGCCTATTTTTAAAAAGGGAAAGAGGGGGGACCCGGGAAACTACAGGCCGGTCAGCCTAACATCCATACCGGGTAAGATGGTGGAATGCCTCATCAAAGATAGGATCTCAAAACACATAGACGAACAGGCCTTGCTGAGGGAGAGTCAGCATGGCTTCTGTAAGGGTAAGTCTTGCCTCACGAACCTTATAGAATTCTTTGAAAAGGTCAACAGGCATGTGGATGCGGGAGAACTTGTGGACATTATATATCTGGACTTTCAGAAGGCGTTTGACACGGTCCCTCACCAAAGGCTACTGAAAAAACTCCACAGTCAGGGAATTAGAGGACAGGTCCTCTCGTGGATTGAGAACTGGTTGGAGGCCAGGAAGCAGAGAGTGGGTGTCAATGGGCAATTTTCACAATGGAGAGAGGTGAAAAGTGGTGTGCCCTAAGGATCTGTCCTGGGACCGGTGCTTTTCAACCTCTTCATAAATGACCTGGAGAAAGGGTTGAGCAGTGAAGTGGCTAAGTTTGCAGACGACACCAAACTTTTCCGAGTGGTGAAGACCAGAAGTGATTGTGAGGAGCTCCAGAAGGATCTCTCCAGACTGGCAGAATGGGCAGCAAAATGGCAGATGCGCTTCAATGTCAGTAAATGTAAAGTCATGCACATTGGGGCAAAAAATCAAAACTTTAGATATAGGCTGATGGGTTCTGAGCTGTCTGTGACAGATCAGGAGAGAGATCTTGGGGTGGTGGTGGACAGGTCGATGAAAGTGTCGACCCAATGTGCGGCGGCAGTGAAGAAGGCCAATTCTATGCTTGGGATCATTAGGAAGGGTATTGAGAACAAAACGGCTATTATTATAATGCCGTTGTACAAATCTATGGTAAGGCCACACCTGGAGTATTGTGTCCAGTTCTGGTCGCCGCATCTCAAAAAAGACATAGTGGAAATGGAAAAGGTGCAAAAGAGAGCGACTAAGATGATTACGGGGCTGGGGCACCTTCCTTATGAGGAAAGGCTACGGCGTTTGGGACTCTTCAGCCTAGAAAAGAGACGCTTGAGGGGGGACATGATTGAGACATACAAAATTATGCAGGGAATGGACAGAGTGGATAGGGAGATGCTCTTTACACACTCACATAATACCAGAACCAGGGGACATCCACTAAAATTGAGTGTTGGGCGGGTTAGGACAGACAGAAGAAAATATTTCTTTACTCAGCGTGTGGTCGGTCTGTGGAACTCCTTGCCACAGGATGTGGTGCTGGCGTCTAGCCTAGACGCCTTTAAAAGGGGATTGGACAAGTTTCTGGAGGAAAAATCCATTACGGGTTACAAGCCATGATGTGTATGTGCAACCTCCTGATTTTAGAAATGGGCTATGTCAGAAGACCAGATGCAAGGGAGGGCACCAGGATGAGGTCTCTTGTTATCTGGTGTGCTCCCTGGGGCATTTGGTGGGCCGCTGTGAGATACAGGAAGCTGGACTAGATGGGCCTGTGGCCTGATCCAGTGGGGCTGTTCTTATGTTCTTATGTTCTTATGACCCTTGGGCTTGTTGGCAGCCTGTGCCCTCCTTCTCCCCCTCAGTGGCTTCCGAAGGAAGAGAAGGAGTAGAGAAGGAGTTCTAGCTACCCTTTTCCTCCTCCACAAGCAGCCCTGTTCCATGTCACTAGGTGCTCTGTCAGGTGGTCCTCCAGTGGTGACCTGCCCAGTCCTTGCTAACCCCTCACCTCTGGCCCCCCATACTCTTTATCAGCTTTGTATCCACCCTCCCTTGGCAGTCTTACCCTTCCTTTCCCCAGCTTACCCTGCTGTAGCATTCTGGTAGCCATCGCCACCAGGACATCAGCCAGCCTCCATTCAAGACACACAATTGGCCAAGGTGTGGCTTTTGCCAGGAGTGCCGGCAGCATGACTGGACACTGTCCCACACCTTGCAGTGGGCCTCCAATGCTAGGTGGGCTCATCATGGGGCATGCACTCAATCGTCAACAAAAACTTACTTAAAGATACACACACATTGATATGTACACATCACATTTGTCCAACAGTGCTTCAAGCTCTTTCCAGTTTGCACCCATTCCATTTCCTCGATCTTTTATTAAACCTAAAGGTTGTCCAAATTGTACATTCACCCAACTTAGGGCCCAAGTCTATCCAACTTTCCAGCACCAGTGCTGCTATGCCTATGGGGTATTCACTACTTTTTGTGCTGGGGTAACAGTCACAGAGACCTCCTTAAAGCAGGGGTGCTCAATAGGTGGATCGCGATCTAGCGGTAGATCGCGAGGCAAAATGAGTAGATCGCGGAGTGCCGACCCCCCCCTTTTCAGGTGCCTCTTGGAGGAAACGCCGGGAGTAAGGCCCATTGTACTCAATGGGGCTTACTCCCAGGTAAGTGTGGCTAGGATTGCAGCCTCACAGCCTAATCCTAGGCATGTGTCTACTCAGGAGTAAGTCCTGTTATACTCAGTGGGGCTCAAGGTACACCAACATACGTTATGATGGCGCGAACATTGTAAAAAAAACTCTGGTAGATCTCCGGGCCTTGCTGGGTTTCAAAGTAGCTCTCGAGCCAAAAAAGTGTGAGCACTCCTGCCTTAAGGTATGGGAACATTTGTACCCTTACCTCAAGGCTGTATTGCAGATGCACTGGTGCACTTGGATAGGATTGGGCCCCTACTTGTTGATCTAACTCTTTTGCATATTGGTAAATAAACTTGCACTACTTTAGGCCCTCCAGGAGCAAATGCCTTTTTCCTTCCTCTCACCAGTTAGCTTACCACAATAAATGCCTGTCTTGACCACTTACAACTGGCCACCTGGGAAAGCTCAAGCTACTTCCTGTTTGCATCTTCTCACCACTTCCAGAGGGGCAACTGTATTAGTCAATTGCAGGAAAAATGACAAAGATCCTTGTGGCACTTTAAAGACTTACACATTTATGGTAACATAAAGCTGCATTAAATAAGCCACAAAAGAGCTACATAAAAGCTGCAGTAAAAAACCACACCAGCCACAAAAGCTGATGCTGCAATAAATATGTTACTCTTTAAGTAACTCATATGTTACTCTTATGTTACTCTTGCTGTGATCCCTTTGCCTGTGTCACTTCAATTTAGCTTGCTTCTGCAGTCACTATTCAGCTGTTTGCCTTCCTGTATCTTTTTGAAAGACAACTATCTGGCAAATGTTTTTGAGCAATGTACTTAGTGTTTTTACACATAAAGTTCCTGCCTGCAAATACTTAACAATCTGAGGACAGTTAATTTGCCTGGTTAGGGCACTGGTTTCCAAACTGAGTGCTGTGGGGCCCCAGAGCACTGCTTCAAACTCACAGGGGCATTGACTCTCCCTGGTGTTGCCATCTTGGCTGGGCTGAGCTTGTGCAAGATCTTGCGAGATATCACCCAATCTCAGGGGACTGTTGGACTCTGTCTTGGCCTCCCATGGCTTGGCACCCCTGCAACAGGGTGCCATAAAAGAGTTCCTGCAACACTGAGGACATTGTGACCAGTTAATTTTGGGAATCACTGGTTTAGGAGATAGGGTAGAGAGTAGAAATTAGTTAACTCCAAATGATGAGAAGGAAAATTGTCTGGAGCTACAGCAGCAGAGGTAAATGAAACCAGGGAGCGCTACTGTAGATGGCATCCTTTTGGCTGGTCCCTAAAGTCATATTTAGAAACATGATGAATTCAACTTTCCTACTCTCTGTCATTGATGGCACTAGTATGTGCAAGGAAAGTCATAACTATTGGTCTTGTGTCCCCTTAGAGAACAGAGGGAGTGGGAGAGTAGCATGGAGGAGAGCAGAAAATATTTGGAGGCGTAGTTCAAGTAACACATAACCAAGTCATTATCTTCAGATGCAAGCTGAAAAGCAAGCAAGCTTCCTGGGCCCCTGTTATGCAGGATTCCTTTTTTCAGCCTTGAATGCATCTTCTTGCTATGTAAACAAATCCAAGTGAAGAGGTAGTTCTCTGGCTAAGAGATGCTGTAAACAACCCTTTGGTGAGCACTTCCCTTTTCCCCTCCCTGAAGTGATTTTGCTTTAATTTATCTTTCTTCATCTAAATGAGTCAAGTGTGATGGTGAAGGAAACATTGCATATGTCTGAGAGACAGTGAAGAATGACAAGGAGAGGTGCAAGGACGAGAGACTGGAAATCACACCACTTGCCGGCATCCTGTCAGGAGAATGAAGCCTGTTGCAGTTTTGACATTGAAAGGCAATCTGATGTTTCCAAGATATCTTTTCATTTTAATAAGGCGACGCTTTATAAAAACACACAATGGTGACAAGGAGGGAGGAGAAGCCAAAGACTTGGGAATTAACATTGCTCTCGCTTATTCTAATAACATACTAGTACTTTTAGGAGTGTCTCAGAGCTTAACGGGTGAAAGGTGAAGTTATCTTTCAAGAACAGGGCTAAGGCTACAAAGCTACTTAATGCAAGTGACGAATAATGCAGGCCCATCAATTTACCCGGACAATATTGTACATGGGTTGGTTTCACACTGTGTGCCTTGGATTGTAGTGTTTTCACATTGATTCAGGGGTTTAGTCTCCCTGTTTTTTTCTGGTGGTTCTTTTCATTTTCTTTCTTCCCTCTTTCTCCCTCCTTAGCTCAGCAGAGCCAATTATAATATTGGGTAGTCTTTTTCTGTGACTGTATGGGCCTTCCTTGTACTGCAAGGATAAGAGCGAAGCTGCGGCTGACAATGGTGGCTTATGTTGTATTGCTTCTATCTAAGCCTCTGGAGTGCCAGTGTGAATTCATGAAGCTCAGTCCTTGCCTTTTTCTTACCTCCTTTTTGTGTGTGTGTTAAGTCTTTCATTTCCCAAGGAGCTGTGCCATGCACAGGAGAGCATGAGCAATTGCTTCCAGAAGGGCTTTTGTACATGAAGAGTGAAACTCTGCAAATCCTTCTGCATTTACCATCTTTTCCCATTTAAAATATATTACAACACAGAGATTCCTTGTTAGCTCTTGGACTCTCTTATCTCCCTTCCCAGTTCTAGTATCATTGATGAGCTGGCAGGTTCCACTGTACCAAGGGCAGCTCCAAGAGCACAACTAGATGCATGGTGCATTTTCCAACAGTACTGCTGCAGGGTTGTACCAATGCACAGTCCTGGGTTGGATGTCACTGAATCTCACCAAAAGTCTCACCTTTGTCAGAATTTGAACACACTCCTGTCTGATACATGAAAGCTAATCAGGGAAGATAGGCTTTGTATTTCATCACTCACCATAAATGTGCTTGAAGCTGGTGGCGTGGCAGCTATCCTAGCCAACCATTCTGTGGGAAGTGTGGGAAATTATTTATTTATTTGAAAAATGCTGAAGCAAATGCCCAAGGCAGCTTGGAAGCTGCATAATAAAATATGCAATGTATCACAACAAATAAGTAAAAACATTAAAACAAAACCAAAAAAAGTCCAAAACACAAAACAGCCTGTTTGAGTAGTCCATTAGTCACAAAGTCAGTCAAAGTATCCAGGGCAAAGTCCAAGGTCAGATTCCAAAGTCAATAAGCCAAATCACAGTCCAAGGTCAGATTCCAAAGTCAATAAGCACAGTCAGTCAGTCTTGTCTCCTCCCTCCAACCTGCACTCCTTCTACAACCCACCCCCCTTCCTGCCTCAGGTGCTCCTTATATCCCTGAGGACCCTATTGCCTTCAGGTGGCTGCAGCTGTGCAGCACACTCTGCTGGGTGCCCAGGCCTTACCCTTAAAGGGGCCACTGCTGGCACCACATCTACCTCCTCGCCAGATCTTCAGCGATTCCAATACAGCTTCCACCCCTTTTAGGCCACTATTCCTCTCAGGCTCATTAACTATTTTCCATATGGGTTACATGTAAGTGGAATAGAAACCCACAGCCCATGTTCGACACTCTGTCACTTGAATTGCCTTGGCTAAATTGGATAGATCACATATGATATCTGGGACTTTACAAGTGATCAGTGTCATGGCTGCCACAACTGTTTCTGCTGCCTCTTCGTGTAGTTCTGACAGCCATTTTGCATCCCTAATAGGTCAGACCAGAAAATCAAGTCACTGATTTTTATCATTTCCTTCACTGGCTACATACACAAATTTATTTTTTTTAATTTTTAAAACCAGTAGCTCACTGTAAAATGCTATCCCATGCTGATGGCACCACTGTAAATCAAGCATATACAGATCTTCCTTGAGGCAGTACGTTTAAGGTCATTTTTGCAATAAAAATGGATGTGTTGTGATGGAATAGGAAATGTTCTCTTTATTAGCAATCCCCGAACTATTGCCCACATTGCGATATTGTGATGTTTATTGTGACTAGTTAATTAAACAATTGGTTAACAGCAAGAGAGTTAATTGGCCAAAAATATTTTAGTTACTTGACTGCTCTAATAATAGCTTATGCAACATGGCTATAAATTGCTTTTTTTCTGCAAATACTATCCCAAAGTCTGTTGTGCCAAAGGGACAGTCTCACTTGTTTTTGATGTAAGTTTTATATATACTGTTTGGATAGTAGTGAGTTTCATTTATTCACTCTGGACTTCCATCACATTTTACGGTTGCTGTATCATCATAATGACGAAATGGTTGTGCCTTGTTCTTCTAACTGAGGGACTCCAAATTCAGAGGGCCTTTGTCATAGCTGTGTTATAAATAATGCTGCCAAACCATTTGGGATTATCAGCAAACGAACTTGTCAGCCTCTTGGAGAACAGATGCTTAATTAGGGGTTGGATGACACAAATGGGCACTTATTAAAAGAGAAACACCTGTTTGGGGTAAAGGAGGGGGCTTTGCAAAGAACCAGCCCCAACTGGAATAGCTCTCATACCCACCTAACACAGTATGACAATTCCTGTGTTCATAAAAGGAATAAAACATGACTAGTTTATAAAGAGCAGGATAGGCAAAGCAAATGAGTGATCTTTCAAGATGAATTTTCTCTGGCTATTGTTGCTGCTGGGACTTATCTAAAGAGATGGTTATTTTGATCATAACAGAAATGAGTGACAGGATTTATCTGCATTTGTTTGGTGTGAGGAGGGTAAAAAAAGCCCTGAACTTTTCACTAACAAGAATCTTGGAAGTTTAGTGTGAAGAGGGTTTATAACTTAATTTTGAATTCATTTTGCCATATCTGAAGTTATTTTTCCTGCAGTGCAAATGCCTCCCTCCTGTCCATTCCCATTATTAGTATACAGATTAGGAGAGTCACCGATGGCTTGTACTCTTTAGTGGTAGGCAGGATTAAATGATGGTGAGATTTTGCTGCAATATTTGCATTTTGTTCACTGTTACCTTTCTTAAGGGCAGAGACAGTTTAGAACCCTGGCAGTTTTTAGAACTTCCACTGGAACCTGATTAGCTAAGGTCAGTTGCAGCTATGGTATTTAATATCATTTATTTCTAATTCAACAAATTACCCTTTTTACTTGGATTATGCGAACGTTTATTTTTATAGACATGTCTTATAGATGATCTTGTCATGTCCTTTGTTCACCATGATTATAATGTGAACCTGGTTGGTATTGCCACTTGTTCAATTTGTATTTGTATTTGTATGAAGCCCAGCCAAGCGCCTGCTCTTTTTGTGCCCGGCTAAGGATTATTTTTTGACTGCTGTGTTCTAGAATTACTTGACATGTTTTTGTAGTCAAAGCTAACCCTACTGAAATGGCATTCACTGTAGAGCAAAGACACCTTTCCATTTTCAGTGCTGTTATACAACATAACAAGCAGACAAGGTATGTCTCCAGAATGAAATCAGAGAAACAGAGTGACAATCCTCAAAGTGTATGTCATTGTGTAGTCCCACTTGCAGCCTAGCTCATTTTCCCCTGTTGGGTGCACCTGACTGACACTTACCTGGATTTTGGTCTTATTATACTACAGTCAATTGAAATTGAGAGCACAATCCTGAGGGCAAGATGGGCCAGCATAAGTCCCTTGCGCTGGACAAGGAGTGTTGCAAATGTGCCGTAAAGCCCATTCGCGGCTACTCTGGAATTGGGGAGGGTGGTGCGAGGACGTGTGCCAGCCTCTGCATGCCAGATCCCTGCCAGGAGAGGGTAAGTGGATGAGAGTGGCTGGCAAGGGAGTTGGAGAGGGTAGCAGGAGGGCCAGGGTGTTTTAGGGCAGGAGGAGGAAGGGCCAGTGGGTGGACTGGGCCTGGGAGAGGGGTGCAACCAGCCTCAGTGACTTAGGCTGGATCCTAAGCCTCCCTCCCAGACAGTCAGCATCATTGAGATTAAAAGCATGGTTTTATTTATTGTTTTGCAGTACTAACAGCCCAATCCTATCTACGCTTTCGTGGGAGTAAGCCCCATTGGCTCTAATGGGGCTTACTTCTGAGTAGACAAGCATAGGATTAGGCTGTAAATAGTTTGTTTATTTCCATGCATGTCTTTCTTATAGAATTTGTACTGCTGCTTTTCTGTGTGTGTCTCTTAGGGTCAAACTAGATGTGGCATTTTAAAAACATGTAAATACCAAGTCTGAGGGCCCAATCTGGACACAGACCGTGAGAGGGATAGATTTAACCCTTTGCCCCTGACATAGTCTCAATGTCTCTACATTTATCCCAGAAAGGAATTTACCCTATTAGCACCAATAAGAGCTGGGGGAGCCATGAAGGACCCCAGTTAGCCTCAGGCTTTCCCTCCCCACCCTGCACTTGATATTGATATTTTTAAGAAACAGGCACGTGTTTAACATCACATGCAGTTTGGCACTTAGATGAAAAGCCTGTCTCTTGACCCACTACTCTTTTTCTTTTGGGTAGAGTGATAATTTCAGCAGATTTAGGTAATCTGTTGAAATTATCCCTTGGTGATATATTAGTAGTCATTAATATAGCAAGAAAGCATGGTGAAACCCTGTCAGCAGCTAGCCCCAGGTAACCTTTACCCTGCTGACCTTTCTTGGGATAGGAATAGCCACCCAGTTACACAGACTTATTTTTATCCTTTCCTTAACATCAGAAGCAAGAACTCCCACAACAAAAAGAGATTATCCTAAGGATTTAATCTAATCGTACAGAAATTGTATCAGTTTAGTTGGTCTTCATCTCTCACATGCTCCTGCTTCCAGAACAGCAGTTTAAGCAATACATTGCATATTAAATTGTTGATGAGTGGGATAGCTGTGTTAGGGCCCAATCCTGAACAGTGCACGCTGCCTTACCACCAGTACACACTGCTGCAAATGTGCCATAAGGCATGTTTGTGAGCTCCGACGCTGGGCCTGCATTCCACCACCCAGCGATCTCCTGGACTGCCGGGCAGCGGAGAGGTGAGTGGTGGTGTGGGAGGAGGTGAGGAGGAGGTGTTCCAGGGCAGGGGAAGGTGGGGGGAGGGGAGGGAGAGGGAAGGAGGCGTGGCAGGAGGAGGGAGTGGGGTGGGAGGAGGGCGGCTTCACCGGATCCTGAGCCCCATGTTGGGCTGCGTGGCTCAACATGGAACTCTCCGATTCTGCACTGGCTCCAGAGCCGCCCCAGAATTGAGTGACCCCATTGCAGGGCTACTTCCCTTACCCAGGGAAATGATACAAAAGTCCACTTCCACTGAGGAGCCGCCACTGACTGCCTGGTTGTGTGTTGGGTGCCGCAGCATCCATTTTGGCGCCATGGCAGCCTTGTGCTCTGGACACCTCCGGATTAAGCTGCCTCTCTGTTCCCACAAAACCAACAATTCTGGTAGATTTTGGCACTCAGGGTCCAATCCCATCCAACTTTCCAGTGCCGATGTAACCCTGCCAGTGGGGCGTGCGCTACATCTGGGGGGGAAGGGGGGTAGTCACGGAGGCCTCCTCCAGGTAAGGGAACAAATGTTCCCTTACCTCAGGGCTGCATTGCTGCTGCATCAGTATTGGAATAGGATTGGACCCTAACTCATTTATTGTGGCAAAAGCTTTCTTGGACCTGAGTGATCACATTGGTGACCTTAGCAGGCATAGCATTAGCATGAGTACAGGAGGGAGGAAGCAGTGGAAGAAGTGTTTTTACAGAGAGAGGAATGACTGTGCAGGATTCAAGTGAAAATGAAACCCAGTCAAAAGTCAATAATCAACAGTAGCCACAGTCCTGGTGCAAGCATCCTCCTGCAGTAGCTTCTATTTGCCCTGGACAAAGCCCCCATTGGTTTGAAAGTGAGCTTTTTTTTCCTGCAGGGCAAATAGAATCTGCAGAGGGATTGGAACCATCAGTGCCAGATGTAGGCATAAGCTAAACAAGCTACAGTTTAGGATTTCATAATCCATAAGGGCCTCAAAAATAAATTCAGAATTTTTGGGGGGTGAGGGTACTTTAAAAATTTTATGCGTGCGGATTGTAGACCTTTTTAAAATGGTTTGTGCTGCAAATTACGGTGTAATTTTGTTACAAGGTGCCTCAAGTTTTTCAACAAGAGGCCTCCAAGCTATTTATAGCATAGGGGGCCTCACCAAGTCTACACGGCACTGGGAACCATCTGTAGTATTTGACAAGATTGCAAGGGCAAGGGGTTAAAGTTTCATGACTCCCCTAAATGTGGGGTATGTTGACAAAAGATGTGAGGCTTGAAATCATTTGCTAATTGGTGTAAACTAAGTATATTATGTATTGATATATACAACTTTGTAGATCAGTGGTTCTCAAACATTTAGCATCAAGACCCACTTTTTAGATTGAGAATCTGTCAGGACCCACTAGAAGTGATGTCATGACCGGAAATGACATCTTCAAGCAGGAAAATGTTTTAACAATTCTAGGCTGCAATCCTACCCACACTTACCCAGGAGTAACTCCCATTGACTACCATTGTTATAAGAACTGGCACACCTCACCCCAGCAGTGACTTTTCTAGTGGCTGTATGCTGGTGTTTTGCATCTTTGTATGTTGTGAGCCCTTTTGGGACAGGGAGCCATTAGTTATTTGTTTTTTTTCTGTAAACCGTTTTGTCAACTTTTTGTTGAAAAGCAGTATAATAATAATAATAATTCGTGTGTTGGCAACCTTCAGTCTCGAAAGACTATGGTATCGCGCTCTGAATGGTGGTTCTGGAACAGCGTCTAGTGTGGCTGAAAAGGCCGATTTGGGAGTGACAATCCCTTCCACACAATAATAATAATAATAATAATAATAATAATATACATAGTAGCTTGTTAAAAGTTACAATTCCCCAAATGCAGTCACATACCAGGGTAGCATCAAGTCTAATATATTAAAAATAAAATATTGAAATGAATGGGGACCCACCTGAAATTGGCTCATGACCCACCTAGTGAGTCCTGACCCACAGTTTCAGAAACACTGTTGTAGATAATTGGGGGAGTTTCTTTGTGTTGTTACAGATAGATCAGGAGCAGTTTATCAAAAAGCAGCTTCATATTCATCAATGGGCAAGAAGTTTCAGGAACCAGTTGAACTCACATGCCACCCAGTCTTGTGAAACTGTACTTTGCTTCCAAAGGCTATAGGATCAGGAAGGGTAGCACTGATATAAGGGGACAGTTTATTTCGCTTATGCCTTTGGCTGGTGTAGTGGGGCTTCCACTCTGTTTTGGGAAGAATATTGTGGGTAAGTGCTGCACAAGGTCCCACACTCTGGTATTGCAAAGACTTCCCTGCAGTCACCATTGTGACGCATAGGAGCCGTCGAAGCTGCTGTTGGACTATGCTGGCTGCAAGTGATACTAAAGGACACAGTTCTGAGTGTGCCTAGAAATCATAGCAGAATCAGGGCCCAATCCTTTCCAACTTTCCAGCACTGATGCAGATGTATCAACAGGGCATTCACTGCATTCTGCAGTGGAGGGGAAGTCGCAGAGGCCTCCTCAAGGTAAGGGAATGTTTGTTCCCTGATATTGGGGCTGCAGTGCGGCAGCATTGGCGCTGGAAAGTTGGATAGGATTGCCATATCCACATAAGTACCACCATAGAATATGCATTTTGTAATATGTCCCAACTCTAACCCAGGCACCTGGTGTGACTTCCACACACTGAAATATACTTGAATTTGAGGAAAATTCCAACGTCTCATCAAAGCAATAAGGGCTGTTTTGCAGTGTGATGGGACTTGTTAAATCTGTTTCAAGGGTCATTGTGAGACTTAACTACTGTTTGTAAAGCACTTTGCAATCCCCCTGTGGGAAAGTAATACAGAAAGACTAAAAGCGTATGCGCACACAAGAACTACATATGGAGAAATAATGAAGGGTTTCTCATTTTACTTCTGTTTGCTTTTTTCCTCAGCATGAGCCTCTCTTAGGATCTCATAAGTTTCATTCCTTTTCCTATCATTTCTGATATCTTTTGCATTAAAAGTTAAAAATAGGTATTTCTGTGACATGCATATTACTACTGCCACAATTGTTCCTCATCGTATAATACCATTATAGAAAGATCAAATAGATTGTTTGTAATGTGAGGTGCCTATGATAGGACTGGAATATTTTACTAATTTCTCAAGAACGCACATGGAGAAGCAGATCTTAGACCCAAATATGCAAAAATGTATGTAGTTTCACTTTCTGTTTCTCAAGAAAAAATTTGAGAGCACAGCTCCACTCAGTATAAAGAGGTACTACAAATCATACCCTGATTTTCTTTTCAAAAGTAAACTCAGGTTGGCTTAACAATAAGGCTAAGACCATAATACCAAAAACAAAATCATCCAGCAATATCAGCCTCAATACATAATAACATGTATATGTTGTAGATAATAACATGTATAACATATACAAATAACAATCAGTCTCAATGACATAATATTTCTGAATATTTTGTATTATACAAATAGTGAGAACAAAGTCAAGAAATATCAAATCTGGAATCTCAGTAGCAACAAAAAGGAAAACAAATAATCTACAGGAATTAACAAGCTAAGCAATAAAGATCACACTGCTCAAGGAACAGCTAATGCAGCTGAAGAAAGGAAAGGGGCCCAAATGCCAGTGTGCTTCCAGAGCAAGCCCACTCTCACACAACGAGCCCACTCCACCTCTGACAAAAAGAGGTCCTTTACACAGCACATAATATGTTTTGTGAAATTTGTTGCCACAAGATGTGCAGATGGCCACTGCTTCGGATGGCTTTCAAGGAGGACTGGCCAAATTCAAGGAGGACAGGGCTATCAATGGCTATTCACTACCTCCAGATTCAGCAGCAGTTTACTTCTGAATTACCAGTTGTAGAACAGTGGTGGGAAAGAAGCATGTCTTTCACCCAATCGTTTTGAAATGAAATGCCAGTGAACACTGCTTTGCAGCAGTGCAGGGAGTCAGTGCATTGGCAGGAAGGCTCTGGAGCCTTCATGCACACACTGGTGGAGTGATGGAGGCTTGCTGGAGCAGGTAAGCTTGGCATGAATGTAGAAAACTCTAGATTTTTGGTTTTTTGCCATATCTTTCCTTCTCTTCCAGCTGCACTTGATTAAATATACAGTATGTTTAGTATAGGTTAATGACGGTGAAGGCCCAACTGACCTCGCCAGCATACCATGTGACTTTTAAATGCATCTTAGAACACTTCTAGAATTCCCTGCAACAAGCTGGGGTTCTGTGTCAGATGCTTATATGTTCCACAGTAGATGAGCTCATGTGACAAATGTTACCTGCAGGGAGAAAGTTGGAAAAAAAATACGGCAGTAGATAAAACCATATAGCAGATTGAAAGCAGAAATTAGATTTCCTAACCAACTGTGACCACATAATAAAAGTGGCCTATTCCTTGATATCAAAACCTTTATTTAATAAAGTCTCCAAAAATACTCAATCTGTTGGTCGCAGGGCAAAGAACCCATACAACAAAATAATTTATTTTTCACATTTTTATACTGCCCTTTCTCTATGGCAGTGTTTCTCAAACTGTGGGTCTAGGTGGGTTGTGAGCTGATTTCTGGTGGGTCCCTGTTCATGTCAATATTTTATTTTTAATATATTAGACTTGATGCTACCATGGCATGTGACTGCACTGGGGGAAATGTTACAGAGTTGTACTTTTAACAAGCTAACCTGTATATGCTTTTAACAATGATAGTCAATGGGACTTACTCCTGGGTAAGTGTGGGTAGGATTGCAGCCTAGGATTATTACAAATTTTCCTGTCTGATGTCACTTCCAGTCATGACATCACTTATGTTGGGTCCTGACTGATTCTCATTCTAAAAAGTGGGTCCCTGTGCTAAAAGTTTGAGAACCGCTGCTCTAAGGAGTTCAGGTTGGTGTACATGGTTTCATCCCTCTTTTTCTCCTCACAACAACCCTGTGAGGTAGAAGTGAGGCTGAGAGATGGTGACTGGCCAAGGTCACCCAGGAAGCTTCATGGCTGAGCAAGGATTTGAACCTGGATCTTCCAGGTCTAAGTACAAATCCCAAACCTCTACACCAGTGGTTCTCGCACATTTAGCACCGGGACCCACTTTTTAGAATGAGAATCTGCCAGGACCCACAGGAAGTGACGTCATGACCGGAAGTGACATCACCCAGCAGGAAAAATTTTAACAATCCTACACTACAATCCTACTCGCACTTACCCAGGAGTAAATCCCATTTACTATCATTGTTAAAAGAATATATATAGTAGCTTGTTAAAAGTACAGGTCTGTAACATTTCCCCAAATGCAGTCACATCTCATGGTAGCATCAAGTCTAATATATTAAAAATAAAATATTGAAATGAATGGGGACCCACCAGATATTGGCTTGCGACCCACCTAGTGGGCCCCGACCCACAGTTTGAGAAACACTGCTCTACACCATCCAGTCTCTTGTCTTACCTCTTCAAGTACATGGACATAATTCTAAGTCTGACATAATACCTTCTGATTGAACTGCTGTGGCTGAAGGACTGTGACACCAACAAACCAAACTGCACCTTTCATGTGCTTTCTATGGAAGAGGGAAGGAAATCTCAGCTTTTACAGTGAAGCATGACTCTTTGGTTCCAATAGCTCCGCTGCCTAGAATTTCATTGCAAACTTGAAGAAATTTGGATTTACTTTGGTGTGTCCCCCCCTCCCCATTTACACTTCCAGTGTCCAGAAGCACTGCTAGTCTATGCAGTGCCTGCATTGGGATGGGTGCTTTCTCCAAACAGAATGGTAAGTGCTGCTGTCTCCTGGCAAAAGGTTGCTCCATTGAGAGCAGCAATAGCTGCTGCAGCAGCCAGCTTTGCATAGATGTTGCACATCAAACACCTTTTGAGGTTTTCCCGTTCATTACTGCTTCTTATCTCCTCATTCTCAGGGGCACCAGGATTTGAATATGAGCAAGTTCCCACTAGTTTCTCAGGGGTATGAGTTCATTAGAGTGTAGAATACAGAAGACTAGACTTAATAGCAAGAAAGAGAATGGGCTGAAATGTACGAGGGGGGGAATCTTTTGCTATTACTAACTTGAACCACAGCTGCATCTAATCCATATACCCAATTTGGAATCAAGCCTTTATCTCAACTCCTTCACAGACAAGTCCACAGCAGTACGATCTTGGAAAACAGATAAATTTGCTCTCCTCTGGGACTTCGACTGACGCAAAACTCAAGGGAGTTGCCATTCTGAGTGAGGCTAGAATCAGTTCTACTATCCAGAGCTGCTGACCAAATTCTTCTCAAATTGAATGTCCTTATGTAAATTGTATGATGGGGAATTAAGATTAATTTGTCTCTTGATTGTTTAATCATTTGTCTTATAGCTGTTACAATTCACAACATGGGGGCAGAGTAATACAAGTGGACAGGAGGAAAAATAGCTCAGGCTACGAAAGTGTGTATTTTTGTTCGCCCTCAGCAATGTTGTGGTCTAGATCCCTTTTCTCTAATAATAGTAATAGAGAAAATCATCATCTTTGTCCCTCAGACTCTTCAACATATACATACGACGTGACATGGGAAAGGTAATGCACAGGGTTGGCTTTAGGTGTCTCCAATATGCAGATTACACTCATCTGTAAAGCTTTGCCTTCCCTAGTTGGAGAAACCTAGTTGAATGTTTTTAGGCTGTGCAGGGTTGGATGAGGGCAAACAAGCTGAAATACAGACAAGCTGGAGATTCTCCTTTTTAGGAGACCTGCTGAGATGGTGACCATGGATTGTCCTGTCCTTGCTGGAATTGCAGGCTTCTTGAAGGATCAGCTCCTCAACTTGGGAGTATTGATGGACCGAACATTTTCCAAATGAATGTTGTGGCTGGCAGCACGTATGCCTACCTTTGCTTATTGTGCAGCTGCACCTTTTCCTGCCTCAAGCAGACCTGGCCACAGTTACCTATGCTGTAGTTAAGTTAATAAACTCACTCCTGTCTCCATAGTGCAACAGTCTCTTGAAGGAGTGAAGTGGCCCTAACTGTGATTTGTCAGTGGTCTATAAAATCCAGACTTGATAGCAAACCACAGTTAGCACCAATGGTGATTTGCAAATCAAGTTCAAATTGTGGTTTCAGATCTTGGTTTGCTGACCCCAAACAAACCATGATGTGTAGGCGGCCTCAAGATCAGATTTTAAAATAAACCATGGTTTCACATTATGTCTTTGAGGGCCCAATCCTATACAACAGTGGTTCTCACACATTTGGCACCGGGACCTGTGGTTGGCAACCTTCAGTCTCGAAAGACTATGGTATAAGCCTACAGCACCCAGTATTCCCAGGCGGTCTCCCAAGCCTGACCTTGCTTAGCTTCCAAGATCAGACGAGATTGGGCATGTGCAGGGTAACACTACCGGGACAGAATGAGAATCTTTTGGGACCCACTGGAAGTGACATCATCAAGCAGGAAAATTTTAACTATCCTAGGCTGTAATCCTACCCACACATACCCAAGAGTAAGTTTCCTTTACTATCATTGTTAAAAGAGTATACATAGTAGTTTGTTAAAAGTACAGATCTATAACATTTCCCCCATATTGGCAACCTTCAGTCTCGAAAGACTATGGTATCACGCTCTGAAAGGTGGTTCTGGCACAGCGTCTAGTGTGGCTGAAAAGGCCAATCCGGGAGTGACAATCCCTTCCACACCGGGAGCAAGTGCAGTCTGTCCCTGGTCTGTCTCCCTGGCTATGGGCCTTCCTTCTTTGCCTCTTTGCCTCAGACTGTTGGCAAAGTGTCTCTTCAAACTGGGAAAGGCCATGCTGCACAGTCTGCCTCCAAGCGGGCCGCTCAGAGGCCAGGGTTTCCCACTTGTTGAGGTCCATCCCTAAGGCCCTCAGATCCCTCTTGCAGATGTCCTTGTATCGCAGCTGTGGTCTACCTGTAGGGCGCTTTCACATATCATGGTAGCATCAAGTCTAATATATTAAAAATAAAATATTGAAATGAATGGGACCCACCTGGAATTGTCTCGCGACCCACCTAGTGGGTCCTGACCCACAGTTTGAGAAACACTGCTATACAAATTTCCAGTGCCAGTGCAGCTGCAATGCAGCACCCAAGGAAAGGGAACAAAGGTTCTGTTATCTTGAGGAGGCCTCCATGACTGCCCTCCCATTGCAGGATGCTGCTCACATCCTGTTGGCATGGCTGCATAAGCACTGGACAGTTGGATAGGACTGGGCCCTGATCTAGTTATTGTAACTTTCAAAACTGTATAATACAGTGTTTTTCAAACTGTGGGTCGGGATCCACGAGGTGGGTTGTGAGCCAATTCCAGGTGGGTCCCCATTTATTTTAATATTTTATTTTTAATATATTGGACTTGCTGCTACAATAGTATGTGACTGCATTTGGGGAAATGTTACACATCTGTACTTTTAACAGGCTACTATGTATATTCTTTTAACAATGATAGTCAAGGGGACTTACCCCTGGGTAAGTGTGGGTAGGATTGCAGCCTAGTATGGTTAAAAATTTTCCTGCTTGATAATGTCACTTCCGGTCATGGCATCACTTCCAGTGGGTCCTGACAGATTCTCATTCTAAAAAGTGGGTCCTGGAGCTAAGTGTGTGAGAACCACAGGTATAATACAAGCACATTGGCCTTTGTACCTGATTCGGTCCACCCTTGTGTGGCAAGACTGGGCTGCTAGACTGCCTTGCACTTGCAGTCACATATTCCTTCAATATCTTATTCATTGGCTATTCCTGCTGAGAAATTCTTTGGGGCTATGCAATCCTTGAAGCTTAGTATTGTAAAAAAGAATCAAAGCTAAGAATTCTACATAAAATACTACATAGTCAATGGCTCAACATTTAGCAAAGCTGACCCTATTAGAGCTGCCAAAGTGCTTCCAAACATGCCTCTGTGATCATCTTTTTTGAAAAGATATAAAATTATTCATCCTTTTTTTTCAGGGAGAATAAATGATCTGGGAGCCATTCCTCATGGAGTAGATGTGTTCTAGAAAGAAGAATTAGCTTTATATGCTTCCAGATCCTTAGTTCCTTGGAAAACTCAAGAGGGAAAGGGAACAAGGTTTGGTTGTGGCTTTTTTGACATGTTTTATTCTTAAATTACCACATCCCATTCTGTTTCCTTTTGGTTCCATATTTGCCATCCTCAGTGTTGATAAGTAGGAAGAGTTTGTGTTTGTTTGTTCTCCAAATCAAATTTAAAAAACAATAAAGCGAGAAACTAGATCCCGTTTCTAACCCCCCCCGCCCCCCCACCTCACTCCTTCCATCTCCAATACTGAGTCATCTATGCCATAATCTGGGGGCCAACTCCAGATGCAATCCGGCTCCTTGTCTTGTGATCTGCATGTCAAGGTGAAACAGCAAGAATATGATAATGTTGCTATCCCCAGAAGGCAGGCGGTAAAAGATACTAATTGCATTTCACTGAAGGCTTCAGAAACAGTCAGCAGCTGAAAAGCTGAGAGGAATTTTGATGCTATTCCTATAAAGGAAGATTTCTCTCCCTCTCCCTCCAACACACCTTATTCTGTTTGTAAATCTATTATAGAAAATGGGAAATGGAGGTGGACGGGAGATAGAAAGCATAAAATCAGTGGAAGACTTTTATGATTTCCATTATATTTTGTGAACTGTAGGTGGTCAGGAGATTATAGAGAAACATTCACTTGTTATCAGCAATAATAATTTAGTGGTTCTATTTATTGCCATTTGTTGTTTTCTATTTATAAAGGACCTTATCCAGCTTAGCACATTCTCTTTCAAACTCTGTATCATGCCTATGCTTGGTGGGGTACCATGGAAAAAATGAAAAATATACGCAGCAGAAAATCGAACAGAGTAATAGAACAAGACAGGAAAGGCTGGACCACTCACCAAGTCCCCCAGATCAATCTATTAAATCCTCAGTGCAGCCTGAACCAAGCAGGGGATCGGTGCACTGCAAAAGGTGCCTATAGTGCAGCATCTATAGATGACGGGCAGCCCAGTCCTCTGCTGCCCAGAGTGCGGGGCTGCTGCGCTGGAAACGGTTGCCACTGCATCCTGAGTGCTAAATGGGCACCTCGGGAGAAGGGACCTTTCACCCCCATCCCCAGGTAAGGTGAGTAGCCCCACAATGGAGCTACTCAATTCTACAGCAACCCTTGGGTCGCCATAGAAACAAAAACCTCTGTGTCAGACAGCTGACCCAACACGGAGGCTCAGGATCTGGTGGAGCATTGCATTTGTTACAGTGCGTGCTGGCGGTAAGCTAGTGTTGCCCCTCCCCCTCCACATCACACCTCCTCCTCGCCCTTTCCCCACCCACCCCCTGTCCTGCAATGCCTCCTCCCTGCCTCCCCCCAATGCCCCCACATACTTCTTTGCCCCCTGGCGGTTCACATGACCACTGAGCAGCGGAGCATCAGTGATCCAACGGCATTAGCCAAGCACCAGCTGGTACTGAGCTAGCACCAGCACTCTGCCAGCACTAGGGCCTCACAAACAAGCTTTATGGCACATTTGTGACAGTGTGTGCTGGCAGTAAGCCTGCGCTGCACTGTTTACAATTGGGCCCTAAGGCTGCAATCCCATAAGCACTTACCTGGGAGTAAATCCCAAGGAACTCTGTCGAATTTACTTCTGAGTAGATATGAATAAGCTTGCACTGTCATGCAAGCAACCCCCACTCGGCCACGTTGCTCACCAGATGACCATGGCGAATCAGTCACCACATTCATGTCAAATGTGCAACAGTCATTGCAGAACGCTGCCTTATTTCTGCATGCACTCCTTAGAATACAACTTTTTTTTATTTTGCTGTATACATTTTTTTTCAAAAGCCATAAAATATAATAGGACAGCTTCACCCTTGATGACTTGTCTAAAGAGATATCATTTCCATGTAGGATAGAGTGTCAAATTCAATGTGTCCACTTCAATTGCATGCGATGTGAACACACATATTGTCTTCCATGTTTTCTTGCAGTAGTAAATCATCCTATGCAGAACAGGATGGGAAGGGAACCGGAGTGGAGACCAGGGCAGGGAGGGTGTGTGTGTGGAGGGTAGGAAGAGGGTGGTATTGGTGGCAACAGTGCTGCCAATATCCTGTCCCCCTTCCTTGCCTCAATTTTCCTTCCCGGGTCCATTCAGACTTACGCCAGCAAAATTACTACTGCAAGTCTAAGTAGTATTGGATCCTTGCCCTCAGGCAAGGGAACAAATAACCAGAGGAGGCCTCTGCCCCCCCCCCCAGGATGCAGTGCATGCTTTGGTGGTGCAGCTAGAGAGAGTTAGATAGGATGGGCTGCTCCTCTCAGGTAAGTGTGTAAGAGTGCAGTCTTATTCCTATCAGCTGCCCACGTGGAGTTCTTTTATATAGCAGCAGCAGGAGCTAGACTCTCTGTAAGGATTTTTAGTGGGCATGGCCTCTAGTTTCCATCATTCTCAGAGGCTGTCCCTCCCGTTATACTTTTAATATAACACAAAATATGTTACAGTTGCCAACTCCAGGAAATTGTAGCACTTGTTTCTTTGGTAATTTTAGTTTATTTTCATCGTGATTACTGGTGGAACTGAAAGTGCACTATTGCACAAAGTATACTAATGATACACATAGGGACATACACAAACTGATTGGTTCACACTGCGAACCAGTGGGAGTGGACAAGGAGATTTCTGACAGTGTATGAGGAGAAGTGGAGGGGAACAGCTGAACTCTGTTTGCCTGAGCGCCCATATAGGTCAACCAAGGGTCCTTGGTTTCAACATGGTCTGCATAGTTTCCTGTATGTTTATTATTACTGTGATACCAGGGACTGTGGGTTGCAGGGGGCATCAAAAACCTGCTGCCCATACACAAGGCCCTGACATCAGCCTACAGGTTTATGGGGCAATCTAGATTCCCATTCTCCTCTCCTCCACTCCAGTACTTTTTTGTCATTCCTCTCCTCCAGAGGCTTTTTGCCACCACCTAGGGAGACTAGGTCATGCTTTCCATTCTCTTAGGAATGTAGAGCAGAAGTGGAGATCCATACCTTTAGGGCCACACATGCAAATGTATGAGCATTATGAAAGAGAAACAAAAGCTATGTGGGTGTATTTTTTAAAAAGGAATAAGAAAGAACAAAGTTGGTGCAATTTGGCATATGAATGAGAAAGAATGGGAAGGATGAATTAAAAACAATGAGACTGAGGAGTAGATCAATAATTTTTAGAATATAAACCTATTGCAGGGCCCTGCATTTTTAGTTATTTTGGTACAACCCTTAGTAACACTGAACATTTCCTAAGCAAATACAGTGATGAGCAGGTGAGAAACTCCAAATTCCTTGTCAATTTGCATACAGGAGTAATAGGTCGACTGATGGTGCCATCTCTATTGTTTTACATACAGTCCTTCGTCATTTGGAACAATGGAGTACATATGTACAGTTGCTGTTTGTGGATTATAGTTCTGCTTTTACACCATTCTACCTAGCAGGCTGTTTTTTAAAATGACTAGTTTGGGCATACAGCAATACATTTGTCTGTGGATAATGGACTTTTTGACAAATAGGCTGGGCTATTATCATTCTTCCACTCTGATATTAAATACAAGAGCTCCCCAAGGCTGTGTGCTGAGCCCCTTCCTCTATTCCCTGTATACACATGATTGTACCCCATCACATAACACCAATGAAATTATAAAATTTGCGGACGATACTACAGTGGTGGGGCTTGTTAGCGGGAATGATGAGTCTGTTTATAGGAAGGAGGTACAGGAGTTGTTATTGTGGTGCAAAGAAAATAGTCTCTCACTTAACATCAAAAAAACTAAAGAACTTATAATTGACTTCCTGAAAAAGAGGGATGTACACACACCATTATACATAAATGGTGAGGAGGTGGAGAGGGTTGCTAGTTTCAAATTCTTAGGTATTTACATCACAGAGGACCTCTCATGGACTATTGACACCAGCATGTTGATAAAAAAGGCACAAAAGCGGTTATATTTTCTGAGGAAGCTTGGGAGGTTAAATTTGTCACAGCAGCTGCTTGTGTCTTACTATCGTTGCACCGTTGAGAGTGTCCTAACCTATGATATCTTGGTGTGGTACGGAAATTGCTCTGCAGGGGACAAAAAAGCTCTGCAGAGAATTATTAAGATCGTGCAGCACATCATCAACCTTCATCTACCAGCTTTGGAGGACATCTATACATCTTGCTGTCTGCAGAAGTCACATAGTATTCTGAGAGACCCCTTCCATCTGGCTCATAAGTTCTTTGAACTATTGCCTTCAGGTAGACGATACAGACGATAAGAACTATTAGAGCACGCACCACACGATTCCTGAACAGTTTTTATCCCACAGCCATAATTATGTTGAATAAGGCGATGTTACCATGCTCCTAGGCATTATGGTCTGTTATACTGTTTTTATATTATGATGCATGTCGTATAGAATGTGTGGGTGAGTGTGTAGAGTGTGACTGTTGGAATTGTATATATTTATGCTTGTATCTTAAAGGTACATAAATTTCGCTGTGCTGTAGCACAATGACAATAAAGTTACTACTACTACTACTACAACAAAGAAATTGTGATTGTAACGACTTGAAGACAACACTACGGCATGTCCTTGTTTCCTCCATTTGTTATTTCTGTTATATTTTGCATTATGTTGTAAAATAGGTCAGGTTTTTTTCCCTTTAATCCAAGTTGGGCTGAGCCAGAGCATAGGAGCTGCTACTTGAAAGAGAGAGAGCCAGGACAAAGGGAGGCATCAGCAAGAAGACAGCTGCAAGTGGGCAGGAGGTTGGACTGAGAGCAGAGTCACACCTGAATATTGCTTGAGCATGGAACCTGGCAAGAAAAAATCTAGTTAGAGTTGGCTGGATGTGTTGATGCCTTTTTATTTTCTGATTGCATAGCTCAGATGTACTTTTTTCCCCAAAGTGAGTTTTTCTTATATTCTGCTGTCTTACCATGTTCTGAACTCAAAGCTTTCATTTTGGGCGAACATCAGTCCTTAATCTCTGGATGGAAAAAGTGGTCCATGAGACCCAGGAAAAAACAGAGGGAAGAGTGTTAAATTCAGTGGCTGAGTTATGTGACTTGCAGCCACCACTTTTGTCTGGAACTTTGTTCAGGTGTATGAGTGGAGCCTGAGACCCAAACTATCCCTTGCATTTGCCACACAAACCATTGTTACATTTTTACATTTACTTGCTAACAGAGACCATGGCTTAGACTACAGCCACACCAGGAAAGGAGAGAATATTTAACCCTTTAGTATGCACCAGTTTTCCTGCCAAAAATTGCATCCTCCAGAGCAACAAATTAACTCTTAAAGTGCCATTTGCTTCCTGCAATTTTCAGTGGGAATCTATTGTGGAGGTAAAGGGTTAAATACTCTCTACCTTCACACCATGGGCTGAGCCGCCACTTTGTACTCATGAGTAAAGGTAAGAAATTAACAGCAATCACATGGTGAATGTAGCATGTAGTCTGGGCTTAAATTAAGTTGACACTGCACACAAGATTTGGAATTCAATGAGGTTGTCTCAGTTAAAACCTCTGTTTTTCACCTGAAGTAGCTGCCTCAGAAACAAATAAAATGTTCCTCTAGGCAGCAGAATGGGGGAAGGGGGAATTGGGGGCATATTAATAAGGCTTTTATTAATAAGGCTTATGGTGTTGTGGTTCTATCTAGAATTTATGTTCATTAATCAATCTGTGTTAGAAAGCCATATTTTGGAAATCTGCAGGGTCCAGATTGAAGCAACGAAAGTTATTAGAAGTGAAGAAAGACATCTCCTACCTGAGATGTGATTGAAAGTCTGGAAGTACTCCATTTAAATAGAAGATTAATGAGAAGGAAGGAATTCAGCATTATGTATATTGTAGTGCAGGAGTTCTCAAATCTTTGGCAACTCCAGGTACGGCAGAGAATAACTCCTGTATGAAACTCTGGGGAACCATTGCCAGTAAATATCGACTGTACTGAGCTAGCTGGACCACTGGCCGGATTCAGTATAGGGCAGTCTCCTACATTCCTGTGGCAGATCTGGCTCCTTCCTTCTGACTAGATTTAATGTCTTGTGATTCAGTTTAATAAGAAACGGGTCATTCCCTCAACTTACTGCAGCCCCCCATTTCATTATGACAATGGTGATGGTATCTTGGGGTATCACACACATACCTCTAGGAAGGAAAAAGACCTGTGTCCTCATGTTCTACATGGAGAGAAACTATAATCCTTTCCTATCAGTGGTAATTGTATAAGTACATAAAAGCCCAGGTGGATCCCACCAAAGGCCCATCTAATCTAGCATCCTGTTTCTTGCAGTGGCCCACCAGCTGCTTCTCAGAAACCCATAAAGAGACGAGAAAGGCAGACTTCTGTCCCACCATAGTTCTCCCACAACTGCTAATTCAGAGGCAAACCACTGCTGAACCTAGAAGTAGTCATTGCCATCATGATAAAGAGCCATTGATAGACCTGTCCTCCATGAATTTGGACAATCCCTTTTTAAAGCCAGCCAAACTAGTAGCCACCAGCACATCTTGTGGCAACATATTCCACAAATTATATGGTGTTGTGAAGGAATACCTTCTTTTTCCATCCTAAAACTCCTGCCCGTGACTTTCATTGTGAACCTCACTATATAAGCCCTAACTCCATTGGCAAATCCAGTGTTTGCATTTGGGGGAGGAGTCATGAGAACTACCAACTCCAGAGCCCAGGTCAACCAGGTTGAACTTTGGCCTCTGTGGCCAAAGTTCGCTGGGTGGGTGGACCTGCTCTCCTACCTGGACTTGGAGCCCAGGTCTACCTGGCAGATAGACCTGGGCTCCCCGTTTAACTTGTCGCCCCTGTGGATGTTTGCAGGATAGGCAGACCTGGGCTCCCATCTGGATTTGAAGCCCAGGTCTACCTGCCAGGTAGACCTGGGCTCCCATTCCAGCCAAACTTGCTGGCACCCCACCCAGTGAGCATTCCTCTGGTGCCTGATTTTGTTTCCTATCCTGGCAGGTGCCTTTCCCTCCTGGCACAACAGTTTTAGGGGGGCCATGCACTCATGGCCTCCCTCTTGGATTCGCCTGTTTACAAACAGGTTAGAAGGCAACAGTACCAAGAAAGATCCTTGAGGGGCCACATGTCTTACTGTGTTCTCACAGATGCAGCAGTGATATCACTGCAGGGCTGGCCCATCCGTTGTGCAGGGCTGGCCCATCCGTTGTGCAGGGCTGGCCCATCCGTGAGGCCAACTGAAGTAGTTACCTCAGGCAGGGAGGGCCCATCTCTGTCTGCCTACTTGCTTCCACTGCTTTCCTTCTCCTTCCACTCCATGGATTGGAAAAGGAAGAAGCATACTGAGAGGAGGGAATTCGTGTGGAGGACAGGAGAATGCTGAGCTAGAGGAGTGTTTCTCATACCACCGGTGGTACTTTAGGAGATGTCTGGTGGTACTCACCTGGCAGCGTGACCAGCAAAGCAATGCAACAAGCAGCAGTAGGAGGCTTGGCTCATTGGCAGAACTCCAGCATGCAGTTTTCACATGCTTGAAAATGCCCTCCCATCTGCCTTGAGCCTCTTACTGGTGTTGGCCTCCCAATATGGAAGTAACTGGTGATAACATCATCTCCAGTTACTTATGCTGCTACTTCCAGTAGATGGACCATGCGAAGTGGTACGCCAGGGGACAAACCTTGAGAAACACTGAGCTAGAGCAGGGGTGTCCAAACTTTTTGGTAGGAGGGCCACATCATCTCAGACACTGTGTTAGGGGCCAGGGGAAAAAAAGAATTAATTTACATTTAAAATTTGAATAAATTTACATCGTTGTTGGCAACCTTCAGTCTCGAAAGACTATGGTATCAAAAGACTCTGAAAGGTGGTTCTGGCACAGCGTCTAGTGTGGCTGAAAAGGCCAATTTGGGAGTGACAATCCCTTCCACACTGGGAGCAAGTATAGTGTGTCCCTGGTCTGTCTCCCTGGCTACGGGCCTTCCTTCTTTGCCTCTTTGCCTCAGTCTGTTGGCAAAGTGTCTCTTCAAACTGGGAAAGGCCATGCTACACAGCCTGCCTCCAAGCAGAATGCTCAGAGGCCAAGGTTTCCCATCTGTTGAGGTTCATTCCTAAGGCTTTCAGATCCCTCTTGCAGATATCCTTGTAGCGCAGCTGTGGTCTACCTGTAGGGCGCTTTCCCTGCACAAGTTCTCCATAGAGGAGATCCTTTGGAATCCGACCATTGCCCATTCTCACAACATGACCAAGCCAACGCAGGTGTCTCTGTTTCAGCAGTGAATGAAGGTCTTGCAATAACTCAAGGTCTATAAAAGGCCTTGCACAAGCAATGGAGGGAGCCCTTGGCCCGCAGCTCATGTGAGAAGTCAAACAGTCACCCTCACACTGAGAGCAGTTTTGTCCGGCAAACATGGGATCCAGCAAGTCTCTGGAGGGCCAGAAGCTCATTGGAGACTGGGGGCTCCCTGCGGGCCAGATTCAGGGTCCACGAGGGCTGCAAATGTTCCCTGAGCCAGGGTTTGAGCACCTCTGAGCTACAGCACTGGAGAGTGGGAGGAGCAGAGACATAAGGGGGACAGCATTTGGTCTGCTATCTCAGGAATCCGAAGGTCTTGGGCTGGCTCTGGTGCTGTCAGAGTCCTAAGAAGAATGAAGGTAGGGTGAGAGTGGACTTGGATAAAGAGGGAGTTGCAGTGATATGTCTAGAGAAGTTCTGTTTCCCCTTCCATAGCAAAGAGAGCCTCATATCCAGGTTTTAATTTTCATCATATGTCCCAGTGACTATTAGGAGAAATGTAAGATTAGCTTAGAAGACTTCATGGGAATAGAGAACTACATGTGGGTCTGAGTTCCAACCCTAAATCTGCTAATGCGTGATCTTCCTAGATTTCTGTTTCTCAGTCAGTTCAAAATCTGCCCCATCTCATGCCTGATCTTCCCCCGGTCCTGCTCAGTTCCCACCCCAATCTTCCCCTGAACCTCCCCACTGCCACCTTGACTGTGCCACTGCCAATCTGCATGGCGCCACTGCCAGTGCACAGCCTCCTGGCCTTTGCACTGGCAGCCGTGCTCCACAGAATATTGGAGGTGGCTGTGATGGTGGACCGTGAGATATGCTGGCGAACTTTATGGTCCACGAGCATAACCTGCAGATAGCAATGGGCCCTAAGTCCCAACATACATACCGGTTCTGTTCCAGAGGCCTGTCCAGAAGCTGGAACATACGTATCTTGAAACAAGTGGCTCTTGCTGCCCCAGCACTATTGTGTCTGTGCCAAGCACCACAAAAAATAGACTGTAGCTGCTCAAAAGTGCGGGTGCAGCTGTCCATAACTCGGATGTCTGTAACTCAGGGACACAGTGGACTTCAGCATGGTCCTACAGGCTGGGAATTGGGGAACCGTGGCTTACTTTAGCCATGGCTTTAGCCGTGGCTTACTCTGCATTTTTTGGTATTGATGCATATGAACACACGCATGCAAGCAAGATGCCAATTAATCCCTGAGTTCCATGTCTCTCCCCTCCACATCAAGTCACCCCTCCAGTTTGGCTGGTGTATTTTATGTAACAGAAATTTGCCATGAGACTAGGTTTCAGTTGGGGGTTTTTTTTTAGCAGCCCACCATCACTGAAACCCAGTGTGCTTGAACTGTTCTTCGAAAATATCAAAATTAATAATAGTGAGGACAGGAGACGCTCGCACGCGCACACACACACACACACACACACACACACACACACACAGAGAACTTCTCTGTCCATGGAAAGCAAGGGAAAGTGCTGATTGCATAGTAACAGGACAGACTTTGATGCACACTTGTCCTCAGAGCCAGAGTACCAACCAGTCACATGCTGTCTTGCTGTTTAGCAAAGCTCTCTCTGCACAAGTTGCCGTGGGATTGGCCTGAAAGCCTTGCCATTCATTATTCTCTATGAGATTAAGCCGAAAGTTTGCAAGTGAGGACTCAATTCTCCTGAATGCAATTCTCCTGAATGCAGAATGCCTGGCAATCTACCTAGCAGACATTCCTTAAACCCATCCCAGTTAATCACCCCTTACTGGCTTAGAACTGTGCAAAGTGGCTGCTGCCTTCTTCTGTTTTCCCCGGCTTTGGCTGATCCAGGCAGCCTTGCAGTGGCCCCCGTGGCGTCTGCTGGAACAATCTTCTGGAGTGCCATGAAAGATTCATGAGGGTGAAGTGTTAGCATGTGTACTGACTGGGTAATAGGCTGGGACTGTTCTTCCAGGATGTCAGGATGGGGAAGGGAGGGGGAAGGCGGGGAAGCTGCTCAACAGCGTGGCTTGGCAAAGGCAGTGCTCTGGGCAGCCGCTACAGCATTGGAATCTCAAGGTTGTGTGTGTGTGAATATGACTGCGACAGCCATGCTAGCAGACTGAGAGGGCGAACATTTCCTTTTGTGCTTGCGGAGGGGCGGGTGGTTATATTACTGCAATAAAGAACACATATCAAAAGAGAGAAAGAGAGAGAGAAGGAAAGAGAGGGAGCATAAGAGAGAATTATTAATTGGGCTGGAACTGCTCCTGGAACTGCCAGTTTCCGAGCTTTTCTTTATCGTCATGCTTCTCCGGCGCCATTCTTTAAACAGCACTGGAATAATCAAGATTTTCCTGCTGTGTATAGATTATGAGTGTTGAAAAGCCCTGATCTCGACATCCGTGCCAAAAATGCCAACATCTGCAACACTGTGATTGCAACTTCTACAGCCAGAAGTCAGAAATTCGGGATAAAATGCTTCATTGGCATCAGATCGTCTGGTTGTAGGACACAAGAGGCATTTTGTTTGTGAACACTGATTCTTCCTGTGCAGGTTAAAATGTCCACTGTACAGCATTCACAGGCTTACAAGTTACAGCCTTGGGTTTTTTTTTTTTTGGGGGGGGGGGGATTAAAAGTCCTCTGATTGTTATTTAAGTACTTAGCAGATAGAGATCACAACAGTAACCCAGGCTGCATGTGGAGGATGGTCCTGATTTGCTTCTTCAGATTCCTGTCCTATTAGCCAAAACACTTCTGGAAATAGCCCCACCCTGCAGAGTCAACAGTGGTGACCCAGTGCCTCAGAGATGATTGGCACTCTTCAGAGTCTATGTTTTCTATATTATTTTATGTATTTATAAATATACCATCACTATTTCCGAGCAGCCCTTCAGCAAAAACTTCAGGAGTCACATATAATCAAAATTAAAACAATACATATGATATAAAACAATTGGAAAAACACAGCAGCAAGTCATAAAACTGTGATTAAAATACGTTTAAATGACGTTCTGATGCTTGGGCAATAAAAATGTCTTCACTTGGCACCACAATGACAAAATGGTTGGTGCTAGACTTTGTCAGTGGAAGGACAGTTTAAGGCCAACACTAACACCCTATTGGCCTCCTCGTTTTTGGTCTCTGTGTGTCTCTTCCCCCTTGCCTCTTGGCCACTCCTTCTTCTCCCCACTTGGTTTCTGTCCTTTCCCCTCCTTCCCCTTCTCCCCTAGTACCTCTTTATGCTGTGTCTCCTTCTATTGCACCACTCCTCCCCCATGTGGCCCCTCTCTTTCTCCTTGGTCGGCTGCAGCTGCCTCTCTTTCTGTTCTGTCTGCCTCCCCTCTCATTCCTTTTGAACCCTAGCACCTCCCTAAACCCAACCCCCTCTGGAACTGGCTTTGCCTGTCCCTGCTGGGCCTCCATGGTTCCTAAGGCACCTGACAATGACTTCATTGTCAGTTGCACTGGAAGCCAAAACAGAGCCAGCCAAGCCCTGAGAGCCAGCAAAGCAGGGCTGGACACCACGGGACCCTGTAGCACAAATGTCAATGGGTCAAGCAGGAGTCATAAGAACATAAGGATAAGTCCCTCATCACCATCTTCTGGGGATGAGCCTGCCAGGTCTGTTTATTGTCTAGAGCAGGGGTGTCCAAACTTTTTGGCAAGAGGGCCACATCATCTCTCTGATACTGTGTCGGGGGCCAGACAAAAAAGAGTTAATTTACATTTTTAATTTGATTAAATTTACATAAATGAATATATTAGAGATGGAACTTATATGAATGTATGGCGGTCTTGCAATAGCTCAAGTCCTTGCACAAAGCAAAGCCAGCCTTTCCTTTGCTGCCACTACTGCATCACAGATATGAAACAGCAAGCAGTGGAGTGAGACCTTGTCCCACAGCTCACAGGAGAGGTCGAACAGTTGCCCTCACACTGAGAGCAATTGCATCAGGCCAGCGCGGGCTCCAGCAAGTCTCTGGAGGGCCAGAGCTCATTGGAGACTGGGGGCTCTCAGAAGGCCGGATTGGGAGTACACAAGGGCTGCAAGTGGCCCCAGGGCCGGGGTTTGGGCACCCCTGGTCTAGAGTGTTGTTATCAGGAGTAGAGAGCAGGCCAGTAGGAAGGACTAATCTCCTCCATCTCAACTGTAGTGGGGAATGTGGTCTCTTGTCCTCCCTCATTACTTGGTACATTCTAGATACTTAGGGTACAAGAAATCCCCTTTTAAAATAAAAACTTCAAAAAAAAATTTAAAGATTCTCCAAGGTGTCACTTCTCCACAATACAACGCTCACTTTTCTTATTATTGATATCTGGAGATCAGCTTCACAAGCTGATATCACAATGTCCCTCACTTTGACACTTCATAACGTCTCTTACTTTGACAGATTAAGAATAATGTCCCTTATTTTGGATCTAGTGACATTGCTTAAGTTCCCAGTCTGTGCGCTGGCTGGAATCACAGGCAGTGCTACACAAAAAGGAACAAGTGTTGACACTCTACAAAATTATTCACTGTCTCAAGCTGCAGAATGTCCTCATTTCCCTCACAGCTTGCACGTGCACACCAGAATTTGTCTACTTAGGACCAATTTTGCCCCCCCCCCATCATTTTTCCCCCAGCATCACCCTGAATTCCTGTTGTTGCATAGAAAGCAGCATTGCTTGTGTCTGCATTTCTGAATTAAGCAAATGGGGGGCAAGCATTGAAAGATTGCCCCCTTTCAACAGAAATAGCCTGGGATATTCTTCGCAGCATGGCAACTCATATATCAAGCTGCTACTGGCTAGAATGCGCCCTGAACTGGGGCCTCTACCGTGTAGGGCAGCCAAATATTGCATCATCAGTTTGGTTCTGTTTATCAAGTGTGGGGGATGGAAGAGAAAGTACTGTACTGTATTCCCCAGTGAGCCCACAATGCTAACGTTTGCAGTCAACCCAAACCTAATCTCCAAAGGGTTTTTGTGTGTGTGTTTGTGTGTGTGTAAAATCCAGCCCCCAGCTCCTTGGCACATGGGTTTCCCCCCCCCCCCCGACTTATTTCCATTTCCTGGTTTCAAACACAAATATGAAAACATGACATTTAAAGAGTGTTGGCCTCTTTTTTCCAGGTCTGTTTTTCAAGAGTGAGTATGTGCCTGCACGGTCATATGCCGTGCATATAAAACACAGCACCTGGACGAGAAGGGCTTTCTTTCTCCCCCTTTCCTTCGCCTAACATGGCTTTTTCCATGGCAGAGTGCCAAAGTAGGAAAAAAAAAAGCAGATCAGCAAAATGGGGCACATAAATCGTGTGGAATTTGTCAGCTCCTTCGAAGAGTGGGTTGCAGGCCCCCTTTTTGCATGCCTTGCGCTCTGTTATGTAAATGTCATTGTTCCTTTGTTGGTGCTCAGGGTAGGATTCTGTAGCTTAGGAACAGAGTCCAGTCGCCTCCCAAGGGTATGCTGTTCCCTGCTGTGAGTCTCCCAGATGCCACTCAATAAAACAACAAGGGTAGGGAGAGACAGCACGGATTGAAAGTAGGGATGCAAGCCCCTCACATCCAGTTTTATCCAGAGAGCTGAAGCAGTGGGAATGTGAACTGGGGGTCCTTTGATAATCTTTATCTGATTCACCTACCTCGGAGAGAGTTGTGTGTATGGGGTTTTTTGTTTTTTTAAGAGGGGAAAATCAGTAGGTTTGGGGGGCTTTTTGTCACTATTGCTAAAATATTGAAGTTTAAACAAGAAGACTTTTAATGGTGGGTTGTCTTGCATGCTGTATTCATTGAGATTCAATCGCTGCTTCACTAATTATATCTTATATCTGAGCACAGCAGCACAGCTATAGTTAAGGTTGCATCAAAATTTCTCCCTAAAGTAGCAGGTTTTATAACTACTGAACTGGAAGAAAACGGCAATAATGGAGAGATGAATTTGATGTTTTTTGTAAGTGCTGGTGTGAGTAGATAATCAGGATCATATGAGTGGGAGTAAGAAGCAGCCTTGAGAAGTGTCTGACATAGGCTTTTGGACTCTCCTTCTCTCATACCTCCTTCAAGAGAAGAGGTTTTTTCCCCCTAATGCAGTGGTTGTCAAACTGGTGGGTCATGACCCACCAGTTCGTGTAAAGATTCTCCCGTCCCTTTAAGGGGTGGGGGAAGGGGAGATTCCCCAGGATCATGTTGCAAAGGGGGGGCGAGGGGGGTGCTTTCCACTTTCACTCACTGTGAGCTGCTGGAGGCTCCAGGAGGCACGGGGAGTCCTGCACAGCCCTCCGCAGGGCTCGCTGATTCTTGGAACATTGAGACAGAAACGTCCCACCTTGACCATTCTTGTTGATAATTATCAACATAACTTAGAAAGGAAGCCCAACATTTCCCTCCCCCAACTGGCCTTCTTCTGGAAACCCTTTACTGTGTATTCTATTAAGTCAGTTTTTGCAAGACTGCAAGATCTCAGTATTTATTTTTCCCACATAACTACTGTAGGCAGCTGAGGAATTCATCCAGTTTGGGGCCATGATTCTTTGATTTTATTTTTCAGTTCTTTCAGGCAGGAAAGTCATCAAGTTCACTTCACTTGTGATGACTCAGACAGAAGACAGAACCAGTGCTTAATTTATAACGCGCTTAAGATAATCTAGAAAATACTCCTTAGGAATTTGAAGTCTTGGGTAGACTTTTGATGTGTATGAGTGCTGTGGCTGTTCAGTATGATGGAAATGTACTCCACACATGCTCAGGAACCACCTCTTCTGAATTACAGATTCATAAAATGCCTGCCAAAAGACAGGCTGGGGGCGGGGAGGAGAGGAAGCCAGTAGAGGGAGGAAGAGCACCCTCCTTGCCTGCACACTTGCTGGAAGCTGTGTTTGCTCTGGCTGGCTCTCTGAACTAATTCTTTGTTATGATACCCACTCACTGAAATCACTCTAATCAGTCAGGGTGGAAATAACTAGGCTAGCTCTCTGAAAGAATGAGGAATAGGGACACTGTGGAGAGTGCCTACATCCTTGCTGATACAAAAAAATCTTTGGGCAGTGAGTGAGCTTGGCAACTAGTCCTTGGCAGTAACCCACCTCTCAGTTGATGAAAAGGTTGTAGAAACCAAGTTTAGGAGGCTGGAGTCCAGGACCTCTACACTGGCATTTTCAAGGAAAGTGACATGTTCTATCAGGGATGGCCCAAAAGGATCCACTGCTTGAAGCGACGTGGACCTGCAACCCCACTGGCATGTCTCTGAATTCTCCCCAGTTGCACTGGTGACTGAGGCAGCACCCTAACTTTTACCTGCCTTTTTCCTTCTTGAGCATGCTAATGTGTGTGTACCCTGTCACCACTGCTTCCACTGTCTTCTTCTCCTCATCCTCCTTGCTTGTCTGGCTGTTTAAAGAAGCAGGGGAGGGCACTACTGAAGCGCCTCTTCCCCACCCCTGCCACCTCCTTAGCTTTACCTCTGCCACCTCCTGGTTTTAATCTCACTAGACCATGTTCAGACACACAAGCTGGGTGGAGTATGCTAGGAGCGGTGTCCCTCTTCCACTTCCAGCATGTTTCTCGCCATCTGTGCTTTGAAGATGTGGCTGGATGGGAGCAAGTGGGCGGTGGTGGGGTATTCCAGCTCAGCTTCCTTATCCCCCTCCCAGCCACAGCCAGGCAGGCAAGAAAAAGGCAGAGTGAAAGAACAGCACTTAGAATAGGGTTGCATCAGCATCCTGTTATCCTTTTCTCCACACCAATGTAGCACTTGCTTGCTGTACTGAAGAAACAGGTGGTTACTGCTCTGATCTTCCCCTTGCTAGCTCTCAGCAAGCAAGAGGAGGATTGCAGTGTGGGTTGAAGTGACTGAGTGAGCAGCAGGAGTGAGACAGGTGAAGGCCACAAACAGAGGGCCAGGGCACCCCTCATTGGTTTGCCACTTTCTCTGGCCTGCTACTTGTGCAGCTTCAGTCCACCACATGGCTGACTGGCACAGTATTCCATAAACAATGTCCTCAAAGAGGCCAAGTTAAAGATGCAAAGCCTGCAAGGTCTCAAAGTGTGAATGAGATGGTAGTGTCAGTAGGAAGAGATAGGCTATATCTGAACTATAGGGAAACAAGACTGCTGGTAGTTTGTAATCAGAAACAATTTTAGACTGGGGCAACCTTCAAACCGCCTTCTGAAAAGGTGCTGAGGAGCACCTTGTTTGAGATAACTCATCCCTGAAAACAGATGAAGTTACCTTTTACTGAATCAAATCATGGGTCCATCTTGGCTCCTCTGATTAGCAAGAGCTCCTTAGGGTCTTCCTGAGATCCTTTAACAAGAGAAGGCAGGGATTATAGCTGGGACTTCCTGTGTACAGAACATTTGATCCTCCACTGAGCTATGGCCTAGGGGTGTTGTTCTATGTCCTCAAAGAGTAGATGGGATAAAAATCAACAGCAAGCATGCAGAAACATTTGTTAGTCAAAAAATGTAAGGTCCAGAAGAAAAATGGCATCCCTTAAAAAAAGTTAAAAAGAGAGACAACAAAGTGCATTATTCTAATGAACACTGACATCCAAAATGAGTGAATTAGTGCACATGTTGCAAGAGAGTGTAGATACAACAGATACCTGTGGAACTGTGAAAATCAATAGGATACTGTTATCACTGAATATAAATTCCATAGGAGGGGCCAGAATGGGTCACCACTAGAGGTGGTGTTGCTATCTGTCATAAATGACTCGGGGCCCAATCCTATCCAACTTTCCAGCACCAATGCAGCCACAATACAGCCCCATGTTAAGGGAACAAATGGTCTTTTACCCTGAGGAGGCCTCCATGACTGCCCCCCCCCCAATTAGGTTGCAACACATGCCCCATTGGCACAACTCAGTGCTGGAAAGTTGGATGGGATTGGGCCCACAGAGTCATAACTGATTAAATTTGAAGCTTTGAAACAAAAACAATTCAGGCTTGTTATCAACCCATCTCATCCCCAATTTTGTTCCATCAAATTAGAAAAAAAAAAAACAGGGAAGCAGCAACTGAGTGATTTTACTTGACCTCAAAGTTTGGTGGGGTAAACAGAGCTTAATTAGAGCCCCTCATCGAGGAGACAAAATTTCAAGAAGCTGTGAATGAATTCTCCTTGGAACCATTTGCCCATGGAACCAACAGGAGGAGAGGAAATTCTTGACTGAGTCCTTAACAGTGCACATGTCAGATCAGATGTAATTGCTGCCAAAACCAATTTGAGATCAACAACTTGTATCTAAACCTTGCACAAGGTGAAGGAAGCTTGTATAAAGTTATCTTCCTCCTCCCACAGCAGCCATCTGAAAAGCCTCTCTTTGAGATCTGAGCCTCAAAACAAAATGATGGCAACAGCACTGCTGCAGCCCATCTCCAATCAGGTCACAATCCAGTTCTGCATCCTAATACACCTTTTGAAGACCTCTGTATTAGATGAAATAAATATTAAAAGAGTACTGAAGGAAGAAAAGTTAAATAAATTATTTGTAGATGATCCGCAGTTGATACCCTTGTGGGGGAGCATTTCTGAAAAATAAACCACTGAATCCTATCTTGGGCTTGCAGTGGTGTCTTTGGTGATCCGCTGCCATAGGACCTGGTATAACTTTGCAGAAAGCCCTGTCTCCTCTTCCTTTTCGAATACAGGAGAAGTAACATAAACAAGTGGTGGGTGCCCCCTATCAAATCTATTGCCAGGCAGCCCAATCTTGAGCTGCCCAGAGCTCCCAGGCTTGGTGGCTCTGTGCAGGGCTCCCACCGGATCCAGCGCCTCCTACGCTAACTCGGGAGGCACCTCGGGAGAAGGGGATATTCATCCCCTTCCCCCGAGTAAGGGAAGCAGCCCCGCAATGGGGCTACTTTTTTTAGCACCAACCAAAAGGTCAGAGCTAAAGTAAAGGTACAAAGCTAAAGTAAAGTAAAGTAAAGGTACTTGTGTAGGGCGCACAGCCCTGCACGAGCGCCTGGGATCCTGCAGAGCTCAGCTCTGCGGATCTGCCTCTCTCCCTCCCGCCCACCCCCTGGCACACCTCCTGCCAGTCCCCCCTCCCCGGAACGCCTCCCCCATGCCCCCGGCCATGCCCCCACCTCCCATTCCGCAGCCCAGCAGTTTGGGCGACCGCTCAGCTGCAGAACCCGGGCCGGTGCTGGGCTAGCTCTGGAAGAAGCCTGGCGGTGAGCTCCGCAAACGTGCCTTATGGCACGTTTGCGACTGTGGTCCACAGCGCGGAGCCGTTCCACGGACCTCAGGATTGCGCTCTGAGGCTACTGCTTCAGCTGACCTCATGGAAGGGCCAGTGCTTGTAACTATCCCTCTCTTAAGCAGGCACTCACTACTTTTGCCATGCAAATGGTCAGGCCCTGACCTTAAGTAGCCAGAATGGATAAGGGTCCAGTGGCCCATCACTGACCTCAGGCTTCCAAGGAACCTATCGGTGTTATCAGGCTGAATGAATTGGAACATTCACAGAGGTGAAATTATTTATCTTTTCAAATCAATTGGGCAGGGAGTGTAGGTGGGATGAGCTGGGAACAGATTCGTGTAGGGTGGAAGTGGCAGCCCACTCTGTCCAGCACCTCTTCCAGTCTGCCCACTGTGTCCTGGGCAAACTGGCAGTGTGAGACCACAGCACCTGCAGAAGCAGAAACTCCTTTATAGTTTTGAATACAGTGCTTGGAAAAACAACTGCAGTTGCAACATTTAGGGTGCAATCCTAACCCCTTATGCTTTCCAGCACTGGCATAGCGGTGCCAATGAGACATGTGCTGCATCCTGCAGTTGGGTGTCACTCACGGAGGCCTCCTCAAAGTAAGGGAAGGTTTGTTCCCTTACTTCGGAGTTGGAAAGCACTGACATAAGGGGTTAGGATTGTGCCCTCAGTTGAGCACTTCTCAGTCTGATAAAATATGGCATCCTTACTTGTTCTGTGTCTGCCAAGTGAGCAAGAAAAGTCTGATCACTGATCATCCCAGAGAAGACATTTTTCTTAGCACTCTTACTCAGTCTGTAGCTCTTTTGATATTTTGGCTATGGTTCTGGACATATGTGGCATAGCTGCTGTTGGTAGCAAGGGTGGGGGTGAGCAAGAGGGCAACCACAGTCAAAAGGGTGGGAAATCATCATAGCTTGTCACTGCTGGAGAGTGCTTGTTGAGAGAGGTTTCCTTTCAGGTCTTTCAGAGTCTGGTTGCAGGATCCACTTCTGAGTGCACCGCAGTCTGTCTTGCATCTAGCATTCTCCAAGAAATGCACAACCCTCCCCCGTTTTTATCAGTGTGCTCTACCTCTAGCAAATAATCAGCCCTGAACAACCCAGCAGGGATCTGCACAGCGGCATCCCTGTTTTACCCGCATCTGAAGCCAACTGGATTTCAATAGGAGAACCCTTGGGAATCCTGGGCTTGTTTTTCCAAAATCTCTCCACTGGAATCTGACATCGTAGCGCACTATCAGTCTGGTGTCCCTGCCTGTGCAGCAGGGAATGAAACAGAAGCCTGATGTTGATAGATACCACTCCAACAAAGGAAAATTACATGCAAGAGCAACAAGAGGGTCCATCTCTCCTTACATATCTGCCAGGGAATTCATAAAGAAAGGTGCTTGTTTCACTGTGCAGCCTCTTTTTTCATTCCTTTTTGTCAGGGAGCACCAGGTCATACATTTTAATGTACATTTGTTCTTCATCCCTCCGCATGAATAACAAAGGGAGTAAATAAGGTTGAAATGAGGATTGAGTGCCATGTAGTGGATTCTTGCGAATGCCAAGCGCTGTTTAGATCTGAACCAAGGGCACACATGCATGCAGGCACGTATGCAACACAGCCATTTTTCAGTACAGTTATAATACAAATAGGAGTTATACCAGAACCACCAACATTAGTACTGCATTCTCTTTATGCAGCGTAATGAAAACATCTACTCACGGCACAGTCCTAGGCATGTCTACTCGGAAGTAATTCCCTTTGTGCTCAATGCGGCTTATTCTCAGGAAAGTGCGTATAGCAGTGTTTCTCAAACTGTGGGTCAGGACCCACTAGGTGGGCCATGAGCCAATTTCAGGTGGGTCCCCATTCATTTCAATATTTTATTTTTAACGTATTGGATGATGCTACCGTGGTAAGCAACTGCATTTGGGGAAATGTTACCGCTCTGTACTTTTAACAGGCCACTTGTATATATGTGCTTTTAATGATAGTCAATGGGACTCCTGGGTAAGTGTGGGTAGGATTGCAGCCAGGATTGTTAAAAAATTTTCCTGCTTGATGATGTCACTTCCGGTCATGACATCATTTCTGGTGGGTTCTCATTCTAAAAAGTGTGTCCTGGTGCTGAAAGTTTGAGAACCACAGGCATCTAGAATTACAGCCTCAATGTGTGGCAGTTGTGAAGAAGGCAAATTCCATGCTGGGAAAATTAGGTAAGGTATTGAGAATAAGAGCCCATTTGTATCCCTTCCACATTATAGCATGCAGCTGTGCCAATGGAGCACGTACTACATGCTATGGTGGGAGAGGCAACCAAGATGCCAACAAGAGGTAAGTAAAAATCTTGCCCCTTGGTAGGCCTTCTGACTGCCTGTATATCTCTCCTCAGCTCTGTAACTGGCGTATGTTTCAGGCATGGGTTCTTAATCCATGGTCAACAAACCACAGGTGTTCCACGAAGTCTCCAGAAGAAAGGGGGGAAAAAACTCTAAATGCATCCCAGGACAAAAAAAACACAAAAACCTCTGCTGCCCCAGCCACCAATGAAAGCTGACAGTGCCTTCTTGTGGATCCCCTCACCCCTCCTTTCACCTCCTCACTGCTCTTCATATGATTGGTGGGCTTGTTCTCCACGTGGTTTGGACGCATGCTGACTCTTAACTAACACCAGGTGCAGCTGAGGCTGTGTTGGAGGCTGGGAGGTACTTGGAGGCTTACATACTTAGAGGCTTGGGGGGCTGGTGCTGGGGGGAGGCATCAGGCTCCGTGTGGCAAACACAGGGAGCCTCCAGCCACTTGTGCTAACAGCTCTGGAGCTCATGATGGTGGTGAACTTTCACACCATCGTAAATGGGTTAGCAGCAGCAGATTATGAAATCTGCTACCATAAATAGGGTATAGGATTGGCCCATGAGATTGTTGTTATGGCAGATCTCCTATGCAAACTGATGGTAGTGTCACATTTGGAATACTGAATACATTTCTGGTTGCCACATCTCAAGAAGGATACTGTAGAGCTGGAAAAAGTGAGAAGGAGATAAACCAAAATGACCAGAGTAAAGCTTGCAATGTCAGAACTTAGAGGAAAAAGCAATTAAGGGGGAACATAATTAAACCTTCGGAAATTATACAGAGTGCATAGGGAGAAGTTTTTCTGCCTTTCTCACAGTATTGGAACCAAGGGTCATCCAATGAAAGTGACTGGTGGGAGATTTACAGCCCAATCTTATACTTGGCATCGCATCAGTTGCAGCGGCGCCAAAATGGCTACTGGTATATCCAGCAGCAGTGCCAGAGCTGCCAAAGGTCACCTTGGGGAAAAGGGACTTTTGTCCTCTTCCCCCGAGGAAAGCCCCGCAATGTGGCTTCTCAAGTCTGTACTGGCTATTTTGCCAGTGTTGGCAACAGAGAACCTCTGTGTTGGAGAGGATAGGATTCGGCGGAGCAGTGCTCCATCAGTCCCACCCCTGTTCTGCCTTGTCCCACCCCACCCCTGAATGCCTCCTCTGCACCCTGAAAGTCCTTACTGCTGCCCGGAGCTCTTCCTTTGCTCCAGTGGCATCCTCCCAGCACTGGGCCCAGCGACTAGTGGTGTTGGGTCGGCACCCGCACTCCCTACTCATTGAGTGCCGTAAATGTGCTTTGTGGCATGTTTATGACATCCAGCGCTGGCGCTCTGAGCCCTTAGGATTGGGCTGTTTAGCAAACAGAAGAAGCTATGTCCTCACAGGAATTAATTGCCACAAGATGTGATGATGGCCACCAGCTTGGGTGGCTTTAAAAGGGGATTGGACAAAATCATGGAGGAAAAGTCTGTCAGTGGCTAGTGGTCATGATGGCTATGCACTTCCTCTCAGCAGCAGTGAGTCTCTGAATTACGAGTGGTGGGGGAGATGTAGTGGCAGAAGATTATGCCTTTCTCTCCTGCTTGTGTGCCTTCTGGATGTTGTACTAAGAAAAGTCAATATACTTGCAAGGAAACATATATAGCTGTGTTGTCCAAACTTCCCTAAAAGGATTGGTGGTGCCTGAATTGTATCTGATAAACTGAAAAAAATAAAAGACGTCATCAAAATGAATTTACGAATACATTTATATACTGTATGTCTCTGTTTTTATGCACAGAGTCTGTATAGGGGGGAAAAAAAGACAAAAAGTGCCTTAACCCAGAACAGATATTTATAGCCAGCATGTACGTTGCTACAAATATAGTGGTTCCTTTCAAATCCAAACACCGCCGTAAACAGAATGCTGCTGGCTGGTATCGCTGTGATGATCCAGTTCATTGATGGGAAGTGGCAAGACAAGCAGATGCTTTTAACAGTGCTGGATCATGAACGGGGCCAGCTGCTAGAGGGGACAGGCTATTGTCTGAAATATGAAATTTATTACACAGGACGGCATACACAGACTAAATTAGGCTATCCGAAAGGGAGGGGGGCAGGGAAGCAAATCTTGCCTGGTGTGGGTTATATATCTGCACGGCTTGTCCTATCAAGTGATTTGGTGGGTAGGAGACAGACAGCAATGGGGCTGGACAGCTTTGTAAAACGTTGTCTTTGCGGTGGTGTTATAGGTTTCCTTTAATCGGATGCCTAGGTAGTCACACTTGAGTGGCCAGTGAAATCAAGACAACAAATATTTAAAAACCCAAGATTTGCAGAAGTGGTTCCCTCCCCCCCAAAAGGGAGAGGGAAGTGAGGGAGGGGTCTTGGGGTGGATGGGGGACTGTCAGGCTATAGAAAAGTTTAATAAATTCCATGTCACTCTAAAGACCATCGTGCGCCTAGTCGCCCAAGGCCAATAAAAGCCGATAACCCCCTTGATAGGCAGCTGCAACGCTCTAGCACACGCCATTGCTGTGATGCTTTACCCAGAGGGAAACAAAGGTGCTGCTGCTTGTTGTGTTGTTGTTGTTGTGTTGTTGTTTTAATATAGTAAGAGGGCTTCCAATGAGCTCTTTTTATATTGGGGGGAAAAAACCCAGTGATAAAAGGATTTTGAGTGTGTAGCTGCCATTTGTGACTGTTTAAGTCAGTGAAGCATGTTTGAGGGTGGCAGAAATACAATACAGCAGTCCATGCATGGGAGCTCATGTAATCTTCCTCCCCTAATGGAAAGGAAAGAACTATGAACAATCGTTTTTCATTGGCGTTGGATGGAAAAGAGCTCATAACAGAACTACAACGCAGGACTGCTATGCTCTGGCCCTTGTGCGCAGCACCCCAAACAAAATAGCACCTGTTTACTGAACATTACTTGTCCCAATCTCCCAATTGCCATTCTCATGCAAGGCCTATTGAACTAGCTGGATGCATCTTTTCATTCCAAAGGGATTGTGCGTCCACATGATCAGGAATGTGCCGATCCACCACAGCAAGACTCGAGTCTAGCCCCTCCCCTCCCCCTTTGACTTGACTCCTGCATGAGTCTTAATGGGCAACCTTCAGGAGTTGGCAGGAGACTTTTTGGGACTCCTTTTGACTCGAGTCAGAGTCATTTAGATAAATAAGTCAAGCACAGCGCCACATAAAAAACGAAGCTGCTGGTGGCATGTGTGTGTCAGAGTTCTCATTTAACACTCCTCTGGTGTCCCCATCCCATCTGTAAACAAAAGCTCTGCTGTTCTTAGAGTGAGTGCAAGTAGTGCAGAAAGTGCTCATTGGCTCCTTACAAACTCCAACGACAAACCCACCCACCCCCGTTGGCATCACAACTCCCGATTCTGCCCTCAGAAGGAGCGCTGAGCAGCATGTGTGGTCGGACCAACAGAAAGAGAGGCTGAAGGCATCCTAGCTTGTCAAGGCGGGAGGGGACAGGCAGTGTGAGTGAGTGAGGGGGCAGAAGTGGCAGGCAGGCAGGCGAGTGGGCTGCCCGCAGCACCAGGAGGCTTATGATCCACTCCTTTGCAACTCGACTCAGAAGTCTCAGTCTGAGTCTCATTGCTGTCAATGGGGCTTCCTCCCAGATGACTGTGGAGAAGGATACTAGGACTGCACATTCATTGTTCCCAAGAATAACTCCCAAGTCACTTCCGGTTTCAAAACACTTGTAACTTGAGTCCACAGGGAAAATGCATGCTTTGAGATTCAAGTCAGAGTCTTTCGAATCGAGTCGCCCATACCTGCACTTTATAGACAACTGGTGTCATCTGTGACTAGTTGCTCACCATGACCTCCTGTTCTTCTCTATTACAGTACTCAAAGCCCAATGCAGAGGGAGGGAAATAAGTTTTGAAAAACACATCCAGATGGCTCAAGCCAGCAAGTCATTCTTCCTATGTCAAGGGGAGGTGGAAATAAAATCACAAAGAGTAAACAGTTCTCCATTCTTGGTATAATTTGCATTTTTTTTTACAGCTTAAGCTTTGATGCTTTGTAACTTGGGAGAAATAAATTATGCACCCACTGAAGTTGCCTAAATATAGTTGGGGTGGAATATTCACTGAGCTCTGAGAAAAGTGCAAAGTTTAATGAATAAAAACAACTTTCAATTTTGTGTTGAAAGTAAATGCAAAGCGAGATTTTTTGATATGCATAGCATATACTGAGCTGCTTTTTTCCCTTGTGAACCATCAAAAAGTTCAGTTTTTTAAAGCAAACAGCCATGAAAACAGTGTTTCAGGTCTGAGTTCCTGTGTTGTTCCAAGGATGGTTTTCACAGCCTGTGCCGTTCCAACTTTCATGTGTGTGTGAAAATGTACAACCTTTTTTACTTTGACTAACCCAAGAGTAAAGGACTGCACAGCACTCTCAAGTGGTGCTGCAGAGGGGAACTAGCAGTAGTCTGCATTATAAATGTCTCGGCAGAGTGAATATTATTAGAAGTGTGTTCCATTTCCAGGATTGCATTCTGTGTATGCTAATTAAATTCAGGCTTGACTCCTAGATGGGGGGGAGGGAGGAAGTCACTGCCTTTGGCTGTGAGCCCCCATCTGAGTGTGAGTGTAGCTCTTGCTGTGAAGCTCCTAACCTACACTCCCCAGCTTAATCATTGTAGTATGAAACTTTTTAAATTAAAATCTATATTTCCCAGCTTAATCAGGTTTCTGTGGAATGACAATTGTTTACTCTCTTGTTCTTATGAAGCTACTATTATTGTATCTTGTTATTGGTACCTATTTGGTGGAACAGTACCATTCTTTGAGAGGATGGTTCATATAGTAATATAAAACCGCCTTGAGTAAGATATAGCTGATGATGAGAAAAGTAGTATATAAATACAGGAATAAATAATTAAATATTGTGGAATAAAGGCTTTGGGCTGATTTTTAAAAAAATGTCTCCTTGAAATTGTGAGCACAAGCCTATGCATGTTTACTCAGAAGTAAATCCCATGATAGTCAATGAGTGAGTCCAATACTATGCATGTCTACTCAGAAGTAAGTGCCATTATAATCAATGGGCCTTACTCCCAAGAAAGTATGGATAAGATTGTAGCCTCTGTGTATTTTATTCATGCTCAGAGAATACCAATTTTTTTTTTTTAAGAATTATAAAAATAATCTCCCAATTGCTATCAATTTAGTCCTGTGGATGAGCAAGGAGTCAATTTAGTAACAGGCTTTTTAAAAAAAGTTTATATTTTAAGTGTTACCTCATTTCTGCTTATTTGATTTATAACATTTGTATCCTGCTGTTTGCCAGGACAGCCCTAAGGTGTCTTGGAATAATAAAGCACTCAAATATGATAACATACAATAAAACCAACCAACCATCAAGATAAAAAAATAAAAAGAGCCAGCCGGTTAAAAATCAAGATAAAGGATAAAAAATAGCCCATAAAAAGGACCTCAAATACAATTACAAGTACAAAAGAAGAAAATTGACTTTTCCTGGTGCCTATTAGATAACAAAGATGGCACCAGGTTAGGGTTGTCAACTGCGACTTAAGGCATTCCTGGAGATTTTTCTTTCCGCAGTATGTAAGGTTGGAAATTCCTGGAGGCCTATTAAAATCTCCAGAATTACTTGCAGTAGTCATTTGGAGATTGGTGCTGATTCCTGGAGATGCCAAGCCGATCCTGAATTGGTGGCAATCCTATGCCAAGTGAACATGTCTGCAGAGAGGGTCCTATAATTTGGTGCCAACACAGGAAAGGCCCCTTCTTCAGTAGCTAAATGCCTAACATTGGAAGAGGAGCACATCCAGAAAAAGGCCTCTAGTAAAGATTTTTAACTGGCAGGCAGTTCAGCTACTACAGCTCAGGTTTATTTAACAACAAATGTAACCATCTTTTTTTTCCTTTTCTGGTCTACACTTCCTGTGAGATTTCCCTGAAAAAGACCAGCACTCCTTCTCTGCCACTTTGTGTAGGAAGATTTAGAAATTGAAAGTACAGTAGTAAAAAATTGGTAGTAGCCACAGCAGTATCAAAGTGCTTCTAGCCCAGGGGTGTCCAAAGTTTCTGGCAGGAGGGCCACATCATCTCTCTGACACTGTGTCGGGAGCTGGGAAAGAAAAGAGTTAATTTACATTTACAATTTGAATAAATTTACATAATTTTACATAAAATAATATATTAAAGATGAACTTGCATGAATGAATGAAGGTCTTGCAATAGCTCAAGGCCTATAAAAGGCCTTGCACAAAGCAAGGCTGGCCTTTCCTTTGCTGCCGCTGCTGCATCACAGATGTGAATCAGTAAGTAGTGGAGAGAGCCCTCATCCCACAGCTCATGCGAGAGGTCAAACACTGAGAGCAGTTGCGTTGGGCCAGTGCAGGCTCCAACAAATCTGTGGAGGGCCAGAGGCCCATTGGAGACTGGGGGCTCCCTGAGGGCCGCATTGAGAGGCCTTGAGGGCCGCAAGTGGCCCCAGGGCCGGGGTTTGGGCACCCCTGTTCTAGCCCAACAACAGTCTTGGTTTTAGCTGTCTTGGCCACACCTCCAACTTTACTGTCCTTCCCAGGCAGGGGGATATAGCTGAGCTTTGGCAGGATAAGTCACTACCTGTGCTGACACATCTTTATTCAACCGGTCCATGGGACTGTGATACCTGAACTGAACATTCTTCTTATGAAATGCTACACAAACTTCTGGATTATGACAATACTTGCAGAAATGTATCTATAGAGATGAGAACTCACAATGTGATTATCTGCAGTCTTCTTCATCTCAACCTCCTGTAAACCGTGCTGCCTGCTGTGCCAAGCTCCTCTGTAGGCTTTGGTATGGCTTCCCCAGTGATGGAGGACAGTGGATGCTAATAGACAGTTTGGCTGCTGGGTGTTTGCATTCTGGAATGCACGTTGAATCATAGCCATCAAGCAGGGATGCCCCAACTGGGTCCCTGACTTATCGCTGCTGCTTTTGCTGGGGCATGGGGAGGCTACGCCCCCTCCTTACAAAAAATGCTCCTTACCTTCTCGTCATTCTGCATCCTTGCACAGGATTTAAAGTTTAAAAAGAACATATCCCTTTAAACTTTAAGTGCTGGGCAATTCTCTGAGCTCTAAGTTTAACAGGAATGCATCTGTTCACATGCCAGGTGAGGATGGAGTGAGGGGAGGGGTGGTGAAGCAATCTTTCCTCATGCAGGATTTAAAGGGATGAGTTCTTTTTGAGCTAACTCTGGGCAAGGATAAAGGGTCACAATGATCCAATTCCCACTTGCTTTTATGGATCGAGAAGCTGAACAATGTGACTCACATCCATTGCAAGCTGGAGGTAAACAATGACGGACTTGGGGTGAAGGCCATCCCAAATCTGCTGCCCCTTCACCCTTGCCATCCATTGCTGACATGAACTGCATCAGCCTGCTTCATGGCTAGGCCTACCATGCCCAGTCCAGAATGTGTTTACCTTATGAGCCAGAAGACCTGTGAGGAAATAGCATTCAGATTTTGTTGGGAAGAGACAGTTTTGGATTCCTGATTCAGGGATGTTACTTTGGGACTAACACTACTTTTTTAATATACTTGCACATGTGCTATTGTTGTGATGCCTTCTTAACCTATACATTTGTAAATAAACAGATTATTACAAAGACTTCAGTCTTCTCTCCTTCAAATAAAATCTTGCCCTGAACTTCCCGCTGCTTGGAGTATGGTAACATGAAAAGAAACTCTTTTTATTTTAGTCCTAAAAAAAAAAAAATCACTTTTCTTTTAAATTGTATGGTGCCCTGCAGAGAAAGACAGAAAGAAAGATATATCAGATCACATATCTATTCTTTCAGAATAGATTACCTGTCCATGGCTCCTTTTTGCTCCTCCATGCTATTAGCTGAAGTGTTTGAGCTATATATGAATTAGATTCCTTCTCTTTGCGCCTGCAGAACTGTAACTCGGATGTGATGAGAATGAAATGCATTTATATAGAAGCCTGCAAGGGGAGAAAAGGAGAAAGTGTCTGCAGATCTTTAATATTGCCCATTTTTCAAGAGCATTCACTCTGTTCATCATAATCCCATTTTCTGCTTTCGACGTGTCATTACTGCCCACCGGATTTGGGGTGACAGCAGCAGGAAATGAACTGGAAAAACATTAAACAGTTGTTTTTTTTTTAAGGGAAAAAAACAAAAAAAGAATGAAAAATCATTAGCACTTTAAAGATATTTAATGAACTACAGGCAGTTTCCTGAGTAGGGTAAGTATAAATTCTATTTGCAGATGGAAGGAAGGTGCGAATATGCATATAGGCAACAGCAGAGGTTTGCATTTCATTTGAGAGGCCCTAGAAGTGACTATCATTTTATTCTGTGTCTGTTACCAAAGAATCCATGGGGCTTGCACTGAGGTTTCATTTAAATAATCAGTTTTATAACTCAGGTCTGCCAACTCTCTTCCTTCATATGGTGAGCTGAGTCATTTTACCACTGATTTTTTTCTGCCTTTGAATTTTTTAAAAAAGATATTTGTAATTAATATATGAATAAAATCTTCCTTTATTATCCATACCTAATTTGTTCCCTTATAGTGAAAATCCTGATAACGAATACAATTATTACATTAATTTCAAAGGGAAAGATTCTAACTCGTTCCAACGCCATTCCAGGTTTACCCCCAAATCATCTGAGGGCACAAACCAAAAGGCAACCTGGGCCAATGCAAGTCTCTTGCACTGGCCCATCGTCATCACAAAAGTGCTGTAAACTTTTGTGCAGACTTATGAGGAGGGAGGCTTGTGCAAGGGCATGCGCTGGCCTTTGGAGGCCAAATTGGCTGTGCCAGCAGATGGGTAAGTATGCGCTGGCCTTTCCAGGCCAGTGCAGGGACTGGGGGGCATGGGGAGGGCAGGTGGGAGGTGTTTTGGGGTGGGAGGAGGGCTGGCAGCATACGGGTAGGTGGCAGGGAAGCAGGAGGCAGGGCCAGGACCTGACAGTTATGCTGGATCCTGACCCAGTTCCCAGGCAGCCTGGGCCAGCGCCGGGCTGCTCAGGTCTGTGTCACCTCTTTAGATGGCACAGATCTGATTAGTCCTATTGGGGCTGCAGTGACTCTCTCCAGGGTAAGGGGAAGTGATTCCCCTTGCACCGGGCTGAGCTGCTTGCAGGCCGAAACTTGCATTGGCTACAGGGCAGGCATGCTGGCAAGTTAGGATTTGCGCTGTGAAATTCTTAATACCTTTAGGAAAAGCTTGTGTGGCATGACTGAATAAACAACAATTAATAACATTATATAGCATCAATAAAGTGTTAAAGTCAACAATGAAAATGCTCCAGGAGTTCTAGTATCACATAGAGAGGTATAGCACTTCAAGCTGTAGTTTCAAAGTATCAGCAACTCTCTTACATTTCATCTGTGTTTCCACATTTCCTAAGAGTTTTTTTTCATCTTCCGTTCTTTAGGACCCACATTCACAATGATTTGAAAAAACACGGCACAAAAACAGATACACTGTTAAAAGGAGCATGCAATGCATGTGCCCTGACATCATGACAATGTGCTACTCATCAGGCATTGCATCTCACACGGAGGAGGGTGCCTCTTTCTTAGCTGTACTGCATCCTCTTTGGGTCCTAAAAAGTACTTCTGCTAAAACCTGCAGGAACACACCTGAGTAACAGTATGGACCCATGTCCTGCCAGGGAAGAAATCCAAAATATAATCCAAACTTCTGGAACTCCTTCTTGGACACAAGAGGCAAATCCATCCCTTCCTCTGTCACCAGAATCAAAGTGGAGGGCCTTGCCTCCCTGAGGGACTTGGTCCTCCCTGTGCCGCCCCCCCCCCATTCCTGGACCCCATATTGAAATCTCGTTATAGATAAAGAGAGATGGTCTTAATATGTGCCATATGAAAAAATGAAAATCCTTATAGCGAACGTACTGATAACAAGGGAAAAGCATATACAGGTAGAGCCTATTTATCCGCGTTAGTTCAGTTCCGTGACAGGGTGCGATTAACAAAAACGTGTTGTGCTAAATAGCATAGAGTTACGCAAATAGACTACAGCCTGACACTTCCGGGTGGAAGGAAACTAAGGCAGCTGTACTCAATCCCCTCCCCTCCGCTCCGTACTTAGCCCTCCCCATTGCCAGCTGCCCGGCTTCTTTCACAGTTGGAATGCTGGCTTTTAAGAGTCCAGCCCTATGCACTTCTACTCAGAAGTAAGCCCCATTCTAGTTAATGGGGCTTACTCCCAGGAAAGTGTGGAGAGGATTATAGGCTAAATCTCATGCTTTGCTTGGTGGGAAGGCTTGTGATTGCCTGCACCATCTGGGGGGGGGGGATTGGGCACATACTCCCTGGGTTTTTTAAAGCAATCCCCTCTGTTGCTACCACACCTGCCCATGTGTGTGTGTGTGTGTGTGAGAGAGAGAGAGAGAGAGCTCCACCTTGCTGCACATGTTCTGGCTACAGAGGTTTTCTGCCTCGACTTCCCCACTTCAGCCTCTTTGCTGGCTCAGGGGCTCCAGGAATGTTACTGTTCCTTGGCAAGGGGAACCTCTTCCAGGGCTCCAGGGGTATTCCCTGCCTGGGCCAGATGGAACCTTTTTGCAGTGTTTTGGGCTGCCTGGAAATGGATCGAGACTCCAGTGCAGGGCAAAGGAGGCAAAGGTGTGTGTGACTTTCAGTACCCCCACCCCATTCTTGTTGAGACAAATCCACAGATAAAAAATCTGTGGATAAATAGGCTGCACCTGTACTGCTGTTTAAAAAGTACTTTTTCTTCTAGCAAAGTATGTTTTAAGAAGAAACACTAAGGGAGGAAATCCAGGTTAAAAACCTAGGAACAACAAGCAAGGCTAAAATAGCAATCACATTTAGCAGTGCCAATGAAAGCATAAAGCATTTGGCCAAAGTAAGTTGAAAACCAAGCAAAACAAAAATGATTCAATTGAGAAACAGCCAGTATGTGGGGCCCTGACAGTCTGTCTTTTGCAAAGAGTCCCGCATCACAGCAATCCCACAGAGAAGGCTTTCTCTCTGGTGCCCCTCAACTGAATTTGCTTAACTGGCAGACCAGAGAACAAGGCCTGAGATCATTGGTAAAATGATCTTAGGACCTGAGTGCATTCATATGGATGCGTGTGAAAGTGACCTGAGCAGGTAAAAGTGATCTGGAAGTGACCTGGGCCTGTGGTGAACCTCCCCAGCCCTGTACCCCAGGGCAAAGGTCGACAATGGCACCCCTCTGCAGGCTATCACCACCTTCCCGCATGTAAAAATCTGCACACACACCCCTCACCTGAGGCTCACAGAGCCTCATGCAACCCATCCCTGTGTCAGGGAAGGCTCTTGAAGATTCCCCAATACTATAAACAGAAAGACTTCTGCGGGGTTCTAGAGGCCCACACCTGGGGCATTTGTCCCATAGACTGAATGGGAGGTCTGCAACTGACCTGGGCTCAGGCCTTAGAGGGCTTTGAATTGGGTCTAGAAACATGTTTACAGCCAGCATATTTGCATCTCATCTGTTGCATCCTTTGTTTTGTTCTGTTCAGTAACTTTTTTTCCTCACTGAGATAAGATAAGCAAAATAAGCTCCAGAAGAGAGCAGCTGCCTATCAAATATGATTAGCGCTTACACACATTATGGAGCAGAACTAAAATAGAGAGGGTGATGAATTTAAGCTGCTGGCTGGCTTTTAAATATTGCCGTTTGATGTGCCTTAATTTTTTGCTTTAGCAGTACTTTCCAATTGCTGTATGGCTTCCATAGGCTTCAGTGTCAGAATGGTGTTAGTGGGTGGGCAGGGGCTTCTGAGTCATGAAGAATAGAGTTAAAACCTACCCTTTTTAACTGTATGCTAGAACCTTAGAACCAAGGCCTGATTCTTGTTTTCTGGTCCTTGTGTCATGAGCAGGAACTAGGCTTTATGATATACAAGCAGCTGTTGTTAAAAACAACAGCCACATATCTAGATCTCCCCTCCCACTCTGTCATGAGTGACCACAACTGTGTTATGGTGTAAAACTGTGAAGTGTGGAGAAGAAAAATGGTGCGCACTTCATTGCACCTTGCCAGTGGCAGACAATTATATGGAGCAGGAATCGGGAAACACACAGGGCACATCGCTTTGCATGCATATAAAAAATATGCTGATTCTCCAAAAAGAAGCTTGTGTTATAACACAGTCCCGAACACCTCTGTGCTCCTTTTTCTTGGTGGAACACGTGTATCAGTCAAAGCATTCACCTCCAGTGGTGTATCTGAGAATCTGCTGAAATGAAAACCACTCTGTTTCACTCATTACTCACTTTCTGGGATGACATCCTTTACTCAGAATAGGCCGTCATCACTATTCTGTTCAGCATGACCACATAAGACCACATTCCCAAATCCTTTCTCTCTCTACCCACTTATTTATTTATTTATACAGGTATTTATATACCACCTTTCTTTGGTTGTCAGATTTCTCCTCAGACTTTAATCCAAGGCGGTTTACACAGGCAGGCTGTTCTAAACCCCCGTAGGGATTTTTACAATTGAATAGTTCTAATCTTTCATAAAACTCCTCGTTCCAGCTGGATTCCTTCCCAGTCTGGCCTCTCTCTGGCCCTTCGCCTCCCACACTCCACTTGATGGCAACTCCTCTCTGCCACCGAGGGTCAGCTCATCAGTATATCAGCGTGTCGTCAGTTCTCGGGTACTTCCAGTTGTTTTGAACATGCAGCCTCAGATCTTCAGGCATACAAGGCGGCAGCTCTACCAACTGAACCCGACCTCCTGCCCTTAAGAACAAAGAGTGCCCACTTGTTACTGCCTGCCCCAGGGAAGGAAGGGGATGAGTGAAAAAGAAATGGCATTGAAGGGTTAAATCCATTCTTGTTCTTTGGCTGTCCCAGTGGATGTGGTGTTCTTGCAACTTCTCCTTCCATTTTGAAGGGTGTATTTCATTCCTCTATTTTGTAAATTCCAAGGAAGGAAAGTAATAGAAGATCTTTTACTTTTACAAGGCAATTGATGGAAAGGAATTCTGAGGCTACAGAAGCAGTGGCGGACCTCCCATTCATTCTGTGGGGCAAATGCCCCAGGTGCAGAGCCTGACATGCTACTAGGACCCAAAGGAAGCCTCTCTGAGGCTCCCAGCAGGGTCAGAAACTGTTCTTCCGGTTTTCAAGAAGCACAGTTTCAAGAGTCAGGGAACCTCAGAGAGGCTTCCCTGACGTATCCTGCAGTCGTGCGAGGCTCTGTGAGCTTCAGGTAAGTGGGGAGTGGATTTGCATGGGGAAGCGGTGACATCCCTTGGGGGGCACAATTGCAGACCTTTGCCCTGGGGTGAGGGGCTGGGAAGGTCCACTACTATACAGAAACAAGTACATAGCAGTAGGTAGTACACAGCTTCATAAAATCCAACAAGGCCTTAGCACCCAGAACAAAAACATATTAGCATTCAGTGGTGTCACTAGGGTTCTCATCACCCGGTGTGGGAGGCCAGCATGTCACCCCCATGATGGACCTCCTCCCATGCAGTAGGTGGGGCAACGCCCCAGATGGTGGGTGTGGTGATGTACCATCATTCTGCCCCTGCTGTTTTTTTTTATTATATCTTTTGATAGAATAGATATTTCAACATGATTTCTTAATTGCATTTTACTGAAAATTATACATCAAATGGTATATAACATGATGGTATTATTCCTACAAATTGTGGTTTTAGTGATTTTGGTCACTGGCGATGTCACACACACACACCCCACGCGCATCACCCAGTGCAGTTCAAACCCTCTTAGCAACACTACTGTTTGCACTGCTGTGCAACCAGTGAAACTGATTTTAGGCCTTACCCTGACAGGTAGGACTGATATGTCTTTAAGCAATAGGTAAGCAAAATTGCTTCTTAAACAGGTTTATGTCCACCATCAACAACCATCCATTTTTTTAACAGCCTTGAAAGAGGGCTGTCCCTTCATTGTATGCAAGAGACCAGCTTGGCTTTAGCACCAGAATTTTCTTATATGTGGCCCAAATATGTTAACAGACAGCCCATTTGGGTACATTTCTTGCTGCCATGTTCTTTTTTGAATTATTTATTTACTGTAACCACTCTGATCTTGCAAAAAATGTTTCAGTTCGGCATTGTTTAAAGTACCTTTCATTATGGCAGACTTTGCATAAATACACTGCTATTTGAAAGCCTCAGGAAAATTCCTATAGAGCAACACCCCATTTCCATTCCATATGCTAAGCAAAAATAATTTGATAAAAGTTATAAGCTGTGAAGCATTCCCCAATGTGGGGGGGGACCACCCCAGTAGCCCAGAATGTGCTTTGGATCATGCCCATAATCTTTACTTTCTTATTATCATCATTTCACTAATTACTTGTGATTTGCATCCTAAGGGACTATTTTCAAAAGTCAAGTTGGCACGTTAAAGACCGGGGCTTCCATTCCCTTCTAAACCTCTCCCTTATGACTTTTCAAGAGGAAAGGAGCAGGGCCACATAAGACATCTCTCCGCTTAATAGGTTCCGTCATAAATTAGTAAGTGAAAGTATTTTGCCTCTATTCTGCCTACTACTTTAAGGACACATCCACCTGTCTTGAGAAGAGGGACCTCCTTTTCTGAAATATTATTATTAATTGCCAGGTGAAATTAGAGGCAGGTCTTCAAAGAGAGTACTCCGAATTACGCATTAGCCATCTTAACAGGATAAGCCCTCTTACCGGTCTGCTCTCATTTCCCTCTTGAAATTATGGTTGACTACAGGGCATGAAATGTTATTCATCCAACTCGCAGTCTCCCTCCCATCCATTTCTATTCAGATTCAGTCCTGAGTAGCAGCAGCAGTAGCAGGTATATGAAGCAAGATTTTCAGGTGTCCATGTTTCTTTCTTTTCTTTCCCAGTTCCACTATTATATAGGAGAAAGTAGCATGAAAAGCAAAGCAAATGAGAAACAGAAATAAAGTGAAGGATTTAAAGCAATCTGTTAACATGGTAGAGTTTATTATTCCCTAATGTGCACTTGCGATATGTAAGACATCATAACCTGAATAGAAAGTGAACTGCCTGCAAAAAAGAAAAAGAAAAAAATCTTCCTCATTTTCTCTTACCTAGAAAGGAAAAAGTGGTCAAGGCCAGCCAAGAAAGGGTGGTTTTGTGGCGGCTGGTGGGCACAAGGTTAATATCCATTTCACTCCCTGGCAGTAGCAGTTTCACGGATCTTGTCGTCTGTGGATGGTTGTAGGAAGGGAAGATCAGAAATGACAAATATCCACATTACCTCCTGAGATTAAAATGCCACAAAATGTTCTTTTACTACAAAGCTGTCGGTTGATCAACGATTTGATTGTATAACAGAGCCCTTTGCTTAAAAAAATAACAAGGCTGTAAATGAAAATATAATGCTAACATTTTCAGCTTTTCCAAATAGGAGCCTGAATGCAGTTGCCCCATGATGACACTTTATAAGGAACGGGGAAGGCCTTGAGCTAGGGCTACCAGTAGCCAGTCTAATTTCTTGCACTACAGTCCTCAGTTTCTTGACGAGTCTGGCAGACTGAGCTTTATGGGTTAAGAGTGCTCTGTAGACTACAGAACCAGTCTGAATACCATCAGCTGACCACCTCCCCACCCCCCAGCCAGCCCAGATCCATCATCAGACTCTACAAAGTACAGCACTGGGTTCTGAGTTAATGTCTCAGCCTAAGCAAGTCATTGTGAGAATATTTGCTCCACCACCACCACTTTGGCTGCTTGTTCTGACCATCATCTGCTTCTGCTCATTTTGGCCCCTGGTTCATTAGATCCCTAGCTGGACCTGCAACTTGTTTCTGCCCTTTGCTGAGTTATGACAACCTTGTATGGTCATATGTGCATATCAACAGCAAGATAACCTTTGAGTGGTGGCAACAGATCACAGCGTTTGATAGCCTGACTGTATCACGTGAAACACAGCAGCCACAGCCACCCAGGTATTTTGTTGCCTTTGCTTGGAGTATACTTCACTTCGCAATCAATTTCCCCCAAAACATCACTTATAGTTAAGCTCAAGCTGTCTTGCCATCTCCAAGTTTCTACAGCTGTGGGCACCTTTAAAAACCGATTTGCAGAGATGTATGAAGGGCTTGCAAACAAGCATGGACATTTTTTAAAACCAGTGTCTGGGCTGAGACAAGTCATTAAGGATTATAAATAGCTCCTACGGGATAGGGAGATATGGGCCTGAACCACATTAATATCTTTTAAACCCTTCCAACAAAACTCGGCTCTAATATTGGCGTTTTATTTATTCATGCATTTCACCTTTTCCATGTGTGTGCACTTTTTCAGAAAAGTCTCATCATGTCCTCCCACCGATACACACTATTAGTCGGGAATAAAAAGCCCGGTTTCAAATTTAGTCTCCAAAACAATGAAACCTGGAAACAGCAAACCTGAAACCAGTGCCAGAACACAACACAGCCTTCATTTTGAATGGGTGCAAAGAAGGCAAGCATCAAGTGTTGGGGGGAGGGGGGAATGAATTCAGATGTGACACAGAAGTGGGAGGGGAAGGATAATGAGTGACATAGTCTTGCTGTTTCATGCTCCCTGTACAAAGTCAACAGAAAGGGCATGCAGTTGTGTCCCTTGCAAAGATGTGCTCTAAACACACTAGGGTTGAACTCACATAACTCTCCCTGGGGGAGATGTATAAGCAAGTTCCCACTTTTGTCATTACAAGCAAGGAAGAATCATTTGTGCTTCCTCTTCCTATATTCCTATCTAGCATCCAAAGCTGCCCTGTGATCTCTGTATTGTAGAGATGTAACTTTAATTGAATGCCAACCAAGGCTGCACTAGGAACAAACATCAAAGGTTGACGGAATTTTGTAGTAAGCAATGGGGTTAAGTGTAAACAATTGTTCTATATGACCTTGTTCACCTAACTGAAGAAGTTGATGGTGAACCAGGACCAATGAACCATTGACTTCTATTCAAAAGTTGTTGTTTTTTACCTTTGAGTAGAGTATTTTAAGAAAGATCAAACCCACATTTTATAGCCTTCACCTCTGAACTCTATCTGGAAAATGAAAAACACATAATAGTGATCAGTAAAGGAACTAAAGAGAATAGTGATTGCTGTTGTACGTTTTTCACTTCAGTGAAGTGCAGCTGTGTCTGGCTATTCGCATTTCCTTCCCAATTCCTTTTTCTTACATGTCCCATCCTTTCAGCAGGGGTGTGCTGGAGCTTCAGCGCTGAGTTGCAAGTTGAGTTACAAGTCTCCGCCCCTTGACTTGTCCCAAACAAGCCATAATGGGCAGTCCTTGCTACTCATCCAGAGGTGTTTTTAGAGTCATTTTAACTTGAGTTTGAATCTTTTTGAGAATTGAGTCAAGCAGCAAGTCAGGCATGGCTCTGCAGAAAAAAACTGAAGAGTTTGTGTGTGTATGAGAGAGAGAGAGAGAGAGAGAGAGAGAGAGAGAGAGAGCGAGAGCTCATTTAACACTGTTACATAAGAAACATAAGAACAGCCCAACTGGATCAGGCCATGGCCCATCTAGTCCAGCTTCCTGTATCTCACAGCGGCCCACCAAATGCCACAGGGAGCAAGCCAGATAACAAGAGACCTCATCCTGGTGCCCTCCCTTGCATCTGGCATTCTGACATAGCCCATTTCTAAAATAAGAAGGTTGCACATACACATCGTGGCTTGTAACCCATAATGGATTTTTCCTCCAGAAACTTGTCCAATCCCCTTTTAAAGGCGTCCAGGCTAGACGCCAGCACCACTTCCTGTGGCAAGGAGTTCCACAGACTGACCACACACTGAGTAAAGAAGTATTTTCTTTTGTCTGTCCTAACCTCCCAACACTCAATTTTAGTGGATGTCCCCTGGTTCTGGTGTTACGTGAGAGTGTAAAGAGCATCTCTCTATCCACTTTATCCTTCCCATGCATAATTTTGTATGTCTCAATCATGTCCCCCCTCAGGCGTCTTTTTTCTAGGCTGAAGAGGCCCAAACGCCGTAGCCTTTCCTCATAAGGAAGGTGCCCCAGCCCAGCAATCATCTTAGTTGCTCTCTTTTGCACCTTTTCCATTTCCACTATGTGCTTTTTGAGATGCGGCGACCAGAACTGGACACAATACTCCAGGTGTGGCCTTACCATAGATTTGTACAATGGCATTATAATATTACCTGTTTTGTTCTCAATACCTTTTCTAATGATCCCAAGCATAGAATTGGCCTTCTTTACTGCCGCCGCACATTGGGTCGACACTTTCATCGACCTGTCCACCACCACCCCAAGATCTCTCTCCTGATCTGTCACAGACAGCTCAGAACCCATTAGCCTATATGTGAAGTTTTGATTTTTTGCCCCAGTGTGCATGACTTCACACTTACTTACATTGAAATGCATCTGCCATTTTGCTGCCCATTCTCCCAGTTTGGAGAGATCCTTCTGGAGCTCCTCACAATCACTTCTGGTCTTCACCACTCGGAAAAGTTTGGTGTTGTCTGCAAACTTAGCCACCTCGCTGCTCAACCCTGTCTCCAGGTCATTTATGAAGAGGTTGAAAAGCATCGGTCCCAGGACAGATCCTGGGGCACACCACTTTTCACCTCTCTCCATTGTGTTCTAGTTTTCCTATCCTATCTGCCTTCAGCAATGTGCTGAAATCCTTCACATCAAATGAGTCACAAGTTTGAAAAGCATTTCTCTTCTATCACAAGGAAACGCCTCCTCCCTCCTGCTTTGCCCACCACCTTAGCCCCCTCCTGGGCTATCCAGGCATTTTCTATCACTGGAACCCCCTCCTCCCTCCACTGGGCTCCTTCTTCTCCTCTCCTTCATCCAGAGAAAAAAAATCAGACCATCTATCTGGCCAATCAATCATCTGTTCTTTCCAAGATGGACAAGACAGGTTACCCCCCCCCCATATATCCTGGCTGTCCCCTCCTTCTTCTGGTTTGTCCCCCTAGCTTCGTACAGCCTCTCTCCTCCCCGCCATGGCCTCCTGGAGCCAACCTACCTTCTTCCCACCAAGTCTGTTGCTTCTGCTGGTTTGGATGCTGGCTTCCTGATCGCCCATGAGGTCTTTTAGGACAATGCAGAAACAGCAAAAAAAAAAAAAAAAAAAAAAAAAAAAAGCAAGCACGCACGCACGCGCACACACACACACACAACCAAGTTGCTGAGTTTTGCACCCCAAATGACAAGTCTTTGTGACTTGTGCATCTACAAGTCACAACTCTTTTTGGGTAAAAACCCTGAGTTGCGAGTCAGTGCCCAAGTCTTTGATGCGTGTGACTCAAGTTCCCACAAGTGACAAAAAATGTGAGTTTTCGCAACTCGAGTCACGTCTGTGAGTCACAAGTCATCCCTGCCTTTTAGATTGTAAGGGTCTCAGAACAGAGATTCAGAGTCCCAGTACAAAGAACAAGCCCTAAATCTTTGACTTTTCCAACTACTGGCAGTTTGGCTGCAGAAAGCGTGAGCCATTGCATTCTCCTGGTATGAAGCAATGCATAATTGCAGCAGTTCAAACTGAAAAAGCAACACAGAAGCACAAGCCAAGTCTATATTTAAAGAGGGCTTTGTGACGAGGAAGGGAAGGAAAGGTGTCTGGCAGTGAATTTATTGACTTCAGCAGTTGCTAATTGCCAGGAGGTGGCCACATCTGCTGCACTTGCCACTTCCTGCAAATGAACAGGATTGTTAGTCAGAAAGACACCTGCTAGGACTGATAAAACCAAGGGACGCACAGCTGTTTCGGTCTCAGCCTTCCTCAGCATTTCCGGCAGTCTTGTCGGCGTTTTTAGATATGATTTTAATCTTTAAATATGAGGAGGTCGATCCAAAGGAAAGGTGTGGGTGTCTCATTATTTGCCATGCACTTTTCTCCAGTGTGCATTTTTCTACCCAGCTTGCATGGCTGACAACAAACTGTGCACATTTAGTCAGAACTGTGGTGATGTGCACGTTCATGGCTTTGTGGCGAAAACCAATGAATGCCCCGCCCCCTTGTGCCTCGTTATGAGAGTCCACACCTCCATCCTGTTGCTACAGTACAGTCAGCTATTTTATGACACAGTAGTTGTGGTATTGTGGGCACATGTGCTGCAGTGTGTATTTGCAAACATCCCTTTTGGGTATTTGACAGAGATGGCAATTGCGGTAATGCAGTGCAATTTTTTTTAATGTATATCCTGCTTTTCGTAGAAATGACTCAAAGTTGCTAACAGCAGCATGATTAAAAGAATATCAAACATTAGGAGACAGAAAAACAAACAAACATCACAACAGTGAACCCTCCCAGTAGTGTAGCTGGATGGGGGAGTCACAGCACTAAGTTTTACAGGTGTCTGAACCACACCTTGCAAGTAGCCCCTCCCCTTTGGACCCATTCCAGTCAGCGAGAGGAAAACAGAGGTATCTCCTGCCTTTTTCTCTGGCTGACTAGAATGGCTTTGAAGGTGAGGGGGAGGAACTGCTTGCAAGGTGCAGTTTAGACACCTGCAAAAACTTAGTGCTCTAACCTCCCTCCAGCTATGCTACTGGTCCATCCACACCATCTTACACTTTCTTTTAACCTCTCGGCACAATCCTGTGCATGTCTGCTCAGAAGGAAGTCCCACTGTGTTTATGAGGATTTACTCCTAGATAAGTGTGTATAGAAGTTCAGCCTAATCCAAGCAGTCACTTTCTCAAACGTGCCCTTTGACATTTTACATTCATGCCACAGTATTACCAGAATTGTTTGAAGTACCCAGGAGCATTGTAGGAGAAAGCCATTACGTAGAGCAGGGGTCGGCAGCCTTTTCGGCAAAGGGGCCAAACGTTCAGTCATGACATCTGCTGAACTTCTGGGTTGCCAATCTCCCAGAAGCAGCTGCATAGACTTTGGCTTGTGAGGCAAAGCCTACTGCCCAGTTTGCCATATGCTGGACAGGGACTGGCAGCAGAGGGATTTTGCAGGCCTGGGACTTCATGAGTCTGGACAGGTATCCCTGCCATGCTCTGTCTGGCACCCAGCAAACTGGGCTGGAGGCTGTGCCAAACCGAGCTTTACATGAACTGGATGACTTTGGGTGGCTGGCTGGCTGGACCTGGCCCATTGGACCATAAGTTGCCGACCCCTAATATAGAAGGTTGGAAGAGTTACATCAACAAATCTCTTGCAACTTTATCTTGCTAAATATGCCTCCCATAAGACATAGGTGGCATTTAATTACGTACAAATGGAGACCCATAAAAAAGAAAAGAAACATGCAGGTTCAGCATTCTTGCCAGGAGAGAACTCTTGGAAAACAGATAAGTTTTTCCTAAATACTAGCTGAGAAAACCTTTAATTGCCAAGCCAATTCCAAATTAATCGGACGCAAGTTCACTTGTTGCTTATTAGGTGAGAGTAGATTCCAGTGGACACGTATGTCCAAGTAAACATACACAAGACCTGACTGGACTGTAACTTGTGTTTTCAACTTACCTTTTATTGTTTCTCTTTATTATTTTCTTCTTTCCAAGATCTACAAAGTTTGATCATAACAAAGAAACTGTTCTGTGGTACGAATTTTCATATACAGCTCCCATGTCTGTGGAGGTTCTGTTCCGGAATTTCCCGCTGTTGAGTGAAACAGTGACTGTGGGTGAATGCCCTCCTCCCACCGCCTACAGAGGATGCTCTGAGTCTGCCCATGACCTCTGCCAAGCTCAGATTAAGCAGAGAGACTTCTGGTTTCTCAGTGAAACTGGAAGTGATGTTTTTAATGCCTTATAAGAATTAGGAGGCCCGATGAAGCCCCAGAGTTCACCTTGCCTCTGGAGGGAGTGCATGTGTGGGGTATGCACGGGAGGGCCACACACTCAATCTACAGATAAGTGAATCCGCGGATACAGGGCTCTGCAGTATCACTTAAACTGCACTTTCTGTAGTCAATTTATCTTTGCTCTTTTTTTCTTCAAAAGTTCTATATTTCATTGGCTGATTTTCAGTTGCATTTCACTGTAGTTTCCCCCCCCCCCTTAATTATAAAGCTGCTGTTATAGGGCTTTTAATCAGGGCTAACCCAAGACCTCCTGGTGCCTAAATATCCAATGACAAATGTGTTTCGGGAGCTTTTCTTGCACAGTTTGATACAAATTGTTCATTGCCGGTGTTCTATTTCCTTATGCAAGATGACATTCGACAAATTTTGTATGTAAATATGCTCTCTTGTTTTGTGTCAACATGTCCTTTGAATATTGGCCAAAGCGGACAGTTGTTCAAACAACTGTTGATTGTGGTGTGTCTTGAGGAATAAGAGACTATTATTATTATTATTATTATTATTATTATTATTATTATTATTATTATTATTATTATTATTGATTTATATCCCACCTTTTTGCCCCATGGGCACACAAGGCAGCCTAGAACAATTAAAAAATACAAAATTAACAATTTACAATTGGTAATGTTTGCTGCAAAACTCCAGCAAGGAAAACAACATAGTTAGCCACGAGTACACTGTGACTTGGTATCCTGATTTGTGGGCCAATTATGACTTGATCATAAAAACATAGTTTGCAATATTGGGAAGCAGGGTTGCTGATAACTAGGAGCAGAGGCTTTCAATGTCTGCTCTTCACATGGTGAGCAAGGAGGAAGGAGGAGCACATAAGCCCATGGCTTGCCTATACTCATGCTCATAACAGCAAATCATGGTTTGCCTTCTGAATTTGCCCACTGTGTTTTCTGCCAGCTTAACAGGTAACTTAAGTGTGCGTGTGCCATTCTTTTGCCCTTTAATAATATTGTTTTGATTCCAGTCACTGTTATCACAGTGCATTTTATTTCTTGTCCAGAAGCTTCTCGAACTAACAGTCCAATCCTATCTAAATCCCTGCATGGTGATGCAGTGGCACCAGAGCGGCTACCCATGGGGGATTTGGCTGCTTTGGTTCTCCTCAGGATAAGCCCCAGAAGCTGCTATGGGTCAACTCGAACCTACACCAGTGATTTTGCTGGAGCAAGTCCAAGTTGATTCATGCAGGTGGATCGGGCCTGGGAAGGGGGATAGGATACGGTGCATACTGGAACTGCCAATCCTGTCCCCCTCCCAGGCCCTATCCATCCACCTCACCCCAGCTCCTCTCCAGTCAACCCCTCCCCACCCCTGTACTGAACTTACCTGGTCCAGCGGGCATCCCAACGGCCTTCCCACCAGCATGTCGGCTACTGATGATTTACAGCACTTTTGCAACAGTGCATGCCAGTGGATCACATGTTCAGCTGGTGCAGTGCTTGAATAGAATTGGGCCATAAGAGAAATAAAAGTTTACCTACAGCCCCCTGAAGCATCAAAAATATGCTTTAGCTCTATTGTCATCACAATCTAGTGCATGAAAGATTTTTCTCCACTATTCCCTTTTGCTCTGGATTTGTCTTTTGGGCTTAGATGTCTGCCATGGTCTCTTCCCATTCAGTGTCTTCAGCCAAAAGTTCCCTTTTTCTAGTTGAGTCCTTAAAAGCAACCCAGAGAGTACCTCCCTCAGTCCTCCAATCTTCAAATGATTTCTATGAATGTAAGCTAGTCCCTCTCTGACTACGTGAAAGAAATCTAACTGCTTAGAGCTAATATATTTTTTTCCGTCATTTATTTATTTATTTAACTATAATGAACATAAAATAGAAAAACAAATACATACATAAACAAAATTCCAATAAAGCAGCACGAGCGAAGCCAAAACATTCCCACACTTATAATCCAAATACATACAGTCCAAACATTAACAGATGTTACTCTATACCACTAATACTTCAAAATCAATCTTCAAATCCAAAATACCTCAAATCCCCATCCTCTCTCTGATTCAAAAAATCAATAACTGGACTCCAATTCTTCAAAAAGGTTTCTGTTGAATTCTCCCTAAGCAAGAGTGGAATTTTGTTGTAAAACCTTTTCTTATAACGATTCCATATCTTCCACAGTGCATGTCTAACATAATGATTCTTGAATTCCATATTCACTTTCAACTTATCATACCAAAGATATCCATGCCAACCAAATCTTAAATCATATCCTTCTAACTTCAACAATTTTTTGTTTTGCAACAATATCCATTCTTTAAGCCACAGAAAGCAACATGATGCATAATAAGTCTTCAGATCAGGCAGTCCTAAACCTCCTCTTTCTTTTGCATCTTGCAAAATCTTAAGTTTCACTCTTGGTTTTTTCCCTTGCCATATAAAACCTGTCACATCTTTCTGCCACTCTTTAAAAGGTTTATCAGAAAGTAATGTTGGTATATTCTGGAAGAGAAAAAGCATTTTTGGTAGTACATTCATTTTAATTACAGATATTCTTCCCAAAAAAGATAATTTCAACCTTTCCCATCTTGCAAAATCCTTTTTAATTTCACCCCAAACTTTAACATAATTATTTTGAAATAACATACAATTCGTGTTTGTCAAAATAATACCTAAATACTTAATCTTCTTCTCCACTTTGAACCCAGTCTTATTCATCAACTTCGATTGATCTTGTTCATTCATATTTTTAGATAAAATTTTAGTTTTCTGTTTATTTATCTTAAATCCTGCTAATGATTCAAACTTCTTCAACTTAACCATCAACAACTCTATGTCTTTTAAAGGTTTTTCTAAGATCAAAACCATATCATCTGCAAATGCTCTTAATTTAAAGCATTCATCTTTAATCTTTGCACCATGTAGTCTTTCATCTTGTCTAATATCTCTACACAACACTTCTAGGGCAAGTATAAATAAAAGTGGCGACAATGGACATCCTTGTCGTGTTCCCTTTTGAATCTCAAACACTGTTGATAGTTCTCCATTTACCACTACCTGCACAGTTTGTGATGTATAAATTGACTTTATCCATTGTATAAAGTTCCCTCCAAAATTCATCTTCTCTAAGACAGCAATCAAGAAAGTCCAACTCAAATTGTCAAATGCCTTCTCAAAGTCCAAAAAAATCAATGCTAATTGTTTCTCTATCCTTTTATCATAATATTCCAGCAAATCCAATACTATTCTAATATTATCACTCATGTGTCTTTTTGGTAAAAAACCACATTGATCTTCATGTATAAGATTTTGTAATATCTTCTTCATTCTGTTTGCTAAAATTGCTGTAAATATTTTACAATCATTATTCAACAAGGAAATAGGTCTGTAATTTTTTATATCCATCAAATCCTGTCCTTCTTTAGGAATCAAAGTTATATTTGCTGCTTTCCATGAATCTGGCATTTTCCCAGTCTGCAAAATATCATTCATCGTGTTAAGCAATGGTAAACTTACTTCTTCTTCTAAACATTTATAAATGTTTATAAATGTTTATAAATGCTTAGAGCTAATATAGAAGCTATAGCTGTCTGTTTAATTCTCAGTCCATGGATGAACACGTTGTCCATTCAAAAGATGATTCAAAATTTGGTGTCAGCCTGACTGTTCATGTGAGAAGGTCAATATATCTGAGAACAAATTGCAGTAGATCAGGATGCTTTACCTTCTGTGCCTAGGATGGATATCAATGCTTTTGTGCATTGATGATGTGCAGTCAAGTTGTTCAAGAATTGCAGTGGTTTCTCCAGTTAGTGAAGTGTGGTAGTGCCTTCTGTCTTCACCAGATTCAGGGTAAAACTTTAAGGAACATTCTCTGAGTGCTCTTCCTTCGATCTAAGTGTATTTCTCTTATATTCCTTTATATTAATGTATACGGACTCATCTCTTGGATGAGGATGACACAGCAAATCTGTATAGCAAATCCTGACTTGGGTTTGAATGTAAAACTTGTGTCACCCCATGAAATTTGAGAGCACTCTCCAGAACACACCACACACTCCCCACTTTGCATGATGAGGGAATTAATTTGTGGAATTATTTGCCACAGGACATTGTGATGGTTCCTGGCCTAGATGCCTTTAAAAGGGGATTAGATAGATTAAATGTAGGAAAAGTCCATCTCAGGTTGCAAGTCATGATGGCTGTATGAAACTCTGAGTTTTAGAGGTAGCCTATCTCTGGATGCTAGTGCAAGGAGTGGCAACAGGAAACAGGTATCTTTTCTGTGTGCTCCCAGAGAAAGATGCAGGAAGCTGGATTAGATCGACCCTTGGCCTGATCCAGCAAGGGTCTTGTGTTCTTGTGATGCTGGCAGAGATGAGCAAGCTATTTCTCCGGAAAGGTTGTCCATCATTATTTTGGACTCTCCAAGGCAGACCTGATAAATTTCTGAGAATTGGAAACACACACATGCACATACACATGCAGGTTTTTCTGGAGCAGGATGTCAAAATCATTGTACTAGACAGAAAAAGTAGATTGTCAGGTTTCCTCATTTATTAAACCATGTTTTATGTGGCTTTTGTCTCCTGCGATAGATGGAGAGCAGCATTTTTGAACATTGTTTCTCTTGGTTTATGCATAAATAGTTCAATTTGTAACTTTAATTAATTTGACATAATTTGAAAAATTTAAACCACTAGTTGCAGTCATTTAGGATTTCATAGCACACACTGACATGCATTTATGCCCTGACATAATTCTTATGCTGACATCTTAAAATATAAGGGCTGCATCTTCATAGATAGATCATCAGGCATTCAAAACAGCAGTGCCTTATTTACATTGACAGAGGATTGGTTGGGGGACAAACCTTTAATCTAACTAATTGTTTGGGCTGCTGGGTGTTCTCCTGTAACTGAGAAAAGAATACAGACTTGTGTCGGGTGAGTGAGTGGGTGTAGATCTGCAGGAGGGCTCAGTTTTCTTTCCTATGTTTCTGGTTCCCCCACCCCTTAAAGCCTTGCTAGTTTCCTGTGTTATCACCCGTGAGGTCCCTGTGATGTCTCACGTGTTTTGAATTCCCCTCCCCTTTACTTCCATCCTTACTGCTCTGCGTGTGGCCTTCTCTCTCCTCAGATGGGAGGCAATATCTTTTGTGACACAGTGTGGCTAATGAGCTGTCCTGGGAACTGAAATACTGGCTCAGGATTGATGAACTCTGCTGCTTGTTTCCTGCTTTGTCTTAATCACGGTGTGTAGAGGTTTCTTTCTCTCCCTTTCACCATCCCACGCATGCCCGTGTGTGTGTGTGTGTGTGTGTGTGTGTGTGTGTGTGTTCTCTAAGAAAACAAAAACCAACCAGAGTCTGTGTATGTACTAGTAAAGGACTGAGGTAGAAACTATCTCCCAGGCACATCATAAGCTTACTTGGGAAGATAGGAAAAGTTGTGACAGATATGGGTCTTCTCCATGCCATGGAATTTGTCCACCGCACTCACCATCACAAACTGCAATCTTATCATTTTCTGTTGAGGACAGACGCCACTGGAGAAGCTGTATTTCTTCCTAGTTTCATGAGCTCTAAAAGTCATTTTTTCATTTAAAAAAAACAGTTCAGTTCTTCTGTGCACCACAGTCTGCGATATTATATGAAAAGCCAGCAGATCTTTAAGGCAAGTATGACAACACAATGCCCCATAAGTCCCGGTCCTATACAAATTACCTTGGAAGTGCCTTATCTGGGACTGATGAAACTTTTGTGTGCGGGTACTTTGGCTCACCACCGTGTTCCATGTGTAACTACCAGAAACCCCACAGCCTCCTATCTTAAGCATCTGAGGGTGGACCAGTTGGAGAAATTACTCATCCCTGCTGATGGAGTAGGACAGGTGGTGTACACAGACCTGAAAATACAGAATACGAGCTAAATTAACAAAATGTAAAAGTGAACACTGAAAAAGGGTACGCTAACCGGAATCATTAATGCTAGATCAGCATTCCAAAATCGAGAGAATTCTGGTAACTCATATAAGAGGCATCCATTTGATTCTAAAGTACTTCAATCTTATGAGTTCAGAATCTAGATTACTTCAAAATAAGGGACACTCCATAAAATACAAACCAGCGGGCAACTTTATGCTACGTGCTCAAGTCTCACAGCATCCCTGCGCTTTAGGACTGAATCTTTGGTGTATGAATGAAAGCAAAATGCAAACCAAAAGTGAAGATTTCTCTTTCCCTTTGCTTCGCTTTTGGTCATGGACTATTTTCCTGGACTAAGTGGGAGGACACCAAGCCGAGAGGGATCCCCCCAGACCTATCCTATGGAGAGTTGCCCGCCTAAGCCTATTGTGTTCAGCAAGTGGAGGTGTGCCTCAGTCTGCCTAGGATCAGGTTGTCACTTTCCTGCTGTATAAAGCTGTAGGGAGTGGCAGAACATTAGCCTTACCCTCTCATTTGCTGAACACATCCTGCGGAGAAGCCAGACCCTGGGTGCTTTGTAACACAGTCATTTTGCTCTCCCAGCTGTGTTGGTGTCCACTTTGATTTATTAACATGCTGGCTCACGTTAAATTTTAATTGTCCTATTTTTCTCATAAGAGACATGGTGCACAGGGCAAGGAGAAGCCCATATACAGGGGAGATTTTTATCTTTGCCTTAAAGGGCACTGTCCTGTTATTTTTCAAAATCTTTCTTTTTATTCTGCTGACGCTTATTTTTAATTAGCTCCCATTGGAAGGCTGGCACTGAAATCTGTTTCCTCTCATTGTTGTTGGATTATTAATAGTAGTTCGGAGTTGGCAGTGTGCCCAACAGTGTATATCATGGGGGGGGGGAGGAAGAGAGAGAGCAAGAAAGAAAGAAAGAAAGAGCGAGAGAGCAGGGAGGCAGAGATAAAGAGAAACAATGTGGTTCCTTACTGTGTATTTCGTTATTACACCTCCAAGCCATGCGCACAGTGAGCCCGGGATCTACCTCATATAAATCAATGCTGCCACACTGCTGCAGTGGAACTCGCACACTTCATACTGATCTGGCCTGAATTAATATTTAATTGACTGCTGGTGGAGGCAACAGCCAGGAAAGCAGAGCTGCTCACCTCGGGATGCCAGCCAGCAGGAAAGGTGCCAGGGAAGAGCTCTCTGGCTGCATGGGTCCAGGCACTGCAGGTGATGGGTCAGTGGCTGCTGTCAAATTTGCAGCATCAAAGCAAAAGCAGAGGCCCTGATTGCATGTGGTGATTTCATCAAGACGTAGAAAGCCACTTACTGTGGCAAGTCAGAGAAAATGCTGACATTCTCGCATTGACATCTAGAGGCTGTTATTTGTTCCCCGTCATCAGACAGAGGAACCTTCAGTCTTCTTTTGTTCTTGCTGGATCAGATCAAACAGCCACAGAATCCACAGAGCAAGTGGGGGGGGGGCAGGAGAAAGAGGAATGTCCAGTGTGAGTGTTTTGGATGTAATGTGGAAGGTATTGGTGGGACAAATTAAAGGACCGAGGCCGCAATCCTATCCCCTGCTACTAGCACTGATATAGTCATACCAAAAAAGAACACACTATACATCCATGGGGGGGGGGGTGTAGAGTAAGCAGGAGGTAAGTAAAATTCTTTTGTAATTACCTCTTGGTAGGCAGCCTGATCTCCAGTGGGTCTCCTTACGCCACCTAATTTGGTGGTTTATGTCCAAGGAGAGAAAAGGGGCAGTGAGGTTTAAAACAGAGGGGATGCTCCATTGCCACCATATCCACCCTTTCCTGCCCTCTCCCTCCTGGTTCCTCCCTACCCAGTTATGCCCCTAGTCCTCCCTGCTCCCTCCTCCGCCCTGCCCACAGCTTGCCCCCACCACTGACTTACCGGTACCAGGGCCTCCAGGCCAGCTTCTGCATTGTAGCTGCACCACTTGTTGTTTCCAGCAGCAGTCTGGTTGTGCACTACACAGCATCACATTTTGTGACACTGTAGGTTGGGCTGCACTGCTGAAACATGAGCTCTAGCAGTGCAGCCCAACCCAGAATTGGGTTGTGAAGTTGAGATAAAGTGCTCTGTTTATTTTAAAGTAGAATGGGGGAATTCCATACACACTTAAACTTTGAAAAGACAAAAGTTTGTGGAGTCACATGGGATGTGTTGGAAATCTATCAGATCAGGCACTGGCCAAGGGCCATACTGATCAGAAGGTCCATTCAGTCAGACCAACCCTTGAACCCTAACTACCAGAAGCAGCGATAGCAGCCAATGTGTAATGGGAGAGAGCACCATGGGAGGCCCAGGACAAGCTTGGGCCATAAGTCCATAGGCCACAAAAAACTGACCTTGTCTCCAGCAATCTGATACCAGCACTGGAGAGGGAGACGACAGGCCAATTCAGTTCTCTTTTTTATTTGTTTTTTTGTTAAGGGGATAATGGTACACAGTTGGAATATTGACCTTCAACCTAATTCTGTCCCCTTCAATGCTTAACCTCCAGTTAAGTTAGAAACTTTTTACTTACTCCTTGGTAGGCTTTCTGGACATCTATGGGTCTCCTCTGCCAGTTATGTAACTGGTGTAAGTCCAAGGAGAGGATGGGGGCAGGGTGAGTTGGAAAATGAGGGTAGGATCCAGCATGCACCTTTGCCACCTTTGCCACCAAGATTCACCCCTTCCAACCTGCTCCCTGCCTCCTGCCCTCTCCCCTCCCCACCCCTTCCCACAGTCCACCCTCCACTGCCACCTTACCTTACCCTTTGTTTTAGCAGCTGTGAAGCTCCCTTAAGTGGTGCGCCATTTGTGGTGCTCTTGCTGCATTTGCAACAGTGGAAAGCAAATGAAGAACAAGATTGGGCCATAAGATTGGGCAGGAGGTCTGGTCTAGAGGGTTGAGCCTCCATTTGCCTGAAGATAACATCTGCAGGTCGCCAGTTCGAGGCCACCGGCACCGTGCGACCTTGAAGCAGCTGACAAGCTGAGCCGACCTATTCCATCTGCTCTGAGCGTGGGAGGATGGAGGCCAGAATGTGCGACCAGATCAAGAAAGAAACATCTGAATGTTGTGGTTTCTTGAAAGATAGAAACCTTCTTTCAAATTGTAAAAATCCCTACAGGGATTGAATTTGCCTGCCTTTGTAAACCACCTTGAATAAAGTCTAAGGAGAAATCTGAGGACCAAGAAAGGTGGTATAGAAATACCTGTATTATTATTATTATTATTATTATTATTATTATTATTATTATTATTATTATTATTATAAGTCCATAGGCAACAAGAAAAATGGCATCACAAAGGCCATAACTGTTATTGTTAGCTGCAGGGCTAACCAGCCATAGCTTTCCTTCTACATTTGGCTAGTTGACTTTTCTGGTGTATTTTATTAGTGTCTCTCTTTTCACTGAATTTCAAATCACCTCATCTTTTTCAACTTTGGCAGAACTTGAGCATTTCTCAAAGCATGTGCTGGTGACTTCTGGTTTTCATTGCCAGCCGGCACAAAACCCAAGCAGCCTGGTAGTTTTAAAAGATATAGAATCTGTTGGAGCTTAATAACTGTTAAATAGTAAGAGTAGAAGCTAGGAAGAGTTCAAGAAGGCTTGGAAGAGCATCTCCATGCTCATAAGTCAGTCATATAAGTCATAAGTCACAAATCAAGGGAAATTCTGCAGTTCGGGTAAATGTTTATTTTCACAACAGCCTTGGCTATATTTTTGGATGAGCTAACTCCTTCCCATCACCACCATTCTATAAGGACACCTCACCATATGAAAATTGCATGGGTAATGTTACCAGAGGATAATTAGCAGGTCACACAGTAACGTGACAATTAGCCCTGAGAACCAAAGGGAAAAGATGAGCAAGCAAAGGCAACTCAAGACATGCTGAGCAAGAACTGGAGAGAAGTTCATCTGCTTGCCAATCAATGTGCATTTCAGCTTCTCTTTACTCACAGAAGCATTCAACATTTGTTTGCACCAGCTCGATTTCCTTTCCAGCCCCAGCTCAACCAAAACACTGAGAGTTGGCAGGAGTGGCCATTAATCATTCTTTCTGGAGACCTGGTCAAGCAGAATAACCTTTTGTAGGTGGTATATAAATACGCTTAACCTTTAAAAAGAAAGTTTAAGTGAGGACCAAAGGCAATGTGAAAGACCCTCACCCAAGAGAGATATTCCCAGCTGGCTGCTTCTCGACTCCAACCCATCAGGAGAAACTTTCCAAATGAGACTTAGGGATCTCTTCCATTGATCCTCGTTTATCAAACTGACAGGGCTGTGCCCACTGAGGAACTCGGACAAAGTGGGAGGGGGTGGGGTGGGGGGCTATGGGAGAAAGACAGCCTCCGAAGAGGATTCAAGGACAGATACAATCATTATGGTCTGGCTGCCCTGCCTTGCTACCAACCTACTGCTTTCCAGTGAAAGGTCAGATGGTGGAATAGGTTTCTTACCACTTCCTTCCAGGGGATTTTCACACACCAGCAAGGCCAGAATAATGCAATCTTTGTTCCAGTTCCCAGGTACTTTATTTTTTACAGACTAGAACCTAACTGGAAATTCCAGGAAATGAAGGGTAAAACACATATGAAAGGAACGTGTCGTATTCCTAGTTTGTTAGCTCTGTTGTTGCCAGCAAAATGAAGTCATAAGCCAGACATGAACTGGAGAAATTTCCTTTTAAGCATCTTCTCCAGTTCCTGATTCTGCTTTGGTATACATGAGCGGTTTGTAACTTGTCATGGTTTATATTCCCTTTCTTTTTCTTGTGAGTTCTGACAGACTCTCTCCTTAATGCAGAAGTTGATCCAAATCCAAGCTTGAATGTGAAATATCCATCCCTACTTCAATATTTTAGGAGAACTGCAGGCTTTCTTCAGCCTTTATTATTTATATGCATTCAAACACCACCGCTTCAGTGCTGGTGCTCTTTGCATGCTATTCTTGTAACCATGTCCTGTAGCAAGAGCCAGTTCCCCTGATGAAACCCTGCAATCCTGACTTCGAATCCTTCATCCCATGCATCAGCTATGAATGATGAAATCCTGACTGTGGCTTTCTTTACACATATCCAAGTTTACAATTTGAAAGTCTCACTGCTTGGGATGAAGAGGCTACCTGCCTGTTTCGAGGTACCCTTTCCTCTTATCCCTGGGTAAGCAAAGGAGAAGTAGCATACAGAGCTGCCTTAAGCCCCAATCTGACCACATCAGAATAGCGGGGGGAAAGGTTGAAAAATATTTTAGGAAGAACTTCTGGGTCTCGGCACTCATCAGCAAGGTCTATCAGAGGGGTTATGTAGGTGATTAGTGCAGCCAGGACTGCTTGAAGTAGTATAATCAACCAGCTCAGTTTTTTTCAGACTACTTTCTGATTGTCAGAAGTTCCTCACAGAATTGGGTGATGGGTGGCTGAGCAGGAAGACTGAGAGATCCACCACAATTACACCTCTCTACAGTTAATTTAATTCACCACCCACAGTCTTCCCTCCCCCTTCTACCCTGAGTGAGTTCAAATGGCAGCAGTCTCATAGTGACTGCTTGAAATTTGACTGCAGGGAGGGCTATGCCATGTGAGGATCTGGTTTTGTGTAGCAGCTCTCCATACAGGACATACAATTTTAACTGTGCCACTGCCAAGGCCAGCCCATTTGTGAGGCCAACTGAGGTGATTGCCTACAGCAGACTGGTGGGCAGCACCCACCTCCACCTGTCCACTTGCCTCCACTGCTCCCCCTCCTCACTATGGATGGGAGAAGGAAGAGGAGGACAGAGAAGGAGGAGCAGAATGGTGGGCTAGACTGTCTCAAACAAGTCTGTCTCCTCCAAGTGATACCTTGACACCAGCCCTGAACATTGCCAACACGCCCAGTAATCACAGTGGTGCCATGATACTGCCAGCACCAGAAGAATTTTCTAGTAGTCAATCTTAATGCGAACAGGGACTGCAAACTATGTGTCACAGATGCTGCAAGTGATGTCATCCAGGGGAGCTTGTGGCACATATGCCCAGGAAGGAATTGTTTGTGTATGAACAAAAGCCCCCAAACTGTAAATGGAACCTCTCATAGTACCCAAAGTATGTCATCCGTGTAACAGTCATGCCACTGACATTTCAGCTTGAATGACTGGCAGCCCAATCCTGAGCTGCCTGGGACTTGAGGCGGCGGTGGCTGCTGTGCCGAAAATAGCACCCAAGGGTTGGTGTAGACTCAAGAGCCTCTGTGACAGCCACCGGTCCCGCCGCCTCCCCACCCTCTGCCCATCCTCCTCCACCTCCTCCTGCCCCAGAATGCCTCCTCCCTGCCTCTCCCCATGCCCTCACCTACCTTTCCACAACCCAACAGTCCACGCAACCATGGAGCAGCCGAGCAGCTGTGGTCCACCAGTGCCAGCAAGCACCAGGTGCGGAGCAAGCACCAATACTGGACCAGAACTGAAGGCTGCAGGCATGCCTTACAGGCATCTCCTTAATTGAGCAATTGTATTGGACCACTTCTTTGTGTTCATCAGGGGCATCAAGGAGAGCAAAAAAGAAAACCAGGAGTTCAGTAATCACTTTGGCAAGAGTTTGAGCATGCAAGTCACATGGAGCATGCAAGTCACTAGACCCTAACATGAACTAGTTAGCGTAGTAGATTCAGTGCAAGCTGGTCTTGCATGAGTACCCTTAGAAGAAGCCTAGGCAAGGCTACATTTTACCCATTTCTCCTACAGCAGGAAGCCCACTTGCAAGGCAGTGGCTATTTCCCTCTTGGCTTGGTATCACCAGTGGAGTCAGAAGCAAATTATCTGCTGCTTCCTGCCCAATCATCAGCCCCATCACTGTCCCTGCAGACCCAATCAAAAATACCCAGATCTACTTCATTATTTTCACTTTGCTCTCCCACTGTCCACTTTGCTTAGAGAGAAGGGGGAAAAGTCCTGTTAATAGAAGGGGAGATTTGCCAGCCCTCCTCGGCTTCTAGCCTGATGGTTTCTGCTGTGAGGGAAACTGTGCTTTTTGAGCTCTTTCATATTTTTTTTTTCTCTTACACGCATAGCAGTGGGAGACAATAAAGCAAAATTGATGCTTTCACAGTGAAAATCCATTAGATGAGTTACTGTTGTAATTTAATAATGGGATGGGGGAACTACAGACAATTACAAAAGTCTATAATTAAAGTGCATCTCTTTAAAAGGCTCCCTTTTATTGCGTGGCATTTTTTCCCCTTGAATCTCCTCATCTTCCTTTTTAAAATTTGAAGTGCCAAGAGGAGAATGCTGTGACCATGGCGCTTGTCTCGCGAAGCCTTGCGCTGCACGCCTTTTATGCTCATAAATCTGTGCATATTTATGAATCAGGGCAGCCAACACTCCAAATGAGATTACACAGATGATTACACCTTTTAGTTTTACCTGGCAAGGAAATGTTAGGGAAGCAGAATGAGTGCTGTAGCCAAGGCATGCAAATGCTGTATACAAGGGCTCCTTGCTTTAAACAACATTGGATGCGATACCACACTAGGAGAGGAAAGGCAAATTCCAGGTTTCCCTGCGTACCGTAGTGTTAGGAACTAAGCTATGGGCTTTTCATATTTGAAACCAGGTACAGTCTTTGCAGCTTATGGCCCATATGCTCCTTGTGGAGGTTCAGAGGGATGATCTTTCAAAAATGCCAGAGTCAAGCTGAAGATGTTATTTTGGAATTGGCAGACAAACCACATTCAAAAGAAAATCCATCAAACTGTAGTTGCTTTCACATTTGAGACCTTTTGCAATGCCAATGCTTTTCCTCAATTTCAGTGTCGGGAAATGAATTAAACAGAGCAATGCCCTTCCTTCGTCCAAGATCCTTCCATAATGTTTACTTAAATTTAAGTCCCTTTCAGCAAAAGTCTTTTCCAAGTTTTCTTTTTGCAAGTTCAGCCCATTTTTTTGCTTCCTCTTCAACATGGCTAGGGGAATACTGAATTGTCCCTTATTTAGTTAGCTTCTGTTCTCCTCAGGTGAGGAACTTTAATTACTGATTTCTTTTCACTATGTTTTACAGAATTACATTCTGCCCACCTGTGGTTAACATGAAGCCATAAAATGAGTAGTACTGCCAAAGACAAAACTTGGTATCAGAGGGGTATCAGTGGTTCTTTGCTTTCCCACAGTAAACAAGCTGGGGTTGCAAATGAATTTACAGAAAGAAATTTTTTTTGCCACAAATCAGGTCTGACAAAACATGAGAGGACAAAGCAGAAAACACGGAACTAAAACAATTTGACCATGATGTCCAGATTCTCCATACAAAATAAAAGCCCAAGCCTATGCATGTCTACTCAGAAGTAAGTCCCATTATAGTCAATTAGACTTACTCCCAGGAAAGTGTTTAGGATTGCAACCTAAGTGAATCAAATGTGGCAAATCCAAAGAAAAAGGCTAGTGTGGAACCAACATGAGAGAGCTATTTGTGACCCCAGAAAAAGACATGATCCAGTTTAAGCCAGGCATCATAGGTTTCGGATAAAGGACCTATATCTAATGCCAGGACAGCCATCCAAAGCATGTGAAGAGGGCACTACGGCACTTATGCAGAGTGTCTTTGCCACATCATTTAGTATTAGCAGCCACTGCTTTCGCTTCTGGGGATTGTTGGGATGTTTAGGTCATAAACATTTGGTTTAGGTGGACTCAGACCTGGAAGATCCAGGTTCAAATCCCCCCTCAGCCATGAAGCTTCCTGGGTGACCTTGGGCCAGTCACTTTCTCTTAGCCTCAACTACCTCACAGGGTTGTTGTGAGGAAAAAAGGAGGGGAGCAGCCATGTACACCGCCCTGAGCTCTTTGGAGGAAGGGTGGTATAAAAATGTTATTAATAAATAATAAATAAATGAAATAAGTCATAGATACCAGACAGTTTTGAGCCCAGCGCCTCTCTTTGAAATCAACGGCCAGGAAGAAAGTGGCAAGCTAAGGTGGACAGAATGAAGAGGTGGCAGCAAGAGAGACAGGAAGAGGTTGCAGTTCTTAGTCAATGAAACAGATTTCCTCCATGACAGGGACTTTTATCAATAGCGGCATTTCCCAGCAATGGAACTGGGCCAGCACTGATCGTTCAAAGCCAGTGCTCTTATCTGCTCAATGAATGGGCTGACACTACTCAAAGGAGATGTGAACAGCAGCTTTCTAAAACTGTTTCTGGGAATTAGACATCCTAATGTGCATCTGAAGAACACGTGCGTGTCTTTTGGCTTTTGGAACCAGATAGAAAGCCAGCATGTAGCTTATTCATTTTTCATCAGTAAATAACCTTGTAGTTTTATGAGAGAGACTGAGCTATCTCTTCTACCCAATGTAGAAATACTAATGTGCTGCCTATAATTCCTTGTTCAAGTGTCAGTCTGAGACCTTGGAAATGTGGGCTCAAATCCTGGTGATTTGTGCCCATCTACCCATTTTCTTCTAGAATAGCTAGAGTTCTAGCTGTACACAACATGGGAGAAAGAGCTGGTGGGCCAGATACAGCCTGTGGGCCTGTCATGCTGACCTTGACATGGGGCTACCATACAAAAAACTTGAAAATGCTAGTGGCACTTATCATATAATCATCCTATTACAGTACTCCATGCGTTAGGAAAGTGAGACCTAGACAGGTCCATGCACAACAGCATTGTTTTTTCCATGTTTTATCCGTTACTTTAATTCATCAACAGCGCAATCCTAACTTGTGCTGGAACAGGCAGGCCGGTGGGCCTGCGATGTCCGGCACAAGTTTTGGGCTGGCTGAGGCTCAGCCCAAGGCAAGAGGAAATAAATTCCCCGTATCCCAGGGAGAGCTGCAGTGGCCCCAATGGGTCTACTTGGAACAGCACCACCTAAACAGGATCCTGGCCACACCTCCTGCTGCACACCCTTCCATGGGCCTGCCCGCTGCCCTCCCTCCCCCACCCTGAAGTGCCTCCTCCCTGTCTCCTCCCCACTTTCCCCACGCCCCCGACCCCAGCGCAGGCTGAGCTCAGCCAGTGCAAACTTACCAGTCTCGGTCAGCACAGAGGCTGGATCTGGCGTCTGTGGGCTGGCATGCAAACCCTGCACCAGCCCAGACAACTCGTACAGAGGCGTAAATGTGCTTTGCAGCACATTTGTGACCCTCCCAAGCCAGCACAAGGGACTTGTTCCGGCTGGGCACAGTGTTCAGATTGCGCTCTAATTCAATGGTTTCTATCTCACCTTTCTTGCAGTACGGCCCTTTCTCATGACTAGGGATCCTATTGGTTGAACCAATGTATGATGGTGTGTCAATACATACTGGGTTTCACAGTTCTTAGCACTGGTTTGTTTTGGTTGTTCTGTTTATCTTTAATACACTGTTGTTTTTCACTTTGGTTGTGAGTTGATCTTGGTGTCTCCCAATTGGGAGGGGAAGGGTGGGATATAAATATTTGAAAATAAATAAATAACTGGTTTGAAACTAGAGACAATCCCATTTGGGGCAGAGGTTTGTACTCAGTGTTTTTGTACTTGAAATCCTATGAATGTTGAATAATAAGTCATGTTAAAGCATTGCTAGGCTACATTTTTCTTTTGATAGCTTTAAGTATGTGATCTTTATTTAGAATATCCCAATAAAAATCAGGATATGACACATGAATGAGGACTTGGTATACTGCTTTTTCTGAATATACATAGCAGCACAGGTGAACCTTGCAGAGATCTGATGTCAAACTGCTCAAGAACAAAAAAAAGGTAGAGTTGAAAAACATCCGTTATTTAAATTATACCCTTACTATCCCACTTATAATCAGCTAAGTCTGGAAGAGGTCTTGATCATCATAAATTGATACTAATGGAAAAAGAGTAAGTGGATCCGCCAGTCATTGTTATGTATGCTCCATTTCCCACCTGCTCTTACATATTTGACTTCACCACATGTAATGAAAAGGCAAGGTTGTTTCCATTTATAGATGCATTTGTTTCCACAAAACCATCTGTGTGTAAAAGGCCATCTTTACTCCCATTCAGAAATTAGAACAATTCAGTCAATGGAAACTGGTAGCATAAGTGAAACATAGTATCACTACTTTTACAACCTAATATGTCTATCGTGTCCAAGGGCAGGGTGGGTAGGTAAAAATCCTACATTTGATAACTGTACTGAAACCATTTTTATCTGTTCATGCTGATTTAGAAGTCTGTCTACCTGCTACACTGTATTTTGTTAACCAAATGTCTCTATTTTATATTATTAATTTACATTTATTTTGCTTATGATATCACAATTTCAACATGAAGTACTGACAATAATTTAGTTTTCAAAGATTAGTGTGTGCATTGTCCAAGTACAGGTCCAACCTTGTTATACATGGATTTTTTATACACGGATTTGACTCAATATGAATGGCCACTGCAAATGAGAAGGAATGTGCCGATCCCTGGAAAAGGGGAAAAATGCATCCCTTTAAAATCACAGTTTAAAAAACTGCTTTTCTTACTGTTGTAGAGAGAACCATGCAAGCAATCCTTCCATTTTTCAACTTTGCTAGGCAAAGGCAAGGGGTCCTTTGCATGTCTAATTGCTGACTGCCTCCCTGCAACGTTAAGAAAAGCTGTTTTTAAACCACAATTGTAAAGGGACACACTTTTTAATTTTTTCAAACTGCTCTTATTTAACACATTTTATGCTATAAGCAGGGAGTCCCAGAATCAAACCCTTGCGGATGTCAAGGCATAACCTTATTCCATTAGGAGCAATGAAGGGACAAGAAACCTGGAAGTGGCTCTTTAAATCTATTTTTCCACTGTTATCCATTGATTTTTTTAATCCACTAGGGGTTCTGGAATGGAACTCCAGAGAATAATGAGGGATGACCTGTACGGCATAGCCATTGTGGTGTGATTCTGTGAAATCTGGTAGCATGAGTCAGAGGTGGGATCCAGGGCACTGGCCAAGGGCCACACACTCATGCATGGACCTGGCTAGGTCAACCACTGAACTCTTTGGTGGCAGCCGTAGTGCCCAGTGTAACATCTGGGGAGTGTGGGGAGTACCAACAGGTGCTCAGTGCAGCACTTTGCCCCAGGGTCACTAGCAACCTGGTGACATAAGCAAAGTAAGAAGAGCCCTGCTGTGTCAGGCCAATGGCTCATCAGGTCCAGCTTCCTGTATCTCACTGGCCCTCCAGTTGCCTCTGGGAGTACTGAAGGCAACCAAATGTTCATATCCTGTTGCCATTCCCTTGCATCTGGCATTTAGAGATAGGCTACCACTAAATCCCAGAGGTTGCATGCTTATATCATATGTCATCATGGCTTATAACCTATGATGGACTTTTCCTTCATAAATCTATCCCTTTAAAGTCATCTAGGCCAGGTACCATCACAACATCCTGTGACAAGGAGTTCCACAGATTAATTATGTGCTTGGTAAAGAAATACTTCCTTTTTTTCTGTTCTAATTCTCCTGCCATTCCATTTTAGTGGATTTCCCCTAGTTCTGGTGTTGAGGGAGAGGGAAAAGAACTTTCCTCTATCTACTCCATCTGTCCCATACATAATTTTATATGTCTAAGGGCACAATCCAGACCAGGGGTGTCAAACTCATTTCATACGGCGGGCCACATAGCATTCATGATGCCTGCTGAGGGCTGGAAGTGATATCATTAGGCAAGAAGTGATGTCATTAAACAGGTCATAACCAAAAATAAACACTTTTTTCTCACTTAGGAACTCATTAGCTGCAAATAACAAAAGAGAAAATATACAAATCTTGATCAAATTTCAATATATGGGAGAGCTCAATTTTCATGTGGGCTGCCCTTTCAGCAGTAACACCTCAGCACTACTCAGCAGCTGAAAGCCTGAGGGCCATATAAAAAGCTTCCGCGGGCCACATCCGGCCCCTGGGCCTTAAGTTTGACACCCCTGATCCAGACTATAACTTGGGCTGGCACAAGTCCCTTGCGCTGGTCAAAGAGTGTCGCAAAAGTACTGTAAAGTACGTTTGAACCACTCAGAACAGAGTTAGGCTGGTGCATGGACATGCGCCGGCCTTGCTGTGCTGCTGCGGGCCCTGGAATATGGGTGAGTTGCATCAGCTGAGTTTGGCCGACACAGGGGTTGGGGGTGGAGAGGGCGGGGAGGAGGCAAGGTGGAAGTGTTTTGAGGCGGGGGAGGGTGGGTGGCAGGTGTTCCCAGGGGAGCAGGAGGTGGGGCAAGAATCCAGCGGTTCCTGGGTGGCCCAGGGCAGTCCCAGGCTGCTCGAATTTGCACTAGTTCCTGAGGTGGCGCAGATCTGAGTATCCCCATTGGGGCTGCTGTGGCTTTACCTCGCTTTTAGGGGAAGCAATTCCCCTTGCCCCGGGCTGAGCTGCTTTCAGCCCCAGTCCTTGGATGCAGCGCAGGCCCACCATCCTGCCTGCTCTAGGGCCGGTTAGGATTGGGCTGTAAATTGGGTTGCAGTCGTTTTAAAACAAACGTAGAAAAATTGAAAAACAGAATTGAGAAATATCCCAGATACAGTAAAGATTTATATATTATTAAAAATATATATATTACAGTGTGACCATATGTATGTTTATTCAGAAATAATTGCATTGTGTACAACAGGACCTACTCCCAGGCACATCTGGCTACAGGAGTGGGCTGCTACTGAGTGTTGGGGGCACTGGTGAAAATCCCTCTCTTTGCACAGAAGGAGGGGTTTTCGGTTCACTCAAATCTAGGTTAGGATACAAGTATGCATTTTAATTCTAAAAATCAGTAATATTTTAGTAAGCTGTGCATTAAAACCATTTTCTGTATTTATTTGTGAACAAATTCATAATCTTTCATGGGGGTGAAGGGCAAGCAGCAGTAATAGTTGTTTGACTTAATATAGCCATATGAGGGGAAAGTCTAATGAAGAGGTCTGTGATATGAATATAATTGTAAATGGGGAGAAAAGATTGAAAAATTGGTTCCAGTGGTGTGCCGTGCAGGCGTTCATTTGTTTCCTCATTCATGCACTAAACAAGGCCATAATTAATGTTGAACCTTAGAAGGAAAGAAGCTAGATTGGCATCTTCTGAATCAGAATGTACTTCACATTTTTGGAAAGTTTGAAGAGGCTCTTCAGTGTTCTCATTTAATGGTATTTTTGCAGGGCTTTAAGTGGCTTTCATTAGACAGCCAAAGTGACTAATTGCATTACCATATTTTTTAAACTTTGGAGATGCAGATTAGATTTAGACACTTCCAAAATCATCCGATTAATTTCAGAGCTTTTGTTGAACTGAGCTCTCCTCTGTTGTGCTGAACCTGATTGATGGCAATTGTGCCGGTCGACTGGACCAACAAGATGTTCTCTAGCAAAACAGCTTGCCAGATGTTGCTACGGCAGCCTGATCTTTAATGTAGATGCCAGGGAAAAGATGGCACAAATGGGAGACAGCAGGGTCAGACCTGACATCTGGTGGGTCGATCAGTATACAGATGTGTACTGTGCAAAAGAACTTGCAAAGATGACAAGAGGACTGTGGCCAGAGTCCTATCAAGTTTCTTTGGGGAAAGGGGTCTCAAATGAAACAGAGTCATATGGCAGAAGACCCTTTCCCCAATTGCTCCCCACCAACTCCCAGTAGTTTGCTGCTAACAGTAAAAGGGGAGTTGAAACAATAAAATGGGTTCTAAAGAAATGTAACTTACTTAAAAGCATGTACTTCTTTGTTAGTAGTACCATTCTTAGACTTTGGAGCAGAGAATCCAAGAATTACTGTGTGTGTTTGCATGGCATGGTGGATGCCATGCTGGCTGGCAGAGTTCATGGAGAGAGCTGCTGCACATTGAAAGAGGAGGAGAGATAGAAAGAGGAAGGAAGGTAGGTAGGAACATATCCCCACAGGTCAAAGAGCACAAGAGTAAAGGTCAGAGGCTGGTAGCCTCTGTCATCTGCCCCCTGGTGCCCTGCACATGGCAATGTACCTACTTTCTAGTGGGGAGCACATCTGTAGACATAGCTTCTTGCCTAGTGTTTTATTTATTGGCTGAGCCATGTGTTCTTGCTTTCAATGTGACTATTTGACATCCTCTGTTTGTTTGTGTGTTTTTGTTACAAAATATCTCCTTTGATCCCTGAGATATTGGCATGAAAAAGGGTATTCCTGTTTGGGACACAATTCTATCTTTCCATTTTTTAAAATATATGTGCTGTGCTCACTTTCTTCCTCAGAGGTACAAGCAAGAACGTTCATTCTATGACCCTGCAACTCTTTTATGACCCTGCACCTATAAAAAAAAAATCTTTTTTGAGAGTGGCTATGAACAGATGCAAAATATGTTGTTTATTTATTTCCCACAATTTTTCTACCAACCTTTCTCCAAGGAGCTCAGGGTGGTGTACATGGTTTTTTACCTCCTTTTGTCCTCACAACAGCTGGTGTGCACATTTACTATACAGTTCTATGTATCATGTTTTAACACTAAAAAATCCCCCACATTCACTTTCAAGGGAGTCAGGACTATTTAGATATCACAACAAAACTTTTTATAACTCATTTCTTATTCAAAGCTTCACTTCAGCTCTTCATATGTTGCTTCCTCAGCAGCAACTGGTCCCAATACTACAGGGAGATTTTTTTTTTATGGAATTGGATCCATTGGCTGGATTTGTTTCAGTCAAAAATGAAGTAATTTGGTGCCCAATCCTATGCCGGGGCAACTCTGGCTGCTGGCATGCTGCCATGGCAACAGCCATCATGCCAGTGCTGTAAGCCCACTGCACCAGCGAAGAAGCCTTTACCAGTTGGCACTTGGCCTCACTGCTGAGAGGATGTGATGTGGGAGTGCTAGCTGGTAAGTTGCCCTGCTGGATGGCGGGGAAACATTTCAGGGTGGGGGGAGGTGGGGGAGAGCAGAAATGGGCAGAGGGAGGATGGACCAAGGGAAGGTTCAGGCCCCGGAGGGGACTGGGGACATTGGCAGAGTCTGCCACTGAATCCTATGCCCCTTCCTGCGTCTGAAAGCCCAACATGGGCATTCTTGGTTCTGCTCCCACTAAGTAGTCCCATTGTCAACCATGGAGAATCAGCAAGGGGTAGGGAAACCAATTTTCCCTTACCCTGAAAAGACTCCACAGCTGCCCCGGCCCCACAGGATACAGCAGCGGCCCTTTCAGCGCCTCTGTACTGCTGGGCACCGCCAGGGCATAGGATTGGGCTGCCCATCTAATTAGCCTTTGATTAATTCACATAATTGATGAGATGAGAACAAAAGCCTGAAAGTAAAATGCTGTGGCTACTATTCCTTAACTATTGGGCGTACATTTCAGCAAAATGAACTACAAATAAGATTATTGATTTATGCTTACAACATTTGCATCCCAGGGTTATGCAAGCAAGCTACTATATACATGTAGATATGTCACTGAAGCCTACTAGGCTCAGTACTGTGTGCCTCAAAGGAAAGGTAAGCATTAAAAGCCCTTAATTCTTCTCTGACTCATTCAACATCTCTGTTGAATTTGATGGAAACACTGATGTTTTTCATAATTGCATCACTCTCAATTCACTTCACTAGGGAGATTAATTTCAACAGGCAGATCCCAAAACACCTAGGGAAAGGACAGCAGCAAACCACTAAAACCATCTTGCCCCAAGAGTTTTCAGCTGAGGCTTGTGTTCTGCCAGCAACGTCTCTCCTCCACAATCCCTAGTGCAAATGAAAGATTTGAATCTGGGTTTGGGAGGGGGCTAGAGGGCCAAATTCAGATTGGCTCAGAAATAACTTAAACCCGCAGTTCCTAAACGTGGCCCACCAGTGGGTCATGACCCAATTTTTGGTGGTTTGTGAAACTGACAGGGTAGATTATGCTATGTGCACCAAAGGTTAAACAATTTGCTATCCTATTATTGCCAATCCTGATTACACCATTATAGCCACAGAGGCTTGAGTGGCTGGTAAAGTAACACCTTTTTAAAGTGGGTCCTAATACTAAAACATTTGGGAACCACTGACTTGAACTATTTCCTGATTTCCTTTTTTTTTTTTTTTTTGGTGGCATGTAGCTCGGCTTATTGGCAACCCAAGTCAAACCAGCCAATGGGAATCATGGGAGGCTCACGCATTGCTACAGATTTGTCACCAATTTATAGCACGATAAAAGACAATGCTTTCTTGGTTATACATATTCTATTACCAGATGCACAGTTATCTTTTGCAATATTTGGTAATGAACTTATATTTCCCACAAGATGGTTAAAAATCCATGGAGAACACATGACACATGTACATCCCTTAAAAGATGTATGTTTACAAGCTTCACATATTCTGCTCCCACCTGCTTTGAAGTATGGAATGTATTTGAAAATCTCCATCAGGAGAAAGCAGGGCAATGCAGCATGTTATTATTTTTTTTCTTACATCAGTGCAGCTGTTCTCATGACAGTCGATGTTTGTCTGAACTTTAATGAGGTCACTTCCTTGAGAGACACTCTTTGGCTAATCCAGGTGGCTTATCTAGGGCAATATTACTGCAAACCAGATAACACAGTCAGCTCCCAACATAGTTATCAGTTGTTGATTGCTGCTACCTGCATTATGTTGGCAGAATGGGGGAAACCAGCCATTCTGAGAATTAGAAATATTGTGATAAGAACCAGCACAGAATCCGAATAAGGAAAATCTATGGATGTGGGCTGTGGTGGTGCTGATCACTGAATATACTAACATACAAATGAACCTGCCTGCTCACAACAGCCAGAGGACTTAATTCATTTTATTTACTTTATTTTTTGCAGATTGTGCCCGTGCTCATTTTGTCACCAGCAATGCAATATATTATAGGCGCCTGTAGAACCAAGAGTCATAGGGGTTTCATTAGTTATGCTTATGCCAATAGAAATAAATCTCAGCAGTCAAAGGAGAGGTGGTTTGTGCTACCGGCCCTGTCTAGGGAATTTGACTGGCCGCATCCTTGATGTGCTGGTGAAGCAGATACAGTTTGAGATATACTTTTGCCTTATTGATTTCAAGGCTCCTTCATTACCTCCACAGCGTTACCGATCGATAACTAGGCCTGGAGCAACATAATAGATTTTTAAAAAATCAATTAAACAGAATATTCTTAGCAGAACCCCAGTGAAAAAACGCTGGCTGCATGTGGCGTTATCTACCATAAGGCTGATAGGGATTTACATTTCAGATGTTTGTTTATTATCATAAAAAACCTTTGTTTGAAGAAGCCCAGGCCACAATATTAACGTGTTTGCATCTGGAGAGCGATGGTGGTTCACTTATTATTAAAAGCAGAAACCTCCCAGCTTTCTGCTTTGAAACTCAAATTCATCATGGAAGGCTTGCTGGAAAGTAAAATAATGTTTGTGGCCTTAGCTCAATCCCCAGTGGACAATAACTCAGTTAAAATACACTGAAATCCGTCCTGATTTTCTCCCCCCCCCTCTCTTTTTTCTCTCTGAAAGCAGGGAGGATGGCTCCTTTTAGATTAGCTTTCATGCTTAAAATGTTCCTTGTGCACAGGGAGCCCAATTCTGCTTCCACTCAAATCAGTGACAAAGCCCCCATTGATTTCCTTGGGTGCAGGATTGAGGTCAAAAAACAGATTTCCCAAAAGGCATCTCCCTCAGGGCTAAATATGGCTCATGAAGTTCTAGAAGGCAGACCTTCCTGCCCTTCTCAGTGTGAGGTGGAATGAGGATGTGGTTGATCATCTGAAGGACATGAGGCCATTTCAGACAGGCAATCTCTCTTCATCAGGGAAGATATAAATGTAGGCAGATACTATTGCCGGGTGCATTTGACACCAAAAAAAATGCTCTGATGTCAAAACTAAATTAAGGATGTGGGTCTTCACCTTGGAGGGGGTGACTCTTCTTTCAGATGTGGACTTTCACACAGTTTTCAGTGTGCATGGTGGAACCTAATCAGCTTTTTTTTCCAGTTTGAGAGCCGTAGTCATATTTCAGAACCTGCTGAAGAACCTGCTCCCCTGAGAACATCACCTCCTTGTAATCTCTTGAAACAGTTCCTAGGATGATATCAATCAGAAATGGCACTGAATGCTTTTCATGGGACATTTGTTTCAGGGGCCTCCAGTTCATTCAGCAGATGGACAAAGATATCACAGGGTGACAGCAGTGGGAGCTGCATAATATGTCAAGAAACATGACTAGTTGATGCTGTACAGCCCTGGTCTGTAGAGGATAATATCAGGATGGAGACTGCAACTCAACTGTATTCAGTGCTGGTGCAGTGGGACCACACAGCCCACGCCATATCCAGAGCTGAAATTGAACAGCCAAAGGTCTTGTTGTTCCCTTACCCCATGTTGAGCCCCAGCCTGACCAATGGGGTTACTCGAAGTTGCACCAGCTAAATCACTGGTGCAAGTTTGAGAAGGCCCATATAGGGCTTACAGGCCTGGGAAAGGGGTTAGAATATGGTGGAGGCCTCTTCAGCCATCCCTACTGCCTCCCAGGGCTGAACCATCCACTCCTTGCCCTCCCCCACCCCAAAACACCCCCTCCCCACTGTTCTTTCCTGCCCCTGGGCTTCACTGAGAGCTCTTGCCTGTTCCAGAAACCATAGGTCTAGATTTGTTGCCAGTGAGACAGCTCTGACCTTCCTGCCACTTTTTCTAAAGTCATCGAAAAGTGCTTTGTGGTGCTTTTACAACAGCTAGTGCCGGTGGGCCATAGGATTGGGCTGTGAGCACAAATTTTATGCTAGTCGAAAATGGTTTGAGAAGGGCATCATTTATTGTGACTTACTGTTCCTGACATTTTGCAGATTTTTGAAGCGGTACAGAAACCTGCAAAATCTGTTTACCAGAGGCAAGAGTAGCATGAAGTCTATGCCACAAGCACTTTCAAACCACTTTCAACTCTTAAAAAAAAATACTATAATCTGCTTCCAGTTTCAGCTAATCTTTGCGATTGTGCCAAATGTCCACAACAGTTGCCATAAAAGTATAAATGGTTGTTTTTTTTAAGTATAAACATTTTATTTATGTATCCATTTGTGGTATTTCTATCTTGCCTTTCTCCCCCAGAGGCGACCCTACATGACTGATGCAGCTTCCTTCTTCCACGGTGATACTTTCCACCCTTCTTTTGTTACTGAGGAGGGATTATTTCCCTCTGATGGTTGATTTTGTCTTTTTTCACCAGTTAGTTGATACTGTTCCTTGCAAGTAATTTCAAAAACACTAAATGCTCCCTATGAAACACTTGTGGGTTTTGTTTGACTAACACATAGGGGAGGAGGGGAGAGGGCATGTTTGGAAGAGCAATTTGTTTGCTTTGGTGCTAGTGAGCTGTGTTTTGGAGAGACAGATGGAAGGCACTTTTTATTTGCTGCAGACACTTCATGATCCAAGTTGCCCATATTGTGTAAAAGAGGCCAGATGCCTTGTTAATTCATAGGCATGTTTGCAGCATGAGGATCCTAGTAGGTGAATATGAATGCTAAATAATTATTAGTGCTTGCCTGACAAACGTCTGCCTTCTGACTAAAAATGGAGCAAAGTATGACCTTTTCTAATGTGGCAAGAAATGCTGGCACATGACAAGCTTTGGAAGTCTTTCCTAAGCTTAGAATGGCAAGTCACACAGTAAGGTTTGGGCTATAGGCATGAGAGGATATTAAGTAAGATTATCCCTGCAGAGGGGATGGTTAAGGAAGACTTCTGTGCCTGTAATCATTCAGGAGTGGGTTTCTTCATAGGTTGTTAGGTCCATTCCTAGAGATTATGCCAATACTTTTAAATGGCCCAAAACTCTCAGTGAGGCTGCCGTTTTATTCCTCTTCGGGGGCCCTTAACCCATTGGAAAAGCCCTGCAGGATCAGGTCAGTGACCCATCTAGTCCAGCATGCTGTTTCCCATAGTGGCCCACCAGCTGCCCCTGGGAAGCTGACAGACAAGAGAGAAAGATACTTTTTTGCCCTACAACTGGTATTCACATACATGCCACCGCTGAGCCTGGAGGCAGCACCTAGAAACAGCTTTCATGCCTAGTAGCCTTGTCAGACCTGTCCTCCAAGAGTCTGTCAAATCCCGTCCTGCTGGCACTGCAGGGGAAAGAGAATAGCTGAATCAACCCATGGAGGAACAGTGTGGAAAGTGCAGAGGCTGCATCCCCCAACAGGTGCCTCAAAGCATTATGGGTAACTCCATCTGTGAGTCAGCACTGCTGGGTGCACATTTGGTTCCCCGGGCTCTCAAAGGGAGTAGCTTACAGCCCAATCCTACCTTCCCACCACCACACGAATGCAGCCACACTATGAAGGCCAGTGCTGCATCCTACTGTCTGGGTGTGTTCAGGAGGCCTCCTCAGGGTAAGCCTCCATTGCTCTATGGGTCTACTCAGACCTGTGCCAGCAATTTGGTTGGTGGAAGTCTGAGCGGGCCCAAGGGGATATGGCAAGTCCAGGAAGGGGGCGAAGCATATTGGTGGTGCCGTGGCTGCCAACAACTGCCACCTGCCTGCCTTGCCACCAGGGCCGGCTTTAAACCAATTGGACCAGTTGCTCCTATTCTTGTCAAAAACACACAAATGGACACCATTGTAGGTTTTGTAGAGAACACAATGATTTTAATTTTCTTCTGAATTCTTAAAAGTCAGTGGTGTTTGTTTATACTGTTTATATTTTGAAATGTTTCCAACTGGGCCCCTTAGCTCTTAAGGCCAGTCCTGCCTCCCATACCTCCCAGTGGCCTTGATCCCCAGCCCTATTCTTCCACTCCCCGCCCATTACATCCCCTCCCCACCCATTGCCCATCCCCTGCGCCAGTTTACCTGCACCAGAGCAACTTGCCGGCTACGGTAGTGTGCTGCCGATGCTGCCATCGCTTTGCAATGGTGGCTCGACAGTGATTTTCCAACTTTCTCCCCTCCATTCCAGGTGTGCCGAGTGGGCCCCACCCCACCCCCCTGTGGCTTTCTTCCTTCTTCCCAGGCACGTTGAGTGCAGCCCATACCAACCCTTAGTGACTTCCTTCCTCCAACATCACCCCCTAGTGCCTCCCCCCCCTTACCATTGTTCCTCCTGTTGTCCCACTGCTCTACCTTTTTAAAAGGCAGAGGGAGTGAAAGGGAATTGTGGAGGAGTTTCTGCAGGCTCAAGTACTTCACTCACTGGTATAATTTCTTTAACCTCAGGGTGCCCAACAATTTACAAAAATGTAAATACATACGGGATAAGTATCAGATCTAGAGTGATAATACAAGAAGTGACTGTCAGTTGTCATTTGCGAGACTGGCAGATTAATAAGGCTTTTGAAAAATACATTATGGAGAAAAGTCAATGGCATACAGTGGTTATTCAAAAATCAATGTACACATAAGAAAACTGTATGTGTGTATTGTACACATGAACCATTACAAGTGTTGTAGTGATGCATATTATACATGCAGTAGCCCCACTAACTGCAAACTGCATCAGCCACCACTGGTTGCATCTTGTTTGGGTGAAAGACATTTAGAGCCCAGTCCTGTGGTCCACGGCGCGGATCACAGTCGCAAATGTGCCATAAGGCACGTTTGCCGGGCTTACTGCTGGGCTCCCACGAGAGCTGGCTCAGCTCCGGCTAGCGCTGAGCCAGCACACGGCAGGCGGTCTCTGTGACCTCTGGGCTACGGAACAGGAAATGGGGGCGTGGTCGGGGCGTGGGGGAGGCATTCCAGGGAGGGGGAGGCGTGGTCGAGGGCGTGGGGGGCGGTCCCAGAGGCGGGAGAGAGGTGGGTTTGCGGAGCCAAGCTCTGCAGGATCCAGGGGGCTTGGGCAGGGCTGCTCACCCTACATGAGCGCCTTCACTTTAGCAGCAATCAATCGCCGCTAAAGTGAGTAGCCCCATTGCGGGACTGATGCCCTTACTCGGGGGGACGAACATCCCCTTCTCCTGAGGAGCCTCCCGCGGTAGCGTGGGAGGTGCTGGATCTGGCGGGAGCCCTCTGTGGAGCCGCCGGGTCCTGCAGCTCCAGGCAGTTCAGGATTGGGCTGCCCGGTTGCAGTCCTAACCAATTTTCCAGCACTGACATAAGGGCAATGCAACTCTGAGGTCAGGGAACAAACATTGTCCTTCCTTGAGGAGGCTTCCATGACTGCCCCCCAACTGCAGGATGCAGTACATGTCCCACTGGCATAGCTATGCCAGTGCTGGAAAGTTGGTTAGGATTGCTCATTAACATCTGTTTACCATTCAGATAATTATTGACTCAATGGCTAGGTTCATATGTAATGGAAAACCATAGTTTATTTCATTAAACCATGGTTTCATTTGTATTTGAAGCTGGTGTGCAAAACATCATTGGCGCTAACTGTGGTTTGCTGTTATGTCTAAATTTGCTGACCATTGACAAAACCAGTTATGGTCATTGATGTGTCTCGGAAGGGCTGCTTCACCATAGATGGGAGATACTCCATCTCAAGTGACTGCTGCACCATGGAGTAAGGACTGAATTTATGAAGCTGAGTCCTGAGCAAATTGGAAACACATGCAGACAAGCAGCTCTAACCCATAGTTTGCCATTTGTATATTTGGAAGTTTAAACCATGGGTGGAGTTCTTATGATAAGCTGATTGACAGAATTGACTTACCCTGAGGCTCCTCTCAGAAGTTCTGCCAAGCAGTAGTGCCTAAGCTGGTCTTTGTGGCCCTCAAGTTTAGCTGTTTCCAAGTTAAATCAGTGGTTCCCTTGACTGCAAAGACTTCCTCTTTTCCCAGTCCATACAGGTCAACAGACTGGAAAAGATTTGCAATCCTGGAGACTAATGAGTAACCCATTCTGGCTTTCCAGATCCTGTTATCCCCACAGCCCAAGGCAAGGAACACCCCCACCCCCCACACACACACACCAGTGGGTCTCCCCTCTCTTATATCTGTATATTATACACAGTTTTCTACTGTGTACAATTAAACTCAGAAGTCCTTCAGCAGCTGTTTCTCAGATATGTTCTGAATGAGTATAAAGAAATGCATTCTCCAAGAGTGAGGTACCAGATTCTGTTCGTAATGACTGTTCCCTACATGCTCACTGAGGTGATGCTTTGGACAGACAGAATGAATTGTCTGCATTCTGACATTAGTGATCATGGCACCCATATCTCTGGCTTTCCACCAAGGGCTGCTATCTTTTTGCCTAGCAGTGCCCCATTTCTTTAGCAGCAGCATAATGGACTACATTGAAATAGTAAACATTTTCTAAAATTGCTGTTGAATGTTTGCCTATTAAGCAGCTTTTTCGAGTATGGCAATCCTTTCAAATGGAGGTTGGCAAACTTTTTTTTTTAATGCAGGCGTATGTCACTTAACAACCTTCCACTTAACGATGGGCCACATATATGACAGTGGTCAAAGCACACCAAAGAGGCTCTTAATGAGACAGTCAGGTCTTCCACGGCCTGTAGCAGAATGTTTGTTTACACAACAAAGAGGCTCTGAATGGAAAGAATTTCCAGTTACCTGTGCAACCAGCTAGTGTCTGGCAGGAAGTGTCTGTTTACACAACAAAGGCACTAGATTGGGCTAAATATTCGCTTAACAACCTAGGGCGCAATCCTAACCCCTTATGTCAGTACTTTCCAGCACTGGCATAGCAGTGCCAATGGGACGTGTGCTGCATCCTGCAGTTGGGTGTCACTCATGGAGGCCTCCTCAAAGTAAGGGAATGTTTGTTCCCTTACTTCAGAGCTGCATTGCCCTTATGTCAGTGCTGGAAAGCACCCCTAATCACTTAACAGTAGGGATCAGAGAACGTATTCCTGTTGTTAAGTGATGCACACATGTTGGTGTTCAGGTTACCTCTAATGAGATTCCCCCACTGGAAAAAAAATGTGTTTTTCAGGATTCTTTGTTATTTGGAAACATGTAGCTTTCTTTCTTTCTTTCTTTCTTTCTTTCTTTCTTTCTTTCTTTCTTTCTTTCTTTCTAGAATGTTCTGTGACTGTTACTGTGAAGGTATTGAGTACTTGTGAATCCTTAAAAAGCAAGTGGATTTTCTTTCTGTTGCTATGTTGCAAGCTGTGCTGAGGAGCTTGGCCTCCTGTCAGTTTGGCATCCACACATGGCAAAGGGACGGCTACTGACCACGCAAACTCAACTGATGCAATTTGTCTGTTGTCTTGGTATGGAAGCTGAAGTATGCACACAGCTTTTTGGTAACTGAGCTCAAGAAGCATATCACTTGCTCAGTGGACTGGAAAACGCATACCTTCTCCTCCAAGCATTGCCTCTTGGCAGGAAATCAAGCCTGATACAGGAGCTAGAAAAAGAAACTGTGCTGGGAACATTCAGTGCATTGAAAATCACTGGATTTGTTTGGCACCCTATTTAAACCCAGCATTACTATTGCTTTGGCACTGCATTCCCAGTGAAACAATCCTAATGGCAAAGACAGCCCCACAGTAAAATATTTCCCAAATACATACCAAGCACTGTTCAGTGTCACAGTTTCTAAAATTTATTTTAAAAATCAAAAGCAAATTCAGAGATTTCTTGTCATCATTTTTTAAAAGATGATCCGCTGTAGGACATTTGTTGGTTTTCTTTGTTATAGGTCTATGTCTCTGTAAGACTCTGATCCTGGAAAGCACATTTAAGCAGACACACTCTCCCACTTATGGTTCAGCATTCCATAGCACTGAGGCTCTTGACGACAAGGATGTGAGCAGCACCTTTTGATCTCCAAACCTTCCTGCTTTCCTCCCCCTCCCCAAATAAAATGCTTCCTATTTTACCAGTCATCAGGACTCTTAAAGTTGCTTCCATGCAGTTGGCAAAAGGGAGGGGGGAGAGACAAGCACACACTTTACTTGGCCAGGAGCAGAAAAAATGGTACTGTTTTTAAAGTGATTTATTAATCTTGTTGTTTGACTGAAGAGGAAAAGCTGTATTTTTAAAGTGATGAATCTTGCTATTTGAAGGGAATACTTATCAGCCATTGATGAAGTGATTGCCAGCCCAATCCTATCCACGCTTTCCTGGGAGTAAGCCCCATTGACGCTAATGGGATTTACTTCTGAGTAGACATAGGCTTGAGCTGTGCATCTCCTAGTATAGGAGACAAATCAGCTTCCTAACCAAACCCTTATCAGCTCTGATATATTTTCATGGTCTATTTTTGTTTTCCCCACCAGCTGCTGGAAGAATTTAATTTCATTAAATTAATAAAGGGTTCAATCCTATCCAAGGAGAATGGAAGAAATGACTAGTTGGATTGGGGTCCACAGGGGTGTGTGTGTGTAATGTTGGTCAGACTGGTTGTTCACAAAGTTCATTTGATAAAACAATTCTATTGGTATGCTTACAAAGTTTAAAAAAATGAGTCCTCCTGGACCAGACAAAATCTACCTACTCCAGCATCCTGTCTCCAACAGTGATCAGCAGCTAAGCATGTATATTGCTGTGTATTGTATATCTTTAAGATCTGCATTTAATTAATGATATGATTAATATAATTAATATTAATATAGTTAATATATATGTAATATTTTATATTATAACAAATATAATATAATGTTATATTTAATATAGTTAATATAGTTAATATTTCTGGCCACTTCCTGTTTAATGATGTCACTTCCATCCCTCAGGAACATGATGGGGAGTCATGGCCAACAGCCACAGGGGCCAAGGGAGCCACTGGCCGGAAAAGTTTGAGTACCACTGGGCAAGACAATGATGGCACACTGCAGCTGCAATCCAATGCACACTTTCCTGAGAGTAAGCCCTTTTGAAGATAATGGGACTTACTTCTGAGTAGATAAGCATAGGATTGTGTTGTGCATTGTAGCAGCTGCATTGGTTTCCAGGTATGATTCAAGGTGCTGACTACCACCTCTAAACCTAATCCAAATGGATTAGGATTAAGGTATCTTAAAGTCTATCTTCCTCCACATGAATCTTCCCAATAAGAACCTTCAGAGAGATCCTCTTGAGAATTCCTCCACCGTCTGAGGTTAGGTTGACAGAGACTCACAAGAGGGCCTTCTCAGGAATGGCCCCTGATTTGTGGAATTCTCTGCCCTGTAGAGTGTGGTTGGCACCCTCCCTGCCAGTATTTTGGCACCAAGTCTTGCTAGTACCCCCCACAACTCTCTCTTCCATTATGTTGAATTTGTCATTCTCTTGCGCTGTTGGGTTTTATGATGCTATTAATCAGTGTTATTGTTTTAACTGTTGTCTTAGAAGCTGTTTTAGATCAATATTTGAAGTGGCTTTGACCCCATATTGAGAAAAGCAGAGTATACATTTTTAGAATAAAATATTGAGTGGATTTCATGTGTTTGGTGAAGTGATGCACGTTTATGCCACTGCTGCTGCCTAGAAGCTGTCAGGGATCCTGAGCTGCCTGGTGTACGGGGCTGCCATGGCACCAAAATGGCTTCCATGGCATCCAATGCACCCTGGGAAGCCGCTACCATCTCCTTGGGAGAAAGGAACTTTCGCCCCCTTTCCCCAAGTAAGGGAAGTAGCCCCGCAATGGGGCTAGTCGATTCTACAGCGGCTCTTGAGTCAGCTAAGGTTCTGGTGGAACTGAGATTAGACAAAATCACAGAATGCATCTATCAGAGGCTATTAGCCATGACTACTTCATGGAACTTCTGTATTAAGAGGTATTGTGTCTCTTAATATTAGTTGCTGGGAGAGGGGTGGAACACTGTGGGGAAGAGCTACTGTCTGTACGCCCTGCTTGCTGCATGTCCAGCTTCTTGGATATACCTGTTTGACCTCTGTTGGAAACAAGAGACTGGACTTGATAGACACTTAATCTGACCCAGCAGGGTATTATTGGGAAACTGGATTACTTCCCAGCTGGAGGTTGGGAGTTTTTTCAAATTATGCCAGTATCACAGCATGTCCTGAAACTATGGTGCCTTTAACTGCCGAAGCTTGAAGCAGGAGCCAGCTTACTGAACCCTGGGCTTGTCCTTATGACAAACTCTGATGTTGTCCACTCTAGCAAACTTGACAGATGGTATATCGCCTGAATCTTGTTTACTTGCACTCAGTTGCAGTCAGCTCATGAAAACACCAAATAATATTAATTTGGCCAGAAGTAGATATTATGATGCACATGTATGGCTGCTGCTGAAAACAGTGACAGCTGCCCCCCTCCATACCACGTACAACAACATATCTAAGTCCTGATGTCATGGCATTTTTCATTTTTGGTTTCCTACCAGCAGCAGCCAGTGATGTGAACTTAAAGGGGAAGATGTATACCATGATGTTAGGCCATGGCTAAGATGTACTGGATACTGTGGAGCAATGGCGTCCCTAGGATTCGCGTCACCCGGTGCAGGAGGCCTGTGCATCATCTCATGTAGTGGGTGGGGCAACGCCTTAGGTGGGCATGGTGATGTACCATTGCCCTCCCCCCACTGGTTTTTTGGCTATACCTTTTGTTAGAACACAGATATTTCATTGTGGTTTGTTTCATTGCATTCTGCATGAAAGTACGCATTGATTGATATATAACATGGTGGTCTTATTCCTCCAAATTCTGATTTTAATGATTGAAATCACTAAAACTTGTAGAGTCTCTCTCTCTCTCTCTCTCTCTCTCTCTCTCTCTCTCTCTCTCTCTCACACACACACACACACACACACACACACACACACACCCATGTCAACTTACTAACACCTTATGGCAGCAGTTCTCAAACTTTTAGCACTGGAACCCACTTTTTAGAATGACAATCTGTCCAGGACCCATTGGAAATGATGTCTTGGCCAGAAGTGACATCTTCAAGCAAATTAAAATAAATAATTATAAATAATTAAATTAAAATAAAATAATTAAATAAGGGGGAGCCAGTCCTGTTCCACCAACTGAATCTACTCTGAAGTAAGCCCTATTGTGGTCAATGGGGCTTACTCTCAGGAAAGTGTGGGTAGGATTGCAGCCTGTGAGCCCAATCCTATGCATGTCTACTCAGAATTAAGTCCCATAGTGGTCAATGGAGCTTACTGTGTAGTCTGCCTGCAACAACACCCCCCAAAAAAGAATCAGTGAGATTTCCAGCCCTCCCCAGTGCCCAGTTTAAAGTTCTGTTTCAGGCACATCAGAATAAAGACCCACCTGGGTTCACAAGTGCAAAACAGAAAACTTTCCCCTTACCATTCCAGCCCCTTTGTTGTTCTTTTTAGGGGGGCAGGCTGCCTTCTGGAGCAGCTCCATCGGATCGGGACCCTTCTGGTGTCCTCACATTCTCCTTTGCCTGGCCTGACCACCAGCCAAGGCATGTCTGCCTACTCGTGAGTAAACACAACTGTGAGGCGGCTTTGTTTTCCATAGGGCTCCATAGACTGAGAGGGAGGCAGCTGGGAGGGAGGAACCTCCTTCTCCTGTTTTGGGGGGCTGCACTCATTGGATGAGGACCATTCTGACGTCCTTGGAGCCTCTCAGCCTGCCTCTAATTAAGGCAAGTCAGCCTACTCATGAGTAAACGCGGCCACGTGGCTTCATTTTGGGCTCAGACTCGCAGCTGGGAGAGGGGAACTTCTCGGATGTTTTTGGGGGGCTGCATTCATTAGATCGGGACCGGTGTGGTGTCATTGGATTCCTCTCAGTCTGCCTTTTCCAACGAACTATGGCAAGTACGCCTACTCACGAGTAAACGCGCGATACGGCTCACTATCACTTTCTATAGGGCTCCATGCATTTTTTCCTTCTGGGATTTTGGCCATAACCTTTGAGCGAAAGGAGCTATTTCAATTTTGTTTTTTGCCCTGCACTCTGCTGGCCATTCTGCATCCAACCGTGTATGGCATGATGTGGTAGCTCCTAACTTCGTGATGTTAGCACATCTTCCCCCCAGGGTGCGTCACCTGGTGCAGCCTGCACCCCTCGCACCCCCCTAGCGACGCCAGTGCTGTGAGGAAGACCAAGACACAAAGATGCCATATTCAAGAGTAGCCACATGTATGTCATATAATGTCAAATTCTCATCTTCTAACAGTAATAATAATAATAATAATAATAATAATAATAATAATAATAATAATAAAAAAACTACTACTACTACTACTACTACTACTGGAATATAATATGCACAGAGAGTCAAGCTTTCTGTCTTGCCCCACTAGGTAGCTACTAGCCCACAAAAGTTCTATAGGTAACAGAAGGCCTGTACAGCCTCACTGGCATCAGTGGAAAACTCAATGCATGACGGAGAATGTAAGCTGCATGCCAGGCAGTAGAGGGGCAGGGGAGAGCAGGGAGGGGGTGTAGCAGGGTGGGGTGACAGGGGTGGGGTGGGAGATCGAGCCCAGGAAGGGGGTGGGATCAATGGCAGCCATGCACGCCATATACTGTCCCCCTTCCCAGGCCTGAAATCCTGACATGGCTCGACTAGGACGCATGCCAGAAATTTAGAAGGCTGTTGCTGGGACTTGCCCTGGAGCAAGTGGACAAATGTCCCCTTATCTTGAGGAGACCTCCAGCCTGCTCAACTCCCGCAAAGAATACAGCATGGACGTGCTGACCCCACTGCATTATTGCTGGATAGGATCGGGCTACCTGGGTATATTAATTAATTCAGCCCCTGCAATATTTCAAATTCTCACCTAGGATTTCATGCTAAAAGAGTCCATCTTTTGTGAACATGGTGACTAATCATTGTGTGGTTGCAAATGTTAGAACATTGCCCTTCTAACTGGGCAAAAAGACACATTTTAAAGTGGCACCATCTTATATATAGAAGGGGAACAGCAACTGTTCCTCTTCATGCATGATGTCTTTTCCTGTTTGAGGTATCTTTTCTGTATCTTTTTTTTTTTTTTTAGATTACAAGTCCTTTGAGGTCAGGGAATCGTTTATTTGTTTATTTATATATTTATTTAACTATGGAAGCTGTTTTGTGAACTACTTGTTATTGAAAAGCAGTGTATAAGTATAAGCTAACAGCCATTTTTGAACACTGAGAATGGCGGGAGGGGGAGAAAATTCTGCCATTTTTGAAAAGGCTATCAAATTATGTAACAAATACTTGACAGAATTCCTACCAGCATGCTATTTAATTATATTTGTTTTAAGAACTGTCCTGAGAATTCCAGGCTGTGACATAAAGCAATGTTTTTCCCCCAACCACAACCATATAAGGTAGGTTAGGCTGACAGTGCATGACTTTTCCAAGACTCTCCCCTCAGTTCTTTTGTGGCTCAATAGTATTTTGATTTGGGTTTCATGAGCTCTAAAATTCCAGTTCATACAATTTCCAATCTATAAATTTTACTATTATAACAAAAAGCTATAATATAGTGGGGCATCTTTTGCACCTAGTTTCTGCATTTGAAATGAAAGCTGAGTGCAAAATAATTGTGGACATGCCAAATGTTGCATATATGTGCATGCATGTACACACATAGGAACACTCTGAGTATCCAAACCAGCCTCCAAAGAGAGGATTTAGAGTGGCAAGCCAGGAGCTGTAGCCTGAAAGTGAGAAAAACCACACATATGTGAGGTTTCCCCCTTCAAACATTTAGCCCAAGGATCTTTCCTAAGAACTGACTTCTTAAGAGGAAGACACTTCTGCTGGTAGAAACAAAGCTCAATGCCACAATAAAATAGTCTTTATGGTGCCACAGGTCTCTTTGGGCACAATCCTGACCGGCATTTGGGCTAGCGCAAGGTGCGCTGGCCCGGGAGAGTTGTAAACGCGCGTTATGGCGTGTTTGTGCCTCCTAGAGAGGAAGCCAGGCTGGTGCTCTGAGAAGTGTTGGCCTGCAGAGGCTGACGCAAGCCTCCGCACCAACTTCCTCTCAGATGCTTGCATCAGCCCGGCTGGGCCAACACAAGCACAAAAGGTAGGCGGGGGGAAGGAGGCGTGCCTGGGCGGGCGGAGGACGGGTGGTGGGTGGCCCTGGGGGCAGGGAGTGGGAGGCGGGGCTGTTTTCCCAGGGAGAACAGAGTGGCTTCAAGCCGCTCCCCTCTCCTTGGGCTTATGCCACCTCAAGAGTTGGCGCAAGTCTGAGGAGACCCATAGGGGCCAGCAGCAATTACCCAGAGGTAAGGGGAAATGTTTCCCCTTACCTCTGGCTGAGCTGCTTTTGGCCACTATCCTGCAGTGGATAAGTGCAAGCCTCCTGGCTTGCCTGTACTAGTGCAGGATAGGATTGCGCCCTTTGTCTACTTTGTGATTAATGGGAATGGGTGCAAAACAGATCAGAGAGAGAGAGAATGCCCTCGATATACCATTTATGCCACAGATATTTGAGTCTATGGAATTATTTTGAAGTAAGTGGTTTGCGGGTGGCAGCCAGCCATAAAAGCTAAACAAGCCTCTGTGTGTTTTATATCTGCCATATATTTTAAAAGGCAATTTGATTATATGGTGCACAGTCCTTTCAAAACTGCTAATTGCGAGCCCTTAGCATGCATTAAACACACAGATGAGCATGTCTCTGGCCACATATTGGAGCCACGCATATCCTGCTCATTCGTTCATTTCCTTAGTGTAGGCTTCCTAGTCTTCAAATCTGCAAACACTGGTAGATTTAAACAGAAGAGGGAGGGTGAGCCTGGAGAAAGAAAGAAAAAACCCACGAGATCTTCTCTGAATGGAAGGAGAGATCCCCCAACCCAATGTTATGAATATTGTCAATGAAATTAGCTAGCACTGTTTGGGAAAGAGAGAATGGGGAGGGGAAAATGTAAGGCAGGCTCAAAGGAAATCTGGCAGAAAGAGAACAGGAGTGAATGAGGTCTTTGTTTAGCTTTCTGGTGCAGTGAATAAGCAGCCTACAGCCCTGCGGTTCTTTGCACGCTGCCTGCTGAATGAGGGATGGGCCTCCATTAATAGAAGCAAAGGAAAGAATGTGATTCACACTCATTCCAAGAGCTCACCAGCAGGCCAGTAAAGTTAATTTACTATTGGAATAGTTAATTCCCTGGTTAAAAGAAAGGAAGAAGGAACAGGTTATAATGAAGATGCAGGCACGGGAACGAAGCAGACCCCAGGCAGCCCCCCCCCCCCATTTCCTAATAAGAAATTTTCCACTGCAGATATCAGTGTATTATTTCTGGGGCCACTCAAAAGGCCTATTCAGTGTCTCTGAGACATTGGCAAGGTTCGTAGAAGAATGGGGAGAAGGAAGAGGAGGCCCTTTCACGCCTACTACCGTGGGGCAATGTTTTGACATACTGTACTGTACAGGTGGAATTAATGTTGCTTCTTTTCATTGAATTTAATGTACTATTTTAGTTATATTGGAGCATTCTAGAAAAACAAAAATAAAAACAAAAAGCAAACCATTGCAAGAGAGAAGAAATAACTGCCTCCTACTTTGCAATGATGAACAGTAATTCAAAAGTGACCAACCATCTGCTAAACTCAAGGTTCATATGTAGCAGAGGACTGAAGATTCTGCATTAATCTACCCCCTCTGCAGAGTTATGGACTTAGCAGCCTCCTTTTGTGCCAAAAAGTAGAGTAAAAATGCAAATAAATAAATAAATAAATAAATAAATAAATAAAGGCATTAATGTAAGTTCAGTTCCAGGAAAGTTCCATTTCTGTATTTTGAATAAATTATGTGAATGACAAGCCTGATCTGAAGGGCTCAAATTTTGTAAATACTTTTCCTTTAATATACTGTATTGATTATTTGACAAAAGGAGCAAAGGCCTAGCAAAGAGAATACATTGTGAATGGGAACAGGCAGGGAAATCAAAAGTGGTGACTGGGGGCTTTGCCTTCCTACTCTTAGAAAACCTTTTGAAGACACTGATCCCAATCCAGCAGAAAGAAGTTGCTCAAAGGGGAGACTGGAATCAAGTGAACCCATAGGGACCGTAGGGAAACTGGCCAGCTCTTGGACAAAGGCACATGAATATGAGTGAAAAGGGGGCCCCTTGCCCTATCTGAAGTTGCCATGTTTAGGAGTCTAAAGAAGAAAGAGTTGAAAAGGTTAGCATTCTTCATTTTGCTGATTCTTCCCCATAACCTGGAGGTGTTCTACAGCCCTAGGCCTCGTGGGATATTGTATCAGGACATGGTCAGACAGGATACAACTACCATCTGAACAGAAACAAGTCCACCTCTGATCAGGGCCTGGATGGGAGTCCGCTTGGGAACCACACATGCACTGCCTTGAATCCCACAATATGGTTGAAAAAAGGGGAGATAGACATGTATGTAGTAAAACAGAATAGTCACCTGCTTCCTTCCTTTTATCATCTGCTCCACTGACCAAAAAAAACTGACCCAGAATCCTTAAAGGTCAACTTCATTAAGGATGATCTCCAAAAAAAAAAGTAAGCTTATTTATATTTATTTATTTATACAGGTATATATTTATATATACCGCCTTTCTTTGGTTGTCGGATTTCTCCTCAGACTTTAATCCAAGGCGGTTTATATAGGCAGGCTGTTCTAAACCCCCGTAGAGATTTTTACAATTGAATAGTTCTAGTCTTTCATAGAACTCCTCGTTCTATTTCTGCTATTTCTTAAATTTTGTCTATTAAATTTTCTCTAGTTGGCACGTGTAGATTTCCAATTTTGCGCAAACAGTATTCTTGCCGCTGTAACAATATGTACAATAAGGTATTTTCTATATTGGTCTTTAATTTCTGATGTCACATTTAGGAGGAATATTTCTGGTTTGAATGGTAATACACAATTCAATATCTCTTGCAAGAATTTATGTATCATTTTCCAGTATTTCTTTGCTTTTTCACATGTCCACCACATATGATAAAAAGTTCCTTCAACCTCTTTACGTTTCCAATGCTTATTTAATGACCCAGAATACATTTCTGCTAATTTCTCTGGAGTTAAATACCATCTATAAAACATTTTATATAAATTCTCTTTAAAAGACACTGCTTTAGTTATCTTAGTATTTATATTCCAAATTTGTTTCCAGTCGTCCATCAATATATTATATCCAAAAAATTTTGCCCAGCATACCATTGCATCATTAACTATTCGTCCTCCATTCTTATCTCCAGGAAAAAATTGTACATTTTTAAAATATATATATTTGATATAAGTATTTATATCAAAACTTATATCTTCTTCATAAAAACCTATTTTAGCAGAAATGGAAGTTTTAACAGAAAGAATGAAAGAGAGATTTAGTTAGAGTAAGAAAGTTTCAAACTGGCAGCCTCAGATCTTCTGGCGTTCAAGGCAGCAGCTCTACCAACTGAGCCAGACCTCCTGCCTAAGTTTATGCATAAATATATGTATACGTTTAAGCATATTTATCGACATATTTTAGTTGCAAAACATGAACTGTTGCAAGTGGTACTTCTTACTACACAAACTGTAGCTTGTAGTACTGAAAGACATTCAAAACATTTAGATAATTAAATGTTCAGATAAATGGGAGTGCTAATTGCATGAGGGTATACTGAGAGCTAAGAGTAAAATGGGATGAGTAGAAATAATTTTGGTCAATGAATGCTCCACTCTGTGTGTTTTGTGTCTACATTCACAATGGAGAGAGGTGAAAAGCGGTGTGCCCCAAGGATCTGTCCTGGGACAGGTGCTTTTCAACCTGTTCATAAATGACCTGGAGACAGGATTGAGCAGCGAGGTGGCTAAGTTTGTGGATGACACCAAATTTTTTCAATTGGTGAAGACTAGAAGAGATTGTGAGGAGCTCCAGAAGGATCTCTCCAAACTGGAAGAATGGGCAGCAAAATGGCAAATGCATTTCAGTGTAAGTAAGTGTAAAGTCATGCACATTGGTGCAAAAAGTCAAATCTTTGCATATAGGCTAATAGATTCTGAACTGTGTGTGATGGATCAGGAGAGGGATCTTGGGGTGCTGGTGGACAGTTCGATGAAATTGTCGACCAAATGTGCAGAGGTGGTGAACAAGGCTAATTCTATACTTGGGATCATCAGAAAATGTATTGAGAATAAAATGGTTAATATAATGCTATTGTACAAATCAATGGTAAGGCCACACCTGGAGTATTGGAGTATCAAGTTCTGGTCACCACATCTCAAAAAGGATATTGTGGAAATGGAAAAGGTGCAAAAAAGAGCAACTAAAATGATAACTGGACTGGGGCACTTCCCTTATGAGGAAATGCTACAGCCTTTGGGGCTCTTCAGTCTAGAAAAAAGGCACCTGAGGGGGGATATGACTGAGACATACAAAATTATGCAGGGGATGGATAGAGTGAATAGAGAGACACTCTTTTCCCTCTCACATAACACCAGAACCAGGGGACATCCGCTAAAATTGAGTATTGGGAGAGTTAGGACAGACAAAAGAATTTCTTTACTCAGCTTGTAGTTAGCCTGTGGAACTCCTTGCCACATGATATGGTGATGGCATCTAACCTAGATGCCTTTAAAAGGGGATTGGACAAATTTCTGAAGGAAAAGTCCATTATGGGTTAGAAGCCACGATGTGTTTGTGCAACCTCCCTGATTTTAGAAGAGGGATACTTCAGAATGCCAGATACAAGGGATAGCACCAGGATGCAGGTCCCTTGCTGTCTTGTGTGCTCCCTGAGGCATTTGGTGGCCACTGTGAGATACAGGAAGCTGGACTAGATGGACCTTTGGCCTGATCCAGTGGGGCTGTTCTTATTCACTCTGAGATGAATGTTATCAGCTTTCATTACTACCAAACAACCAGGGCAAATCCAGAAACACTCAGACCAAGACAACATTCAACTGAGCTCTCTGCCTTCTTTCCTCCTCTGCTCTCCATGCTACTGCAACCAAAGAAACACTCTCGTCTAATCACATCACCTTTCTGGATTTATCGCTTTAATGTTCTCTGGCCCACAGAGCCCTACAGTTGTAAATTAATTTTTTGAAGTAATACAGGTTTTAAAACTTCCATCTGTTTTAATGAGCTTGGGGGATTCTCCTTGCTTGTACGAGAAAACACACGTGCAATTATTGTGCCTTCTTGGATTCCATCAGTGGCAGGGACCCAACCTTCGGGACACTGTCTTGTCCTCTCAGAATTTGGATCCCGTTTAGTTATGTGGCACTACATGCAGTGTGCTCTATGTGGGGGAATACAGCCAGAGAGAAAGGATCTTTCTCAGCGCTTATAGTAAACATTAGCAAGTCCCTCGACATTTTCTACAGCCACCTTTCCATTAATCCAGTTCTGTGAGGTAGAATTATGAGTCTCCTAATGAACAGCCTCTGTTCAGGCTGCCTGAGGGAACTGGATTAGCTGGACATTTCTTTGAACTGCCACATTACTGGTGGGAAATCTTCACAGGGGGAAAAATTGAGATCAGTATTTGTTTGGGTTTTTTCCCCCAGCCTCCTGCATCTGTTCTGGAATATTTGCTCATAGTATTTTTTTTAATCAGCAATTAGCCTAATAAGCCACCTTTCCAGTGTAGATTAGCCACTTCAGATAATACAAAACAAACATTATTGTACCACCACACACATGTAGCATCTTGGGAAAAATAAATGAGTCAAGTGGGTCCTCCAAACACTGATGTGTCTGCTTTTAGTTATTAGCTCTTGATATTTTTGTTTTTTGCTCATCTTCAATCATTTGGTTACACTGAATTTTAACACTGTTCATTTTTCCTGAGCAAATGCCTAGAAGTAACATATATTCTGAAAGATGAATGAAAAGAAAAGGTATGGGAGCATTGGGTCTCTCTGAACACATGGGATATTCATGATGTGTTAGAATCCTTTTATACATTACACAGAGCCCAGTGTGAGACCAAGAATTTGATCAAGCAGCAGCTGCATCCAGTAATGACTCCTTAACCAGTACACGTATTTGCAAGCAGGCTTTTGGGCCCAATCCCAAACAGTGCGCGCTGGCTTACTTGACCAGTCCATGCACATTTGCAGGCCCTAGCACCGGGCAAGCTGGCTGCAGTGGGCTGCAGCCACCAGGGCTCCACCGCTTGGCAGTCGTGTGTTCCGGAGGGGCGGGTGGAGGACATGGAGAGGGAGGGAGAAAAGATCCAGAGCCTCTGTGTCGGGCTCACCGCCTGACATGAAAGTTCTTGATTCACCACTGAACTTGATTTAATTGAACTGATTAGCGGTGAATTGATTAGCCCCATTGTGGGGCTACTGACTTTACTCGGAGGAAGGGGACGTAAGTTCCCTTCTCCTGAGGTGCCACTGGTGGCTGCCCAGAGCGTGCAGGATACGGCAGCAGCCATTTTCAGTGCCGCTGCATCCCCGTGCAGGATTGGGCTGCTCAGGATTGGGCTGCCTGACAAATCCACACACTGCTTTTCTAGGATGCACACTTGAAGCAACTTCAAGGGTGCAACTACAGGTCTGAGGTGGCCCTGTAATTACACACTTTGAAGAGTCAAGTTTGGCTTGTGCACTGCCTAAAAGCTGCTATGTTTTGCATGTGTAACAGGTTTAGGATTATATCCCTAAGGCTGCAATCTCTAAGGCTGCACTTTCCTGAGAGTAAGCCCCATTGAGCAAAATAGGACTTACTTCTGAGTAGACCTGGTTAGGATTGTGCCCTCAATCTTCAAATTCTACAATCAGAAAACCCAGCTGCTGTCATTGGAATAAATCATGCGCAACGTGTTCATATATTAGAGAGATCCAAATACAGAATTCTGCACAATGTTCTATTTTGGGAGAATATGGCTTTTTGTTAAATTTACTTGTGTACTTCTAGCCAAGTGGAAAAGCGTTTGGGGAGTGGGAACAAAACACATCACTTTTTGTGGTTGAAGAGAAATATTAGCATGTGTCATATGGAAGCAATAAGACAAGAACCAGGCGAAAAAAGGTCCCATTATTTACTACTCTATGGTAGGAACAGATGCACAGCTCTAGTTACTGTGTTGGACATTTTACTGTCCATATTATCCTCCATAACCAGAAAGGGAGCCCAGAGGATGACTAAGCAACACATAGCAAAATCCTATGTATGTCTATTCAGAAGTAAGTACCATTGTGTTCAATGGAGGTCTAATAGCTCCCACGTATCCTTCGTTTTGGATCTGTCAACCACACTACTTGTCCTATATTAAGCTACCATGCTGCATAAAGGTGGTATGCTTAGGAATTGCGTTAAACAGATGGTTGTGGATAAAACTGAACCCAAAATTCTTTTCCTTAATCCAGCAAGACGTATATAGCAATACCAAGCCAGGAGTGACTTGGAGAAAGGAGGGGGGAAAAAATCAAACCTTGATCCAATAAGAAATATTTGCTTCAGAATGAAATTACAGCGATAAAGCCTATTAAAAACATTCCTAGATAATTAATTGGACAAATTTAAATATATAAAACTCCTGTAGTTCTCATTACGAGAGATGCATTATTATGCACAACAAAATCCCTAAAGCAGAAACAAATATGTTCATTTGCAACATCCGTACCCCAGGAGATATCAGCAGTCAGGCGTTTGCAGCAAGGCTGGATCATGTAACCTGTCTAAGTCCTCACCTGCCTGAGTGATTTGGTCGGTCAGCAGTCAGCTCAGCAGCCTCACTTGTTTGTCTCAGCCTTTTTCCCACCCATGCTTGCCTAGCCCAGGGGATACACTACTCGGTTCAAATGGCTGCATTCTGGTTTGTATCATGTTGAACCATGCACTGTGGGCCTCACAGCATTTCTGCAGGATATATATTAAACAAGGCAGCACTTGATACAGGATTACACACAATGCAACCTAGGGTTGTTTACTCTGCATTTTATTCATAAGTTACCAGTAATATTACCAGTGATTTAGAGCCCAATCCTGTTCAGTGCGCGCCGGCTCACCGCCAGCATGCATTGTTGCGAACGTGCTATAAGGCATGTGGGGTCATGGGGGGAGGTGGGGAGGAGATGTTCTGGGGCAGGGGAGGCAGAGGGAGGGCGGGGAGGAGGCGTGCTGGGGAGTGGGAGGGGGTGGGACCGGTAGAGCCTCCATGTTGGGCTGGCCACCCGACATGCAGACTCTTCATTCTTAGGGTCGCCATAGAATCAAGCAGTCCCATTGCGGGGCTACTCAGTTTCTCCTGAGGAGGTGGTGGCAGCTGCCTGGCATGCGCTGGATGCAGCGACAGCCATTTTCAGTGCCGCTGCAGCCCCGCACACAGGGCAGCTCAGGATTGGGCTGCCTGGCAATATATATTGTTTTGGAATGTTTGCCCCTTACAGACCCTCCCTCCCCACAATGATAACGGGCATTCTTTTATTTCCAACTCTATAACATTTGACAAGGTCATTTCCCACATTAGGATTTTAATTCACAGAAGTGTTTCAACCCAAACTCACTTCCATGCAGGATGGATTTATATAATTATCGCTGAACTTGGCCAGCTTACAGAGTAATATATACAACAACAACAACAACAGGACAGGCCCTTTGCCCAAATAGGTTGCATGAATAAGCCAAGCATACAGGTCTCAGGAACACATACAGTTATGGGACCTTAAACTCAGCAATGCGTTGTGGCATGAGCACTTGCAAACTAAAGCCTCCCTGCTTCAGATTCACTGTCAGGATGTTCATTTAAACCAGGGGTGCTCAATAGGTGGATCGCGATCTACTGGTAGATCGCGAGGCAAAATGAGTAGATTGTGGAGTGCTGACTCCCCCCCTTCAGGTGCCTCTGGGAGGAAATGCCGGGAGTAAGGCCCATTGTACTCAGTGGGGCTTACTCCCAGGTAAATGTGGCTAGGATTGCAGCCTCACAGCCTAATCCTAGGCATGTCTACTCAGGAGTAAGTCCTGTTATACTCAGTGGGGCTCAAGGTACACCAACATACATTGTACACATAAATGTTATATGTTATGATGGTGCGAACATTGTAAAAAAAACTCTGGTAGATCTCCGGGCCTTGCTGGGTTTCAAAGTAGCTCTCGAGCCAAAAAAGTGTGAGCACCCCTGATTTAAACCATTATACAGGAGGTTTGTTAGAATTGTTGCCACAGAACTTGTCCCTTTTTTCGCTACCACAGACTACTGCAACTGCCTTTTGGAACACAGTTATGGTTGTCGTCATCAGAGTGAATTGTAGGAATGCTCTTGGGAAGCTGTAACACAGGGTGGCCAGGTGCAATGCAGGGCAGGGCTCCTGTACCTCTAACTACTGCGAAGAAGACAGAATTTCAGGAGCAGCCACTTTTCTTATAACAAATGACATTGGCCAGAATTCCCTCTTTTGTATTGCTAGTAAAAGCATTAGAGCTCTGTCCACTAATCTGATCATCACCAGGAAACAATCTGGAGTTGTTTTCAACATTATATATTTACGATGAACATAGATAGGTTCTCTAGGTGAAGCTTGGACTAGGCATTTGGCAAAACGGATGCCTAAAGTCATCACAGGGAAACCAAAATCCTACCCTCACTTCCCTACTTTTGGACTTTGTTACCATCTTAAGGTTGCCAGGTTACAGTGCTGCAGTGGCAGAAGAATTCTGAAACTGGCAGATTCCCCTGTCAATGTGTATGGGCCTTGGCTCTCTGGAAGCTCTGCTCTGCATGTGTAGGGATTAAGACCCCTTTACTGTGGTGCTGAGCTGCATGGAACCCTACACAGGTCAGGGTTTTTCACACCCATAATATCTCAATAAAGAGTAAGGATGACTGACGCAACATATTTTTCTCCACATATTCCTAGAGTGTTATGGAAGTGGGAAAGAAAAATAAAAGTATTACAAGCAGGCAACAGTCTTTGCAAGCTGTATAATTAAACTCAGTGGGCATATTGCAACTGGAGTTTGGGCCAGAACACCTGGCTAATAATGTAGCCATCAAGCTCAACACCTACTCATATGACGAATATCAGGGGGTTACAATGTGGTCAGGACCTTATTCGCGCATGACAGGTTGCTCCAAGTTAAGTGATTGCAGTGTTATTGTTGTGGATGTGCCAGAGGACAAAAGACTCTGAGGCTGTGCATGGCTCACAGCTCTTCAGAGGCTTGGAGGCAGGCTTCTGTAGCCATCAGTGCGCACAGTATGCACATTAATTATTATTGTTGCTTTATCCTTGAGAGGGTGTGTGGTCCAACTCATGCTAAAGTCATATTTCAAAGAACACCACAGAAAAGCCATAACTAATCCCTGGAATAGGACTAACACTGCTGTTATAGACATGTGGACGTATTGGTGTCACTATGCCAAACTAGACATGTCACGGGGAAGAATCTTGACAGCGCTTGTTTTTCAGCATAGCTGCAAAGGTTCGACTTTGATCAGAACAGTGAGACAAGGGGAACGGTGCTTAACCCTTTTTCTGCAAGCTGTTTTTCCTGATCAAAATTGTATACATCCCAAACTAGCTTTTCCATCTGCAGGAAAAAAGATATTAGAAATAGATATATTTTCCACTCTTGAAAGGAGAGCAATGAATGGGGCATGTGTGACAATTCTGATGACAAAAGTAGCCTTCAGGGAAAAAGTGATCATGCTCCCCCCCCCCCCCGCTTATTAAATCCAGAGCCACTCAAGGCTATAGTAAAATAAAAATTAAAACCATTGGGTGCACTCCACATGTTTTCATATCTCTTCCAGAGTGGTCCACTATCAGAGACACCTGTTGAAAAGAGTACATGACATTCTTCCTGACTGCCATACGTCTAGAATAGTTTTCAGAAATGTTTTTAAAGTATGTGAAAGGCTGGTATAATAAAGCCAGCCTCTCCACTGCACAGTTTCAAGAACATTTTTAAACGACAGCGTGCCCTCCCCAACTCCAGCATTAGAGTTTCTTCTATAACAGAGGCAAACAGGCTCCCCAACACCAAGCAATCCTCCCTGAACTCCTTTGTTGCATATCTTTAGTTATCAAGGCAGTGGAGCAAGAATGACATTTGTACCACCACTGCAGGCATTATTCTGCAGATTATTCCCCCCCCCCCCAAATAGTAACAATCTGTATGCACAGCCTAGAAAGGAAGGTAGTGATAATAACTTTTTTAGGATTACTGTTGATGCAGATGACTAACCTTCTATGCTGTCCCCAGCGCTGGTATCCTGTCCGTATATCGTGGCGATGGTAATAAGTCTGCTTAATTAAAATGTGCACACATACACACATGCGTGTTCGCACACACCTTTTTTATGTTCCAGTGCTGGGAATGTGAAAGCATAGATCCTACAGGTAAGTGTTGGGGAAAGTGGTTCACAACATGGTGGAGGTCTATGAGAGGGAAAGGAATTGCTGTGTCACTGCTTCCCATCCCCACTTTAAAGGGCTTCCTTTATTTAGCAGACCACATTTTCTTCACTACAAAACCTGGTAGCATGAGAGATGCCCCCTTAACTGCCAACATACCAAGAGCGGCATGTGAAGTGAGAGCTTGATAGTGGGCAAGGGATTTGCTACCTCTAAATTTGTCCCCTCCCTAAAATAAGCCTCCCTGTGTCATTTTACCACTGGACTGACTTAGCTTAAAAAAAACAAACCATTCTGAAGTAAAGCTACATAATCAGTTGTCCCGAGTGGTATATCTGTTCCTGGAGTGCATTACCAGACTGCAGTTGGGTGGCTGAATGTTCTCCATCTTGGAAAGTTTTTTATAAAAGTCTGCATATATAAAGTTCATATGTCAAAGAGATTGCAAAGCTAGAAGCGTCTCCGACTCATTAGTTTTCAGTACACATGCAGGAGAACAGTCAGATTTTTGAGAATTGAGACTTTGCAGGGCAGTGGTGCACTCTAAAATCCACAACATGATGAACTGATCACATATGTTCTTTCTCTGGGGCTTTGGCTAAACCTTGGACTGGTGCTAGAGTCTTCCTCTACCACTGTCACAAGCTATGCCTCTCACTGAAATAACATGTTATGTAAGGCAAAATACTGGGCAAGGTGGACTGTTGAGCTAGCCCAGTAACGTTGTTGGTGTGAGATAATTTTGTGCTTCTCACTGGCTCTGCACATTTAACACACAGCAGACACATATTATTTCTCACAGATGACACTAATAGTAACAACTGACCCTACAATAGGCTTCTCCTGCCAAGCTTGTCACCTATGTGGTCATCACTTATTAGAGGTGACAGAGCCAGCAGAATTAAGAGCTTCTTTATGGAGCCGATTGGTGACGGAGAAAGATAGCAAATCGGATCTGATTGCAGCTAGATTCATCCTGGAGTGCTACCCAGAGGAAGCTGAAGTGGCTGAAACAAAAGCCTTGCGTTGTAGAGGGGTCCTCATTTCACTTACAGATGGCTCTCCTGAGGGCTTGTAACACAGGAAGGAGTCAGCCATGCAGAGTTAGGTAGATAAGCGAGAGCAAGGAACCTCAGCATGACAACACAGGTGTTACTCAAAATGCAGCAAGCACTACAAAATGCCAAGGGAGTCTCTTGGCATTTAAACTAGCAATGGCAGAATGACCCCAGGAGGTGAGAAGTGAGTCTCCGGCAAACGCAGATGATAATCATAAAAAAAAGAGCCTCTGCTGGAAAACAGGAAAAGAAGCTTCTGATTAAGAGTTTTAGGTTTGCTGATGAAATGAAAAAAAAAAACAGGCTTGAAATAGAAATGTTTCAACTCTCAGTACTCTATTGTTTTGCAAGCTGGACTCTCTGGCCCTGAAATTCTTATTGTTTGAAACTAAACCTGAGATGAGCACTTGCCAATTTTATACCTGCAGGATTAACATTCATCAGACTAGGCACCCAAAGCCACTAGCTACAATAAGCTCACACTCAGAAATTTCAAATGCTTTAACTCCTTCCTCTCAGATTAGACCAGCCATTTTCAACCACTGTGCCGTGGCACACTGGTGTGCTGCAAATGGTCCACAGGTGTGCCGTGGGAGTTTGTGGGAGGGTCATTTATTTGTAGGGCCATTAGGGGATGTGAGCCCCCCCCCCACCAACAGCATGGTGTGCCTTGTCAGTTGTCAAAAAACTGATGATGTGCCTCAACAATTTTACTTCCTTGTCAGTATGCCATGAGATGAAAAAGGTTGAAAATCACTGGATTAGACTGTCCTTAATAGTTGAGCTTGACATTTGAAAATGGAACTGTATTTACAGAATAACTTGGCTCCCAGGCAATTTACTGGCTTGGGAACATCACCTACTGTCTGCATTCAGCAGAGGCAAATGGTGGATCCTTAATGCTTCTTGCTCTGCCTTGGGTCCTGGTATGGCCACATTTCCTGGAGATTACCAGGAAGATCCTTGTATTTCAAGCTGCTTCCTTTGCTTGTGTACAGGGCCGGTAGGTGTATGAAAGCCTCTGGAACCAACTAGAGAACTTAACTAAGGGTCCAGTCTCATCCAACTTTTCAGTGCCAGTGCAGCCATGCCAGTGGGGCATGTGCTTCATCATACAGTGAAGGGACAGTCACAGAGGCCTCCTCAAGGTATGAGAACATTTGTTCCTTTACCTTGGGGCTGCATTGCAGCTGCACCGGTGCTGGAAAGTTGGATAGGATTGGCCCTAACTCCCCCCCCCAGTACCTGTGCAGTCATACCAATGGGACATGCGCTCTATCCTGTGGTGGTGGGGGCAATCAGGGAGGCCTCCTCATGGTATGTTCCTTTACCTTGGGGTTCCATTTCCTAATGGATCTTCTCAGACATATGCCAGCTATTTTGCTGGTATAAGTCTGAGGAATGTAAGGGAGAGGGAAGGGAAAGTGAAGGGAGATAGGATCCTGGCATAAGTTGCTGCAGCTGGGATCCACTCCCTCCTTCCCCTGATCTGCCTCTCACCTTCATGCTCCCCACACAGCAACTCTTCTGTTCTTCCCCCTCCCTGCCACTTTCATCCCTTTGCCTGCCCCCTGCACTGGCTTACCTGTGCTCCCCAGTAGGTAGCTGGCTGGGGAATTGGACCACCACCGACACTGCTGCCATTTGCAGCTATCCAAAATGGCTGCCAGCAGTGTGCTGTGCCTCTGTTCCACTGTTGTAAACAGTCGTTAGGACTAGATTGTGACTTACAGACTAATGGAAATCCTAGGACCTGATACCAGCCATGTTGCTGCAGTAGTAATGATCACCCATTCTCAAGTTCAATCTATATACAGTCCTGGTTGGAAACTGAAAGACTATCCTGAAAAGTGAAGGATGGCACAGGCCAATACCCCATTCCCACAGTTGCTATTGTCTTGACTTTTTGCCACTTCTTCTTCTGCCTTTGGATTGGCAACTTGAAACTATCAGGTATCTTACCTTTGGGGGCCAGATCTGGCCCAAGTTATGAACCTCTAATGTTGTGAGGAATGTAGTGGATAAGTGCTAAAGAGAGAACTTGCACAGTCTAGCACCTGTCCTATCCTGTAGCATCTCATCAACTCTGGAATCAAAATAACTGACACAGTGCCACAAAGCAATTATATTCCTTTTTTTTTTTTAAATAAAAAGTATGGTTATAAATAATACAGGTATTTATATACTGCCTTTCGTGGTCGTCAGATTTCTCCTCAGACTTTATTCAAGGCGGTTTACATAGGCAGGCTATTTAAATCCCCGTAGGGATTTTTACAATTGAAAGAAGGTTCTATCTTTCAAGAACCACAACATTTCAGATGTTTCTTTCTGATCTGGTTTCACATTCTGGCCTCCATCCTCCCACGCTCAGAGCAGATGGAATAACTCAGCTCAGCTTGTCAGCTGCTTCCAGGTTGCATGGTGGTGGTGGCCTCGAACTGGCGACTTGCGGATGTTATCTTCTGGCAAACGGAGGCTCTATCCTCTAGACCAGATCTCCTCCTTGATTATGGCAAGAAGTTTATTGCAATTAGTGTATATTAGCATGGAAGACAGAATAGTTCCCTGTGGCACCTTGCAAGTCAATGAACAGGGTGCCAAACAGGTACTCCCAAGCCTCACCATCTTGGTCTGATCTGCTAGGAAGGAGTACACTGCAGAACAGTGCCTCTGTGCCCCACCTCAGCCAACCAGTTCTGAAGGACACCATGGTCGATGGTATTGAAAGCCACTGAGAAGTCCAGCAGGACCAACAGGGAGACACTCCCCCCCCCAGTCTACTCTTTAGCACAGGTCATCAGTCAAGGTGATTAAGGCTGACTCTGTACTGTACCCTGGCCTGAAACCAGACTGAAAGGGGTTAAGATAATCCAGAATTCCTTAGAGTTGAGACACCACCACCTTCTTGATCACATTGCCCCAAAACAGGACATTGGTCAGAAATTATCCAAAACCATTGGGAGGGTTTCTTCAGAGAGGGTGAACTACCACAACCTTTTTGCAATATCCCAACCCCTAGAGATGAATTTACTGTCCTCCCCACCCACTCAGCCACCCCCTTCTAGAGCCATTTGTTAGAGTCACACTGATTGAGAGAACAAGCAGCAGGCATTACTCTCTAGAGAATTCTTTCCACGTCCTCAGGCTGTATTAACTGAAAATAATTCCAAGTAAATGGACAGTTACCCAAGAAACATCTATTGACCATTTCAATGAGGAATCCAAATTGAGTTGGGTTTGAGTGACTTTACCTGCAACATCATTTGCAAAAGCATCACAGTGGGCATAAGAAGAATCTCCCTTGTTTTACTGAGATGTTAAATATAACAGGCCCTGCACAATTTGGAACAGCTTCGCTGGATGGCATTCTGCAGATGTGATGATGGCAGAAAAGAAGGCCTTCTTGGCTGCCATCACTGCTACAGAGTAGGCACTAAGTTGTGATCTGATGTGCATTCATTCCCTAATCCAATGGGGGAGAAACTAGGGATGAATTCCTGTTTTGAACATGAAATTGTTGTCACATTATGAACTCTTAGCTGCCTGTACTCGTGTCCATCTGTTCAGTGTCCTTACAGTTCAATGAAGAAGTGTGCCAGATAAGTCCCCTGTGGACATATAGATGGCAGTTTTAAATACAGCAGTTGGCTGGCATTGCAGACTTTTGCATAAGCATTAGGGGAATGTCTCCTGCAATTCTATCAATTAAATCACCCTACAATCACCCTGCAAAGATGTTGTAGACCACGCGTCATTCCAAAACTCGAGTTTAACTCAAGGGAGCAGATGGAGTTTAAAGTGAAGAATATAAAGGCAACAGGTGCAAGGTCACAAGCAAGAACTACTATTAAAGAATATTAGAAAATCTAGCAATAGTAGAAGAAGCTGCAAGTGAGCCAGTGGCGGCAGCAGCAGCAGCTCAGGAATAGAGAAAAATCAGAACTACAGTTTTTGTGAAAAGCATGGAAATGAGGGAATTTTGGAAGACTCCCATCAAAATGGTTTGCCCTGCCCTGCTCTACATCGATTCCCTGTATTTTAACCAGAAATACATATCAATCCAAATTTGATCCAGTACTAGTTACCAGACACATACATAGGAACTGCCTTGTGGATGCCCTATATTAGGACAATGGCGAGTGTTTTCATTTTGTATCCGTTTCCAATGGCAAATCATGCATAAGTAGAATACAGTGGCAAGTTCTGGCACTTTAAACACTGCACAAAAAAGCGCCGTTAAAAAGCTATTCCAAAACCTTGAAAATTATCTTTTACGAATCCTTAATATGCAAGCAAATTTCACTTGGCATGTTTTCTTTTTCATACGGCAAAACAAACCATTTTCGTCAGACAGCAGCTTTATATATTATTTAATTTGTGACACAGTAATCATATTATGGCTTGTTAATTAGATTGTACTTGTACATCAGCAATGAAGCCACATGGCTGTGCCCATTCTGTTGGTATCAGCTTTTGGCTTCTGTCAGAAGCAAAATCCTTTCGGAAAGTATCAATGAGACAATCTGCTGTTGCTGCTTTTTGGTAGGGTGCTGGGGGAAGGGAATTGCAGGTGTTGACCTCTATTTATGTGCATTACAAAGTTGGCTCATTTCATAACTAGGACTCTTATTTGCAGATTTCATTTCTCAGTTACTCCTGTGTGACATATTTGTCTTCCATGTAGATTTATATGCACAGCAGTCAAAACAATGTTCCCAACATCTGTAATATCAGTATTCGTCCTCCCTGATCTCTACTTGGCCCCATATGTAGTGGCAAAAGTTGCTTGTGTTAGGACATTTTTTCTTATCCTTGACCATTAGTACTTCTGTGTGAAAAGCAAAAGGTTAATTTCAAAGACAATGTAACATACTTTGCATGCATGCGAATCTTGTGAGGCCTAAAAAAGACATGCTGTATATATGGCTCTGATAATTATTTCTCTCTTTTGCTTCATTCTGGACTTCTTTTGTTTTCACCAGCAATGGCAAGTTCTGGACTAGTCTCTCTAGCATCAGTCTCTCTCCAATGGCAAAAATGGTTCTGATTATATTCCTATTCCTGTGAACCAACGACTGCCAGACAGATCCACAACAGCTAAAATTAACACCATTGTGTGTTGGGGAGGGAAATTCTATCTACCCAACAAGCAAACCCAGGATCTTTCCTATATTCCCTTGCACTGGCAGAGTCAAACACACATGCTGGTGGAAGAAATCCATGCCAGCATGGCACCATCATTGTGTTGATGATACCCTGGCTGGTGGAACCTATGCACACTTTTCTGGGAGTAAGCCCTGTTGAACATAATGGAAGTTACTTTTGAGTAGACATGCATAGGATTGCATGGTCAGGATGCCATCCTATGTACACTTGTGTGGAAATAAGATGTATTGAACTTGATGGGGCTGACTTTTGAATAAACATGCATAGGATTGCACTGTTAGACTGGCAGTGGTGCACCAGTTGGTGCAAGGGACAGAGTGGGGGAGAAGTGAGGGAGAAGCAGAGCTTGTTGAGATTTCTTTTCTTACTCATGGCTTCCTCCATCCTGCCATGGGATAACAACATGATGCCATCTCCTTAGCAGACCTGAATTAAAATTATTCTCTCTCATGTTGGGTGGAGGAGGAAACAACACGTCCCATAGTTAGTTAGTTAGTTAGTTAGTTAGTTAGTTAGTAGTAGTAGTAGTAGTAGTAGTAATAATAATAATAATAGTTATTTTCATTTTAAATTGCGACTCAGAGAGGGTGCCCACCCACTCCCAATGGTTCCCTTGAAGGTGAAATGAGGCAAAATCCTCTCTTCTCCTCTGAAGTGATATGTATTATGTATTACAAGCACAATATAAAATGCACTTCTTACAATGCCGCTGCCAGTTATGACTGCACCCCACTCACACCATTGCACCATTGCATAAAAAAACTAAGCACATTTTTTTTCTTCAGTGGCCATAGTGAAACAAGGTAAACAGTTGCTTCTACTGCTTAAGCAAAAAGTGCCACAAAATCAGACTGAAAGCAAGAATTCTAATCTGAGCCCCTTCAGCAAATGGGTTGTCCTATACAGATAATTCTTGCTTTTGAAGAGATTCAGAGTAGGAGCTATTCTGCAAATGCAGTCGTCCCCCCCCTCCAAGTGTTCTGGAACTCCAGCTGCTCAGCTTCTGCTATCATCTGCTGGGGAAACTGAGCAGGAGATGTGCTCACTGCAGCAGGTGGGAGAGAGATTGAGCACCTGGGCAAGAGTAGCATGTGCAGACTGTTCACCATTGTGAGACAAACTATGCACAGGCTGGCATTCTTGTTTCTGTGATCCACTTCTGAAAAAGGACATGCTTAACTTCTGTTATCATTTGACCTTCAGTCTCACTTTTGGTTGGTTGTTTCAAATCAATCTGTGAAACTCAACAAGATGTCCTCTCCTGTCATCTTGGTCCTCTGGTCTATAGACTCCTAGCCTCCAAAGAACCCTCACCTACCCACTCTTTTCTTACCCTTGAACCTGTGCCAGAGTTTTGTACAGCTCTTCTTTCTCCTTGGCTCTTTGGTTCTTGGTTCTTTTATTCCTTAAGGCCAATGCCGCTCAGATCTAGCCGTCCCCTCATGTTTCTGCTTTTCAGCCTACTGCCTTTTCTCCTAGTCACTCTGCTTCTTGTGTCCATTTCTGTTTGCTCCTGTACTTGGGCTGGCATATGACTGGTTTTAAGTATACAAAAGCCACAAAAGTCAACAGTCAATTGACAGGTCAGATATTGTCACACAGACTCTTTCAGGTCTGTGTTTGATTCATCCTTGTCAGACTGGTCTTCTGTTACAGACACCAAACTGTTTATCAATATTCTATTGTTGGCAGATTCCCTGAGCTGTTAAGATGTTGTGAGATGTCATAATATCACAGCAGTTCACCCAAAGGCTGGAGATGGTGGTTCCTAGGTGACAACAGTTTTCAGTCTAGCACATGTATGGGAAACTGACTCAGGGCACAATCCTAACCAATTTTCCAGCACTGACCTAGCTGCGATGTAGACCCAAGGTAAGGTAACAAACATGCCCTTACCTTGAGGAGGCCTCCTTGACTGCCTCCCCACTGCAGGATGCAGTGCATTTCACATTGGCACAGCTATGTCAGTGCTGGAAAGTTGGTTTGGATTGTGCCCTCAGGGTCTGATACTATCCAACTTCCCAGTGCTGATGCAACCATGCTAATAGGGGCATAGAGGTCACAGAGGCCACCTCAAGATAAAGGAATGTTTGTTCCCTTACTTCAGGGCTGCATTGAGGCCGCATCACTGCTGGAAAGTTGGATAGAATTGGGCCCTCTGGAATCAATTTCTTGGGAAAAGGAGAGCATCTTCTGGAACAATCTACAGCAGTGGTTCCCAAACAGTGAGCCGTGGCTCCCCAGGGAGCCATGGAAACCAGCCAGGGGAGCTGCGGAATCCTTGTGAAAAACCCATTGCCCTATACAATTGTAGCTCTAATGAGGAGCTGGCCAATGGCCCAGTAGGTCAAGGGAACCACCAGTTGAAAAAATTTGGGAATCACTACAGGATTCTTCTGTTCCAGCACACTCTAACTTGGAGTAAGTCTAGTTTGGCTTCATGGGTTTGAGGAGCTGAGGGACTTTGAGCTTGATGGTCTTCTTCCTATGATTCTAGCATCCTGATCCCATTCCATAGACTTATGAAGAACACTCAAAATCACAACATGTAAATGTTTTAGGGCCAAATCATATCCAATTTTCCAGTACCAGTGCAGCCGTGCCAACTGGATGTGTGATCCATTCTGTAGTGGGGAGGCAGTCACAGAGGCCTCCTCAAGGTAGGGGAACATTTGTTCCCCTACCTTGGGGTTGCATTGTGGCTGCACCTGTCCTGGAAAGTTGGATAGGATTGGGCCCTTAATCCTTACCACCTTCTATAATGGAAGATCAGAAGATCATCAGGTGGATGCTGTAGTGCTGACAGCAATTCCATGTTTTGACAGCTGTTTGACAGCTCTGGGAAGGGCAGGGCTAGCTCCACAGCTGTAATCAATCAAGGCCAATGGAGACTCTGATGTACACCTGAGCTTCATTTGACCTTGATGGGACTTTGAATGAGCTAAGGAGGTAGCTCACAGCTAAGCTGCATTTGGACTTAACAAGGGTCTGCAGGATAAAAGGCAATTTCAGAAGGAGCAAAGCTACCTGACCAAGAGCTACCTGAGAAGGGGACTGCTAGGATACTGCTGGAGGACACAAAGAGAGGACTGCCAGGATCCTGTTGGAGGAGATATCCTGCTGGAGAGGACAGTGCTGGAGAGGAGGGACTCTACTGCAGAAGACTGAATTGGGAAGACTGGACTGTGCTTTGGAGACTGGTTTGGACTTGGACTGGAGGCTTTGGACCTTTACCCACTGAGTTAAGTGGAGTTTTGGGGAGGGAAAGTCTCTGGACAAGAGGACTTGCAGCGAATAAGTGTATGTGTTTGTAGCAATAAATTCTTAACTGCTATAGATAAGGAGTTCTGTGTTCATTCCTTTGCACACCACAGCTGTTTCTAGAGATAAAAGAGGGTGTTAATGAGCTAAAAAAGTGGGCATTGGGAGACTGAGTATAATTCAGACAGGACACCTTCTAACCACTGTGACACTTGAGGAAGTGTGTGTTGTGCCTGTCTCTTTCAACAGATGCTTAGGTATGAAGTAGGGAACCAAACCTGCAATAGTGACTGTGAGCCCAATCCTATGCACATCTACTCAGAAGTCCCATTTTGGTCAATGGGCTTAAGCATGGATAGGATTGCAGCCTGAGATAATGGAACAAAGGGGTGATACCTTTTTGCTCCACAGTAGCTAATCAGAAATGTTCTCAAGATTAACTTTCATTCCACTTAATGTGCTTGCATTACTAGTTCAAGAACAGCTAAAAGGCTGGATCTTTGCAGCACAGATTGGAAAATCTCGCCTCCCTCCTTCCAGCCATTATGCCCTTCTGTAAAGTAAGGAGAGAGCACAGACGGCCGGCTGTCTGTTGATGAGGAGTTTCAGTACTCCTAGGTAAGTGTGCAGGCGGTTTGCTGCCTAGGAAATGAACATCCTCCCCACTCCTCTCTGCATGCCAAGGCGATGTTTACAAATTGAGTCTGAAAATATTCCTGCAGAAGGAATTGCCTTGGCATCACTTGTTGGAGTCATACAGAATCCATACCTACGGATGCATTCCAATGCATTGCATTTGTATGATTGTTACTAAACATGCCCAGCAATCGGTGGTGATGTATTGGCACAAAATGAAAGCCTGCCTTGGCACTGGCATCTCCTGTGTTGGCAAACACTGACTCATCTATGTCAGTGCCAGGTTTGTTTTTCTTTTCCCAGACACTGCTGCAGTGCTTTGGGTGTCTCAGATGGGAGGTGCTTTTCTTCCCCCCTCCCTTCTTCAGCAAAAATGCCTTTGGAAATGAGATGGTCAGATGCATGTGATGCTCTCTGATCCTTCTCTTTCTACGGGGTACCAGGGGGTGGGTCGGTGGGATTTCACTAGCAATTAAGCAGAACAGGCAGGTTCTAGAAGCATTGGCCAAACTGGTAGCAGGACTGCGATGGAAAAAAAACAGTGTCTCTCTATATGTATGGCATCATCAGAAAAAAGCTTGTGTGGGTGCCAAGTTCAGCCAAGTGTATTGTGTGGGCTGGTTCGTTGTGCATCAGTAGTTTGCTTTGCATGCAGCACCAACCTATGCATGCCTACTCAGAAGTAAGTCCCATTCTAGTCAATGGGTCTTATGCCCAGGTAGGTTAGGACTGCAGCCTGAGAGCCCAAGCCTATGCATGTCTACTCAGAAGTAAATCCTGTTTTAGTCAACGGGGCTTATTCCCAGGAAAGTGTGGGTAGGATTGCAGCCTGACAGTCCACTCCTATGCGTGTCTACTCGGAAGTAAGTCCCACTGTAGTCAAAGGGGCTTACTCCCAGCTAAGTGTGGCCAGGACTGCAGCCTGCTGTTCTGCAGAGCCCTTGAGGTGTGGGGCAGCAGAACTGTCACTCGCCACAGCAGCCCCTGCTTTCCACCTGCAAAGCGCGCGGCGCTGCCTGTGCGCTGATTAGGTAACGCACACAAGATGGACGGACCGGAGACGGAGCCCAAGCATAGCGACGCAGCAACCTAGCTAGGCGAAAGCGCGCGCGCGCGCTCGCTCTCGTGCGCCGGGGAGAAGGGGGCACAGCGGCCTCGCGCTCCCCCTCTCGCCATTGGCTCGCGCGCCCACCTCATTTGCATGTCTCAAGCCTTCTTTTATGCCTTTTCTCGCGTCACGTGACTCGCGAGCCGGACGACACTTCCTGTGGGAGGTGAGGGGAGGGGGGAATCGTCTCGCGCCTCCCTCCTCTTCCCCGCCCCTCCCCTCCCCTCGTTGTGGTCTCGCGCTGCCTGCCTGCCTGCCTGCTTGGCGGGGCTCTTGTCAGTTAGTAACAAAATGGCCGCGGTGGCAGCAGCTCTCCTTCTGGAGCGGAGGACAGAGGCGGCGGTGGAGGAGGCGGCGGCGGCTGCGGCTGTGAGGAGCGGGGGGCCGGCCCGGCAGCGTCACTGAGCCCGGCGGCTTCGCCTGCCCCGCCAGCGGGCCCATTCCCTCGCCTCCAAGGGAAGGCTCCGTCCGAGGAGCTGCTGCTGCCTCCTCCATCAACCCCCATCTCCCTGGAGGGGCCGTCTGCGTCCCTGTGGAGGGAAGGCAGGCAGGCTGAGAAGCTGCGAGGGCTGCTCCTGCCTGGCTGGACGCTGCTGGGAGAAGGCAGAGCCTGACCGACCCCCTCAGCTGCTGGGTCTGCGCCTGGAGAGACTGGAGTGCGCCTTCCCTGCGCCCACCGCTCTGCTGGGTGGGTCCTCATGAGCGAGAGAGAGACTGGCGGAGCCCCCTCTGTCTTCTGGAGCCCTCTGAGACGGCTGCTGCTGGGGCGCTCCTCCCTGGATCCACGCCTCGACAGACCCCGCCGGTGGATCCCTGCCTTCTGAGGCACTGCCTGCACCCTTCCTCCCGGGTCTCTCGCAGACAGAACTGCTAGATCCCTTTCCTGCTTGCCTCCCACCTCCCCTCCCTCCTTAGACTCTGTTGGGTACTTCATTCTGTTTGGACCCCTGTGCCAGACTCTGCTGGATCCCTCCCTCGATCCCCCACCCCTTTTGTTTTTCCTGAGACGCACTCCCTGGAACCTTTGAGCTGGCTTCAGTTTTCTCCATTTTAATTTGCACTTTTGAACATAACCTTTCAGATGCTCATCCGTATAAACTGAGAATCCCTCGACACAAGCGTGTTCTGATCAATTGCAAAGCATCATATATTTTTTTCCACTCCTGCATCTCGACAGTACCTTTTTGCTGCAACCACATACATTTATAATTTCAACACGATTCTGTGTGCAAAACTCTAGCTGCGAACTCAACTGCTAGTTTTGCTCCACTGGAAATTAAAAGGAAAAAAGAAAAGCTTGTTTTGGAATTGGACCTGCATCTGCTGCACTTACTCCTCCTCTGGGCTGGAATCAAACTGGAGCATTTAGCTCTTCTACTTGGATACTGTTGAGTTCTTGTCTGATTTCCCTCACGCCTTCCCCCCTCCTTTGTCGTAGGGTATTTTTTTTTCCCTTTGTGATTTCTTTTTCTTTGAAATCTGGAACGGGCATAAATATATTCCAACAAGCAAATCTGACTCTCTTGGCCGTGTGAGATTTTTTTTCGTATTCAACGTGAAAAAATACGGGTACTTTTTTGTAAGAAGAAAGCATTAAAGAAAGGAGCACGCTCGTGAAACTCCCAGACGCCAGACAAAATATTCGCTTGTTCTTTTGCAAGGAGACTGAGTCGAAAGCTGCCAAAGAGCCCCAGAAGGAATCGAAGCAAAGGTAGGAGGAGGGCTATTCCCTTCTCTTAATATGGAAACAGGAGAAGTTAAAAATGGAAAAGACCTATTTAAGTAGTTTACTGAATCCAACTCTCTGGGCCACAGGTCCAGGTCATGACCGCTTCCTGCAATATAACTTTTTGATTCCATGATGCAGTCAGTAAAATAATAAATTCATGAAATGTTTCCCTGTATCAGGGAATTGTATTCAGAGGTTAAAATATCATTGGATGACATATTTAAAAACTCTATTATTCTGTATGTGTATTTTCTCCATACTGTATAGTAGTTCCTAGGCACTGCAAGAAATACAAGAAATAGTAAATTAGGGGAAAGGATTATCCTAAATAATATCAATGTGTACATGCTATTGATAGCATCTCTCATTACCATGTGATGTAATGTTTGGAAAACAGTGATAATTAGCCTTGGCAATTCATCTTGGGTTTTAAGTGTGGCTAGAACAGAAAAGCTGATTGAATGTAACCAAGTGGACAAAACTTGAACTTCATCCTTGATTACCTACAGTCAAGTGTAAAAAGGTGATTGTAGATCTTTCTATAATAGAATGCAGTTTTTTCCACTAACCTTCACTTTGTTTGCTGGGATATAATATTTTAAATGTTTTTTTCCTGAGTCCAATTTTTCCTGTTCACGGTTAACTACAAATAAAATGCAACAAGCCACAAATCAGAAAGCATGAAAGGAGAAGGTAGGAATTCAGGTTGCACAGCAACCTACTAGTGAAAGTTTATTAAAAGTCTTTGAATTGTCTTTGTTTTATTCATAAGTTTGTGTCAAGGGCTGAGCTCCTTGGAATACATGCATAGAAGTTCATACATAGCAGGTTGTTATGCTTCTTGAACTGTAGCAAAAGGTTACTGTGTCGTCTTTGAACTATTACATATGGCTAGATACTGTATTTTCTGGTTTATCACTCTACTTCTCTTTTTAGGTAATCTAATAGGAGACTTTCTGACTACTTGAGGACAATGTGCAGTAGCAAACATAACAATTTCTCATGCTAGGCTTTTGTTTATCATCTCACTCTTATGGATGCAAATCTGCAATGAGAGAAAAACCCATCACAGTTGAACTGAGCTATGTAAAATTATTTGTAATGATGAATTTGATCAAATGCATCATATTAAATGGGATAAATTATTAGGATGCAGTTGATGTCTGGTAATACATATAAAGGGAATAAAGTATAAGGCATCAGTATTAACAAATTACTGATGTGCTTTTAAAAGCTCATGTTATGTTAACCACAGTAGTAGATAATAGTTCGTTTACAGTGTGGATCAATTCTTGCTTGTTGTGTTTAGTTGTCAGTATGCACATTTAATAATTTCATTCCCCTCAGAATTCAGATAGAGAAGTTGAACAGCTTCTCAGGGGTGCAATGGTTATTTTTTTCAAATTCCTGAAGTAAATTGCCTTCACAGCTACAGAAATGCTTTATTCTTAGTTATATTGTGCATAAAGAGAAATATTTCTCTGTGTAAGTACTGTAGAAAGCTTTTATCTTACTAAAATATTTTCCTCATCTATACATTTCTTAGAATGTGCAGAGAAGTCATTAATTTTCTTTTCTACTTCTATTAGCTGGGTGGTTGCAACTGTTCTGTGGGATGTTGGTTTATCTAATAGTAGTTTGGTGTCTGTGAGCACCAGTAGTGGGTTATGTCGCTGTCCATTTGTCACTTGGGAGGTGCCACAGATGAACACAGAAGCTACATTGTGAAAGAGATTTTTGGTCATGCACTAACCAAAATTATGATCCATTTTTAATTCTTATGAGAGGTCACTTTTATTGTAAAATAGACCTTTACTCTAGTCAAGAATTATAATACACTTAATGAACGGAATGATTCTTAAAGATAGTTCTTTCAGTGCAGAGGTGTAAAAGGTAAGTGTTCTGCTTCCCATAGTCCATTAATTCACTAGCATTCCTAAAGAGAAACAAGGAGACTGTAATGCACTTTAGTTTATTCTTCAGCTGAGCGCATGGTAGCTCACCAAGGACAAGTGTTCTAAGCTTGTAGCTCTGAAGCAATGCATCCCTGTTTTAAGTGGATTATGGGAAATGCATCGTATCTTCTTTGGTAGATCCCCCCAAAACATCTAGCGGGAGAGATTAAAACAAGAAAATGGAGCATGTATTTCTTTTATTTGTTGCCTCAAGTCCTGGTGAGAACCTTTGTTCTAATGTGATATTTAGGTAGAAAATCCTGGTGCTCACCTCCATGTTGATGCCCTTTCAGCTTAGTCAGTATATGGTAGAAGCAAAAATGATTCTGTATTTTGAAATCCTATTCTGTATAAACTCTTGCAGATCTTTGAGACTGATTCTTGCTATTGGGTAGCTTCTACAGTATCACTTTCTCTGGAGCAAGCAGCTCCTGAGCAAGCCCATTGTCTGCAAGGAATTTGTTAATCGCATTCACCTACCAATAGGCTTTTTCTCCTGTTGCTAAGTAAGAAGTCACTTTTATAATTACTTTTGTGATCCTTCATTTTTTCCTGAAGTTGGAGCAGATGTACGTGTGCTTTTGGCAATGGTATTAATCCTCTTGGGCAGACACAATATTAGGACAGTAATTAAACATTTCAGCAACTTTTGCTGCTTTAGATAGTAAGTCTGTTCGATATTCAGAATGTAATAAATTCAGAAATCACCTGATCTTTATGAAAGGATACTATGCCCCACAATAGGGTTTTGGTGGGTTTTTTTGATAGTGCATTCTCAATGGTTAGTTGTTAAAACATTTTAGTGACATGTGAAACTCCAGCATCAACACAGAGAACAGCTCAAACTAGTCAAGTTGTAACAAAGTATCCTGTTGTGTATGAAAATAGTCAATTAAGGGAACCATAAACACTTGAATATATTCCCCTCATTTCTGTTTAAAAATGCAAACAGATTCCCATGTGATGAGAATTCAGTTTATTTACGATGGCAAACGGTTGCTATGGCAACTGTATTTTGGAACATTTATAAGTCTAAAAATGTAGCCTTTAGTCATTCCCTCTCCTATTAATCAGAAATAAAAGGAAAGCATCAACATGAAAATGATTTGGCACTCAGAATTTTGGTGGCATAAAAATAATAAGGCTGCAATGTGAGGCAGAATGGCTAATACTTTTAAATTATGTGTAGTGGCTCTGTGCAGCTGGCTTTCTTGAGATAAATATGCACTTTTCCCAATGCTGTCATCTGGCTTGGTTCCAAAACAAGCTGGAGGAGGAGGTCAGGGGTGGGGCAGCCTTCTCCTTTACCAAAGGAAGGCTTTCAGATGGAAAGAATTGCTAGCGAAAGTCCAGATGAGAACACTACAGGCTTGAAGTGTTGCCCCTACCCGTTTTCACTTCACACAAGGAATATATGCTAATTTCCTTGCATTCAAAATCTGTTACTGAATATTATGCAATTTCATACACAACTATTTTAAATGTGTATGCTATACTACTGGAGAATCCCCTAAATTGCATCATGTATTATGAATGATAAGACAGTAGCTTGGCTTGTGATACTTTATTATTATTATTATTATTATTATTATTATTATTATTATTATTATTATTATTATTATGTAAAAACTCAGTTCCATTTCAGATTACAAGATAATGTCACACTTGGAACATCTTCCCCCTGGTCTTAAAGCTGTAGGAAGGAGTTCATCCGGCCATTTAGTACTAGAGATGAATGATAAGAAACCTCTTAAGTGCCTGATGATGCTGCAGTCTAGCCAATTTAGTATCAGCTGATGCCTTCTGGTGATAATGCTTAGAGGTTTTCAGTAGCTTTATAAAGATGTCAGCCAGGTCAAAGAAAATTTAAAGGTCCAAGATATCTAGTAAAACTGCAATGTGCTTTGGAAATAAACTCAATTACTAAACTGACTTTTAGTTCTGCATAATTGCTATGTTTATCCACTAGCTACAGCAAGTTGTGGAGAAAGATGAGTCATGCATGCTGTCTTATTTTTCACCAATCTAAATATTCTAACTTGGAAGAAAGTTCCATTTTTTTTCAGTGTTCCTTGATTCCTGTGCTTAGAATCACTATGGAACTCAACTATAGATGTTCTGAAATATGGCAACACTTGTACCAGCATGTCCAAAATGAGACTTGATAGTAAAAGGATGACTGTGACACAAGTTATCAAATGATGAAGGAATGCTCACTTTAGCACTGTTCCATGCAAATTAAATTAATAAAATAGAAAATTGATCAAAAATCAGGGCTAGGATCTGGAGTATGTGTGCTGTGTTGCACAAAGCACTTTTGTACCCAAGGGATTTATTTTATTTCTGGTGGCCCTGACCAGAGGGTTCCCTGACCTTTGAAGTAGATGCTGAGGTCCCATTGGGAAGAGAGAGCCAAGAAGTTTGTGTGTGTGTATTTATGGAACTCCACATGAATTTCGACCAAAGTTTGAAATTGAAAGAAATACAGTAACTTCAATTATCTGGATTGCATAGTTCAAGGATTTGCATTGTATTTTGAACAACTGAATCAATTTAATTTGAAGTCATAAACAATATTTTACATTAAAAAATGAGTATCTTATTTCTGTGGTCTTGTTAAATTTTCTATAATTTTAAACACTTTGTGCTGTAGTTCTTGGTAGAAACCTATTATTGACTCCAGTGTCGTAAAAATTAGTAAAAATGCTAATTTTAAAATCTTTAAGTGTCTCTACAGTTCTGTAATATTAATTGAGAATGCTCATTTGGGTGTGGTTTTTATCTTGAAAAAATATACAATTCTTATACAAATTTTGACCCATGGATCATTAAAGAGTCTGAGGCAGTAAAGGTTGGTTACCAGAGCTCCTCTTATTATATTTTACCGCTGTGGAGGGCTTAAGAGAGTGAAAGCAGTATCAGAAGTGATGTTTTATGGCTGGCTGCCCAGATTGTCTAGCTTTGCACACAGCTCTGCGGTTTGTCTTTGAAGGGCTGGAGAGGTAGAATGTATTCTTAATAAAACAACTTTATTTCTGCAGAATTGCAGTGCTCTGTTTTGTTGTACAGTACAGTCTTTCTTCCAGTCTTCTTCCAGATTGCAGTTTGTAAAATTTCACTTCATTTCTACAAATTGTAATCTGAATATTAACCATCCAATGATTTTTTTGTTTGTAAATCGAGTAAGTTGCTGCTGATCATTGGCATATGAACTCCTGAAGAAAACTGCTCACAAAAATAATTTTAGTTTTTCCTCAAATAAGTAACAGATTTGCTTTGAGTACCCTTAAAAGTAATTTTGTTATAATTTCTGGTCTAAAAGAAAAACTGGAAGGATACTAACCATTATTTCCTTCTTGGTAGTACAGTAATGCATAATTACAGTCTGTGAAAATCATGCATATGCCATGCCAATACAGCATGGTATTCTTACAACAGTCTTTGTTGGTAAGGCTTTCAGTTTAGGTGCTTCTTCATAATGTATTTGGAGCTAATAATTCTGACCCCTCCTTGTTAAAAGGTTCTTCCACTGCTATTCTCCATTACTAACTTGAAAATAAAAACTTGGAGTATGTTTGCTTGGGTGTATCAAAGACAGACTGCTAGCCCTAGACTTGCTGTTGTCCTTACCCTGGGCCACATATTTTTAAATTCATAGAGGTAATAACTATTCAACCTGTAGATACCCTTCATCAATCCCCTTGTCCCTGCTTCTCCCCTAAGAGGGCATACATGTTTTTCTGAGATCTCTCTTTTGGAGAAGAGCTCATGTTTTGCCCAGCAACAGCTTCAGTTGTGGTAAAGAAGACTGCACGGGTTGAGAATTGTGGGTAGTATAAATTGCTGGTAACTTATCTTGAGGATTGTGGGTGCATTCTATTGTAATGTCTGTTGCAGCATTCTGTTTCCTTTGTGTAGTAAGAGTGCATTTTTTTTTTATGAGATGAAATTAGTTCTGAGAGTCTGATTTTTAAAAATCATTTAAAACAAATAACTGAAAGCATAGTGTTTGCATCAGAATTGTATTTTATAACAGCGAATTGGAAGAGTCACATAGGATCACAACACACAGGATTGTTTCAAAATAGATTTCTCCTTGTTGGATGTTCTTGCTCAATCTCTTAATTGTAGTTCAGGGCTGGCCATCTTTCTCAAATTTTTCATCTATAACCATACAGAACAGGTGACATTTTACACACTAAAATTAGAAATTTAGTCTGCAATCATATGCATACATACTTGGGACTAAGCACCACTGGTTATAATGGGATTTACTTCTGAAAAGCATAAAATTAGGATGTTGGTTTCTCAACTAAACTAGGATTAAGAAGTGTATGAAGTCCCTATTCCAGTGGTTCTCACATATTTAGCTCTGGGACCCACTTTTTAGAATGAGAATCTGTCAGGACCCACTGGAAGTAACGTCATGACTGGAAGTAACATCAAGCAGGAAAATTTTTTCACAATTCTAGGCTGCAATCCTACCCACTCTTACCCAGGAGTAAGGCCCATTTACTATCATTGTTAAAAGAATAAACATAGTAGCTTGTTAAAAGTACAGAATTGTAGCTTTTGCCCAAATGCAATCACATCGCATGGTAGCATCAAGTCTAATATATTAAAAATAAAATATTGAAATGAATGGGGACCCACCTGAAATTGGCTCACAACCCACCTAGTGGGCCCTGACCCACAGTTTGAGAAACACTGCCCTATTCAGTTGGTTATAGTACAGTCGTAGCAGAATAATTGAGAATTAAGAACAGCTCCCTCTCTTGGGTCCTTTTTTGTGTCTTAAGACGTTTTTATTCAGGGAAGCTTTTGTTGTGCTGACACGGGGGGGGGCTGGTACTTTTTAATGAAAGTTTTTTTTATCGTGAACCAAGTTTATTATGCTTTATTTTTATCATGTATATCAACGTTGTTACTATTGTTTTATTGGTTTGTTTGTAAGCGACCTTGAATGCCCTTATCGGGTTAGAAAGATGGAGTATAAATTCTATAAATAACCAAGTAATACATGCATCTTTAAAAGAAAATAAGTAGTACTGTCTATTGTACAAGATAGTACTACCTAAAAACAAGAATATTTTGTAATATCAGAAAAGAGTTCAGTAAATCTAAAACATTCTTTGCAATCGTTTCAATAATACAGCTTCAGAAAGAGTCAAAATTAGTTGGATGTTTAGCAGGAAATAGTCTTCAGTAGGTAAAATCTTGGTTGGATCCAAAGATGTGCTTGAGCATGCCCAGTGGAATCTCTTCTTCCTTTTGAGTGACAGATTCCCATGTCATATCACATGCTGCTTTTCAAACTTGAGGAAGTTTAAAAAGCAATTAATGATATGGCATGGGGATCTGTCATTCAAAAGAAAAAGTCAGATTTCATCAGGCATGCCCAAACACAACATTGGATCCAAATCTTGGCTTCTTAATGCCCAAACCAGAAAGGTTTTGCTTTTTCACTTAAAGTCATTCATAAATCTACATCATACCACTGTTTGGGCATATAGTCATACTGAGGGTGTAAAACTGTACGATGTTTATCTGCGTGGGATGAGTATGTGTACATTTTAATTTGATGTTCTGTCCCAGAAAACTGTATCTTATTAGAAACAGATTCAGTTACATATGAGACAATTTTACTAATGCAAAATGTAGTAAATCAAGTAGTGAAAGCTACATTGAACAGGGTACAAATAATGCTACAAATATTTTTGCTAGCATTTGATAATCTCATTCTGCCAATTCTCCATTACTACAGAGGTACTGGAATGTTCCACCTAGATCCAGAACCATAGTTCTCATTGTATTTCTGAATGCACTTTCAATAATAACAGCTAGCATTGTCACATGCAGAGGCTTGAACATTCCTTCTTAACATAGTTCCTTGCACTGCATCAGAGGATTTTGTGAAGTTTCCTTAAAGTGGCTTGTTTATGGTGGGGTTGCAGTTGTGGGAAGTGGGGGACTCAATCTCATGTCCACAATAACCTGGATTGGATACCTTATTTTTTGTGGCTGGCTATAAATATGCAACACCCTATTAAAATTTCAGTTAACATCAAATTTAAAAGGATTAAAAAGATGAGAAAAGCTGAAATGCTAATTGACCAGCTTAACTTTAGCCTTAACATCCTGCACAACGTAGGGAAGCCTTACATTACTTTGAAAAATACTGCAGCTTGGGTGAGTTTCTGCAGAGAAAAGGTTGCATAGGTAGAACAGTCATTGTAAGCATCATTCTACATATGCTTCCATTTGAATTTGATGCACAGATTATAGTGTTCAGAGAGTTAATTTAGAGAGAATGATAGGATAGAAGAAGTGGTTTCATACTTGTATTGTGTGTAAAGTTAAGCAAAATTAGGTTTATGGACACAATTTGAATTTTCTTAATTCTCAATTGTACTTGAAATGTATATAGTATTTACAAAGGGCACAGATTCTTTTTCATCAACCCTCTTCCCCACCTACCACCCTTCCAGACACACGGGACAGAGTGGATTGTCTCCTAAGTTTCAGAATTTATTTATATAAGATATATACTTTATCACCTGCCTTGGGTGCCCTTCGGGGAGAAAGGCAGATTACAAGTCCAATAAATAAATAAAGTATCATATCTGACAGTCCATTTTAAATTCATCCATTTTTGGTACTAGCACTTTGGCAAGCTATATTAAGCAAGTGAATATTTTGTACAGTACTTGAGTGACTTGAGGCACAGTTGAGCAAATTTCATTTAAACTATTCTTTTAAACCTTCACCTGTATGAGAATAGTGGCAAATGATATGATGACATCTTCAAGAACCGTTACTGTGTAATAGTGTTAAACAGTATTTCAGTAGTTGCTGACTAAAACCATTTGTAAAAGTTACAAAGTGACAATAGAGAAGTGTGCTTTTCTGTTAATAAACATACAAAACTTTTAACTGTATATTTTATGAAATATAGCCTGCATCATAAGTTTTAATTCCAGGTATTTTCAATTCTGTGTTTTGTCACCTAATTGTGAGTTTTCTTACTGCTATTTTTTTTCCTCAGATAAATGTTACCCTCCTGCTGAGAATCCCAGGACCCCTGACACTTCATTGTGTCTCTTGACTAGCTCATCGGGGGTCTGAGTTTCTTTCCATCCACTTAATACACTGAATTCCATATTAACAATGCTTCTAACAAGAATGGTATTTAGAAAATTGTAAAAAGGTATACTGACATTACAAAAGAAGTTGTCAGTTCATTGAAGAGTTACTGCACGTCTGCAGCTCTGATGGTGTTTTAACAGAGTTTTAAATGGAAATGTTTCTTGGAGATAAACAAGTTCCAAAAATTTTCCCAAACAGTACACTCTATATATCACTAAAGTATATCAAATTGGTCCATAGCTTTAAGCCGGAAGTTCCCAACAGCTTTGTCCTAGGTACTGTCAACCAGCTTGGGAGACCAAATGTCGCTGGGTGAAAGAGTTCTGTTGCTCTTTAAAAGTACCGCCCTTATAGAATTGAGACCAGTTCAGTTATGTTCCTGCTGGGTGAGAGGCTTTGTTTACAGAGCTTCTCCCTCCTGACAATGACAGCATGGTCTGCTTGTTGGAAAGATGGTGCTGTGTTGGTGAAGGAAGTGAGAGAGGTTTTCACACAAGCAGAAAGAGGCTGAATCTAGTTCCCTTGTTGATTGGCAGGAAGAACCAATTGCTTGATAAAAGTAGTTTATATTAAACATGGGTCAATTCACACACAACACCTAACTATGGTTTATTTTATTGCAATGGGAATGTGATCATGTGTTCCCTTTGATCCTTGTGTTTTGGGATTTACTTCCTGGTTTGTTGCTAACCAGTTTGGAACTGTGACTTGTGCTCAGCAAAGTATAAGAGGGTAATCCTAGAATATCCTAACTTCAAATCCTCATTTGCAAATCAAGCACAAGCTGTAGTTTGCCAGTTCATAGGTAGTAGCAAACTACAGTGTGCTGCAGACTGTAGTAACTAACTGTAGCTGCAATCCTGTATGTCGTTAATCCTTGAGCTCACTGGGGCTCTGAGTAGATCTGCATGGGATTGCGCTGTAAATGGAACATAGAGGAGGCATGTGAGCACAGGACTAAACCTTGTGGAAAACCAAGGTTTGCAGTTTCAGGTGAACTTAGCCATTGTGTCAAGGTGCACCTCCCTGCTTTAATTAACTGGCACACAACACTGTTATAAGTATATTACATGTTCAACTTTGAGAGCTTGCTATCTCTTGATGTTAGTTTTGTCTAGTAGAATGCAACTTTACAAAAACCTGTAGTGAACAGTATGTTAAGTTTTTCATTGCTGTGATGATGAATGTTTCTCCCCCTTAGTCCTGGTTGTCTAGGGAAATGCTCCTTGCTGACGTAGCCATTTTCACAGTTACCAGTCTTTGTGCAATATTTGGTGAGGGGGATTTACAGTCTTCATCCCTAGACTTTCTATCATGAACCACAACAAAGTCATAGAGGTGCTGCGAGATGTTCCCAGTGGCCTCTTCTTCCTGACTCTTCTGGGCACTGCCATATTGGATCGTGTGAGATCTCGTGCATAAGATGATGGCACCCAGGAGAGCCGGAAAGAAGCCACCGTGAAAGAAGGGCACTGTGACCATGGTGAGTTTGGGAACTGCTGCTGTATAGGAATGAGACTTGTTTAAACACTTGTTTATATTTTATCTGAAGTCAGACACTATCTGGTCATCACTTTCAAGTATATAGCTGAACACAGTATAATACTGTGTGTGTGCGTAATACTGTGTACAATGTGTTAATAAGCTTTTATTTGTTTTTAAATTGTTTTTAATCTGTTTTAACCTGTTGTAAGCTGCCTTGAGTCCCTTCGGGGAGAAAGGCGGGGTAAAAATAAAGTTATTATTATTATACTGTATATCCATTGAAGATGGCTTGCATACTAATATAAAGAGTCTGTAAATCTCTCATTTTGTTTATCTTGTAACTTTCCCTTTAACTCACCATTTTTTAATCCTACCCAAATTAACTTTTAAAACAGCAGTTGCTATTCCTTAACCATAAACCCTCAACTCTAATCGGTATGATTTGAAACAAAAAGTTATACTTCAGAAAAATTCCCAATTTACAAGTGGCTAGATTTTAGTGAAAGATAGACTTAAAAACTTTTCCCATTGATCTCCTTTCTTAATTACTTTATAATACATTTTTCCCCACAATAATTCTTGAGTAGTTCCTTTTATCAGCAATACCCCCAGATAGCTTACTGGTTTATCTAATTACAGCCTAGCTCTTTCCTTCAGTTTCTTCTCCTTTCAATAAGGAAAACACAATGATTATCATTATATCTCTAGAGATTATCACTGTGTATTCCTTATCCCTATTGAACTCCAAACCTGCTTCTTGACTATACTATAGTAATTCCAGTTTGACTGCTTTGATTTAATTAATTGGACCAGTTAGCATTACTGCCAGCAGATAGTAGACAAGAAAACTGATAAAGGATATCCCTGCTTGGTATTCTTTGTTACAGTGTTATGTGCCCTTATAAATTATGCCTGTTGGGCAAGTTTGCATAACCTCTAATTTTGTGTAATTCTGTAATATTTGTTTTATAGAATTTATTTAGGCTTGGCCAATCATTAGAGGGACAAATGCCCTGAAGCCTTGCACCTGACCACAACAAAGTGTTGTTTGGCTAGTTCCCTGGCTTCTGCAAATTCAGCAAACATTGCCTTCATCCTTTCAAGCATATCTTCCCAGACAGAATGGTGAGAATGGTTTCTTTTTTAATGTAAGCTGAGATGTATAGGAAGCTGATTCTGCACCTAGCACTGCATCTGGACTTTTTCTGCATTCTTGCAAAATTGTGGCATATGCTCAGCCATGCTGTTTGAAGAGGTGTCGGTGTCCATACATGTAATGAAGTCATGTAACTTTAAGGGAATGGCCTAATTACTTTAAATGTGGCAAGATTTTCATATATGTTAATTGTTGCCTAAATGAAGGGATCTTTCACTAACTTGCATTGAGTTATTTCTTTCTCAATAAATCCCTATTTCCAGTTTAATTTTCCAAACTCAAACTATTCAGGCTGTAAAGCATTCTGTGCCAGCATTTTAGCTCAGGCTAAACTTGTTTTAGAAAGTTTCAGGGTAATGGTTCAGGAATGAGATGGGGAGAAACAACCTGTTTTAGTGCTTCCATCTTTTTGGAGGAATACATGGAAATCAAGAGTGTTCTTTTGTTTTGTTTCTCATTTGTTTAAACACCACAGTTGTCTTTCTACATTTTGAGGTTATTCTCCCTTTGTGGCCCTGATCAGATGCAGCATTTGAATAAACATAAACTCTGCACTTTTCTTCAAGCCTGGCTTTCATCTTGCTTGGCAAAGAAGTTAACTTACCCAACTTCATATTAATAAGCAATATGACCTGTTAATTGCAGGTTCACATGGAGGAGAGTGTAGATGTAAGAGGCAAGACAACCTTTAGCTTAAAGCTCAAGAGAGAATGGGATTGTTAAAGAGAAGTCAGAGTTTATCAGAAATGAGTCTTATAACACCTTGAAGTCTAACCATTTTATTTCAGCATAAGCTTTTGTGCCCCAGTCCAGAGGCCTGTATAAAGCGAATTAAAGTTCACAAAAGTTTATTGTGAAATGAAATTTAGTCTCTAAGGTGCTGTTAGATTCTGCTACAACAGACTTGCACAGCTATACCTCTAAGAGTTGATCAGATGAGAGCAGAGAAGGAATTATGAAATCAGTGGCCTGTTGGGCTTTCATTTTTTTTCTTTATTAGCATGGCTTGTGAGTGAGGATATTGAGTGTAAGAAAGTTTGCCAAGCTTTGCTGCAGAAGAGACTGAAGAATATGCTGGTTTAGGGAAGGGTGGGAGATGAGATTGTCATAGTAGGAAAGCAGGTAAGAAGCAGCAATACCTGGCACACAAGAAATCTGTTTGGAGAGAATTTGACACTTTTTGTTCAAATACATTTCTGGGTGGAATTGGGTAAATATGCCTATGGATTGTCAGTGGAAAGACACTGACAAGAGATGACATTCAAGGAAATGAGGTTAAGGATTAGGTAAAGGTCTGTGTGGGATCTTTTTAGCCAATACATTAAATTTTTCTAGACTGTCTACAGCAGGGTTTCTTAACCGGTGGGGCCTGCATCACCACAGGTAGGGGGTCGAGGTACATGAGGGGCTCCCCAAATTAAGAGATTTTGTAAGAGTATAACTTTTATTATCACTGATTAAAAGTTCATCTGTTACCACATTATGAGCGCAATCCTAACCTTGCCTTAAGCTGGTGCGGCGGTCTCTGCGCCAGCTGAGGGTGTCACAAATGTACTGTAAAGCATGTTTGTAGCATCCAGGAAGTAAGCAGCATTGGTGGGGAGGCCTGGCCATTCTCCGATGCTGCATCCAGTTGGGCCACTGCTGGCAAAGGTAAACGTTGTGTTGGGTGGTAAGAGGGTGGATTGGACGTGGGGAGGGGTGTTTTCGCATGTGGGGAGTCAGAACAGGGGCAGATCAGGCCCGGGGGGGATTGGTGGAACAGGCCTGTGGCGTATCCTAACCCCCATCTCAGGCCTGAATTCCCCACACGGGGCTGCCTGGATTTGCGCCTGCTATTTAACTGGTGCAGATCTGAGTAGCCCCTTAGGACAGACTGGGGTGTTACTTGGCATAAGGGGAAAGGGGATATCCCTTACTCCAAAAAGACCTCCAGCCTGCTTCTGATGAGCACTGAATACAGCATAGGCTGTGTTGCCCTACTCTGCCAGTGCTAGTCAGAACTGTGCTGCCCAGAATTGAACATCTCTCCCGGTGTGGACCAGTGGATGCTGTGTGTGTCAGTAGCCCATCTTACCTTTAAGTCAGCATTTCCTTTCACTGTTTCAAAATTAGTAGAGGGCTGTATAACATGAACTAGGTTTTTTCAAAGCTTTTTGTAATCGTCATCCTAAAAATAACTTTGTAGACTTAAGTTCCTTAACTGTTCTTTTGTTTTCCTGCTAGCTGGTTACATGTGGATATGTCAGCAGAAGCTGCTGTTTGGTAGACCACTTGTATTTTAAGCATACCTGAAGTACTTGTATTAGGAATTGTCATTATGCAAATTAGTTATGAAAAACCGAGCCCTATTAAAAATTATTGTAGCCTTTTCAGACTTAATTTGAGCTACTTTAATAAACTCAGAATTATAATTTTAAAAAGTTTCACCATGAGTGACCCTTATTTTTCATGTAATTGACACGTTAATTGGATAGTATTCAAAAACCATATGTTACTGAAAATAGTTTGTAATTTCTAATTAGTTTTGGGAAATTCTAATTAAAATATGTTCTATTCAAACAGGTATTGAAGTTGATTGAGTACTGATTTAAGATGAATCTGTAAAATTACTACTTTAGTGCAGTGGTTTTCAAACTCTCATGGAGAGTTTGAGCCACTGTAAGTGCTTGCGGGGACAAGGGGGAGGCAGCGGGGGTGGGGGGAAGGCAGTGGCGCAATCCCCAGGATCTTGCTGCTCAGGGGGCTGCAGGGAGCCCAGTGCGATCTTCTGCAGGGCTCCCCCCAGCAGTGAAAGTGAATGCAGAGCTTTAGCGGAGGTGGGGCGTGATCGCTCTACTTTTACATTCACTGCTGCGGGGAGCCCTGCTGAAGATTGCACTGGGCTCCCTGCACCTTTGGGAGGCTGCAGGAGGCTTGGGTAAGTGCACCCAAGCCCCTGCAGTGCAATCCTGGGGATTGCCTCCTCCCTGCCTCCAGGCTGCCCCCACCCCTTAAGGGGGCAGAGGCCAGGGCCCACAGGCCGGGGCATCGCAACGCCCCAGTTCGTAAAGCCCTGCTTTAGTGGATTGATGTTTGAAGTGCCATAGCCAGATCCTACAGTATTAATATTACACTGGGGTCTCCAAATTAGGCATGGCCACATTGGTGCTTTTGCACAGGTGCAATAGCACTGGCTGGCAAGAGCTGGCTGTTTTGCTATACATATGTTATGTCTATTGGACAGGCCTGAATGGAAGTAGTATGTATCTTGGGGGAGTAGTTCATATTAGTTTTTATATTGTCATGTTTAGTGCTCTTCCCGTAGTTTTCTATAATACACATAGGTCCATAAATATCCTCTTGACTTTCCAGCCAAGGTTCCTGGCTCACTAGCCAAGCATGAACCCAGGGTTGTCAAACTTATTTTATACTGGGGGCCAAATAATATTCATGGTGCCTGCTGTGAGGGCCAGAAGCTCTGTCATTAAGCAGGACATTACATCATTAAACAGACAATGACTAGAAATAAGCACTTTGTTTTCACCTAGGAATCATCAGCTGCAAGTGACAGAAGAGAAAATACGCAAATCTTGATAATATTTTCAAGATATAGAGGAGCCCAATTATCACGTGGGCTGCCCTTTCAACACTGCTGCTCCTACTGAGGGATCATTTTGCAGCTCAATGGCTTAGAGGTGCTCTCAAAATGATGCCTTAGAAGCAATGTTGCTGAAAGGGCAGCCCACGTTATAATTGGATTCTCCCAGTGCTTCAGTAGCATCTCCTTTCTCTCTCTCTCTCATCCCTTAGTCTGCCTCTTCCCCCCTCTTGCTTGCCTTCTGAGGCCTCCTTCCAACTTTCCATCCCAGTGCTTGGTGAAAGCGGCACTGTTGAAAAGGCAGTGCTGGAAAACCCAATTATCATGCCAGCTGCCCTTTCAGTAGTGACACCTCAGCAGAACTGGTGCTGCTAAAAGGTGGATTACATGATATCTGGTCTCTCCCAGCACCACCCTTTGAGCAGTTCCACTTTTGCTCTTGCATCATTTTGTAGCTCAGCACCTAAGAGTAGCTGATGGTGGTGCTGGGATAGCCCAATTATCATGTGGGCCAGATCCTGCTCTCAGGCCTTATGTTTGACAAGGTGACAGTAAAACTAGATTGTTAGTTGTTGACTAGTAAAAAAATTGTTGTAAACCACAGCATTGACAATCAATAAAACAGGTCAATTTGTTTGAGCAAATAAAACTTGCTTAAACATTAGCATCTGTTAGCATTTGAGTCTTAAGAATGGAGAGCATGGAAGTTGGGGCAATGAATTCCATAATATGGAATCTACCAAAAAGTCCCCCTCTTATGTACCCAGCCAACATATTTCAGATAGCAGAGGGATGTGGAGGAGCTCAGGGTGCAGGTACATTTATTTGGAAGGAGAAAGTTCTTCAGGTAGCCTGATCCTAAATATGTTTAAGACCTTAAAAGTACGAACCCGAGACCCAAGTCAGTTTCAGTCAGAATAGGAAATATTAAGCTACGTAAATCAGTGATCTAACTCAGTAAAAGTCTTCATCTTATGTTCAAATAGGCACTTTGAGTTCTATTCAAAGAGAAACGAAGCCAAGAAAAATAAATATTATGTGGTCTGAAAACCAGCAGCAGTCAAGATGCTTTCCAAGATGTTTCAAAGGCATCAGAGCATGTTGCTGTAATTTAATATGAAAGTTGGTATAGTATAGTGGCTAAGACACTGCAAATCAGACCTTCCTTAGTTTGAACTGCACCTCTGGTATGAACACCAGGTGCCTCAGTAAGGCACTTGTCACACTCACCTCCATAGCTGCAACATGAGGGTAATACTTACTGTAGAGAGTTATTGGCAGGTGTCTATCAAAATAATACTTGTGAAGTGCTTTACATGCTCAGAAATCATTATTTAAATATTAAATATTGTTAGTTTGTTAATTTGTGAATCAGTGACAAGATCAATCTTCTCCTGGTTAAGTTGCAATGGTACACCAACTGAAGATGACCGAAAGTGCTCCTGACCATAGTTGCTGCCTCTGCACTGTCAGCAATGTTGGAGCCAAAAATAGTCCCTGACTGTGAACCTGGTCCATCAGTACAACCCCACCTAGCACAGACTGAGAACTTAATCCCACATCCACCAGTCTTCTCACCAAGAGCACTTCTGTCTTGCCTGGATACAACCTCAGGTGGTGATACCACATCTGGCACTTTTATCCCCCCCTTAAGTCAGCTTACTCCTGCTGCTAAAGCTGAACTTGGAGAAATGACTTAAAGCAGCAGAGCACAGCATTGTGGGGTGAGTTTTACATCCCTCTTCCATGCACTTCTTGTCAAGTGTAGATATCCCCCCCCCATGCTTTTATATGTGAATGGGACAGGAATGTGGGCAGCTCCTCTGCCACATCTGGTTTGGAACTCTGTGTAGTTATAAAAAAAGCCAGTTAACTTCTTACTCCAGTATTGCTTTTACACTAGAATAAAACATGAATGGAGAATTGGCATGGGAGTGGGGTGGTGATGCAACTCTTGTGCAAGGCCCTCCTTCCTCCACTGCTTTTTCTTCCTGTGAGTAGGTGGTGAAGAAAGGGAATAACTGAGGAAGGTGTACTGATTCTGTAAGTGGAAGGAGGAGGATTCAAGAGAATGGTGGCACCTGTGTGAAGGTAGAAGCAGAATATTCAGGGGTGGGAGAGAAAAAGACTGCACTGGTCACCTTTCAAAGTGTACCCATCCGAAGAGTCACACTGATGATCTTTTAGTATTTTTAAACTAAAGTGGGTACCCCCAGCATTAAGACTTGTGTCATGGAGGACTACTTAGATTTCTATGTCAAGAGTACTTGGGAAGATATCAGATTTATGTTCTGTCAATTGTATATTACAACAGTATGGACATTATTAAGGTAATCATACCAATAAAATCTAAATATAAATCTGTAAATCAATTCAAATAACCAAAATTGAACAAAATTATCTCAAGTTCGGGGACTACCTGGAAAGGCATCCAGAATAGTATAATCCACAGTTCAAAGAGGAAATTTTAAATACTCTAGTTGTGTACACATAAATGCTATTCCCTGTAAGGTGTCCGCACCACTGTGCGCACTCCTTTGCTTGCTATGGGGCATCTTCCAGTACTTATGTCCAACATCATAGCTGACTTATGGGTCAGCTGAGCTCTGAGCTGTGTGTCTGCTCAGCTTCCTGGGAAACAATGCTCACAAACCCTTGCAGCCCAATCCTATGACTTGGCACCACAGTTTGAACTAGTATTCTGGTAGCAGAGCACACTTTATGGTGTAGTTGACACCGTTACGGATGTGTGCATAGCACATGCTTCCAGGCTGCTGCGACTGCCACAGAGCATCTCCTGTGCAGTGGTGACCAGGAGAGGCCTTGCTGATTTTGGTAATTGGGCAGGGTGGGCAGAATGTGTTGGATTAAGGGGACAACTTATAGGTGAAATGGTGTATCCAACTTGTGCTGTTCCCTTTGGGTCCTTCCATCATGTCCCCTTCATCTTTTTGGACAGCTATATAGCTAGTGCAGGTCCATGGAGATCCTTTGGTGATTAAGGGACTTATGTAGAGGTAAGGGAAATACGGGTGCTCATACTTTTTTGGCTCGAGAGCTACTTTGAAACCCAGCAAGGCCCGGAGATCTGCCAGAGTTTTTTTACAATGTTCGCCCCATCATAACATATAACATTTATGTGTACAATGTATGTTGGTGTACCTTGCATAACTGCATGAGCCAGTATTGCACAGCACAACATAATTAACTATAAACATTTTTATTGTTTATAAATAAACAATATTTTATTTTATAACAATATATTTTATTTATTTTACAATAACAATACATTTTATTTATTTTAAACTTGTAATTACTTTGTAATGCCTGAGCTTGCCCCAAACCCCCCAGGGCACACCTGAGGACCGTTAGTGGCACACTAGGGTGGTCTAGCCAAGCCAGGCTTAAGTGACTGGGGGGGGGATAGATGAATGAGGGCCAGGGGAATGGATCTTGAGTGGATGGGACAAGTGGGGGGCAGAGTGAGTGGGGCAAGAAGGCAAGAGGGGAACAGGGACTTTTCCAAGCCAGGACCCCTCCATTGAACTTTCCTCCCCAGTGTCTGATTTGGGAACCCACCACCATCTTCCTCATCCTCACCCCGGTCCAACTTTGTGCCCGAAGTTTGCCACGCGTGCCCACCTCTCTCTGGGTCTCAGCTCCCCCCGAGGCCGGCAGCGCCTCCTGGCCGCCGCCTGAGCAGTGCCGTGCGCCCCCCGGCTCAGCGGCGCATGGATCACTGGCCTCAGTGACCCAAGCGCGCAGCTCACAATCGCCTCCTGTGACAGCCCCACGGGGGGTAGGCGGCTGGGGTCGCCCCTCCCCTCAGGTCCGCTCCTTCCTTCTCCTCCTCCTCCTCGGGCACGCCACTGCTGGGCTGCGCTCCCTCCTCCCCGGCTGTCCTCGGCTCTGCAGACTCCCGCGGCTTCCTTCTCTTCCTCCTCTGGCGTCACCTTTTCTGATGCCCCCCAAGGAAGCCCCGCAGCCAGCATGGAGCGGAGGAGGGAGCCTGCCAGGTGCCCAGAGCTGCCCGGCAAGCCTCGGCCCCGATCCTCTGCCCTGTGGCCAGCGCGATCCTCGCGCACCTTGAGCAGCCTCGCCTCGAAGGCTCGGGGGCTCCTGAGAGGGGGCAGAGTTCGGGGGGAGCCAGGCTGGGTGACTGCGGCATGCCAGCCCTGTGTGTGTGTGTGTGTGTGTGTCAGTGCCTACAGACAGGGCTCCGCGATCGACTCATTTTGCCTCGGGATCTACTGGTCGATCGTGAGCGACGTATTGAGCACCCTGGCTCTAACCTCTCCCAAACCTCCTAGTCAGCCCTGTAGCATGCATTGAAGCTTATTTTGGTGTGACTGCTTGCTGTAGTGGTGAAAGGATAGAACTGGGCTCTTTTGTATTTGAGAGATCTTTGGATCCTGAACATTATTTGAGTGCACTTAATATACCATATTCTGTAATTTTCAACAATATTTGACACACAATGAGAGTCAGTCCTTTAAATCTCCTTCCAACATTGACTTGAATAGCAGAAACAACAAACATGATATTAGCAATTGCTGCAGTTAATGTCTTGTGCATGATTTTCCTGCTAGTGAAAAATAGTTTTGAAAGATCTTGGATAGGATAACTGACTTTGTAGGGCTTACTTTGCTCAGATACAATTTCTGCGCATTCTTGCATTCTTTGAAGAATGGCTCAAGGTTATAACTTTATTAGTTGAATGTTTCTGATTAATCTGATTGACCCATTGGAATTGCTGTGGCTCTCCCCAGCGGCAAGGGGAATTTTCTCCCCTTGCGTTGTTCGGAGCCTCAGCCAGCCCCAAACTTGCACTGGATACAGTGCAGGCCTGTTGATCTGCCTATTCCAGCACAAGTTAGGATTGTGCTGCCCATGGTGTTCAAGAGACATAAAGGCTTAGGTTGGTAGGAAGCTGGTCATACAAAATCATTTACTCATTCATAAACAGGAGCCCACAAATTTGGTTTGGCCTTGGGAGCCAACCAAAATCTGTGATTGCCAGAACCCTGACTCTCCCAACAAGAGTGGAATGGAGTATTGTCCCTGACATCACATTGAAGTTTGGAGGTGATTGGAATATCTTCAAAGAATAGGGTTGTTGCAGTGACCCTTGGGGGAGCAACCAAGCCCCCAGGCTAAGTTGCTGGATAAGTGCAGGAAAGAATCAAGGAGCCAAGGAAGAGACGAGAGACAGACTTTTAGATTCAAAGCAGAGAGAGAGAAAAGCTGATTCTACTAGCCTCCTCCTGCGTTTTTATTGTACTTGCAACATTAACAGCTACATTCAGTTCTCAGATAAAGCCACATTAGAATCTCATACAGGGGTGAGAACAATGGGTGCTTCTTCACAGAGTGCTGTATCAGCTATTGTCACACTTCAGCCTGGGAACTAGCCTCCCTGTCGGTTTGCCGTAACAAGGGGGGGTTTGCCCGCAATTGCCATATTACCAAGGCTTTCTGTGTGCTTCTGCTTAAGCACTTAAAAACACCACAGGGTGATGGCAGGGCAAGTTCCCCTCCCCAGCTGAAGCTTAGAAGAAGGGTTGGACCCTTGGGCACTATACTTTGGAGATGTTCAGAATGTCAACACAACCACAGTGGCAATCCCACTGCTCATCTCCAAACTCAAGAAGAGGTTTAGGGTTTATCTATATTTTATTGTTCTCTTGAGTGTCTCTGGAGTAGAATGTGACATGGAATTCTGGATCTTTTTTATGATCTTGAAGTAAGAGACCCATCCTAGCAGGCTCAGCGACTTGTTGTGCTGATATTATATAGGGTGATAGCTCTTTAGATTCAAGGCTGAATCTCGACACTTGATTTTCCAGTCCAAAAAGCACACCTATATGCAAGATCAAGACAATCATATACTGTTGTACTTAACTTCTTGTGCTTAATTTATAACACTTGACTTCAGAAGGCAGACATTTTCCCCATGGTTTATTTACATAGGAAATACAGGTGGAGCCTGTTTATCCACGGATTATACATCCATGGCTCTGATTCAGCGCGGGTCCCCTGGACCTGTGTTTAGCCAGACTCTGCTCCACCTGAGCCCTCCAGAGGGAACCCTCCCCCAGAAGGCTTTCTGAAGCCCAGAGAAGCAGCACACATCTACCTGCTGCCTCTGCGAGCTTCAGAATTGACAAGAGAGGCAAAAAATGTCACTTTGGGAAATCTTGGGAAACCGATAGTGGGGTTTTTGCCTCTCCAGGCTATTCTGAAGCCCGCAGAGTCAGCAGGTGAATGTGTGCTTTCTCTCCAGGCTTCAGAAAGCTCTCTGGAGGGGACCAGAGCCCAACTCTGTTCCTCTTCAGCAGGGTTAATGGGGCGAATTTCACGAATTTGAATATTTGAAAAATTCTATATGAGTGGGGAGGGGTCCAAGAACAGATCCCCCACGTATACCAAGGCCCCACCTGTAATCTTTATGTCTTTAAGGGTCAAGGATTCAGTTTTAAGTGGAGTGGTCTAAGTTAGATAGACCACTCTACAGAAGGAGTAGAATGCATCACAGAAGAAACTCTGCCAGGCTGAACACCTTAATCTTTCATATATCAAGGATGAAGAAAACAGACCTAGCCTTTCCTGATTATTTCAGAAGGTGGACCAAGTTAAGACATTACATACTAAATCATGAACTGTATATTCTGTCTTATATAAGTAGATACTCAGTATATAAAATTTTTGCCAAGTAATCAAGCTCCAATTCTCACTTCGTATTATTTCCGGGTCAACCAGAAGGCAGAACCTTTCAACTCTGAAAAGTTTCCTTTCTTGCTAAAGCAGGCTCATTTGTTTCTATAGTAACTTTCTTGGGAAATTCCAGCCAAAGTTAACCTTTTATTCTCCCCCATTGCCTTTTGCTGCTGCAACCTGATTCCTTTTTGCAAATGCATGCATTTGACAGAAGTCTTTTTTTTTTCCAGCACCACGATGGGATCCTCCTTTCCATTTGAAATAAAGTCCCAGGCTACAATTCAGTGCACCATTATTTAAGAATAACTCCCATGGAAAGCAGTGGGTCTACTTCTGAGTAAAAAGGGTTGCAAATATATGCAGCTGCATCTCTCTGCTGTGAATTGAATTGCACACTCTCAGTTATGTGTTATGGGTTGTATGTTGTATGTAGAGCTTCTGGCTTAACACACCAGACACCTTAAAAGTGGATTTGATTCATGGTTCTCCTGCAGTGGTTGCCAACCTTTTTCACTTGCATATCCCTTAGCAGCCCATTTCCATAAATTGTACCCTTCATATTAGCAAAATGTTTGCAATAATACAAGCCTTCATCCCCTCTCTATGAAAACCCAGACTTCATGTATTATTCACAGTGTTTTCTCTTTTTATCTGTTTGAGAAACAGAAGACTCTGCCTTTGCACTGTTTTGCACCAGAAGTGTGCTGAGAAATTCTGGGTGATTGATCACTTTCCATATTATGTTTCAGCGTTTTTACTGTGCTGGTTTTCAATCACTGGTTCATACATGAATTGATGACCAAAAACTAGCTATTGGTGGGGCTTTCACAACCAACCAGCTACCTTCCTTCCTGCCTTGCTGCTCCTGCCTTGCAAGTCATTCTGGAGCAGGACCTGCCTTTTTCTGCCATTATTCCATTCTTTTTCAAGTACCCCTAAAGGTCCTGATGAGTGTCCCTGGGAGTACATGGAAACCAGGTTGGGAACCACTGTTTTATTGTTATGTAGTTTACAGTGCACTTACTCTGATAGTGTTTACAAAAAGGTGATGACCAGAATTTAAAAAGAATAAGAATGTATCTTATGATCTTTTACTACGTTTTTAATAAATTAGAGACTACTGTTCTTAGGTAACAATTAGTGGTAGGTTATTTTTCAAGATCTAGCCTCTGGTAAAATCAGACAAAACTATAGTCAGACACCCCCTAAGTTTAACCCCCGACTTATCTGATGGTCATAGAAAAGTCCATGATTTTTTACTCAAAACCTGCCCTCGACTTATCTGTGGGGTCGACTTATAGGCGAGTGTCTGCGGTGACTTGCAAAGGCGGATGTCTGTTCTTCGAGTGAAACTGAGGAGAAGCCTACTCCACCATGTAGGAGCACCATTGCTTTAGCCCAGGGTTGTTCAAACTTTTTGGCAGGAGGGCCACATCATCTCTCTGACACTGTCAGAGGCTGGGGGGGAAAAGAATTAATTTACATTTCAAATTTGAATACACTTACATAAATGAATATATTAGAGATAGACTGGTATGAATGAATGACGGTCTTGCAATAACTCAAGGCCTTGCACAAAGCAAAGCCAGCCTTTCCTTTGCTGTCATTGCTGCATCACAAAGGTGAAACAGCAAGCAGTGGAGGGAGCCTCGTCCCACAGCTCACGCAAGAGGTTGAACAGTTGGCCATCACACTGAGAGCAGTTGCTTCAGGCCAGTGCTAGTCCAACTACATTTCCTTTTTAATAAAGTAAATGTAATTGCTATTGCAGGACAGACTTTTGGCCTACTTTTTTTTTTATGGTTTCATAAGAGAACTTGAGAAATGTGGATGAGAATTAGCTGCCTGTAAGACAGTGTGTGTTTTGGATGAGGAATCGCTTCAGATTTGTCACAAGTGCTTCCTCACTAGTTACTACAAATTACCTTAGGCACCTAGGTGGTGATTTAGAACCTTGATTTGTAGCCCATTTCCTAGCTTGGATGTGTTCAGTTGAGTGCATTCTTTATCAGTTATCCAGCTAGTACTTCCATGCCAGATACATTGTGTTTTGTTTTTACAAAGTGTTTTGTTTGTATCCCTTTTTTTTTTTAACTGATCAAGATCCAGTGAATTAAGTTAAGGAGTCCAAATCAGCAGCTTGTCTTTGGCTGTAACTCCCTATCTTTCTTGCCTTTTCCTTGCCTGGAGGCCAAATTGTAGGAAACAGTGTGAAGTGAACTCTAATTAGCTATTTACATTTGCTGCAAAAGCTGTAGCTACCTTAAGAGCAAATAACTTGGAAACTACTTTTCTATGAAGTTTGAGGGTATGCATTGCTGCTCAGGTTTACTTTTATGTAAAAGAAGAGACACTTCACTAATGCTCAGAGACCAGCTATTGCTTTGTGTGTTCTGGGACTGTACTCTAGCAGTAAAAGCAAGTTTGGGCCAGAATTCCCAAGTTAAATGTGGGGGGTGGGTTGGCAGGACTGGACAGGATGTTCATCTCCAAAGCCATGTACACTTGTGTAATAAGTGCCAACTTGGACAAAAATAATTTTAGTTTTGACTTTGAACTATCTCAAGGACTCATGTAGTCTTTGCTGTGCATCATATCCATCTGCAGTTCAAAGTGGTGTTCTGGTCCTTCAAACAGAAGGAGCTGTCTTTTGGAATCCCACAGCAACCTGTTTGCTTTGGCAAGTGCGTGGCAGCTGTTGTTGCATATCTCGGCTACTGGGAAATCCAAGTCTGTTCATATCTGGTTGACTGGTTCATTGCCAGCATGTGAAAAGATTCCCTCTCTGCGATATTATGGGTTGCCACCAAAATTTCAGGCTGGTTTATAACATGGTGTGTATCTCAGAGTACACATGCCCGATCTCATCTGATCTCGGGAGCTAAGCAGGGTCAGGCCTGGTTAGTACTTGGATGGGAGACTGCCTGGGAATACCGGGTGCTGTAGGCTTATACCATAGTCTTTCAAGACTGAAGGTTGCCAACCAAAAGATTCCATTTTCAGTAGGCTGAATATAAACACTAGTAGAGAGGGACTCTGAAATGTGCCATGTGGGAATCCATATTATTACATATTACATATTTTCATTATTCATATTCCATTTCATATTGAAATTGGAATATTATTCATATTCCATTTCATATTTTACATATTACATACTTATTATTATTACAGCAAGACCTTCCATGGGTTATTAACTTTCCACCTCCTTTGTAGTAACCACTGTAATGCTTATTCATAGATAACCACAGAAGAGACTCAATAATCATGATGAAACCAAAGTGCCAAACTACAAATGTGCAAGCATTTTTAATATATGCAGTGTTGCTTTTTACTGATCCAGATGACTTTTGAGGCTGAAATGCTTATCATTAGCTAATGAACTAGATACTCCTATAGATCTGTTACCTTCAAGACCACAATGAATTCTTGGTGTCATGTTGTGGTCTTATTATAGTTGAATGCAAGTCAGAGTATATCCTCCTAAAAACTACAGGTCATATTCTAGACAAGAGGACACAGGCAACCCAATCCTAAGGCTGCCAAGAGCTGGTGCTGCAGCACAGCACTGGTGCTGGTTGCAATGAAAGCACCATAAAGTGCTTTTCAACATCCTGGGAGTGAATGGTGCCCGGAAGGCCTGCACCATCCCACAGGAACCATATTCTGCCTGATGGCTGCCAGAGCACATAAGTGATGTGCTGGGTGGTCTGGAGGAGGGAGGGGGTTGGTTCAGGGGGTTCGGGTGGAGACAGTGGAGGAGACCTGCACCTCATCTGAACCCCTGTACTACATGGGCTGTTAGGTTCTGTGCCCGCGATTTAGCTGGTGCAGCTCCAAATAGCCCCATTGAGCAGGCTGGGGCTTGACAGGGGGTAAGGAAACAATTGCCTGCTCAGATCCAACACTGGATACAATGTGGGTTCCAGTGGACCCACTGCACCAGCATTGGATAGCATTGGTCCGTGAGAGTATTATACTCAGTGCTGGTAAGATTTCTAGCAGCACTACTTGTGCTTATGACACTCAGAATGAATGAAAATCGTTGATTTTCTTTTTTTTAAATGCATTTTTTAAAAGAGCATTGGTGAGGTCTGGTCTAGAGGGTTGAGCCTCCATTTGCCTGAAGATAACATCCACAAGGTCGCCAGTTCGAGGCCACCGGCACCGTGCGACCTTGAAGCAGCTGACAAGCTGAGCCGACCTATTCCATCTGCTCTGAGCGTGGGAGGATGGAGGCCAGAATGTGCGACCAGATCAAGAAAGAAACATCTGAATGTTGTGGTTTCTTGAAAGATAGAAACCTTCTTTCAAATTGTAAAAATCCCTATGGGGATTTAATTTGCCTGCCTATGTAAACCGCCTTGAATAAAGTCTAAGGAGAAATCTAAGGACCAAGAAAGGCAGTATAGAAATACATTATTTATTTATATATTTATTTTTATTTATATATTTATTTATTTATATATTTATATTTATTTATAAATTAAATTTCAGGTATAAGGAATGCTTCTTGAAAAACAGTAACCTAGTTCAGCGCTTCACAGATGTTTTAGCATTGGGACCTACTTTTAAAAACGACAAACTATCATGACCCACTAGACAAAGAAAAGACATAGAAAGAAATATTTTATGTATTATTAATAATAATAATAATTTATTTATTTAATAATAATTGGGATCCTATGTTCCCAAGACTGCTAGAGACATTACACACACACACACACACACACACACACACACACACACACACACACATATATATATATATAGAGAGAGAGAGAGAGAGAGAGAGAGAGAGAGTGAGTGTGTGTGTGTAGACATTCCTAGACTCTCCCTAGAAATGGATTTCAAGGACTGTTTCCCAATTCTTTACAGTCATTCCAGGGTACCCAGAAGGCTGAACTGGAGAGCAAAACATGCAGTTAGGGATTTCCAGGCCAGACGAAAGGCTGAAATTGGATTCACACATGATCTATGGCATGCCATTCACAGGCCAACACACATTTTGCTTCCTTAAACGTGACACCAATTTCTGGGTATAGTTGGAGTGCTGATTCCAAAAATGGCATCCATTTTGCCCTATCACGTCTAGTTTTGAAGACATGGCATAGCCTCTTTAGTGAATGGTTCAAGCAGCTTCCTCATGAGGAAGCCTACACCATCGCTCATTAACTACACTCCTGAGCTCATTAGGCTTTTATGCAGAAGTGGGCATCTGGAGACTGCAATCCCTGCCTACTTTCCCGGGAGTAAGCCTCACTCGTTGCCTTTATGTTTTTGCAGAGTGTGTGGGGGCGGATTGGCACTAAAGCCTATTAGACTTTGATCTTGGGTGACCACTAGCATATTTGGTCAGTTGTTGGGTGGAACGGTGCTGAGCAGCGCACACCTGTATTACTAAACAACTATTATTATCCTGGGGAAAGCAGCATTTTTTAAAATTGTGGCTATCATATTTATATTTAAGATCTTTTTCATTATTTAAAAGTTTTGCTCCTTATCTGACTTCCTTCTCTTGTGATGGTGCTCCATTGGATAGTCCTCATTCTGTGCTATAGTAGACTTTAGGCAGTGTCTTTTACAAGCTCCTCTTACTAACCACCACTTAACCCAAATGAACAATCTCTAAAGGTCTTTCATGCCATTTTTTTCTAATATTATTTTCTGTCTTGTACAGTCACATCTGAAATCTTCAAGATTCTCCCTCTTTCTATGTTCTTTCGTGCTCACCACCAAATCCACAGTTTCAATGTGTGCACACACAAGATATTTTCCTTCAATTTCTATGAAACTGCATTACAGGTTGTCTCTGTCCTTTTTCCTCTATAATATCTTCCTGTTATAAAGCAGGAAGGAACACAGCAGGAAGGGCACAGCAGGAATAAAAGACAAAACGGTAGATTCACAAGGCATTCTGGGAGTTGTAGTTTCTGAATCCTGTGATGGAAGTGCTAACGGTAGTAAAGAAAACTACATTTTACCATATGAGACTCTTCCCTTTGTCTTCTTTTAAATGTCTCTAGAGAGTCTGCCCTCACCGCATATTTCTCAGTAACACATAGCTTAAGAAAAAAGAACCATCTAGCAACCCCAGTAATGCTGAGATTTTTTCTTTCTGTTTTAAATTTGCCTATGGTTAGCCAATATGTATCTTTCCAAATTTTTGTATGAAGTTTGAGCTGCTTAGTACTCCCTGTACACTGTTCAAATGCTCCCTTTTAAAGGCTTCATGCTGAGGTTATACTGGAAATAGACAGATAATTGAGTCTTGAACAAATTTCCTCTTTAAGAAAGGCTTGTTTCTAGCTGAGTTTTTATAGCTGCTGGCTGCCTAACAACATAATTCACAGTTCATTGATCTTGCATAGAGTTCTGATGCAGGGTCAAAAGTTTCATCAGCTATCACAACAGGTCAGGATTTTGTACCCTAGATATCTGACACTGGGTGAAAATGACAGAAGAGTGACAGACTTCCTGCCTCCCCCCTTTCAAATTTGTCAGTTTACAACCTGTAGCACAGTGCCCATGAGAGTGATTTCTAGTGCTACCAGCTGGAAATGAGTTGGAAAATGAGCTGTAACTATGCCTATTGAAAGCAGCATGACAATATCTTGTAGAAATCTGAGTATTTACTTAATGCATGTATCCTGATCCATAGACCAGTTAAGTTCAAATTCCTGGATTTAAATTAAATTCATGTTTAAATGGGTTGTATTTTAGTTTAACCAGATTCTGTACAGTGTGGATTAGGTTGTCTGTGTGCATCTCTTCTGTATTATATCTGAAAATATATAATATGTGGTTGTAGCTTGGTTTTTTCTCTTATATGGTGCTAACTAGTCTTTGAAATAAACAAATACTTTAATATCTTGACTTCAAGTACAGAAAAATAACGTATTTTTAAAATGCATAATAAAGAATATGAGAATATACACCCATTCTTCAAAATAAATATTCCATTTCCTCCCCCCCCCTTGGGCATCACTTGCCTATTTCTAATCGTAGTGAGGGGCTAGTGGTTTTAAGTGGAGTTTACACTTGGCACGCTGTTGGAGTTGTGATAACTAGTTGTTTGTTGTGATTTTTCTTAATACTTTCTTATCTAAGCACTTCCCCTGCTCTGTTTCTGTTACAAGTGTGCATCATGTAACGATGGGGATGCATTCTCACATCCCCATCCTTAAGTGACGTCATTGTTAAATGACTTCATCTGTGCAAAGCCTTGGGAGCTGAGGAGAACTGTGTTTCCCTCGCCCCCAGAGGCTTTTCTGAGCCCCACAGAGACTGCAGACATCCACCTGTGGTCTCTGTGAGGCTCAGAATGGCTGAAAAGGCAAAAAAAATTGTGACTTCCAGGTTTTGGAGGAAAACTGACTATTTTCTCCTTCTGAGGCATTTCCTGGGCCTCAGATTGCCTTATAAGTAGAGGAAGTCCAAAACTGTTTTATTGGGGGAGGGAGGGGATGTCGGTGTTATCCAAAAATGAAAATTGGTGAAACCAATGTTGTGTTTTATTCCAAATTAACATTTTAATCAATTGTAAAGCATTTTATCAGTTGTAACCACTATCATATAGGTGGTATATATTATATACGGGTTTTATTTCATTTTTACTGTTTTAGACTGCCCCTCTGGAAACTGGAAGTTGCTATTTTTTTGGCCTTTTTGGCTATTCTGAGCCCTTCTGAGGCCGTGGGCAGATGCCTGCAGCCTCTACAGTGCTCAGAAAAGCCTCCAGAGGCAAAGGGAGCGTTCACCTGTACTTCTCAGATTATGCTGGTTTTCTTGTTTTTGCTTATACTTTGTAAATAAAAAGTGCCTTTCTAGTATTGGAGGGTTTCAGATTTTAAATTTTTAACCATTTGCTTTTAGATGTATTTCACACCACAAGCCTATACATGTCTACTCAGAAGTAAACCCTATTGAGTCTATTGGGATTTACTCCCACGTAAATGTTTAAGATGGCTGCCTCAGTGTCAGTTTCAGTCAGAACGTTTCTCAGGTGTTCAATTAATGAAGAAATGAAGGTGTACTCGTGTAGAAAGTACCTTTTGTATAATTTTGATTGTTTTTCTGCAGGGTTATTTTTATTATTAACAGTATATTAATTAGTATCAAAATATCAATTCTGTCTAAATACCAACTGCTTTAACAGAGTTGCAAGGTTTTATAGTGCTTTTTCTAAGTCAGGGGTGGCCACTCTTTCAACTTTAAGGCTCCTGGACCTTTAACAGTTGTGTAGAGTTGGGGAATTTTAGCAAGTGTGGCTTGTCATCTCACAGATGAGAGGCTGCACCTGCTGAAATTCCCCGCATCTACACAACTGTTAAAGATCAAAGAGCCCTAAAGTTGAAAGGTTGGCCACCCTTGCTCTGTGTGAAAGATAACTGAAAATATGACTTTGTGCATGATTCAGTGTTCTGTAGAATAGGTCTCTCTAAAACAGTTCCCAATCTCACATTTTAAACAGGGAGAAAGAACAAACACAAGAAGAGGAACATTTGATGGAAGAAAAGAAAAAGAAAAAGCAGGAAGAAAAGAAAAAGAAGGAAGGTGCTCAGAAAAAGGTTTGTCCTTAATGATGTAACATTAATATTTTAGAACAATTCCACCAGTATCCCTTGCAGGGATTTTTTTTTTTTGGGTGTGCTGTTGTAATACAGACTTACCTCCTAGGGTGTGGTTCCTAAACAGTGAGTCTGGGACCCACCAGTGGATTTTTACCAGTTTTTGTTGGGTTGTGAAACTGACTGGGCAGATTAGGCTACTTGCATCAGGGGTTAAACAAGCTGCTAGGGGGGGGGGAAGCAGTGTTGTCCAATCACAATTATAGCCACACCCCTTGGCATTTATGAATCAGGCAGCAGCCTAGGGCCTCTAAAACATTTGGGAACCACTGTCCTAGGACCTAGGGGATACAGTTCCCAAAGATTGAGTAGTGTACAAAATGGTTCTATAGGAGATACTATTTCCTATAAGGCAGGAAAATGGCACTGATTGGTCCCGTGCTATGTCAAATGCACTCATCCCATTGGCTACAATTGCTGTCAGTCACAGCTAGGATAAAGGGCACTGTAACAAACCAGTACTAAAGAAATAAGTATTTGGGAGGTACTACTTTATGCATAAGTTTGGTTTTGTTCACCTGAAGACATGTATATATGTATTGCTAATAGTATGATCTCCAAATTGACTAACCAAAGAAGATGCTTTTTCAGCAGTCCAGTTTAAGGTGTGTCCAGTTTAGATTGCAGCCCAAAATTCCTGTCCAGAACAGGTGTGTCAAACTTATTTCATATGGCAGGCTGAATACCATTCATGCCGGCTGCTGATGTCATTGTCAGATGTGATGTCTTTAAGCAGGTAGTGACATGCATGTGATGCCCAGAAATAAGCACTTTTTTTCCTTACCTAGGAACACCTAGGACAGCTTTGGAATTGTTTTATCCTTGGGACCCACTTTTAAAAACGACAATGTTTTTGACACTAGACAAAAAAAGAAATCATAGTTATGATTATTATTATTATTATTATTATTAATTTTGACTTGTTTTTCTTTCTTCTTGACTACAGTTAAATCTGGTGTATTGTGCAATAGATATTTGTCTGTCTGTAGTTGGAAATCCCATAATATTCATTTTTGATAACTTTTTTAATTTGTTGGTCCCACCGGTTTTTGACTGCAGGTAGCTTGTATTTTTTACAGATGTTCCAGTGTATCATTATTGCTACCTTGTCATGCCTTTATCATTAATATAGCAATACCAGGTGATAGCAGAGTAGAACTGGAAAACATCAAAATACAAAGATTTACAAATAGAAATTGAAAGGCTGTGGCAGAAGAAGACCAAAGTGATCCCAGTGGTATTTGGCACCCTTGGTGCAATTCCAACACCTTGAAGAGCACCTGAACAGCATAGTGGCCACAGAAATTACCATCAATCTGTTGCAAAAAGCAGCATTACCGGAAACAGATTATATTTTGTGACAGCGTTTATAACATCAAAATAGAATAAAAACCAGGCATCCCAGGTCCTTAGGAAGGACTTGGTGTCTGGATAAATCAAACCAGTCAATAACACCTACCTGACTATGTGAAAATCTCAGAATAATAATAGGGGTCCTATTACATTACATTATTCCATTACATTATAGCATTACAATTATTCCAGAGTACCCAGAAGGTTGAACTGGAGAGCAAGATGTGCAGTAAGTGACTTCCAGGCCAGGAAAAAGCCTGAAACTATGTTCACACATGATTCATGGCATGCCAATTACTAGAGAAAATGGGAAAATGTAACTTTAATTTGGTGATATGAATATTACTTCATACCACAAGTTAGCATTCCAGCTAACAATTTTCTTCTGGAAACTGGGCAAGGGTGCTTAAAAGTTTTTGGTTTTTTTTTTAATGTTTTGAAACCTTTTTGTGACCCACCAAAAATTCAGCATGCAACCAGCTGGTGTGTCTTGACTGACAGTTTGGGAACACTGGCTTAGACTAATTAGGTTCTCCAAATAGCTTGGTAGGACCTATCCCCCTCCTTCTCTTACCCCTCTTGGTCTGTGCCTTCCCTGATACCATTCCTTCCCTTCTGAGGCCTTCTCCTGACTCTCCCAGTGCCTTGGCAGAAGTTTTGCTGTTAAAAGGGCTGCGCTGAGAAAGTCCATTTATCACATGGGCTGCCCTTTCAACACTGACACCTTATCAGAAACAGTGCTGCTGAAAGGATGCACTGCATTATAATTGGGAGCCCTTCATTATCCCAGCACCACCCTTTGAATAGAATGGCTTCTGCTAATGTGTCATTTCACAACTCAGCAGCTAAGAGCAGTTGATGGTGGTGCTGGATTAGCCCAGTTATCACACAAGCTGGGTAAAGAGCCTCTGTGGGCACTATGTTTGACCCCCTGTTTTAGAACAACCCAAGTGGAAGCATTAGTTGGGAAACATAAGAAGTATGCAAAAAATAGAGGTCACATGATGCTGGGAATACTTCCTCAAATCTTATGTACACCTGATACATCTAGTTCTTATTTTATTAGCAAATTCTCCTTTTAAAATCAATAAGTTTCATAGGAAAGAAATATAGTGGGTACAGCTGTGTATGTTTGTTAATAGAAAAGCCCTCTTTTATTGTAGAAAGTCTTACATAATTTTCCTTGTTTTCAATATTTAAAATAGGTTTTCAACTGCTCTGATTAAATGCCAGGAAATTATTATTTCTTCAGGAAAGCTCAGGAACTTCTGTCAGGAATAAATTTGTGGTCTCTGCAGTTAAATGAGATTTCTAGGTATGAATTACTACTTTCCTAGTAGCACATCAGTTTTTCTAACAGTAACCACACTTTCTGAAAAACAGTAACTGGTCTCAGGGCCATTCAACTACTTTCAGTTTCACAAAACCCTGAGTGATTTATAACTCTTTGCTGTTTAGACAGTATTAGGGTTGCAGGTCTAGAGAAGAAATTTGCCAGATGGTACCCATCCCATCATCATTATATTGTGGCAGAAATAGTGGCGCCTGGCAAAAATTCTCCTTTCTAGTGGTTTCTTCAGTGCCTGGATTTGGTCACCCTACGCAATACAGTGGTGCCTCGCATAACGAATGCCTCGCGCACCGAAAAACTTGCAGAACGAAGGCGTTTTGCGATTTTTGGTGACTCGCAAAACGAATTTTTATGACCCATGCTTCGCAAGACGAATTTTTTTTTGTTTTGGTTTGTTTTAAGGGGGGGATCTTCATGCCAGTTTATGATCCCGTTCACCCTAATAAGGGGGGATCTTCATGTCAGTTTATGATCTCATCCACCCTAGTAAGGGGAGGATCTTCATGTCAGTTTATGATCCCGTCCACCCTAGTAATGGGAGGATCTTCATGTCAGTTTATGTAAGTAAGTCCCATTGTGCTTGCTCCCAGGAAAGTGTGCACAGGATTACAGCCTTCAAACTCTCCACTCAGCATCCCCCCCATCGCTCATTCACCCTCTCACTGTCCCATTTCCTTCACATTTCCCCCCATGATCAAAAGCAAGCAATTGAGTGCAACTGCTCTGTCCTCCTCCCCAGCTTAGAGCACAATCCTGTGCATGTCTTCTCAGAAGTAAGTCCCATTATGCTTGCTCCCAGGAAAGTGCGCACAGGATTACAGCCTTCATGCTCCCCACTCAGCATCCCCCCCATTTTTGAAATCCTCAGTACAGTATGTATGCCTTTAAAGAGCACTTAATAAACACTTTGTAAACCAAATTTGACTTTGTTCTGACTTTTCTTGCCCATAGGAACGCATTAATTAAATTTCAATGCATTCCTATGGGGAAATGCGCTTCGCAAAACGAAAAACTCGCATAACGAAAGGACTCGCGGAACGAATTAATTTCGTTATGTGAGGCACCACTGTAGTAATATAACTACTTTTTAGAAAAGAATGGAATAACTTAAAGGTCCTCATTAGCTGGAATCCTATTATACATGTTTATGGTGACTCCCCTACTTTTCTGAATCAAGTTTGCATATAACTGATAAAGAATTCAGACTGCTCTTCCATGATTTCCCATCACATACCCCAGTCCTAAGCATATTTGCTTGAAAGTAAGATGGGCAGCCCAATCGTAACCTGCACTGGAATAGGCAGGCCAACTGGCCTCTGCCATTTCCAGCTCAGGTTAGGAGGTGAATCCAGCACAAGAGGATTTATTTCCCCTTACCCCATGTTGCGTGGCAGTCACCCCTATGGGGCTACTTGGATCTGCGTCAGCTAAATAGCTAGTGCTGATTTGAGCAACCCAGTGTAATGCTGGGCAGTCTGGGATGGGGGGGTTTAAAATCAGGCCTCAATGCCAGAGGTCAGTCCCACCCCCCTCCTGAGCCTAGTCTGCCCTTCCCTGCCCTGAAACAGCCCCGTTCCCCCCCCCCACCACCCTCTCCAACCAGCTGTCCTCGACTGGCACAACCTAACCATTGTTGGGTGCCGTGAAGGCTGGATTCGGCTTCTCTAGGCCGGTGCATGTCCTTGAGCCAGCCCAGCTGACTCAAAAGGAGGTGTGAATGTACTTTTATGGCATGTTTGTGACACTCTTAGGCTGGTGCAAGGGACTTCCGATGACCCAACAAAAGGTGAGGATTGTACTCTCAGACTACATGCTATGTTTACAGTGTAATGCAGCTGTGTCAAACTTGTTTTATACAGTGGGCCAAATAGCATTCATGATGCCTGTTGAAGGCTAGAAATGATGTCATTAATCAGATCATGACCAGAAATAAGCACTTTTTTCTCACTTAGTAACTAATTAGCTGCAAACGACAAGAGAAAATATGCAAATGTTGATCATATTTTCAAGATATGGAAGAGCCCAATTATTAGGTGGGCTACCCTTTCTGTAGTGACACCTTAACACAGCTCAGCAGCAGGTGGTGGTGCTGGAAGAGCCTTTGGGCTGGAAAAACAGCTTCTGTGGGCTGCATCTGACCTACGAGCCTTATGATTGACACCTATGATGTCAATCACGTGTTGTAAAATTCTTAATTTGACTTGTGAGGTGGAACTGCTCAGATTGGGACCATACTGTTTGAGAACAGTTTACCTTTTACGCCCATTCCCTTTTCCCATTTAACCTTACACACCTAGAGTGGTTAGTTAACTCCTAAAGTGCCATTTTCTTCAAGGGCACTTCATTAGTTAATTAGGTGCTCCAGGGTGCTGTTTTTGGTAGGAAAACTGTGTAAAGGGTTTAATATGCTGAACCACTCTGAGTGGTTAGCAACTGACCAATAGCAACTGACCAATAGTTCAATAGCAACTGAACTTGCTCTACTTGCAAGTCAAGGTAAGAATTTAACTACTCATAATCTGACAACAAAACATGTAGTTCAGGTTGATTTCAATGGTGTTTACTTCCAAGTAAATGTGTATAAGAGTGCAATCATAATTTCTCCCTTAAGAACATAAGAAAAACCCGACTGGACCAGGCCAAAAGGCCACCTAATCCAACCTCCTGTATCTCACAGTGGCCCACCAGATGCCTCTTGGAGCACATAATACAATAGGAGACCTGGGGCCTTCCCTCGCATCTGGCATTCTGAGGTAGCCTACCTCTAAAATCAGGATCCCTTCTACATCCTTAATTTGATCTTGAGTCATGCATCATTTGTCATAAATTAGGATTTTTCTTTCATTTAAAATAAATTCAAATTGTTATTAATACTTTCTTGACTTAAGGAGTTTGAAACATGTACAGATTCTGATACCCTGGCCAACAACTACAGGGTGGCCACAAAGTCCCTTTGCATGGGATTGTGTGGATTTAGGGTTGAAGCCATTTAAGCCTGTGTAGGGACTCTGTAACTTGATGTGTTGAATGGGCCTTAGGGCATGAACTTCTCAAATAGCAGCTCCTATGCCAAGTAGCAAGCAACTTTTCAAACTAAGAAATAGGTTATGATATGGCACTGCAACCCACTGTTCAAAGGACAAGTCAACTCCTGGGTATATCCACACCATTGTGTGCACTTTCAGTAGCCCTTTGGATCCTGGCCATTATACTATTACTAAGTTTTAACACCTCTTAATACCTAGTCTTTTTCATTCATAGCATTTTAAGTTAAACAGCTTGTTAGGTATTTTCATTTTGTAGCTGTAATCTAAAACAGCTTTCAGTAATGTGGCTGAAGTGGTTAAGATGGTTTTAATTTCATTTTCTTCAATAGTAATGAAATGGTTTCCAAACTTTTTTGAGTTGCAGCTTCCTTGACCTACCAGGCCATTGGCCATGGCTCCCCATTAGGGCTACTATACATTGTATATGGCAGTGGGTATTTCACAAGGATTCCTTGGCTCCCCTGGCTGATTTCCATGGATCCCCAGGGAGCCACGGCTCAGGGCAAGTTTTCGGAACTACTGGTATAAATGTTGCTTGAACTATACTATACTATACTAGTTTGAACTATACTAGTTTATTGCAGATAGCAGAGAGAAATATCCTGAAGACATAAACATATTTCATTCCTCAATCTATTATTTTTATTTTATTTTTTATTTTTCACATTTTTTATACTGCCCTTCCTCCAAAGAGCTCAGGGCGGTGTACACAGCTGCCCCCCTCCTGTTGTCCTCACAACAACCCTGTGAGGTTAGTGAGGCTGAGAGAAAGTGACTGGCGCAAGGTCACCCAGGAAGCTTTGTGGCTGAGGGGGATTTGAACCTGGATCTTCCAGGTCTAAGTCCACCTCCCAAAAATCTAATCTTCATTGGCACTCTAAGCCAGTGGTTCTCACACATTTAGCACTGGGAGCCACTTTTTAGAATGAGAATCTGTCAGGACCCACTGGCAGTGATGTCATGACCGGAAGTGACATCATTAAGCAGGAAAAAAATTTGCAATCCTAGGCTGCAATCCTATCCATACTTACCTAAGAGTAAGTCCCATTTACTTATCATTGTTAAAAGAAAATACATAGTAGCTTGTTAAAAGTAGAGGTCTGTTACATTTCCCCAAATGCAGTCACATACCATTGTAGCATCAAATCTAATATATTAAAAATAAAATATTGAAATGAATGGGGGACCCACCTGAAATTAGCTTGCGACCCACCTAGTGGGTCCCGACCCACTAATTTGAGAATCACTGCTCTACGCTATTTTTAATGCTCAATTTGTATAATTTAACTGCTTTTGTAATTAGTGTCAGGAGTTCTGTATAAATACAGTAAAGTGTCTTATTGCCCAGTGCATCATTTTGTGTGGTATTCAGATTTTAAGTTTTCATGGTTCTATTTTATACATGTATTTCAGTTTGTATAACTAGATATTCTATCTATGTACATTCTCAGTAATCTTTTCAACATGTGTTCTGTGCACTCATCTCTCAAGAGGCAAATCACAATTTCTTTTTATCACAACACACCAAAGTGAATAGATCCATATGTATATCTCTGTGATGTGTTTCTGTTGCTGTGTGTGTTAAGAAGGACGGCATAACCTCTCTGCTCCCATGTGAGAGTGCAAATCAACAAGCTATTGGAGGAAAAGAACATTTAGAGTCATGGCTGACCCATCCATGATGAGAATGAGCCTGTTAGCATTAAGCAGTGAATTGGGACCTGAGCAGGGGATGGCAAGCAGGGGGTGCCCGCCACCCCAGCCCCCCCCCCACACTGCTGCCACAGAGCCAGACTCCTTATGTGCCCCTTCCTCTGGGTGGCTCTTTAATAAAAGAGGGAATGCAGGGTATGCTCCCAATGTGCCTTGCATTGCCTGCTTGGTATAAAGAGTCTGTGAAGAGGTAGGAGTGAGATTGCTACATTCTGATCCTCTGCAGCAATCTACTGCAGACACTCAGGTATAAGTCAGTCTCACAGATGAGGTCAGGTTTTGAGCAAAGATAATGAAATTTTCTGTGACCTTCGGATAAGTCAGGTGTTAAACTTAGGAGGGGTGTCTGACTAATTTTGTCTGATTTTACCCGAGGCCAGATCCTGAAAAATAACCTACCAGTAATTGTTACCTAAGAACCATAGAGTTTTCAATTTATTAAAAATTTAGTAAAAGATCCTAAGATATATTTTATTAACTTTTTAAATTCTGTCCTTCACAACCTTTTTGTAAACACTGTCAGAGTAAGTGCGCTGTAAGCAACATACTGATAGAACCATTAATTAAATTCTTCTTTAAGGTGCCTGGTGTGTTAAGCCAGAGGCTCTACATATAACATATAGCACTTAACTGGGAGTGTGCAATTAAATTCACAGTGGAGAGACAAGCAACAAGGAATGAGTGTGAGCAAGCACAGCTGCACATAGTTGCAACCCAATTTGCTCAGAAGTAGACCCCACTGCTTTCCCTGGGTGGTATTCTTGAATTGTAGCCTGGGACTTTGTTTCAGATGGAAAGAAAGATTACATCCTGGTATGTTAAAAACCAAACCTCTGCCAACTATTTGCAAAATGGAACAAGGGTGCAGAAGGGTTGGCTGTGATCCTGCCAGAGAGAATGAGGCCTGCTTGATTTAAATGGAAGTGTTGAGCCCTGGCTTGCTTTTTTTCTCAGGAGTAGTGAAAAGGTTAACTTTGGCTGCAGCTTACAACCTCATTGCCCTGGAGACAAATTACCTATATCTGCATTGCCCTCTTGCTCTCCTCTGGGCTTCTCCTGGCTGCCTACCCCGAGTGACTTGCAGATAAGTCAAGGAGACAATTTACACTTGATTCATTGGCAGAAAGGAAACAACTTACACTTGATTTCTTGGCAGAAATTTTTCGACTTATAGGCAAGTATCAATGGTAGCTCCCTCGCGTTCTTCCACCAGGTGCTCTAAAAGAGCCAAGTGGGGAAGCAGCAAATTTGCTCTTTCCTCTATGTGAACTCTTTCTACAAAGGAGGAAATGTGGAGCACTCAAGGAACAATCCCAATGTGCTTCACATTTTCTGCTTTGATTCAAGAGTTCATGCATAAAAAGGAGCCAGTAAGGGGGAAGCAGTGGAGCTGGTAGGGCAGTGGTAGAGCTATATGCTGCCTCACAGCCCAATCCTGAACTGCCCGGAGCATGCGGCTGCAACGGCGCTGAGAATGGCTGCCACCGCATCCTGCACACCTCAAACTGCCGCGGGCGGTGCCTCAGGAGAAGGAGACTTTCATCCCCTTCTCCCAGGTAAGGGAAGCAGCCCTGCAGTGGGGCTACTCACTTTACCATCGACCAAAGGTCAGCAGTAAGGTGAAAGCATTCGCGTAGGGCGGCAAGCCCTGCACAATTGGACAGGATCCAGTGGAGCTGAGCTCCATCGGACCCATCTCCTGCCTCCCCACTCCCTCCCCTTGGCACGCCTCCCGCCTGCCCTCTCTCCGCCTTCCCCACGCCTCCTCCCCACGCCCCCACTTACTGTGCCATGGCTCGGCTGTCAGTGAATCCGCCAAGCAGCGCAAGATGGGTGCCCACCCGGCGCTAGCCTAGCACTGGGCTAGCATGGGCGCTGGCCCAGTGTTAAGTCTCACAGATGTGCCTTACGACATGTTTGTGACAGTGTGCTCTGGCGGAAAGCCGGAGCCCCGAGCTCAGGATTGGGCTCTCAGGCAGCTTAATAGCTTCTGATGACCCTGTTTAGAAATTATAATTGAACTTGACTGTGTAACATACTGCTGTTCCAAGGGTGCATATAGAAATATGGTGTGTTTTTACGTGTGCATGCATGTACGTGTTGGCAAGGCTGTTGCAGTTGGATGTGTTTATATGCCATGTGTTTGCCAAGATTGATCACTGTTCATATTGCACGTATATGTGGTGTTAAATATGTGTTACAGTTTTGTATCTGAAGTGGATATAAAAATAGACATCTCATGTTAACTCTATAAGAGAAGAGATGCAATCTCCTCGAAGAGTTGATTATTATGTGGTTGACTTTTACCTGTGTAGCTGTGGGAAAAATACAAAAATGCTGGGATTTTAAAAGAGTTATTTGGAAGTATTTTCTGCTCAGATCAATAGGTCGAGTATTGTGAAGTGTAGAGGTATCAGTCCTCCTTCATGTGGATGTTTGCAGTGGAATGGTTACTGGCCATTTCCAGGGTGGAAATGTTACTGGAATGGGTAACGTCCTCAACTTTTGCTCCGACATTGGAACTTAATGAGGATGTTAATGGGGTGAAGGCAGGGGTTAAGTTGGGTGAACTTATTTTCCATTGGAAATAATAAAGAGGCTTATTAACTTTTCAGTGTCCTGATATCAGTGCCTTGTTTGAAATTGGTGAGAGTTCCCTCCAGTGTGCTAGGGATATCTCAGCACTGTGCATAGGCTTCAGGGGAAGTCTGCTGATCTTTCAGCATAATAGGGAACTTGGAACCCAATCCTATGCTCGGCGGCATGGCTCCTTCTCCCGAGGCACCTCCCGCGGTAGCCCGGGAGGTGCAGGATCCGGTGGCAGCTCTTTTCGGTGCCGCTGAGTGTGGACACCCGGGGCAGCTCAGGATTGGGCTGCCCAGGTAACTGCAGGAAAGGAATGATTCTTTCATTCTTTCCATGCCAATCCATGGTTTGATGCTGCACAAATAAACCTCAAATCTTCCTCTTCCACCTCCCATTCCCTCCTCTTCTTGTATTACAATTCCTACCTTTACTTCCTGGTTCTCAGCTCACTGTTGTCTGTTGTTTCATCTGAACAGGAAAACAATAGTTTTCTTACAAACCAGAATGGGAAATTGCACCCATGTTCTGTAAGTAAAGTATGATTTGTGCAAACCATAGTTTGCCCAGTTTGAACAAAATGGCGTGCTATGAAACAGGAGTTAAGTGTGTACAAGGAACTTCACTACATAAGGAAAGGAGGGAGCATGAGCACTTAAGTCTTGGTCAAATAATGCAAAATCATACGGGAGTGGGGCTGTATTGTGTTGCTTAGGTCTAAACCAGGGGTGCTCAAACCCCGGCCTGGGGGCCACTTGCGGCCCTCAGAGGTTCCCAGTCAGGCCCTCGGGGAGCCCCCAGTCTCCAATGAGCCTCTGGCCCGCCTGAGACTTGCTGGAGCCCATGCTGGCCCGACGCAACTGCTCTCAGTGTGAGGATGACTGTTCGACCTCTCGCGTGAGCTGTGGGACAAGGGCTCGCTCCACTACTTGCTGTTTCACATCTGTGATGTAGCACTGGCAGTGAAGGAAAGGCTGGCCTTGCTTTGTGTAAGGCCTTTTATAGGCCTTGAGATACTGCAAGACCGTCATTCATTCATACAAGTTCCATCTCTAATATATTCATTTATGTAAATTTATTCAAATTGTAAATGTAAATTAATTCTTTATTTTCTCGGCCCCCCACACAGTGTCAAAGAGATGATGTGGCCCTCCTGCCAAAATGTTTGGACACCCCTGGTCTAAACATACATGCAGAAATAACATACTTAGAAGTTGTATTTAGAATGTTCAAATGATATCCTTAATTCATTAAACTTAACTGTATATTTCTTACACCCAAAAGAAACAAAGGAAGTATACTACTAGTACATACCACAAGTGCTGACCTGCCAGTGAATGGCTATATAAAAAAGCTCTGTTCTTCACTCCGCTTCGCATGAATGGCACTAGCCATTCAAGAGTGTTGAATTAGACAGCCTGTATTTGTGTGGCAGTCATCACCAGAACCTCTGTATTGTGTGTATAGAGTGGTTGATTGTCAGGGCTGCAAGTTTCTTTTCATGATGTCCTCAGTAAAAATCTTGCTACTAACCACTTTTCTTGCTTTTGTTTTTCAGGCTGCTGAACAAAAAACCAAAGGTAATTTAATTTTTGATTCCTTCTAAAATGTCCATTGCTTTCACTTGTTTAAATTGTCATGTTAATGCAAACCATAGACATTCATTAGACTAAAAAATATCTAATGGGGTTTTTGGGGGATTGTATACTTTCTTATGTGGGTATGATTTTATGTCTGTTGCAGTATTGATTTTATCTGAGCTCACATTCTTAGGTTCAATTCAGGCATCACAAGCAGGCCTCTTTCCCCTTCTTTTCCATTATTGACATTATCGTTTCCTTGACCTCTAAATTGGGCAAAATAAAACTTCAGATTCTGGTTTCATTGACGGGGTTGGAGGCAAACTGTGTTTAGTACAGTGCTAGCCAAACTCCTACAAGGAAGTGGGAAGCTCTGTAAGTGTGTGTGGGCAAGGGGCTATGGCTACAATCAGTCTTTTGGATCATGCTGCTGCTGCCGCCGGGGATGAGAGAGTTTTATTTTACTTACCTCCATCCAGCACCAGAGATTGGGGGGGGGGTCTGGGGAGCCCTCTGTAGGGCTCCCCATGTCTCCAAACATGTATAAGGAAAAAATAGGCACTTGTGGTTTCGCAATGTAAACTGGAAGTGTCCCCCATTTTTCTTCTTTTAGATGTTTGGAGGTGCAGGGAGCTCTGTAGAGGGCTTCCTGGACCCCCTGCCCCGGACTCTGGCATTGGCTGGAGGTTAGTAAAAATCTCCCCTTCCCCATCCCTTAAAGAGGCAGGGACAAGTGCTTCCCTAGCTGGTGGGTCACAGCCCACCAGTTTAGAAACCACTGGTTTAGTAGTAATTGTAGTTTGTCTGATTTGGATGTCATGGAAACTATGAAAGGGAAGGGCTCATGATCAGTCTCAATCACCTAACCATGGTTTAGTGATTGGCACCATGACATATGAATGGTCCTATTCTTTTTAAAACATTAATTCAGACGTTCCAGAACATTCCAGCCCAGCAACCTACTTCATCCTCTGCAGTGTGTTGAGACATTGCTGACCAATCTCTGGAGACCTCTTCTGTGCTGTGCTTGGCCAGTGTCTCACTCTGTTGGCCTCTGTGGCCCTCAGAAAGTCTCGCAGAAGCCTCTGAAAGCTACTTCCAGTCAGACTGGAAGCTACCTTTGAAAACCAGAAGTAGCTTTTAGAGGCTTCTGTGGGCCATTCTGAGGCCCACAGAGTTGGTTGCCAGCCTGGCGCAAACCAGAAGAGGCCTCCGGAGACTGGCCAGCAGTGTCTCAACCCACTGCAGAGGATGAAGTGGGTTGTGGTGTTGGAATGTTTGGTAAGTCATTTGTGCTCTTTCTTTCTGGAATGGTTCCAATTTGGAACCAAACAGTCCCACAGGCAGGAAGTCCCCACTTATGACCCACATGGGCTTGCGATCCACCAGTGGGTTGTGACCTACACTTTAGGAAGCCTTGCATTAATTGATTTTCAAACACACAAACCTCTTCAAGATACAGTGGGGCCCCTGGATCCACGGATCCCTTATTCGCAGTCTCACTTATCTGCTGATCTGGTCCCCGTTCAGAGATGAGGGAAGTTCTCTCCAAAGGTTCCTCTGAGCTCATCAGAGGTCATGCATGTCTGTCCCCTGAGGGCTTCCCTGGTCCTCCTAATGCCTTATAAGGCATTAAAAATTACTTCTGGTTTTTTTTTGTAAAAACACCAGAAGTGATTTTTTTTTTTTTTTACTCTAAGGCTCAGTCTGATCCTGGCAGATGCCGTGGTCAAATGTGCTCAGCCTCTGCTGGGTGCAGAAGTCCCTCTGGAGGCAAGGGAGAGGAGCTCCCCTTGCCTCCAGAGGATGGAGGACTTTTCATGATATCTTCTGTTTCAGTTAGCCGCGGGAGGTTTCAGAACAGAACTCCCACAGATACTGGAGGACGCCTGTACATTCCCATTGAGTAATTACATTTGATTGGCTGTTCTCCCTTGCAGACAAGGCAGTATTCTGTTTCAGATAGTTTTGCCTGTAGGACTGGGTAGGCTGGGCTTGCATAACCACTTCCTGAATTGCCCCTAAAAATCCTGAGTTTTTTAGGATTTTTAGAATTGCGTGGCTTGAACTACTTCCAGTAGGAAAGCAGAGAGTGCTTCAGAACTCTGTAGGAAGTAACTACCTTTCATCTTTCTGCATGTCATTCCCACTGAGCCAAACCATCAGGACAGATCTGGGTAGGCAATGACCCAGAGAATTGCTTCATTAACATAGCAAAACTGAATTCTTCCCACTCCGTCACTTGAGAGTGCCAGGTCTCTCAGCAGTCGGAACTTTGACTACTTGATTGGATGAACATTCACTCATAAGAGATATTTGTTTGTCAGGATATTTTCCCTAAGCTACTCTTCAAGGCTGAGAAAATCACTTGGAGCTGGATCCCACTGAGCACAGACCAGGGAATTTAAAGAGAAACCAGGAGGCACAGTGAGAACTGACCTTCTGAAGAGAAAGATATTGTGTTTCTTGTGTCCTTTGAGACTATGGCAGTGGTTCCCAAACTGTGAGCTGTGGCTCCCTGGGAAGCTGTGGAAAACAGCCAAGGGAGCTACAGAATCTTTGCAAAACCCCCGCCACCCTATGTAATGTTTCAGATTGTAGCCCTAATGGGGAGCCGCCACCAATAGCCACCAGCTGAATCAGTTTGAAAACCACTAAACTATAGTAAAAAAAGGGGGGTGAATGGGACAGTTACTCCAAGACACCTCATAAATATTTTAAGAAGAATTACTAAGTAAAAGAGACAGTGATGGATGATGGATGACCTTTGCAGTACCATAGTTAGTGGGGGCAGGTCGGCCACGACACGTACCACTCCGGAGTGCCAAATGAGGAGTTCCCAAGTGAAGCCAGCCAAGATGGCAGCCGCTGTGGAAGTAGCCTCCCAACCGACTTTCACCTTCTGCTGAGTTGCTGCAAAACTCACTGCACAGTACTGTGCTCAGAGGTTTGCAGCAGCTCTGGCAGCTCTGCTTCCCATTACCACAGCCACCGCCCTCCTCTTTCAAACTGGAAGTAACATTGTGATGTCACGTCACTACGCTGCTGAACCTTTGATTCCTGACAACGAAAGTGTGGCACTAAGTGTGGGAAATGGTGCCCTCATTTCCATTTCTTCACTATCTTGACTCAGTAGCCAGCTGATTAAATGTTGAGGGACACAACATTAAACCACCACTCCATAAATGGTTCTTCTCTGGGCCTCCAGAGTTGGCATGATTCACTCAGATTCTCTTCAGCCCCTCAGGAAAGACCTTAAGAAGATTTTCCTGATGCCTGCTTTCCTAGCTGATGTCTCTCTCGAAGCAGTGGAGATGGAGGAGTGATCATTGGCTAAGATCTTGTGTGATCATCAACCACATGTGGCTGCATTGCTGCTTCTGAGCAAATCTCTGATAGTATTTCTGTCAGGCAATTCCCACAGACAAAATCATGGTATTTTCCACTCACCTTCCAGAAAGGGAATGAAGGCTTACACTGTTTCTTCTGTGGCTAATATAGCTACTGGATCTAAAGAGACCACTGAGACTTCAAACCAGAAGACTTCAAACTGAATTTACACTGCATTAAAAATCAATCAATCAGAAAAGTTTAAATCTGCAGTCTGTATAGAAGTTAATGGCACAATCCTAACCAAGGCCTGTGCCAGTGGAATGCATGTTCCGCTGGCACAGGCTGCCACAAAAGCACCATAAAGTGCTTTGCAGCAATGAAGGGAGTTGACGCACAGCAGCTGCAGAGGCTTACCCTTGGCGAAAGGGGACAAATGCCCCCTTGCCCTGAGGAGACCTCCAGTAGCCAAAACTCCCTCATGGTATGCAGTGCAGGCCACACTGGTAGCACTGCATCACCGTGTGGGCATTTAGTTAGGATTGGCCATAAGGCTATTTGTGTAATTGTGTTTATTTTGCATAATTTTGCTTCTACAAAGCTTCTGGATAGACTGCAGTTCAAGAAACTGAGGTTGAGTGCTTTGTTTAGCTGTGAAGCTTACTGACTGACCTTGAGCCTGTCACTTCTCTCAGCATAGTCTGTTTCAGGTGGCTGTTGTTAAGTAAAATTGGATTGCCCAATATATGCCACTCTCAGCTTCATTGGGAAAAGCCAGGATACAAATGAACTAGCTGCTAGCCATGAGGAGGAGTAAGGAGCTATACTCTAGGAATCCTCCTCAGCTACATGTTTGGCTTCTGAGGTTTCAACAAGTATTATCAGATACTTTCAAACATATCTTTGTAGCCATAAGGACTAGAAATTTGGTTGATTGGTTTTCCCTAAAAGATGAAACCCAAGATTTTCAAGGAGTTTAAGTCTAGACTCAATGCCATATCCTGTCTCTTCCATGTTTGCATATAAATCATGGACCATGCAATGCTCTGCCTAGTATTCGAAATAAGAACCAAGACCAGAGTTAGCCAGCAGTGCCTCAATGAGAAGCTCTAATTTCCTATCTAATTTCCTTTCCACCCCTAAGAGAGGGAGGGAACTCTGCAAATCTTAGAAGAAACTTAGGGCACCATCCTAACTTTCGCTGGAACAGGCAGCCTGACTGGCCTGCACTGAATCCAGCTTAACCCGTTTCCGCCCTGCCCCCAGGTGTACACGTTTGATCCCTGTTATGTATGTGTTATGTTGGGCAAAAATGGCTTAGATCCCAATCCTGCGGTCCGCACTGCGCCTCCATGGCACGGACCACAGTTGCAAATGTGCCATAAGGCATGTTTGCGGGGCTTACCTCTGGGCGCCCACCAGAGGTGGCTCAGCTCCGGCTGGCACTGAGCCACCGCCCAGCGGGCGCCCGTGTTCTGCAGCTCGGCGGTGCCTGTGACCGCCGGGCTGCAGAACGGGGAATGGGGGCTTTCCTGGGGGCGTGGGGGAGGCGTTCCAGGGAGGGGGGAGGTATGGTCGGGGGCATTCCCGGGGGTGGGGGAGAGGCGGGTCTGCGGAGCCAAGCTCTGCAGGATCCAGGGCGCTCGGGTAGGGTTGCTCGCCCTACATGGGCGCCTTCACTTTAGCGGCGACCGGTTGCCACTAAAGTGAGTAGTCCCATTATGGGACTACTTCCCTTACTCGGGGGAAGGGGACAAACATCCCCTTCTCCCAAGGAGCCTCCCGTGGGAGCTCTTTATGGAGCTGCCGGGTCCTGCAGCTCCGGGCAGCTCAGGATTGGGCTGTTAATCCAGTGCAAGGTAGGTGCGGGCTTGGGTGCAACCCAGAATATGGGGATTTCATTCCCCTTACCCCGTGTCCCATATGTGATCCAGCCCTATGGGGCCTATTGTGCCAGACCAGCAGAAACTTACCCTCTCCCAGTGCAGGTCTAGTGCTACTAGTGCCTAGCCTGCTTCCGAGTCGGCACAAACATGCTTTGTGGCATGTTTGCAACACTCAGGATCCAGTGCAAGGGATGTGTGCCAGCTTTTTTTTGGGGGGGGGGGTAAGAGGGTGTTGGGTAAGTGGGTCCTGGATTTTGTGGTAGACAAATGTACTGGAGTCGTTCAGCACACTGAAGGCATTTTTTTCCTCTCTTTCAAACTGTTTGGAGAAATGCCATTGACTGCTGTAGGCGTGCAGCATTGTTAGAGCTTTGCATTGTCAATCTAGTACCCAGACAGAAACACTTTTCTGTTTGCTTCCTCATTCCAAAGAAGTTGGGGGATACAAGTCTCAAACTGGAATGGGTTAACAAGTGACTAAGGATCTTCAGGGTGAACTTGTGAACAATTCTTGCTCATCTGCGCTAAGATGACTTTTTGATCTTTATTAACCTGTTGCTCAATGGCCACATCACTCTCTTCCCATTCAGGTACAGGTGTTTCTTTTTCATCAGTTACAATCTCAGTATTGTACTGTGTCCTGTTGCTTGGTTTCATTTCAGTTGTACCTTCATGACATAACTTCTTTGATTTTTAGCCCTATCTGTCAGTTATCTGTTGTCCCTATCTACCCCTATCTATTTTATCCCTACCAGTCAGTTTAGACAATACAGAGCTAGATGAGACAATGGTATAAGATAGCTTGGTATATGCCCTTTGGGGAGATAAAGCAGGGTAGCAATTCACTGGGTGGGTGGGTGGTATATATGGTATATCATAGGCCTCAATGCTTCAGCAAACTAAGTAGTTCTTCCTTAGGAGAGATGAGAAACTCTCAGTGCCCTCATTGACAAAGGAGTGGGACACATATTTTGGCCATGGTGTTAGTGATGATGCTGTTCTGTCTGGAGTTGTTCCATGGGCCGAATTACACTCCAGAATCACCACCTTTGCTTTCAGAATCAAATTGTATGAAATTCTGTTACTTTCAGATGTTGCAGGTATATAGCTTAGCTGCCAGCAGAGCCCTTTCATTTGAGGAGATGGAGCTGGTAGCGATGTGTACAGATTGTGAAAGCCAGATGTGCCATTGGCAGCTTCACAGAGGACATGGGAGGCAGAGGAAATAGAGAACATTATTATTTTTCTTGAGCCATGAATTTGGTAGTACAAATGATCCATGGGCATTGCAAGAGTGACAAGAGAAGTAAGAATGCTTTAGGGCCCCAATCCTATCCCCCCCCTGTGCTGATGCAACCTTATTGAAAATCAGCATGCTGTATCCAACAGAGGTGGTGGTGGATTGGGAGACTATGGAGGGGAAAGGGGAATCATTTCCTCTTACCCCTCCATAAGCCTTTTGCTCTGTAGTGTGTCTCCTCGGACCTGGTACAAGTCTGAGGGAAAGAAAGGGGCTGAGAGGCTGCAAAATGAGGGAATAGGATCCGGTGTGTGTCATCCCTGCCAGATCCACCCCAGTGGAGTGCTTCACATGCTGTCACTGGCTGTTCTGCGACACCAAAAGTGTGTTCCACTGTCACAACATGGTCTTCCAGCAGCAAGGTATTATTAAACTTATTGTCAAAGTTTGGGCTGCTTAGTATTAATAACTTTAACTTTCACCAGTACTTGATCTTGTTCATATTAAACTGAACATGTTTGCAAAAATTCAATTAGTGTTTTTTTTTTGTAAATAGGCTAGCTTTGATGATATTTTTTTCTTCCAGCATGAATCAAAGTGAATACATGGTAAAGTTTTTACTGTGCTTGGAAAGAGCTGAATTGCATCATGTTAAGTATATTTTGGTATAAAAAACTCCAGCCACTGCATATCTAGCCACATTTTCTCTTACTCTCTGAAAGAAGAAACTGATTAAGCAGAAAAACAGTATTCCTGTATGTGGGTATATGGGACATGTCGCCAGTTAAATATTACACAGGGGCCTCAATGTTTTTATTTATAACATAGAATGTAGGACATGTCCAAAATAAATACATGTACCATTTTGTAAGAGAAGATATATTGAAAAAAGATTTTCTGAACTGATGTCACTGGGCTGCTTTACCAAAGACAGTTTCCTGCACAAATACAAAGACATTCCCTTGCAGGATCCAGACCAGGATTATTCTGCCTCTAATAGTGACTAGCTTACAAAATGTTTAGAGTGCAGTCATGTACATACTTACTTGAGAGTAAATCCCATTGAACTCGGTAGGCTCTAGGATTGTGTTGTTAGTCTAATGTGGCGTTTCTCAACGTTTGTCCCCAGCCGTACCAATTTGCATGGTCCACCTATTAGAAGTACCACGAGAAGTAACTGAAGTAATTTCTTCGCCAGTTACTTCCAGATTGGGAGACCAAACATGAGCTAAACAGCAGGAGGCTCAGGGCACATGGAGGGCTTTTTTTGTTCATGCAAAAAGTGTACACTGGAGCTCCACCCACTGAGCCAAGCCTTCTGCTAGTCACATTGCACCGCTGATCTTGCTGCTGGGCGGCGAGGGTCACGTGCTCCTGCATGTCCCACCGGACACTACCTCAAGTACCACTGGTGGTACGAGTATCACTGGTTGAAAAATGCTGGTCTAATGTTGTGGCAGTTTGCTAACAAAGCAAATACAAAGCAAAGCAAATTATGGTAGCAGTGAGTGAGTTAACATGTGTAGACATAGAAGGCTTGGGTAGGAGCTGCCTCATTTTATGATCTGATTACAACATATACAAATTTCCATCTTCACAAATGGAGCCCATTTGTGAGGCAGTGTTGGCTGGATTGTGGAGTAAGGCTTTTAACAATGGCCCTGTCTGGCACCAGTTACTGAAACGCACCTGAGTCCTACTGTTCAAGTATTTTCCAAAAATGCCACAAGATATCTTTTAAATGTAATTCTATGTAATTGATTATATGCCATAGTTTATAGAATTATTGTTTTGATACTACAGTGTGCAGTTTGTTACACAATTAGCCATGTTAGTTTGTAACTTCCTATCTGTTGATCAGAAATCAGATATGATCAACAGGCACTTTGTTGTAAGCCCATATTTTTCTTTGTGAACCTCTTTACAGGAATGTATTTATGGGCTTTGTCCCTGTGCAGAACAATGTTTGTGAATTTTTTAGAGCTTAATCCTGGGAGATAGTGGTTCTGTCCCTTTTATACATGTAAAAGTGCCCCAAGGCCCAGTGCAGCCTGGTACCAACCTGCTGGCCATAGCTAGGATTTTATTCTGTCACAGTCAGGCAAGGGTGGGAGCAGGGCTAAGAACAAATGATTTGATTGAGATAGGCCAGGAAAAAGAGCCAGAGGTCAAAGGCTGGTGGTCAAGAACAGGCTGGTGGTCAGGAACAGGATTAGCAAAGCAAGAAGAGACAGTCTTTGTTGCTACTCAGCAAGTAGGTCGAGATAAGGAACTAAACCTGGAGCAACAGGTGTACAGGGCAGCTCCTCAAATCACTGGATTCTGTTGATATGCAGAGCAGTAGTAGTCGCAATAGCTTCAGTAGAAGTACAGGTAGTACTATATACCTTATCCAGACTGCTTGGAACGGGAAGGTGCTGGATTTCAGATATCTGAATAATTGCATAAATATGAGAAATGCTTCCTCTTGCTCTTTTTACTGTTACCCATACAGGTGTCTGCTTGGCTCTTACATTTTTCAACAATGTCTGTACAGGTACAAATCACAGGGAAGAGAATAGAACTTGCAGCCTGTACCTTCACTGTATGTGAGAAGGAGCACATGACCTTCTGGTGTTCACACTAAAAGGTCTTGGACAAAATGTTTGGATTTTGGAATAGTCTGGATTTTGTATGTCCAGATAAAGTGTAATCTAACTGTAACCTCAATCAACAAGGTGATACTGTTGCTCAGAAAATATCAGGCCAATAATTTCTTTGGGCTGCAAGCCATCCTAGTGATGCAGAGAGTAGGATCTGATCCATGAGTTCTCAATTGGAATCCAGGGCATCTTAAAGTTACTCTGGGCCCAAATCCTATCCAATTTTCCAGTGTTGATGCAGCCTGCCAGTGGGGTGTGCACTGCATTTTGCAGTGGGGGGGCAGTCATGGAGGCCTCCCTAAGGTAAGTTCCCTTCCTTGGGGCTGCGTTGCAACTGCATTGACACTGGAAAGTTGAATAGGATTTGACCCTCTGTATATTGTTATGTGCCCTGAGGGAAGGGTATAGAAATACTATTACTTAAAAAAAAGAATGTTCCCAAACTGTGTCACCCCTCTTTTCTAAACAATGACTCTTTATAGTGCTCACCGTCTTCCTATTGATTTTTCTTTTTGCTGTCCTGAATGATGCTTTAAATGTTTTCTTTAATGAGAGCTGTCAGGTTGTGCATATTCCCATAGTTTGAACCTTCAAAGTCCAAGTCAGAGTTATATACAATGTTTAAAATTCAAACAGTGGCTTGGCCTTGAAAAATGTGGGAATCATTGCCTCCCCCCCCCCCCCACTCTGGGATGCGTTTAAAGCTTAAAAGCTTTTGTCTAGATTCCCTTATGGCAGGATAGGAATTGTAGATTCAATAAGTTCGCTCTTGCAAATCCTCCAGTGATCCTGATAGGGACTACATCCTTGCTTTTCCCCACCTTTCGTCTGTTTTGTTTGAAGAATTAAATTAAGCAAACTACTATGCTTGCCTGTCTTCATTTTTCTAAGGGCAAAGCAGTATTGAGCTTCAGTGATTTGCAAAGAAGCCTTGCTGGTTCTGTGTCAGGCCAAAAGGTCATTCAGGAAAATCTGACTCACAGAATAGTATTGTGTTGAACAGAATATAAATTTAGCCCAACTACACAACAATAGTTAAGGTAGTTGTGATCAAGCTTCCTGCGGCTTTATGGTTATTTATCCTCCCACAGTGTATACTTCACTGTGCAATAAAAGATTTTTTCTGCTGTAATATTCTTTGCCTAGTGCATTTTATTAAGCCACACCAGATGCGGTGTGCCTAAGTAGATGAAATTTTAGAAATCACAATGGTTTTTGAAGAAAGCTTTTATTTTGGAAAGCTGTGGATGGGTTCTGTTAACCAGGAATCTCACTGTTCAGTGGAGTTACACAAAGGGCAAATCCTAATGTAGGTTTTTCTTTACATTCTTCCCTCGAATTTTCTCAACACCCCACCTTCTGAAATACCTTGTCATTTCAATCATCAGCTAGAGCATTTTAGTTGACTGAAATACTCATTCTATTCTACTTGCTGGGTGAATGACCATCCTTGCTGGTTGTCACAGGTGACTGGATGATATTGTTGGATTGAGATATGGTGTTAATGACTGAAAGTGTTTTCCTGTTGGTCATTCTACTTGCAGAGTAGGTTTTGTGATTGTTCTGCTAATGTAGATTGTGGCAGAAAAAGAAAGGAAGACACTTGGAGTTTTTAATTATAGTCAGACAGATTAGGGTTCTTTGTATGCTAATACTGTAACATGTTTCACTACTCACTATAGCACAACATGTTGGTTACAGAAACTGTTCCCTGGGCACTAAGGGGCACAAAGAGAATGAAAGGTCATTCCTCCTCAGCTTCCTGGCAGCCAGTTTTCTTTAAGAATGGTGTTCCCTTTCTCTGATACCATATTCAGTTGCAGGGATAGTGGTTGTTGGGCTAGGGACAGGGGCAGTTATGTATTCCCACTCCTTTTTGTGTGTTTCCTTGCACATGAGAAGAAAAGAATCCTTCTAAGAACTAGCAACTAGTCAGAGACAAAATATGCTATAATTTTGTATTTTAAATTGTCATTTGCCATGTGCATCCCATTTTATGGAAGAAAAGGCAGGATATAAGTATTTTAAATAAAATAAATATAAAGGCTATGGCATCCTACTTGATACCTCTCTCCAGGCAATGAACAAGAGAGATAATTGTGAGTGATTGGAGTTTTTTTTAGTAGCATGTATTTCATATATCAAATGTGCATTGATTGCTGTTCTAAGAATGATGGGAAATGCAGGGAAAAACTGCACATTAGGGAAATGTATTTATTCATATACGTGTGTGCCCTTCAGAACTTTACATTGTTCTCCAAAATCTACAAATTTTGTAGATTTAGGGTCCCTTTAGGGAGCCTGGGTCCCTTTAGGGAGAAGGGCGGGATATAAATAAAGTTTATTATTATTATTTTTATTAATGTGTGCTCCCTCTGCTGTTTGCAAAGGATTCATCTTCTAGATTTTTGTTCCTATAGTTCTGATATGCAAGGTCTTTGCATTGACTGGATGGAATGCCATACCCTATTGGTTTTTGTGGCTATTCTCTATTTTTTTCAGATTTGTTGTTTGTTCTGAGATGGAGTAACTACAAATGCGCACAGGTGCAGAAACAATTCTATAAAGGGACCCCAAGAAATGTTCAATTTCCTAACAGTTCTTTGTTTGCCTGTCTTTTAATGGTTACAGTACACTGAGCAGATGATTTTGAAAACCCAATCTGTAGTGTCTGCACAGTTTTTTTGGAGAGTGGTAATTTGGAAGATAACGTTTTGGAAACATTTTTAGGATTATTTATTGGCATTTATCAGCAGTAACTTTTATTTCCCTTTTTAATACCTCTGCTCCCAGTGGCTTTTCTGTAACTCTGCAGAAGTTATAATTCTATGGAGTTGAGTGTGCTTTTCACTCAACTCAAACCAGATGAGCTCCTAGAAAATGTTGCTTCAGATATTGTTTATCTTTATTCCATTGTTTCTTTAAAATGAAAGGGTGTATTTGCCCCAATCAGTAATTCATACTTTTGAAGACATCTTTCCTGATTTGGGGAATGCTACAGTCAGCATTTAAGCTTGGATAAAAATTAAATGGCAATTCTGCAGCATGAACAGCTTCACTGAAATCAACTTTTTCTTCTTCCTTGTTATGACATGCTCATAAGCAAAGCTGTATCAAATGCAGACCATTTAAGTTAGTTTCATTGCTGCTTTCTGCAAAGCCTACATGTGTCTAAAATCAATGGTACAGAATTTTGAATGAATGAATAGCATAATATTGTTAGTAGTTTTAATAAAACATTTAATTTATTTTAACATTGATGTAATAGAATCTGATTTACTGGGAGTGGCATTTAATTAATTTAATTCAATTTACAGAGTTAACTCTATTACATATTAGTGCAGAAAATTACCTCTGAACAGTCATTTCTCATTGGTGACATGCAATAAGTTAATTTAGCTCTGAGTTGGTTTGGGTACATTGTGAGTTGTGCAGAGTTGCCATGGCGATGGGTGCTCAAGCAAAAGCTGTCAACTAAAACAACAAATAGAATAAGCCAACTTGCACACCGGCACCCTTTTTGTTAATCTGTAAACACTAACACATGGATTTTGTTTGCTCTATGCCTGATTTTGGTCTCTTTGGTGTTTTTAGGGGAAGCTGCTTGTTTATATGCTTATAATTGCTGAAATTGCCCAGGAAGAGTTAGTGAGAATGTACCTTTGAAGGTTTGTCTGGTCATGTAAAAGAGTGGCTAGGTCTGCTAGGAAGCACTGGAGATTTCATTGTTGTGTGCAGCAAACTGAAAGAAGTATTGCTGGTTTTCATCAGCCTAGTCATTGGAGAGCTGGGCCTGCCAGCTTTTTTACCCTGAGAGGAATTTTTTTTTGTACTGGAGTTGAGAAATCTAAAAATTGCTGGATCTGCATTCCTAGTGTTCTTGAATAATTTAAATTCTCCTTCCCATATATGTCATTAGTGTATGATGGCCCTGCAGACATAACATTCTGTTAGACTTCAGCTGAATTAATGAAGAGTCCTCCTGATACTGCATCATTCCAAGTTTTCTGTTTAAAAAAAATGTATTAACCAGCAGAGAACACTGTCAGTATTAGCAGTCAAAGGAAACTCTTTATGGATCTGGGCCATATTGTGAAGTTATTAACAGAGCCGACAGGTTATGTCTCATGTTTTTTATTTTTCACATCATTGTAGAGATGTCCCACCTAGAAACAAATTATTTCACCAAAGGCAGAAGCATCAGAAAATGGACTCCAAATGCTCCTGGGTGTGATGAGGCAGATGAGGGAAGATGCAGATGAGGCCTAGGAGGGGAGCAGGTTGGCAGTGGGGGCACTTGCCACACCCTGACCCCCTTCCTGGGCCTGATATGCCTTCACTGATCAATTCAGACTTGTGCCAGTGATTGAACTGATACAGGTCGTGTTGACCCATAGTGGCTGCTGGAGTAATGAGACCTTATCCTGATGAGACCTTCAGCTGCCAAATCTCTGCTGTGAAATACAGCAGATGCTGCACTGCAACTTCATCAACATGTGGGGAGTTAGTACTGGGCATAAGAGACATCAAATATTTATAAACAAATATTGTAGGCTTCTTTTTCTCCATTGACTCTAGAAGCTCATCTGAGATTAAAGGAGTTTCAGAAGTAGATAATGTCGCTGGACCAAATTTAGACTCTAGTACAGGGGTGTCCAAAGTTTTTCACAGGGGGCCACATAATCTCTCTGACACTGTGTTGGGGGCGGGGGAAAAAGAATTAATTTACATTTGAAATTTGAATAAATTTACTTAAGTTTACATAAATGAATATATTAAAGATGAACTTATATGAATGAATGAAGGTCTTGCAATACCTCAAGGCCTACAAAAGGCCTTGCACAAACCAAGGCTGGCCTTTCCTTTGCTGCCGCTACTGCATCACAGATGTGAAACAGCAAGCAGTGGAGCGAGCCCTCATCCCACAGCTTACGTGAGAGGTCGAACAGTCGCCCTCACGCTGAGAGCAGGTGTGTCGGGCCAGTGTGGGCTCCAGCAAGTCTCCGGAGGGCCAGAGGCTCATTGGAGACTGGGGGCTCCATGAGGGCCGCATTGGGAGTCCTTGAGGGCCGCAAGTGGCCCCAGGGCCGGGGTTTGGGCACCCCTGCTCTAGTAGATTGTAAATATTGCAGTTCGGCTGATGGCAGCAATTCATATTTAGCCATCAACTTAAAAAAACAAAACTCCTGATTTAGCAGTCGGTGCAAAATGATAATCTGAAATATGAGCAGCCTTCAATCAGAATGTGCATCAATTAGGGCACTACATTTTTCAGTAGCTCATCTGAAATAGTTTGAAAACTGAATTTCTGTGCGTGAAAATAACATCTGAAACATTGCTTCCAGCGACTTTATTATTATAGGAAGTCAAAAGACTTGATTACAACCTTCCAAACTGCTTTTCTTTAAGTACAGGGACCTCTCATTTTACACTTGTTTGATTTAGACGGTTATGGAGAATGTGCTTGTTTAACTAATACAAAAACCTAATTTACACTCGCAAATATTTGGAATAACATGGTCAAAAGCAGTTTAATAAATATTTTTAATTTTCATGTTTTTGAGATATGTACTGCTTTTCAAAAATGTAACTTTTTGTAAAGTGAGAGGTGCCTGTATTTTATGTATTCCCATTCCTTTAGACTTGTCATAAAGCAAAAATATCTCCTTTGTGGTTCACAGGTGACTTCACATATTTATTTATAAAAGGTATAGTTTCCAAAACTTCGTTCTGGAAATCCTATCTCTGCAAAAATTTCTTCCTTACCAATTAGTTATTTCCAAGCAAGCAGCACACAGGTACAGAATTCAGAATCCTGAGAATGTCAATTTTATGTTACTTTTTAAAATCCACTTTCTTGTTCATATAGGGAAACCAAAACAGCTCAAGAGAGGAACGAAAAAAATAAAATGGCGCTGCCTAGAATAGCAGGGATAGCAATTACAATACAGTAAAAGCCATGTTATCCAGCACATGGTTAAGTGGCAAACTTGGTTAACCAGAATCTTTGCATGCTGCCTCAGGCAAGTGGGGATGTCAATTAAAAATGTGTGCTGCTTACTGAAGCATCCATTTAAACTTACTGAAATGTTAGTTCAGCCCCCTTCCTTGCTTACCTGATGGAGCGGTGCTGTTCTGCCCTTTTTCATGAGGGCCCTCCAGGACTAGAGGCATCCCTCTTCCTTCCTTACAGGGCCCTCTTGAGGAAGAAATGGAACACCTTTATTCCTAGAGGGCAGAGCAAAAAGTGATGTAGGTCAAATCAAAATTCAGTTATTTCTGCAGTCTGATACAGCAGTAGTGGACATGTGGGATGAAGTGAAAGTGGAAAGAAATAAACCTGTACTGTTCACTGTTCTTTCCCTTTGCTCTGCATGCTCCTTTTGTTTGTAATAAAGAGTATAACTACATAGAAACTACATAGAAGGTGCTAATTCAGAAGTCTTTCTGAAAATGTATTCTAGTAGAGGTAATGGTCCACAGTGCAACAAAGTAGAAGAATTTCTGCTAGAGGTGGAAATAAAAAATGTTTATTTTCTAAATCCTGGAAGTAGGTGGTTAACATTTGAGAGGAGCTGGACACTTTTTCTTTACAACTTGGCACTACCATCTGTAATACTGCATATGCCCATCATGCAAGGGTATTGTGCCAGTGATAAGCCAGCCACTCATCTGGTGTAAGAATATTTACATTCCCTTGAATGGAGGAAATGATCAGTCCCAAAGCAGTACGAAAGCCAGAAATTGTGTCTGAGCAGGCTGTACCTTTATGCTTACTGGCTTGTGAATTGTAGCAGCTTTCCTAGCTACCTCATATAGAAGTGACCACTGGGCTTTGTACTTGGTGGCTTCCTATACAAAGGGGAGAAGGGCAATTATTGGCAAGCTGCAAATTTACCTCTTTTTTGAATGCCTATTTTAAATATAGACAACTGGTAGCCTGGAGACTAATTGTGGTCCTTAGCATTGCTCCTAATTCCATGGTCTCCCTTGTTAAATCCCTGAGATACATTCTTTTGAATGAACTGAGAAACAGGCAAAGGGTTTTTTGCCTGTTGTGCCTCCTTCATGATTTGGTGATTTTATCTGTATTTTGTATCTCTCTTATTAACTCCAAGGCACAGGCTCATTCATGCACCTCATAGTGTGAACAGCACTAGAGGTTCTGCCATCTCCCCCCCAGCACTTCAGCTGCTGTGTATTACACAGTCACAGGAGTGCTTGCATAGCTAAATTGGGGTGAAAAGAACAGTTTTACCATTATAAGCCCTGAAATTCTATTCCCCATAAAATGAAGATACTTGGTCCTATCCATAGGACATTTGACCTAGAAAATATACTTTGTGAGGGGTATAATTTGACTACATTTCAGAAAATTCTGAAATAGCTGAGGTAGCAATGTTAAAAGTTTGCTCTGAACCAGATGCCTTCATGTTTTTTGCAACAATTTCCTGCCCCCCTCATACATTTTAAATTGTACATGAACAAATTGAGGTAACTGAGAGTAAGCCCTTGCTCAATTCAGATCTCAGCCATTAAAAATTAGTTTTCTGACCAGGCTTCTGAAGGATGTAGAAATGCCTGTTAGTGGTAAACTTGAGTTGACCTTAGTAAAACAAATGTGGTTTTCTGGTGTTCTTGAGCATGTCAGCAGTGCTGAACTGTTTAATAGCAGAAGTGCCTGGGAATACTTTTTTAAAAACTTACAATCCAATCCTAACACCACCACCACCACCAGAGGAACACTTGTTCCTCTGGCAAGCACAGCAAGGTCACCAGCACAGTCACTGGTTCAAGACTGAGGAGACCCATAAGGAAAATGGAGGCTTTCTCCAGGGCGAGGCAACAGGGATTGCCTTCTTGTGGCCCTCTAGGTATTGATTGCAAAGGGGAAAAGATCTAGAGGAAATTCACTCCTCCGGGCTTTGGAGTTTTATGCTCTTTCTAGATAAAATGGAGTGGAATAAAAAAATGCAGATGCCATAAAGGTTTGAAGAAATTCTGTAACTTTAGTCTTTTGTTGTATGATCAAAATCCTGTATTTAAATCCCCTTATTTTGTTTGGAAGCAGGGTCTGCTCCAATAAATCAGCATTCTGTAGGTTGTGTCAAGGGTAGGCACAGTTTCCATAAGGACATTTATTGATGAGGCAATAGGAAATGTACTATCTGGAAAGTTAAACTAGTTAACAGAGAAATAAACTGATAAGTTCTGTTTCCAGATAGTAACCCTTGTTCCATATATTCTACCAAGATTCAATATAGATAGTGAAATGGTAACATCTCCAGGGATTCTGAAGAGATGCAGAAATAATGGATTTTTAAAAGCCCAGTTTTAAGTGAGGCTGTTAACATTGAAAAGTATAAGTAAAAGCAGAATGTTTGGAGCTCTCAAAATTGAAGTGCAACACATTAAGTACTATTCTTAGTGTACTTGCATTTATATGCTTGAGGGAGGATAAGAAGGGCAGATTCAAGTGAAAATGTGTAATTTGTAAGGTGATAGAAAATGCTCACTCTGAAAACATGATTTGTGACTCACTTATTGTGTAGCCACTAAGTTACCATGGCTTCCTCATAAAACGTTGGTATCCAAAAGGTTTTTAATTCTTTCTGGATGTCATATTTTCAAGCAGCATCTCTGGCACCAAAATTAGGAATTAATTTATCTGAATCAAAAGCTGCTGTGAATGGATGGCAAATAAATTTCACTGTTTTACAATAGCCATTTAGAATGGTTAGTTTTCAACCAACTTCATTTGATGATCATATGTCTTGGTGTGCGCTTCTTGAATAAATTATGCTTCACACCTTGAGGCCCATTAAAAGGTATTCAGATGAGAATGAGCTAAACTGACATATTGTCCTTTTGATTTAAGACCCACAGAAACTGTTGGCTATGTGTTGAATTCTGCTTAAATTAAAATTAGAAAGATTGCTCTGTGCTCAAGTATATATGTAGGAAAGTAAAGAACCTCTTAGATTTGTTATATTCCTGGAATTAGGATGTATTTATACTTGCAGAGTTGTGTAGTTTTTGTGTACAACCGGAAGGTGTGATTTGCATTGCCTTATTTTCATGTGCAGGTTGGGTCTAGAGTTGGAGTAACTGGGAACATTTAAAAGATTTGCTTAAAGAAATTTAAACATTTAAATATTTAAGAGATTTGCTAAAGAAATTTAAGAGTAGTAGTAGCTACTACTACTGTACTCCAACTCTAGACCCAACCTGTACATGAAAATAAGGCAATGCAAACCACATTTGCATTCAACATTAAACATTCAAGTTACACTAAAGTCTTAACAAGCAATGTCCTGTTGCCTCTGCAAATGTAGTTCACCACTTGGATGCTCTCAGGGGGCAATTGCTACTTACTACATTTTAGACAGGTGACTGGCAAATCGCATGACTGTGAGCTGATTTCCTAAAAATGTTTGACTGTACAGGAGGCTGCATCTGTTGAATATGAGATTAAAACTGATGTTTAGATATGTCATTTGGAATTCTTCCACATGAATGAGGAAAAACTTGCTGTAAGTCACAAAAAAATCTCAAAAAATACTTGTAGGAAAAAGGTTGTTTGAAATAATTTGATAAGTCCTAGTGCATATTGTGTGAGGTCCCTCAGAGTAACCCAAGGGTTTTTTAAAATGTAATGCCAGTTTTGAAGGCAGCAATGGGAAGTCAGGGAATGGGAAGAAATTAGCTTTTTTCCCTTCTGTTAAGTCTGCATATAGTGCTTACGGGTATTCTATTAGAATAGAGTACATCAAGAAAACAATGCCGTCAAAACCCAGAGTATTCATGTTAGTATCCTGTGGTGGATCCTATGTTATGTTAGTATCATGTTAGGATTATGTTAGTATCCTTGTGGTCTGGGTGGTTCCTTAAATCTAACCCAGTTTAGCAGGCATTAACATCTATCCCCCTTAGTATTCTTACATGGAAGTAAGTTTCTTTGAAATTGGTGGAGTGGACAACTATGCTACGTTCTCAAAAATGGGGTATTCAGCATAAGACAACATATTAGAACAGCTTTATGGACTTTCAAAATAAGAATAAAGGACTTGCAACACAGTCCTATTTGGCTACCCTGCCTGTGGAATGAGCATTCTGCCAGCGTTAACTGGCTTACAGCAGTCTTTAAAAAAACACTCCAAGAGAGACTGGAGTGCCAGCAGGAAGGCCAGAACCTTCCCGCTTGTGCCGATGAAACCCCCTGGACCCCAAAAAGGCAGGTAAGGGCAGAATGGGGGAAGGTAGAAGGGTGGGGGCAGGGTGGGACGGGGAGGCAATGGGGTTGGAGGATCAGGTCTGGGAAGGGGCTGGGTTCAGTAGCAATGGTGACTGCCAAATTCTGGCCCCCTTCCCAGACCCAATCCTGTGGAGTGGGTCTACATGGACCTGCAGTAGTGAATTCACTAGAGGAGACCTCTGCAACTCCCACCCCACAGGATGCATCAGTAGCCATTTTTGACACTGTTGCATTGGTGGGAGGTGAAAAATAGGATTGGGCTTTTACTCTTTTGGAATAATAGGATTGAAAATATTACAAACATTATTCCTTTTTTTAAAAGCACTTCTTATGAGCACATCTCATGAGTTCCAATTTATTTCATTGTCAAATATAACACTTCATTTTACATATTATGGCTTCAGAATTTTCTGTGTGCATAGGGAGATAGTAGAGCAGAATTGCTTGCATTTAAACATTACCTCTTACGTAACCTTGGTGATATGCCCATTTTACCAGCAGATGTCACTGTTGTCAAACTTGAGAGTTTAGTAGACAAAGGAAGTAATTTTCCAAAAAAAAAAAAAAAAATTCAAAGTGAAATGGGGGGAGGCATTTCCATTTTAAAACTATTTTCTAGCTCTGAAAAAAAATTATAAAGCAGAAGATCTTACTCTTTCCATTTTAATTCCAGTGTTTCAACTGAACTGGGTAAGTTCTTGTCTTTGTATATGGCTTCTGTAGATGAGAAGCTCTGTGTGGGTGTGATACTCTTCTTGGTTTTATTTAAAAGATGTTTCCTGTTTGAAGGTTTCTTTAACAAACTCTTTCTTACACACCATACATGCATAGTTTGGGGCATGAAGGAAGTGGCTTCTTTCAAGTCGACTGGAGGAGGGGGAACAAGATGAGGGGGAAAAATTGCCCATTTGATTGGCTGGATGAATAGCTCTGATTTATGGGATCCATCTGTTTCCTGTAATGAATTCATAAACCCATCAAACAATGACCCAAACCAATTATGGGGTGGGGGAAAATACATTGGCATACTATGTTTAATGCAGTGAGGCTCTTGCATTGTATAATCAAAAATTCTCCTCACATACAGCACTTTGTAATGGAGTCGCTGCGTTTAATGGAAGCTGTAAATAAATCCTGTCACAGCAGCGGCAAAGAATGCATTGCTGGGTTTAACTATTCCTCTTCCAGAATGCTGCCTCATGTTGTTCTCCTTGTTCCCTCTTTTAATGAACACAAACAAGAATTTTTGCCACTGTGGGACAAGAGTCAGTGTCAGTTTGGAGTTCCAAACAGTTTCTGACTTCCAAACAGTCAGAAATCAGCATTACAGGGCTTAAGTATTCTGTCACTTCTGTGTGCATTCTTTCCTTCTGTCACAGAAATGTACTTAAAAGCTTTTGTAGTAATTGGAATCTGGGTGACTGATCCCATTCATTGCATTAATAACATCCATATACAATTTCTTAATGCTATTGTATACAGTTGGGATTCCTGTGAGATTGTAATCATTAAAAAGCATATGTAAGTAATTATTGGATTTGTTTTTCTAAAACTGGATTAGGAAGTTAGATACCATTAAGTATGGAGTGATTATTAGCAGAATGCAATTTGTTTAGAACAGGGGTGTCAAACATAAGGCCCGGGGGCTGGATATGGCCCCCGGAAGCTTTTTATCCGGCCCTCAGGCACTGAGGTGTTACAGCTGAAATGGCAGCCCACAAGAAAATTGGGCTTTCCCAAATCTTGAAATATGACCAAGATTTGCATACTTTCTCTTCTGTCATTTGCAGTTAATGAGTTTCTGTATGAGAATAGGGTCTGATTTCTGGCCATTAGCTGCTTAATGATATCACTTTCTGCTTAATGACATCACTTCCGGCCCTCAGCTGAAGTCCTGAATGCTAACTTCGGCCCTCTGTAGGAAACGAGTTTGACACCCCTGGTTTAGAACATGGGAATGTTTTCCAGTGTATTACAAATAGATACCTATCTCAAAAATCCAAGGAAAATATTGTTTTTTGTTTCTTAAAACCCACATTTTCTCTCTATCAGAATCAGCTCTTTCTGTATTTATTTCATCTTTTGAATGTAGTTTGCAAACTGAAATTGTGCCTTAAATACTCTAATTTAAAAATTAAGAATGCAGCATGCAAAAGTGGGCTGATCTTTTTAACAACATTATGATGACACTAACCTTGATTTCATTTTCTGTATCTTAAGCAGCTGCATAAATGACAACAGCCAAGGCAATATATTACCATCAGGTGAAAGGGTAGACAGGCAGCCTCTTGTGTAACTGGCAAGGTCTCTTTGTAGATTGGCAGATTGGCCCTTGGGGCTGGTTAAGTGTGTGGTACACAGCATTTTAGTGTTCTAGTCAGTCTCCACTGACCACAGCTACTGTTGTGTTGTATGCTTTCATTCTGTGAAGTCTGCTAGGAGAGAGAGAGTGCACATTAAGAAGAAAGCCATTACTTCCAAAATATACTACCTGAATCTAGAGAGGTGCTCTCAAACAATTGACAGTTTATAAAGCAGTTGCTATATCTGCAAATGGTAAAGAAAGCATTAGCAAAGCTAATGTAGTCACTCAAAGCAGCAGGCGTTTTCCCACAATGCAATAGCAAATCTCCACAGCTACTTAGCCAGCAGTGAGAGCTGTTGTAAAATTGCATGTAAAGGATTTTATTTTACTATATGTTACAACTTGGTGCTTTGTTACTTTAAAATACCTTATGCAAATCACTGCTGTATTTGATATCCAAAACAGCAGGGTAATTTGGAACCAAACCGTTTGTGATCTGTAAGGCACTAATTTATCTTGGTGTTGTAGCTTCTCTTCCAAATGTCATAATCATGTGAACTATGTGAACTTTATTTTTGGCAGAAGAAACTACTACTACTACTACTACTACTACTACTACTACAGTTCCCTGCCTTTAAATGAGGTGGGGGGAGCAGGCAGATGGTGGGGAGGAGGTGTGCTGGGGGAGGGAGCAGGAGGGAGGCAGGACTGGTGGAGATTTGCTCCACTGAATCCTGAGCCTCCATATCGGGGCCGCTGGCCCAACACGGAGGCTCAAAATTCTACACTGACCCTTGGGTCGATGTAGGGCTACTCAGGGCTACTCAGCTTACCCGGGGGAAGGGTCCCTTCTCCCAAGGAGCTGCCAGCACTGCCTGCAGAGCACACAGGATGCAGCGGCAGCCATTTTTGGTGCCCCTGCAGCCCTGGGTGCCAGGAGTACAGGATTGGGCTGTAAGTAATTTTCAAGGACGTGAATCCTAAGTTAGTAGACTGATTACCCAGTTGTTCCTGACTAGGACTGTCTGCTGATTAGGTTTTAAAAAAATCATTTTATGGCTTTTAACTGATTATATTTGCATATTTTAAAACCCCAATGATTGTGTCTTTATCAGGATCTTAAAGAATGGCAGATTTTCTTTTCAGCATGAGAACTTTTGTTTGTTACACACTCATTCATATTTATTCTTGAATGGGGATGGAGAGATATATGGAGATGAATGCACATAGAGATATAAAAATTGTGTGTTTTCTTTTTCATCAAATGCTTTCAAGTACAGTAGTATGTAAGAGTAAACATGACTAATCAACAAGCTCAAGTGTTATCAATATTTCAGAAAATCAGGGCTTAAAAGGAACATTTACAGTGAATTCAACCTTGTAGTTCACTTCACTGGTTTATGTTCTGAAGGCAGGAGAGAAGCTATGGTTCCTTTACCAAAGGCAAACTGTCTCCTACCATTGCATACCAATAAAAAAATGCACCTTATTTTGCATACAATTTGATGCAAAAGTAGGAATCTGTTGGGTTTGTGTGGTCTCTTCTGTGGTAGTCCTGTGGCTTAGGAGTCCTTTAATAGGTGTGCCAAAGACATTTGTTAACAGTAGTTGTTGTGCCAATGAAATATGATTTATAGTGTGCTTACAGAATTAGGAGAGAAGTTTAGAACTGTTTGCTCTCACTCTAGTTCATTTTCTAACTTGGAGATTATTTAGGGCTTGTCTATACTAGGAAAACTATTACATGGTGTCTTTGTTTATAAGCTACCTTTCTCCTTTGGGGAATTCAGGTTGAACATAAATCTTAACAGTGTAGACCAGTGGTTCCCAAAGTGGTAGGTCATGACCTACCATTGGGAACCAAAACTGGGCCATTCCCTCTTAAGGGGAGTGGCCCAGTAATGGGTAACCCGACTGCACCGCAGGGATTGTGAAACCATGATGACCCAGGGGTTTTTACCTTGCCTGAGGAGTCCCACTGGCCTTGGGGAGGGTCCAGGAGGTCCTACAGCCCCCTCCACGGACCTCCACATTGCTAAAAATAGCTCCATTTGGGGACTGGAGTACCCAGTTTTCTTTGAAAAGGTCAATTTCTTGAAAAGGTCAATAGGCATGTGGATTTGGGAGAACCCGTGGACATTATATATCTGGACTTTCAGAAGGCGTTTGACACGGTCCCTCACCAAAGGCTACTGAAAAAACTCCACAGTCAGGGAATTAGAGGACAGGTCCTCATGGATTGAGAACTGGTTGGAGGCCAGGAAGCAGAGAGTGGGTGTCAATGGGCAATTTTCACAATGGAGAGAGGTGAAAAGCAGTGTGCCCCAAGGATCTGTCCTGGGACCGGTGCTTTTCAACCTCTTCATAACTGACCTGGAGACAGGGTTGAACAGTGAAGTGGCTAAGTTTGCAGATGACACCAAACTTTTCCGAGTGGTGAAGACAAGAAGTGATTGTGAGGAGCTCCAGAAGGATCTCTCCAGACTGGCAGAATGGGCAGCAAAATGGCAGATGCGATTCAATGTCAGTAAGTGTAAAGTCATGCACATTGGGGCAAAAAATCAAAACTTTAGATATAGGCTGATGGGTTCTGAGCTGTCTGTGACAGATCAGGAGAGAGATCTTGGGGTGGTGGTGGACAGGTCGATGAAAGTGTCGACCCAATGTGCGGCGGCAGTGAAGAATGCCAATTCTATGCTTGGGATCATTAGGAAGGGTATTGAGAACAAAACGGCTATTATTATAATGCCGTTGTACAAATCTATGGTAAGGCCACACCTGGAGTATTGTGTCCAGTTCTGGTCGCCGCATCTCAAAAAAGACATAGTGGAAATGGAAAAGGTGCAAAAGAGAGCGACTAAGATGATTACGGGGCTGGGGCACCTCCCTTATGAGGAAAGGCTACGGCGTTTGGGCCTCTTCAGCCTAGAAAAGAGACGCTTGAGGGGGGACATGATTGAGACATACAAAATTATGCAGGGGATGGACAGAGTGGATAGGGAGATGCTCTTTACACTCTCACATAATACCAGGACCAGGGGACATCCACTAAAATTGAGTGTTGGGCGGGTTAGGACAGACAAAAGAAAATATTTCTTTACTCAGCGCGTGGTCGGTCTGTGGAACTCCTTGCCACAGGATGTGGTGCTGGCGTCTAGCCTAGACGCCTTTAAAAGGGGATTGGACGAGTTTCTGGAGGAAAAATCCATTATGGGGTACAAGCCATGATGTGTATGCGCAACCTCCTGATTTTAGAAATGGGTTATGTCAGAATGCCAGATGCAAGGGAGGGCACCAGGATGAGGTGTATTGTTATCTGGTGTGCTCCCTGGGGCATTTGGTGGGCCGCTGTGAGATACAGGAAGCTGGACTAGATGGGCCTATGGCCTGATCCAGTGGGGCTGTTCTTATGTTCTTATGTTCAGTTTTTGTGTGAAAACCAAAGATGCATTCTGATCCCCAAATGGAGCTATTTTAGCATCGGAAAGGCCCGCAGAGAGAGCTGGTGGCCTCCCGGACGCCCCAAGGCCAATGGGACTCCCCAGGTAAGAGGAAAAACCGCTGGATCCCTGAGGCACCATGATTGCTGTGACACCGTCTGGACACCTCTCCACACCCCTGGCCCCACCCCTGCAAAAAACTCACCTGCGGTTCCAAAGTCCGAATAGAACTTTGGGAACCGCTGGTGTAGACCTTTCTTATTATCTAAAGTGTAGGTAGTTTAATTATCTGATGTCTAGCTTTTAGCCCCCTTCTGGAAGGAGTAAAAAACCTTTTTATTTCATCAGGCCATCAGGGTTGTTTTTAGCTCTTCTTTTTAGCTCTTCTCTCATTTTATATCTTTATTTTTAATCTGTTTATATTGTACTGTTTCTATTGTCTTAAATTGACTATGCTATATTTTCATTTTGTCACATTGTAAGCCACTTTGGGCACCCCCCAATGGTGGTGGTAGTGGAACATAAACCTTTTAAGCCATTTCTGCCCTACATCGCATATAAGCAACAGGGATTAAATGTGTACATCTGTGTGCTGGGCAGAAATAGGTTAAATAAATAAACAATCTGAAACTATGCCCAAGAAAGTTTGTTACTTTTAAAAATCACTTGTCTAGCATAGCATTTCTCAACCAGTGATACTCGAGGTGGTGTCTGGTGGTACATGCAGGACCCCCAGATCCCTACTGACTGTCAGAGAGATTTGCAATGAGGCAAGCAACAGTAAGAGGCTTGACTTGGCAGGCAGAACTCCCGCATGCACTTTCTGTGTGCTTGAGAAAGTCCTCCTGCCCTGAGACTTAACAGCGTTGTTGTGTTGCATCTGGCATCCCAATCTGGAAGTAACTGACAATAACATCATAACCAGTTATTTCTGGTGGTACTTCCAATAGGTGGACCATGCAGCATGGTTTGGTGGGGGACAGATGTTGAGAAATGCTGCTCTAGAATATCTAATCCAGAAGAGCAAGTGTTTCAACTTGGACAGACTTTCTGAGACACCTTTTTTTTGTCCTTTTTGTGTTGTTCCATGTATTTGCATACATGATGATGACCTCTAGGGCAGAGCACCTTGCAGGAATTATAAAATCCTATTTCAGAGAACTATGTCAGTGGAGGGTCCTTCTCTCAACTCCTAAGGTCTCAAATCCTGTTGCTATGGGGAATTAAAATAGTTTTGTTGCCTTTTGCCAAGATCTTAGAAAACTGAGCACTGTGGCTATTACTGGTTAGAGTCCTACTCTAGCTGGTGAAGTTAGGCAGCTTATCAGGTTTTCCTTGAGATCAGAAGATTGAAATATTTAGATTGGGAGTTTGGGTACAGTTGAGTGCTAAACTGAACAGCCATATAAAAAGCAGAATGCTCAACTGGAATAGCAGACTCTACCATGAAGCTGTAAGATGCATTTAAACAAAAATAAAAATGTGAAGGTATATCAAATTTGATAAAGCAGAAAGACTTCTGTCACAGCATCACAACACATTAACAAGTGTTAATACAACTTCAAATTATATTTGAAGTACAGTAATACATATTGGTTTTTATAGCATGGTCAATTAAAGCATCTCTAAAGGCAGACTTTGAGTAAACCATCTGTTTTCTCAGTACTGATTAAACAGACGATGCAAAATGAGTTTTTGTCTGTTTAGATATTAAAAGAATGTTTAAGATTATCTTTTTCATTCCATATTTTCTAAAAGCTTTACCTGGAGGGTTGACGAAGAGCAGAATTCTTAATTCTTGGCAATGTTGTTCACATTTTGGAATATTTTTCTTCTGTTATTGGCCCCCTTTGCCATTTAAATTCCTTTCCACTGTACATTTCCTAATTATTTTTTCTAAGCTGTCTTTGTACAAAAGAAAAGAAAAACTTGATCACAATTTTCTTTGACCACTTTTACATCATTTGCTGAGTGCACCCTGTTTTCTCCTTTGTTAGGGTATCATTCCTGTCTTTTAACTGTAGAGATGTTTCTATAGGTTACCCTTTAAGACTCTTGATTAATTCTGCAAAGTCTAACTGAGATCAGTGCGTGGAAGTAGTGTGTTTCCTAACTATAAAGCCATGGGGTTTTTGCTTGCTGTTCTTTAACCTAGCTCTCTATATTCTTTGAATTGTTTTGCTATACATTTGTGGATGCCTCTTGTATTGAACAGCCAGCGTACCCACTCCCTGGATTTTCAATTACTCTGTGCCAAAATCTGGTGCATACCAAGTGAGTTTGGCCTCATTACTTCAGGCAAGATTAGCATGTGTGACATGTCTGATATAAATCTGGAGGGCAAGTCTACAACAGACATCATGACTAGGATGTGTGCTCATAGCTGATATAAATAAGTGAATAGGTCTGACTGAGAAAACCCAGACAACAAAGGCTTAGCTTGGTGACACAAAATTCACCTCTGAATCTATCCTGCTATAATGTTGGTTTCCTGTCTAAAAACTGCACTGAGATCAAAGATTTATAATATTGTGACTGTAAACACTAGCCTTTCACTTTAGGTGAAATGGATCCATACAGTGTCTTCTATTTCAAAGAAATGGTGTCTCCTGTGAACAAATGGCTTTCAGTGAAGAGAAGATTACTGGGAAGGGGGTAAATGACTTGGAGCTTGTAATGGTGACATAATGGTTTAATGCCAAATTGTTGCTTAGAACAACTGGAGGTGTTTATTATGTGGAGAATGATTTACCTAAGGCCCAATCCTTTTCAGACACTACTACCAATAGCACATGGATGCCACTACAATGTCATTCATATCCTAAGCCCAAGGATGCCAGTGCAATGTCATTCGTATCCTAAGCCCATCCTGGCAATGTCACACTGATAGTGCACCTATGCCAGCACAATGAGGACCAAACACCAAGCCTGTCTTGGCAAAGCAACACTGGCGCAGCCCTTTCCAGTAATACCCTCAACATCCATGGGAGCACTGGCAAAATCTGCTATCCAAGGAAAAGTGTCCTGAAAGCAGCACCATCCATGTGACTTCTTTATGCTTTTGCTATGAAGTTGGCATGTCATCTGTATGACATCCATTCATCATCAGTGTGATGTCCAATGAGTCAGTCTCTACAAGGGGCAAGAGCAGGGCAGGACCAATGAATAACCAGTGCTGGGGGATACTCCTGCCAGCCATTAGGAATGAACAACACAGCAATCTACCACAAGGAGATGCCCTATGGACCCTACACACAGTACAAAAAATCCACAGCTCTGCCACCTCCCACATGAATTGCAGTGGCACCAGCAGCAAAAGCAAAGACCTGCTAGGAATCCCTGCACCCAGGGTTCATGTCCCTTCATTCCACTCACACAAAGACAAATATCCAAGGGATACCTTTTAGAACAGCACAAGGATAGAAAGATAGCTACCTTGAAAGAGGGCAGACTTGTGAAACTAACACACAAGCTTATCCACAGCAAGCGTTTGAGTCCCCATGGTGATACCTACCAGCTACAAGGATTCCTTATGCCGGGGAAGGACTGGAACAAGTCACAAGGGAAGCTTCAACAGCCTTAAGCAAAACAGGATGCTGGTAGCTCACAGTACAAAGACACAGACCGTGAGCCACGCAAGATGGGTTTGAGCTCAGGCAAGGGACTTGCCCTAATCAGCAAGGCATTCACTTCTTGCATGACTGATCAGAAACACCTATGGCAGAAACAAAAAGGAGAAGACAGATCTAAAACTCGCACCACAAATCTGTTCTCTAACTACCTGGCCACAGAAGATGGTAAGCAGTGTGCACCACTGTAAAGAATTTCAATCTCAATTTAAGGGGCTTTGTATTCCATCTTGTAAGAAAGGCCTGTGTCATCCCTGATGGGAGAAAAGGTGGTAAAATTTTGTGAAAACAGCCATTGCGGGTTATCAAACTATTGTGATTTTTCTGGACTCTGTTGCCGGGGAGTAAACTTGCTGTTGGGATTGCATTATGAGAAGCACCTGAGTTAACAGATGTTTGGATTTTACAAGGCCAAGATACTGGGATCGTTAACTAAGAATTGGCTTCAGCTGTGTTCATCAGGTTGGGAGAGGGTGAGAGCAAGTTCCATCAGCCTTCCAGAATCCTCAGGGCCCTTCCCTTTCTGACTCTTGGGAACCTTCAAGAAGGTGAGCAAGAAGTATGAAAATACACACTGGGGTATTAGTTGCCTCCCATTTGCTAGAATTGCCATAGCAGTGGTAAGGGATGGTGTCCTGGTACTCTGTGTAAGCTCTGAAGCTGTGTTCCTGAGGTGAGGTCAGGTAATGTTTAACTAGGAGAATGAGCTTGTTTTTATCTGCCTGCTATTATTCAAACATTTCATTCTTAAACTTTTGCTTTTAATAAATTTATTAAAAACTTTTAATAAACTTTAATAATGTACCTCATTGAAGTGTGCTTGCTGTTTGGGGAAATCTTGGCTCAGCCTAAGTCTAGTCTTGACCACATAACCCATGTTACTGCATTTTAGCTGATAGTGTGAAGGAGATGATGGCTTGTGAGCCTTTTGCCTTTCCTAGTATCTGAGGTACCTGTAGCTTCTTGACTTCTCTTGGCTAAGGAACTGGCAGAAAGGGATCTGGTACTACCTGGAAGGACTGGTGTTAGCATAGGAATAAGGGCAGTTTCAAACCGACATGGAGCTGAGGGATACGGTACGGCCTAGGGTAGTAGCATCCCCCTCCCCTTTACAACTTTATCCCACATTTAACTTCTAGTATCGGCGCAAACAAGCATACCTGAATGGGAGGCTGCAGCACATGGACCTGTCAGTGGCAGGCATCTGACACAGGGTGTCTATTGCATGCAGCCCATCTACCCAGACTCATACACACTTTTGCCTCCTTGCTAGTACCTGCCCATGGGGCTGTTCTATGCTACTCCTCCTGTTGTGTGTCCCTTCCCCCCCAATATTCCATGGCAGGGGAGAACAGTGTTCTTCCCCTCAGAATCCAATAATTCAGAGTAAGAATGCTGTGGACTCTAGGAGCAGTGAGTCTCCGAGTTCCACCCTGAAGTCAGCTGAAGTAAGATGGAACTAGGGCAGAAAAAAGGGGTATCCCTATCTGTAAATAATAACAGGTATGATCCAGGCAAAGTTTTTATTGAATGGGATCACTGATAAAGCAGCATCTGAAAGAGCTGCTAACCTGAGTTGTGTGCTTCTATCTCCTCCCAGCAGGCTGGTTGTACCATTCAAGTTATCCAACAGCCAGCCAAGTAACAGCAGGTGCCAGTGAGGTCAGGTTGCACCAGTTGGTTCACTGTTTGCCATGGTGATGATAGCACACCATAGGGACATTACTGGAAGGAGTAGGTCAGCCACCTTGCTGAATAGCAGCTGGGCTCATGTTGGTCACTGAGGGCAGACAGGTTACAGACTTCCCTTGGGGGCTTCATGATGCCCTCACCTGTAGGGCAGTTGCCTATGGGGAGCAAGGAGAAACACAGAATAAGTAGCAAGAAATAGATGACAGCATCAGCCAGACCTTTTTGTATATTGAGATGCATACTTGGTATTTGTGAGGGAGTGGTGCTACCAGTGGTACTACCAATGGGGTTTGTGAGGGAAAGTGATGTGAGATGGGATAGATGGGCAAGATAAGATAAGTACCCTGTGTCACATTACAGCCCAGTGATAGGTTCATAGCAGTGGTGCCCTGTGGCGGCAAGAGTATGGTGGCTTGGAATGCCACCTTTCCCTTACCTGGGAGGAAGACTGCAGGGGAACTCTGCAGAGAACTACTGTGGCAGTGGTGCAGTGAAAAATAAATGGGTTCTGAAGACAGGTAACAATGGTTGGCATCCCTTGCATTCCCCTGAAGCAGGGGTGTCCAAATGTTTTGGCAGGAGGGCCACATCATCTCTCTGACACTGTGTCAGAGGCTGGGGAAAAAAAAGAATTTATACTTCAAATTTGAATACATTTACATAAATGAATAAATTAGAGAAACTTGTATGAATGAATGAAGGTCTTTTGATAACTCAAGCCCTTGCACAAAGCAAGGCCAGCCTTTCCTTTGCTGCCACTGCTGCATCACAAAGGTGAAACAGCAAGCAGTGGAGGAAGCCCTCGTCCCACAGCTCACGTAAGAGGTTGAATAGTTGGCTGTCACGCTAAGAGCAGTTGCATTGGGCCAGCGCAGGCTCCAGCGAGTCTCCAGAGGGCCAGGGGCTCATTGGAGTCTGGGGGCTACTCGCAGGTCGGATTGGGAGTCCTCAAGGGCCACAAGTGGCCCCAGGGCCAGGGTTTGGGCACCCCTGCCCTAAAGTGAGCAGGGACTCCTTACTCCTAGCTGTTGTGAAAGTAAGGGATTGTTAGACAACACAGTTGATAGCAGAGACACAGCAGGACATCATACCTTGGAACAGGGCCTGGTCCCTCCAGTGCCTGTTGTTCCCATTCCAGGACTTCATTGTCAGTCAAAGGAGCAGGTGTGTCAAACTGGATCCCACCACCATTGCCGACCTCTGATGGTGGATGTGTCTTCACAGACTGGATTAGGGCTCCCCAATCCATATTTACCACAGGACCACCCTCTTTGCAGATGCAACTCTACAGACCTGGGAGGCCCACACCAACGGAGCGGTGGCCCAGGGCCTTTGTTCACTGAGCAAAACAAGGGAGCCCACCAATTTTCTGCTGGGCAAAGAAGAATCTCACCTCCATCAGAGCGGAGCACATAGCTGTGCTGGACAATACTGCAGCAGACTGGCTGTGTCTCCAGGATCTCGACCAGTTGGAGTGGAGCCTGCACCCACAGTTCTTCACATGGATCAACCGCGACCTCTGACCACATTCCTGTTTGCCAGCAGCCCCAACCATCAACTCCTAAGGTTCTTCTCCCGCAGGCACTGCCCGGACGCAAAAGGGATAGATGTCCTACACCACCAGTGGCCCTTGGGGGTACTGTATGCATTCCCCCCCATGAAACTCATTCAGAGGGTCCTAATGAAAGTCAGGTTAGAACAGGCCGAGGGCCTCCTCATTGTCCCAGACTGGCCTCGTTGCCCCTGGTTACACAGATCTGAGGGAGCTGGCCATGGCTCACCCCGTATGCCTTCTACTACAGCTAGACCTTCTGCCCGCAGAGTCCAATCCTGAACCCTCAAACAGCAATGCTCCACCTTGCTGCCTGGACATAGAGCAGAAGAGGCTGGCAAAATTAGGGTACTTGCCCTCCATTTTGACCACCCTACTGTCCAATAGGAGGGAATCTACTAACAGGGTCTATAGTGGGACATGGATGCCACTGGTCGAGTAGTGCCACCCCTAGCACATCAACCTAGAGAAGATCCAAGTCAGGGACCTCTTGAGTTTAGTCTGGCCTTGACAAGGGCCTTGGCATGGCCACTCTCAAGTGCCAGGTCTCTGCCATCTCCTCCACCCTGGGGTTCTCCAAGGGCAGGACCTTAGCCTCCCACCGCTATGTTCACAAATTTCTAAGGGGGTTGCGTCTAGTCAGCCCTCCTCCCATACCTAGAACCCCTATGTGGGATCTGACTCTGGTTCTCAGGGCCCGCATGAGACCACCACCTTCAAGCCCATGGCTACCTGCTCCCTCAAACTCCTATCCCAGAAGACAACCTTTTTGGTGGGAGTGACCTCCAGGAGGGTGTCGGAGCTGGCAGCCTTCTCCATCTCCAGGGATCTTGGCTTGATCCAGGAGGGCAGGATAGTCCTCCCCACAGATCCCACTTTCCTCCCCAAGGTGAACTCACTATTCCACCAGTCCCAGGAGGTAGTTCTTCTGACCTTCTGTCCCTCGCACCCTAAGTTGCACACCCATAACGTCTGCCTGGCAGTGAGTTTCTACCTGTCTAGGACCTCGGACTTCTGCTGGACAGAGGCCCTGTTCATATCCTGCAGACCCAGTGAGCAGGGCAGGAGGATTCCACCATCTCCAGGTGAGTGAGAGAGACCATAGCCAAGGCCTACAAGGCCACTGGCAAGGAGTCCCATAAGGGCATTATGGGTCACTCCCTGAGGGGAGCTGCCACCTCTGTAGTGTCCCAGGCCCACCCCTCCCTGGAAGCGATGTGCAGGGCAGCTACCTGGAGTACACCCAACATGTTTATCAGACATTATAAGATTGGTGCCTTTGCCAGGTGCGTCCTCCAGAGTGTCATCACACATGCTTCTGGCAGCTCTCACCATTGAGGAGCATGGCATGAACAAATCTCAAATGAGGACTGACCCTGGCATGGCGATTCCACTGGAGAACGGGGATATTTGTACTTGTCGCCAATCCCCCTTCTCAGTGTCAGGGTCAGTCTGCTCGCCCTTGCAGCCGAAGCACTCCAAAAATAAAAAAGGAGAGGAGCTGGAACAGGTAGAGTTGTCGGGCATTTGCATAGGAGCCCCATGACCTCTAGGCACCTGGGGAGGAAGCAGTAGTGAGGGGATGGGGGGACAAGCCTCTCTGCTCACTTATCCTTCAGAAGCAACACCTGACTCCAGACGACCAAGGTCAGCCAATGCCATCATGATGAGGCTTGATGTATTCAGCGCCGGGATCGGCATCCCTCCTCCAGTATTCTCACAGCACGTTTCTCCTAGACTGTATCAGGTCTTCGAAGCTTGGAAGTCCAGGCAGCCCCTCCCCCTCAGGAACTCTTGACCTCTGACCTGCCTACCTGAGAGGGAGGAGCTACCCAAAAGAGGACTGACTCTGACATGGAGACCACTGAGAAGGGGGATTCACGATAAGTACAAATCTCCCCATTTGATAATCCTGGATGATCAGAATTGGGGGGGGGGGGTAGAGATGTGAGAGGGAGCTGCAGCATCTATACATTGCAGTTTGGAATTTCTCCCCCCTCCCCCCAGCTTACCAGTGTTTGGTCCATTGTCACTCCCATGTTGGGATGGTGAGATAGAGTATTTATATGTGGACTCCTGGGGCAGAATATCTGTAATAAGAATTCTGAGAAGATGAGTTATCAAAATATCTTGCCATACATTTGGCAAGGGACAAGAGATTGTTTGTGCAAAGGACTCCCTTTGTGCACAAGTGTCCTTTCACATAGTTTCCATCGTCCTTCTATAACACTGTTTTTTATATACATCTTTAAGAGACCAGAGAGCTGTAAGCCCATACTGCATGTCTTCTTTTCAGAGATGTAGTTTCCCTGGCAGTGTACTGGGTGGGTGTGGTGTGATTTATTGACAATGTAGTCATATGTTTTTAGGTGGGGTCTTTCCCTTCCTTGTTGTTGTTGTTGTTGTTGGTAACCCATTTTTGCCTGGCCCACAGGTGTACACATTTGGTCCCAGTTGTGTATATGCAAAGTTGGGCAGAAATGACTTTTAATAGTAATGTTGTTATAACTGCTACCTCTGCCAGCTCTGTTTGTTGGCATAGCATTTTCTTGCATTAGGGACATGTCCATTATCTGAAAGGGAGTTTAGGATGTGGTGTATGTTGACTCCTCCTAATCCCTCCTATGTCACACCCCAATCTCCTTCCTGTTTGGCCTTTCCAATGGTGAAGTTGCTTTGGCATCCAAGCTACCGTATTTTTCGCTCCATAAGACGCACCTAGCTTTTAGAGGAGAAAAACAAGGAAAAAAATATTCTGAACCAAATAGTGTAATAAAATATTTAATAAACTATAACAGAACAACATTTGAACCATGTAAAGTGAACAGCAGTCAACAGTGGCATTAAGAACCATTATCACTGTCATTAACAAATGGAGAGACTTAAAGGTTTGAGTACTCTAGTTTTCTGGAAACCCCAAGAACTCATCATCGCTAGAGTCAGAATTTATGAAGCTCACAAAAGCAGGTGCACACAAATAGGGATCACATTATCTTTCTGCTACAATGATGTTCTGCCAAACCCCAATCCACTGGGCCTCGTGCCCGCTTAAGGCTGATCAGTCCCCCTTGTGCAACTCACCAGTGCAGCAAGCAAAAGTGAGTCCAGTTCCAGTCCACAGATGCCAAGTAAATCAGTCCCATCAATCAGAGTTGCCAAATCAGAGCCCAAAACCAATAAGCCAAATTACAGTCCAAGGTCAGTCAAATCCATCAGGGTATCCAAGTCCAGTCACAATCCACAGTCAGATTCCAAATTCAATAAACCCAGTCAGTCTCCTCTCCAACCTGCACTGCTTCAAAACCCACAAACCCTTTCTGCCTCAGGTACGCCTTATATCCCTGAGGGCCCTATTGCCTTCCAGTGGCTGCAGCTGTGCAGCACACTCTGCTGAATGCCCAGGCCTTACCCTTAAAGGGGCCACTGCTGACACCACATACAAATGAACAAGTGGAAAGTCCAACCACAACTTGAATTCTCAAGACACAACAAACCACTGGATTTATGGTGAGAACCGAGCCTTACCTGGGGCTTATGCAATAAGCAAACACTGGCATTCTGACCAAGGAGACAGTTTTTTCTTTGTGATGGGGGGGGGGCTTACATTCAGATGCTGGATGAGGTGAGTGAAAGCGCCCCTCCCCTGCTGTGTGAGTGTGTGTGGGGGGGGGCAGAGCATCTGTGTGTGTAAGAGAAGGGGGCAGCCTGTGTGTGTGAGAGAGAGGGGGGGAAAAGTGTTTGTGTTGCAGAGAAGTTGTGATGCTCCAGGCTTGGGGGGGGGAGAGAGAGAGAGGCTGTGATGCTCCAGGCTTTGGGGGGGGAGAGAAGCTGTGATGCTCCAGGCTTGGGGGGCGGAAGAGAGAAGCTGTGATGCTCCAGGCTTGGGGGGGAGAGAGAATGTGATGCTCCAGGCTTGGGGGGGGGGAGAGAGGCTTTCCTGGGAGTAAGCCCCCCTGACTCTAATGGGACTTACTTCAGAGTAGACATGCACAGGATTGGGCAGCGAGACTACCACCCCACCCACGCTTTCCTGGGAGTGAGCCCCTGTGACTCTGAGACTTACTTCTGAGTAGCCTCTGACTGCCCGGGGAAGCAGAGCAGAGCGAACGGGCAGGGGGCGGGGCCAGGGCTGGGGCGCAGTTGTTTTTTTTTCAGTATTCGCTCCATAAGACGCACACACTTTTCCCCCCACTTTTTTGGGGGGAAAGTGTGTCTTATGGAGCAAAAAATACAGTACGTTGTTATGGTGTTTTCCCAGGTTTGTGTGGTGTACATAGTGTGTCTGTTGACAAGCTGGCTTCTACATTGACTATCATTATGCCGGCATATGTGTAGATATGCTGGTGTATCTTGAGGATAGGATTGGGCCTTTAATGAATAAATGGAGAAGATACTGATTCATTTAAATATACACATGAAATTGTTCAGCCTTAAATGTTAACAGTTCATTGAATAAATTCAAAGAAAAAGGAAACTCAAGTATAAATTGAACTTTTGAATAGGAGGGGGGTTTTAAGGATTACATTACTATTGATTTTTGCACAGTCAGACAGTTGTTATTGACTGGTTTGTTTTATCCAGACCATCCTTCCCAAAGACCTGGGATGCCTGACTTTTATCATATATTCATGTTATAAATACCATTGCAAAATGTAAGCTGTTCCCAGTAAAGCTGCTTTTTGCAGTTTATTGGTGGTAATTTCTGTGGTTGCTGTTAAGAATATTTATATACAGTACTGCTTTTCAACAAAAGTCATTCACAAAGCAGTATACATAGCAAAACAAATGGCTCTCAGTCCCCAAAGAGCTCGCAGTTTAAAAGGAAAAAGACATACCAGCAGCAGTTTCTGGAAAAAGGCACCTTGCTGGAGTGAAGAGGGACAGTTGTCTCTGCCCCCCCCCCCGCTAAATATAAGAGAATAGCACTTTAAAAGGTACCTCTTTGTAGTTTTATAAGCTCATTTCATCTTGCTCACTTTCTAGACACAAAATAAAAGACTAGAAACATTAGAGAACTTTATATTCCAAAGTGCAAATTCTCCTACCAGAATATGGGGTATTTTCTGCAAGCAGATATTGACATAAATTACATTTGGGTTGTGGTATGTGTGTCTGTACATTTGTTTAGGAAGTAGGGGCAACTCACTCTATAACTGGCTCACAAATGTGAACAGTATAGTCCACAAAGTACTTCAACTAGGTAAATTCAATATCAGCTAGTGGTCTTCAGGGACCTCATGGTGAGTCTGTTGGAAAGTTCAGCTGCTGAGCCTGGCTGTCAAGAGCACATGCATCTCTACCATATTATGATATCCTGTACAGGATGGAAATGTGGACAACAGAAGTGTAAGCAACAAACAAGCAAACCTAAAACAAAACTGTGTTGTACAAAAGATGACTTGGTATTACAGTAAAAGTTGCATATCAAATGTTGCTCAAGCCTTTCATATTGCTATCTGTGGGTAAATTTTCTATCTGTGACTATTTTAAAAATTGAACTTAATTTCTTGTATTTCAGAAGAGGTATAAAGTAAAAGATTATGTGAAGATATCTTAACCCATTTCTGCCCAGCCCACAGGTGTACACATTTGACCCTGTTGTGTATACGCAACGTTAGGCAGAAATGGCTAAAACCAGCTGTTCCCAAATTAGGGAATTGTGAAGCCCCAGCCAGTGAAAATGGTCACTCCCTTAAGGGCATTGTGATGATGGCACTCCCTCAGTCGTGCCACCACCATGACAGGAGGCTTTCACATATACCTGGTGGTTGCTATGACCCTCCAGAGGGTGCAGGGAGCCTGAAGCCCTCTCTGTGGCCTCACCCACCTACCAACTGCTTCCTAACATAGTTGTGAGCCTGTTCCAGTTTGTGACTACCTCTCCCCTGCAAAGACTTACGAGGTCCCAAAATCTCCAAAAGAATTTAGGAACCTCTGCCTTAAACTGTTGTATTTACATTTTAAAAAAAATTCCTTTGGTAATGTAATAGAAGTAGTAGGCTAGCTAATTTTTCCCCAAACGGCTTTTAGAACACCCACACTCTGATTTAGTGGGAACACAGTATTTAAAATTAGTCAGAGGTTTAAACTTCACATCAAACATTGCTAGATTAGCAGGTTAATTACACAGTTGTGAATAAAATAGCAATTACACTTTTCTATCAATTTCTTTGGGATTTAATCATTCTATATATTGACGTTTGTGGAGTATAGAGAAAAAAATTTAATACAACATTTCTCTGTTTGATACTTCATTGTTCTTGGGGTAAAGTTACTGTTGTTGGGATCTAGGTCTAGTTTCATTCTAATTTAAAAATCCAGGAAATGTTTCTAGTTTCAAGCAGCTGCAGAAGTTTAAAGAATGTCAGTGTTTCAAGTGTATTTCCAGAATATACGTACATTCCTGAATTGTGTTAAATATACTGTATAGTGCAGCACAATGACTTTGAGCTTTGCAAAGGAAGTTAAAAGAACATAAAATAGAAGGGTTAATATGAACTTTGTGGACTAAGACTGCAATCCTGTACACACTTCCCTGGAAGAACGTCCCCATAAATGTAATGGGCCGCTTTTGAATAGATATGCATAGGATTGCATATGAATAGATGTGCATAGGATAGATAGGATAATCTAATTTTTATTATGTAATAGTTCAGAGAAGCAGGGAATAGAAGAATGGCCTGCCCATTAGCACTTATAAGCAACCTATTTCTAAGACGTGAGGTGAAGACAAGGGGATGTATTTACAGGAAGGTCAGAAGTCTATCTTTATTTTGCTTTCTTAAAAGATACTTTAAGATTATATTATTAAGAGTTCAATCCTAAGATTGCGCTGGGCCAGCACAAGTCCCTAGAGCCAGCCTGGGAGGATGCAAACATGCTATAAAGCATGTTTGTGCCTCCTTAGAAATCAGCATGCTGGTGCACAGAGGCCAGATCCAGCCTCCATGGTGAGTCTGCACCGGAAGGTGAGTCTGCACCAGCTGAGGACTGTACCGGGGTCGGGAGGGCGTGTGGAGGGAGGGGAAGAGACATTCTGGGCCCATGGGTGGGGTGGGTGGGTGGGTGGGGGGGGTTAGTGGGGGTGGGGCCAGTATCCGGCACTGGTACTGGATCCTATCCCCATTCCCAGGAAGCCCAGGCCAGCTCTGGGCTGCTCTGATCAGTGCCACCTGTTTAGGTGACACAGATCCAAGTAACCCCGTTGGTGCTGCAGCGGATCTCCCTGGGGTAAGGGGAAGCGATTCCTTTGCCCCAGGCTGAGCCACTTTCAGCCCCAAACCCACGCTTGATATGGGTGGGCCTGCCAACCTCCCTGTTCCAGCACAAGTTAGGATTGCGCTGTAAGATATTAAGATATATAAGATATACATTAAGATTATATTATTAGGTTCACATTATACCCAATCATTATTTGCTGACATGATTTGTATGGAGTTTTACTGTGTCATGGTAACATACAGTCTACTATAATGTACTCTGTGTGCAGCTGCTTTAAAAGTGTTTGGGAACTTCCATTGGTTCAAAAACGTTAGTTCTAAGGTAACCAAAATTCTAACATGGGAGATAGGTGGAGGTGGGATTGATGCAGAAAGGATATAAAAGTGACGTTTTTCCCTCTTCATTGGTTACTGGTTCATTTCTGGGACTAGTGTATGTTAAGGACCTTTGTCGCAGATTAACATCAGAGGCTTTTCAGGACAGGTAGATATATGAAACAAGGGCTTATTGTTAGTGGTATCAAAATTGTGGGTGCCCTCCAAAGGAAAGTCCTCCCAATTACTGGTTATTTGTGAAGTCTTTGAGTACAAGTTGCTACTGCATGGTTCTTTTGTACATTTTTATAACTGTTTTTAAAATCTATTTGTAAGCTGTTTTGGTGGTCCCTTGAGACTGAAAGGCCAGGTGTGAACAAATAAAAAAAAATATGGTTAGGTATTATAGAAAGTGGTAAGACTTGAATGTATTCAGGGCCTGGCATTGCTCTGGATGTCTGGGTCTTTGTTGTAACTCAGTGTGCTGTTTGTCACTGTGATACATGTGTATCTTGTATTACTCTACTGTAGTACAGCCTTGTACTTGTTGTAAGGGGTGACTAAACAGCCACTGGGTAGATGGGACTGGTTAGCCATAATCTTCTGAGACTGAAGGATGCCAACACACTACCGTAGTATGCACTGTGTATCGCTCTGTTATATATGTGAATAAGCTTGTATTACTCTACTGTACTATACATAGGGCTGCCCTAGAAAACATTTCAGAAATTTCACCTGGTCCAGAATGTAACCTCCTGGGTATTGGCCTGTTCCAGCTGCTGTGATTATATAATAAAAGTTATTTAATATAAAGGAACACAATTTTTGGCAAGTTTTCAGGCTCAGTTCAAGGTTCTTCAGATTTTTGCCTCATATTGAGTAACCATGATAGTCTTTGGAAATAATTCCTCCCATTTGAAACCTCTTGTACCTTTTAGATATCTAATGGCTCCTAGCTCGATATATTTTTATCTGAACTTGAGTGTTGGTGTCCAGCAGGAGCAGGGCTTTTGTTTGGTTTTCTGTTTGCTTTGCTTTATGTTTGTTTTTGTGGTATTACCTTTGTTAAATGTTCACCCTTGCATGGCCTGCCTGGCTTGACCTTTTCTTGATTTTTGAAGTCAGATAAAGATATTTTTCCTTCTAATGTGTATCTGGAATCTGAGGGATGAGTAACTTGAACAATGCTCCTAATAAACAGCCAGAATACATTACTAATGTGGGATATTTTTGAATGTTAGCTGCTTTGAAGTCAAATAATTGCACCAACAGTGAAATATAAAGCTTTAGAAACCATTTAAGTGCTGAGTAATTCTGCTTCTACCCCACTTCTTTTACAGTTGTGTTATAGTCAGTGTTGCCCAAAAACAATTTAAAAAATTGCTTTTAAAATGTACTCTGATTTCATTTAATATGACCTGGAAATAATCACTTCTTTGCTACCTTACAGTTATGTACAAGGTGAGTTTTTTGTTTGTTTCCGGCAAAAGACAAACAAATGAGATCTTATTTTCAAAAAGAAATTCCATCAAATGCTTCCTCCTAGTAAATTATATATTAATATTTTATTTTCCACAGTGCCAGAACCTATTAAGACCAGTTTAAGCCAGCCCCAACCTGCCGGTACCAGTACCAGTACTTCCACCAGCACTATTATTAACAATAGCAATGGCAAGCGTGCATCTGCCAATGGGCAGCAGCCAGCTGCATCCCGATACCTGCCTCGTGAGGTGCCTCCACGCTTCCGCCAACAAGAACAGAAGCAGCTCTTAAAGAGAGGCCAGCCTCTGCCTACTGGAACTCTGATCAGCACGAGCCCAGCGCAAGGTACTGGACAAGCAGGAGCCAGTCCTCCTCCACAGCCAGGAGCAGGTGGACATCACCACCCCAGTAAGACTCAAACCCAAGCAGGTAAGAGGTGTATGTTGAAATGTGCACTATTAGCAGAGGACTTGCTCAGGTGTTCAGTTAAATTTCTTAACTCAGATTAGCCTTTCTCTCATTTAGAACATAGACAAAATTTGGAGAAGACTGTTCTGCCTTCTTATTGTAGACACGTTTTCATGTTGAAACCATGTGTGAACACTGATGAAGTAAAACTCAATTCTTCAGAAACACTAAAATAAAGAGATTTTGGTAGTTTGTGAAATTGTGGAAGCAGGCTAATTATGTAGCTAGCATTGCCTGTTTTACCAGATTCATTCATCACTTCACTTGCCGTACTCCAGTTGAGAATCGCACCTGTTTTGAGAATTTGCCTCTTTTTTGGTGTTGTGATAGATGAACCATAGAAGCAAATACATAAGCTAACCTACTTTTCTACGTCTTGTCCAGCATTTTTCAGGTCAGAAGACTTGTTTCCTCAATAATCAGCTAAGTTTATTTTTAACGATTGTATGTTTTGGAAGCCAAAATGATATCCACAGATCTTTTTGTATGTGGAATGCAGAGTATGAAGCAACCAAGTCTTACCAGCTTACCCAGCTTTGCATATTCCTGTACTTCTTATTGCACACAAATGGCATTGCAGCGATTGCACAAAGTCTTGTCATCACAGAGCAATTTCATCTGTTGATTTTTGTTGCCGAACTTAGTCTAGTACAATTCCTTTTTATCCTTAATGGGATCATTTCTTAAAGTTGTATTTGATCAGTTTCAAAAATGAATAACCACTTTTGAAGCCTCTTGATATTGGGGAAGCCCACATTGCTTTTATTCTTGATGGCTCTTTATATAGTACTTAACTGTAAACTGATGGAGCCAAAAACTCATGGGATATAGTTTTAGCTTTGGACAGTATCCAGGACCACTGCACTGAGATTGTGAAAGTTGTAACTATGGCATGATATAGACTTATGGCTGTCAAAATAGAAGTTAGCCTCTATAAGGAGACATAGGCAATTTTTCAGGAAGCTTACATGTCTTTCCGCAAAGGTTCACAGCCTTATCTTTTGTATGCCTTGATTGAACCAAGTGGTAGTGCGCTGACCAGCACTGAGTCTATGCAACTTGAGTGGCTTCTATTTGTTGAATTGTTTTTAATGGGCTAAGAGCTATTGAGATAACCCCCTATTGTTATGGTCTTTTGGCTTCCTGAGGATCCCACTCTGAGCAGGCATTGAATATGTTGTGGCGCTTGAATCTACGTATCCTGAGACAAGCAAACTATCAGCAGAGCTGTATTAGTTATGTTTAGTGAAATCTCGTGCAGTTTATCATTTTCTTAAAAGGAATCTCAAACAGTTTGAGAAGTCTTGCTCTGTTAACTTCATATTTATTAGAGTTGTGTTCTTGGTATATTATGCAAGCTGCAAGCTTGCCCTACAAGCCATTAACTAATGTTGCATTATCAGTGGATTTTGGTCCCCTGCTGGGTGACATGTATATAATTTAAAATTTCTTTTGATGTAACTGATGTGGGCATTCTTGTAACACTCTCTCTGGCAATTACAGCATTCATTTCCTTTGCGGTTACTCATAATCCATGTAGGTGAAGATAATGCAACATTTAATCTTGGTTCATGCTTGGATGATGCTGGGCATTCCTTTCAAATTGTCGTTCTCAATAATAGGAGGCTGTCATGGGGAAAATACAAAACACATATGCAACCAATGCTGTATAATATTTCTCATTAGCCAGTTTTTTCTGAAACATTTAACATTGTATGTCCCTTGTAAACCCCCTACACCTTTTTTCTCAATCTGTGATGACTCTATAACCCCTATACCTAGAATGTTTCCAATGAGTAAGATAGAATTTCAGCCTATGCCTTGCTTCTTAGTAAAATACAATAGTTTTGCTTCTGAGTAAAATAAATAACACCGTTTCAAACATCTCTGCCTATACTCCAAGCAACTTTCCCCCTAATTCCACTTCATACCTGGTTCTTGCACATCTTGTGCAATTTCATCTTCACCTGAGGTAACTAGACTTGGTGGGGAACATTTCAGTGCAAGTTTCTCTTTTCAGAGATCCCAATTTTTCACATATTAGAAAATCCGGAGGTTTGACTATGTATAGTGTATAAGACTTAACATTGTTTGCAGGCCACCTGCTGGTTACCTGTGCCACTCAGCTTGAGAATTGCTGCTTATAGGTTGTATCCTTAGGTATTTTTCAGCTTGCATAAAGGAGCTTGTGGGCACCTTTAAACCGTTAGTGTAAGGCAAGTCCAAGTGGAATCATGACTAAGTTTTGCATGTTGTGCAACATGATGCATTCCACAGCATGTGGGTATAAAATGTTTAAGTTTCTGTTATATGGTATCTACTGTATGTACTGGTACAACCATGCACAGAGCATGTAATGCTGTTTTTCTTCTGCATGCACTCCTTAAGATACAACCTTATGACTTATACAGAATTTGGCTGGCATCGAAGCAAAAGCCACATTGAAATGTGAATATAAAGGACAGAGAGTTGGCACAGAGTAAATGGTATAATGTCAGCATCTTTTCCAGAAGAGATGGTATGATCCAAAAGGGGTAATCTTATAAGTAGTTTTTAAACTGCTATTTATTTTACTCAGAAGTAAATCCATTGTGTTCAGTTAAGTCTAACTGAACGCAATGGGCTTACTTCTGAGTAATCCTGTAGGCTGTAATCCTATCTTACTTATTGGAAACAAACACCTTTAGGTATAGATATCTTTAGGTATAGAGATATCACAGACTGAGAAAAAGCTGTAGGTGTACACTGCGATAGATTGTCATTTTGAAAAGTAGGTCCCAATGCTAAAAAGTTTGGGAAATATTAACATAAACTGTTCATCAGTAAAATTCCAGCGTACATGGATCCTGAATATTTTTTCTCAATTCATAGAAGTTGCAAGGTGCCAGGGCTGAAGCTTGCCTGAAGCAATTTTCCTTAAACTGTGTGGGATTGGAATGTGGTTCTTCAGTGTTGAGGAGAAAGCATTCACTGTAGTTGCTCTAGTGCTGAGCTGCAGAAGTAAAAAACAATTTCATGGGCAGCATCATAATGAGTGTTCAGTCAATTAAGCTATGATTTTCAGTGTTGTTTTTGTTTGTGTGCTTTAATCGCCTCACCATTGAGATAAAAATAGGACTTTTAGTATAGTTATTTTATGGTTGTAGTACAGTAGTTTCCAAACTGTGAGCCATGACTCTCTGGCGAGCTGCAGGAACCAGCCAGGAGAGCCAGAGAAAAACCTGTTGCCCTATGCAATGTATAGGATTGTATCCCTTATGGGGAGCCATTGCAAGTGGCCCAAGAGATCAAGGGAACCACCTTTCGAAAAAGTTTAGGAACCACTGCTGTAGTGGGGAAAGAAATGTTCTTTGGAAACTTTGTTTGTGTGAACATGTAGTGTAAAAATATCCTATCTTTATAAACACTTTTTTCCAGTTTATATCTGTTCATACTTGTTTTCTGGTTAACTTACAGCCCAATCCTATCCTCAGCTGGCCCATAGAATGCAGCAGCACTCCACTGCATGCTACGGACCAGCTGGGGACCATGACACAAGGGAGAGGTAAGTTAAGGAATTTTTTACTTACCTACATTGCTGCACCATGGTACCTAATGGGCCTACTTGAATCTGTGCCAGCCCTTTGACTGTTGCAAGTCTGAATAGGCCCAATGGGGTGTGTCAAGGTCAGGAAGGGAGCATAGTATATTAGCAGAGCCACTACCATCACTATATGCTCCCTGCTTTCTCTGGACATGCCCCCAGCCAACCTCAATCCTCTCCCTCACCACCTTCAGCAGTGTCTTGGCATTCTGGTGGCATATGCCATGGCCATCCATTCACACTGAAGGCTCCGTTTTGAATGCCACTGCTGTGGCTGTTGTGCCAGCAGGTCAGGCCTTCCTCTGACAGAACATGAGTTCTGTCAGCAGAAAGCCTGGATAGGGTTGGGCCGTAAGTGTGTTTCCTAGCTAGTCAGTGTTCTGGTTGGCAGAATAGTCCCTTCTAGGTATAACGTGAATCTCAAACATTCTTTATGTTCTCAACATTCTTGTATTTATTTTATTTTACTTTATTTTTTCAAATGTCTTAAACTCCTAGCCATTCAATAACTGGTATTAATAGACATAGAAAATGTCCCTGAATTGTTATAAGGTCAAAGTTGAACATTTAATTCAACACAAGTATATTTTAATAAGCTTACTATTGAAAGACAGCTGTGGTGATGAATTCTTTGTTTTGTCCTAAGATACTTCGCATCAATTTGTTCATGTAAACTTATATATATTCTCTAGCATTTAGTTGAAATAGTCTTCAGTTTGAATAAAAGCTCAGTTACAGCATTGCATCCTGCCTAATCCTTTGTTTTGTTGTTTAAACTCTGCTTGTTCCTGAAGTCTCAGAGTGGGTAACATCTGAAAACAATAAGCAGTAAAATCCTTTTAAAGAAACAAAACTTATTCTGCCATCTCATATGGTTCTGAAACAGATTCTGCTTAATCTTAAAACTGAATGATTTTAGTCTCTTGGTTGCACATCAGAGGGTTTTAATGTCTGCAGAAGAACTCGGTTGCTGGCAGTGAGCCTCAGATTTTGTAAGTGCTGATGCTACTGAAATTTAAATACGTAAGTGGAGAACCAGCAAGAATGCTAGCACTGGATGTACACTTGAAGGAAAGATGACAGGAGAAAAGAGGTGATGGAACTGAAGGAGTTTTATTATTCCAGTAAATATTTAAACTACATGAATAATACAGTTGTTAAGATTTGATATAAACTTCCACGTTGCTTCATGCTAACCTCTTAACTCAAGGGTCACCAAACTTTTTTGGAGGGCCACATCGTATATCAGGCATGGAGTTAAGATCGGAAAAATAAAATTTAAATTTAAATAAATTTGAACAAATTTATATTATTCAATTTATATTGAATATATTTAAATTTATATTAAATTTGAATAAATTCCAATACCCATGAATTCAGAAAAAATATCAGGAAGGCAAGAAGCACCACGGAGCTGGTCCCATGATTTTTCCCACTAGGAAAGGATCTCCTCAATCTCCAAACAGCAATTAATTAAAAAAAATCTGGAAGGCTAGAAGCAATACAGAGCTGGTCCCATGTAGCTGCTCGTTCCCAGCCCTGGCTCTGTACCAATCGCCCATCCATTGCCCCGTCAGCACTCCAGGGTGGACTCAAATGGACCCTCCAGAGGTGAGGGGAGCTGTGCTTCCCTCACGTCCAGAGTGTTCTGAGGGCCAGGGAGTTTGCATCTCAGAACACCTTCTGGGAGACCCAGGTTGGACCCACATGAACACTCCTCACCTCCAGAGGGTGTTCTGAGGACCCGGGAGGCTGTGTGCAGCCTCCTGGCCCTCAGAATGTCTTTTAAGGCCTCTGGGAAATCTTAGAAGGTCACTTCTGGTATTCAGAAAAACGGAAAGTGACGTTTTAAGACCTAAAAAGGCCTTCAGGTGGCTGGGGAAGCCCTCTCCGGCCCTCCAAATGCCTTTTTAGGTCTTAAAACATCACTTCTGGTTTTTCCGAAAAACCAGAAGTGACCTTGTGAGATCTCCCAGAGGCCTTAAAAGGCATTCTGGGGAGGCTGCACGCAGCCTCCCTGGCCCTCAGAATATCCTCAGGAGGCAAGGGGATCACAGTTCACCTCACCTCTGAAGGATTACAGGGCTCACCACCAGCCCAATGGAGAAGCTCACCGTGGGCTGGGTAGAGGCTTGCCGCAGGCCACATTTGGCCTATGGGCCGGGGTTTGGAGACCCCCATCTTAGCTAATGATAAAATATGTATGCAAATAGCATATTAGCTAGTTTGTTAAAGCGTTCTTGTTATGTGATATGTATCCCATTCATTCTGCAAGAAGCAGTTTTGTGTGGTACCCAGGTAGTCTTCTTATCCAGGCAGCTTCCTTCAGCAGTGCAACTGCCATCTGCAGATAGTTGTATGATAGTTCTATAACACACCAATGGGCAGACCGATCCAATTTAACTCTCCCCTGTTAATGCAGCTGTGTCAAAGCACTGTGCCAGGGTGCTTGTTGCATCCTGTGAGAGAGTTTTAGATCCCAGAGGCAAGGAAATATTTGTACCATCGCTGTAGGGCAAGCTTCTGTTGCCCCGATGGGTCTACTCAGACATGCGCCATTTTCAACAACCATAAAGCACGCAGCATTGTCAGAACACACTTTCCAGCAGTGCAGAGGCCCAGTAGAATTGGGCCATAACTATATGTTGCAGATTAGTATTGTGTTGCTCACCCTCTGGAAAGTAAACATGTATTGGAAAAACTGTCAAGCACAGAAAAATTAAAAGGAGCACAGAAGTTAAAATCTAGACAAATTCCAAACTATGTTCAAGACCATCACTTTTGTACAATGGCTAAAAGAAAAATCCCTTTGCACAATGTCGTTGAGACTTTGTATGTGAATATTAGTTAACATCCTGCTAGTTTTCACTTAGTTACAGGTTATTGGTTAATTTACTTTGTCTTAGGCTTCTGTAGATGCAAAACAAGGGAAATAGCATGTAGGGTTCAGTGTAACTCAATTGAAGTCCACCAAGAATTTGAGAGTAATACAGGTAAACATAATTTAGCTACTAATGATGAGCCGCATACGCAGTGGTCCATCGGTGATCACTGTTCCTCCCCCAAGTCTCCAAAGCCCAGGGGAGCTGTGCTCCCCTTGCCTCCAGAGGCTTTTCTGAGCCCCACAGAGGCTTAGAATAGCAAAAACTGCCAAAAAAGTGACAATTTCTGGTTTCCTCAGAAAACTGGAAGTGACTTTTTTCACCTTATAAGCCCCTTCCAGTGGCTTCCACGGGACTCAGAATACCTTATAAGGCAAAAAAAAGTCACTTCCAAGGAAATCAGAAGTTGCAATTTTGGGGCTGTTTCGGCCATTCTGAGTCTCACAGAGGCAGTATGCAGAAAAGCTTCTAAAGGCAAGGGGAGCACAGCTCCCCTTGGTTTTGGAGGCTTAGAACAGGTGATGCTAACAAATGTTGGAGTCACTTGACAATGGCGGTGCAGGAACGCATCCTTTTTGTTACGTTGTGCACACCTGTACAGAGTTCTGTAGGGTGTAATGTAATTCTTAACATTTTCATTTTGGAAACATATCTCATTTTGTGCTTCCAATGAGATACTAAATTGCAATCATTTCCATACTCTCCTGAGAGTAAGCCCCATTGAACACAGTGGAACTTACTTCTGAGTAAATGTGCATAGAATTATGCTGCTAGCCAAAATTTCAATTCTATGATAGTAGTTTGTAGTTCCCTTAACCCATTTCTGCCCAGCCCACAGGTGTACACATTTGGTCCCTGTTGCCTGTATTCAACATTGGGCAGAAATGGCTTAACTGTATGTATTTTGGAGTAGAATTGTTGTGCTTTCCTAAGCCAAGTATTTTGATTTGTGGTAACCTAATTTTATTCTTCAGCATGGATGCTATCAAAAGTGTAACACTGAAATTCAAATGTGCATTGACTGTCCTTCAAACCCATCATGTGTGGCATATAGTGGAAGCTGAGTAACAGCTGCCTAGAAAAAGGGGAGTTAAGAGGTCAGACAGAAAGTTTAGGCTGTGACCTTAGTATCTACTAATTTCAGTGCCTTAGGATCACTATCTGTAGGTAAGGAAGAAAAGAGTCTTAATATATTATTAACCTTTGCATTTCTTGCAATTTCTAAGTAGTATGATATGTGACCAGCAACCCTTGCTACTTCACAATGGAGTTTTTATATATTTTTAGCATGGCTAATCGGTTTTGACTGGGTTGGAAGTCAGCCTGCTCTTCCTGCTGCTTATGTCCCACTTGAAGTCCTAATCTTCCTCTTGGATGTTTATGACATAACAGCTCTTCACTGTGAGGCGATGCCTATATGGCAAAACAACTTAAGGATTTTGAATGATAATTCCAGGCGTAAATGAATTTCTAAGCAGAGATATGACTTTTGAGAAATATTTAAAATTGTTCATGGCTTTGATTCACATTTTATAGATATAATCTACCAGTCATATACCAGCTTGACAATTCTAAAGGCTGTTAGAGGTAAACAGCATTATGGTGGAAATGATATAGTTGTAGTACAGAATAATATAGTCGTAGTACAGTTGTGTGATTATTGTAATTTTAACTTGTAACAGTAGTGAAGTTTTAAAGGCGAATCTGTTTGTCTTTTGGCATAGGTCTAAAACAAGAGTCAAAAACAGTATTAAGCTGCTTAGTAAAAATCTCTAGCATTGTCAGGCACTGCATATATTTGCTTTAGAGTGCTCAGCAGGTGCCGGATAACTGAGAAAGTAGAGAGAGCCTCAGGCTCAATACTTGTAACAAAATAGAGAAAATATTTGCTAAAGAAAAGCAGAGCTTTAACGTGTCAAATAGTTGTAGTAAATGGATGCAGTAATCACTGCTCCTTTTCAGTATCTAGTGTTGAGGAGGTTACTGGATGCACCACCATAAAACTGGTTTGAATTCCTAGGTGCTGGCATCACATTTGTGGGTTCCCGTGTCCTATTTTTATTTGGCTGACCTGGGCAATGCTGGAAAAATTGTTTTAAAATTTATAGGTGCATAGGTACATAGATCACCAGGTTCTTGAGATTCTTCCAGCATTGGCTAGATCCCCCAACTTATCCCTCAAATATAACTCTTATCTAGTATGGCCATGAGCATTTGAAGTAGTTTGGAACACATTTTAAATACTTCTGACTCTTAAAGGGCAACAACTTAACAAAATATACAGTACAAGTAATTCTGAGATAAGAATCCAGTCATAAGTTCTGGCAGGGAAGGTAATCTTAAATGTCCCCTTCCACCCCTGATTACTGTTCCTTGGTTCTGAGCACCTTAGAATTTGAAAAGGAAGTCAGACATATGTTATGAGGGCAGAATTAATTTTACTACCTCATATAACCTAATGCTTGTTCAATATTAAGCAGTTGTTACAAAACATTAATAGCACATTAAACTAGTAAAGAAAGTAATCCAAATTGATATAAAGGAAAAATTCATTTTTGGGCTATCAGACCACATGAACAAAAAGGCTAAAAATGTTTTCCCAATGTTTCACCCCCAACTATGTGAGGCCTTCTCATGGGAGCAGAAATAAACTATGCTGCCACTTAAAAGGTCAAAATATATCTCCTGCCTGATAGTCTAAAACTGAGCAGGTATCCTAGCCAAGTGGGAAACCTCAACAAGTGGGAAACCCTGGCCTCTGAGCGGCCCGCTTGGAGGCAGGCTGTGCAGCATGGCCTTTCCCAGTTTGAAGAGACACTTTGCCAACAGTCTGAGGCGAAGAGGCAAAGAAGGAAGGCCCATAGCCAGGGAGACAGACCAGGGACAGACTGCACTTGCTCCCGGTGTGGAAGGGATTGTCACTCCCGGATTGGCCTTTTCAGCCACACTAGACGCTGTGCCAGAACCACCTTTCAGAGCGCGATACCATAGTCTTTTGAGACCGAAGGTTGCCAATACAATATCCTAGCCAAGAAACTGAAAAGGCCCAAGCATAGGTATATGTCTCCAGCTCAAGTTGAACTTCCATCTGAATGTAAGGACGAACAGTCCAGGTTATCAAATGTCAGCCTTCTTAAAGGCACCCATTCCTTCAGCCTGCTTCTTACTAAATCTTAAGATCTTGGTATTGTTGAGCACCGGCATCCAGGCACTAGTAAGTCTGAGTGTTTCCTCTTTTCTGTTCATGTGGTTACGATGTTTATATGTTTCGATGGCCTCTGTATAAATCTGTGCTTGGTGTTGCTGTTCCCTCACCAAGACTTGTGTCTGGTCAAAGCTGATTAGATGTCCTGTACTCCAAGTATGCTCAGTTGCTGCTGACTTCTCAGCCTATCCCAGGCTACAAAATATTTGCTGTTCTTTGATTCTAGTGTTGACCGACCTCTTAGTGGTACTGATGTAAACCTTGCCACACTCACCCGGGATCCTGTAGACACCCAGTGTCTTCCATGGTTGTCTGGGGTCTTTCACAGAGTGCAGACATTGCTAGACTTTTCTAGTTGGTTTAAACCCCAATTCAATGTCTACTCATCCCAGAATCTTACTCATGTGGTCAGTTACACCTTGGATGTATGGTAGAATGACCCTCATCTTGTGTCCCCTTTGTTCTTCCACTTGGGGAATACTACCCTTTCTGGGGACCAAGGTGCTATGTCAGTCATTCCCTGCGGGTATCCATTTTGTTCTAACACCATCTTGTTGTGGTCCAGTTCTTGATGCAGATATTGAGGGTCTGAGATTCTTTCAGGCTTTTTTATTAGTGTATTAATAAGCCCCTTTTTTGCTTAAGATGATGGTTGGAAGCAAAATGTAAGTAACAGTCCATATGTGTGGGTTTCCTAAAGAGCTACAACCCAGGGGTACCATCTTTATTTCTGATTACTAGTATATTGAGGAAAGGAAGCTCCCCTTCCTTTCGTATTTCCACTGTAAAAATTTTTTTATCCTTTTTGTGCACGTGGCCTGATAGACCAAAAATGAATTTTTCCTTTAGTGGTTCTGGCCACAGAGAGTTATTAAACTGATATAGATTCAAGAGTTGAATCCTGCAGTCTATATACAGCCCAATCCAGAACAAATTCCCCCATGCCAATGTAGTGGCACTGGCATGCTTGTGCTGCATCCTGTGGGGGAATTTAACAGGCAGGAGATCTTCTTGTGTTAACTTTGTCCCCTTGCCCCAGGGTATGCCCCAGCAAGCACATTGGGGCAACTCAAACCTGCGCTAGCTCAGTTGCTGGCACAAGTCCATGTTGCCCTGTATCAGTGGCCTGGAATGGAGATTGATTGAATGTGCTGGCACACACCCCATCCTATCTGTCCTCCTTTCAGACCCAATCTGCCCACCCCTGCCCCTGTTACCACCCTTCCCCCCCAGCCCCCCCCCGCCCTTCCCCTGCACCAGTTGCATCAGTTGCACACTACTTTTTATGCCAGCATGTACAGGCTATCACGTGTATCCCCCCAGCACACCAAACTGCTATGTCATCACAAAGTGTTTCTTGGCACTTTTGCAATGGCCAGCACCAATACAGCATGCATTGTGCCAGCTTACACACTAGCTAAGAGTGTGCTGCCAGTCAATTAAGCACCTTTTCATATTGGCTTTTGCCTAGTTTATTCTGCTTCTGGCAATCATGCAGAGGGACAAACCACTGTGTACTGTGGAATCCTTGTTCACTGACAACTGCAGGACATTTGAAGTCCAAACCACTGTGGAAATCCTTCCTTGTTCCTGCTCTGGCTTCTGAGTTTTCACTACCATTGCCCATGTAGTTTCAAGCCAATTGTTTACTTTTATGAGCCAGAAACTTGCTTTTTTAAAATCAAAGCTGACACTCTAAGAATGTGCAGTTCTATGTAATTCAAGCGTTGTAGCTGCTCATGATTGAAGGGCTATGATTACACATGAACGTTTTTGTTGAGAAGCAGTACAGTATATGAATATTTTTAATGACCACAATGCAGCTTAGGTGCATGTTCACCTTTTCCTTCTTTAATTGCATCTGATCCTGCCCCTGTAGTATCTGTTGTAACAAACTAATTTATATTACACATGGACCCTCATTATCCGACTGAAAACTGGAAGTGCCCTTTTAGGGCCTTTGGAGGCCATTCTGAGACCTTTGGAGGCTGCCACGGACCTCAGAAGAGTTGCCAGACACGACCGGAACACAGCTCTGGTCACCTCCAGAGGCTTCAGGTTGGGCTGAATGTGGTTCAGCTGGGGTCCAGAGGACTTGCATTGAGCCAAACCTGCGGATGAAAAATCCATGGATAAGTAGGCTCAAGCTGTACTTTGGTTATGTTTAGGAATAGATGTCCCATGCCTCCTTGAGATAACAAAGCATAGAGGATGTTAAATTCTATCAGAGACAACCAATCTAGTACTTCCAAATCTTATTGCTGGCTGCAGTGGCCATTGCCTACAAAACTGTAATCCACAGTAAATAAGGAGTCATAGAACTTTGTTTCAACAAAAAGACAGCTACTAATGAACCCCCCCCCCTTGAACTTGTTCCTTTAGAGTGGCCTGCCTGCCTTTTTCATGCTGTTGTAAAGTAGATGGTTTTTCACCAGCACATGTATATATTTCTCCAGCACTTGCACACATACACACATGCACACCAGCCCTATCCTAAAGTGCTAAGAGCATTTCTAGTGCTGCCACTTAGTTCTAAATCTGCAGTAAAGTGCTAGTTCAATGATAGGTCAAGTGATCATTTTGCTATCCCTGTCAGTTGTGGGTTTGAAATCCTCATAGAGTGCAACCTGACTGGTTTGAAAAACTGCCATTTACAACTTTTGAACTAAAAATTGCATTGTGTATACACAACCTGGGAATGCTGAGATTGAAATTTAATCATCAATTAAAGAATTTTCTCTCCACTGTAACTTGCTTGGGAATACTGAGAGCCGGGGGGGGGGAATTCTGCATATTCATAAACAAAGGCTGTGGTTTTTAATAGATTTGCATGTTTTTCATTTTCTCATTAGAGGGAGAGAAGTAATTAAGCACCTGGTAGCTCGCCAGGTTCCATATAAGGATCATCCCCAATATTGTAGCTCTTGCTGGTATGCCAAGTGTGTAGCACTGCTATCAGAGATGGAAAGAGGAGGATGGAAACATGAAGGAGGCAGGAATTTATTTGCATGCAGCCAATCTGCAATATGCGGCTGTTCTTTTGGCTGACTTTCAAAAACCAGAAGAAAGCAGCCACCGTGCTAATTGTGGCTAGGTCCCGAAGTGAAAATGTTTTGTGACAGTTGAAAGAATTTAAAGAGGAAGGAAGATCGGTTTAGTGTCAGCTGCAATTAGATAATCAAAGCTTTAAAATCCTCATCTGTTGATACCTTATCCAGAGTTAAGGGGACTGTGTGCTGCCGGAGGTGGGGGTAGGAGGGTGGAGGAGTCTCCCTGTGTGGAAAGGGCATTTCCAAAGCCAGCACAGCTAAGGCCTGAGTGAGCTTGCAGGTTGTCTGGGCGCACACTTGCACTGAGCGATTTTCTTGGCAGCTCTACAGGATGAGGCTCACTCTGTACACAGCCGACATATTGAAGCTGAGAGCCCAGGCGAACCTAGATGCAAGAGGGGAGACAGCTCTGCACACAATGTAGCGTCTCCTATGATGGTTGGGCGTCACCTTTCCTCAGGTATTTCATTACTTGTTGGCCCCTTTAGAACAGCAAGAGGAGAAAGCAAATAGCATCTGCTTCTGTTAAATCAGTTTATTACATAATGTTTCAGAGACAGCAGCAGCAGCAGCACAGCGTCCTAAGCTTTTGGCTGCCTTTCAGGTTTGATAAAATGGCGTCCTCAGAGAAAGAGCTGTTTGCTAAAGATATGCTGCACTGGGCAGAAAAATGAAGTTATTATTTGTCATTATCTACTACTGTTTGGTTTTGGAGTGTTAGTATTTCATAAAGCACTCAGTGTCTAATAATGAAGAATGCTCTTTTTTATACTGCTCAGGTTTTGTTTTTTTTCTGGATGCTTTAAAGCTTCCTTCATCAGAGGGAGCATACTTCATGCATGCTCTAGTGTAGAAAATTAAAAGAGTAAGAGGCTTTTCCACTTACGTTATCCAAATTTGATTTTGCCTGTAAATAAAACTCTTTTATTCAGTGTTCACTTTTAACTCTTTCACATTTGCATATGCCTTTTTGGCACAGCCTGGCAGCTTCAGCATTTTTGCAGTTCAGTGTTCTTAGATCAAACTTACATACAGATTTCCACTTAAACATTTATACAGTCAGGAATTCAGAACACACAAAGAGGATTTCAGTTAGTACCCTGAAAGAAACAAATAGAAACAAGTTGGTTTCTTGGATGCAGTTTGATAACAGTTTTCAAATTCATTCTGATCCCCATATATAAGTGCTGATGAAATAGTGCCTGTTAATTGTGTTAATCTTGACAGACTTAACCCATTCCCTTCGAACATACATGTTTTGGACTCCATGCTGCACATTATTGACTAAAATGAATGTCCAAATTTTTATTTTCAACAAGACTACGTTTTCAGTTTGTTTTGGATGTCAGCATCTGATAAACCTTAATTGCTAATTTAAAACAGTGATTATAAGAACAAAGTTGAACTTCCATTGAAATGGTCAGTGACGATACTGATAACTACTTACATTGGGGAGAAAGCTTACTGTTGTTTAGACTCCTGGATTTTTGTCCAATTAGCCTTAAGGAGCTCAAATTGCTGAAATCCAGAGCATTAAATGTTTTGGCAAGTGTCTTACAGTGTATCTGGACTTGAGGAAAGGTGTAGCAACTGCTTGAATTCTTAGAAAACCCAGCCTTTCATATGATATTTGGCCCATCATTCTAGTATATTTTTCTTTAAGCTCCAAGCCATACAGTAAAAGAATATGCTATTTATATATAACAAGTATTGCAGTACAGAATACTAGTGATTTGAATTATTAGATACTGTTTTAGTTATCTTTAAAAAAAGCACCCATATTTTAGATTCAGTGTATGTGTAGGTTCTGAAGCTATTTGAACATGATTTTCTCTATTAAATCTTCTATTGTCAATCTGGTTTTTTTTAAATTTTATTTCCTGAATTTTTATCGCACTTTTCTCCCAGTATGGGAACCCAGGTTAGTCCTGTGCTGTGCAACAGACTAGTGTTTATGTTTACATTTTAAACCTTTATTGGCATAAAAACAGACTAGTATGTAGAAATTGCAGCGAGAATACACTTACCCCCTTGCTCCAGCGCTGTGTTTTAACACCACATTTAGAATGTGGTGCTAGAATGACAGTTTGTATGCATAGATCAAACATCTCCTCAAAGGTTTTATTTACAGTACTTTCTAAAATATTTCTTTAGTTTCATTTCATTGTGGCAAAAAATGTAACTTGAAATGATACGATATTCTGGTGTTGTGTGTAAGGTGGGATGTATTTCCAGGTTAGAAGTCAGTCCCTTTGATGAAAACTTACGTTTCCAAATTCATAGAAGACATGAATAGCTCTAAGTCCCCACCTACTCTTCTATGTTGACAGGATAATAGACTAGATTGCTTTTATAGACTATTTAAAAATCTATATTTTAGTTCCTCCTTAAAGTATGTTGTGTGTTCATATAATTTGTTTGCTGTCTGCATTAAGTATCACTGTTATGCCAACAATACAGTTGCCTTTTGTTCTGTTCTGAAATAGCGCTGATTTATCATAACTTTAAAATTTCTGTGACACATAGGAAGATATATGAGCTTGTATACCCCACAATAACATTTATCAAACCTGATCCTATTAATGGAGCCTCATAAGAGATACAGTACTTTTGGTTGTATGTGAAACCTTTCTCAGCTTGCATAGAGAAAGTACCAAAGCATATACTTGCATATACCAAAGCTCCCCTACTTTCAAGTTACAAACATTCGAGATACAGATGCAGTTGGTTAGAGCTTCCATCTCCAGGAGAATTGTGAGGTCCTAAAGCCCTCAGCTCCTAGCTCCCACGTCCTCCTCATGAACCAGCTGCAAGTCCTTTGAACCCTATTGACTCCCTTCATTCTCTCTCCCTTCCATCCCCAGGAATCCATGTATTTAGCCTCCCTGTTGCTATAGCAATGTGATCACTATTTTCAGTGTTGTTGAATGGCTTCCTTAGCCTAGCTCCAGTTTTATTGCCCACCCAGGTGCCGTTGAACTTCTGAACAAAATATCTTAGACCTAGGAACAGAACCTGGAACCTACTGTGTTTGTAAATAGGGGAGCTTCTGTAGTTTCACAGAGATTAGAATTTGAAATATATTATTATATTTTTAGAAGAGTTTGTATTTGTAAGCCACTTCATCCCTAGGGCTTAGAGTGGGTTGGATTTTTCCCCCCAGATGCATATCGGCATACAAAACTCTAGCAAAGGGAGGGGGTGTCTTAAGGAATGTGAACATGGCAATCAAGTCCAAGTACTTGACTAATTTGCATCATGTTTAATTTTTCAGACCTTGGTCACAGCGGATTGGGAGACCATTATGAGAATACTCACTGGGGACAGCAGCCCTCTTTCCGAAGTGAAGCCAATTGCAGCTGGGATAAAGTGATAATAGACAGGACTGACAAGGAAGCGTGGCCTTCCATTACAGGAACTGAGACTGAGTCTGCCTCAGAATGTACTACAGACACTGACTCTGCCTCCAACTGTGGCTCAGAGAACAGTAGCATGGCTACAGGGAGTGCCCAAGGCAACTTCACTGGACATACAAAGAAACCTAATGGCAATAATGGCGCCAATGGAGCACTCATCCAAAGCACTTCTAACCAGAGTGCCCTTGGAGCTGGTGGAGCAAACGGTAATGGAAACTCAGCCAGAGTATGGGGTGTTGCCACAGGTTCCAACTCTGGCTTAGCTCATTGCTCTGCCAGTGGTGGGGATGGAAAGATGGACAACATGATTGGAGATGGTAGAAGTCAGAATTGCTGGGGTGCTTCCAACTCAAATGCTGGCATTAATCTTAACCTTAACCCCAATGCCAATCCAGCTGCCTGGCCTGTACTCGGACATGAAGGAACTGTGGGAGCAGGCAACCCTTCCAGTATTTGCAGTCCAGTCAGTGCCATAGGTCAGAACATGGGCAACCAGAACGGGAACCCAACAGGCACCTTAGGTGCTTGGGGAAACTTGCTGCCGCAAGAGAGCACAGAACCACAAACGTCCACTTCTCAGAATGTGTCTTTCAGCGTACAACCTCAGAACCTTAACACTGATGGACCAAATAACGCTAACCCCTTGAACTCTTCACCAAACCCTATCAATGCAATGCAGACAAATGGACTGCCGAACTGGGGCATGGCTGTTGGCATGGGGGCCATCATCCCGCCCCACCTGCAAAGCCTTCCTGGTGCTAATGGGACATCTGTTTCTCAAGTCAGTGGGGGAAGTGGTGAAGGAATGGGCAATTCAGTGTGGGGGATATCCCCAGGTAATCCTGCCACAGGAAATAGCAATTCTGGGTTCAGTCAGGGGAATGGAGACACTGTGAACTCAGCATTAAGTGCTAAACAAAATGGATCCAGCAGTGCTGTGCAAAAGGAAGGAAACGGAACAAGTGCATGGGATTCAGGACCTCCTGCTGGTCCTGGGGTCTTGGCATGGGGCAGGGGCAGTGGCAACAGTAGTGTTGGTAATATGCATTCTGGTGCTTGGGGCCACCCAAGCCGCAGCACCAGTAATGGTGTTAATGGTGAATGGAGCAAGCCCCCAAACCAGCATTCCAATAATGACATCAATGGGAAAGGATCAACAGGGTGGGACAGCTCTAGTGTTACCAGCCAGAATCCTGCTATGCAGCAGGGCAATGAACAAATAAACTCTTGGGCCAAAGCTGCAGCATCTGGCAATGCAGGTAGTGAAGGAAGTAATGATAGCAACGGGAGTCAGAATGAAGGCAGTACTGGAAGAGAAGGATCTGGAGAGGGTCGAAGAAGAGACAAGGGGATGATAGACCAAGGGCAAGTCCAGTTGCCAAGGAATGACCTTGACCCAAGGGTACTGTCCAACACTGGATGGGGGCAGACTCCTGTAAAGCAAAACACTGCCTGGGAATTTGAAGAATCCCCAAGGTCTGAACGAAAGAATGACAATGGAACTGAGGCCTGGGGTTGTGCAGCTACTCAGCCTTCAAACTCGGGGGGCAAGAATGATGGGTCCATCATGAACAGTACAAATACCTCTTCAGTATCTGGGTGGATCAGCTCACCACCTGCAACAGTTCCAACTAATACAGGTTGGGGCGACAACAATAACAAAGCGCCAAATGGCCCTGGGGGATGGGGAGAACCGGCAAGTTCTACTGCTGTCAATAATGCTGCTGCTGCCAAAAGTGGCCACACTTGGAGTGGGACCGCAAATCAGGAGGACAAGTCACCTACTTGGGGTGAACCTCAGAAACCCAAATCTCAAAACTGGGGAGATGGACAGAAATCAAATCCAGGCTGGACTTCAGGGGGTGGAGATTGGGTTGATTCCTCATCTGTCCCTGGACATTTGGGAGAGGGGAAAAAGAATGGGTCTGGATGGGATGCTGACAGTAGATCAGGGTCTGGTTGGAACGATACTACGCGTTCTGGGACCAGTGGATGGGGAAATGGCACAAACAGCAAGGCTAATACAGGTACAAGCTGGGGGGAATCTTTAAAACCTGGTCCCCAACAGAACTGGGCTTCTAAATCCCAGGACAACAATGTGAGTAATTGGGGAGGAGCTTCTTCTGTTAAACAGACTGGATCAGGATGGGTTGGTGGACCAGTGCCAGCCAAACAGAAGGACAGTAGTGAAGCAACTGGGTGGGAAGAGCCCTCTCCACCATCCATTCGGCGCAAGATGGAGATTGATGATGGTACCTCAGCTTGGGGTGACCCAAATTACAACAACAACAAGACTGTAAATATGTGGGATAGAAACAATCCTGTAATCCAGAGTAGTACCACCACCACCACCACCACCACTACCATTATCAACGCGAACATGGCTGAACCCCAGCCACCGCACCAGTCAAGTGCCCAGTCAAACCGGTCCCCACTGCTTGGTCCAGGTAAGATATAAATTTTAGTTTTTCAAAACTAAAACTGGTACATTCTGAAAATAAATTTCTAATAAGTATAATGCAGGCAATATTTGTTTATCTTCAAGCTACATATGCACCTTCTTGGAAAGTGGTATTTTCATCTAATATGAATGAAATATAAAAAGTAGTGACCCAAATGATCATTTGCATTAGTATTTGTTATTTTGCTTTCCATCTAAAATTGAACAACACATGTAAGGCAGACGCAAAAAACAAATAGCACAATTGTAAACATGTTTACCCAGAAGTAAGAGCCTCTGATTACAATGGAGCTTATTCTGATATATGGATGCTTAGAACCACAGCCTATGTTAAAGTTGCCAGATCAAAATTTCATACCTAAGGAATGACAAGCAAAGAATAAACAATGCTGATATGCAGTTAGATAAATCTGCAGAACATACATATTTTGAAAACACTTATACGAGGGTTGCCCAGAAAGTAATGCACCACATTTTTTTTCTTCAACAATTATTTATTGAACACAATGAAACTTACGCACAAGAAAGAATGATGTTTCTTCTACACTCCCTATTTTTCCACGTAATCTCCGTCCAGTTCTATGGCCTTCCTCCAGCGAGACACAAGGGCATGTATGCCCTGTCGGTACCACTCCTTGTTCTGGTCACGAAGCCATTTCTGCACTGTGCAAATCACCTCTTCGTCATCCTCAAAATGTCTTCCGCGAATGGCATCCTTTAATGACCCAAACAAGTGGAAGTCTGAGGGAGCTAGGTCAGGGCTGTAGGGTAGATGGGGTAACACAGTCCAACCCTGTTTAGTGCTGTGTTCCGAAGTCCTCAAACTTGTGTGAGGCCGAGCGTTATCATGTTGAATCAAACATTCACCTGGGTTGTTATGGCGCCGAAGTCGCTGGAAGCGCTTCTTGAGTTTGGTTAATGTCTTCACATAAGCTTCAGAATTAATGGTGCTGCCTCTTGGCATCACATCAATGAGTATGACGCCCTCACAGTCCCAAAACACAGTGATCATGACCTTACCAGCGGAAGCAGTTGCTTTGAATTTTTTCTTCTGTGGAGATTGAGGATGACGCCATTCCATCGACTGTCGTTTTTTTTCGGGCTCAAAATGGTGAACCCAGGTTTCATCACCTGTCACAATCCTGGGCAAGAACGCTTCCCCCTCATCTTCAAAACGTTTCAGCAACTCAGAAGAAATGTTTTTTCTGAGAGATTTGTGGTCCACCGTAAGACAGTGCGGAACCCGTCGTGCACACACTTTTAAGTAATCAAGAGCACGAATGATTGCATCCACGCTTCCTTTGCTGATTGACAGCTTCAGCACCAACTGCCTAGTCGTTATGCATCGGTCCTCGCGAATGAGCACATCAGCAAGCTGCGTCTTGTCAGGTGTGACAGCCGTGGATGGCCGCCCCGAACGCTGCAAATCTTGGAGCTCTGCCGAACCACCTTATAATGGCCTCACCCTCTGTGCCCAATGACTAACCATACTTCTGTCGACTGCAGATTCTCCATAAACTGTACACAAACGTTTGTGAATGTTCCCAACAGTTTCTTTCTCCGCAGTAAGAAATTCAATGACGACACGCTACTTGTAACGTACATCACTTACAGACGCCATTTTGAAACACTGCTGCAGCTACGCTATCTGTCTGAAGAAACCAAAAATTTGTGTGCGCACTCCTGAAAATTCAAATAATGTATATTTAAAGTTTCGCATTCGTACCATTACTGTAGGCTGAGAAAAAAAATGTGGTGCATTACTTTCTGGGCGACCCTCATATGATACCAATTTCTTCCACTAAAGGCTCAGAGAAGTGCAAAAAGTGTAAAGAATGTCCAGGTTATGAAATGGCTTTGGTGATAGGCTAGGAACATTGAATCCTTCTCTTAGAATGGATATAACTAAGGGGCATACCAGTTCTAAGCTGCACTGTTGCAGCTGGGCCGCATGGCTTAGCTGCAACCTGTGCAGTTTAGGAGGGATCTGGAGGCCTCCTTGGCCTGGAGGGGATTTTTTCCCCTTTCTCCAAGTAAAGCTCAACCATCTCATGGGGCTTCTCAGATTCACGACAGCTATATAGCTGACACAAAACTAGGAAGCCCATGTAGGGCTGCCCAGCCCGGGATCCCTAGGATCACATTGCTAAGGGGGGCTGCAGGGACTTGAATGCACTCACCAATCCCTGCAGCAGCCTTCCTGGGATGCGGGGAGCCCTGCGCGAGCGTCTGCAGGGCTCCCCTATGTTCTAAAAGTGAAAGTGATCGTTCCACTTTCACTTTTGGAAGGCTGGGGTTTTTGAGGTTCCACTTTCACTTTTGGAAGGCTGGGGATCATGTCGATGCCTTTCCCCCGCCCCCGCTGCCTCATTTTCCTGCAAGGACTTACTGCGGTTTTCAAACTCCTGGAGAGTTTGAAAATCACAGCAGTAGACCATTGCAACTCCCTCTCCCTGTCATCATGGTGATTGCATGGACAGGGAGAGGGAGCTGCAATGGTCTATTGTGAATCCATCTCCCTTACCAGGTGTCCTGTTCAGCAATTCACTGGGTTTGATTGCCTGCATGTTGTGTTGAGAGGACCAGACAGGATTGGGATTCTGTTGGTGTGCCACCCACCTTACTTCCCAACAGTATCCCTGCCTGAGCTGACAGGGTTGATCTCAGGCATAGCATTGGAGTCTCCCCACATACTAGTGCTGGGGGACTTCAGTGTTCCTGCCGAGGCCCCTGAGGTTGGTGCAGCTCAGGATTTCATGACCACCATGGCAACCAGGGGCTGTCCTTAAAGTTCCTGACCCCAACACACAAGGCAGGACATGTGTTGCACCTGGTGTTTGCAGCTGGGCAGGAAGGTAGTGATCTGGACATGGAGGAGATTAAGATCACTCCATTGACATTGACAGATCACTTCCTGGTAACATTTAGGCTTGTTTCAACTTATTACCTCTACAGAGGTAGGGGACCGCATTGCATGGTCCTCCCCCGGAGGCTAATGAATTCTGAAGGTTTCCTGAGGGCTCAGGGGATTTTCCAGCTGTCAAGGCTACTGACTCATCTGAAGCCCTGGTTGACCTCTGTTATGAGGAAATGTCCAAGGCAGTGGATGAGATTGCTCCTAAGCTACCTCTGCCACATCGCAGACTCAGAGTGGCTCCTTGGTTTACTGAGGAGCTGCGAATGATGATGCAGCAGGGTAAACGTTTCAAGTGACGGTGGCAGAAAACTCATGCTGAGTCTGACCAGACTGAGAATAGAGCTCATTATAGAGCTCCATTCTGTGGGGTGATAGCAGCGAACTTTCTTCTCTGCTACCTTTGCATCTGCAGGGAGCCATCCAGTGGAACCGTTCCATGTTGTACAAGGCCTACCACATCAGGCCGCTCCAATAAATCAGGAGGAACACATAGTCATCCACTGTGACATGTTTGCAAAACACTTTCTAGATAAAATTGCTCACATTAGTCACAACTTGGATGCCACAGTAACATCATCTGATGATGTCCTCTTGGTTTCTGCTTGTCCAGTTTTGTGGGATTCTTTTCGGCTTGTACAGCCTCAGGTTGTGTACAAACTCCTTTAGAATGTGAGACCATCTGCTTGCCTGCTTGTCCCTTGCACAGCTTGGCGCATTAGATCTGTCCAGAAGGGGCTGGCCAAGTGGACAGGGAGGTTGGTTAATTCTTCTTTGATAGAAGGGGTGCTATTGCTCTCTGAAGTGGGCAGTGGTGCACTCCTCCTTTTAGAAATGGGTTATGTCAGAATGCCAGATGCAAGGGAGGGCACCAGGATGAGGTCTCTTGTTATCTGGTGTGCTCCCTGGGGCATTTGGTGGGCCGCTGTGAGATACAGGAAGCTGGACTAGATGGGCCTATGGCCTGATCCAGTGGGGCTGTTCTTATGTTCTTATGTTCTTAAGCCTTCCCTGGATTCAGCAGTGCTGGACACCTACTGACCAGTCTTAAACATCTTGTTTCTGGGCAAAGTAGTCGAGTAGGTAGTGGCATGGATATCATGGGTCTTGGATGTAGTGGATTATCTGGATCCCTTTCAGTCTAGTTTCAGGCCGAGTTTTGAGATGGAAACAGTCTTGGTCACCAAATTATTGTTTTCATGTAATTACATGTAATTGGCCAAGGCATAAATTCCTTTGTGATGAGTCATAATTTGCCCAGTATTTTGCAACTCAAAACACAAGGTATATAACTTATACATGGGTATATATTGTTAGTGATATTGAACTTAAAGAGAATCCAGGGAAGATGGTCCCACTTTTTTCCTCAGTAAATGCATACACGTTGCAATGGAGATTGCAGCATTCAGGTTGAATAATTGCAAAGGCTGTGGGGGGGGGGGGGAAGGTTCTTTAAACTTTCTTTAAAGAAAGTTTAATATAGTTCTTTAATATAGCACATTATAGCTTCTTTTCTGATACAATTTCCTCTATTCCAATATGCCTCTCAATGCAGTGGGCCCTCTGCTACTGCAGATACAGTTCCCCCTTGGGTCCAATCTGCTCCCCCATCTCTCTCTCCTCATCCATCCTCCCCCCCACCCCTTTCAACCCCCCCCCCAATACTGGTCTTACCTGCTTCAACAGACCTCCTTTGCCGTAGTCTTCTTGCTGGCATGCTGGCTCCCTGCGCTGCTGCAAAGCACTTTATGGCACTTTTGCAGCAGCTAGCTATGGCAGAATTTGTATCCCGCCAGAGAAGGGGTGCCCAAACCCCAGCCCTGGGGCCACTTGCGGCCCTCAAGGCCTCTCAATGCGGCCCTCAGGGAGCCCCCAGTCTCCAAAGAGCCTCTGGCCCTCTGGAGATTTGTTGGAGCCCACACTGGTCCAACGCAACTGCTCTCAGCGTGAGGGCGACTGTTTGACCTCTTGCGTGAGCTGTGGGATGAAGGCTGCCTCCAAGGCTTGTTGTTTAATGTCTGTGATGCAGTAGTGGCAGCAAAGGAAGGGCCAGCCTTGCTTTGTGCAAGGCCTTCAAGACCTTCATTCGTTCATATAAGTTCATCTTTAATATATTCATGTATGAAAACTTATGTAAACTTATTCAAATTTTAAATGTAAATTAATTCTTTTTTTCCCTGGCCCCCGACTCAGTGTCAGAGAGTCGATGTGGCCCTCCTGCCAAAAACTTTGGACACCCCTGCGCCGGAGCTTTCTATCGTTAGGATTGGGCCATAATGTTAAGCAGGGCATGGCATTTAGTAGGATACAAGGAATATGTCTTACCAGTGTTTTCCCCATTACTGTATAGTAGATTCAGCTTTTTGAAAATTTCTCTCTTACTGGAGTTTGTTGATTTTGTCCATGCTGTGTTTTTAGACACTTTTTAAAAAATGTGTATATTTTGAAGAGCCATTAACAGTTGTTGTTTAAAAGGTAAAAGTGATTTTTCTACTGCCTCTTGACTGCTGGCCAGGTGATTAGTAGAATGATGTGCACTGTCTGAGGCTTATCCACACCAGGACATGCTGCATTAGTACAAGGCATTGGTAAACAGCAGCATGATAACATTTGATCTTGCTTTCTTGCCTCTCATGGTAACAGTTCCTTCTTGAAAGGACCCATAGGAATTAGTCTAGGAAAGGTAGCATTGGTCATTAGGATACAACCTCTTTGTCTGCTTACGAGCCAATTACAAAGATAGGGTGGGTCAAGACAAAATGTGGTACAGATACTTTGCTTCTGCTCTGATGCAGGATTTTAAAATCAGAAATTTATTTACTATCATTTCAGGCCATCATAGGTGTAATCAGCTGAAAGCCAGTCCATACAAAGATAAATAGGGATAAGAATAATAAAGTTTGGTAGGCAAGATACTGTAAAATGAGTAGCAAATGTGAACTGCAGCCATTATCTTCCCTCTATCTTACCTAAATATTCCTAAGGCATTGGCACATATTCTCTGTGGGTGTGGAAGACAACTTTATCACACATTGTGTGGTAAAATTCTCTTTTCCTCTTAGTAGACAACTGGCTCAACAAGTGATTACATGCACATTGTGTTAAACAGTCAAATCATGGTCTGTACCATCCATTGTCAAGGTGAATACATGAGGCTGCAATGCTATGCACATACATCTAGGGCTACGCTCCAATGCTCATTGGATTTACTTCCAGGTAAACAGTCATAAAATTGTGCTGTGAATTATGCAAGTTATTTTGCATGCATAACTTCTGCATCTGCTAACCATGTGGGTATGTATTATGCCAAGCCAGCAGTGTCATCATTTGACCTCAGGAAGTCCTGTTCATCCTACTGAGAGTCACTGAGTGTGACTTTTATATTTCAGTTCTTTCTTTGAAGTAATAACAAAACTGACTTTGTTGTTTTAAATGACAGCTACAAAAGCTAAATTACGTGCTTCAGTTAAATCTGCCTTTGCAAAGTGTAATTATAAAAAGATGGAGTACAATTCTATAGAGTGCTTCAAGCATGATGCCAGAGGTGTGCTTAGAAGAAATATTTAATAGCTCTCACCCAGATGATTCAAATAGTGAGCTATTCCACAGCCTCCAGAAGAACAAGAAGATGACCCTGAAAGCAAAGTCTGCCTATGGATGGTCCCTTCTAAAAAATGTTTAGGTATTTCCTGCATGACAGCTCTGTCTATCTCATCTCAAGTTATAAATTACTTTTCTCCTCATGCTCCCCATCCCCAACAATTCATGTTATCTTAGGAAAAATTCACAACAGTCCATCATAATGACAGCAGCCTATTACAGTAGATCAGATCCATGCCAGTCTTTTACTGGTATGTGGTTGAATGCACTTCTGTGTAAGATTCACTTCAATTCCAGTTTCCTGGTACAGATCTGTTGTTAAGGCACAGGTTATTCTGAACTCTTGCTTCTCCCTGCAATCAAATGCCAGGGACAAGCCAGGCAGGAGTCTTACAATTTTGTCATCCAATTTACTGAGTAGATGCTGTTTCTGACGTGGCAGATAACACTTTTTTGTAACTAAAATTTGCAAATGCTGAAAATATCCACACACAAAATGTGAGAATTCATAGCTTTATCAAATGATTCCTACAGTTCTGCAGAGATTCTTGAATTTGCCTTCTAGAAGGGAGATCAAATGAATCTGTTCATTTGTTTTAATGCTGCCACTAGAAGTAAAGTCTGAAAAGATAATTGTGTTTTTTCATTACTTCTAACTATGATGTTTTAATTTCTGATTTCAGCAGGCTGGGGAGAGATGCCTGCTGTCCATGCAAAGCCTGAACCTTCTTGGGGAGAACCTTCCTCTCCCTCTGCTGCAGTTGATAATGGCACTTCAGCATGGGGGAAGCCCCCCAGTAGTGGTACAGGGTGGGGAGATAACTCTGCTGAGTCAGCAGGGACATATGGAAGAGTGAGCGCACCAGCTGCTGCCCCAGCACTGTGCAAACCAGGTGAGTGAGTGAGTACTTGCATGCACAAGCATGTGTACCTGTTGATAACCTTGACTTAGGTGGAGAAGGCAAGCATGGGGAACTTAATCAGCACTTTCATATAGTCTGTTTTCAGCTTAAATTGATGTTCTCCTTAAGACGTGGAAGCCCAAATACAGGCCACCGTCTAGAATTCATTCCGTTTTTGTCAATTCAAGCACAAGCTCTCTGATCTTTTGTTTAAAATCTTAAGTTTAAAAACCATGAGTAAGCATGCTTGCAGATGTATTGATTGATATAAATGCAAGCATAAGAAGGCTAACTGAAATCTTCCATTATTTACACAGCTTCTAAATCTTCTATGCAAGAAGGCTGGGGCAGTGGTGGAGATGAAGTAAATCTCAGTACAAGTCAGTGGGAAGATGAAGAAGGAGATATGTGGAATAATACTGCTTCACAAGAGAGCAATTCCTCTTGTAGCTCCTGGGGGAATGCCCCAAAGAAAGGACTTCAAAAGGTAGGAATGAAACTGTGTTGTAAAAATCTTTAGGAAAGGAAGTCAAAAGATGTATTCACTTACTTGTGTGCATCTTTATCAAATTATTTTAAGAAATAATGCAAGTCACCAATATAGATGTAATGATGGATCTAATTACCACCACCTGCCTTGATTATATATGCCTGGTGTTGAAACCAGGGTGGACTGGGGATTCTGTTCATATACCATATCTGCTAAGAAACTCCATTACTTCCTGTTGGTGATTACCTTAATCAAGTTGTGTGCACACACAATACACATTCTCACAACTTGATTATATTGCAATATTCAGCATCCACACATAGACCAATTTGGCAGACTGCCATGTTGTCTGGGTTCTCTAGAGGTATTATAAGTCCCATTACAGGAGGGAGGTATTTATTAGGTTTGTTATTCTGGACTGCCCTAGAAACAGGTGGTCTCAGATGGATGCTGTGTTTTAACTCTTTCACAGCCAATTAACCTTATAAAGGTCCTGTTTGTTGTGGCAAGAGTGTTGAGACACTGAGGATGGGCCCATAAGTCCAGAATATTTTGTGTAATTTAATTCTTGACTTCAGCAGCCACTCTGTCAAGGGTTCTCTGATCCTGTAGAATGAAGCTGGTTTCAGCTGTTGACACCCTGTGCCTAGCTGCTGAAGCTGCTCATATGTGAGAATGTCTTCCAAGTAGGTGGGAAGACTGCTAGGGAGCTGATAGCTTAGGAGTCATTTGGTTGTGCTATGACTCTGATAGATTCTCTACCCCCCCCCCCCAAAAAAAAAGTATTTGTAGAATACCCGCTGAATGACTTCTAGTCTAGTAGTTGCTGATCTGGACCCTGTGCCACCCTGGCGCACAGGATCGCAACATGCTGCCCACCCTTCACAGCACACACACCCCCAGGATACTTACCCAGCCATACAGAGCCTCACTCGATGTTCCCAAGTGCCAGTAAACAGTACTTCTGTTTTTGTTGGAAAACCAGAAGTACCGTTTAAGGACACTCCGGAGGCCTTAGAAGGCTTTTGAAGCACCTGGGGATGCAGCATGAGACTTCACCTGCCTGCAGAACAGCTCCAAAGGGTGGGCAGGAGCAGTGAAGCAGGTGCTGTGGTGCCCCCCCCACAGGGCGCACAGATGTGGTGCCTGGGGCTTTTGCCACCCCTGACCCTCCCAGGATCACCACTTTATAAAAGCCATTCAGTAGAAAATAGCTTCTTCGAGTAAGTAGCTGGAGGCAGAATTAACTACGGTACATATTTGTAAGGCATTTTCAAGTCTGACTCAGATGTCCTACCTTTGAGGGAAAGAATATCAGGCTCTGTAATGGCCAGGAGATGTTGAACACCCCTCACTTTTATCTTGATTCATGACCTTCCCTAATATGACAAATCATTTCAGAGTCCTTCCCTCTGAACTTGGTGTATATGTTGTTGCTCTATTTTGGAACTAGAATAATTTTGAGAGAGGAAAAGTGTTAAACTAGCCCTGATTTGTATATTACATTCTGAGATATGCAAATGTGAATCAGCAGGTTTAAGATGTAACATTGGACTATGGTAAGTTCTGAGAATTCTGTTCTGCTAAGGCTGTTCCAGAAATGTTAACTATATTGAAGGGTATAATGTTATGATTCAATATTGCAGTGCTTATATTAACTGTTAATATCCTTTGATATAAATCAAGTTGTGCAACCTGCAAAACTGAACATAATCGACCAACTGTGTATTGTCACTTGTTAGATTTGACAACATTCCCTTCCCAATTTCTGTAGGCCAATGGCAAGCAGAAAAAAGAGGACTGCTGAATACCTGGGAGCTGCTATATATGTTGGGCTGCTATTAGCTTAGTGATCCAGGAATTGGTCATGCACATTGGGGCAAAAAATCAAAACTTTAGATATAGGCTGATGGGTTCTGAGCTGTCTGTGACAGATCAGGAGAGAGATCTTGGGGTGGTGGTGGACAGGACAATGTGCGGCGGCAGTGAAGAAGGCCAATTCTATGCTTGGGATCATTAGGAAGGGTATTGAGAACAAAACGGCTATTATTATAATGCCGTTGTACAAATCTATGGTAAGGCCACACCTGGAGTATTGTGTCCAGTTCTGGTCGCCGCATCTCAAAAAAGACATAGTGGAAATGGAAAAGGTGCAAAAGAGAGCAACTAAGATGATTACGGGGCTGGGGCACCTTCCTTATGAGGAAAGGCTACGGCGTTTGGGCCTCTTCAGCCTAGAAAAGAGACGCCTGAGGGGGGGACATGATTGAGACATACAAAATTATGCAGGGAATGGACAGAGTGGATAGGGAGATGCTCTTTACACTCTCACATAATATCAGAACCAGGGGACATCCACTAAAATTGAGTGTTGGGAGGGTTAGGACAGATAAAAGAAAATATTTCTTTACTCAGCGTGTGGTCGGTCTGTGGAACTCCTTGCCACAGGATGTGGTGCTGGCGTCTAGCCTAGACGCCTTTAAAAGGGGATTGGACAAGTTTCTGGAGGAAAAATCCGTTACAGGGTACAAGCCATGATGTGTATGCGCAACCTCCTGATTTTAGAAATGGGTTATGTCAGAATGCCAGATGCAAGGGAGGACACCAGGATGAGGTCTCTTGTTATCTGGTGTGCTCCCTGGGGCATTTGGTGGGCCGCTGTGAGATACAGGAAGCTGGACTAGATGGGCCTATGGCCTGATCCAGTGGGGCTGTTCTTATGTTCTTTTGTTCTTATGGTCTGATATAAATGACATACATAGTTGTGTGTTCATTTTGAAAGTAACCCTTTTAGTTAGTAGTGATCCAGTTTAGTCTGTTTTTAATGCAGTGTACAACAAGGAATTGGGCTATTCTCAATTTTTAGGTGCAAATTTTATAATAATTTGGATGGGATCTTCATATTGTATTTTAATTGTCTAGTTGCTAATAGAATAAAATGCTGCTCAGTTTGGGAGTAGATTTACATCAGTTTTGGAAGTAGGTTATTTCTTGACAATGGCTAATGAAACAAGATGGGCAGTAGTAATTTTTTTCACCTGAGTGTAAGGGAATTGTGTACACTGTTTATATTCGGCAGAAAGGAAATATATTTTTGTACTTAAGTGTCAAGATTTAAGTATTGTTTTATAAGTTATGTATAGAAATGTATGTTTAAAGTAACAGACCATATTTATTTAGAGAGCCTTTGTGTTCATTTGGGCAGTGTGTCTCACGGCTATAAATATGAAAATAGCAGGTGTAAAATGTTTTTCCCTCCCCACCATTTAATTTACACAGGGCATGAAGACATCTAGTAAGCAAGATGAGGCCTGGATCATGAACCGTCTGATAAAACAACTTACAGACATGGGCTTCCCAGTGAGTAATATTCATAGCCAGCATCCTGTGGCTTTGCCTTTCTGTGTAGAGGATATAGATGACCTTTTTATTGTAGATCGGGATGCCCAAACCCCAGCCCTGGGGCCACTTGCAGCCCTCGAGGCCTCTCAGTGCGGCCCTCAGGGAGCCCCCACTCTCCAATGAGTCTCTGGCCCTCCAGAGATTTGTTGGAGCCCACACTGGCCCAACGCAACTGCTCTCAGCGTGAGGGTGACTGACCACTCGTGTGAGCTGTGGGATGAGGGCTCTCTCCACTGCTTATTGTTTCACGTTTGTGATGCAGTAGCAGCAGCAAAGGAAAGGCCAGCCTTGCTTTGTGCAAGGCCTTTTATAGGCCTTGAGCTATTGCAAGACCTCCATTCATTCATATAAGTTCATCTTTAATATAGTCATTTATGTAAACATATGTAAATTTTTCCAAATTTTAAAATGTAAATTCTTTTTTTCCCCGGCCCCCGACACAGTGAATGAATGAATGAATAAACCTTTATTAGGCATAGATAGAGAAATCATAAAAGCAAACATAATTAGTCCTAATCCCGTTTATCAAAAACGGAGTTAAGATACTAAATTACTAATAAAACATTTACAGTTCAACATAAAATATCAACATTTTTGACAAATTACATTAAGAAGGCTTAGAAATCGCCAAAAGTAAAAATTTAGAAACTCCCTCTAGCACATCTGGTGAGCAGTCATTTAGGAGACACTTCAGTTTTGCCTCATCCAAAAGCCCATTCATTTTGCCAAGAAGTGGAGTCATGTAAGTGTGGCGGGATCTAGTGTGCCGAGGACAATAAAAAAGAATGTGTATGATTGATTCAACATTTTCCAAATTACAAGGGCAGAGGCGTTCTTTATATGGTATTTGCCTATATCTGCCTTCTGTGACCTTGGATGGAAACACATTGAATCTTGCCAAGGAGATTGCACGACGTTCAGAAGGATTGATTAGAATACTCAGATAAGGAGCCATTTGCCCATACTTTAGCAGGATAGAGAAATTTCCCTATCCCTAGAGGGATTTCTCTATCCCGACACAATGTCAGAGAGATGATGTGGCCCTACTGCCAAAAACTTTGGACACCCTTGTTGTAGATAAATATCATCATGTTTCTGTAGACGTGCAGTTGAAATACTTCATCTTTTAGGCTGCTTTTACAGAAGTCCCAATGTTATAATTATATTTCTCATAAAAAGCAATGCATCATATTTTAGAGTGGACTCTCATTCGGTGTTTTTTTTCAAGGTGCTAATAGTATATCTTTCTCCCTTCCATCTTTTGATGAATCAAATATGCAGAATTAAGTAGATGGTCATTTTTTAAATTTTCCCCTTAATCTTATTGCCTGTCTGCCTTTCTATTCAATAAATGTATACATTACCTATTAGATTAGATTAGATACCTATTAGATACCTAATAGATAGATTGCCTGTTTATACAAACTAGTGCTTGGGTTTATCAATAATGTGTAAGTAGCATATCATGAATGTAGAAGCAAAAAACCATATCATGAATGTAGGAGCAAAATTAACAGGCCTCTACAAATCTGCTTGCCATGAGTAAGAAACTGTGCTCAGCATGACTTGAGGAAGTCCCTCCCTCATTTGGGAAAAGGGAGGTCTCATATTTGTTGAGCTGTGGAGTCCTTTGGGTAAAGAAATAGCATCCCAATCAAATAGCTGAGCAGCAAGGTTTGGGTTACTTTTGGGTGCATTTCTGTGTACATATAAGGCTCTTCTGAATTAATGTTTGCAAAGAAAGTTGGCACTAGCCGCTAGTACTGTATGGGTAATACATAGCTGCTTAAGTTTCCATTTGTAGTAGAGGGAGGAAGGAACTAGAAGGTTGGGAGAAGACATTAGAAGGGACTGAGGTATGAATACTGCTGCTAGTTTTTAATAGTATTTTTAATTTTCAAAAAGTTTTCCTATTTTTAATGTGTTTGTTCTTTCAACAAGACTGACAAAGATCACTATTATTCCTAGATACAAGGTTTTGGGGGAGGTGGGGCGCTTGTTTGAATCCTTATGATTTTTCCTTCCAGGCTCAGAACTTGAGCCTGATCTCAAGTCACTCTGGATGTCCAAATGGTGATGTTTCCGAAATCTAACATCTTTTAAGGTTACCAGCTTTTTCACCAACCCTGATTCCTGTGCTAGCAGATGATGTGTATCTTCATACTGCATAAAGCTTCATCTGCTATTAATGGCATGGGAGCAAAGAAAGCTTTTTTTTTCGACAGTTTACAGTAAAATCTTGGCTGGTGTAGAAAATCACAGAGACAGTGTCAGCATGCTAAGATGTAACAAAGGAGTAGGGAGTGGGTCTAAAGTGCTCTCAGCTGAAAATCTTGCTGACTCCAAATTTGGCAAAAGTATTTACAGCTCAAAATGATGTGCTTTCAAAACTGCACTGTTAAAACAAGTTGAATTCTCTTTTGGCTGAAAGCCCTAGGCAGCATTATAAAATCATACAGTGTTATAAAACTATATTGTGTTAGTTATGAACAAGTCCACCTTCTCATTGTTGCAGAGAGAGCCAGCAGAAGAGGCCTTGAAGAGTAACAATATGAATCTTGATCAGGCCATGAGTAAGTATTTTTTTGTAACAGATGGACATTTGAGGGTTGATCTGTTACCTTTTGCCAACAGCATTTTATCAAAAGCATGAATTGGTTGTGAATTGGGCTGGCTCCAGATTTCAGGAGGCCCTCAGCAAATTGCCCTCCATGGGCTGCCCATTATTTGGGTGTGTCCCAAGAGAGTCAATCTGCCACTCCCACATGAAAGTTGTGGGCACAGAGATAGTTTTGGGGGTCCTCAGTAGGCTTTTGGCTCTGGACAACTGCCTGATTATGCAAAGTTCTGATACTGGCCCTGGTTGTGAATTATCGTTAGTGCCAAACTTAGTGCTTTAAAACACAAAATGTAGCTTAAATTTAAAACACAAAACATAGTATAAATTGCAAAATATAATGTTAGTAATAGCTTTATCAAAATGTTTGCCATTTTTTCTGGACTTCAAGTAGACTTCGCTACTTTTCTTTGGCATCATCACATGGTCTTTACTTCTTGCAGGTGCTCTGCTGGAAAAGAAGGTGGAAATGGACAAGCGTGGAATGGGAGTGGCTGACTACAATGGAATGGTCACCAAACCCCTTGGCTGCCGCCCACCACCAATCTCCAAAGAGTCTTCCATGGACCGCCCCACCTTCCTTGACAAGGTAGGTGCAGCATTCTCAGAGGAGAGGTATTTGTATACAGCAGGTCCTCAACTTACGTAAGCCTCAGCTTATGTAATTTTGACTTATTTAAAGTTCATGAGGCTGGGGAGAAGGAGAGCCAACTGCTTAAAGGCAACATTGAGCCAGATTTTGCCTTCTCAGCAGCTGAATTAGAGGAGAATTGCTGAAGGTGTAGCATGTGTGAGTGGGGCAGCAGCAGTGATTACTTCTTGGGGGGAGAGAGAGAAGGGGAGAGAGCAAACCTAGGCTCCTTCTGGACTTGTTTGCAGAGTTTGTGCAAGAAGAGCCACCCATGTGCTGCACCTTCAGCATCTCTACTTCAACTGTTGACTGCTCGCCACTCTATAAACATAATTTGGATTTCAGCTCTTCATTTAAAGTGCCCACATAGAGGAAGGGGCAAGATCACTGCATTTAAACAGCAGTCTTGCCCCTTTCTCCTGACAGGCTCTTTGAGTGAAGATGAGTGCTCCCAGCTTTGTTTACAGAGCAGCAAGCACAAGTGGCTTCTCTTGCACTGTATGTGCAAACAAGGCAGCTTAAGCTCACGCTCTCTCCAAGAAGGGACCACTGCCACTAAACATGCAGCAGAAGCACTACCCAAAGTTGTGTGTACCCCTCTCCTGCTTGCTGCACCTTTACCTAGTTCAGCTGTTGAGAAAGAAAGGGGCCAGATCATAATACTCTGAGGATCAGATCGTAGCTGACTTACCCCTTCCTCAATATGGGCTCTTTAAGCAAAGGGGAACATCCCAGCTTTATTTCGTGACAATGAACATAGGAGGCTCCTTTTGCCCCTCCCAGGTCCAGTGTACATTAATATGTAATGGAACGAAACCCTTAAATAAATCAGAGGGTGTCCGTATGTGGAAGAAATGGTAACAGATTTATCTAGAAAGTAAGACTATAAATGTGCCATTTTGCCTCACTATTCTCTGCTCCCTTTATTTATTTTGAAGTTGTGAAAGAGAGTGTACAGTATTTCCTGCCCTGGAAATTGGCATGTTCTGCTTCATCTACTTAAGCACTGACATAATATGGCATCACTATTTGCCATTAATTGCTGTTTCCCTCATACTTGATGTTTCCAGGACTTCTATTTAGAAACTGCTAAGGGATATGCTCAAACTATTTTCACGCACAGTAACATAGCAGAAATTTCTAATAAAAGAGCTAGTTATGCTGTTTGTATTTGTGTACATGCCATTGCCTTCTAAGAATTGAGCAGAAACCAGATCAGATTGTGTTGGGGTTTGATAATGGAGCTAGATGGTTGTAACCTCTGTGAATTGAATTGCATTAAACTCTCCGACTTTAAAAATCACAATTCTTTGCAAAATCATACTGTCCTCCCTCAGCAGTAGGAATGGGAATGAAACAGAATGCGGAGGGCAGCAGTATGAAGTTAATTTAATCTGTCTCCTTGCTGTAAAGCAAGGAGAAGCAAATGGCACACCGTACAGCTTTTTGTGTTATGGATTAATTTTATCACCCTAACTCTAGCATACTTTAAGCAAAGAATAAGAAGTAACATGGTGCTTTGTGTCCCATATCATTCATGTAATACTTAGGATAGAACAGTTCACCTGATTGTCTCTGTCCCGCTATTCAAATTTAGATTGTAAGCTCCTTAGGATCAGAAACTTGTCTTTTTTTTTCTTCTGTTACTGTATCACATATATTATTTGTGCTAAATCAGTAATGATAAACATGGATGCAGGCAACACTATTGTACCAGGTATATATGGAATGTGCTGTTTCCCACAGCAGATTTCTTTCTGGAATTGGGGAAAAGCAAGGCTGTCAGTTTTTACACTTCACTTAGCTTTTTAAATTCAATATATATTTTCTAATGAAATACTGAGTGACAATATGTATGCTTGCATTTATTGAAGATATTGGCATTGAGTGACCAGGGTTGGGGCATGAAAATATCACGTTGAGAAAATCATACTCCACATTCTATGTGCACAGAAGCCATGGCTGACATAGCAGACTAGTCACAAGTAGAAGAAATATAGGGCATTGCAAACTATTCCTACTTAAGAGGCAAGAGCAGGCTGCAAACAGCTCATGACCTGGGGGGAAGAAATCCTTGAACCTGTTACTGTCATGCAAGCTGCAGTTTTTCGAGCATGACGGCTATTCTTGCAGAATGTTAAACATGTTGAACTGAAAGACCATGGGGATATGATTAGAAAATGTCAGTGTCCCCCCTCCAGGCTTTCTAGCACTAAACCAAGTATCATTTTGGTTGATGATAAAGAAACCTTTTCTCTCCCACTACAAGGGACTACTGAAAATCTCATATTAGCAGGGTTTATTTAGGACTTCTGAGGTATTTTATGACTGATGGGTGTGAAACAGCATTTCACCCTTTTTATGAACTTGGAACTGTTTCTTGAGGGTCAATAATTTTCTGTGTGAATAGGTGGGAAGATGATGCACATTAGCTGTAAAATGATTGTTTTCAACAAGTTAAAGAATATGCACTCTTGAAGCTATAATTATCTGCAAAGTATATGACAAATTTTGATGTTTTCCACATGACTTCAACCTTTTACTTGTGGAATATTTGCTTACTGAAAGGGACTTTTAGACATCAGGGAATAATGAAGCACAAAGAGCCAGAACACTTGCACAGAACTCTGCTGTATTTGCTTAAATACAGACATGCTTTTTGTTTGCTGTCATTCTTCCTAATATACAAGAAGAACATGCAAAACATATCATTAGAAGCCCTTTTCCCCTTTCCATTCAGATTCCTTCATGGCACTATGTTTATTGTGTCTTAAGGGAACATTAACTATCCATTAAAAAAATTGGGGGGGGGGAAGAGTGGAATAGATAACGCTCTTTTTTGTTTGTTTTTACTGTTGGAGTTCTCAAAGTGAAAACTGTACCTCCTGGGTAGGCAAATGAAACCACTGGATAAAAGGGACCATCCTGAACCCCTTCTATCCAAGGCTTCTGCGATGTAGTTTTTCTCTTGGGGGATTGGATCTGTTCATATGTAACATTTCTGAAGCTTCAGATCATGGTCTGGGAATTCAAAGACAAGTCCTTTGCTTGCATGCTTCCTTCCTTCTCCTCTCATGTGCAGCAGTTCCCTCCCTCCTGCCCTGGTGTGAGACAAACCATCCTTTGTTTTGTCTGAATCAACAAACTATGGAAATCGGCAAACCCAGATTAGAAACCAGCTTCAAAACATGATTTGTAATTCTGCTTCAGAGGACCAGCACAAACCAAAATTTGATCATTTTAGTGTAAGGGCCAGTTATAGTTTTCCAGAACTAGGAAATAAGTAAGGTGGAGTTGAAGAGGCACATGGTCCTAATCTCCTAGGTCCTGATCTCCTAAACCAGCAGTCTCCAAACCGCAGACCACTGCATTAAAAAAGCCGTCCCTGTGCAGAGCTTTCAAATCTGTGCTGCAGCATTCCTTTCATCCTTTCATACCCAATCTCCCCCACCTCACACTGGCCAGCCATGCCCCCTGGGAAATTGGGGCACAGAGGCGTCTGGGGAGACAGGAAATGGAAGTGGCTGGCCGGTGTGAGGCTGACATGATCTGACATGATGAAAGGACAATGTGGTACAGAACAGAAAGTTCTGTGCTGCACAGCTTTTCCAGCCAGATCCAGCCTGCAGGCCAGGATTTGTCACCTACTGTCCTAGGCCATGGTTTTTAGAGTATTGGAAATGTTGCATTGAACCAAACCCATGGAATTCATATAATTCTTTTCAATAAAATGAATATAGGATGTTATGAAAAAACTGGAGAATTCTGTCCTGCACCAGTCTTTAGCCAGCTTATATTCATGTTAAGTCATCCTGATATTATGAGTTAGGTTTATGCTTAGAATTTACTGCTGCATATAGAGAATTATGTTAAGAAACCCATTAGTTCTAAAACACGAGATACAAAGTAGGCGCCCAGCATTTGGGGTCGTTTACATAGCAACTCCTTGTCTCACTCTGTCTTCCTCCCAGAACATGTTTAAAATAAATTCCCTGTTATATGCCTGCATATAACATATACCTGTATATAACTTACTAAACAATATCGATGCCAGTGTTTTAAAAACAATAAATGTTGTTAGTCATGTAACTGACATGTAGATGGCACAGAAGATTAATGAAATAAGCTTTCTGAACAGCTCATTTGTAATTTAGAACAGTATCTAAAATAGAAATTATTGATGATGTATATTACAAAAGAATCAATAGAGTTCACTGAGGTTTTTACGATTTGTAACCTTCCTTTTAAATCTATGCTTAGTTCGCCTTATAGCATTTTGCTCTGAAGAAGCAGTTAGGCTTAAGCTTTTCAGAAAAATTGAGTGTCATTTTGCCCTTTGTTCAGTTTTTCATTTTGTAATCTGATAGAAAAGAGGAAATAAAGTGGGCATGGAAGTAATGATTGACCAGCAGTCTGTTTTGTGGGGTTGCTCTTACAATTCCAAGTGAGGCAAGTGACTGTTGCCGTGTAGCTTTCTTTTTTTAAAATTGTTTACCAAAGCACCCCTTCTTGCTCCTGCTGTTTGTATATTTGAGAATTATTGTTCAAGTATACATTTACGAACTGCAAAGCAAAAAAAAAAAAAGACAAACAGAACCTTAATTTTGTTTCTCTTTTTCTTCTTCCTTCCACCCCATACTTTTCATTATGTATTTCTCATGCCTTTTAACAATATTTTAATCTTTTATTCATCCACGTTCCACTTATATTTCCATGGGAAATTGTTTTGTGCACTGTCTGCATCGGGACATTGCACACAGCTCACCCTTTCTTTTTTCAATCAGGATGGCGGCCTAGTGGAAGAGCCCACTACTTCACCATTTTTGCCTTCACCAAGCCTGAAGCTCCCCCTTTCAAACAGTGCACTCCCTAATCAGACCCTGGGTGGGATTGCCTCAGGGCTGGGCATGCAAAACTTGAATTCTTCTAGACAGGTAAGGTGTCTTTTGGGTGATAGTTACTTGAATGTCAGCATTCTTGAATGTATCTAGACAAGAATATGTTTCCTTGTTTTTGTTTTTCAATTTAAATCCCCCCCCCAATGTTGACAAATGGATATACATTCAAAAATGTATATTTTGTCATTAAGGATTTTTCAAAGGTCATATGTTACGCTGTGCTGAGATGACCAAACATCTGCTTCTCCTGAGCCTCCATTGTTGGCTCCTTTTCTTCTGCAGCATCCCTGTTCACTGACATTTCTTTCCATCCTCACACAGACTTTGCTTCTTTCAGCTTGTAGTTGTTTCACTTCCTCCATCCCCTTCCCTCTATTTCTCAGCTTATAATTTTTAGAGGTTGCCCTACATGACACTCCTGTTCACAAGGTTGCACTGTGTTATTGTAGATGGGACTAAACCAGTTCTGTCCAAGCATCATTTTGGTACTGTTGTGACGTCCAGGTGATAAAACCACTTCCTAGCATTAGACAAATATAATATTTTCCCTTCTATCAGAGCTTAGAGCAGATGTGCCCAAATTACAGACCGTGGGCCATATCCAGCCCACAAACACATTTTAACTGAGCATTGAACCCAGTAACAATCACATGTTTTCTGTCATGCACACTCACACACCCCTTCTACCCCCAGGCCCTAGTGCTGACCTCCTGTTGAATGAAATGAATGCTCTTGCTGAGAGCTCCACTGAAAGACAGGAGGAGCAAGCAACCTCACTGCAGCAAATAATATTTTATTTAATAGATTTTTACCCTGCCTTTCCTCTCTGTTCATGGATGTTTGAGGTGCCTAACTATATATATATATATATATATATATATATATATATATATATATATATATATATATATATATATATATATATATATATATATGATATTATACATAATCAATAAAAGTATGTACAAAGAGCCTATTGCATGCAAAAACTGCACACATCATAAAATCAATGAAAAAAGCAGATATCTTCCAGTTAAAAAGCCAGCAGCAGCAAAACCCCATATGACTGTTATGTAGACAGTCATAACAGAACCATAAAAGGCTATAAAATAGTAGCAAGTAGCTGTAATGACTGCAACTCAAAAACATATATATGAAGAACATACCCATTGACCCCACAGCCCCCAACTAAACAAAATGTGCTCAAAGAAAACGTTTTCATTCTCCACCAGAACACAGCAAAGGAGGGGGCAGCTGTTAATTTACAAGAGAAGGAGTTCCATAGTTGTGGGGCCACCACAAGTAAGGCCCATCTTCTTATAGGAAAGGCAGCACACATAGGAGAATCCTCCTTAGAAGATCTAAGGGGATTGGCCAGAATATATAAAAGAAGACAGTCCCTCAGGTATTCTGGTCCTAAACCAGGGGTGTCAAGCATAAGGCCTGTGGGGTGGATGTGGTCCATGAAAGCAATTTTTCTGCCCCCATTATAATTGGGTTCCTAGCGTCATACTTGGGCTCTTGCGTATCTTGAAATTATGAACGAGGTATGCACATTTTCTCTTCAGTTATTTGCACCTAATGCGTTCCTATATGAGAATGAAGTGGTTATTTCTGGCCATCAGCCGCTTAATGACATCACTTCCTGCTTAATTGATGTAACATCTGGCCCTCAGCAGCTGCCATGAATGCTATTCGGTCAACTGTATGAACTGAGTTTGACACCCCTGCCCATAAGCCATAAAGGGCTTTAAAGTTTAAAACCAGCACTTTGAATTGGACATGAAAATGAACCAGCAGCCTGAGTAATTTCTGGAGCAACAGTCTGATAGAGTCAGACTGTCCAACGATGACATGGGCCACCATTCTGCACTAACTGCAGTTTCCAAACCATCTTTAACAGCAGCCCCATGCAGAGTTCATTACAGTAATCTAAACAAGATGTTACCAAAGCATGGACTGTTGTCCAATCCAACAGTCTCAGCACCTGTACCAGCTGAAGCTGGGCAAAAGTCCCCCTGAGTTCAGCTGCCATCTGTTGATCCAGGAGCAGCTGTGGATCTACGAGCACTCCCAAGCTGCATACCTGTTCTTGCCAAGGGAGTTCAACCCCATTCAGAGCAGGCCAGTGATCCAGCATATGCATCATGGATTTCTGGATCAAGAGGACCTCTGTTTTGTCTGGATCTAATTTCAGTTTGTTAACCCACATCCAGTTTCCAATTGCCTCCAGACAGCACTCTATGACTTGAACAGCACCGTTGCCCCCCCCCCACCGATATTCAGTGAAAAGGAGAGATTGACAGCATCCCACACCAAATCCCCAAATGACTGTTTCTTGTGGTTCATGTAGATGTTACATAGCATGGGGGTAAAATAGATCCCTGTAGCACCCTGCGCAACAACAGCCATGGTACAAAACAGGCATCCCGGAGTACCACCTTCTGGGATCTGTCGGCCAGGAAGGAGCAGAACCACTGCAAAATTGGGCCCCATGCCCCAACTCAGCCAACCAACCCAGAAGGACATCAGAAGGTGTCCAGGACACCCAGAAGGTCAATGGCACCGAAAGCTGCTGACAGATCCAGCAGGACAAAGGGACTCACTCTCTCTGTCCAGTCCCTAGCATTGGTCATCCACCAGTTGCTGTCTACCACCAAGGCTGTCTCTGTCCCAAAGCCTGGCATGAAGCTAGATTGAACAGGACCAGATAATCTTTTTCATCCAGGACCCTCTGAAGCTGTGATGCTACCATCTGCTCAATCACCTTGCCCCGAAAGGGGAAGTTTAAAACAGACCAGAAATTATCCAGTATGGTGAGGTCAAAGATGGGATGTTTCAAGGTGGTGCACACGCTGCCATTTTTAACATCCCAGGCTGTGCCCCCTTCTGCAACAATGAATTAACTACCCTCCTAGCCACTTGACCAGTGCCACCTCTCCCCTTCCTGACCTTTTAAGCCAGCTGGGCAAGGGTCAGGTAGGCAGGCAGGCTCACATTCCAGGATATCTTGTCCATATCCTCAGGTTGTACAAACTGAAAAGAATTCAAAACAACAAGACCAATATAGGTATCTTGCAATAGGTGTCTGGGGAACATCAACAGATACTGTCAATGTGGTGTGAAGTCAGTGCAGATGTACGCCATTTTATCTATGAAGTGCCTAACATATTCATCACAGTGAGCAACCATACATTCCTCCCCATTCCCTGAAAGGTCAGATGGGAGCCTACCCCATACCATTAAGAGCTCAGCTGGACTGCTCTCTACAGATGGTGAGAGGAAGCAACAAAACAGTCTCTTCCTTTCTTTTTCTTTGTCAGCTCCATTAAAAAAAAAAAAAATCCCAGGTTTTTCCAATCCCTGACACTATGTCAAGAGGTTGGTCATCAAGGAAGAAGAACACTTCGCTGCTGCCTTTGCTTCCTACCCCTAACACGATAGAGAAATGCTTACCAAGTAAAGTTGAGAGAAAGCAACATCAATGGACTATCTTCTTTCTTCCATAACCAACTTCAGTTTAAAATTTCCTGCTGCCCGAGCCCTTGGCACTGCATCAGGGTTGGACATTCAGGAACTTTAAAGTGATGTGAAGAGGATGTTGTGCTGCTGCTCATTTTCAACATTACCTGGTAAACTTCTCTACCAGGGAGAACGGCAGCAGGTGGGTGGATATCTACATTGGGGTTAGCAAGGCGTGGCCATGGGTTGATTTCCTGCCCTTGAAACAGCCTGATTGCAGAGGTTTCAGCAATGTTGTTGCTACCCTTCTTTTTTGGTAGGAAGAAGGGGGGATTTCCAAGTGAAATGGTGCAATTTTGTGAGGAGCCTATAAACGCAAAATGCTTATCTACTGTATCCACACAGTAGATATGGTTGGCTGCATGTGTGATGGGCAGCCCAATCCTAACCTATGCTGGCGCAGCAGGACCACATGGCTTATGCTGTGTCCAGCTCAGGTAAGGAGAAGGCTGGAGATCTCCTTTAGGGAAGGGGCTTTTTTTCCCTTACCCTATATAATGCTCCAGTTGCCCAGTAGGGCTACCCAGATCTGTACCAACTAAATTGCTGGCGCAAATCCAAGCAGCTCCACATAATGCTGCCAGGTCCTGGATGGGTGTTAGGATATGGTGGAGGCCTCCTCTTTCAATCCTGCCCCCCTCCCAGACCTGACCCGTCCCATTCCTCCCTCCCACCACCCTCCCCCCTTCCTCCACTCAGTGGCGTACTCGCCTCCACTGGCGGCCTTTCCTTTGGATACAGCACCAGCAGTATGGTGCAGACCCTGCTGGCACTGCTTGTTCCAAAGTAGTCACAAACATGTGGCAAAGCAGTTGCTGCAACAGCGAAGTCATAGGATTGCACTGTTAGAGATGTAATTTTCTCGATCCATTGTTTCATTTGGACAGAACTCCAAGAGAATTGGCATGTCTCCCTTGTTACCAAACTGCTGTTTCAGTTTACCAGGCTTTAAGCTTAAATCTTCATTGAATTGTCAACTGAAACATCTGCTAATCTACATGAGAGCTCGTTGGTTTGCTAATGACTTGACCAGTGGCACTAGAGGGCAGTGCAGCCACAATTTTGTCAAGCTATTCAATTATGTATCTTAACAACTGTAACTTTGTCATTCCAGATACCGAGTGGCAATCTGGGTATGTTTGGCAATAGCGGAGCAGCACAAGCCAGGACCATGCAACAGCCGCAGCAACCGCCAGTGCAACCTCTTAACTCATCCCAGCCTAGTCTTCGTGCTCAAGTGCCTCAGTTTCTCTCCCCTCAGGTTAGATTGAGCTCTGCTGCATAAGTGATAGCAGGGGTGCTCCTAGCAATTGACATCTAAAAAAATACCTGTTAACTGGTACCTCAGTTGCTGACAGTGTCAGGATTGCAGGTTTTTGACCTCTGATTCTGTGGAGATCTTGTTGGCTCCTAAGATTTGCAGCAAACATGGACTAGTAATAGCCATTTGTGTTCCACAACTATGTATTTCATTTGGAGGAGAACATTTAAACTGAGGGGAGGGGATCCTAACTACAACAAAATATGGTTTAGTATGCCAGCCAGAAAAATGCAGATATAAAATAATGACATCACTGCACTTCGGAATATATTTCTGTAGAAGATACTGCGTATAGCAAAAATACCATCTGAATATTTATATAGCAACATCAGTATGTATGAGTTTAGAAAAATAGCATTTTCTTTGCTCCTGCATGTTTTGGGAAGGTGTATTTGTTACTGAAGTGTATATACTGTACTTGATGCATCAAATTTAGGAAATATGACCTATTCTAAAACTGTGTTTATTTTGCAGTAGTATACAGTATAACTCTTGCTGTCATCTTCTATTCTTGCCTTTCTGTTTTAACAAAAAACATTGCATGCAGGTCAGAAGCCACTTCAGAGTATTTTACTGACAGTGCTGTCTCCCATAGAGTTTAGCTAATTACAGCTGTACTATTTGGTAGCTCACCTGTTGTGTTCTTTTCTCTAGGTTCAAGCACAGCTTTTGCAGTTTGCAGCAAAAAACATTGGTCTCAATCCTGCACTATTAACCTCGCCAATTAATCCTCAGCATATGACGATGTTGAACCAGCTCTATCAGCTGCAGCTGGTGAGTTTAAAAGCACAGTATGAAAGCTATAACTCTAAAATTAATCTCTTGAGGTTAGAGCTGTAAGCCTTGACTTTTTGACTTTAGGAACAAAACTAGGTCTGGTAGTTGATGAAATAAAGACTCCCACCTTTTGCTGATTATCATCAGGTGTTCTGCATTGCTTTTAATGTAGGAGACACATATACCAGACTGTAACATCAAAACCAACCCCTACTCTAGGTGTTATTTCACAAAATCTTGCCAAGAACTAGACACTTAGTTTTCCCTGTTTTTCCTGTCAACACTTTTTGACTGGTTTCCCTCACCAATAACTGTGATTGAACTCTCCTTGCCACGATCTCTTGCCCAGTTCCGCAGTTGTTGCTGTAGCTAGTTGTCTCTCTTGTCCCAGGTATTGTCTCTGCTGCTCAGATATTCCCCTCTCCTTGCTGTTTTTCTTGGCCTCACCTCCGCTTTCCTGCTGCCTGTCCCTCAGCCTTCTCCCAGTCTTTCTTGCTCTCTTCCTTGCCCTTCTGACCTCAGACCTTTTTCTCCACTCCTCATGTCCTTCCACCTTCCTCTCCGCTTCCCTCGCTGCCACCTTTCCACACTCTTTTGCAGTTTCTCACTCCATCTCTGCTATTTCTTTTTGCCCCGCCTTCTCCTTTTCTCTTTTTCACTCTGCACTGTTCTCTTCGCCTCTTATTTCATTCCCCACTTTGTCCTTTCAACTGCCTGCTTCCCCATCTCCATCTCACACCTCCTCTTCCCTGTACTCTCAGCCCCTTTTGACCTCTCCTCCTTGTCCCCATCCCACTTGCCTGCCTATCTCAGCCTACAGTAGCTGTGTTGTGACTACTCCAGCTCACTGGGACACTTGGCAATGGCATCATTTCTGAGTGCCAATATGCTAAAACCTGGAGTGTTTTGCCCAGCAGTGATCAGGCAGGGACCACACAGAGGGCAGAAACTGTGGCTTTCTAGTACTCATTGTTAAGATCAACAATATTAATGAAGGAGTTAACAGAAATTTGCATTTGACAAAATCTCTGAGATATGTTTGCTCACTCCCAGTTTGGAGAAAAATGTTCCAGTATACCAAATTGCAAACCATGCAGGAGGCAAGTTTCACTGGTGTTTTCCTCGATGCTTCCTACAATGACACAACTTAACTTGGAAGACTAAACTATAGTTTCACTGTATGCTTGAGATTGTAACCAAGCTGAAGGGAACAAAATAGGGTTAGTCTCATCATGGTTAAGCCTTATGTCTACACTGGGTCTGTGTGGTTAGTTACCATGCATTCCAGACTTTTAAAAATGATCTGTTTTTTCAATCTACACAGCAGTAAGCGTGGAAATGTTTATGAAACATTCCATTGCACCTCGATATTCACACATTCTTGAACAATAATGTTTGTAGAAGGTTAAATCTCAGTTGATTATGTCTTTTCCATCATGGTTTCCTCATTACATTTTACAAAGTTTATTCCCAGTGTTAATTGACCAAGGATTGTTTACGTCTTGTATTTGAGCTGACCCTTAAGTCTACTCATGGGAACGGAATATAATTGTGTTATTGAATGTATGCATGATTCTTAGATGTTTTAGGGGAGCAAATGCTTTGTAAAATTCACATAAACTGTAGGAAGAAGAAAGGCTTTAGTGCAGTTACTGATCAAGAAAACAAGATGAGGTTTGCATTTATTTCATACTCTGTTTAATGTATTTCTAGTGAAAATGTTGGGCCTCTTCCTTTTATGACTTAGGTTTTCATTATTTCCAACTTGCAGGCATACCAACGTTTACAAATCCAGCAGCAGATGTTACAGGCTCAGCGTAATGTTTCCGGACCCATCAGACAACAGGAGCAGCAAGTAGGTTTAACCTGACTCCTTGTTTCTATGTGTACAGCCCTCTAAGGAATTGAATATGTTACATAAAAAGGATTATACCTAAAGTAAACAGTACAGTATTGCATGATTTTATTCGGATATAAATCATGAACAGATTTCAGCTTTCCACATCTAGCATATCAGTGGTGGACCTGTTGGCTCGGAATCTGCACTGCGATTCTGGATAGATGCTCTCTGCAAGTACCTGGAGCCTCTTTAGTGCAACTTGGGCAAACAGCTTTCCTACAACGCTAAGGAGAGAGATGCCACAGTAGTTATTGCAGTCACCCCTGTCGCCTTTGTTCTTGCACAGCATGACGATGTTTGCATCCCTTGTGTCCCGTGGTACTCCACCTTCTCTCCACCAGAGACAGAGGATTTCATGCAGCTCAGTGGCAATTATCTCTTTGCAGCACTTTAGGACCTCAGCAGGGATGCTGTCTTTCCCAGGTGACTTGCCAGAGGCAAGGGAATCCAGGGCCATGTGAAGTTCTTCTAGGGTTGGTTCACTGTCAAGCTCCTGCAACACAGGCAGGCACTCAATGTTGTTCAGCGCTTCTTCGGTGACTACGTTTTCTCTGGAATAAAAGCTCAGAGTAGTGCTGCACCCAGCGTTCCATCTGCTGTGCCTGGTCCTGGATGACCTCGCCTGTGGCAGACTTTAGAGGGGCAGTTCTCTTCTGTGTTGGACCTAGGGCCTGCTTGATACCATCATACATCCCCTTGATGTTGCCTGTGTCCACCACTGATATGGTATTCTCCTTTAGACTGCTGCAAGAGAAATGTAGGGAACAACAACAGCCACTCTTTATAGCCTTCATAGATCTCACAAAGGCTTTCGACCTGGTCAGCAGGGACGGCCTCTTCAAGATTCTCCCCAAGATCAGATGTCCAGCCAGGATCCTCAGCATCATCAGGTCTTTCCACAACGGCATGAAGGTCACTGTAGTCTTTGATGGCTCCACATCAGACCCCTTTGACATCCAAAGCGGAGTGAAGCAGGGCTGTGTTCTTGCTGTGACCTTGTTTGGGATTTTCTTCGCTATCCTGCTGAAGCATGCCTTTGGAACTGCAACAGAAGGCATGTATCTCTGGACCAGATCAAACGGAAAGCTCTTCAACCTCTCCAGACTGAGAGCAAAGTCCAGCTGAAATGTCTGCGTGACTTCCTCTTTGCCGATGATGCAGCTGTCACCGCCCACTCCGCCAAAGATCTCCAGCAGCTCATGGATCGTTTTAGCAAGGCCTGCCAAGATTTTGGACTGACAATCAGCCTGAAGAAAACACAGGTCATGGTTCAGGATGTGGACTCACCTCCCTGCATTACAATCTCTGAGCATGAACTGGAGGTTGTCCATGACTTTGTGTACCTTGGCTCAACGATCTCCGACACTCTTTCTCTCGATACCAAGCTAAACAAACGCATTGGTAAAGCAGCCACCACGTTTTCCAGACTCACAAAGCGAGTATGGTCCAACAAGAAGCTGACGGAACATACCAAGATCCAGGTCTACAGAGCTTGCGTCTTGAGTACACTTCTGTACTGCAGCAAATCATGGACTCTTCACTCACAACAGGAGAGGAAACTGAACACTTTCCACATGCACGGCCTCCAATGCATCCTCGGTATCACCTGGCAGGACAAAGTTCCAAACAACACAGTCCTGGAACGTGCTGGAATCCCTAGCATGTATGTACTGCTGAAACAGACGCCTGCGTTGGCTCGGTCATGTCGTGAGAATGGGCGATGGCCAGATCCCAGAGGATCTCCTCTATGGAGAACTCGTGCAGGGAAAGCCCCCTACAGGTAGACCACAGCTGCAATACGAGGACATCTGCAAGAGGGATCTGAAGGCCTTAGGAATGGACCTCAACAGATGGGAAACTTTGGCCTCTGAGCATCCTGCTTGGAGGCAGGCTGTGCAGCATGGCCTCTCCCAATTTGAAGAGGCACTTGCCCAACAGACTGAGGCAAAGAGGTAAAGAAGGAAGGTCCACAGCCAGGGAGACACACCAGGGACAGACTACATTTGCTCCCAGTGTGGAAAGGATTGTCACTCCTGAATTGGCCTTTTCAGCCACACTAGACGCTGTTCCAGAACCAACATTCAGAGCACGATACCATAGTCTTCCGAGACTGAAGATGATGATATCTAGCATGTTTAGAATGTGATGTTGGCAACCCTCAGTCTCAAAAGACCTGGATCTTGGTATGTTCCGTCAGCTTCTTGTTGGACCACACTCTCTTTGTGAGTCTGGAAAACGTGGTAGCTGCTTTACTGATGCGTTTGTTTAGCTCGGTATCGAGAGAAAGAGTGTCGGAGATCGTTGAGCCAAGGTACACAAAGTCATGGACAACCTCCAGTTCATGCGCAGAGATTATAATGCAGGGAGGTGAGTCCACATCCTGAACCATGACCTGTGTTTTCTTAAGGCTGATTGTCAGTCCAAAATCTTGGCAGGCCTTGCTAAAACGATCCATGAGCTGCTGGAGATCTTGGGCAGAGTGGGTAGTGACAGCTGCATCATCGGCAAAGAGGAAGTCACGCAGACATTTCAGCTGGACTTTGGACTAAAGCACTAAAGAGGCTCCAGGAACTTGCAGAGAGCGTCTGTCCAGAATCGCAGTGCGGATTCCGAGTCAACAGGTCCACCACGGATAAGGTATTCGCCCTTAGACAACTGCAGGAAAAATGCAGGGAACAACGACAGCCACTCTTTATAGCCTTCATAGATCTCACGAAGGCTTTCGTCCTGGTCAGCAGGGACGGCCTCTTCAAGATTCTCCCCAAGATCGGATATCCACCCAGGCTCCTCAGCATCATCAGATCTTTCCACAAGGACATGAAGGGCACTGTTGTCTTTGATGGCTCCACATCAGACCCCTTTGACATCCGAAGCGGAGTGAAGCAGGGCTGTGTTCTTGCACCAACTTTGTTTGGGATTTTCTTCGCTGTCCTGCTGAAGCAGGCCTTTGGAACTGCAACAGAAGGCATCTATCTCCAGACCAGATCAGACAGAAAGCTCTTCAACCTCTCCAGACTGAGAGCAAAGTCCAAAGTCCAGCTGAAATGTTTAGAATGTATCTGATTCTTAATCTATTAACAATCCTTTCCTGGGCCGGTCCAGAGCATGCAGCAGTGCAGTGTCTGCTGCATGTAATGGGCTGGCCTGGGATCAAACAGCAACAGAGAGGAAAGTAAAAAGCATTTTTACTTATCTACTCCGCCACTGCTTTGTCCCCAGTGTGCTACTCAAATCTGTGCCATCTCTTTGGCTGGCTTAAATCCAAGTGGACCTAAGGGTGTGGTGAACCTGGGCCAGGGGTATAGGAAGTTGTTGACATGGCTTCTGAAGCTACCACACCCACTATGTGATTACGTTGGCAACCCTAGCCTGTGCACTGTTGCTGCGGCTGCCGCACCATCGTCCCAGGTCTTCTGTTGACCAAATAAGAATTGCATCATCACAAGGCTGGATAGGATTGGGCCATGACTTAGCAAGCCTTTGTCCCAACTAGTATCTAATGTCACTTTTTTTTTGTTTGTTGCCAGGTTGCACGTACAATCAATAACATGCAGCAGCAGATCCAGCAGCACCAGCGCCAGCTGGCCCAGGCCCTGCTTATGAAGCAGCAGCCACCCCCTCCACACCTATCTTTGCACCCCTCTGCAGGCAAATCAGCCATGGATAACTTTTCACCCCATCCCCAGGCTCCTGGCCTATCTGACCTGCAGACCAAAGAGCAACAGTCTTCACCGAACACCTTTGCTCCTTATCCCCTTGGTATGTAGTTTATTTTTAAAAATACAGAGAATTATGCATATAACATTTGTACTTCTCACACATTCACTGGTCTTATAACTACTTTTCTTACCATATTCTACTGTATATATGCCATACTTCATAACTATGGGCAATGATTTCACCAAATTAAAATAATCAGTTCTTTCCTAACATGTAAATCAACAAGCATAGTTTCAAATATTTATTATTAAAACACAATTCCACAATTGTTGGGTGGGTTTCCTTGCCAACCCACAACTGTGGTTGCCTTCAAGTCAGCCTTCTTTCCCCTTCCCCATACTTCCTCCTGCTCTAAAACAGGAAAAGGGAATTGGTTTCTTAGCCATAATAGTACAAGTCTCCCTTGGACTCCTCAACCAGTCACTGGTCATTCTTTACCTACCTCTCCGCCCACCCCTGTGTTTCCTGCTGTGGAGCAAGAGAGGGAAGTGTAAGGCTTAGCTATTTGGCCACACTTTATGTACCACAACCTGTTGTAACAGCCGGTGCAAGGCCCGGCAACCATCTCTTGTCCATTAGCCATATCCTGTGTGTCTCCCAGTCCTTGGGAATTGTGTGCCTTCCTACTGAACTGTTCCTATGAGATGCCGGACCTAAAACAATGACCTTAACAGCTGCACCTGCTTGATGTTATTAGAATGAGGCAATAAGAATGTGTGTCTACTTCAAAACCCCAGGCTATGTTTATTTTTTTCTTGTGAGCACTGACTTGTTCCACAGTGTTGAAAATATTTTCTGGCAGTCTCCTTCAAGGGGTTCTGGAAACTGCAACCATTCAACTATTAAACCTCCATGTTCCCAGCATCTTTAGGAAGCTTCCGCCTCCACACACTCCCCTGGTCCTGAAAACCACAGCAGGAACAAGAGATGATTGATTTTGAAGAGGAAAAGCTGAATGAATCTGGGGACTTGTGTGCCTTGCACCTGTGCATCTTAACCAGTTTTTCAGTTGCTTCTTTCACTTCCACTCTTTATGACTCATGTTCACAAAAGGTCCCTGAATGAGTTTATCTGGAAATAAATTTATGACAGAAGGAAGTAACTTCACACAATACTTAAGTAACTTTGTGGGAGATGTGGTCATGACCACTATGGCTTTATGATGATTTCTCCCCTCCCCTCATTGCTTCCTGTACTCTTGGTCACTGTTGTCACCTATTTTTTGCTTTACCTGCAGGAATGCAAGTTCACTTGAGACTTGAATGCGCAACCTAAAAACTAAAATATGATTAATTGACAAGAATTGGGATTGATAATAGGTGTATAATAACCTGTCTATTTTTTCTTAGCTGGACTGAATCCAAACATGAATGTAAACAGCATGGACATTCCTGGTGGTTTGTCAGTGAAGGACAGTTCTCAGTCCCAATCTCGCCTTCCTCAGTGGACACATCCCAACTCAATGGATAATCTCTCCAGTGCTGCTTCGCCACTTGACCAGAATTCTAGCAAGCACGGTATATATATATAAATATATATATCACTCTAAGCATATGAAATCCAAATTCATTTTGCCTCCTGTTGCAAATAATTCTTTTCTGCACACTCATTATTACAGTGGACCCTTTCAAATACCAAATTCCACAGATAATGAAATCCTCCGACATTGTGGCACCACAGTTATATACCGGGGGGGGGGCATACCTGGCCCTCTGGAAGTAATGCGTGGCCTCTGGGCCTTCTCTGATTGCCTCCCGTATGTGACTAGGAAAATGTCTAGAGGTGTTCTGAGGCACAAGGAGGCGGTCTCGATTGGTACACATACCCTTTGGATAAGGCCCACTGTAGCAGCCATTACAGATCACCTTTTCAGAAGACCATGAGATATTCTAGAATCCATACATGAAATAAATAACATTAGATTATTAATCCAAATATGCACAGAGAAGGAAGTTTTAATATATATAGTATTCTTGTAAATATCTTTCATTGGTAAACTGGTAGTCTTGAAAGTAGAACAAATTAGAGTATTAAGAATGTACAGGTGGAGCCTATTTATCCGCGTTAGTTCCATTCTGTGACTCGGCTCGATTAACAAAAAACTTCTACCTATACCAAACAGTACTTTATAGTACCTGATCTCATTTACCTTTTAACAGAAACCTTTTCAACTTTTTTCCTCTTACATTTAGCAGTGGCAGAGCAATTTGTCTATTTCTCCCCAGCATTGCCTTTTTTCCAGTGGTTGTTGCTTGTGTCTCTCTTGCTTTGCTTTTTTTTTTTTTTTTTAAAGATTATTAGCATTTTGGGATAGGGAACCTTTTTTTAATTTGTTTGGCTGTGTAAACTGCTTTGTGCCCTACCTTTTGTTGAAAGCAATGTATGTATATTCTTAATAATGATAACTTTTGCCCCTATTCAACCTGCTACTTTTCATTTAACTCTTTATAGTTCAGTTGTAGGACTGGTATATTACCTTATTTAATGTTGCTGAAAAATGATAGTAACTACTTTTAAGAGAAGCAACCAGAAATAAACCTTGATCTTAAATACTTTTGTGTTTGTTCCCTCTTCCCCCTTCTCTGTTTCAGGTGCTATCCCTGGAGGTCTTAGTATTGGCCCTCCAGGAAAGTCCTCCATTGATGACTCTTATGGCCGGTATGATCTGATTCAAAATAATGAGTCACCAGCCAGTCCTCCTGTAGCCGTTCCTCACAGCTGGTCACGTGCCAAATCTGATAGTGATAAAATCTCCAATGGTTCCAGCATCAACTGGCCACCAGGTAACAAAGGCTAAGTATTCTGGAAGCAGGTATTTGAGAGGAATTTGAAAGAATGTTTTCCAAACTCTGGACTATGGCAGTATCTTCAGAATTTGTTCTAAACAGGGTATGCTAGCTCCATCCAGGTGCAGTATTCCATAAGATGAGAGTAAGAAGGACCAGTGTTTATTGAGCATTGTTATTGTAAGACAGGCATATGTTTACTGGAAAGCAACATGTTTTATCTAGTGTAAACTATAATTTAAAAATTCCTTCTTAGACCTTAATGTGGTGATGAGAGATCCCTGAACCAAACAGCTAAATTCTTCAGCTGAGTATTGCAGAGATACTTAAATCACTAGCAAAATGTCTATTCCATCATCAAGTGATTATATTTTTTTCATATACTGTGCAACCATCTCTGTCCATGCTCATGTTGATGTTAGGAAAGAATGTGATGTATTTGTATTTTTCAAACAGAATTTCATCCTGGAGTGCCATGGAAAGGATTGCAGAACATTGACCCTGAGAATGATCCTGATGTTACGCCTGGAAGTGTTCCAACAGGGCCTACTATTAACACCACCATACAGGATGTTAATCGATATCTGCTCAAGAGTGGAGGTGAAGTACCAGTCTTGGGTTCTGTTGCTTTTACCGTTTTTCTTCCCTTCTACTTCTGTGTTTTTTATAGTACATCCTAGTCTGAAAAATGTCTACTTATACCTAAGACAAAGGTAGACATGGTATGCAATTATTTGTATTTCCTCCAGCCTTTGTAAAATTTATACTTACCACCCAGCTGTGTTTTCATTTGTGGAGAAAAGGTGTAACCAAGTGAGGAAAAGGCTAAGCAGCCTCTTTCCATCAGCTCAGATTTATAGCTTCCTAAGATTGCATTTTTTTAAAATGCTCTTACAAACAAGTCTGGAGACATTGTGACATGTCTGATAAAACTAAAAATTGGGACTGAATAGCCTTTTGTTCATAGCTAAACAATAACGCAAATATCTCTTAATTTTGATCAATTAAGGCATAAGCGAAGACCTCCTTGTTTCTCTTTGGAATTTTCAGGCTCTGAACATTTTTAGATACAAATCTTCTTGTTCATCAGAAGTTACTCTTTCAATTTTGAACATCAATAAATATTTCCTTCTCACTTTCTTTGTGTTGAAACTGTGGAGTTATAATTCCAAACCAAACAGATACCCTCTTAATGAGACACTGCATATTAGATATGATTAAAAAAAAAATTGTCTGTCTCATCACCAAATCTGAAATGGAGAATTTAAAAATCTTTGTAGAAATACTTTTCCTCACCACTTAATCTGAGGTTCTTCAAACACCAAGATTTTGGACCATATTGTACATCCAAACTGAGGTCTGTAAAACAAGCAGCTGAATCTTGCTGGCTTTTTTTAAAGAGACTGCTAGGCCTTCAGTTCCCTGCTATCAAATCTAGCAGCAGCTATAGTTGTTGGAATATATTCATGATAGTAGTTCAGTTTATTTTGTTGATCTTCCAAAAATAGTTTGTTGAGTCCCTGATTTTAAGGATGACTGGGAAACAGGTTTACCTGGGGCCTAATAGATTTCATATACCTGGTGCAAATTATGCACCTTGAAGGGAGGAACGTTAGCCTGTTTACTTTGTTATAAAGCCAGAATATGGTATTTACAAGCAGGGATACTGCCAGGCACTGCTTTCTGTTCTTCAGTTGTTTATGTGAATTGCTAAATCAAGAACAAGCATTTTAAGAAAATTTTAAATAAAGATATTTAAATATTAATCATAGAAGCAGAGTATTTTAAAGAAGTTATTCTTCAACAGTGGAATTTGGCATGTTCAGCTGCCTGTTATTTCCTACTTGGTGAATATGTCCTGTGATAACACTTCTTCCCACCTTCCTTTCCACCGTCAGTTCTTCTGACACAGGTCTTAGTCTTGTGCAGCTCTTGGGGGAATTCCAAATACCCATTGTTTGTGATCTTTTTTCATATCTTTGTCAGAACTCCTAAGACCCTTACAAATCCATTAGTAGGAGGGGATGGGTGCCTTTGTTTCATCTGCACTGCTCTTCCTTTCTCTGGATGCAGAGATACATGGAGGAACTTGGTGCCAATCTTTCCAGCTTTTTCAGCCAACGAGCCACACTGCATGACCCACCTGCATTTGTGAGTGCAAGCAGATGTGACATCTTGCACATGGTGGGGTGTTCTGATATTTGTAACAATATAGTACAGGCACCCCCCCATATCAGCTGATCCAGTACCAGCAGTTTCACTTTTCTGCTGCCCCCTGCGCTCATTACCTTTGTTTTTCTTTGTTTTGTTTTGTTTTCTCGTTTAACGAAGGAATGCAACATGCATGCAGGCAACCTGAATGTTGGAGGGACACAGCCAGGACATTAACAAGAATCAGGAACTGCCTTGCTTCCTGTTAACATTTGGTTAGTCTTCTCCCTCTAACATGCAAGCTCCTTGTCTGCATATCATGTTCCTATGTTAAGCAAGATACTGTTTCTGTATTAAGAAGGGGGAAAAAGAAAGTAAAGAAAAAGAAGGTAATGGGCACGGGGGGGTGCATTATACAGTGCTTTATATAGGGTTCCCTCATATCTGCAATTTCCATATCCATGTGGGGGACAGAACAGGACTCCCACAGATGCAGGGGGGTGCCTGTAGTAGCTGAGGTTGGAATGTCTTTGAATCTAATTGAAACCATGTCAGGGACAGAGTGGGAAGTGAACCGGTTTCTTGTGTACTGTTTTTGCAATTTAAAATCCTCCCTTCCCCCAGGGCAAATAGCAGCTGGAGGAGATTTTAAAACTGTGCAGGAGAAAGGAGGAAACTCTACCTCCCTCATTACTATCGCATAAATTTGTTCTGTTCCCCCTTTTTGTTAAACTGTTAATTTCCAATCATAACTTTCCCACGGTCATATCTGGTTTGGTCCTGAAACTTTTTCACTGGTGTGCACTGCTGGGAGAGTGACATTATGCTCTGTTCCCACCAGACTTAGTGAGGAGGAGAATAAATAGGAGTGGGCAGGGGAGAGGTGCACAGCAGACATAGAAACTGAAGGAAGATGAAATTGAGAGATGGGATTCAGAAAGAGAGAGAGAGAATGCTGCTGTTGCATAGATTAAAAGATGGTCGCATATATTCAGGAACACTTTTAGAATAGGAACTGATACATGGGATTCAGAGAGATTTGCAGGGTGTGGAAAGACAATGTGAATGACAGTAATGGAATGCAAAGAGACCTTTGATGATGAAAGGAGAATGCATTGGGTGCATAGAAAAAGGGAGCTGCCCAATACTAGTGCGTAATGAAACACAAGATATGATAAAGAATGAATTACACAGATCAGCAAAACATATGAAAATATGTTTCTTTTGTATAAGTTATTCAGTTTCTATACTTTACTTCAAAAGTTTACTTTATGTTGAAAGTTATGTTAAAATTTTATTTGAATTTTAGAGATGAATTCTAGTGGCAAGTTGGCCCTGTTCAGGCATTTTCTTCCACTCCTTTGGGGAATTGAGAACATGCCATAGGCTCACACAGTAGCTCCTTTTCTTTTCCTCACCTTCCTCCCTTCTCAAGTGCTGATTCTTGTCTCCATTCCTGGGTTTCCTCATCTTACCAAGGGTTTCTAAGTGGCATCTCAAGCAAGCAAATTAAGTCTGTTTGTTAGCATCTAACCCAGGGGTCTCTAAACTTTTCGGCCAGAGAGCCACATCAAATATTTGGCGTGTTGAGAGCCGGAAAAATAAATAAATTTTAAATATAAAATTTAAATAAATGCATTTGCCTCAGAAGGCCTAAGACCTTCAGATGGCCCAAAAATGTCACTTCTGGTTCTGAGGAAAACCAGTAAGTGATGCTTTTAGACTTTTAGAAGGCATTCTGAGGGGAGGCGTGTGGCCTCCCAGCCCTCAGAACACTCTCCAGACGTGACTGGAGCACAGCTCCGATCACATTTGGATGAGTGGGTCAGAATTTTGCAGGGGACCAGAGGTTTACCGTGGGCCGGATCGAGGCTTGCCGTGGGCTGCATCTGGCCCCCGGGTCAGGGTTTGGAGACCTCTGATCTAACCCGTGAGTTGAAATGGGTTTGCAGCTTGAAGTCTCATGGCTTTGTGTTGAAAGAAGTGCAGGGCATGGAAAAGCTGTAGACTGCATCTAGACAAGAAAACCAACAGAAGTAAGTCCACTGTGTTCAATGGGGCTTTCTCCCAGGTATGTGTGTATAAGGTTGCACCCCAAGGCTATGAAGAAAAGCAAGTTATGTTTGCAAGGCACAGGCTATGAACACTGAAGCCTTTAGTAATGCTTAGCTTCCAACATTTTTTCTTCAGTATAAGAGCTGGAATCTTACTTTGCACACATGAAATTGCCACTAAACACATAACAAAATTAATGGTTCCACTGTGACCACATTGTGTGTACCCTGTAATACATGGACAAGAAGCTTGTTCCTTTTTTGACCTTATAACATGAGTGTATGCCTGTGTATACACTGCAAAGGCCAGAGTCAGTTACAGTCACTTGCATGTGCTTTACACATAGTTTTAAAAAGAATTTTTGCTCTTTAGAGTACACATAAACACATATTTTTGTACGATATGCAGTGTTTCTAGAAATTCTGTTAGGAAAGAGTATATATCAGATTGTACATTTAGCAAGCTGGATTATATATTACTTATTTCAGGGCATATTTGACAATTTTCTTTTAATCCGATTTCAAAAGAAAAGAGAGTGTTAGTGTGGCTAAGATTGTTGTCTTGGCTTTGTACATAGGTTGGGCACCCTGATACCCATTTTTTGGTATATCTTTCTCATGCATACTACCATAACTCATCCATTTCACGTATGCTGCCTGAATAACCTCCTCTCTCTATGCCAAAGATATGGAAGTAAGCTATAAATTTGGTACTGAATGCTGTTCTTTCAGCAAATGGCATAAACACAGTTGTGGATGCATTGTCAGAGATACTTTCTTGTAGTCATTAATGTAGTCATTTCTTCTGCTTCCACATCATAGCTCCTGTTCCAGAAGTTATAGATGAATCTCCAACCACAGGGGTTTCAGCTCCCTCAGTAATAACAGATATTTGTCCTCAATGCACCCTAGAACTTTCTTTTCCTCCCCCCCCCTTTTTTTGGACAGTTCCACATTACTCACAGCATTGCTAGGTCACCTTTCACAGATTTACATATTTCCCAATTTAAAATATTCTGACGATTTTGTCATCCTGTTATTACTCTGTATAAGGATAAGGCTAGTATATCCAAAGTTATCACACCAAACGGCTATTTTTTCCTCCCATTGTTTTCTGTAGATCCAAAGTATGCACATAGTAAGGTGGGACCATCACCACTTATTCACCACCTACATCTTCAGGCTGACGATTTGGGTCATTGATTTTATGCTTTCACAGGAGCCACTGAACTATAAAGACATGTATTTTTAGAGTAGTCTGCAAGGCCGGCACAGATGGAACAGGCGACATGAGCAAGGGCATGCAAATCCCAGTGAAACATGAATACTCATCATGTTTCTGGTATTGCCTGGAACCTGAAACAGAAGTTGCCATGTAGACATGCCATATGAGTTTGTGTTACAATTTATTGCAGCATGTTTCACTAGCAATTGAGAAAGACTTATTCACTAAAATGGCCAGCTTTTGCTGAACTCTCAGGATTCTTGTATGTACATAGAGAATACCCTGTTCCCTAGTAGTACTCCTGTTAGAAATATAATTTATTTTAGATCATAGTGAATTAATGTTTCCAATTTCTGTATCTGATTTTACATACATTGCACATGATCGGTTTGCTTTGTAGGCACAGATTCGCCACATGAATGACTTGGGAATCCTGCTCTCTCCTTGCCTCTGGTCATGCATGCTGGTAGCATGATAGGACATTAGGGAAAATGGGTCATGTGTGCACACTTCCCATACACCTTTCCAACCTTTCCTTCTTGTCCAGTGCAGTTTACTAATGCTGTAGACATAATTGACTTGCAAAGCACGGATTGAAAGGGCTGGATGGGGATACAACACCCATATGAAATATCTCATTTCATTACCTGCATGCGTGTCCATATTTGGGGAGAGAGAAAAACACAACTTTGTTTAACCCTCTTGGAATCTTCTGTGTATGATAATGTACTAACAGTGGTTGTGGTTCATACTACTTGTATGTATTTTCAGTGGAGATGCTGCAAGATAAAGTTGTGTTTAGCAGTTAGATTATTTACAGAGAAGCATTTACTGAAGAATCATGGTTCAAACCAATTTATTGGACCTATATATAGGTGTCCCTCCATTCCCCCGTGGATACAGGGGAACCCCAGAGTTAACTTCCTGCTTCTTGTTAACATTTGATCTACTCTCTTCAATCATTCAGACTGCCTGCAACCTGCCTGTATGTGCTATAAGCTAGCATGCTTATATCCTCCTGTAAAAGGAATAAGCATTTTGTCGTGGTAAACCTCTAAATATTAATGAGCATGCATGGGGGGTCCCCAGATCTGTGAATAACTGAAACAGCAGATACGAGAGGACGCCTATAGTCAGGTTTCATAAATATAGCAAGAGTCAGCAGAAATCTTACACAATGAATATTTTCCCTCACATGCAATCTTCTATATGTGGATCAGTTCAGCTCAGGAGAATTTTGTGATGAGTCAAATTCAACAGAAACTAAATAAGATGAGTGCACTGCCAGACCAACCATGAGACAGGGTGAAGTGGATAACATCAGCAGCGCATTGCAAGGGGTCTGAAGTGGCAGCAGATTTGGGACCCTTCACCCATCTGCCATCTCCCTCCAGCCCACTGCTGACACATTCCATAATAATCTGCTTCTCCATCACCTGAGTGAGAAGTGGATCATCTACCTCCTTACTTTGCTCCTGAAGCAGTTTCCTCAAAGCTGGTAGTGCAGGACTTCTGGGTTTCTTTGCAGGGAGAATGTGCATTGTCACTTTAAATAAAACTGGAAGTCTTGCACTTCTGGGTTTGACAAAACTGCTCAATAAGCATGGGAATAGGGGCTTTTTTTCCTTCAGTGCTACAGTAGAAACAGCAGTCACAGAATCAGTGTGGGGTGTTGCTCCAGGTCTCAACACTCCTGGATAAGTGACTGAAGTTGTTCCACATTTGGATAGCCCTTTGTCTTGTTAGAATGAGTGTTTTTAATTCTGAAGAAATTGGAACATATTAGTTTAGGATACTTGGAATATTTATTTTCTTAAGATTCTTTCTTTGGAGTATCTTGCCACTCAGAAGACATTTGTGTAACCTTCATGTACAGGTTTCTAACTACAGTATATAGTTTTAAAGCTAATTTGTGTGACTATTTAACGAGCATTGCAAGAAAATGTGTTATTCCAGATGCCGTTCCAGCAATTTGATACTTTGTATCTGCTTTTTAACAGTCTAATCCTTGTGGCAACTTCACAATAGTACCTAGTTATATACCTAGTTATTATTAATAGTAGCAGAGGATAGGATCTGACACGCTGCTTTCAATGCAGGTCCAAAGGGACATTTTGTCTTCTTGTAAAGTCCTGCACCCTGGCATATGGTACAGCTTCAGACACAAACATTGCTGCTACCATGGAGGGGCCAGACTTGGCTAGTGACAATTGTGTGGATTTTGGAAAGCAAATTGAGCAGCTCTGTCTGACTTGTTCAGAATAAAATGTTTATAGCCTTTTTGTGTGTGACTCACAGCTGTCGCCATAAGAGATATTTTCATAAACGTTTTTCATTCACATTCCACCTACCCTGAATACAGTGGCAGTGGATGTCACCTCTTTGGGTATGAGAGAGTTCAGGAAAATTAGTGTGTTTATCTTCTGCATGGGCATTACCACCCTTGTCACTGTGCCATCTTTATTTTATACTGAGTTTTGCTGCATCGGCTGCATTGCTTCCTGTAAAATTCCATTCCTAAACCTCCAAGGCAAGGCTGACTTAACCCCATATCTTGCCTGGTTTGTGTTTGCACATGATGGTGTTAGAATTGCATATGCTACAGTAGACACCATTATGCCCATCTTTCTTAGTTGCTTCTTTGCTGGTTCTGCAGGGTCATCCCCAACATCATCTCAGAATGCCACGCTGCCTTCATCGAGTGCCTGGCCACTTAGTGCCTCCGGCTACAGTAGCTCTTTCAGCAGCAGTGCATCCGCACCTAGTGTCGCAGGTACGATCAATGGCCTTTCTGTTGCGAGTCCCTCTCTCCACAGAGAGGTGGTGGTGAAAAGGCTTCTGTTCTTTGTAGTAATGATGCTACTACAAGTGTGCTGCATGTCTTTCACATACTGTACTCGATCAGTCCAGTGACTGTCCTGGAGAGCTTGGTAGTGAAGAATATGTAGTGGAAATACTGGAGAGCAGACACTACTAAAAACCGAGAAACACACTTTCGTTGTCCTACCAATTCCTTTCCTTCTGGGCTATTTCTGTGATGAAAATATAATCATTGTTGACCTTTGTGGCACTGGCTTATACATTTTCACCAGCAGATGTAGAATAAAAAGCGTTGCCTATCTACTGTTCTGTGCATCATTGTCTGAGAAAAAATCTTGGGAGTTCATCAAGAGAGCCAGTCTTTCACTTCTTCCTCCCTTCCCAATTTTACATATCCATATTTGCAAAGTCTTGCTGAGAGCTAAGGTGAGCAGTCGGGTGCTGTCAGTTTATATGTGACTGATTGTCTATTGTATTGCTGCTGCACATGCCTGTAGTTTTCAGAATGCAGATGGCCACAGTGCTCAGTTCAGCCTCACTGAGACCAATATGTACAAGTGAGAATGCAGAGCACTCTTGCGGGGAGAGGGTGGTGGGAAAGTGTCTGAAAGAGGTAACAAATCCTGCTTTGCATGTGGTTGTGGTTCCCCCCCCCTTTTAAAAAAAGCACACCCTTGATCATTTTTTGTCAAATGATGTGTCTTTTTTGGGAGAGGAGTCTGTATTAGAGTAGAAACATAACTGTAGTTCCCAAACTATAAATAAAATGACTTATTCAGGGCTGCGCTAGATCTTTACACCGCTTGAGGCGAAAAAGACCAGTTGCAGCCATAGCCAACTACTGCTTCTGCCTCTAGCTAGTGAAGGAGCGATCCAACAACCCCATGGCTCCTATTCTTCCAGTTTGTATGGGATACCTGTGAAGAGATTGTGTTGCTTACTCTCTTCTTGAGAACCCTTGTACTCTGCAACATAGATGAAAACATAGGTGAGCTTAATCTTTCACTTTGCGGAGGGCCTTCCCTTCTCTAACACATCCTGTGTAAAGTGAGGAAATTTATTCTGTGAGTAGTGCTTTGTTCACCCCCTTCCCAGCCAAAGTCAAGAGGGCAGCCAGCTAATTGAGGGAGAACTTGTGGCCATCTTACATGAGAGGAAGGAAATAGCCATCACAACTTTTCTTCTCTGAGTGGGAGCAATGGTCTTTACACCCTGGTTGCAAATTGCAGAGGATTCTGTTTGGAAGGGGATCTGGGGACCAATTCTGTATGAGAAGAGAAGCTGCACTAGCTGCTTCCTTCCTGGGCAACCAACACTCTGAGGAAAGAGAGGGTGTCTATGTACATTACTTGCTGAGTTACTTAGCCACTCACTCTCCATCTATCTTCTGAGGAGGCATTTTAACGTTTATCTCCAATAAGGCCATACTAGGCCTTACTAGAATCAACATGAAATATTTAGTTCACTTACAGCCCAATCCTATCCCCTGCCGGCACACAGGATATAGGGCCACCAGTGCAGCAACTGTTGTATCCCTGCACACCAGCAGGGAACCAGGCCAACTGGGAGAGGTATGCAAAGAAAAAAAAATTACGTTCTCTTCAGCGGCTGCCTGGTGCCCTATGGGCTTACTCAGATCTGTTAAGCAGAAGGGGGCATGTCAGGCCTGAGGCAGGATTATAGGATTTTGTGGTGGCCAGTGCTGCCAAGATCAACCCCCCTGCACCCCCACCACCAGCAAAACCATGATGGCAGCCAGTCTGCGGGGTGCTGTCGGGGTGTGCAGCTTTCCAGGCTCTGCAGCTTGGTGAAGAGGCTGCTATAATGATGTACCACGTGGTATGTGGGAGATCATGGGGTCTGCCATCATATCACATGGATAGGATTGGACCCTTAATTTTGTATAAAGTACATTTAAAGTAGTTTACAATAAATAAAATAAAACCAGCTGTATTGAGTAAAACTACCAATTACAACAGCACAACAGAGCAAAAACAAACATTTCTAAGAGGATGTCCTTCCATGAGCTGAAAATCACAGTGACGTGTTGCTCTGACAGTGCAGTTTGCATTTATCATCCCAAATATCACTGCTACTGAAGTTAAACAATATATATATATATTAGCTGTTTGATTGGGTACAAGTAAAATAGATAACTAGTAAAAGCTTAATTTTTGAGAGCTGTAATCAAAATGCTAATGTGCTATCATGTTACTGCTTTATTTTAGTTTCTAGACTTGATGACTTTGAGAGTGTTTCCCACTGCTGAAAATGGAAAGGAACGTGTAACTCCTTCTGTACATACAGCAAGTTCAAAACCTATGGGTCTGATCTGTTTCAGTGTGGCTTAAAATTTGAGCACGTTGAACACATTTTTACTCCTTTGAGGTGCAGTCCTATATACAATTACCTAGGAGTAATTCCCATTAAATTCAGTAGAGCTTATTTCTTAGTAGGTATGTCTAGGATTGCACTGTCAGTCACATTATGTCCTTACACTAGTTAGCTTTTCCTGATGCAGTGTGCAACCCATCACCATGAATGGCTGCAAACTCAGAGCCCAATGCTGGGCAAGGCACTTCGCAAATGTGCCATAAAGCATGTTTGGGAGCCTCATCGCAAGACTACCACCCGCGTTAGCCCAGCGCTGGGTGCTGGGCTAGCACTGGGCTAGTGCAGGGCAGGCGCCCAGCCTCCGCCACTCGGTGGTCTCACGGAACATGGAGCCGTGGCACAGTAAGTGGAGGCGGGGAGGAGGCATTCTAGGGAGGGGGGAGGCCAGCAGGGACGGAGAGAGGGTGGGTGGGAGGCGTGCCGGTGGAGGCAGGAGGCGGGTCCAGTGGAGCTCTGCTGCACCAGATCCTGTCCGTTTGTGCAGGGCTCAGCACCTTACACGAACTGCTTTACTTTACTGTCGACCTTCTGTTCGGTGGTAAAGAAGTCCCCTTCTCCTGAGGTGCTGCCAGCGGTAGCTCGAGGTGTGCAGGATCCGGCGGCAGCCGTTCTTGGTGCTGCTGAAGCTGGGTGCACCTGGCAGCTCAGGATTGGGCTATCCAGCAGTTAACTCCAGAAATTGTGAATTTCTTACCCTATCTTAGGGTACCACTAACAGTTAAAGTTGAAATCTGAAAGAGTAGTGAAACCTTGGCTGCTTTTTTTTTTGTCTGCTTCCTTTGCCTGCAGTCCTGAAAAGCATTTATACCAGACTCCATATGCACAACTGGGATCCTTCAATCTCGTATTTCAGATTTTAGAGCTTAAGCTCTAAAAACTGTGAAGTGTGTTTTTCAGTGAGTTCATGGACTCTTGTTACTAGACCTTTAAAAGGAAATAAAAATAATAGGTTGCTTATCTTGAATTTTAACTAGGCATTTTTCTCTTGTATGCCTTTTCTCTTTTTCTTTCTATGTATTGACCTTATGAGACTCAGTAAGATGATGCCTGAAATTCAAGAAAATATATATTTAAAAAATATAGGACTCGTCATTGCAGAAGTTAAAACTGGCTTACACCTTTTATTGTATCTAGAAGAAACAACTCTGTTTCTTGACAGTGGGCCACTTCTCACATGGGGCAAATGGGGTATTTTGAAGTGCAGAAGTTTGTCATGACACATGTGGCTCCATTAAATCTATACTACCAAAAATTCAGCTTTAAATTTCTTCATTAGAATGTTTTCTTCTCCTGCCATTTATTTCTGGTTATTCAGTCAGTGTGCATCTTACACGTGATAAACTTGCAGGATTTCTGCTTTACGTGATCTGCAAACAAAAAGCCATCAGTTTAAGTAATTCAGGTGATTCTTCCCACCATTTTGCTTACTAAATACATGCCTTGGAGAGAGCCTGAGATTAGAGGAAGAAGCAGCTTTCTGCTCATTTCCAGTCTGCGTCTCATCATTTTTAAAGAGACAGTACTCATTTTCCAAATTTCAGAAACTTTCAAGACAATTTTGAGTATATGTGATTTTAGTCTTACACACCAATCTGGACATAACCCTCATGCAAGATGTAGGCCAACTGTACTTCATTTAAAAATGTCATTCATTTCATCCAAAATTCTTGTAGGTGGGTTGTAATAGTTGGAATAAAATAGACTAATGTGTAAACATTTAAAGATAGGATTTTAAAAATCCCAAATAAATGTAAAAAGTACATGAGTCCCATGCATGTTTACTCAGAAATAAGTCACACTGTATTGGGGAAGACTTATTCCCAAGTAAACGTACATACGATTGTAGCCTTAAGGCATTTCTACCCAGCGTTGCATGTATGTGTACACATGTGAACTGGGCGGAAATGGGTTAATCTAAGAGCCACAAACTGTCTCTCAGGTACCTTGACATTAACAGATGTCAAATTTTTCATGTTGTCTCCTGATGTGCCTGATGTTTTTTCTTGGCTGTACTTGTTGAAATGAAAAACATTTGAGCACTCCTGCTGCTGACACAATGGTTCCTGCTGTAGAAGAAGTCTTGGCACTGCACTCCCCATCACCACTCCTCAGCTGCACCTCTGGGTTGGAGAATGCTTGAAAGCTGAGCTCTGCTTCTCATTCAGAGTTGTATGTTTGGAAGTGTACACTAGGCAAGTTCACTTCAGGAGCCCACTACATGTTTAACCTACTCATTTAAGACATGTGTGCACCTGTCTAAAATATGGAAATATTTCACCAGTGGAGTATTGTGTTACATTTTCTTTGCTGACATAATTGAAGTCCCAGTGTAGCTCATTCATACAATTGATATTTGATTATATGCATTTCTTTGTTTTGGGGGCCAATCCTATCCAACTTTCCAGCACCAATGCAGCTGTGCCAACGGGGTTTGTGCTGCATCCTGTGGTGGAGATGCAGTCATGGAGGCTGCCTCAAGGTTAAGGGAACATTTGTTCCCTTACCTTGGGGCTGCTTTGTGGTTTTTTCAGCAATGGGAAGTTGGATAGAGCCCTTCATCAATTTTCAAACTTTTGACTCTAAAATGGCCATTTGACCTGCAATTAGAACAGCATCTTTCATCTTACTGCAGGTGTGGTAGGGGTAATGGGAAGGGTTTAGAAAGCAACAACAATTGTGGATGTGATTCTGATTTGTACAGGAGTTGCTCCTTTATTCTCTAGAATTAACTTATTAAGGAAGCCAAACTATGGTTGATAGTTCTTAGCTTGACTGTCTGAGGGGAAAGGCCTGGCTTCCCATCTGCCAGCTGAGAAATGGGAGAGGCGTATTTCTCACCCTCTTGCTCCTTGATGCCTGAATGTTCAAAGGAAACAGAGAAGGAAGCCAGATGAAGAGGCCTTCTTCTCAGCCATCTCCCTTCCATGCTACCCCCTTATTTCCTTGTGTCCTTAATCCTGCAGATAGTAGGAGAAAGTATCATTGGCACAAGGAGCCACTGTTTTGCAGTGGCCTGATGTACTTTTTTACTGCTTCCAGGCTAAACAGAAACAATTAGAGGCCATGCAGGCCATTATTGGTACTAATATGATGTGTCAACAGTTGATTATTTCCTGTAGGAAGTGGAGTTAAATAGGGAATAGGGGTTGTGCTTAACAGGCTGCTTTTGGAAAGAGGAGGGGCCTTGACCCATGTACTCACTATCATTCCCTCAACTTGGACCTGTAGCAAATCCAACTTACAACTAGGGAAACAAGTACTGTGCTTGATGGTTCCTGTAGTTAATGAAAAAGAGCAACTTCTACTTGAAATCAAAAGTGATGTATGTGTATACTAATTTGACATGTGTAAATAATAGATTTTCTTCCATAACCAAGGTATCAAACAAGTCTGTGATCCTATTCCCTGCACTTTGGGACTCTCACCTAATGGGTTTTTTGTCCTAGAGCATGAAGAGCAATTCTGGAATCATTAAAGGTTGTGTGTTGATGATACAAGCATGACAGAGAGGACTATGCATGTCTTAAAAGAAAAACGATGCCAGTTATGTTCAGCAGTGTGTATCAATTCTTGATATGAAATACAAGATAAGAGCAGAACCCTTAGATCACACATTGCCTGTATATTCCACCTTCAACAAATACATAAACTGCATTTTTCTGTTGCAGGTAAACTGTCAGACATCAAATCAACATGGTCCTCTGGCCCAATTTCTCACACTCAAGCCTCTCTGTCCCATGAACTGTGGAAGGTACCCAGAAACACTACTGCTCCTACAAGACCTCCTCCAGGCTTAACAAACACCAAGCCATCATCTACCTGGGGTGCCAGCCCACTGGGTTGGACCAGCTCTTACTCCTCTGGTATTCTTAACTCCTAGTTTTTATTGAAGTGTAACACTTCATTGTCATGTCTCCTCACTGTGTTCAGCCTCTTCTGTCTAGAAAACATTTGGGCTTCAGCTGGTCAACAGAATGTATATATGTACAAGTTAAATTTTATTTTCAGTAAATGAAAAATGTATTGTAACATTACCAGGGCATGCAACCAATCATTGCATTATAATCATTACTCACAAAAACAATTCTTCTTTTTTTTTTCAGTAATCCTTTTCTATGTGCATTTGAGAATACCTTTGGGAATTCTGCATTACTTAATGCAGAAATATAAATATTTATTTGCTGAGTAACTGAAGGAGTTTAATTGGACCAGAAAAAAATTAGAGCTTTGGCTTTCTTTTTTCCTCCAGTTTTGATCCTGGCAATTATAGAGAAAACCCTGATAGTTCAGGAGCACTCTGTGTGCTATGCAGTCTTTTCCAAATGCAATAACTGTAGAGACATGGAATCCCCCAAGATATAAGAACTTCAGGGGATTGTGTTTGCACTTCAGGCAGTAATGTTGGAAAGTGCCCTGATAACATAATTGTTCATGATGCAAATAGGAACAACTGCCATGAGCTGCTGGAATTCATGGGTAGTGGAAATTAATGTGTAAGAGGACTTCAAATTATCACTTTTGTGGGTGATCAGCAGCTGTTTTGACACTTGTTATGCTATTGAGTGTTTTATGCAATCCTAATGGAAAGTGCTGATCACCCATGTTTATTGTTATGTCCAAAGTGGGTTAGCAGGATCTGTACAAGCATACAATTCACATTAGCATGCAGAATAGAGAAGTGGTAGCCCCAAACTCATGGTCTGGAGGGTACTGTTCTTCCCATTGAGTGCTACCATCACAAGGGAAGCAGCTATCTAGACAACCCTAAAGACATATTTCTAATCCCCACATTCAGTACATTTCCTGGGCTGATCCGTTCTCTGTCCATAGGCAGTCAAGGATGAATATGACTTTCTTGCTCTAAGTTTGCCCAGTTAGCAGGGGGTAGGCCTTTCTCATGGATGTGCATGTTGCAGAGGTCATAATAGTAGACTGTACTAGCTAACTGAAGTAATCAGTGCCATGTTGCATAGACATAAGGACTTCCCTAGTTGGGTAAGTATTCCTGTTTGCCACAGTCCTAAAAGCCAAAGGAATCCTTTCTGCCTATCCTTACAATTTATCCCAAGTACATGTTGCCTCCTAACTTTATGATCCAGTTTTGCATACCCTCATGTGGCATATTATTTTAGATAGGCTGCTGTTATGAATGTTGCTGTTAAATGAAGTACAGTACCGTAACTCACTTGACTGGAAATCATGGGGCTTTTAAAATAAATGCTGCCATTTGCATGCCAAGTTCATCCTTGTAAAATCAAGCAAAAATGGAAATTCTAGTTGCCTTGCTTGGTTTTTGGGTATCTTCTCTCAGAATTCTGTCATTATTGTGGTGCTTCTTAACTGAGGTAGACTTCTTTTCCAACATGTTAATTTGTAGAGCAGTTTGAATATGAAAGGGTTATGACAGAGCAATGCCTAGTACATTAGGCCAAGAGGTGAGCATGAGTCTAGTAACAAATGAGTCTTGGGTTGTTGTTTTTAAGTTATAGCAAGTAGGAAGTTGACAGTTGACTTGCTTTCTTTAATGTATATTTAATTAGCATAACATCCACAGGTGGTTAGTGACTGATCCTAGTTGGGAGAGTACTTATCTGTTCCATTCACTCTGCGCCTTATATGGCATTCTGCTTTCAGGAAACAGTTTATAACATTTTCTTTGTCACAAGACTGAAAAATTCTGTTCAGCTAGTATAACAGTGCAATCCTATGAGGTTTACTCAGAAGTAAGCTCAGTTAAGTGGGGCTTAATCACAGTTAAGAGCATATAGGATGCAGCCCAAGACCTTTATCAGCCTTAACAGAGGACATCTCAAAATCATGAGATTTAGAAACTTAGTAAATTGATAATCCTTTTGAAGTTGCTTGATGAACCTTTCAGCCTCGTCTTTAAATGTGACTTTTGAAACTATGAAATTATCACTTTGTAAAAGTCAGTTTCAAGGATGGTAACAGAAAAGCCATATCACTTATCTTTACAGTACATTATAAATACAGAAGTGTATTAAGGTCATATGTTTTGTACCATTGTATCCCTTAGTAGCTAACAGAAATATAGCATCAGTGGAAACTTTGGTGAACCAACCATTCTGCAGTACAGTTTTGGAGTGGTAACCAAGAAAGAAAGGCTAGCAGGCATTTAATAAATCATATGATTATCCCCTATTAAACAAAAGGCAATGCTGACCAACTGGCTTGTTAGTAAGCCCCATAGATTGAATTGCTTGTCTTTGTGAGCTGCATGTTGTACAGCCTTTGTTTAGTTGACTAGATGGTACTCTACCTAAACTTTCCCTTCTATGTGGTATAGGCTCAGCCTGGAGTACTGACAGCTCAGGAAGAACAAGTAGCTGGCTGGTCCTCCGTAACCTCACACCCCAGGTAAGCAAAGCTCATGAATTAGTCATACCAAGGATGATTATCTTTGTCGCCCTGTCTCTAAACCCTTGTACTGTGTATTTGCCTGCAGCTCTCTGTGTGTTTTATGACACGGCACGAGCACCACAATTGGAGCATGCAATCTGAGGCACTCATTTGCTGGTTTCAGAAAGTGTTATGATTGTTTCATTTGACTTTTTGCTGATTGTTCACAAGAATGACATTTATCCAGTGTAGTATCTCGAATTAGATGCAAGTCCCCATTCTTGGAAGTTGTACTTACATAGTCCTAATAGGACAAAAAATAACAGTGCCATTTTACTCAGAAGTAGGTCCAACTTTGTTCACTAATGCTTACTCACAGGAAAATGTGTATAGGATTGCATCCCTGTAATAATAGTCAGTGACCATTTTGGCTGTACACTATTTTAGCATAAATTATTGGATTCTTCCCGCTTTTTAGAGGTTTCAGTGTTAAGAGGGCCATCAACCAATTTTAAAAGCAAGAAAAAACCCTCAAAGTTGAAATAGACAAGGGTGGATCTGTATGCTTACTCACCATGCCAAATCACAAGTTTTTCTTTCAGTGATGTGGCTATTAGTATACATGTTACATACCGTGACCTCCTGATGATGGCTTTGGATTAAATATGGTAGCATTGAGGGCAGATGCATGAATCACTCACATATCCATCTTTTCAGTGTCCAGTGTAACATTTAGAGCAGGGGTGTCTCAACTTTTTGGCCGAAGGGCCACATCAAATATCTGGCACAGTGTCGAGGGCCAGAAAAACAAATTAATATAAAATTTAAATAAATACATTGGATGTGGAACTTAGATTAATGAATGGGCTCAAATGTCTAGGATGCCTCCAAGTACCAACACAGCCCAAGAAATACACACTTAAATAGACCCCCATTCCCCCACCCTGCAAGCAATACTCCGGTTGTGTTTGGTCAACTGAGCCAGAGCTGTCAGGGGGTCAGAGGCTCTCTGCAGGCTGCATCTGGCCCCCAGGCTGGGGTTTGGAGACCCCTGATCTAGAGGACAGTTACATCGTTGTCCTATGGTAAAATGTACAAGTACCAGTAGTTACCAGTCTCATCTCCTTTTAGGGGAGATGCACAAGTTTCCTCTTCCAATGTTACACTCATCCTTTCACTATTTCTTACAGCAGAAATTCTAGACTGAAGTGTGGTGAACATGTGAATATGTCCTAACTGATCAAAGACTATTACAGTATTGTAACATGAGTGTTTATTGAAAATATAAGTAACACAGAGAAGTAATTCACTCTGGAAAATCACCTGACTCCAGAAAGCTTTTGCATTAACAACCAAGTCACATGCTTAATCTTAAAAAAGGATGGTTAAAGTGTTGTTTATTTTCAGTTTAATGAGATATTAAATGATCCAGTGAATGAAATGAAAATGTTCTCAATGCTTTGTATCAGTATTTACCTGATACAAGGAGAAGAAGCATGATCATAGTTGTAGTGTTATGGGGGAGCAAAGCAGAGAGAGAAAGAGGCAACTCTGGGACTGCCCAATGCACCAACTTCAGAGAGTACATGAGTGCCTTAGACTTACAGTAATCAGTCAGTACTACAGCTCTGCTTTAGTATCTTCTGCCCCCTAATGTCTGTAAAGTCTGCCTGCTGGTGTGGAAAATAGTGCAAATATTCTTTTCTATTAAAAGGATGACACCTACTAATGAAAGCAGTAATGATAAGAATAATTGAATCAAGGAAAAAAAGGAAGAAGTATCTCATGTTTTTCTCCTTTTTCCAATTAGATTGATGGCTCTACACTGCGTACTCTGTGCTTGCAGCATGGTCCTCTTATTACATTCCATCTGAATCTGACTCAAGGGAATGCTGTGGTCCGATACAGTTCCAAGGAAGAAGCAGCGAAGGCCCAGAAGTCTCTGCACATGTATGCATCTATTCAGTATTTGCTGTGGTTCTAGTAAGGTCTGGGATGTGTCTATAATGATTGAAATTGTAGGCACATCAGTATAAAGAAATGGGGGAATAAAGAAAAATAAGATGTGAAATACAAAGAAATAGAGCACTCAGTGAAGTCACCTTACCTGATCTTGCCTTGTTGATACACTCATACCTATAAAAACTGAAAAATCCTAAATGGGAAAAATTAGTTTCTGTTTATGACTTACAACTCCTTCCCCTCTCATTCAGCGTCATCCCAGAAATCTCCAATTTTTTCACATGTTTAAATCCAAGCTAGTAATATAGTGGACCCTCCTGATCCATGGGCTTGATGTCCGTGGATTTGAGTATCCGTGGATGCCAAGCCCTCAGCTGGAGGGCCTCAGAGGACCTCCCAGACACAACTACATGTGGCCTCCTGAATGCAACTGGAAAGCACTTCTGGTTTACTGATCTCCCCCCCACCCCGAATTCCAGAATTATTCATGGAATTCTGTGTCCTTTGGGGGGGGGGGTGTTCCTGGAATGAATCCCCTGCAGATAGAGCCAACTGTATTCAGTTTGGCACCTTAATGCTGCGGTTTTCGGCCTCTGTTGCACAGAACATTGGTGTGTCACAAATAGTCTGCAGGTGTTTCTATTCTATTCATGGGAGTTGGGAGGAGGATCATATATTAGAAGGCCCATTGAGAAGCCCCGGCTGGTAGTGTGGTGCGCCTTGTCAATTTTTTAAAAAAAAGATGGTATGCATAATTTGAGTGCCTTGTCGGTGTGTTGTGAAAGGAAAAAGGTTGAAAATTGTTAGTGTCTTTCACTGAATCAGCTTGCATTACTAAGTGCATGTTAAAAAGAGAAAGAGCAGAAAGACATGGTAGGAGATCAGATCTCACCTTTTGGACATAGAGTACTTCATTCCTTGTAGTGATAATTAGAGTTAATTATTTAAGATTTCTGTTCACTCATTATTGTATCTAGAAAGATGCCCAGTAACAACACAATCCGATATCTACTCAGAAATAAGTTCCATTGTATTCAATGAGATTTACTCCCAGGAAACTTTATAGGTGTGAGTCACTTAATGGAGATGTATTCTTCAATCACTGTTGTTAAGTGAACATTCAGCCTAATCTAGTGCCTTTGTTGTGTAAACAGACACTCCCTGCCAGACACTAGCTGGCTGCACAGGCTGCTGGAGAGATTGCCTCTTCTTTGAAATAAGAACCTCTTTGTTGTGTAAACAGACACTCTGTTGCAGGCTGTGGGAGACCTGATTGCATCATTAAGAGCCTCTTTGTTGTGCTTTGACCACTGTTGCATATGTGGTCTGTTGTTAAGCAGAAGGTTGTTAAATGATGCACATTTGTATAGGATTGTAGCCTAAGTGGGGGGCTATAAAGGTGCATTGTTGCTGAGTGACTGGGTGGGTACCACAGGTGTTCTTGGGTGGGGGCAAAACACTAAGTTTCTTCAGGTGCCTGGCTGCTAGTGTAAAGTGTCCCCTCCTCCTTTGCTTTTGGAGTCACAACTGGCTCTGAAGGTGAGGAGGAGGGGCCGCTTTACACCAGCAGCCAGACACCTGAAGAAACTTAGTGTTTTGCCCCTCCTTCAGGAACACCATTGGTAGGTACCAGAGGCCAATCTCAAAGTCGATTTCTAAGTTTTGTCCCACTTTTGTTCTCCTGACTCGCTGTTTCCTTCCTTGTTCTAGTCCTTGGGACCTCTTGCCTTTGTTCTTTCTTCGCCACGTCCTGCTCTGCCATTCAGTTGTGTCTCCAAGCAGCTGTACTGGTTGTTGCCCACTTTTTCTGGCCCCTTTACTTCTAAGCATCATAGTCTTCACCCCTTTCTTTAGTGGGAGGTGTGTTGGTGGCTGGGCATTCCAAAAGTACAGAATGAGGGTGAACATTGGAGAGAAAGCAGCTGTTGTCACTAGGACACAAAGGGTCAAAGAATTTGTATTCATTTATTGTGCATTTCTATCTTTAAAATCAAGATAAGAGTAGACATCTAAATCAGACTTGATGGTACTTTCAAGTATGTCCAGCATCCTCCTCCTAGAACTTTTTTTCCTCCTCCTCTTTGGAAAGAAAAAATACACTCAGCTTTATGTACTGAGTTCAATAAATTATGGAACAATAATAAAGTATCGGAGCAAAATAAACTATGCAAAATAAATGTAATGTACACTTTCATCATTTATAATATGTGCACCTGAACATATATTTGGCATGGGAAGCTTAATGGCTTGGTCCCTCATATCTAACTCTAATCCTTTGTTCATTGTGTGACAACTAGTTGTACATAGATTGAAACAAAGAATAAGAATTGGTTTGTTGTATTTTGATAGCATGTTGCTTAGCAGTTACTGAATAGGGAAACAGCCTTAGAAGAACCTTCCTCTCTAAAGAGTGTGTTGGTGATTTTCCTTTGAGCATCGTTGCGTCTTTCTGTTTTCAGGTGCGTTTTGGGGAACACTACCATCTTGGCTGAGTTCGCTGGGGAAGAAGAAGTGAATCGTTTCTTAGCACAAGGCCAGCCACTGCCCCCCACCTCCAGTTGGCAGTCCAACACTGGAACCACTCAGACACGTTTGGGCTCCACAAGCAGCTCCCATGGAATGGTGCGCAATGATGCAGGCCACTGGAATACCCCCTGCCTGGGCGGGAAAGGAAGCAGCGATCTGCTGTGGGGTGGGGTCCCGCAGTACTCAAGCAGCCTTTGGGGTCCACCCAGCACCGATGACGGCAGGGTTATCGGAAGCCCAACGCCTTTGAATACTCTGCTCCCAGGTGACCTTCTCAGCGGGGAGTCCATCTAGGACACCAGAGAAACAAAATGGAAATAACAATCATCAGCACTAAAGGAAAAATAATGGTAACCCTTTCCAGTCCAGGGCATAAAGAAGAATCCAGCTTTAATAGATCAGACTGGCAGCCCTTTTTTAGTACCTCTGTCCAATATCGACTATGAAACTCTGCTGAAGTCCTTGTGAACTGTTAATGCAACAGTATGGGCTTCCTTTGGTCAATGTCACATGCTAATGATAGGTTTTATGTGGTTTTTTTTTCCCAATGGCTTTTTAATTTTTGTTTTTATGTTTGTATGGTGTTTTTAAAAACGTATAAAAGCTGCTTAGACTAGTTCTATCATGAAGGGCACTTTTCAGAATTTGGGCTGGAAAGGGTTATTTTATCAACTTTGGGAGTGGGGGAGGGATGAAGGGGGGGATGCGAGAAAGCCTATTTAAAATGAGCCTGTGATAATTATGCACATTACCAGAGGCGGATCCAGTAATCAGTAGGGGGTGGCATCCGACCAGCCTGTCAGCAGGGGGAACAAATCCTACGTTCCTTGGCTGTACGATTTGGATTGAGCAGTGGGGTGGAATATCCATTTCCACCACTCCCGTGGGTCTTGCCTATGCACATTACACTTGTTTCATTACTTTTTTGTGTCATTTTTTTTTGAAATCCCCCCCAAAAAATAGTAAAAAGGTTTTTTAAAAAAGAAAAACAACATATCAAACATGCAACTATACTTGAATTCAGCAGGCCAATAACAAAATGTGAACACTTTCTATTATTACACTTCCAGGTTGGCATCAGAAAACAAAAGAACAGGCTCTAGGTATTTTTTTTGTTGTTCTTTCTTATATGTATGCATTGGGGAAAAGATGGATTGATGTGTGAGCGTATGGGGGTGTGTGTGCGCCAGTTGTACGACTTAACAAACGGTGTGATTTCTTTTTCTTTTTCCTTCTCAGTATATGCTTTTGATTTGCTCATTGGTCAAACGTTTAATTGTTATTAGCTTCTAACTTTGCACTGAGTGTCCACAGCCCTTCTTGTAGCTAATCCTACTTGTTTTTTAAAAAAAAATGAAAAAAAAACCTGATAGGAGGGGCTGGCGACAATTCACGTGTAAATGTTTACTCAAGGACTCTTACTGCATTTTAAAAACTTACAGTGTGTATCTCTGGAGAATAATATGTATATCTACCTTTAGCAGCTTTTTATTGTGGACTAATGCAAGGAAATAATTACCGGAGTATTGCACCATTTTTTTTCCATTCGGAATATAAAAGTTTAAAAAAAGAAAAAAAAAACTCTTGTTGAACTGTGGCCATAAATACTTGTAAAGAGTGGATGGTTCCCTGCAAGCCGGAACAGAAACAAGCACTTGGACATAGGTTTTGACTGCTTTTGGAGGAGCCTACGGTTTCGGCTCCCACCTGTTTACAGACCTTTTTTTTCCTCCTTCAAACTTTAAAATAAAAAAAGGAATTGAAAAAAAGAAAAAAATAGACTTCCATCATAAAGAAACCTATTTTCAGAATGAAGATATGCTACTTCAGAGCTCTGGGATTGAACAGTGTTTGTTGTTGTTGTTGTTGTTGTTGTTGTTGTTTATCCTTTTCTTTGGCCATTGCTGTGTACTCTTTTGTTGTTGTTGTTGTTTTTCCTCCTCTTCGTCAGAGTGGCGAAAAATATTGTGATCACTATCTTGCACATGGTGGAAGATGTCTCAGGAAAGCCGGGTTTCCTGAGTAGCAACTCCACACCATTTCATGTATTTTTTAAACCCAACTCCTAGCACTGAAGATATTATTAAAAAACAAAATAAAAAAAATAAAAAGACAGTAAGAGAAGAAGAAAAATACCTAATCTAATGTGTAGCAGTTACATATTTACCAAATAATGGACTCAAAAGAAATAGATGTTTGAAGAGTGCTTTATATATTAAAAATTGCTTTATGTTTAAAAATGATCAATGTTTTTGATTGTTTTGAAAGGAAGAAAGACAATGGAATAACATACCCTTTGAGTATGTTTTTAAAAATTATATGAACATTGTGCTCCCTGCCTGCTTGGATCAGGAAACTTGTGCATTACATTTTTTTTGTTAAAAGATTAGCTTTTTAATGATTTTGTCCAATTAAAAAGGGTCCTGCAAGATTGCAAATCAACAAAAGCTGGTTTTCTAGAGGATCATGAACTATGCACAGATTGGGTTCCAGACTTGTGTTTTCTCAAGTTTTCGTAGTGTATTTAGCTGAATACCCTTTTCTCAGAGTGATTGCATCTCATCTTCATTACACGCACTCTACATATGTATTGTGTATATCTCTCTTTCTCTATACACACACACACACACACACACAGACACAATATTTATATATAAAATACATATGTGCCTATGTGCGGATTGAAATAGTCAATACAATTTTCCATGCTGAAGTCTAGCAGTGAGTTGTAGGGGAAAAATAACTCCTAATCATTTACAATTAAGGATGGAAGTTTGAAACAAAATCCTGTTGAATATATATATTTTTTTTTGCCTTTCATTTTGAATTCAAGATGTCTGTAACTCTGAGATGAAACAAAAAAAAAGTTTGTGGCTTTTAATGTTATTTCTCCTCATAGAATGTGATTGTTAAAAACATGCACCAGAAGTTGCTTTCAAGAGTACGAAGATTCTTTGAAACTTAATAAACTGCAGTTTTTCTTGGCTGTTAAAGGAGGACTGTGTATTTTTTTCTTTTGTACAGAGATGTCTGTTAACAAATAACCCTCCTGAGTTTGATCACAGTTTTTGTGCAGAGCATTTTTAAGGCTTCCTATGTTCGTTTCATGTGTAAACAAGCAAAAATCTTAACATTTCACCCTCTACATGTGTATGTTTTAATATATATGATATATTCTAGCTATATATTAATGTTGTGCCTGCAATTGATTCTTCTTCCTAAATATGTTTGATACATGATCAAAAATATCTAATATGTAGCCTCATAATCTTTTGACATAAATGTTAACATAGGAATGGACTTTACATGAAAAGGTTATCATATTTTGTTAAAGCTATGTATTTGTGCATTCTGAATTTACAGTACTATATAAGAACTCTTTACAGCACTCCCTCAACAGGGAGCAGTGGTGAGGCAAACGGGATGCAGGGGGAGGGGCAGGAGAGGGGTTTGTGTGTATCAGGAAGTTGAACAGGGAGCAGTGGTGAGGCAGAAGGGATGCAGGGGGAGGGGCAGGAGAGGGGTTTGTGGCTATCAGGAAGTTGAATAGGGAGACATCTAAGAGAAGGAAAACTCTGATTCCAAACCTCCACTGCCTTGTGGCTACATCCAGTTGTGGAAAAGGCTTCAGGAGTCAACCTCGAGGCAAAATCAGGAGCCGGAGTCCCTCAGGCAGTTCGTGGCTGCACACAGTCACGTTCTGGCAACTCCTGCGACGCCGCTGGAACCAACCGTATTGGTTTCTGCCTTTCCATTGGATCATTCCAGCGACGTGGAGAGGGGGGATTTGCTGCATGGGTAACAGCCTATCCTCCATACATTCTTTACCCAGGCTTCGCGCACTGGAGAGGACACTCCAACTTCACCATACGGCGTCGGCACAACACGGGAAGCAGCAGTTACCGGTTATAAGTCTTTGCTCGATTGGCGTAGGGCATGACGCCAGGGGCTGCTTCTGACGGTGGGAGAGATCATTGCATCTCATTGGGCAGCTACCGCCCGCCTTAAGCTGGGCAGTCCCCAGCCAGTAAGGTGTTGCCTCGCCACATTCCGTTAACCTCACGGGGTGCGTGGGGTTTAGGGTAAAAACCGACAAGCGGATCGACAACTCTGCACCATGCAATAGAAAACAGAAAACTCCTGCCCTAAAGCTGGGCACCTGGAACGTAAGGACAATGACACCTGGCTTCTCTGATGACCTGCAAGCAATAGATGATGCACGCAAAACAGCTGTCATCGACATGGAGCTGAGCAGACTGCAGATGGACATCGTCGCCCTTCAAGAGACAAGGCTGCCAGATTCCGGATCTGTCAAGAGCGAAATTTCTCATTTTTCTGGCAGGGAAAACCACCAAAAGAAACCAGGGAACATGGTGTTGGCTTTGCGGTCAGAAATACCCTGCTGAAATCCATCATCCCACCTACTGTGGGAAGTGAAAGAATTTTGTCCCTGCAGCTCCAGTCATCAGCAGGACCTGTCACTCTCATCAGTGCTTATGCACCGACTCTGTCGTCTCCAGCAGAAGCCAAAGACAAATTTTATGATGACCTGGCCACCACTATCAAGAAGATCCCCGTAAAAGAGCCATTGTTCATCCTCGGCGACTTCAGTGCTAGAGTTGGTGCTGATAACAGTTCGTGGCCCACTTGCTTAGATCAGTTCGGCACTGGGAAGATGAACGAAAATGGCCAACGCCTGCTAGAGTTTTGCTGTCATCACGGTTTCTGTGTCAGCAACACGTTCTTCAACACGAAGCCCCAACATAGAGTCTCTTGGAGACACCCAAGATCAAAGCACTGGCACCAGCTCGACCTGATTCTCACCAGATGCTCCAGCCTTCCCAGCATCAAGATCACATGCAGCTATCAGGGTGCTGCCTGTGACACCAACCACTCGCTGGTGTGCAGCAGAGTGAAACTGCAAACAAAGCGACTGTATCACACGAAAAGGGAAGGAAGACCTCGCATTGATACGAGCAAGACCCGGGATCAGAGAAAAATGAAGGAATTTGCACAAGCGCTTGAGGAATCTCTTCCAGGCCCGGTCGATGCAAACGCATCCAACAGATGGGAACATTTCAAGAATGCCGTTTACAACACCGCCTTGTCCATATTTGGCAAGAAGACCAACAAGCCAGCAGACTGGTTTGAAGCCCACTCTGAGGAGTTGACACCAGTCATTGAGGAAAAGAGGAGAGCTCAAGCAGCATACAAGGCCTGTCCCAGTGAGCGCAACCTGCAGGTCCTCCGAGGTGCTCGCAGCAAAGTCCAGCAGACTGCCAGGAGATGTGCTAACGACTACTGGCTCCAGCTCTGTTCCGAGATACAGATAGCAGCTGACACGGGCAACATCAAGGGGATGTATGATGGTATCAAGCAGGCCCTAGGTCCAACACAGAAGAAAATTGCCCCTCTGAAGTCTGCAACAGGCGAGGTCATCCAGGATCAGGTGCAGCAGATGGAACGCTGGGTGCAGCACTACTCTGAGCTATATTCCAGAGAAAATGTAGTCACCGAAGAAGCGCTGAACAACATTGAGTGCCTGCCTGTGCTGGAGGAGCTTGACAGTGAACCAACCCTAGAAGAACTTCACGTGGCCCTGGACTCCCTTGCCTTTGGCAAGGCACCTAGAAAAGACAGCATCCCTGCTGAAGTCCTAAAGTGCTGCAAAGAGATCATCATCACTGAGCTGTATGAAATCCTTTGTCTCTGCTGGAGAGAAGGTGGAGTACCTCAAGACATGAGGGATGCAAACATCATCACGCTGTACAAGAACAAAGGCGACGGGTGACTGCAACAACTACCGTGGCATCTCTCTCCTTAGCGTTGTAGGAAAGTTGTTTGCCCGAGTTGCACTAAAGAGGCTCCAGGTACTTGCAGAGAGCGTTTATCCAGAATCACAGTGTGGATTCCGAGCCAACAGGTCCACCACTGATATGGTATTCTCCCTTAGACAACTGCAGGAGAAATGCAGGGAACAACGACAGCCACTCTTTATAGCCTTCATAGATCTCACGAAGGCTTTCGACCTGGTCAGCAGGGATGGCCTCTTCAAGATTCTCCCCAAGATTGGATGTCCACCCAGGCTCCTCAGCATCATCAGATCCTTCCACAAGGACATGAAGGGCACTGTTGTCTTTGATGGCTCCACATCAGACCCCTTTGACATCCGAAGCGGCGTGAAGCAGGGCTGTGTTCTTGCGCCAACCTTGTTTGGGATCTTCTTCGCTGTCCTGCTGAAGCAGGCCTTTGGAACTACAACAGAAGGCATCTATCTCCGGACCAGATCAGATGGAAAGCTCTTCAACCTCTCCAGACTGAGAGCAAAGTCCAAAGTCCAGCTGAAATGTCTGCGTGACTTCCTCTTTGCCGATGATGCAGCTATCACTACCCACTCTGCCAAAGATCTCCAGCAGCTCATGGATCGTTTTAGCAAGGCCTGCCAAGATTTTGGACTGACAATCAGCCTTAAGAAAACACAGGTCATGGTTCAGGATGTGGACTCACCTCCCTGCATTACAATCTCTGCGCATGAACTGGAGGTTGTCCATGACTTTGTGTACCTTGGCTCAACGATCTCCGACACTCTTTCTCTCGATACTGAGCTAAACAAACGCATCGGTAAAGCAGCTGCCACGTTTTCCAGACTCACAAAGAGAGTATGGTCCAACAAGAAGCTGACGGAACATACCAAGATCCAGGTCTACAGAGCTTGCGTCCTGAGTACACTTCTGTACTGCAGCGAGTCATGGACTCTTCACTCACAACAGGAGAGGAAACTGAATGCTTTCCACATGCGCTGCCTCCGACGTATTCTCGGCATCACCTGGCAGGACAAAGTTCCAAACAACACAGTCCTGGAACGTGCTGGAATCCCTAGCATGTATGCACTACTGAAACAGAGACGCCTGCGTTGGCTCGGTCATGTCGTGAGAATGGATGGTGGCCGGATCCCAACGGATCTCCTCTATGGAGAACTCGTGCAAGGAAAGCACCCTACAGGTAGACCACAGCTGCGATACAAGGACATCTGCAAGAGGGATCTGAAGGCCTTAGGAGTGGACCTCAACAAGTGGGAAACCCTGGCCTCTGAGCGGCCCGCTTGGAGGCAGGCTGTGCAACATGGCCTTTCCCAGTTTGAAGAGACACTTGGCCAACAGTCTGAGGCTAAGAGGCAAAGAAGGAAGGCCCATAGCCAGGGAGATAGGCCAGGGACAGACTGCACTTGCTCCCAGTGTGGAAGGGATTGTCACTCCCGAATTGGCCTTTTCAGCCACACTAGACGCTGTTCCAGAACCACCTTTCAGAGCGCGATACCATAGTCTTTCGAGACTGAAGGTTGCCAACTAGAGACAGCACTGTTGAAACTATGACAAAGTTGAGGAAGAATTCAGAGTGAATATCCTGCAAACAAAATTCAATTTCTCTTCCCTTCCCAAGTCACCCATTCCTTTGGTATTCTTAGAAAAGACCTGTGAAGAACAAAAGTCAGACTCCAGAGCCCTTTCTTCCATCTCTGCTAGTCTAGTGGTCAGCAAAGTCATGCCTAGTCAATGCCTAGAGCCCAGTCCTATCCAACTTTCTAGCACCAGAGCAGCTGCAGTGCAACCCCGAGGTAAGAAAACAAATGTTCCCATACCTTGAGGAGACCTCTGTGACTGCCTCCCTAACATAGGAAGCAGTGCATACCCCATTGGCACAGCAGCACAAGCATTGGAAAATTGGATAGGATTGGGCCCTAAGTAAGCAACAGTGGATTGCATCCTGAAGTGTCTCACAAACAGAAGAAGCCTTGTGAGCTTTCAAATCTTCTCTCCTCCTCTCCAGAGCTCCCTATGCCCGCTCAAAAATTTGTTCCTGAAGGTTTTAGGAACCTTCGAGCAGATATTTGGGAAGCCCAGGGAGTTACAGATGTACAGGGGAGATCAGCAAAAGTTTATCCTTCCCCCCCTTGCGCACATGTGGCTTACTTCACGTGCAAAAGAAGCCCTGAAATGCAACCCAGTATTTCTCAGAAAATTGCAGATTGCACTCACTGTCAATTTAATGATGACTATTTCTCAAGGAAGGAAAAAAGGTCTTGAGTTGCAGAAAATATATATGTATAGGTAATCCCACTCTGCTATGTAGGCTTGAGAACAATGTGAGGAGGGGAGCACAGATTTAGCCTACAGCAGGCATTGGATATCTCGGTTCCAAAGTCTGAGATGCCAGTGGGACATCCTGAAGTCCTGTTTGTGAAATTTCTTCAACATCCTTATTATCTTTGTCTTGTGGATTGCTCTATATCAGGGGTGCTCAATAGGTGGATCGCAATCTACCGGTAGATCGCGAGGCAAAATGAGTAGATCGCGGAGTGCCGACCCCCCCCTTCAGGTGCCTCTGGGAGGAAACGCCGGGAGTAAGGCCCATTGTACTCAATGGGGCTTACTCCCAGGTAAGTGTGGCTAGGATTGCAGCCTCACAGCCTAATCCTAGGCATGTCTACTCAGGAGTAAGTCCTGTTATACTCAGTGGGGCTCAAGGTACACCAACATACATTGTACACATAAATGTTATATGTTATGATGGCGTGAACATTGTAAAAAAACTGGTAGATCTCTGGGCCTTGCTGGGTTTCAAAGTAGCTCTCGAGCCAAAAAAGTGTGAGCACCCCTGCTCTATATATTTCTAGAGCCAAAGCTGGCTTCAGATTTCAAGGAGCCCTCAAGAATCTGATCTTCATGGGCCCTTCATCCTACCTTGATGGACCTGAGAGAGTTGGTCTACCATCACAACTCAGAGGTTATGGGTACCAAAGTGGTTGCAGAAAAGATCAGGAGTGGGCCCTTTGAATGCAGCTGCCCAACAAATCCTGACCAGATGATAACCAAACTGCATGATTTAGCCTCAAAACTGTAGGATGCTAGTTCTTAATGCTTGCAACAATTTTGCAAACAACAACTACATGTAGTGCCCAAACAGCTATCACAGCCTCTTACACGCAACAGGGCAGCTGCCAGTGGCTCCTCAGGAGAAGGGGACTTTCATCCCCTTCTCCCAGGTAAGGCAAGTAGCCCCACAATGAGGCTACTCGATTCTGTGGCAGCCCTTGGGCTGCTGTAGAGTCAAGAGGCTCCATGTTGGGCCTGTGGCCCAACATGGAGGCTCTGGATGTGGTGGAGCGTTCCACTGGTCCCACCTCCCTGCCAGCACACCTCCTCCCTGCTCTTCCTCCACCCTGGAATGTCTCCTCCATGCCTCTCCCCCCAACCATACCTACTTCACCACCACCTAGTGATCCAACATGACCACTGAGCAGTGAAGCACTGGTGTTCCACTGGTGCTAACCCAGCACCGGCTGGCACTGTGCTAGCGCAGGTGAAGGCTGCAGATGTGCCTTACAGCATGTTTATGACACTCAGTGCTGGCAGAGGACCAGCGGTACTAACTCAGGATTGGGCTTTCAGTCCTGATTCAGCTGTTTACCGTAGGAAAAGCTATTGATACCAGGATAGTTTTTTTCAGGAAAATAGCCATTTTCTAGGATGAATAGCAGCTTGATCAGGGTGTGTAGTTTCACCTTAAGATTCAAATTATTTTCAGATATTTAAATAAGTGCCCTCTCCAGGCCATCTCAAACACTATTTTTGGCAACATCGAGATTAATTTAACTGTTGGGGATACTGATGTTTGAAATGGCTCTTACGTGCCTTTATAATGCAAAAGAGGTACTTCTAGAAAACTATACCCATCTTGACAATAAAAAGTACAAGTTATCTTTTTTCTTGCATAGTCTTAACACAAGGTGCTCACTGTGATTATGTGTAGCAAGCTTTCCATTTTTGCTGAAGAGCATCTAACCATCTAATGTCCTGGGATCCTTAAATGATATGATAGCAGGTCATCGTCCCCAACCCCACGTTGCAATAGTTGGCCAAAATGTTGCTTAAGAATTGAGGCCACTTTTAAAGCTTAGGTCTTGGAGACCCCAGTTAATGGGGTGCTAGTGGTGGAAACATCTATCTGACCCAGTGTCGCATTTAAAGGGTTCTTAATGATGGGCTACTCAAGACACCATATATACACATCAGTAATCTGGGAAACTATATGGAAATACAAATACTGTTCATATAAAGTCTCAGAGCCCTTAAATCTGACACTGATCTGTGTGTAACTCTGCACAGATGCTTTACGTACTGATAGGATCGATTTAAATTGATCCTGAGGGTGCATGTAGATGACTGCTATCTATTGGCTACCTAGGACTACAACACAGTAAGTGTTAAACCACATGGTGCTGAGCTCTGGTTAGTAAGTCTGGCATTATGCTCCTGTAGGGCAGCAGGAAATTGCAATACTGGGTTTACCGTGTGAATGAAAACTGCAGACCGCAGGCACCATCTACACAGAAAACTTTAAAGCAGCTGATGTGTGGCTATTGGTTGTCTGAAGGGGGAATAAAAGAGTTACAGGAGACAAGTTGTTTAGAGATGAGAAATAGCAACTAACAAGCCCACCTACTTCAAAATATGGGGAGGGAGGCGACTTGCTTTTACATATTTGTATTTGTTTCCTAAAGGTAATCTTTATGATACACGAATGATACAAACATGTAAATGCAAGTAGAAATACTTCTTCATGCAACACAAAGCTGACCCAAGTTCATTGTCCCAGGATGTTTTGATGGGCACTGGCATAATTTAAGGTTTAATGGATTGTATTGATTGATTGAATGGATTGTATTGATAAACAGGAATGCTGTTCTCATACCCCATGTGTTTCCCTGCATACTAATATTTGTCTGAAATTGGAATGTTGAGCGACATGATCATTAGTCTGATGTGGCACAACTGGTCTTGTGTTCCTTACTAGTCTCTGATGTGTGTGTTCTGAAAGCACAGATGCATGTCTGCTACCAAGAATACCCTTTCCCTCATATCCAGTCCTTGAAGACATAAAAGAAGCAGGGCTGGCCCAGCCATGTAGCAAAGAATGCAGCTCGCAGCAGCAGATGGCAGAGGGACCACCTGATTCAGCATGCCCTTCACCCTGAGCCTGCTGCCACCCCCTCCACCCCCAACACAAACTGAGCCACATCAATCTGTCCACTTCTCTACCCACTCTTTACTGTGTCTACTTCTCTACCCACATGCTTCTCTACTCATGTGGTTCCTTTAAACTTAAAGGGACCTCATGAGGAAAGTGCATGATATATAAGCAAGGAAATGGAACTGCAGCTCATGCCTGAAAAAAACCACGAAGGCAGTGGAGCTCTGCTTCATTCTGCTGCTTCCTCAGATGTTCCCTTCAAACGTAAAGACTGGATGAGAAAGGGGCAACGTAAGGGGGTGAGAAGTAGCGACTTGCCCAGCTCCTTCTTTGTCATCCCTTTAGAGAAAACATCGTATGGTGCACACCGGGAGTTCCCAGCTTGACCTTGGTATTTGTATCCTGCTTTAACTATAAAAAGATTGTGCAGAAAGGAACAACGTAATTAACTTCCTTTTTAAAGGTTTTTTTATTTTCAGGTGGCTGGGGCAGATCTGGCATCAGGCGCAGGTCCAATTTGGTGTTCCTGGAACTCCCACAATGTGCAGAAAATTAGACTTGCTTTATGTTGGAATGTTTGCCATTTTTGATGATGTAAACATATGAAGTCATTAGACCAGTGATTTTCAATGACTGTGCTCCGGCACATTGGTGTGCTGCAAATGGTCTGCAGGTGCGCCACAAAAGTATATACAAGTAGGCCCATTGGGCGGATGTGAGCCCACTACAAGCAGCATGGTGTGCCTTGTTGATTGTCAAGAAACTGATGGTGTGCCATGACAATTTTAGTGCCTTCTCAGTATGCCATGAGATGAAGAGGTTGAAAATAGCTGCATTAGATGTTAACATGTCCCATTTCCAGACTTTCCAAGTACTACATCCGAGTCAAATTCCAGATTATGAGATGTGCTTTATGGAAATGCTGTAATAATTTCTGAGTATGCTTTATGTTCCCTAGGTTGAAAGAGAGTCATGCCAACACATCTTTCATGGTTTATAGTAATCTGGATCTATTCGACTATATAAAATGATAAGCGTCTGTATAGTGCTTTCTCCGTGTGACCAGCTCATCTGTATTATGCTATAGTACTTACAACAACCCTGTAAGAGTGTAAGGTAAGTAAGTACAGGCCCAACGTTGTTAGACACAGATTTTTTAGACACGGAATTGACTCAACAAGAATGGCCACTGCAAATGAAAAGGAATGTGCTGATCCCTGGAGAAGGGGAAAAATGCATCCCTTTAAAATCACAGTTTTAAAAGTGCTTTTCTTACTGTTGTAGAGAGACAGTTCATGCAAGCAATCATTCCATTCTTCAGCTGAGCAGACAAAGGAAGGGGGTCTTTTGCATTTCTAGTTGCCGACTGCCTCTCTACAACAGTAAGAAAAGCTGTTGTTAAATCACAATTGTAAAGGGATGTACTTTTTAATTTTTTAAAAACTGCTTTTATTTAACACATTTTATGGTATCAGCAGGGAGTCCCAGAATCAAACCCCTGAGGATGTTGAGGCACAACCTTATTCCATTAGGAGCAACAAAGGGAAAAGAACCATGAAAGTGGGTCTTTGAATCTATTTTTCCACTATTTTTTTAATCCACTAGGGCAGTACTAGAGCTTTATTCTCTCTGTAAGTCTTTGCAGGGGAGGATTGCGTTGCTAGGGGGGGGGGGGCAAGTGGGCTGCTTTTAAGTTGGTAGGGCTGCTGGAGGTGCAGGGAGCTTTGTGCAGCCCTCTGCAGCACTCCCCAAGACTTGGAATGTTCAGTAAAAGCAGGTGCAAAGCACCGCCTGCAAAATGGAAGTGCTTTGCACTCACCTTTACTGAAGGTTCCAGTCCTCGGGAAGTGCTGCGCAGGGCTCTCTGCATCTCCTGCAGCCTCCAGCAGCCCTACCTGCTTAAAAGTGAAAGCACCCCCTTCGCCCCCATAGGGATGTGATCCTGGGATTGCTTCCCTGCCTCTCGCCTTCCTCACCAGTTTCAGAACCACTGCACTAGGGGTTCTGGAACAGAACCCCAGTGGATAACGAGGGATGACCTGTTGTTATGCCCCTATTGCAGTTGGGAAGCAGAGGCTGAAAGGAGGTGGCTTTGAACCAGGCAATCTCTCAAACTGTGGGTGCAAAATACAGTCTTGCCGATATGGAAATACCAAAATCATTTGGGCACATTTTGAGTCTCTTGTCTGAGGAGACTATAATGTCCCATTTTCAGTTTTGGAAGTAATCAGGGTTCCTTGACAGCATTTGTGGTGCTAGGCCAGGGTTGTCAAACATAAAGCCCGTGGGCTGGATTCAGCTCCCAGAAGCCATTTTTCTGGCCCTCATCATAATTGGACTCTCTCAGTGTGATAATTGGCTCTCTCATATTTTGAAATTATGAACAAGATTTGCACATTTTCTCGTGTCATTTGCAGTTAATTCGTTTTTATGTGAGAACAAAGTGCTTATTTCTGGCCATCAACTGCTTAATGATGTCACTTCTGGCCCTTAGCAGGCACCATGAATACCATTTGGCCCACTGTATGAAATGGGTTTAACACCCCTGTGCTAGGCCATCAGTATTGGTTTGAGTACTCCAGAAGCCAGGCAGTAAGTGAGGCCTATATATCTTTTACATTTTCCTTTTATATATACACACACAAGCAATTCTGCAAGTATAGATCTATTTTTAAGCTACTACTGGAAGTGAAACAGAATTTCTCCACCTCAGAATTCCATGTTACATGTAGCTTGGCTAGCTCTGTACTGAAATGCTGACCTCAGTGGCATACCCAGGAGGTGGAATGGGTGCAAATGCCCCAGGCACTGTGACCTGTTCCTTCCTCCCACCAATGTTGTCAGCGCAATCTGGAACTGTGCCGACAGTGGCTGCGCTCCCATGCTGATCTGAGGGCTGCCCTCTTCTCCTCCCCTTTCTTTAAAAGGGAGGAAAGGAGGGCGGACCTCGGATATGGTCAGGAACCACGCCGACAGTGGCTGCAGCCACTGTAGGTGTGGATTCCCACTGATCTGAGGGCCGCCCTCCTCCTCCCTTTGAAAGAAAGGGGAGGAGAAGAGGGCAGCCCTCAGAACAGCCAGCCAGAAGCGACGCTCGCCTCCTCCAATTTTGGAGGAGGTGCATGGTGCTTCTAGCTTCGATGGAGCCTTACACACTAAGCAGCACAAAAGGCTTCATCAGAGCTTTTTGGTGCCCCTGGAAGCAGTGCCCAGGAGGCAAGCATCACTTTCAAGAGGCGGGTGACGTTCGCCTCCTAGGCACCTCTTCCAGCAGTGCAAAACAGCTTCAATGGAGCCTTATGCACCACCTCCTCCTTTCCCCCTTTGTAAAAAATGGGGGAGGAAGGAGGCGGAGCCTTTCACACCACTGCTAAATGGCACATAAGGCTCCATTGAAGCTGTTTTGCACTGCTGGAAGAGGTGCCTAGGAGGCGAAGCTTCATCAGAGCTTTTTGGTGCCCCTGGAAGCAGTGCCCAGGAGGCAAGTGTTGCCTATCTCTGTTCACCTACTTGCCTCCACTGCTCCTCCTTTACTTTCCACTTCCTAGATTGGAAAAGAAAGAGGGGAACAGAGAGGAAGAGGAAATGTGGTAGGAGGAGAGTCCTGGGATTGATCTTTGAGAGTGGGAAGGGAAGAGGCTGATACATTATTAGGACTGTGTTTGTTTTTAAACTAGAAAATAGCAAGAAGTGACATTGCTAGCATGCTTGTAGCATGCTTCTAGCTCAATTGATTAACAAACAACAAAATGGCATTGAGTTGTAGACAAGTTGTTACAATTCAAATGCATGGAGGTCACCATTTTCTACCATAACACATGGAGGTTCATAAAATCTTGGTATTTTTGAATAGTACCATCAGGTTATATAATGTGTAATTTAATGCAGAATGCAATGAAACAAACTGCCTTGAGATATCTGTATTGTACCAAAAGTTATAGCCAAAACACCAGAAATGGAAATCACAACTGCCTTATGAAACAAAAAGTGTATTTCTTTAACTTAAAACTGACCAATGAAACTATTGTTCCAAGAGCTAATGAGGGGTTATTATGACACAGCAGAGAACCAATAAGATGTAGCTCTCCTTTCCATATATCAGAGTTAATATTAGAACCCTTATTCAGTTGTGTGAGGGCCATCAAGTTAGCCTCTGGTTTTTGGTTGGTTACTGATTTGTTGGGTGACCTGTACTGTTATATATTAAAATTAAGTGAATGGGGGTGACACCAACCCTAGTGATGCCACTGCATTTAGATTGTTCATATGATATTGTGATCTATTCTGTATAGTCTGGTATGGGAGGAGGTTCATCTTGGGGGTGATGCAATGAGCTCTTGTACCAGATTTCACAAACCCTAGTGACCCCTCTGAGCCGGTGGTGGACCTTTTAAACCCAGCTACTCCCTGCACCTGTGCTCTTCTTCATCTTTCTCTCCGCCAGCCCCAGGCTACCCTGCTGTAGCACCTTCATCTCTGTACCAGTGGAAATACTCATGGTGGTTACCAGAAGTCACATCACTGGGTCCTGCACAACTTCTATTGCTTCCCTCAGCACTGGAGTCAGACTGCACAGAGCCAATCTGGAAGTAGGCTTCAGAATAGGCTGTTCTGGCATGGCAGGTAGGTCTTCCCATGGATAGTACAAAACTGTCTCAATTTTTTATCTCCTGACTAAATGAAGCCTTCTTCATTTACCCTTCCCTTAGCTTCATGCAGGTCTTGCTCCATTCTGCTCTCTGCCCCCACATCTTAGAACCTTGTCTCAGACTGCCTCCCAAAGTCCTTGGTCCTATATGAGAGTTTCATTTCTGCCAAAAAAAAAATAAAAAATTCCTCACTCTCAGAGACTCCAAACAATGCACATACTTACAACTTTGTTTATTGAGCAGCTGGAGTGTTTGGTTTGCAGTAGGAATGTATAAGCATCCTCAGTATTCGACCTGAAATCAAACTGAACTTTTATGCATGTTCTACGCATATGACTGTAAAATCTTGATTGCTAAGGCTCAAATGCACCTTCGCCCATGCGATCAACAGCTCACAAACATTTCCGAAGGCTCAAATGAAACAGAACCTTGGTGTGCAAGTCGATTGACCCACAAGGATTCTTTTTCATTCTCACCTTCAAGAACCTTTGCAGTCTGACCTTTTGCAGAAACATCTATGTTTGCCTTGATTCTCCTTGCAAACATTCAAGACATGGAGTTCAATATTTCAAGTTGCAGGGTCAAATGTTAGCAACTTCTCTAGCTTCAGAGAGTGACTCTTTGTTTCTGCACCATAACTAAAGTTCCACAGGGCAAAATAGCACAAGCCGTGCTGTGTTCCCATTTCACAGCAATTCATCCCTAAAAAAAAAAAAAAATACAGTACATCCCTTGTGGCCCAATTGTTCTGGGTGACTGGAAGTTCTACTGAAATATGGAAATGTTAGGTTTGTTTTTTCCTCCAGTGAACTTTAATTGACAACTCTCATCACTGGAGGGAAAACCCGGAAAACATGACTTGTCATTTTCCCCCCAAATTCACTTTCAAGCGCAAGCTTTGTTTTAGGCCCAGCCTAGAGAGAAGAGTCCTCCAGTACTGGGAAAAGAGCCCTATTTTGTCAAGACTCTTAAGAACTTCAGGCCAAAAGCCAGTAGGCCCACAAGTACCCAAGTGTCTGAAGGCCAGTACAGTGGCCCTCCCCTCTCCACATCTGTGTCTTTGCTCTGCTGTTAGCAATGACAGAGTCTTAGAATGCAGTACCAATGAGATGGTATAATGCAGCAACCTAGCCTTCACTAAGGGAATGGGAAGAAGCTGGAGCTATACTATCAGTGGCATCGCTAGGGGGGTGCGGGGGTGGGTGCAGCTGTACCAGGTGACACAGAAGGGGGTGGTGACACACACTGGGGGATGACCCGCTAAAAACGTGGTTTTAGGGGCAACCCCATCATGCCATATACTGTTGAATGTCCAATGGAACGCAATGCAAAAAACCAGAGTGAAATAGCTCCTTTCCTTCAAAAGTTATGGCCAAAAAACCGGAAACAAAAATGCATGGAGCTCTATGGAAAGTGAAACCGAGCCATATCGCGCGTTTACTCGTGAGTAGGCGAACTTGCCTTAGTGTGTTGGAAAGGGCAGGCTGAGAGAACTCCAATGACACCAGAATAGTCCTGATCCAATGAATGCAGCCCAAAAAAAAATACCAGAGAAGGAGGTCCCTCCATCCCAGCTGCAAGTGTATTGAGCCCTATGGAAAGCGAAACTCAGCCACGTGGCTGTGTTTACTCGCAAGTAGGCAAACCTATCTTAGTCCATCGGAAAGGGCAGGCTGAGAGGACTCCAATGACAGCAGAATGGTCCTGATCCAATGAATGCACCCCCAAAAAACACCCGAGAAGGAGGTCCCTCCCTCCCAGCTGGCAAGTGTATTGAGCCCTATGGAAAGCAAACTCAGCCACGTGGCTGCGTTTACTCGCGAGTAGCTAGATTTCCAGCTAGATAGTGCCTTCCTTATGGTGGTGCCTGCAACACAATAAAATAGAGAAGGCCCCCCCATAAAAAAATGACTTTTAGCACATCCTCGGAGGTGCTTACATCTATTGTCATCACATTTCCCAGGACTGAGAATAGATTCTGGATCTAAGCCCGAGTTAGATTTTACTGAAATTAAGTTCTGAATTCTGCTCATGCCCATAAGTGTTCTTTATAATAACTTTTCACAATTCAGAGCTGAATCCTGCAATTGGAGTGAAACCAATCTCTGACTTGGGCACTCTATTCCAATGCATCTTTCAAAACAGGCAGGAATTTAGACCTCAGCTCAGAAATTTAAAAACAAACCCCATAGAGCTTCAGGTCTGAACTACTGCCATAAAGCAAGGCCATTCACATTTAAATTTATCCCCAGAGGCTACTGAGATTTTGAGAGCAACCCATTATTGAAAGATCCAAAATTTGGTACACCTATAGTTCGACAACCAGAAAAATCTGATGTTCATAGCTTTACTCTTAGACAAGAGACTGAAAATGTACTCTAATGATTAAACTACTTTTGAGTTTAACTCAAACAACCCTACTCTGAATTTATTCTGAGTTAGTGCTCCATAATTAACTTTCCCATTTCTTGTCCCTGCAGCTGCTTTTAAAAGTAATTTAAAGGAGATGGGAGAGTTGATCATAGAGTACCACAGTCTCACCTCCTTGGATCTCAGCAGATGAGTTAGAAAGCTGACACATCACACAGGTTGAGTAGTTGGCATCCCAGTTACTGGAACACTGGTATATAGTTCACCTGTATATAGTTCTCTCCAAACAGAGAGCATCAAGCATGCTCTAGAATAGATCAGCTGCTCCCAACACCTCCTGACACCTGAGGCAGCAGGCCAAATGCTACCGCCTTACCTGATGATGTGCCAGTCTTAGAACATAAGAACAGCCCCACTGGATCAGGCCATAGGCCCATCTAGTCCAGCTTCCTGTATCTCACAGCGGCCCACCAAATGCCCCAGGGAGCACACCAGATAACAAGAGACCTCATCCTGGTGCCCTCCCTTGCATCTGGCATTCTGACATAACCCATTTCTAAAATCAGGAGGTTGCGCATACACATCATGGCTTGTACCTCATAATGGATTTTTCCTCCAGAAACATGTCCAATCCCCTTTTAAAGGCGTCCAGGTTAGACGCCATCACCACATCCTGTAGCAAGGACTTCCACAGACCGACCACATGCTGAGTAAAGAAATATTTTCTTTTGTCTGTCCTAACCCGCCCAACACTCAATTTTAGTGGATGTCCCCTGGTTCTGGTATTATGTGAGAGTGTAAAGAGCATCTCCCTATCCACTCTGTCCATCCCCTGCATAATTTTGTATGTCTCAATCATGTCCCCCCTCAGGCGTCTCTTTTCTAGGCTGAAGAGGCCCAAATGCCGTAGCCTTTCCTCATAAGGAAGGTGCCCCAGCCCCGTAATCATCTTAGTCGCTCTCTTTTGCACCTTTTCCATTTCCACTATGTCTTTTTTGAGATGCGGCGACCAGAACTGGACACAATACTCCAGGTGTGGCCTTACCATAGATTTGTACAACGGCATTATAATATTATAATATTATAATATTAGCTGTTATAATTGCATTATATTATAATTGGCATTATAATATTAGCTGTTTTGTTCTCAATACCCTTCCTAATGATCCCAAGCATAGAATTGGCCTTCTTCACTGCCGCCGCACATTGGGTCGACACTTTCATCGACCTGTCCACCACCACCCCAAGATCTCTCTCCTGATCTGTCACAGACAGCTCAGAACCCATCAGCCTATATCTAAAGTTTTGATTTTTTGCCCCAATGTGCATGACTTTACACTTACTGACATTGAAGCGCATCTGCCATTTTGCTGCCCATTCTGCCAGTCTGGAGAGATCATTCTGGAACTCCTCACAATCACTTCTGGTCTTTACCACTCGGAAAAGTTTGGTGTCGTCTGCAAACTTAGCCACTTCACTGCTCAACCCTGTCTCCAGGTCATTTATGAAGAGGTTGAAAAGCACCGGTCCCAAGACAGATCCTTGGGGCACACCGCTTTTCACCTCTTTCCATTGTGAAAATTGCCCATTAACACCCACTCTCTGCTTCCTGGCCTCCAACCAGTTCTCAATCCACGAGAGGACCTGTCCTCTAATTCCCTGACTGTGGAGTTTTTTCAGTAGCCTTTGGTGAGGGACCGTGTCAAACGCCTTCTTTGCTCCCCCCAGCCCCCAGTCTTCCATGTTTTAGCTCAACAGTCTCCTCCCCACCACATTTCCTCTTGCACTCTGTCCCCCTCTTCTTTTTTCAATCCAGGAAGGAGAAGGAGGAGCAGTGGAGGAAAGTAAGAGGATAGAGATGAGCACCCCCCACCAATCTCCTGCCTGCACTGACCACTTCATTTGATCTCATAGATAGGCTTGCCCTGCCCGCACTGACAGAAATTTGACTCTCTCTTTCACACACACACACCCCCTACATAGTCCAATATCTCCTTAACACTAGTACAGTTTGAAATGTGCACATCTAACAGTGAAAACACACGAAATGGAGCTTACCTCCTCATAGAAGAGAGTACCACAGCACAGTTGAGCAAGTAAAACCGCATATGGGATGGAAGGAACCCTGAGCTGTTCAAGTCTTATTTCTCACATGCCTTACATAGCCTCTTTGGGTCAATTTCATAAGTGCAACCAGCAAAAAAGTCTGTATGCTTGGAGAAAGCAAGTGTCATTTACTAGAAATAAATGTATGTATTGTTACAGGCTTGCAGTCAGGAATGCTGGGCTTTTGTTAAGCTAAGGTGGCTAATTAATGGTTCTTTACAACTCTCCTGATGTTCCTGAATGGGAGCCTTCAGTGGACCTCTAAGGACCCTCAAGTGCAGTAACCTGAGAGAAGAGACTCAGGTGTAAGGTGACTCCTGCCTCTCTTAATGAGTAAAATACAGTGTGAGTTGGAGGTGCTGGAGGAAGACAAAGAAGGGGATGGGATTTGATCCACAGGAGGATGTGCAAAAAAAAAAAAAAAAAGCCTGCAGCTTGCAACAGAAGATATACTTTGAAGACCCATGCAGCTGTCTTACTCATCACAGCATTCTATCCACTCCATCCAATGCTCAAGCCTGTATATCTGTAAATGAAGCAAGTAGGACACAGACATAATAAGTCTCCGCTGAATTGTCCTCCAAAGGCAGCCTGAAGCTGGGTTGCAATACAGCTCCTGGAACTTCTCCCAGCTTGGAGAAGTGGGGTAGGAGCATGCAGCAGCATAATGGCAAATGTCATGAAATAGGTGCATTTTGACACAGTGACACCATTCTTTTCTTTTTAATTAATATTGTGAGACTGGTCCACCAATGAAAGAGACCAACTGTTCTCTTAAGAGAAGGAGCTTCCAGAAGTGTTGAAATGTTCCCCTGTTTTAAAATTGGTTGATATGGGAAATTCCCAATATTTGAGCATAATACATTTACAGACATTGCTTAGTTGAAACTTCCTTTGAGTGCTCTTCTCTTGTACTGATGCTTGCAGCAGTTGTGACTATATAAATCTCCTGGAATGGTTTTTCTCCAACACAATCTGGCCCCAGAGGCACATATGAGCATGAGCTTGGAAACCACTCCATTGTCAGGTGCAGCACCTTCTTTTTCCATGTTGTGCTTATAGATGGGAGCAGCAGCTACCACACATTCAACAATGGGTAATCTAACATGGACTTTGCATCATTAATGCCCTTGCTGTACTGGGTGCGCGTTGGGCCAGAAGGGCAAGAATGCATTCATGATAAAAGGTGCAATCTATTTTGACAGCACCAATAGGTTGGTATGAGACATTCAGGTGTGCTTGTCAGCTCCTGACATTGTGCAGGTCAGTCAATTATCAGTTTACTTATTGCACAGCTAAGAATTCCCAAACCTTAGAAATGGGTTTGGACACATGGCGTTCATAGTTGAGGCAAGGCTCCGATTCTTTCACAGTTGCAACTTTTCAGGATTGGTCTATAAATGCAAGCAAGGTTTGGATATGGCAAGAGGTGCCATGGAGTTTGTACCCTGGTATCTATACCTAAATTCAGAATGAGACCTGGTGCTGAGGCTGGATGTATACGTTAGCCATTGTGTTCACCTATAGATTGAGTTGGCCACATCACTTATATGAGGTGCCATTCCCCCAGCAGTGGCTTCACTAGGATTCGTGTCACCCTGTGCGGGAGGCCTGCGTGTCACCCCATGCAGTGGGTGGGGCAACATCCCAGGTGGTGGGCGTGGTGATGTACTATCACCCCGCCCCCACTGGTTTTTGGGCTGTACCTTTTGTTAGAACACAGATATTTCAATGTGGTTTCGTTCATTGCATATTGCATGAAATTACACGTTGATTGATATATAACATGATGGGATTATTCCTACAAACTCTGATTGTAGTGCTTTTGAAAACTTGTGCAGTCTCCCACACAAACTATAAGTCGTCACACACAAACACACGTCAACTTACTAACAACTTATTGCAGCAGTTCTCAAACTTTTAGCACTGGGACCTACTTTTTAGAATGACAATCTGTCCAGGACCCATTGGAAGTGATGTCATGGGCAGAAGTGACATCATCAAGCAAATTAAAATAAATAATTATAAATAATTAAATTAAAAGAAAAGAAATAATTAAATAAGGGGGAGCCAGCCCTGTTCCACCAAGTGAATCTACTCTGAAGTAAGTCCTATTGTGGTCAATGGGGCTTACTCTCAGGAAAGTGTGGGCAGGATTGCAGTCTGTGAGCTCAAGCCTATGCATGTCTACTCTGAAGTAAGTCCCATAGTGGTCAATGGGGCTTACTCTCAGGAAAGTGTGAGCTCAAGCCTATTCATGTCTACCCAGAAGTAAGTCCCATCGTGGTCAAGGAGCTTATTCTGTAGTCTGCCTGCAATAACCCTCCCCCCAAAAAAGAATCAGTGAGATTTCCAGCCCTCCCAGTGCCCAGTTTAAAGTTCTTCTATTTTAGGCATATCCATACAAAGAACCACCTGGCTTTGCAGGAGCAAAATAGAAAACTTTTCACTTACCAGCTCAAACCTCGTTTTTGTCCTTTTGGGGGGGGGGGGCTGCCTTCTGTTGCACTCCAGCTCCATCGGATGAGGACCCTTCTGGTGTCCTCACATTCCCCTTTGCCTGGCCTGACCACCAGCCAAGGCACGTCTGCCTACTCTGGAGGAAACGCGATGTGAGGCTACTTGGCTTTCCATAGGGCTCCACAGACTGTAGCTGGGAGGGAGGGACGGATGGACCTCCTTATCCCTTTTGTGTTGTTGGGGGCTGCATTCATTGGATCAGGACCATTCTGATGTCCTTGGAGACCTCTCAGCTGCCCCTTCCGATGGACTACTTGCGAGTAAACGCGGCCACGTGGCTTCGTTTGGGCTCAGGCTCAGACTAGCCGCTGGGAGGGATGGGACCTTCTCGGGTGTTTTTTTGGGGTTGCATTCATTGGATCTGGACCATTGTGGTGTCCTTGGATTCCTCGCAGCCTGCCCTTTCCGACGGACTATGGCAAGACCGCCTACTTGCGAGTAAACACGCTCTACGGCTCACTTTCACTTTCTGTAGGACTCCATGCATTTTTTTTCCTTCTGGTTTTTTGGCCATAACTTTTGAAGGAAAGGAGCAATTTTGATTCCGTGTTTTGCACTGCACTCCGCTGGCCGTTCCGCATCCAACGGTGTATGGCACGATGGGGTAGCTCCTAAAGCCGCGAAGTTAGCGCGTCACACACACCCCCGCGCGCGGCCCGCACCCCCCTAGCGACGCCAGTGCCCAAAAGTGACTATTCTGCAGCTTGGTGAGTAAACACCTTGTCTGATGCTCTCTGCAGGTTTGAAACGATCACGTGAAACGGTTGCTGCTAATGTTTGATTTGGTCCTCTGATGACTTTGGGCCAACTGGCAATTTCAGATAAGGCCAGCAGAGGGTGAAGCTGCCTTGAGTTAAGCACTCTTCCAGTACGGAGTCTCCAGATTCTGCTCAACCTTGTTTTGTGTGAGTAATTTTTTTTTTCCTGTAGCTTAGGAAGGAAAGGCAGCTATGGGTAGAAAACAGCCGTGGCTGAAATCTGTATTAGCAATTGTAGAAGCCTGGTAATCATGTAATAACGCTGATATTTGCTTAAATTGTAAACATGTGAGCCAGGAGGGTCTTTGGTTCAGCAATGGTATTGCCAAATTTCCCTGGCATCCTACAGAACTGAGAGAACCCACATCTTCATAACATTAGACCATTGAGAGAAATAGGTCCTGAGTTCCTTTTTCTGCTATCTGGTCAGTATTGCCAGATATTCCTGGTTTACATTCCCTGAAAACTTCTGTAATCTCCGCAAGAGCTATATCTAGGCGTCTGCAGCCATACTCAGCTGCTTTTCATATATTAAACACTGGACAGCCAGCAGCACCCATGGATATCTGTGATGAATTGTCAAAGCTACCTTTATGGGATAAACCCAGTTTCTGAGTTTTCAATTTCAGCCTCAGCCTATGTAGCAGCACAATCCTGTGCATGTCTACTCAGAAGTTAGTCCCCTCATGTTCAATAAGGCTTACTCCCAGGGAAGTGTGTAGGATTGCAGCCTAAGTTGGTTCAGAATATTTTGGCTTCAGGAAATGGTAGTGATAGTGCCATTGCCAGGTAGTTGGGGGATGGGGCAAAACGCCATGGCACTGCTACATGGCACTCCATGCACTCCATTGGTGCATTGGGTGGTACCCTGTCACTGGCATTGAAGTTTCAGGAGTCAGCCTGGCCAGGTGTGCCCTCTGACCAGCCCTCAGCCTGTGCCTGAGCTGGCCAATGTCTGATGGCACCCTGCCCTGGTGACAGGACTAAGAGGCTTCCACTTTTGAAGACTCAGTGCTCCCCAACCACAGGAAGCCCTATAAAAGAGCTCATGAAAACTTCCTTTTGGCAGCAGCACACCTGACTTCGAGAGGAACCGATGTGGCCATGTCCATGAAAGGAGGCACTTGAGAAAAGATATCGCTCTTGTCCCTGAACTACAATGTCCATCAGAAAAATAAGAAAAGCAAATACTGTATGGAGAAACTCAGCAGGGTGGTTGTCCTACAAAGAATGAGACTGGGAGAAACAATGTAACAGTTTTCTTCTGCCATAGCTGGTGATGCACATTTTCTGGAGCTGTGTCACAATTCCTTCATATCGGAAAATAATCTAGCAGGGATGGCCCTGAGTAGGATTTCACATACATGAATAGGAAGTCAGTGATTTCCTCAGAACCAAGAAAATTATGCATAAGGGATTATAAAAAAAATCAACAGGACACGTATAATTCTATGGTGCTTGAATCACCAGCCTAAATAAAGCCAAAACTGAATTGGGGTGCTAAGCATGTTTTTTACCTCCTGAGCAATGGTGGCCTCAAGGGCAGTAGTACCCTCAAGCCAGGCCCAGTTTTGGGCCTGCCCACCCTGCAGTGCTGGTATGCACACACAGACATTTTGGGTGATGCATCTTCCTCAGCACTCTGGCGGCATTGAAACAGAGGCACCTTCCAAATTTTCTCTTTTTATCTGACGCAGTTGGTGAAAGGGGAGGAATCATTTCGATGGAAGACGCTTTGGCCTCAGTGCTCCGGTTGCTGGCGTATTGAGGGAGGGGTGACGTAAAATCACTCTTACCCCTTTCCCTAATATGGCTGGGAAACCAGAATCAATTGAAAGATGCCCTTTCCTCACCATTCCTCAGCCCTAAGGAATCTTCACCCGCCCTTCCCACGCACAAATAGGTTTTCTCAGAGGTCCGTGCATCAGTCCATGTGGCCCTTGCAGGGCACAGATGGGTGGCTGTAGCTCACAGGAGGGCAGGAAGTTATGTGAGTGTGAGTTGCTCAGCTGTAGGACTCTGGCTGCTGTTGCCTGCATTGTGAGACTCCAGGGTTTGACCAGTTGGGCCTTTTGGGAGTCCAGGAACCAGTATCCAACTGGGTAAATCTCTGATCCTACCCTTGCAACTGCTCCTCCCTTCCTAGTTAAGGTGGGATGGGAGCGCTACTATTTTCCAACCCTGGAATGAAAAGTCTATAACAATATTGCTGTCTGGCACTTTGTATGTTCGTATGGAAAAGAATTGACTGCCTTTTTTGTATGGCGGATATCTGTGTGCAGTTTGTTGCTTTCCTCACATGCGCCTGTGTGTATTCCCCAAACATCCCCATTTGCTGATTGTGTGCACTGGTGGGAGCGGCTGCCGCCTCACAGTGTCCTTGGGTGGGCCTGGGCTGGAGGTCAGGCTTTGAGCCACCATCTGAGACCAGCGGTGAACAGTCTGGGTTTTGTTTTGGGATTGCCTAAGCTAGCAAAATGAACCAGCAGAAATCCTGAGTGAGCAGAATGGCGTAGTTCAAGTGGATGGAGTACAAGTTGCCATAGTTAATTGTCCCTGTTCTTAAAAACCTGCACTCAAAGTTTAAATGTTGCCAATTAAGCCACTATTTGCCTCCAGTGAGGCAAAGCAGTCCTCTAAGGGGCACCCACCAATCTCACCCTGGTGACAGCCTTAACTATAGGGAGAGGAATGGCCACCACTTCTTGCAAAGTACCACAGCATATTGGGGCAAAAGTAGAGAGACATGGAGGAATCTCCCTGTAACTGAGCCAGCTGCACCTAGAAGCAAGAAATGCCTCTTCCAGTATCAATGAGGAAGGAAGGCAACTCCCTCAAGCCTCCTCCTGGAATTCCCAACAGCATTCTATAACTAGGCTCAATGTAAGCCTGAAAAAACTGCATCTTCTGCCCCAGTTTATCTATGCTTCCCCCACCCTTCTCCTTCCTCTCTGTTTTAGATTGTCAGCTTTTTTTGAGACAGGGACACATCTCATTCCTTTCTTGTGTAAACTGCTTTGAGACCAAAGGGTCTCCTTAGACCTGTGCCAACTCTAAAAGAAAAATTGCTTACATTGGATCACATGGATAAGGGCTTTTGGAAGGATTAAGGTGGGAAAATGTGAATTCATGGCCCAATCCTATATCTGGGTTCTGTTGCTGGAAATAGTGTTCCAACAGTGGAATGTGCTTTCCGGCGTAGCAGAAGATGCGACAGCACCATGAAAAGTCATGCGCTTCCGGAACACTGGCAGAGAGGTTGGAGCAGCCTCAGGCATGCTAGCTGGTCAAGAAAGGCCAGGTAGGTAAATTGGCAGGGAAGGTGGGGCAGGGGGAGGATGGAACAAGAAGGAATGGGGGGAGTGGGCAGCATGATGGAGTTGGGGGTGGCACCTTGTGCTGGATGCTCTCCCCTCTGGTAGCAGTTGGTACACCCTCTTTGTCTCCCCAGCTAAAGAGCCAACACAGACCTGTAGAGACCCATAGAAGACCATGGTACAGGAAAATAAGGTAAATATAACTTTGCCCTACCTCTCTCCCATCACATCATGGCACTCCTTCCATGCAGAATACAAGCCTCCTTGGCACAGTCTCATCATTGGAGGGACAAAAGAATAAGATCAGGCTGTCAGATTACTACAATTGTTGGCTTCAGGAACTAGTGGCAATAGTACCGGAAGGTTCTAATTGGAACTAGACTACCCTATGTCTTAAACCTGGAAGTATAAGGAGCATCCTTAGATAAGGAAGATACTCATAGCTTAATCATAGAAGGTGTCTAAAAGGTCATCTAGTCCAACCCCCAATCCAATCAGCTTAAAAACACTGATGTTGCTATTGCCCTCAAGCTCAGTGCCTGTTCTTGGTCAACCACAAATGATTTCAAGGCAAGATCCCCATCCAACAGGCAGTCTCTCCATAGGACTTAATTGCCAAGACTGAAAATGACAGACCTGCAAATTAGTAGCACAACAGTCACCCATTTTTCCTCTGCTGTTATGACTTTTCAGGTCCAGTGTGTACCTGAAGTTAAACTTTAGCTTATGAACTATCTCTCTGAAGGTGCTCTTCCCTTTCTCCTGTCTGCTGTGCCCAGAACCAATCACATTTAACCCCTTCCCACCTTGTTTATAGTGTAATAGAAAGTACAATCCGAAGCACACTTGGTCAGAAGTGTAGTTCACTGAAATCCATGGGACTTAATCCACAGTAAAATGAGTTGAGGATTGGAATGTTCATGTGCTGAATCAGAGGCAGTGGTTCTCTTGTGCAGCTTCTGACAATTCTATAAGTTGAATACTCCTGTTTTACAGAAGCTTGGTCAAGCCTGAAAGGAACTGAGGTGGCCTTGAGTCTATGGCTCAAGAGGCATTTGAGCCCTGTTTTCCCAGTTCTTGTCCCTGGACTACATGGTCTGTCAGAAAAAAATTATAAACACAAATATGTAGACACTTCACAGGGATGGAGGTCCTACAAAGACACAAACACTAAGTAGGCAACATGGTTTGGAAATGTGGATCTCTCACCGCCGCACCTCTCACAGAGAAGAAGAAAAATACAGCGTTCTTCTGATGACATTTGAGTTTTGTTTTATTAGATTATACACCCCTTGAAAAGTTTTTTTGAAAGGCAAAAAAAATCAAACCTACCGTCCTGCCAGGTGACACAGACTTTTTTCCACAATGTGCCAGCAGTAAATGGTTGGTGCAGTATAAACAAAAACTGTTTATAGCATGCATTTGGTCAATGCAGACAGTAGAAGTCCACACACACACATGTACAACAAACAGACCTACTTTTCAAGACAATTTCTTTTTTCCCCATCTAAAAGCATATCAAGTAAGTTCAGTCACTTAGAAAACAGAAGTAGTATTCAGGAGTCCCTGGGATTCAGAGATCTCCACAGGAACACCAAATCCTTGCCTTCCAAGTGCAAGCTGGGCATCTTGTAGACATCTGCAGTCTTGCCTCTGACCTGTGTCCACGCGGCTGCTCGTCCATCATTTACCCTGACCAAGCTGGGTCATCCGAGTCTATGATCAGGATGCATCACAGCTCCTTGGCATCTCTTTAAATCTGCAAATTAACACAATCAGGAGAACGGGATGGAAGTAGGGCAGGAGAACGGGATGGAAGTAGCGGGGTGAGCATGGTGCACAAGCATCAAGGCTCCACAGTGCTTGGGTTGCAACTCAAAACTGCACAAAGTGGACACAAATAGCTGTGGCTTTTGGCTACTACAGCTGAAATGACTGTATCCTGACACACCACTGAGACTCACAAAAGGCTCCTGAGCACCAGAATGACTGAAAACCACAATGCTGAAGTGGCAGGTGCAAAAGACGACCTGGGTTTTCAGAGAGTCTTGCTCTCCCATCATTCAGCAGATGGTGCAACTGTTGGCTTTGTTCATGGGGGGCCTCAGTGGAGGCTCGTTGGGAAAGGTCTCCCGCCTTCTACGCAGGGCTGGGCTCAGCCGGCTGGGCAGGTTGGCTTGCTGGAGCAGCTCCCTGAAAACCTCCACCACGTTCTCGTTCTCCTTAGCAGATGCCTCCAGGAAACGGCTGTTCCAGTCGAGCTCCACCAAGGAAAGGGCATCCTCAGGCAAGACTTGTCTAAGCCCGCCAACCTCCGCCTTATTGCCCACCACCACAATGGGTGGAAACTTATCCTCCTTCAGCTCCAGGATTTCATCGTGCAAAGTCTTAATGATCTCAAAGGACTCTGCGTCATCCACGGCATACACCAAAGCAAAGGCGTCGCTGTTCTGGATGGAGAGCTTGCGCATTGCTGGGAAGGAGTAGCTGCCACTGGTGTCCAGGATCTCAACCTTGATGGTGACTCCGCTCACCTCATACTCCTTGGTATGAAGCTCTTCCACTGTCCGCCGATGCTTTGGCTCAAAAGTATCTTGTAGGAAACGCCGGATGAGAGATGTCTTGCCAACCCCAGCTGCGCCCAGAAAGACCAGGCGCACTTGACTCTTCTCTTTCACTGCTAGAGACATGGCTCTCGACTTTTGCACGGATGTGGGAGCTGAAAGGATAATGTTCCAAAGTTGTGCCGAAGCTGTGTGTGCTGCTGGGTCAGTGTTGATGTTGCCTGCTTGTGGAAGAGAGTGCCTCTTTTCACAGCAGCTAGGGAGGTTCACCTCCACTCTTGCTCGCGAACGTCTCCCAGCTGAATTGCTGCTGTGTGCACTGCCACCCAGCGCTTGTCTTCCCCTTTATTTGTGCTCCCTTCTGCCACACACACACACACACAGAGCCTCAACTGTCTCCTCCAATCCGTGCTATGGGGAATGGGCGGGGGGGGGGAGTGAAGGAGAGAGAAGAATGCTCTGGGCCAATCGGCTGAGTGCTGTCCTTGAAATTCATCCCCAGTTTTGCCAGAGAGACTCACTAGCATGCATCGCGCACAGCTCCTGCCATGGCTGGTTGCTGGAGGGAACTTGGCTGCCTCCCGGCTGCTGGGCAGGCTCAGGCTCTCATCTTTTGCCATCCTGGGAGATTCACTTCTATGAGCTGAGAACACAGCGTGTTGCTCTTTGCAGGCCTTTGCTCCCACCGCTCTTTTGCTCAACTTTTTGGGAACATTGAGCTGCAGGGGGGAAACAGAGAGCATAAAATGAACAAATCCAATATACTGATTCTTCAGACTGAGCCAGCTGGTTAGGGGGTTTGAGTCTGAGAGGCTGCTCTTGGGGGTGCGCAGAGCAGAAGGGACAAATAAATTATAAACATCAAACCAGTAACAGGGAGGGCTGCTTACTTTTTTACGAAGCACATTTTGCAGATGACTCTGGGGTTTATAAAAAGTCCGACTCAGTAGTCATAACAAATCTAATGTGTAGCTCAGATATCAGAGTAGGTCCATTTGGGGCTTATTGTGTTTTATATTTGGAGTAACAGAATTGTGTGTCTGGGAAGGGGTTGAGGCTATCTATCCCAGCCCTCTGAAGCAGACCAGCCCCTGTAGCTCCTAATACACACTTCCATAACATGAAATGCAATATCACTGGCAGCCCAGAACAAATGCGCTCAGTTCCTTTCTGACTTTTCTTTCAGACTACTCCTTCCATCAACTCTTCCACCACTTTTGAATCCCTCGAAGATGGCCACAGGCCAGGGAGTTGGGGCAGGGCAATTCACCTCACTTTCAGGAGGAGGCAATCATCTGGATAAACAGTAAGAATGACAAGATTGACCAAGTAGTAGGAAGAGCACAAGATTTGCAGTTAGCCAGGTGTGTGGTTTTTCTTATGACATTTTTTGACTTTAAAAAAGCTACATTTCATTGTGTGCAAAATGGATAAAACATTATTTTACCTATGCATCCCCCACCCCCAATAAACACACCAGACTGCAAACTTGGTTTAAAACTGGGCCACTTTATTGATTTTAAACTTACAGCAGGGCAGATGAATGGGGGGGGGGGGTAATCACTAAAAATAGTCCACCCCCCACAGTGTTCGGGGCTCTAATGTTGGGGAAAATGGACCTCGCCATCTACTCCCCCAGGATCTTTAGGGCAAACCATCTGACTCAAGGCTGTCTCCAGTCCAGGGCCCAGGGCAGCCTGTCAACGTCACTCCAAAAGGGTCAAGGCAGCAGGATTGCATAGCCCACAGGAAAAGCCTTGCCAAGTTTGCAAGTCCAGTCACAGGGGCTTGCCAGCCTGCCTTTTTGAGCCAGTCATCATGTGAGCAGTACTGGCTCACCCCTTGACTTTGCTACCTTGGACGGACACAGAGTTGTCCCTATCTACCCCAAGCTGCACACATCACACCGAAGTGACCAGGAAAAACCTAGTAACATTGTGACAAAATCCTAATGAACCTGAGTTTGGGGTAGGCAAAAAAAAACTGACCTCCCAAGTGCCAGTCTGGATGCCAGCAAATAATTCCTAACCTGCCCAAAAAGTGACCAGCTAATCTCAGAATGAAGTAAAGGGCGGGAGGGTGGGGTCGCAGCAGATCCCGGACTGAGCTAGGTCAGGCAAAGCGTGCTGGACCCAGGCTCAGTTCCCTCCTGTTAGCACATCAGGTGCCAATGGCATTTCCCATTCAATCATGGAGAAGAGGACACTAGTGGTTGCTCCCCCTTCAGCCTGTGTAGGGCAGTTCTTTTTTTAAAAAGAGACTGACTACAAAAAGAAAGCTAGGGTGGCATATTGGTTCTAGAGTTAGACTTAGACCTGTAAGATCCAGGTTCAAATCCTAACTCAGCCATGAAGCTTCCTTGGTAATTTTGGACCAGTCACCATCTCTCAGCCTCCCTTACCTCACAGGGTTGTTGTGATGAACACAAAGAAGGGAAGGAACCATGTATACAACCCTGAGGAAGCGCCTTGGAGGAAGAATGGTATAAAAATGTGAAAATTAAATGAACTGCTTCTCACTGCAATTCCCATTTCCTCTCCCCCTGCACCAGATATTTCAAAACCTTGCAGAAGAGGCAGCAGGATCCCAAATGGTTGTCCATGAAAACAGTCATTAAGGGCCCGTCCTATCCAACGTTCCAGCACTGATGCACCTGTGTTAAAAGGAGTGTCCTCTGCATCCTGTATGGGGGCTCCTCAAGGTAACAGAATGTTTGTTCTCCTACCTCAGGCCTGCATTGTGGCTGCACTGGCCCTGGAAAGTTGGATAGGATTGGACCCTTAGTTGCCACTGGCTGCTAGGCAACTTGACCACAACGACCACCCAATTTATCTAGGGATCATTTATACTTCTTGAACAGTCATAAGCTGAAATGCAAAGGGGAATCATGTCTATGTGCTAGTATACGGACATGAGCCTGCCTGAGGAACAGCAAACAAAGAACTCAGAAAATTAGGAGCTTCGGATGAAGAAGCGTTGAATGAAATAGCCAAATCTCCCTTTCTGTAGTGTATCTTCTGCATGCCAGTAGCTTTATGTACTGTCATTTTGGGATCAAGTGGTATATCTACTCAAGATTATCTGAGCAATAAATGTTTACTCTTTATTGTTACAGTGTTTGGATAGATAACAGAACAGATGAAACTTCAGGAAAAGTGTACTCAGAGACCATTACCAGATGTTAGGATAAAGGCCATGTTGTGTTGCTAAGTGATAAGGGAATTTGTTACAGCAAATTACAGGGACTGGTGAAAGCCAAAGAACATCAGACTTAGTCAGCCATCTCTAATAAGGATCACCAGGCCTTCCCCATTTCCTAATGAATTTGCTAACGTACTGGTTTTCCTCTTCCAATTGGTTGGCCCATATAAGTCAAACTTCTGCAACCCATAGAGTAGGTCTCATTTTTGCCTGAGGGAGAGCAGTTGTGTACCTGTCATAGACTTCTATGGGGCAAAGGCCCCGTGTGCGAGTTGCTAGGACCCTGCGGAAGCCTCTCTGAGGCTCCTGATGGGGGAGGAAATTGTTCTTCCTGTTTCCCGGAAGCACAGTTTATAGCGTCAGGGACCCTCAGAGAGGCTTCCCCAATGCAGTCCTGGGTCGCACGAGGCTCTATGAGCCTCGCATGAATGGGAGGGGGGCGGATTTTTGCCTGGGAGGGTGGTGATAGTCCATGGGGACCTTTGCCCTGGGCACAGGGCTGGGAAGGTCCACCGCTGAGGGGGAGCCTGTTGCAGCCCCTCTTCCTGCCTCCGGTGGTTTGGGTGACATGAGCTAAGATGCCTTGGGGCCATTCTGTAAAAAGACGGTGTAGCAATGCAGTAAATACAATGACACCGTATGATGAATTCTAACCTCTGTGATATCTAAAAACATTTAGCAGTGCTGCTGGAAAGCTCAGAGGGACTTTCTGGCCTCCCCGTGCTAAGCAACCACTATTGATGCTACTAGGCTTTCTGTGCACACAGAGACCAAAACACCAACTTGGAACCTGAGAATGATGCCCACAGCTGTGTGGAGCCCCAGACATGTAGCTTCTGTTTTTGGTGGCAATCATGAATGGGGGAAAGATTTTATCATATACTAATTCCTCTGTTCAGCTGACTGGCGGGAGAATTGGAATGATTAAAATTGAGAGCTAGCAAGCCCCCCAAGTCAAATCAGACTTCATGATCCAAGCCACTAGGCTAGGGCTATAATCCTATCCACACTTATCTGTCAGTAAGCCCCATTGATTATAATGCGGCTTTCTTCTAAGTAGGCGTGCAGAGTATTGGGCGGTAGGAGACCTTACAAAAGCTCACCATCTCCCAGCCTCAGACCTTGTCAACAATTTGAAGTCACAAACACTGATCTCACAGGGTTACTGGAGGATTTCTGAAGCTGTTGGATAATTCATACGGTGTGTTTTAATGTCTCATCTGGCTGGTCTTTCTTTAGAGAGAAGTCTCTCTTGTCTACCCTGCAGTTTCAGTTTGAGCAGAACCTCTGTTGGCAAACGAAGACAGATGGCTTCAAATCAGAGCTTATCAGCCCTTAGAACTCCTGAAGCCTGGGACCCAATTACCTCCTATGGCCTTTCAAAGTACACTGCATAATGCTCCCCCCCCCCACCCCCTGTCACTGCTGTGGTTACTGAGCTCTCAGTGGTGTTATCAAAACCAGGTTTGCTGAGAAACAGCAGCTGCCTGGTGATAATGTGAATTATCTTCATGTGAACTTAGTAGTGGTTCACATACCCACAATGTGGTAAAATCAGACCAAGTTTACTTCCCCACATGGTGAAACAACCCTGTGACTTTTTCAACATGTCTCTAGATCTCAACTCATTGTCTCTTCATAGAGCTTAAAAAGTTGACTGAGCAAGGACGTAGTGAGTTGCTTCCTAGAGAAGTGTTGGAACTCTCCCACCTCTGGTTTGCAATGATGTGGTGGTCAATACCAGTAACTCCCATTGGACAGCGATGGTAACCCTGAAGCTGTGCTCATTATTTCCATCTTGGTTGGGTCACATCCCCTTCATGCCTACTTGGGGATGAGCCTGCAGCTTAGTGATAAAGCACCTGATTAACCTGCAGAAGGTTCCAGGTTCAATCCCAGGTATTTCCAAGTGGGACTGGGAGAGACCACTACCTGGAACATCTCTGCCAATTATTGAAGACTAAACCAAGTAAGGTGGAAAAGGACTTCATATATGGACTGCAGTGAGTGAGAAATTTTAAAAAAATAAATCAGGTGTGAGAGACCCTTTCTGTTTGCTGTCCAGTTACATCTATAGACAAGCTTCCAGGTGCCTCTCTGTCATCTGGCAGTTCCTACATGTGATAACCGCAAATAAATCAGGGATGCTGCAGACTTCTGGAGTACTAGGGTGTTGGGACTGCTGTGAAATAAGGGGTCTCCACCCGCGTTATCCCCTGCGGCTTCCCGGTTGCTCTGCAGTAAAGAACAAAGGGAGGTCTGGGCTGGCCTTATCAGCACATCTTCCAGAGACATCCAGCAGTCTATCTCCCCTCACGTTTCACTCGCTCGCTACCACTGTAGCATTTGTCCTAGAGAGAGGCAGAGATGGCAACAGCTGCAACTCCTCACCGCTGGCTCTCGCTACCTATTAATGCAGTTAAACGGGGGGCTGATTCTCAAAGTCACAAGCAGTCTTGCCCAGATGCGCCACCGTCACACTAAGCGCTATTGACAGCCTGCTGTCACGACTGCTGTGTGGGTTCCACGGGCTCGGCCACAGGGAGCTGAGCAATTGGAGGGGGCCTCCAGCCCTGTCAGGACACCTCATTTCTAGGACGTGGTAATGCCTTGCTAATCAGCAGCATGGTCTCCCAGCCTGCAGGCTGTTGTCCTCCTCCTATCAGGGCAGCTGTGTCAGGGAGGGGGTCTGCCATATGAACTTTCAGCTCTGCCCCATCTTCTCTGTTGCCAGCTTCTGCCAGACTCTTGATCTTCTTGCTTCCCGCCGTCTCTGTTTTGTTTGCTTCACTACGGAAGCCATGCAATGAGCCAGGAGTCGGGTTCCCTCCAGCATTCCATTTTTAAGGCAGCGCACACAAAATCCCACACGTAGGAACTACAAGTTCTCAAACCTGGTCATCCAACACATTGAGTTCCTGTGTATTTACTCCAAGAGCACCAATCAATGGGATCATTCCATACCTCAGTGGATGATGGTTTGGTTACGTGACCACCTGATTCCTTCCAATTCTTCTTTTCTATGATTCTCAGCCTCTGTTCCTTATCTATGTGAGTCTGGGAAAGAATGATAAACCTGCTTCTCTAATGAGCTCAGACAAGGCCAGCTTTAAACCATTGGAACAACAGTTCCCAATTGAGCCCATGCCTAAGGGGCCCCTGTGCCAGTGTAATCAAGCACACCATTTTATATTAAAATGTGTTTAAATCCATTTGGTTCATCAACTCACATGCATTTTGAGTTGCTTTCCATTCTACCATAAAGTCTACAATAAATTTTATTTCTATCTTTAAGATTCTACAGACTTTGGTTGTCAACCTGGGGCCCTGCAAAAAATGTTTCCAACTGGGCCCTGCAGTTTCTAAGGCCAGTCTTAAGCTCAGATTGTTGGTTTTTACATAGGTAGAGGTGTTTGAAAACAGTGTTATTTACCTTACTCAGAAGAAAGCGCATTGTATGTAGTCTTAGGCTATAATCCTATCTTACTCACTGGAAACAAACACATCTGGTAACAGGATATAAATCTGGGGCAGCATCAGGGGGTTAGGGTTGTTGAAAACCTTGTTAGATAGATACTTTATTTACGGTCATCCGACCAGCTAGTCACAAACAACAAAACAAAATACACAGAATTAAAAACAACACATATGTAGAATCATAAAATCAGAGATTTACACTCTCAATTTTCTTCCTTACCAACTGTGCAGCATAACAGAAGCGGGCAACCCTGAGTGATATATCCGAGTAAACATCAGAAAGCAGAAAAGCAAGCTGCTCCTCCACCTGCATCCCCATTTCAGTACCGAAGATCGGGGAGATAAATTTAGATCTCAAATCGTCCTAGTATGGACATTGCAAAACAATGTGGGCAGTTGTCTCCACCACATTTTGAGGGCAGGGGCACAGTCTCTCTGAATAGGGACGCCTTGCATAACGCCCCAAAAGAACTGCTGGCAAAAGTGCATTACACCTAGCTTTAGTAAAAGCAATCCTAAATTTAGGAATAACAATATTATAAAAATATCTGGCAGGAGAAAATGCAAGCGCTTGATCCCCAAGAAAAACATACACAGAAAGTCTGGCTCTCGCAGATCTCAATTCGAGGTCTACCAACCTCTGACGCAAAATTTCTTTTGCGTCTCCCGGGCTCATCATCATTATTAAAGACTCTGGGAAACAAGGCCCACACTCTGCAAGAGAACTGTTGGTAAGAGCCCCTTCCTGTTCCCTGTTGCTGTTCCTCCTCACTGTTGTCACCTGCTTGCCTACCTGTCCTTCCCCCCCCCCAGAGTAGGTGCAAGATGGCAGTAGAAAGGAGGAGCAGGAGGAGCCAGCCGCAACCGCTTGCTTACACCTGAGGAGGCTATCTTTACACCCAAGAAAATGGGTGTAAAGAGAGCCTTCTCCGGTATAAGCAGGCAGGGCAGCAGCGGTGCTTTTCCATGGACAATGAAGGTTCTGCCTCACCTGCCACTTCTTACCACATGTCCCTGGTCAAAGCAATCTGGGAGATCATCATAAGGTCTTCCCTGGTTGAATGACATAACGTCATGTTGAGAAAAAGGTCTCCTGGAATTGCTTCAGTCAGAGTTGGCAACTCAGAGTTGGCAAAAGAGGGCTTCAAAGATCCCTTTTTTGTCCATAGGTCCCTGTGTTGTATAACAAGCCTGTCACGACTGTGGGGATCCTTGGGAGCAAGAGTGGTGCCTCAAGTTGATCTGGAGGCTGAGGTGGCATCAAATGCTGGTGCTCCCCAAATTCTGCCCCTTGCATTACAAGAGCACCCCCACGCCAGCACTGGGCAACACCCTTGTTGTTTTCCTTTTCCAAAGCCACTTCTTCTAAACTGCAGGTGGGAGGACAGGATCAGTTTTAGCTTTCTCCTCACCTGGTCATTTAGAAGCAGCAGCTCTAAGAGGAGGAGGAGGTCAGGCCCCCTGCAAGAGAGTGAGCAAAAAAGAAGATGAGGCAGCAGCTGGGGAAGCGGCAGGAGAGTGGGCTAAGGGTGCAGGTGGGTGCCATTTTACCACCTCCCCAGCCTGCCACTCAAAGCAGACACTTCAGTAGGCCTTGCCATTAGGCTACCTGTATCTGGGCAGGCTTCAAGTGCCAGGGTGGGCCTGTGGTCTGAGCAAAAAGATCTAGGAAAGCTCACGTCTCATGCAGCAGCTCTCGTGGATACTGAAGAAACCCTTGGGAATGTGGTCCATGATTCTATTTTTGTTGCAAGGTCGAGAGCAAAGTTCAAAAGCAAACTCAGTAAGCAAGAGTGGTGATCGTCTGCAAGCTTTATTTTGTTGCCATCAACGGGCCTCTCAGGGACTCAGAGAGCAATGAGAGCCATGTGGGAACTCCCAAAGCCCTCAGAGAGAGCGCAATTTTCCAGTGTGAGCCTTTTCCTTATATTGGATTCTGGCTCCTTTGTCTGAGGAGTCTTACATTTCATTGGCTGATGTGTGACATCAGAGATGGAGGCCTTCTCAGAACTGGCCACAGATAACTTTATGTCTTTTGCTCTTATCTTTTGCTACTCTTTACTTATTTATTACTGGCCTTTGGTATGTCTGGCCATTCCTCACTGGCCTGACCCTGACATGTTTCAAACAGCCATCTGCTTATCTATTCAACATTCTTTCTGTCTGGTCTCATTAATCACTGTGGGCTAACCTCTGTTTAAACTAAACCTCTTGGTTTTTAATGCTCTATCCCATGTGTAATTCCCTTTATGTGAGTTGTATAATGGTGTAATTTCATTTATTTAATACAGGACAAACTAAACTCTTATTGTAAATAAGGATTCTGTTTTAGAACTCTTTTCTTATTCAAAACAAATATTATTTTAACTAAATCCAGCTTCTTTTGTCAGCTTTTAGAGACTCTCATTATGTTTTGGCTTATCTGTGCCTGTCTAGCTAATTTGCAGGTGTCTGTATCTTGAAAACTTTATTTTAATTAGCAACAGATTTACTGCCTTCGCCAAGGCCTTGTACCTCATTAAAGTGTCTCTAATTGGGTGTTTTCTTAGCCTCATACTCTGATTTATGTTGCCTCTTGGTGCCATGAGATATCTTCCTTCCTGGCTACTTCATACCTGTCTTTCCTGTATATTGTAAATCTGTCTCTGAGTTGTAGTCTAATCTCACTTTAAGTTGTATATTTCTCAGTTCTAATTAAGCAGGACTCTGTAGAGTGCCTAAGATATGAGTCTTATCTGAGGAGTAACTCTATACCACATTCCTCCTTGTTAGACTCATTAACTATGCTGCATATGCCTCTCCAAGGTTGCAGCTGAATTACGATTTCCAAACTTGTGGCTTTAAGTAAACGTAATAGTTTTCCCCTTTCTGTGTATTTCATGCTTTGATCAAACTATTTTATCAGCTAAAATTCACTTCTGAAGCTGCATCCCTACATACATGTGTTAGTTACACTCTATAACTATTAACTATTAAAATATTGAAAAATATTTGGCATTTCTGTGATACTCTGGTATGTTGCTTTGGTGTAATGCATATACAAGACTCTTTTGACATGAAACTTTCTAATAGCTCTTCCCAATGCATATTTTGGTTTAAAAGAGAAAGCCTGTTTGAATTATATTTTTAAAAGCCTTTCCTGCCAAGGAAGCTTGAATGCAAAAATCCCTTTTTCCTTTTTAATTCTCTGTTCACTTGTTTTGACATTCAAGCTTGGGAGTGTATCTTTGATTTAAAATGAATCTGTTCGACTTAGTTTCATTTATCATACTACCAATTAGCCTCAGATGTAAATTCTAGCCTCACACTCCCTTTTGAACCTTATCTGATGCTTTGATAGCTTTAGCTAGAAACAATCCTTGATTTACAGCCTGTCTCTGTTAAAACTGCTTGAGACTGAGAGAGGGCACATGCAAGAGAGAAGATCCTCTGTGTATTGAGAGTTCCTCCACAGATTATTTTGGTGTTATAATACTCCTCAGAAGTATTGTCCAAGATGCCAGTGGGATTCCCCTCATCAGTGTTACTCCCAGGGTTGAGTCAAGAGACAGAAAAAGAAAGGAATGATTAGAATGGTTGTAGTTGTCATTGTAACTATCATTAAAATGCTAGGGAGTTTGTACAATAACAGGTGTATTCAGTTTTATTCCAACACCCTGATTATAGTTACACAGCATGCAACTCCAGTGTAATAGAGAGAGGGCTGTGCTTGGCACTTTCTTCCCCAGTACAGGAAGCATATAATAAGACCTCTCATTAGCAGTTCCTAAAGGCAAACCGAGAGTGATTGCCTTGATGTGTTGCTTGAGACTTCCAAGTGGCACAGCATCAAATTCAGCTCTTTGTTTTCCTTGCTATAACTTAGGAGTGGTCAAACCTTGGCCCGGGGCCATTTGCGGCCCTCAGGGAGCCCCCAATCTCCAAAGAGCCTATGGCCTATGAGACTGTTGGAGCCCATGCTGGCACACAACTGCCAGTTGTGACTGCCAAGTGCGAGCTGCAAGCCAAGGTAGAGCACGGCCTTTTAAAATCTCCATGTGTTTTCTGCTTTTCCCTGGGCATTATTTTAACCCCCCTCCCCATTACCTATGAACAACTTATGTCTCCATGTGTTTCTGGCTTGGTTTATATGCTTTCACTGTGCAGGAGGTGTATCGCAAACAATTCATAGTTTTCATGTGCTTCTATATGCCTGCATTATAGTTCTCATGTGTATTATAAATAAGCTCAGTAAAATTCATTCATATAAGTTCCATCTCTTATGTATTCATTTATGTACATTTATTCAAATTTGAAATGTAAATTAATTCTTTTTTCCCTTGGCCCCTGACACAGTGTCAGAGAGATGATGTGGCCCTCCAGCCAAAATGTTTGCCCACCCCTTCAGCAAGAAAGTGACAAGGCAAACGAGAGAACTTGAGACTGTAAAGTAGAAATCTACATGGTGGCAATGTGGACCTCTAGGCAAGGCTAGATGAAGATCTAGGGTGATGATATGCCTATTATCATCTTTAAAAATAAAAAAAGTCCCTTATATAGGTCTCTGTGAACAGTGAGGCAGGCATAGACCAATTTGTCCCCAATTTCCTTGACCTAAAAATCAAAGCTCAAGGAAAAAAAGAAAAAAGAATTGAATGTCAGGGAAAATTATGATAAGGATGGAGTCACTCTGCTAGAGCAAACAGACCAATCCTGACATGCCACTTCTTAAAAAGTAGTAAGTTGATGAGACATGTCTGCTGAAACCCGAGAGTAACTGAAAGAAGCTTTAAAGTGCACTACCTTTTTTTTCTAGAAAAAGAGATCTAGAAACTCTCTAGAAATAGATTTGGGGTGGGCTAAGTGTTACTGTATGATGAAATGATTATAGGACATAATTTAATGCTGATAGTTTTGTTGGTTTGTTTAAGGTGCCTAGAGTTACTATAATTAGTAATTAAAATTGATAGTTAGTACTGTACTTGTAAATGCCTGCCTGCCAGAAAACATGGATGGATGGATGGGGGATGGGCTACACTGATGATGATCCTCAACTTTTGCTCTCTGCTTGGTGCACGGTATCAGAAACAGCTGTTTTCTTTTAGTCCACTGGTGGAATAGAGAATGCTAGACTAAACAAATGCTTGCATTGTCTATTCTCATGTTCATTTTAGCTTCTTATTTCCTTATAAACATAAATGGAAGCTCATGTGTTACGTATAGACTGTTCTCCCCAGAACTGAATTTAAGTTCCAGCTCAGGACTGAGAGCCCAATCGTATCTCCCACCACCTAACGTGATGCAGCAATGCTGCCAGAGGGTCCCCTGCATGCTGTAGGGGGGGGGGGGAGTGATCAAATGGCCAATGAGAGGTAAGTTAAACACTTTTTTGCTTACCTCTTGGTAAGCTGCTAGATCACTTATGGGTCTGCTCAGACCCATGCCAGCTAATCTGATGGAGTAAGCCTGAGGAGTCTTGGACCAATAGACGCTTCAATCACCATTTCTCCATTTCAGCTCTCTGTCTCCCCAGTCAAACGGGAATTATGGCAATCTAACTAAGCAAGATCAATAAGACAAAGGTTGCAACCTATTACCTCACTCAGTTAAAGTGACACAAAATTATCTGATCTAGCAACTCATTTATGCTTGATTTAAGTTGATTTAAGTTATGCACTTTGATTTAAGTTGTACTGATGGTGAATTGGATTAACCAACTGACACCTGCAACAAGCTCTGGCAGTGTCTCTTACCTCCGAAGAGAAGTGCTGGGGTTCCAGCAAGCCATGTCTCCCTCCACTACACTTTAGCTGCTCTGGGTCCAAACAGGCCAATCCCCATTCCTCATCTCCATCCCCCCATTGTTCCTTGCCAACTGACACTTAGCATTCCATGTGTCCTGGAAACCACTGAGCATGACATGTCCTTCTGTGCCTTTCTCATGTTCCCCCCCCCCCGTACTTTCTTTAAATTTACAATCAATACCTAAGTCTTTTTTTGAGTATGTAGGAACAACTATCTTATTTGGATGTGGTCCCATTTTGCTTCTAAATGATAGGCACTGACTATTATTGGATTACATCTGAGTAAACAGTAATGTTATTGCATTATGGACAGGCTGAAATAACTCCATCAATGGATGACCAGAATCTTGACTTTTTCTTCATGATTCTTCTTATGTGACATGTACAGTAACTTTTTCATATGAGTTACTATGGAGTATTTTTCCTCCAAGCTCCAGCTGATATCATGTTATTACTGCTCAATGCCACAAAAAGACTGAAGAGCCAATGTATGAAAACCCTGAATTATTGTACTCACTTGGGTAATGTGAACTGTTAGCAATCTCATCATCTTGACTTCCCTTTTGGTGTACGGCTGGCTGGATAACTTTTGCATGGTCGACTCCAAGAATTATCCAAAAAGCTTATTACGGAAGCAGTTCGTGCATGCAGAAGAGTACAGTTAAGATACAAGCAATGCGGTATTCTACTTCATTCGATCCATGGCTCCTCTTGCAGATTTGCTTTGGAAATTGTGGCTTTACTTAGTGTCCTTGCCTTGGTCCCAGCACATGTCTGACCTTGGAAGCTAAGCAGGGTCAGGCCTGGTTAGTATTTGGATGGGAGACGGCATAGGAATACCAGGTGCTGTAGGCTTACACCATAGACTGAAGGTTGCCAACCATGGGTGGGACAAAGAGGAAACAATTCCAGCAGTTTCAGTCCAAAATACATTCAGCAGAAGGTTATTTGAACCTGGATTTGCGAGAGAGCTGCACTAGGTTGTGGTGTGCATTCAGACTCTGTGAGATGACATGGAAGAGCCTTTGTGGACATCAGGACTTGACAAGGGATTGGGGCAAATTGGTTGTAATAAGGAAGGAATTTCCAATGCTTTCCCTAGTCGTACTGAGGGTGTGTTGAATTTCTTGTCACATCTCTAATATCCTAACCAAGAGCTGCACATCAGTAAGCCAAATTCCCACTATAACATTATTTCCCCTGTGCAGTTCTTCTCGGATGTGTGGCAGGCAGCTCTCCATGAAATCTCGGCATGTTTGACCTATCATTTTGCTAGCGACTGTCTTCATTCTTGTTAAGGAAGTGGCATCATGTCATTTTACTCTTTCTTTTTTTAAACAGAAACTCATCCCTGGCTGTATAAGCCAGCTCTGTGAAGCAGAAATGACACATTCTGGCAGCTGACATCTCTAAGGAGAATTTAGCATGAAAACACAACAAGCCTAAAGCAGGCTAGCGTGCCGATGGAAGCCAACCAAGTGATGCCCAGCGAGGGACAGTAGTGCCAAAGCACTTGCCCTGGATCTGCTTGGCAGACAGCAGTGGCTCCAGGACCTCAGATGGCCAGATGGGCCTGGAATACTCTGGCCCCCTTCCGTTGAGGTACCTCAGCGTCCTTTTAGCAAAACTCCTTGTGATGCATGCCCTGGAAGCATCTGCATGAACTATGCCCTAAGCAGGCTCAAAAAGAGACTTATGTCTTATCCTTATGCTGGTATTAAAGATGCTTTCATTCCCACTAAAAGCAGAGGAAGAGTGTGGTGTCTATTCTGGACACCATAAAAGAACAATACATACATACTTATGAGAATTAGGCACCAAATACAGGATGATTGAAAAAGAAGCAGGCGCCAAATTCAGAACAGTCACTTGGACTCTGGTGGTGGAAAGAAGTTTTCACTGCCCTTCTTAGGCACATAACCAAGAAATATGACAGACAGAGCTGGCTTTTAGGCAATTGGGGGACTTTTGCCCAACTGGGCCCTGTGCATGGTGGTGGCCCCCGCCCTGCCCTTCCACAGTCCGCTGCTTCCAGTTGGCCTAAAATTGGGTCACTTCAGAAGTAACTCCTGCCCACTGCTGCTTCCAGTTGGCCCAAAATTGGTGCCATGCAGGTGGCAGCATGTTTACTTTGCTTTTCCCCTGCCCTTGCATCTCCCAGTGCCAGCCTCTACCCGTCTTGCTCTGGAGTGGGCTGCTGCGGATGGGGCGGCAATGGGCAAGAGTCAGGAAGCACTGTGGCAGTGGTGTAGCTAGAGGGGGGTGGGGGCAGTCCACCCCGGGTACCACCCTTGGGGGTGTGACACCCCAAATGCCCCAACATCGCTAACATCGCGGAGGTTACGAGTAACCCAATCATGCCATATACCGTTGGATGTGGAATTTCCAGCAGAATGCAATGCAAATAACTGGATTGAAATATCTCCTTTCCATCAAAAGTTATGTCCAAAAAGCCTGAAACAAAAAAATGCATGGAACCCTATGGAAAATGAAACAGAGCCATATCGCGCATTTACTCACGAGTAGGCGAATGTGCCATAGTTCATCAAAAAGGGCAGGCTAAGAGGAATCCAATGACACTGGAATGGTTCCTACCCAGTGAAAGCAGCCCCAAAAAACACCCAAGAAGAAAGTCCCTTCCTCTGAGCAGATGAATGTATTGAGCCCTATGGAAAGCCAAAGTAAGCCACATGGTCAAGTTTACTCGTTAGTAAGCAAAGGTACCTTGCCTCCTGGTCAAGTCAGGCAAAGAGGAATGCAAGGCTAGCTGCATGGTCCCCATCTGATGAAAGTGGAGCTCAACAAATGCTCCAGAAGGCAGCACCTCCCCCCACCCCCCAAGAATAAACCAGATGCTTGAGTTGGTAAGATGGGCACTGGGGAGAGCTGAAAATCTCACTGATTTTTTTTTGGGGGGGGGTGTTATTGCAGGCAGATTACAAATTCACTTGGTGAAGCAGGGCTGGCTTCCCCTTATTTATCTGTTTTTCTTTAATTTAATTATTTATAATTATTTTATTTTGCTTGATGATGTCACTTCCAGCCATGACATCACTTACGGTGGGTCCTGGACAGATTGCCATGCTAAAAAGTGGGTCCCAATGTTAAAAGTTTGAGAACTCAAAACAGGCCAATGAGACATCCGGGGTGTGTGTGTGTGGAATGACACCCTAGTGATCAAAATTCTGGAAATCGTGGCTTTCAGGAATAATACCATCATGTTATATACCATTTGATGCAAAATTTCATCCATTGCTTGTGGGAAAATATTCACTGCATTTATTTTTCTGGCATTTATTTTTATTTATTTATGATTTTCTGGCATTTATTTTTATTTACTATTATTCATTCCATGTCATGACTATTACTACCTCTGTCTCACCTACCTCACAGGGTTGTTGTGAGGACAAAATAAGGGGATGAACCGTGTACACCACCCTGAGCTGCTTAGAGGAAGGGTGGTATAAAAATGTGAATTAATCAATCAATCAATCAATCAATATAATTAATAATTAATTAATAAATAATTAATAATAATTAATTAATTATGTCATATGGGGTGACAAATTTATGGGCCCCGGGTGTAAAATGACCTAGCTACACCTCTGCACTGTGGACTGGGTGTGCACTCCCTTCATCCCTCTGGCTGAACTCCCAGGTGCCTATTCTGCACAACCTGTAAAGGTGCAGGAGTTCTATCCACCTGCACAGAAATAACAGATTTTTTTTGGTCTGGCTCCATTCAAGCTAAGAGCTAAAAATATTAGTAGAGGGGACCCTGCAAAATTAGAGGGGGCTCCACAAAAGTGTTTCTAATTGGGGCCCGCAGCTCCTAAAGCCAGCTCTGATGACAGAACATGCAGCCTTCACCTCAGCTCTATTCAGGCTCCTTCAGCATGCAAACAAACATTTTTTAATCCTTGACAAATCATTGGTTCCCACTTGGCCTCCCCCTCAGAAGACTGACGTTGAGTAACTTTGTCAGCTGCTTTGCCTGGCTACATTTCTTTGCAAATTGCATTTTAAGGTCAACATACTGTAGATGCACTAATGAGGTGGCAACCAATTGTTTTGACTAGAACAAAGGCATGTGAGAAACATGCACACCTATGGGCTTAGGAAGCTGTTGTCCTTATTTCTGTTTCGTGGCTTCAGTGGTAGCCGTTTGGTATAACTCATCATCTCTGTTATCCCCCTCACATATTGGATGATTGACGTACAGTATACAGCTTTGGGGGCTTTCACAGCCTGCTCTCACACTACCACAAGCGCTCTTCAGACAGTCTTGCAACCTCTAGTTCCCCTAGGGATTGCCTCTATCAGCCCCTGTGTGCTCGGCTGGCCAAGCTCTGCATCACGTGCCTTTGCTCTGAGCAAAGGCAGTACATCCATGAGGCTGATGGAGGCCATTGCCTCACTGGTCCCCACTGTTTCTCCACCCTGGATTTCAAGGTGGGTACTGAGCAGAAGGGGAAGTATGGAAAAGAGGAGAGTGGCATGGGCCAGAGCTTTCATTTTGCTGTGTTTCTGCCAGGGAGGGGGAGCAGCAGCAGATGACATTTGCCACCAGGTAAGAAGGAGGGCAGCCCTTGGCTTGCTGCTGCAGGAGATGAGAGGTCTTTGGCAGGCCTTAGTTTTGAGGGTAGCAGGTTGGCTAACATGAGCATAGCCTAGTATTACTCTCACCCTCCAGATGTGGAATCAACTGCTTGGTGAGGTCATAAAATGGTCCTCCTTTTCTGCTGTTCACAAAGCTTTAAGAGTTTTCTGTTCCAACTAGACTGGTTGGCAAGACTGGTTGCTTGCTGTTTTTCCAGAGTTTGCTCATTTCAGCTGCAGACTGTTGGCATGAAAATTGCTGCATTGGTTGTAATTCACAGTGGTGAAATTATGTTTGATAAGGTTTGGAATACAAGGGAGTGCAATAAATATGCTTTAAATAAATTAACTGTCCAAATAATTGGCTCCTGACATATCTACAGATTCTAAACAGGTGTGCTAGTTTGAGCATGAATATTGTATTTTGGGATGTGGTGATCCAATGAGGCTGCTGCAGACCACCTTGAGTAAATGGGGGAGAAGCAAGCTACGGTACTAGGCTATTTGCATCCTGGTCATTGGCACCCCTGGATATTTGCATGTTGTTGTTGTTTTGGTTTTGGGTTTTTTTGTATCTTGATTATTTGTGCCCCACTATAACTGGGCAACAAACAAACCACACCTGGGCAACAAACCCCATGTTATATATACCAAGCCTCTTATCCCAGCCCTAACCATAACTTTGCATTTTAAAAATAAAAAATATATCTAATATAAATATACATGTATTGGGACACAAATGTCCAGGACACATAAAAAATGTGGACGCAAATGTCCAGGGATGCCAATGACTGGACACATTTGGCCGGGACACAGTTGTCCAGGATGCAGCGGTCCTGTCACTGCAAGTTACTTAGCTCATATACCAGACCTTCCCACCCACCCTCAGAAACTTCCTGGTTGGCTAGAAATTGTCTGAAAAAGGGATTGATGCTCTCCCCAGGAAGGGAAAAGTCCAACATGGACTTTCCACACCCCATCTCCCATCTATGGAGGGAGCCCAATTATCAGGATACCTTTAGTATGGAAGCTGGTTGCTGTTGGAGCTCTCAAGAAAACCACAGAACCTGGCCAACCCCAACTTCTTAGCAACCACACTTGCCCAGGCACTTAGGGCCATAATATTAACAATAAAACCTAACATGACCACCTCATGTACTTTGTTGCAATTTCCCATTCATTTCTGGGGGTGGGAGTCAGAGGGGTGGTCAACAATGTACAGGTAGCAGATGCAGCAATGGAACAGAACACACATTGATTCAAACTAACCAGCTCCTTTTAGAGGATATTTTGAGGTTTACCCTTCCAGTCAGCTAATCCAAAGGTGGGAAATCCGGGGTGAACCCCTTGGCCATTGTTGGGTGATTGAACTTGATGAATAGACAGGTGTGAGCAAAACCGAGCAAGGTTGCTAATGGTTTCTGCCTGGTCTGCTGTTTTACCTAAGCTAGGGCCAGACACTCCAGTGTGCTCCATATGTATTCAAGGTTAAACCTTCTGGTGGATATGCAGATTACTGAAATCACCGTGGACAAACTGCCCAACCACCCTCCCACACACAGGCATTTTATTAGTGCTAATGGTACCCATTCACAACAAAGAGCATATCTCCCTTGACATATAAAAACAAGGTGGCGTTTTGATTCTGAAACCCTTTCTGGAGAGAGACACTTTCCGTAGCAATTTCTAGAACAGTGATTCTCACACGTTTAGCCCCGGGACCCACTTTTTAGAATGAGAATCTGTTGGGACCCACCAGAAGTGATGTCATGACCAGAAGTGACATCATCCAGCAGGAAAATTTTTAACAATTAAAAAATTGTTAAATAGGCTGCAATCCTACCCACATTGACCCAGGAGTAAGTTCCATTTACTGTCATTGTTAAAAGCAATAGTAGCCTGTTAAAAGTACAGATCTGTAACATGTCCGCAAATGCAGTCACATACAAAGATAGCATCAAGTCTAATATATTAAAAGTAAAATATTGAAAAGAATGGGGACCCAACTGAAATTGGCTTGGGTCCCGACCCAGTTTGGGAAACACTGTTCTAGAAGATTCAGTGATGTGAAATTCTATTGTTCTGGGCCCAGCGCAAACGTTCTCTTCCTGGGAGTTTTCTCTGTCTTCTCTCAAGCAGACACCAATAGCATTTTGCACTCTATATCCCTAGATTATTGTCCTTCCAGGCATTTCTTCCTTCCAAAACTAACTCAGCCTTCTTATGCATCCAGATCCCTGGCTTTTTTTATACACCCAGATATACAGAGTGGATTTTTTTTAGTCCACCAGCATAAAGGCTGGTGATTAGATGAGCTTGTACTTCACTTGTCTTCTTCTTGAATTACAAACAAATAATAATAATAATAACAAAGTGAGATGGCAGTCCTCAAAGACAGCTCATTTACATTCTAGCTTATTTACAGTCGTATATAGAGCAGCTCATTACATTTTATAGACTGGAGACAATTGCCTTTTCAACAAGTTAGGTGCATTTCCAGCAAAATGGTAGCAATTTCAAAAGAGTCAGACACACTATTCAGAAGACTGCATTTTTTTAACCAAGTCATTGCAGTCTTATGGGCATTTGAATACAACTGTTGGGTTTAATCTTTTTCAGCTGTACGGTATCTCAACAAATGAATACGTCAGTATATCACAGAATATGCTCAGCCTCGGAAGGAAAAAAAATGCGGAACACTTTAGAATATGTCAAAATAACACATTACAGGATTGAAAAGGAAGTGTATTATCAAACATTGAAACAATTATACTTGTTGATATTTAAATTATGATTGCAGTTGAAGTCAAAGCATTTCAAGGAATGTTTTGGTGCTCTTTTTTGTACTGATCTCTGAAGCATGAAAACGGCCAGAACTATCTGAGGAGTGCTATAGAATAATATTTATTGTCATTACCTTGATTAGATGTATTATTTTCATCCTACACTTGTACCAAATGTGTGAAACTGGAGCACAACTTTTTCTATTCAGAGCCTTACTGTTCCATTTTCTCCCAGCTGTTCTTTGTTTATTGCATAGTCTTCTCCCACCCCAAATGAAAGCCTTTGACATCGTGCAGGAGATACAGAACAAGGACTGCTTTTTTAGACATCACAAAATCCAGTGCAGTAGATGAAGGTTAGAATTGTGATCAGGTGAAGGATGTGACTCTGTCTGCTGGGAAGATGGTAGGAAAAGGTTTGTGCCAGCTTTTTCTGTAAACTCACCAAGATGTGTTGGCCTTCACTATGGCATGCCAGGGTGGCAAATAATTCTGTGTTGGAGAGATTGTACTAGGGGTGTATTAATTACATGGTGAATTTTAAGCTATAATAAAAACTGGTTGGATCAGAAATGGCAGCGAGACAAAAGAAATGAATATGTATACCATGGAAAATAATGCCTTTTTGACTCCGATTTGAAATTAGAAAGGCTCTGTTAAATCAAGTTGTATCATTTCTGAATGTTTTTTTTAACCCTCCTTTCTTGAAGAGAACAAAGCAGAACTGGCCCAGCCATGAGGCAGATTAACAATCCAATCCAAATGGTGTTGGTGCTGCCGGATGCATCAGCTCCAAAATGGCAAATGCTGTATCCAGTGGTCCCACAGGACTGCCAGAAGCCCCATGCTGCGTCGGAAAACCAGAAGTACTATTTAATGGCACTCCAGAGGCCTCAGAAGGCTTTCAGAGCACTCAGGAATGTCATACGAGGCTCCGTACAGAGCTGGGTAAGTATACCCTGGGGGAGAGTCTTGCGGGGGGGGCAGCATGTTGTAGTCCTGTGGCACAGGGGCCAGCCGCCCTGCAGCTGCTGACCCCCACCCTCCCCCCACCCTGGAACACCTCCCTACCCAGAACCCTGCAATACCACCTGGCTGTGCACCTTACCACGGGTGCTCCCCCAGCATCAGCCTCTTGGTGCTGGGCCCAATGCTGGTGTTCCTTGATCTCCTGATGCCTTAAACATGCTTTATGACATGTTTATGGCACCCAGCATGCTTATGGCACCCAGATCACTCCAGAATATTCTGGATGGAGAAGCTACCAGAGTTTGCCAGATGACACATTTTACAACTACTTGACTGGCGATTGAAAGTGAAGAAAGAACAAAAGAAGCAGCTTGGGACAGACAAGCAAATTTTGGGTGAGACAGACAGAGACAGACTGAATTTGCAGGGACTTAATGGAAGCATAACAATTCTTTTGGTCTGCAAAGGGTATCAGTTATAGTGACCTACATTCAGAAGTGGAAGAATCCAGCCCAACAGTTCTGTGAGTCTATAAATGCTCATGTCCTTGACCTCAAGTACAGTCTCAAACTGTATCCTTCCTTTTCAGCCACATCGGGTGCAAACATCCCTTGTCCTTCCCAAGATGTTTGAATGGATCGGAGTGTGTGTCTGCTTGGTTGCCTCATCTCTCTCCCCGTCCAACACTTTTCCTCCTCAGCTGTCTCCCCCTCAGAGCTCTACAGGGACAGTCTGTGGCAAATATCTGTTTTTGAAGGGCAAAGAGATGCGTGATGCCATTGCTGCCTGCAGCAGGCTTGAGGCAACCATGGGGTCATGTCAGCGTGTCCTATTTGATTTTCCAGATGGGGGTAGGAATGTCGGCAGCTCCTTAAATGGATTAGGACTGAATCTCTGATGAATTTCCCTGTCCAGCCTTTTCCTCTCTCCCCCCTTTCAAACAGGCAGCCAAAGTAAACAAAGGCACTGGCAAATGGACTCAGCACAATCCTATGCTTGTCTACCACTTGTCTTTAAAAGGGCTTATGCTCAAGAAAGTGCACATAGGATCGCAGCCTCTGGTAGTCATGGCCTTGGGATTCTGTCTAGAGGAAGGTCTAGATGGGAGCTCTAGTTGGGCTGCAAGGTGAGCATGTGGCCTGTGCATTAATGTGCTTTTGGCTTCGCTTGCTGTCCAGGTTCTCAGGAGTTGGTATGCAACTTAGGGTCAGATTAGATGCTATGAGGAACATGTAATATAGAATTATGTGTTTTTGTATTAATAGCAGTGGGGAGTGGGGCTGCATCTTGTGGTGAAAGCTAGCAGCTTAATCGGTTCTGCAGTTTCCCTGGCAACAAGGGTACCAACTTTTCAGCTTTTAAGGATACATTTTGCTAGGAGTCTAATCTTCTTTGCCAATGGGGAGACAAATTGTCCAAAGTGAAATGTCAGTTTTCCCAGTTGCGCCTTCTTTAGGGACTCTTGCGGGTGGAATGGATTGGGCAGCCCTGCCAGGCGTTTGTAGCTGAGCCCTCTGGCCTCTGACGATATGGGCCTATACGCTAAGATGTGTAGGAGGGACTAAGGAGGAAGCAGAGAGGGGGAAGCAGCAACTTTCTTCTGATAGAGAAATAATCTGGAAATGATGAGGCTATGGTAGCCTGTGAGAGTCATTATCCAAAAACTAGGGTGGATTGGGCTTTTGCTCTCTCTCTCTCTCTCTCTCTCTCTCTCTCTCTCTCTCTCTCTCTCTCTCTCTCTCTCTGCCTTTTTAGAAAAAAAATATTGGCAAACATACTAATGATAAAGCCAATCCCCTTGCAGTTGGCACATATTTGAACAAAAAAAGAACTGCATTGGCATGACCATGGAGTTGTTCAGCTGACAGTACTAACGTCCTTCTGCTCTCTCCCACTGCTCAGGATGCTTCCCTCTTAAGTCCTCTGCAGCTGTTCCTTAGCTCGCTCCTCATCAGCTCCAAGCATATAGTCCTCCCCATCAGTGGCATAGCCAGTAGGGAAAGGAGGTGGGCTGCTGTGGGTGCCATGCCAGAAGGGGCTGCCATGTGAGGCCCAGAGAAGATAGTCTCCCTTCTGGCAGCCTCACAGTCTTGCTGTCACCCCTTTCCTCCTCCTTTGGATGCTTTCATTGAGCCTCCAAAGGAATGGGAGTGAGATTGCGAAGCTGCACCTGCTGCCTCTAAGCCACTGCTGCCGTCACAATATGAAGAAGGCACTCAGCCCAGCAAGGAGCGACAGCTAAGGTCTGCCCAAGGAGGACAGGTCTATCGATTATTGGCTAGAATAGCATTCAGAGCCAGAGTAGACAGGGAATTCCTGAGCATATACTCAGAAGGAAGTAGAGGAGCATGGTGGTCATGTACTCTCTACTAAAAGAGAAATGGCCGTGGTTATGTCAGGAGTGCATAGGATAGGAGTGGCAAGTAAGCAGCAACTAAGATGGCAGATTCCCATCAGCAGCTGCCTTTTGCTATGAACCAAAGAACAGTAGGAAATTATATATGGCTGTAAGCTTATCTCTTGAACTGGTATACTTTTCTCTACTGAGTTGCAGGAGACCATCCTGGACTGGGACCATGGTTTGGGTAGGGACTTCTATGTACCCATTCACCTGATCCAGAGAGGCCCCTTGGCTGCTATATTCCCTGGGATAAATCACAGCTGTACAGTTATCCCTCATGTCATAGTCACAGTCTGGACTGAGCTCCCTGCAATGTCTGTTTAGTACAGAAAAGTCCAGCGCTTCTACTCTGATGTGGTTAATGCAGTATGCAGCTTGGCCCTGGAAAAGGTCATCTGGGGCCTTCTTCTCTCTGCTTCTACTGACATGGTGATGATTATGCAGATGTGCATGTTCTTAGGCTGCCCTCATCTTATGGAGAATTTATGGAATTTTTGTCTGAAACTCGAGATTGGTTTGAGTCTTCTAAATTTCAAAGAATGTTTGAGACTCTCAGAGTACTGATTTGAAAACTACAGTATTGTTTATTTGGTATTTAGTTAAATATCAAGTCACTTTTAGCAAGCAAGTTTGCAATCTGTGACAGTCTGTGCTATTAAATAGAAAGGGAGGGATGATGCTTAGTTGTTGTGCTTTGGGAAAAAACTGAAAACCCTCTCCCCCCATACACAAACATGCTCACACGTGCGCACTTGTGTGTTGCATATCATCAGAAGCAAACTAGGGTTTGCATACTGTGTTTATGTATTGCATGTATTGTATTATGTGTTATGTTATGTGTGTTTGTTATTTTTATTTTTGGAAAAATTAAAAAAATTTTTTAAAAAAGAAGCACACTAGGGTCAATGTATGGGCCATGGGGTGAAAAGGGGAACGAAAGCAGTACTCCTGTGAGGGTGCAGTGGTGCTGGGCTTGTTGCTATGTGCTTACCAGGGGCCCAGTCTCCCTCAGAGCCTTGGAACTGATCCATGCCATGATTAATTGAACTTGGGACTCTCCATGGAAACAGTTTGTTTGAGGCAAAAGCACACACTGAGTTTACCCTTGTGTTAAAAAGAACAAAATGCATTTAATGCTCCAGCGATGTCAAGACGGAACTGCTGAGCCACACACAAACCAGAGTGGCTGCCCCATTTTATCATGTCATAAAAGCTTTTGTGTGGAGAGATGTAGCAAGATGTTTGAATGCACAATTGAGACAGGGAGGCAAAGTCAAGTCATCCCATTATGAAATTTCTCCCAGTCCTTTCTTTGTTAAGTACTACGACTGCACTTTCCTCTACTACTCTTCTTCAGGCCATAAATCCTGTCCAGCAGCCCAATCTTACGTAAATCCTCTGTGGCGGAATGCATGTTCTGCCACAGGAGCCGGCAGGATCCAGAAAGGAGTGCCTGGATCCTGTCGTAAGTTGCATGACAGCGCTCTGGCGCTGCTGGCTAGTGCAGCAAGGCCACCAGCATATTCATTGGTGGCCACATGCACAGGCCGGCAGCCAGGCCATCGCCCACTGGCGAAAGGTGCGGTGAAGGTGAGGGCAGGCAGGGGGTCACTAATGTTTGCCAAAGCATTTTGATTTTGAAAAACACACAAGCAAAAGATACCCAATACCAATTTGCATAAATATGTTTGTTTCCTTTATGTGCAAAAACCCCATATATTCCGTAACCCCCATATATACATATTGTATACATATTGTATACCTTGACTTTTGTCCACTTGACTTTCATCGCTTTGCTCCTTTGGACATTTTAAATTATAGCTACATTTCCAAATTTGGCCACTTGCTTTCCTCTTTCATCTGATTCCATCCAGCCTTTGCTGCGGGAGAGGGAAGCGGTTGGCCCTGCCACCCATGAGAGAGACTGCCATGCCAGAGTAGGTATGAGGTGGTTTGGCACCTGACATTGGGGTGCAGGGAAAGCTGGAATGCTACCCAGTTCACACAGCCATGGCAAAACAAGATGGCTTGCCTGGATGCCAGACAGCTCCGACTCCAGCAAGAGACTGCCTGGGTGGAGCAGAGGTGGTGAGGATGGCTGTTTTTTGCTGACCAAAATAAATTTGCAAGCTAAATAAGGTTCTGTTTTGACTTTCATCCATTTTTTTGTCCATGCTCTGGTCCCTAACCAGAAAAAAAGTGCAAGGCATTGCTGTATTGTTCTGGTTGCATTTTGTGTAAGTGGCGATAGCTTGCTCGTGCGTGCCAAGACAACGCTGGGGGCACCCACCATAACACACTTCTCAGGGGTGACCCAAGCAAGAGGCAACTGTTGCAGGTTGCATTGAATGCAAGCTGCAGGGAGTAGCAAATCAACTGGGGATACTTTTCACTCTGATACTGAGCCACACTGAACTTACCCAGAGCCAACATCTGCAGATTTCACACTAGGACTCAGCCCCAATCTTAGCATGAACCTCTTCCATGTACTCTATTCCTGAATCCAGGTGCCTTTTTGGATCTATCTCTCAGTCCTTGGCTTGGTAGTTAAGCCTTTCCAATAACTTACCTGCAGTAGCATGGAGTTCTCAACATGTCTGCACCCTCAAATGTCTGCCCAGTAGATCTTCAACAGGTATACTTTCTTCTTCCTATTTTCTGTTTCTTGCATACAGCCCAAGTGTAATGCAACCCTCTCTCTGCCTCTCTGTCTTTGCTTTCCCCACCAACACTTCTGTCTTTTTACTAATCGTTATCAGAAGACCCTTTTTTGTTGGGGCTTTTTCCTCCCCTGAGTGCAGTTCTCTTGACTGAAGCACCAAGATCTTGAAGTATCATTTCTGGGATCTCCACATCCTATTCCAAAACATTGGAGTTTCACTCAAGAAGGAAACTCCTTAACCAGGAGAGCAAACTTGGCTAGTGGAGCCCCAGCTATACCACTCCTCCTCACTACCTTCTCTGTCATCGCTAATTTGCTGTGATTTTTCCCTGAGGTCTTGGCCACCATCTCCATTTCTCCACGCCTCCTGTCAGGATTTTCCTCTATCCCTCTTGCTTGCTTTAGATCCTGAAACCACTTAGAAACCCCATGTTTTCTTGGGAGAAACCCTCCTTTGTATACATGCAATGTCTCTTTTTCAGCTTACTCTTGTTTTTCCCTGACTTCCCCTTTCCATGTACGTCTTGAGCAACCCAATTAGCTAAAGCATATAATGATTGGTGGCTGGGTATTTTATTACTATTTTCCTTTTCCTTCTTGATTGTAGTTAATCCCCTCAATAAACTTGTTATTTTGGTTCATTTCTCCCAACTCCAGGCCTCTTATTTTCTACTCCCTGTTTTGTGATACCAGCCTGGGAGGTGGGTGCACCAATCTGGGGGTTCTTGGTCTTGGGGTACATGTGTACTAACAATCACAATGTCCCTAGGCATGTTTCTTACATGCACTGCTGTAGACTTCAGATGGCCTCTGGGCCACAGGATTGGGGTGAGCAGCAGATGGGACAAAAAGCTTGTCCGGAGCTATAGACCAGAGTGAAGAGGAAGCAGGAGCAACAGAGGGTGTTTGCAGCAGAAGGAGCACTTGTTGAAAGGTTAGAGCACCAAAACAGATGCAAGTATAGTATTTGCCTTTGCCTTGCTATGAACATGTGGATTAACCCACTGATGGAACCAAAGCACTCTGGCAATCACTGATCAGAGATTGGGGCAACCTGTTCTTTTCAGAAGCAGATGTAAGGCAAAGGGGTGGGGGAGTACAGACAGAGATTGGGAGGGCTGTTATGTGCTGTTGGGGGAGCAGAGCAAATGGACTAAGACAAGGAATGTGTAGGCTGGGGAGCTAAGGAGGCAGGGAAACCAAGGAGAGGACTTGATTCACGCAAGCAATGGCAAATCAGAACCCAGGTTGAGCTACTCTTTTCAGTCATATGTAGCACATTTTCTTTTACTCCCACAATTCTTGCTTTCCTTGAGTGTGATGAAGAGGATGTGGGATGGAGAAAAGTCACTGTTTGTTTGGGTGGCTGATGAGTAAATGAGTCTCCGCCTACTCTTCTCATCAGAGGCTTTTGAACAAGTGCAACTTTTCTCCTTCCTTGTTGTGCTGTGACAAGGTGCATTCCCCAAAATTCTCTCTCCTGCACAACGAGGAAGCGGTAGGCGGGACCTCCCTTGCATTGCTTCCTCCCCCAAGTTTTTATGTGTGTTCAGTGCCTTGAAGTGGGCAAGGCGCCTCTTGTTTTGCTTACAGCCTCTGATTATATATGCAAACCACAGTGTTGATTTCTGCTTTGCCCTCCCATCCCAAGCTGTTCTTGTTTTGTAATCTCAATTAGACAGGGGGCAATTAGCTGCCGTCTGAGTTAAACCAAAAGCTGTGCTCATAAGCAGCTATTGATAAATCGCTCTGTTGTTACCATGGAGCAATTAACATCCAGGACTGTTTTTTCCTCTAATTCAAGTTTTTATAGCTTATTATCAGATGATACAAATGGTGGCTCCCTGCTTCCTTGGCTGTAATGAGAGCTCTCCACCAAAAGCCTTCATCTTGGATACTGGAGTTATTGGCTAAGTACAGGCTCTTAGTGCATCACCATAGCAACTGAAGAGTAGAGTTACACACCACGATGGGAATGGGACTGGAAATCTGGAGGGGGAGAGTACTGTTCCCCAAGGTGACCACTTGGTGGTGTTTGTTTTCGTAAGTTCCCCTGCCCTCTTCCAGCCTACCAGAATGAGGTGTTACTGGTATCCAAGCAGGATAGAGATTTGCCAGATCATGTACCAAGACTTAGGGCCCAATCCTATTGGGCTATAGTGCCAGTGCTAAGTGTTGTATACATGCTGTAAAGCACATTTATGGCATCACAGGAGGAGGGAGCACCAGCACCGGGCCAGTGCCAGAAGTTCTGCCAGGCCAGGTTTGTCCAGGGGGAAGATTTTAGAATAGCACCATAGTTTCTCTGAAAACTTCTACATGGAGTGGGCTGAGCTCAGATGGAACATGTGGAAAGGGGGAAATTCAGTCTTCCCTCCCCCCACATGTCTTTTTGAAGATGAGAACATTGGCCTTCTGAAGCAACAATTTCAGGAAATGCCTCTTCAGCAGTGATGAATTGCCTCTTAACTAGTGGCAAATCACCACTAGAAGGGACCATTTTTGGCTTCAAAACAGCGTATGGGGGAAGAGGGACACTCCTCCTTCACATGTGTCCTGGTCTGGGGTCTCCCTCCACCCCATATTAACAATTTCTAAAAAGAGACACCTTGAGTTGGAAGCCCAGCTCTATAGTAGGCATTTGCATCAACATCTAGTTTGTCTCCTGAGCATGTGACTTTTCTATGGGTTAAACTACACTTCACATTAAACACTTATTCTGGGTCTCACATTTGTGCTTTTGCTAAATGAACTGGTGCCCAAGATGAGGCCAGATCTGGGACCACTGGATGGGGGAAGGAGGTTGCAGCCCCTTAACAGTTATTTGGCTCATGAAGGAAGCTGCTATTGGCACCAAAGGGCAAAGTGCATCCCTCTTGGGAGTGGGGAAATAGCAACAATGAAGGTTCCAACCTGGATTGGAACTATGATGAGGAAAAAGTAAGGCTCCTTCCCTTCATGCCATAGTCTTTGAACATTCAACATGTGTTATATAAAAGTTAAATATTATTAAATACATAAATATGGAGATGGCTGAGTCACTTAGATTTGGCTACAGTGGTCCATGACTCCGTGCCATCCCATTTTTAGACTACTGTAATGTGCCCTTCATGGGGCTGACCCTGAAGACAGTATGGAAATTATGGGTAGTGAAGAATGCAGCAGCCCATGTGATTGTGAGGGCTGTATGGTTTGACTCAGTTGAGCTGCTGCTCTGATGATTGCGCTGGTTGCCCATTTGTTTCTGGACCCAATTCAAGATGCTGGTACTTACCTATATGGCCTCAGACCATGGTTTCGGAGGGATTGCCTACTTCCATATAATCTTATCCATTGTCTTAGGTCAGGGTGGTCCAACTTTTAATACTATGGGAGCCGCAAGACCCTGGCCTCACCCTGCCTCACCAACATGTATTGGCAGCAGGGGCACATGTCAATATCTTGTCTTCCCTCCTGACCCAGGTTCATATGGACTTGTGCCAGAAATATACTTGGCACAGGTCTCAGTAGACCCAGAAGGTCAGTGAGGGCTTACCCCAGGCAAGAGAACAAATCTTCCTTAATTCTGAGGAGGCCTCCAGAGGCTGAAATTTCCCTGTGGGATACAGCAGAGAGAGAGAGAGAGAGATCTTCCTCTCATTTTCTCCCTGATATTTTCTGTCAGACCAGTCATGTCACTGCTGGGTAACTTTAACTCCTGCCCTGTCAGAAGCTGGCCCAGACTGTTGCTTTGGGTATGGCGATTGGTTGTTCCTCACTCATTTTGTATTGTTGTTGCTTACCCTGAGAAGTCTTCTGAAAAAATTAAATCAAACTGTTCAATTACAGAAGTCTATTCTGTTTAAGGTACTGCTGAGTCCTATGGATTGGATTGATTAATAAAAAATAATAATCTTAATATTTTCCCTTTTATAGGAAACTTTTCCTGCTGTGCTCTCTGGAGGCTTGCTAATAGTCACTAATTTGTTTCATGGCACCAGTGTGTTGTTGACAATGCATGTTTGTACAATGTCTTAATAAATGGTTGTTCCTAGTTTCTGTATATTACAGGAATTGCAGGGAGGGTAAGGGGGCCTAGGTCCCCCTAAAAGCTGATCACTGATGTCCAGATTGCAGATAATTTATCAGGCCTTTAGAAGTGCTACCCCAGCACATGATGCCATCGTTTTACCTTGTGATCCAGCTGACACCAAGAGGAAATGGGAAAACAAAATCCATCTACTTTTCCTAATCCTTTCCTTTTGTACCTGCTATCTTGTTTAAATATTGTCCTTCTCTTGCCTTTCCTGGAAACTACAAAGGCTCCTCACGTGATTGCAGGCAGTGCCATGCTTGAGCTGCCAGCACTCCTAATCCTACCTAATGCACTTACCTGGGTGTGGGGTGAGCTGAGCAGCCTGGCAGCCGTGCCGATCTGTTTATACCTCATTGCCTCCTTCCCGCTACTCAGGATCCTGCCAGAGATACGACATGGCCTTTGCTAAGCCATCATTTCTCATGAATGTGCTTTGCTCCAAACGGCTTCCCTCCAGCTGCAGTTGGAAACCCAGAAATGCCAATTTTGGTTTCACGTCTTTGTGAAAATAATCAGCATGGATGTCACATTACAGGAACTAACATTAATGTGAGAATTCATTATGGCTACTAAGGCTGCAATCCTATCCACACTTACCTGGGATTAAGTGTGACATTACCGCTTTGACTAGAATGTGACTTACTTCTGAGTAGGCATGCATAGGATTGGACTGTACATGTTCATCCTTGTTGGCTTTGGGTTGACCAGAATGTTGTCACCTGCGAGGTACTTTAATGCCTCATAACTCTTTCCAAGAAGGCAAGCTGGCAGTGAATGCCATCCACATGGAACTAGTCCAGGTCTGGCTTCAGCCTTAGTCTCAGCCTTGAAAACATTTATACTAGATGTTTACATTTCAGATGAGTACTTCGCGCCACTGTCAATTGGACCAGTTGCTACCTAGTCACATTTTAGTTAGGTTTTACGAGCTGGAAGGTATGCTTTTTCTATGATGATTAAGAGGGTGAGTGGCCTCTTCAGTCCCAGTCTCCCACCATTCCACTGTGAAACATGATGAAAGGAATTCAGTGTCATCTGACTCGGGAAGGCGGTGCCTGACAAAGGGGAATCTATCCCAAGTCGAGCTGTATGTCAGTGATCTCATGATCTACTGGCTTGAGAAGGGCCATAAGGACCTGGGCTAACTATAGGCCAAGGCACCTGATGCCTGTGCTTCTCATAGCTATTCTATATTGCTCACATATTTAACCTCATATCCAATCTGTTCAACAAGGTGAATATATCACCCTTCTCCTGCTAGGTCCAGGGGCATGCTTACACTGCAGGGACACACCTCCCATTAGACATAGGGTTTCTGCAGCTGGACAGGTCATTAGCTGAACATGGAACATACACCTTTCTTCTTTTGAAATCTCATCTTCCCCTTATGGCAGGTGGGCTCTGTAGCCCTTATAAGGGATAATCCTGTTTAACATGTTGTGAAATTTAGCCAGCAGATTTTTCACCCTCTGAAACAGCAGGTTTCTCCTTGGAATAAGAAACTGTACTGTTGTCATCACTGGCTTTGCAGCTCATGCTGCTGTATGACTTGAGTTTTCTTATAAGAAGACTCATTTTGTTCTTTTAAAATTAAGGGAAAATATCTGTGCATCATTAATTACAGGGACCAGATAGAATCTTCATACACTTCTGGTGCCCTGGAATCTGTGGCATTGGATGAGCTTCTCCAGCCATCTTTGTGCTGTTGCCTTTCAGGAGCTCCTCCTCCAGACACACTGCTAATGAAATTCTGTTCTCTCATTCACTTTCTTCTTTGACCTCCAACCATGGAACTAGGGCTCCAGGGGGCTGGGCACAAAGCCTTCTCCCAAGATCACATCAATCTTAGAATGGGCTAATGGGCTGAGAGTACCATGTTGAAGCAGCTTTGATTTTGACATTTAGCTAACAGTCCGAACAGACTAGATGGAAAACTGCAGGAACTGGTGCAGAGCAGCCCAGCAATATAGAAGGAGAAAGCATCATTGTCCTGCTCTTTGATTTTTTTTAGAAAATATGTTCTGTGTTTACCAAGGGAGAGCTTGTACTATAAGCTGGCGCTAACACCAAGAGGGAAAAAGCAGCCTGAGTTGAATTGACAGGCAAGCTATCATCCTCTTCGTTAAAGTGTTGCAAGCTTTATTAATAATTGGCTTCTGTCCCAGCAAGTCAACTCCAGTTCCTCCCACTACTTGGCAATTCTGATGGTTTCTAAAAGTCTTTGACTTCAAGGATAAACCTTGGGGACCAAAGAACCAGTTTACATATTTACAAGAAGGGTTTTAGACTAATCAAAAACCTTCAGAGCAAGGTAATAGGAGTGCTAAATATGTTGCACCAGCTCAGCTCATTCTCAGCCCAACAGAACATCCCAGTGATCACTTCTGGGGCGAAGGTCAGCTTTATATAAATGATGGGGGCTTGTGTTAGTTGAAGGAAGCAGACTTTGGCGTAATGGTCACCTTCTAGAAGGGCATACATTGCTACAGGAGCCATCTCTGAGCCTCCTAGAGCTGCTCCAGGTCTCTAGAGCTGCAGCGTATGCCTTCGTTACATGCTCTTGGAGCTGGGACAGAGAGGCACGTTGGTGTCTTTCCCTCCAGCTTTTTGCCAAGTGTTTCCATCCTATGGCTTTGGTGAGCTCTCTCCTCAGAATGCAAGACTCTCTGTACACTGGATAAGCAGGTATGGTCACAAACAGGTGTATGTTGGAGTGGGCTCTGTGCAGTCCTGGTTGCCTCATCTCTAAAAGGATATTACATTTCCAAGGATATTACATCCTTGAAAGGATGCTAAGAGTTGGTATTACCCTTTGCATTGCTCCACTTTTCCAAACCAAAGCATGTGGGGGGGGGGATCATTTACATTTAGGGTTTACCTTCCTGGCACATGACAGCAGAAGCCAAAGGCTCTCCTTGTCTCTGAAGGGGCTCCATCTCTGTTCCCCCTTCCTGGCAATGCAGGAGCCACAGGCAGGCACAGAATCCCCTGCCCACCCCGACCCCCCTGCCTGTTCTATTTGTTCCCTACAATTTATACAAAATTTGGTTATTTTGTGTCATGCAACCTATCTAAAAACCTATGGGCCGGCCAATAATAATTTAAAAAAGTAATTACATTTTGAAGATTAAAAAGAATACATAATGATAAAAGAAAGAACTTGCACATCTATTTGAAATTCAACTAAACTGAATTTGAATTAGGGTATTTCAATATTTCATTCATTGGTTCAAATGAATGCATTATACCTAATTTCGACTGAAATTCAGTCGTATGTTCCTGGACCAGCTAGCCCAATTCCCTGTACTGGAACAGAATCAGTCATATTGAGACATTCAGAAGTGAATTTTTTCAATGGTATTTGACCAGAGGAGTGGAATTTTGAAGGGTTTGCCTCCAGCTGTTGAGGAAGCAAAGACCTTTGCTGAGACTTTTAAATTAGAACGAAACATATGTGAGTGGGAATGGTAATTTTTGAGGAGTGATGTCCAGTAGACTTTTTTTATTTTTTATTTTTTGCAATAGTGGTAGGCACTCCACCTACCCACCAGGGTCTTAGAGAGAAGATGAGATGCTGGAAGCAAAAAGCATTTTTATTTGTAGGTTGCTCCCTAGGTGAATTTTGCAATTGTACATGGTTTGGCTGTGTGGGCCACCACAGAATCGTCACGCATGCAAGCAAACCATCCTTGTTGTTGCTGGCTACAAAAAATGGCTCCATGTGTTCACAGAGCCCTGACCTTTATTGAGCATTAAGAACCCAGATCTGGAGCTGAGCTTTGCGTATGCGTGTGACACAGGCCAATGTATACCATCTGTGGAAGTGGTGATTCTTGCCCAGTAACGGTATTACTCAGTCTTGCGAGTACTATATTGTATTGGCAACCTTCAGTCTCGAAAGACTATGGTATCGCGCTCTGAAAGGTGGTTCTGGCACAGCGTCTGGTGTGGCTGAAAAGGCCAATCCGGGAGTGACAATCCCTTCCACACCAGGATCAAGTGCAGTCTGTCCCTGGTCTGTCTCCCTGGCTATGGGCCTTCCTTCTTTGCCTCTTTGCCTCAGACTGTTGGCAAAGTGTCTCTTCAAACTGGGAAATGCCATGCTGCACAGCCTGCCTCCAAGCGGGCCGCTCAGAGGCCAGGGTTTCCCACTTGTTGAGGTCCATCCCTAAGGCCTTCAGATCCCTCTTGCAGATATCCTTGTATCGCAGCTGTGGTCTACCTGTAGGGCGCTTTCCTTGCACAAGTTCTCCATAGAGGAGATCCTTTGGGATCTGGCCATCATCCATTCTCACGACATGACCGAGCCAACGCAGGCGTCTCTGTTTCAGCAGTGCATACATGCTAGGGATTCCAGGACTGTGTTGTTAGGAACTTTGTCCTGCCAGGTGATGCCGAGAATGCGCCGGAGGCAGCGCATGTGGAAAGCGTTGTTTCCTCTCCTGTTGTGAGCGGAGAGTCCATGACTCGCTTGCGAGTACCATTGCTAGTACTTGCGAGTACCATTGATAAGCTATGACAGAGGACATGCCGCTGGCTAGCCACATTTTCTAAGCCACCATGAGATGATTGCAGTTTATTTAAAAAGTTTATACCCCACTTTCCAGCATAACAGGCCCTCAAGTCAGTTGATTGAGGTATCTGTATAGCTTGGCTCAAGCTATGGTCAGAGAGGTGCTTCCTCTCAGGTTCTCCTCCTTTTAACCTTCCCATATAGCAGTGGTTCCCAAACCTTTTCAACTGCCAGCTCCCTTGACCATGGTTCCCCATTAGGACCACAATCCTGTACATTCTATAGGGCAGTGGGTTTTTTGTGAGGATTCTGCAGCTCCCCTAATAGCCATGGCTCAGTTTGGGAACCACTGCCTTATAGCATTTTCTATCTCCTGCACCTGACTGACATGCCAACCCTCTGCTCCTCCTTCTGACACAATATTCATATGCACCCCCATAAGAGATATTACACTCATTCTTCAGTGATGGCACCCATGTTCCTATGGATCTGTTTGAAATTTAATATAGAATTCTGACCTGGAATTCAGTCAACTGCAGATGTCCAACCTGAAAGCCTACAGAGGATGGTTGTTGAACCAGATTTCTTTTGGTTCAAGTTGATAATTTTTATCATAGTCTTTTCCCCCTATTGGGATACAAGTTTTAATGAAATTTAGGTCTGCAGTCATCAATCCTGAAAAATCACCCGCCCCCGGGGGGGATGACGACGACGACAGACCCCTGTCCAGAGAAAAAGAAAATCTGTAGTATGATGTACAGAAGCTCCACCTGGAGAATATACATGCCAATGAGTTTATAAAGAGTGCTAGCAACATCTAGTGGCTGTTTTTGACTGCACAGTTTACATGTGAATTTAGATACTGAATGAGTGACAGCAGAACCAATGCATTTGTTCATTTGATGTAATGGAGTTCAATTCAAGATGTCTGGCTGGGGAAAAGGGAGATCATGAAATGAGAGACTATTCTCTTCACTACATCCCTATATACAGAAATTAGACAGGGAAAACATATGCAGGATTGTGAATACTCCCAAGAAACCCTGCAAAAATCTGCATTTTTAGAAATTATGCAAATATTTTCCTATATTATCTTGCAGTTTATTCTGCTTTTGCTAGTCATTTTTGCTAGGTAGAAGGAAGTATGCCTTGTCCCCTATAGAAGAATCACTCCTGTGACTGGAGACTTCAGTGGGCACTGTTAACCACACATGTTGTAGCCCGCCTGACCAGAATGTTGCTTCCCTCCCTAACCCAAAAGTTCAGATTCTTAGGCTACTAAATTCACACAGCCAATGAGTTTATATTTGGTAATGCTTGAATTGTGCAAGATCCAGAAGGCAGGTGGGAGAGGATGTATGATATCTTCAAAGGCATAACATTGCAGGAAGGCACAAGATTGAACTGCATCAATGTTATACATATATTTAAACAGTTCTTGTGGCAATCCATAAATTCACTGCTGGTGTATGAGATGGGTTAGAAAGAGACAGCATAATGACAGCTACACTGCAACTACCAAGCAGCAGGTTCCAGCAATGATGCAAAGGGCATGGGGCTAGATGGAGGGGCTGCTGTAAGGACTCGTTACATGGGGCTTGATTGGTCCTTCCTGTGGTTTGCTAGAGTTGAACAGGTATACGTTGACCATGTGTGTTTGTCTAAATGACATAAGGAGACAAGCCATTTGTTGAAAAGCAGTATATAAATATTGTTTATTAATAATGAATAATAATCCTGCAGGGCTGGAATTCCTGATTGCTCTCTGCTGTTGCTTCTTGCTGCCTTTGCTGCAATGGAATGTGCTGCAGCTTCCTTTTGGCAGGTTGGCTGCATATGCTGCTTTTAACAGACAGTTCCTTATCATTGGTTGCTATGGCTGTGTTATCCTCTTGGCTGTGTTATGCCAAGACAGCCACGGCTAGCTCTCCTGTCCAGGGGCAGCCTGCAGGATGTTAACATGACAGTGACTGCTCACTGGACCTGCTAACATGCTGTTTGGTTCACCCTGGCAGTATTGCCTTGCCAACTGGCATTGAGGCTGGATAAGTTGTGGCAATTGGCTCTTTTCATAACTGACCAACATGGGGCCATTCTGGCTGCCACTCCATCATCAGTGGGTAGTGCTGATGTTTTCATGGCTGTTGATGGTGTTTGGGTTCTTATTTCCCCTCCCCTTTCCCACTGTGCTGAACAGGTTTAGGAAAGGACACAATACTTTGATGCACTGTTGACATAATAGTGATGCCACTGCTACTTGGGCATAGGGCAGCACCATCTCCTAAAGTCTTCAGACACCCACTTATTTGTAAGTTGCAAAAGGAGCACTACCTGCTTCCCTCCATGTATCTTAAGAAATGAGTAGGAAAAAGGAATGCAAGAAGCAGCCACATGAATCTTTATCCCTGTTACAATCCTGTAATTATTGCCATTATAACAGCAAGCTGAAATGGATGTAACAAGTGTCCCTTTCACTCTTTTAGCAGTCATTTTTTTTGAATCTATCTAGAAATCCTCTCTGGTATCAAAGATTTGGGATTTTTACACAGGAATTAAGAGACAGGAACTCTGGGAGTGTGTATCTATACAAAGGGTAAAGAGCCAACTATATTTAAAAATAAATAGATCTACTTCTTGTGGGTACAAGATTACTTAAGCTGTGCCTGCTTGGGACTTCTTGTAGTGTAGAACTTCAGAAGCAATGGAAGCAGTACTCGGAAGATGCAAAAGGGACAGTGGAGGTTGCTTTAATACGCCTTGTGCAATCCCTCACATGAGTAATACAATCTACACTGAACCCATCTGTCCTGCTTTGGACAAATGCAGCCCCAAAGTGGTATGAAGAGTCCGTACATCTGGAAACCACCACCCTCCATATTCCATCTGAAAGCAACTGTTGACTGCAATTAATGACTGTCCTAAGACTCTAGGACAGGTTAAAATGTCTGTCATATAGCACTTGCTAACACAATAGCCCTCATTCTGCCAGGCTCTCAGTTCTAATATACCACCCTTTGGTTGCATCTTAGGAAGATATTTGTCTTGAAGCAAACTGAGAAGTAAGAATTCAGGCTTCTTTTTCCCCCAAACAGTTCACATTTATTATTGATACAAATAAAAAAATCTTTTAAAGACTGTTATCTTATTACCAAGATTGAGGTAATATGTTTACAAAACTTTTACAGAAATTGATATGAAGTTCATGAATACAGAAAGATGTGGGAGAAGCAGAGTTGTTGAATTAAGTTTCAGGAAGAGCCAGAAGAATGGTCAGTTGTGGCAGAAAGGAGGAATGAAGAACAAACAGCAGTAAGGTCATACACTAAGAAATGGAGTCAAAGGTTAGTCAGATCATTGTTGTCATGGTACTCCACTAAAACTGAAAAGTCTTGCTTTTTAGTGATGAATGGACACCCTTCCCCAGTGTTTGTGCTTTGAGCTCTGAAAGATGCATTAGACTTCTAGAGAAAAGTATCCAAGGGACACTTCTGAGCAAACTTAAAGACATCTTCAGACAGGAGAAGTGGCTGCAACTCAAAAAAGTTCTACAAAACCAGACATCTCTGGGCTGACGTGGACTGTTGAGTGTGAAGCGAGTTCTTTACAGCTGTCAGCAAAATCGCCATCTGAGAGAAAAAGAAAGAAAGAGGGGACCATCTTTCAAGACAGAGGTCTTACAAGTGGGAAAGAGGAAGTGCTCTTTTGCAAGGGGGCACCAGTGACACTAACTACGAGAGGGCTGTGCATGGCACTGTTTCTTTGAGTCAAGAGCTATATTAGTTTCTGCATACCCAGAAGCAAAACTGCTGCTCAGACTGGATACATGCTGGGATCTTACTAGTCAAGCAGCAAGAGACTTAGCGCAGCAAGTTGTAGGGGTTACAGGAACTAACTTTGTTTCTCCTGCAAACCAGTACTTCACCTTCACCTGACAGTTTAAAAAACACACAGTTGTTAGCTGCAGAGGCTTTAGGTAACATTTCAGCAGGTTATCTCCATCCTTAAACTAGAATAGGCTTTCAATAGTGTGATCCTGAACAAATCCCTTTCCTATCTTCTGCTTAAGAAGCTTACAAGTTCCATTTCAGCATTTCTTCCCAAAACGAAACAGACCACCTCAGTGGTCTATACAAGCTGCGCAACAGAGGCTGTTTTTCCAGGCTAGGCCCAGTTTATAAAAAGGAGGACCTCACCTTTTAAACAGATCTCTGTGGAGGACAGAGAGGGAAAAAATACTATAGCAGTAACTGTCTACTTCGGGAATCAATTTGCAGCCCTTGCAATATTTTATCCAGTGACCTATATTAAGGTCTGCTGCATCACAGCAAACATAGTTCAACAGGTTGAACATTTTAGTCTTGAGCAGTCCAAAATGCATGACATGTTACAGCCCGAGGTCTCAAACACTACTGGCCTCATTGCTAGGTTTAAACAGTACTTAGCCTAACAATTCTTCCACTACAGGGGAGCATGCAGGGCAGGAAAGTTGCTATCACTGTAGCCAAAGCAGAGATTTGGGGTTTTTTTGTGCTAAAAATACTGATGCCTTGTCCATACTACAGGGGCATATGAGGTACCTCTCTGCATAACATGGGACAGAGATGGAAGTTTGAGAAGAGAGAAGGAAAAAGAATTGTTGCAGCCACCCCTTCCTCTAATCAATTCTTTGCATAGGATATCCTTATCAACTGATGATTGCTCAAAGTGAAAAGATGCAAGTGGGGTATGGTCAAATGTCTCCGGAAGAGGGGAAAGGACAAAGAAATGAACCTGAGGACCCAAAGGAAGACCAGCCTCTGGGTTCAGTGAGGAGAGCCTGCCCTATCCTCTTCCTTCCCATTTTCAGTGCTCAAATGTAAATTCAAGGCTTAAAACCTTTCAATGCCCAAAGCTGGAACATGTCTCTGTGATTCTGTGAAATGCAACACTGTCAAAATGGCTGCCTGAGAGAGCCTGAAATTCTGCTTCCTCAGCAGCACCCATCTATGACAAAGCAAGAAAAGACAGCAATTCAGCTAGCTTCCAGCTGGCACTCCGTGAAATGTCAGACATTCAGCTACTGCTCTCCTACAGGCCTTGACAGCGGACAATATAGTAGGGGAGCTCACGGTTGTACAAAAGGAAAAAGTGTTTTCAAACCTTGGGAGAACCTCACTGGTAGGAGCTTCAGATTACATTTAATGCACTACAGTATGAGGGTTCTAAAAAAAGAAATTCTCAACCAGCAGCACACTGATTACTGATTTCTTTCCAAAAGAGCCCTTGCATTTCCACATTAGGGTTTGTGCAAGCATGTTTTTAAAAAACTATGGCTACCAAGTTAAGATTAGACGCACACACTTTCAGGTCTAATTCAAAACAAAACCAGTATATTTAAATGCAAACAGCTATTTTACTATCTATAAAAAGGCCTTCCACTTGTGCATTTTTTTTGCAATTGTCATTGATGATTATGCTGTATTGCAGTTGGCTGCCTCAGACGAGGGTCCGGCCATCTCATCCACTGGCTTTTTGCTGGCAGTGGCACTACCTGGAAATCATAGAGCTGGAGTGAGACTGGCCAGAAGAGGTTGTAGCAGCACTGAGCTGAGAAAATCCACTGTGGCTTGATTCAAGGCTGCTCATGGACCCTCTGTAGATAAAGACACAACACAGAGATATACTTTCGCATGCAGAGTGGCACAAAATAGCTGTACATTTAGGATTCTTATCAAGGTCCACAACCGTGGTACCAGTGGTTTGCTGACATCCCTTCCCCAGATAATCTGCACCAATGAGAGAACTTCTTTCCCTAGTTCTTCACTCAGATCTGAGGGGAAGAATCTCTTATTTTGGGTTGGGTACAATAAGCAACCCTGCTTAGACTCCTCAAACACTTCCAGAGGACACTGGGGAGGAGAGGATTCTTGTTAATCATCGCACTTCAGAAAAAGTCAGAAGCCACACAAAATTCCTCACTGCTTCCTCCAACTTTCTCCAATGCTTGGTGTTTAAATCCTGAATATGACATGGTTTCTATGGTCAGCAATTCCTAGTAACAAGAGTGAATGAGGGGTTCTTCCCCTCACTTTATGCTCTCAATGATTCTTTAAATAAAGTGTTAAAGAGTTCTTGGAATGAGCAGACATGTGAATAAGCCCTTGATTTAAGTCAACCTAAAAAGAATTTTCTGCTTGGTGTATATGAAGCTCTCAGCACACGTTTACACCACTGCCACTTATGGTCAAAGACTGAAACTGAGGAAAATGACTTCTTTGAAACCCAGTTATCTTGAACAGAATGCCACTAGCAAAGTTGGTTGGAAGTCCTCCTTCCAAAGAGTATGTCAAACAGGAGACTTATCATATCAATGTATTTGTGTAATACTTGCAACCAGAGATGGCAGCTTTGTAGTACTTAGACCAAAATGTTACTTTCTTCCCCTTCAAATCAAAAACAATCTTTAGCAACTAAGAGGAAGAGCACCTCCTGCTATCTGGCCTAGGCATACCTGAAATCTTCTGACCCAATCACTTCTGTGTAGTACATCACTTTGCACTTATGAGATGAGACCTGTAAAGATGCCAGGACATCATCCACACGAGGCATGTTGGTTGTGGCACAGGCAGGCATGTTATGAAACTTCCATTGGAGAATATAGAAGCCAGGCCACCTAGTAACATGAGATCCCTGGAAGCAACAGTAGAAAAATAAACACAATTGACTTATCCAGAGCATCCCTGTAGTTTTGTGGGGGTGGGGAGGAGAGAAGACAGTCACCACCAGTTACTTACAGTCACCTTAAAATGTCCCATGGGGTAATTATGTGTGGAAAAATCAGCTTGCAGTTATGGCCAGGAGTTATGCTCACTGACATGTGCAGCTCTTCTTTATCAATATATGTATAGGGTGTAGAAAAGACACTTCCCCCAGAACTCTCCTTCAACACTGTAGGTTTTCCTGAGCCATCAGGTCAGCACTTACAGCTATCCTCCCTGTGATCATATACTCAACACACTCTCTGCTGGTGACACACTAATCTGGATAAAAACAAAAACAGCTAGGAGCTGCATTTCCTGATATTAGGTTTGAGTCTTGAAATGGCACTCCACAAAACTCTGGGAGAACTGAAGGGGAAGGTGGGGGGGAGTGCTACTGAGTTGCAGTCTCTGGCTTGCCAGTAAACTTTCATTTATAGCCTACTTTTTCATCTACAACCCTCAAACAACCTGCAGAGAAAGTACTAACAGAAACACACATATAGGAGATCAACTAAACTAGCAGAGGTGAAACGGGCAAGTAAATCTTCATGTTCCCAGTAAACTGGACTACACTTACAATCCCTTTTCTTCCCACTGGTTGACCTTGCTCTTTTTCTACCAGCACAAGAGAGGCAATCCTCCTAGACGTGCGTGTAGACAGTGTGGCATGCTAAATCATTTTTGCTATCCAAAAGGGATTGAGGCAAAGATGGTCCCCGAGCATCACACTTTACTTATCTATGTTTGATTTTGGGAGTGACTACTTCCCACTTACTTCAGAAAGAACAGTTTCTTTACTTTAATTATCTTTCATGTCTGCAATTTTGGGAAAGGTTGGTGATGTCCTGTTGCATTCCTTTAAAGCCACCACTGGGTAAGTGCACCAGTCAACAGATCCTTCCACTGGGATGCATACCAGGATCTCTGCACATACGCCTGTGTAACACATGGCTGGTGCTGGGCAGACAAAGGAAGAATAAGTCTAGTGGTGGGGTGGGCAAATTCAAGGAGTTCGAAACACTGCCTTAAGGATTAACAGCAGCCCTAAGAGGGCAAATTGTATTAAGAAGCTCTGAGACAGATCAGTCTCTAAAGATTCCATAGCACTTTGGCTGGTTGGCAACCTTCAGTCTCGAAAGACTATGGTATAAGCCTACAGCACCCAGTATTCCCAGGCAGTCTCCCATCCAAGTACTAACCAGGCCTGATCCTGCTTAGCTTCCAAGATCAGATGAGATTGGGCATGTGCAGGGTAACAGTTGCTGTCATAGCACTTAACCTTTAGGAATTTTTAGACCTAGGCAGTTCTTGCCTGTGATCACAGAAAGACAACCAGAGAATGAAGTCATCTCTTATTCCCATCACAAGACTAAGCAACAACTGGAAGGCTCACACTGTTTGGCATGTCATATACAGTGGCAGCTCCTAAAAGCATTTTTTTCCAGAGCCAGGGCCTGGACTACACTTAGACGGGTTCTCACCTGCACACTCTCCCCTTCCTTACAGATGAGTGGAGATTCCACCATGCTGTAGTCCCGTCCCAGCTGCCAAGCTTTGTCTATCAGCTGCACATTGTTTCCACCTGGAGAGGTAATGCTGTGGCCCCCCAGGGAATCCTTTTTAGGAGGCTGTGGTGCTCTCTTGGAGTGATAGATGTTAAAGACAATGTCACCTTTACAAACATCAAAATCCCAGGTGATCACAGAGGAAGCTTCCACAATCTGAATGAAGATCTAAATAAGGAAATAATTGTTTTAGAAGTTCAGTCAAAGGAGAAGCCTCCCAGTCTCTTAACCTTGCCCCATCAGATTAATCCTCTCAATACTAATACACTGTCTTTATATCTGTTATTGCATCTGTGATGATTTGCTACCCAGATATAAAAATTGCATTGCATTTTTAAAAAAATATGGAATGGATGAACACTATCTCATTTAAAATTGTTTTTTGAAGCCCCTACAATTGCAGAATGGTGGACCATGCCATGGACGCCACAAATATGAGGATATCAGTCCTATAGAGGCAGATGCAGCTAGAGTCCAAATGCTTTTGAGGGGAACAGAAATGCTGCTGCTGGCCACTACTGAAAGCCACTCTGCCCTCCTGCTGAATCCTGCCTCAAAGAAGGGAGGGGAAGCAAGGTTCCTTATCTTTAGGACAGCAACAATCCCCTTTTCCTTCTAGTGGGGGAGGGGGGAAGGTGGCATAGGTGCCTTCATCACCTCCTCCTTGCTTTGTTTGCCTCTCAGAAGGGCTGGGATTGCCATGCCCCTCCTCTCCCTGCCTTCTTGGTGGTAATTATCTTCTTGCTTGTCCTTCATGTGGGTATTCTTTAAAATGAACAGGAAGTGCCCAACACACTGTAATGGAAATACGCAAGATCCCTGGAGGTGACAGGGTGTGGTGTCAACAATGGGCCCTTGCTCTGACAGGTCTGGGAAGCATGGGGTTAACACCAGGGCCTTAAATTGAAGGCGGGTGTGCTGCACAGATGCAGCCACTTATAGGCAGCAAGGCCTACAGGGATAAAAGAAGCACCTGTTGGAAGGAAAGGGTGTGGGTGTAGACGGAAGGAGATTGGAGAGACTGAGAGAGTACAAGGAAGGAGCTTGGAGGAAAAAGGATGGACACACAGGCTAACCAACTAATGGACTGGTTAGCTGACTGATGGACCAAACGGAAAATGCTGGAACAGAGACTGATGTGTGCCTGCCATGCCCAAGAGCTGTTGAGAAACATGGTGTTGCTGTGGTGGCCGGAGAAGCTGCTGGCGGGAGAGGGGAGAAAGGAGGACCTCTGCAGGTTGAACAGGCGAGCTACCCTGGTAGTGGGGTCCAGCACTGCTGTAGTGCAGAACTAGGGCCACTGTTGGGTAAAGAAAGGAAACTAATTAAAGCAAACATAAGTTCTATAAGCAAAGCTTGGAATGGGAATTTAGCAATACACATGCTCCATTCCTTTTGTCCATTTTAAAGAAGCCCTGAGCAAAAGATAAACAAGGAGATGGTGCAGAAGGGGATGGAAGGGGCAGGGTTATGTTGCCCCACCTCTCCCTGCTTGGCTGCAGCTGAGCAGGCAGAGATCAGGAGGAGGTGGCAATGAAGGCACCTGCAGCAACTTTTGCAGGTTGCTCCTGTCCCAATCCTTTCCTTCCTTGCCCTCAGTGAGGGGGAAGTGGATTGAAGAGTTTCCCAGAGTGGCTCCACTGGTGTTGGGCTGGAAGAAAGTGACAGGCCGCTGCTGCCACCCCTCCCCAACTCCAAGATGCCACTCCATACAAAATTTTCATGTGACATCTGTGGACAGGACATGCCTGTAGGTGAAGAGTCTTAAAAACAGTCACAGAGTTAGTTTCTGCAATCTAAATGTCCTGCCTTTCAGGGAGAAAGTGATCAGAGGCTTGGTCCTTCAGGAAATACTGCTAGGGAAAACAGTTGAGACCAACCACTGTTGGTGAATGAATATTCACCAACTACATATTTGTAGAAGTTGAAGCAAATCACTTTCTGGTGACAAAATCAAAGTAAATGAATTGCACTGAACAGAAAATATGCAACCATTCCACTGGTTTTCTGAAGGCATAATAAAGAACTCAATGTTACCTTCCCAATAAGCCTAGGAAAAGCAGCTTGTGCCTGTCCATCCAGCCCCTGCCAAGACCACCCACCAGTAATTAAATCCTTAGTAAGACTGAAATATCATCTGATTTTTTTTCAATTAATTCCAAATTAGGATAATGTGACTGCTCAATCTGCATAACTAAGATGTCCAAGGGGACCTGAAGAAGATCTTAGTTTCTCCTTCACAAAGATGAAATTCAAAGTTCCACTTTTCCTAACTGTGGAGAACTACATTCCTCTCAAGAGCAATTATTTTCAGGCATTAGCCAAGTGAAAATTCACCTGAAGTTGTCCAACAGAAGGCTGGTAAGTAGAACAGCAGTAAGGAAACATACCTCATGGGGTGCTCCTTTGAAGATACTGGCTGACTGATAGATGGTTTCTGTCCACAGCTTTATGTCTTCATTTTCCAATTCTTCTGCAGTCCGGTACAGGGATTTGGGAACCAGCCCACCTTCTGGAACTTCACACTTAAGAGAAAGATATCAGTACTTGAGCACTGCTCTGACAAACACTCCAGGAAAGAATACGCCAGAATGTGATTTGGAGGACACTTCACACAGCATCATAGTTTATTAAATGAAAGTTGGCCCCTTTAAACTATCTTTATACTTTCTGGTCACAACCCACTGACTCTGGCTTCTCTCCTTTTTCCTAGGAGCCCATTTTTCCACTCATATGCGTGAGAGTCTGGAAGTCAGTCTCTTGGATTTTTAGATCAGAAGTCTCTTATCTAGTAGGACCTGGTAGCATACAAAGTTTGCCAGCCCATAGGAGTGAAAAACATTTCTTCTTCTGAATCTTCCTTCTTCGAAAGATGGAGCTATCCATAAGAATCCTTGTTGTAGATAGCATGTGTGGAGGGGAACAGAAAGTTCTCTTGCAATGCATGAACAAGAGGCAATTTTGACCTATACTTCTCCTTATTTGTCTCCTCTTCCCAACTTATTGCATACATCAAGCCACCTATGCATCTTCACACCTCAGTCCATTCCTTTGTGCCTTGTGCCTAGCCATCTGTCTACTGCTTGCCCTACAGCCTGCCTTCCCTGAAAATCTCACTTTTCCTCCTGAATACATTACCCAATAACCATTACATGCTAGTATCTCTCCAAATCTAGCATGATCTCACCTTTCTCACCTCCCTTCTTCATAGAAACCAAGCTCATAACATTCTTATCTCCCTCCAAGTATCAACCAATCTTTCCCCAATTTCCCCTAATTGTGTCACAACTAATGATCAAAGATCCCATAATGCACTTCTTTGGATACAGGCGTGGGTTCATTCCTACATGTTCCTGAGCAGGTGTGGCAACATCTGTAGTGGGGAGGTCTGAAATCAAGACTGTTTGGAATCTAATACTATGTTATTTACTTAGCACTTTAGAGTTCCACGTACATTATTTTGGTAATATTGACATGAGCCTTATAGAGGCCAGTTGTACTCCTATACTGCAGATGAGAGATAGTAGCTTATCCTAGGGGATCCAAGTTTGTCGCTGACACAAGATTTCAACTGGGGGCTTCCCAGTGTAGACTTATAACCACTACGCTATGCAGGTTTCTTAGTATTTCAACTCTATAGAGCAATGTCAATTGATACAAATACACTTTAGATGTATTTGTAATTAAAACTTAAACGTGCCTCAATGATTGTATAATGCAAGTTGAAGAAATCTGATTTTTCATAAGTAAAAACCTCAGAAGTTGCAATCCATTACTAAATTAGATTCTGTACAATGAATTAACACAGGTATGAACATAGTGATTTGATCGTATTGGCTTCTAATGCATACTACAACAAAAAATAACACTGAGCTACACCCAATGGTCACCTACCATGCATTCTCCACCAAGAAAATCAGGAATAATTTCTTTGTCGATGTAATCCAACAGCCCACCAGGACCTTGATAGTCATTGCCTGCATAAATCAGGAATTTCTTTCTAGTGTTGTCATCAATAAATGGGCTAACCTATAAATAAGAATGAGTTAGTACCCAGGTCTCCAAGCAGCTTTAAGGAAGCACTTTATTTTTGCTGATACTTTAAAAATGTGGCATGTGCAAGGTACACTGTTCCATCAGCCCACACAATTGTCATTCTTCTAGTTACTTATTTTTTAGTCTAGGAATGAAACATCCTATAAAGTCTAGCTTGTAAGGGATAACTTGCCTGTTTCTAAGCACAATTCGTGCCCTTTACAAACGCACAGGCTGCTAGGGTGTCAAAAATTAGGAACCTACCAGTGTCCAGAGGACTGGAAACACCCTGGGAGCTCGCAGGATGAGAAGGCGTCCCAGTGTTTCTGGATAATTGGCTTCAACAACTTCAATGATTCTTAGTAAAGCCTTGACACCAGGTCTCCATAAGTGTCGCATATTCAAGCCCTCCAGATCCACCAAACAAGTCCAAGAGCTGTTTTGTTTTCAAAATAAGGCAATAGACTTTAAAATGACTATAATAGTGTTCTCACTTCCCATCACCCATTGAAATCAAAATATGAAGTTCTCTTTATCTTTGCGCTAGTCAATTTTCCTAGCTTTAACTGACAAATGGATTGCAGAGCCCAAATCAATAAATATTCTTGTTGGTTACAACATGGTCTCTCCCCTAATTCCGTATTAGCAATAGTCACTTTAACCCACATAGCATTCTTTAGTGAGGGATAGCCAATCTTCCCCGTAAATACAGAGCAGGCAACAGTATGCTTATGGACTGCATGATGCCTACTGTCGGGGCCCCTTTGGTTTGGCAGGTTTGGCAGGCCAGGTTTGGCAGCTCTGCTAGGGAGGAGGACAAGGGTGCTGGAACCCCCTCCCCCTTCAGCCAATCTGAGGCCTCCCTGGGGAGGAACAAGCCTGCTCCAGGCCCCTCCAGGGGAAGGCCCCTACACCTACTAAACTAATCCTTTAGGCTTGTCAAGTCCTTAACTGAAACCCGTAGGCAAAGTACATCCATCCACCCCCAGGTCCATGACTCGCATGTTATGAATGCACACTGTGTGTACCAGATTCTCAATAGGGCGTTGAGAATTATGCACACTGATGTGGTCAAACACCGTGCTAAAACCATGATCCAACATTTAATCTGTGCATTATGGCACACCACTCAATATTAAAGGAATTTTTCAGCACAATTGTGGGTTTCAGCACAATTGTTTAGGCATTTGTGGTTCACTAACAGGTGGGTTTGTTCATCAAAATTTTACTGGTGGGCTCCCTTAGCTATTCCGGGAATCACAATCTTAGAATACTAGACCACTTTTTTGTTCCCATTGTCAATTTTATATTTTAATGAATGAAGAAATGTTAAACACTATCCATATTAACGTGAATGTCTCCATGCTTAACATTCTATTACTCATTCCATTTCATTTAGTGGCCATTCATTTACCTTATAGGTCTTCCAAATACTTTTGTATTTTCTTCACAGCGCCTTAGTCCTTCTTCATTTATAGAGAGAACCTGCACAAGAGACAGGAGCGTTCTGAAGAGCCATTGCAGTATGCCTGGGGTTGAAATTTGCATCCAGAAACTGCACTTCACTCTTTCAACTGAATGTTTTTCTCTTCTGGTTATGCATGAAATGATAACTAGTTCTTGTTCATAGCTTCTTATGAGAGCAGGTGTAACCTCTTTTAGGCTGTGCCAGATACTCTGTCCTATTTAGAATCTGCCTCTCCCAGGTCACAGAAAGGGCACTCTGTCTATTTCTCTCAACTTCCTTGCCCCTCCTCTCCATAGAAAGGCTACAGTCAGTTTCAAAACATAGTGATCTCCTTTTCTCTCCCCAGCTCCTTGCAGCAGGTTCTTCTTTTCCCTCCTCCAATTGTGGCATGCCCTGTATCTCATTAGCAGAACAAAGATTCTGCAAAAGCCTCTGGCTGTTCAGTCAACACATTTAGTTTCATTGCCCCTTACCTGATCCTCCCCCCCCCTCCCACACACACAAAGCAGTGAGAGGTGCCCTAGAATCTCTTTTCATTATGTGCTGGTATGTTTTGTTTGGTTGGGGCTTACTTCTAAGGAGCCTGTGGGAGAATAATTGTTTTTTAAACCAATCTCTACCTTCACTCTGCTACCCTTTTCCAGCATGAATAGACCTACTTCATAAAAAAAACTCCTTACTGTTTATGGATTATGGTACTGATTGCCAAAATTCTTTTGTACTTTTATGTATCTTAATACCATGTTTATTTCTTTTTTGTTGTTGGTTTAAATGTATTTTTTCCTTTCCCTAACAAAGGCAGTAAAAACCCCAGAACTCACAAACATTTGTGGTGGAAAACATTTGTGGCTTCTATTCATTATAGCAGAACACAGCCATGATGCTTTTATCATTCTAATGCAGGGGTGCCCCAACCCCGGCCCTGGGGCCACTTGCGGCCCTCGAGGCCTCTCAATGCGGCCCTCAGGGAAACCCCAGTCTCCAATGAGCCTCTGGCCCTCCAGTGATTTGTTAGAGCCCACAATGGCCTGACGCAACTGCTCTCAGCATGAGGGTGACTATTTGACCTCTCATGTGAGCTGTGGGATGAGGGCTCCCTCCACTGCTTGTTGTTTGTGATGCAGCAGTGGCAGCAAAGGAAAGGCCAGCCTTGCTTTGTGCAAGGCCTTTTGTAGGACTTGAGCTATTGCAAGACCTTTAATATATTCATTTATGTAAATTTATCCAAATTTTAAATGTAAAAAAATTTTTCCCCCCAGCCCCGACACAGTGTCAGAGAGACAATGTGGCCCTCCTACCAAAAACTTTGGACACTCCTGTTCTAGTGTGATACAGACCAGTTAAATGGAAATACCACATTCCCAATCAAACAAGCAGGCTGCACTAGAGGCACTTACATAGCGAAGCAAGGCTTCTTCCCCAAGAGCTCGCACCAAACCTTTGGTATCCATCTGGCCAAGTCTCAGCAGATACAATGGTCGCCCATCTGAAAAGAAACCGTGACAATTGAAATAAGTTCTTATGCACATGTGCAAGTGTTCCATTAAATCCTTAGCTGTTACAAGGGCAATGAGAATCAGCAATACTTGTTTGGTAATCCTGGTTTCTGCAAGAGCCACACCTTCACACTTTCCTGGCAGCAGGAAACCTGAATTTTGACTCAGGCATAAAGGGATTGGAATTCCTTCCTTACCTTGTCAGAAACTTATCTATCAAGTATCTTGGGGGGGGGGAGAGGGGAAACTATTCCTATTTTGAAACTGCAGTGCATATCTTGAGCCAGAATCCACAAATTTTGGCTGACAACCAGCAAAAAAAAAAAAAAAATTCTAAGTAATTTCAGAGTTCAGAACAATTTCAGAGGAGCACCTTCCTCTCCAAGCTCAGCAGGGCTCTGAGTTGCTCAAAGGCACTCCAACAGCAGCATGCATCCTTATGAAATACAGAACAAACGGCTAGACCTTGATCCTCATGGGTTTGGGAAGAGGTAGGGCTAACTATTAATAGAGGTTTTTGACTGGCTTCAAAAGTCAACCCTAACTTATGGGTCCCTGTTTCAAGATATTCATTAGGGGTCTCAAAAGATAGGTTGTTTTCACTCTCCCTTCCCACCTTAGGACACTTTACTAAAAAGAAATGTATAATTCCACACATTTCCAAACAAAGACTTCAAGCTGCCCCAAGGCTTGGATCCAAAGTGATCCTCCCATGAGAAGAAAGTCTCTTGCAGTCATGAAGGGGGAGGCACAATTTATGTCACTTCTCTCCATTGGTATCCTATCTGTGCCATATCACACTATTCTCAAGAGCCCCCAGCTCTCTGAATTGGTTTTGGGAGGGGGCGGCAGAGGTGACTGCAAGCACAGAGAAGGGGCAAGAAAGTTCCATTTAATGAGTGAAACATCACTCAGTTCTCCGGATCCAAGCCAAACCTGTTCACTTCAAATTTAAATAGTACTTTAGCCACCATGAACTTTCAGTCACAATCATATACATTCATATCTAACTGATATATACACTTTGAGCCATTCCATTTTATTAATCAAGTATTAGGAAACCCATGTAACATGCCATATTTAATTGTGCAGGACACAACATGTAGAGAAACTTCAAGTGTGAGCTCTTATGTTTACATTAATTCTGTAAGTGGAGAGAAAAGAATTTGTAATTTGGCATAAGTCAAGAAGTTTCTGCCACGTACTTGACAGACAGCAAAACAATATAGGCAGCCCTCTTGAGGTGCAGACCTGCAGGTGCCTCACATCAAGCACCCCAGTTCTCTCTGATACCCATGAACTGCTATGCCAGCCAGCAACTAGGCCAAGTATCTGAAAAAAAAATCTTTCCATTTCCAACCTTTTGCCTCTCTTCTCAATTTTCTTCCCCCATGCATTGACAAAACAGCCACTCCAGTATCTGATGAGCCACATTTGCTTTCATAAGTCATTGCTCCAGGTCCTGCTAGCCACCTTCCAAGAACTCTTTTTCCCAGGAAAGGAATCTTGGCTCACTTCCCTCCTTGGGGCTAGCTAAATCTACTGCAGAGCCCACTGGGGTTTGCTTTTCAAGTCCCTTTCTGACTCCCTCCCCACCTCTGAACCAGAAGACTGCTGTTATCTTGGCACCCTAGACCAGAGGTGTCCAAAGTTTTTGGCAGGAGGGCCACATCATCCCTCTGACACTGTGTTGGGGGCCGGGGAAAATAAGAATTTACATTTAAAATTTGAATAAATTTACATAGATGTACATAAATGAATATATTAAAGATGAACTTATATGAATGAATGAAGGTCTTGCAATAGCTCAAGGCCTATAAAAGCAAGGCCAGCCTTTCCTTCACTGCCACTGCTGCATCACAGATGTGAAACAGCAAGCAGTGGAGGGACCCCTCATTCCATAGCTCATGTGAGAGGTCAAATAGTTGCCCTGACGCTGAGATCAGTTGTGTCGGGCCAGCACAGGCTCCAACAAATCTTCAGAGGGCCAGAGGCTCATTGGAGACTGGGGGCTCCCTGGGGGCTGCATTAGGAGTCCTCGAGGGCCGCAAGTGGCCCCAGGGCTGGGGTTGGGGCACCCCTGCCCTAGACCCACGATTTTCTCAACACTACAAAGCTACCACACCGTAGATATGGATATGCATGCAAAGTGATTGCACAGCTGTCCAGATCTCACACCCTGCATGCAGTTCCAGATCAGGTTACAAGACTCAGCATGGTTGTGGCTGAAATCTTAGTGCTTTGTTTCTTCTCTTTGCCTTTGCTCCAGTCCTCCTTTTCTCCCCTCACCCACTACCACAAAACCCCTGGTTCTTCAGCCCATTTCCCCTGGATAAACCTCACGATTTCCCAACACCAGGGTTCCCAAACTTAGCAGCACCACAAACCACCTCATCTCATGGTGGGTTGCAATGCTCCAGATGGCACTGGAGACTTCTCCTGGCCTGGTCACCCACTTTATAGGCCTCTGCAGGCCTCAGAATGACCCTCAGAAGCTGTTGTAAGCTACTTCCAGGTGCTTCAGAAGCAGATCAGAAGTGGCTTCCAAAAACCAGAAATGGCTTATAGAGGCTTCTGAAGGACTTCTGAGGCCCATAGAAGCCTGTAGAGTGGATCTCTGGGCCGGGAGAGACCTCCAGAGGCTCTAGTAAGTAGTGAGGCTTCTGGGAATGGTTCCTACTTGGAGCCAAACCAGTGCAAGGGCAAGCAGGAGGATTACAGCCAACTGTGCTTGGACCCACACTTTATGAAGTGCTGCCCTATAGCCTGATCCTCCCTTTTTCTCCTCCTCAATTTGTGCCATTATGCAAGTTCTTTTCTTTGTAAGAATTTCTCCTCCTAGAAACCGTTGGTGTTTAGGGCCTAGTTGTGTGAGTGAGCATCGAAGACATTGATTTTTTTAAATTCCACTTCCCAGTTCTTGTACTTTTAACTGTGCAATCAGAACTGCCTATTGTTGCCCCTCTAATCTTGCCTTCCTTCTCATTTCACATCTTCCACAGATCTCTCAATGCCCCATTTTCTTATTCATCTTTTCTAGTTTACATCCTTTTTCAGCAGAAGGGGACATGTCACATCATACAATATTGGGCAGAGTGCTGGTGCCCAACATAACTGGTATGTTTTAATCTTATTTTTAAATTATGTTTTTAATTGTGTTTTTAATCATTGTTGTAAGCCACCTTGAACCCTTTTGGGGAGAAAGGCATGGTATGTATAAATAAATATGGCCATCCTACTCCTGTATCTTTTGTGTTCACCAGGCCTCAAGCCATGTGCAGACATAAAAGCTGCATGATGGTCTGCTCCAACTCTCAAAGGAAGCTCTCATAAGCATCCTATATTTCTCCAGGATACTATGCAATGAACACACATTCTTAAAATGCTGCCTTCCATTTCATCCAGACACCTTATTGAGCTTCTCAGCATCCCTGACAAGTCGATTTAATTGTTTTCTTGCTTCCCGTTCTGTTTGATCAGTTCAGCCAGGAATTTCAACATTTTTCAACTCTATTTTGTAATCTGCACTGATCTACAGCATTTTAATAGACAAAAACCATCTCCACTCTGTCAAGTGTTTCTCCCTAGAAAAACACCCACCATACATATGCTATAGTACCTTTGTCATGGTGATGCCAGCCTCCTGCATAGTAATCCTGCAGAACCTGAGGAGGGTTCCAAGTATCCAGAATATAATCCACCTGGTGCTGTTTGCGCCATGTTAATGACTGGCAAAGGATTTCTCTGGATTTGTCGATATTGAAGTCTCTAGCACGCAAGAATCTTAAGATGTGTTCATCCTTTGGAATCTGTAAGAGAGTTATCAGTGGCAGAAAGTTAAGAAACTTTGAAGTGAACAAATTCCTTATGCTGTGAAGTGTTGCTTTTGAAAGTTCATTGCTTTTGACCTGCAATGAAATATCCCTTTTCTATCTTCATGGCTATCACCCCAATTATGAAATTAATCCATTAATTTGCATCAATTTGGATATGGGTCAATATAAAATATGCGTTTCTCTTTAGGTCCACAGCAGGCGGCATTTTAGAATATGCATTCACCTTCCACCTCTTAACATACAAAATGCCTCGTTTAACTTTTAGGCAGGCACATAATGTTTATAAGTTCTGTATTAAAAAATAGTGTTTTTTTTCAAGTGTCAGTCAATTCATTTGGGAGCACCTTTATAAATCAAGCGACTTTTAAAGTAGTTAATCAGATCAACTAAACATTACACTTCTTCTAAAAAAATTAGTGAAGAGAGTTTTTTAAAAGTCTGTACAATTGGCCCCTCGATAGCTGCTGGAGTTTCATTCCAGGACCCCTGTGGATATCAAATTCCATGGATAAAGAAATAAGCGGGAGGAGAGTGCAGCAGCCCAATTACCCTTCAGGCCATTCAACCTCCCAGACTCCTCAGAAACCCCCTGAATGCTTCTGGAAGGCACTTCTAGTCACATCTGGGAGGTCCTCTGAGGCCCTCCAGCCATGGCCTCTGCATCTGCGGATATTCAAATGCAGATAAGGATGGCTCACTGTAGTATATTAGCAATGCTCAGCTGTATTTGGGTGGAGAAATGGACTGATGACAGGGCAGCCCTAAAGTAAAAGTATGGCTGGGGCAAAACCCAATCAAGATGGACAGTGTGTGCATAAAATGCATTTGTCATTTTTCTGGTAGATGGTTCAGGTGCCCAAATGCATCTGTTTCTAAACAAGGTAAGTGAATGGTGGCAGCTACTTCAAGTGAGATATCAAATTGAGAGGGCTTCAGGCTACTTCTGCTTGATGGTTAAGTTATCCTAAAGTGGCTATGACAGTGAAGAGTGAGTAATTTCTGGAATGTGCTGGACACAAACACACACACCCCTTGGATTAGAAAAATAATTTGATCCAGATATGAGCATTTTGTTGCTTGCTACTGATAAGAATTTCATTGCAGAAGTACGTGTTACTGAAATCTGGCAAATATGAAAATACAAATAACCTTTAGAGCAGTACAGGAAGTGACTATTTGGAAAACAAAGGTAAACACTGACTTTATCTGTCAAAAACAAACTCTCCTGGACAGATTTAACAGGTGGAAGATTATGAAGTAGAAAGAGCAAAAAGTGAGGTAGACCTTAGAAGGGAATCTGCTTTCTGTTGCTATGAAAGACAAAATTGCTATGTTTGTGGTTATCCCTGCACAGAGAAAGCCAGAGGTGCAGCACAGCCCATTCTCTCTGCCAGCCCTTCAGTAGGAATGATCATACTTTTGTTCACATGCCAAAAAAGGTCCCAGAGGGGTCATACTGCTTGACAGCACATGCAGCAGAGGGAAACATTTTCCTTGCAATTATGGGCTCTCTACAGTTCAGCAGTGAACTTGAATAAAACCTATTACAATAATAAACTTGTGAGGGAGGGACCAAGATCAAATGTCACAAGACAGTCCATTCTCTATCCCTGGATTGAATGAAGGAGGAAAGAGAGAGGAAAGCTGAGAAAAACAGGCTTTGGACAGATGCACTACTAACATATAGGAACTGGGATAGGGAAACCTGCTATTCACCCTCTACAGTTTGTGTGTTTTTCTAAATGGATGGAGAAAGTGATCTGAAGGAATAACTCCTTGCCATGCCTATGCCCATTCTGCTATCACTTTAATTATTAGAATGTTAAGGAAGAGCCAGGTATTTTATTCAAATACACACCAAACAGAACTAACTTCTCTAGTGGCCTTTGTTCAGTTAATTCCTTTTGGTAGATGGGAAGCAGGGGGAGGCAAGAGCATTGGGGGACACCCTCAGCACAGCTGTCCACAGTCTCATGGAAGCAGTGAACTGGCAAAAGTACCACATATGCTGAAAAGTTAAGTGTCCTTAGTAAATACATCTATATGCTTGTATTTCAGTATTCATTTTAGATGACTAGTGTCACAATGTTTAAAACACAAGCTAAAAACTTAAAGACACAAGTGACTAGACAGGGTTAGAGCAAGAGGCTAAAGATGAAGACTGTCGGTACTTACGTTGGAAGATGAGCCACTGATCCTCTAGATCAGGGGTGCTCACACTTTTTTGGCTCGAGAGCTACTTTGAAACCCAGCAAGGCCCGGAGATCTACCAGAGTTTTTTTTACAATGTTTGCGCCATCATAACATATAACATTTATGTGTACAATGTATGTTGGTGTACCTTGAGCCCCACTGAGTATAACAGGACTTACTCCTGAGTAGACATGCCTAGGATTAGGCTGTGAGGCTGCAATCCTAGCCACACTTACCTGGGAGTAAGCCCCATTGAGTACAATGGGCCTTACTCCTGGCGTTTCCTCCCAGAGGCACCTGAAGGGGGGGGGGGTCGGCACTCCGCGATCTACTCATTTTGCCTCGCAATCTACCGGTAGATCATGATCCACCTATTGAGCACCCCTGCTCTAGATTAGCATTTTCAAAGTGTGCTTCTAGGAGCCCTGGGATTCCCCGAGACTGCTCTGGGGGCTCTAGGAGCAGACCATAAGTGGCTGTCATCTCTCTTCTGCCCAATGTTCTCATCTACTTCTCCCACCTTCCCTGTTTGTGGCTCTCCTTCCTCATTCCCCTCATGTTCTAGCTACTTGCCAGTATTTGGTGTTTGCTGGTATTTGGCTTGGTGCTACGTCACTCTGTGCATGCATCAGTGGTCTGGGGCTCCTCAAGACTCCCCATGCACGCACTGGCAGGGCATCCAGAGATGCCGGAGAGTGTAAAGGGCTCCAGAGAATGAAAATTTTGAGAACTGCTGCTTTAGATAAAGATACAGAAAAATTGTTACATTTAATCAGTCAAGTGAAAAATGCATTACAGGGAAAAGTTGCAGGCACTCACAAGTTTGAAGTACAGTGGATAGAGTTCAAGTGTTATGCATATCCAGTGCACATCAGTCCACAATTAAGTCAATACTAGAAAGTAATTAAGGCTGCAGTCCTACATACATGAGCACAAACTTTGTTAGATACAATGAAACTTACTTCTAAACATGTATAGGATTGCACTGAAAGGAATTTTGAAGTTGTAAAGTAGGCAGAGTAAATATTAGTAGGTATAGAAGAGAGTGCCAGATACAGTATTTGCAGAACAGTTAGAACAAAATACTTGGACCAGATTTTGAGAACCGTCATCTCCTGGTCTCTACAAACAGAAAATAGTATAATTCCTTCATGGTGCAAAAGTTATAATATTCGATTTTTGCTGCTGCAGTGGCTAAACTGCATCAGACATTTATGGATGTTAGCATTAAAATATTGTCATGCCCAGGATTTGAATGTATTTAGCAAAATATACCAAATATGATTAAAATTTGATACTTTTAAGTATCTTTCCCTGATAGCTAGTTCAGAACAATTTATTTTTCTAAAGTTTTTTTTAATACAATAAACCATGATGTGTTCTAGATATGTTATTTTACTTGAAGAGCAGAAATAGTAAGAGTGCAAACAAGACAGCCTAAAATAGAAGAGGAACAGATGAGAATGGCAACAAACAAAAGTATAGTCAGGCACGCATGAACTATTATTGGAGCAGAGGCCCATAGAAACGTCACAAGAAAGAGTTGGGATTTGTGCCAGAATTTGGAGTAAAATTCCATGAATTATGAATCACAAGCCCAAGCATGTGGTCTGGTATCTTTTCTATGACAGAGCCATTGCTCTGGTTAATAAAGAGGAATCAGCTCATTAACAAGACTTGCAGCAGCACAGTAAATTCTCTCAAGGGATATGGTAAAACCGGTTAGTTTGTAGAGGTTTCATAAACATTTGGCATAGGATAGCATCTCCAGGCCATCAAGCCCAGGGTTTCTTTGTTAAGGATCAAAGCAACTGGACTCTTTCTGGGAAGCAGATTTAAAGATTAGACATTTTCAGCCTCCACGCACCCTTAATAAGGCATCAGGTTCAAAAACCAATTGAAGTAAAAATCCATCCATTTCTTTGGGTGGATTACCGCTGTCCTGCCAGACCATTCTGCATGCTGCACACCTTTTCTAAAGGATAGAAAGTCAAGCAGGGAGAAAGATTCTTACTTTGCCTTTGTGTGTTTCTTGAAGCCACTGTCGAAGCCTTATAAGGCAGCTTTCCTGAAGTGGTGTCAAGTCACCCAGATATCTCTTGATGTAATCTGCATCTAGCTTGTCTGAAATGGAAGTTTACACAATGTTAGACAATGATTCTAAGTCAGGTAGCCAATATTTTCTAAGCAAACTTTTAAGCCTTTGCAACAGTTGATAAAACTAATAAAGATGAACCCCTGTGTCCAGTTCTCCACACCCCACCCCACACCTATTAACTTTGTATAGGTGCTTACACTACACCTGCAGTGTAAGCTTGCAGTTTTATAGGGTGACGTGGGCATGCTGCAGGTAGTCTGAATGCTTGAAGAGATTAATCAAATGTTAACTTCAGTTTAACAGCTTCCTGTTAATGTTTGGTCTAGTCTCTTTAAGCTGCCTTCCTGCGCATCATGCTAAAGGCTTGCATGCTTATAGCATCCAGTAAAAGGAAGAAAGATTTTTAAGCAGTAAGCACCTTAACGACGGATGGAGGCCAAGGAGATAGGGTTTCCTTGTACCCACCGTATCTGCAAGGGGTCCTGAAACAGATCCCTTGTGGATAGGGGGTGGGGTGGGATGCTTGTATTATCTAATTTTCAGCAGCATAATTTTCTGTCAGTTCCAATTTTCAGTGGCTCTGCAAAGCTTCAGTCAATATTAGCTGTGCTTTCCTTTTTCCAATCAAGTTCCCAGTCAACAGAATACCAGAATCTACAATAATACTGTTTTTGCAAACAGATAAAATAATAAAGCTGTCTGTTCAAAATACAGACTCCTTGCCTATTTAGAAGTCAGGCAAAATTATAAACAGAGATACACAAAGCAGCAAACCAAGAGATCTCAACAGGCAAACAACACACCATCAGGTGTTCCTGCTGTGGGATCTGCTGCACTGTTACAAGTGTTGCTATCCTTAGTGATTAGTCCATCCTTAATGGCAGTTTCAGGAATTTTGATTGGAGAAGACAGTGTCCGTCCTGCATGAGATGTTCTGTGTTCAACTGCATTCCGAACAGGGGGAGTCCAACGGGGCATATATACTATTCCTTCTTCTCTTAGCTGCTTCAGATAGTATTCAATTATTTCTTTGCCCTTTGAAAGCAAGGTAATTCTTTAGTCAATGCATTTGTACTTGCAAAAGTTTTCTGGAGAAATTATACCATTAGTTCTTGTTTTTGGAAAACCATGGGAAGACTACCCAAGAAAAACCCACTACAAACACCATCCAAGAGCCTGTCCTATCACCTTTAGTATCACCCATCCTAAAAAATGAACAATGACAGAAAGAAACTATTTCTTTGGTTCTCAAAAGGCATGAGGCAGTTCTTCAACGCACAGATACCAGATGAAGGACAAATGCCTTCCTAATCCTTCTGTAGCAAGTTTGGTTGTGTCTCAGTTGGCGTTCCTCTAGCCATGACACAGTTGTGCATCTCCTCTATGTGCAGGATTCAATTAGGCCTAATAAGCCAACTTCCTGTTTCTCACACGTTTTAGGGTTCTTTAGGACTAGTTACATCTCGTATGTCTGCTCAGAAGCACAGCATATTATATCTGTTGTCAGTCAAGGCATGCCTAACATTGGGCATCAGTTACTTTAGGGGAGACAAAACAATTTCTTGATGTATTCTGGTATGACAGGGTGACCTATTCCAAGAACTGGTGAAAACCACATGTATAAGGTATTGTGGAACCACTGGCCAGTACAATGTTCCCAAACGAACAGATTAGCTCATCATCATCCTGGTTAGAGTGTTCCACTAGTAGAGGATGAGAGCAAGCACAGACTACAGGGCTAGGTAAGGCATAGCAAGACAAATTCCAAATTGGTACGGAACGTTCTCCCAGCCTTGTGATAGTGCCTAGAAGCAGCACCAGTTAGCTGTTCAGATTTTAACCAGCAAGCCAGGTACCTGCAACTTGTTAACTCACCTTTTTAATATTGCTGGTGTATTGTTTCATGGCAATCTTTTCTACTGTGCTTTCAAAGCCAAAGAACGATTTAATATCAAGGCTTGCAGACTGCTCAAAACAGGTCCAGTCTTCATTGTCCGGGTGCACCTGGAAAGTTTACAAAGTGGGTACGACAACATGTCTGTAAGGTGCTTCAAGGAGTCAGGTTTAAAAATGGCAATACATCCTAAAGTCTTAGAAAACAAGTTGACACAGCTCACATTTATTAGATTTAAGTTCTCTTGATTTTTAGTCCCATTTCAGGATTTGAAACGTGAAGAAAGATCACAGTGCATTCCATGCACTGCAGGAAACAGTTGCATGTGCAACTGGTAACATGCAAGTTACCAGTGTCACCCTGGGGTGGCAAACCTATGATACATGTGCCCAAGGTGGCACATGAAAAAGTTTGTGGCTGGATGCAGTGCCACCCTTTGATTCTTTAAGCCCTAGCCATGATAAATATATGATCGTTATTGCCCAAATGAAACAGAGGATGATTTTCTCAGAAACTGGGAGTACTGAGAAGTGTTCCCAAGAAACATCCCATACTGGCTTGGTGCCAGCTGGGAGGTTGCGAAGGCCAAATGATCACAGATCATCCATAAGGGCACCTCTTCAACTGCCTGCAGGTTGGTCAATCTTAGTTGGATGCTAGAAGCACATGAGAGGGCAGCCTATTGGTGTGAACAGCCCAGAAAAGAGCAATACTAGAGCCATTTTCACTCACAGAAGAAAGTTATAGCACTGGCTAGGACAAAGAGCAGGTAGTACACAGAGCCGTTGGTGCCCTGCTACCCACTGTGCCTTCTTTATTTCTTCAAAATGAACGCTTTGAGCAGAGGCGTAGCTAGGTCATTTGACACCTTGGGCCCATAAATTTTTGTCATCCAATATGACTCAATTATTTATTTATTATTAATTATATTATTACTTAATTCACTTTTCATACCATCCTTCCTCTAAGCAGCTCAGGGTGGTATACATGGTTCCTCCCCTTATTTTGTCCTCACAACAACCCTGTGAGGTAGGTGAGACAGAGATAGTAATAGTCATGACATGGAATGAATAATAATAATGGCCAGAAAAATAAATGCAGTGAATATTTCCCCATAAGCAATGGATGAAATTCTGCATCAAATGGTATATAACATGATGGTATTATTCCTAAGAGCCACGATTTCCAGAATTTTGGTCACTAGGGTGTCACCCCCCCCCCCAGATGTCTCATTGGCCTGTTTTGAGTTAAGGCAGTGGTTCTCAAACTTTTAACACTGGGACCCGCTTTTTAGAAAGACAATCTGTCCAGGGTGTCATGGCTGGAAGTGACATCATCAAGCAAAATAAAATTATAAATAATTAAATTAAAGAAAAACATAATTAAATAAGGGGAAGCCAGCCCTGTTTCACCAAGTGAATTTTCTCTGTAGCCTGCCTGCAATAACACCCCCCCACACACACACACACACAGATAAAGCAGTGAGATTTTCAGCCCTCCCCAGTGCTCAAGCCTCTGGTTTATTCTTTGGGGGAGGGGCTGCCTTCTAGAGCATTTGTTGAGCTCCACTTTCATCAGATTGGGACCATGCAGATAGCCTTGCATTCCCCTTTGCCTGACTTGACCAGCACCCAAGGCATGTTTGCTTACTCGCAAGTAAACGCAACCCTGTGGTTTACTTTCGCTTTCCACAAGGCTCAACACATTCTCTGCTTGGAGGGAGGGACTTCCTTCTTGGGTGTTTTTTGGGGGCTGCTTTCATTGGACAGGAATCATTCTGGTGTCTTTGGATTCCTCTCAACCTGCCCTTTCCAAAGAAATATGGCAAGTTCGCCTACTCACGGGTAAACACATGATAAGGCTCAGTTTCATTTTCCATAGGGTTCAATGCATTTTTTTGTTTCCAGTTTTTTGGCCATAATATTTGATGGAAAGGAGATATTTCAATCCGGTTTTTTGCACTGCATTCCACTGGACATTCTGTATCCAATGGTATATGGCATGATGGAGTTACTCCTAACCGTTGCAATGTTACCGATGTTGGGGCATTTGTGGTGTTACACCCCCCCAAGGGTGGTACCCGGGGCGGACTGCCCACTGCCCCCACTAGCTACGCCACCGGCTTCGAGTGAAGGAGCTACTTTTAAACAGCAGTATTTTTTACTGAACTGATGGTAACACTGGTACTGGCAAACATTTCTTCATGCAGAAACATAAATTGAAAGGTACCCAATCTGACATACAAATGAGATAGCTAGGAGCTTTGCAATGCAGGTGCAATGCAGTTTTGCAATGTATCCTCTGCAGCCCCGACACACCCATTACCTTCATTTAGTTTCTTTGCCCTGGAGCCAAGCAAAGTATGTGTCTTCCTTTTACTAAACAATATAAGCTAGCAAGCTTATAGGAAGACAAGAAGGAAGGCAGCCTGAATGCTAGAAAAGACTCAATTTAATGAGTCAGAAAAGACTCATTAACAGGCAGCAAGAAGCTTGCTAGCTTATAGTGTTTGGTAAAAGGAAGACAGATAGAGTACTTGCTTAGAGCCATTTAGTAAGGAAACTAAATGAAGGTGATGGGCATGGAGGGGCACAAAGATAGGGTTCCCCCTTATCCACAGTTTCTGGAATCCATGGTGGTCAGAAACTTATCCCTTAGGAATACTGGGAGGGGGGGAGAGAGTGCCTGTACATCAAAGCTTACGCATTGATTTTTTTCTGGATCAAACTCAACTGGTGAGAGTGTGAAAGTTTTTGTGCATGTTTCTCTTCACATCAAGAGAGATTTCCTCTTGTTTTACCTAAGAGGAGATCAGGAAAATGTGGATGCCAGCAAGCTTAACAGAAATTGGTAGATGTTCTCAACTCATCCAGGTCATATCCTACACACTGGCAACAATATGCTATAAAGTAGAAATCTATACAATCAAGTTAATCTGCTAATGCACATGCTGGCTGAAGTAGAGTGAAGACACCCATCAGTCCTAACACTCCTTATGTTGGTACTGCCCAAGCACAAACTATTAGACAGATTTTATATTTAGTAATGCAGAATCAGGTCCAAAACAAGAACATTCTTGCATTCTGTTAAAAGCAAGTTAGGCAACTGAAAAATAGCAGGAAGCAATACATGCAGAATACTTTTGTAGGCAGGAAGAGCAGAGAAACAAACCTACACTCAGGGACCTGACTGCTAAATGATAGCCTGTCTCAACCTGTGGCATCATTAGATTTACCAGTTACTCACCGTGTAACAGCAATGTTCATTAATGACAACTCTGTTTGAGAAAGTTTCATTGTAGGCCTCTATGTGTAAAGTGCGTTCTCTTCTGTTCAAGGAGTTCTTTTGAATAAAGTAAACATAATCTACCCCTGCAATCTGAGAAAGAGCAGAGACTGGGTCAAGAAGAACATTCTTGCAGGTAAATATTCACACCCAAGCCCAACTGATTTTATTCAGGTACCTTTTTGAGGAGTCGTGGTGCATCTACGTCCAGTTTACAGCGTCTTTCAATCACATGGATCGCCCCATCATCGCTCTTGAATTCATTCACAGTATCACTGGCTACAAACATAGGAATGAGGGGGCATGTGGGAAACCTTCTTTCATAAGCCTGCAAAGGCAAGAAGATAAACACACCAATGCTTTGCTACAAGAGTCTTCTACATGCTTAAATTAAACTGATCACAACTTAACTGCTGCATGCACTTCAACAAAAAGTTGTTAAAACCTATCAAATATTAGAAGTGCATCAGAAATGTTAATCAACAGAAGTGTGTGGCACTAGAGAATTTTAAGAGGCTAATTATCACTCCTTTAGAGAGCTAGAGATTTTTCTCAAGTTATCACCCTAGAGACTAATAAAGACATCCAAAGTCTGTTTTTTACAATAATGGTTGTCCCCAAGTACAGCAGCTCAGCACTAATGACTACCGTGTACCATTTACCAGTCTGTGTTTGTGTCCAAGAACATAATGCATTTAAGCCGCTCACACTCCTAACTAAAAAAATCATAGCATGTAAACCACAAATCACTGTATTTCACAAAGATTAACAAATAGAACTGCCAAAAAGAAAGCTCTATAACTCACAAGACAATCCCTGATGTCAGACTCACCAGGTGTTTTGCATTCCTTCGTTCCTCACAATCATATCTTAGTAGAGGGGGCAGTTTTGGAGTGCACACACACTTCATATTTCTCCCCACCCCTGCCCAAGACAAGCAACAACAGAAGCTTTGAATACACACACATCTAGACCAGGGGTGCCCAAACTCTGGCTTGGGGGCCAGATCTAGCCTGCAGGAAGCTCCCAGTCTCCAGTGAGCCTCTGGCTCTCCGGAGACTTGCTGGAGCCCGCGCTGGCCCGATGAGACTACTCTCAGCATGAGCGTCAACTATTTAACCTCTCGCTCAGACCATGGGCTGAGGGCGCTCTGCTACTTCCTGTTTTATATCTGTGAAGCAACAGTGGCAGTCAAGGAAAGGCCAGTCTTGCTTTGCGCAAAGTCTTTTTAGCTATCACGAAACCTTCATTCATTCATAGAAGTTCCATCTTTAATATTCATTTATATAAAATTATTCAAATTTTAAATGTAAATTAACTATATTTCCCAGCCTCCAGCAGTGTCAGAGAGATGATGTGGCCCTCCTTCCAAAAAGTTTGGACACCCGTGATCTAGGCTGATAGTCCATTATTAGAATAACCTGAATTCTGAAGTTGCACAAATGAGAAAAACTTGTGTAAATTCTGCAAAAATAAAACACACACTACTTATTCTGTAGCACATTCACTCCCCAAAATCTTGCACAAATGCAATTATTTACTCTGTCATCTGTTCCCATTTTGCAATGGATTACGGTAATTTGCTCAACAATGTTGTTAAGCAGAGCATGCTTTACATTTGTATTCACACTACATTTTAAAGCATCCATCCAATCATACTCCTTGTTTGGACTACTAACTTTTCAAAAATTGTGATTACTGGAAGTTTGATATTCTTGGGATTCTGTCTTGAAGCTATGCAAACGGCAAAAGGTCCTGAAATGAACCTTTTCTATGTAACCCATATAATGTACAGGCCAGGTTTGTTAAAAAAAAACAACCAAATGCTAACTTCTAGAAGTTGCTAGAGGCAATAATAATAATTAAATTGCATGGGCGTGGCTATTGCAGATTATCTACAGTAAGGCTATCCAGATAGCTCTTTTACTTTAGGGAGATGAATGAAACATACATCCTATGGTTTAACTAAATGAGAGGATTTTGGATTCTCGGAGGTGCCCTAATATCAAAGTGGAAATGAAGCATGTGTACACTTTACTTGCTTGTCAAGCTACCTTAGGTCCCTTTCCAATGCAAAGAATTCACTGAGTTATTTTGATCTGTCTCTGACTTGAACATGAGCACACCAATATATTGTGGTAGAAACTACATTTCTACCAGACTACATTTTAAACTGCAAAGTATAAAATAGCCTATGTAGACTATGCATCACTACTTAGCAGCACACACTAATTTCTGTATCCCATGGCATTTTATGAGTAATATCAATTCACCATTAGTTGCTGCATATCTCAAGGTGATTTATGGTCATTTTACGATTTATGGTCTCGTACTTCCATCAAGGTGAGCATAGGCAGTCATTGATACTTCCTGAATTGCAGGCCCTCATGAGGCAACTTTGGAAGTTAGAACTTATTCCTGTGCCTCAGTGGAAGGGATTTTGCACTCCCCAACGATGAAATGTTTTTAGCTGCATATGTTAAAACAATTTTGCATACTGTACGTTCTATAGATTAAATATTTGCGCAAAGCTGAAAGTTTGGTCAGCAGTTGCTCTTTGTGATCTATGTGCCTTAAAACTAAAAGCACAATCAGCACTCAAACACAGTACTGTCCTAGTTAAAAGGTCTCCAAAGTCTATACACTGCCTGCCGAAATAGTTTTTAAAAAATGCTCTAACACACTTGAAAAAGCTGCATTTAAGCTAAAAGAAACACTAAGGATGGAAAATGTGATTAACATCTGATGCTGATTCAAAACTGAACCCATAATATTTTATTGAATTTAAGGGCCACTTCACATATTGGGTTGGTTCCAACACCAAACCATAGTCTATGAATGAATGAATTACTATACGTGATATACATGTGATAAACAGTTTTTTCTTAAGGCATTTTCCTTTTGGTCCCTCTTCCTGAGAAAACTGAGATCAATGAGCTGCCAAAGAGCACAAACACCAAGAACAGGTGAGCTCAGACAACAATGTTTCAATACACAAATGATGCTTTTAGACAGGATTATAAGAGCAATTACTTTGCTATGGAATCAACTTATATAACATGCTTTTCATTATTATTTCTGCATACAGGTCAAAAACTAATTGCTTTTGCTTGCAATTAGCACAGCTGTGAATTATTTTCTTATAAGGAAGTTTATTAAATTCATTTAGCTCCTGCTATGTTCTATTATCATTTAGCCTTAAAAGCCTAGTGTCTGGGATTATACCGATGATCACGTTTTGTTCCAAGTGCCCTAACTATAGCACGGAGGCAAAACCGAATGCTATTACAGTTTTATTTAAAGAGCCAATGAAATCTAATTTTTTAGACTGATTTTGAACCCCTGAAGGTATAAGACACATGAACCCACCACTTTTATTATGCAATCAAAAAGGCATCAGTTGTAATTAAGAAAGTTAAAAATGAGTTCTCCAAAACAAAATGGATGTGTAATACCAGTTGTGGAGAACCAAGGACTGCAAAAACACCACACAGTAAACTAGGAATACAGATCAATGTGCTGTCTTACTTTCAATCAAAAACTGCGCATGAAGAGTAGCTATGCATTCTAAGAATCTGTGTGGTCACAACTGTGCTGCAAACTGCAGAAACCTACCTCCTAGACAGTGGCATCACAAGGGTGATCACACCACATCACCCGGTGTGGGAGGCCTGTGCATCACGCCCCTGATGGACCTCCTCCCATGCAGTGGGCAGGGCAATGACCCAAGTGGTGGGCATGGTGATGTACCATCATCACACCCTGCTGGTTTTTTGACTATACTTTTTGATAAAACACAGTTATTTCATTCCTTTTTCATTGCATTCTGCTGTAAATTACTTACTGAATGTTATATAACATGATGGTATTATTCCTACAAACTGCAATTTTAGCTATTTTGGCCATTAGTGGTGTCACCCCAGGTGTCACTTTGCTAACACCTTATTGGTTCCATGCTGTGTCCTAACAAGGGCCATCTCATTGGCCCTTAGAACAATCAGTCTCATTGATGTGCTTTGATTTAAGGAAATGTACTTTATTACATAAGACAGTTGCATTTCAGTTTTCATTTTTTTGCCCTAACTTTTGATAGAATGGAGATATTTCACTCCAGTTTTTCACACTGCATTATGCTGTAATTATGCATGAATGGTAAACACCATGATGGTATTATTCCTACAAACTGCAATTTTGGTCACTAGTGTGTGTCACACCCCTCTCGTGCGCATCACCCCATGCGGTCCGCATCACCATAGCAATGCCACTGCTCCTAGACTGGAAGACTGAACACAGAGGAGCCTAAGATGGTGGTCAACATTCTAATATGCGCTTAGCGCTTCTAATTCAGAAAGCTTTCTTGAAATATGGGCACTTTTGTTCAAGGTTCAGAAAACAGGGATAGAGTTACTACCATGACAAATTCATACAATCTTTTGTTCCTCCAAAGAAGCCCCAGCTCTCTGGTCTTTATGTTCATTGCCTCTCAGCTAACATGAAATTCAAGAGTTATGAATTAAGCAAAAGAATACCAATACAGCCAACAATATACTATCGTTTTGCCAGATGCCAAATCCAACCTCAGGATTTGGACACTGTTAGCTCAGAACTTCAGATCTGTGCCCCCAATTCCAAGTCTTGGGAATGGAGAACATTTAACCAAGGAGAAGACATGACATTTGCTGTACTTAAGAAGCTGGTACTTCTTCTGAAACCATAAAGATGCCAGATTTTAGCATTGGAATGCAACATAAACAAGCTTTAAATCCTCTGCTGAAGATCAATATACAGATCAGTGGCATAGCTAAGGAAGTGCAGGGGGTAGCAATTGCACCAGGCAACAAGCTTTGTGATGATGGCCAAAACTGCGAAAACTTGGTATTTTTGAATAATTTTATCATGTTATATACCATTCAATGCAGAATTTAATGCAGAATGCAATGAAACAAACCGCATCAACATATCTCTATTCTATCAAACGTTATAACCAAATAACCAGAAAATAATAACTGCATTATGGAACAAAAACTGGATTTTCTTAAAACTGACCTTTGAGAGTGATTGTTCTGAGAGCCAATTAGGTGTTATGATATAGCAGGGAACCAATAAGGTGTTAGTATGAGTTAGCTCTCATTTCCTTGAATCAATACAGTTTCCCCTGCTAACTGGGTAAAAGGCACTTTATCAAGTTGTGCTCCTCTTATTTTTAGCAGGGGGATATAACCATCCCTCTTCACCTCAGCACAGTGTCTCTAAACAATATGGGGCACATTTTTCATTTATTTACTTAATTAAATTTAAAGGGGAGCTACAACATCTTCTACCCCAGGTAGCAGATGCCTTAGCTCTGCCACTGGCTGAAGGAGGCAGCAGAGCAAGCAGGCAGTGAGCTGCTGGGGGGAGAAGGCGGGTTTCCCCACAACTTTTACTTGTTTAAAGCCTGACCGTGATGTCATGTCCGGGGGATCATTCTGAGCTTGGCACTGGGTTACACAATCATAAGCTATGCCACCGATACAGATATTTTCCATGAAATTTTAAAAGCTTCAGCTGTCTTTCCTCATACAAGTCGTATCATCCAGCCAGCTTTGTTCTAGAGAGGCATTTATTTTCCAAGAGCAATTCTTGGCATGCTGGGACATGGCAGAATCTCTCACTAAATGTGTCTGACAGAATTTCAATACCGCGTTTCTCCAAAAACTATTAACAAAACCCGTGAAAATGTAGAGTCGCTTAGCAACCATAAGACTATAAATAAGTTTTGGCTTAGATCAGGGCTTTTGGCTTTTCACAACACTGAAAATCATAAAAATACTGACACCCAATGTATTGCCCAATATGGCCCCATAACCCCTTGCCAGATAGTCAAAATCATCATAACCCCCAGACCTATAAGGTTTCAAAAGGTGTTAATACCTTGGTTTTACTTTATATAAGGCTAGCTAGGAACAGAACACCTCAAAAGCATTGATAATGATTAATCTAATCTAGCAACAATTTTTTTTTAAATTGTTCAGAGATAGAGTCCCATACCCCCATCATTTGGCTTACCATGGTTAAGAATCCCCAACTTGGAAAATAAGGTATAGTATACTATTTCACCTTAAACAGCTTTAGGTCTAATCTGGGTCTAGTAATTACACTTCACTGAAGCTTGATATAAAGTTTGTCTATAGCCTTGCTGGGTTATTTCCTGGACCTTTTTAATTATCCTATTTGGTTTCTTGACTTAAAATAGGAAAGAATAATTAAAGCTGGCATTAGGGGGAGAGAGCAAAACTTTGTAACTGAAAATGCATGGTTCAGTGCATTTTCACAGAATATTGGCTTAGGGTTTGAGAGACAATAGCTATGCCATTCTGTGCAACTGCAGGTCGAGTCTCATTATTTGCGAGGGTTCCATTCCCAGAACTCATGTGGATGGCAAAAAAACACGCTAAAGCAAAACAATTTAAAAAACAAAGTCCCTTTGCTCAGGTAGTTTAAAAAAAACAGCCTTGCTGACCTTTTGTAATGCACACAGCGGCAGTCAGTCTCTCTCCAGGCACTTAGGCTTCACTAGGAAGCAGCAATCCCTCCTTTCACCAGTAATGCACGGAGGGGGAAAGAATGGAGAAGGTGATAATCACTGCCATTTAGCCTTCTTCCACATGCTCAGGGGGAAGGGAGGAGTGAAGCTGGAGAGAGAATGATTGACTGTCAGCCAGCTGCCCTCTCTTGCATTAACAAGGCTTTTCCTTTAATTTAAAGGGTGAAAAATCAGTGGATAATTAGGTTATAGCTGTAATCACTTGCATGACCATCTCTCTACAACAGTAAGAAGCAGTTTTTGAAACCATGATTTTAAAGGGGTGGATTTTTTCCCCTTCACCAGGGATCAGCACATTCCTTCTCATTTGCAGTGGCCATTCGTGTTGAGTCAAATCTGTGTATAAAAAATCAGTGTATAACAAGGTTGGACCTGTACCCTTTCCACATTCTTTCACACACAAGCAAGACTACACTGATTGGTAAATGCCTTTTGACGATCACTCTAGATTTCAATGAAATTGTTAAGTTTGAAGAATTTGCATTTGAATTTGTTCCAAAGATGTATGCCTGTGCATATTGCTACCACTGCTTTATGACATACTGCATTGTATGCGGTTTGCTGCCATGTTAATATTTGAAATAGAGGATGTCTGTCAGTTTCCCAAACTCAACAGCATGACCTAACCTTAGAATACTCCCCATTTTGCATGCTAGAATACAGATGCTGTAGCATAGTCTATACCAGATAAAGCCCAACAGCACATTGTAACAATGGAATTTCACTCACAACCTGTAGCCAAATGCCTTCAACAGAATTTAGCTCGCACAAACCCATCAGTTTATATTTGTTTCCATGTACCACTGGTCATTTACAACATCCTCCCCACCACTTCAAGGGAACTGTGACCTTCTGTGATTATGTGTTTGTTGCCTTAACTTGGGGCTACTCACTAAACTGGAACAGCAAGCTTATCTAGCATGTGACAACAGCATCCCAAGCAGTCTGCCAAAAACAGAGATTCTAGGAGTCTAGCATGGAAGAAGATTTTCTAGTTTCAAAAAAAATGATGCAGTATTGGTCAAGTTTAAGAGAATGAGGAGAAAAGAGCTATTCATGTCCCTATGCTAATGCTGTAGCTTCCCAGGAATGCTACAGGATGGGAGAGTCAATCATTACCCCTGTAAATTAAATCTACAACTGCCAGGAAGTCAACCAAGTGCCATATAAACATGGCCAAAAATCACCAGTAAGGGAATATTAATCAATTACTTGCATTCAGTAGCAGTATAGGTACTACAAGACAAACACTCATAGTAGTAAAATCACTGTTGCCACTGATAAGACAGTGGTTGTAAAGACTCTCTCAGAAGAACAAACAAAGTTCATATGAAAAAAATTCCAATGCTGACTTGCAATTCCTTTTGTATACAACCTTCATTCCCACCTATGTACTACAGAACGTTAAAAATGTGCTGCTAAACCTACTTCAAGACTATATAGCTTATGAGAAAACTATTATGACATTTTTTCAGGTAATTCTTGCTAAAGTGACACTTAAGGCATTAGATGTGTATCCTAATCTTATCTTTCACAAAAGGAAGTGGCTTCTGTCTGGGCAGGGGGAATAATCACCCAACCCACCCCTCCCCCCTCTGTCCCTCTCCAGAGAATATATGAAACCTGCCCAATCTTCTTAAAATGGTTGTCAGGGGAGGGATACAAAGGGCCATCAAGTCAAGGAGAGAATGGGGGACTTTACTTCTGCATGCATCCCTTAGGGCAGTGATTCTCAAACTTTTAGCACCAGGATTCAGTTTTTAGAATGAGAATCAGAAAGGACCCACCAGAAGTGATGTCATGACTGGAAGAGACCTCAAGCAGGAAAATTAACAATCCTACCCACACTTACTCAGTAGGTCTCATTGACTATCATTGTTAAAAGTATATACGTAAGTAGCCTGTTAAAAGTACAGATGTATCACATTTCCACAAACGTAGTCACATACCATGGTAGTATCAAGTGTAATATTAAAAATAAAATATTGAAACGAATGGGGAAACAACCGAAACTGGTTTGTGACCCACCTAGTGGGTCACGACCCACAGTTTGAGAAACACTGCCTTAGGGTAATGTGTGACAATTTGCTTGCAATGCTAAGAGTCAATATCTCCTTAAGAACATAACATAAGAACAGCCCCACTGGATCAGGCCATAGGCCCATCTAGTCCAGCTTCTTGTATCTCACAGCGGCCCACCAAATGCCCCAGGGAGCACCAGATAACAAGAGACCTCATCCTGGTGCCCTCCCTTGCATCTGACATAGCCCATTTCTAAAATCAGGAGGTTGCACATACTCATCATGGCTTGTAACCCATAAAGGATTTTTCCTCCAGAAACTTGTCCAATCCCCTTTTAAAGGCATCCAGGCCAGATGCCATCACCACATCCTGTGGCAAGGAGTTCCACAGACCAACCACACGCTGAGTATAGAAATATTTTCTTTTGTCTGTTCTAACTCTCCCAACACTCAATTTTAGTGGATGTCCCCTGGTTCTGGTGTTATGTGAGAGTGTAAAGAGCATCTCTCTATCCACTCTGTCCATCCCCTGCATAATTTTGTATGTCTCAATCATGTCCCCCCTCAGGCGTCTCTTTTCTAGGCTGAAGAGGCCCAAACGCTGTAGCCTTTCCTCATAAGGAAAGTGCCCCAGCCCCGTAATCATCTTAGTCGCTCTCTTTTGCACCTTTTCCATTTCCACTATGTCTTTTTTGAGATGCGGCGACCAGAACTGGACACAATACTCCAGGTGTGGCCTTACCATAGATTTGTACAATGGCATTATAATATTAGCTGTTTTGTTCTCAATACCCTTCCTAATGATCCCAAGCATAGAATTGGCCTTCTTCACTGTCGCCGCACATTGGGTTGACACTTTCATCGACCTGTCCACCACCACCCCAAGATCTGATCTGTCACAGACAGCTGAGAATCCTTATATAAAAGTACAACAACAAGAACAGCTGCTGAAATTTTTTCCCAGCATCTTCTCTCCCAATGCACCTGTGCCTTGCTTTAGAAGGCCAACACTAGCATTTTAACCTGCTTCCTCTCCCCCCCCCCACACCATCTTTGGAGCCCAATCAGAAACAAGTTCAAAAGCAACTATTCATAGTAAATACTATTTGTTACAGTAGCAACATCTGCACAAAAATACCACAGCTAGAACTGAACTTAGCAAGAAGGGGTTTCATCTAACAGGAAGTTCCACAGCAAAAATACATGCTTTTCGAAATTAAAAGCAAAGTACTTTAAACTCTTATTCAGGAAGTGTCCTCATGGAGTGGGAGAGTAAGATATGCCGGCAGAATAACTCAGACACTTGAATGGAACCCATCAGTGATATAATTCACATTTCCCATCAAGTGAAGGAACACAATAGATTTTGGACAGGCAAGCAACTTTATCAGGAATCTTACTGCTTACTCTTCTATTGTGGCCCAAAGAAGTCTAAATTCCATAACATTTGTTCTCACAGTCCTGTGGGTTACAGGAGGCTACAGTGACAAAAAAAGCACCTTTTGGATTCATGCAGGCTCCATGTGTGTGGGTGTGTAGGATTACAAAAAAAGAATACAAAAACATCTCCGCCTATGCTGCACTAGATCATAAGCAACCCTGTGAGTTGAGGGCAAATAGGAGCACTGCCAAGTTTTTGTACTTGGTGGATTTCCAACAGTTATTTACTTCCTTTAGAAATTCTCATTATGTCTTCAGGAAGCACAACAATTAGTCCAAGTTCTGGAACAATGTTAAGACATGTAAAATATTTTAACAGTTACAAAGCACTTCTTACAGATACTTCTCTAGTTTGACTTAAAAGATGGGCAAAATAAAGAACTCCAAGTATCAACAGCTTCAATTCATCTAACAAAAAGGTGAAGATTTCCACCTTTTTCCAAAATTCCAAAAAAGTTTGTACCTTGTAACCAAGGGGGGGGGGGGGAAGGAGCAGCTATTATACCAGGGATACTACAATGTAAAGAAGCTGTTAGAGAGGAGGCAAGAAGCTATGTTACAATTAAACAAAGTTCTGGAGAACAAATATTAACTTCATTTATGTTGTATAATATATTGTATTTAAGGCCCCAAGACAGACAAGGAAACTTCATTAGGTTAATAGCAGAACTTGAAACATTTTAGAAGGGAACATAGCAATAGGAAGGAATTTCAATGAGGTATAGTGATGAATTTTTGAAGTGCAGAAGCTCTTCATGAAACTCCCACTGTCAGATCACACCCCTCCCCAATAGCCACAGCCCACAAACAAAATTACTTTACATGGGATTAGAATGTGCCCCAGATGGAACCTCAGCTGTAAAGACTTTTGCTTCTCCAGAAAAATGAGTGTTAATTTCCACCAATATCATATCCTTTCAGCACCTTCTTGTATCTGTTTTCAGCAGCAATAAGAACAATTAAAATCTAAATCAATCTTGCTCCACTGGTTTCTGTTTAGGCCACACATCGCAGTAATGAAGGTAAGAATGCTTAGTATTGTAGGAAATGAAGTAAGAAATGCTTCAGAATGCATATGCATTGTTTTCCCTTCCTGCAGCCCAATTTCACTGAAGACACTATTCCTTTACTAAAAATAAACCAGCACCGCTGTTTTGGGTAACCTCACAGGATTCATCAAAACTTTCAAGAGATCTGATGATCTTGATGACTAAGGCAGCCTTCTGTGCCCTTTGCTTTCTTCTCTCACCCACGGGATTTCCACCACACAAGTTCTGCTAGCCGTAAAAGTATTACCGCCAGCAGAGTTCTACAGAATTCAGCAGAACACTACAGGGCAGCAGCAGGGTTTAAAAAAAAATTAAACTCTTCTTTTGCAATCAGCAGCACTTGAAATACTGATAGTTTCCTCAGTAACAGGCTCCTGCCAATTGTCATTTTTCTTTCCCAGAATGTGTGATGCAAGGTCATTTCCTGACACACTGAAAAAAAAAAATAGCAAGCACAGCTGAAGTTGCCACCGTCCAAAAAGGTTTTGCAAAGAAAGGAAAAAGCTCCAACAATACTATTGAGCCTCCCAAAGACTGTGTTAATTTTTTTAATCAGAATTTTAGTGATGGCAAACTAATCCTCGTGCCAACACAAGAAGATTGGATTTGGATCCCCCTCCCCTGCCCAAGTTTCTTGAACAAGCCCTTCTACAAGTGATGGAACATTTTGGCATGTAGTAGAACACGTCTGAATTCAACTCTATATATTTACCAGAGTATTTTCATGGAAACCACTTTCATTAAGGAAACTATTTTAATAGGCAATACCATTACAGATTTATAGAGTACTCCACTGTCAGCTTAATTTTAACATATTTAAATATATCTTTTATATAGAGTTCAGTTGGTTGTAAATTTCAAGGTTGACTACCTCCACTAAGCAATTAAGCCTTGCAGCATTAAAAATTTATACTGCCATTATGGATGTTGACATGTGGCATATACTTGCCCTTTGTCTGGTACATAGACATTCTTATTAGTCTTTGAAGATATTTGCAACCTTGGTCTTCCTCTATTTCAACATGCATGAAATTTACAAAACATTTTTCCTGGATAAGAGCAACGTTCAGGTATAGTATATTTACAAGCTTTAAATAGCCAGGTATGTACAAAACTTGTGGTCCTGAGGACATGGCTATTTGATTCTAACAGGCTACTTTTCCTGAGACTACACCAGCTGCTGGTCTGTTTCCAGGAGCAATTCACATGCTGGTGATGACCTTTACAGCTTCGTACTAGACCAATGAGGGGCTGTTTCCTTCATTATGCCACAGACTATCTCCTAAGATCATCCAGAAGGGCCTTCTCACGTGTGCCACCATTGGCCAAGGCCAGGCTAGCAGCAATAACCTTTTCTGTGACAGCATCACAGATGTTGAATTCCCTCCTTTTGTGATTAAGAACTTAAGCCCTGCAAGACCAACACAGATTGAGAAAGCAAAGCAAACGTTTTCTCTCTTTAGTCCGTCTAGCTGCTTGTTTTTACCAATTATCTGTTGTGTTTTATTGCAGCAGGTGTTACTTTGATTACTACATTTTTTGAGCATTGTGCTTTGCGTTAATTAGTATCATTAGCCACCTCAGGAACAAGAAAAAAGGTAGGATGCAAATATTTTAAAATAAGCATATGGCCAGTAGTCTGCACTTCATCTCTTTAAAGTTCTAGGTGATGTTCAAAACTCAACTATTTCGAATTTCATTCTCTAGACTTCACAGCTAAGCTTGAAAACACCTTGTTCAGCTTTAAAAATATAAAATTCCCATTTTCTTCCATATCAAGCAGTTTCTAAACTTGCTTTGTTTTTTAAAAAAATGCATCTTGCTGGAAATGATTAGCAACACTAGTTTCTGTAGAAATTGTTAAAACATTCTCCCTATCAGTAACAAATCTCAACCTTGTAAGAGTTGCAAATTCTTCCCAACTAGTCCACTTTGGGGGGGAAAATGGAGAGTGGTGAACAGAAAGAGTTTGATCACTGTGTCAGGGCACTAACCTGTTCAAATAAATGTTGCATACTTAAGTTCAGAAATTACTTAAATCCCAACCTGATAAGTTTCAGCTATGCGTGCCCTTCTCTCTCAAAACAAGGCGAAAATAAAATCTGACCCAAACTATGCAGCTTTTATCTGACCAGGATAGTGCCCTGACAGAGATCAACTTCTTTCTGTTCACCAACCTCAGTTTTGTTCCCCAAAATGCACTAGTAGGAAAGAATTTGCAATTCTTACAAGGTTGAGATCAGAAGTTCAGTTAAAGGGGGAGTATTGGTCATATTTCCCAGGATCCCAGGAAGCTGCTTCCCCAAATAGTCTCCTGAGGGTTCACATAAGGAAAAGATGGAATAAGACAAGTGATAATTTATGCATATACACAACCATGCACTTTTATGATCAGTTATCAGCCTGTGTAAAAGCTACAGAGAAATAGTTTGCATTTCTTCATGCATGGCTAGAGGTGTCTGAAAATATTGTTACCTTCCTCAGAAGTAAGACCATTGTGCTCAGTAAAACGTGGGCTGTAATCTCATCTTACTCAATAGAAATACCTCTATGCATGACCCTGATCTAAGTCACAGTTGCACTACCCCTCTGCCTCCCACAGACAGGAGAGTATGTACAAGCAGCTAGACCCAAGCAAAAGAGGGGAGGAGAGGTAATACATGCATGCCCCCATATCTGTGGGGGTTCTGTTCCAGATAGCTGAATCCATGGATATGACGGAATGCCCCCCACCCTTCACAGAGGAGGGGAACAGAGCTCCTCTCGCCTCTGGAGGGTGGGGGGGTGTTCACTTGTATCCACGGATTCAGCTATCTATTCCCCTCACCTCCAGATGCTCTTCTGAGCCAGGCAGAAGCCACACACAACAGTTTGCGGCCTTTGCTGGGCTCAGAATGACTCAGAGTAAAAAAAAGTGACTTCTGATTTTTCAAAATACTAGACATGACTTTTTTTAATGCTTTATACTAGGAGACCCAGGGAAGCCCTCAGAGCAGAGCTCCCCTCACCTCCAGATGAGTTGCATGTGGAGGAGGCACATGGGGGTGGGTTCTCAAACAAATGAAACTGTGGATACAGGATGCCCCCTGTATTTGAATTCTGGACACTCATAAGTATAGATAAAAGCATAAATACCCCAAGAAAGGAGAAGCCAGCACAGATCCCTCCCTACCCAAAATCACTAGATTAATAATACAGTGGCTAGATGTTAAAAACAGAAGGACTATATTTACAGGTAGCCCAACTTCAGAAACCTAGTTCCCAATGTAGCATTATCCACCACAATTTTTCCCTCGACAAACAATGTTTCATATAGTCACATAAAAACTAATACATGTTTCCAAAGACTTCAGAGGTTGTATTTGTCAAGCAATACATTAAGGCCCAAAAAAACTAAGCACTTCTGGCAGAAGACAGCTGAAATCCTACTGCCTGAAAGTACCCTTCAGATGAGGGTGAAGGCCTATGCAAGTATTCACACATATAACAGCAGAATGCAGATCAAAAAATTTCTCACTGGGTGGCTGAAATCTTGACTGTCACACTTGCATGTAATAATGTCAAACACACCTCCAGCAAGATGCATCTCATAAGAACTAAAACTTTTTAAAATGTTGACAGGATCTTATACCAAATTGAAAACATTCAGCATCAGAAAAATGAATATGCTGATGTACTTTTTGCCAACATCCTTCTACTAAATAGAAGTGAAAATGCTGTGATTTTGACTGAACTAGTGTTGGAAGTAGTAAGCAGACATATTTAGATCAAGAGAACTTAACTGAGTACACTTCTCTCACGTATTCAGATTTCTATCCTGAGGATGCATGCTGAGATTTCTTGAGAAATAATGCTAACAAAACTATAATTATGCTGAGTAATGTAGGCTTCTCTCTTTTCTCTCTAGTTGTTAGCTTTGCTGACTTTCAGTGTGCTCAGTGTTAGCAACTTCCTAACACAAAACAAATGATTAAGATCTGCCTACCTACGCTATTCTTTGCTGCATGCCTTTCCAAAGTGTTCCTTCTTTCACAAGGAAATTCCCATTTCTTTGCCTCTTTTTTCAGCCCTGCTCTCAAGAAGCATAGCCCCCAATGAAGATCTTTAGATAATACATGCAACAATTTGGCAAGACAAATTTGGAAGATCTCAGCTTTATCTAAAACAAGAGGTGCATAAAGGTGCTGGAAATGAAAAAAACAGGAGGAAACATTTTACCATATAATATATGGTGGACATGTTCAAAAGCAAAAAAAATATTGATCACAGATGTATGCACAGATATGGTTGTTCTTATTGGTTAAGGCTGCATTTATGCCCATTAGGACTTGCTCCCCTAATTCTCTGAGATGAGTACAAATCCAGGTGGATTAAAGGGCTGAACTAGAATTGCCCTCCTTGAGATTCTCTATGCCATTTTTGTTTGATATGGGACTGGATCAGGTGGGAGCTAAGATCAAGCAGTGGATCACTGACATAGAGTGCCAGGAAGATCTTAATAATAAATAATAATAAACTTTATTTATATCCCGCCCTTCTCCCTAAAGGGACCCAGGGAGGCTAACAACATGTAAAAAAACAGATTTTAAAAAAACATTAACACATAACAGATAAAAACATTTAAAAACACATTAACCGAGGCCATAAAAACAGTAGTCAGATTAAAAGACAGAATAAAAGAGCAAGTCACAGAGGAATCAAGCCTGTAAAAAGCTAAAAGATGTAACAATGTCAGCCAGTTCTGTTTCAAGGAAGAGTTCAGATATATAGCTGCCCCAGCACCCTATCTTTTCCAGTTGGAGATTCCAAGCCATAGAAGGGCGTTTACATTAGGACAGTGTGACAGTTTGCCCTCAGCTGTAGTGGAAGGACACTTTCGGAAGGTTCCATTCTTAGAGCGATTGTATCCTTGTGGGGCAAACCAACCAGAAACCACTGATCACGCTTTGCTGAACTGTGATTACTATAAGGATATACAGTTGTCTCTTATCTCCCCACTGTTAGAAGGGTTGGCCAAATATCCTACTCAAGATTATAGACACTCTTAGCAGATATGAATCCAGATATCATGTGGAGGGTGGCTAAATTTTTAGCCGCTGCAGTTAATATCGGGAGGAAGAGAGTAGATCATGGCCCACTAGGCTATTCATAGAGGATTGTTAACATTCATATCATACACGGTAAGATATTGGGGTGAGCTTTTATCTCTATATACATTAGAAGAACAGAAGTAGTTTTCTTTTTTATTAGTAGTCATTGTATTTAGATTAATCTATTGTAATTACACTAGACTTAATCTTATCTATACTTTGTATTTCAGTTGACAAGAACCTATGTTAGGATGCTTTGATGTGTTGTATGTATGCTCAGTTCTATATGATGGATGTACTGACATTTTTATGCTGGTCAGTGACCATGATAAAACTGAACTGAACATGTATGGTGGACATGTTCTAAAGCAAAAAAATATTAATCACAGATATATGCACAGATACGGTTGATTTTTAAGAACAAATGTACAATTGAAACCCGAAGTATTTTTGTTGGGCATGATAGATGAATATGTGGAAAAGAGTGAAATTTTGTTCTTATATATGTGTGGCTAGAATACTTTATATAATATTGGAAAACCATGGGTATACCATCGATAGAAGAATAGTGGACAAAAGTCATGGACTTTACAGAAATAGATAAACTCACGATTTTACTTAAAAAGAAATTAACAGAAACCTTTATGAACAACTGGAAACCAATCATTCACTTTTTGCAAGAGAAAGTAATGATTTAATGAATTCTGGATTTGAAGATTAGTCCTAAGAGAAACTGTTGGAGATACAGCTTTTGTATGGCTGGAAATTTAGATCATTAATATAAACGCAGTAAGTACGCGTAATTAGAATTTTTGGCTTTGCTCTTGCAACGCTATTAGATAATCCATGTAGTTTTTCTTTATGTATTAATGTTGTTTTTTTAATATTATAAATAAAACAAATATACTAAAATAAGAGGTGCACACAGGCACTAGAATGTAATCACCACCAAACAACCTATTCCTTAAAGAGTTCCAATACGATCTATGCATGATTATGTTATTTAATATTTTCCTCCTTATTTTACAGTGATTCTCCTTCTTTCTCCATATACATGCATTGATGGCTCTGTAATCCAGAAGTAATAATGTTAAACTCAAGGATTTTTTTTATCAGCATTTCAAATATATCTGGGCACTATTGTCAATAGCAGCTCTTTTGCACAGCACATTGTGACAATTTGTCTAAAAGGCCATTGCCAACGCCTCCAAACTTACTGTACCTCCTACAACATGTCTGTCATCTATGCTTTGCTAGGCTTAAGATCAAAATTGATTCTTATGTAAGAAATATGCATCTTCCCCCCCTCCACCCACCCACCCACACTACTTTGACTTCATCAAGACGAGATGTACACTATGCTGCAATCTGTCTCAAAGCCAGATGCTCTACCATGGCTCGATTCAGACAACACACCAAGCCGCAGTACACTCTAAACATAGTTCAGAAAGCAATTTGTACTTTGATGTTGTACAAAGCTGATTTTAGAGCTGCTTGTCTGCTTTCCATTTGTACAGCATGCTGTAGGTATAGCGGCTTTTGCAAGTGAAGCAATGGCTGTTAACTACAATCTGTCAATTCAGGCAAAACAGCAAACTACATTAAAGGAAGTTGAACTATCATTATGCGCACAGTCTCAATTAAGCCATTGAATTTCCTACCTGCCCTGCATGTAGGCAGCAAGAGTACAGACCCTATTATCTAAATCTGTTTCAAGATATTTGTTTAGATATTTCAACAAGATCAGACACTTGTTAAAATAACCATCATACCTCAAAGCTAGCATGAATACATAACTGGAAAAATCCTTGCATAGCACATGCATTAGGGCAAGGATACGCCATCCTGTTAAGATTTGTTAAGTTGCCCAACCAGACTGAGTAATAAAGTTCTAATGCTATTCATGAGCATATTAGAAAATTGATACTTACAGCCATAATTAATTCAAAGGGGTGTTTATACACCCTCACAGGAGATTGGTATTTCTGCACCATGGTTGCGAATAATTAGCACTATACAGATCTGAAAAAGAAAAATGATGGAAATCATTAATATGCAAAATGAAAACATTAACCATGGAGACTTTATATGCCATTTCAGTTTACCAGAAATGCATATTCCAGAGAAGTATGCAAGATGAGGCCTTTCTTAGACTTCTATTTCAGGACCAATAATTCATACCAGTTTGACTATAAGAATTTATTCTGCAATAACTTGTGTTTAAAATATTTAAGGTTTTTCCAAACACACTGTGTTTAAATGTGTCAACTAAGCTCATTACAGGATTTGAACTATATTTAGAATTAGACATTTCTATGAGCTAAAATATGAAACATCTACTGCAAGTAGCATATACTAAATCTACTATTTTAAGCAATACACTTCTGGCTCCATTTATAACTGCACATTCAGGAAGTGATTGAGCAGGCATAACAGGCTTCAAGAATTCTGTACTAGGAATGGATAACATACAACCAGAGCATGATGTTCCCAAGGTATAACTTCTACTATACATTTGCTTTCATTACAATCATGAAATGGAGTCTCTAGTTGCAGTTTTGAGTTCACAAACTCTGAAAGACTATGCTCCTATTTACTATGCTTTTACTCATATCCTTCAATTTCTTATGACATACACACTTTTGAGACTATCAATACCAAGTATCCTAATAGAAGTTTTCAGAAGCTTATACCCAGAAGAAAGCCAGTGCATGAGGCGGGGGAGAATCCTGCTTGGGACAGAGGACAAAGGTTCATACCTTTCCCACCTTGCACCAAATTCCTGCCAGTAAGATGCTATTTGCTCCTACTAGTCACTCTGGGGGCAATTTTCAGCAGGGAAACAGCATGAAAGGTGTTAGGCTCTGCTCAGTTGCTTTTTTTTTAAAACTTAAAAAGATGCTTCCAGGTATAAGCATGCTTCTTAGAATCACAATCTGATGAAAAGAGCAATTAGTCTGATCCTCAGTTAACCCCTGAAAGGGGGACTTGCTCACCTCACTGTTCAGCATGGAGAACCCTGTAGTATCAGGCATAAAGAAACCTAGGCCCCTTAGGGAGATTTTCTGAGCAAGACATCTTCCTCCCCTAGTTATCTGTTAAGTAAGCTGTTCCTGTGATTTTTGTTCAAAGTGAAGGAGTGAATACCTTCTCTAGACAGTTAGTACAGCATCCCAGCAAAGTCAACAAATCTTCAGAGCACCAAAATAATCAGGCATAAGCTTTAACTGAAACACACAACTGGCAAAGGCTTTGCTTTTTAAAAACACAGAACTGAAACAAAGTAGATAGAGTATTTTTTGAATAAAATCTTATAATTTCCCCCTTCTACTTACTATTTACTGTACTCTATCGATACACAGGATTAATATATGATGACCGACCAATACATGTATTTAGCAGTTACAAGTCCTAGTGAGTTTAAAAACATTGTTATAACCAGGATAAGCTATGCCAATTCAAATTCTGACTCAGCCTGTCACAGATACCTAGTGTGACTTTTTCTAAGTCACTCTTCTCCAACTGGATAAAGCACTGTATATTACTGGTGATCTGAATGCAACATAATTTCTAGACCACTTTTCCCAGAGGCTCAGGTCTGTTTTCTATTGTTTATAATACAAGTACTTAAATTGTTAAAAGCACAAAAGATGAATGATTTCATTCTCTTCATTGTAAGCACAATGAGTAATCTAAGGAACAGCTTCTAGCTATACATTCCCTTGTATGTCTGGTTAATTTAACTTTCCTGGAACATCACAGAAGGGAGTGAAATATATAGAACTGGAGAATAGAGATAATTAACTGCCTCCAGAACATTTAGATTCCTTTAAGGAATCTGTGGAATTACTGCCTGCTATGCAAAATGCCAAAAGAGGTTCTATTAGTATCCTACACTAATCTTCTGTACACAACAGGGTAATGATTTCTAACATCCACTCGAAGGGTAAATGAAACCAGGACGTTGCTGAAATTGAGGAAAAAGGCCCTCCCAATCAGCAAAGTCTCCTTCTCAAAATGTCAATAAAGACAACTGTTTCTTCCAAGAACTGTGTTTTAATTTCACAAGAGTTTTGTAAGCCTCTAAAGATAAAGAATATCAGGAGGGGGGGGGAGCAGTGGTCCATTTGCAAGTCCAGATTGAGACAACAAAACAAACACAAACATTTCAAAAACCAGCACTCTTTCTCTCCTACCATACCAGAAGACTGCAAAGAGAAATTTGTTATTTTGCAAATAGCCCAACATAAATTATCTATTAATAGCAACTAAGTTGTATGTTTATCTGTTCCATATACTTCCATATACTTCTACCACAGACACACAGAGCAACCACACACTGCAGACTAGTTACCTCTTGATAATGAGCTTTTAGTCCATTTAATTTGTATATTTTAGCCTCCTGCAGTACCCAAAGCCCTAAAGGTGCATAGGTAGGAGAATAAAAGCCTTCTCTAAACTTGCATAGCGGAAAGGGTTTGTGGATTACATAAAATGATCAATTTACAAAACACAAAAACTGCCCAGAGATTGTGCCTGCTTGTGCTTGTCCTATGTAGAAAACAAAACACCCAGGGCTTGAGGAAGGCAAGAAAAAGGGAGGCAGAGTAGAATGAAGATTGTGAGGCAAAATAAAGAACGCACAAGTGAATAGAGGAATTCTCTCAGGCTAACCAAGACATGTCTAAAAAGCAAAGAGAAGGGGATCATAGTACAAAGAGAAGTCAGGCCATTTCAGGACAGGAAGGGAAGAGACCAAAGGGAGAGGGAGAGGAGCCAGGGAGCGAGGGCATACAAGGGGATGTGGGAGGCGGATGCTCAAAAGCAATGAGGGTACAGGGAGAAGTAATGCGTTGCCTGGGGGAAAGGCAAGCGGGGCAGAAAGTCTGCAAAGTGCAGAACAAGAGACTTGGTAGAGCAGCGAATACCAAAAGAACTTCTATTATGCTAACCTTCTGCACACAACAAGGTAATGCCTTGTAACACCCACTCAGAGGGTAAATGAAACCAGGACAGGTTGCAAGGAGTCTCCTCAGAATGCCAGTGGAGGTCATGGTGTCTTCCAAGAACTATGCTTTAATCGCACCAGAGTTTTGTAAGCCTCTAAAGCAGACAATTTCAAACACCGTGCCATGGCACACTGGTGTGCTGCGGGGGGGGGGGGGTTTGGGGGAGGGTCATTTATTAGCAGGGCTGTTGGGAGATGCGTGACCCCCATTGGCAGCACAGTGTGTCTTGTCAAAGCTCAAAAAACTGGTGATGTGCCTTGACAGTTTTAGGACCTTGTCAGTGTGCCCTGAGATGACAAAGGTTGAAAACCACAGGTAAATAATATGGGGGGGGGGGAGAGGAAAGGAAGCAGTGGTCAATTTTTCAGCAAGCTACTCAAATCATCATGCTGGGGTCCCTAGAAGCCCTCCCCTCTCCCAAAGGTGGGCGGGGGCCGTAGAAGCCCCCCTCTCCCAAAGGTGGGGGGTCCTATAAGCCCCCCTCTCCCAAAGGGGGGCAGGGAAGAGAAGGGGGCCTGGCTTTGGGCTGGGGAGGCTGCAAGATGCGAGGAGAGGTGCCTGCCAACCTCCAGCCTGGAGAGGCCAAAGGAAAAATGGGGGGAAGCGGGGGCAGGACTGGTCCCTGGAGGCGCCTGCCAGTCAATTTGGGGCATTTGGTGGGCCGCTGTGAGATACAGGAAGCTGGACTAGATGGGCCTATGGCCTGATCCAGTGGGGCTGTTCTTATGTTCTTATGTTCAAGGGGGGGCGGGAGAGGAGGAGCAGCAGGCGAGGGGAGCAGTAGGGTGGCCGGGGGGGGGTTGAGGGACCAGGGAGGAGACCACTCTCAGTGCGGGGGGCCAGGGAGGGCGAGACGACAGGGGGAGCCCCCACCGCCGCTCTTACCTTCTATCGCCAAGGCCAGCTGGTCTCTCGCCTCATTGTCGGCTCCCTCCCCGTCCTGCTCTTTCTGCCACCGTCGCCCTACCCGAGGGGGGATGTTGCTGCCCCCCCGCTGGTGCTGAGAACGGGGGGGGGGTTGAGCGAGGCGGCGGCCCGGCTCGTTGTTAACCAGTGAAAGGACGGAGGAGGGGCCCGGCCGCCTGCCAACTTGCGCGCCTGCGCAGCAGAAGGCTCGGCTCGCGCCCCTCCCCCCTTCCTCGGGGGGCGGGGACGGAGCGGACGTGTAGGACACGCCCCTTGGCGCGTGCTCTCCGGAGGTTGGCGCTTTTGGGCTCGCGCAGGCGGCAGATACTACAAGAGCTGCACGCGCGAAGGAAGGGGCTGCATTGCAGGTTTTGGGCGGGCTTGTGTAGCTGTTCGCGGGTGGGTCTGTGCAAGCGCGTGGGGCTGCAGTCCTGGCCACGCTTTTCGGGGAGTGAGCCCCACTGTCTGTAAAGGAACTGACTTCTGAGGAGACGTGCCTTGGCTTGGGCTCTGAGGCTGCAGTCCTGACCCCACTTTCCTGGGAGTAAGACCCATTGACTAGCATAGGACTGACTTCTGAGGAGACGTGCCTTCGCTTGGGCTCTGGGGCTGCAGTCCTGGCCACACTTTCCTGGGAGTAAGTCCAAATGACTCTAATGGGGTTTACTTCTGAGTAGACATGCACAGGCTTGGGCTGTAAGATGGTGCTTTTTGGGGGAATCTTCAATATGCAACAAAAACACATGTTCTGTCTTGAAAGTGTATTTATGTTATTGATTGGAGACACTTATCTCCCACCTTGCCCCTGCCCATGTACATTCCCGAGGTAGCTTACAGAACTCCACAACAAAAGTGCAACTAACACACAACAGGTCAAAAAGAAAATAGGTACAAAGGCACCTGCTGTTATGTTGGCATATGACACTACTGAGATGGGCCAAATCCAAGGGATTTGGCCCGAAATCCCATTGACTTCATTGAATGTAAGCCTTTAATCAGGTATGCACTTATCTGGGAGTAAGCCCCTTTCAACATAGTGGGTAAACATGTACGTTATTGCAGTTGAACAATTGAATGAAGGATTAATTAGCTAAAACTTTATATGCTTTATTTGTTGTATCATTTTTAATCTTTATTGTACATCACCTTGACCATAGGAAAGGTAGAATATACAACTTTAAAATAAATAAATAAATAAAACTCATATGGCTGCTTTACAGTGCAGCCCTGAACATGTATAGTAAGGAGTCAGTACCCTTCAAATCAGTGGGGCTTAATCCCAGGTACATATGTGTAAAATTGCATTGTTATGTAATCAGGTGACCGCCCTTAAAAGTAGATGTGTTTACATGTTGAAATAATTTTCAGTCCTTCTGCTATTTATGCTCAAATATCTCTAGGAATTCTGATTGCTAGGGTTAAGTCCTTTCTGCCCAATATTGCATATACACAACAGGACTGAATTTGTACACTTGTGCGCTGGGCAAAAATGGGTTTTAACTAGAAGCCCACATGTTAGCAGGCTGTCAGTGCATCCATCAACAGAGGAGGAGCTGTCACTCAGTGGTAGAGCACAGGCTTTTCATGTAAAAGGCCCTAGGCTGTGCTCCCTAAGGGTTCCATGATCCCGGGTTCAATCCCTGGGACAGCCCAGTAGAAAAATTGGCACCTATCCAACATCTTACAGAGCTGCTGTCAGCCCACCAGCATTAACAATATGGAGCCAAAGCACAGTCCTATGCATATCTACTTAGAAGTAAGTTCCATTTGGGTATAGGATAGAAACCTAAATGTTCTGGATTCTCATTATCTGCATCACTTCGGGGCATGTACCTGGCTGACCACCCTTATGTGACAAGTTCTAGCCATGCTACTAAAAGCAAGAAGTGCATAGAACATTGTGCCTTCCAGTTAAGTGTGATATGCCACAAAATCAAATACAATGATTGTACTGCATGTAGTGAGTTGCTGTGCTGCTTTTCATTCATTTTGGGACAACAAACACAGCATAACTCCGTCTCCGCAATAGCACGCTCTACAGTTGAGGTGGCACAGTATTATATATCAGGATCTGTACTCCTGTGCGTCTACCACAGGGGTGTCCAAAGTTTTTGGCAGGAGGGCCACATCATCTCTCTGATGCTGTGTTGGGGGGCCGTGGAAAAAAAGAATTAATTTACATTTAAAATTTGAATAAATTTACATAAATGAATATTTTAAAGATGAACTTATATGGTTGAATGAAGGTCTTGAAATAGCTCAAGGCCTCTAAAAGGCCTTGCGCAAAGCAAGGCTGGCCTTTCCTTTGTTACTGCTACTGCATCACAGATGTGAAAACAAGCAGTGGAGGGAGCCCTCAACCCACAGCTCACACGAGAGGTCAAACAGTTGCCCTCACGCTGAGAGCAGTTGCGTCGGGCCAGTGTGGGCTCCAACAAATCTCTGGAGGGCCAGAGGCTCATTGGAGACTGGGGGCTCCCTGAGGGCTGCATTGAGAGGCCTTGAGGGCCGCAAGTGGCCCCAGGGCCGGGGTTTGGGCACCCCTGGTCTACCACAACATCTCTGAAGGTTGCGTAGGATTCTGGGATATGCGGGGCACTGTTTCTACAAGGTTTCAGACTGCTTAGGCTAGCTATGACGGCATGTCTTTAGAACCCCTCCAGTGACTCGCTGTGAGTGCATGTTGCAAGAAAAGATGGGACAAGCTATCTTTCGTGCTGGTTGTCTGTTGTTACCAGTCTCCTAATTAAGGAACGCCTCCTGCGCAGCAATGGAATTCAAGGGGACCAAGGGATACAGTTTGGAAGTCTATTTCAGTGGCTCATATCAGCATAACTACGTACTGAAGAAAACAAATGTAAGCAGTTTCCATGTCCTTAAGAAAGAAAAAAATAAGTATTTATACTGTCATTGAGTCATTTTTTGTTAGCATCACAGAAGCGGAAGTCTGGAAATGACTAAGCAGTGGATTCACTAGGGCCTTTTGGATTAAACAAACACTAACCAGTGTTTTCTTTTTTTAAATACCAGGAATAGGAATGGAAAGTTCAAGTCTAGATGGTAACACAGTTTGAAATCATAACACAATGAACTTTTTCCAGACAAAAGGTATGCAGTTTACTAGTGGCAGCGGGGGGGGGGGGGGGGGGCTAAGTCTGTTATGTAAGGTCAGCCCTTAAGCTGCCAGTATTGTGGGTTTGGCTAGCCTGGGGAAGAATATCTTGGTTTCTTTTTTTCCTTTTAAACATCAGCAGACCTTTCCTCCACGTAATCCAGTTATATCTAGCTATAGTATACGTTTCTTTGCCAAGATTACTCCTGGATAAGTAATTTAGTAAATTGTAGTCTTCGTATAATTGGTAGGAGTCAAAAAAGAAAAAATTGACTGCATAGTAAACAACAAAGTACATTTGTTTTGAACCCTCCAAACTCCTAACTGTATTGCTGATCAAGGACTAAAAGTGGATCATTTTTAAAAAAAAGGGGGGGGGAGATTGGGAACATAGTGTTTAAGGAGGCAATCAAATAAATAAGCACATGTTTTAGAAGATGATCAGATAAATACAACTTGTTATGGCTCCATTTTGGTCAGTCTGAGATTGCTTCAGCTATGTAAGATTTGTGAGCAGTCTTATTCTGTTTTAGGAATAAATGTAAATTTTTGTGTTTTCTTATACAAGTAGCAGAATGTAGTAAGAATATATATTAAGGGCTGAAGTTATTAGTGTCTTGTTTGTTTTTCTTCATGGCAAAAATGTTTAGAGAAGAGAGAGGGTGAGGAGTTCAGCTGCTTTTTTTATATAAGTAGATGATGATGTGTTTTTTCCTGTGCTGGAGATAGTTTTTCAGAAACGAAATATAAATAATGACATTTGTTTCTGTACAGTTCTTTTTATAAGTAAACAGAACATGTGGGGGGGGGGGGTCCTCCAGCATTCTTTTTCAAAATTATTTTGCTACAGATTTTGACATATTGCCTAAATAGTTTAAGAGCTTTCAGTTTAGATGGTTGTTTGTGTATGTGTGCGTGTGGGTTTAATCTATTATATTTTTAGAAAGTTGAATGCAAAATGCATACAGATTATTGTAATGGATGTTCTCTCAGTTTGATTGGGGGGATGTCATTTTGTAGCTACAGATAAGTATGTGCCCCCCCCCCCACACTTGAAAAAAGTTTATCTCTTGTTTATTCTTGTTTTTAATGCTTTTATCATAAGCTGTCTTGGGCATCATTTTATGATGGAGGCTAAAAAATGCTTCAGATAAATATTGAAATATGTTGGGAATAAAGAATCAGTGCAGCTGTTTTCTTGCTGCTTTAGGGGAGCGTGCTGATCTTTGTGAGGGACAAACAGGACTTTTCTGGACAATCTTTAAGTGATTTGACTGGGCATTGGAGGCCGTGCCAATCTATTTCTTCCTCTCACTCAGGAGAATGAGGTAGTGGGTAGCACACAGGTGGATGCTGACAGGGTGAGGGGAGTCTTCAAGTATTTGCTTTAGTGAAGTGTGTGCATCAGGGACCTCAAAGGGCTCCACAAGCCCAGTTCTTGAACAGGAGAGAGAGAAAGTCTACAGCAAAAGCATCCAATTTTCAACAAATAGGTGTGACAGTACTTGATTTGAGAACCTCTGCCCTATGCCCTTGGACCTGCAGTTAATGCCCTCCTTAGCAAATTGTTGCTGTCATCTGAAGACCTGGCTATTTCATCAGGCCTTTGTAAATCTTTGTAAATCTTTTTTACTTCCATCCTCAAGAATGGGAGCTTCCATTCCCGCTATGTGCTGTGTTATCCTTTAGCTATTGTTCTACAGCCCAGTCTTACGCTTGGGCTCTGCTGATGGAACTAGTGTTCCAGGGGTGGAGCATGCTTTACGGTGTCGTAAACACCATTACAGAAGTGCACATAGTTACACACTTCTCAGCCTGTTGTCCTACGTCTTGGCACAAGTTAAACCCACCCCCCAGAACAAACCATTTCCCCTTCCTATTATCTACATTAGAGAGAATGTCAGCTGCAAGAAAGAAACTGGAGCCATGCTTTCCCATGATCTTACAGGTTGGAGGCAGGAATACTTGTCGATTAAGCCATTTCTGCCCAATGTTGCATATATGCAACAGGGATCAAATGGGTACACCTGTGGGCTGGGCAGAAATGGGTTAATCAAACATCTATCAATGAGAACCCACAAAAATCTTGATTTGGCTGGCTAAATAGATCTATACGCTACACAGGGGTCAGCAACCTACTGCCCACTGGCTGGATCTGGCCTGCCATGCCAAGTAATCCAGATTATCACTGGAGCAGGTGGCCCTTTCCCCTGGGAAGCAGCAGCATCAGGACTGCCATAGGCTGTCCAGCACATGACAAATTGAGCAGAAGACATCACTGCCCAAGCCAAACTCTGTGGAGCCTGGCAACCTGAGAGTATGGCAATGATGTGATGATGACTTAATCGCCGAACATCCAGAAGTCATTGCTGATCATAGCCCCTATGCCAAAGAAAGTTACCAACCCCTTCAGTGAAGTATGACACAGTGCAGCGGCAGTAAAGAAGGCCAATTCTATGCTTGGGATCATTAGGAAAGGTATTGAGAACAAAACGGCTAATATTATAATGCCGTTGTACAAATCGATGGTAAGGCCACACCTGGAGTATTGTGTCCAGTTCTGGTCGCCGCATCTCAAAATGGATATAGTGGAAATAGAAAAGGTGCAAAAGAGAGTGACTAAGATGATTACTAGACCGGGGCACCTTCCTTATGAGGAAAGGCTACGGCGTTTGGGCCTCTTCAGCCTAGAAAAGAGACGCCTGAGGGGAGACATAATTGAAACATACAGAATCATGCAGGGGATGGACAGAGTGGATAGAGAGATGCTCTTTACACTCTCACATAACACCAGAACCAGGGGACATCCACTAAAATTGAGTATTGGGAGAGTTAGAACAGACAAAACAAAATATTTCTTTACTCAGCGTGTGGTTGGTCTGTGGAACTCCTTGCCACAGGATGTGGTGATGGCATCTGGCCTGGATGCCTTTAAAAGGGGATTGGACAAGTTTCTGGAGGAAAAATCAATTATGGGTTACAAGCCATGATGTGTATGTGCAACCTCCTGATTTTAGAAATGGGTTATGTCAGAATGCCAGATGCAAGGGAGGGCACCAGGATGAGGTCTCTTGTTATCTGGTGTGCTCCCTGGGGCATTTGGTGGTCCGCTGTGAGATATTGGAAGCTGGACTAGATGGGCCTATGGCCTGATCCAGTGGGGCTGTTCTTATGTTCTATGTTCTTATGTATGACAGTAGTCTAAAAACGGCTCATTTTGGAAAATACCTATTTTCAGCAGCTGTGACTTACTTGCAGGAAGTTACTAGTTAATGCATTTTGTAGCTAATGTTGCAAGCAAAGTAGCATTGCTTAATACAGGGGTGTCCAAAGTTTTAGGCAGGAGGGCCACATCAGCTCTCTGACACTGTGTCGGGGGCCGGGGGAAAAAAAGAATTAATTTACATTGAAAATTTGAATAAATTTACATAAGTTTTCATAAATGAATATATTAAAGACAAACTTATATGAATGAGTGAAGGTCTTGCAATAGCTCAAGGCCTATCAAAGGCCTTGCACAAAGCAAGGCTGGCCTTTCCTTTGCTGCCGCTACTGCATCACAGACGTGAAACATCAAGCATTGGAGGGAGCCCTCATCCCACAGCTCACACGAGAGGTCAAACAGTCGCCCTCACGCTGAGAGAAGTTGCATTGGGCCAGTACGGGCTTCAACAAATCTCCGGAGGGCCAGAGGCTCATTGGAGACTGGGGGCTCCCTGAGGGCCGCATTGAGAGGCCGCGAGGGCCGCAAGTGGCCCCCGGGCCGGGGTTTGGGCACCCCTGGCTTAATACAAGGAAGCAATATTTTTGCTCGAGATACAAAAACAGCATTGTTTGAAGAGCTGAGAGAGTTTAAAACATTTGTTAAATTCAGTGGTGGTTTCTCTACACTTGCTGTGTGTGTAGGTGGAGGGGAACCTAAAGATTGTTGTGATTTCTAAACAACAATAATGAATGCAGTACTTGTAGAACACTATGTTAAAATTTGTTCCTTTCCAAATTCTGCATGTCTCCATTGATGAATTGCTCTTTACAGATATTATTTGTGATAAGTTAGTCCAAAAACAACTATAAAGTAAATGAAGGCTGTAATTCTGTACACCAGTGTTTCTCAAATTGCGGGTTGGGAGCCACTCGATGTGTTGGAAGCCAATTTCAGGTGGGTCACGTAGCACCTAGCTCAGCTGAAAATACAGAGCTGAAAATACAGGTTGCAGGGCTGCAGGCCTGGGTGGGTTCCTAGTGAGAGAGAGGCCTGGTGCTTTGCCCTGAATAGGTTGGAAGATGGGATGCTGGAAAGGGGGGAGCACTGTGTGGTTGGAGAAAGATCCAAGTGTGCATTCTGCTTTGACTCCCAAGTGGAATGTTTGAATTCTAAGCTATGCAAAATAACAGCACAAGTGTGCTGTGTAATGGGACCTTTGGTTGATCTTGGCTTATGTTTGAAGCCTAAGGGCGCAATCTTATCCTGCGCTGGAACAGGCAAGCCAAGAGGCTTGCAGTGTATCCAGAGCAGGATAGGTGCCCAAAGCAGCTCAGCCAGAGGTAAGGGGAAACTTTTCCCCTTACCTACAGGTAAGCCACCCTTGCACCTAAGGGTCTCCTCGAATTTGCACCACCTCCTGAGGTGGCACAAGTCTGAGGAGAACGGAGCGACTTGAAGCCACTCTGAACTCCCTGAGAACGGGGGTTGGGATCCGGCATAACTGCCAGGTCCTAGCCCCACCTTCCACTCCCTGTCTCGCCGCTGGGGCCACCCCCACCCGCCCTCCCCCCACCCTGGAACGCCTCCCTCCCACCTCCTCCCATCCTTGGCCGATTCAAGACTCGGAGCCTCTGTCTGCACAGAGGCTTATTCCAGCCTCTGCAGGCCAGCACGCCTCTGCGCCAACTCATGAGGAGGAGCACATTTGCAACCCTCCTAGGCTGGTGCAAGGGACTTGCTTTGGCCCAGGTGCAGCTCAGGATTGCACTGCACATCAATGATGTAACTTCTGGACATTATATCACTTCCAGTGAGTCCCAACTCACTGGCATTGGATTGGCATTCTAAAAAGGGGTCCTGGTGCTAAAAAGTTTGAGAACCACTTCTATAAACCCTTTCCCGGGAGTAAGCCTTATTGAACACAGTGGAACTTCTGAGTCAAGACGTGCAGGATTGCTCCAGAAATTAAATTTGGTTTTATGTAGAAATTCATTTGTGAATGTAGGTATAAAAGAATATCAGAAACATTTCTATTGTCTTGTATACTAAAATGCTTGCATTTTTTAAAGAACTTTCTAGAAAAAGAAAGGTACAGCCATGTACAAACTGGTTTGAGTGATTTCTTAAAAAACCATCTGGTGGTAGATGCTACTGATTTGAAGTGTACATTCACCCATGGTTTCCTTAGACATGAGTTTTAGATAGCACCATTTTCCTCTATGGTTAGAACTAGTGTCACACAGTACTGGATCAGCTCCATTGTTTGTTTTCTACTGCTTCCCAATTGCATGATATTGTTTCACCTCTTGTCATCATCCTTGCGTACAAAAGGATGGATGCCTCTAATTTTCAAACACTGCAGGTTCTTAAAATACCCACAAATGAACACTGCAACACTGGGTTGTCCCTTAGTTGTGATAAATGGATAAGTCAGCTTGCCCTTGAATGATGCTTAATGTCTGGAAAAAAGATGTGTCAAACTGTTTGGCAGTATAACCCTCCCCCTTTTGTTCCTGATCCGCGACTCTCTAGCACAGCCATTTTCAACCACTGTGCCATGGCGCACACATGTGCCGTGAATGGTCCCCCAGGTGTGCCACAGAAATTCAGGAGAGGGCCATTTATCAATAGGACCATTAGGGGATGTGAGCCCCCATTGACAGCTCAGTGTGCCTTATCAATTGTCAAAAGATGATGGTGTGCCTTGACCAGTTTAGTGCCTTGCCAGTGTGCCATGAGATGAAAAAGGTTGAAAATCACTGCTCTAGCAGTTGCTCAGTTGATGGAAAATGCACATTGCACATGTTCAAGGGGCATGTTTATTTTGCTTGTCAACACTGAGGTGCACTCAAAGTGCTGCACAAGACAAATGTAAATAATAGAAACCATGCACAAAACAGCAAGAAAGTAAACCAAAGAAGAGCAGTTATAGCACCAGAATAATCATTGAATGTTTGCCTGAATAAAAGAATATTTCAGGCCCATTCAAATCAGAAATATGAGTGTTCCAATACTGCAGCACTGCCACCAAGAAAGCTCTGTCCCTAGTATCAGCCTCTAAAGGCCAGCATTTAAATAAAAAGAGATAAAGTTCAAGGTTCCTAAGGATGAAAGACATAGAAGAGAAATCAAAAGGCTAACTAAAGCAAAATTCTATATACAGGCTGGACGTAGTCCACACATGGGGTCAAATTAGATGTCCCCTTAAATACATCATTAACAAATGCACTTAAGCCATTTCTGCCCAATGTTGCATATACGCAACAGGGATCAAATGTGTACACCTGTAGGCTGGGCAGAAATGGGTTAAACCTGGCAACTCCTACAGTTCTGAAGCAACATTGAAGGAACTGTCTAGTTGGGAAGAGGGGAGGGGATTTCAGAGTGTGCAGCTTTTGCCAAGGTCCTCCCGTGCTTGCCCCTAGCCTGGGCCACTTCCCAGCCAGTTTTCCCCTGATCCTTCCCTGCACTGCCACCCTTGTCTGCTTACCTGCTCCAACAGAAGACAGGGAAGGTTCTGCAAGCCAGTGGCACTTGTGCATAGCCTCAGAGACTTGCAGTGGTACATTGAGATCCACTACATTAAGGCCCTGATAGGATAGGGCTGTTAATACCTTAATAGTGCACACAAAGCATGCCCTATCTCCTGTTTCCTCATAAGATTAAAAGCCAATCTGGCAGAGCTGAATACACTTCAAGAGGTCATTAAGATAAACAGAGGGTACTTATTTGGCAAGCATTTCATTTACATTTGACAAACTCCTTTCTCCTATCCTCAGACAAATGATATCCCAGACAACATGACTGGCAGATAACTGCTTTCAAAGCCTCATCTCCAAAGTGTCACTGAATAGGGAACATTCCTAAAAGACAGGCTGCAGTACTTAGCAAAGTTCAGTCAGCCTGCTGTTCTGGGAAGCAGGAAGTCCACCAGGCTTTAGCACAAGCCAGTATATCAACATTAGACCCAAAAATAGTACAGTAGTTCCGTCACACCATTGCTAGTCGTGTGGTGATTAATTCCATAAGCTAATGATGCGTGGCATGAAGAAACATTTGCTTGGCACTAGGTTCAGGAAAAGGAAATCCATTTTGTGGGTGACCCACAGTTCATGTTAAAATGAGAGAGAAATCTCTCTCTCCTTGTTCTAGAATGTTCATGAGGCCAGTAGAAGTATTGTGTTCAACACGTATCCACAGATGTGGAAGCAGGTGCTCCAGAGCTACTTGTTCTGGAAAGCCACTGCCATTTCCTTTTCTTCGGCAGCAAAGAGCAGTCTGCCTAGGAGCTTTATGTGGCTGAAGGCAGGAAGAGAGCAGAGATTTGTCACAAGTTGGGCTTCTCTAACCAGAACTTTCCTCACCTCATTTCATTTCAGCAGCACTTACTGAGACACCCTGCTATCCTAGAAGTAGATTGTGTGTGTGTGTGTGTGTGTGTGTGTGTGTGAAAGCCTGTGGCTTTCGCTGGGGCTAGAGATTCTTTTTGGTTCTGAGGAAGAAGCAAGTCTAGTCCAAGGCTGTCATAAAAGAGTTTTATTCGTCTAAAACAGGGATAGCCAGCCCACAACATGGCAAATGACACTTTTTATGTAGCGAATCTTAAATGTGCCACTCCACCTTAATGTTGATTTTCACAATTACCACAATAGCTAAATTGAGTTTCCAAGTTCAAGGGCAGTATATCTCTTTGTGTCAGAAGTCCAGAGCAAGAAATACACCCTATTGACTTTGGGCCCAAAGTCCTATCCAATTTTCCAGTGTCCGTGCAGCCATGCAGTGTCCCCATGCCAATGGGGCATGCACTGCATCCTGCACTGGGGAGGCAGTTGAAGAGGCCTCCTCAAGGTATGGGAACATTTTTTCCATTACCTTGAGTCTGTATTGCAGCTGCACCAGTGCTGGAAAGTTGGATAGGGTTGGGCCCTTTCTCTCCTGTCCATCATTCTTTTTTCACCTTTCATCCAGTCTTCCAACCAGAGCAAATCAAGCAGAGCGTGTTTGTCCACTCATCATCACAATGACAGACATTTAATAATGTTATATGCCTCTATCATATTTTTCTCCTAGGGTCAAACTACATGCTACAGTAAGCCTGTGATTCTCTTAAGAGATAGGTTTAACACTCTGTCACGTGGTCCCCACTTCCCTGAGCAGTGAGCAGTCCCCCAAAAGACATCCCTGCACACCAAGATACTTTCCATCTAGAGCAGGGGTGCTCAATAGGTGGATCGTGATCTACCGGTAGATCGCGAGGCAAAATGAGTAGATCGCGGAGTGCCGACCCCCCCTTCAGGTGCCTCTGGGAGGAAATGCCGGGAGTAAGGCCCATTGTACTCAATGGAGCTTACTCCCAGGTAAGTGTGGCTAGGATTGCAGCCTCACAGCCTAATCCTAGGCATGTCTACTCAGGAGTAAGTCCTGTTATACTCAGTGGGGCTCAAGGTACACCAACATACATTGTACACATAAATGTTATATGTTACGATGGCGCAAACATTGTAAAAAAAACTCTGGTAGATCTCCGGGCCTTGCTGGGTTTCAGAGTAGCTCTCGAGCCAAAAAAGTGTGAGCACCCCTGATCTAGAGCTATTTGCTGCAAGTAGAAGGGAAAGGGAAAGAGTTAATTCCACCCCTTTGTGCCACAGACCCAATCCATATCCCCTCCACCACAGCTGCTTTTTTCTATTTTTTTAATAATGCATGCCCCTGAGTCTTTTCTGCACCCCATATGAAAATGCTGCTGACCTGTTTAGTCATTCCATGTAGGGTACTTAGTCTACCTCTCTGGAAACTGTAGTTGCCCTCCTCTATACCATTTTCAGTGCTATGATGTCATAAGAACATCCTTTTTGATATGTGGTGACCAGAACTGAACGCAATATTCCAGGTATGGCCTTACCATTGATTTGTACAATGGCATTATATTAGCCATTTTATTCTCAATACCTTTTTTAATTATCCCAAGCATAGAATTGGCCTTCTTCACTGCCGCCGCACATTGGGTTGACACTTTCATCGAACTGTCCACCACCACCCCAAGATCTCTCTCCTGATTTGTCACAGACAGCTCAGAACCCATTAGCCTATATATGAAGTTTTGATTTTTTTGCCCCAATGTGCATGACTTTACACTTACTTACACTGAAACACATCTGCCATTTTGCTGCCCATTCTGCCAGTTTGGAGAGATCCTTCTAGAGCTCCTCACAATCTCTTCTGGTCTTCACCACTCGGAAAAGTTTGGTGTCATCTGCAAACATAGCCACCTTTGCTGCTCAACCCTGTCTCCAGGTCATTTATGAAGAGGTTGAAAAGCACCGGTCTCAGGATAGATCCTTTTTTGAAGACATCCTTTTTCGAGATGGGACAATCAGTCGTGAACTGTACCTAGTATTCCAAATGTAGTTGCGCATGTACTTGTATAATGGCTGTATGATACTGGTTGTTTGCTTTCAATCTGTTTCCTTGACAATCTGTTTCCTTGATAACTTCGTTGAATGTATCTTGTATTTACTTATATTAAAATGTACAAACCAACTCTTTGAAGGGCAAAATAATATTTAATGTACAATCCTAATATACATAATTAACAATTCAGCCTTTTCCTTTATTTCATTTCATGCACCACTTTGATCTTCATCCATTTAGACAGCAATCCTATATGTCCACAGTTCCCAAACTGTGCTCCACAGCACCCCAGGGTGCTGCAGCAAAATCACAACAAATTGCGGAAGAATCAAAACAGAATGTCAGCCAAATAAGTTCAGCTGACAACATTCTGACCTTCCAGTGTCAATGCACCATTGCCTAAGGTTTTATGCAGAGCTGCTTTGGCACATGTCTGAGAGCCAGTCCTGACTCATGGAAATGACGAATCAGGATAATGATGCATCTGTAACAAGTTTGGCAAGCCCCATCCCATAATCATCATCCCACAAAACAAGCAAGTTTTCCATGCCAGGGCTTCTGAATGGATGCAGAACTCAGTATAGCACAAGCCTTAGGATTTATAAACCAGTAGTGCATCTGCCAACATCATGAAAAGGGGAAGGAGTTTCAATATTATTTAATGAAATCCCAGTTGTTGAAATAAAAGCAAAAAGGCAAGTTTGTGTCAATTTAATGTTTGGCAAAATAGCATCCCAGAGCTGGCTATGAGACCCCTAGTGCCTTTGTGGCTTCAGACTGCTGACATTTTGGGGAAGTAGTTATTGATTGGTGATCTTTCTTTCTTTCTTTCTTTCTTTCTTTCTTTCTTTCTTTCTTTCTTTCTTTCTTTCTTTCTTTCTTTCTTTCTTTCTTTCACTTGGATGTTATTAATAGTATTTACAGGTAGAGCCTATTTATCCACGTTTGTTCCATTCCGTGACTTGGCACAATTAACAAAAAACGTGTTGTGCTGAGTCCATAGAGCAAATAGGCTGCAGCCTGACACTTCCGGTTGGAAGGAAACTAAGGCAGGTGTTCTCAATTCCCTCCCCTCCGTACTCAGCCCTCCTGTTGCCAGCTGTCCTGCTTCTTTCACAGTTGGAAAGGTGAGCTTGCTTGGGAAGCCTCTGTGTCCCAGGCGGCCTCCCAACAGCGCTGCAGGTTCTCCTCCTCCTCCTTTTTGCTCCTGCTGCTGCTCCTGCAACCCTCCCAACCACTATCATGGAAACTCCTATGCCCCGGAGCATTCTGGGACTTGTAGTCCGGCTCTCTGCTCACCGTCTCCTGTCTCTCCAAGGCTTCCCAAGAGCCTGCATCATGGGGGGGGGGGAATTCAGCAAACACTACCTCGGTTTTTTAAAGCAATTCCCTCTCCTCCCCCTCCTGCCTCCCCATTGCCAGCTGCCCAGCTTCTTTCACAGGCGGGATGCTGATCTTTTAAGAGTCCAGCCCTATGCATTTCTACTTGGAAGTAAACCCCATTCCAGTCAGTGGGGCTTACTCCCAGGAAAGTGTGGAGAGGATTGGGCTGTAAATCGCATGCTTTGCTTGGTGGGAATGCTTTGTGATAGCCTGCACCATCTTGGGGGGGGGGGATTTGGCAAACACTCCCTGGGTTCTTTAAAGCAATCCCCTCTGTTGCTATGGCACCTGCCCCTGTGTGTGTGTGTGCGTGCGAGAGAGAGAGAGAGAGAGAGAGAGAGCGCTCCACCCCACCTCGCTGCACGTATTCTGGCTACAGAGGTTCTTGTCCCCGCTTCCCCTTTTCAGCCTCGGCTGGCTCAGGGGCTCCAGGAATGTTACTGTTCCTTTGCAAGGGGAACCTCTTCCAGGGCTCTAGGGCTATTCCCTGTCTGGGCGAGGTGGAGTCTTTTTGCAGTGTTTTGGGCTGCCTGGAAATGGTGGGCAAAGGAGGCAAAGGTGTGTGTGACATTCAGTACCCCACCCCATTCGCGTTGAGACAAATCTGCAGATAAAAATCTGTGTATAAATAGGCTGCACCTGTATATGTTAATTAAAAGAGGAGAAAAACTGTAGTAAACAAAGTTCAAAATGTCAGCAAACACTTCTCATGTAAACTTCAGGGCAGGAGGTCTGGTCTAGAGGGTTGAGCCTCCATTTGCCTGAAGATAACATCCGAAGGTTGCCAGTTCGAGGCCACCAGCACCGTGCGACCTTGAAGCAGCTGACAAGCTGAGCCGAGCTATTCCATCTGCTCTGAGCGTGGGAGGATGGAGGTCAGAATGTGCGGCCAGATCAAGACAGAAACATCTGATTGTTGTGGTTTCTTGAAAGATAGAACCTTTCAAATTGTAAAAATCCCTACGGGGATTTAAATTGCCTGCCCATGTAAACCGCCTTGAATAAAGTCCGAGGAGAAATTTGAGGACATAGAAAGGCGGTATAGAAATACCTGTATTGTATTGTATTGTATAACTTAGTGACTGACACCAAGTATAGCTTAGTTATTTTGTTTCCTCATCCTTTCTTATAGCTGAGTAGGAAGTGACCCAAGCCATTTTCCAGACATGTGTGTTACCAAAAGGGCTGTTTTGTTTAGGGGAATTATTACACAGCCCTTATTGGGACATTAGGATCCTAGACTGGATAACAAGACGGCGTAATGCAGAGAAATTCCCTTTTGCTTAAAGAGAATACTGAGAGAAAGATAACTTTCAATAAAAGATTATGGTTTATTACAAAAGAACAAAGGTAAACATAATGCACATGGAGAAATATATTTCTTGGTCCTAATGCTTGAATACAGTGTACCTAGCTTTCATGGTGGTTGCGTGTGAAGAGTATTTGGTGCATCTGAGAAAAACATAAGGAAGGGGGTTGTAGGGAAGGCTTTTAGGGGTCCTTGCTCTGCCAACCCCAGCTGCTAACTAAAGATGGGGATAGAAGGGGAACTGAGGGATTGTGATAGGGTGAAAATTGATGGGAACAGCAAAAATGACCAATGAGAACTGGGATGTGGAGAGCCTATGCTAAGCCAAGGAATACCCTCATACTATGTGTCAAAAGGAGAGGGTGTAGAAGAAACCCTAGTGTAACTGCATTAGTACTTCATGAAGCTCCTGTGGAAATCCTTCTGGATTAAAAAGCTAGATAGAAATAAATAATAAACAAACTGGCTGTGCCCAACATTCTGCGGTGTCTGCTAAATATGCACAATTTCTCCAGAGTTACATAAACCTACACTACCTGAATGCCTCTAATAAATCATCCATGGCAGGAGGATAAAATCTGACTTTTTGCTAGTCACCTCTTGTGATGGCTCTGGTGAAGGGAATACAATGACCTTGAAAGCAACTCATGCAAGGTTTTCTATGCCTGAGGCTTTTAGAAACGGGGGGAGTCTGGAAAAAAAACCAACCCCTCCACTGCTTACATGAGCACACAGAGAACCATCTGAGCTCAAAGGAACTACTGGCAAGTCTTAACTATTTTAGCCAGTCTGAAATAGACCAGGATGTGGCAATGAGAGAAAATTGCAGCAAAAAACAAAAACAAACCCATAAATGTCTTGTCTAATGACTGGTAAGGAATGATTAGGTGTTTGAGTACATTGAGTTCTGCTTGAGAATGAGATTGTGCTATGTAGGTGTGTGGAAAGTTCCTCAAGAATTGCTCAAGGTAAAAACTGAATTCCGTGACTTATGACTATTATATAACTATTATATAAATCAAGTTAACTTTCACATAATTTTATATCCCATCTATTCAAGCAGAATAAACTCAAGATGTCTATCTAGGCTGTGGGCACATCATTCAGTGCCTTTGCAGAAACTAAGCTGGTCTTGCTCTGGTCAGTGCCTGGATAGGTGACCACCTACAAGCCCCTTATCTGTACTCCCCTTTGGCACAGGTCATCAGTCAAGATGACCAAAGCCATATCCATCCTGTAGCCCAGCCTGAAACTGGATTGAAAGATTTCCAGACATGCAGCTCTTCTTTGGTGCCCTCCTAAGGTCTGCACCACTACCTACTCTTCTTGCTTTCTGCTCAAGACTTTGCCTCTTTCAATCCTAAACTGAAATCATTTGCTTTGATTTATCTGTCTGTGTCTTCCCTCTTCCAGTTCTTCCTCTCCTACAGCTTTCAGTCTTTCTGTCATCTGACCCCAGATTTCCAAATGGTAGTGCTGTATTATGAGACTACTGCTTGGCCCACAGGAGTAGTTGTCTTGTGGAAAACTGCAAGATCCTACCTCGCCACCAACACTATTTCACAGCAGTACAAAGCCATTGGGAAAGATTGTCCAGAGGTTTGGAGTGAGTTGTCAATATGCTGATGAAACCCTATCCTGGCTTTCTGTCATCAGATTGGTGATCTGAATCCTAAATCAGTGCCTGGAGGCTACGGCGGAATAGATAAATATGCTTACGGCCCAAATACTAACCCACTTTCTAGCACTTGCATAGCAGTGCCAATGGGATATGTGCTGCATCCTGCAGTTGGGTGGCACTCACAGAGGCCTCCTCAAAGTAAGGGAATGCTTGTTCCCTTACCTCGGAGCTGCATTGCCCTTATGTCGGTGCTGGAAAGTAGGTTAGGATTGCGCCCTGAACCAAATAAGCTGTGGGCCATGACTAAAATTGGCCTCTCCCAGTTTATGCTTTAGTTGGCTGATTATAGAACCAGTAAAAGTTTGCAGTCCTAAATAAATAAAATCCACACGGTCCTTGGCTCACGCAAAGAATATTTGCATGATATTGATGGAAGGGAAAAAAACAACCACCATTGATTTTACTTGACTTTCTAGCTTGTGTTCCTATATTTAAAGGCAGTATGCTGGTATGGAAGTGGTGGCGGGGGGGGGGGCGGGCATACACTTCAGCTCAAATCTGCCTCCAAGGGGAAGCTTGATGTCCTTGTCTTCTTGTCTCTTGCCTTTGATTTGCAGCTGCTCTCACAGGGCTATGGAGAAATGGAATGCGGAAGCCGACACTTGCAGCACCCGGGGCTCCTTCTATGCTGAGAAGTGGAGCTGGAATAGCAATCGCATTCTCTTTCAGTGGCAGAGAGTTCATAGAAAGATGATGGCTTTGTATTCCCCCCCTCCTTACCTCTCCTAGTTATAAGCCCTGAGATTTAGGACTGAGTTATAAGCCCTTGTTCCCAGACGCAATAAAGCCTTACTGGTCCCACAAGTATGATCATTAGTCGCTCAGGAACGCTTGGCAAAATATAACAAAGAATGACTGTCACACAGAAAAGAAGGCAGATTGGAAAAATAAATTGGTGCAATGGAATTCTAAAATTAGCATTGCCCATTCATGAAGGAAAGCAAAGAGGCACTGAGGGCAGTTTTAGCACAAATATTAGCTCAGGGTACTGCAAGCAGAGAGCAGAAAAATGTTCCGAGTGATTGGGAAATGATGGCCCACAGCCAATGCCTTTGAATCCGATCTCATCTGTTGCTGTATCCAACAGCGCATTCCATCTACTGTATGCCACGCATTCTTATTGCAGACATATTCGATAAAATCTGCTAAGCGTTTGCTGTCTTGCTGGCAATAGCAAGACAAATGCTTATATTCAACAAAGCAAGTCCAATTCCACGTGCCCTACGTAAGCGGCCTGTGAAATAGTTCTACTCTGCAGCTACTCTTTATTCTGCATGGGTTAGCACATTTGGGCATTAAAAAAAACCATGCTGTGTGTGTGTGTGTGCGTGCTGCATGCACTTCTGTGTAAATCAGACCAGAGGAAACCATGTTCTATGCTAGTTGCACGCTCTTTGATTTCTGCTGACAGAGGCGTTCTTAAAAACAGCATACAGCCTCGGTCAAATTCTTACCAGGCAAACAAATCCACCCTCTCATGAAATTTACAGCAAGTGGAATTTAGGTGTCTGCTGAGCAGTTTATTCCAGAAAACTCTTTAAAGCAGCCATTTTCAAACAGTGTGCTGTGGCATGCTGGTGTGCCGCAAATGGTCTGCAGGTGTGCCACAGGATCATTTGTTAGTAGGGCCACTGGGGGATGGGAGCCCCTGCTGTCAGTGCAGCGTGCTTTGTCAATTGTCAAAAAACTGATGGTGTGCCATGACAATTTTAGAGTGTTGTCAGTGTGCTGTGAGATGAAAAAGGTTAAAAAAAATCACTGCTTTGAAGAGTTAAGACATGGCAGTCTAATTTAAGTCTGGTCATCCTCCCCCCCCCCCACCATCCAGTGCATTCATTCATTCATAAAAATTCCATGAATGCAATTTTACCACTTTCATGTTTCCTAATATCGTGACAAGACAAAGAAATTCTGATCGGCATCTCACCCATTCCAGCCCTGTAATGTTAAGTGACTGTAGCGGTAAACAAGTGACTAGTAAAGCTCACAGTATGTCTGCACAGCCTTTCTAATGTGTTGCCTTGAGTTTCCACACATCTCAGGCAAGACTTTGTCACCCAGAGCAATCAGAGACATCATGGAAGATCCTTTTGTTAACAAAGTTTAGGCTGTGTTTACACTGGCTGATTTGTTTCCAAGACAAGGAAGGGCAAACTTTTCCAGTGTGTCCCTTCTTGATCTGATATATCCCTGTGCTGCTTTTGCATGCGAACACTTCATATGTAAAGGGCTTTCATGGGGACTAAGCGGTGGAATGAAACAGGAGCCCTGTGGTCCAGGATGGGACTGATATGGTCATACCATGCAGCAGTACTGATTGTTCTTTCTAGTTTAGCATATACCTGCTGGTATTTCCTTTGAGTTCCCTGTCTTGTTCTCTTTCGTCCTCTCTGTTGCACAGCACATGATCATGGCAACATGTGTAGACACATGATTCAGTGTGAAAACAATCAGGGCTTTGCTACCAAAGTGGCTTTGAACACAGAATTTTCTCTTCTGTTTATCTAGACATTTGTATGCCACCTTTTCACCCTCTCAGCATCCCTCAAGGCAACTCACAATTGGTTTTAAAAACACAGTATCTACTACTTCTCCTCCTCACCACAGAGGCATGGCGGTTCTCTGTAACGTGGGAAGACAGCTGACCTTCCTTCCTCATCTCCTCTTCCCCACAGAAGCAGTTGATGGCTCTCTGTGACAGGGAGGGCACAGTAATATTACTTTTGCAGCACTCAAACTGCTACAATGTGACATCCCCTATGCTGCTATAGTAGGATAAGAAGCCCCAGGCCACATGGAAGAAGCTCATGTGTCAGCACCACCCTCCCATACCAGTGTAACCTTTCCCAGAAACTGGGTCATGCTTTTTGGTGAGGGAAAGCTGCTGTATGGGCTCCTACTAGATGGCCCAAGGCTTCTCATAATACCCAAGCAGTGCAGGAAGGAAGTGCTGCAACACTGTTCCTACACTGCAAAGGTAATAAGGTATAAGAGGGACACTGCAGTGCAGTGGTTAGAGCATCAGACAGGTGCAGGAAGACTCATTTCAATTCTTCACTGTGTCATGAAGCTCACTGGGTGACCCTGAGCCAGCCACCATTCCTCAGCCTAACCTGTCTCACTGGGTTGTTGTGAGGATAAAATGAAGGGGAAATCATCTACACTGCCTTGAGCTCCTGGGAGGAAGCACAAGATAGAAATCTGATTACGTAAGAAGAGGAACTAATGTTTCCTTAAAATAGTACAAACCCTAGCCTTAGACACCCATATGTCTACTACGAGTACAAAGAAAACCACAGGGGTTTCATTTCAATCAACCAGTAGAAATCCATATCGTTTGACTGAACTTCACGTTCTTTGTGAAGAGGCACCCTCTTCGACAACTTCATATCCATATAGGCCTATACTGGCAGCTGTGGGAGTCTGGATTTAACTTGTACTAAAAAGCAGTTTGCTCCACGATCTTTACCCTTGAAGATTTCTGAAGCATGTGCTAGCTTGGGTCCTAAACAACAAGCATGAACAAAATGGGGATGTGGATCAATACCCCACGCAGTAATGGACAAAGGCACTTCATGGTGACCATGTCTGTGTTTAGTCACAGTTTACTCCAGAGACATTTTCCAGATTCCTCTTTAACCAAGATTTTCTAAAGAATTCTAGCCTCACCTTAGGACTTCCTCCTCCAATGCCACCTAACCTACTCTCTCCCTCAGGTCACCCCCCACTTGACATACCGGAAGTCCCCATACCCACCCCCATGATGTTTTTAATCTATCTTGCATAGTCTGTAAGGTAACGTGACAACTTTTATGAGCGCTTTAAATCCAATATGCTTTTGGCAATTGACGTTATAAGAAGAAGCAGTACTGTACTGCATTTTATAGCTTTCCTGTTCAAAACTGGTCTCTCTGGTTTTGTAACATTGCATGAAAACACTCCGTTTTAAAAAAAAACAAAATTATATCCAAGAATTACAGAAACAGGTTACATGGAACTTCCTCGGAATTTGCAAATCTACCATTCCTGTCACTTGCAAAATTATTTAAAAATATTCAGAGATAAGAGTCTGCCCAAGGACTTTGCTTATTCCTTCAAGCATCCGTTTACAGTGATTTAACAGGGAGTTACCTAATAGCTTTCTTCCAGCTTCACTGCACAAGCACCCTGGGCAATAATCTGAAATGACACAATTTTTTTTTTAGCATAAAGTGCAGCTCTAAGGCATCTGGTCAGCACAAAGGGGTTTTTTTTAAATAGCATTTTCCATGCAAGAAAAGCCAAATGGTGTAGGGGACCCCAGAAGCAGCAGCAACTTTTCCTTGTGGTCATTACCATCACTGAAACCAATTCACAGACAGCTGGGTACATGAAACAGACAGCAGGGTACGTGAACAGACGCTTCTATTGTCTGCATAAGAGCAGCTGCAGTCTGTACCCACGTGCAACATTCTGATAGTAGCATAACAGAATCACAGTAACCAGAGTCAGGCACCAGAGCATTGGAGTTCCTCAGGCAAAGAACTGTTAGGAGCCCTTATGCCAGGGTACGCCACTCCCCTGGTATTGCCCCCCTCCCAAGCTTACATTTGCAACAACCTCAGCAGCAATGAATAGGATTGTCAGTCCTCCACGACTGGTCTGAAGTCTCTAGAAATTGGCATTAGTCTTCAGGGGACTACTGAAAGTAATCATGGAGGGCCTCTAGGAATCTCCAACATTATAGCAAGTTGGGGAAAGCATCTCCAGGAATAGCTTCAGTCAGAGTTGGCAACCCCAGCAGTGATAGAGGCAGTTCTTCCTGCCCTTCTCTAACTTGCTCTCTGACAGCAGTTTTGTCATTCAGAAGCTTTGCTGGACCTGGCTTCATTGATCCCTGAGAGATGAAGGAAGGAAAGAGTGGGAGAAAAATTGTCATGTATTGGGAGAGTTAGGGTTTCTGGAGCCATAGATGATTATATGTGATGATTATATGATTTTTGTGAGTGAGATCTGTTACAAAATCACAGAGGTGGGAAGGAATGTACTTGCTCGTCTGTCCATAGGAAAGGATTTTCCTCTAACTAAAAAACATTCCTCGTACAAGAAGGGGTGCATATGGAGGACCTCTGCCTCAGTCCTTGGCATGCTGAACTAGCGTTTTGATTTGAGGCAGTTTCATGTGTTTTCTTTACATTGTCCTTTGAACTAAACCCCAAAGGGAGATCTGGCAGGGTCAGAGTGAAATATTCCAGAGGAGATTGTTTGAATTAAATTAACTCTGTGGAAAAACTGCTAATGGGTGGCTGCATGCACTACAGCGGAAAAAAAGCAATAAGTGAATGACTCTTCTTTCCTATAAAGTGGCAAGCAGGGAAAGGCTGCTGTGCTTTGTCTACATATCCCAAAGGAAGGTATTCCAAAGTGCATTAATGATTTCTGAGAATGTTGCCTCCAGCCAGGGTGATTAACTCAATGAACACAGAGTGAAAATGAAGCAGGAGCCATCTCTTCAGCTGCACAAAATGAAGCCCACACCATCTCATTTGTGCTCTAAGTACACAGTTTGGGGTACTTAAACCAATATTTTTAAAAAACTGATTGCCCTCATTTGGCATCAATAGAGCTACTGGCTTATTGGTATTTGCACTGTGGGGTAGGGAAGAGTTTTTGGGTTTTCGCAGTTGTGCAGAGTCGATCGTCAGCTAAATCGAGCATTCTGAAATTCTGTGGAAAAGGACATCTGCTTTCAGTACTCCAATTAAGTTTAAGTACCTGCAACTGAGACAGTTCCATAGTCTTTCTCCCCTGCCTACAGAAATGCCTACTTTCCCCTCCTGCTTCTCTGTTGTTCTCCTTGTGCCTGTCTAGACTGTAATTCTGTCCTCTTGCTCTGTGTAAAGTGAACTCTCTCTCTCTCTCTCTCTGGGTGAGTGTGTTGTGTAAAACACAGCTCTCTATATAACCATAATAATTAGTAGTAGTTAATATTAAGGAACATTGTTCCCAGCCAAATTTCCAAAGACATTATTGATTAGGGGGGATATAAACACTCTGTGATATAAAATCACATTCTCCAAGTGGGGAATGACCCTTTGAAAGGAGATGCGCAAAGTGTTCAGGCCAAAGTGTTCTGGCCATCCAGAGCTGGCCATGAAACAAGAACTTATGGTCTTGTCTTGGGGGGAAAAAAAAATCCTGAAAATACAATGCCCAAGAGTAAAATAGTATACAGCGTCATAGCTCCCAAGTGTGCATCTCAGTTTTTTTGGTTTTTTTAAAATTTTCTAGCAAGTTTGCTTTTGTGTTTCCAAAGTATGGAATGGGGATGCATTCCCCAGGGGGATGAGAAATTGGGAAACACTGTACTTTGTTTTCCTGCCTTCTTAGCTCTATCTTTGTTCCAATAATAAATATCTAGTTCCATTTAGAGCTTATTTTTCTACACCTAGGCCATAGGGAAGCAGACTATGGACACAATCTTAACCAGGTCTATTCAGAAATAAGTCCTATTATGCTCAATGAGGCTTACTCTCAGGAAAGTGTGGTTAGGATTGCCGCCTAAGATGTTCTGTGAAGGCAAAAACAGCCTGATTGGGCTAATCCATTGGCGGAATGCATCAGCCCTTTGAGGCTTCCAACGCAGTCTTAAGTAGTACTTCCAGGAAATTGCAAGTACTGTTTAAGATCATGCTGGAAACCTCAGAAGGCTTTTGGAGCAGTCCCAAAAGCGATGCCAGGCTCCTTGCAGCTAAGTAACTATCTGAGCGGGGGTGGGGGGGTGGTATTGTGGACCTGCGCCCCGGGGCGTCACAGGGGCCAGGTCCATAACTGGTGGGGGGAATAGATTGTTAAGGTAGCTGTGGCTAAGCTTTATGGCATGTATGCCACAAGGTAAAGATACTGCCCTACCTCCATCCTCCAGCTCAATCTGAAAAAACAACAATTTCCCTAACATCACCCAGTGAGTTCATAACTGTGAGGTTTGAACTAGGGACTTTCCAGCTCACAGCTCAAGATTAACCACTGCACTAGCTCTTATTGCCATTCTACACGACAAATCTACCCATGGAGTTATTTAATTAGCAAACTGCATCTGAACAGTCAAGCGTGTAAGACGAAGATAAACATGCACCAGACAGCATCGGTGACCACAAGCTAGAACCTAAAAGTGGAAGTACAAAACTCATTCGCACAAAAACAGAATGTGCTGCCAGTATTCTAAAACGTAAGGAAGTAAAATAGATGTTCCTTTAAAAGCATTTTGTTTCCGCTGCAGACGACCAGCAAAGCTAGTAGCTCACTTGCAAAGTTCATTTGGGGATTTGCTATGGAAACTCAGGTTCCTGTTTTGAGGAGTAAATAGCACCATGACTTGTAAATAACACTGAAAGGCATGTGTGATCATTTTAAGTCATCTTGACATGTATCTGAGGACACTTTTTTGGGGGGTGGGGAAAAGCCTCTTGATTGGCCTAGTTTGCATCTGGGCACTGAGTCAAGATTTTTTGAGATTTTTTTAACAGATTTTTTTGAAATTCCACCTTTCCAATTAGAAAAGGAAACACTTAAGGTAGTTTACAGAACTGAAATGACATGCCACAATCAACTAAACAATATTTTGTTCAGCGCAGAATGGAATTTTATTTTATTTTTTGGCTCTGATGCTCTTTGCTAAATATACAAGGATGACAGGAGAACAGGCTGCCCTTCTGTTAGGGGTTGCAAGGTATTCTGCTCCAGACCATCCCTAACAAGTGCTCAGAAGCGCACTGCAGGATGCACAAAATAGTTCTGAGAAGCCCCCTCAGGTATGGGCAAGGAAGCTCCCATTTTTGGTTTGAAGCTGAACTACATAGTTGAACATATAAAGCTGCCTTACATGAGTCAAGAACACTGGTCCATTTAGGTTAACACTGTCTGCTCAGACTGGCAGTAGGTCTCTTCATCTGATGGAGATATAACCTCAGACTTTCCAGATGCAACAGAGATACTCTGACACAATCTACAATTCCTCAATTCAGAGGAGGAAGGAACAGTGTCTTCAGAGCAGTGGGCAATGACATTAGCTACCACCTATTTTCAGTGCCAGTATCCTTTCCTGGAACGTAGACGTTCCAGTGAAGCGGGCAGTGACTTGCAGAGGGCTCATCTCTCATCACTGAGGAAGTCCAAACAATACCTCCCAGAAGACATTTAAAAGAGCTGGTCGGAAAATGGCAAAATGAGTCACAGGATCTCTCCACAGGATGAGAAATTATCCTACCAAGGGTGCAAGGGTTTTTACAGCTGAGATGGGCACCAGGGCAAAATCTCCTGCTGCTGGTACAGATTGCCTTTTGGGGAAATCTTAGAAGTGACATTAATTTGTTAAAATAATTTAACAAAATTCAGCTAACAATTTCATAACACTTGATCGCACATTTAAAACTTTTTTACAGTGAAATCCTGAACATGGTTATTCAGGCATTCTACAGTCCCATGGGACTTCTTTTGAGTATGATCAGGATTGCATCCTTGGCATATGAAATATGGAGCAGACTCCTTAAGCCTTATCATGTCATCTCTAGCTGGGACAGGATCCCTGCTTGCATCTTTTAATCATTTCCACAATCTTTGCAGAATACACACACCTGCTGCTTGCTCTTGCAGTGGCTCCACTGACTAAAGTCTTTGCTGTAGCTATGTGTATACTTTGTGACTAAAGAGACCGTGCCATGCTGTCAACACCAAGTGGGCCACATGTTATTGTATGCCACAGAAACCTGTTAATCTTTAGGGTGTGAAGAGGATCTTTTTTGCCTTTTCTACAACACAGCTGTCTTTCTGCTCACATCATCTCTTGGATATAAAAAGAACTAAGGGCAGAACTACACATTACATATCATTCTATGGGTTTTATTTTTTTAAAAACCTGCTTCCCTATAGAATGCAACCCTGAAGCTGCAATTTGAAGACAGCACAAGGGGAGAGTGGATTCTAAATCCTTCCCCTCCTCACCCTTCTGTTTCACTGCTGAAGCTTGTCCCTTCTACTGCTTTTCTCCCTGCTGGGAAAAATCTGTGTGGACCTGTATTTTTCCTCACAAGAGGAAAAGTTCAGGGGGGCCGCAATTTTCAGAAGAAAAGCAGCATGAGTGAAAAGGGTCACAAAGTTCCACTTTGTACTAATCTTCCTAACTTTTTCTTCTCATGATGTTTTCCTGCTGAAAGCTGTCCCCTTCCCAGTTGCTTTCACCTTCATTTGAACAATATGTTCTCAATATGTTAAACTCTACTCATGTATCCCTGAATGTGTAGCAATCACCTGAAATGGGTCACTTTGCTTGAGCTGTCAACATGTCCCAGCATGCTCAGGTTTGTGTAACCTTATCCTGGTCCAGCAGTGCAAACCTCATGCTTTGTCAGGCTCATGTATTTTTCCCCAGAAAGATTAAAATTAGCTGGGGAGGTTGAATTTTCAGTGAAAAAAAGCTCAGTACAAGAAAGAATGGGCTTTCTCCTTCAGAACAAAGGCCTATTAATTTAAAGTGAACTTATTTCAGTTAGTTGGGCTTAGGGCACATCTGTTGTGAAGTAACTCTAAGCGTTACAGTCCACAATGTTGGAACAAACATGGATAAGGGGAAACTGCCAGAATGAGACAAAAACAACTTCTTAGAATAGGAGTGGTCCACAAACAGAACAGGAATTTCCTTTTCGATGTTCTGTCAACATATGGCATGAATCCCAACAGATACAATCATTGCTGCAGACACGCACTTTGCAACAGAAACTATTCTTACCCATTCTGTAAAAGCCTTTCTACTGGAAACCGGAACAAAATATTCTGCCTTATCAAGACAAACAGAATTCATGGTGACCGCTGCATTATTTCCCAGACTTTTAAGTCACCTTCCAGTGGTAGACGGAGCAGTTTACAGTGAAAAAGGACTGGGTTCAGTGTGCACAAATGGATATGCAGCCCTAAGACATGCAGCTTTGGGAAAATACAGATGTATACACTCATAGGAGCTTAGGGAAATATTACAAATAGCAGTAAGTGCTACTCCGAAGTAGTGTGGAGTGAGTTGGCGGCACAGTCATAAATCTGCTTTAGAGCCAAGGCACATAGTCCATGGAACTGTTTACATTTCAATCAGAGACAGCTTTGCAAGAGGTGTCTTCTCTGGGATGATACTGGATTGTTCTGGATATACACCAAGTATGATACTTGGCTGCTATTTTATAGCATTAGTTTTGGATGGAGTTTTACATTTTTGTAAGCTATTTTGGAATTTTTACTAAGAAGCAGGCTAGAACTGTAAAAATCAATGTTAAAAAAAGTAGACTGTAGCCATGCTGAAGGCTCAGCAGTAGTTATTACCCCTACTTACTGCAGCGCAAAGCTTCTGTTCGGGGAGATTGTGATACATATCGACAGGACATTAGAAAGCACACCAAGAAGGTATCCAGAGCATGTATAGTTGTTTCCCAAGAGAAACATACAGCCTTATCCTTGGTGGTTAATAAGTTGGTAACTGCATATAGATCAAAGGTTTTGTGTAGTGCACACACCCACTGAGTTTCCTGTTTTGCTTGATTGGGATCTTCATTTACATTGTCAAAAGTGGTACAAGTGCCACATGTGTTCAGGTGCCTGAATGAAACACAAGGTGTCTGCTTTCAATTAAAAAAAGTTTTGGTGGAGGGGGGCTGCCAACAGAGTCAGCAATTTTGATTAGATTTCCCTTTAAAGCAACTCAAAGATCTTTGATAAGAACCTTTTCTGTTCCACTGTCCAAATGTAACATAACCATGTACAACCATTTCAAGACAGAGATACTGTGAAATGAGTTAATATAAAAAATCTGAATGTTTTAGGTCATCATGGTGTCTCTTCATCTTGATAACATGTGCACATTGTTTCATGTGGTGGTGGAGACCTGTAATGGTGACACAGCATTTCACCATAAGGATCAGGTAGTGTTGCTTCAAACCTTTGTTAGAGAGGTGTAGGCACTTTCTATTAACTGCATTCCTCCCTTCCTATCTGAAACATGGTGCTCACAACACAGGTTGGTTGCAATTTTCCTTCTAGCCTGCAAGGTGGAGATAACAATGGACTACATTACAGGAATATTACCTTCTCTGGCCTCCTATGACAGTTCTTTTGCTGCATGGCAGGGGCATGGGTGTTTCTGTTGTGTTCCTCCTGGCTTCTTTTAGTAGTCAAAAGGTTCCCCGTGCTGCTGTTTTTCACCATTTTACTATTGTTTGTAATTTGCTTTAATCATGGTCATAAGTCACTTTGAATCTTTTACAGAAAAATGCAAGGATATAAATATTTAAAATAATAAACCATATTTGCATTTGCTGCACAATATTTAGCTTATGATACCTTTTTTTAAAAGGGTCTCATATTCTCCTTGCACACCAGAGTGCAAAAGAGCATGAATATAAGTTGAAGGGGGAGGTGAAAGAAAAAAGACACAACTACCATATTATAGCTATGATAATGCCCTGAATGTCTCCCAATAGCTGCTCTCTCTTTTACCAGTCTTATAAGCAAAAACCAAGGCAGTTAAAACTGGCATGCAGTCAAAGGAGTTGTCTGGTCTTTCCTGGTCTAGGGGTGACTGCTGCACTATTTCACAGAGAGTGGAGCTATCACTGTCTCCCCCCCCCCCCACTATCCCCATTCCCAAATTCCAGCCCACATTCCATTCCTCTTTAATTTCTTTAGCAGAAATCTCTGTATTGGCATTTTGGCAAAAATGGAGAAAGGAGAGAGCACTTTCACAGAACAAGTCTCACTACGAATTACAAGATTTAATTCAAACACAGCCAGAATGAATGACTAAAACAGAGTCCTTTTAAGACCCTGATAACTACACTCACTTCAAAGACCAGGATCAAACCACTTCATGCAAAATACTGAAGTGGGGGAATCCCTGGACACAGGCAGTTAGATTGCTTTTACGCTTGTACTCAAGGTTTTAAAACAGTAATTCTCTCATGGGGAAATTATAGTTAAGGCAGTGCTTAGACAACCTTTCAATAATTGTCTTTTGCTACAAATTCTTGTAGAGTGACACAGTTAATATAGCTTTAAGAAACAGGATGGATTTGGCCTGGAATTCTGTACTCAGATTAAAAGGTCCTATGAATTTTCAGCTGATGGCCATGTAACAGGCTTTTTCATTGAAACTACTGTATTTTACTTTATAAAAGCAATGCTACAAATGAGCCAATGAGTCCTCCCATTTCTACCTTCAGTGAGTCACAACAAAATCTTAAGAAGCCACAAACACCTGAGGTCTCTATAAGTTATTAAAACTGTCCCAAAACAGTGAAAACATTACTCTTTGTAGTCTGTGCCCCAAACCCTTTCTGAATAAGTGCATCTTATTTTGCTCCCATTTTCTAATCAACAGATGGCTTATCATCATCACATGATCAAAGCCACAGATAACCTCATAAAAGTTCTCATTACTGTTATCATGTTGTATGAGCAAGTATTGCATTTTTGAACTTGTGGTGGTGCAGTAATCAGTAGTTCCCTAACTTTTTAACACTGGGAGCCACTTAAAAAAAGTTTCGCTTTACCAGCTGCTCAAGCGTCTATGGCTATAATGGTGATGGGGCAGCAAACGAAGTAGCTGGTTATTTAACCCCCCCCCCCCAGTAGCTGGTTGTTTAACCCTTGATGCATATTGCCTAATCTGCCCTGTCTGTTTTGTGAACCACCAAACACTGGGTCGTGATCTACTGGTGGGCTCCAGAACCATGGTTTAGGAACCACTGCATTAAATCATTGCTAGTCTCCAAAAAGGAGGGCAGATGAGAGAATACAGCACAAACCACTGTGTTGAATGACACTTCCTCCAGAAAAGAGAGCTCAAGCATGAAACATCTGACAAGTGTTGCTATTTCTACCGTTTGCAAGCTTGAAACTTTTTGGCCTTACATTTCATGCTAATAACTTAAGAGGGTCTTCAGAAGTTTTACATGAGAATGATGTAGCCAATACACAGGAGTCTATCAGTTTTTGCTTGGATCTGTGATGCTAAGCACAAAATGTCCAACTTACAGTGCTCCCAACTCCCTTGTAATAGTTTGGGAAACACTGTTTAAAGATATGACTTTATTACAGGAATTAGATCAGGCTGAAAAATACTGCATTTTACTTTCTGCATGTTGGGAAGAGTCAGTTTTTACAATGCAGGAATCCCTCCAATTACCAAACCACTGAAAATCCACAAATTATCTTCAAATTACAAATCCCAAATTATTCCACAAATTATTATCAAATAACAAATCACAAGTTATTCCACAAAGGGTGCAATCCTAACCCCTTATGTCAGTGCTTTCCAGCACTGACATAAGGGCAATGCAGCTCTGAGGTAAGGGAACAAACATTTCCTTACTTTGAGGAGGTTTCCGTGAGTGACACCCAACTGCACATGTCCCATTGGCACCGCTATGCCAGCGCTGGAAAGCACTGACATAAGGGGTTAGGACTGCACCCAAAATATCATACTAGGGAAGGTGGCACTTGTTTCTTGGATCCTGGTTCTGAAATAGGCAGGATTGGTTTGAAGATACAGTTCTATCACACGGAGGCAAATCTGGAGTTCAAGTCTCGACATAGATTGTGGCAATCTGCTTTCGATTTAAAAACGTGACTTTGAATGGAAAAGCTAGGAAGTATAGATGCAGGTCAGGTGAAGATTCACAGGCTCAACAGAGACAACACAGATCAAAGCAAATTTTCTCCTCTTTGAGTATCTTCTATTCACTAATTGAATATACCTGCTTGTCTTGCCAATTAAAGGCAGGTTCATGTTATCTGCACTTTCTAGCAGTTTTTAATGACACTGTGAGTGCAATCCTAACCAACTTTCAAGCACTGGCATAGCTGTGCCAATAGGGTATGTGCTGCAACCTGCAGTTGGGGAGCAATCACAGAGGCCTCCTCAAGGTAAGACAATGTTTATTCCCCTATCTTGGAATTGCATTGCCTTTACCTCGATGCTGGAAAGTTGGTTAGAATTGCACCCTGTAGTTCATAAAGGTGTCATTTGAGTAGCATTTGAGTAGAAAGGAGCAATAGCTGGCCACAATAAGACTGTTTCATGGACATTTTGCTGGAGTTAATAGTACACCAGCACTGACTGTAAATCAACCTTGAATTAAGAACCAACTTCTTTAGCTGCAGAGCAAGTTTAGAATATGTATACAAGTGAAATTCACTTTTAAGACCCTCAAGCAGAGATGAAATATTATTGGTACATGGTCTTAAGGAACTGCTTCTTTTGTACAATAAGTTTTATCAACAGGAAAGAATGTGATTAGTCTGGCAACCCACTTCCAACAGTTATGCCAGAATGACCATTACAAAACAGAGATGATAAAGAGCCCAAACCCAGCTGTTTTGCTTAATTAAAAACATTTATTGATACCATCATTAGCCAAGACTTCTCTCCCCTTAGAAGCATAAACTATCTCCTGTTGACAAAGCATAGGTTTCACTGGTTAAATCTGAGCATATTCGGGCATGTTGCGAGCTCAAAGAATTCCTATACATTGAAACACATGAACAGATTTTAGCATACTGAAAATGCTTTAAGTTTCTATCTCTCTATGATGCAGAAAAAAGCTTGAAAATACTTGCCAAACACAGTGACATTCGCTAGTGCAGATCTGGCAAATCGTTTTTGACAGCACAATCCTAACTAGTGCTGGCAAAGTAGGGCTTTCAGCCCACACTGCTGGGTAGGAGCAGGCTGGAGGTCATCTCAAGTTCAGGAGACATTCACCCCTTCATCCTGAATAAAGCCCCAGCATCCACAGTTGAGCTATTTGGATCTGTGGCAGCAAAATCACTGGTGCAAGTCTGAGCAGCCCCATGTCAGGCTTCCAAGTCCGGCAGGGGAAATAGGATTTGGCGTGTGCCAGTGCTGCCAATCCCACCCCCCTTCTGATGCCAATCTGCCAGGTCTCCACCCTCCCTACGTACTACCCACTGGGAGCTTACCTGTTTCATCAGATGCTACTTGTGGGTGCAGCACCAGTGGACGGTGCAGGCCTTCCAGTTTGTGCTGCCTACTAACCAGGTGTCACAATGTTATAGCATGTTCGTGACACCGTAGGCTGATACAGCAGGTTGCTGTGCTGGCATTCATCACAAACAGGATTGCGCCATGAGAGTGTGTGCCCGCACTGGCAATAGTTTTCTTTTAAAATCCTTGCATGCCCATGGCAATTTTGAACAACAGAGCCTCATTTATTATATTTGTATTTTTTTACAATTTTTGTTCTTTAATGGAGAAAGAACAAAATGCTTGAAAGTATTATTAAAGAAGGCCACTTAGGCAACCAATAACTCTTCTGAATTGATTCAATGGGACAGCTTTAGAAATTACCAACACAGTAACCTAATGTATCATAACTAAAATATGAACTTCTTACTTCAATTAAAAAAACACACACACCTCTTCATTGTTTGTATTTTATCAAGTACAAATTAATGACACTGACATAAAAATAAAACTGATCATAAAATATGTACGTCATGCTAATCAACAAATATAAATGAAATATACTGTGAAAACAGTATTTATTGTTCTAATCACTAAAGAGAAATAAGCCCAGTGAAGCCAATGCCAGCTGTTTACTTCTATTACTACTGTAAAAGTGAAGCACTTTGATTTATCTGTACATGCCTGATCTTGTCTGATCTTGGAAGCTAAGCAGGGTCAGGCCTGGTTAGTACTTGGATGGGAGACCGCCTGGGAATACCGGGTGCTGTAGGCTTATACCATAGTCTTTCGAGACTGAAGGTTGCCAACCACCACTCCACTGTAAAAGTGATGTGTACACCTGGTCTGCAATTTCAAAATATGTCATCCTGTGTCACATGTTCTTGCAATGGTCCAGGTGCCATCAAGCTGGTGGGAGGTGTCTCCTGAACACTTCTCAGTGCTCTGATTTGTAAAATAAATTGCTTTATTTGGCAGTTTGATACTTATATTTATTCATTATGGGTGGCGTGTAAAGAATCAGTGGGGTGATGCTGCATGATGTGCCAATAAAATTTTGCTTCAGTAATGCAACATCTCATGTCCCAGGCCTGGTTAAGTGTGGCGAGGCATTGCAGGGTGGGTTCCCACAGCTGATAAGCCATAAATGGACTATATGGTAAAGTGTGTAAGTGGGAATCTTATATGGACTGACAGCTCACATTTTAGTATCTCTTTGGGACGCACATGCAACCCTCTTTCAACTAAAGACGGCACATTCAGAGTACAAACCGAGCATCTTTTGAGCTGCTTAAATGTGCAGAAAGCACAGTTTGTATGAAGGCTGCTGCTGCTTTCTACAGAGATGCTCATCAACCTCACTAAAGCTGGTTTCTAAAAGCACATCTTTACTGGTCATATGGTCTGTTTCTACATAGCTTATACCCTTATGTAATCTAATAAGATAATTTCTGGAATGCAGTTACAGCACATTACTCCCTGGGTTGCACCCCCCCTCTTATGAAAGCAGACCTCCATTTTGTGTACTTCTACTCCCTCTAGTGGACGAAAGAAGAGACAACATGTTTAGTACACATCACCAAAGTGGCTAATAGGTAGAGAGGTCTTTGTTTCAGGTAAGTAAGATAGAAAATGCAGCCGCAGTCTCAATGAAAACAAGGGCCTGGCTTCTGAGTCAAACACCACCACTGTTTTCAAGCATCTCTACTACTAGAAAGACAACGGGAGGAGGAATTTTTAACATTTTAAAATCATTTTTAACATCTTTTAATACCTTTTTAACACCTGCTTACAGGCCTAGATCCTTTTATAAACTGCTGCTCTATGCTCATTGGTTGGGGGCTCACACCCCTGGGTGCTGGGGGATTAGAATAGGCCCTCGGTTTGGCTGTACTTGTCGCAAGATGTGACTAAACAGCCACCGGGTAGATGGGACTCGTTTGCTTGGGAAGGCAGCTCATCTGAGAGAAGGAAAACTGATCCCAAACCTCCACTGCCTTGTGGCTGCATCCAGTTATGGAAAAGGCTTCAGGAGTCAACCTCAAGGCAAAATCCGGAGCCGGAGTCCCTGAGGCAGTTCATGGCTGAACACAGTCACGTTCTGGCAATTCCAGCAACGCTGCTGGAACCAACCGTATTGGCCTCTGCCTTTCCATTGGACCATATCAGCAATGTGGAGAGGGGGGATTTGCTGCATGGGTAGCAGTCTATCCTCCATATCTACTTTACTCAGGCTTCGCGCACTGGAGAGGACATTCTGCTCCAGAACCACCATTCATAGCTCGATACCATAGTCTTCCGAGACTGAAGGATGCCAATGCATGCTCTATGCTCTTTTACACTTTTATCGGACTAATGTTTTTAAGATGTGTTCCAAATATGTTTTTAAATTATTTTTTTTCTATGTTTTTAATCCTTTGTTGTAAGCCTCGAGTCCCTCAAGGGAGAAAGGCAGGGCAATAATAATAATAAATTTTACTTGCTTTTTAGCAAGCTACATACAGAAAATAACTCAGAAGTCACACAAACCACCACTGGGTCCCGCATCAGATTTTTATTTCTCCATGTCATTTTAATTTTAAATCAGTTGTTTTCTATCAGCCAGAATGGCATGCAATAAATCCAGCCAGAGTGCAGTGACACTTGGATGCAAAGGGCGGGGAAGCCTGGAGGAAAGCCCAGGAAGCCCCTCGAGGGAGGCGAAGTATTCCCAGGACACCCCCAGGCAAGCCGGCAGCAGCAGAAGTGGTGCTGGAGGAGGAGGAGAAGGGTCCAGTCAGCCCCTTCCCTTTGAACGAGGGGAGCCCCAGGGCTGCTGGGCCGCGAGGAGGGCGGAGGACGAGGCCCTTCGGCAGAGCAGCCTCACGAGGCCGTCAGGAGCGGCCTTGCGGGATCAGGACAGGGGTCTGCCTGGCCCAGCAGCCTGGCTCCAGGCAGGAGGGCACAGCTCCCCTGCTCCCGCAGGTAGACTGCCCCGCATGGGAGGCTCCACTGCCGCCCACAGAGGGCCCCCCACGCCCACCTCCCGGCTCTTCGCTCACCAGGCCAGCAGGTGCTCCCCATCAGAGCTGCGCGTCCAGCCTCCAGTAAGCCCTGCCCCCAAGACTTCTTGCGCTTTGCCTGCATGCCCTTCCGGCGGCCCACGACAGCCGCCCACCCACCGCGCCTCCGCCTTGCAATTGGCCTGTGCTACAAATGAGCCATTCAGTCCTCCCCCACCCCCCCCCCCGCTGAGAATGGCTCCAAAGGGAGGGGCCACTTGCCCACCCTGCTAAGCCTCCCCTCCAAGCTGGGCGCTCCGCCCCCCCTCCAGCTACACCACTGCGTGGCTCACCTCTGCTCCCCTGTGAGTGGCTCTCCCTTGAAGGCCCCGCTGGGCAAAGTTGGGGAAGGGAGATCCCACTTGGCTGGAGGCCTGAACCCTCCACTGGCTGGCATGTCCGACTGAGGGTACCTTCTGCAAGTGAGCTCAGAGCTCAGTCTATGCCTGTCTACTTAGAAGGAAGTCCCACTACATCAATGGAACTTACTCCCAGGAAAGTATCCACAGGATTGCAACCTCAAAGCCAGACCCACTTCTGAGAATGACCACCTGTCATTCACCCACCGGAAGTGATGTCATTAACCTGGAAGTGATGTCATGGCCAGAAGTGATATCCTCAAGCAGGAACATTAATGTCTCCCCCACACAGACAACAAAATCAAATGAATCAATTAAGCAAATTAAAAGTTTGCAAGAAGTATTTTGGATAATCTAAAGAACCCCCTCCTAACCCTTCCAAGCATTCTTCTTAGCTACAATTTCTGCAGTGAGCTTGGAGCTCACACCAAGACCCACTTCCTAGAATGACTGTCATTCACCCACCACAAGTGGACTCTTTAGCAAAATACATACTAAAAAAAAAAAAATTCTCATGTGTTCAAATGTCTATCAAAAAGTACACAAATTTCATCAGGTTTCATCACATTTTTATTTATCCATCTAATTTTTAAACAGTTTTTTTTTTTCCTATCAAACAAAATCAAACCTGAGGCAATGACCCTTTTTGTGGTAATGCATGATGTAATGTACAGTCTTCCATCCATGTTCACCTGGAAAGTAAAAGCAAGAATGGTCAATCTGAGGAGTAATCTGAGGTAAGTCAGAAACTTCACTCCTAAAACCCTACACCAATTTTCCCTAAATGTCTGTAAGTAGTAAGACGACTTACTTCTCCTGAAGGAATAATGGAGGCAGCCTTTCCTGATATACCAAGAGATGTACTTTTACAACAGCTTTAACAAGAATTGTCTTGCATGAGTCACTGACATGGGCTTGCCTAACAATTGGAAGGGAACAGAGACCAGTGTCTCCTAAAGAGATAGAAGAAGCGGTTTCATCTGACAGTGGAGCATTCCACTAAATTTTTCCATCAGGTGCAACTGAATCATTATTTTCAGTTCAGTACCTTTATTGGTATACAGTTAAGAAGTCATTAAATGCTTTCATACATCTAAAGATTCATTTGCTAATAACATACCAACCTACAGTTAACTCCCATAAATCAGAGATTTCAAGGAATAGGGGCACGCTTCAAACTGGACACCACAATTTGTGAGATGAATGTAGCTATCTGAAGAATGGTGTTAGGGTCAGTAGACGCTAATAAGGATTGCAATATAACAAAATCCTCAAAAAGAGAATTAAGATGAGGTTGGAGAGCTGGACATTTCCTCCTAGCCTCATTATAGAGCGGACAATGCAAAAGAAGATGGTCTAACGTTTCTACAACAAGCTGTGAACAGGGTCAAATTCTTTCATGAAAAGGGGTACCATTGAATCTGCCCCAAAGAACAGCAGATGGAATGGAGTTACAACGGGCCATAGAAAAGGCCCTTCTGGTTTTTGGACATTCCAAAATATATAAATAATTGGGGATTACCCCTACTTTAACCGGTAAGTGAAAGTGTATTGGTGAACAAATTTTGTTAGCAGCAGATAAAATATTGGAAGTATGAATGTCCAAGAGACTCTCTTTAATGAGCCTAAATGCCTCGTCTTGTGACAAATGGCCAAGTAAATCAGGCTCAACTCCCAATTGTTTTATTTTTGTACTCCAAAATTTGTCTGTACAATAAGGGTCATCAAGAAGATAATACAGAAGAGTGTTGGGAACGATATTGTAGAAAATTTTAAGCCAATATTTAATCGCTCTAATCCACGCCAATGTTTCGAGTTGGATTTGACCTGAATCATTATTTGCAATGAAGGGATGCAGCACAATTACCCAGCCCAGTGGAGGTGAAGCTGTAAGAAGGCAACATCAGAGAATATAGAGAGCTGTGCAGCAGCAGCAGCAGCATGCTCTGCAGGCAAATACTTTGGGCCCATACCTCCCTGGAATCTCTTGCAGCCCACTCGTGTGAGCCCCAGGACTGTCTGAGAATTACTGCCTTCAGCAGACAGCAATGTATTTGCCTAGTAACCAAACCCTTGCAGTCCAAACAAGCTAAGCACAGATGTTGCAGCAGAAGCTTCAAAGAAACCTCTATGTATTTTAACACTGAAAGTGGCTGGGAAATCATTTACTGCAACCACTCATTATCTACTGCATCAGGCAGATCACTGCCACTTGACATACCACAATTGTGTCAAAACAAGAGACCACTCCACCAGGATCCAAGACCAAACCGGTCAAGTGAGCCTAGATCTCAGTTCCAACAACATATTATAAAGCTTCTGCATGAGACACCTGGGCATCTAAAGTTAGGGAGTGCTACAAAACGTCATAGTTGTGAACAGATGTTGGCGACCTTTACAGAAGAGTTCCAAGACTGCACACAAGGGCTCTCTGTGCCAAGGTGGCCAGTTAGTTTAGCACTCTAGGAAGGAAGGCAACCAAAACTGATATGCTGCCTGTGGAATTCTAGAGTGCACAGCTCAAAATGGTTCAAGCCCATAAAAGTAAGTTAGGCCCAGCTGGATGAGTGATCTTCACCTTTCCCCCCACACTGATCAGAGGAAGTGACTCCTAGAATGTACTGTTGGCTTCATTTCTCATGCTGAGACTTGATTCTTATGCCTAGTTCAGTGACTGCAACTGCCAATTTTTCAAGACCCTGAAGAAATGGAAGATGGATGGTCTCATCTCTCCACTGTCAGTGTTCTTGTGCCCCAAGATGCTGTACTTAGTGACAGGGATGGGAACTCAAGTCAGGTAACTCGGAGTCGCGAAAATGCACTTTTGCTGACTCGTGAATGCTTGACTTGCATGCGAGGAAGACTAGGAAAAACACTCAAATCAAGGGTCCCTTGACTCGGCACTCATTCCCACGCATGCAGACTCAAGTCTTTCTATGTCTGGGTGTGCGTGCTTGCTTGCTTACGTTTTACATGATGTGAAAGACCTCATGGAAAGACCATCATTCAGATCAGGTGAGCAGCAGGAAGTTCCAGCTGGGAGGCAAGGAAGAGTTAATGTTTGCTTTTGCATCTGAGCCAGAGGGTCAGCAGGCTCTTTTGCCCATCTCTGATAGGAAGGAAAGAACTGATGATCATTGGACAAAGGATGGGAGGTTTGATATTTTCTTTGGCTGAGGTAGGACAGAAGGAGGAGCCCAAGGGGTTCTTGCCTTTCAATTGGCTGGAAAAGCCCAGGAGGGGGAGGGAGGCAGGAGCTGGTTTTCTTGCCCATATCTGAAAGAGCTGATGATCACTGAATGAAGGGTGGGTGTTCTGATATTTTCTTTGGCTGAGGTAGGGCAGGAGGAGGAGTGCAAGGGGGTTCTTGCCTTATGATTGGCTGGAGAAGCCCAGGGAGGGGTAGAAGGCACGGAATCCTGGGGGAAGGTAGTTCACAGCGATCATGCTTTCCACCACAGGGCTGCTGTGATCTTTATTGTTACTTGAGGGGAGGAACCCTCATTGAATGACTTGCTACAGTGGGACTACTTCTGAGTAGAGCTGCCAAGGATTCGGTTGTCCTGGTAAGCCTCACAGCTGCTGCTCATGATCCTCCTCCCTCTTGCTGCTTCTGTCTCAGCTGTCATGCAGTCCCTCCTACCCTGTTTACGGATGGGATGGGAACATCAGGGGAGTAGTTAAAGAACTCCAACACACACAACTCCCGGCAGCAGCCCAGTTTTTTCCCCATGGCTGGGTTTTTAAAGGGGGCAACTCAACTCAACTCCTATCAAGTTGCGAAAGGGCAACTCGGAAAGTGCCCCTGTTATGACTCATTTTCAAGTCGTTGGGGGGGGGGGGAAGACTTGTGACTCAACTCAAGCCAAGCTGGATTTGCCCACCCCTGTCTAGTGAATACCTGATCATCATGCAGCTGTTTAAGGGAGTAGCATGTCTGTTAGGGGAGTAAAGCAGCAATCCTGAATGAAGGTGGTACTAGCAAATTCAGTCTTTGGACATTCATGGTCTCTTCAACCCTAGTATTTGATTTCCTCCAAGACATACTTAGAAGGTCATCTTGGCATGTATGAAAATAAGACATTCCAAATCATTTTTAGTTTAAAAATCATTTGGTTAAAGAAAGAAGAATCTGTAAGTCACATGGCAACACACAGATGAACTGCAGTGTACCTAAACACCCCCCCCCGCAAGATGCTGCACAACTTATAGTTTAAGCATATAAATACATGCTTTTGAATTCCTACAAATGTATCTAGAAAATATTCAAATGAAACCTGATACTTACCTAGGAGATGGTGCAGAATAAGTAGCTATTTTCTGTCCTGTTTTTCTACAATCTGCGCCTACAAGGAATACTATGTCATCACCAATGAAATCTCATTTCAAAGCAATCATTGTTCATTGCACATTAGAACATGTTTTACACACACCATGGAAAGCTTTCTGAAATCATGGGATTCACATGATAAAAGAACTTTGCTTCACCAGGTTGTTAACTAGGTATCAACAGAGACTCCCTGTTTCCACCTCTCAGGCATGCCACGGAGATAGTCCGCCTCAAGGCAAATTTGAAACAGCGACAAAGTTTGAGGTACATATGGTCAAGGCAGCACTCCAATACACACTTACTACAGATCAGGTCCAATTGAAATCAACAGCATTTCTGAGTAAACATTTAGAAGTTAGAGAAAGGAAGTGAGTTGATACATTTGTGGTTCTACAGTGACCATCTAGAGCAGGGGTCTCCAAACCCTGGCCACGGAGACAGGTACAGCCCATGGCAAGTCTCTATCTGGCCCACAGCCAGCCCCTGGTCCCCTGAGAATCTCTGGTCCACTCAATTGAACATGTCTGGAGCTGCGCTCTGGTTGCATATGGAAGGTGTTGTTAGGGCCAAAGAGGCTGTGTGCAGCCTGCCTGGCCCTCAGAACACCTTTTAAAGGTAAAAAAACAACATTTACTGGTTTTCCTGAAAAACCAGAAGTAACTTTTTGTGCCCTCTGCAGGTTTTAGATGGCTTTCTGAGGGTTGGGAAAGTCACCCCAGCCTTCAGAACACACTTCAGGTGTTCTTGTGCTGTGCTGGTTCTAAGGTATTTTCTATCGTACATTTAAGCTGCTTAGGAGGTGGGAAAATGGGGCTCAATTTGAGCTTGCGCTTTATATCTGTGGTGTGTGTTGGTGCTTGTAGAAACCCTGGCAATTTGATCCCATTCACTCATTCATCGAAGTTCCATCCCAAATGTATTTAAATTTTATATTAAAAATTATTTTTTTCTGGCCCTCAATCAATCAATCTGGTACCTGATTGATGTGGCCAGATGTGGCGCTCTGGTCGAAAAGTGTGGAGACCCCTGATCTAGAATAAGTGTTAAACACCTAGCCTAGTACCTCTCTTTATTCTTTGCTATTTAAACTAGGGGGCTATCAGGATACCCAGATTAGACAACAGAGAGTTAAAACCATATTGAAGTCACAGTGAATCTGTATGCAGTATCATACATGACCATCAAGCTGCTGTTAGAATGCTCACACCTGCTACTGCATAGGACAGACCCCAGAAAGGAGAGTGCCGGTTCATTTATCTAGGGCAAGGACAGGCTAACTGGTATAAAGCTGGACCCAGAAAGGCCCAATTACTCAGCAGCCACTCCCCAGCCCAGAGGAACATAATCTATTTTGCTAGCAGTTACTTCTTAAAATCTGACCTACCGCTCTAGCCATTCAAATGCATTACCTCAAAGAAAAAAACTGTCCTGTCTCCAGACAGGAGGTTGGCTTCTTCACATTTAAGTGGGAGTCATCACTAGGGTAAAGCACAGCAGGAGAGAAAAATAGAACTCCAGGACCAGCAAAGCAACAGCTGTCAAGGAAGCAGAAACATTTACATGCCAGAAATAAAAGCACAACACACCCATCCTTCCTTTTGACAGAATAGATTCTCTCTCCATCCACTGCCAATAGAAGGGCCCCACGAACCCATCTGTTTTCCGAAGTATACCTTAGACCTACTTGCACTTCAGAATATACCTGTGGGAGAAAAGTACTTAGGTCATTTTTGATATTCATAATAAAACACACAGCTCAGCCCTGATGGGGAGACAGCATGTGTTCTCCTCACTCCTGAATGCTTAATTGAGAGTCTTCACTAGTTACCACTCAATTTGTATGGACCAATTAATTTGCCTGTCTTGTCTCAGCCCCATCCAAATACATATCATAATCAAGGGCACGCTAACAAGCCGAGAGTCTTGAAGGGAGCCTTGGACCGAGCAGAACAGAGCTTCCTGAAAAGCAGACTCCAATGTGGCTGTGTGGCTTCGTGTGCATGTAAATCAATGGTGGAGGTCAAGCTGGGGAACTGAAGGGACCTTTTGTCTGAAGAAACACCTCATTGCACAAAAGTGCAACTCCATTCCAAAATCAAACTACACTCAAGTCTCTCCTGCAACTCTAGGAGCAAACCCTGGCAAGCAGGAAGCACTCCAAAGCTCACAACTGCTGCCACTGCATCATCCAGACACTTTGACTGGGGGAGGGGACTGAGCCTTGCCTTGTGCCATCATTACAGATTGCAGACACTGACCATCTGTGGTGGTGCCTCTGCTCAAGGCAGGGCAGGGTGCGTAGGAGTCCCTGAAGGCCTTCGACAGTGTCATGGGCAGCTCCGGCCCCACTGACGTTGAGCCACTCCAAGTGACTGCCACGGACTGGGCCTCCGCGACGGTGGCACTAGACATCTCACCTTCAGCCTAGAAGTGTCTCGCCCCTGCAGCAGCCAAGCAGAGCAGCCTCACAGCAGCTTCCTCTCGCTCCCCCCCCCCAGCCGTCAGGAGCGGTCTCCTGGCGGGATCAGGCCAGGGGTGCGCTTGGCCCAGCAGCCTCTCTCCAGGCAGGGGGTACAGCAGCCACCCGGGGGAGCATTCCGGGGGAGGCTTCCTCTGTCACCCTGCCTCTGCCAATGCAGGGCGCGGATGGTCCACCCTCCCGCAGGTAGACTGCCCCCGCACGGGAGGCTCCACAGAGCGCCCTCCTCCCCTCGCGAGGCCTCCGCGTGACCCCCCGACTCATCTTCCAGCTCGTCACTCTGCAGGCAGCCGCCATCTTGACTGTGGGTCCGGCCTCCCGTAAAACCCGCCCCCACGGCCTCACGCCCTTCCGGCGCGCAGGCGCACGAGCCCGTGGAACGAACAGCCGCTCTCCCAATTCCAAGGGGATGGAATTCAGTCACGCTCCCAAATCCCGCGAGAGTTGAGACGTCGCTGCGAATGGGTGGGCGTGGCCCGACTGCCTGTCAGTCACTCCTGCGGCGGCCATTTCGAATTTGGAGACTGAGGGGGCGGAGCCTCTGCTCAGGGCAGCCTCAGTCAGTGACCACAAGAGGGGAGGGGCCTTTCCTCACACTGTGCAGTTCTCCTGCTTCTGGCAGCGAGCTCAGAGCTCAGGCCCAGACCCACTTCTTAGAATGACCATCTGTCATTCACCTACCAGAAGTGACATCATTAACCTGGAAGTGATGTCATGGCTGGATGTGACGTCATAAAGCAGGAACATTTTTAACACCCCTGCATGCACTACAAAAATGAATCAAGTGAATCAATTAAGTAAATTAAAAGTATGCAATATGTCTACGTTAAAAAGTTATTTAAAGAACCACCTCCCCACCAAACATCCCAAAGGCTGCAATCCTGCCCACACTTACCTGGGAGTAAGCCCCACTGACTATCCTTGTTAAAAGCATATACTGTACATGGTATCCTGTTAAGATCTGTGACGTTTCTCCAAACAGCCATGTGCCATGTAGCATCATCTCACGCAGCCATTTTCAACCACTGTGCCATGGCACACTGGTATGCAACGAATGGTCCCCAATTTGTGAGAGGGTCATTTATCAAGAGGATCATTGGGGGATGTGAGCCCCCCCACTGACAACACAGTGTGCCTTGTCAATTGTAAAAAAACCAATGGCATACCAGGATCATTTTAGTGCCTTGCCTGTGTGCCATGAGATGAAGAAGGTTGAAAATCACTGGTCTAATGTATTAAAAATAAAGTGCACATTGAAATGAATGGAGACCTTTTTAATGCCACAGCCCCCCCAAATAAAGAAAAAGAGTATTTGGGACCCACTGCCAATCCCACCCCCTTCCCAGGTCTGGATCTGCCCCCATTACTGCCTTGCCCCTGCCTTGCCTCTTCACAACAGTCCTGTGAGGTAGCAGCCTGAGTAGACCTGGCTTTAGGAGCAGCAAGGCAAAACAGCAAGAGGCTGTGCAGGATGATAATCAAGAACTCAGTTTTGATAAGATAGTGATATTAATAGATTGGATTCAAGCCCTCTCTTGCACAGGCCCGTGACACCCCCCCCTCCAAATGAGACTTCTCGACCTCGTTGGGGTCTCAACCCTCAGGATGAAGAACACTGCCTTAGACAACACCCCCCATCTATTTTGGTTAGAAGGACTTCCCTTGATTGAGTGCCGGGAGCAGAAGAGCATAAAGCATGTTCTGGCTGCACTGCAGTGCCTATTGCTTTTGGAATTTATTCCTTTACTGCTTGGCTGAATAATGGTTCTGCTGTGCTTTTTTGTTTGGTCCTTCCCACATCTTTAATTAGCTAGATGAGTGTCTGGTTGATGAATTGCTGGTTGATCTGCTCTCCTTATAGGAGCAAATACAATAGTTATTGCATTCATAATAAATTGCTGAGTGGATATAGTTGATGAATTGATTTTGGGGATTTGATTTCCTGAATGGGTCTCCTCAGTTTCCCCTAAACATGCACACCCTTTCCCTGCTTTCCCGCAAAATACTCCTTCAAAGCATCCACCTGTCAGCATTAATTTTGGTTGAGATGAGAAGGTGCTGTGGGGGAACATGTTTTCATGAGGCTGAAGCAGTGTAGCATTTGGGGAGGTTTGTCTTCGCTTCAGTGAAAGTTAAATTTCTGGTTTGGAGCCCAATCCTGATGATGCGCACTGGCTCACCACTGGCACACACTGTCTCAAATGTGCCATAAGGCATGTCTGCGACCATTACCACCAGCTCAGCCCCAGAGCTGGCCCAGCGGAATCCACACTGGGACAGCACCAGTTGGAAGCTGGCTGACCACCGCCCAGTGCTTCGTGAGAAGCAGCTCAAGTATGTGGAGGCTGATTGCAGTTCCCCTATGATTATATGGTAGCAGGAATGGGAGTAATCATTAGTAATGTCCATGAGATATGTAGCACAGCTTTGTGTGCCTTTCAGACTCCTTCCCTCTTTCCCATTCAGACTTTTATAGAAATGTGAAAATGGACTCTTGGTGGTGCCACCCATGCAGCAAAGGATACGTGAAGAGGCATCTTAGTTGAACTCCCTAACTTAAGCACTTACCCCTTTCAGAGAAAGGCTTGTCAGATTGCATCTTGGAGGTCTTCCCTTCTTGGTAGAAGCTTCATTACGTCCCTTATCTACATTCCCCCTCCCCCACCCCACAACTGCTTCTCTGAGAAGCAGTTTTACCTTCCAGCAGATGGGGGTGAGGGGAGGATGGTCAAAAGGCCCAAAGAAGTAGCAGCACATTGACAAGCACATTTACTCAAAAGTAAGCACCAATGAACTAAAAGGTATTTGTTCACTAAGCAACAGAGGAACGCAGCCTCCCAAGCACAAGCCTAAGTTTAGTGCAAGTAGAGCAATTTGTTCAAGATGTTAGTAACAAACATAATAAGGAAAAAAATATTTTAAAAAAGAGTCTACTGTATTGTTTTGGCATTCTGCAACATATAACCACTATATTGTTTCAAAAAGCGCTACAACTGTAATTCCCCATGTGGTGGGTGACCTATTCCTAAAGATCTTCATTATGCATTAATATGGCCCAATTATATAGTTGCCTGCCAAGAAATGTTCCCATTAGAAGTCAGGAATTATGAACTATCTTTTCAAAATGGTAAGTGCTACTCTAGCCAGTTCATTAACAGCTAATGAGAGTTGGTGCCTGAAACCCTGCATAGTACTTCAAGTAGATAACACTTCTATAATTTCCAGCAAATTACTTACTCCCCTACTATGTTATGTAGTTCACTGAAGGAGTTCTGATCTCCCGTGCTCATAATTCCATTGGAGTCCAGCAGGCTCAGTTGGTGTTCAGTAGTCCTTCACCATGGAAGACTATAAAGAACTTGAGGTGCTCAGAGGAATCTGCAAAGGATATTTGAGGTGTAGCTCACTAAGCATGGAAAGTGCAAGCCATAAGCAAAAATGGCCTGTTAGAAGTGAAGGCCTCTTTCTGATGTTATGAAAACTCATATGGTGAAGGGGACAGAAGATGGTTACAGGTTCATTTCTCTGTAACTTAGAAATAGTCAATACTAGGTTTGTTTGTTTGTTTAGTTTTTACATTTTAATGCCACTCTAAGATGTCTGCATGGTTTATAATAGAAAATAAAAGATTAAAATATAAGATGGACATGAATTAGGTATACATGATAGCAGCTGTGTCTTTAAATATAGGTCTGTAAAATAGGGGGTGGGGTGCAATTTAAAGTGGAGAAGGGACAAGCAAGGGCTGACAAACCCATCTCGGGTTTTTCTGGATAAGTCCACATCCTTAGTTGCTTTTCTCCATCTAGGTTTGGTTCTGGTAAATTAGCATAGCTGAAGGATAGATGAGCTGGTGGGACTGACTAGGGAGGGTTCAGCTCCTACCAACCTCTCACCCTTTTGCACTTTCAGAAATCTTAACCCCCCCTTCCAATTTACCTGTGAATGGGGCAGATCAGTGCTTAAAGAAATGAGTCTTCCACAGTTGTACAATTTGGCCCTTGGATTAATATCTGTTAGTTCCTGCATTATTATGATGGTGCATCTGCAGTCATTTTCTAACCACATATCTTCCTGTAAGTAGAAAACAGTATCCTTGGAAGTGGTCCTCAGTGATGCTGTGGCTATTTATTTTAAGAGAACTGCAACCCTAAGCACAATTACTTGGAAGTAAGTGCCACTGAAGTTAGTGATAATGTGATATTGGATAAATATGTTGAGACTGGACTGCAAGGCCACAATCCACCTATGAGCGAATGGATTTAATTAACTTCGACATAACTGGGTTTAGTCTGATTGATTTGGATTCAATTCCAGCCCTAGAGCTGACATACTAGCTGCCCTCAGCGCTCTGGAAAAAGCTGACAAGTAATTTGTGGATAGGCTGTTACCCAATTTAAATGTAAGTAGGTCACATCGGGAAAACTGTAGATAGCAGCTTAAGTAGTGCTATTGTCTATGTGCTAGAATAAAACCTGTTCCTGAGCCAGTTGATTGTAAACATGCCTTTATTCAACAATTTAAAAAATTAATGGCAATGGACATGCTCAGATCACCTTACATTTGATTTCAACAGGCTTCAACTAATTAGTATTTCACAGCACAGCTTTCTCCAAAAAATCCACATTTGGCTACATATTTTAACCTCTGTGCTAACTGCATTGGGTTTCCCTGATTCTCTTGATTGTTTCCAGATGTGATATTCTTTGCAGATGTTCAGTGTTTCCTCTATGAATATTCATGAGTGCAGTCCTCTTACTTTCATCTTCCCAGTCCAAGAACACAACTGACCACTTGCAGATGTTCCTTAAGGGATAATACAGTGTTTCCCAAACTGTGGGTCGGGACCCACTAGGTGTGCCACAAGCCAATTTCAGATGGGTCCCCATTCATTTCAATGTGTATTTTATTTTTAATATACTTGATGCTACCATGGTATGTGACTGCATTTAGGGAAATGTTTCAGATTTGTACTTTTAATAGGCTACTATGGATATCCTTTTAGCAATGATAGGGCCCAATCCTAACCAATTTTCCAGTGCCAGTGCAGCCATGCCAATGGGGCATGCGCTGCATCCTGCAGTGGGGAGGCAGTCACTGAGGCCTCCCCAAGGTATGGAAACATTTTTTCCCTGACCTCAGGGCTGCACTGTGGCTACACCAGTGCAGGAAAGTTTGATAGGATTGATAGTCAGTGGGACTTACTCCCAGGTAAGTGTGGATAAGATTGAAGCTTTTGGGATATTGGGGTAATTGTTTTTTAAGCAGATCAGCAACTGCTTGAAAGGGTTAGAAGGTTTCTTTTTTTAAATAAATTTTAAAACTTATACCTTTGTAAACTTTTAATTTACTTTAATTTAATTTTGTTATATGGGAGTGTTAAAAATTTATGTATTTGGTGATATCATTTCCAGCCATGACATCACTTCCAGGTTAATGTCATCTCTTCTGGTTGGTCCTAACAGATGGTCATTCTAAAAAGTGGGTCCTGGCTCTAAAAGTTTGAGAACCACTGGAATAACAGAAGTATTACCTGGGGGGGGGGGGGTGACTTTGAACCTCAGCTACAGGAAATGCGAACCATAGTTGAGACACTGGGAACTTACATTGGTTGCTATAATTATAATCCATTTTTTGAGAGTTCATGAGAATGAACCATACCAAGCCTTTCAGTAATGCCTGTTGTAGTTGCAGTACTATCCCATTTTCCTGACATGAAGCCTCGGTTGTTAAGTCTCTGTAATGATTAAGTCTCTGTCTGGGAATGGAAGACATTTTGAATAAGCTGCGGTTAAGTGCTCTGCTCTATAATTAAAAACCGTATAGAAATGATAAATCGAAAAACAAAAGTAGTCCTGGGTTTTCCTCTTAAACACATTTTAGCATGCCTAAGCCAGGTACATTCTGTGCAGATGGAGGGGTGGGGCTATGTAATTGAAGGCTGGCTTGGTTTTTAAATTCTCTCATTGAGTTCTATGTGACAAACAGGGCTCAGCCTAGAATGTGGTGGATCTGCCCCACTCATGTATGATGTCTGCCTTCCCTCCAAAAGCATCAGAGTCACCGGTGTCTGGAGCAGCAAACAAGTTTTCTTCCCCCTCACAACATAATCCTACACAGGGCTTTTTTTTTAATGGAACGCGGGGAGACGGAGTTCCGGCACCTTTTTGCAGGGGCCCCTCCCCTTTGGAGGCATTCCAGGAGGTGGGGGAGGAAAACAGAGGCAGAGTAGACAGGCACAGGATTGGACTCTAAGGCTGCCATCCTATCCACAGTAAGCCCCATTCACTAAAGTGGACTTCTGAGTAGACATGCATAGGATTGGGCTCTTAGGCTGCAATCCTAGGCACTTTCCTGAGAGTAAGCTCCATTGACTAGAACGAGACTTACTTCAGAGTAGACATACCTAGGATTGGGCTCTTAATCCTGGCAGAGATATATATCTGCACCCGTTTTCACATGCTAAGGGCAGGTGAAAAGGGATTCTACGTGTATACAACATGCTGTCCAGACTTGCCAGAGATCTTCCTCGTCCTTCCCCCACAAGCATGCCCTCCGCCAGCCAGCGTTTGCAGCTCCTCTCCAGCAACGCACAGCAGCTGCTCAGGGCAGCAGAGAACATACAATTGCATGCCAAGCGCCTTCCCAAAGACACAGAGTATTCTGATACCTGAATTAAACCATATTTAATCGCTTGTTTGCAAACGTAACTGTTTCTGTGTGCACCTAAGGACCCCTCTCGTGTAAGAATTTCTTTTTTGTTCTTACTCCCACAGTTACTTAGAGTAATTTTACTACATGGAACTCATGTAAGCCATTTTTTGGAATCCATTCACTGTTTCCTCTCCTCGAAGTAGTGCCACACTACATACTACACGCTACAAGTGCACCTGTACAGTGTTTTTCCCCATGTGTAGAAAAAATAGCTAGAGGGAAGGGGATGTGGAGATTGACAGCCCAATCCTATGCATGTCTACTCAGAAGTAAGTTCATCTTTAGGGGGAAGCACATAAAAATATTTTATTTCTCCAATAAAAAATGGTTTAAAAATAAATAAATAAATAAATAAAAGATTAACAAGTTGTGAGTTCCTGCACCTTTTTTTCCACAAAAAAAGCACTGATCCTACACATGGAGAGAGTGCGTGCACGTGCACTAGTGGGGGTGGCAGAATTTAAGGAACGGGTGATGGAATATGGGGTGGGTGGGTGGGTTCCGGTGGTAGTGTGGTAGTCAGCTTAGAGTGCCGCTGGGGACAACCGATTAGTTATTTTCTCACCAGACATTGTACCAGTTCTAGAAAACAAAGGGACATGTGTGCCAAATGGACCTTCAGAGTTTCCTAAAAGGTCTCAAAGAGAAGTTGCTTAGAAAGTACTATAACTGATATTTCAGGCATGAGCAGTATTTGATTCCCTATAGTGGAAATTTGTTCCACCTGACACTCCAGGCAGACCTAATATACAAGGAGCTTTTCTACACCCCACAAAAGCTTTAATGAATCTGGGATCTTTGCCTTCACATTCCATCTCTGTGCCTTGCAGGTCTCCCTCCGTCTTGTGCATATCTGTTGGAGATGGTAGCCTATGAGCCTTTGAGCTTTTTGTGCAACTATTCTACATTTCCCAGCTTCCTTGCAAGCATGCCTGTTTCCAGGAAGTGATCACTTCCTTTAATTGAGCACTGCACCGTGTGAATGCCCAGCAGAAAAACCAGTTTGGGTCCTTTCCTTGAGGACTTTGATGAGTCATAAGAGTGTGGACAGATGATGTGACCTGCAGACATCTGGCCAGGTCACCGTCAATTACTCAGTGGGTGAGATGGGCCTTCTTACAAAGCGGTACCTGACCTGATGGTACTCCTAGAAGGTCAGGTGAATGGCTGTTCATAACTGGGAAAACCAGTCCTCTCTCCACTACGTCATTAGAACATGTGCAAAATCAGTGGCTGACCAACTGTTTGGTTCATGCTCCAAACACAACCCAAAAATGTTTGAAGGATTTGTGAAGTGCTTCTGAGTATGTGGGACAATCCCATTAAAAAAATAAATGTGATTGAGGGAAGTTGGACGATCAAGCACCAATTTTTTGGAAGCTTGAAACTCATCTAATTTTTCCTGTAATATTGGGTGACCCTCTTTTCACTGACACTTTGGGAAAGGTATAATGTGGCAAGGTGCAATGTGCATCACTCCAGTTTCCCTGAAATACAGACAGTTCTCTCTTTGAACCTAGGCACTCTGACATCAGAATTTCTGGCATTTTGCTACTGTCTAAGAACAAGTAAATAAATCCACCCGAGGTTTTTCAATAAATGGTTTATCAAAAACAAACAAATCAGTGCATCCCACATATAAATTATGCATAATTAGCTATTTTGTGTGTGCCCATTAATCTGCAATTGCCATGGTGCCTAAGCATGATATACTAGTTTGGAATTGATTTACTTTGATAATAGCCCAGTTGCTTAGCAAAGTGCTATTACATCTCATATGCGCAGACTACATACTGAGAATTTCACTCAGATTTCACAAGAGGGGAAGTGAGAGCGCATCCTGGGAAATGATTTTTTAAAACAATGAACAAATAATATAGGTTGTTTCAGACAAGTACGGTAATAGCTCTGCTCATGATTTATGCAAATAATATTCCCTGCACAGTTGGAAAGATGTGCTCAAATACATTCTATCTCCGCACAGTGCAATAGGGATTCACTCTGTACATGTTGTCACTCGTTTGCCCCAGAGAAAAATGTGCTCATTCTATTAAAAGTGTGGGAAAGAGATATGAAAAGAAATCTGAGGCTTGCAGATGTGCTTTGCCACTGCCTTAACCTTGACAATAGATCAGGGCCCACAAAACAGCTGCAGGGAAGATTCTAAAAAGCCTTGATTTTTTTCTTCCCTTGAGACATTGGTGTTCTAGGTGGCTGTTTCAGAAAGTAATGGCAATTTGGGACATAAAACACAGGCAGCCATTTTGCAGTTTTTCTTATGAAGGACCATCTCAACTGCTGGCAGGAAGGGATAACCAGATTATAGCCATCAAAAAGGAATCTACCAATTGTGCCAGCCACAGCCTCATTTCCTTCTTTGGAGGAGAAAGAACAATGCGGGATGAGAAATAGGAATGGGTAGTCGTGGGATTATTTTGAAGAGGTATACCCTGCAGTTGGATCAAATGACCTCCAAGGAGGTTTGCAACAGGATGAAACAAAAAGACCCCCTACTTAGAGTGTCCTTCCCTTTGCTAGTGGCCTTTCTGGGCAACTGGCAGTCTGAGTTGCAGGCAACAGGAAAGAGCAGGGTGTAGAGACTACAGGATAGTGCAGCTGCTCCTTCTCTGGTTGTTGGGTGGGGTCAGATTGGCCTTTCCTCTGTTATGGTGGTCTTCCTGAGAGGGAGGGGTGCAACCTCACAGTGTTTCTCTGGCCAAAGGCAGATGCCAGAGTATCTTCCCTTCTGCAGTCCAACTGGCATGAGAGCAGGGTGCAGAGACTGCAGGACAGCGGCAGGATCTTCCCAGTTTTAGTCTTGGCACTTCAACCTCCAGTGTATGACTGGCTTGGTTCGGATGATGCGATCTGCTGGCTCTGAAAACAATGGCGTGCAGGTCCTGCTTGCCCTGGCCTGCTGTTCCATTCCGTATAGTTACCTGGGATTGGGTGTGTGTGTGTGTGTGTGTGGAATATCCAGAGTGCCCCAACTTGCTTAGTTTAAACATGTACAGGTGTGCGCCACTTAACAATGGGGATACTTTCTCCTATGCCCGTTATTATGCGATTAGGTCATTAAGTGAGCATTCAGTCCAATCTATTGCCTTTGCTGTGTAAACAGACACTCCCTGCAGGATACTAGCTGGCTGCACAGGCTACTGGAGATAGATGGCCTCTTCTTTGCATTAAGAACCTCTCTTTAGGGATTGGGAATGGCATGTCGGAAGTGCTATTTCAATCATTCCAGTCTGGAAAGTCATAGCCACAGTAGACAACTTGCTGTAGTTCATGCAGCAGGTGAGGAGATTCCTATGGCCAATGTGGGTGTCAGAGAGAGGGCAGTCCCTAAACCTACCGGGTAAGCAGCCAATCCCTCTGGGTCTAATGCATTTCAGTAGCTGTTTGGACACTCATTGCATTCCTAGGGCAATTTGGAAAAGAAAAGAAAAACTATCAAAACTGCTAAAAGAGCCATTAGAATGCATTCCTTCCTTCTAAATTTTAACAGAAATGCACTGAATTTCTGAATGGCTATTGGAATGCATTAAACTCAGAGAGGTTGCTCATGTATATGGTGCCTTTTTAGGCACCCAAACAACTATTTGTGTCCCCAAGTTGCTCACCATCTGGAAAAAAAACCATACTGCTAAACATACATTTTATCAAGAGTCCTCCCGAAAAGTTGGCTGGAAGAAGGATACACAAACCTCCACATTTGGTCCGGGGCATTTGTTCTGGGGCAGGGGTGTCCAAACTTTTTGGCAGGAGAGCCACATCATCTCTCTGACACTGTGTCGGGGGCCGGAAATAAAATTTGAATAAATTTACATAAATGAATATATTAGAGATGGAACTTATATGAATGAAAGTCTTGCAATAGCTCAAGGCCTATAAAAGGCCTTGCACAAAGCAAGCCTGGTGTTTCCTTCGCTGCCACTGCTGCATCACAGATGTCAAACAGCAAGCAGCCCTTGTCCCACAGCTCATGTAAGAGGTCGAACAGTCACCCTCATGCTGAGAACACTTGCATCGGTCCAGTGCAGGCTCCAGCAAGTCTCTGGAGGGCCAGAGGCTAATTGGAGACTGGGGGCTCCCTGCGGGCCGGATTGGGAGTCCCCGAGTGCTGTAAGTGGCCCCTGAGCCAGGGTTTGGGTACCCTTGGTCTGGGGCATTTGGTGGGCCACTGTGCGATACAGGAAGTTGGACTAGATGGGCCTATGGCCTGATCCAGTGGGGTTGTTCTTATGTTCTTATTGCCAGATACCTTTGTGGGGGGGGGGGTGGCAGCTATTCATAGAATCTCCTTTATGGACATGCCTGTGCATACAGGCAACTTACTCTTGGCTCTTCTGACAGCACAGAGGATGTCTGCTGCTGCAAATGTTAGAACTGAATTGATTTAAATGAAAAAAAAGACCCTAGTCAGTTATTTTCCTCCTTCCCTTGCTTCTGCCCCAATTTCTCCTTGCCTGAAGCATGCCTAAAAATGTTATGTATCTCATTTGTACAGCTCACCTCAGTCTGCCTGGCTGAAAGCAAGAAATGTTTCTGAAAACAAACTTATATTTTATCATCTCCTCTCTTCTTCCCCTCCCCCCCCATCATTTTATTTTTGGATAAAAGAAAACATCGGCTGCCTGAGATTTACACACTAGATTGAGCATAAACCTGCATTATCTTCTCCTTTTGCGGGGAGCAGATCATAGGTAGAGCTATCCCTCCATCCGTTTTGTTGCACGCTTCCCAGCTTGGCATCTTATTTGTTGCTATTAGACCATGTTTATCCCCATTGACATTTAAAGGCTATTATACGGTGGCTGTCACAGTCTTCAACATGGATTCGGAAGCCAATTCTTGCTTCCCCCGATAATGGAACCTCACATTTTTTACTGCTGCAGTTTGTTGGGGGTTTTTTCCTTCTATTCTCCCATCAGTGAGATCTAGATGCCAAGATCTAGCTAAATGGTTTTCTGCCATGGGCAATTTTCAATACAAACCATCCCCTAAAGGGACCCATTTTGTACCCCAGTGATTCAGAATAATTGGAATGTCCATAGATTTGAACAATTTCCTAGCACACTGATCCTATAGATGTGTGTGGCTGCAATCAAGCAGAGAATGGTTTTCAATGCCCCAGTAGCAGCATTCCATGTGAGGCCAGTTTGCTGCTTCAAGTTATCATGTAGTAATCACCCCACCTTGTCAATTTCACATGCTGATTGCTTAAATATTTATCGCATCAGGGGGATTGTTTGCTCTGAAACCTGATGTCACCATATGGAAGCACATTTACAAGTGATATTCACTGTGATAAAAAAAAATGGGGCAGAATCCTCTCCGGATGACATTGTTGTTGAGTCATGTGCAAGCTAGATTTCTGTTATATAATCCTATTGCTACTGCACTTTGAAATAGACTAGCTTCATTGCCTGTGAGTTTGACTCTCATATTTTGGGGTGTAGAGCTCTTTCCATTCCCCTGGGGCCTGTTCATCTTTGCTTGGTTTGGGAAGATCAGGCCCGGTCTCTCCTATGTGGGAAATACAGAGGCTTGGTTGTCTGTGAGTGTGTGGAGAAGAGACTATGCATCCTCACTGTCAGTCATAGGAACATAAGAAGAGCCACGCTGGATCAGGCCAAAGGGCCATCTAGTTCAGCTTCCTGTATCTAACAGTGGCCCACCAGATGTCTTGGAGAGCACATAAGACAATATACCTGTAGTACTTCCTTGCATCTGGCATTCAGAGATAGCCTACTTCTAGAACCAGGACGTTGCCTATTCCTATCGTGGCTTGTAACCTGTGATGGACTTTCCCTCCCTAAATCTGTCCAATCCCCTTTAAAGGCATCTGGGCCAGGTGCCATTACCACATCCTGTGACAAAGAGTTCCACAGATTAATTACATAGTCACCTGAAAATATTTGACATTGGGCATTGGGTCCCTAGTGATGCTCCTCAACTTCACTTCTTACCCTCCCCATTAGATAGAGGAATGGTTTCTTTCTTTTTTTTAATTCCAATTTTGCAGACTAGAAAGATGGTTTGTTAAAAAAAAATTAACTGAAGTGGACTGATCTGGACAACACTGGGCTGCTCAGTGCCCTCTCTGGGATGTGTACAGTCCTTGAATGAAGACCCACTAGCCTGGGAAGAGATGCTGAGACATGCAGAAACAAAGTGCTGCAACATGTACCGCCCTCCCCCCCAACAGCCTGTGAAATTTTGCTTTCTGCTTATTGTCTGCTGGTATTGCATTTCAAATTGAAACATAACTTGATCAATTGCATCTTCCCAAGACCATCTATCAACAGATATCACACCATCACACACATTTCCTGTACATTTTTTTTTTAAAAGGACTTGCACAACCAGTGCCCTTTCCAGTCTCCTTGAGTATTCCTTTTGCTCCTCAGGTCACAGCCAATTTACATAGCTAACACCCTTTTCAATTGACAGTTGCAGCCGCATCTATATTTTATTTCCCCTTGAAACTTTAATTGCCTCATCTTGACACTCCCTCAGATTTCCAAAGTAGCCAAGACTTGTACCGAGGGAATGCATCACCTCCACCTCCCCGAAGCTGCATGGGAGGAAAGAGTTGAATAGCAATGTCAGTAAATGATAATCCAACACTTTTTTTTTTCCAATCTGAACCAAATGGGCAGCTATCACTAAGGCACAGGCTCAGATTTCTCTACTAGGGCATTATATGGGATTGATAGCAGCTTCCCAAAACACATCCACTGCATGCACACGTGGTGTAATAAGCACATGCAGGCTCATCACAACCAATAATGGGTGCCAGTTTTCTTAAACAGGAGTGAAAATTGTGTTGGGAACAATCATGTGTGGATCAGCCCACACCCACAATTGAACAATAGTGATTACAACAATAGTGTAGGTGACTGCAAACCCAATGATATAAACATAAAGGAGTACATGGAATGTGATTTCTGGAAATATGGAAGGCTCATAGAAAGTAGCAAAGCAAAGCTGCACAGTTAATGGGCAAGTCCCATGACTGCCTAACACTGTTGAAAGTCAAAGCTTAGAGGGAACAATTGTCATTTTGTGTACATCTCCCAGAGGGGGTCTTCCATTAAGCATTAAGAAGTCCAATGCTTGATTAATTGGGGCGTTGTTAATTGATTATTAACAATTGATAATTGTCAATTGATTGGTAATTGGCTGATTATTTACCAGTGCCTTTTATTATTATTTTGCCATAAATTTAAAGCAGATGACCCTGATTTTCAACAGCTCCACCTGCTGTATCAACCTGTACAGCAGTGAAAGTACCCAGATATGGCAAATGGGCAATAAGTTAAGGCCCAGTCCTATCCTTGAGATACACCTGTGTATCTCCACTTACACTGGTGCAATGACAGCCCTGCCATGACAGCCCTGAGAGTGTAGAAGCCCGCCCGCCCGCCCTAAAATGCACCATAGACAGTGGTGCAACATCAGAAAAACACCTTCTTCAGATGCCAGTGCAATCTACCAGCAGAGAGACCAAAGCAGATTGGGCCATGAAGTAGGAGGGATGAGGGAGGGATGAAGAGGAGTTAACGTGCACCATATCCTAACCCCTCTTTTGAAAACAGACATACCACCAACTCCAGAAAAACTCTGGGCCAACAACAGAGCTGGTATTGGTAGGGGTAACCTTGTAAGGAACAATGGGGAAGGTAAAAACAGCAGAAGATTGCTGATTGCACAGGTCTTTGAGAAAGACCCACATAATAAGTTCACACAACCATTTCCTAATTCACAGTCAGGCCCCAAATATGTGAGAGAAAAATAATAGAAAGTAATCCCCATGACTCCTACCACACCTCTCTGTGTTTCCCTCCTGGCTTCGCCTCCATCACTCTCTCTGACCCCTCCTGCATTTTGTTCTCTGCACCCTCCTTCAGGTCTTCCTCTGTCTCCACATCTCTCTCCCCCACAGCCTTCCTGCCTCAATTTACTGGCAAGCACCAGCCCAATCCCTCATTAGGAAGAGTGCCAGCAGCTGGTACCTCACCAGCCACTCCACTGATGCCACCCCTCACCTCAGAGATTGATGCTCACCAGTGACATCACTGCTGAGTGCTATGGCAGCCACTTTCTGGCTTTGTCACTGGGCTCTACCCTGTGTGCTTGGCATGCTGGCTGGGGCTGATACTCCCATTTCTCATCAGGAAATCTGAGGTTAAGGAAATGAAATGCACTCAGTGTTACAGAGACCAATTTTGTGCTACACTAGCTTAGTGCCAAGTCTGCATTTCTAGCTGGTTAGAGGGCATGACTTACATTTCTTCTTGTGCATCTTCTTGTTCTGACTCATTGTGTAGAAAATAGCTGTGTTAGGGCCCAGTGCTGACCTGGGCCTCACAGACAGGGGGAGGCATTCTGGGATGGGGGAGGGCAGGGTGGGGTGAAGAATTGGGGTGGGAGGGGGTGAACTCTGTGTTAGGACCAGAAGGCTGGCAAAATAGCCGGTGCAGACTTGAGAAGCCCTGTCGTGGGGCTTGGGGGAAGAGTCCCCCAAGGAGACCTCTTGTGGCTGCCATGGGGGCTGCAGGGTGCAGCGGTAGCCACTTTGGCACCGCTGCACTTGTTGGCAGCACCTCCTTGAGGATTGGCTTGCCCAGCTTGTCAACAACTTCCTTGCTTCTTTGTTTCTTTTGTGGAAACATACCACTTTTCAGTCTGCTTTTGACCCTTGGTCTGCATTCTGATTTAGATCTTGACACCTCCAGCTTGGATAGATTTTGCGGGTGTGTGGTAGTATTCCACCACAATTTTAAAAGTACACTTGAACATTCCCCTAGACACAGCCTAGCTCTGTTCCTGTCAAAATCCAACATCATCATCCTGTTCCTGGGGAAAAGAAACATTCAGACTGTCTCTCAATAATCTGAATGTCTCAGATTTGACTCTGTGCCCTTTTGGTTCACCTTAAGAATGACTGTGGCAGCAGGTGACTGCTGGAGCATCATTTTCTGATTATGTTTCCTCCTCAGTCACACCCTGCTTGCAGTTTGAGACACCCACTGATTCCTTTACACAGATATGTGTATGTGGAGCTCTACCAGTGAACCAGTTGCGTGTTGCCAAGTGCAAATGCAACTTTTGGGGGGATGGAACTCCACAGCAATATCCAGAAACATATCGCAATTGTACTATCATAAGCAGAAACTGTCTTTTTTCAGCGGACACTACATCTTACCAAGTACCCATTTCTTTGCTTGCCACACAACAATTTCATTGTACGAGTAATTACTTGGAATTATTGAGTCCCAAAGTAAAGACACAATTAGATCTGCTTGTCAACTGTTCTTTGATTTCTCAGTACAGTTAAGAAAGAAGGATTTTTAAGGATGAGAAGACCTCTAATCATTCTAGATAAGAGAAAGGAAAAAGTAAAAAAAAAAAAAAAGAAGCTGCTCGTACTCCCATCTTAATAGAGGGGGTAATCTCCAAGTAAAACATTGTTAAAATATTTTCTTTTTTGGATGAAAAAGGACAAGCCAGTTCAAAGAAAGTTAAAGTGATTGCCTTGGGCTCCCACAAATTTCTCTTATGAAAGTGTTCAAAGGAAAAAAGGGGAAGCAGATTAAGATAGTCAAGCTTATCTGTAATGGATAAATCAAAATAAATGTACAGTCAACAGTGCATCTCTGTATCTGTGGAGATGGAGAATCTTTTCCCTGAATGATGATGATGATGGTAACAACAACAAAAACAACAAAAATACAGCAAGAACTTGTAGCCTTTCTTGATATTTACTCAACGCTTGCCTGCTAGAAATTCAGCACCACGAACAGCTCCTCAGCGCAGGCAAATAATAACCGATGCCTTTATGCAAAGAGCTTGCCCAAAGTACTGTGCAAACGCTTGTGGTCAAAACATTTATTTTGAACCAGTGTGTTCAAATATTTGTCAGAGAGATGTTTGTGTATGTGAGGAAGAGGAGCCAATACATTTGAACCACAAGTTGGAAGTGGGTTTATCACCCCAAAACACTTTGTCATTTGCATTTTTATGGGAACCACAATATATCTTCAGACATGGTGCCCACGAGAGAAGAGAGATACATGCAGAAAACTTGCAAAACCTCACATAGTTTCCCTTCAAATGATAAAGGAATGCATTTTTAACATGAAGATAACCTTAAAATTTTCTGCACGAGGTTAGGATGTCATCTTACAGCCCAATCCTATGCATGTCTACTCAGACGTAAGTCTCATTAAAGTCAATGGGGCTTACTCCCAGGAAAGTGTGGATAGGATTGGGCTGTGAATCTTGTAAACATCCCTCTGAAAACTGGAGATGTTGATGAAGTGAGCAAGCACAAATAATTGGAAAAAGAGAGAGTTGGAATAAAAGGGAATATGACTGGTACATAAGAGGCTCAAATGCATACCATGGATAGACCAACTCGTTAAAAAGCATTTAACTTCAAGCTTTAAACACTTGCATGGTTTATAATGCTGCAATTCTACTGCAATAAGGGATATGAATGTGTTCACGATTACTGCCATTTTCAGCATTCTTGTCCAAATGTTTCTTCTTTTGTGAGTCCTAAATATCTTTTTTTTCAGAGCCACTTAGCTACACTCTTGTAGTTTTATTTAATTTGCTTGAAAATTTGCTTTCTACATCAGGATTCTTTAAATCAACATAACCAATAATGGGATTTATTTGAAAATAAAGTGCCTTGAAAGCATTTGATGTTTGCAAATTTTTGTCTAATGCAGAGAGGCGCAAGTTGACCAAACTGGTTAGCTTATGGTGCTTTTTCTCACTTGTACTGTCTGTAAGGTGTTTTGTTTATTGTAATCTAATCCTGTGTGAAAGGTTACAAATATATGAGAGGGTATGATCTATGTAAGTGGCAGTGCCTGCTCTTTTAGGATCACCCAATGTACAGAGGGAAGTATTTAGTCCTGGTAAGATGCTGAACCAATGGGGTTAATTACACACAGGCAAGATGGAAACCACAATTATGAAATAAACTAAGAGTTGAATCCAGCAAGGAAGAAAAAGTCAATAGGCTGATCATGATTTCCTTTATTGGTGGACCCAATCCAGATAAAGTCAGATCTGAATCACTGCAGTTTATCATTGCTGTTGTAATCTAAATGGCTGTAACCAGCAAAGAAGAACCAGTGCTAGTGGCTATTAGCACTGTGAAAGGGATAAACATAACATGTATCACCAAGGTTCAATATATGCCTGTTACAAACAGTATATTACTAAAGTTGACCTGCATCTTAGGCACACTTTACTCATGAGAATTCAACTACACACACTCAGCAAACGAAGAACGAAACAGAGAAAAACAAAGGTTTAAATAGCCCAGATTCCGCCTGACATTCCACTTACTAAATGCATGCCTGAGAGTGAGCATGAAATTGGAAATGAAGCTGCTGTTCCCTCAGTTCATCCCTGTCTCTTGTAATTTTTATAGAGACAGTGTATATTTTCCAGATGTAAGGGATTTTCAAGGTGATATTGAGTATACTTGTACATGATTTTAGCTTCATGGGCAGATTCTGGAATGTAACCTTTCACATAAGATTACATATGTGTATACAGGCATTACATAAGCCTGTATAAGTAATTCTGACCATACCAATTTGCAGCAAAATCCTATCCATGTCTACTCAGATGTAAGGTGCATTGTGTTAAATGGGACATACTGTCAGGTACGTCTGTAGAGGATTACAGCCTGGCAGCCTAGTCCTAACCTGTGTTGGAATTGGCAGGCCAACTGGCCTGCCCAACATCTAGTGCAGGTTAGGAGGTGGCTGTGGCACAACTGGGGTAAGGGGATATTTTTCCCCTTACCCTGAGCAATGCCCCAGTTACCTCAATGCGACTACTTGGATCTGTGCCAGCTAAATCGCTGATGCAGTTATGAGCAGCCCGGTATAACGCTGGGCTGGTGTATAATTCCGGTATAACTCAGGAGAGGGGTTAGGATCTGGTCTAAGTGCCAGAGGCCAGTCACACTCCCCCCTTCTGGGTATGCCACTTGCCCTTTTTCTGCTCAAAATGCCCCTGTTACACCCTCCCTTGCCCTCCTCAAACCCCACACTGGCCTCTTCGGTCCAGTGCAAACTTACCTTGTTCTGTTGGCACGGATTTAGTCTCTGTGAGTTAGTTTATATCCTCATGCTAGCCCAGCTGACTCTCCAGGAGGTGATCAAGGGGCTTGTGCCAGTTGATCATGCAATTAGGATTGTGCTCTTAGAAGAGTACAGTAAAATTTAAACAAAAAATGATCAGGAATATGGAATACCTTTCCATAGCAGGGAGCCATTAAAGGTTTAGAACTCTTCCACTCAGAGAGGAAATGGCAATGGGAAAGGCATGTAAGTGGCAAGTGGTGGCCCCCGAACTGTAGAATACCCTCCCCTTAGAACTGAGAACTGCTCCCTCGTTGCTAACGTTTCAGCATGGACTGAAGACCTTTTTATTTCAAAACGTTTTTAATTGTTGACAGGCTGGCTGGTGTTCTTGCTTTTATATGAAAATCCACGGGGTTTGTTTGTTTTTAGATTTTTTAATTATTGTAAATTGTTAATTGTTTTTTAATGTTGTATTTTGTACTTAATGTTGTATTTTTTTAAAGTGTTGTAAGCCGCCTTGTGTGCCCGTTGGGCAAAAAGGCGGGGTATAAATTAATAAAATAATAATAATAATAATGTAAAGTCATGAATACGTAGTTTAGAAAAGAAGACTGGGTCAAGATTTCTTTTTTTCCTCTCACTTCCTGAGCTGATCTTTCAGGATTAGTTCATACTCACTCACATACAGATGATAAAGAATTTTGTATACCTACAGCCTGATATTTGCTGGTGCAGGATTCTATAGTAAGGAACTGCAAAGAACAGTGAGTGGAGTTTACAACTATTTGCTGTGCTTTTGTAAAGAGCTCCCAAAAGCAATAGATTTTGTGCACTCCACCATATAGTCTCTCTGCCTTATTTCTTACCCACTACTTCTGATCTTTGTCCTTAATAGCACACCTCAAAAGTATAATTAGTATGATGTACCATTACAGCATTGCATCAAAGCCAGGGGAGAGCACTGTTACCAGGCATGCCTTTAAGGCGTTTGTAACATGTGCACATGGGAATGCAATTTGTTGACTCAGCAATTACACCACTAAACTGGCCTAAACATAAATAGCTTCTAAGAAGACAGAAGAAGGAAATCTTTATAGGGAGAAATTGGACTTGCAGTGGTGCTGCAAGTGAAGGACAAGAGAAGGGAGGGGGACCAGAATGTAGGGAAATCAGGAGGGTTTCCCAGGAGGAACAGAGGCTGAAGAACTGAATGTTTAATGGTAGTGGGAGGAGAGTGAAGAATGGGTGAAGATGAGGGAAACAAAGAGGAAGAAACAGGAGAATATAGAATAGCAGCAGACGGTTCTAGTCTCAGCCCCAGGCTGTGGCACCCAGAACCAGAGATATAGGCAAGGAGTGAACTCCTTATGGGCACTTCCCATTTATTATCTAGCATGGCATGGAGCTCGAAGATAGGCTTTCCTACTCATTGCAACATTAGGGGAGCTCCAGCAGTTAGACATGGAACTGCCCTTGACATTATAGAGACAAAGGAAGCCTCAATGCATGCTGTAATTCCATGTACCTTCAGGCATCACACATTTGCAAGGAGCCTCTGAATGAAAGCATCAACTGAAGTTGTTATGATCCATAGAGGAACCAAACTGGCTCAAATTCCAAAAACTGTAGTTGAGTTGGATTGTGTTCTGGGTTGTTTCCTAAGAAGGTTTCTGATACCACAAAACAATCTTCCTGCTCCTTTTGGTTTTATTTTGCATTTTCTTCAGGGTTTTCTATTTAAGTCAAAACACAGACTAATGGAATAGTAGCTGCTTTTGTCAAGATTGTCTCTTTTATGACAGATGTTTTTGCTATGAGATTTAGCAAGCCTTCCTGGTGGACTCTGTAGAATCTATGATTCTGAAAAATCCACTTTAGTGAGCTCTCGGGGGGGGGGGGGAGTGAATTGAATCTGAACACTCATGGCTGTGGGAGGGTGCCTTATTATCTTTAAAATGTGTGAATGAGCTCAGCTCAAAAGCTCCTTTGACATCTTGCCTTTCAAAGGATTCCAGTTATGTTGATACATTCTGCTCTAGCTCAGTTTTCTCAGGGGTGGGGGGGGAGGGCTGGCGTTTACCCTTCTGTGCAGTACTATGAAGAGTTGGGACATGGGGGTCAAATTTGCATTTGATGCACATTTTAGTTCTGCTGACCATTTGTTCCTGCCTATACCCTCCACTGACCTCTTGCATACCTACACAAGAAGTGGGCAATGCATTCTACGTGATCCTTAATCTGGTGTAAAACTCTGACCTTCTCTTGCCACCAGGAACAGTGGTGTTCCACCAAGAACAGTGGTGTTCTCATTCTTCCACACTTTGGATGGTTTTGAGCCAACAGTTTCGCAGTAGTTAATTCACAGCACAGTCCTAAGCTGCACTTGAGCTGGTGCAGCTGTAAGGTGTGTTTGCCTTAGGCAAAGGCCCATGCCGATTCATGGTGCTGCATCCAAATCCTGCGCTGGTCAGGCCAGGGTGGTGGGAGGGCATTTTGGAAGTGGGGAGGGGGTGTTTCGGTGTGGGGAGAGGGCAGAACAAGGGGAGAATCAGGCCAAGTACAGGGATGGGATCAGTGGTGGCGGCACACACCATATCCTAACTTCCCTCTTGGCCCGCCCAACATTACACTGGCCTTCTGGATTTCTGCCAGCTATATAGGTAGTGTGGATCCAAGAAACCCCATGGAGATGGCTGGTGCTTATGCCTCTTTACCCCAAGGAAATATATCCCTTTACCTCAAGGAGTCCTGCAGCCTGCTCCTAAGCTGCATTGGATACTGTGCAGTCCATGAAGCCTGGCTAAACCAGCAGAGTTTAGGATTAGGCTGCCCAACAGAAGCTGCTGAGTAGCTGTTGACACCTATAAATCATTTAAGAGATCAGTTACAGATAGAAATAAATAATATCTAGAACGGTGATGGCAAAACCTGCTCCTGGTCTGCTTGGCATGTCAAAAATTCAGAAAATGCCATGACACTGCTGCTGTGTCACCCATCTAAACAAAAGAGAAACAATTCTTTACATATTCATTTATTTAAAAAAAATGCAGTCCAATCATGTGTTGTACTATAAAGAAACATCAAATAATTACAAAAATGAAATACAAGTAAAACAAACTCAGTTGTCAGGTGTTGGTGAATGCTGGTTTGCCACCCAAAACCTCATGGCTGTCACCTTTGAGATGTGTGTCATAGGTCTGCCATTACTGATCTAGGACAATGACTTTTTATTACCAGTTAATACTGGTTAATGATTTGTTAGATAAACTATGAAAAAATTGCTTACAACCAGTAACTAAACTCTCTGTGGGTATGAAAGGAGTGTGATTAACGTGTGTCCCTATTTTGGTTCTGAATGCAGTCAAACTTTACAAAGTACGTGAATAAAGATGTCCAGAATTTGTATATTTGTAGCTCTATCTAAGTATCTATCTATCATGAAAAATATCATGAAAAATATCATGTTTTATATCATGAAAAAAATAGTTGCTTATTGGTTGATGAAATGGACATTCAAAAGAAGGGAAGTCAGATAATTGAAGGTTTCAGATGAAAGCAGAAACCTCTCTTCAGGCAGGACACGACTATGTTACAGATAAATATATGTTTGATGATTCACTCTCTTCCCCCCTCTCTCCATATTTAGCAGAGAAAACTAAACTGTCTGTTTGAAGACATTCCTCTTGACAGACTTTTAAGAGTCTCATTGCTCTTTGTGATGTGCAGCATCTTCCCACAGCGTGGGACAAGACATCACCACCTGAGGCTTGCTATGAGGTTCCATGGATATGTCCATGATGATGTAATTGTCATGTACCTCCATAGTGCAGCAGCCCATCAGTAACAGATGATGGCAGCTGGGAGTTGGTACAAGCCCTCAAATGCAGAGAAGAGGAAGGGGGAACAGACACTGGAAGGAGGGAGAAATGGAGACAGAGAAGGTGGCTTGAAGAGAGAGCATCTTAATGAGAGGCAAGCAAGATAAAAAGCAGGGAAGAAAGGAGCAGAAAAGAGACCAAGCAGGTGAGGGAGGGAAAGGCAGAAAGGGAAAGTGGACAGAGAGGGGAAGAAGGTGACCAGAAGGCCTACAAGCAAGGGGACTGAGGGAGAAGGACCAGGGAAGAGGAACCATTAAGGGACACCAGGAGGGAGGAGCAGAAGATGGGAAGACAGTAGCCCCTTCTTGTGGACAGCAAAGGGGTGTGGATTCACCAAGCACAGGCACCCCCATAAGAACATAAGAACAGCCCCACTGGATCAGGCCATAGGCCCATCTAGTCCAGCTTCCGGTATCTCACAGCGGCCCACCAAATGCCCCAGGGAGCAACCCAGATAACAAGAGACCTCATCCTGGTGCCCTCCTTTGCATCAAGGATGGGGCCCAGGGGAAGGAACAGAGAGCCACTGTTTGTGAGGTTCCCCTTTCTAGGTGTCACTGGCAGAGGAGGAAGGTCTGTGGGCACTCGCCATCTGAATGGCCAACTGGAGCTGGAGGGGTGTGGGGAAAATGACTGAAAGGACTGAAGACCCCAGAACTCACTTGTAGTATTTGGAAAGAGAAGGTCATGTAACTTGTATGTTTAGTTGTAGCCTAGTTGGGCTCTGACCTTCTTTCCCTTAAAATAAATGAGATCCTAATCCTATCCAACTTTCTAGTGGCGTTGCAGCCATGCCAATGGGGCCTGCATTGCATTCCAAGGTGAGGAGCACTAATTTCTTCCCTTACCTCGGGGCTGAATTGCAACTGCATCCATGCTGGAAAGTTGAATAGGACTGGGCCCTGACTAAGGGGGAATGCTCTGTACTTGCACCTGTACCAGGATGTCCTTCCCTCAGCCCCAGAGTGCAGAGTTGCCCCTTGGAATGAGGGGTATATGCCATACCATTTTAAGGAGGCCAGTCTTGTTCACTGAGGTAAAAAGTAGCTTGGGAAAGGAATAATGTTTAGCAGCAAATAAAAGCACAAAGAGGAAAGGGTTAATCTCTCTCTCTCTCTCTCTCTCTCTCTCTCTCTCTCTGACACACACACACACACACACACACACACACAGGTTTTCTGCTCAATTTTGCAGCCTCTGTAGATGAACTTTGTAAAACAGAACATCAGAGACATACTACTTGAAACAGAGCATCATATGTAGTTTTGCCCTAAGCAGGAAACTGGCTATTTAAATTTGGTTCCCTCAGCATGTGCTAAATTGCACCATGACGCAATTCAGGGCAAGCAGTTCTAGCAGGGAATAGGAGTGACAGATCCTCTGATGTGCTGGAAATGGAAATGCCAACCTGCAACTATTTTTCCAGAATTCAGTTGCCACTAGATGTCAGCAAAGACTGTCACCTTTGCTGGCAGAGCGCTTATTTGCTGGGTTGAAGAGAGGTCTTCATCCCAATGAACAGTGGTAAAAATGAGATAGGATTAATACAGGGCAGAGGAGAATTTTCTGCATGGAATTTCCAGGCTGTCATAGCATCATTTCAGCCTTTCCCTTTCAGGGGCAGCAATTTGGTTTTTATTTAGAGATCTACTTCCTGCTGGTGTCTTTTCATAAGTATGAAAAGGAGCATAACCTCAAGTAACAACAAAGTGAGTAATCATTTAAAAAAAATCATTCTGAAATTGCAAGTCCAAAGTAAGCTAAATAACCTGTTCCTAGCCACAGTATGCCATGGGAAGCCTGCTTAAATAAATCTAAAAAAAAAAAATTCTGTCCCTGTAGCAGATTTTGAAAATCTTGTCTAGGGGAGGAATTCCACAGACCTGAACAGTTGAAGCAGGGTATTTGCTGCAGATCTCAAGAGATGGGAGGATGGATTCAAGGTGTACCCACCCTTGTACCAGCTCCACCTCACATGGAGGATATAAACTTTGACACCATCCTCCAGAGAAGGCGGAGCTGCTCCAATGCTCTTGGATGGCCCAGTCATTGTGCCTCCAGAACTGTCAGTTCGAGCTGTGGGGCAGCAGTCAGGGTGGAGTCAGGAGCCTGAGCGAGGAGACAGCAGTTGCTCAGGCAAAGGGAAAGCCCAAGCAAGAAGCAAGTTTCATAAACTTTTTGTTCCAAAGGGCCCCAATGGTGAACCTGGTGGAACCAACACAGAATCTACTAGAAATCCTTATTTCCCAGAAAGATGCTGACTCACCACATGGGGCAGCCATGCACAGAGCCCAAGCTTTCTGGTTTTAGCTCTGGTGCCTTCTGACAAGATGTGATGACCATGACGGGCAGAGACCCCGCCCTTTGGTGTGCAACCAAGCACGGGGGGGGGACTTACCCTGTTGATGAGAGATGGTCGTTGGCAGAAAGAAGATGGGAGGCAGACACAGCTGTTTTGCACAGACGGTTTACTCACGTCAAACTCTTGACATTCATGGGGCCCGTTGCATCACAGGCCCCATTGCCTTACACACACTCGTGGCGTCGGCGCTCAATAGTCTCTCTTCCCAACCCCTTGAGGTTTCAGGCAGAGCTCTCCGGCTGGTGCCTGTCAGCCAGGGGTATGGGTTCCCAAGGGCTGCAGTGCTGTTGTCTGGGGTCAGCTTAGCTGCCCTTAGGAGGGTCCCCTGTACCTCCGGACTTGCCCCTTGATCAGCTGGCCTCCAATAGAGGTAGTTGGTACCAGGTCCTTGGTTCTGCAACCTCATCTCTCCGGCTCTCAACCCCGCGGCCCAGGCAGGCCTAGGATCGGGGAGTTAATAATAATAATAATAATAATAATAATTAATAACTTTATTTTTACCCCACCTTTCTCCCTGAAGGGACTCAAGGCAGCTTACAATATATTAAAAACATAATTTAAAAACAAATAAAAACATATTAACACATCATAAAAAACAGCAGTCAGAGTAAAAAAAATAGGTAAAAAGAGCATAGAGCAGCAGCAAGTCATAAAAGAATCAGGCCTGTAAAAAATATTAAATATATATTTAATATATATAGTTCCTAGCCCCCGGCCCCTCTCTCCAGGGCTGAGATAAGCAAAGTTCCCTTCAGGGCCTGGGTCATCTCAATAAGACCAGTCCAGCCTCCTTATGAAGCCAGCCTTGGGCTGGGCCAGCCCCACCCTTCTGCCCACGTGGCTGCTGGCTGCTCCCAGGAGGCACTAGGTCCTACTCCCAGGGAGGTGTCTTGCCTGGGACTCCAGTCCTGATAGTGCTTATGTTTTACTCCCGAGGAGGCCCCTACCCCTGAGGAGACCCCTGCTCCTGGGGAATTCCTGGCCACCTGGGCTGGGCCTAGGTGACACAAGATGACAGCCTAATCTATATGCCTGATATGCCATTGGAAGGACAACAGTCCTAGATGGACTGAGCACTGGCTTTCTCTAAATTCCAAGGATTCCACAGTGACTATCAATTCCACCTTTGGTTCAGCAGGTGCACCACTTTTAAAAAAAAAAAAAGATTCCTGGGCAATGGTTTCAGGCTGAAAAAGGTGAAAATACTTTCTTTGAGAGCTTCAGGCAATTGCTGCCTGTAGTTTAAAGTCATTTCTGCCCAACATTGCATATACTCAACAGGGACCAAATGTGTACATTGTGGGCTGGGCAAAAATGGGTTGATTAATACGTAGAAGTATTAAATAGCAATGGCTGTAAGACTGACTGCTGTGGAACCTGTAGGCGAGCAGTTTGGATGTATGTATAGGATCACTTGTTCCCTTTCTACCTTCTGGGGACACCCAGAGAAGAAAGAATGGGGTATATCTACCTAGGAACCCTCCACTCCTGCCTAATTCTGTAGGTAGACCAGCAATGTTGAATGAACAAGTATCATTGCTGAGTTACCAAAGTTGCTGAGAATTCTAGCAAGGAATACTTTCCCTGTCAATCTTTAGGTGAAAACCATTTGCCAAGGCTACTGAAATGGGCTTGATCCCATCCAGGCCAGAAGCTGAATTGGAAACAAATGAACCATAGCAGGATCTACTGCAGGCAGCAAAGTTGCCACAAGAATAGGAAAGGAAGCAGCCTACCTGAAAAGCTCTGGGCACTTCATATATTAGAGAGTGGGGACTCTTTTTGGACCACGTTACTGTTTTGATAAGTGCCTTTGATCACCCTTCCTCTAGAAAAATGCACATATACTCTACTACATCTGTCCTTTGCAGATGAGAATAAATATCCACAGCGCCATTGCCTTCTCTGATCACCCACAGATTTGTTATTCCACACCATGAGAATTAGAAACATTTTTCCACTGAAAACCGAAATTCTCTCAGATTACCAAATTCTCCAGCCTGCATTGTGAATGCTGGCCAAAGGACTACACTCTGACTTTACTATAAATCAATGCTAGATGATTTTTAAGAACGCAACTTTCTTTGCTCCTGCCAGCCCCATTAAAAGTATAAAGGAATATGCAGCATCTCTGTTCTATAGTAGGCAGGGAAGTACAGAAGCCGGATAATGAGGTGAGTTTATGTCTGGTTTCCTAATCATGCTGAATCCCGTGTTCTTCCCCAAGTCAGCAGGAAGCAGATATGTTTTCTGTCTTTGCATTTTTCTTTGAAGCAGTGTACCTGCTTTCCTTACCATCCTCACTGTGGAATACTTCAGCAGAATCCCCATGTAACAGCAGCAGCTTGTAACAGCTTCTGGGAGGCTGAAGGGGCAGGCCAAAGCTAGGGGAAATTTGGGGAATCGGGACCATGGGTTGTTCCTTGAAAAAGAAGCGCTGTGCTGGTGTTATAGATAGGAGCTTGTATAATGTATATAGATGTGTGGTAGCAGCAGGTTCTGTAAGTGCGCGCGCACACACACACTTTTCCTTTGTGTGAACAGTTAATTAGAACTGAACTGCTGTGTATGGCTATCAAGCAGTGATTTTTTTCCCTTGCTGATGAAGCCACTTTGGCTCTAAGATATTTCAGCACTGCATTATAGAGTATCAGTGCTTCAAATGTACAACATTGTATAATACAGCCACTAGCTAGCAAGGGCGCTCGGTCAATGCCTGGTGGGTGAGGATGGTTATTAATAATCCTGTAATTATGATTATTTATTCAAGAGATGTATATCTCACCTTTCTACCTTGTAGGTCTTCAAGGTGACTTACAAACATATTTGAATGAAGATGATCTCAGTTTCAGCTGGGGAGGGCGTCCACATGCAGATTTTCCACTCAGGAGGGTGAAGCTGACTAGCTGGCAGTGACAGGCGTCTTTGGAGGGGGCCAAATGGGGTTGCCCTCCTCCCTTTCAGATGTCAGTGATGGGTCTGGCTGCCTCACCCTCAGTGGTGAGGCAAAGAGCAAGCCCTACCCAGAAGCATCTTCTCCCAGGAGAAGCCCATGCCTCCCCCCCCCAACCATTTTGAAGCTGTTTGAGCATGCCTGCTCACTTGCTGGTGGACAAAGAAAGGGAGTTGATGACTGAGCAACCATCCTTGATAAGGATCGACCCATCACTTACCTGGAGATCAGTATGTACCCTCTGTCCTCCATGTTGCTTCTGTTTAGAATTATCAGATGCAGAGCATTTGAAATGGGAGCAACACAGTGTAGAGGAGGAAGAATGTGCACTGAACTGCAGGTAATGGGGGGGGGTGGTTACCTGTGGGGAAAGACGATTTGGACCTCCCAGTGGGGAAAGACGATTTAGAGCTGCTGCAGTTTTGCTTTTTCCCCATCTTTCCCCAGCAGCAGTAGATGTAGAAGGGAGCTGCCATTGCTGCAATGCTCTTCCAATTTATTCTTAGCAAACCAGAAGAGGATCAGAGTGCCAACCCAATGGGCAGGCTGGAGAGGGCAGCAGACAGATGGACCGGGGCCTCATCAGTTCACTGGCTGTCCAATCTGGCCATCCCACGTGGCAGTTTCAAGTTGCTTCATAGACAGATTGGCCTATGCTTCTCCCACAGACTATTCTGGGACTGGCATAGATAATGTTAGGGCGGGAGGACATGATCATCCCACAGGAAGTACATTTAATGTACTTTCTAACTTACCCTTGCTTTGAGTACCCTCAAAGGAGGGCACCAGGATGAGGTCTCTTGTTATCTGGTGTGCTCCCTGGGGCATTTAGTGGGCCGCTGTGAGATACAGGAAGCTGGACTAGATGGGCCTATGGCCTGATCCAGTGGGGCTGTTCTTATGTTCTTATGAGTAGAAGACCAAATTAGAAGTTGAGGAGACAAACATGTCAGAATGCATGTCCTGCTAATTTAAGATCAAACAGGGTGGCGGTGATTTAAACTGTGGCTTGGGCAAGCAAGGAATGCAGGATCCTTCTCCTGCATATATTCCCCCCCCCCAAATCCCCTGCTTATCCCCAGCTGCTTTCTCCTAGATGTTGAAGCAGTTTTGGCGGAGAAACACATACAACACAATCCTATACATGTCTACTCAGACATAAGTCTCATTTATTTCAATGGAATGTATTCCCAGGTAGGTGCATAAGGATTGCAACCTCAGTCCGGGAAAGTGCAGGCAGAGGAAAGATTCACAGTGCAATCCTATGCGTGTCTGCTCAGAAGTAAGTTCCATTGTGTCCTGTGGGGCTGACTCCCAGGAAAGTGTGTATAGGATTGCAGCCTCAGTATCCCACCTTCTGCCCACCTATACTATACTTTAAATTGCTCCCTAACAGCACCCCACTGAAAGGTGGATGGTGTCTATTCAGTTCAGACACACAGGTCTGCTACCATTCCATGGAAGTTTGCCCCTGACAGTCAGATGTGAAGAAGGTAAATAAAAGCCTTTGTTTTCACCTGCGCCATTTCTGCAAGTCAGGCACATGAGCCAGGCCAGGGAATATGAAGCTGCCTCACACTGCACCAGACAATTGGTCTATCTGGCTCATCACTGTCTACAGTTTCTGGCAGCAGCTCTCCAGTGTCTCAAACATGGCACTTTCTCATCACCTGCTATCAGGAGATGCCAGGGATTGAAACTGGGACCTCCTGCATTCAAAACATGCTATACAACTGAGCTATGGCCCTTTCCCAAAAAGCCATTATGACTTCAGGCCATTACATTTTACGCTCAGGTTGCTCCACCAAGAGGAAACTGCTATGGTCTCGAAAGACTATGGTATAAGCCTACAGCACCCGGTATTCCCAGGCAGTCTCCCATCCAAGTACTAACCAGGCCTGACCCTGCTTAGCTGCTGAGATCAGACGAGATCAGGCACATGCAGGGTAACAGTTGCTGCTATATATTCACTCATTTTTAGTGGAGCATTCACATGACATTGTTGTCAAATCATTGCAGTTCAGGGCTTTCTGTGTTGTCCTCTCATATTTTTTTCAGACCTGATTTGTGGCATGTTTTGAAACCATAAAATGAAATGGTGACACCAGCTCTCTAGTTTGGCTCAACAAAATGCCATGAGAACTTTTTAAAGGGAACAGTTTTTTAAAATGGGAAGCTTCTTGCTATGAAGTTCACCCTGTTTAATTGCTTCATAGGACAACACTGCTGGGGAAAATAATGGTGAATTGCCCCTTAATTGCTCCTTATTGGTCAGTTTCTATTTTTTTTTTAATGGATTCTGCATGTTTTGTAAACTTTGCAATTCAAAAAATGAAAAATGAAAATAAGCTAAAATGCACGCACAACCCACAGGGCAAAAAACTGAATGAATAGAGCCAATTAAAGGGCAATATTAGCAACAATCTATTAGCTTCATTGACTTGGGAGGAATAAAATGGGCTTAATCTGCAAAATTGATGTTTTCAATTATCTAAATATAATATGCTAGTGAGTAGACATGATAGAAGGATCTTGTCCATGGGAACAGGCATTGCTGGAGAATACAGCACTATATTAAGTACCATGTGGAACCTCTATTTTAATTCTGCTTTCAGTTAATTGTGGGAAAGTTATGCTTCAGTGAAAGTAAAGGGTTCAAAACTGGAAGCAACTTCCAGCTATGCACTATGATAGGCAATCATTGTCACAAACAAAATGCAGTGCATACAAAATGCATGCAGTGCATACATGTTTCCATCTTCATGCTGGGAGTGATTACCACAAAATGATGGAACCAAATTCTAGGGCAGCCATTTTCAACCACTGTGCCATGGCACACTGGTGTGCTACGAATGGTCTGCAGGTGTGCTGTGTAGTTTGGGTAGGGTCATTTCTAATAGGGCATTGGGGGATGTGAGCCCCCCACCCCAAAGTATGGTGTACCTTGTCCATTGTCAAAAAAACTGATGGTGTGCATTGACAATTTTAGTCCCTTGTCAGTGTGCCATGAGATGAAAAGGGTTGAAAATCACTGTTCTAGGGGGAAATGCAACATGTGAGAGTCACCATCAGTGAGTGATGAGGTACCAACCTTATGAACCAGAGGAGAACTCTTGGGAACAAAACAAAACCCAAGCTTTCTTTGACTGCTCAGAAAGAAAGCATGGAAAGAGTGAACCAGTAACATACTAAGCTGATGGGAGCTCACTCATCACTACATGAATGGGGATAGTAAACCCAGAAAAGGCATATCTATGAGAGGGTCTACTCATGTGATCCATATGTACACATGTATGGCAGCTAAGGGGAAAGTATTGCCTATCACCCACGCCAGCCCCCAGTCATTCCAACATGTGGCAAACCAGTCATGTGCATATACTCTTGTGGGCAGAAATTAGTTTTGGGTGTACAGCAAAATCTTACTTTTTGAATGTTTGAAAGTTGAGGAATTCAGAGTTAAAAAATCTCCTATCCTTGCTTAGTATACATTTTTTTTTCAAATGTTGGATTAACTGTGAAGCAGAAGGAATGACTAAACAAAGAGGTTTCTTGCCATTCAGAACCAAGGGATGTTTAAAAAAAACTCTGCTTGGAGGCTTTAATCCCCCTCTCCCCCCCCCCACAAGCAATTGCTTGGTTTCTTGCTGTTATTTCTTCAGATCCTCTTTGTTTTGACACACACACGCAGACATGGTGAGGGGAGAGGCAACCTGACAATAAAAAATGCTTTTCATACTCATGAGACACAGCACAGACTTTTGTTTGGATTGAACTCCTTTTCAAATAATAATGGACAAAGACATTTATGCTTGATGAATGAAATGAGTTTGGCAGGAATATCTTGAAAGGAATACCCAGAGAAGCTCCTATCTACTGAGCACAGAGCATATTCCAGTGGTTTCTGTTCAGCAATGAAGGGCTTTCATTTTATAGACTTCACATATGTGGTGCTCATCAAAATTTACTGAATGATGCGACTGAGCAAACTGGGTAAATAGCCCTAAAAGGGCACAACTGCATGTTCTGATTTTCAGAATTACTGGGTCAATGGCATCAAGGCATATGATGCTCCATAATCATTTATTGGAATAGTTGTGTGCAAATGAAACATCTCACTTCTGCAATTGAGACTAATAGTGGGTCATGCAATTATGACTGTTCCAAGATACTGTAACCTGCATAATGTACACTAACAACACAATCCAATCTTGCTCTGGCAGGCCAGGAGGCCTGCGCTGTATCCAGTGCAAGATTAGGGCCTGAAGTGGCTCAGCCAGAGGCAAGGGGAAGCTCTTCCCCTTACCCCCGGATAAGCCAACACAGCCCCAATGGGTATCCTTGGACTTGTGCCACCTCCGGAGGTGGTGCGCTGAGCACTACTCAGGGAACAGGGTTGGGATCTTGCATAACAGCTGGGTCCCAGCCTTGCCTCCTGCTCCCCGCCCACTTGCCCCTGGGATGTTCTCCACCTACCCGCCCACCCCGCAACACCTCCCTCCCGCCTCCTTCCTGCCTCCTCCCCACCCACCCCAGACCCCTGTGTCATCCAAGCTCAGCTGACGCAACCCTCCATTTCTAAGTTGGCAAGGAGGCTGGATGGAGCCTCGGTGGGCCGGCGCATGTCCCTGTGCTGACTCAGCCGACTCTCGAGGAGGCACTTTATGGTATGCTGGCACAAGGGATATGGCCAGCCCAACATGCAGTTAGGATTGTGCCCTAAGAGTGCAATCCTAGGCAAGTTCACTCAAGTAAGTCTCTCTGTGTTCAGTGGGGTTTATGCTAGGTAAGAGTGCATAGGATTATAGCTTTCAACAATGAATGTTATTCATTGTCTTATGCAAACATATTACATGAAGCTGCTGTAGACTGAGGGCCAATTCTCAACAGTGAGTGCTGGCTTATTGCTGGCTCACCACCATAAGGCACATCTGCAGCCTCAGCACTGGTCCAGCACAGGTGCTAGCTCAGTGCTGGCTGGTGCTGGTTCAGCACCAGTGGACCGCTGCTGTTCTGCCACTCAGACTCAGGATCTGAAGCTCCACTGGTCCCGCCTCCCCCATCCAGCTCCCCCCTGCACACCTCCTCCCTGCCCCTGCCTCCCCCCACCTCCCCCAGCCCTGAAACGCTTCCTCCCCACATCCCCCCACCCTCCCATCTGTCTGCCGTCCAGCAGTTCACTTTGCATTTTCTGTTGCCAAACTACGTGCAGTGCAGAGCTCGGCAACCTGGGAGTTTAGAGATGATATGATGACATCATTGTTGAACATCTGAAAGCATCCTCATTGAACATGTGTTCAGTGAGGAGTGGGCTGTAAGTCCTGTTACCTAGTTTTCAGCAGGGATCAATAATAATAATAATAATAATAATAATAATAATAATAATAATAATAATAATAATAATAATAATAATAAACTTTATTTCTATCCCGCCCTTCTCCCTAAAGGGACCCAGGGCGGCTGGATCAAGAGCCAAACTAGACCTTCCATGCTTTTGCTTGTAATATTTTTGTAATTAAAAGGAGTTGTGTTTAAGAAAAGCAGTGATGGGAGTCTGCAAGTTTGAGCTGGAGAAAGGAAGGTTGGTTAACCCTTCCCATGGGGTCATTCCTAGAATCATAGAGTTGGAAGGAGCTAAGAGGTTATCTAGTCCAACCCCCTGCCTGTAGCAGGAAATCCTCATTTTTCTGTGCAGAGCCAGGAGTGGTTCCCCTCTCATTCTCAACTGCTTTCTCATTTGTGGGATTGTGCTGGTACATTTTAAGGTTAGAGATAAGAGGAAGTTCTGTCAAATGTGTAAGCAAGCACTTCTCACTGCAGAAGCAGGTACAGTTACAGCAGCAGAAATACTCTGCCTTCCAAGTCCTTCAGTAACTAATAAACAAAACAGCACAATATTTTATTATCTCAGCTAGAAATTATGGTTCTCTTTGGCCAGTGTTGGGGAGTAATAGCCAGAAACCAGCTGCCCATGCAGAGCCATAAGAGGAGACTGGTTCTTCCCATTGCTTTCACAGAAAGCTCTCCAACATTTGTCAATCACACTCAAGTGCTTGTTTCTTTGCCCGTATCACAAGTTTGATTCCCCACACGTTGACTTGCTCATATATACCTCATGGACTGCAACTTCTGGCTATAAAGTTAATCTCATATATCCCTCGTGTTACATTTCATGACTGATTTTTTTTTTTCCAGTTTGTTGTGATTTATTTATAGTAATAGTAAAGGTCAGCTCTGGTACTATCACAATGCAGGGTGAAATCTCCACTTTGAGTAATAGGTTACAGCACAATTTAAGCCCTATAATCACATTCACTCTGTGTGTAAGTCCAGTACATGGAAGGGGAACAGGATGACCATCGCCGGCCCTGTTCCCAACATTTGTACGCTGGGGTGAAGGTGAAAGTGGTGTTTCTATACATGTACAGCTGCACACGTGTAGAAAGTCCAATTCTCACCTCTGCTGCAATGCATGGAGGCCAGAGGATGGGACTAGCTGATGCACAGAGATCAGGGCCGAGTCAGCTGGCGCATTCCCATTCCCCCTCTAGGCATTGAATCCACACATGGAGTCCAACAGAAGTATAGGGCTTAGAAAGCATTGAATATGACACTGTCTAAGGGAAGGGGGAGCATTTTGGTGGGGCACCAGCAGGCACCAGTTCCTACCCCCTCTTTCCCAAGCCACCCTACCCCTTTTCTCTCCTAGGACATATACCAGCAAAATTGCCAGGAAAAATTGGCAATTGGGCAGCCTACCTGCAAGTAAGTAAAAAAAAAGATTACTAATCACCCCCCACTTTTGGATGCAATGTATCCTCCATCAGCACAGCTGCATTGGCGACACTAGCAGGGGGATATGATTGGGCAATCAGCGAGCATCATAACTGAACAGGGGTTTGAACTTTAACTTCCAAATCCACTGCCAGTGACATGTGCCATTTTGGAAAAAAAATTAAAATCAATGTAAATGCATGCGGGTACGTGACGTAATCTTAAACATCTTTTCCTTCCCTGCAGTGGGAGCATGGAGCACAAAAATGATTCACAGAGTTTGGTCATTAATGGCTTATTCCTAAAGATGAGTATTGAGAGCTATTGCCAGGTGAAGGATAAGTGAATGGCGGAAGTGGGTAGATATCTGGAACTGATGAGCTGCTCATTTTAAAAGCATTGTCCCATTGTTTTCCCACATGGAAGCAGAGCTGGGAGAACAGAAGTATTGGGATGGACTCCCTTCATGGGAACTGAAGGGAACATTTCTTGGCAAACTGAGCTGCCAGCACCAGCTCATTTTTCTGACATATATTGCCTCTGAAAGGCTTTTTTTGGGCAGAGCTGAAATGGAGCAGCCCAGAGGAACATTGGGTGAGTGGAGTTGGGTGTGCTGGGTGCTGGGACTGGTGTGCTGGAAATGGCTGGGCAATGTGGTGGGGACATCTTGGAGGAACCAGCTGGCACCATCCCCAAGCCTCTGTTCCATTATGCCTTCTGTCATTCTCCAGTCACTGTACCTGTATTGTCCTAGATCCACTGATTCAGCTTATCACAAAATTGGCCCCAGACCAGATTAAGGTCCTTTGTGGAATGTTGCTCTGAGCTCCGTTTTCCAGGTTTTCTGGCAGTGAGCCTCACTCCCTGCATTGCTGCTGCTCAACCCTGAAAAAGAAGCGCTTGCTCTCATTCTGTCGTGGGTGATTTAGTTCTAATAAAGGTTGCCTGGAAGGTATTTCTTTATTTATTATACTTATATCTCACCCTGCTTTTAGAAAGCTCAGATGCAGAACATCTCTGTAAAGGGATCTTTTGGTGCTCCCATCAAACTACAGCTGCCATGGTTCTTTGGGAGGAAGCCATGACAATTAAATAGGTATAGAGAGTCATTTGAATGTTGTAGTGTAGATACCCTGCAATGGCACAAATGCTATGCAAAAACTGTACCTGGGTGAAATAAGGACAGGGACATGTGATCAGCTGATGGGGCTGTGATGACCCAATCTTATGTAAGTGGTGCACTGGTGGAACACGTGTTCTGCCGGCATGCCAGGCCTTTCTGATGTTGCAAATGCACTTTGTAACAGCGCATATTTTAGCAGTGCTGATGGGAAGGCCAGAGCCTTCCTGCTGGCGCTGGCACATGGAGAGGTGCCTGCTGGAGCAGCAAAGACTGGCACAGGGGTGAGGGAAGAGTTGGGAAGTGCAGGGAAGGGTGGAATGGGGCAGGTGAGGGCAGCTATGGGGGTAGGTAAGTGGATCACATCCAGGATGGTTGGTGGGATCAACAGTGCTATCCTCCTTCCTGGGTCTGATCCACAGATCAACGCGGACATGCAGCTGGACCTTACCTGGGGACAAACGGAGATTTCCAGTAGCTGAAATTCTGCCATAGGATGCCGTGTAGCCGGCACCATCATCGCTGCATCACTGCACAGGAATTTCAGTAGGATTCGGCTGTAAGAAAAGACACCTTTTTCACTGCTAAATAAAACTAAGCATATATTTCAGTAAGCCTATGAATACTACGCAGGGAATAATATGCTCCAAATGTGATATTTTGATTACGCTCTGTGCAAATCTTTGTTTGTAGCTGTTTTGTACTGCTCCTTTGTCCTATACACAAAGCATTAAGGGCAAAAGCCTTTTATTAACCATCGTCTAGTTCAGCTAAAGGCAATCTTTGAGATAATACCTCTTCCAATATATGTCTCACTTACCTTAGTTGGCTGCACTGGAAAAAGAAAAAAACACCTCACCCAGATACAAATGCAATGAATCCTTTCCCTTGCCTTCAGGGTATAATTGCTTCCTTCTGCCCCAACCCTCCACCTAACAATGCACTGAATGGCTCTCCAAATCAACTGGGGCCTCCTTTTCATTTCTGCAGGTGGAAAAGAGTGTCTACACACAGGCATGGGAGTGGAGTGGTTTTGAATGTGAATTGCAACAGTCGCACAACATGAAGCTGGTTTTCTGAGCGGAAGCAAATACAAAATCTCCCTCCCCCCCTTTCCCCCTTATTATTGAAAAAAGCATTAAAGGCAACCGTGGAAAGCCTATGTTAGACATAAAATAATAGTAAAACAAAGAAAATGGTAGTTTTTGTATTCTCTGCACAGGGCTTGCACCAAGCACTCCAAACCGAAGAGGGAAGATTAGAGTAATCAAATCCATTTTTGTAAGGAAGCATTTAACTGGACAGGTTTTGCTTTAAACCTAAATACCCTACTGGGGATTCATTGCCCAAACCCATCCGTTTCCCATTTGTTTTTAATGGGAGGGAAGATGAGTTCTGAATAATTAAAAGTGAATTCCTTTCTCTCTGGCTTCATGCCAGCAAGGGAAGCTGAATGCCAGAGCCTTGCTGCACAGTCTCCTTGCCTCAGGAGTGGGATTTTGAGTGAACACGGAAATGAGGATGATGAGAATGATGCCGTGCCAAACAGGCAAAGGTCAGCCAAGGGGACAGCAAACCTCCTAGGCAGCTGTATGTGACTATGGAGAGCGGGAATAATGTCCAGGGTGCATACAGTTTAGGGCTGGCAACAAATTCAATGATTTTGTATCAATTAATTGTCTGGCTTTTAATACATTGAAATAGATGCATAAATAACAAAACCCGAGGGTAAGAAACTGGTTCTTTTAAGGGTAAGAGAAATTATATGAAATGGGTTAGCGATGGGGTCACGGCCTTAAAAAAGTTCAACCAAGGACTCTGGCTTGAAAGATGCCTAAATGCTCTTCCCAGCCTCTCTGCTACGTGGGGCACTCAACACTTGCTGGCTCATACTTTAAACCATCCAGGTTCCTCTCTTCCCCTTGTTCCTTTGGGGGTTCAGCCCCCAAATTCCTCCTTACTGGGCCCAGCTTTCCCTGGGGAGTGCTGCTACTGTGCTAGCCCTTACCATATCCTCTGGATCAAGGAGGCTCCCCTGTCTCCTATGGTCCTTTTCCTTGCTTTCCTGTCTTTCTTGTCTGTCTCCCCTTTTTGCTCCTTTTCTCCTTCCTCTCTCCTGTGTCTCCTCATGGTCACCTTCTTCTCCAGACCCTTTATAGGGCTAAGGCCAGCCTCATCCTACCCCCTCGGCTCCTGTCGGCTTTCCCTCAGGGATGAGTTTAAAAGCTGCTCTGCTACCTTTTTAATGTTATGCACCAGCAGTCTGGTTCCATTCTGGTTCAAGTGGAGCCCGTCCCTCTTGTACAGGCCCTGTTTGTCCCAAAATGTTCCCCAGTGCCTAACGAAACTAAACCCCTCCTCCCTACACCACCATCTCATCCACGCATTGAGACCCCTGATCTCTGCCTGCCTAGCTGGCCCTGCACATGGAACAGATAGCACTTCCGAGAACACAACCTTTGAGGTCCTCTCTTTCAGCTTCCTACCTAATAGCCTAAATTTGGCCTCCATGACCTCCTGGCTACACTTGCCCACGTTGTTGGTGCTGACGTGCACCACCACCGCTACCACTTCCCCAGCACTATCTATCAGAATTTTTCCCCTTTCCCTGGGTTAAGCCCCAGCAGCCACAATGGATCAACAGAGATCTGCACCAGTGATATTGCTGGTTCAAGTTCACATTGATGTGTGCAGGTGGATTGGGCCTGGGAAGGGGGTTGGGATTCGGCATGCGCCTGCTGCCGCTGAACCTACCCCCTCCCAGGCCTGATCCACCCATCCCATCCTATCTCTTCCCCATTCTACCCTCCCCCCATTCAACCCCCTCTCTGCCTCTTGCACTCCGCTTACCTTCTCCAGCAGACCTCTGTTGGTGCCTATGGAAAGGGCCAGGCTCCCTGCACTGCTGCTTTTTATGGTGCTTTTATGGAAACCAGTGCTGGCAGAGCACACATTCCACCAGTGCAGCCTCTCAATAGAATTGGGCTGTTATTGGGAGTAAGTTGCATTGAACTCAGTGGGGCTTGCTTCTGAACAGACACGCACGGGCTTGCACTGCTGATCATCTAGCCTACCACAGAAAATGCTTGCCAGCCAATGTGCCAGTCATATGACCCACTCAGTTTAAAACTTCAATATCCAATCAGTGTATGACAATATGCTTTATTTAACAGTTACATTATGGAACTCCATTATAGGGCACCATCCTAACGAGGTCTACTCAGAAGTAAGTCCTGTTTTGTTCCATGGGGCTTACTCTCAGGAAAGTGTGGTTAGGATTGCAGCCTAAGTCAACACATGCAGTATGCTAGAATTGGAAGGCATGTTTTATCTGCTATGGACAAGGGGGAGGGAGAAGGGAAATCAGATCCTTGTTTAGCCATACTGGTAGCCAACAGTATCAGTGCCAACCAAAACGCTTGATCGGAAACAAGCTAACAAGCTATAACAGAGCTGCCCGGTTTTGATCATTATTGGACCAGAGCCAGGAATATCACAGCAGCAGGCATTCTATCATTCATGACTTTGAACTCCATCCATCTTTGAATGCTGCTTCCTGAAAATTGATATAGCAAGATATATGTAGATGTTCCCTGAAGCACCTGATAATGAAATTGACAAGGGCTTCGGCACTCCGTTGTCCTCTTGACTTTGGCAAATATGTGAATACTCAGTTGGCCTTTTGCCAAATTAAGAAATTAATTTGGTTTGTAGTTTGGAATTGGCTAATCAACTGTCATCCACACTTGACTTAGATCAGACTGTAAGTGCCTACTCTCTCTTTTGTTGGATGATTTTGAAAAGAGACAATAGGCCCTTCTGAGGTAGCATTGCAATTCAAGGGGTATCAGCATTGTGGAAGATCCATATTTAAAGGTCCTATGAACATTGATTTCAGAGAGACTTGACACAAATATTTGTCAAATACTGACTGTAAAGTTTTGAATTTGAAATTCAGCAATAAACAGACACTAAATCCCACTGCATGCCAGCTACCAAATATTGCCAAATACAAAATACCCTCTTATGTCTACTATCAAGTAATGTCAAATCGTCACCTTTGGGTATGAAACATGGAAATCAAATATCACTGGGCAACAAATATTCAGTATATATTTAAATATTCAGAAAAGATCCAATGGATATTCAACATCAACATTTACAGAGGGGAAAAATTAGTTTCAGCTTCAACAGGGGGTTGTCTACCTTCGTTTATTTTGATTCTGTTTCTCAGTGGGTTACAGACAACAGCTTCCTTTCCCCCTAGCAAATGATGTATTTTGATTACAAATTGAAAGGAAAGGTGAAATTTTGATGGCAGGTGAGGAAAGGAAAGGTGAGGCTCTCAGTGGCAGCTGTGCATGTCAAGAACCCATCCCCCTTTCTTGTTTGAACCCACACACACCCAGGAGTCTCTTTGGAGTTACACCAGCAAAAGAGTTAGTGTAAGTCTGAGAACGCGCACTGGAGACCAGGTGACCAGAGTTCTTTGTATTGTAGAGTTTGCACTGTAGAGTTCTTAATTCACCTGATCACAACACTCTTCTTATGAAGATGAGTTCTGAAACATTCATGAGTTCATGAAACATTCAGGGTTTTGGTTTGGTTTGTTTCAATGCAGAATGTAAACATCTCCCTGAAATGAGGACTACCATTCATTGATAGTAAGAATTTTTTTTTTTTTAATAATTAAGTATTTTATTTATTTATTTATTACAGATACAGGTGAGGAAAATGGGTTAGACTTTGGGCAGGTACTACACAGGTTACACATGAAGATATGGCCCTAGATTGCAACATGCATTATTCAGAAAAAAAAGAAAAGCAATCAAACGACTGAAAAAACACAATAATACTCAATACAAAAGCTATCATATTTGCCATTATAAAAATTTAAATTTATCTACACACTCAATATTGCTTAACTAAAACTATCTATCCAATCATAAAAAGCCTTCCAATATTTTCTTACTCGACCTAAATCTCTCTCTTTCATTCTTTCTGTTAAAACTTCCATTTCTGCTATTTCATAAATTTTGTCTATTAAATTTTCTCTAGTTGGCACGTCTGTAGATTTCCAATTTTGAGCAAACAGTGTTCTTGCCGCTGTAACAATAATGTACAGTAAGGTATTTTCTATATTGGTCTTTAATTTCTGATGTCACATTTAGGAGGAATATTTCTGGTTTGAATGGTAATACACAATTCAATATCTCTTGCAAGAATTTATGTATCATTTTCCAGTATTTCTTTGCTTTTTCACATGTCCACCACATATTATAAAAGGTGCCTTCAACCTCTTTACATTTCCAACACTTATTTGATGACCCAGAATACATTTTTGCTAATTTCTTTGGAGTTAAATACCATCTATAAAACATTTTATATAAATTCTCTTTAAAAGATGCTGCTTTAGTTATCTTAATATTTATATTCCAAATTTGTTTCCAGTCGTCCATCGATAAATTATATCCAAAATTTTTTGCCCAGTGCACCATTGCATCTTAAACTATTTCATCCCCCATTCTTATCTCCAGGAGAAAATTGTACATTTTTTTCCTCATCAATCAAAAATATTTTATCAAAACTTATATCTTCTTCATAAAAACCTATTTTTTGGTCTTCTCATAATCTTGTTCTTATTTGCGTTTCATTCCACCAGTCCAATTTTATTCCTTTCTCTTCTAACTCAAACTCACTTAAGATCTCTCCTTTAATATTCAACAAATCATTGTATGATTTATTTTGGTCTTTTTTAATCAATTTCGGATTAGTTGCTATTTCAAGCGGTTTTATCCATCTGGGTAATTTAGAATATATCATGTATTTTATCTGTTTCCATATCCAAATTAAAGATCTTAAAATGTGTTATCTAAAATATTCATACTGTTGAACTTTATCATAAAACAGGAATGCGTGCCAGCCTATTTGTAAATCATGTGCTTCTAAAATTAAAATTTTGGAATTTGGTATGAGTCCCCAATCTTTTATCCAGTTTAGGGCTGCCGCTTGATAATATAATTCCCAGTCTGGTAATCCAAATCCTGCTCTTTTTTTAATCCTCTTGAAGTAATTTCTGTCTTATTCTTGGGTTTTTACCTTGCCAGATGAATTTTGTAGTAATTTTATTCATTTCTTCAAAAATGTGCTTCAAAAAATTCCAATATGTTTATTATAGTTCTCACATTGTTTTTCAATTGTCTTTTTGGTAAAAAACCAGTTTGATCTTCTTTAATTATTTGATTTAATTTTTTTTTTTAATCTTGTAGCTAAAATTGAAGCAAAAATTTTATAATCTGTATTTAAAAGTGAAATAGGTCTATAGTTTTTAATTTCTTTTTCATCTGTGTCTGATTTATGTATCAAAGTAATTGTTCCTTCCTTCCATGAGATTGGTATTTCTCCAGTTTCCTATATATCATCAATCATTTTTTTGAATGGCAACAACAGTACTTCTTCAGATAGTAAGAATAAACCAGAGCTTGCTTTCTCTTACTGCACTATTCAAACAGCGGAGAACATATTCAATCTTGAAGCAATTCCTAATTTTTTTAAGGAAGTAGCAGGAAATAAAATTAATACATTTAATTAAAAAGAAAAATGTGCTAAACCTCCAAAGCAATATCTGTTCATTTGCTCATTTGGTGTCCAAAGTAGGTCTCTAGGGAAATGTAAAACTCCATGACTGCATGATTTTTACTCCATGTTGAGCCAAAAGAAGATGAACAAGTAGCTTCTGAAAAATTAATTATCAACATGTATTTATTTATGTCATGAGACATGAGTTTGCATAACTTTGAGGAACTTTGATTGGGGTCCTGAGCCAATCTGTCAACTGTTTTCTCAAAAGTCATGTATTGAGGATTCTTTTTTGGTTTAGGATGCATATATCTGCAAAATTAATTTGTAGGGTCTGTAGAAGTGAAATGGCTTCAGACGTGAAGTATTCTATTCACCGATGTTTTGAACTGAAATGCATTTTAAGGACATTAATTCAGGGTGGTGGAACTGGAAATGGAATGAGAGCATCAATATGGTTGCTATGCCATGGGGAAATGGAAGTATGTGCCATTCTATGTTGCATCTGGAGTTTCCCACCTGCACAAGCACAGCAAACTTGCACAGAAGAGGCTGCTCTGTTCTAAACCCATCATAACATAAAAGGCCAATGCAGGGGCTTTGGGCATAGTGGAAGTAAGGTGGGGGAATGGCAGTGTTTCAGAAAGTAAGGGGCTGCTACAGCTCAGTTCTATCAAGAAGTAATTCCTTATCTCCCTTCCCTCCAGCTGTTTGTGCCACCAAAAGCGTCCTCAACAAGTTCAACAACCATAACAGTTAAACTAGTCTGAGTTGGCCATGCAAGTAATACCTTACAGGTCCCAGAAACATCAAATTTCCTCAGTTTCCCCAGTAATATAATCTTCTTCACCTATACATACTGAAAAAAAGGGAATCCTCTGTGCTGATTCCACAGATTTCATCACATGGCAGAATCTCAGTGGCTATTCGGGTACAATTATTTGTGTGCATTCATTTGAATAAAATAGTCAAAAAACTACTGTTCTTATTCACGACCATTTTGACTTTCCAAAACCCTTTTTCAGTTTCCTGAAGACAGTAGAGGACAAATGCAGCTGTTACGTGAATATGACTAATAGAAATGGTCTTGTGGCTCCTCTTGAGAGGTCATTCCTTCCCACCATCCTTTAGTCCAGACTGGTGAGGATGTTCACTTCTTCTTCTCTAAGGAACAATGTGACTCCATTTTCTTACTAGGCAAGGTAGGAGGCCTGTACTGGATCCTGCACATCAGCCCACAGTGCTTTTTTCACCTTCTTTTTCTTCCAGACCAGTACTTTAATTGTCCCCCTGGTGACCTATATTCAAGAAACAAACTCAGCAAAATGTGAAGATCTAAATGAAGCAGGTTACAGCCCAACTCCTGACCTAGCAGAAAATAACGCCAAGGGATTTTGGCTGGGCATTTTAATATTTCATTGGTAGTGGTCACATGCCTAAATGGCTGAGCAAGAGTCAGATTGCATTCTTATACACATTTACTGAAGAGTAAGCCCCACTGAACACAGTGGGACTTACTTGCAAGTAAGCAAGTATAGGCTTGCGCTACATATGGCCCAAGTTTCCCTTGAGAACTTTATGGCTGAGTCAGGATTTGAACCCAGCTTTCCTTGTTCCACTTTTGTTGCACTGTCCATGACACCCTGTTGGCACAGGGCTTCTTTCAGGGAAAATGATGCAGCTGTTGAATTTTCCTTACAACTATGAAGGGAAGAGAGAGAGAAAAGAAGAAAACATGGAAATCCTATATCAGGGTTTTAGCTCAGCTGAAACCAATAGGACTGCAATTGGCTGAAATCCAAGAAGATTGTGTGCCTTCCAAATATTAAGGCCGTTTAAATGCTGGGTGGAAAAATCCAATTCCTTCCATGTCAATCTGTCCCCAATATATTCAAATATACTTAATTTTTTCCTATAAATTAACTTGCATAATGTCACACTACAGTACTCCACCATGGAATATTTTTATTCCAGTCTTTGTGGATTTGACAAATGGAATGACACACAGATTTTCTCTGGGGATGTTTTGCCCATAGCACAACTTATTAAAATATAGCTGACTGCCAAAGTAATAGCTTCTCTCTCTCCCCCCCCCCCCAACAGGATCCAGGTCATCTTCCGAAACATACCGATAATGAATAATAGTTTATGGCAAAGTTGACAACGAAGCAGCTATTATATTGATCGCTTCCCTGCTTTTATTTAATCATTGTAAATTACTAGTCAAGATAGCTTTTTTCATCAGATCTCTGCAGCAAAAAGGGTACGTATTTTTGGGTGGAAAATTATGCAATGACTGTCTTCCCTTCTTATCTAGTTTTGCATCTGAAGATGCTCTGTCTGACCTACAGGTTCTCAGGATATCTGGAAATAAGGTATCTTAATTTGGCTTTGTGACTTAATTTAAATTAAGAGCCTTTGCACTATGCAAGGTATATCGTCTAAATCAGGGATCTCCAAACCCCAGCCCGGGGGCCAGATGTGGCCCGCAGAGAGCCTCTATCCGGCCTGCGGCCAGCCTCTCATAAGAACATAAGAACAGCCCCACTGGATCAGGCCATAGGCCCATCTAGTCCAGCTTCCTGTATCTCACAGCGGCCCACCAAATGCCCCAGGGAGCACACCAGATAACAAGAGACCTCATCCTGGTGCCCTCCCCTACATCTGGCATTCTGACTTAACCCATTTCTAAAATCAGGAGGTTGCGCATACACATCATGGCTTGTACCCCATAATGGATTTTTCCTCCAGAAACTTGTCCAATCCCCTTTTAAAGCCATCTAGGCTAGACGCCAGCACCACATCCTGTGGCAAGGAGTTCCACAGACCGACCACATGCTGAGTAAAGAAATATTTTCTTTTGTCTGTCCTAACCCGCCCAACACTCAATTTTAGTGGATGTCCCCTGGTTCTGGTATTATGTGAGAGTGTAAAGAGCATCTCCCTATCCACTCTGTCCATTCCCTGCATAATTTTGTATGTCTCAATCATGTCCCCCCTCAAGCGTCTCTTTTCTAGGCTGAAGAGGCCCAAACGCCGTAGCCTTTCCTCATAAGGAAGGTGCCCCAGCCCCGCAATCATCTTAGTCGCTCTCTTTTGCACCTTTTCCATTTCCACTATGTCTATTTTGAGATGCGGCGACCAGAACTGGACACAATACTCCAGGTGTGGCCTTACCATAGATTTGTACAATGGCATTATAATACTAGCCGTTTTGTTCTCAATACCCTTCCTAATGATCCCAAGCATAGAATTGGCCTTCTTCACTGCCGCCGCACATTGGGTCGACACTTTCATCCACCTGTCCACCACCACCCCAAGATCTCTCTCCTGATCTGTCACAGACAGCTCAGAACCCATCAGCCTATATCTAAAGTTAGATCTCCTGAGAGCCTCTGGTCCAGTTGACCTAACACAACCAGAGTTGTGCTTGTGGGGTGGGGGAATGATGGTCCATTTAAGTGTATGCTTTATTTCTTGGGCTGTGTTGGTGCTTGGAGAAATCCTGGACATTTGAGCCCATTCATTCATTCATTCATTCATTCATTCATTCATTCATTCATCTAAGGTCCATCTCTAATGTATTTATTTAAATTTAATATTTAATATTTTTTTCCCGGCACTCAACATTGTGACAGATATTTGATGTGGCCCTTTGGCCGAAAAGTTTAGAGACCCCTGGTCTAAATTATGCAGTTAGCACTCAGTGTCCTGTGGTGTAATCATATAAAAATGTATTCAGAGGCTCGGCTCAGTCATAAAAATAAACCTATGGCTTATTGTTACAAGCACAAAATGGCACAAATCTCACTCTCATCTGCTATAGCCTCCTATTTGTGCATGAGAGAGGAAACTTCAAGTTTCCTTTTATGGTTTGTAACGATATACACCTTCCCAATCTGTCTGAAATCAGGAAACTGCAGTTTGTTCAAAACCCAATTGACTAACAGGCTAGGATATCAAACTCATTTCTGATCTTAAGTGCGTATGGGATGGCACTCCTAATCATGAGAAACAAAGACAGTGAAAAGTGTAGAAAGAATGAGCAATTGATAGAGTTTATAATGAATTTAATTTAATATACTTCCTTGGTTTTCCATTTCTATCTTGGCACATCCTGTGTACTGTGAGTAAGCAGCCATAAAACAAAACACATATATTACTAAGTATGCATTGCAGTGGCATAGATAAGGGGATGCAGGGGGTAGCAGTTGCACCGGGCATCAAGCTTTAGGGGGGCAACAAGCTGAGCTTGACACGAGTGACCAAAATTGTGAAAATCTTGGTATGTATGACTAATACCAACATTGGAAAGGTAATTTAATGCAGAATGCAATGCAACAAACTGCACTGGAATATCTGTATTCTATCAAACGTTATGGCCAATTAACCAGAAAATGAAAACACAACTGCCTTGTGGAACAAAAAGTGGATTTGCTTAACTCCAAACTGACCTATGAGACTGATTGTTCTGAGTGCGAATGAGATGTTATTATGATACAGCATGGAAACAATCACTTTTTATTTATTTACTTAATTAAATTTGATTTTGTCATGTGGGGGACTACAAAATCTTCTTTGACCCCAGGTTGCAGATAGAGGCCTTAGCTATGCCACGGACTGGGGAGAGGCAGCAGAGCAAGTGGGTGGTGAGCTACTGGGTGGAGGAGGTGGGTTCCTCCTACTTTTTAAAAAGCCTGGGCGTGATGTCACTTCCGATTGCAACATCTCTTCCGGGGCAACATTTTGAACTTGGTACCGGGCTATACAATCATTAGCTATGCCACTGATGCATTGTACAGGTGTGTATAATGTGGCAAAGGATGAATGCTAGGAGGGCATATTCCTGTTAACCATGGTTGTTGCAAAGACAGCATTGGTCCCAGAAAGTTCTCATAAAAGGTACACTTTTGTTATGGCTTGACACCTCCCCCCTTTGGTTATAAGAAAATTCCATAGTGATTGCACCTTGTCTAGCTATACTATTCCAGTTTGCAGGACAATGGCACAATCATTTTAGCATCTTGAAATTGAGACAAAGCACATTTAGGCCACAAAAGAGACTGTGGGCGCAAACCTGTCCTGCGCTGGAACAGGCAAGCCAAGAGGCTTGCTCTGTATCCAGCGTAGGATTGTGGCCATATTTCCCCTTCCCTCCGGGTAAGGGGTAACATTTCCCCTTTCCTCTGGGTAAGGGCCGCTGGCGCCTATGGGTCTCTTCGGACTTGTGCCACCTCTTGAGGAGTCCAAGGAGAGCGGAGTGACTTGAAGCTGCTCTGTTCTCCCTGGGAACAGGGGTTGGGATCCGGCATAACTGCCAGATCCCAGCCCTGCCTCCCACTCCCCACCTACCTGCCCCCCGGGGCCACCCTCCGCCCACCCTCCCCAGGAATGCCTACCTCCCACCTCCTCCCAGCTGGGCCGACGCAAGACTTGGTGAGGAAGCTGCCACGGAGGCTGGATTCAGCCTCCGTGTGTCAGCGCATCTCCATGTGCCGACGCGGCTTCCTCCTGAGGAAGCGCAAACGTGCCTTACGGCATGTTTGCGACCCTCCTGGGCTGGTGCAAGGGACTTGTACCGACCCAAGTCTGGGTCAGGATTGCGACCTGCCTTTAGTTTCTGGCTCTTCCTTGCCAATCTCATTGCCTACCCAATCAGAGCCCTACATTAACTGAATTTTGTGTTCCATAGGTAATCATAGGCCCCTCTAGGATCAAGCAAAACAAACAAACAAACAAACAAACAAACAAACAACCTTTTCCCTGAGAAAAGGGATAAGTTGTAGTCACAAAAGGTCCAATGTTTTGTCTATGGTCAAAAACTCTATAAAGAGCAGAGCCACAGACTCGTAAGTATTCTCCATTTTCAACTTGCAATCTTCAGAGCTGTGGTTTGGAATTGCTCCTGTGGTTTGGAATCAGGCACTGCCACCCATCTTCACCCTCACCATTCTCCATGCCATGGGGAAGAGAGGGCAAATAATTAGCTTCCTTGCTCTTTTCCCACTCCTTCATAGTGTCAGTTCTCCATCTCTTCCCTGAAAACCTCAGCCAAGTCTCAGCCTAGTACCCACTGCGTCCCCTCCCTAGGGTGCTCCTCTCGTCTCTTTGCTTGTTTGCTCCTGTGAGCTTGCTGGGCAACCTAGATTCGCTTTCCACCAGACCAGCACTTTGACTACAAACTGCTTCACAGATACAGATTGGTATCCTCGGCCTTTAACCCAGTCTTGCCTGAAGTCCAATTGGTGGTGTGCTTGGTGGCCTTTTTTCTCCTCTACATTCTGCATTCTGTGTATCAGCCCTGGGCCCGCTTTACAAATGGTTCCCCTTAACAGACACTGCAGCTACTCAAACACATGGGATTTCATCCCACTTTGAGGAGATGTGGTATCTGTCAAGAATAACCATTATGGTGGGAGTTCCCTGACCATAAATGAGTGAAGCGGCTTACACCCATTCTTTGTCCCTCGCCACAAATTCACGTTAGAGCAAATCTCTGCCACCATCTTGCATATCGGCTGGAATTTTTGCTTCCTTCCATCTGAGTGGCAGCCCAACCACATCCGGTGGCTGCACCACACAGCCCAGCCTTGCCACTGCCACAAATTGTGAGTGGTGGCGGCCAGCCAACAGTGGCCTCTGTGGGAGCCCCGTGTTGGTAAGCTGGTGCAGGGGAGGGGATGGGCAGAAAGGGGCAGGGACTTGGATACAGATGGGGGGGTGTTGAGGGCAGGAATGATTTGATTATCAGCAACAGCAGCTCCGCTGATATCCTATCCCCTTTCCCAGCCTATAGCCATCTACCCAGGCTCACTTGGATTTCCACCAGCAAAGTAGATGACATAGGTTTGAGTAGACTCATCAGGCAGCAAAGGCTTACAAATGTTTCCTTACCTGGAGGAGACCTCGGGACTGCCCTTTCCTGCAGGATGCAGCATGAGCTCTGGTGGTGCTGTTAAAGCATTTCCCCCCTTCTCTTTCTCTCCACTGGGGCATCTACAAGTCCCTTTCCCATCCCTTGACCCTTCTGGTTGCTGCTGTCTTTTCTTCCACTCCCCCAATCTTTCCTTTCCTTTCTTTCCCAACTCTTCTTGAAGACACGACCATGTCTCCTCCATAGCGCCAGTAACAGAAACATTCAGAACATGGTTTTCATTCATTGTGAGTTAATCTTTGCTCTCTCCTCCCTATTTTTGTATACTTATCTCCCCAATAACTATTAATATGTGTGAAATGAGAGTTGTGCTTCTGATCCTTACTAACCACTGAGTGTGCCATAGACCATTAACCCAGAAGACCTGAAGTTACATGAGGGTTAATGTGTATGACCATATATTTGTGTACCTGAGCACAGGCCTAGCCCAAGAGCAGCTGCACCTGAGGTGCAGAAAATTCACAATCCCCACTGCTGCAGCTGCCTCCACTTCCACCACCATCTCCATGTTCACCCAGCTAAGAGAAGTCAAGAAGGGCAAGCCAGGGGCGTGACTTGATGCTACATAAGAACATAAGATGAGCCCCGCTGGATCAGGCCAAGGGCCCATCTAGTCCAGCTTCCTGCATCTCACAGTGGTCCACCACATGACCCAGGGAGCACACAAGACAATAGACGCAACCTGTGCCCTCCCCTGCATCTGGCAATCAGAGGCAGCCTACCTCTACCTTGCACATACCTACCATGACTTGTAACCCATAATGAACTTTTCCTCCAGAAATTTGTCCAATCCCCTCTTAAAGGCATCCAGGCAAGATGCCATCACTACGTCCTATGGCAAGGAGTTCCACAAACTAATTGCACGCTGGGTAAAGAAATATTTTCTTCTGTCTGTTCTCACTCTCCCAACACTCAATTTTAGTGGATGGCCCTTGGTTCTGGTGTTACGTGAGAGGGAAAAGAGCGTCTCTCTATCCACTCTGTCCATCCCCTGCATGATTTTGTATGTCTCAATCATGTCCTCCTCAGGCGCCTCTTTTCTAGATGGAAGAGGCTCAAATGTTGTAGCCTTTCCTCATAGGGAAGGTGCCCCAGCCCAGTAATCATTTTGGTTGCTCTCTTTTGCACCTTTTCCATCTTCACTATATCCTTTTTGAGATGTGGCAACCAGAACTGGACACAATACTCCATAACCCCTTAGCTCTAAAGAGGGAGCTACTACTGCTGAAGAATCTTATGGATGGCGATGACCAGGCCCCCCACCACTCAGCTCCTCCTTCTTCATGGCCAGTCCTTTTAAATCAACCAAACAAACTTGCTGGGAGTGCTGCCAACACGTTCTGCACTTCCTGATTTGCTTAAAGGGATTGCACAAGGAAGGAAAAAGGTGAGGGGGCCACATTGCTGCCTTCTGATCTGCTTCCTGCTTGCTTTTAGTGAGCTTCATCATTCATGTCATTAGCCCTGCTTGAGCATGTGTGGTAACACATAAGTGCCTCTTAAATGGGACTGTAAGCAAAAGACAAACTAAAATGTCACTCCTTAATTTCTGGAATTGGCATATACAGAGGTGCACGCGGCCTCTGTGATACCCAGTGCCTCAGGAACAAAGTGCCAGGTAAGGCACCGCAAGTTTAGCATGTGCGAGTTCAGCAGCAGGGCAAGGAGGCCAGGGCCCCAGATACTGCCCTTTCTCTTCCCTTGAGAAGAGGGCTGCTAACCAGTGTAGGGTTTTTAAGTACCCCTAAACAAAAACAAACAAAATAAAAAAAGCTACGCAGTCAGACAGCCAGCAGCAGGGTGGGGGCCATCCAGTGTTTTGCATCGAGTGCCACATGTATGACTATATGCCTCTGGGGCATAAGTCATGGGTGTGTCCTCAGTGCAAGGAGCTCCAGGGACTCAGGGAATGCGTCCGCTCCCTTGAAGCCTTGGTGGCTGACTTGGAGAAGCAAAGGCAGGCAGAGAAGGACCATGGGGAGACTTCTGGGGATGATCAGGCTTCATTCCAACTTCAGGCGTGCAGCTCCTCAGCTGCCCGGGTGGAAAGTCTTCAGGCTGGAGGACGTCATCCTGGAGAGGAGGGAAACAATCCCCTGGGGGCACCCCATCTCCAGGGTACTCAGGATACTCCTCGGTAGGAGGGGGGTCGGGGGCTTCTTGTAGTGGGCGATTTGATTATTAGAAACATAGAGAGGGGGGTTTGCAACGGATGTGAGGACCACATGGCGACTTGCCTGCCTGGTGCGAAGGTTGCGGACATCACTTCTCGTCTAGACAGGCTGGTAGACAGTACTGGGGAGGAGGTAGCAGTTGTGGTGCATGTTGGCACCAATGATGTGGGCAAATGTAGCCAGGAGGTCCTGGAGGCCAAATTTAGGATATTAGGTAGGAGCTGAAAGCCAGGACCTCAAAGGTAACATTCTCTGAAGTGCTACCTGTTCCACACGCAGGACCAGCTAGGCAGGCAGAGATCAGGGGTTTCAATGCGTGGATGAGACGGTGGTGTAGGGAGGAGGGGTTTAGATTCGTTAGGCACTGGGGAACATTTTGGGACAAGTGGGGCCTGTACAAGAGGGATGGGCTTCACTTGAACCAGAATGGAATATCTCAGAAAAACCCTTGACTTCCGACGAGCGGACTTTCCTCAAATGAGGAGGCTGGTTAGAAGGAGGTTGAAAGGGAAGGTAAAAAGAGTCCAATCTCTCCAGAGTGCATGGAGGCTGCTTAAAACAACAGTAATGGAAGCCCAGCTGAAGTGTATACCGCAAAGGAAGAAGGACTCCACTAAGTCCAGGAGGGTGCCTGCATGGCTAACCAGCCAAGTTAGAGAGGCTGTAAAGGGCAAGGAAGCTTCCTTCCATAAATGGAAATCTTGCCCTAATGAGGAGAATAAAAAGGAACATAAACTGTGGCAAAAGAAATGTAAGAAGGTGATACGGGAGGCCAAGCGAGACTATGAGGAACACATGACCAGCAGCATTAAGGGGAATAATAAAAGCTTCTTCAAATATGTTAGAAGCAGGAAACCCGCCAGAGAAGCGTTTGGCCCTCTGGATGGTGAGGGAGGGAAAGGGGAGATAAAAGGAGACTTAGAGATGGCAGAGAAATTGAATGAATTCTTTGCATCTGTCTTCACGGCAGAAGACCTCGGGCAAATACCACTGCCCAAACGGCCCCTCCTGACCAAGGAATTAAGTCAGATAGAGGCTGAAAGAGAAGATGTTTCAGACCTCATTGATAAATTAAAGAGCATGGCTTCTGTAAGGGTAAGTCTTGCCTCACAAACCTTTTAGAATTCTTTGAGAAGGTCAACAGGCATGTGGATGCAGGAGAACCCATGGACATTATATATCTGGACTTTCAGAAGGCGTTCGACACAGTCCCTCACCAAAGGCTACTGAAAAAACTCCACAGTCAGGGAATTAGAGGGCAGGTCCTCTCCTGGTTGAAGACCAGGAAACAGAGAGTGGGTGTCAATGAGCAATTTTCACAATGGAGAGAGGTGAAAAGCAGTGTGCCCCAAGGATCTGTCCTGGGACCGGTGCTCTTCAACCTCTTCATAAATGACCTGGAGACAGGGTTGAGCAGTGAGGTGGCTAAGTTTGCAGATGACACCAAACTTTTCCGAGTGGTGAAGACCAGACGTGATTGTGAGGAGCTCCAGAAGGATCTCTCCAAACTGGCAGAATGGGCAGCAAAATGGCAGATGCATTTCAATGTAAGTAAGTGTAAAGTCATGCACATTGGGGCAAAAAATCAAAACTTCACATATAGGCTAATGGGTTCTGAGCTGTCTGTGACATATCAGGAGAGAGATCTTGGGGTGGTGGTGGACAGGTCAATGAAAGTGTCGACTCAATGAGCGGCGGCAGTAAAGAAGGCCAATTCTATGCTTGGGATCATTAGAAAAGGTATTGAGAACAAAACAGCTAATATTATAATGCCGTTGTACAAATCGATAGTAAGGCCACACCTGGAGTATTGTGTCCAGTTCTGGTCGCCGCATCTCAAAAAGGATATAGTGGAAATGGAAAAGGTGCAAAAGAGAGTGACTAAGATGATTACTGGGCTGGGGCACCTTCCTTATGAGGAAAGGCTAAGGCGTTTGGGCCTCTTCAGCCTAGAAAAGAGACGCTTGAGGGGGGACATGATTGAGACATACAAAATTATGCAGGGGATGGACAGAGTGGATAAAGAGATGCTCTTTACAGTCTCACATAACACCAGAACCAGGGAACATCCACTAAAATTGGGTGTTGGGAGAGTTAGAACAGACAAAAGAAAATTTTTCTTTACTCAGTGTGTGGTTGGTCTGTGGAACTCCTTGCCGCAGGATGTGGTGATGGCATCTGGCTTGGATGCCTTTAAAAGGGGATTGGACAAGTTTCTGGAGGAAAAATCCATTACGGGTTACAAGCCATGATGTGTATGTGCAACCTCCTGATTTTAGAAATGGGCTATGTCAGATGCAAGGGAGGGCACCACGATGCAGGTCTCTTGTTATCTGGTGTGCTCCCTGGGGCATTTGGTGGGGCCGCTGTGAGATACAGGAAGCTGGACTAGATGGGCCTATGGTCTGATCCAGTGGGGCTGTTCTTATGTTCTTATGTTCTTATGTCACTGTACTCAAAGGCATCAGACACTACTACAGACATCACATAGGATACAATTGGGCCCCAGGCTATCTGGTCTCCTTTGTGCATGCTGCTGTGATTGTGCCACCAGCTGAGATCCGCATAACAAGCATGAAGTTTTTATTTGTCAATATTTTCCAAAATTCCCTAATGTGCATCTTTCTGAAGAGTTCTACGTAAGAGGTTTTAAGTGCCTTCAAATGAAAGAAAAGGAAAAAAAAAAGTCTATTCAGCACCATCAATTTCCCCAGAGAGACCCTGGTTAGTTATGATGCAATTTATTCTTTGTCTTCCTGGCTCAGCATTTGTTTTGCAAATTATTTCTGTCTTTGTGGACACAAGAAGACTTGACAAGGGGCTCTTAAAGGTTTTGGCAGAGGGAATCATCTGCATGTTCCTTTTGTCAAAATTGCCTCAATACAGCCAGTTGATTAAACTGTGGGCCACTCTCCTCTGCTTTCCAACAAGAAGACCCCAGGGTTCAAGAAGCTGCTAATCTGTTCTTGGCAAGAAAAGACAACAGCACTAACTAGGCTTATTGTAAAACCAACTTCTATAAGACCAACATCACATGTGCATTTGCAAGTGCTCAGGAATCTCCCCCTCCCATTCATCTGTTATGCTTTTCCTGCTTTTGATATCACCACACTTCCTGGTAGTACAGAGAAGGTTGTCTCTCCTATTTGCCTCCTCTGGGAGACAGAATGCGGTAATTCCATTATGACATGCTTGATGACTCTCTCTCTCTCTCTCTCTCTCTCTCTCCCCCTCCCTCCCCCATCTGGTGAAACCAACAAGGGAAGAACTTTGTTAAGTTTACCTGCACACATCTTTTTTTTTTTTTAAATCCTTTTCCACCTTTCATGTATATGCATAGGAGAACCTGTGGGAGTCGTCTAATTAAAGATTACTGAAGAGGCATCAGTGATATTGCATTGGTGAAACTGACAAATGTTTCTCTCATAAGAACATATAAGAACATAAGAACAGCCCCACTGGATCAGGCCATAGACCCATCTAGTTCAGCTTCCTGTCTCTCATAGCGGCCCACCAAATGCCCCAGGGAGCACACCAGATAACAAAAGACCTCATTCTGGTGCCCTCCCTTGCATCTGGCATTTTGACATAGCCCATTTCTAAAATCAGGAGGTTGCACATACGCGTCATGGCTTGTAACCAATTATGGATTTTTCCTCCAGAAACTTGGGAGAGGGGCTGGTGAAAGAATTGTTACCCAAAGTCATGCAAAAGGATGAGGAATCAAGTTTGCATCCCCTGCCCTGCTCCGTCTTCTACCACTCAAGGAAGACAGTTTATGAGGTGTCTATGGATGTTTTCATATGATGTGTGGAATGATGTTTTCTTAATGTTTGAAATTAGAAATGGGAATCGTCACGTAATAGCAATAGCAATAGCAATGTGCTATTCCTGTCAGTAGCGACCAGATAGGCACTTCCATACAGGGAGGATAATTTAAAATGTGAAAAAGGGAGAAATGTTCTGTGGAGGACTAAAAATGTGTGCCAGACAGGATGCATCTATTGCAGGTGACATCAAGAATGTAGGTAGATTGAATTGTTTAAGAGAGGAGCCATAGCTCAGTGACTGAGTACATGCTTTGCATTCAGGATGCCCCATAGCATCCCTGTGCTATTAATCCCTACCATCGGGACAAGGCGGCTTCATATCTTCATATGGGGCACACTTGAAAATCCATTTTCCTGCATTGCAAAGCAATCATCTGAAAGCCTGATGCAAACTCACTGAAAACAGCGTTCCTGCTTTTCACACTTGCACACCAGCTGTAGGAGAAAGGCCACAAAAACACTTTAAGGGCCCAATCCTGTACTATCCCAGCACTGGTGCTGAGTTCCAGCTGAGTTCCAGCACCAGCACTGGGTACCGTAAACATGCCGTAAAGCACGTTTTACAACATCAGGAGAGCAAGGAGCCCCAGCACTGGGTATAGCACCTGGAGGCCTCCCAGCGCCAGGAGTCATATTAGCTTGCTCAAACTGGAAGGAAGGGGATGAAAGTCCTGGCAAGGCCGCTCGATAAAGGGGTCGCCATTTTGATAGCCCTGTACTTAGTGACGCCACTGCTGCTGTTAGAGTTGGGTTGTAAGTAGCTTGTGTGAAATTAGTTTTAAAAAATTAAGGAGGATGGAATACACTTTTCTTGTCAACCTTTTTCCAAAAGATTTGGTACCCTGATCCTTTTTTTCCATATAAGATTTCTTATTTTTGCTTTCTGCCTGTCCCCTCTCTATGACACTAGCCATGACACTAGCCGTATCCTCAAAACATGGACCCAACTCTGGGATGTAAACCAGACCCCTCTGCTCCAATAGACTTGTGTGAGGGATTGGAGTCAAAGTGGGTACAAGAATCCTGAGGACATATTTTCAAAAGCTTAAATAGCTGCCATCATTCAAATTGGCAAGGCTCAGGTGGAGGACAGTTTAAATACCTAGCTAATTTCTTTCAAAGCACGTCTACGTGACAAAGGTGTTTTACCTTTGTGTTAGCTTAAATGTCATGATTTTCCCCAGAGTCCTGGAAATTGTAGTGTGCAACCTATTCTTCATTAGAGATCCCTCACAAAGCTAGAATTCTAGGGGTTTCTGGGAAATAAACCAACTGAAGTCTGTAGTGTACATACATTTAAAACCAAACATTATCTTAAATCTCATCCATGTTCATTCCCAAACATGACCCCTCCACAGAATTCTTGCTCAAGGCTATATAGTCTTTGCCCTGGATACCCAGCTATTCTGTTAATCTTTCAAATCAGCCTCATGCAAGCCAGAAGAGTAATAAAATGCTTGCTCTGACAGAGATATTTAGCCCTGATGCTACCATGAACACCTAGCAAGGTCATTTTTGGGGACTCCACAAAATAGATTACATTGTCCTTACAAGAGCAAAAACATGTTTTTTTCATGATTCAGCAACATGGAGGGATTGTTAGTAACCTTCTAAACAGAACAGTGACAAACGTCTTTGACGGAAGAATATTTCTGACAGATGGCAGCATCCTGCTAATTCTATTTAGAACATCTTTGCTCAGCTGAGAGCGTTCCAAAAACTGAATGAATATTAAAAGGCCACATTCCACAAATGTTGCTGAACATTCAAATGACATACAATTCCAAGCATTTTCAAAAGCACAAACACAGTGGGAACTGGTCGTCATCTATCAAAAATGAAAAGGGATGGGGAAGAGATTGGTTGAGTTGTTAGTCCAGCATCAAGTACGCTATGAAACAGATTTCAGTAGTACCAGGTAAACAGACCTTCACATGAACTGCCCTTCAGCTCAACAAGGACATGTTAATTTGTTGAGGTGAGTAACTCAGGCGTACTACCTGTCATGAGTGCAATAAAAAAAAACTGCCACCATCAGGCAGAGGAGCTCAATTTCTGACATCAGAATAGTCCTATGAATCATTCTGCCTGCAATAGTATAAATTATGCAAATAGAGAACTCCTGCATATATTTGCTTATTTTCATTGGAATGGTGTGCATCGGATCACCTTGGCAATGTGAAAAGAAGGGCTGGAGCAGTAGAGCTGCTGCTTGAGGACTGTGCTACAGGAGAAAAGGACACATGTATTGGCCATCATTTAAATTCTGGGTCACACGCTGAATTTGTATCAACAGAAATGGAGCACCACTGAGCTGATTTACTCTTTCGCTAGGGTGTGGCACTAGATTCCAGCTCAGAAATTCTGTGTGTGGGAGACAAATGGGCATGACAGGCCATGTTCACACTCCAGCAGATTTCACAAGCCCAAGGTTACTGTTCTTTCCTTTGCTGAGGGTGATATAGAATTAACACAATGCACATAAAATGAGAACTCTTCCTTACTGTAGCTAAATACATTTGTAGCTGGGTTTCTGACTTGTTCTCGTTGAACAGGAAATATTGTTTTAAAATGCCTAGAGCAGGTTTTCCTGCTTGAAGATAAAAGATCCTACAGCCCAATCCTAGCCATTTCCCCACCTGCTAATGCAGCAGTGCAAAATAGTTACTGCTATCTTGCTACCCTATTAGCTCCCCTATAGCTCCTCCATTGTTACTGCTGCACCGTATTGGGAGGCAAATGTGGAGGTCTCCTTTGGGTATGGGAACAGGGGGTTTACTCAGGCCTCTGCTAGCTATATAACTGGCACAAGTCAGGTTGACCAACACTGTGGCATTGGGTCTGGGAAAGAGAACAGGATTTGGCAGATGCCTCTGTCACCAAACCTGCCCCCTTCCTGAAGCCAATGCACCTATCTCACTACCCCTTCCTGCCTTTCCCCACTCCTCCTACCTCTCCTTCTGATTTACCTGCTCTGGCAAGCAGTGGGAGATGCCCCAATGTGGGCAGGAAGGCACAGGCCTTCCCACTGGAGCTCCTAGAGGTGTGCTGACTAGTTTCCTGCCTTTGAGAGTCACACCCATATAATGAGAAACAAGCATGAAGGGACTAAGTTCAACTTCTTCCCTTCCTTTCTGTCTTCTGGGCCAAGTTCTATTGTTAAAAAAAAAAAAAAAGTTAAGAAGGGTCTTTGGATAGTAGAATGGACAGCTTCTTTTCCCCAATTTTCTTTTGCATTTCAACCTGAACAAAGGTTGGTTTTTATTTGCAATCATTATTGTTGTTAAGAATATTTATATACCATACACTTTACAACAAAAAGTCTTCACAAAACAGTTTGCACAGGAGAATTAAAAAGAAAAAACCAATGCAGAAGAGTTGAGTTGGAAAGGAAAGGAAAAATGGGGAAGAGTGAAACATTTCCAGCAAACAAAAGCCAAGTAAGAAGTTTTCATGTCTTAGGCTGTTCAAGGCAGACTAAAGTGGGAAAAGATGACACACTGAGCTGTAACACTAGCCTTGGGATCTTAGAAAGACATTCTTATGTACTCAGAGTGCTTCCTGTTGTTCCTCCCATCTGTGGTTTGCATGCAAATGCAACCACAAAAGGTCAACCTTGATGGCTGGACACAAATGCAGCACATGTTCAGCTGGGCAGTATTAGCTGCTATATCTGAGGAAGTTTGGATTCCACTGCCACTTCACACGGTCAGCTTGGCCAGGTGGGCCTGTTGATGGACATGGATCCTTAGCCAGTGCCTGATGGCACTTAGCCTTAGCCCCCCTGATGCTTCTGTGCCCCAAACAGCAGCACTGCAGCCATAACCTGCAGTGCAGTTTCATGTCCTAAATCTCACTGATATCAATTAAAGCAGAGGCCAACATGTGGGAAACCTTGGGTGCTTTTTCTTCATTTCAGTCTTTTGCCATTTCTGCAAAGCCCGGGAATGGAAACAAAACAAAACAAAAATCAGAGGAGAGCAAGCTTAATTTATACTCATTTCAAGGACCGAGCACTTCCAAATAGGCAGAGAATGGTCATTTTTATGCTTTACATTATATTACAGCAAAAGAATTTGTCAATATTGCCATAAAATTTTAGCACAGAGTGAGCTCTCCCTGTTGCTATAGCAGCCAGCACTGACTCTTTCCCTGATACAGTAACTAATTTTGTTTAATTGCATTTCTATACACTCCATTTAGACAAATGAGCACAACTCGCAATTACCCAGATAGGGAGGCTAAGTTTGCTCGCGTGAGTAATGATTGTCGATACCACCAATTTGGGGGAGGTGGGGCTCATCTTGAGATGCTTCCAAAGGAATCCCTAAAAGTAGAACTCTTAAAATTGCTGCATGCCAGATTCACAAAGGGCCCAAACCTATCCAACTTCCCAGTGCTGATGTAGCAGTGCCAATGGGGTGTGTGCTGTAGCCTGTGGGGGGTGGGGAGGAGGAGGTAACCTTGGGGCTATATCGGTGCTAGCAAGTTGGGTAGGACTGGGCCCAAAATCTCTGTTGGCTATGGATGCTGATATTTCATAAATGTGTGCATATATGTATATGCAGTGTGTGTGTGTGTGTGTGTGTGTGTGCGCGCGTGTGTGTGCACGTGTTCACAAAAAGGGAAAGCAGTTTGACTGGGAAAGAAAAAGGCAGAAGTGCCAGACAAGCTCCCAGCACATAATGGGTTAAAGATAGTATGGCACCTGATCACCCAATACTCATATTGCTTCTAGGCAGGCCAGAGGTTTGCTCTACATTAGTCAGGTAATTATTAACAATTTATATAGCTCTTTACGGATCCAAAGGGTTTCACAAACTTGCCGTTCATTGTCATAACTGCATGTTAGGTGAGCCATTAATGCTCCAATTAAAGTAGGGGGACTTACTTTTATAGTCAGGCTGAGGTAAAAGTAACTTGCCAAAAGGCACTCAAGGCACTTCTAGATGTTTTGGGGTTGACGGAAACTCTGAGTGAGAACTCTAGTCTACAATCCATCAGAGCCCTGTATCCTTATTGTATGCTAATCACTGGGGCCTGCTGTTAGCACACAGTGGCAATTTTTGATCTTTTTATATCATCAGCATATCCTTTCCAGATGATTTATCTGCCAAGGAACCCCTGAACATATGCCATGGAAACCTAGTGCACCAGGTGGTTACCCTTGCACCAGGAGGTTGTTACCCTTGCTAATTATCCCTTCTACTTGGGCAAAGAGGCATCTTTTAAGGTGATGCCCTCTTTATTGAGCTAGGGGAGAGAAACTGCCCCTCTTCACTCCAGCATAGCGTCGGAGGCTGCTGCTGGTGTCTCTTCTTCATCTTTTTTTAGATTGTGAGCCCTTTGGGGACGGGGAGTCATTTAGTTATTTGTTTTTTCTCTGTAAACCACTTTGTAAACTACTTTTGGTTGAAAAGCAGTAGATAATGTTGTTGTTATTGACGACAATGATGTTCCAGGGTACACTCAATTTTTGCAGGGCGCTGGACAGACCTGTAAGTCTTGCATGAACTGTCCCAGAACACATCCTCCACTCTCTTGAAGCCACACCTTACAGGGGAAAACTGGAAGTTGTGGACTAGTCATCTTTTAGGGAAGCTTATGATCTTTTCATTGAAGAAATCTTGATAATCTTCCAATATTTCCCTGGAAGAAAGACTAAAAAAAAGCAGTCAGACAAACTAGCTAGATCGGCAGGGCCACATCCGATCCCCCTTCCAAGCCTTAATCCACCTTTCTGAGTCCACTTGGACTTATGCCAGCAAAATCACTGGCACAGGTTCAAGTAAACCCATCACAGCATCAGAGGCTTACCCCCAGGCAAGGGAATAAAAGGACAACTCTGGGAATGGACTCCACAGGATGCAGCATGTGCTTTGGAGGTGCAGATGCGTTAGTAGTGGTGGGAAGTTAGATAGGATTGGACTGTTAGCAATATTTTATAACTTCTGTTATATAATATAATCTTTGATGTCCATGTTGTGCTTGGCCACGTATCCAGGTGACATCCTGAGCAAGTATCTCCATTGCCATGACTAGTGCTTCCTCACCCATGTCAGCCAGGCCTGAGCACAATCCAGCATACTAATTTTCTTTTAAGAATACTGTGTCTGCTTTGCAGGGGTAGGGTAAGCATTTACACCTGGCCTTCAGCATCCACACTTTGCTTTGGGCTGCTAAGCCATGTGTCTGGACTCTTTTCCCCTCCATTTTTCAGTTTATGACTAATTTTGTAGTTCTCTTTCTTGGTTTGTGCTGCGGTGAATAATGAAGCTGGTGCTGATTTGTTATCAGATAAATGGTGCACCACAGAGACCATATTTCTCCTTTGTGATGAGTGCTCAATATCTGCCCAATGAGTTATTACTTCAAGATCTTTAAAACCTGGACTTTAAGTACCAACCAATTACTCTGTAGTCATTCCAAGGCTGTCTGCCGCTCTGCCAGAGAGACGGCCTTTTAAGTCTTGTCATCATCTGCCTGATTGGAGAGCAGAGCAAAGTAGTTTTAAAATATTGGATTAATGGTGTTTGCGCCATGTCTTTCCCCTCCTTTTTCATTGTTTGTACCCTTTTTGCTGGCTAGGCTCCATTTCCCCTTTTGCTCGACAAAAGCCTTCACTGTCTAGATGTTTCCAAGCCTGTACAATCAGCTGTCAACACAGGTAGAACTGAGCATCACCAAATGAGCTCCAGTTTGGATTACAAATTTTCATTTCCTGGCTTGATCAAAAACAATGGAAAAGAAACATGGGGGACACAAACAGGTGCGATCAGGGCTGGCTTGGCTTGCCTGATCCTCCATATTTTGCTGTTTATGTTTTATATACCGTATTCTGGTGCTGCACAAATCCATAGGCTATTCAGACCTGAATGGTGTGTCACAAAAGAACTGCTAGTTACTGCATGAATTGAATCAATAAACTAATGAATAGCATGTTCACCTGAATTCCCAACCTGCAGAGGAGGGTGTTTGTAGGGCCTCTGAATGACTAACTGTTTTTCTCTTCCTTCACCTGGCATTTGTTGGCAGAAAATTCTATTTCCTTTCATCATTAAGTGCGACGGGATCATTCCTGATGCAGAGAAACTGCAGAAACATCAGGTGTAGCTGGTGGGAAACTGAGCTAGAATCAGGGAGCCCCTGGTTCACATCTCACCTCTCTTATGACCTCACATCAGTGGCATCGCAGGGGGGGTCTGGACCGCACCTGGTGAGGCACACTGGGAGGGTGATGTGCTAAAATCGCAGTGGTTAGGAGTAATACCATCATATACCATTGGATGTGGAATTTCCAGCTGAATGCAATGCAAAAAACACGAGGGAAATATCTCCTTTCTGTCAAAAGTTATTGGCAAAAAACTGGAAAACAAAAAATGCATGGAGTCCAATGGAAAGTGAAATCGAGCCATATCACGCGATTTCCTGCATGTAGACGAACATGCCTTAGTAAGTCTGAAAGGGCAGGCTGAGAAGAATCCAACAACACCAGAATGGTCCTGATCCAATGAATGTAGCCCCCAATAAACACCCAAACAGGAGGTCCCTCCCTCCAAGCTGGTGAATGTATTCGCCCTATGGAAAGCGAAACTAAGCACATGGTCACAATTACTCACAAATAAGCAAACATGCCTTGGCTCCTGGGCAGGTCAGGCAAAGGGAAATGTGAGGCCACCAGAATGTTCCTGATTTGATGCAACTGGAGCTCAACAAATGCTCCAGAAGGCAGGCCCCCCCCCCCCCAATAAAAAGAATGAAACAGAGGCTTGACAGGGTAAAGTGAAATTTTTTTCTGTTTTAGGCTGCAATTCTATCCACACTTTCCTGGGAGTAAGCCCCACTGACTATAATGGGACTTACTTCTGAGTAGACAGGCATAGGATTGTACTCTCAGACTTGTAAAGCCAGGTGGGTCCTGATAGTGATATGCATGAAATATAAGAACTTAGATTGAACTGGGTACTGGATAGGGGTGAAAATCTTACTGATTCTTTTTTTTTTTGGGGGGGGGGGTGTTATTGCAGGCAGGCTACAGAGAAAATTCACTTGGTGGAACAGGGCTGGCTTTCCCTTATGTATTTATTTTACTTTAATTTATTTATAATTATTTATTTTAATTTGCTTTATGATAGGTCCTGGACAGATTGTCATTCTAAAAAGTGAGTCCCAGTGCTAAAAGTTTGAGAACTGCTCCAATAAGGTATTAGTTGACACCCTGGGGGTAGGTGACACCACTAGTGACCAAAATCACTAAAATCACAGTTTGCAAAAATAATACCATCATGTTCAATCAATGTGTAATTTCATGCAGAATGTGATGAAACAAACTGTGTTGAAATATCTTTATTCTATCAAAAAGTACGGCCAAAAAACCAGTAGAGGCAGGGCGATGGTAGATCACCACGCCCACCACCTGGAATGTTGCCCTGCCCACTGCATGGGGGTGACGCGCTGTCCTCCCGCACCGGGTGACGCAAACCCTAGTGAGGCCACTGAGATGGATGTCTTGTGGATGTCTTATGCAAGTCACTCCCTCTCAGCTTCAGTCCTCCATCTGCAATACAGGGGTAATAATATAACACTTAGGGCCCAATCCTATCCAACTTTCCAGCACCGAAGCAGCTCTGAGTTAAGAGAACAAACATTTCCTTATCTGGAGGAGGCCTCTGTGACTCCGTGACATCCCATCACCACAGGATGCAGCATGTGCCCCACTGTCACACTTGCATCAGTGCTGGAAAGTTGAATAGGATTGGGCCCTTAATGGTTGTAGTAAGGATGATGACAAAATGATACACTTGACACACTTTGCACAGTCAGAAATGCTATGTATCATAAGTGGAAGATGTTGTCTGTTGAGTTGTACATTAGTCATGGCCTTAGGTTTGTCTTCTTCCAATCAAGAGGCATCAGTGGTGGACAGTTGGATAGGACTGATGACTCAGTGGCTCATGCAGAAACGGATGAGAAGGGCTACCCTGAGCATTGGCAGTACTGATACCTGGGAAGCCCTGGGGCTAAGATCAGTTCTGCCCCTCTGATGCTTGTGTGCATATACTTGCTTGCATGTATGCACACTCTCCCTCTAAAGGTGGGCACCTCTCAGTGCTCTGGCAGTGCTGAGAGGCACTCTCCAGGCTTGCTCCTGTCTATTTCTCCAGCTGGATCTGGGAGGGCAACTCTCCCTCAGCACCACAGGACAGTGAGAGAAGGAGAGAAGTGACTGGAGGATGCTTCAGGGCCCGATCCTGAACCCCTGCACACTGGCTTACCACCAGCGCACACTGTTGCAAAATGTGCCAAAGGGATGTTGTGAGCCTTACTGCAGGCCCACCACCAGTGGTAGCCCAGTGCAAGCTCATGCTGATCCAGCTCTAGCTGTGGGCCTACATTCCATTGCCCAGTGGTTGCCCAAGCAGCAGCAAGGTGAGTCAGAGTGTGGGGTGAGGTGTGAAGGAGGTGTTCCAGGGTGGGGAAAGGCAGGCGGAGGGTGGGGAAGAGGAACGGCAGGGGAGGGAGGGGCGAGACTGGTGGAGCTCTGCTCCACTGGATCCTGTGCCCTATGTTGGGCCATGAGGCCCAACACAGAACTCTCTGATTCTGCAAGAGAGCGGCCATAGATTTGAGTAGCCCCATTGCTGGGCTACTCCCTTTACTCAGGGGAAGGAGGCAAACATCCCCTTTTCCTAAGGAGGCGGCAGCTGCCCGGGTGCGCTGGATGCCATGGTAGTTGTTTCACTGCTGCGGCAGCCTCACACTCCAGGCAGTTCAGGACTGGGCTACCCCTGCTTCAGTGGGGGCATCCACTCAGTCTCTTCCATTGCTCTTCCCACCCACCAGTGGGCTTCTTTGCAGGCCCCTGCATCATCACAGGGGCCTCTGAGGGAGCTCAGTTGAAAATGGGAAGGTGGGACAAAGAAGTAACACTTCCGCTGCTTGCATTGGGAGCTTCAGGCTTCTGCTCTTTGGGTCCTAGGAGCTTGTGGGCCAGGGAGCTCAATTGCCTGACCTTTGATGCCACCCCTCACTCGACTTGCATCTTACATGCTGCAACAGTAAACATTTTCACTTGCAAGAATGAAATATAGCTCCGTTTTTAATTCCAAGAAACAGTGCGCCTCATCTGTCAGCTGTTAGAGAAATACTGCTGAAGGCTCAGCAAGCCTGGGGAATATGGAGCCTGACTGGCCTCTCTTGAATTCTAGCCAGTGGCTAATTGCAAACAAAATGCTGAACCTGACAAGCTGCCTCTAAGTTCCCTGAATGCCGAAGGGTAACAGCCAACCAGCCTATGCGAATGAAATAATTTTTTTTTTTAAGTATCTGCTATAATAGCAGTACAGTATTGTGTCATAGTGACACAAGCAGAATCTGAAAATCCATTGAATAATCAGCTTGGATTTGGGGTTGGGTTGAAGACTTGACTCAGCAAATACCAGCAGAAAAGGGGATTTCTTGTCATCTGCTAAGTGCCTCATGAATCTGGGGGCTTCATGAGTCCTTTGTCAAGTCTTCTATGTGGGGACATTATACTGATGTCAACAGTGGCATTCCCTCTTTGAAGAATGCATGCTGCATGCCACAGATTAGTCAGCTCTGGTGAGAGTAGGAAAGGCCAAATACTTCCCATTCAGGCTGCGACCTTTGCAATGCCTTCAGAGCCTTTCCTTGGCAAAGAGCTGTATAGCAAATGCCACAAGAACACTGATGTACTTTCCATGCACAGGTTTCCATGCCTATGTGATGTGTCCTATTTTGCCCTATTTTTTCCTTCATGAATTTGGATACGTTTAACCCCAAAGAAGATTCTGTGCTGGTCAAGCAACCTGACCATGATGGGACATGTTCCTGCAGCAGTCATGTCCTTCTTCATGTCTAGACTAACCACCTTCCCGCTGAGATTGGCAGGCATCTCTCAATTAGGCAGCCAAACTTGACTGTCTCAGTAAAGGGCGGGATGGAGTGGCCAGGTCCACTCTTCCAATCAGATAACTTTATGACATCATCAAACCTTGGCCACTTCCATATTTTTGCCTGGTGTGCCGTGAAAGTTAGCGATGGTTCACAGAAGGTGCGCCCAAGTACTCTCCAGTAAGTGAAGGGACTGAGATGTCTGGGGCAATATAAATAGCTATTGATAGGGACTGTAATTATTATTATTATTAACAGTATTTATATACCGCTTTTCAACTAAAAGTTCACAAAGCGGTTTACAGAGAAAAATCAAATAACTAAATGGCTCCCTGTCCCAAAAGGGCTCACAATCTAAAAAGATGCAAAAGAATACCAGCAGACAGCCACCAGAACAGACACTGCTGGGGTGAGATGGGCCAGTTACTCTCCCCCTGCTAAAAAAAGGAGCACCCACTAGAAAAAGTGCCTCTTACCCAATTAGCAGGGGGTAAGCTGGTAATTAGCTGGTAATCCCAGCAGGATGCATTCAGGAAATTAACTATGTATTATTTGCCCTCATCACTCCAAGCCAGGGATGGGAAAGTCAACTAGATTCAACGCCCCCTGTGACTTGACTTGAAAACAAGTCATAATGGGGCACTTTCCCCTTTTAAAAAGCCTGCCATGGAAAAAAAAACAGGTCTGTTGCTGGTGTGTGTATATGTCAGAGTTCACTTTAAACACTCCCTGTGTGCCCGCCCATCTGTAAACAAAGCAGGAAGGGGTGAGAGAGACGGTGGCTGAGCAGGGACAGAAGCAGCAAGAGGGAGGAGGGTCACATGCAGCAGCTGTGAGGCTTATCAGGACATTCCAATCCTTTGCAACACTAAGAAGTAGTTCCACTGGAGCCGGTCATTCAGTGAGGGTTCCTCCTCCCCACCAGCCATGTGGTGGAAAGCATGATCACTATGAACTGCCACCCCCCTTTCCCTGCCTCACCCTCCTTGGGCTTCTCCTGCCAATCTTGGCAAGAAACCCCTTGGCTCCTCCTTCTGCACTCTTTCAGCCAAAGCAAATATCAAACCTCCCATCTTTTGTCCAATGATCATAGGTTCCTTCCTTCCTATCAGAGATTTGCAAAAGAGCTCGCTCCCATCTCCCGCCCTTCCTCTGATGGAAAACATCAATCCTTCCCTGCCTCCTGACTGGAACTTCCTTGCTGCTCACCCAGGCTGAATGATGGCCCCACAAGGTCTTCACATCATGAAATCAGTAAGCAAGCACACCCAGACACAGACAGACTCAAGTTTGCTTGCATGGGGATGCGTACTGAGTCAGGGGACCCTGACTCAAGTGTTTTTCTGAGTCTTCCATGTGCACAACTCACTAGTCTATGAGTCAGGGAAAAATGCGCATTTTCATGACTCAGGTTCAAGTCATCTGAGTTGAGTTCCCAACCCTGCTTCAAGCTAAAGTTTGAACCTGGCAAACTTCACCATTTTTGTGATGCTTTGGGAACTTGGTGCGTCTGGTTTTGAGTAGCTTCCCAGCTTCCTCTGCAGTGTCTTTCTAGGGATTGTAACCATGTTGTAAACCTTTTCTTTGTGTATTTCCATGTTGCATGCCTTTTCCACCAGTCTTGCTGTTTCTAACCCCTCCTTCTCCACTTCTGTTTAATTCCTTTTCTTTTTCAATTTTTTTTTGAAAAAACCAGTTATATTTTGACTACTTGTCAAATGCTATATTTTGACTACTAGTCCATGCTCATGGGTAATTCAGTGGGTTGTCACATCAGATCACTCATGGGTGCTACAGCACTTAGATTTTAAATAGGAGCCCTGGGGTACAATGCTCTCCTGCGAAGGGGTCTCCACTCTGCCTGGTCCCTTTAACCTGGGATGGTGGCAGTGGATAGAACTACCTGTTTCCATCTCTATTCTGCTGCTGATCCAATAAAAAGAGCAGGGATGGGTGTATGAGTTCTAAAGGTGCACAGGCACACATTTGCAGCTGCAGTTACATTTGGGAGGTCAGAAAACTACACTGGCTCAAGACTTCGCCATGTGAAATGCAAGTGAATCGAGCTGGTTAACTATTCAGTGCACTTTGCCTGGAATTGCTGAAGGGGCTCTTTGTGAAACTTTAATTGTCCACTGAGAAATTACAAAGCAAACGGCAATTATGTTTAGAAAATATCCACGAATTCCCTCCCACCCCCTGCCTTGCTTGTTGCTGGAGCTAGCAAAAACATAATAGGTTTAGCAATATATACACCAACGACTCAATGGCTCTAAAACACAGGAGGACTGAATGCAAGCAAGTGTGGGTTGAAAGGAGCAGGGTGGCTGTACTTAATTCAGCAATTTAATCCCGAGTAGAGTCGAGATACAGGCAGCAATATGCGGATTCCTGTGGCTTCTATTGTAATAGGACCAATGCATGCCTACTGAAGTGCCATTATAGGTTTTTTCTGCTAGCAGAGGGGGCCTTTCTTTATCTTGGATGAAGAGTGTGTGTTTGACCTTGACATCCAAGTCAGCACCAAAAATTCTTTTTGTGCTTCCCAATGGATCTTCTTCTGCCTTTTGTTTTCTTTTAGGAAAGGTTTCATTTAGAAAGTCTGAACGTCTCATGGCCAAGTCAAATCTGCACGCACCTCAGTTTGCCATCATGAGATGACTCACAGCCAAGTATGCAAACTTGCTCCCTTGCCAAAAGCAGAGTTGGATCACAACCTTTGGTGCTATATCACTCCATGGCTGGGAAGGAGAGTTGTGCTCTCAGAAGGTCCCCTACCACTCTTGGAACATTCTGAAAATGCAACATTCCTTGGAGCTCCCATCCTAGGAAAGTTGGAATCCAACTCATTGTGTTTGAGATAATATGGAAATTCCATCTACGATGGCTCACACATTCACCAAGAAATGAACTTTCATGTATGAATGAGTCTTTTTAAAAACTTTATTGTATAAAACTTTATGAGGTACATCCAATAACTAAAGGATAAATGACACATGATGTGAAAGGTCCATTATTCAAAATCCTCCCCTGCTTTTGTTTATTTGTTTGTTAAATAAGTAGTTTGACTCAAACCTTATGTGGCTGTTTTGAAGACTGGGGATCTGATGCTGAAGGAGGGAATGTTTAACCTTTCCCTCTCACATTGTTTTCCTGAACCAAATAATCCCCCTGAACTTGCAACTAGCCCCAGGACGGGAAGCGTAAGTCTCTGTATGTTTTGTCTTGTACAGCCAATAGCATGTTGGGGGGAAAGGTGTGATTTCAGAATGCCACTACCCCAATCTTTCAAGTAGCCATGTGGAGTGGAGTTGTTAATTTCTAAGAAGGAAAAATATCCCATGAAGATTGTTGAGGTCTGAACCCAGGAAATCACTCAGGTCCTGTGCACAGGAGGGAATGTAACAAACGCTGTGGTGAACAGTCTGTTTGTAACTAGTAACAGGTAGCAGCTGTTTCAGATTGCTAACTCTGTGCAGCTGATTGTGGGTGTGCCTTGTGCATATAACAAGGTTGCAGACAAACACTCAACGGTGGGTGAGGGTGAGTGTGAGGATGTAGGTGAGCTGGGGAATAGGAATCAGGATGCCGTAATGTGTGTTGCTGTATGACTGACCAGTGTTGCTGGTAAATATCCTTGTATATAATATATCTTGGTGATGGAACCTAACTCTCGTGTCAAGTGCTTCTTTGCCTTCTGAGAGATTGCCTTGGACATCAGCCTCGAGTTTCTGTTGTGCTGCCATTTGTTTTTGCTCTGCTGGAGACTCCTACACACACCCTAACTACCCGCAACAAAGATCCTGATCATGGATTTTCAACATCATGTCTCGTTTGTACCTAATACAGGGTACATCTTTGGTCCATTGCTATTAAATTTGGTTAATAGTAAGTTTTAGGTCCCACTTTTGGTCTAAATTTTAGCTGTATTTTGTAAAAAAAATGAAATAAAAAAATGAAAGGGAACAAAAATTTTACTGGGACAAGTACATAAGAACATAAGAACATAAGAACGGCCCCACTGGATCAGGCCATAGGCCCATCTAGTCCAGCTTCCTGTATCTCACACCGGCCCACCAAATGCCCCAGGGAGCACACCAGATAACAAGAGACCTCATCCTGGTGCCCTCCCTTGCATCTGGCATTCTGACATAACCCATTTCTAAAATTAGGAGGTTGTGCATACACATCATGGCTTGTACCCCGTAATGGATTTTTCCTCCAGAAACTTGTCCAATCCCCTTTTAAAGCCGTCTAGGCTAGACGCCATCACCACATCCTGTGGCAAGGAGTTCCACAGACCGACCACATGCTGAGTAAAGAAATATTTTCTTTTGTCTGACCTAACCTGCCCAACACTCAATTTTAGTGGATGTCCCCTGGTTCTGGTATTATGTGAGAGTGTAAAGAACATCTCCCTATCCACTCTCTCCATCCCCTGCATAATTTTGTATGTCTCAATCATGTCCCCCCTCAGGCATCTCTTTTCTAGGCTGAAGAGGCCCAAACGCCGTAGCCTTTCCTCATAAGGAAAGTGCCCCAGCCCAGTAATCATCTTAGTCGCTCTCTTTTGCACCTTTTCCATTTCCACTATGTCTTTTTTGGGATGCGGCAACCAGAACTGGACACAATACTCCAGGTGTGGCCTTACCATCCATTTGTACAACGGCATTATAATATTAGCCGTTTTGTTCTCAATACCCTTCCTAATGATCCCAAGCATAGAACTGGACTTCTTCACTGTCGCCGCACATTGGGTCGACACTTTCATCGACCTGTCCACAGCCACCCCAAGATCTCTCTCCTGATCTGTCACAGACAGCTCAGAACCCATCAGCCTATATCTAAAGTTTTGATTTTTTGCCCCAATGTGCATGACTTTATACTTACTGACATTGAAGCGCATCTGCCATTTTGTTGCCCATTCTGCCAGTCTGGAGAGATCTTTCTGGAGCTCCTCACAATCACTTCTGGTCTTCACCACTCAGAAAAGTTTGTTGTCGTCTGCAAACTTAGCCACCTCACTGCTCACCCCTGTCTCCAGGTCATTTATGAAGAGGTTGAAAAGCACCGGTCCCAGGACAGATCCTTGGGGCATACCACTTTTCACCTCTCTCCATTGTGAAAATTGCCCATTGACACCCACTCTCTGCTTCCTGGCCTCCAACCAGTTCTCAATCCATGAGAGGACCTGCCCTCTAATTCCCTGACTGTGGAGTTTTTTCAGTAGCCTTTGGTGAGGGACCGTGTCGAACGCCTTCTGAAAGTCCAGATAGATAATGTCCACGGGTTCTCCCACATCCACATGCCTGTTGAGCTTTTCAAAGAATTCTATAAGGTTTCAAAGAATTCTATAAGGTAAGTCTTCACGTGTGCATCTGAGTGTCATGTGCAGTTTGGCCATTCATTTTTTGTGAGCTGGAGGATCTCACAATGGAAGTATTTGTGTTGCCTGTCATGTTTATACACATGTGTGGTGTGTTTGCAAGGAAGCAAACAAGTCCTTCAGGCCTTTAGAGGAAGGCCAACTTTGGTTCTGTCAGGATATTGAGGCATGACCAAGAGAAATTTGCTGCCTGAGCATGGCAAGGCCTGAAAGCCTGAGGGCTTTCTCTAGATGTAAGCCCAAGGCTAAAGTAAGGCAAAAGAAAGCCATACCATGTGACCCTGGACTGACCAATGGTGACTGGAGAAATATGCTGAGTCACAGTGACTTGCAATGCTAGTAAATGGGAGAGGGGTTGGTGCATCCTGGGAGGATGTTGCAACCAAGTCATGAGAAGATGAGGTAATGGGGATGAGGTCATCCCTTACCCGATTGGTCAGGGGAGGTATAAAAGGGAGGCTGCTAGAGCCTACCCTTGTGGGTTGTCGGAAGGAGTTTGGAAGAGCATGAATCTGTGTTGGGGTATCGAGAGAGAGAGAGAGAGAACTGTGCTTGCAACTGGCTACTGGTGAGACTGGCTATTTGTATCATTTGTAAATATAGCTTGGTGGTGGATATCTGCCTGGCTCGTGTTTTCATTCCATCTCATCACTATCTTGAGTCACTTCAAGTGCCAGCATTTTGCTGCACTACATTGTCTACGGGCTCTGCATGTCGCATAGCCCCAACAGGTTCATTGCAACAACAACAACCCCCACCCCTGCCACTGGCTGGCTTGTCAGAAGACTTGCCTTGGAAGTTACATGATCAGCTGCACCTTGTTTGGTGAGGGAATTCAGACTTGAAAACAAGGCCACATCCTGGGAGCTTCCCGACTTCAAAACCATTCATGGTCACAAGAGAAGTGCCCATAACCATGGCTTCCCTCACCACCTTCATTAGAAGCTCAGTCATGAGTAGTGTGCTAATTGAGACCCCAAAAAGCAATCAAAAAGTCTCCTGCAGCACAATCCTGGCTCCCTTGCCTTGCTTCCCCCTCCAAACCTGACTAAGGTTTCTGTCTAGTCCAGTGGTTCTCACACATTTAGCACCAGGACCCACTTTTCAGAATGAGAATCTGTCAGGACCCACCAGAATTGATGTCATAACCAGAAGTGACATCGTTAAGCAGGAGAATTTTTAACAATCCTAGGCTGCGATCCAACCCACACTTACCCAAGAGTAAGTTCTATTAACTATCATTGTTATAAGAATTTATATAGTAGCTTGTTAAAAGTACAGGTCTGTAACATTTCCCCAAGTGCAGTCACATACCATGGTAGCATCAAGTCTAATATATTAGAAATAAAATATTGAAATGAATGGTGACCCACCTGAAATTGGCTCATGATCCACCTAGTGAGTCCCAACCCACAATTTGAGAAACACTGGTCTAGTCTATCCTGGGTTTGCTTATCAACCCACTTCTGCCTTTTTAATCACTTCTGCCTTTCAAAACCAGAGCTTGTTGGGTCTTTGCTAACTAGCCTCACAATTCCTGCAACAATACCAGCCTCCTCTGAGGACATGAAAGGTAACCTTGGCAGTCCTGACCATTGGCTCTCAAACCCATGGTCTTATGTGCCAAATTGATGACATGCTGAGAGTTTCTTTCCCTTTCTCCTTTTGTTCGGTGTGAGTGTTGTGAGTGCATTCAGGGTCCAGGACTCCTTGGACTATTACCGTTCAAGAAGGAGGCCTAGATAGGCATATCTTGTTGCACCTTTAACCTTGCCTTTCTCCTCATTTCATGCCAGAAATCATGTCATTGCATCATGCCAGAAGCCCTTGGTCCCTGCACATAAAGTCAGTTTCCCCCACGTGCACATGTCTTAGAGCACACCTGGTAACATTTGAGATCCCTGTCTGCAGAGCATGTTCTTCTCCAGGTTTCTCTGAAGGCTTGACTTCATTGCAGGAAGCACATCAGTTTCCCAAATACAGAACTTAACACAGAGAAACCATACTGGAGAAGCATTTTTTTTTTTTTAAGGCAGGCAGCTAATGCTTTGTGATGTCTTTTCATGATTGTGAGGCAGACAAAATCTGTTATATTGGTGGCTAAGGAAGAGGACAGGATTGGGGCAGGGGAGAAAAATGGGAGAAAAACCAAAAGGATAATGTAAAGCATAAAACAGTCCCAAAAGCTGAAATGAGGGGAGGAAATTAAGGTGACTTTCTTTCTCTCAGCAGCAGTTCAAAGAGAACTGAGAGAACTGAATGGATGTGGGCTCATAGATGGCAAATCTAGCCTTCATTCTCTTGTTGAAGGCAAACTGATGCTAAGAAGCATACTGGCAAGGAGAGGAAAACATCTGAAGTGTCACCTGGAAATAATTTTGCACCTTCCAAGTCTTGCCTGCAGACTTCAAAAAATAAGGGTGCAATCCTAACTTGCGCTGCAACAAGCAAGCCAGGAGGCTTGCACTGTATCCAGCACAGGATTGTGTCCAGCAGTGGCTTAGCCAGAGGCAAGGGGAAACTTTTCCCCTTATCCCTGGGTAAGGGCTGCTGGCGCCATGGGTCTTCTTGGACTTGTGCCACCTTCTGAGGTGGCACAAGTCTGAGGAGAGCGGAGTGGCTTGAAGCCACTCCGTTCTCCCTGGGAACAGGGGTTGGGATCCGACATAACTGCCAGATCCCAGCCCTGCCTCCTGCTCCCCGCCTGCCCCTGGGGCCGCCTATCGCCCTCCCTCCCCCCACCCAGGAACGCCTCCCTCCCTCCTCTTCCTGGCCCCCCCATGTGCACCTTTCTTCCTTGCGCCCGAGCCAATGCAAGGAGCTGGGGGGAAGCTGGTGCAGAGGCTTCCATCAGTCTCCAAAGGCCTGGATTCCTCCCGAGGAGGCACAAACGTGCTTTACAGCACGTTTGTGACCCTCCCAGGCCGGCCCAAGAGACTTGGGCCAGCATAGGGTTCAGTTGGGATTGCGCCCTTTGTCCTTTACACACCATAGGCTCAGGCATGTAGATATACATTATTTCAGGCATTAGCATGTGACTTCTATGCATGCACACACGTTTGAAATAATCTCTCGTCTCCTTTCACTGCTGCGAGATTTCTGACAGGCAGAAGGAAACAGCAAGGAATTCAACAGTGTTCATTTTCAATTCTTGCTCCTCGGCTATGCAGTTCAGGCTTCCAAAGCCCCCTGACACCTTTCGCAAGAAACCCAGGATGTGTGAACATATTAATCAGTCTCTATCACATTAAATCAGCAACCTCGCTTAGCACTGGCTCTGAGAATGGTGACTGAAGTGCTTCTTGAATGGATTATTTAAACTGGAGGGTTAACTCTGTCCCAAAGGAGGATAGCAATAAGCTCTTACATTTGGAAAGTTCTCAAGTGTTCTCCACTTAATTCCTTGACCTGCATGTTTTAATCAATGGGATATCTCCAGATTTGCCACACAATTTGCATGCGGAAATGCGGTGAAGACACTCAAATATGTTGTGCTTGTTTTTCCCCTTTGGTGGTTAACAGTTACTTTGCCTCAGTTAGGCTGTTGCCTCTACAGGTATTTGCTTATGTCCCCAGCACCACTTGGCAGTCTTTAAGCAGGTCTTGTCCACAAACCCGGTTGGTGTGAAAACATTGTCATGGGACTGGCTAATTGTACACTATGGAAATATTGATAAGTGTGGTCCCATTATTGCCCCACCACCAATGCAGGTGCTTTTACAAATGACATAAACATTGTAGGAGGAGGCTGGAAGAACGGAAGAAGAGAGAGACAGCAAAGACATACAGAGGGGGCCAGAGCAGCCAAGAGAAAGGGGAGTGGGAAAAAGATGGAGGGCAGAAGTAGGAAAAAGAAAGTTGGGGGAGATAAGCGGGAAATCAGAGGGAGAGAATAAAAGGCAAGGACTGCAAAGAGAGAAGGGAGTGGCCCCTCCTGACCAAGGAATTAAGTCAGTTAGAGGTTGAAAGAGAAGACGTCATTGATAAATTAAAGTCCAATAAGTCACCGGGCCCTGATGGCATCCACCCAAGAGTTATTAAGGAATTAAAGAATGAAGTTGCTGATCTCTTGACTAAAATATGCAACCTGTCCCTGAAAATAGCCACTGTGCCAGAAGATTGGAGGATAGCAAATGTCACGCCTATCTTTAAGAAGGGAAAGAGGGGAGACCAGGGAAACTATAGGCCGGTCAGCCTAACATCTATACCGGGTAAGATGGTGGAATGCCTCATCAAAGATAGGATCTGAAAACACATAGACGAACAGGCCTTGCTGAGGGAGAGTCAGCATGGCTTCTGTAAGGGTAAGTCTTGCCTCACGAACCTTATAGAATTCTTTGAGAAGGTCAACAGGCATGTGGATGTGAGAGAACCTGTGGACATTATACATCTGGACTTTCAGAAGGCATTCGACACTGTCCCTCACCAAAGGCTACTGAAAACCACAGTCAGGGAATCAGAGGGCAGGTCCTCTCCTGGATTGAGACCTGGTTGAAGACCAGGAAACAGAGAGTGGGTGTCAATGGGCAATTTTCACAATGGAGAGAAGTGAAAAGCGGTGTGCCCCAAGGATTTTTCCTGAGACCGATGCTTTTCAACCTCTTTATAAATGACCTGGAGACAGGGTTGAGCAGTGAGGTGGCTAAGTTTCACCACACCAAACTTTTCCGAGTGGTGAAGACCAGAAGTGATTGTGAGGAACTCCAGAAGGATCTCTCCAAACTGGCAGAATGGGCAGCAAAATAGCTGATGTAAGTAAGTGTAAAGTCATGTACATTGGGGCAAAAAATCAAAACACATATAGGCTGATGGGTTCTGAGCTGTCTGTGATAGATCAGGAGAGAGATCTTGGGGTGGTGGTGGACAGCTCAATGAAAGTGTCGACCCAATGCGTGGCGGCAGTAAAGAAGGCCGATTCTATGCTTGGGATCATTAGAAAAGGTATTGAGAACAAAACGGCTAATATTATAATGCCGTTGTACAAATCTATGGTAAGGCCACACCTAGAGTATTGTGTCCAGTTCTGGTCGCCACATGTCAAAAAAGACATAGTGGAAATGGAAAAGGTGCAAAAGAGAGCGACTAAGATGATTACTGGGCTGGGGCACCTTCCTTATGAGGCAAGGCTATGGCGTTTGGGCTTCTTCAGCCTAGAAAAGAGGCGCCTGAAGGGGGACATGATTGAGACATACAAAATTATGCAAGGGTTGGACAGAGTGGCTAGAAAGATGCTCTTTACATTCTCACATAACACCAGAACCAGGGGACATCCACTAAAATTGAGTGTTGGGAGAGTGAGAACAGACAAAAGAAAATATTTCTTTACTCAGCGTGTGGTTGGTCTGTGGAACTCCTTGCCACAGGATGTGGTGATGGCATCTGGCCTGGATGCCTTTAAAAGGGGATTGGACAAGTTTCTGGAGGAAAAATCCATTACGGGTTACAAACCATGATGTGCATGTGCAACCTCCTGATTTTAGAAATGGGCTCTGTCAGAATGCCAGATGCAAGGGAAGGCACTAGAATGAGGTCTCTTGTTATCTGGTGTGCTCCCTGGGGCATCTGGTGGGCCGCTGTGAGATACAGGAAGCTGGACTAGATGGGCCTATGGCCTGATCCAGTGAGGCTGTTCTTATGTTCTTATGAGCAAAAATAGATGAGCTAGAAACGTATCCCCAGCAACAGTTGGTCTATGGGCAAGGGCTGTATGACCGTTGCGCAATGGTCCCTGGGAAGTCTGACGTATTTCCAGGCTTTTTTTTTTATGCCCCCCCCCCCCAGACCATGCCTTGAATTACACTTGGGGCAATTTAGCTGGGTGCAGAAGCTACTCTAATACAAACAGCTGCACACCAGGATAAAGGAATATTCTCTAAAAGGTTACAGTGAGGAAGCTGGGATGGTTGTGAAAGCTTAAAGGGGGCTTGAAGAAGTATTTAGAAACCCACCGGAGTCTGTAAAGTTAATCCCCGACTAAATTCACCTTGTGCATATTGTTATTGCAGTAAGTTCTTTATTTCTTGTGGCCACACAGTGAAGTCCCACAATGTCCTACAACCCCTTATGATATTGACCTAACCCCCTTGGGATGAGGTGGAGGGGACCCTGTCACAATGACCTAGTCCTAGAAACTGCTGCATTTATTTGCCTCTCTAGATCCAACTCTGCATGTGAACCATGAGTGCATCTGCCCCTGTCACTGGCCAAAGAGGCTACCATGGCCAGATCTACCCTTCCCCTCTACGAGTGGTCCAGTCCTCTTTGGAGAGTCCTGGCATTACAGGGTCTCTCAGGGAATGTGGTCTTCTTCTGATCTTTCATTGTACTGACATGCATCCCCCTGATGCAACCCACATCATTGTCATTTTGGGATGTTGAGAAGTGCCATGTTGATTTCATTCTGACTCAGGGCTTTATCCAATGTATGTTTTGGACATAGGTCATAAGAGCTGCGTCAGTACATTCTATTTTGGGAAACACCAGCCCAAGTTTATTTATAGATGTACACGTACATAGAAAAGTTTGATGAGTACTTAGAATTTCATGCAGTGCTGTAAAGAGCAAAGGCACCATTGCAAGAGAAGCTTACATAGCTTTTTTTTGAACTTCCTGCACCTGGCTGATGACATCATCGCCACAGTACAGCATGGCAACTTGCGCCAATATGGCCTTTTGCAGAAGAAGCTGCCACTATCCCTTTTGAAAGATCTCTCCTCCCTTTCTACCTCAGCACCCCAGATGCTTTCTGGAGCTTTTGAATCTATCCCTTTCAGAACAGAAGGAAGCCATTTTGTGAGCCAATCCAGAATATTTAGAGCTGATGATCTCTGAAGGCAAAATTGTCTCTTTAAAGAAAGCAATAAGTGGCAACTGGCAAATGAGGGTGTGATGAATGGCAAGTGGAGACGGTAATGGCAAAAGAGAGAATGAGAATGTGCCATCACAAAATTGCATGTACTGTATTCACAACAACAAGGCCACAGACATCAACAGAATAATTCATTTACAGTGTCACACGTTAACAGGAATTTCATTTGCTTTTCATAGATTTATCGCCCCCTTGCAATAACTCTTCAGCACACTCACAGGCACAAACTACTGAGCTCTGTTGGGTTTTTTTTTGGGGGGGGGGGGAGAACCAGCTGCCACAGAATTTTGCTAGTGCAGATGTCCTCAGAAGGACTGAAGAGCCCACAGCTGTCAATTTGCGGTCCACCTCTTCTGCACTTTTGCCTTCCCCAACTCCAAAATCCTTCTTTGTCCTTCATTATGAAATTCAAGCAAGTGAATATACTGACTTAAATGCCATAAGCTTATTTAACATGTGAAACCAGAAAGGCATTCCCAATGGGACTGGAGATTAGCTGGAGATTTACCCGCCACTGCTGTCTTCTTCGGTTAATAATGGCATCATGTGAAACAAATGGGTCACAGAGGAAGATGGAGGTAAAAGGCAGTGCTGCTGCTGCTGCAGCAGCTCTCATTATTTGAACTTTGGGTAAAGAAATGTCTGAAAAATGTTTTGTGGTGGGGCAAAGAAGGATAGTGGTGGATAAAAAGATAGAGGACGAAAAATGGCAGTCTTGAACTATATTCTCAGCTTCTGTGGAGGTTCTGATCTGGAGGTCGGATGGGTCCTATTCCCCTGAGCTGCTGTTTGGAGATCATAGCCCTACAATCCAATCCAGTGGGCATGTATTGCTGGTGGAACATGCATTCCACCTGCTTTCCAGGTGTTGCAAAAATGCCGCGCGCAAAGTAGCATGCTGCCCAGGCACCAGCGGGAAGGCCAGAGGATTCCCACGTGTGTCAGGGGATTGCTGGCCACTTGCCAGAGCGGGAAAACCAGCAGGAGAGGTGAGAAAGGGTGGCAGAGGGTGGAACAGGGGCAGGAGGGGAAAAACCAGGCAGGATGGGTGGAGTAATGAGGTGGGGAGGCTACGAGAGGGAGTGGATTCAGCAGCAATGGTGTGTACCAGATCCTAACCCCTCCTTCCTGCCCCCTTTCTCTCCTCGGACTTGTGCCTGCGAAATCACAGGCATGTTGCAGAGTGGAAGGCTTACAGAGGGGTAAGGGAATTGAAGTCCTCTTTTTCTTCAGTGTGTCTTTTTGGAGTGGCTGCATCAGTGGGGGGGGGGATAGGATTGAGCTGCTAATGTGTGTGGAAAGGGAATGGGGGGGGAAGTAAATCAAGGGTCTGGCCTCAGCTTCCAGTGGCCAGGAAGGCCTGGCTTCTTGAATGCTCTAAAACTTCTGGCTATGTCACTGCTTTAAAAAAAAAATTTAGAAAGGTTCTTTAGGAAAGAAAACAAAACTAAAATGCTTAAAACCTAATCCATTAATAACCTCAGTGACCTCAATCTGGCTTCCCTTTGCCTTTAAATCCCAACTCAGAATTCAAGACTTCTGAGCCACGATCAGGAAAACTTCTATGGTGTGGATGTTAGAGGGCAATCATTGTGGTTGTGTCTCTGTTCTGCCGCTGATGTGACACACCAATCATATTGTCAGATGTCTGTCTTGTCTATCCTAAGCCCTGCCTTTCATCTTAGCAACTGTCATGGGTTGTAGAGGAGGAAGTAGTCGTCTACAAATGTTGTGTTGTTGAGTGGAAATGCTAAGTGATAGCATACACAATTCATCATTTCCACTTTCTTCTTCTGTGATTGTGCTTGTTGCATTAAACACGAGTAGTTGAAATAATGGCATCCATTTGTTTCGTCCGGTACTAGTAATGAAACGTATATCAGAGGCAGGATGAGTTTAGAATGGTCATACATTCATTCCTTTTATTGATTATGAGTTCATTTACAAACCAGCCAGAATAGGTCAGACAGAGGAGGAGCAGGGAGAGTCAGGAAATGGAGGCTGACATTTTAAACTGTCTAATCTTCACTGACCTCCGAGGTGTGTTAACCAAAGTGTCCAATGCACGGATAGGCCCTGTTTTCACCCAGTTCTCTCCAGTCACAGTGGAAGAGAGGACTTGCGGAAGTGTGTAAAAGGGAAGAGGGATTCCCTGAGAGTTATTTCTGTGGCATCTGAACATTTGCTAGTTCCACATTCAGTCTGTTTGTCTTTGCACACAAATATTTCCCCTTCAAGAACCTTTTGTAGTGCCTTCAAACATTTTCAAGTCATTCCACACAGCATTATCTTTTCTTTTAAAAAGTGCCTATAAAATAGGGGACACCTTTTCCTACCTGTCTGAAATTGGCAGGTCTAATCCCATGGGGGGGGGGGGTAATAGAATGTGCCTTGGAACCATGGAATTAGATGGAAAATGCAAGAGTTGCATGCAGCAGAAGAGTAATGAGGTCTCTTATTGGAAGCAATTAATGAGAGTAATAAAATGTACGGAGCTGGCTGGCTGCTGCCGGAAGCGGCAAGTGGCTGTCTCCATGCAGTGATGGACACCAGATGCCCACCACCCCAGGTGGGACTGCACAGGGAGCAGGAGGGAGGTGGGGAGGGGTGTAACTGGGTAGGGGGTGGGTGGAATGGGGAGGTGATGGTGCAGGGAGGAAGACAAAACAGATCTGGGCAGGGGGGCAGTTTCAGCAGCAATGGTGTATGCCGAATCCTCACCCCCTTCCTGGGCCTGATCCACTTTCATAGATCCACTCAGATTTGTGCCAGCTGTATAGCTGGTTCAGGTCTGAGTAGACCCACTGGGCCAGCAGAGGCCTTCCCCAAGGAGGCTGCTAGAGGCCAAAACTCCCCTGCAGGATGCAGTAGACACCATGTTGGTGCCACGTGGGGAGTTAGGTAGGATTGACTATGTGTGGCACAGCACAGTATTCTTCTTTATACACATAGCATGGCTTAAACACTGTGAAGCCTCTGGAGCTACCAGTGCTCTCCAGATTGTGATAAGCTTTCCAGAAGTACAGGGTTTTTGGCAACCAAGATAGTCTAGTCTAGACCACATTTTAGACATGCATCTGAATCAAAAATGAAAAGAAAAAATCCTCTTCTGAAGAACTTTTCCAAGGGTGGAGCAAATTAGTTATACCCTGCTCTTCAGCTATACTTACTGCATACAGTAGTTGCAATGTATCTACACTGGACTTCGCTGTTTTCCAGTCTTCCCTTCCAATGCCACTTACATAATTATTACCAGCCTCTGCCTTATTCAACTGGAATGGGAACCCTTTCAGAAGGGAAGCGTGGCAGGCAGCAGGCTTACAGGAGATGTCCTTGGTCCCTGATGACCCCCACAAAGCCACAAGTGGGATCCTGGGCAGACCACTCTGATAAATAGGCATTAGGGCTAAGCAGGGACCACAGGGCTGCCATGACATGTAAATTGGCACCTATTAGCGCTGTGAGAAATAACAGCAACTTGTTTGACATAATGAGGTGATTAAATCAGTATGAGGAATCCTGCTTGTCGGAGCCAGGAGGATGTTGAGATGTAAATTACGTCTCAAACCACAGCACAATTAGGAAAGGACAGCAAGCAAAGGAAAGTGGAGGCGGGGAGGGAATTAGGAGATGCGGCAGGCGCACAGTTCAGTTCTAGTTGTCAGTGTGAACTCAAGAGCAGCTGTTTGCAAAGCTGGCCAGGAGCCAACAAGCCAAATCCACCAAACTCTTTTGGTTTTGAGGAGAATGCCCGATCTGGTGAAATGCTGGAGATCTGAAAGGCTTCAGGTGAGCAAGAGCCATTCTTGTCCTGGAGTTCAAAGTAGGAGCACACATCAGAGCAAGCCAAACTTCAGAAAGGTCCCCCAAGACCCGAAAAAGGGCTGGTCATGGGAATCTAGACCCCGCAAAAAGGAAATAGATATGACAGCACCATTTAGACTTTGAAATCATGTTGTTTGGTTGCCACACTGCATACAACACCTTTCCCTAGACTTCACTGATGAAAGCAAGATGATTGGCTTGGAGGAAATCTACTTAACTCATTTCCCTTCCATGATTGCGTACATTAAAGAGTTGCCTTTGTTATATTTGCTTTTTCATTTTTGTTGCTTTTTTGTTTACTTTTGTAATCCCTGATTTGTCCCTGATGCACTGGAATCCCCCCCCCACTCCCCCACAGCTAATTTTAAAGATCTAATCACCTTGAAATAACTGGCCAAGGAAGATAATGCCTGCGATCCAGAATCCCCAAAAGACTGTCAATGCAGCTGGCTATGTATTCCAAGCCTCATTCGTCAGGGACTCATCATTCCAGTGCATTCGGTAGTATTTTGCTGCCACTCCTGAACCCTAAAGCAAACCGGAATAGTTCACCTACCTTGTTTGCTCTTCTGTCCCCCTGATTCCTTCTCATGATGCTTTGTTTATTATTTCTCCCTCCCCCATTTCAGTCCAATTCCCAATTCCCTGGGTTTATTATCACTATAGAATAGTTGCCTGCTTTGTTGTATGACCAACACATTCCCCCTTGTGTGATGCTTTAAAGCCCTTTGCTTGTTTCTATAGCAACAGAGAAGAGAAGATGCACTCAGGCTGGCTAGCATTAGGATCCCTGGAGCAGACAAGGTTTTGAGGACTTTCTTTTTTTCCTGGTGGAGGATGCTACTTTTGCACATCTACATGCAATTACTTGGAAATGAGTTTTGTTGAAGCCAATAGGACTGGATAAAAGTGGTTAGGATCAGGGTGAACAGTTCTGGCCCACTTAGACTATACCAATTCAGGACGCTATGCCAATAGCACTTTACCTATGAAATACTAGCAGGCCAGGGAGTAGACGTTTCACTTACAGCACAATCCTATGTTTGGTTGGCAACCTTCAGTCTCGAAAGACTATGCAAGTTTCCTAAGTAGTAAGTCCCATTGAGTTGAATGGAACTTATGCCCAGGTAAGTGTGCATAGGAATGCAGACTTAATCATGTCCCTGACATGGTCGTTTTTGATGGCAGAATTTCACGAGATGAGGTGGTAAGACTGTTCTTAGACTGCACCAAGTTCACACTACATGTGTGTGCCTTTCATGTAGTTGAATGTTTTCCCATGCAGACACAATATGATCATGACCATATCAAGGAGACAGCTAGGCTAGAAGTTTTCTTTCCGATATCTGATTTTTCTATGCACAAGGGTGTGTGTGTGATTAAATATTTATACGCCACTTTTTAGCCAAGATTGGCTCCCAAATCAGCTTACATTCAAAATCCACACAAAGGTACAATATAATTAGGAATCTGAGAGGCAGGGCAGGGTAGAGGTGGGAATCTCTTCATGGTGATAAGAGTCCAGTTTACAGGCTCTGTCCTCCTGGATGAGGGCAAAAATAGTTTCAGATGAATTCCCAGGCTGGCTGATGGTGAAAATACCAGCACACAGAGGTAGTCCTTCCATTGACCATAGTCTTCTGATCTTTCACTGTTGATGTTGTAGTCCAGATTCTAGGCTGTTCTCTCCAGAGGGAGAGGGCAAAAGGCACTTCAGGCGGACTAAGGGCTGGTTGATGGTACAGATACCAATCTCCAGAAGGAGTCCCCTTTTAATCCCACACCCCTCACCTTTAGTCTACAGTGGCACAGTCCAGGAACCGTTTTTCCATCTCCTCTGCTAAGACATGCCACTCCCATTTGCTTTCCAAAGTGGTACACCCCCAGGTGTGCTTTTTTTCCTGAAAACACAGGTTGAGAGTTTGGTCTGTGACACTGACAAACATGGAAGGACATATCAATGTTAGGGCAATGCTATATGCTCAACAACATTAATCAAAAAACCAGAGAAGAACCATGCAGGAAAAGAGCCAAACAAAATAACTGAGTGGTCATGGTGTGTGAGATGAGAGTTATTTCTCTACAAGACCAACTCAGATGTTTTGCTGGCAGGCAGCACACACTTTTCAGGGAACTCAGAGTAAAAATGTTCAGATCTGTAAGAAAATTCAGGAGTTGTAATGCATGTTGTGTGCCAAGAGCTCTTAAAAATCAGGGCACATAAATACAGGAACAACAGAATGGTCCTCCATGCATTTCAACTTTGCTTTTAACATCTTCTCCATGTTGCAAGATTTTAACTTTCTCTGAAAAGTATTCCCTTGAGCTAGAACAGAGAAGAACAGAAAATTGATAGTCCAACCACACAGAGTCTACATAGCTCACCTCTTTTCCTTTTGACCAAAACCTCTCTCTCTCTCTCTCTCTCTCTCTCTCTCTCTGAGTGTGTGTGTGTGTGTGTGTGTGTGTGTGTGTGTGTGTGTGTGTGTGTTGTTTTAAACAGCTTTTATTACATAAGTGAAATTTTATGGCAATGAGGACTAGAGCCTCTGAGCACTTTAACCTTGCAAATTCATAGTTTGGTTGCTCAGTCATACTTCTAAACTAAACAGCTACTTAAGGGTCAGACCTCAGTGGCAGAGTACATGGTTTGTATACAGAAAGTTCCAGGTTTGAAACCTGGCAGATCCCTGTCTGAGCTACCCCTCCCAGATGTTAATCATAATTGATCACATATGCTTAGCATACTCTAGGGGGTGTGTGTGAAGTTATAACTATAATTGTCTTTATCATTATTATCACTACTATTTATATACCGTTTTCCAACCAAAAAAATGTTCTCCTAGTGGTTATATAATCTGGTGCATGAGAGCTCACTCTACCTTTTATTGTATGCATCCTTTCCCACTTGCAGTTTAGAGCTCCATCTTTGTATTAGTCTGGAATAACATTTCCCTGCAGCTTTTATAGGTCAATTTAGCTGAAGAAAACACAATGTCCACTTCCATCTGCTTTATGTCCTGCTAGAAACCTCAGCTGAAGAACAAATTGTGAACATGTTAGAAAAGCATAACGTAATGACATTTGGTAGCTTATTAGGGTCCTGGTATGTCTACAGTGAGCATCGATAAAATATAAAAGCCAGGAAAGGCTATGCTGAGTTCAGCTAAAGAGATGGGATGTCCAGAAGCTGGAAGTGTTACGAGGCCCCCGTTTGCTTGATGGCATCCAGGAAAGAATGACAGTCATTGAGAATTTGCTTCATGCATTGCAGCAACTGTTACCCTGCACATGCCCAATCTCATCTGATCTTGGAAGCTAAGCAGGGTCAGGCCTGGTTAGTACTTGGATGGGAGACCACCTGGGAATACCGGGTGCTGTAGGCTTATACCATAGTCTTTCGAGACTGAAGGTTGCCAACCATTCTTTGCAACCAAGCTTAAGAGGACTTTGCATTGGATGCTGGATATATCTTATGGAGTGAATTGCTCCAAGAAATGAATTGAACTAACCAGATAACACTGATGAACCACTTTTGGTAAAAGCAAACTCAGAGCAATGCGCACACTCCCTGAGGTATGCAGGTTGTTAAGCTCTCCATTCTGCAGGTTGGTTCTGCAAGGCAGTGTGCCTTTCTCCAGCTACCTTTCAGATACTCTCAAGAAAAACAAATGCATGGCTCAGGCACAGACAATATACTATCGGTTGAATGGCCTGTCCATTTGTTACCTTCTGTTGGGAGAGTATAGTAGCTGTATTTCTATTCACCCCAGCTCCTGTGGTTGAGCTCATAGCAGCGCTGGAAATGTGGAAATAGCACCAGAGGAAAGGATTGAACATCCCCCTCCAGTACCAGTTAAAAAACTAACACCAGAGATCTTCATGATGGAACTTAATGATGGTCACATCTAGTTGAGCTTGCACAGTAAACATGCTCAGTAAGTCAGGATCACATTTATAATTGTCACAACCTACCTCCCCTGCAGTTTCCTCCCCCTTCCATTTTCATAGGGTCGGGGGGGGGTCATTGGGAATGGGAGGAATATTTCCACTGTTCCACTCAAAGTGCTAGAGACAGGCAGTCAGTGCCTCTGAGATGACTGCAAAGGACCTTCACTCAAGCCAAAGGAGAAGGTGCTTCACACCTTCGGCACCTGTTTGTAGTCAACTGGGGTTTAAATATGCCAGCAGCCTACTGTAAAAGATCTTCCCAGGTTTCAGCATCTTGCTTGAGGGAAGAAGGCCTGGGAAAGGGAGACCTTTCTAGGGCCTTAGCCAACCCAAGACTACCATGCCTCTGTCCCAGCTTTTTCTTCAGCCGTTGCAGCCACAGGCAGAAATGAGCTACTTATTCCCCTCTGAATTATTCAAGACGTCATCAAGTTACATTTGCTGCTTGCTTGGAGGGACAGCCGTGCCAAACGCTTTAGATTCCCAACTTCTTTATAAGTTCTTTTGGACAGAAATGTGCCAGCTCCAGGGCTCCGGCTGTATTAGTATCATGAGCAAATGGTCTCAATCCAGGTCTAACAATGACATCATCACAGCCCCCACATTTCAGCAAGAGAAGGGAGAAAGGCAAGGACGGACACTGGGAAATTTTAATTCATCCTGATTTAAGTTCTTCACATTCTATAAAGCTGGTACAGGTCTGAGGAGACCCAGAGGCAACTGAGGGGCTTATGAAGGGATAAGGGAAAATATTTCCCCGTGCCTCTCCCAATCCTTCCGACCCTTCCCCCACCATAGCATACCATACTGCCTATTTTAGCACACCTGCCTACTATAATGGAGAGGATAGCATTGGGCTGTATATCCCTGAAGAAAAGGAGTTGCTGTCTCACCCTTTCTGACATTACAGGGAGCGTGAACCTTTCAATATCAGGACTCCTTAGGCCATTAGTCATTGTATGTGCAACAAGAGGCAGCCTTTCAAACCCATGCACTGTTGTCACACCACAAGCAGTACTTGTTGACATTTCCTCCTCTGCACAGCTATTAAGGTACCAGGAGTCCTGAGGGCAAGGAAAGAATGGTCGTCCCTATTTTTGGAGGTCCTTATGGAAACCCTCCAAGCCAGATCAAAAGTAAAATTCCTAGACATATTTGCCAGCATAGGCTGATTGAGGTCACATCTTGAACTGAGGATCTGATGATGTAATGAAACAGTGCTTCCATCACACCTCTGCCCTGACGTGCCTTCCTGCAACTATTGCTTAGAAGGCTTGGATCAGGAAACCAGTCTGTACAGATCTTCTTTGCTGTAATGGGCTCTGCTGGTACACCATACATGCCAATAATAGCTTGAAGCAACTCACTTATGCTGGTGTGGCAGGAAACCACGATTTGCACTTTTAATATCTAAATATGTTATCAAGTCAGTTGTAATATGTCACAAAGCAGTGCTTCCCAAACCTTTTCGCACTGGGACCCCCTTTTGAAAATGACACTCTATCTGGACCCACCTATGTTTACCAGACTTTTAAAAAAGGAGATATAGAAATAGTATTTTATTTATTTATAATAAGCAGGAAAAAAGACTCTCAAACATTTACCTCCCTATATTTACACATGGATGCAAACTGCAAGAGCTGAGCTGTTTCTGGGGTAATTAGCAGCTACAGTATCTGATTTTTGAACAGCCTCAGGACTTGAGGCAATTAGTTATCCGATTTTTCCATCACCCTTCGGGGACCCCCCAAAAATCAGGTCGCAACCCACCAGTGGGTTCCGACACACAGTTTGAGAACCAATGTCATAAAGGCTTGAATTCTAAACATATGACTGATGAAGTCTGTATTGCAAAAACCAGGAGTAGGTCAAATTACAGGTGATAATTTTGCTACCATTAATACATTCTCCCCTATTCATGTATTAAGAGAAGGCATTACATCTTAACGAGCCTTGTTTATTTGGTTCTTTCGAAACCCTTTGCTGTAAGATACTGTCAAGAAGGATTTTGCACATAAATCCCAGTGTTCTCACTGTGGAAGGCCCGGAGATAGCAAAGGAGCACCCAATTTACATGGCAGTTAATTCTGTTAGCTGTCTATCTTGTGATGCTAGTGCGGTGCTGATGAAGAATGCAAAAAGTCTGAACCTGCAAAAGGCAATCCCTGTCCTCTGCCGAGGGACATGGGAGCTGGAAAGAATCAGCCCAGATGCTCTTGCCCTGGTACAGTGTAATAGGTCACAACCTTTCAGTGATCCTGTTATGGAGCTCGAACGCTGCATCCCCAGGAAACACCAAGGACCTGTAACTATGACATTACAGCCATGCCAACGCAACAGCACTTTCCATGAGAAGTGGCATCATATGGAAAGTGTATAGGCAGCACTTGTGGCTAGTCTCTCACAGGATCAGGCGGCCGATTCAGTTAGGCCTTCCCTGTTTGCCAAGCATTCCCAGTGAAATGAAGAAGTCCCATTTGAGGGGCATATTAGCACATTGTGCTTAGATGAGTGGTTCCCAACCTGTGGTCCATGGTCCACAGGTGGTCCACAAGACCCTTGAGAAGTGGTCCGCAAGGTCTCAGAAAAAAGATGACAGCCTTCTATCACTTCCAGCATCTCGCTGAGGCATTGCTCCCCCACGGACCACCAGAAAGGGCAGAGAATGGACACCCACAGCCACAGCCAGCACTTCCAGCATCTTGCAAAACGAGCGCTCCCCCATGAACAACCAGATGGTAGAGAATGGACTACCAGAAGCTGACACTGAACTGTCAGTTGCAGCTGTGGGCAGTTCATTCTCTGCTTTCTCTGGTAGTCTGAGGGGAAGCACAGCAAGATACTTCCCCATGGACCACCAAACAGGGCAGAGAATGGACCAGCTGTAGCCAGCACTTCCAGTATCTTGCCGAGTGCTTCTCCACAGACTAACAAATTTAATTGTCTTTTTTGTGTGCACGTAGTCCATGATGATTTCAATTTTTGATTCAGTGATCCACGGGCTCCTAAAAGTTGGGAACCATTGGCTTAGATAGTTTAGAGGTGCTCCATGGCTTTTAGGCTCTATGGGAAGCCTGGAACTGTGCTAGGTGTATGTGTCATGATCAGTGAAACTCCTGATTGGATTAACCTTTATAAGTAGTTTGAAAATGGTGGTATTTATTTTACTCAGAAGTAAGCCCTTTGTGTTCAGTAAGAGGCTGTAATCCCATCGTACTCAGCAAAAACAAACACCTCTACTTATAAGAGATTATTGATTAATATTTTTTAATGTGAACATGGAGGCTTGACACATACTGAACATACAGCTGTGATTCTTGAAGCTTGCTCCCGTGCATGCATACTCAGAAGTCGCACTGTATTCAACTGGATTTGTGTACAGCTAAATGCACATAGATGTGCAGTCTTAGGACTTTATCAAACTGGCTAGTTTCCTACTAGCATCTCAGGTGTTCTATGTCTTTAAAAGAGACATCCCTTCCTCTACTCAATCCACCTTCCTTTGAGTCCATGGACATTATAAGACTTGAATGTGAGACAAAGGAAGGTGTAACTTCAGAAAGTCCTCTTATTGTTGTGAAGGAGCCAGAGCAAATGAATCATGTTGGTTCAAACATGGCTCTGTCTAAATCTGACCCTACCACAGCCCACTGAATGATTTGCAGGGAAGCATTGGTCCGTGGAAATCCATTGAAGGAAGCAGACTGACATTTCACAGCCAGGGTCTGACAGGAAATAATCTTCTTATTTTTCATGTGCATTCAAGTGGCAATGGCATGCTGGCAGGGCAGCCTGGCTCCTTAGATTCTATCTACCGCCATCTGGCAGAGAGACTGAGCTAAATGGCAGAGAAGTTTGTTAGCTGAGATCTTGCTAATAGCTGCTCAAAAGGCTAGATTTGGGCACAGCTTGGAATGAGATGAAAGCATCTATCCTCTTGGGCCAGTTTCATGTTCACTGCTTTCCAGTAAGCAAGAGCCAAGAAACTTGGGGAGTGCAACCTGTGATGCATCTTGGTGAGCAGTACTGAAATTGAAAAGTACCCAGGGAGAAGCAGTAATACATTACACATGTGTAAGGCCCAGTGTAGTTTAAAGGCTAGAGTGCCCAAGGACACCTGCATTCAAGTCCTAGGTACAGTGGGAATAACATGGGATAGACCTGAGCTCCCTGCCCAAAGGACTGGATACGAAGTCAATCCATGGCCATACCTGTGAGCCGAACATCTGGCACGAACAACTTAAGAGAGAATTTGTGTGAAGGGTTGTTTTTTTTTTCAAATGGGATGCCCATGCAGTGTATTTTGACCACTACGGCCCATGTGAACTGAACCTAGGTGAGGCTGTGTCAACTCAATGGCATTCTCCCACACTTCGCCTCTTTTTTCTTTTTTTTTCCCTAGTGCTATGGTGCCAAGCTGGGAACACAGGAAGCACCTTTGAGTACAAAAGCAACATCATGTATTTATTTTGCATCCCCTATTACTTGACAAGATATCAGGCTCCACATTCTCAAATGGTGGCCATGTTGCACGTGGTGCTGGAGGGAGAACTGTTAAGAACAGGTAACTGATGGTGATGTGGCTAGCCTGGTCACATCACCCTCCTAATATGGCTTCAGCTCGGCTGCATTAAATGCCTTTGGTGCTGGAGTGGGGCATAGCAGAGCAGAGAGGCATTTGCAGTCCACTCCTGGACTTTTTCATGAGGGAAGGCTCAGGCAAAGGTCTAAGCAGCCAACAAATATTCCAAAATCCCAAGTTTTGACAGAAATTGCATAAAGCACGAGATGTTATCATGAGGTATTACCTCATCCATGAAAATGTGTTTACTCAGTAACAGGGCTGACCCCAGACTTCCTCATGCCTTAGACAGCATGCCAAATGCTGCCCCCTTACCTGATGACACAGCAGCCTTTCCTCCTCTCACTCTTCAATGTTCTATCCCAGGATTCTACTCCCTGCCACATTTCCTCTTCCTCTTTGTCCTCATCTTCCTTTCCAATCCAAGGAGTGGAAGAGAAGGAGGAGCAGTGGAGGCAAGTAGGAGGAGAGAGATGGACTCCCCCCACCAATCTGCTGTCTGAGGTGACTTTTTAGTTGGCCTCATTGATGGGCCAGTCCTCCCCAGCACGCTTGGTGGATGATACGCCTTGTGTTTAAATAAATGCCTGACCAGAAGCTGATTCAGTAAAAAAACTTTGTGCCACCATCATTTGTTGCACTGTAAGGATGACTTGGGCTTTTGACAAACTGAAAGAGCTCGACAAGAACCAGAATGGATTCTGTATTGTACATATCCCACTCAAACGTGTTCAGTGAGACTGCCCAATTATCCAGCTTTTGACACAGGATCTCTCCTAAGAGATAAGAGCTCCTTTCGAACAGACCTGTCAACCACTGCTGTTTCTCCAAGGTGAGATCAAGGGCAGAAGATCAATACATATGAGTAGTGCAGGTCAGCCCTTGTAAGGCAAGGGCTCTGCAAAGTCTGCAGCTCTGAACTCTGAACCCTTCATTACAGATGAACTAAAAACTCATTTTCAAACTTGGTGGTCGAAATCTGTGAGCTGATTTAAAGAGCAAAATCTGACTTCCATGCAAAATTTGATAGCATGCAATTTAAGGAAAAACTCTTTTTTCATTACTATAAACATTTATAGTGAGCAAGCCATCAATTGTATATACTGTATGTAATATGGGGTGTGTGTCCCCAACAATGTGCCAAGGGCCTATCTCAGAAATAATTCTGCAAATTATTACCTGAATGTCACTGGGCATGGCTGACCCTGCTCATTGTTTAACAGCTCAATCCCCTGTAACTCCATGTGTGGTGATGCAGGGGTACCAATGCAGCATCTGCTGAAACCTGGAAGGGGGGGGGGTTGATTGGCCTCCAGAGGCCTCCTCAGCGTAAGGGATCATTTGTTCCTCCACCTTGGGGATAAGTCCCTGAGGGCCTGGTGTGTCAACCCAGACCTATGCCAGCAAGATTGCAGGCACATATCTACATTTATCCTTGAAGGCAGATCAGGTACAGGAAGGAGGTCAGGATTAGGCTGACTAAACCACTGCAGGATTAGGCTGACCGACCACTGCTACTGAACCTGCCTACTTCCCAGACTCAATCCACCCTCTTCTCTTGCCATCCCATTCTGCCCTCACCCACCTCCTTCCAATCCCATACACTGCCTTACCTGATGTGGTAGATGTCCATGGTCCATTGCCACACGGACCCAGCCATTCACTGCTTCCAGCAGCGGTCAGGCCACACTTTCTGACGGAGTCATGTTTTCAACAGCTGGAAAGCATGCTATGCTAGCAGAACGCGTATTCTGCTGGAATGGTGCACCATTAGAATTGAGCCCTAAGTAACACGATTTGTGGAAATGAAATGAATATTTTCAGTGAATGCGATTGAAAATACAGAAAAATATAGAATTTTACAGTGTGCAGTCATGAAATGTGTGTATTCCTAGAAGGGCTAAAGGGTTCATTAGCAATTGATGACAATGTACAAGTACTTCCTTCTCCACAGTCAGAATTAGCTCCTAGGTTAACATTGGTGCCACCCTGTTACAACTTTCAGGTTGTAGTAGAAATAGGATAGGAGGTTGCAGGGGTATTGTGAACAGTTACATACTAACCAAACAAGCCAGGATGATTAAAACTGTGAAAAATAAATAACGTAAAATCAACTAGGTCTCCTGATACCTTTCTAGGTCACCAAGATGCTGGCCTGAGTCCTGGCAGGGCAGGCAGAATCTGAACCCCATGAGAATTCTGATGTCATTTAGGGAGAGTTTCATTTGTCTCTGTTTACTATCATTTGACCTTTTAGCAACTAATGGTTTATTGATGAACTCACATTAGCAAAATGATCCTGGCTATTCCTCCCATTTCTTTAGGTACTAAATAAAGCAGTTCTTTGCAATGATGAATGAGGCAGGTGGTTTGTCACATGAAGGCTTGCAAACTTCAAGGTGTCCTGCTAGAGTTATGCTGTATTAGAATTAACACACGGAGAAAAGGCATTGTGGTATCTATTGGAGTTGGCAGGAGAAAAAATTTTTATGTTAAAACAGCATGTATAATACTATATGTTATATCTAAAATATATCTTACATATATGATAACATGCATATCATTTGATACACAATTAAATAATAACAAATAAATTAATACAAGAGACCTGAAAGAACTTTAATGTATATATTAATCGTAACTCATTGGGAACTGATTCAGAACTCAATCTGACCCATTCTAGTATTCATTTTCACCTAGTAGCTTACAGTTCTTTTACTATCACTTATGCTGAGAGCCTGCATGCACCTTTTAAAATTCTGTATAAGAGAGGAACCCTTTCTCCAATCTGTCTGAAATTTGGCAGGTCTGATTTATTGGAGGGGTAATAGAACACCTACAAATGTCATGCCAATTGGGTGGAAAACACAGAAGTTACAAACCGAGAAAGAGCCGTAGGATTTCCCATTGAGAACAATAAACAAAATCCAGTGGAAATAATGAAATGATAATGAAATGAATGAGAGGTTGACAAATGACTGACCTTCCACCCATGCCATTTCCATTTCTGGGTCTCACTTGGCCTTCGCATCTCTGCTGATCCCTTTCAGCCTTGCAGTTCTGAACTCCTTGCTCCTTCATTCCTACTCTCTCACCCCAAAGAACCAGCCTAGTAAACCCTCCATAATAATGTCTAATATTTTCCTCTTCAGCAAAGAAGTTAAGCAGTTAATAGACAGGGATAGTGGAGAAGCTGCTTCATCTGCCAGCAGAAAGGTCAGAAATGCACATTTCCAGGGCACGGGGAGTTGGCATGTTGACTGCAATGCACAATTGTATTTTGAGAAATGCTACAAAATCACTCACAGCCTTTTACAGGACAACGTGCCCCCTGAAAACTGTTGTCTCCAATCCTTTGGAACATCCAGAGTCTATTTTGGTACCAGAACAGGATTACATTTGCCAGCAGACAGATTTAGCCAAGACAGAATAAGGTGAAGCTTATAGACTACCAATGAAGGGGACATAGGTCAGTGGTGGAGCGCACACTTCTCATGCAGAAGGTTGAAACCTGCCATCTCTAGGTGGCATGGGAAAGACCCCTATCTGAAACCTGGACAGTTGCTGCCAGTCAATGTGGACAATTCTGAGTCAGATGGACCAAAGATTGACTCTGGTTAAGGCAGTTTCAGAGATGTTCAATTATAAATGTTGGGTACATGGCCATGTGAGGGGGCAGGAGAGACACTCATCGCCAATGACTTCCCATGCATTACCTATTGAATGACATTGACACAAACACCTTTCACATAGTGCTCACTATTGTAATTGATTCACTAAGCAGAGAGAAAAAGATCATGCTACTCAGACTGCAGTACCAGGAAATGCAGGCCTGCAACAGAAGCGTTTTCTTGTTGAAAGGCATCTGGATTCAGAAGTACATCTGAGTCTGGGCGGCGTGATCCGGAACGGCATCTAATGCTGTTTTGGATCCATCGACTCAGCACTACAAACAAAACCGCAAAAACCCTTAGCATTCTCTTTGGGTGCTGTTGTCAAACCCAGAAGTGCAGGACTTCTAGTTTTATTTACAGCTGGCACAGTAAATTACAGTTTTATTTCGAGTTTGTGCTGTTCCTGCAAATAAAACCAGAAGTCCCACACTTCCAGGTTTGACAGTGGTGTGGGAAGAGCACAGTAAGGAGGGGAATTTTCTGCTTCTTGTTCAAGCAAGCAGGAAGCAGATAATGGTGGCTTGCATCAGTGGTGGGTTGGACATAGGCGGTGGCAGCAGACTTGGGGCAATTGGTTGTGGGAAGAGCTGCTGAATCCTAGCTCCCATTCTGAACCCAGTATTGTGGCATGGGTCCATGTGGACCCACACCAGCAAATTCTCTAGTTGAGGTCTGAGTAGACCTCTCCATGCTGTGGAGGCGTCACTCCGAGTAAGGGAAGGACCCAGAAGATACTTCCACAACTGTCCACCTGCAGGATGCAGCGGTAACCATTTTGGATTCGGATTGGGTTGTTAGTTTATATCCATGCCATGCAATAAAGTAGGACACCAGCCCTGCTGCACATTGGTTAGTTCCATGACCCAGTAGGGAATTTTTTCTTGAACTATTGGCCTCAACAGTGCAGTTAAGAGACAAGATGCTACTGGATTTTGTTCCAATATTTCCATCAAAACCTACTCTCAAAATTTGAGACTTAATAATAATGAAATGTCATTCAGTTTTACTCTTTGTGAAATCTTGTTTCAGCATTTTTTCTAAACGAATCACATCTCATGTGTAGACCGTCACATATACATCCTCTTCTTCATTCAGGGTTAGATATTGGGATCAATGCACAATCCACTGACCATTTACTCATAGTCAATAGCAGATTCAGGATTGACACAAGGAAGCATTTTTTCATACAGTGCGTAATGATCGTATGGAATTTACAACCACAAGATGAGAAGACGGCCAGGAATTTTGATACACTTTTAAAGGTTTGGACAAATCCATGGAAAATGAATCTCAACAGCTTTCACCCCATTTTAGCCAAAAGAAATGTCCACATACAACAGTCCTGTACCTCTGAGTGCCAGATGCCAGGGCCAAATGTCAAGGGAGTGGCTCTCAACTTCTTGCCATGCTCTTGGGTTTCCAGAGGCTGTGGCATCTGGTTGGCCTCTGTGGCAACAGAATGCTGGACTAAATGGATCTTTATTCTGATCCAGGAAGGCAATTCATATGTGCCTGTCGTTTGGTTTGACATTTTGAAAACCTCTTTAGCATCCCCAGAGCAAGTTTTCTTGGAGAGATATGTGTGTTTTTGCAATTAGCATCATCTAATTAGTCCAAGCAGGGCAGCAGGCTGTGCTGAAAAATCTAAAGTCTATCAATGTATCATGTAGGACATGCCTACATGCTCCTCAGTACTAGTGGAGTGATGAAAAATAGCTTGGGAGACCATTTTGAAGGGCCAGGGATGCCAGAGTGACAACCAGTGTTCTTAATTAGTGACAAGAGTTCAAAGACATCTTATAACCCACTCTTATGCATGGCTTATGGCAGCAGATCTCCTGATCTCCTGGCTTATGGCAGCCATATGTCCTAATCTGCTGCCAAAAGTCCTCTTATGGTGTAGTAAATGGCACATTCCTGCCATGTACTGCATGAACAAAGCGACTGTATCACACGAAAAAGGAAGGAAGACCTCGCGTTGATACCAGCAAGACCCAGGATCAGAGAAAAGTGGAGGAATTTGCCCGAGTGCTTGAGGAAATTCTTCCAGGCCCAGCCGATGCAAATGTATCCAGCAGATGGAAACATTTCAAGAATGCTGTTTACAACATCGCCTTGTCCATATTCGGCAAGAAGACCAACAAGATGGCAGACGGGTTTGAATCCCACTCTGAGGAGTTGACACCAGTCGTTGAGGAAAACTTTAGAAGCATACAAAGCCTGTCCCAGTGAGCGCAACCAGCAAAGTCAAGCAGACTGCAAGGAGATGTGCTAACGACTACTGGCTCCAAATCTGTTCCCAGATACAGATAGCAGCTGACACAGGCAACATCAAGGGGATGTATGATCGTATCATGCAGGCCCTAGGTCCAACACAGAAGAGAATTGCCCCTCTGAAGTCTGCCACAGGCGAGGTCATCCAGGACCGGGTGCAGCAGATGGAATGCTGTGTGCAGCACTACTCTGAGCTGTATTCCTGAGAAAATGTAGTTACCGAAGAAGCGCTGAACAACACTGAGTGCCTGCCTGTGTTGGAGGAGCTTGACAGTGAACCAACCCTATAGGAACTTAACGTGGCCCTGGATTCCCTTGCCTCTGGCAAGGCACCTGGGAAAGACAGCATCCCTGCTGAAGTCCTAAAGTGCTGCAAAGTGCTGCATCACCACTGAGCTGCATGAAATCCTCTGTCTCTGCTGGAGAGAAGGTGGAGTACCACAGGACATGAGCGATGCAAACATCGTCACGCTGTACAAGAACAAAGGCGACAGGGGTGACTGCAACAACTACCGCGGCATCTCTCTCCTTAGCATTGTAGGAAAGCTGTTTGCCTCAGTTGCACTAAAGAGGCTCCAGGTACTTGCAGAGAGCGTCTATCCAGAATCGCAGTGTGGATTCCGAGCCAACAGGTCCACCACTGATATGGTATTCTTCCTTAGCCAGCTGCAGGAGAAATGCAGGGAATAGAACAGCCACTCTTTATAGCCTTCATAGATCTCATGAAGGTTTTCGATCTGGTCAGCAGGGACAGCCTCTTCAAGATTCTCCCCAAGATCGGATGTCCACCCAGGCTCCTAAGCATCATCAGGTCTTTCCACGAGGACATGAAGGGCACTGCAGTCTTTGATGGCTCAACATCAGACCCCTTTGACATCCGAAGCGGAAGGACGCAGGGCTGCATTCTTGCGCCGACCTTGTTTGGGATTTTCTTCGCTGTCATGCTGAAGCAGGCCTTTGGAACTGCAACAGAAGGCATCTATCTCCGGACCAGATCAGACAGAAAGCTCTTCAACCTCTCCAGACTGAGAGCAAAGTCCAAAGTCCAGCTGAAATGTCTGTGAGACTTCCTCTTTGCCAACGATGCAGCTGTCACCACCCACTCTGCCAAAGATCTCCAGCAGCTCATGGATCGTTTTAGCAAGGCCTGCCAAGATTTTGGACTGACAATCATCCTGAAGAAAACACAGGTCATGGTTCAGGATGTGGACTCACCTCCCTGCATTACAATATCTACGCATGAACTGGAGGTTGTCCATGACTTTATGTACCCTGGCTCAACGATCTCCGACACTCTTTCTCTTGATACCGAGCTAAACAAACGCATCGGTAAAGCAGCTACCACGTTTTCCAGACTCACAAAGAGAGTCTGGTCCAACAAGAAGCTGACGGAACATACCAAGATCCAGGTCTACAGAGCTTGCGTCTTGAGTACACTTCTGTACTGCAGTGAGATGGACTCTTTGCTCACAACAGGAGAGGAAACTGAACGCTTTCCACATGCGCTGCCTCTGACGCATCCTCGGTATCACCTGGCAGGACAAAGTTCCAAAAGACACAGTCCTGGAACGAGCTGGAATCCCTAGCATGTATGCACTGCTGAAACAGAGACGCCTGCATTGGCTTGGTCATGTCGTGAGAATGGGCGATGGCTGGATCCCAAAGGATCTCCTCTATGGAGAACTCGTGCAGGGAAAGCGTCCTATAGGTAGACCACAGCTGCGATACAAGGACATCTGCAAGAGGGATCTGAAGGCCTTAGGAATGGACCTCAACAGGTGGGAAACTTTGACTTCTGAGCAGCCCGCTTGGAGACAGCCTGTGCAGCATGGCCTTTCCCAGTTTGAAGAGACACTTGCCCAACAGACTGAGGCAAAGAAGGAAGGCCCGTAGCCAGGGAGACACACCAATGACAGACTACATTTGCTCCCAGTGTGGAAGGGATTGTCACTCCTGAATTGGCCTTTTCAGCCACACTAGACGCTGTTCCAGAACCACTTTTCAGAGCGCAATACCATATTCTTTCAAGACTGAAGGATGGCAATGAACTGCAAGGCCACTAGTATAAATGGCCAGAGGCCCCTTGTGCATGCAAATGGCTACAGATGCTGCACTGGAGCAGCAAAAGTGGTGGTGGGGCAGTTTGTGGAGGGCTTGGGGGAAGTTTGGGATGAGGGTTGGGTAGGGCTGGGGGCAGGAGGGAGTGGATCGCAGTGGCAGAAATGCACACCAGGATCCTACCCATGTTTTCTTAGCCCAACACACCCCCTGCCTCTCCTCAAACTTAGGGCGCAATCCTAACTTGTGCTGGACCAGGCAAGCCAGGAGGCTTGCGCTATATCCAGCGCAGGATTGTGGCCAGAAGCAGCTTAGCCAGAGGCAAGGGGAAATTCTTCCCCTTACCCCTGGGTAAGAGCTGCTGGCCCCAATGGGTCTCCTCGGACATGAGCCACCTCCTGAGGTGGCACAGCTCTGAGGAAAGCAGAGCAGCTTGAAGCCGCTCTGTTCTCCCGGAACGGGGGAGCCCCACCTCCCTCTCCTCGCCTGCCTGCCTGCTCCCGAGGCTGCCCATTGCCTGCCCTCCCCCTGCCCAGGAACGCTTCCCTCCCTACTCCTCCCCGCCCCCCATGCCTACCTTTTTCACTTGCGTTGGCCCTGTGGGGCCAATGCAAGCACTGGAGGGGAAGCCAGCGCGGAGGCGTCTGTCCGCGGAAGCAGAGGGGCCTATCTTCCCCTTGAGGAGGCACAAACGTGCTTTACAGCCTAAGTACACATTAGGATTGCACCCTTAGGCTAGTGCAATATCCCACTGCTGGACAGGCGACTTATGAAAAGGTAAGTAAGAAATATTTTTACTTACCTGTCCCAGGTCATCTGGTAAACCCCTGAGCATTTAATGCAGTGATGTTCTAGCAGAGTAGCTGCATCACTTAGGATAGTGGAAAATTGGACTGGGGCCTTATTCTTTTTATCATAGCTGCAGAGGGCTGTGTGGAGGATGTGAATGCATAAATTTACCATAGAAGGTAAATCTATAATCTAGGTAAATCTAGAAGACATCTATAATATTGTATTGTGCTGCAATGTTTTGGAATACATTCCCTCACAACATAGAGACGTCCCATAAAATTAGGCAAATTGCCTAATTATGATGAAACACAAGATAAAAGCCATAAGACATCCTAAGGCTTAACGGATTGATTGTGGTGTTTGTCCTTAACCTAGGACTTTCTTCGTGTGTGTTTGCTGTAGACCTAAACACCTCTCTGCAACTTTACAAGGCAAAGGCTCCATTCAATTATTGCTAATATTTGAATTATCAGTGAGAAAAACAGGAAGAGGGATTTTTTCCTCAAGCTTCTTTGGAGTCAAGTGTACTGAGGAGGGGCTGTGAATCATAAGAGCACTGTATTTATCTCACACTTCTTCCATGTATAATATCGACACAGTTTGAGTCACCAAGAGGCTTGTCAAACTCTATCCTTTTAAGTTTCTTTTCATATTAGAAGTGACACAAAACCAACTTTCTAAGGCTATAGGATAATTTGCATTCTCTAACAAGGACCTGATATCCTCCAAGTGTGCAGTTCCTGCAAACGTAGAACTGATGACTGCCATGATTGTTAATTATGAGAGAAATATAGACAGACAGACACTCGGCTTAAACATATGGATAACTCCAATGCTCAGTGTTTGACAGGGTTGTGTAACAAAGACAGAAAGACCAAGAGAGGCTAGGCATCCACAGGCAGACAAGTCCACAGGCAGCATGGACTCCATAGTGCAGCTCTATATACTGGACCCTATATCCCAACATACAATTGGGATATTGCATATTCTAAAACTTTTTTGCTAAAATGGCCTTTCACAGTTCTCACTGGGACTGTTGCGCACGGTTTCATTTCTCCAGTTGACTATATGCAAAAGAGCTTCATATAGCTCTGAGAAGCATTCAGTGTTGTAAATACCATGAGGGCAGTTTCCAGAAGACCTTGTTCCCAGATCTTTATTTTGGGGATATGAATTCTGATGTGCAGAATTCACCCACAAAGGCTCCGCTTGTAAGGAAAGAGTGCCATTTGTACAAAACAGTTGTTGTTTATTTCAAAACCATTTAGAAAGCAAAAGCCTCCTCTCCACCTCCCTTGACTCTCCTCGCTCAGTCATCTGCCTCCTTCCTCATCAATCCTCTGGTCTTTCGCCACATCCCTTTCCTGCCTCTTCTTTCCATCAAAGTCTCCCACCTTGTCAGGCCCCAGCCCATCCATAGACAGAAGCCAGCCACGGGTCTCTTTCAACTCCCTTCCCCTTACTGCTCAGTGGTGTCATCATCACCACATGATCAGAGTTTGACCAACTGTCCCTCCAAGGCCTTTCCTGTAATGCCAGGCTGTTGCAGTGCCACAAGGTTTCACAAACCCCTCATGCAATTATACAGAGGATGCTACCCATGGGTTGATCCTGATATCTCAGTGGAACCAGTCAAGCTGCAGATGTGACGCCAGGCTGCAGAGGCACAAGGAACATTTCTCAATACTCAGGGACACAGGCAGAATGCAGAGATTACAGTCATGAGGTGTACTGAAAGGCTGCATTCGGCAAAGACAATACAAGCAGGAGGTACATTGGAAAGATTACATAACTATATTCAATGGGAATTTTCTCTGTTGTTCTCACCACAACTACCCTGCAAGGTAAGTCAACCTGAGAAATAGGAACTAGCCCAAATCACCCGGAAAGCATCGTGTCTGCTTCAGGAATCCTGAAGCCAGGTCTGCCTTGCCCTGACCACCCTAGATGCTACAGCAAATGTGCCTATGAGAGAGTACAGCTCAGTATGTTTCAAATTCAAACACATCTTGTGAAAATAATAAAAGCCAGAGTTGGAACAGGGAAAAGGAAAAGAAATAGTAAAGGAACAGAGTTTGCCAGTGCAACCTTTCTATTTATGATTTCCCAAGGTCAATAGTAATCCCCACAGCTACAAGCCTATAAAAATTGATTCTTTCATGAAGAGATTGATGGATTCTCAGTCGGGGTGACTTGAAGCAACCCCTTCTCTGTTCCTCTCAGACAGCCACACAATTTATGAAGATGCAGCAGCAGCTGAGCTGTGCGTGTCCGCATGTATTGTGTAGTCAGTCTCAACTGTTTATATGCTTCAGGCCAAACGAGAGACCCCAGGATGTACTTATAAAGAAGGATACTGCACTTATGTAACTTTCTTTGGACTATTAATCCTGAATGAATCATCTTATTTGTGATTTGGGGGTCGGGGATGTGATGCTTCCAGTCACATATTTCTTGGTTTGTCTTAGACTTCCCTAAGGATTGCCTGGCGTCACCAGGCAGGTGCAGGGGGAGGGGATGCAGAGCACACTGGGTGACACCCTCAGGGATGGATGACACCAAAATGACTGTGTAAAGCTTGCCACCCAAAAGCTTTGCTCAGCTTTCTGTTCTCACTGACAAGCATGTTTTCATTGCTCATCAGCCAAAATGCAAAATCAGAAGCTAGACTGTCCACCCGAGACTCTAGACCAACCAAGAGGTGAGGCACATGGAAGGAGGACAGGAACATGCATTTTGACTTTCACTCTGCCCTGCCCTCACATGCACGTGCTGTTTCCATGGAAACCATTCCAGGCTTGACTTCCCGCCTCCGTTAGTGAGAACCCCATACAGCTCAAACAAAGGCAGTTAGTTGAAGCACCAGAAGCGGCTTCCATGTTTCAGTGGTGAGTTGTTGCTACCCTGGGCTTTTAGCATTTAAAAAATGCAAAAGCTTGGCAACCTGGAAGTCTGGCGGTGGTGTGATGAGGTCATCACCCTTGTAATGCCACTAGTCTGGGATTTTCTTGGGGATAATGGGGATAGGAGGCAAAGTGTTTGCCCACCTTATCATGCAAAAAAGGCAGCTAACATATGAGTCATACTTCCAATAGGCCTTAATGGTATACACTGTGAACTGAGAGAGCTTCCAAGAACATGTCCCAGGAACCTTTATGGTGCACACAAAAGCAGATGGGTTAATATGAGAAGGGTTCTCTGAAGACGGGAATTTTGAACTCCATAGGACCTGGCTTGCCATTTGTTTTCCTGTCATATACCATCTGAGCCGAAACATACAGGAACTTCTGAAAGTTCAGAATACCCCAGGGCTGAATGCGCATCATGTGAGATCTCCTTCCCTTCTTTGCACATTTGGTAAGTACTTTTTGTAAGCGTTGATGTGCTCCCAATCTATGTGCAAGGACGTTTACTTAGCAGTCTGTTCCACTGCGGTGAATGGAGCTTTTTCCCAAGTAAGTGTATGTAGGATTCTAGCCTTATGCATTTGGCTCTATAAATACACTGGGTGCAATCCTGTGAAAGTTACACATGGCCAAATCCCTCTGAAAGTATCATGGAATGGAATTTACAGCTGGATCCTCAGCATGTCTATTCAGAAATAAGTAGAGATGGGCACGCTGGTTCAGTTTCACCTCTAAACTATCCTTTGCTCCTTATTTGTTCAAGTTCTGGAGTCCAAATTGCAGACATAAAGAACTCCAGATGAGTTCTGATAGCCAGCTAAACCTCTATGCTCAGCATTTAAGCAGGAAATAAGTGGGACACCACCTGCCATTATGGGATAGTTCATCATGCTGAAACACCTCAATAGTTTTTAGTCCCTGAAGTAACAAATCTATACTGGTAAACAATGTCATAATGGGACCCCTGCCTTGAATGGGACCCCAGTGTGACAAAAAAGGGAAATCAAGGACCAGGTAATATCTGAATAAGGAAAGATCTGCTTGTAGCCATGTTGGTAGGCCCCAGTGTCAGACCCCAGCTGTATTCAACATTAATTAGTGCATACCAAACCTGGGAGAACTGTGGAGGAGGTTGCTTCACAGGGCCTCTGATATCGTACCAAGCTACCAAGTGGGCTCCAAGGCCAGCTTGATTTACAACAGGGTTCAGCTGTGAGTGTCTCAGGATGGGAGGGGGGATTCCACCATGAGTAAGGAGGCTGGTGGCATGTTCACCCCTAGAATGTTCAGCTGGCACCGAGTTCTGATTGGTGGATGGGTCAGGAGGCCTATAAAGGTGAGGGAAGGGACGCTTATGCTGGGCTGACTTTGTCTCTGGCTGAGGGGGCCTGAGATCCAGGACCGCTCTGGCAGGAGTGAACCCAACTTGACTGCAGCAAGATGGGCTAGATCAGATTTTGGAATGCTAAGACTTTGGTGAGTGATAGTTAGAGTTAGGAGGTAGTTGTTATTGTTTTATTAGACTGAGTGTTGTATTGTAATGCTATACTCTTTGCCTAAATTCCTAAGTTTTAGACTATGTAGTGCTGTCTGTATAACCCTGCTTTAAGCCTTTATGCAATAAATCCTACTTATTACAAATGACTGGATTATTGGGATTAGAAGGGAGTACAGGGACTGGTTGTGGGAGGCAATCCAGTGTGGCCGGGGTGGACCCTGGAGACCCTGTATGGGAGTCTACTCCCTTTTATTAAGCTGAGTCCAAGAGGGTGTCAGCTGGAGTACGACTCAAGGGGAGGGTTCCCCAAATTTATCCTGGCTATCAGGAGTGGAAGCTCTGTGGGTTAGGAGCTATTTGGCAGTTGGTCTTGGAGAGATCTACGGGTGCCCAGTGACCATAAGGGTTTATGGCCACTTGCTCACCCTGAGGGTAATAAAAAGGTTACCTGGCCATAAAGGGGTGAGATCGGATTTCCTTCACACCCAGAACCTGTCACCTGAGGAGGGCCTCCTCAAACCACCGAGAGGAAAAAGTGGCTCTATCCTGTTGTATATGACAGTACTAACAGGGACACTACAAACAAACCTATACAGTTCAAAAACACCTATTTCAGTGTTTATGGCTCATTCCAAGAAATTTTGAGATTTACAGTTTTGTGATTCCAAGCTGCCTCATAGAACTTGAGATCCCTGGTTCACCTGGGAGGAAACTCTTAACTATTAAAACCAGTTCAGGCTTACAGTGTAGATGTACTCACTGACAAAATATCAGGAAGCACATTCCAAACAGAGGAATTTTGGATGGGAGTTGCTTACAGAAGTTGTGAGCTTTTCATCTTTGTTGGTTTTTAAGAAGAGGTGAGAAAAGAATGTCAAGGATGTCTTAGATGGAGGGACAAGCATTTGTTATATTTTGCTTTATGCTGGGTTTACACTAAACAAAGTACATCAGCCTGTCCTAAGCCTTCTGAGAAGCTGAGGATCAGAAGCTGAGCTAGATGGTGGTGTGGGGGTGTGTGGAGTGGTAAGCATGGCATGTTCCTCAATGCCCTGTGTAAATGCCCCTCCCCTCAGCATCAGAGTTATTTAGGGCAGTGATGGTACTTTGCCCAAATTGCTCCGATGCCAAGGGGAAGGGGCGCTTACATGGCATGTTGCAGAGCGTGCCATACTTACCACTCTGCCCCCTCCCTCTAGTTCCACTTCTCTGCTGAGGATGCAACTTGGATGAGGATTGGATTATGGGTTCGAGTCTCCACAGTTTAAAAGCACTGAGGAGCACTACTGCTGAGGAGGCCTCAGGCCCCTCAGCTTTGGGTCCAAGTACTGGAAGGATTACAGTAGCAACCTGGTCCTCTGGGAGGAATTTTATCATGGAGTACAAAGTTTCTTTTGGGCCCCCTTTGAGAGCACAAAAGGGTTCCCTTACCTTCTGCATTTGGACCCTTTTGTACCTTCCGCTTCTGCACTGGATCTTAATTTCTACAAGTTAGGATATATAAACCTATGTAGGCTTACACAAAATGTGAATGCTAGTCTTCACACAATATATGCAAACCTTTACTGAGATCCCAAGAAATTTCTGGCTTCCCTCCTTTGGCTCCCAGGCCCCCTTTTTGACCCTGGGCACACATACAACTAATCCCCTCCAGCTCCCTCTCATGGGCTCTGGTAGCAGCACATAGCAGATCTTATCTAATAACTCAGCTAGCTATTATTGCTAATAACTCACTGGAAACTGCACTGCATAAAACAGTTTGTTGGAAAACACAGGGCACAGATCATCTGCAGTCTGGGTGTAATTTCTGGGCCTAGGCCTGATCCGGCCACTGAAGAGATCACACCAGCTCAACCACTCACATAGGTCTTCTCCAAAACTGAAATTGCTCTTCCAGTTCTCTCACGTGGACTTCTCATCCTGAGGCCTTCTAGTCTAAGAGGCAATGCACAACTCCAAAGTCTTCCTGTATGAAACTAGAAGGACACTTTCCAAAGCAGCTAATCAAAAATGGAAGAATTGCAAATTAACTATGTGATAATTTCATTTCCAATGCAAATGAAGTCACATTAGAAAAAAAAAAACACTAATCAACTGAGCAGTCACTTTTAAAAAGCTTTTGAAAAACCTTGATAGCCTTTTTGCTTCTTTGTCACATATGAATTTATTAAACTAGCCCGCATTAAAGTAGCGCTTCTCATATTGTTGTGAGCTCCTCTGCTTCCACTGTACAGGACGTTCCTGGCTAAATGGCTAGTTAGCATTTTAAATGCAGGCAGCACCATTAGCAACAACAAGAACCTTATGTTTTTCATCAGCTACAGCTCCACTTTGTTCTTTACCAGTTGCTGAAGGGATGTTTTTTATATAGTTGTCCACCAACAGTTTTGTGGGTTGCTTAGGAACTAGAGGGCGCGCAGGGGATCATCTATGTTGGTGGATGAAGTTCTTTTCCCCCTTTTGTATTTGGGAGGACGGTTTGAGTCCACCTTCAGTTTCCCAGTTTATGGATTTACTGATAGCTCTTGATTAGTCCCTTCTGGGCAGGCAGAAATCTGTGCAATGCACTGAGTGCAATATCTGGAGCAATCACAAATTGCCTTCAGGAAACATTTTGGACTACGATTGGATGTTGCTGAAAAAAAATTCAACATTCAAAAACCAGTGTGTAGAATCTCCTAAGTCAGGTTAATAAAAAAAAAAAAAAACACCCAGCTGTTCAACTTATTTTGCAAAGTGAGCAGCAGTGCACAGCCCAATCCTACCTAATTTCCCTGGTGCTGATACAGCTGCAGCAGTATGGTGCATGCTGCATCCCATAGATGGAGTTTTGAGCCATGAAGGCCTCCTCAACGTAAGCCCATAGATAAGCCTTTGCTGCCCCACTAGGTCTACTTGAATGTGATTTTATGGTGCAAGTCTGAGTGGACCTGTTGAAGATGGAATGTGACTGGGGAGATAGGATATCTGCAGCCACTCCCTTTCTGGCCTTGATGCACCCTCCTCCCTGCCCTGGTCTCCATCCCATTCTGCCCCTCCCCTCCTATGCCCCGTCCACACCCCACGCTGACTTAACAGTGCCTGGACTCTTGTGGTGGCTGCCATTGTGCTTGTGTAGCCACTTGCCTCTGGCAGCAGTGGCCAGGCTGCGCTGTATGGCATGTCACCATTTGGTAGCATCTCCAGAATGCACATTCTGGCAGCGCAGAGGCCCAGTAGGATTGGGCTGTAAGCCGTCAAAGGGTCCAGTCCTATCCAACTTTCCAGCACCTATGCTGCCACAATGCAGCCCAAAGGTAGAGGAACAAACATTCTTTTACCTAAAGGAGGCCTCCATGACTGCCACCCAACCACAAGAAGCTGTGCACACCTGACTGGCACGGTTACACCAGGGCTGGAAAGTTGGGTGTGATTGGGCCTTAACACCTTTATCATTTTAATGTTGAGAAAAAAAGCACTGGTATGTGGATAGGGTCCTTTCTGAGGAGGCCAGGGCAGTGGTGATTTCAATGTGTTGGAAGCATGCGAGATATTGCAACCAACGGGGGTGGGGGTGGGGGTGGGGGTGGCAGGCTATGAAGATGGGACTTTGGGGGAATGAGGATCCCTGTGCTTTAGGTGGCACTCTTTCTCCCAAATCATTGGGACAGAAGTTTGCTCTGCTTTTAGATTCCTTATCATATCCACTCTGGTGTCAGTTCTACTGAATAATTAAACCACAGGAAATTAATACTTTCTACTTTAAATTTGAATTGGAGTATTTGTAATCACCATTTTATTGAAGCATTAAAAATTAAAGAGTGTCTTGAGGTTGTGCTTTGGGTAAGAGCTGCATTAAGTCCTGGACAAAGAGTGAGTAAAGTTGAGACTCAAGGAAAGGAGCAGAACTGCTAGCTAACAACCCTCAAGGAAAAATCTCTCTCTCTCTCTCTCTCTCTCTCCACACACACACATACAGAGAGAGAGGGGGGGGGGAGAGAGAGAGAGAGCTTGGCTTGTCCCTGTTTCATAATGTGCTGATGGCCTTTCCACAGGAACTTCCATTGACTGAGGAGTACATGCCACTTCTGTTAACTACAGGTACGTCTAAGGGGAGATTAATGAAAGTAATTCTAATTTAGACTCACTGCTGACTTTGCTGCTGTCTGTTCGTACCTGATCTTCCTGTGTTGCTAACGCTACTTGCTCCTGACGCTAGAAGTTCCTGACCCTCATGCAGTTGTAGATTTGTAGCAACCAGAGCTCAGTAGTAGAGCACATTTATAGGGTCCTGGGTTCAATCTCTGGCATCTCCAGTGGAAGGATTCTAGCTAGGAGGGTTGAAAAGCCCTCTAGCTAAGAGTCCAGAAAGCTCTTTCAAATCAGTGGAGAGTACTCACAGCCCAATCCTAACTCAATTCCTCCCTAAACAAAATGCCCCCATACCCCCAGCTTGAAGACTGTGTCAGTGACTTATCACAGAGCCAAACACTAACACTACAGGGGATGAGAAATTCTCCTACTTCTCTCCCAGTCAGCTGGTGAGCTACTGCCAGTAACAGGCTGAACTAGATAGGCCTTTTACAGTAGGGCTGATACAGTAGGGCTTTTCTCACATTCTTATGACTTCTCAACACACGTTGTCTCTTGGGGAACAGTGGGGGGCAAAAGCCATTCCCATCCATTTATTTTCCACTCCCTTGCAAGGGCTGCAATCCTCAATATTGCAACTTGCAAACCCCAGAACATAAATAAGCAAACTGCGCAGTTGTCTCTACGTTCATCACTCTTCACACAATAAACATTATTTCACCCCAGCAAAGAGGGTGGATTTGTTTTAACATTGTACTAGTACTACTACTTTACCTGCAAAGATTACCTTTTGCCTATCTGTGGTCAGATGGAGATGGTACAGCTCATAGCTGAGATGATAAAATTGGAGGTTGCAGTGAAAATAATTACTACATTGCAGAGAGTTTTCCATTGGGCAGTTTATGATGAGCTGCTGCTGAATGCGTTCATGCAGGAACATACACATGCACAGAGCGAGAGAGAGTAAATATAAAACTAGGTGGAATTTTGCTGCTGATTCTGTTAGGATATGCACAGGGGTTCATATTCTCTCTAACAAACTTATTATTGTGGTTCTTACGCACAGCCTGCCAAATGGTGGCTGGTTTTGGCCTGTTCAATATCAGAACCTTCCCAAAGACCCACAATATTCACAGATATGTTCATAATGTGTGTGCTGCTCCAAGTGACAGTGACAATAGGGTTGGTGGTTGTTTTCTTTCCCCAAGGGCTCTGCATTTCAGTTTCCAGGTCTTTGTATTTTGTGGTCTTTTCCAATTGTTTCTCCTTGGTTCGATCATCTCCTGGAATGGCCACAGGAAGTAGCATCGCATTGTTATTGCGAGAATCAAGGCTTTAGAAATGTTGTGGTCAGTCTTTCCTGGTTCTGAATCTGATCTTAGCATGCAGAATGCAGAGGTCCTTGTGTGAAAGTTCCATTTCGCTAACAGCAAGTGTCCAAGCCCTTTCCAATTCTCTTGTCGGTTGCAAGAGGCAGCAGGCAGCAGGTCTAGGCAAGTGATTTCTCAGTGTTAATGCTGCTTACCAAAGACAAGCCACAGGGGATGAGGCATTACTGGAAGCACATGACTGACTGGCATGTACTCACAGCCCTTGCGAAAAAAGAAAATCTTCTGGTAAATGGAGCAATTTCTCTCCCGCAGATTGTTACGTCCTAGAAGGGATTTTAATTCCTTCCATGGGAGGAATCTTGTGATTTTTGGAGAGGCGAGAAGCTTTGAATAAAAATGATGCCTTGAAGGGCTCAGGGTGGGAAAAAGATGCTTTCCAGTTCTGTTTATATCAGTTCTCAGGCTGTTTTATCGCTTAAGTCAGGGTGTCAAACTTGTTTCATACAGAAGGTCAAAAAGCATTCACGATGCCTGCTGAGGGCCAGAACTGATGTCATTAAGCAGCAGGTGACGTCATTAAGCAGGTGATGACCAGAAATAATAACTTTTTCTCATTTAGGAATTCGTTAGCTGCAAATGACAGAAGAGAAAATATGCAAACCTTGATCAAGATATGGGATAACCCAATTATCATGCAGGCCATCCTTTCATAATCACCGCTTCTGCTGAGGTCTCACTTTGCAGCTCAGCAGCTGAGGTGCTCTGCAAAGTGACATCTCAGCAGAAGCAGCAATGAAAGGGTGGCCTGAATAACTGGGTTCTCCTAGCGCCTTGGCAGCTTCTCCCTTCCTCACCCTTCTTGGGTTGCCTCTTTCTCTGTACTGTTTCTTGCCTTCTGAGCCATCTTTCCATCTGATGGTGCTGGGAGAGCCCAATTACCACATGGGTTGCCCTTTCAGCAGTGCCACTTCTACCAAGGCCTCACTTCACTGCTCAACAACTGAGAGTAGCTGGTGGTGGTGCTGGTAGAGTAATCACAGGTGCTGGATAAAGAGCTTCCAGAGGCTGAATACAGCCTGCGGGCTTTATGTTTGACCCCTCCCCCCCCGGCTGAAGTGATTCCTCACTTTTATATATTGCCTTTACACCCCCCCCCCAAATAATGCACAAAACAAGCAGGACTTGGTTTAAAATGGGCCACAATGTTATTGAAAATTAAACTTACATAAGGCTTGTAGCATTCCTAACTATTGTGCCTCACAATCCCCTTTTGGTACAAATTCCTTTCCTTGCAGGGAGCAGTAGCTGCAGTCTGTTCCTGCATTCTGGCTCTAAGCAAGTGGTTGCTTGTTATGATCATAGTTTATTAATGCCACCCCACCCCCCACAGAGACTGGGGAAGATCTGGATTGCACTGCCCACCCCAAGTCGAAAAGACTTTGAGGTTGACTTTGCTATCCATGGTCAAGGGATTGCCAGCCAGCCTTTCTAAGCTGATATTGTTGTCATCCTTCAGTCTCGGAAGACTATGGTATCACACTCTGAATGAAGGTTCTGGAACAGAGTGTCCTCTCCAGTGCGTGAAGCCTGGGAAAAGTAGATATGGAGAATAGACTGTTACCCATGCAGCAAATCCCCCCTCTCCACATCGCTGAAATGGTCCAATGGAAAGGCAGAAGCTGGTTCCAGCGGCGTCGCAGGAGTTGCCAGAACGTGACTGTGTTCAGCCGTGAACTGCCTCAGGGACTCTGGCTCTGGATTTTGCCTCGAGGTTGTCTCCTGAAGCCTTTTCCATAACTGGATGTAGCCACAAGGCAGTGGAGGTTTGGGATCAGAGTTTTCCTTCTCTCAGATGAGCTGCCTTCCCAGGCTGAGTCCCATCTACCAGGTGACTGTTTAGTCACCTCTTACAACAAGTACAGCCAAACTGAGGGCCTAATCTTATCCCCAGCCCCCAGGGGTTTAAGCTGATAAGCCTCTAGGGATTGGTTCTTGTTTTCCCCCACTGCCTACTCCACGTCCTCAGGATGCACACTACCCTGCCCAAGTCTCTATTCATACGAGACTTGTATTATAAAAATAATCCATTATATACAGGCTAGATTAGAAATACTTTGTCATTCCATCATTCAGAATGTTGACGGAATCTGGAACATGGAAGGAAAAATAAGCCTGAAATAGAAGAATATACACTGAGGTCTTTGTAAGGAAATTCAAATGAGGAAAGAAGTAGTTTGATATATCTGCCCCTCCCCCAAATCATTTTAACTCTCATCTCCACTTCTAACATGTCTCATTTCCGTTCTAGCCATTGTCGGTCTTGATTACTGTAATCTCCTCTTCAGTCTTCCAGTTTCTCGCCTTTCTCCCTTCCAATCAGTCTAGACGCTGCAGCCAAAACAATTGTTCTTGTTCCTTATGCACTGATCATATTACACCTCCTCAACATCACCATGCCTTAAGTCTTTGTATTAGCTAGCCATTGCATTTTCTTTAAACAGCTTGTCTCTGAAAGTTTGTGCCATCATGCACACACTAACCTATGCACCCCAACACACACACTCTTTGTGTCCCACTGTTGTCTCTGGAAAAAGTTTTGCTCCACCAAAGCCAGTAAAAATGAATTTCCTCCCAGAGGCAATAGGACACACATACAAGCTGCATTGTTTGTATCATCCCACACTCAACCCTGGAGAAAATAACACTGTCTGTCCCAAGGTGTTGTGTGACTCAATCTCTCCTCACATTACCATTCTGGCACTTTATTAAGTGCATAACCTCATCCACAGAGTCTGCCACACATCTTTCCTTTTTGTGAAATCTACCCTTAAAACTGATCTTTTCTAAAAGCCATTTCCTAACTACCACATGCAAAGTTTGGTATAGATGACGCAGGTTTTCCTAAATCAGATCCATCTCATTCCTTACTGTTGTGTTGTTGTAGATTGCAAGTTGATAGGAAGGTGTAGGCTCTGCTTGACACCTTGCAGAGAGTTTTGTGTATGATCATTCCTTATTTAGTAACATAATGATGTAGTGCAGGATGAACACCTCACTTGACTTTCTAGCTCAAAACCTCAAAGAAAGCATTCATTGGCCATTCACTGTGTATCACTGAGCCCTTCTTTAAATGTTATGAGATTTGGTAATGGCTGCCAGTGGCATATGCTTGGGTCAAATAACGTATTAGTTGATGGTCCAAGAACATATTTGAATGAGGAGCTAACAATGCCCTGATGGTTCAGGGTGTTGCTTTCTTTAATGGAGGGGATAATGGAAAACTGGTAAAATCACAGATGTCTTTGGAGAGGGGATGAGTGTTAAGTGAGTCATCCTCCTTCCTTTTTGTGCGGTCAGCCTAACAAAGAAAGGCTTTCTTCTGAGTTGGAGCAGACAAGATTGTTGATTTAGGGCCTGATCCTAACCTGTGCCGGCCCAGAGCCAGTGCGCAGTGTCGCAAATGTGCCGTAACACGTGCCTACAACACTGTTGGGCTGGCACCTGCGCTGACTCAGCATGAGCCTGCTCTGAGCCAGCGCTGGGTGGAGGAAGGAGAGCACTGCCTGGAGCTCCGGGCAGCAGAGTGGTAAGTCGGGGCAGGTGGGGAGGTGTTCTGGGGTGGGAGGAAGGTGGAGCAGGGGGAGGGAGCAGGGCAGGAGGGGATAGAGGTGGTGGCAGGCCCTGCTGCCATACCCTAACATCCGCCTGGCCCGGGAGTCCCAACCTGGGTCTTCTCGAATCTGCACCTACTCAGTATTGGGCACAGATTCAAGGAAACCCATTGGGCCTGCCTGCGTATTACATGGGATAAGGGAGCATAAGCTCCCTTACCCTGAATACCTGGCGCTGCTTCCCAGCCCCATGGGATGCAGTGGTCGCCATTTCATTGCCGCTGCAGCCCTGGGCACTGGGAAGCACAGGATTGGGCTGCCCATCTGGGAATGGACAGTGAAATTCTGAAATGGAAGCCCCTTTCAGGTGCAGAAATGTTTTCTCTGGAGAACTGATGTCGTGTTAGTATTTGTAAGGGGTTGTGTGAAATGCCAAGGAGAAGATGATCTGAGAGACTCATGGTTTACTTACTGGTTCTTTATTTTAAGTGCCACGCGCACTGGGAAAGAGCAACCACAGAAGACACACACACACACTTGCAAAAAGCTGCATTCAAGGGGCAAACAAAAAAGCATAGCTTATATATTTGAGCATTTTTTCCTACTGAAGGTTGCAAGTGGTTACATTAAAAAATAGCCTGATTGTCTAGTATAGCCAATAAACAGCAGAAAACAGGCATAGAGCTCAAGTGCTCCTTCTTGATAAAGTTGTCTGTTTGGCAGTGATGCTGCCTGCTTTGGCCGACAATAGTGAAGTGTGGAATGCAGGCCGCTAGCCAGCCAAGTTAGTAAACAAATTCTTTGGCCATCTACTTTGCTTGAAATGTGCTAGAACTTTGCTTATGCTTGGATGCTAAGACCAGATCAAGTTCTGTGGCCCCAGGGGACAATGGGAGCGCACTGCTATCTATCTGGGTCCCGTTAGGGAGAAGGGCGAGATAAAAATAAAGTTTTATTATTATTATTATTTATTATTATCTCCATTCAGTGTTTAACATTTATTAGTAAATAGAGCAAATACAGTGAAGGTGCCAAAAGCCTACAGTGATCTCTGCTCCAAAGGAAGCCAGAAGCCAGCTGGTGCTATCTACATACTAATCTCTGTCTCAGTATCAGGCAATGACAAACTGAGATTTTCTACTTAAACTTATATCCAGGAGGGGAATGAAAATATGTAAATCAGGTAATATGAGTGTATGGGGATTGGACAAGACTACTACTCTGCGGCCAGCAGGCATATGGGTTGGAGCCCAAGTATCATATGTGAAAGAACATTCCCTCGGCATAACTTTTTTGCCTTCTCCTTCTGATAGCACCATAGAAAAGTCTGTCCTGCTGGTCAGGGGGAACAGGGTGGGGGTGGGGCACAGCCGGATGCAAGAGGAGAAGGGAATTTCCACATCGGGTAGTGGCACCTCATGCCAATATGACCTTATGATCCTTTCTTTCCCTTTCTTGGAAGTTGAAAAGTTAATAGTACTGGCTTATAAGTACATCTCTCTCATGGAGGGCAAGTCTGGACAATCCAGAGTTGTGGTTGAACACATGACAAAAATGGGATTACTAATGGGTACATGGAGATGAGTGCACTCCACCAATTTTGAAGAAAATGGGACACCTGGAGCTGCTCTATCCTAGATCATAAGAACATAAGAACAGCCCCACTGGATCAGGCCATAGGCCCATCTAGTCCAGCTTCCTGTATCTCACAACGGCCCACCAAATGCCCCAGGGAGCACACCAGATAACAAGAGACCTGCATCCTGGGGCCCTCCCTTGCATCTGGCATTCTGACATAGCCCATTTCTAAAATCAGGAGGTTGCACATACACATCATGGTTGGTACCCCGTAATGGATTTTTCCTCCAGAAACTTGTCCAATCCCCTTTTAAAGGCATTCAGGCTAGACGCCATCACCACATCCTGTGGCAAGGATGTCCAACCACAGACCAACCACACGCTGAGTAAAGAAATATTTTCTTTTGTCTGTTCTTACTCTCCCAACACTCAATTTTAGTGGATGTCCCCTGGTTCTGGTGTTATGTGAGATCAGGCCACTGACTAGCAGCACCTTTTGAAATTCTGGTGTCTGAACCCAGGATCCTGCGCATGTATTCAGAGCATGTGCTCTACCACAATATCAGCTTCCCCTCTGTGGGCTTTGGATTGCAACAATGTATTCAGTTTTTTGGAGAAGTGATAGTTCATAATGAAGGACTGTCTTTTCAAATGCAGGCTGCCTGGTAATACCACTTCTCCAATCATTCTGCCTGCTTCTCGGACTAAACCCCCAGGCTTGGCAGCTGGCTACATTTCCGATAAAGGACATGGCAGCAAAAGATACCGACAGCCGCATGGGGGGAACATGCTTCTACAATCTCATATGGACAGATGTGCCGAGCAGTTATTGGCCCTGAGGCAGAAACACATCCTGAGGCCAGTCACTGGAGGAGAGAGATAACCCCATACTGCAAATGATGATATATCTGCTGCATTTCAGGCAAAAGCATAATTTATATTCCTGTTTCTGCACACAGAATTTGGCTTTCACATAGGTAAAGTTGCCAACTGTGACTGAAGCTGGTCTTGGAGGATTTTTTCCCCCACCCTGTATGACAAGTTGTCCTGAGTAGCTGAATCCTGAGCTGTCCAGTGAATTCACTGGAACTACCCCCAGCTAAGTGTGTATTCGATTGCAGCCAAAGCCAAGGTGATTCTGTTAAAATCTTAAGAGCAGGGTGACCAGATGTCATACCCAGAAAAGTGGACAAGACACCCCAAAATACAGGACATTCAAGAAAAATGTAGGACATGACAAAATAAAAGCTAAAAAAAATGTATATGTTGGTTTCATGTGTTTAATTTAAACACTATATCACTTATTATTAAATTTAAAACTGTACTAGTCAACTGTATTAATTTTTAGAACAACCACAATAAAAAACCCAAAAAACAGCACAAGCCATAACCAAACTAAACAACCAAAATAATGCAGCTCCTGGAGAGCTTATAGAATGAACCACACCGTGTTCTTTACTGGGGTGTTGGGATCCATCTTCCTTCCCACCTCCTTTTTGAAAACTTCTTTCAGACATCATAAGGAGAAGCTGGGTTCGTATGCATAGACGCCACGTTTGCATCATTTCAAGAAACCCAAAACATACCATGTATTTGAGAGAGAAGTGGGATTATCTGCGATCCAATTTTATGGGGCAGAATGGGGGCAGACCCTGCCCTATCAGGTTCCACAGAGTCATGATTGATTTTTAATGCTCTGCCCCCTGTTAAAGCTGCCTTGGGTGCCCTTCGGGGAGAAAGGTGGATTACAAGTCCAATAAATAAAATAAATAAATAAATAAATAAATAAATGCTGCTCTCCCTTCCCACTTCACCCCTGCAACAAGAATCAGATCAAACTTCAAAGGACCCCCCCAGGACCCTGCTTCCACTCACTCAAAACACACATGCATGCATGTACTCTCTCTCTCTCTCTCCCCCATCCTTGCAACAAGGGATGTTCCAATGCGTCCCCGCAGGACCCTGCAGCGCAGCGCAGGACCCTGTCTCCACTCACCCAAAACTCACTCACTCACTCCCTGCCAGAAGCATCTGACCAAACTTCCAGGTAGCCCCCCAGGACCCTGTTTACACACATGAACTCTCTTCCTCCCCCTGCCAGAAGCACCAAGCTCTCTTCCTTCCTGTGGAGGAAAAAAAGTTGCAAAAGGGATTGCAGCTGCTCCCAACTGACACCAGAGCAGATCTCAGCAGCAGTCACCTCCTGCACTGGGCTCCTGGGGAAAAGATGGAGGGCACCCCAGCACGCTGAGCTCAGGGTCCTTCCTTACCTCCTCTCATGTGACTATCAGGGGATCACTAGGACTGCCCCCAAGCTAGGTTACAGGAGCTTGAGCTGATTGGAGCCTGAGCTGCCTGCAGTGAGGGGCTGAGCTCTCAGGGAAAATATGGGGAAATGGAGGACAAAGCAGGACTTTTCCCGGACAAAGGGCTGGGAACCCAGGCACATCAGGGAAATTCCAGACGTCTAGTCAGCCTGCTCCAGACTGCTTTCAGTAGTCACCTGAAGATCAGTGCTGATTCCTGGAGGTCAATCTAGAGGGCCCTGACTTATAGGAAATCATTGGTCTGCCTAGGTCTGTATTGTCACTGGTCTGTCTCGGTCTGTAAGCTCAGACCAATAATCTCATTGGACTGTCTAGGTCTGTGTTGTCTCCACTGATTGGCAGTAGCTCTCCAGGGTTCGGAGAAGGGGGTCGTTCCCAGTTCAACCTGTAGCTGTCAGGTTTTGAACTGAGACCTTCTGCATGCAAATGGTGCTGTGCTATTGAGCTACGTCCACCGGAGCAGACAGGTCAGCCGAGGGAGTGGTTTGTGGGAGGATCAGGTGGGGATCAGGCTGGGCTGGGCTGGGCTGGGAATGGGGGGGGGTTGACCTCTGTGGCAGCAGTGCCTGCAAGAACCTATGCCCTTGGCTTGGGCCTGATATGTCACCTGGAACCCACTGTGGATCCAAATAGGCTCATAGGGGCCTAGGGAGCAGGGCAGAAGGTAATTTGAAAATTTCTTTATTTATGTCTCCGCCACTGCCTGGATCCCTGCAGGGGCTGTTTTGGTGCAACTGCATCAAGCAGGCCAGTCCTGTATAAGCTTGGGCCATAAGCCATCTGGAATTAGTTCTGCTCCTTTGAAATGATTGCACAGTCTAGTCAGCTGGGATTTTAAAACATCGGGTTTGAGATGCCCTTCTAGCTGTCCTTGCCCTCTCCTCCTAGCTGCACATCTCTTTATATCTCTGTAGTCTGAAAGGCACATGTGAGATAGTGACCTTAGTGCCTGAGTAAGAGGAGAAATCCTTGTTTTGTTGATGCAACTGGTTACAAGTGTGAATTTATTTGCATAGTTGTGATTGCTTGCTAGTTCATGCAAAGTGATGAATTATTTCATTTTAGGAAAGGCCCTGGGTTCGTGTTCTCTCTCTCTCTCTCTCTCTCTCTCTCTCTCTCTCTCTCTCCTTCACACACACACACACACACACACACACACACACACACACACACACACACACACAGATTTGCCTAAAATCAAATAATTCATCACTTTGCATGAACTAGCAAGCAATCACAACTATGCAGATCAACTCACACTTATAACCACTTGCATCAACAAAACAAGGATTTCTCTTTCTCTCACACGGACACAGAGAGAGAGAGAGAGAGAGAGAGAGAGAGAGAGAGAGAGAGAGAGAGAGACTGCAAGTGTATACACACTTACCTGGAAGTAAGTCCTTTTGAGTTCAGTAGGATTTTCCTTACTTCTGAGTAGATATGCATAAGATTGCAGGGACACACAAACACACCCCTGTTTTGCTCATAGCCATATTGACAGCCTAATCCTAGGCATGTCTACTCAGAAGTAAGTGCCATTGAGTTCAATGGGGCTTACTCCCAGGAAAGTGCATAGGATTGCAGCCTGAGTCATGGGGGATTTCTCATGTAAAACGGTTAAAATATCCTGGGGATTAATTTGGTTTGGTGTGAAAGGGTTAAAATACTGTGATGATGCAAAAGGGGTGGTGGAAAAAAAAAAGTTGAAGCTGTGAAGCTACAGATTGTGCAAGAATGCATAGTGCTTGTTCATGTCAGCATGGTGCATAAGGAAATACAATGAAAACATAATGGATTTATTTTTGAGAATTTGTGCTGGAATATTTAGATCCAGGTTCAGAGGTGCCAGAATCACAATATTCAAACCAAACTGAGTGGGGTTTTGGGGGTTGTTGTGGACTGATAAGCATTTGTTTAATATCAGTGCTCAGTAGTTCTTTTTTTTTTTTTTTTTTTGCTGGGATTTTCACACAGGATGATCTGACAGCTTTGGACTTTCTGTCAACCAAACTTCAGACCCAAGCACTTCAGAGCTGCTGCTTTCTTGGCGGGCTGTTGCCATTTTATTTCCCTGCCTGAGAAATTGTATTGAACTGGTCCTCTGTTTCCTGAGAAAATATTGATCTGGAGTTTAAATGGCTTCCCATTAACACACTACAATGAGTGTCATTGGAGATTACTTTTTGATCTGATTACAAAGGGAGACCTCAGCTACCAGGCTTCAAAAGAGTCCTCCTCACCCAACTCCACTTCCTTTCAACATAAAAAGAGTAACAATTTTCCTGCTCTTTTCACTCAACATGTCTGAGGACAAAATTTTAATTTATTAACATTTGATTATGTCTTTCATTCTGCCAAAGGGGAAAGAAATGGAGGATCCAACATATTGGTTTATTTTGTAGAAAGCAAGGAGAAGCAACTAGATGAAATGAAACTCAATTTTTTAAAGGATGGCAAAACACAAGTGGTTCAAGGTTCTCTTTCATCTTTCCAGAGCCCTGGGCACTTTGGTTTTAAAGGAAATAAGAGCACGTATGACACCAAGTATGTTCATTTTTCAAAAGCAAGAAGCTTGAAATTCTGTCCAAATTCAGTGCACAAAAACGCTATCATGATTATAGGACATTACATAGACTAGATCGAGACATATGTTTGATGTAATACCACACACTGATTACACTGGCTTTCAGACATAGGTGTGTGTCCACAGAATTGCAGATGGGATTTTTTTTTTAATCTTTTAAAAGAACATTGGCCTAACATGGAGAAGTAGGAAGGAAATATGTTTGGGGAGGCAGCAGTGGCGTAGCTAAGAGGGCAGGGGGGTACATTGCCCAAGTACCACGCCTTGAAGGGGTGCCAATCCGCACCTGAGGTGGAAAAGTGGCCTTCTGAGGCTTGGGGAGACTGCACATGACTTCTCCAAGCCTCCTGGAGGCCTTAGAAAGGCACTTCTGGTTTTTTTGCCCTTCTGGGTAGTTTTGCCCTTTCTTGCCAGAGAGGTAGGTCGGGAGATTCTCCTCTGAGGAACTTTTTCTCCTCTGAGGAACTGAACGTCCCCTTCAGAGCTAGTTGTGGCTGCGAAAGCTTTGCTTTCTACAACTGGCTCTGAAAGTGAGGGGGAAGAACTGCTTCTCACTGGTGTTCAGGAGCCTGCAAAACTTAGTTTTGCCCCCCCCCCCCCAGAATGCGAGTGAATGCAACTTACAATTTATATTTAAGATAAATACCACAACACACATAAAACATGCATACATAAACATTGCAATAGTATTCAAAATTATTTTATTTTTTATTTATTACTGTATTTATATACCACCTTTCCTTCTCAGAGTAATCTTTTGGATATTGCTCAAGGCAGTTTGCACAGGCAGGCTTTCTAGACCCAATAAGGGTCTTTACAATATTATTCTATGTATACAGAAGCCTTCAAATTCCAGCTGTTATCCTTCAGCGGTGTAGCTATCTTCCTCTTAGCTGCAGGAACACTCAGAGCTTTCCTCAGGCAAGCACACAATTAATGCCAGCAGGAGATTTTCCAGCTATTATCCTTCTTGGAACAACTTTCTCAACATTCCAAGCCAATCTCCCACTGCAGCAAGCAACAACTCAGCAGTAACTCCCCTCTGCCTCCATGGGTCATGGCAGCTTATCAGTGACTTTTTTCGTCTCGCCTCCAGACATGACCTGGGCTGCACCTGCTTAGCTTCTGATAGTTTTCAGACAGCAGTTCTTCCAGACCATACCTCCTGCCCACCTCCTGGTTTGTGTTCTATAACATTTTCTTTTGTATTTGCGTAAGATAATCAAATAAACAACTTGGTCCTCCTTATTGACTGGTTTAGGACCCATGAATTTGACAAGGCGGGTCCCAACCCTCACCAAACCTTCCAGACGCTATCAGAAGTGTTTTCTGATCACGTCTGGGAGGTGTTCTGAGGTACGGGGAGGCCATGCACAGCTTCTGTGATGCACTTCTGGTTTGACAAAAATTGCATCTCAGAAACTTCAGGGAGGCCTCCTGAGATGTGAGGAGGTCATGTGCAGCCTCTCAGTACCTCAGAAGGCCTCCCGGATGCTTCTGAAAGAAACTTCTGGTTTTTGGTGAAACTGGATGTGCCTCTCAAAAGCCTCTGGGAGTCCTTTTGAGGTGTAAGGAGTATAAGGAGTATAGAGGTGTAGCTTATGACAGAATAGATCAAAATGTTCCAAAGATGAGACAAAGGACCATGTGAAGTTATGTGAGAGAGCAAAGAAATCAGAGGACCCTCCATTTCCCCTGAGCTCTTTGACTACGAGAGAGGATGCTCACCAGTACATATCTCTTTCTTCTTTACTGAGCACCAGGTTGTGGGGCCATGAGCCTGTTACACAAATGGGAATAGAATAAAACATTGAGGAGGAGTGGGGAGGCAGGGTATCTGGTCTTCTTTTGAATTCATATGTTGTTATTTTTCAGTTACAGACTGCCACACACATTCGGTGTTTGATTTTTAGGGGGCTCCTCAGATTTGGGGGCTACTTTTCTTTTGGGGAAGGTTTTCTCAAGGAGGCTTCCTTCCATGTTGATTCTCTAACTTTGGGTGGTGGCACTGTGAAGCAGGGAGATAGGTGTTAGTCATTGATGGCTAAGTGTTCTCCATTCCCTTACATATGTGAACAGTCCTAGGGACTGAACTTGAGGAGTTCTGGCAACCCTTCTTCATGGTCCTCAGGTCTAAGCCCCAAAGTTCTTACATTTAGAAAAGAACACTAGTGGACAAATTCAGTTCCTTCCCCTTGGGTGAGGTATTGATAGACCCTGCACAGCGGCCCTTAAGTCAGATAACACAGATGGTGTGGAAATAATGAATTCCTCCACAAATGGTACTGAAAGCAGTGTCCTAGCTCTTTCTAGTATTAGAGTTATTGGTAGCAACATTGATCATATTTTATCTTCACAACCATGAGATCTGTAAACTTGAAGATCTTTTTAAATGAAATCTGCAATTCTCAGAATATTTCAGAAAGAATCGTGTATTAGAGAGGGAACACATCTTACCTTTAGCAACACAGTCATGACGATGTAAATTTCAGAACCTGATTCTCCATTCAAGCATTCTCCAAGCCCCGATGATCCTCTCTGTTGCAGGATACAGGGCTTGTATCAAGAAGCACAGTGTTGCCACAAGGAGCCATTTGTGGCTGAAAAAGACTTTTGTGCTGGCGGGGAAAAGGTGAAATGTAAAATGAATGAGAAAACAAAGAGCAGGATGACCATGTTTATTACATCTGACTTGCACCAATGATTTATGGTTGTGCTTATAGCATTAGGTGAAGTCTGTTACTCATGATTCAGATAAATGGGCTGACCATCAAATCTGCTCTTGAAAGCTTTTTATGTGAACCTGCTACAGTCAGCATAACATGAAAAGGATACAGGAAGAATGAGGGAAGATGCACAATTTGCAGATCACAGGTCACTTCTGGAAGGATCCTGTAGTTTGGGTACTTGCATCAAAACTGACATCACACTGCAGCCAGCATCCATTTATTTGAATTTTATTATGCCCATTTTTGAATTCACAGGAGAGGTTACTACCACATTGACCCTCCAATTAAAAGCCAAGGGTAATATTAGAAGTTGGCCACTGGCTGAGGGTCAACACCCATCAGAGGGCCCACTTGGTTGTCTGACCCCTGAACCCTCGGCACCAGAGACAGTAGTAATGCCCAGTGTGCTCTCAGAGGGTGATCCCAACGAAGGCCTTTGCCACAGAACCATCAGCATTCTGGCACTTGCTCTGATTGCCACCAATGATAGATCTTTGACCTCTGAACACATAAGGCTGTCAGTTTTTTTTCTAAGAGCCCCATCCTCTACCTGGGCAGTGCCACTCCTACATACACAACCCAGGCAATGGCTGCCTTGAAAGTGCCTTAAAAAACTTTGCGGCAGCTGGGAGACAAACTGCGCCAACAGAGAGGCCAGCCCCATTTGGCACTGGGCCTCCATGGTGGCAGGACAACCAGCAGGATCCACCAATGTTAAGTTTCCCGCCCTTCTGGTGGGAAATGGTGGTGGGGAGGCATTCCTGGTTGGGGGGAGGGCGCCCAGGACTTGGGGTCAGAACCAAGTTTTCCACAGATGTTTGCAACAGTTGTTGTTTGTTTTTCTCATAGCTCACCTTCTGGGGCTACCCACCTGCAGCTCATTTCCTCTGGAGTGGCAATATTATCAGCAGCACACTTTAGAAAGGTAGATCTCAGGTAAGGCCCCCTCTGCCAGCCTGCCTTCTAGCCTGCCTTCTCCCTGAGCGGCTGCCTCTTCTCACCTTCATTGCTCCACCTAGCTGCTGCTTCCAGTCACCAGTGTGGCTGCATTGCCAACTAAATGTGATGCATCAAAATGACCATTCTGCGGGTTTGCACGCAATGAATCACACCAATGATCAATGTTGTTGCTGGGAAGCATTCTTAGAAGTAGGGGAAGGAGTTCTTCCATATCTGCCATGTTCCAGTATTACTGCTGCAAATCTTTTTTTAAAAAGAGCCCATTTCTCAGCCTTTTCTAATGCTTTCTCCTTGCTCGTCTAGAATATTCCGTCACACTTGTGCGTTCCTTATACAAATACGTATTTCACACTTGCTTAGTGTTGAGCAGTCACTCAGCAGTTTGCCTCTGTAGGCAGAAAAGGTGTGTGGCAGATATTACTTCAGAACTGCCTTCTGGCATGTAGCACATCTTTCACTTCATCCTGCCAAGGAATGTTTTGGTTCTCATTTGCACCTCATTTATTCCACCAGTTCCATTTCTTGCTGTTGTACAATAGCTTGAAGCAAAAACACTCACCACACCAGTCAGTGTTAACCTTTCTGTGTTTGTTTTTCACATGTATATAAGGTCCTTCCTCCAGCATGGTCAGGGTAATATACTTGGCTTCTGCCCTCTGTCTATCTTTATGGCAAACCCTGTGAGGTCGGTTAGGCTGAGAGATGGTGACTGGTACCAGCTTACCAAGTAAGCTTCATAGCTGAGCAGAGAGGCAAACCAGGTCTCTCTGTTTCAGCACCAACACTCTAAGGGTGCAAACCTATCCTGTGCTGGAACAGGCAAGCTGGGAGGCTTGTGCTGTATCCAGTGCAGAATAAGGGCCAGAGACAGCTCAGCCAGAGGTAAGGGGAAACATTTCCCCTTATCTCCAGGTAAGGGCTCTTTAAGTGGCACAAGTCTGAGGAGAGCGGAATGGCTTGAATCCGTTCCGTTCTCCCCAGGAACCAGGGTTGGGATCCGGCATGACTGTCAGATCCCAGCCTCAGCTCCCACTCCCTGCCTGCCCACCCCCGGGGCCGCCCACCGCCCACCCTCTCCCCACCCAGGAACACCTACCTCCTGCCCCCTCCCAGCCTCCCCCATGCTTACCTTTCTTCAACCAGGCCAATGCAACAAGCACGGAGGAAGCCAGTAAGGAGGCTTGTGTCAGCCTCCGCAGGCCGACATTTCTTTGAGAGCTGGCCTAGCTTCCTCCTCAGGAGGCGCAAATGTGCCTTACAGCACGTTTGCAACCCTTGCAGGCTGGCCCACGGGACTTGGGTCAGCATAGGGCGCAGTTAGGATTGCACCCTAACTATTATACCGTTTGGATTCTCTGCCTAGTGTCTCGTCCCAACTGCAAATTTTGGGAAAGATTGATTTGGGGAAAGCTTAGTTATTTCAGTATGGATCCAATAAATAGGGTTGATGTATCTGACAATATCTTGGTTGTGGTTGTAGGTAGACCTTCTTACAGTCCCGTGCACTTCACCCAAGGTTACTCCTTATATTGTTTCCACAATGCGCTCTCCATGTTTCTTGGAGCTTCTCTTACACTAGTTCTCTAGACCTATGAAGTTTCTACAAATTTGCACGGAATGTGAACACAACATGGGAGCTGGGATGAGTTGTGAGCTAGGATGCCTATAAACTGAGGGTTCAGATTCCCAATTTCAATCAAAATTCTTAGGTGATTGCAGCATAGGTGAGGTGTGTCTCAGATGACACTGGACTGCTTGATGGTGGTGGTTTCCCAACCAAGGACACACAGTCCTTTGGTAAAGGTGGCCAGGTGAGTTGCCACATCTCACAGTGTTGACATAACTGTATATATTTTAAGCACTAGTTGCTGGATTATAGTTTTCCAGGAGTGGAAACCTGGTAAGTAGCTTTACTTTTTTTTCTTTCTTTTTTGAGTAAGGTGAGAAAGCCATTGGTTCTTGCCGTGAGAGTACACCCAGCCCACTATTGCATGGAGGGTCTGTGGGTTTTGTATTCTTTATTTTTCACATTTGCATCCTGACAGGGAGCACAAGTCAGGGCATATGGGAGTTTTCTGGCAGTGACCAGGAAAGAAATGTTGGAGCTGTGGTGGATAGCTCAATGAAATTGCCAATTCAGTGTGTGGTGGTAGTGAAAAGGGAAAACTCCATGCTATAGGCTAGCATATAAACTGTTTCTAGGTTAGCTAGAAACTGTCACGTCAGATTCAGAGGAGGAACCTGATTGTGCAGTTAAAATCAACTTTCAGAAGAATGCAAATATGTTTTAATGACCAAGCTAGACTGATGGCTTATCAGAGCATTTCTCAAACTGTGGGTCGTGACCCACTTGGTGGGTTGCAAGCCAATTCCACATGGGTCCCCCATTGTGCATTTCAATGTGTATTTTATTTTCAATATATTAGACTTGATGGTATGTGCATTTGGGGAAACATTACAGATCTGTACTTTTAACTACTACTATGTTACTACTATGTATATGCTTTTAATAATGATAGTCAATGGGATTTATTCCCAGGTAAGTGTGGATAGGATTGCAGCCCTCAGGATGTTTGGTGAATCTTTTTTTTTAAATGGATCAGCAATTGCTTTGGAGGGTTAGTAGGGTTCTTTATTTCAAATACATATTTAAACTTATATTTACTGTAAACCTAAATTTTAATTAATTGATTGATTTTATTTTGTCATATGGGGGGTGCTAAAAAATTTCCCGCTTGATGATGTCACTTCTGGCCATGACATCACTTCCAGGTTAATGACATCACTTCTGGTGGATCCCAACAGATTGTCATTTTAAAAATGGGTCCCGGTGCTAAAAGATTTGGGAACCGCTGGCTTATTATATAATTGAATATCATAATTCAACAGCCTTCCAACAATGGCCAGGTTTTTTAAAAAAAAAACAACTGTATTCACAACTATAAATAATTTTGGCATAAATCCATCCTTTATCATATTCTCCCATTTTTTCAGAACTTCCCATAGCCTTTTATTAATTGCAACAATGGCTCCTGGTTTTGCCATACTGCCTATTGTGACGTACTGGATTAATACCATTTGCCTCTCTCAAGGGCAGCCCATGCCTCTCTGCTGCCTCAATCCCCTTCCCAAATTTTGCTGCACCCATGCATCTGCCCACCCACTACGGATAAAGAGAGAGGTGGGCATGCTCTTCCACGTTCCTTTCTCTTCCATGTTCTTTCTCCTGCAGCCCTGGAAGGAGTCATGAGAGTTATTACAATCCTGACTCACTTCCAGTAAGCCAGAAGAGGATTAGAGCATCAAGCAGAGCAGCAGGCTGGAGAGGGCGGCAGACAGGCTAAGGACTCATCAGTTTGCTGCCCCTTTAATACTGCCACGCCACACAACAATTTCACGTCTGTTCATGGACAGGTTGGCCTTGCTGTCTCTCCAGGGTTCTTAACATTCCTGTTCTTTTTTTCTTTTTCACCCGCTTCCTTCCCCTTGCCCTTCTGTACAATTTAGAAAGTTCCTCTTTCCAAAAATATGTGAGACCAATATTTTGAATAAAACCAATTTGAATCATTCCTCACAGACCATTTGTGTTGTTTTTTTTCCAGCTTTAATTTCAACTTCTCCCCTCTCAATTAAAAATAAATAAATAAATAAAGATGTTTAAAGAAGATGAAATTCTAGCGTGGTGCCTTGACCTTCAGAAGGACGTTCAAGGTGGCCCTTCTCAGTCCTTTCGAGGTCTCCAGTGGACTTGGATGCAGGAGATATGCCTTAAGAAGTAATGTTGGAAAAGGGTCATTTGCCCTTGACTGGCAGACAAAACAACCAATGAAGTTTCATTGACATCATATTTTCACAAGGCTCCAAGAGGATGATCCTGGCTGGAACCTTCTCGAGTATTGCAGAAGCTTTACCAAAGGAAAGTTATTGGTTGCATGTGGTATGTCACAACACGCATGCCCTGACGGAATCACAAACAGTCCCTGCACAGTGCTACTTGTCCTTTCCGGTAATCACGGCACGGGCAGAGGCGCTGGTACTTGGTACTGCATCCTGCGCAACTGAATAATAGAGGTTCCTTCTGGAGGTAGCACTCCCTGACGTTTTCGGCCACAGCGGGGTAGAGGTGATTCATCTCTGACTCGGTGCTGTCACAGGCAATGCTGAGCCTAGGAAACAAAAAAAGCAAAACACAGGCAGTTTTTCCTCCGTGTGTGTTATACAGTGGAAAGACTGAGGATTGATACAGAGGATTTCAACGTGATTCTTTAGAGAACTTTTCCATAGAAGCAATATTAAGGTCCAGTTCACACATTACAAAGCACAGATCTAAATATGTCACCATGTGCAAAACAGCAGGGAGCCACAGCCAATTCCATTTCTAGATTAGTCCACCTGGAGAATAGAGGAATTTTCAAAGACGTCTTTTTGTCTTTTGCATCCACACTTTATCTTGTTAGGTCCAAACTACACATTATAGAGCATTATAATTATATGTACCTTGTGAGGAAGGGGAACTCCAAATTTGATCAGTGCTGTGGGAGAGAGTGTAGTATTTAAGAACCTTCCTTCCCACGCCTTTTCCCTCTGATCTAAATCATGTGTACACTGCTTTATGGCTGCATTAAAGTAGAAACAAAAGCACTGGCAAATCCAATCATAGATCTCCTGTGACCTGCGTTGCCTGAAACTTAAAATTCCTACATCTAAAAATGTAAATGAAAGAAGGTGACCCAACATTTCTTTGTCTTTTATAGAAATTGCCTAAAAGTTGCCCACTTCCAGTGACATCATACCTCAGGTGGTATCCCAATCTAATTGTGAATTGGTGGGACACTAATCAGCACTTAATAGGTATATGTGAACCTCTAAATTCATAGAAAACACTTTTGCCATCGGAACAAGTCACAAGTAAATGGGACAACACTGGCAATGACAAAGAGTACTGTGGGGTTTCAGCAACACTGCAACCACAGCACACCATGGAAATAGTGGCTGGGATTTTTTTTTAATCTCATTTTCATCCACTCTGTATCTCTGTCTGAACAGAATTTGTTTTTCATCCCTGTGCTCTTTGTCCACCTGATCACTGAGAAACAAATGGATCTGCCCAAACATGCAATATCTATTAATAATAACTACATAAATACATAGAAGTGTTGGTTTTGTGCTATGTACCATGCACACAAATGGTGCCATTTGGGTGCACAGTGCAAAACCAGCACATCTTCCCCCTCCTTCTCCATGGTTCATGGGAACACAAAATTCCTCAATAAACCCTTATGAGAACAGAAGTGATGGCAACCCCCCCCTCAAGATTAGTGCCAAATTAAATTAATCTCAACACTGACCAGAGAGAGGGATGGTAGTATCAGAAAAGCACAAAGTACATTGACATGAGCAGATTGCATATCTGAAAGAAGCCAAAGTTACATGACTTTGGACTCCACTCTGTAGATAAGACTCCCTCCTCAAGAGGCTTCAGAGAACGATGCCATCCACAGGCAAGGCCATAACCTTTCCTTCTCTTGAAGCTGAGTAAACTGCCTAGCATCTCTTTAATACACTCCGATTTGAACTAGTGATTCTGAACCAGCAATTTCTCCAAAATGGTTGGATTTTAAGAAGCTAAAGGAGCTTAGCGAGTTACAATCGGAGCTCTGGCTCTAATTTATCATATAAAAATGTCATTCGGACTCAAATTGCCTGCCTGGCTGCCGTGACAAAAATGATAATGTGCCCATTTTAATTGTCCAGAGCTATGTATGGAGCTGGGTGGCAGATTTATGTTCTATTAAAATGTCAGTGCCTGTGTGTTCCAAATGTATGCTTACAGACAGAGAGATAAAAGGCGAAGTAGGAAGAGGAGAGAATAAAGGCTTCTGGAAAACCAAACACCTCTTTCAGCTGCTGAAAGCCATTCACACACAATACAGCTGGAAGTTCTGTCCAAATATTTTTTTTTGTCTGTGGTGTTGTGTGAAAAGGGCATTGAACAAACGTCAAAGAGGCATCCATGGAAGAATTCATCTTCTCAGCAAGAGTGGAAAAAGTAGCACTAAAAATCTATACCAATTCCCAGACCTTTGGGAAAGGGTCAAAGGCAGCTGGGTAGCAAAGGGATTTTCTATTAGGAAGCGCTGTACAATGGTCAGAGTTGTATTCCTGGTCTGGCAACCAGTCCTGATGCAATATTAAAATGCCAGTGCTCAACTCAAACTCAACTTTTTTCCCCAAGTACAAATTTGTCTACAAATTATCAGTACCACAATGTGGTTGTCAAATTCAGATATAAAAGCTGAGACTTCCGCTTTACAAGCAGATAATTAAGAATTATTAAAAAAACAAAAACCCAAACAATCCTGTCAATTTGTGGCCCAAAACTCTCAGTTTTCAATTTTGTACTGCAGAAATGTCACAACTCAGCATCAATCAGACAGAGATCAAAATGTGAACATTCGAATGCTGCTGCACAGCTTCAAAATAGAAATGCCTGAATTGACACTGGACACAGTTCGTGTTACAGTCAGCAGAAGGGCAGCCCAATTCTAAAGGTGGCGGTGTTGCCATGTACAGTGGGGCCAAAGCGGCTACTGCTGCATCCTGTGGCCCCACAGCAGCCACTGGAGGTCTCCACGGGGGAAGCCCCAAGCTCTGCAATGGGGCTTCTCAAGTCTGCACCAGCAATTTTACCGGTGCAGAGTTGAGAGACTTTGTGTCAAGCCTTTAGGTCTGACATGGAATTCAAAGTCCGGCAGAGCAGAACTCTGCCAGTCCCACCCCCCTCCCATCCCAGTTCTTCTCCCCGCCCCATTCTGCCAACTCCCTGCCTCCCCCCAACCCCGATATTACTTACCACCAGTCAGCGCTGCTGGAGCAACCTCTGAGCTCCAGAGGCTCAGTGCCAAGTGGCCAGCACCAGTGGCCAGCACCAGCAGCCCCTCCTTTCTGGGTGCTGCTGATGTGCCTTACAACACATTTGTGACACCCAGTGCTGGCAGTACCCTTGTACTGCCAGTGCTAAAGAGTTCAGGATTGGACTCTAAATTCCAGGGGGACCCAAAGGGAAAAAATGAGAGAACACACTTACTGTTGAAACACCTCTTTTTTGTTGATGAACTTGAAAAACTCTGGCTCACAGACCAGCCCATGCTGCTGGCAAGCGCTGGTGCATGCTTGTCCAGCATCTGAGACCCACACCTGCATAGAGTTTATTGGGGGCCAGGCTGGGAGGCTGCTGCTGCTGCTGCTGCTGCTGGAATTGTGGGACCAGGCCAGGTGAGTGGAATTGGGCTGCAGTCGGAGTGGGCTTGCAGAGCTTTGCATAGTGTTGCCGTTGGACTTGTCTGGCAGGGCAGCAGTAGAGCAAAAATCCTATTAGAGTAGAAAACCGATGAGTTTCATGCAGACTTTTTCATTCAATAAGACAGCAAATGAGGAGGTGAGTGGTCCTTTGAGCATAAAAGAAGGGGCCTTGTGCATCATGGATGACACTTTGATACCCCTTCCATTAGTATAATGTTACCCTACTGCTTCCACTCCTTAAGTAACTTACAGCCCAATCCTATCAGGCATTTGCATTTAATGCTTCTGCAGTGCTGTAAACAACACACTGTGCCAAGCGGATTGGAGCTGCCAGCACAAACAACTTGCTTAGCTAGTTTAGCTCAGGCCTCCTGGGCCATGTCACATAGGACAGTAGAAGTGGGGTCACGTGAAATATTTCGCAGCTACCCACTTGATCCTGCAACACATAAGGACATTCGTAGCACGATGATAGACCACATAGCTGTGGCATTCAGACAGTCCCAGGTTCAATCCCTGGCATCTCTAGTTAAGCAGTCATAACACTGGGAAAGACTCTGGATATGAAATCCTGGAGACCAAAGGAGAGTAGCCAATATTAAATTAGCTGGTCTTTTTTCACTACTACAAACATAGCAAATCTGTCTAGGGGAAGTTGGGGCTTCTTGCAATACAGTGTTTATTCAGTGTTGAAGTGAGTGTGTGGGGTGGGGAAGACATTTAGACTCCATTCTTGTGTGCAGAAGGAGCTGGATCATTCCCATAGTTTTTATTGAAACAATAATTACAAATATACCGTGTTAGAAGCTGATGTACTCTAATGTACTGAAGCATATCATTTTGCTAGCTAGCTAATGGGAAAGAGCAAAATAAATGTTGGAAATGGTAGCAATCAGCACTGCGGGTAAAAAAGCCCAATCGTGCAGAAACAGATGAAACTGTTTTTTTTAAAGAGAAAAAGCTCAGGACATAACTATGGCAATGTAATTAATACAATCTCAGTCTGATCTTTGGAAAGATAAATTGCTTCTGTTTTTCCAATCCCCCCCCCCGAATTGGGGGGACTGAAAGGAAGCAACCCCCCCCCCCCACACACACATATTTCCACAGGCTTTTTTCCTGCACATTTCTTGATAGTGGTAAAAATGCAAATCACATTACCAGAGTGGGTGGTTACTACCACGGCTGGCCCGAGAGCTCCTGATGCCTGGTGCTGCTCCACCTTACTTGAGGATGCACCAGCTCCTTCCTCTCTCCAATGTCCCAACTTAGCCCTCTCCTCCCCTCCTCATTTCCTCTTCCTCTCTGTCCTCCTCTTCCTTTTCCAATCTAGGGAATGGAAGGCGAAGGAGGAGCAGTGGAGGCAAGTAGGTGCATCAGTCTTCTGCCTGAGGTGGCCTCATGAATGGGCCAGCCTTGGTTACCACCAGTTAGGCACGAAATCCAGTTGGCTTCTAGGCTGAGCCAGAAAGAGGGCAGAACCCATGCAGTTCAGCTACCTGGTACTGAATGTAGGCATGAATTCGCTCCAGCATCCCTTCAGATGTGTACTCATAGGGCAGATAAGGATCCACCTGGAGAAAGAAAAGAGGAAGTGTCGGCATGGATTGGCTAGCAGGAGAGGGCCAGCCGCAGCTCCACATTCTGTCATTTCCCTGGATGAAGGTGTTATGAACAATCCCAAACCTGTAACCAGCATGCTAACATTTGGCATTTGGAAAAGGCAATGCCGTTTAAGCAGATGTGATTACACCAATCGAATGTGCAATTTTTCTCAATTTTTGCAGAATATGAATGTATTCATTTTTTTATTGAACAGGGGCGTTAGAAGGAATTGCTGGATGGAACAAGTAAGATGTTATTATTACGCAATAGATATGTGGGGGCCACAAGGTAGGAAACTGCAATGAATAAAGATTGTACCTGGAGTCCCTATCTGGATCTCCAATGGCATTAGAGCTTTTAGGGGAAATTGCAGAAACAGACACACAGTAGCAAAGACTATGAATGTTTCTTAAGAAAGCAGACAGCCTTTCAGCAATCTGACAAAGTCAGTTTCTCATCCCAGAAATCCAGACTTTGCCATTACACACTGCTGTCTGTCCAAGGAGAATACAAATATTCTTCAGATCACCCCAGTGATCTTCATACATGCTGTTCAAGACTCAGACCACTCAAGCACTTGCTATGTGGTGCTATTGAAGCTGGCAGTATGCTAGACTGCTGGTGTGTTCTCCTGGGCCTGCATGCATATGGCTTGCTTCATACCCTCAGCAAGGGTTTCCTTGGGGATGTGAGGTGTGCCTCAATTCCTCCTTCGGAATGCTGGCAGGAGTCCTGTTGGACCTGTCAGAAGCATTCACAAAGCAGAGCCAGAAGACACCCACCTCCATCTGTATCCACCAGAAGGCAGGCGGATGAAGCATCGTCTTGAAAGACAAGAGACCCAACAACAGAAGGCCTCACCAGGCCAAATGACTCCTAATGAGACGTTGCCTTCCCTTTCCCTTTTGCCTTTTTAAAAAATCATAAATCAAAGTCAGTAAAAATACTCCAGCTGAGGATGAAAATACAGTCAGGTGATGAAAAGCATGTGCTATTTTCTCTATTGCAAGCACAAACCCCCTAATGCTCCAGTTAGGCTGACATTCAGATCTAATTACAAAACCCTCAACCTGGAGGAGTTTGGCTTTGAAGAATCTCATCTGTGATTGACAACCACCGGATAGATTCCCCCTGAAGGTGGCTCTGATCTTACAGGCTCCTCCTGCTCTTCCACCTATGGTTTCTCATTTTATACTTAGCATGTAAACAACACAGGGCATGCTGACATGGAGCTTTGGAGAGAGGTCATTTGATCTCAACAAGCCACCCGACACTTGTGCTGATCCTTTCATAGTGATCCTTTCTAGTAGTAGGGATGGGTAAGCACCCCCCCCCCCCCCGGCACACTGGCTTGGCTCAGAAATACAAAAATGGAGACATGGATCTACTTCTTTCTAAAACTCAAATGCAGCCCATAATCTCCCACCCACCTTGCATCACAGCTGTCATTTGCAGCCAGGAATCACAGCAGGAATCATGCATGACTCCATGATCTCCAGCTGCAAATGAGAGCTCAGGGCTGAGAAGAGGACCTGCTGATGGGACACAGTGAAAACTTTTGGGGTAAGAGCATCTTCAGTGATGGGTTGCTGTTTGCTATTCAGGGTTGCAAATATTTTCTGTCTCTCTTGAAATAAATAGGCATCAGTGGGCCAGTTCAGGCAAAATGTTATAAATCTGAACCAGGCCATGTGCATTTGCACAGTATGACAATGTCCTGACAAGGACCTGACAATGTCCTTGGTACTTTCTGCAATTGCACTGGGGGGGGGGGGGATGGTTCATCAATGAGTAGCACGTCTTACTTTCCATACAGGCAATATAAAAGGTTACTCCTGTCCTGTGTGGGCGGCACAAAGACTTAACTGAGGGCCCAATCCTATCCAATTTTCCAGCACTGATGCAGCCCAATACAGCTCCAAATAAGCTCCTTGCCTTGCCCCAAATACAGCTCCTTGCCTTGAGGAGACCTTCATGACTACACTCCCACCACAGGATGCAGCGCATGCCCCATTGGCATGGCTGTATAGGTGCTGGAATGTTGGATAGGATTTGGGCGTAAGTCCCCCATGCAAACTAAAAACTAAATCCAGAAAGCAAATGGCCACTTCTGAGTTTTGCAAGCAATAATTCATCTCTCCATTCATCATTATTTTTTCCATCATCCTTGGGCAAAAAAAAGTCCTGAGAAGCCTCATTGGATATTTTACACTTTTGGGCTTAAGCTTTATTGCAGGAGAAAAGCCAAGCTGTATGTAAAATAGGCCTGCTGCTGAGAAAGATTAGCATTTAAATGGGGGATATGATTAGCTACCAACTCCAGCAGGGCTAAGGAAGGAGCAAGAGAAGGAACACTTACTAGATGCCAAGGCACTAAGGAATACAAGGTACCTCCCTGCGTACCTCCCTGGTATGCATCAAAGCCTGTTATAGCCGCATTCTTACACAGCAAAGCTTGGCTCCATGCCCACCTCCATCATGCATGTGCTCGGTATAGAAGACATTTGAACTAGCTTTGTTGCTTTTCCATGATTTTACTGGATCTCAGCCTCTACACCCTTGGTGGAAGGGTGGTACAAAAATGTGAAAAACCAACAAATAAGGGAATAAGCCAATGCTTCCTCAGTTCTTCTGAGGGTCTATTACACAACCAGTGTTACTTTGGCTTACACAGAGTGTGATATTGCAAATATATATTGCATATATTTGATAGTGTTACCAAAACTGTGGCAGCTGCAGTAGTGATAAGATGAGAGGCAGGAAGGATTCAGTAAACCAGGGGTCTCCAAACCCAGACCCAGGGGCCAGATGTGGCCCGCGGAGAGCTTCTGTCCAGCCTCTGATCCCCTGATCGCTTCTGGCCCAGTTGACCAAACACAACCAGAGTTGTGCTTGTGGGGTGGGGAAATGGGGGTCCATTTAAGTGCAAGTGCTTTATTTCTTGGGCTGTGTTGGTGCTTGGAGAAATCCTGGACATTTGAGCCCATTCATTCATTTATTTCAGTCATTCATCTAAGTTCCATCCCTAATGTATTTATTTAAATTTTATATTTAATTTTTTTTTCTTGACCCTTGACATCATGCCAGATATTTGATGTGGCCCTTCAGCCGAAAAGTTTAGAGACCCCTGCAGTAAACTCTCAATCCTAGGTAAATCCTCTCCCTGTTGATACACACATGCCAAGAAGACGTGTGTTGCACCCTATGATGGGGGGGGGCAGTCTCAGAGGTCTCTTGAGGGAACATTCATTCCCTTAACTTGAGAAAAGTCCCCCTTTGATTCTTGCTTCTGCACTAGCTATTTCAGTGGTGCAGAATCAAGGAGTGTAACGGCAGTGGAAAGAGAGAGGGAGTGAAAGATAGGATCTGGCTGCATGCGAGTGCTGCTGATTCCCCTCCCTCCCAGCTCCACTCCCCACCAAGATATTCCCCCTTCCCTCCCCTATCCTTCCCACCCTTGCCTCCAACGCTGCCTTGTGCTAGCGGATGGTGTCTTTGCCACCAGTGAGTACGTACAGCAGCCAGTGATTGCACTGGAGATCGCACTGAGCTCACTAGTGGCACTGGTGTCACGCACCAGGATCCAGACACTTTCACCTGGGTCCTGTTGCCAGTAGAAGGCATGTTCCACTGCAGAGCACTTTTAATAGGATCGGACTGTGAGGGTCTCAAACTGTGAGTGGATAGCCGGCTGCCATGTGATTCTGAATTTCACTGAGATGCTCAGTGTCAAGCCAACGCAAAGCCAAGCACTGGTCGCAAAGTGGAACAGGCACTGGGAATCAGCATATGGTTGTGCTCGGATTTTTGTCTGAAAGATGGATTTGGATTTTGGTACCTTGAGATTTTTGAGTCCTATTCTGGTAGATGAGATGCAGCGCTAGACAAACAAGTGCCATTTGGAAGCATGCAGAGAGAGAAGCTCTGAATTGCTGCAATTTCTGACACTTTATCCTCATGTTCTGGATGCTATTTATACATCTCTTCCTGCCTTTTATCATTCAAATGGCTGGTACAATTTAAGAATGGATTTTGAAGCCTTACTGTGCACCAGGTAACTTTACTTTTTAGCAGGAGGCTGGCAATGGAGGAGGGAAAAACTTTAAAGCCACATCTGAAAAAATATCTCCCTGATTCATCTGCGTGGCATCAGGTCATCTCCTAAGTTTTGTGCCCCAGCACAAAAGCTGTCATTCTTTTCTTTTCAGCGTTGGTAGGTCATGACTGATCAGGAAGTTACCCCAGACAAGAATATTCTAACTGAGGGTCACATCCATCAAATTGTCACATTCAGACAACATAAAAAAATCTTTTCCTATTATACCCCCCTGTGAATGTAGTGCTGGGAGCATTCTTTGCCCCCATTCCCCATCTGGGGAAGCACGGCTTGAATCAGGGACAGGGTCTTGGAGGCCAAGGCAAGCCTGCACTTTTGGCAGCAGAGCAGCTCACAGTTGGGTTGAGTGTGCCACCGCCGGTTCCTCCTGCTTGGTCTTGTTTACGAAGATAACGGCTGCAGTGGTGGTGGCTTTCCCTGCAGGACTTTCTGTAGGCATTGGGCCACAGCGCAATAGTATTTTTACACTCAAACATATTAACACACGTACAAGTCTTCTAAAACATGTTTTCTCACACTTCCCACCTGAGGACCTTGCAAGCATGCGGTGTTGCAGGGATCTGGGGCAACATCCCATCCCGTGGCTTTACTTAGAGTCATTTGTTTTAAAAAACGAAAATTTCTCTCTCTCTCTGTCTCTTTCCCTCTCTTCTCTCTCACCATTTTACAAAGCTTACAGCCCTGACCTTAAGGCGCATTAGTGTTCCGGCAGCATAATGTGCTTGCTGGCTGTTGTGAAAGGTGACATGCCAGGGTAAGAGGGCTGGTCACGGCCAGAAACAGTAAGTAGCTGGTTCCACACACCAGTCGACCACTGGATACCCACATGGGCTTGCACCAGCGACATCACTGGCGAAGGGCCAAGTTGATCCACTAAGCTGGCAGAGGCTTACCCCGGGGAAGGGAACAAATGTTCTTTTCCTCCAAGGCGACCTCCATAGGCTGAAGCACACCCCCCCCCCCCCGGATGCAGCAGATGCCACAGTGCCACTGCATCTCCCTGCAGGGGGATATGGAGGATTGGGAAGTTAGGCTGGCAACAGTGGTTTTCTGGGAATAAAGTTTCCAATGCTAAACAAGTTTTTATTTTTTATTTTATTTTATTTAAGTTTTTATTTGGACCTGATGTCATTCCTTTGAACGCTTTCTGCCCAATCCTATCCCCCCCCCCCCAACATTGGTACCAAAGCAGCTGTGCTAATGGAATGTGTGGTGCATCCAATGGTGTGTGTGTGTGGGGGGGGGGGAGGTTGATTGGATAGCAGTAAGAAGTAAGTAAAAAAAAATTTAATTTACTCCCCCTGCCAGAAGGCTGCCTAATCACCTATGGCCCAATCACCTATGGGTCTTCTCAGATCCATGCTAGCCATTTTGTTGGCATATGTCTGTGGAGAGATAAGGGACAGGGTAGCGTGGGAAAGAGGGGATAAGATCTGGTGCACACAGGTGATGCCAAGATCCACCCTCCCTCCCCTTGCCCCAACCCATCCTGGAAATCCCCCTGCCCTTCCCCTCCTGCCCAGGATATGCCTCCTGTTTGCTGAACTGACCTGGAAGTACATGATGGCGGCCCAGTTTTTGCACTGAGGTAAAGGACCTTGCACTGCCACAATGCTAGTACCAGCAGCACAAGGCCCCAGTAGAGGCCTATGGTTTTTCTTTAAGAGTTCTTTAAATCCTCTTCCCCATGTACAGCTTATAGCTTTTTACCCCTTAACTTTCTTATGTCTAGTATTGTGGCTTTGTGCTTTGCTGGCTAGCTTCTTTAGGTCAGCTATGCAGGGCTGAGTCTGGTTTATTCTTGGATAGGAAACTTGTGAGGAGGTGTCGCCCCCCCCCCCAGTTCAATAGTTTTGGCATGGATTAAATAGGATTATGTGGGTTGGTTAACTTAATAGGTTGGGCCATTTAGTACATATTGTTGTGGTGTCAGTCTTGTCTGATAAGGTTTAAGTATGAATCTCTACTCCCACTTGTTGAGGTCCACTCCTAAGGCCTTCAGAGACACTTGGCCAACAGTCTGAGGCAAAGAGGCAAAGAAGGAAGGCCCATAGCCAGGGAGACAGACCAGGGACAGACTGCACTTGCTCCCGGTGTGGAAGGGATTGTCACTCCCGGATTGGCCTTTTCAGCCACACTAGACGCTGTTCCAGAACCACCTTTCAGAGCACGATACCACAGTCTTTCGAGACTGAAGGTTGCCAACACACCTCTACTCCCAGCAGGATTAATTATGTTTTGGACCTGTGTGTTATGATAAATAAATAAAATTAATAAATAAACATAAAAAAACACATTTTTTTAAAAAAAGGCATAAGGTGTTCCATTCACCTTTTCTGGTTGTTTTCCTAATCTGTGCATTATTTGCAATGCCCCAGCCAAATCTGGGGGAGGGCATCAATGAGGACAAGGAAGATCTCAGCATTGGAAAGGCTTTAATTGCCCCTCTTGAGGCTCTGAGAAATTCAAAGCTGAAGCTAAGCAGTATGGTAAAGAAGGTGGCAAGCTTTCTGCATGTACTCATGCTGTGCTTAATGTTTTGTTTTGGAGGGATTTGCAGTGGGGTCTGTGCAACATCACTGTTGTCAGGTGGGGCAGGTGAGATGCCATAAATGGCATCTCATGCAAGCCCTATTCAAGCGTTCTCTTCTAGACTTGGAGAAGTCTTGGAGAAGGCTGAAGGCCAATGGTTCCCACTTGGTGAAGACCTGGGGAGCCACAAAAATGCTTCCAGTTGGATCCCACAGCTGCCATGTGACCCTCTGCCCTCAGACTCAGGTCAGCATGAGATATTTGCAATCCCTAGGTAGGCTGGGAGCTGAAGTCAATTATACAGGGCAGCCTGCAAATCGTTCTTTTCCTGTCCCTGAGTCTGGAACTCTGGGGGTTAGCATGGGCTTTAACCTCTGTTGCCCCACTCACCAACAGTGATGTTGCACAGATCCCATTGCAAATCCCTCCAGAACAGATCTGCCCCAGGAGGAGACAAAAGCACACTGTCACCCTTTAGAACACAGAGTACACTTATTTAACTTCATCTTATGGAAACCAGCAGTCCTCCTGGGGCAGATCTGTTCTGGAGGGGTTTGCAACTTTGCATCATGCCCGCTGTTTCAGTGGGAATAGCTTGTAAGTCATGTACTGAGGATTGTGGCTAAAATGAAAGCAGCAGAAAATCTCAAGGGGCCAATCAATTTTTTTTTCTTTTTTTCTTTTTTAGCAATGACTTATTTGTAATCTTTAGTTCTTGGGAGAGACAATTACTAGTGCTACAAATTGCTTTTACAATTTCATTGTAAAGTTGGAACTGATTGCTAAAACCTCAACTGGAATGCTGCTCAACCAGCCACCATCTTGCAGCAGGAGTGGCTGTGTCTAAGCCAAGCAGGAAACGAGCCATTTGGGACTGAACTTCTACTTCTCCCTTTGGGGTTTCCTTTTGCTCCCTCTCCCCCTAACAATCAATTCCTTATCGCTATGATGGTGATAGGCTAAAACCACGAACCAGCTTAACCCAAATTCTGCTTCAGGAAAGGCTGAATTCTGCCACCTGCATACAATATGCCAATACATTTGCACAGCCCTTGTGCTTCCGCATCAGTTATTCCATGTCTCTGGGTCATCATGTGGATAGGTAAAGAGCGATGCAAGGCACTGGAGCCCACCCTGAACACTGAAAGTTCTGTTGAATCCTGCAGAACTCTTCAGAGTTTCAGGGCACGGCCCACACACTTCAAGCCTCCCTTTACATCCCTAAGAGTTGGGATCAACAGCTGAAAGTCTCAAAAGTTTTGAATCCAAATCCTAAACTTGGTTTCCACTCCTACTAGTCTGCACTTGTCAGCATGGAATACAAACAGTCCAGGCTAGAGAAAGGCAATGTTCAGAACTATACCAATCCTATAGCTCTGTTTCCCCATAGTAGTATCATTGCCCTATGAGCATCTCACCAGAGCTACAACAATGAGCTCTCAGTGGATCATACTAAGCCGAGCATCTCTCTTGGTTTACAACCAATTTTCTATCCACCGTTCCAGCCATATATATATATATATATATATATATATGGCATATATATATATATGCTGCAGTGAAGACCTGCTTCTCCTTTTGGACTAATGAGTCGAGTTGCCGCTCCAAAGACTGCAGGAGACACGGCTACACCACATTCTGCCATAAATATCTCAGCTGAGAGTTCTGCAAGGCTGGAAATTGTATCTAATTACAGGTGCACGCGGTAATCAGTTTCGACATAATGACAGGAGTGGATCCTGTCTATGAATTATTGAACTTGCCCTGGTTTGATTCAGGAACTTTTAGACAGCCATTTGACGGGTCCTTCTGTGAGTTCCCTAAATAGAAGCGTGTTGCTTGTCATCACCCAGATTACTTACTTTTACTCTCTTCGCAGAGGGAACTGCATTGCACTTCATAATGCTTCACACCTTAGACAGGTTTTTTTTTTGTCCGTATAACAGAATCTCCCTACTTGAATTCCAATACACAAGGAAACTTCTGCTTCTGTATAGTGGTGATAATGTATTTCACCAGTTCTGTGACATGCTTTGGAGGCTGCCTGCTCTCCCTGGGTTCTTTTCTACCACATGACATGAAGACAAGTGCAGGAAGATGAATGAAGATTCAGGCAAGTTGGTCCCAACATAAGAGTGCAAGAGAATGAGGTGGCATGGATGATGGATGCTGTCTATGGCCATGGCAGAGGCGGGGGGGGGCATAGAGGAGAGGGAAGGAGAGGCAAGGGGATGTACAAAATCATTTAACTAGTCACCGATCACTCTGATATGGCCATAGATAGCCAGGGAAGCATATATGGGATTACCCCATTTTAATTTCACAACCACCTTGTGGGATAGGATAGGAGCAAGAATGACTTGCTCATGGCCACACACTGACATAACTTTCTTGCTTTGATTTGAGTTCAGCCTCCCCAGATCACATCCAAATTCTATTTACTCCTAAAATAGAGGCAATGCTCAAGCAGTTTAGCCTCCCTGGATGTTGGATCTATCAGGAATTTCATACTGTCTGCTGCTGCTCCACATTTTCTCTTGTTGCTTCATTCATGAGAGCTTGGCCTCTGTTTCCAGTCCTTTCTGCCATGTGGATAATCCTCTGGTAATGACTTCTCACATAATTTGGTCTTTTACCATTGTTTATTCCCAGTTGGTATGAAAATTTGTGGTATTCCTATGACGGATCCAGATTTCTCACAGACCACATGCAGAGCTAGCCAATCAACTTGACACAAAGACTTGCGAGTAGCAAGAAGTATGACCAATAGCATATGTGTCACCATTTCACAAATGAGACTTCGGAGAATTTAATGAAACCCTTTTCTCCTGCCAAAGATAACTGCCTGAGCATCTTACTTGGTTCACATCTTTTACACATTGATGGAGGGTCTTTTCTATCTGCTGTAAATTTTATTCACTTACTCTACAATAGCTTGTCCTGCAAAATAAAAAAAACTAGGGGTGCAATCCTGACTGTGCCCTAGGCTGGCTTGTCCCTTGTGCCAGCCCAGGAGGGTCACAAATGTGCCATGAAGCACATTTGTGCCTCTTCGAGAGTCGGCTGGGCTGGTGCAGGGATGTGCACAGGCCTGTGGAGGCTGCATCCAGCCTCCGCACTGACTTAGGAAAGGAGGGTTGCATTGGCTGAGGCAAGGGGTCTGGGGTGGTCAAGGAGGAGGCAGGGAGGAGGAGGGAGTGAGGTGTTCTGGGGCGGGAGAGAGCGGGTGGGGGGTGGTCCCAGGGCCAGGTGGAGATCAGGAGACAGGGCTGGGGTTTGGCAGTTACGCCAGATTCCTCAAGCAGCACAAAGCGGCTGCAGGTCACTCCGTTCTCCTCAAAGTTATGTCACCTCCTGAGGTGGGGCAAGTCTGAGACCCATTGGGGCTGTGGTGGCTTACCTGGGGGTAAGGGGATGAGTTTCCCCTTGCCTCCGACTGAGCCACTTCTGGCCCCAATCTTCCGCTGGATACAGTGCAGGCCTCCTGTTCCAGCGCAAGGTAGGATTGCACTGTAAAATGTCCCAATCACTTTAGAATGTTTAATTTCACAATGGATCTTATTGTACTTACTAAAAAACAACATATCCAACAACTTTAGATAGGCAATCAGTCTCTCTCTCTCTGACATGGCCCAAGGACTGCACAAATAGCATTCTAGTTTGCGAGTTAGACTGGAGCTGGAATGGCTCCTCTAGTAGGACAAAAACTGCCTGACTCTAGCTCCAAGAATGAGTAAACATACTTGGCTTTGATATAACCTCTCAATTACAGTTTGGCTTCCCCCAGATCCAAAGCCAGCACTGTTTAATCTTTCACTGAATTGCATTTTGGCAATCTGCATTTAAGACCAGTAGGGCAACCCGGTCCAATGTAAAACAGAAACTAGTCTCAAAGGAAGTGTGCCCATGTTCTCTTTCTTCAATGGAGGTAGACTGTCGCGCCAGTGATGGATGATGTTCTGGAAGGGTCTCAAACACTGCTGCGACTAACAGGAGGCAGGATGTGTCAAATTTTAATTAAACAATTATTTTGGAGAAATTGGCACTTCGCAGTGGCCTTGACTGCGCAATCTGAATTTATAAACAGAAGGGAGAAAAGAAAAAAAGAAACACACACACACACACAGAGAGAGAGAGAGAGAGAGAGAGAGAGAGAGAGAGAGAGAGAGTAGAAGAAGAAGTGCTCTGGGGAATGTGGTTAACAGATGGGTCATCATAAATAGTTCCGAGAAGATGAGTGTTTTGATTAAAAGAACACGGGCAAGACGAAAAATGCAGATGAAACAAGATAATAAGGAAAGTGGCTGCACCCAAGTTTTTGCAGGGTGATCTGAATGAAAGCCACACATGAACAAGAGAAGTTTCCAGGGAAAGGTGGGAATCCACATTTCTCCCCCATCAAAGATTCCCATCTTGCCACTCTGATGCTATGAAGGAAACAGATGGCAACCCAGGAACAGAAGGCATCAAAAATCACCAGCATGTGTAGTACTGGCATCCTGCTTAAGAGACTGAGGAGTAACAAGTTTGTCTTCATTACGCTCAGTGCAACATGCATGTTTTATCTAGCTATAGACAAAAGGCACATAATTTTGAATACAGGCGGAGTGGGTGAGGGAGAGATGGAAGGCATATCAAGAGGATTGGAGTGGCTGTCGTGCCATGAAAGCAATGCTAGTTTAACAAACCCCTTTGGATCTGGGAGCTACAAATAGCTCTGAGTGGAAGAACAGTCCAAAATAATAGGGGTGTGTGTGCATATGTGTGTGTGTGTGTGTGTGTGTGTGTGTGTGTTGATTTGGTGTCATCCATATATATGGTGCTTTACAAAGAATAAAAAGCCAGGCCCAAGGGGTTCACAGTTTAAATACTGACACAAGGGAAACAAGAGAGGAAGGTGGGAGAGATATGGAGACAAGTATAAACAGAGATAGTGTTTCTGATTATTTAAATTATATTTATACATGTTTTGACAAGCATATGATTGACCCTTGTCTCAGTGGTGTCACTAGGATTTGCATCACCCAGTGTGGGAGGCCTGCGCGTCACCCCATGCAGTGGGCGGGGCAACGCCCCAGGTGGTGGGTGTGGTGATGTACCATCGCCCTGGCCCCACTGGTTTTTTGGCTGTAACTTTTGATAGAACACAGATATTTCAATGTGGTTTGTTTCATTGCATTCTGCATGAAATTATGCATTGATTGATATATAATATGATGGTCTTATTCCTCCAAACTCTGATTTTAGTGATTTTGTAGAGTCACACACACACACCCCGTGTCAACTTACTAACACCTTATTGCAGCAGTTCTCAAACTTTTAGCACTGGGACCCACTTTTTAGAATGACAGTCTGTCCAGGACCCATTGGAAGTGATGTCATGGCCAGCAGTGACATCATCAAGCAAATTAAATAAATAATTATAAATAATTAAATTAAAATAAAAGGAATAATTAAATAAGGGGGAGCCAGCCCTGTTCCACCAAGTGAATTTTCTCTGTAGGCTGTCTGCAATAACACCCCCCCCCCCCAAAAAAAAAAAGAATCAGTGAGATTTTCAGCCCTCCCCAGTGCCCAGTTTAAAGTTCTTCTATTTCAAGCATATCAGGATAAAGACCCATCTGGCTTTGCAAGTGCAAAATAGAAAACATTCCCCTTACCAGTTCAAGCCTCTTTTTTCGGTCCTTTTTAGTGGGGGGTGGGGGCTGCCTTCTGGAGCATTTGTTGAGCTCCAGTTCCATCAGATCAGGTCCATGCGCCGTCCAACTTTCCCTCGCATGGCGCAGGGACATGTGCTGGCCCATCTACAGGTAAGGATTGTGCCCTAACATAATCACAGGTGCCTTAACCAGAATCAGGCTACAGTGAAATTTCTCTCAATATCCAGTCATGTGACCAGGAGCTCTTTTTCTTAGTTAATTGTAAAGCAATTGCACCGATAAACCACCATAAATAATAAAAAAGAGTCTCCATTAAAATAAAAGGTATCAAGAAAATGTACTCTAAAAACCAGGAACAGTTTCTTAAAATGTGATTTCTCCACAGGAGTCTGAGTCTCCAACAGGAATCATGAGTCTGAGAATAATAATGAATCCTTTTCAAATAAAATTGTGGGAGTAAAAAAAAAAAAAGCCCAACTCAAATGTTATCAGCCAAATAAATAGAAAATAATGCAATTGTCTAACAGTGTGTAACAGCAGCCTAGGGGATATTTTAACCAGCTATTTTCACAGCAATGCTTAATATGCTACTCTGCCAAGCATAGCCTGAAATATATAATTTTCCATTATATTTCTGTACATTTGACTTTAACATAATGAAGCCTTCTCCCTTCACTACCCCAGTATATTGGTTGTATTAAATTGCTTGTGTAAGAACCATTTTTGAAATGGTAGAAGCTGAAGTTCAAGTAAATGACCTCAAAAGAAAGCCACCTCTTCTCTGCCGCTTGCCTTTCACCTCTTGTAACAGCTGTAATTTGTCATGGAGGCAATACTCCCTGTTGTCACCTTTCCCTGGGGGAGGGGGGGTGTAATTTGTCTTTTTGTCTCACCCCTCTCTTGGCTTCCCGCAACTGCTCTGCACCTTCTTCTTTTGGTTGTAAGAGGTGCTGAGCATCACAGGAAGAAACTGAACACCCCTGTTATAATTATGTTCAGGAATAATAGCTGACATTTGAAAGCCAAATCACATTCATAGGTTCATCAACTGAGCTACCATAACTTCTGACCCATCAAATTGCACATAACCCTCCAGCTATGTGGGGTGGCCTTCTAGGCAGTTGCTCAGCCTCTTGATTTTGCTAGCTGCCTGGGGAACTGCTCAAACAGGAGAAGAGGTTATCAGGCTTCTGATATCTGAAGAGGTTATCAGGTTATCAGGCTTCTGGCAGAAAAGACAAGGCTGGTGGGCTGCACTTGACTTGGGGGCTCACAAATGCTGGTAAGGAGTAGAAACTTATGTATGGGTTGTTATTGATGTTCTCAGCCCAGAGAGGTAAGATGGGGAGTTGGTGAGTGCATTTTCATACATCAGCAATCCATGTTGCTTCATGACACAAGTGACTGGATTTACTTGAGGGAAGGAAGCAGGGCAAGAGAGCCAGAGCTGCTTTCTGGATGCAAGGGGCACACGGTGAGGCAGCCCACAAGGACAGCTGCCCAGTCTGCACTGGCACAGTGGATGTGCTCAGGATGCGCTTAGTGGATGTGCTCAGGGACAGAAGCAGGGGGAAAGGCTGGCAAGGAGAGGGGAGTGGAGGTTACTGATCCTGGTGCTGCCTTAACATGGTGGGTCTTAGATTATTATTTATTTGCAGAATTTATATCCCGCCTTTCCACTCCAGAAAAGAGCACTCAAGATTGTGACTGGAATGGAGTTTGGATATATAATAAGAGGCTATATAATAAGAGGCTTGTTGCCCAGTTATAGTTTGTTTGTTGCTCAGTTACAAATAACTGGGATACTCACAAAAAAAACCCCTGATGCAAATGTCCAGGGTTGCCAATAGCTGGGATGCATTTGACCAGGACACAATTGTCCAGGACGCAAATACCCGAGTACTCTTGCTTTCCTGAGTAAGGAAGATCCTAGGAGATGATTTTTGTCACATGGTCAAACTTGCAATGCCAGCTAGCTGCAGTCACTTGGAAATTTGGAGCAGAAAAGGCTCCATCCACGTCAGCTTGACAGAACACGTGGGGCGGAGGAGTGTGAGTGCTGTGATCATTAAGAGTTCTTCCTTTTGACCTGTGGTGAGGCCTCTCACCAAAAATCCTGTTTTCTAACACCACACTGCTGGCCTGGGCCATGCTCTTCTGGCAGGCTCCCAGCACCACGCACACACATGTGCACATGTGTGTTCCCTGCCCACCTCAGCATAAAAAAAAAGACTGATCAGGAAACAACTGACCCTACTCTTGGTTTACAATGGAGGGAAATGAGAGAACAAAATACATAGTTGGAAGATGAGCCCCTGATGTATTATTCGAAGTGTGTCTATTGCGTGGGTGGTGAGAGGTTTTGCTGCTGCTGCTTTAGTCTCCTTTGAAAATTGTTGAGTCAATTTAATGCTTGTTAAAGAAAAGAAAGCTCTGTAGGCCCTTATCAGAACTTCCTGAAAGAGTGCTGCGGAAGCATGAGAACTGACCTGACTTGATCCCCACCTGCCAGTCAGGTCTTTCTTGGGTAGCGTATACTTCTTCAATAACCGGAAAATCCTGCAATCCCATACCATGAGGGACCATAATGAATTTTGGCTTTAAGGCAAACCAAACAGAGGGCCACAGTCAAGCCAAGTCATTTTAGAGGGGTCAGTGAGGTTCCATGGCAGAAAAGGGATCCTGAAGCAAGATAGTGAGAAGCGCCCTCCCTTTATGATGATCTTTTGAAATCTACCCCTCCCTTTGCATTCAGTACTGGAGGAATTTCCAGGCGCCTCTTCCTCCCTTTCTGCTTGAACTCTTTTAAAACAGGAGCTGTTTTGTGATGCAAGACACATTCAATCAGCAAGGAGAGTGATGAATACATTTTTAACTTGATTGCATGCTCAGAATATTCTGGGGAAAGATCTTCCCCCAGATCAGACTAACCCAGTGAGAATCTGAAGAATTGTTACCTTCGCCAATATTATGTGGCTTGTTTGTGCCGTCTGAGTTTGGTTTCCCAAGTGCATCATTTTTTTCTGAAAGGCCTCTGTACACTTTGGTTACTCTTGCTCTTGGCTTATGATGACAGGGGTGTTGGTTTGAAGGATTCTACTTTAATTCATGGGGTTTGGAGTGCACGAACTTCACAGCACCACACCGGCCTGTGATTCTAAAACCACAGCAGCAGAGCAAAGGCAATAGCATAGGATCTAAGGCCATTTCAAGGGCTCATACAAATATGCAGTGGGGTATGGGGGGGCGCGGACTGCACCAGGTGATGCACACAGAGGAGTGGCACCACAACTGGCCAAAATTTTTAAAATCCTTTTATTTTTGAATAATACCATCATGTTATATAATATCATTCGATGCATATTTTCATGCAGAAGGCAGTGAAACAAATTGTGTTTAAATATCTATTCTATCAAAAGTTATAGCCAAAAAAACCAGCAGGGGTATGGTGATGGAACATCACTATGTCCACTATCCAGGGCATTGCCCCACCCACTGCATGGGAGGATGTCCATCATGAGGGTGACACACTGGCCTCTTGCACCGGGTGATGCAAACCCTAGGGATGTCACTGCAAATATGGAACTGCATGGAAGAAATGTGTCAGCAGGGACTTCTCTGGATTGAGCCTATGCAACCCACTGAGTTCCAAGGCAGAGGAAAGAACCAGGTTTGAGGATAATCAGGGGAAGGGGATAAAAAGAACTATGAACATTGCTCAGTGAAGGAAGGATGGGTATAAACATAATAATGAACGAATGAATGAATGAATGAAATGATTATCTTAACTTCTGCACAGATATCTAGATGCCCAACTACAAACCTCACAGAGAAAGCAATTGTGTTTGCCATCTAACTTTGTTGTAGAGGGAGGATGCCAGTATATCCAAACATTCAGTTCATGACTGCAGTCATGTCTTTCACCTTTGGTTGAGCCAAAGCATACAGCAGTCATTTGCAATATATACATAGTACCATGCACATTCAGAATATGGGAGGGATCTACAGTACTGCCATCGTGTCATAATTATGGATGGGGAGAAAGAGACCATGCAAATAGTTGAGTGCAGGCTGTGGAATGGAAAAGATCAGCACTCATGAAAAGAGCAACGCAGCCTGATATCACAATGGTGGCAGACTCATCCCACATTTTGAACCTTCTAGAAAAAATATCAAGGACATGTCACTTTTTTCCTGTGCACTTACAAGATGTTTTCTATGTACACCTAAAATGTAATTTGTGAATGTGACAAAGGTATGCGTCACGTAGGTACACTGGTCAAAGAGCCAGGACTTGTCATAATTCCCCTTTGAGTACTGTATTCACTTGGAGGCATTCCTGGGTTTACTACAACATAATGAATGAAACAGCCCAGGCTAGCCTAAACTATCCCTTTTAGCAGCCATTCCATTGAGCTGAATCCCCTGACTCCTGCCAACCACTGAATTAGATCAAGATATTAAGACAGACACTATTTTGCAGCACATCCACTCTGTAGCAACAAGAACACCCATCACCCACCTAAAGCAAATTGTGAGCAAAATGGAGATCAGGACATTTCCCCCCCTCCAGGAGAATTGACTTTAATGATCTGGACAATTTGAAAGGCTTCTGCCGCTGGGGAGGTAAATATTCATGACAGATACATTTTTAAAGTCTTTGAAAAACTGCATCACACAGCAGGTGCTGCATTTTTCAGAAGGTCCATTTCTTCTCTTCCCCGTAATTTCTGTTGGCAATGCTCACGTTTAAAAGGGGCACATAGGTCTCTCTCTTTTATTGTTGAAAGCTTAATACAAATACTAATAATACGAATAATGAATAATTAAATTAAAGAAGATAAATTTCCCAAAGCTTTAGAGCGCATTTGTGGGGGGGGGGGAGACAAATAGCAGGCAGTGTTAATAGCTCATGATATAGATGAGACTCTGTAGAGCAATTTTGAAAAAATTGCCCACAAGCTGAAAGAGAATGAACATATTAACACAAAGGCTGTGGGCTGACGTTACTTTTATTTGTACACACATTTCTAGAATTAAATTACAAATTGTGGTGAGTAGCTGCTGAAAACATTCAGCACATACGATTCCTTCTTCTGAACTTCCAGCTAAGCTGACCTGCTGTTATGACATTGTGACTTTACCTTCACTCCAGGTAACATCTACCAAATGTTTCAGATAGGGAGAAAAACAAGATGCATGTGGTTTTTGACAGTAGTGGAACTTTTACGATAACATCCCATTTAGCCTGTAACATGCTTGCAAAAGTCACACAGGAAAGACTATGTTCTATTTTTGAAAACTGACTTGTGTGTTTTATTAAAGTCAATATATGCAATTTATATATGCAATATATGCAAAGTCAAAATATGCAATTTAGGCAAAACTCTGGGAGTTTTGAATCACTAGCCACCGGTTTGCCAAATGAGGATCTTTGCTGTGAAACAGCTATATGTGTACCTATGAGCATGACGTTTATGTGCATCTTATGATCATGTTGGAAGCAGTCCTGAAACACCTAGAAGTGACTTGGGAGTTACTTATGAGATTGTGTCCCAAGGCTTGAGATGCTTAAAGAAACAATCAAATATTAAAAACAAAAACCTATTTTTTTTGCAGGTGTGTGGAGGGGTGACTTTTCAAAAACTGAAATTTGAAGAGAAATTCAGAATAAACACATTGATTTCATTTCCATATTTTGGCCCCAAACCCCATCTTATTCAATTATTAACATCTTCTACACCAGATGGTTTGACCACCTGTCCCGCAGCTTGTGCCCACAGAGTGTGTGGTGGGGGCGCGATGGGCTTGCAATGCATCATGTTTTCCTACATTTTCCCTGCAAGCCCACACTAATTTGCAACCTGGCTTTGTTCCTACTGAATCCATTCCTTGGAGTGCTTTGCAAAACACTGAAATCCAGACTCAATTTGTATGACTGTTTCATTAGGTTTAATCAGAAAATACCTTAGTCCTCATGATGGCTTTGATAGCAGCTTCAAACTCCTCAGAGTTATTATAGTCCACTGTCCACACATGAGGTACCCCTATGAACTCCTCTGCATAGGGATGCTGCGAGGACACCTAAAAATAAAGAAGGAAAAGATTTTACTTAGCACTTCCTGCAGGGGCCACTGTGGCTGCAAGCAAGCATTTCAGAAACCATGGAGAAGAGTTAGGATTAGGAGAGGCAGCAAAGGGAACTCTTAGTAGCATAGTTAAATTTAAATATGGAAAATGAAATTTAGATCCAATCCATGTACACGTGGTCAGCATCTCCAGCAGATCCCTGTAATGTATGCATCTGTGCACATGCCCAGCCCCAGTTTTCCTCCTATTGAGCCTGATGCTTGTTCTTGGCTAAGGCCCTTTGGAAAAAGTGCCAAAGTTTGCACCTGAGCCCTCCTGCAGATGATGTCACTGTGCCTGCTAAGGGAGAAATCCTGGAGCGCGGCCCCCTCCCTGCTCCCCTTTGATTTTGCGCAGGTGTTCACACTATTGTTTTACGGATGAAAAAGGAATATGTGAAATATTGTCAACTTAATTAGGCACAGTATCACAACAACCCAGTTATACAGAGTTTGTGGATGCTGTCATTATTTACAGGTGGGGAATTGAGGCTGAGAGACAACAGTCAGGCCAAGGCTGTCCAGAACGTCCACAGCTTTGCTGACATTTGAACCACTGGAATCTAAGGTCATTGATAGGAAGCCCAATCCTATCCTCTGTCAGTTCATAGTGTGTAGCACCACTGATGGAGTATGCAATGCATTCTCTGTTGGGAGGGGCAACCAGATGGCTTGGGAGAGGTAAGTACAAATATGTTATACTTACCTCTCTATAAGCTGCCTGGATGTCAATCGGTTGCCTCAGACCCTATTTTGCTGGCATATGTCTAAGGAGAGTAAGGGGTCAGGTCCAGGCTGGGCAAGGGGGATAGGATCTGGCACATGCTGCTGCCTTCCACCCCCAAACCGCCCCCTTCCCAGTTCTTTTCTTGAACTGTTTGGATCCTCCCTTGAACTTCCCACATTACCTGCTTGGGTGTGGCCTGGGTAGGTCATGGGACACACACAGAGCCTCCAGCTGTTTGCACCAGTGGCTCCAGACTGCCCAACAGCAGTGCATTTTTTGCGCTGCCCTAACTGGTCTTACAGCAATGGATAGGATGGGCCCTCGGTCACTAAAACACACTGGTTGTCATACAGACTGGGACATTCAGCATATTGGAGAGTGGAGTGGGAATACATCTAGAAATAAATTCTAGTCAAGACATGAGCTAATGAGGCTCAGTCCATTTCTAAGTTCTTCACTGTACAATTGCAAAGCAGACTTGCCTCTCTTGATGTAGGCTTCCCTCTGAAGAATTCATGATTGAGTGAACTGTGGGGTGGGTTGAAATGAGCCTGCAGGAAAACACACCCATTGGCTATCGCTTCCAAGGGGGCAGGGCCTTCATAGGGGAAGCCAAACCCGATGAAGAGCTGCAGAGAAAACAAATTCAGAGAGTCTGATGATTCTTTGCAAACACAGACTTTCACACTACTTCACTTACTCTGGCTGGAATAGTGTTACCAAAAGTACACCAGTGCAGATCTTGACTGCTGACCATCCCACTGCTCTGCTGGAATTTAATGTTGCCCGTCATTGCTTCACCCTTCTTTGTTGGCTGAAAGTCTTGCTTTCAACGCTAGGGGTGGAATATTTGTTTCTAGCACAGAGGGCTTAATTTGCACCATCACATGAACCCAACAGCTTCTATTAATTTGCATCTGTTAGTAGCATGGCTGGCCCAGCTGTGAGGTGACCTGATGCGGCTTGTCAGTGGCAGATGCCAGGAGGTGAGTGGGTGGCAGATATGGGGTGTCTTTCACCCTGCCACCTCTCTCCAGCCTTTAACAGACACAAGCCACACTGACCTGCTTCCTTACCATGCTTCATTGCATGTTTTTCCCGAACCTGGAAGGATGGGGCTTCCAGTATTATTTAAAGGCACCACATGGATAAAGAACTCCTTCATTTGTGCAACCCCTTTAAATAAAACCTGAAATCCCACACTTCTGAGTTTGTAAAAACTGTGCAAGGGAGCATAGTAATGGTATCCCCCCCCCCAGTGCACCACAGCAGAGGTGACAGCAGTGGACCCAAGTCAGTCTGATGGCATCCCCTGATTAGCCATTGATTAACAATTTGCATATGTATTTTATGAACATACCAAATGTCAAATTATAGTTTGAAAACAAGCTGCATGTGTTGTTTTACACATTTCTTTTTTTCAGAGACACTTCTTTTCCTCTGGGGAAAAAAGAAATCTTTCTCATCAAGATTACAAAATCCTAGGGGATGAAAAGAGCAAATTTAGGATGCTGCTTATTTGTTTCTAATCCTTTAGCAATTTCCCATCATACTGTCATGAACTTATCTCTGCAACCATGAAGCCTGCAAAATTACCTACATTTTCATATGGAACCTGGCATTCTCTGGAGAGCTCATGTGGCTTTCAGCTTCTTTCTGTCGGTGTGGTGCTTCCTGTCACACAGAGAGGCACACGTGCAAAAGAGAATGTTCTGGGTATTATTGGCAACCTGCTTCCATATGACAAAACAGCAAAAAGCTTTTTGCTGGCCTAGCAGGGAGCACATCGCAAGGAAAAAAACAACCCAAAAGTCACATGAGTGAAAAACCTGGAGAGAAACCCATGTGCCAAAAAATGAGGTTTGTGGTCTCCTTGCAGGCAGAGAGCCACATTTCTATTTCCCACCTCAGTATTAGCCAATCCATGTTCGATTATTAATTTTTTGTATAGGCCTTTTACATTGTCGAATTTGTTTCATTTTGAAAGTCACTGTAACATAGTTTTATGTAAAGTTTTATGTAAATACTGTTGATTGATGTAAAGCAGTGTAGAAACACTTTCAAAGAAGTTCCTTTACTCCTCCAAGGCCCAGACTTGTGACAGTTCTTTAGGACTGTGCTCTAACCTTAACATGAATGCAAGAGACCATCTCCTTGTGCTTCTCACCATCCATCTCTATTCACAGCCTTACTAGTGTTTTTTAAAATGTGTCCTGTAACTTCTCTGTTGAATTCATTCATTCAGCACAGACACATTAGGAACTACTCTGTCTTCAATAGAGTTGTCACCTACAGGGTAACAAAATTCCTAGACCAGGACATTTTTGCATCCAAATGGGATTCCCATTAGCTCAGCTTCAGCATCAAACAAGCAATCATACAGTAGTAAGCAATTAGGGTTTTTTTTTTCTTTTAGAAAAGACTAAGTTGATACTATTCTGTTTAGTCATAGGCTATTATCATAAGACATCTGCCCTGCAGGCAACATTATTACATGAAATACACATGAAAATACTGAACCCTGAAATCACTGGCTCCATTAACAGCTACCTCATGCACTATTTCTTCAGTGCTACAAATCCTATTGGATGTAGACCAATACACAAGAACAAATGAAAAGAGAAACATTCCCCAATGTGGAATATCAGACAGTGCGCCCTGCAGCATACAGCACACAATATCTTTAACCTGGCCTGCCCCATGGAAATCTGGAGATATCTTCCATCCAGATAGGCACAGGGCTTAGATTGAAAACTGGGTCCTGTAAAGGAAGGAAGAGAGGAAGAAAAATGGCAACCATAGTGAGTGTGAACCAGGGCCAACTCAACCATTCTGCAGACTGGAGGCCCCAAGATGATATTGTGATATTGGCATAAACTGTCTTGCTTTTTCACCTTTTCTTTTTATTTGGCGGGGGGGGGGGGAACCTTGATAACAGTGGTTTTTTTCTACAATGGAAAGCATAATGTGTAACAAACAACTTCTAGTTCAATGAAAGGAGATGTCAGGTCTAATCAAGCAATGCCCTGCTTTGATGAGACAGTATCAACAGGTTGGAAGGTCCTTGGCCGCAATCCAGGAAAAATCAATCAAAATCCTACTGAAAGCAATGGGATTTTGCTGTGGCTACTTTGGTTGGTTTGTACCCATATTAGTTATCATGGGATATATATATATAAGGGACATTGGAGGAGATTTAATCAGAAGGATTTGGAAGTGAGAGGCAAGATCCATTTCATGTGCATGCCTAGTCTGGAAGTAAAAAAAAATATTCCTGTACTTAGAACTCAGTGTAGCTAAACAAATAAACACATGGTAGCAAATAATGTATACACCTGAGAATGTTATATGTGCACAGACAGAAAACAGGATTAATCTAATAAATTCTTTGTTGTAATTATACACATCGGTGAATTTTCTTAGAATCACTGGCAAGATAGCTAAAGGGTGGCAGGAACTTTTGACTATAATTACAAAGAAGATCCACCTGTGAGATTTTCAGTTATCTCTTCCCATAATGAGATTATACATTTTCCGGGGTCATTTCTGCCCTACCGTACTTTGCTCTTCTAATCCTATTATGCCATTTTCATACAAGCAGTGGTTTCATCAACCTTGCATTACCCACTGTGGAAATGGGCCATTTACATGCCTACAATCTGCACAGAGCAGGAGAGCAGAAACTGCAACACATTAGGAGTGCATTGGCAAAAAAACAAACATACAAAAACCCAGTTGTTCACCAACTCCAGGCAAAAGCATTCTGCCATTTGGGCTATTGAGTTAAAGCTACTGGAGAAGAGCAAGGCCCTTGGAGGGTGCTATGTGCCTTAAGACTGCAATTCAATGTACACTTACTTGGAAGTAATTTTCCTTGAACTCAGTGGTAATTGCTTCAGAGTAAACTTGCTTAGAATCAAAATGTAAGGCTACAATCCCATCTGCAATGACATGGGAGTAAACTCCATTCAACAAAGAGAGACTTCTGAATAATCATGTGTACGATTAGGCCGCTCAGGTTATGGTGTGTATGGTAAATATGGCTCCTTTCCTCCAACACTGGGCCAAAAACCAAAGAGCCAGCTAATCAGGGAGAGGCTGCTCACAAGTTGGATGCCCCATGGCAAATCCAGAAGTGGTTGCCATGTCAGGTACTAACCACCATGGCAGGATGTGCTCACCCCAGTGGGCTTTGCAGCAGCCATGCCGCTGCTTGGGGTGGGCCACCAAAGTCATGACATCAAGTGGCAGAACAGCCACTATGAGAAAGGGACTGTCAGCTCCTTCTGGATCCAAGGTGCAGCCTGTGGGGACCAAAAGTGAGGGGCACTGGTATTTAATAAAGCTTTAGTCCTCAGTCAACCCATAAATCTTTGTCTGTGTGTCTACCTTCAGGAAATGGAGGCAAAGGCATAAGATATTGATTGTGGGAGACATTACTAAGCACACTGCCAAAGACTCTCCTGGTTCCAATTGCTTCAGGTAGTTCTGTGGCACTGCTCTTCAACATCATAATCCATGCAAACTCACTGAAGTCTCACAACAGGATAGGTGCTTCAGCTGGGATAGCTGCATATTAAAAATCTTTGCAAAAATGTTCCTGATATACCATCCCAGTAAGATGATTTCCACAGTCAGTACCTTGGCTTTTCTGAGCAGCTGCTGGAACTCATGTTGTGGCAGAAGGCCATGATTTTTCACAAATGCTGGAACCTCAGGCGGACGTTGGGTTTCATAGTAAACTGTGCCATGGATCTCCATGTACTTGTTAAGGATGGTTAGAAACTTCTCCTTGCCCTGGAAAAGGAAAGAAGCTCATCTGTGGCTGCCAGACACAACATTCAGATTGTGCACGTTGAACACTTCTGACTTAATATGTCTGGTTAGTAACAGCTTATCTGAATTGCATCGTTCCCTGACCGAACTTAGAAGCAAGCAATGAAAATGCACCACGGATGAGGGGAGAACAGTTGGTTAGTTGTTAAGGAATTTCCTGATTCGAAATCTCACATTAGTCTTGAACTCACTGGTGGCCTCAGGCAGGCAGGCCACTCTTTCTTGAGTTCCACCTCCCTGCCCCATCTATAACAGGAGGATCATAATACTGAGCTACCTTACGAAAATGCTGTAAGGATTGCTGAGATAATGTATGTGAAATACCATGTATACCTATGAAAAACACGACATTATACAAATTGTGTTACCCTGCATGAGAACAGGATATATAGAACTCAGAGAGGGTTATTATCTACTAGGTAAAAGCTGTTGTGAAGACCAGGGGATTTAGGAAGCAACTTCCTACTTTCTGTCAGATTTCTGCAAATGACACATCCACCCTAGAGAAACATTTTCAGGAGCTCCATATTACATGGTAGGAGGCGGTGGCCTCTAGAACCTCATAAAGAAGAAAATCAGCAGACTGGGGAGTAAAGACAATTTTTCCCCCTTGTGTGGCTGCTACATCAGAAAAAAATAGAAGACTTAAAAGGGATCTAAAAGAAAAGCGGTATTTTGCAGCTTCCCAGCTCTCTTCCTTTTGGGAATGGGGCTTGTGTTAGGTTGATTAACTCTGGAGCTCATTTGATGTTACCTTTTAAGAATTGCACGTAGCTGGTAAGGACTTCATTATCGCTCTATCAAATGAATAGGCTTCCAGATCAATACATGTCACACGATGTTTCCAAGCATGGATCTCTGTTCCCTGCCAGCATAAATTCCACACAAGAGAAGCAACTTCCTTTTGGAATTCAGCTGCGGTCAGCATTGTCCTTCACAGCATTTCTTCACCCTCCTCCCTCACCAATCTCTTTACTTTCTTCCACAGTATTAAAAGCACAAAACCAGTCATATTAAATTATGATTGGAGGGCAGAAGCACAAGTGGCAACCCAGAGATGTGGCTTATGGAATCCCAGCCGTGAAATGAAGCGCTTCCCAGACACAGAACTTCAGGCACATTCTCCTAATTCTCATAGCTTGAAAGGGTCAGGATTTAATGGGGGGGGGGAGGAAGACCCTTGAAAACACTTATCCATCCCCACAGTCTGCAACAGCCTGAAGCAGTTACAGACGCTGTACATCTGTTGCTACTAATCTCAGTGATCTCTGATAGCTGTTGACATAGTGAAGTGTCTGCAAGTTTCTAATGGTACTGCAGCTGATACAGAAAACCATTTATAAGTGCACTGCAGTTCCTGCACATACATTACATTCTGCCCCATCTACTGATTAGACCAGTGTCGTTCAACCTGTGGGTTGCAACAGCAATGGGGTCACAAAGCTTCATGGGGGTGGGGTTCTGACAAACTGTCAAAGCCTATGCAAGAGAGGGCTTGGATCCAATCCAATACTGGTACCACTTTATCAATACTGAGTTCTTGATACACTGCACAGCCTCTTCTCACTGTCATGTGCCGCAGCTCCTAAGGCCAGCTCTGCTCAGGCTGCTGCCTCATAGGGTTGGTGTGAAGACACAAAAGATAGAGGGAAATGTGATGGTCGGGGGGGCAGGGGTGGAAGGATCAGGTCCTGGGAGGGGGCGTGATTTGCGATGGGTCCCCAATATCATTCATTCATTCATTCATTCATTCATTGGGGCCGTGGCATGAAAAAGGTTGAAGACCACTGGACTACGCATGGTCCATGCAACATACAAGAAATGAGAGGAATTGCAAAGTTAGCTACAAAGAAGTTCTGGTGGATCCAGATTTCCATACTTGGATGACACTTTCAGGTTGGATGCCAGAACGACCATTCAGGCTTTAAAATGAACACCAGAATAGTCACTAGGCCACCTCGCAATGAATGAACAGAGATGCATGGCTATGTCATGCAGGTCAACAACAACAAAGAGAGCCATTGCTTTGAAATGCATCACAGGCTTTCATACATGTATGGCTAACATTTCCTGGAGCCACATCTGGTGTGTGCTAGGGTCTTGCTCTAAATCAGGGGTCTCTAAACTTTTCGGCCAAAGGGCCGCATCAAATATCTGGCACAGTGTTGAGGGCCAGAAAAAAAAATTAGATATAAAATTTAAATAAATACATTAGAGATGAAACTTAGATGAATAAATGAATGGACTCAAATATCCAGGACTTCTCCAAGCACAAGCACAACCCAAGAAATAAAACACACACTTAAATGGACCTTCATTCCGACACCCCACAAGCACAACTCTGGTTGTGTTTGGTCAACTGGGCCAGAGGCTCTCAGGGGATCAGAGGCTGGCTGCGGGCTGGATAGAGGCTGGCTGTGGGCTGTATTTGGCCCCCGGGCGAGGGGTTTGAAGACCCCTGCTCTAAATCATGGATCTCCAAACTTTTCATCCACAGGGCCACAACGAATATCTGGCACGGTGTTGAGGGCCAGAAAAATAAATAAATTTTAAACATAAAATTTAAATAAATACTTAAGAGACAGAACTTCGATGAATGAATAAATAAATGAATGGGCTTAAAGTTCCAGGATTCCTCCAAGCATCAACACACACTACAGAAATAAAGTACACACTCAAATAGAGTCTCATTCCCCCACCCCACAAGCAGCTTACTTAGATGTACAGGAGTAAATAAATCAGAACCAGCACATCACAGGAAACACATGGAGTATGTTCTGAGGTAGATCCTGACCCTCAGAAAGCCTAAGGCCTTTGGGAAAACCAGGAAGTGATTTTTTAGGCCTTTAGAATGCATTCGGAGGTATGAACTCCCTGGCCGTCAGAACACCCTCCAGACGCAACTGGAACACAGCTCCAGTCCCATTCAGTCAAGTGGGCCAGAGGCTTGTTGTGGGCGAGACAAAGGCTTGCAGCGGGCAGCATCTGGCTCCCGGGCCAGGGTTTGAAGACTCCTGCTCTAGATATATAGAGGTCTCTGGCACATAACTTGGTGACACACATTTTGATAACATAATTTAACTCTGAAATGTTTCAGGTTGCGTATGTCCAGGCATACAGCAGAAATTGATGGAGTCAACAGATTAACAGACAGAAAAGAGAGCTGCACCAACTTAAAAATCAAAAACCATAGTGAAAATCCACAAAAATTACTAAGGTGTTTATTCCATGCATCAAATTGTCCGATCACATTTTGAAGATGAAATGATCTTCACAAATTAATGGCTCCTAGTGGGCTCAGTGATACTTTGGAATTGACTTCACTACTATTAGGAGTATTTCCCATCACAGAGGCTGCACTAATCAGTTCCCTGTCTGATAGGTTTCAGTCCTATCCTACTTAATTCTATGAACAGCAATGCAGCAGCACCAACGTGTTGCCCACTGCATTCCGTGTGGGTTTTGACCTCTGGAGGCCTCCTTGGGCTAAGGGAACATTTGTTTCCTTGTCCCATGGTAAGCCCACCCTAGGCCGCCAGAACTACTTTGACCTGAGCCAACTCTATAGCTGATGCAAGTCTGCATGAACCTGGGTCAGCGATTGAGGTTGGGAAGAAGGTTAGGATATTGGAGTGAGCCACTGTTGCTGATACCGCCCCCATCCTGGTCCCAATTCACACTCCTTCCTGCCCCCATGGTCACCCTCTTCCTACCCCTACCTGCTCCATTCTGCCACTCCTTGCTTCTGTACAACCCCCTGCAGTAACTTCCTGGTGCTGACGGTCTTCTCCAATGCCATATGGACCCAGCCACTTGCCACTTGTGGGGGTGACCAGGCCAAGCTGAGTGGCTTGTTGCATTTTGTGACTTCCATGAAAGGTCTTACACTACCGGAACACTCATTCTGGCAGCAAAAGGCCTGAACAGGATCTGTCCGTTTGTCAAGGTTGTTTTTTTTTTTTTTTTGCTTTGTTTTGTTTTTACTTTCTCACCATATAAAGGAAAATCTATATAGAGGGTAAGCCCAATCCTATGCATGTCTACTCAGAAGAGGCCAGGGTTTCCCACTTGTTGAGGTCCACTCCTAAGGCCTTCAGATCCCTCTTGCAGATGTCCTTGTATCGCAGCTGTGGTCTACCTGTAGGGCGCTTTCCTTGCACAAGTTCACCATAGAGGAGATCCTTTGGGATCCGGCTATCATCCATTCTCACAACATGACCGAGCCAACACAGGCGTCTCTATTTCAGCAGTGCATACATGCTAGGGATTCCAGCACGTTCCAGGACTGTGTTGTTTGGGACTTTGTCCTGCCAGGTGATGCCGAGAATGCGTCGGAGGCAGCGCATGTGGAAAGCGTTCAGTTTCCTCTCCTGTTGTGAGCAAAGAGTCCATGACTTGCTGCAGTACAGAAGTATACTCAGGACGCAAGCTCTGTAGACGTGGATCTTGGTATGTTCCATCAGCTTCTTGTTGGACCAGACTCTCTTTGTGAGTCTGGAAAATGTGGTAGCTGCTTTATCGATGCGTTTGTTTAGCTCGGTATCAAGAGAAAGAGTGTCGGAGATCATTGAGCCAAGGTACACAAAGTCATGGACAACCTCCAGTTCATGTGCAGAGATTGTAATGCATGGAGGTGAGTCCACATCCTGAACCATGACCTGTGTTTTCTTAAGGCTGATCGTCAGTCCAAAATCTTGGCAAGCCTTGCTAAAACAATCCATGAGCTGCTGGAGATCTTTGGCAGAGTGGATAGTGACAGCTGCATCGTCGGCAAAGAGGAAGTCACACAGCGGCAAAGAGGAAGTCACTCTGAGTGGCCCGCTTGGAAGCAGGCTGTGCAGCATGGCCTTTCCCAGTTTGAAGAGACACTTGGCCAACAGTCTGAGGCAAAGAGGCAAAGAAGGAAGGCCCATAGCCAGGGAGACAGACCAGGGACAGACTGCACTTGCTCCCAGTGTGGAAGGGATTGTCACTCCCGAATTGGCCTTTTCAGCCACACTAGATGCTGTTCCAGAACCACCTTTCAGAGTGCGATACCATAGTCTTTCGAGACTGAAGGTTGCCAACAACTACTCAGAAGTAAATCCCATTAGAGTCAATGGGGCTTACACCCAGGAAAGTATGGATAGGATTGGGCTGTCAGTTTGATTAGTGAGAGTTGCTCTAGAGGTGACCTTTGAGCTGTCAAAAACTTATTTGCTCTGTAACCTAACTGCACATTTGCACATTTGCCTTTATTTTTAGCACACAAACGGAAAGCCCATTCAGTTAACCTGGATGCAGTTGTCTGGAGGTAAATAATAGTAGGATTTATTTAATATTAGAAAGAGAAAAAGGAGTGTATTCGGATTAGATGTTAGATTCTCATGGCCTATGGTGGACTCAATAATTTTTTTCATGGGAGATATGCATAGTAATTTTATATAACCTTATCTCTTGATATCAGCATTAACATATCTCTTAGTATATTTATTCGTTGTTTTAAGTGCTTTTAGAAGTGATTAATTTATGATACACACACCCCTTCTCATTTATAATTCTTTAAATATTTGTTCTTCTTTAAATGGTTAAAGATAATTCTTTAAATGGTTTTCAAGGTTTCTGTGTAAAAAGGAGTAGAAATTATAAATATTTGTGAATTAGAAATAGAGAACAAAACGTGATAGTCTATAAAATACATAACTCGGCTGTTCATTGCTTGGTTATCATTGTACGCTCTTGAATAGTTTGCTTCATGGTCCTACTACATGATCATTTCTCTTTCCTTTAGTCAAAGGATTTGCTGTTTATTGATTGATTGATAGACATGGTCTTATGCAAATTGTTCTTAAAATGGATACGTTTACTAGGACCTCAGTAATATTTATGGTATTTATATCACAACATTGCTTTTTCTCAATAATTCTCAACTGGTTTCTCACTGATTCATAATTGTATCTTGACATTGATTTTTGCATAATTGCCATTATTTAAAACTTATTCTTGTCGTCTTTCAGCTTTTTTATGTTCTAATCATGTTGGAACAATTGGATGCTGCTGTCAAGTGGAATAAGAGCTTTCAGAGCTTTTAACACTTCCTTATACAGACAAGCACCACTTAAAACTGTTCACTTAATGACGGACCACATATATGACAGTGGTCAAAGCACAACAAAGAAGCTCTCTGATGAGTCTCAGTTCCATTTTTTTACTGGGGTTTCACCAAGACAGAAGTCAAAAACTACTGCCAATATCCAGATTAAACCTGATTTCAGCAGTATCTCAAGGTTCAGATTGCACATTTCTTGGATCTTGGGTTGGGCACACAATATCATATATTCCTGTGGAAGATGGTTCCTGAAGCCTGTTGTCAAATACCATTAGCCAGAGCTGTGTGCACACAATTTACATACTGCTTACACAACTCCTCTGTGTTGACCAATGTAAAGCAAAAAAAGTGGGAAGGAGGATTTCAAGCCTCTTCTTCACAGAAAGAAGAGGCTTGAAATCTTTGTCCTTCCCACCTCTTTATTTAGCATTGGTGTCTTGAACAAGGACACCGGGAGCAACAACAGTTCAGCCTCTGACATTGTTACTCCCACCTCCTTCTTGCCTTAACAGATCAAAATTGAGAACTGGCTGGATTCTTCCCTTTGCCTGTGATCACCCTAGAAAAAAAGCCTTTTATGGCATGATCACATACTAACACGGATTCTGTGTGCATTCTGAGAAACTTATGAAGCTCCTTTTCAGAACAACTTCCCCATTCACTTCAGTGGAAGTGGTAACATCATGAGCACATTTCATTGAAGTAAATGAGAAAGTTCCATAAATGCACTGCATTACTGCATCTCGTAGGATGAATATAATTAAAAATTACCTCCAAAGACATTTCTGCAAAGACTCTTTGCTTCCTGGAAGTGATTCAACTCCACAACTGCCCTTTTGTTTTACGCTGTTGCAATCAAGTGTGCAGAAATATTTAGCTGTCATAATGAGCCTGCACATATTGATGCATAAGAGATTACCCTAAGTGGAGGTGGACAATGTTTGTAGGGAATGAAGTTGTGCCTAGAAAAGAGGCGCCTGAGGGGGGACATGATTGAGACATACAAAATTATGCAGGGGATGGACAGAGTGGATAGGGAGATGCTCTTTACACTCTCACATAATACCAGAACCAGGGGACATCCACTAAAATTGAGTGTTGGGAGAGTTAGAACAGACAAAAGAAAATATTTCTGTACTCAGCATGTGGTCGGTCTGTGGAACTCCTTGCCACAGGATGTGGTGATGGCATCTGGCCTGGACGCCTTTAAAAGGGAATTGGACAAGTTTCTGGAGGAAAAATCCATTACGGGTTACAAGCCATGATGTGTATGTGCAACCTTCTGATTTTAGAAATGAGCTATGTCAGAAGGCCAGATGCAAGGGAGGGCACCAGGATGAGGTCTCTTGTTATCTGGTGTGCTCCCTGGGGCATTTGGTTATTTGTTATCTGGTGTGCTCCTGGGGCATTTGGTGGGCTGCTGTGACAGGTAGCTGGACTAGATGGGCCTATGGCCTGATCCAGTGGGACTGTTCTTATGTTCTTATGAGCTCAAAGGAAAGGTTGCAAGCGTGGCAAGTGTGCAAATGGAAAAGGGAAGCTTTCTCTTTTGGAGGTTCAATAGAGAAGCTTTGCTTTCATACTCAAAGGGTTATTGACCTGCTTTTCTTTGCTATGTAAAATGGAAGCACATTCATAGAGAAAAAATCTCTTTGTACATGGACTTCAGAGAGAGAGCGCGCATTATGCTGAGATATTGAGTTGAGTAAGAGAGAGTTGACAAGGAAAGATGCAAAGTCATCCACAGCAAGGGATTAATTCCAAACAGAGAGATGCAAAGATTCAAGGCTATCTGTACTTAGGGCTCATCTGGAAGCTACACATTTTAACTTGGAAACCATACTTCAATATGTGAGTTGGAGCTCATAGCTCAAGGAATTCTGCACAAAGTTTATTTAAAAACTCTGTCAGCATTTCCAGGGCTGTATCCTGTCACTGCCAACAAGCTTTAGGTCTCTGTTCTAGTGAGCTCACTCTCAGCTCTCAATATTTCATAGAAGTATTTACTTCTTGCATCAAGACTGGTTCCAAAAACAAACCACACCCACGTCCTGTCCAATAACAGCCTATCTAATAAGTGAAACTCAGTTTGCGAAATTCTGGATTTAACAAGACACGGACTGACATTCAAAATCCTATGGAAGTCATACGGCACATTTATGTTTTAAAAGTTGGGGGGAACAGGTGGTGTAGCTGCATTTTACTTTTGCACACATTGCATATTTATATATAACTTGGGTGTATGTGTAATTTGTGTAACCAAAGCAACTGGAACAGAAACATAATCAAATAAAACTGGGTTCACTGTAGTAACAAGTGACAAAGTGAATTTGAGAAAAGTTGCAAAAAAATAATATGTATCCAAAGTTATTCACAATGTAATAACAACAACAACAATAATTTCAGTAACATTACATTTAGTAACAGGAATTGTGTATTCAGATCTGACCAACAAATATCAATAGCAATGTAGCAACTGCACTAACTGCTATCATGTCCTGGGCACGCACATAGTTTAAAATGATTTCCAATTTACTGTACCTGCAACTGGAAATCCCATGGTAGTGCATAGAGAAAAGGAAGAGGGAATGAGAGTTGGTTTCTCTGAATTAATGACAACGCATTAAAAATAAAACAACTCTGAGTTAGGGAATATAAATAATGAGCAGAAACTCAAGATAGCTTTATTATCATGCTTAAAGTGCTCATAGATTATGACTTGTCAAATAAAGTACCACAGATGGCAAGTACTCTCATTTTTGCAAAAGCACTTCAAACTCAAATGAAAGTCTATGAGGGGCAGCCCAAGCCAACATAAATTCCCATGTGGCGACACAGTGGTGCTGGCACACACCATGCTGCATCCCATGGGGGACCTTTGACTGTTGGAGGTCTCCTTGGGGTAAGGGGACATTTGTCCCCTTGCCCCTGGTAAGCCCTGGCAGCTGTAACAGGTCAACTCAGACTTGCATCAGCAATATTGCTGGCAAGATTGCATTGATCTGTGCAAGCAGATCAGGCCTGGGAAGGGGGTTTGGATATGTTGAACATTGATGCCACTGATCCCATCGCCTCCCAGGCCTGATCTTCCCCCTGCCCAACACCACCCCATTCCTCCTCCCTGCCCCATTCAACCCCTCTCCTGCTCTCCCCCTACCCCTGCATTGGATGTACCTGCTCTGGTTCCAGCAGGAAAGCTCTGGCCTTCCTGTCAGAGTGCCTGGGCCTTACACAATTGCAAAACACCTTCTGGTGCTTTTGTGATAGTGATAGTGTAAAGTTCTGCTAGCGTAGGATCTTGTTAGGATTAGGCCAGACATTTTGGAAAACAGACACTAGGCCCATGTCAGGATTGCTTTAATGGACATTTTGGAGAACTAGTCATCCCAGTGTGGCCTGAGGCCTGAAGAACAACAGAAATCTGACTTTTGTGGTCATTTGTAGAAGAGTGTTCCTCTCCCCATTAATATTCCTTTACACAGCTGCCTGGGTAAACACAAGAGATGGTTCCTAGATATCTACAAGGCTTTCACCTAGCCCTGTTGTCTTCATAGACTCTCTCCATCATTCACAAGTTCCAACATTTTATCAGCTATATACCTTCCAAATGCTGGCTTCTTTCCCATATACCACCGCCATGTTGTTGGCCTTATTGGATTTAATAGATTGCTTCTCAGTCTCGTTGAGCTCCTCAGACACAAACCCCATGAAGGAATTGTCAGGAGTATGAGCTGTGGAGAAATAAATATCCATGCATTTGACATAATTAATGTATTAAATGGGATTCTCCAGAGGAAGCATCTCTCTGTACTTAAAAAAACAACAACACTTTACCCACAGGAAAATGTCACCCACAGTGTTGTGGAAACCATCAACATGGCTGTTATTATGGCTGCATTGAATTGTGTACAGTACTTATATTAGACTTTCCACTATGGTTTGTCACACTCCCCAAATATCCTACCAAGATCAAAACACCTTCCCCCCCCCCCCCCAATAATTCACAGGAGATTTGCTTCAGTCTGTTGCACTGATTTTAGAGATGACTCCTTTGAGATGCTTCCCACCCTCCATTACACAGTTTCTTTGATTTAATACTGGAGTAACTCAGAAATACCTAAAATTTCTTTTCAATAAGTAGCACTGACATTGGGGTGGGGTACGGGCTATATAAAGCAGAGATGGCAATGGGAAAAAAAAATGAAATGTGTCTATGCTGGAAAATGCTATTTTTATAAGTCTTGGCTGAAAATTTCCACTTTGGCACAACCTTTTAAAAAAATCTGAGTATAATCTCATCATAGTCCTCTGGAGCTTTAACAGCTTTATTTTTCAACAACCCCAAATGTTCAAGAAATTGAATTACTTTAGAGCTGAATTGCCTTGGAGGATACATTCAGCAAACTGCATTGGTTTGCTACTTGCAAAGTCAAGTAAACTCTATGTGTACTGTTTGACCTCACGTATCAACTTTTTTCAAAGAACATGCTGGTTGTGTGACTGTGCTCCCACCCTGTTGAGACAATGGAGCGTGACGTAGGGGTGGGGCCACCTCATACCTGTGAAGAGTCAGAGGGTGCCATCAGGTTTAATGAATAAGCCACCAGAATTCAACCTGAATCCAGGTGAATGGCAACCCACCCAAGTCATCCAATTTCTGGCAATGTAAGATCAGCTAGTTGGTTTGGGGACTAGGAGGTTGGTTTGGGTAGTAGGAGGGCTCCTTTACCCTTTAACCTGAGGGGTCATAAAAAAGCTTTTCCCCCTACCTGTCTTGCATTGCTGGACAGGTTGGATGTTAGGAATTATAATTTTTGCTGGTGCAACCGCACAGATTTATTCTTAGGTCACAACAGGCAGGTACTATGGGGGGGACAAGAGGTGTTCAGTTTTGAGCATCCTGAGATGTCGTAGAGGTGAAAGGAAGCCTACTGAAGTGATCACTTGCAGTTTCTCAGCTCCAAGGAAACAGGGAAGAGGCCCAACCTTAAGCCTCAACAGTGTCATTGACTCACCAGCTTGGGAACTGACCCTGTCAGAACTTTCTTCAGTTCACTTCAGCAATATGGAGCATAAGCAAGTTTTAGGACTGATATGAGATTGGGTAGGGTCACCCAAACAAGACAAACAGCAGACAGTATCAATTCCTATCTCTTACCTGAGAAAGAGGCACCCAGACTAAAGGTGAGGGAGTTTAGGGCCCAATCTTATCCAATTTTCCAGTGCCGGTGCTACTGTGCTTATGGGGTATGCACTGCTTCCTGTGTTGGGGAGGCAGTCTTGGAAGCCTCCTCAAGGTATGGGAACATTTGTTCCCTTATTTTGGGGCTACATTATGGCTGCCCTGGAGCAGGAAATTTGGATAGGATTGGGCCTTCAGTTATCTATGTTCCATGGCAGAAACTAGAAACTGATCCATACCTCTTGTCTCATGTCTTATTTAGGGTGGTGGTGGGGATAACTGTAAACTCTGAAAGTCAGAACTTTCCTTAATTTCCCTTCTTTTCTTGAGCTTTCATTTTCAGAAAGGCAAATAAATCCACTCAAAATGTGACGTAGTTGTTATGTGCATTATGAGTAGTGTCTCTAATATCTTCTCAGGTAAAATTTTGGGCTATTGTTCAGCAGATTTACACATACACTGAGATATGTAGGACACTTTCTTTAAAAAAAACAACACAGGATCCAACAACTGTGGAAAAAATACAGGAGAAAGCAGCAGCAGTACCTGCTGTGTAAACAAAAACAGTGCATTTTGAGCCAGTTGACCTCAAGGGGAAAAGTGTTTCACAATAAGTAAGCAGTTGGATCAACTCACATACTCTTGGCCTTACAACTTTAAAATTGTTTGAAACTTAGTCTGGGGATTCTGAGGTTCAGATCCCACCCCCCACCCCCTTGCTATGAAGTTAAGGGCCCAATCCTATCCAACTTTCCAGTGCCAATGCAACAGTAATTCAGCCCTGAGGCAAAGGAACAAACATTCCCTTATCTTGAGGAGGCCTTCATAACTGCTCCCATCATCTACAGGTTGCAGCTCATGCCCTGTTGGCACAATCTCATCAGACCAGGAAAGTTGGATAGGATTGGGCCCTAACTGTGTGAATTTGGCCCAGTTGCTGCTGTGAGCCTAATCTACCTCTCTGCTGTTATAAGTATAAAATGGGAGGGACGGAAACCATGCTTCTTGAAGGAACATATATTTATTTCATCTATTTGTATATATTAGCTGCTCTTCTGCCAAGGCTCTCAGAGCTGCATACAATAAAAAACAATCAGAAATGAAACAATGAAAATACATTTCAAATATAAAAAGTAAAACGGCAAAGCACCTAAACATTTCAGTCTAAAACCATATGACCAAAAAGGCCTGGGAAAATAAATCTATAGACACTTGGCGCTGAAAAGAATACAAAGATAGTTCCAATCAATTTTTTTTTTGACTGGAATTCCAGAGGCAGGGTGCTACAACTAAGGTGGCCTTGATTTTAAGCATCACCATGTATCTCAGCTGAAAATGACAGGCATGCTTAGGTTGTGCATTGAAGGGCAGACCCTGAAGCTGGCCGTTGTGAAAAGCTGCTTAACAAACCTTTTGATTATCTTATTATATTATTATGTTACAGCATGGAAGCCTTAAATGAAAAAAGCTAGCATTACTCTGCAAGAGAACTCAGAAACATTGGATCAACACCAGGTGCTTAACAGCAGGTTCATGATGAACAAAGTCACCAAGAGCCTAATCCAGCCATTTGCAACCACTGTGCTGTGGCACACTACAGGTGTGCCATGGGAATTTGGGGGAGGATCTTTTGTTAGTAGGGCAATGCGAGCCCCTGCTGTCAGTGTGGTGTACCTTGTCAGTTGTCAAAAAACTGATAGTGTGCCTTGACAATTTTTTGCCTTGCCAGTGTGCCGTGAGATGAAAAAAGTTGAAAATGGCTGGCCTAATCCTGTGATTTTCTCCAGGGATGGGAATTTGGCACCATGGTGAGACTCTAATCTAGCCCCATCCCCACCCCCTTTGACTTGACTCATACACGAGTTCTAGCGGGTGCCCTTTACTGAGTCATTTTGACTCAAGTCAGTCTTTTGGGTCAGGCACTCCAGAGCACAGACCAAAAGGAACTGGGAGGTGTCCAAGCTCAGAAAGGCAGGAACAGACAGAGCTCTGCAAGGTGGGAGGGGGAAGGAGGGGGACAGAAGTGGCAAGCAGGAGAAGGGTTGCACAGCAGCAGCTGTGAGGCTGATGTTAAGAGAATGACCCAATCCTTTGCAGCTCTACTCAGAAGTAGTCCCATTACCTATCATTCAATGAGGCAGCTTCTTCCTCCCAGAAAACAATGGCCAGAGACATGAGAAACCGCTTCCTGCCTTCTTCACTTCCTTTTTTCTCCCTCCTTGGGCTTCTCCAACAAATCCTTAGGCAAGAAGCCCCTTGGCTCCTTCTTCTGCCCTCCCGCATCCAGAGGAAACAAAAAACCACCCATCCTTCATCCAATGATAATCGGTTCCTTCAGAGGATGGACAAGAGAGCCTGCTCCCGCCTCCCTCCCCAACCTCCTTCTTGATGCAAAACATTAGCCCTTCCCTGCCACCTGGCTGGAATTTTCCTGCTGCTGCTCACCTGGTCGGAATTATGGCCCCACAAAGTTTTCATATGCTGAAAAAATGTAAGCAAGCACACCCAGACAGACTTGGGACTATGCACATGGGGATTCATTTCTGAGTCAGTGGCTCAAACTCGAGTTAGTGCCTGAGTCAAAGACACGCCTTACTTGACTGTACACAAGTCAGCGAAACACACATGCTTTTGTGACTCAGACTCAGGTCACATGACTCAAGCTCCCATCCCTAGTTTTCTTCACCACAGCATGGAGCCATGCCAAAATGGGCTGCACTGCATGCTATGGTAGCAGTAGGACAAATTAGGAAGCTTAGGAAAGGAAAGGCAAAATATTTTCCCTTACCCCCCTCCATAAGTCTTTCGATTGCCAGTGGGTCTGGCAATCCCTGCTATAACCCCTGCTAACTGGATAAGAGGCACTTTTTTCAAGTGGGTGCACCTTTTTTTTAGCAGGGGGAGAGTAAATGGCCCTCCTCACCCCAGCAGTGTCTTTTCTAGTGGCTGTCTGCTGTATCTAGTGGCTGTCTAGTGGCTGTATCTTTTTAGATTGCGAGCCCTTTTGGGACAGGGGGCCATTAGTCATTTGATTTTTCTCTGTAAACCGCTTTGTGAACTTTTAGTTGAAAAGCGGTATATAAATACTACTACTACTACCAATAATAATAATAATAATAATAATAATAATAATAATAATAATAATAATAATAATAATAATGGTCTTCTCAGACCTGTACCAGCTCTTTTGTGAGATTGCAAAGCCAAAGACAGATGAGGAGGTGGTAGCGGTGGCCTCTGCACAATTGTGACCATATCTAATTCTGACGCTGCTGCTTCTTCCACCACCACCATCTTGGCTGGATGACATGCAGCACCCCCTTCCAACCTGGTACCCAGGGTTGACCGCCCTATGCTCCCCCACTTGCTACACTACTGCCTTATAGCAAGAACAGATTTTCCACCTCATCACAGGAATTCTTTGACTGAGTTTGTGAGATTTCATGTATAGAGTAAGAGGGCACAAATAATGTGTGAATATAACGTCACTTCAAACAAGCCCATTCCTTTAAGTCCTAAGCTAATCCTGAGGCTATTTTTACCAATGCAACACATCCCACTCTTCCTGCTGTCACTTTGCTTCTAGCTGAGTGAGAAATGATTGGTTATCTTGGCAGTTCTCGGAGAGAGATTCTTGCACTGAAACCCCCCAGTGTCAGTTACATGCCTTTCACCCTGACTACATTGGGGAGAAGGGGAGATGCTGGGGCAGCCTGAAAATGTAATTAGCAAGACAGTGGGAGTGGGACAGTAAAGTATGAAAGCTAATTAAAATAACAAGCCCCATTAAGCTGCCTTTCCTTGGGGCATCATAGTTAGGGTTAAGGTCAGGTAGAAGCAGCAAATTGCCCATCCAGATACCCTTGGGAAATCAACTCTAAATAGAGATGCAAATATGGCAACATGTCTCATATCTTTGCCACAACATGGACATAACTTAGGGCACAGCCATTTTTAGTTCCTGCCTTTGTGATGCCTTTGGGTCTTCTCATCTTGAACAGCTTTCACATATATTCCTTTCCCACCACTATGTTTTACTTTCAGCAGAACACAGCATCCATAAATCTAGACAAATAATTCCGACAACCGGTTGGACCTCCAATCAAAGTGGGTGGGGGGACAGGAAAAGGAATGGGTGACATGCATAGAAGTCATTTATTTGACCTTACTAATGTTACACTAATGTTACTAATGTTACACTGTACATCCACCGCATAATTCGTAAAGCCAGACTGCCGCAACTACTATAGTATATTTTCAGACATACAAAACGAAGAATTGTGTCCTACAATGCACAATTAACTTACAGAATTTGCGGTCATAAGACCTGGCCAGTGGCTTAAATGGCTTTAAAAGATTATTATGCAAACTTCAAGAGGATAGGCCTACTGAAAGATCTTTGCCCATGTCAACTAGCAGAGTGAGTGTGCCCATAGAATCCAGATACTGGGAAACATATATTAAGTGATGCTTTCATGCCCTGCTTGTACGTTTCCTGGCAGCATCTAGATGGCTATTAGTTTGATACATGAACTAAATGGATCATTGGCTTCACTCATCAGGGTTCATCTGACGTGCTTATGTCTTCTCACCCACTGCCAGCCCACACCTAAAAGCTCTCCAGGGTAAACCCCTGAAAAAAAATGCTGCAACCACTTACGAAACATTGTCATGAACTGCTTCGGGTTCAGGTTCCAATAGCCCCAGTTGGTCCGGTAGCCATGCAGCGTGGCATATTCTTCATGATTATATGCAGGCTCTGTCCCAAATGTATCAATTACTCGAACACGGCACCTGTGTCAAGAAAAAGGAAAAAAGGAATTCTAGTTTTGTGAGGAAGCACTATAAAAATATGTGCTGTGGATTCATTATCTGGAGGCACCATGGCATGTGCGACTTGAGTGGATGTTTTCTTTTTCTTTCTGCTTTCAGAAAGTTCCAGTCACCCTGGGATCTCCTACAGGCTGTGACATACCCTTTGCTTTAAGGACCAATTACAGGGTGTAGCATCCTTACAACTGTGTGTAGCTGTAAGTACCCTGAACATGACCTCTGGGACAATATACTGAGACAAAGTCAGTTGTGCCCGAGGCAAGGCAGCCTGGACAATAAGAGCTAAGCTGAAAGGCATGTGCAGTGCTTTTACAGCTTGACAAATAGAGGTCCACTTTTTTGACAAAGGGGTCAAAAAGGCACAGCTACTGATAGCTAGGATAAATTTAGGGTTGCTGTGCTGTGTCCAGAAAGGAACACTAGACTGAATAGCTTCAGCTAAGCAGTGCTGACAGTCGACCAATCAAGCACCCAGCAAAAGGGAATTTTCGTATGACATAACATCAGCTTATGCTGATGTACTTTGTCAGGTGAGGTATGCAAATGATTTACACCTTGGAAGGTAGCAGATGGAGTATGAGTTCTATTGTCTAAGTGCCAGCACTGAAAGTTATTTTATGTGTCATCAACAGATGTGCAGGTGGAGGGGCATGCAAAAGGGCCTTCTGTGATGATCTTGGGGGATGGGCAGTTTTATGCCTGGGGAGGTAATCCTTTAGATACTCTGTCCAAACTTTTACAATTTTTCCAACTGTACTATGTCCTTCTTGAGGTGTGCAACCAGCTGTACTATATCCTCCTTGAGGTATGCAACCAGTAATCAGTATTTCAAATTTCGCCTCACCATAGATTTGTATAGGAACATTAAGATATTAGCAGTCTTATTCTTAAACCTTTCCTAATGACTCCTAGCAAAGGGCTGTTTTGGTTTAGGGGAATTAGTACACTACCCTTTTTGGAACTTCAGGATCGCAGGCTAGATAACAAGACGGCGTACTGCAGAGAAATTCCCTTTTAGCTTGAAAAGAGACTGAGAGAAAGATAACTTTCAGTAAAAGATTATATTTTTATTACAAAGCACACAGGTAAACATAATGCACATGAAAAATGATGAGCCTTGGTCCTAGTATTTGCATCTAGTGTACCTAGGTTTTGGTGGTTGCATGTAGAGTGTATTTGGTGCATCCGAGAAGATTAGAAAAAGGGAAAGATTTTAGGGAAGGATTTTAGGGGTCCCTGGTCTGCATAACCCAGTTGCTAACTAAAGATGGGGAGAGAAGGGGAGAGAAGGAAGGGGGAGAGAAGGGAAAAGGTTCCAGACGCAGATATAGTTACCTGTCTTGAAAAGCAGTTGGATAGGGGGGGGTGGAAAGTCCTATGGAGGAGGACCTCTGCCTTGGAGGGGCAGCAGAGAGAGAGAGAGGACATGTGGCTGGAGTCCTCTCTTAAAAGGATTTTTTTTTTTTAGAGGGGCTGGGCGCTGAGCTGAGGGAGAACTGCCAGCCACCAGGGCGTTTGGGGTCAGGAAGTCCCTTATCAGCATATCAGCAAAATTCAATGGGTCTAATGGCTGGCTTCCCTGGCTGGAGAAACTTACAATACACAGTGATTGATTTAAACAATACAACCATAGGAGACACTTAAGCAACAATTTACTCTTTAGACTTTCCTGCTAAGGTCTTTGCTGCTAAAGTCTTTGCTGCTGTGTGCATGGAGAGCTGGAGGTTGTGTAAACTTGTGACTTTTACCAGGGTTTTTGGAAATTGGGCCTGTGAGAAATTTGGCCTATAACCAGATATAAAATCACAACTTAAAAGGAAAAAGGGGATTTTCACGTAACAAATGACTCCTAGCAAGAAATTTGCTTTCTTCACAACTGCAGAACTCTGGGTTGACATTTTCATTAAGTTCTCTGTCACAACTCCAATATCTCTTTCCTGGTTCCTCACTGACAGCTCAGACCCATCTGTGTACATATGAAGTTGAGATGTTTTGCCCCAATGTGCAACACTTTACACTTATTGACAGTGAACCACAATTGTCCTTAGACTGCCCATTCACTCAGTTTGGAGATGCCCTTTGGGAACACTTCACAATCTGCTTTGGTTTTTACCACCCTGAATAGCATGGTGACATCTGCAAATCTGGCCACCTTACTGTTTAGCCCTAATTCCAGATCATTTAAGAGCAAGATAAAAAGCACTGGTTTCACTATAAATCCTTGGGAACCTAATGTTTTACTTCCCATCACTGTGAATATTTCCCATTTATTCCTATTCTCTGTTTCCTGTCCTTCATTCAGTTACTAATCCATAAAAGAAGATATCCTTTTATTCCATGATTGCTATGCGTACTCAAAGCCTTTGTCAAAAACTTTTTGGAAGTTCAGGTATACAATCTCAAATGGATCACCTCCTTCCATATGTTTGCAGCCATGGACCTCCGCAGCCCTGTGCCTGGGGCAAAGCTCCGTGATGGCACTCCCCCCCGTGGGCTATCGCCACCCCCACGCAGAAATCCGCTACCCCCTACTCACCAGAGGCTCACAGAGCCTCGTGCCACCTTCTCCCACGCTGGGAAAACCTCTGTGAGGTTCCCCAGTGCTATAAACTGTGCTTCTGGCAAACCGGAAGCACAGTTTCTGCCCCCATCGGGAGCCTCAGAGAGGCTTCCGCCGGGTCAAGGCAGCCAGCACCTGGGGTATTTGCCCCAGGGAGCTCTATGGCAGGCATGCATCTGCATGATTGATACTCTCAAAGAACTCTAGATTATAGGCCAGTTCTAAAGGCAGTGCCACCACTGGGTGTAGTGATGACAAGCAGCTGTGCGTAGCGATGACAAGGCATCCCGTGGCCCCACAGCAGCGACCAGAGGTCCCCTGGGGGAAGGGAACTTTTGGCCCCTCCCCCCCAGGGAATGCCCCAAGCTCACAATGGGGCTTCTCAAATTTGCGCAGGCTACTTTACCAGCACAGACTTGAGAGACTCTGTGTCGGGCCTTCTGACCAACACAATGTTCAGGATCTGGCGTAGCAGAGCTCCGTCATTCTCGACCCCCTCCCACCTATGTTTGCAGCACCTAGCGCTGGTGGTATGCTCATACCGCTGGCACTAAAGAGCTCAAAATTGGGCTCTTAGTGAGGCAGGATTTCCCTTTTCAGAAACCATGCTGATTTTCCTACATAAGACTCCTTCTTCTTTATGCTTAATAACGTAATCTTTAATTATACTTTCCACCAGTTTACCTGGAACAGATGTTGGCTGACCTGTAATTTCCTGGATCCCTTTTTAAGCCCAGTGTTACATTGGCTACCTTCCAATCCTCTAGCATGACGGATTGAAAGAACAAGTTGCATATTTTTGTTACAAGATCAGCAATTTCACATTTGCGTTTATTAAGAGCTCTTGGGTGGATGCCATCTGGATGCCAGTGATTTGTTAACATTTAATTTAGCAATATAATCTAGAATCTAATCTGATAGCTCTTCCATTTGATGCACTTCTTCAGACTCCCAACCTGAGAACGTCAATTCAGCATAGCAATCTGTTCTGTCTTCTGTCGTGAAGTCAGATGCAAGGATTCATTCATTTTTTCTGATATCTCCATCTCTTCTTTAAGCTTCCCTTTTATTCTTTCATTGTTAGTCTCATTATTTAGAAATTCCCTATTTTGAAGTCAAATGTGTCTGTGTTAAATTTCTTACATTAGGTATATGTTGAACCAAATAGCACTATGGTCACTCTTCTCTATCGATTCAACTATATTTCATCCAGTGCTTAGTTCTATAAACCACATAAGATTGCCAGCCCAGTTCTATCCACAAGATATGCTAACAGACCACGAGATCTGCTACTACACCTTGCAAGCTGCTGGCACACAACAGCTCCAACATTCTATAGCTTTCTGCCAGGGGCATGTCAGCTGGTAAGCCCTGCACTGGCAGGCTGTAGAGCAGCTGTTGGAGCAGGTAAAGTGGTGGTGGTGATGGATGTGGCTGGGCCAGAGGCAGGTCAGGGACGGGATGCGGCAGATCGTGGCATCTGCAAGATCTGGAGTCCCTGTCCCAGATCTGACATGCTCCCACAGTGGTTCAGATATACACCAGCAAAACAGCTGATGTAGATCTGAGTAGAACCATTCTGGACATGGAGCAGCAGTAAAAAAAATGAGTAAAACATAAATTTTAAAATGTCTTTATTTACCTCTCCTGGCCAGCCTAGTCCCCAACAGGCTCACAAGATGCAACAGAGGCTGCAACAGAGTCCCTGCAATCCTGCAGGCTGCCCCTGAAAAGAATTGGGCAGTAAGTCTATGGTCATCCCTTCTGCTTGCTTCCAACTGTTATAGAGCACAGTCAATTAGTGAATCTAAAAAATTTTCTGTTTGTCATGAATTTTAATTTACCCAATCTATGTAAATTCTACATAATAAATTATTATTATTATTTTCAATTTTTGCATAGCCATGTTGTTTTTGACTGGATTTTGTATATATTCACCTATCAAGTCCTTCCTAAGGGCCTAAGATAGGCAGCTATTTTTGTTTTTATATTGTTACTATACAAATATCGCTGTAGTATATGTGCTGTTCCTAGTAAAATAGCCTTTTGTAATTGACTGATAGTGCTTGTGCTCATCTCGATGGAGTCCAAGTGCTTTTCCAGGTGTTTCGGGATAGCATCCAAGGCCCGTATGTCTATCAGGATTACTCTTGTTTTCGTGTGCCATAGTCATTCAATTTCTATTTGTAGGTCTTTATTGGTGATATTCTCCAGTTCTTTCTCTTCTACTCTACTGTCACCAGGTACTGCAATGTCTACTACCCAGACTGTCTTATCCTTCTTGTCCATAACGGTAATGTCCGGTGTGTTGTGTGGCAGATGTTTGTCGGTTTGTATTCTAAAATCCCAGAGCACTTTTACTTCTTCATTCTCTACCACTCTTTCAGTTTTGTGGTTCCAACAGTTGTTACTTGCAGGCAGTTTATACTTTTCACACAAGTTCCCATGAATTATTGTTGCAACTTTATCATGCCTTTCTTCGTAGTCAGTCTGCACAATTTTTTGAAGCAACTGACTAGGTGGTCCACAGCTTCATCAGCATCTTTACACAAGTGGCATTTGCTGTCTGTAGATGTTTTCTCAATTTTGGCTCGGTGTACATTCGTCCTTGGTGCCTGGTCTTGGACAGCCAAAATCAATCCCTCTGTTTCCTTCTTTAATCTACCTGTTCTTAGTCAGTGCCAGGTTTTGTTCTTGTCAGCCTTTCCTGCGACGTCTTTTGCGTATCGTCCATGGAGCGCTTTGCTTTGCCATTTTTCTTTCCTGATGTTCATTTTTTTTAATTAGCCAGCTTTGTTGTTAGTATATCACTGTCCCCAATACTTAGCATATTTTATTGACAAACCAGCTTCAAGGCATTTCTTCACTACCCTTTTCATATTCTTGCAATGCCCTTTTCTCTTCTTGTACAATTATTATAATTTTTATTACCCATAATGATTCTGCAGTGTCTAATATCCTCTTTGATATACAGAGCTACATCACCCCCGGTATGTCCCTCCTTGTCCTTTCTATAGAGTTTGTATCTTGGAATAACCATATCCCACTGGTTCTGCCTCTTCTACTGTTTCCATTATGTCCACTCCCATAATATCTACGTTCACCTTTGTAACCAAGCACTCTAGCTCTGCTATTTGATTCTGAAGTTTCTTATATTTGCATATATCAACACCAACAATGTGTCTTCTTCCAAATGTTGTTGGAATGTGACCTTTTCCTTTCCTCGACTTGTTACGTTCTACCTTAGCTCATTTTCAAACTGTATCAATTCCTCTTCTAGATTATCTAGATTAGAACATTTACACCCTCAAGCCTTACAGATAATTTGACCTGAAACAGACACTGCCCCGTTCCTGTTAGATTTTCTCCAAGGCTCAATTTGAAAGTTGCTCTGCCACATTTTTTATTTTGGTTCAAGTGGAGCCCATTCCTATTGTCCAGGCTCAGCTTCTCAAATGGTCCCTAGCACCTAACAAATCCAACCCCCTTCTCCTGGCATCCTTGTCTCCTCCACAATCCATACAAATCAAGACAGCTCTGCCTGTCTAGCTGGCCCTGTAAGTGAAGCATTTCTAAAAATGCAACCCTGGAAATCCTGGCCTCCAGCATCCTACCTGGAAAGCTAAATTTGTCTTCTAGGACCACCCAAATGCATTTCCCAGTGCCATTGGTCCCTGATGGTATACTTCTCTGACAAAATATCACCAACATAAGGGAGTCTTGTTTTAAACTTCAGTTCATAGTTTCATAGGTACCAGTACTTACCTTCTCCTTGCTCAGACATTTAACTTCCTTGTTAACTTGCCTTGATGGCTTGTTGCCAGATGCTTTGTCATTGGGGCTCCCTTGTGCTGGTAGTGCTTTGTCTCAGACTATTTTAAAGTAGTATTTAACTGATACAATAATAGGCACAGTTCAGATGAATTATGCAGAGGTTTGCTGGCATGAGATACATGTGTCACATGTTTGACACATGTGATATGTGCAAACATGTCCATCATAAAATTAGAAGGTTGGCCAGTATCATCTGAAAGGGTCCAATACATTATTAACTAGCAGGTGTTGTGTAGACAACAATACAATTGGGTAGTGATAGATCACTGTAAATGAAAGGCAAATCTAGGCTAATACACAATAAAATGAAAGGACAGAAACTTGAAATTGAAAAAAAATCTGGGTGATACATTTTGGGGTCCATTACCAAAATTCTGTTTCTGTGAATTTAGTTGTGAGTGTGGATTATACATTTAAACCTGATTTCATGTCTAGAGTTGTTCAAAAGAGTTGTCTAGGGACACATTTTAGATACTCTCTTCAAGAGCCTAGAAATCTAAATATTTCTGAAACATTAACAAAAAAAGAGAAAGAGAGAGCAACCAGAAAGCAAGCAAAGGAATATCCTCACTCAACGCAGCTGAAAGCAGAAAGAAATTTGATTTATAATAAAACCAATAACACTGTCTACCATTTTTCTCCTTCATAAAATTGTGTGGGATTACAGGAGGGATAGGAGGAAGAGTAATGAATAGCAGAAGTATCGGTGGTAAATTAAATCACAAACTGTTGTGAGCTGCTGATCTGGCAAGAGGCTCTAGTTTTCATCTTAATGTTGAAGAGGAGGGAACAAAATGGGCTGAATTGTCCCAGGTTGATCCATCCCTCTGCCTAGGTCTTTTTCTCTCCTTGTAAATAACATATATTATTATCCTCTCTCTCTCTCTCTCTCTCCACACACACACACACACAGAGAGAGAGAGAGAGAGAGAGAGAGAGAGAGAGAGAGAGAGAGAGAGAGACATCTGGCCCCAAGGGACTTTGCATCCTCCATGAAAGGATGTATTGAGGGGGAGGAATGCAAGACTGTTCTTTTGCCTTTGCAATCATATGTCAGCACATGACAATGGTAACAGTATGTATATACCACTCACTGGGCCATTTACCATCTGTCAGAGCCATGGAGATACAGAAAGCTGGGGAGGTTTAAAGCCTGAGGATGTGTCAGGAATTACTGTTGGTTGCCTGGTTGGAGGGATAAGGAAAGGCCAAAAGTTCAAGAGAGTCCTAGTTGCAAATCTATTCAGGTTTTGAAGTAACTGGGAATAGTTCCATCCTTTGAAGTACTGTTGATATCATGCAGGAAAATAAAAAGCTATTAATAGGAACTCCGTTTTGATAAATAGCCTGCTGAGTACTGTGTACAGTTGTGGTCTCAGAAGACAGAAAAGTAGAGATGGGCAACTTGGAAAGCCCAGGGGACTGAATGCTGTCTACCCACCCAGGTCATACCAATGGGCCCGAAGGAAGAACGATTTTGCAGTTGTGGCCTCAGAGAGGTAGACTCTCTTCCACACATTGTTCTGCATTGTGGTTTTAATCAGGTGCTCAGAGACCAGTATCTCCCCTCATTGTCAGGAAACAAAAAAGGTCTCTCTGAGATCACCTATTTACAACTTTTGCTGGCAGGTGAATTTGAATTTGTGACCCTTCCAGTTGCTAAATTTCTACATTTGAGCAACTTGAAGCGGGCTAAGTTGCTGGTTCTAAGCAACTTGGAGTAACTGTGTAAGCAAACTGGTGTGTTTTAACCCTTATTTCTTATCTCTCTTTTAATATATACCTTCATACATGACTGTTTGGAGATATTAGTTGTAAAACTATATGCCTAATAAAGGTTTGTTGTATGTTCATACCAATGGGTTGTAAATATTCAACTTAGAAAAGGGCTGACTTGAGAAAAGTGCAGATTACCTATTATGAATTGTTTCTGAAAAATTGAACAGCTTTCCTGTTGGTGATGTAGTTGCACTATGACCACTAGTTGAGGACCATAGGAGTCTGAAAAAATGACTCCTGTGGTCCTCTCCCAGTGGTCATAGCATAACTACATCACCAACAGGAAAGCTGTTCATTTTTCCAAAACAATTCATAGTGGGTAATCTGCACTTTTCTCAGGTCAGCCCTTTTCTAAGTTGGATATTTACAACTCACTGGTGTAGCTTGGGTGGGTAGACAACATACAGTCTCCTGGGCTTTCCAAGCTGCCCATCTCTATATCATTCTACTGAACAACATCAGCCCAGGCTGGATGTGGAGCAGAATGTCCTGATATAGCTAGGAAGGAGTGAACTGTGGAAAAGTGGCCTTTTCCAAATAGGCACGATGTCTTTCTTTTGGCTAGGAAATAAGTGGCTGATGATAGCCAATGGCTGAAACAATGCCTGTACCAAGTGGCTGATGATGGCTCAAGTACCATTGGTACAGTACTGGAACCAGACTGAAGCTCAGCCTACTCATGACCATTCCCTTGCTACCTCTTCCCTGCCTACCTTGGGTGACCAAACAGCTTGTGCAGTCAATCTGCTTGGGTTAGGTTCCTGGAAACCCTAGTGGATAGCAAATTCACAGATTATGAACAATTGATCCTTTAGGATCAATGGGGTTCGGTACAAGAGGTACCCTAAGGATGGAAGTGGTATCGTCAGAAGAATTCAAGAGAGACCCTCACGAAGCCAGCAGAGTGCAGCAGGAAGTGCCAAAATATCTCTGAATGTTGCAGAGACCTTCCAGGGGCTGGAGGGACCTTCAGAATGTAACCAGGGCAGACCCCTTTAAAATGACAGGTGGCAGCTTAAAGGGGTCCGTGCTGGTCACAGGCACCATTCTGAAGGTCCTTGCAGCCTCCGGAAAACCTCTACATAGCAGATAACAAGGACAGAGGTGTGAATAATGAGAGAAAGTAGCAATTCTGCTCCTCATGGATAAGTGAATTTACAAATAGCGAATTTGCATATAAAGAGAGCTCACTCTGTGATTTTGAGCAGAAGACTGCAGGAAAGGAAAGGGTTGAGCATCTTTCCTTCCCAATTCAACCCACTCTGCATCAACAGACTGCAGTCTCTCAGGCTCCTCTGTATTAAAAAATAAACACTGTATTGGGGGAAAGAATCAGGCAGTGTGCAGTTTGAGCCTGATAGATGCACCTTAGAGCTGTGAAGAGGGTGGGCTTGATCACTGGAACAGCCATGAGTGACTGTGAAAAAGGACTCCACTGTATTGCAGAGCTAGAGGGAGTGGGTCTGATGGTCTGGAACACAGAGGACTGCAACCCTTTGGAAAGCACCAGCAAAGATATATTGAGGCAAATTGTACGTCTTTGCCTATCATTCCCATCATTGACATTTTAAAGACTCTAAAGCAGAAGAACAAAGAAAAGCCAGGCCAGTTCTTCTTACCTGTATTTTTTAAAGGAGAGGCCCATGTGTTGTTTCATTTGCTGCAGTCCATGGTAGTCGGTGTAAATGAGGTCAAAGGGCAAAGGGACCGTCAAGGGACAATTACCTCTGCCAGGAGGTACACTCAAATTACTGGGAAAGGATGGGAAAGAGATTGTTAGCATTATATACCAAGCAGTGGTATATTTTGAAATGCAGAACTCATCACAGTGCCTCCAAAAGCCCCCACTAAGAGTTTACAACACCCACAAAATGCACTTCGAATTTCTTCACTAGGGTGTTTTCTTCTCTTGCCACTTATTTCCACTTTGAAACTTCTTGTACTTCCTGTAAAGATCTGGCTCATTTCAGCCCAAACATTTTGAGAGAATGGCAATGGGTTAAAATAAATATATAAACAGTGAAAGAATTGAACTTTAAAAATGTCCCAGATAAATTTTTTTTTTTAAAGCATATTGAAGTGCTAGTCCATGCATATCAGAAGTAAGTATTGTGTTTGGTAGGAGTGACTCCCAGGTAAATCTGTGTAGGATTGTACCATTAAAGAAACATGAGCCACATACTCTCTTGCAGGTGATCCTTGGAAAAAATAATGGTCTGTACATGTTAACATATGCTTCTAGGTACATTTCTCAGTTTGCCTTCCGCTGAACCTGATGTTTGTTCTTTGTCTTTTAAAAATGTTTCAGAGGAAAAAATCTAAGTACTGGTGCTGATGACCTCAGAGTTCCTGCTGTAGTAGAAATTCCAGAGCTCTGCTTCACCTCTACCTCCCTGGTACCAAGAGCATTGAAGGATGTGGAGATGTTAGAGGTCATTGCTGTGGACAGGCTGAACAGAGAATTGTTAACACAGCACACAAAGTATGGAAGCCTGGCTAGGTCTCCTCTTTGCTTCAGTTTATGAGACATTTCTTTCTGTCTTACTGCCCAATCCTATCCTGGTGTCAATGCCATTTGCTGATGCAGCTGTCCTGACAGAGTCTGCTGCGCCCAATGGTGGGTGGGGCAATTGGACAGCTGTCAGGAAGTAAGTAAAAATATTTTTTTACTTATTGCACAGTAGACTGCCTGACTGCCTACTGGGTCTCCTCGTACCCTCATCAGCCATTTTGCTGGTGTATGACCAAGGAGTGAAAATGAGTGGAACAGCCTGGGAAAGAGGGAATAGGATCTGCTACATGCTGGTGTAATCGAGATCCACCCCTCCCTTCTGTTCCAGCACTGTCCTCTTCCTTTCTCTCCTCACCCTCCCTAACTGAGCCTTCTCCTGCCCCTTTGAGCCTCCCACCTGAGCCCCAATTAGAGAGATTGTGGCCAGCTTTGGTGCTGCCCAGCCCTCATGAGATCTCACCGTCTGCCAATGATGTCATCACTGAACCCAATATGTGAAAGCCCTGCTGTTTGGCAAGGCCTTCCTGTGTGCCAGGGCTGGACCCCTGGAACAGTCCATGAAAAAATATACAGGTGGGGCCTTCATATCTGCGGATCCTGTATTTGCGGAACTGACTCAACGTAGGTCCCCCAGACCTGTGTTGAACCAGAGTTGGGCCCCACCTGGACCCTCTGAAGGGTCCACCAGAGGTTTTTCTGAAGCACTGGGAACTAGTGCCTCTGGGAACTAGTAGAGGAATTTTTTCTCCTCTATAGGCCGTTCTGAAGCCTGCAGAGGCAGAAGGACATGCGCTACCTCTCTGTGCTTCAAAAAGCCCTCTGGAGGGGACTGGAGCACAGCCCCTGTCCCCTTTGGAGGGCATAAGGGATCGAAAATTATGGATTTGCTAATCTGCGATTTTCTGTATCCACGGGGGGGGGGGTCCAGGAACAGATCCCCTGCGGATACTGAGGCCCCACCTGTAGAAGTAAAATCTCTAATTCTTTTTATTCCCAATGCTCCATCCTTCTAACCGGAGCTGTCCTTAGGGTAGCGAAACTGGGGTGACTGCCCTGGGCCCCACATTTCATGACCCATATATATGGCCATAATGGGAGGGTGCACTGGATGAGTTACTTCCAGCCTGCACTCTTCTAGGGATGGCTCTGCCGATAACCCCTAATGTTTGTACCTCAAATTACGAAGAATTAAGGAGGAAAAAAGGATGCAGCCTCAGAAAATCTATAAGGACTATCACTGGGCTTGTCCACCAGGAAGGAGCATATGTGCTTGTATGTGTGTTGGGACTGGATACATGGAGAAGGCATCTTTCACCCTCTATAATTCAGCCTGGCACAGGGGAAGGACCCGCACTTAGCATTCACTCTGGGGCTAATGGTCAAATGTTTCTCAGTGCATCAGCTCTGCCGATACGAAAAAACACTTAGAAGGAACTAATGAAGGACCATGCTACATTTCAAAGCCAGGGAAAACAAGAATTTTCAATTTATGGTGACTAAGCTTGGGATAAGTGCTTGCAGCTGCTTCACTGCTCTTGTCACAAAGAATATAAGCTGCTGTACCATGTAGAAGAGACAAAAAAAAAAAAAAAACTGGCAGTGGCCAGGAGAGGCTGTGGTTTTATCACTTGTAATTTAAGTTCACTTTTATGGGCAATTTTACACTAAGCGGCTGGCTGGGAAGATGACATGAATAGAAAGTCTCTTGTGCCTGACAGCTACCTAAAAAAATATAAATAAAGTGAAGCAATGCAAAAAGGATCAGGTGCCCATTATGGAGTCTCAGGTCAGCTTGCTAGAGCTTTTCTGGTGCTGTGTGAATATCTAGTAAACACTCCACCACTTTAGCACTAAGGAACCTGTAAGTCATAAAATTGCAGAGGAAAGGGAAACAGTGACTCCTTACCACCAATTCAGACCAGTATTCAGCAAAATGGGTGGGGAAAGAGGGGATAAAGAGCATGATCATTGCAGAAGCAAGCTGCATAAATGCTCTGGCAGTGCATACACGTGTGTTGTTCCTGCAGAAATCCTGATGGTAATGTCAGCATGGGATTAGCAAGGAGATGGAATGAGAGAGCAATGAGAAGGGCCAGTCACTGAAGCCAATCCTAACTAGGATAGCGCTGCCTTTTCCCACAGCTGGACACTGTACCACTGTAATGTGGCCATATGGCAGCACACCATTTTAGCTATTGCAGCCATTTTAGTTCTGCCTCAGCAAACAGCAGCAGTGCCAAAGGCCTGTTGTCACAGCCTGCTACCTCCAGCAGTGAAGGTCAGCTGGTAACAGGTGCAGGGGTGGCTGGAGGTGGGCAGAACAGGGCAGAGAGTGGAGAAGGCAGGAGTTTGTGGATGGGGAAGAGTGGGCAGGAGATGAAATGGGAGAGGGAGGGGTAGATTTCAGCAGCACTGGCGTGTGCCAGATCATATCTCCATTCCTTGTCTATTCCCTTTCCCTTACTCTCCTCACCGGGTAGATGGGACTCGTTAGCCTGGGAAGGCAGCTCATCTGAGAGAAGGAAAACTCTGATCCCAAACCTCCACTGCCTTGTGGCTACATCCAGTTATGGAAAAGGCTTCAGGAGTCAACCTTGAGGCAAAATCCGGAGCCGGAGTCCCTGAGGCAGTTCATGGCTGAACACAGTCACGTTCTGGCAACTCCTGCGACGCCGCTGGAACCAACCTATTGGTTTCTGCCTTTCCATTGGACCATTTCAGCGACGTGGAGAGGGGGGATTTGCTGCATGGGTAACAGTCTATCCTCCATATCTACTTTACCCAGGCTTTGTGCTCTGGAGAGGACACTCTGTCCCAGAACCACTATTCAGAGCGCGATACCATAGTCTTCAGAGACTGAAGGATGCCAACAACTCTCCTCATATGTGCACAATCAAATTATCTGCAGCAAATCTGACAAGACCCATTGGTGCAGCAGAGGCTTGCCCCAGGGCAAGGGAACAAAAATTCTCTTACCGTGAAGAGGCCTCCAAGCTGCTTATCTCAGAGGATACAGCACACATCCCATTGGCACGGCTGCACTGGCATTAGGGATTTAGGACCCAATTCTATCTAACTTTCTGGCTCTGGTGTAGCCACAATGCAGCCTTGTGGTAAGGGAACAAATGTTCCTATACCTTGAGAAGGCCCCAGTGACTGCCCCTCCACCACAGGATGTAGCGCACATCTCACTGGCACAACTGCACCAGCACTGGAAAATTGGTTAGGATTGAGTCTTAGTTAGGTATGGGCTATTGAACTCCTTTCTCCTTCCTGCATGATGTGATATAGGCACACACAAATTCTTCAACAGCAAATTTTCTTGCTTGATTTGAACAACAGCAGAACCATTTCTATGGGGAGGGGGGCATTTGCTCCAACCTGGGCTCCAGACCCTTTTTGTGTGAGACTTGATCACAAGATCAGATGGAAAGCTTTTCAACCTCTCCAGACTGAGAGCAAAGTCCAAAGTTCAGCTGAAATGTCTGTGTGACTTCCTGCGTGACTGCGTGTGGTATGCTCACTAGATCTACACCCTGAGTTACAATTAGTATGAACCATTAAATAGACTGAAATAGGTATTTAGTTCAGAGTCACAAAATTCTTCACTTAAAAACACTGGGGTATGCATTCATTATTGGAACAAATGAAACCCAAACCAAATAGGACCTGTTCAGACTGGGGGGGGGGCATTCATTCTCGCTCTCCTCCCAGGCCTGATCTCCCTCCCTCTGCCTCTGTCCACCTGTTCCCTGATTAACCCTGTCCCTGCCTCCTGCCAACCCCTCAAGCTGGCTTATCTCCAGAGGACATCCAACATCCATCAGCACATGGAGCTGGCTGTTCATCACTTGTGGCAGAGCCCAGCCCACACACAATGGCCTAGTTGGGTTTGCAATGGCTATAAAGGAGGTTACATTGGCGGAAAGCATTTTCCACCAGCATATTCTGCTGGATTGGACCGTCTGATGGATAACAAAGGCATTCTCCACTCTGTGTGTGTGTGTGTGTGTGTGTGTGTGTGTGCATGTGCATGCGTGCGTGCGTGCGTGTGTGTGTGTGTGTGTGTGTGTGTGTACGTTTCAGATGATATTGACTGTAAAGAGGATAATTTTGTTATAAAGTTATGAAGTTCATTTCTTATTTTCTTTCTACTTTCTGTTGAGGGAATAAAAGTCCTGTTGGGCCATAGAGACAGCAGATGAAATTCAAGATTGCACAGGAGAAGACAAGAAGGTTATCATTATCAAGGAGAATTGCAATAACATTTATCTTTGTGTTTCCAGAAGTGCAAGGGTAACCAGCCGGCAGCTCTGTGACCTACAAGCCTAAGAAATTTCAGCCCCTGAGGGTTTTGTAATACACAGAGGATAACTAAAAGTGGGAATCGGAGAAGGCTGGCTGGGTTGCATTCCCTTTTCTCAATAGTGAAGAACAGCTACAGTCATGCACTTGCCTCAATCAATAGTGCAAGTTGTATTGGACCAGCCACTGGAATAGTTGTTAACATGAGATGTGTGATGTGGGGGTGAGGGTGAAATGTATTGTATCCCAAATTGCTCCACTTCTTATTTTTTATTCCTGCAACTTGGTATTGTCCAATAGCTACAGGACAAGTATTCGGAAAGTCAGGATCCTTTCTGAGTCTAAATCCTGGTCCTTCCAGGCAGTATCTGGCAAGTCATCAACTCTGACAGCAGGAGTTCCCAATCTTTGCAAACAAGACTGGTGACAGATCTGGGTACCATCTAAATGGGTGCCCACAACAGTGGGGGGGGGAGATGGGGTAAAAATGCATCAACTAAATAAAAGATGCGAGAGTGTATGTATGCTGCATGTGAGAGCCTGTGTGCAGGATCAAATGTGGATCTCACTTGCTCTTTCATACCTATTGTGACACCAGGGATGGGAATTCCAGTCAGGTGACTTGAGGCTGAGTCACGAAAATAAGCATTTTTTGCTGACTAGTGTACAATCAAGTCATGCACATGGAAAACTCGGCAAAACACTCGAGTCAAGGGCCCCTGACTCGGCACTCAGTCCTCATGCATGCAGACTCAAGTCTGCCTGTGACTGGGCGTGCTTGCTTACTGTTTTCATGGTGTGAAAGACCTTGAGGGGCCATCATTCAGACTGGGTGAGCAGCAGGGAAGTTCTAGCCAGGAGGCAGGGAAGGGTTAATGTTTGCTTCTGCATCTGGGGTGGGGGTGGGGGGAGGAGGTGGGAACAGGCTCTCTTGGGACCAGATAGGAAGGAACTGATGATCATTGGATGAAGGATGGGCAATCTGATATTTTTCTTTGGATGAGGGAGGGCAGGAGGAGGAGCACAAGGGGGTTCTTGCCTTGGAATTGACCGGAAAAGCCCAAGGAAAAAGGACGTGGGGAAGTGGAGGGAGAGGTTCATAGAGATCATGCTTTGGCTGCTGTGAGCTCCATTGTCACTTGGGGGGAGGAAGCCCCATTTAATTACTGACTGTAATGGGACTACTTCTGAGTACAGTTGCAAAGGATTGGGTCATCCTGGTAAGCCTCCCAACTGTTGCACATGACCCTCTTCCCGCTTCTGCCCCCCCTCCTACATAATTCGTCCCAGTCCCTCCCTCCTTATTTACAGATGGGATAGGGCAGAAGGGGAGTGTTTAAAGAGAACTCTTACTTGCAGACACACACACACACACACACACACACACACAAATACTCACAAAGCAAGCAAAATAATTCAGAAGGACGGGCAGTTCCACCTCAATAAAATATGCACTTTATGGTTGATACGACAATAAATAAGATGAAAATTGCAAGGTACATTGCAAATTAAACGAATGAATGACTGGATAGTCTGACTGGGGGTTCTTTGCAAAAATTAATCTGTTTTGCAGTACTTAATTTGCATAGCGTTGAGTGGATGTAGCATTCATAGGAACGTACCGCACAGTAATACACATGGAATGAATTACTCAAGAAAGATAAAGGTACATGTTGGAGTGGAGTTTCTGTACCGTAACGGTGAACACAAATTACAGTCTGCCCTCACAATATATGCTTCTCTCATAAAAGCAAAGGCCAACTCATCAGCTGGGGTAAAATCAGTATCATTTCCATGCATTCAGTGGAACTCCATTGAACCATGCCATCTGGGGATCCGGCCCTCTGAGTGTTCTTGAGATGAAAGCTCTGTATTCATTAGCAGCCTCCATTTATCTTTCACTGCAGCTAATATGTTCTAACTGGAGAACTGATCTCAATTCAGCCTGTACCTTCAAGTTTCTTTTCTTTTCCTTATTTAAACATTCGCTATTCAAGCTTTCATCATTGCCAGTTAAGTCAACTAATTTTCTACTAAACCCAATTTCACTCATGGTTGGAGTGAAATCTTGGCAATTTTTCCTCATGCCATGTACTATTAATGGCGCTTGAAATTATGCAAATAAAATTGAACACAAATGCTTTATTCACTGAGAGCTTAACAGATTTGTTTAGGGGGGAAAATGATCTTTGCATCCAGGCCCAGCTGCTTCTGAAAACTTAATCTTTAAAAAAATTGACTGGTGAAATCTGCTTTTGATTGAATCCCCCTGAATCCCCTTTTCCACAGACACTACAAACCTCTTAAGAGAACATCATTAATTAAGGTTGTTCTGGAAAGCACTATAAGAAGCAGATGAGTAGACACAAGTCTACAAAATGAGACTGGGCTGTGTTTATTAAATAAGAAATATGAGTGATGACTGACATTGTTTCCCCTTTAATTAAGCCAGTTAAAGGCATCACGTTCACCTATACAGCAAAGCCTTGCTACTTGCTTCTTGGGACATCTGTCCTGAACAGCTGCACACATCCCCTAGTAAACCTGCAGCAGGCTTTTCTCCCACCATTTCCCCCTTAAAGGTAATTTAACCAACCAAGGGAGCCATTTTGTAGCTGAGACGACAAATTCAGATTACTGTGGGTTATCTTCACATCCCATTGACCTATTTTCAAATTAACCTGAGTTTTGCTTCCAAGTTATTGCTCCCTAAGCTAAAAGGTCCAGCACAAAATTGATCTAGGGGGACCTCTCTTTCTTTCAGAGGACAGACCAATATACTAACATCAGCATTAATTGTTGGTAGCCTTTCTTAACTGTAAATGGTACCACTGAAAGGGAGAAAAAGCTAAGTCTACAATCCTATGTAACATATTTGGGGGTAAATCCCATTGAACTCAGTGGGGCTTGCTACTGTGTAAATATGTATAGTATTCCTTGAATGGGGTGTTCAAGTAATCGGTGTAGTAATCTGTCAGTAATCAGTGCAGAACTTCATGCATAAAGCCATGTGCATGATGAATGGGGAAGGGCTCACTTGCTTTCCCACCATGCCAAGAAGAGTCTGGCAGAAGGCTACAACAGACCCAGGGTTGCATTCATCATTTTGTCCCTGTGAAGTGCAGAAGTTCACACAATATCAATAGGGACTGCTCATCTGAGTAATGGGAGAAGAATTATATTGATTGCACAGGCTGTGGTGCTTCTTGTGTCAATTGAAATGAAGGTTGAAGACATAAGAGGGATCCTTCTTCCCTGAAGCATGTTTGAAAAGGCCTGACACCTTGTGCAATCTAGCATATTCCAAAATTGCTGTCTGCAGACCCCTGAGATTAGTCATCTGTGGCAGAGATGGGTAATTTTAATGCCTCCCATGTGGAGTGAAATCCACCAGAGAAAAAGGGGGAAAAAACCTAAAGCATCCTTCTGTTTGGGAGCAGAATTTTAATGAAGGGCTTCCACCTCAACTGCCTTCAGTGCATGTTTGATTCACTTTCAATGTCTGCTTGGCTGCTGTGATTCTACTCCCTATGGTGTGGACCCATTTAGGATGTACACAGGTGTTGAAAGATGACTGATGATGAAAGGGATGCTCCCTGCATATAAGCTCATGTAATTGCCTCTTGAAAAGACAAGCCAATTATATAATGAGGCTCTGGTAAGTTTTATAGACAGAGTTAGTTTTTCCCTGTTGCAAAGAAGCTAGCTGGGAAGTCTCATTTCATATAAAATAAGCATATTTCATTATGAAGGAAATTTTTACCAGCTCACTGATTCCTTCTTATTTATGCACCTTTTTTCTCAGCGAATGAAACCCAAAAGGGTGAAAGTTCTTCTCATTCAGAATTTACAACAGCATAAAGCTGTTTATCTGCATCCCTCATGCAAGAGCAGTCAATAAACCTCATCAGTGTTGTGTTCCTAGAAACAGAGTTGTCTCTTTAATTAAAAGGAAACAGTTCCTATAATCATCCCAACTGGCAATGGCTGAATTAGAGAGGCATTTTTACATTTCTGGAAATATACCCACAGCATGTCTGTCACCATGGGTTCTGAACAATAGAGAACTGTACCTGCCAGGGGAGAAGCAAGAGGATCTGACTGTAGAGATGAAAAAGCCATGATGCAAGCTACCAACATTTTCTCCTATAGGGAACTGTTCTCAGCTGTTGTGCTTAGGGCCAAACTAGATGGAACGTTGGCAGACCCTGGTTTCTTTTCACAAGTCTGCCGCATTGACGTGTGTAGCAGGAGCTGGGGCCCTTATTTTAACAGTCAATAGAGCACATGGGACAGAGGTACTAAATCTTCCCCTCCAATTGATTCCCATCCATTCACAAAGTTCCCCTCATTGCTCTAACACATCTGCTGTTGAAGGGAGACAACTGCTTGGAGCAATAAGGGAACATTTCAGTACCCTTTTCCCAAATGCTCATTTTACTGATGTAACACTCCTTCCTGTATTTTATACTTGAACAGAGCAGGCATTGACTAAAAGCCCCCATCGCTTCTAGTTGGCTCCTACAGCCCAATCCTATTAGGCTCCAGAGCTGATGGAATAAGCATTACACTAATGCTAATTGCCTTGGCATCCATGAAAGGCCAAGCATGTCAAGTGGAGCCCAGCAGGAAGGTTGGAGCCTTCTCACATGTGTTGAATGATCCTCCTGGATGCAATGAGAGAAGTAGGATGGTGGGGAAGGTGGGACGGCGAGATGGCGAAATGCCATCACCATTTACTGTGGCAAGGAGTTCCACAGACTAATTACACACTAGGTAAAGAAATATTTTCTTTTGTCTGTCCTAACTCTCCCAACATTCAATTGTTAGCAGATGTTCCTTGGTTCTGGGGTTATGTGAGAGGGAAAGGAGAGTCTTTCTATCCACTCTGTCTATCGCCTGTATAATTTTGTCTCAATCATGTCCCCTCTCAGTTGCCTCTTTTCTTGACTGAAGAGCCCCAAATGCCTTTCCTCATAAGGGAGGTGCCCCAGTCCAGTAATCATTTTGCTTGCTGTCTTCTGCACCTTTTCTATTTCCACTATATCCTTTTTGAGATGTGGTGACCAGAACTGGATTCAATACTCCAGGTGTGGCCTGACTAACAATAAGCAATACAGTGGTGCCTCGCATAACGAAATTAATCCGTTCCGCGAATCCTTTCGTTATGCGAAATTTTCGTTTCGCGAATCATGTTTTCCCATAGGAATGCATTCAAATCTAATTAATGCGTTCCTATGGGCAAAAAAGGTCAAAACGAAGTCAAATTTGGTTTACAAAGTGTTTATTATGTGCTCTTTAAAGGCATACATACTGCCCAGAGGATTTCTAAAATTTGAAGCATACACGAAATTTTTAATTTTTAAAAAATTCGTTATGCGAAGCACAGACCTAAAAAGTTTTCGTTATGCGAAGCACGGACCTAAAAATTTTTTTGTTATGCGAAGCAAGGCCAGAAATTTTCGTTATGCGAGTTACCAAACTCAATCGAAAAACTCTTTCATTATGCGAGTTTTTCGCTGTGCGGGGCATTCGTTATGCGAGGCACCACTGTAGTTATTTTTCATATTCAACACAGTATGATTCTTTTCCACCTATACTGTGATTGGGTTATAATGTTTTGATGCTTCTATATATTATTATTTAATACTTTTACATTTTGCTAAAGGCAAAAAGGGTGAGCACACTTTTACACTTCTATGTACTGTACTTTTCAAAAAAACACAAACAACTGTTTAAAAAGGCAGTCACTCCCAACATTTCCATCCTCAAACACCCAAAGCACATGGAGTTGCCCGTCTTCCCCCTGCCACCCCATCCACCTTCACCTGAGATTCACTGTACCTCACTGTCGTTTACCAACTTAAAAATTGATCCGTTCTATTACACAGTGCAATGCAAACGGACTTGTCCTTCCATAATAAGCCGAGTGGAAGCAATTACATATAAAGGAAATTTGAGGCCTGAGCATTAGCTGTTAATAAAGTTATGCAAATTTTCACCAGTAAGAATCTGACTATTAATTAAAAAAGGAGAGAACAGAAGTGTATTCCCTGGATAATCTCTCCATGAAGAGTAAACAGGTGTAATTATCCCATCAATACATCTTGAGGTCTTATCATTTCCTGGAAAATCCATCATCTTTCAACAGTGCCATTTGCGAGACAATAATTCATTGAGAGGCATTACACTGAGAGCGGCAGTAATATTCTATTCCCTCAGTGTTGTCCTCTCTTCAAGATACTCATTTACATTGGCGTTTCCCGTGGGTAACAGATCAGCTACCCAATCTTACATTCACAGTACACAATATACCTTAAGCCTATTCTTCTCCTCCCACCACTGATTGCTGATGCAGTGGCACTAAAATGGCTACTGCTGCATCCTTTGGTGGTGAGGGCACTCCAGGAGATCTTTTCTGGGTTAGGGAACAATCATTCCCTTACCCAGAGATAAGTCTCCTTAACACAGGGGAAGGACTACTTGCACTCGCACTAAATAGTTGGCACAGACCTGCTGAACCCATGCCATAGGACTGGGTTTGAAAAGGGGGGTTAGGATTTGATGGCTATCGCTGCCGTTGAACTTGCCCTCTTCCCAGACCTGATCCACCCATCCCCTTCCCTTCCCTGCTCTGTCTGACCTTCCTACCACCCCCTCCCACCTGTCTTGCTGAACTACCTGCTTGGGCAGGCAGTGAGAAAGCCAACAATGCTGACGGGAAGGCTTCCCACCAGTGTTCCCAGCAGCACACTACTTTACAGCAGACAGTGCCAGTGAAAGAGGCGCCACTATGTTGGGAGGGAAGCATAGGATTGGGCCATAATAGTGCTCCTCACATACAAGTCACTAATAAAAAATCATCAAGTTGGATTCCATAGACAGCAGAGCCAAAACTACACGTCTTCTCTTCCTATGCACCACCAGGGTGCTAGAAGCATTGTACTTTGCCACATCACTTCTAGCAAGAAGCACAGTTTAACAGAGCTGGTGTAGCACAGTATTGCACCTATCCATATCATACAGTGTAACATATCATAAAGTGTAACATGGGAAAAGTAATTTTTGCAGCTGTTCCTGAGAGAAGATGGGCATTACTAGGCTTGCTTCCAGGATTTTGCTCTAGAAATAATCCGGTTTAGGGGAAAAAAAGACTGTGTTTGGTTTTCACAGATCTTAAGACACCCATTTCATGTCTTCTAAAAGTAACCTGGACAACAGCAATGAGTGCTCGAGCGTCAGATGGACTACACTTTTGGTGCCGCTCCATTATCTTAAGTGGCACCCATGCTGACAATTGAAAGTGGTTAAAAACTAAAGGGCAGTTCACAGGCAGAATTAGAATGAGCCGAGACCATCAAGTCCAATCCCCAATACTAGGCATGACAATTCGCATGACTGCTTGTCACATTTAAAGCCATGCAATCTAAATACTTTATACTGTGAAGTACACAGAAGGCAGGAGCCCTTCAAGCAGTGTCAAGCAGGCTCAAGAGGAGGGAAATGTATATAGGCGGCACTTGCCCTTTAACTTGTTCTTTCAAGACGTTCCTGAACTGTAGGTTGCATCTGGACAGTTTAAAGAACAGTTTGGGGTTCAGAGAGGACAACAATGAAAAAGAAGATTCTGGGGAGGGGGGGGGGAGATGCTGTGCAATTGTGGAACTTGCATGTTTATTCTCTCAAGCACATCCATGTGTCCGAAGTCCACCTGGGCATTTGGGGAAGAGAAATACACAACATTCATAGCCCAAAGAAGGTTCTTGTTTGGTGTGTTTTCCCCCCATTTGCACACACAACAACTCGGGGTGTGTGAATGATCTCAGTGCAGGTACACAGACTATATAATGCAAAGTGATTTAAAATTCTGAGCTTGGATGATACCTTTCTTGTTTTTGTGGGAGAAAAACAAACTGCAGAAATAAAACAGATGCTTTTATCTCCCAAAAATAATTAAAATCCTTTACTTTGTAAGTTTGATGCTTGCATATGAATCACACATTTTTGTAGCATAATAAGCCTAGCTGCTGAAAAGCACAGAAAAGATGCAGCCTCTATAATTATAAAAGTACCACACAAAAAGAGAATGCTCAAAGATTTGCTGTGTGTTTATTGATTACATTTGGATCGACTGCGCTTGTTGACCTCTGGATGCATAGAATAGAACTGCATCGCTGTCACTTCCCCCCAAACACCTTTTTTCATAGCTCATCCCAACTGACAGGGAGTAGAGATGCCAGTGAGGTTTGTCAGGCTCAACTCAGAAATGAGCTTTGGGGCACTTCTAATGCTCGCTTCAAAGGAAAGGCATGGATTGTGAGCACTAGCATTGAAAATCTGAGCCAGGAAAAAAAAAATTCCCACTATCTGTCTACAAAAATCTGTCATGGTTTGAGGTTGTAAAAGAGACCCTTTCGGGAGAATATTTTGAAGACCCCTTTGATGGGTAAACAAGGAAAATATGGCAAATGTAAATGGTGTGATGAAGAGATTCAAGGTTTGGATCTCAGAATGGAGTGATATTAGATCAATATGTTTTTATGGTTACTGTATAGAAAGCAGTCAGTCTGCACCTTTATTTAGGACTAGGGTTCCTAACCCGTGGTCCGCGGACTACTGGTGGTCCGCAGCACCCCTCCAGGTGGTCCATGACGTCTCTGGTGAAAAAAGAAAAAATAATGCCCTTCCAGGAAGAAAAAAAGCCTCTGCAGTGCCAGCAGCCTCTCCATCTGATCAGGGCATAGCCTCTCAGTCTCCTGCCTCCCCCCTCCATTTCCCTTCCCTCCTTGTCTGTGAGTGACCAGACAAGGAAAGAAGTGAAGCGCAGGCGCCTTGTAAGGTGCGCAGGCATTTGTGCAGCCTTGTGGCTCAGCTGCATGCACACGAGAGGTGCCCTGCCACCCACTGCCTCCAGCCTACTGCCTCCATTCCTTGACCCTGTACCTTCAGGTGAGCCCTGGCAGCCTGGTTTCTCAGGAGTCAGATCAGGACTCCAGCCAGCCTAGGAAGTCCCTTTTGCGGGTGGGCGGGCAGGCAGGCAGGCGGGGGGCCTGAAGAGGAGGGTGGCCAGAGGAGGGGGGCGGAGGAGGAGGGCGGCCTGAGAGGGAGGCCTGAGGCGGGGAGGAGGTGGTGGAGAGGGGCCTGAGAAGGGGAAGGAATGGGAGTAATGAGGAGGAGGAGAAGGAGCAGGATTCCAAAGACATCACTGGCTGGCTGGCTGGGGGGGGGGTTTCCCTGGGAGTGGGTTTCTCTGGATGAGATTTCCCTGGGAGTGCAGACTCCAGCTGGCCAGGGAACACAGAGGAAGGGAGCTGGCGGCAGTGTGGCAGCAGGAGAGGGGAGAAACAATATGTTCAACCCCCATCCCTGGTACCACCTCCCCAGCTGGCAGGATTGGGCCCCCTGGATGTGCTCTTCTAACGTCCAGGGGTGGAGCAAGGGATCCAGGCAACCAGGTTTTTGCACCCCTTTTGGAGAGGGAAACAGGCAGCATCTCTGCTGTCTTACTGCAAGCTGCCCACCTGGGCAGAAGCAATTCCAGAAGTTGCAGAACAGGCACCACCATAGCCAAGTACAGCAGGTGTAACCCCTGACTTTTCAGCCTCAGAGAGCAGCAGCTACTTTGTCCAAGGGGAGCCCTCCCCCACCCCACACTTGGCCAGTTCTCCTATCTCCTCAGATTGCAATCCTATGTATGCTTACCATGGAGTAAGCCCCACTGACTATATTGGGACTTACTTCTGAGTAGACATGCCTAGAATGGGGCTGTTAGTCACACTGTGGCTGTGATGGACTTCTCCAGAAATTTCTCCAATCCACTTTTAAAGGCATCTAGTCTAGACACCATCATCACTTCTTGGGGCAAGGAGTTCCACAGACTAATGGCAGAATAGGCAGCTGTTGTTTTGTGGCTGCAGCCTACCTATAGGCTTGCTCACACTCTCTTAGCTCCAACCAAAATAGTCCACAGCTAGAGCATGACAGCAATTAGAACAGGAAGTGAAGAGAGGCTTTTTTCCCCACCTAAAGACCTTGCAGTGCACACCAAAAGGACTTTTCTTCCTCAGACATGCAGCAGCCATTCTGAGATGTTGCTCTGAGCTGGTGCTTCTCCTTCAGGACCAACCTGCCTAAATTGTGTTGAACACTTTCCTAAGGACTCTGGACTCACAAGTGGGGGGGGGGAGCAGGGCCAGGGCTGTGTAACAAAAGGAACTGTGGAGGGATGTGTGTGTTTTCTGTTGGCTCATTTAACAACCTTGTATGACTTGTCTATAATCCCCTTGTGCTTACCCTCTCCCTTTTTGAGGTGTTTTTCCACACTTAAAAGAGGCAAGGGCTGTGCATAATGTGGTCTGGTGTGGGGGAAAAGAGACTGGATTGATTTGGATGGGTGTGAAAACCTCTGAGTTGGGGGAAAATTATTTTGTGTTCCATGTATTCCATTCACAGCTAGTGAAGCAAATGTAAGCACAACCATCACATTAATTATTAAATCATCTTCTTATGTATTACAAATTTAATTGTTTTTTGTGTGTGCGAGGGTGGGGGGGGTTGCATGTGGTCCCCACTGTCTCCAAATTTTGCCTTAGTGGTCCCTGAGCTCCTAAAGGTTGGGAACCACTGATTTAGGAAGTATCGTCTGAATAAGAATAGGAAAACTTTGGTTTTGATGGCTTTATCCTTGATGATTTTTACACATTATGATTTAAACTGCTGGCTTGATTCACATGAATCCACACAACCACTGACACAACATGATTTCTCTACACTGGAAGCTGAATGCATGAACTGATACCATTGGAAACCCATTAGGTTTTGAAATGATGGAAGAACTCTAATTGCAGTGTTATATTTGAGCAGGATATTGCATTTGCACATTCAAGCAATTACTGGATGTTGCAGGCATCAAAATGATGGTGATGGGGGCATGAACCGCCTTCGTTTCTATTCTTGCTTAGCAGAGTCAAATCTGTTTGTAAATCTCCTCTACAAGAGGCCCTTTGCCCTCCATTGTGCAATGCACAATTAACTGCATTGTATTCTGTCTGTGAACTCACCATACACAGTATGCAAAAGTTAGCAGCAAAAGAGCCTCATCCCAACCCTAACTGATTCAGCTTGACACTTGCACTCTCCTTCCTTCGAGTTGCAAATTGCTGCTGATGTTACAATCTTCCTTAGCATGGTTTGCACCAGATAATCACGTACCTTTCACCTCTTGGCTGTCAAGATGCATAAAAGAGACGCTAACAAATTCACTAAGAAATGCAAAGGAATGGAAAAACAATGAAAAAACATGCATCTAGTTAAACTACTGCAGCCGGGAGGAAAACCAGATGTTTTGTTTTCACATCATCGCCAACTGAGATTCGGCTTGCACATTTCACTAAACACATCTGAAACAAACGCTAAGTCTTCTCAAAAACCTTATATTTAGAACCTTACAAAATATGCACCAAAGGAATTCCAGATTAAAGTACGTATTAACATACAAGACTTCCTTACAAAAGAGTCAATCTTGCTCAGTATTAACTGCATGTACTGTCTGGTAGCAACGTTCAGGGGTTTCAGACAGTTTTCCCAAAAGTTTTCCCACGTCTTTGATCAAAGCCTATTGTGCAAAGTAAAACAATTATGCACATGTATCTAAGCTGTAGCATTTTAGCTCTGGAAGCTTGCAGTGGACTGTGGGGAGAAGTGAAACTGCCTAGAGCAGTGGTTCTCAAATTTTTAGCACTGGGACCCACGTTTTAGAATAAGAATCTGTCAGGACCCACTGGAAGTGATGTAATAACTGGAAGTGACATCATCAAGCAGGACAATTTGTAACAATCCCAGGCTGCAATCCTACCCACACTTACCCAGGAGTAAGTCCCATTTACTATCGTTGTTAAAAGAATAGACATAGTAGCTTGTTAAAAGTACAGAGCTGTAACATTTTCCCCAATGCAGTCACATACCATGGTAGCATAAGTCTAATATATTAAAAATAAAATATTGAAATGAATGGGGAACCACCTGAAATTGGCTCACAATTAATGGGTTCCAACCCACAGTTTGAGAAACACTGTCATAAGGATTCAATACCAGAATGCTGGCATTCTGAAGATACTGGCTTTTGTCCCAGAATCCACATTCTGAACTTGTATACCCAGTGTGCATTCTCCTCCACCTTATCAAAATGCTTTCTTGATACCCAACAGCAACAGAAGGCAGATGGGACCAGTGTGAGGTGCCCAGGGACCCTAACTATCCTGACTGCTCTGGAAAAGTGGAGGTGAATAAACAAGATTCAAAATGCACACTGTAAGCAGAAAAAAATATATGCATCAAGATCATGTCTTTTACTGGGTGGACATTTACAAAAAGGATTCTTCATGTTTATGTATTTTTTCTGTATTCACAGCAACAACAAACCAAACTGCTGTGGGCAGTTTTTTTTCTCCAGTTATGTGGACGTATGAAGTTGTCTAGCTCAGTGTTGTCTAACCCCTAAGTGTTGGTCAAGAAAGCAGAGACTCATTCATACTGAGATATAAAGGGCAGTTTTGTACACACTTGAAAGATTCCTGGAACTTCACCACCCAGCTGATTACCCAGCTGGAGTGCAGTGTGTATCTCTCATAACCTTGCCAGCAATGTCAAGGAGAGGCAAGAGCTTTAAGTCCTTATGTCCTGAATCATCAGGAAGCATCCTCAAGCAATAACTGGTAAGGATTGATCTTAACTAGGGTAACCTCTCACAGCTTGCTGGCTTGTGAGGGGTTTGAAATGGGGAGCCCACCTTGGGTCCTGAAAGTCTCACTGACCCCTCCTCAAGTCACTGGTATTTGCACTACCAGGGCCTCCTTGGCACACTGTAAATTTGTTTGTAGGACTCGGGTGACCACCTTAGACCACCTTGAGCTCCTTAGAGAAAGGAGACATGTAAAAGTAATAAATAAATGATGGACAAAATGCTTTGAGCTAGGATAGGGTTGCATAATCAAGGCAGCCAAGTCGGAGACCTTGGAGCAAATTCTATCCAACTTTCCAGCCCTGTTGTAGCCATGCCAATGGGATGTGTGCTGCATCCTGTGGTGGGAGGGTAGTTATGGAGGTCTCCATAAGCTAATGGAATATTTGTTCCATTGCCTCGGGGCTGCACTGCAGCTGCACCGGCACTGGAAAATTGGATAGGATTGGGCCCCTTGTTTCTTCACTCTTCCTTTAGAATGAGGTAACCTGCACTGAGAAAGTAGAAGGGAGGCCTTAACGAGAGAATTCAGGTACGTTATAAAAACTGTGGTCTCTTGTGACAATTGATTGGGGGCATGGTGTATGCAGGTCTGGGGCAACACATTCAGATACAGCTCTTGTTTGAAATGTTATGGAAGAGGCTATTTTTAAAGTGAAAGAAATGAAGCACAGCAAGTGGTATGTCATCACAGAAATGAAGGGGAACAGAGAGTTTCATATCCAAAGAGGATTTGGTATGTAGCAGAACAAGATCACATTGTGCTTTGCATCTCACTCGCATTAAGGCAGGGAAAGGGGCCAAGTCTCCAAGAAAGCACAGCTGGGCAGACGTATAAAGCAGCTAGTGGTGGCTTCATCTAGTACTAAATTATCACACCCTGGAGTAAAGGGATACATTTGCCTTCCACAAGTCACACTACTTCTGGCTCAGCCCAAGGTCCTGCCCCAAAGCTCAACAGCAGTAATTAAGTACTTCTCACTCTTAAGTGCTCCTGGGACGTATGGGTCATGTGCTTCCACTGCGGTCCCTCTTAGCTACATCACCAAGTGCCCTCTTCCTAAAAATTCTATAGATGAGATATACAACAAAAAGTAGAACTAATTTGCCAGAAAAACTCCAACCAGAGCTAGCAAGCAAAGAAATGGATTTCTGTACTTCACTGAACAGAAAGCTCCTTCTCCTGGCCTTTAAATATTACAAAAAGGAGGTGCTTCATGGCTCTGCTACTTTACAAAACCCAAGTGTGCCACAGCAAATTAAGAGAGGAGCAGAAGAAATTATGCTTTTTTTCAAGGTTCTCTGCTCATAAAAAAACTGCTTGCAATAGTTGAGTCTACTCTTAGGTGTGTGATTAGAAGAGAGAAATTGAGTTCAAGTGGGAGAAAATGGCTGCTGAAAGGGAAGGAGGGTCCCCTACTGGTTGCAGGAAGAGCTGAGGAAATTCAGAAAGAGATTCAAGTGTCACATGAGAGCGAAACTGCAACAAGCAAAGGCCAGAACCTCCCACACAAAACTGTTCTGACTAAAATAAGGGGCCTGAATGGTGGCAAATAGTACTATGCAGCTGTCGCACTTTTGCTAACACAAAATGAAAGCCCAACATGAGGCTGGTGTAGACATGGATGTCAAATGAAGCATTTACTGTTCTCTTTGTGCTCTCTGCTGCTGTAACAGCTAGTGACACTGACCCCATGTCCTGGCATCACTAGTCTGGGTGTTTCCTCATCCCAGCTGAATATTGCTCACTGCTGCTGTTGACAGGGTAAGGAAAATGTCCGGTGCAGGGTCATGACATGAGGTCACCAGACCTTACGAAGGGGGTCAGGGAAACTTGACACGGGGCTGCCATTTTCAGCTGTGTTTCTTGGAACATTTAATCTGGCATTAAGCTCAGATTTTTTTGATTTCAGAACGATATAAAGCTAGGGGTGTTAAGGAAGAGTGCAAGTTTGACTCAATCAGCAACATTTGTATATTAATCTGCATAGTCCTCCTGTGATCCTGTTTGCTCTTCTTGTTTTTAAGCATCATCAGGATCAATCCTTGTGATTCAGGATAATTATTTTCTGTAGATCAATTTAACCTACGCAAAGGGCTAAGCAGTTTGGAGAAGGGGACAGACTTCATGGACTCTTTCATCATGTGACCAATCCAAAGAGCACCGTTCTCCTCACATGAAACCAAATTCATTTTCTTCCTGTGATGCCAGCACATAGCTAAATCTAATTGGTTGAACAATTAAAAAGTCATGACATTCACTAGATGATCCCCAACTGATGCGGATCATTCTTTGAAGCAGCAATAACCAAACAGTGCAGACTGAAGACACAGCGGTACAAACAGGTAGGAAACAAGATGAACATTCTAAGGGGTGAGGGTCTGTTTAGAAAATATTTCAGAGGCCCTGAAATCAACTACTTCCACAGCCATAGCTATAGGCAAGTGACATTTTTGTCCTCTTTGAGGAGTTGAGGAATTGCTAAACCCCGCACTGAGGAGACATACAACAGCGGTAGACTTAAATGCACTCGTTTGTAAATAAGTTGGTTTTCAAAGGATCTTATAAGAAAGTGACATCCAAATTGCATGTTCTATTTGGAACGAATTCACAGACAGCCCAATCCTATCATGGGCTTATGCTGAAGGGCCTGTCAGCCCACGCCGCGCCCTGGCAGGACAAAAGCCACATGGCTGTCGTGCACAAACAGCCTGCAGTTCTGCCCTCAAGTCAGTGGCTCCCAGGCACCCCACCAGAATGGGTAAGGTGGAGGCTAAGGTGGGTTAGGGGACAATTGAGGCAGGGAGTAGGCCATACCAGGACAGGAGGAGGCAGGAAAGAGAATCTCAGTGGCAGTGGTGCATACTGTATCCCCCTTTTCCTAGCCCGACATGCCACCTGAGGCTCTTCAGACCTACACCAGCTAAATAACTGACTTAGGTCCAAGGAGACCCATTGGGTGCCAGGTGGCCTACAAGGAGGTAAGCAGAAAAGATATTTACTTACCTCTCCTAGGCTTTCTGTTCACCACCACCAACACATGCTCTATCGGTGGCGCCATTAAGGATTGGGCCATTAAGAAACTTTTGTGCATTGTTTCTGAAGTCTATTTCACACATTTTCAAGGGGAAAAACAGTACTTTGCTGCGAGCCTACACATACTTACTTGGGAGTGAATTTCACCGACGTTAACAAGACTTACTTCTGAGCAGATATCCATAAGATTGTGCCATAAGTAAAAAAATATCAATACAGTATTATATTTTTGTGAAGCAACAACAGCAACCTATTGAACTCTTCAAATATGATTTGTTTGCCATTGGTGAGGGGCAAAAATGAACATCTGGGAACTGATTCTCAAGCCAGGATCATTTTTAAAAAAAACTTCTACTTTGTCAACAAACCCACCTCTGGAGCTCTTTCAATGAGACTGTGATTTTCAGGGTGTGACCCAGGATGAAAAGAACAGCTAAAATATCTGCCCATTGGACCATCTCCCCAAGTGGGCCTCCCTTTAACACACGCGGGCTGAAAACGTCTCCTGATTCCTCTGTCAAGAAACCAATGTGGATCAAAATCTAGAGAAGAAAGAGAGAGAGAGAAAGATGCAGTTTTAACATTGAGTGATGGTTGTTAAGAAGATGACAAAACACATTTACAAAGCATATCCCAAATCTAAAGTTTCACTCTGATACTAACAGATACAATGTGTAATTTGGTTCATAGGCAACTCATCTAGTTACGAACTGCCTGCATTCACAGGGGGTTGGACTTGATAATCTTGTAAGGGCCCAATCCAGATCTTTGCACACCAGCTCACCGCTACAAACATGCTATAAGGCACATTTACAAGCCTTACCGTGGGCCCAGTGCTGAAGCTAGCCCAGCACAAGCCCACACTGGGCCAGCTCTGGCTCTGGGCCTGCAGTCCGCCACCTGGAGCTCTGTGCAAAATGCCAAGCATTGAAGAGGTAAGATGGGGTAGGGGGAGGCAAGGAGGAGGCATTTCAGGGAGGATGGAGGAAGGGGGAAGGTGTAGAAGGGGCAGGGAGCAGGGTAGGAGGGGGCAGGAAGGGCAGAGCTTAGCTTTGCTGGATTCAGAGCCCCATGTCAGGCTGCATGGCCTAACACAGGACCCCTTGATTCTGTGCTGGTTAAAGAGTCGCCGTAGAATCGAGTAGCCCCATTACAGGGCTACTTCCATTACTCAGGGGAAGGGGGATGAATGCTCCTTTCTCCCGAGGAGTTGCCAGCGGCTGCCCAGCATGCTCAGGTAGCCCCGCGTGCTAGGCAGCTCAGGATTGGGTTGCCCGTCCTTTCTAATTCAATGATCCCATAATTTTGTACCTGTTTCTGATCTCTCTGTTTGCCATCCAGCTTCTGTTCCAGTTTATGCGAGGCCTGCAACCACTGAGTAGCCAAGTGACGTATTCTTTTCTTCATGAAGATCAGAGACTCTTTGCCACTGCCAATCAGTTCCAGGAGATAGGAGAAGTCTCTCTGGAAAGCTGCCTAGGAGGGGGAAAAAAGTTACAGACTCTTTCTCTTCGAGCAGGGCCAAGTGATCCTCACAATCATCATCTAAACACATGTAGGCCCATCCAGATCACATAGCAGTGAATTCTCTCTACTACCTGTGTGGTACTTTGGACAAAGTCGAAGATGATTCTTAATTTTAAACCAGTATATTCAGAGTTAACACATTCAAATGGCAGGTTTGGAGCAGAGATAGGCAATGTGCTTTTTTGATGATGATCATCTTGGAAATTCATTGTGAGATGAAGTCCACTGCTAACTGCATACTAAAGAAGAATAATTCCAAATGCCCAGTGGAGAGCAATTTACATGCAACAGACATATCAATGGACATATTCAAGTACTCCCAAAATCCACATTAATTATACTTGAAAAGGGTGGCCTCCATGTCACAGCTAGTTAACAATCTGTAGCTTCTCTGGTGCTGAAGGAGGCATAAACTTTGGCCTGCAGAGCATTTTAGTTTTTTTTTGGAAGCAAACACCGTGGTACCAAATTCCACCAATAGGTACAATATTCACAGGGATTATAACCAATGTGCAGTGGGTTGCAATCTGATGCTCAATGCTTCACCTGCAAAGCCTTTCTGGGAGCTCCCAGAGGCCACATCCTTGCAGAGATTGTAACCCACTACATTGGCCTCCATGGGCCCCAGAACAGCTCCCAGAAGAGATTAAAGCCAGTACCAGTTTACTTCTGGGTTGCGCCTGTGGCTTCTGGTTGTTTCCAGGCGGCATTCTGGGCCTGTGGAAGCCAATGGAGTGGGTTGTGGGCCTGGAGCAACTCAAGGCAACCTCCAGGAGCTCAAAGAAAGGCTTTGCAGGTGAAGTATTGAGCATAAGGTTGAATCTTCAAAACACTGAGGCACTGAAAGGCTAGCCTACCTCTTATCTCCCAGCCACACAGACACCTTTTCAAGCAAGTGGGAGAGACAGCTGGGCCCCCTCCTCAGAACTACTGCTCCTCCCTGAGAAGGTGACACCCCACTCCACCTTCAACAAGCAAGGTAGGCTAGCAGTAACACCAGTCCTCTTTTGTCCTGGATGCAGCATGCCAGGGAGAGAGGAAGGCTAGATTACATCGAGCTACATAGCTGACTGAGGAACTATGCCCACCATACTGGTGATTAGCTCAGTCAACTCAGACTGGAGTCTTAAGTATTGGTGGAGTGTGAGACCATATCCTGTCTACTCACTGACACATAACCAGACAATGCACAATATCCGTCTCACCCTTGAGGGAACAAGAAGGTGTCCTCGGCCTTTCCTGCTATTGAAGATGCTGGCAACAATTTTTTAGGTGCAAGTTTTCTCTTGGCATACTGTTGTCTCTTATTGTCATTTGAGACATTTAAACCAAATGACTTCAGATGAAAATACATTTGACAACTCTGAGGGAACATTACTTGCCTGGCAAAATCCATGGTCTCTAGTCTCACCTGCACCCTGGGTGGTGGCTTTGTGGAAGGCGCAGCTATTGTCTGGTTTCGCCAAGGCAGCACAGGGCAAAACCACTCAACTTCGCTGAGGTAGATGAGGAATGAGCATTCTGTGCCATCCACACCAAAAAATGCATAGCAGGGGTCTGATGTCCACCTGGCCCTCATCCACTGTAAGGCAAAAGGCAGATCAGTTAGATAAAGCTTTCAAATAGGGATCTCAAAGGGTGACATGAATATCAAGAGATCACTGATACTTTAAGACCAAGTTCTACTTCAGGAAAAAGCAAACATTTCTTTTATCAAAGCATTTGATTTGGTGTTCCAGGCTGCACTGGAAAAGCACATGGACCTTGTTAAGGGTAAAAAGATGAAATGAAAAGGTAAACTTTCAGATTAAAGAAGAGTCATCAACAAAATGTTTCCTAAATAGTGCATGGTTTAACTTTAAAATAAACTGTAGAAACCATTCTGAGTAAACACAGAATAGGTGGTGTGCTACTGCTGAGGACACCAATCTGTAGGACTAAACCATAAGAACATAAGAACAGCCCCACTGGATCAGGCCATAGGCCCATCTAGTCCAGCTTCCTGTATCTCAGAGTGGCCCACCAAATGTCCCAGGGAGCACACCAGATAAGAAGAGACCTCATTCTGGTGCCCTCCCTTGCATCTGGCATTCTGACATAGCCCATTTCTAAAATCAGGAGGTTGTACATACACATCATGGCTTGTACCCCGTAATGGATTTTTCCTCCAGAAACTTGCCCAATCCCCTTTTAAAGGTGTCCAGGCCAGGTGCCGTCACCACATCATGTAGCAAGGAGTTCCACAGACCAACCACACGCTGAGTAAAGAAATATTTTCTTTTGTCTGCCCTAACCCGCCCAACACTCAATTTTAGTGGATGTCCCCTGGTTCTGGTGTTATGTGAGAGTGTAAAGAGCATCTCTCTATCCACTCTGTCCATCCCCTGCATAATTTTGTATGTCTCAATCATGTCCCCCCTCAGGCGCCTCTTTTATTGGCTGAAGAGGCCCAAACGCCATAGCCTTTCCTCATAAGGAAGGTGCCCCAGCCCAGTAATCATCTTAGTCGCTCTCTTTTGCACCTTTTCCATTTCCACTATGTCTTTTTTGAGATGCGGCGACCAGAACTGGACACAATACTCCAGGTGTGGCCTTACCATAGATTTGTACAACGGCATTATAATATTAGCCGTTTTGTTCTCAATACCCTTCCTAATGATCCCAAGCATAGAATTGGCCTTCTTCACTGCCGCCACACATTGGGTCGACACTTTCATCGACCTGTCCACCACCACCCCAAGATCTCTCTCCTGATCTGTCACAGACAGCTCAGAACCCATTAGCCTATATGTGAAGTTTTGATTTTTTGCCCCAGTGTGCATGACCTTACACTTACTGACATTGAAGCACATCTGCCATTTTGCTGCCCATTCTGCCAGTCTGGAGAGATCCTTCTGGAGCTCCTCACAATCATGTCTGGTCTTCACCACTCAGAAAAGTTTGGTGTTGTCTGCAAACTTTGCCACCTCACTGCTCAACCCTGTCTCCAGGTCATTTATGAAAAGGTTGAAGAGCACCGGTCCCAGGACAGATCCTTGGGGCACACCGCTTTTCACTTCTCTCCATTGTGAAAATTGCCCATTGACACCCACTCTCTGTTTCCTGGTCTTCAACCAGTTCTCAATCCATGAGAGGACCTGCCCTCTAATTCCCTGACTGTGGAGTTTTTTCAGTAGCCTTTGGTGAGCGACCGTGTTGAACACCTTCTGAAAGTCCAGATATATAATGTCCACAGGTTCTCCCGCATCCACATGCCTGTTGACCTTTTCAAAGAATTCTGTAAGGTTCGTGAGGCAAGACCTACCCTTACAAAAGCCATGCTGATTCTCCCTCAGCAAGGCCTGTTCATCTATGTGTTTTGAGATTCTATCTTTGATGAGGCATTCCACCATCTTACCCGGTATAGATGTTACGCTGACCGGCCTATAGTTTCCCGGGTCCCACCTCTTTCCCTTTTTAAAGATAGGCGTGACATTTGCTATCCTCCAATCTTCTGGCACTGTGGCCGTTTTGAGGGACAAGTTGCATATCTTAGTCAAGAGATCAGCAACTTCATTCTTCAATTCCTTAATAACTCTTGGGTGGATGCCATCAGGGCCCGGTGACTTATTGATCTTTAATTTATCAATGAGGTCTGAAACATCTTCTCTTTTAACCTCTATCTGACTTAACTCCTCGGTCAGGAGGGGCCGTTCGGGCAGCGGTATCTGCCCGAGGTCTTCTGCCGTGAAGACAGATGCAAATAACTCATTTAATTTCTCTGCCATCTCTAAGTCTCCTTTTATCTCCCCTTTCCCTCTCTGACCATCCAGAGGGGGGGAACAGGTATGGAATACACGACAGGTATGGAATACAAATGGGTTTATATACCATATAGCAGTGGTTCTCACACAGTTTGCACCAGGATCCATTTTTTAGAATAAGAATCTGTCAGGACCCACCAGAAGTGATGTCATGACTGGAAGTGACATCATCAAGCAAGTAAATTTTTAACAATCCTACCCACACTTACCCAGGAGTCAGTCCCTTTTACTATCATTGTTAAAAGAATATACATAGTAGCTTGTTAAAAATACAGGTCTGTAACATTTCCTCAAATGCAGTCATATACTATGGTAGCATCAAGTCTATATGTTAAAAATAAAATATTGAAATGAACGGTGACCCATCTGAAATTGGCTTGCGACCCACCTAGTGGGCCACACAGATCTAAGTCAAATGTCCTTAGTGAAGCAGCCCTAAAACAATGATTGAACAAACTTCAAGGTTAGATCTTCATCTTGTATGCTTTGAACATCTTTGGAGCTCTCTTGATTGATTGGGATATGTCCCAGATGAAACTTTGTAGCATTTTTGAAAGAACATAGTAGGCCAAAAACTAGGTAGTGGGGAAGTGCCAAAAGCAGTAAGATGAGGGAATCAGTGTGTGATGGCTGGTATTCTTCCACCCAGAGAGCAAGAGCCAGCATTCCTATGCTAAGGAGTGAGGCAGAAATTTAGCAAGGTTCATTTTGCATTCAAAGCGCTAACCACAGGCTTCTCGTGTAGATCTATCATCCTCTGTAATTGCTGGTGCCAGCCTCTTCCAAACTTAACTACACAAACGAATCCACTCAGGAGACAGCCCTCCACTCCCAATATGTAAAACACACCAATCATCCAGACAGGAGATCGAATTACTGCCTCCAACAATTAAATTACACTTAAAATTTAACCCAGCCAAGGAGAAAGGAGAAAATGACCACAATGTAGTTGGGACAATCTGAGTAATGTAATGGTTCTGTCTTGTTAATCTGGCAGTTAATGCATTTTGTCAAGTAGCTGGATCAGGTTTAATATGCAGGTTTAAATAATGGCTAAAGTTGGAAGAGTTTGTTTTGTTTGTTTGTTTAATGTTCATTTAATCTTACAGGTAAAGCAAATGGGTATGAGTGTGCACGCAAACACATAATCCAATCAAATTCCTATGTTGTGGTTGAGCCCAAGCAACATGCAGCGCTAAGCAAAATGTGATACTTGAAAAAAGCATCGGGTCAGGAGACTGAGCTTCTTCCCTATACCAGAGATAACACTCCAAGTTGCACACAAGTAAGACAATAAATCCATTGGTGCTTCCCTTTGCATTTCTTGCATATGAATAATTGAGAAATAAATGCTACATGAGTCCATTAATCATGGAAGGCCAGGCAACCTTATTGCTGGGGCTGTATTTGAAGAAGGCATGTACTCACATTCCCTCTCAATGAATATCTGGGGGGAGGTCATGATCATAACCTTCTCCATTCCGTGATCTTTTTGAGAGACAAATATTAACTTGTTTGAAGAGTGCATTTGCCAACAGTGCAATCCTATGCATGACTACTCAGAAGTAAATGCCATTAAATTGAATAGGACTTACTCACAATGGGGCACTAGCCATGTGCCTTTTGGCCCAGGGTGAAAGCCAGAAGACCAAGATGCCCAGGCAAGGCTAAAAAGTCTTTTTTTTTTTCCCCTTCCCCCCCTTTTTCCTCTTTCTCTCTACTCCTCATGAAAAGTCACATGAAGGATGTAATTTCCATGCGGTGACTGCAGCTCATGCTAATGCCCTCTGGACACAGTAGGCAAGGCATGCGACTCTGGATCATTCTGCCATCAAATTTAAATTACTTCTTAGACAAACATGGGACCCTGGCTCCAGGAATGCAGCTGCTAATGTGAGACCTGGTATTGGCACATACTTGTCTTTGCTTCAGTGGCTGTAGCAATTAAGGGCCCAGCCCTGAACTACCTCATCGCTGCTCCTGAACTTCAGAGCCAGTACTGGTTGTCAGAAACATGCCATAAGGCATGTTGGCAGCACCCAGAGAGGAGGGGCTGCCAGTGTTGGGGCAGTACCTGTTGGCAGTGCGCCTCAGCGTCATGTGGAGGGCCAGCTGACACTCCAGCAGTACTGGCTGGCAATGAGTAGTTTTGGGGTGGGGGGAGATGGAGTGGGTGAAATGGGCCGGGGGGGAGGAACAGGCCAGGGAGGGGGTGGGACTGGCAGAGCTCTGCTCCGCCATATCCTATCCTCTGTGTTGGGCTGCAAAGCCCGACATGGAGTCTCTCAAGTCTGCATCAGTCAGAATAGCCCCTGAAAGTCCCCTTCCCCTGAGGAGACCTCCAGCAGCCTTGACAGTGCTGCTGGATGCAGCAGTAGCCATTCTGGCCCTGCTACACTCAGCACAGCTGCTGGCTTCAGGATTGGACTATAACTTACTATGCTCCAGACATCTCCCATCTCCCCAATTTACATCCATTTCCCCCTCTCACCCAAGGTAGCCAATGGTGGAACAGCCAATCTTTGAACAATCTCAAAATGGAAAAAAACTGAGGGCCTAAAATTATTTACTTTGAAAAGGAGGGCAAGTCCCCCAAACCAATCCAGACTCACACTCACATCACTTTCAAAAAGACTGTAATTGCTTAGGGGCCCCATTTTCAACACTTGCTTCAACCTGAGCTTGTATCAATTCCCCTATAGTTATGCAAGTGAGGTTCCGGCTGTACCCCATTAAAGCACCTCCAGTAAACCTTTATAACCCAGTTTGTGCTGTAATCTGGAAGCAGAGCTCTTTGGTGCCCTTGTGCCTCCTTCATGTACCCATTAACTGAACAGGGCTTGGTCCCACAAGCAGGACCGTATTATTCATAAGCCTGACTAGGCTGAAGTCTAAGGGCCCCACAAGGACTAGGGGCCTATCATTTTTTTTCTAAAAACCTGTATACAAATATTCACACACACCCCCAAAAAAAAATGTGAATAGAAATCATCCTATATCCTCAAAATGGATGTAGGGCTATGTACTGTGGTCTAGTATCTACCATACTACCGTCCATACCCAGTACCTAGCACCCACCTGGTCCCTGGCACCTACCATACCAGGACCAGGCTGTCAGCTTTAGCGGGGTGAAAGATGGAAGTGCCCAAAATACCTGAAAGCCTAGGGGCCCAGCCATGGGTTAATATGCCCTGCCCATGAGGTGAAGGCAGCCTGAGATCTCGACCATTAAGGCTTTGAGTCTCCCAGCTCACTCAGTAGCCACTTGCTCAGCATCTTCAGTGACAACCCAATCAGCAGGCACAAGGAAAGGCATCTTGCTTAACTTGCTGTCGTCTTCCTTCTTGGATTCATGGGCAGGGCAGCTGGGGGGTGACTGAAGCACTGCCGTTTGAGGGAGAGTGGGGAGTACTGACAGTTGGCGCTGACCTGTCTTTTAATTAGAAAATTGTCCATCTGAAAACAAGATCTCATTCTTCAAATGGAAGCTGATATGTCACAACTGTTCAAAATTAAATTTTCTAGTTTTAATTCTTCAGTGGAATGAATAATTCCTCAAAGTGTGATGGTGCACTCACTATTCTTCTTCTTCTAAAATATCTATATGCTGCTTTCCCCCCAAAAATGTTCACAAAGTAGTTGACATAGCAAAACTGGAGTCTTTGCTGAAGTCCTGCGTACCTCCCTTCTCCCTAAGAATGCATATTCCAGTGGCTCTTGAAAATTTGACACCATCAGACTGTGATTCAGGACACAAGGACTTAAAGCTCTTGCCTCTCCTTGACACTGCTGGCAAGGTTATGAGAGGTACAAAATGCACTCCAGCTGGGTAATCAGCTGGGTGGTGAAGTTCCAGGACTCTTTCAAGCATGTACAAAACTGCGTCTATATCTCAGTATGAATGACTCTCTGCTTCTCTTGACCAACACTTAGGGGCGAGACAACACTGGGCTAAACAGGCAACAATCTGACTCAATATAAGGCAACTTCATACGTCCACACAGTTGGAGAAAAAAAGAAAACACCTTGAAAATCTGTACAGTACATCTTCCTGCCCATAGCAGTTTGGTTAGTTGCTGCTGGGAATACAGAAAAAGTACATGAACATGAAGAATGCTTTTTAAAAATGTCCACCCAGTAAAAGACATGATCTTGATGCGTATATTTTTTCTGCTCACAGTGTGCATTTTGAATCTTGCTTACTCACCTCCACTTTTCCAGAGCAGTCAGGATAGTTAGGGTCCCTGGGCACCTCACACTGGTCCCGTCTGCCTTCTGTTGCTGTTGGGTATCAAGAAAGCATTTTGATAAGGTGGAGGAGAATGCACACTGGGTATACAAGTTCAGAATGTGGATTCTGGGACAAAGGCCAGTATCTTCAGAATGCCAGCATTCATTTTTTTAAAAGATGTTTTTAATCCTTCTAGTATTGAAAGAAGCATTCAGGCTGAGGGTTCAAAGGGGTCTTGAGGGGGCTCACAGTAGTAATTTTTCTGTGTCCTGCTCTGTTTGCTGCCTTTTGTTGTGGTTTGGGTCTCAGCAGGCAAACACCCAAACAACAGGACTTATTCTGGGTTCTTCTACCGGATCCAGATGGATCCAGATCCATATTACTTTCACCCAAGGGACAGCAACCCTCCCCTCCAAACCAAACTATTTGTGATCTTGTGTGATGAACCTTACTCTGGAACCTTTAAAAACTAGTATGTTTCAAACCCAACATAATTCCAATGGTCATGTTTTTCACTTGGTATTCTGAGCATATCAGAATGCAGAACATTTTTTATAATTTTTTTGTGTTGAAGTTTCATATGTTCAGTGCTGGAGAACCTGTCATTGAACAGCCAAGCAAACAGTACAGAAGACAAATAAAAAATTCTTTGCTTTATGTCCAAATCCTGGACACTACCCAGAGCTGCTGAAAAGCACCCAAACCTACTTTTAAGGTTCTAGGAAACTGTGCAGTCCCTGAACGAATCCAGAAGGAACTCAGGGATACTCCTAAGGTTTGGGATCAAGGGAGTTGTGCAATCCATTAGTTTATTTGACCAAACTTGCAGAACCTTCCCCATGACTGATTTTAGGTGAAGAGCTCAATGGTGGAGAACATGGTTTTCAAGAACTTCCTTGTCTCAGGTCCAGTTCCTGGCATCTCTGGATAGGGCTTGGAAAACTCTTTGTCTGAAACCCTGGAGAACCTTCTGAAGTCAGTGCAGGTCACTGTTTCTTAATGTTTATCTCCCACTGTACCACTTCTCTTTGTTTTCCTATTGGAAGTACCACCAGATGTAACTGGTGATGACGTCAGTGCCAGTTACTTCTGTATTAGGAGGCCAGATGCAAACACTGGTAAGAGGCTCAGGGCCAATGGGAGGGCTTTTTCCAGCACACAAAAAGCACATGCTGAAGGTCTGCCCGCCGAGCCGAGCCTCCTACTGTGGCTTGTTGTGTTGCCTTGCTGGTCTTGCTGCCAGGTGGTAGAGTCTATGGGGTCCCATGAGTACCACCGGATGCCACCTCAAGTACCACTGGTTGAGAAACACTGGTGTAGGTAATTCTGAGCTACACTGACCAATGGTAGTGTAAGGCAGTGTCATATGTAGGCAAAGTTCTTCCAGTTCAAAAGATTGCAGGCTGGTTGGATAACTTCCACAGAGACTGTCTAATGGGTTCAGAGACTATGCCTTGAGGGTTACCTTAGCTCATAGATTGCACGGTCCCCCAGAGCCTTTAAAAACCAACCCTGGCGGTCTTTTGCACTTTTCCTCCTATTATCTAAGATGTATGAAAAGAAAAGATGAAATTTTGAGGATGCTGTTGAAAGCACACCAAAAAGCAGTGCACTCCCACTTTCAACGATCATGAAAGCAAAAATGGAAGTGAAGAAGCCTACTTCAACTCTGCTCTATTCTGTGGTCTTTCATACAGCTTTGCAGATGACAGGACATCTTAACGGTTGGCCCAGATTTTACCTCCAGCAATTGGTTGTTCTCTGAGATTGTGTCTGATGAGGCTTGTGTGTCTAAGAGAATATATTTGAAAGCCCTTCAAAATATGAAACTTCTATATTACAGCAGAAAATTGTGCTAGCAATTGGTAAAGTAGAGCCATTCAGCGAGGCAAACAATGATAAAACCTACAGGCACAGTCTTTCAGAGAAATTTCAAAGCAAGCAAACTCAAAATAAAATGTAGAGCTTCATCTCCTAAAGAGATACTGACATGTGCTACATGTGGCTTAAGTAATGGCCAGTGGTGTCACTAGGTTTGCGTCACCCAGCGGAGGAGGCCATTGTGTCACCCCTATGATAGACCACCTCCCAGGCAGTGGGCATGGCAATGCCCCGAGTGGTTGGCGTGGTAATGTACTATTGGCTTTTTTGGCTATACCTTTTGACAGAATAGAGATATATCAATGTGATTTGTTTCATTGATTCTGCATTAAATTGCTCATTGATTGATATATATAACATGATGGTATTATTCAAAAATACCAAGATTTAAAATTTTTTGGCAAGTAGTGATGTCACCCCCCCCCCGTGTGTGTCACCCAGAGTGGCCTGCACCCCCTAGTAATGCCACGGGTAATGGCTAAGGGCCCAATCCTATCCAACTTTCCAGCACCGGTGCAGCCCCGAGGTAAGGCAACAAATGTTCCCATACCTTGAGGAGGCCTCTGTGACTGCTTCCCCATCACAAGATGCAGTGCATGCCCCATTGGCATAGCAACACTGGCACTGGAAAATTGGATAGGATTGGGCCCTAAGTTGTCGAATCTCTCTTAACCCTAAGAAATCGGGAAACTATTTAGGCTATGTTCACACCATCATTGGACTGGAGCACCCAGAGTTCCAGAATGCCTAGGTCTTTTGAAGGAACATAGTATCTACCTATTCCACATAATTAGCACCATACCATAGTCTTTCGGGACTGAAGGTTGCCAACAAATATAAGCAATATCAAGACACCCTTTGAGCATATTCAGACCTGGCAAAGCAGAAATCTAGCCAGGTTTCACTGTTGCCCACTAGGCCTAGCTCTTGGGTACATGATTCAGGTTTAACCCTTGTCCTTTCAAGTGGTCTAAGCTGGGAAAAGTTAGGCCTAGCTGCACAAACACAGGCCTCACTTGCCTGAAATAGCAATTCCTCAATTTTCTCAGCCATTCAGCATAACAATTACACACTGAAAATGTATCAGCGAAATGTACTTAATCACCATCACATTAACTCAGTAGGACCATACCTTATGTAAGAAACAATTTTTAAAAAATCTTTTTGTCCTTTGAGCATTTACTTATGATAGCATGAAGATGTGACTAACTCACTTTTCACATCGCTGCTGCTATTTGGAGTTACTATAACTCACTCAGGTGAGTGCAGGTTATGCATGGTTATTACTCCTTGAGGACTTTTCCTTAGGATTTCAGAAATCTCTGCATTCCCTGCATAGTCATAATTTTGGACATGCCCAAACTTCTCTGTTTTCATGTCCTGACTTCTGCCAGTCAACATGCTTGTTAGTTAAACAGCATCCTTTGATAAGTAGGTTTAACTTTACCCTGATCCTGGTTTACTATCAAGATAACTCATAAAACCTTCAATGGCTCCTTTACCATCCATGTTTTAAGAATAATCAGCATCCTGAGGCTTTTCAAAAGGGTTCCTGACCAGGGGCAGCCCATGGTGAGCCGCCACCTAACCCACCCCCTAAATTCTGCCATCCATCCTTCTATCCCTGCCAGTGCATGTAAGTGCACACACACTATACACCCTGTACTACACCATCAATGGTGACCATCAGTGGTGCATGCTGGGGTGATGCACACCCACCTCCCATGACCCACTGGCACTGAGTGCTCAGAGGGCATATAAGAGGAAGATGGTGAGGACTTACCTCCTCTGACCTCCTGCTCTGCCTCCAGTTTTTGTAAAATGGTTCAGTGAGGAAAATATTGGGAATGAAACTTCTCCACTCCCAGTATTCTCTCCACTGGCCAATTTGTAGAAAAACAGCAATGGAGAAGGAGGTAAGTCCCCTCTGCTCACTGAGCGTGTGAGAGGAAGATGGAATCAATGGGGACAGGTGGTGGTTGCAGGAGGTGGTGGGTGAGTGCAGGTTATGGGAGACCTCCTCTTCCAGATTGCCACCTGTCCCAGCCCAGCAGCTGGGATGAAGAGTTCAACCTACTTCATAGTTGGGCCAACTCTGACCCTCACAGAGTTTTCTAATCCTCCAACTATTCCACTTGGCTGTTGAAAAAAATATTAAAAGGGGGGGGGGAGAATGGATGGGTGTTTTATTTCCTCAGCAGCACTGAGAGAAGACAGAGTCCACTCTATCCCCAATGGAAAGATAAACACAAGGCAGACTAGATACCCTCTTTTCTCAGTACTGTTGAGGGATTAAGAGTTCTGGAGAAACTGGAAGCTTGCTTAAGATGCTGTCTTTTGTTTGGTTCTAATAAAGTCATAACCAAAATGTAGTTTTGGGTCTTTTTTTTTTCCCCTTATGGATCCATTTGGAACTTGATGAGGCTAATATGGTCTGGATCCATTTATAATTACAGCCTATGTGTATGAGCGTAAGAAAGAATAGCCGGCCTTGTGACACTGGCCAAGCCTAACATTGGGTGTTACATCCATTATTCATACATGGGGCCAGTTAAAAGGAGATCAACAAGGTTGCTATAAACTATTTATAATGTATTCCATTTGTTTTCTTGAACAAATTGTTGAAACCTGTGCAATTATTCATGCCCTCAATGTTAAATAAGATCTTTGCCACCCCAGTTCATTAGGAACCATAGCTGTGGATTAAACATAGACATTAAAAATTGATACTACAGCAGAAACAGACAATATTTTATTGACTTCCTTGCACATCTCCTAGTGTCAGGGAGAGATGGCAGCAAAAGCCGTTTGGAGCACTGAGCCACAGCTGGAAGAAGAAAGATGAGCAAGAAAGCCAGTATTTAATACTGGAGGGTCACAGCATGAGAGTGCAGTGAGAAGAGTGGTCATAAAATGCTCTTGCATCTGCCACATTAATCACTGTAATGAAATCCATTTGCAATTTCAAAGATTTAGTCTGTGATCCAGAAAGCTTCATTTTCAAGATAAGGCTCTTTCTCTTTTATTTAAGAGTGATGTAGTGACAGGAGGATGAACTGTAGGTTTGGAAAGAATAACAGAATGATAGTAGGAACTGACGTGTTCTTTGAGTATGTACATGGAGGGAAACAGTTCCTGGGAACACCAGCAGAAAACAGAAAGTGAAGGCAGCATTTGGTGTAGAAGGCACTGCTCAGTGGCATGGTATAGGTTACTCACTTCTAGCTGGGTTACCTTCCTCCACTTTCTTTTTACTTCCACACTCTTGTACTAAGAGTTGTGCAGCTGTTAACTGTAATTTGTTCCACACCCCAATTTCCTATGGCATAATTTACCAAATTTATAGCAACAAATATTATACATTATGGTGTCTGAAGAGAAATGGAAAGCTTCTATTGCTGCTATTTTATATAGTAACAAACATTAATGATTAATGTGTACGATGCCTTCTTGATACAACAACAACAACAAAAAAAGACAGAACCCTGCCCTAAGGAGCTTACAGTTGAAAATTCTTTGCACAGAGGAGGAAGAGGGGGGCAAAGTAAAAAAAAAAAAGAATTATTCATTTCAGAAGGTAAAAAAAGTAAAGCAAAAAAATTGATCCACTGAAGCCTTCAAGAAAGTTGTTGTGTGGAAGGAGATGCTGTAGAGAAGGTGGAAACAATGATTTCTGAATAATGAAACAATGAATACTGTCAAGAATAATGATTTCAGTTGTACTGTATTGCAGATGGAGCAGATATGAAAGATGAGAGATTTCAGCTGACATTGTTTCTTCATGTGACTGGTGAAAAAGCAAGAGACATATTTCATTTGCTTTTCAGTTGGATGACAGTGCAAATAAAAATTTGCAAAACTCAAAATTTGTTGAGTATATGTGAAGCACACTGCGTGAACCCAGAAGCAATGTTACACGTGAAAGGCACAAATGCATCATCAGAATGTCAAAGAAACCATATAAACCCACATGTGACTGATTTAAAGCCATTAGCACGTACATGCAAGTTTTGGGATGCAGGGTGAATCACTTATTGCACAGTATGTGACCCACAGTCAAACAGACGGAGTCCCAAGTTACTGAGAGAGACTGATTCAGGCCTGGAGTGTGCAATGGGAAGAAGCATCTACCAAGCAATTGAGAAATCTGGAGGCAATAGAAAAAACATACAGATGCCCTGGAGTGCAGAAGTACTTCTAAAAAGCTAAAAGACTGCTAGCCTCAGAGCAAAGGAAGCTCTAGCATTAGCAAACAGAAAATATTTTCTTCACTCTCTATTACAGTGGTGTGTTTCAAGTTTGCCCTTAACTGGTGAGCACAGCATGTTTTTTTGACACTTCCACTTATTCTGAGTTTATTTTTCTTAACAGACCTGGGACTCAAACTGTGCTGGGCTTTTTGAACAGCACTGCCTGTCCTTGAACTTTGAACAGACCTGATCCTGCAACCCCTTGTGGAGTGTTTGTGTGCCACACTCATTTGGGGAGCCTTTGTTTGCCTATACCTTTGATTAACATGTTCATCAATTACATTTGACCCTCACCAATCAATCAAAGTTGCAGTTGATTAAGCTATAGAATAGATGAAAGCTTATGAGCCTATTTCTTTTTAATTGGCATCTGAGAAAGACCCTTGGTGAACTGGGGTGAGAGCTATGCCAGACAATTGGGACTACAAAATCTCCTCACAATGCAAATGTATCTAAATGAAACGCCAACAGGTTTTGTTTTTGAGAGTAAAACCAGTAAAGTAAAACTGGAAGTCTGTAACTTTGACTGGGGGTGGGGCAGTGCTTAACTCTGGCCCTGCAAACCATTTTCTGCTCAGAACCATCAATCTCCTCTGTTTTTCTGCTTCTGGTGCTGCAGATGCATAATTACTGCCTTCCTCCCATGCTCAAAACTGCAGCCTCCCACTACTGAAATTTCCTTTCAAAAATTGCTGGGCTTTCATGTCATGAATGTTCATGCAACGTGTAGTTTGTCCTTGTTATGCCATTCACAGCACGTAATGTGCTGTAATGACAGGGCAGTGGGGAGATGAGATGCATTGCTGTAAACAAGGCGGGATGTTGCAGGTACCTGCTCTGTCTGCAAGTGCAACTAAGGCTAGGTACAAGATCAGCACTAGTGATAAGGTAATATATTGACAGTGATTGAAATAATGTGTGATGATAGGGCACTTTCTTTTCAGTATGGAACAAGTAAACATGTTTTCAGGATGGAAGATAAAAACCCAAATATCAGCTTGCTCTAGGACTTCCTGATGGCAACAGACCAGGCTGAGTGGCAGAGTCTCAGGGGCTCTGTTTATATAGCCTGACACAGTCAAGCACACTGCACTGCTCAGTACTGCTGTTGGGGAAGACATGTGATATTGGACAGGAGCCACTCTCGGCTTTATTCCACCAGTAGAAGCGGTTCCATCACATTGTGAGAATGTTGACTTTTATTCCCAGTACTAGTAAGGTCCACAAGCACTTTTAACTTGCCCCGAGTGCTAGTTTCCCTGGTGTGTGTATTTGTCTGTTCTTGGGACAACTAGAGAAATGTTTTTCGTTCTTGTTAATGGCATTGGTTTAGAGGCCACTGTTTTAAGGGTGTAGGACCCAGTTAGTAGCCACTGCTACCCCAAAGGCTTAACAATCCAATGTCAGAACACCTCGAGATTTCTGTTTATGTCCTTTGTGTGACAGTTGTCCAATTCTATGACACCTGCCACATTAAAAAAAAAAATGCCTGATGTGCCAAACACAGAACAGCAGACTCCACAGGGGCTTTGCTACAGGTAAAAACATAAATTAATTAAAGTTAGCTGCAAAATGCATCCTGCAGCAGGGAGAAGGTGATAGCTGCAAACTATGGGGAGAAGGAACAAAAAGAAGTGAATAAATGAAGCTTGAAGAGGAAAAGTTTAAGGGTACACATGGGATTCCAAGCAAAGGTTTTTAATGGTGTCTGCTGGGGATTATTTTCTTTCATGGATTAGTAGGAAACAAACACATCATTGTTGGATGATTAAAGAGATTTCCTCCCTAATCTCCTTCTTAGCACATTAAACCACTGGAGGGGGGGGGGAGAGTGTTAGTTAATACAAACGTACAAGGAGGTGTGTTGCGACTAGGAGCGCAGACAGGGATCTTGGTGCCCTCAGGATGTATGTGTGCTGCCATAGGAACACATTCCCTCCCTGCAGTGTGCAGCTGCTGACTTAGGAGCTGGCTTTGCAATTCTGACTGTTAGCATTACCGCTAATGATGTATGGTGCCTGGCTTGTCAAGTGCTTTGCAGACATTAACTCTGTCTTCCCAAAAAGACTCGAGTAATGCCAGCATTCAAGAGATTCTTTTTCCCTCCCAAAGCTGCCAAAGCAAACTGAATGAGCAAATCCCAGTGATTCAATCTCATTCATTATTACCATGTTGTGGGGGAAAAAGTGGGTGAGACCATGTGACTATTTGTTGTGGCAGTATTAACCACGATGGGGAGAAGGGCGGCAATATTTTTATAGACACAGGTATGCTGTAATGATATATGGGAAAAATAAAGGGCATTGCTGAGAGACCATTTCTATAGAGAATGTCTTTAGGGAGGGATATGGCAAAAGAGAGTTGTATAATAGCGCATCCTATGTATGTCTACTCAGAAATAAATCCCATTGCATTCAAAGGGGAAAATATGTATAGGATTGGAACCTAATGCCCCAATTGTATCCCCCTCCCCCACTGACTTAACTAGAGTTGTAAAGCAGCCTCTGCCAATGAGTGCAGTGGGCCTGCCAGTGGGGGGGCCACAGTGGCCTTCTGCTAGACATCTGCTAGAGCAGGTACTGGACATCTGACTTCCAATTTCTTTGTGAAACCAGAAGTGACATTTTTAATGCCTCATAAGGCATCAGATGTCTGCAACCTGTGCTGGGCTCAGAAGACCCCCCTCAGAACGGGCATGTGCAGGAGGGGCAGTGTTCCCAATCCACAGATAAGTGAATCCGCAGATACAGGATCCATGGATACAGTCCCCCTGTATTTTGTTCTTATTTATTTCCTTTAATTCAAGGTGTGCAGGAGACATGTGCCTAAACACATGTACCTGGTGCGAGATGCCAGACCAGTAACAGGTACAGGATGGATGGCAAGAGGCCACAAATCCACAGGCCACCCCTTCAAGCCTCCATTCGAGAACCACCATGTCCACTGGCACCCAGATTAGTAAAACCCTGCAATCCCCTTTCCTTTCTAGTCTTCTCTTTGTGTCTTCTCAAGCACTACCAAAGTTACTGAGACCCTGCAGGCTGATCAGCCAAACTTCTGAGCAAATTCTCTTTCCCAAGTGTCTTTTTCTTCCCTCTAAAACAGGGGTTTCCAAACCCAGCCCAGGGGCCAGATACAGCCCGTGGCCAGCCTCTATCTGGCCTGTGGCCAACCTCTTTTTCCCTGAAAGCTCTGGACCACTCAACTGAACATGATCCAAGCTATGCTCTGGTTGTGTCTGGAGGGCATTCTGAGGGCCAGAGAGGTTGAATGAATGAGCCCATTCATTCAATTATTCACTCATCTAAGTTCCATCTCTAATTTATTTATTTAAATTTTATATTTAAATTCTTTTTCCTGGCCTTCAACTCCGTGCCAGATATTTGATGCGGCACTCTGGCCAAAAAGTTTGGAGACCCCTGCTCAAAAGGAAGGTAGCTCAGCTCCCATACCCTGCTCCCTTCGGGGTTTCTGCCTTGTTGCACGTTAAGGGCTTGTTTCATAGCTCTCTTTCTGCCTTTGAGACCCCACTTTGCCCAGTGCCACCATGACCCTTACAATTCAGCATTTTCAAGCCTTGCTGAAACATGATAGGTAAGCTTGGTCCACCGCACAGTCTCACCAAAGACCCATCAAACCCCCACTGTTGTCTTGGCCTCATGTGAAGTTAAATTGACTGCATGCTTAGTGATTGTCTTTTCTTTCTGTTAAGTACATTAAAGCTTTTTCTTGTTTTTGTGCTTTTTTGTTGAAGGCCCAAAAACAGCCTCAGGCTTCCTTCTCCGTATTCCTTTAACCAATCCCTCAAGTCCTCCAAATGAAGCTTTTCTGTTGAAATCCGAGTGATATCTCCCTTCAGAGGCTTGGCACATTGGTCAACAGTGCTTGTTCAGTGAAAGAGACTAGCTCCCCTATCACAAGTTAGTGACGTGCATTCACGGCCTGTTTCCAGGCTCATTCCCTGTCCACAGCTACAGAGAGATCCTCCATACCTTTTGCTACAGCCTGACCCACCCCAACCTTCCTAACTTCCCCCATTTTCCTTCTCTCCCCCCATTCTCCTTGGTACCCCAAAACCTTCCCTTCCTTTTCCCAGGTTCCTCGGGAAAGTGTACCTATTTCACTCTCCCGTTTTCCCCCTCTTTGTTCTACCCCTTCTCTTTCCAAAGAATTCCTCTCTTCTCCTCTTAACCACTTCCTTTAGGCTCCACTGTTGTGCGAATGTTGATTTTGGCTGTATTGATGAAGTGTGTATAACCTAATTCAACTAGGCCCAGTTTGAAACACACACACCCTTTTTTGACTTTTTCAGCATTTTAGTATAGTAAACTTTTGTGCACCTTAACCCTTGTCTCCGTCTCCTCTTCACTGCAGAATTACACAGTTGCACCACTGGCCATTGTGCTGGTCTCCACACATGATTGTTTTTCCTTCATGTGGGCAAGCAACCTGTGTTTTAATGAGCACTGCCAGTAACAAGGCTTTTTATCTTGAGAACTGCCAACTCAAATGCATGTCAGTCATACACATGGAGAGCATTCCAGAAGCCAGACACGTGTTTCATGCCAAGACACAAATGGCCCAAGCTATGCATTACATACAAGCTCATGTGGTGGTACCCTGATGGCTCATTTACATGAAAAGAAGCTTCTTCTAGTGAGGCCAGTTGAGAGCACAACTGGGGAGGGATCATTAGCCTTTCTCTGCTTACTGTTTCTCCGTTTCACATCCGCCAGTCTCCATGCATGTTTTCATCCATTGGAGCTTTAAGTGTGACTGTTTGGTAACTATATTGTTCAAGGAATGTTTCAGTATTGGCACATCTTGCTATTCACTGGCACTTTTAGTAGTTTCTCATGTTCCACAGTAGTGTCCTGGCATTAAAAACAGTCTTAAGGACTAAGCCAGTGGTTCCCAAACTGTCACCAAACTATGCCACAGTAAACTCACAGAGGTGTCACAGGATGTCCCTGGTGGCCTCTTCTTCCTGGCTCTCCAGCATGCCTCCATCTTGAATGAGATCTTATGTGATCAAAGATGGTGGACCACCCAGGAGATCTGGGAAGAAAAGGCCACTGTGAAAGAAGGGTGACATGACCACAGTAAATTTGGGAACAGCTGGCCTAAGCCCTAAGGTGTACCCTTGCTCAAATTGAGTCCTTTCTATTGCACTATATAAGCAGATGTTATAGTTGGTATATAGCAGGGCTTTTAAAACTGGGGTGTCGCGACGCCCCAGCCTGCGGGCCCTGGCCCCTGCCCCTTTAAGGGGCGGAGGCAGCCTGGAGGCAGGGAGGAGGCAGCGGCGTAATCCCCAGGATCGCGCTGCTCAGGGGGGCTGCAGGGGCTTGGGTACATGCTCCACTTCCTCTTCAGTGGAGGCGGGGCGCGATCGCGCCACTGCCTTCCCCTGCCCCTGCTGCCTCCCCCCTCCCACCCACGCAAGAACTTAGTGGCTCTCAAACTCTCCCAGAGAGTTTGAGAACCACTGGTATATAGTATAGTATAGCCCACCCCTCAGTGGTGCTCTTACATTTCCCATTTAGGAGGCTGTTGCGAAGAATCTGATCCACCTTCATCGCAATATCTGAGACATTCTGGGCAATTGCCTGGATCCTCTCCATCAAGCCAACTACTGGGTGGAACCTGGAAAGAAAGTAAAGAAATAGAAGCCATGATTCATTCTTGTCAGGCATCCAAACTTGTCAGAAAGAGTGAAGAGGGCCCTCTGCCACAAAACAACATTCCTGTGAAATTGCAAAGCCAGTTACCAAAGGGAACAGCACTGACAGCCAGAGGGATATTGTGGGAGAGACTGATGGACCAAAACACCCACAGTGTTTTGTCAAAATGACTACTGGCCACAATAAGAGCCTTTATTTGGAAGAATAGCAGTACCAGACCAATGGCAGTTTTCTGCCCACACACAAACATGTCCTCATTCTGGACAGATGCACGCTGCAAGTTGGCTGATTAATTTGATTCTGATTTGGTATGCATTTCTCTTTCTAGCATTCCTGCATTAGAAGTGTCTGTCCATTGGGCATCTCTTGGGCAATGTAATTGTGTTTTGGTTTGCCACTGCCTCCTGTTAGACCCTCAGTCTGCTCTGAAAAAAAAAAATAGCAAAACTGTGCAGTTGTAGTTTCATGAATCTGCTCTCTTTGTATACTTGATGATTGCCAAAAGACGAGAGGATGCATTGAACCATTCCCAAAGAGGCTATACTAGATGTGATAAGAAAGAAAGAAAGAAAGAAAGAAAGAAAGAAAGAAAGAAAGAAAGAAAGAAAGAAAGAAAGAAAGAAAGAAATATGGTTTGAACTATGGGAAATAGTTCAACTATGGGAAATAGTTCAAACTATGAACTATGGGAAACAACAGATATCCTATTCACATATTTTTTAGTCACATGTATTTTATTTTTGATATGGGTGTTATGGAATTCTTCTCTTGCCAAAACCTGTGATGAAATGAACGGTTTCCCTGCTCCCCAGTGGATCAGATCTGAGAAGATGCAGAGATTATGCATTACAGTATATGCATTCCAGACACGTGCATTAAAACATGTGTTGTGTTATGTGCTTTTCACCATATTGTTGCACCTGCTGTTTAGACAGGAAAGAATGTAAAAATACATATTATTTTTGGTGATGGGAAAAACTAGAATTCTATAAAGAATTTGAACAGAATAGGAATTAAAAGAAATGTTGGAAAGTTCACACAAAATGGAAACAGAGAAATGTGTTTGAGTAAAATAAAACAGTGGAGTTCACCTCTGTTTCATGTGTGCAATGGCCTGCTCTTGCCACCCAATGGATTAGAAAAGCCGACACCTGAAATGAAAGCCATTTCTGATTGTGCCATTGCTCTGCAAGCCAAGCAGAGCCTATATGGTTTATAGATGCCACAAATAGCATCTTAACTATGTAGTCATGTTCTCTATGGGCTCCCCTAGGGAGTTGAAGGTCTTAGATTTTTAAACAAACTACTCTGAATCCCAAGGACATCACTCTGCCAAGAGAGTCTAGCTATTTTAAGATGGTAAGCCAAGGAGCTAAATTATACCCGTCAAGTTTAAACTGACAAAAAATATTTGTGATGCTAGCAAAAAGCACCTGCGTGAAGATGGCTTGGACAGATCCTCTGCTGATATCATAAACTTGCACAGCAGCACTGGTATAAAGAAGAAGATACGTGAGCCGTCGCTGAATGGTTTTAAAAAGTGTGATGTAAATGCACATGTACAATTATGAGGGACCCAATTCAAATGTCCTAATTTAATTCAAATTCCTACGCCTATTGAGCAAGCAGTTGTGCTTTTGACTGAAGTCACTGAACACCACTGCAAACATTCTGTGCTTAAAAAAAAATAATAACTCCATCCCAAAACTTATTGAATGTTTGGAGTCTTGCTTAAGGCTTCTTCTTTCATTCCATAGCTGGCGCTTGGGGAGTAGGCTGTCCTCTCAACCAATATGCTGCTGTAGGTGCCTCTGAGATCTGTATGTCATTTGCTTAAGGTGAAAAAAATGCATGCACATGTGTGTGCATGCAACACACACACACGCATCTAGAATAAACAAAGCATTGAAGTGCAGAATGGTTGATGGAGAGGGGAAACTGATCAGTTCTATAGCTTGCATTGCATTCTGGGTATGCTTTGGGGCTAGAAATTTTGGGTGCTTTGGCATGGCACAAATTTGTCCCCATTTGTCCAATATGATGGAAGTACCTAAACTACATGGTCTGCAAATATGATAAACTAACACCAAAGAATCATAGCATGTATAACTTTTTCTAATAAGAGTTCCTAACTATCAGTGCTGTTCTATCTTTTCAGTGCTGCTTAAACCCCTTTGGGAGTAAATATACCATAACATCAGAATAGTAAAGAGACAAAGTCAAAAGAGACAAAGCAAAAGGAATTGTCTTCCATCTGATGATGCAGCAGTGGTTAGTATTAATTATTTAATATTTCAGCAAATATAGTTTGTTTTGCACTGTACTGTATTTCTAAAAAAAAATCCCACCTCAGCTTGGCCGTTGTTTTCCTTAGCAAATCACTACCTCTCAGTTGCTCATTTCCTGACCTATAAACATGACCAATAACACAGGCCCACTGATGAAAATTGAGGGTCAGAAAAGTTTTTCTCAAACTTTATGGTGGTTTGATATGAATTTGGGGTGCCGATTCCAAAAATGGCATCCGTTTTGCCCTATCACGTCTAGTATAGCCTCATTAGTGAGTGTTTCAAGCAGCTTCCTCATGAGGAAGCTGCTTGAAACATTCCCTAAAGAGGCTATACGATATCTCCAAAACTAGACATGATAGGGCAAAACGGATGCCATTTTGGAATCGGCACCCCAAATATAGCCAGGAATTGGCGTAACATTTAAGGAAGCAAAATGTGTGTTGGCCTGTGTAACTGGGCTACTTCACAGAGTGGCTTTGAGGCTGAAAGAGCTAAGCACTTTGTGGACTATATGCTAGAGAGAGATGCAGTATAATGTTTTGGAACAACATACCTCTTCCAGCACCAAGGAGCAGATGCTTCAATTTTCCCTTCTTCTTCTAGGCCTGCATGGCTGAGTATAGCACAGAGGGTGCACTTTGGTTTTTGTATATGGATTCTCTCAGTACAAAGAGAGCAAGGACAGCTGAATAGGTTATATGTGTGTATATGTGTGTACAAACATGTGCATGTGCACATACTATTGGGAGGAACATTGCTAGTCCAGCCACTATTATTCAGGTTTCCTTTCCCTTCATCTAACATGTTCAGTATAAATGTCCTCAGGGGTGGCAGTCAGTCAAGTTTGGCACTTGTTGTGGGCCCATCAGGCTAGTCTGACTCTGGAACTTGCAGTACCAGTGGCAGTGCCCAAAGCGACACCAGGAGGCAGGTGGGGAGCACCATGGAGGCCTGATGGAGAACTTTGCTCCAGAGTCCCCACTCCATACAGTGCTCTGTATGGTATGTGTTGCCCTGGTAACTGGCTGTCCAGGTAAAAAAGCATGTGCTTACACACAGATGTGTCATGTGATTACTTCCATCAGAGAAATGTGGGTTTTGATGTTCTCTCTCAAGTGCACACTCAGTGTTTGCTGATGTGTAAAGAGTGAAATGGTCTGTAGAGAAGGAAAGAGGAGTTGGACAGTAAGTAAAGAGTAATTGGACCTTGAGAATGAAAAGGTTTTGTTTATGGAACGCCCCTAAGGCTTCAGTCCATTTATTCTTTACTCCTCAAAGAACAGGACCAAACATGCTGCATATGCCTTAATTGGGGTATAAAAGGCAATGTTTAAGAAAGCAAAAATTATGTTTGCAAATTAAAAAGGGAACATAGGGGATACTCCAGGGGTTTGGTCTGATCGAAGGGAAGTCCATCATGTTTAAGAGCCCTAACATTTTGGAATAAGGTGACATTCTTATTGTTTTTGACAACACAGAGAATTCAGTGAATGCAGTGGATAAAATGCTATGCCGGTGCTTGATCCAAATCTTTTTTTTGGCCCTGTCACAATTTTGTGCCTTTGGGTCTTACCTATACAATGGTTTTTGTGCAAACCTACTGGACACAGTGTATGTACTGAAAAGTGCCATAGAATGAAGGTGACACAGTATATATTGGGATTGGGCCAAATATGCAACTGCAATAAGGTTGAGTTCCCAGTTGAGAGCCCAAAAGCAAAGTACAACCTTTCTCTTACAACCTATTACTCACCTTGCCCACAGAAATTTCAAGGTGAAATTCCAGTGGATCCTATTTGACCTCCCCCCAGTATCCTGATTGGATGACTTTTCTCCAACTATCCAGACAGTGAAAATATAGGAAAATGTCACTGCAAATGAGCAAAACTTTAGAAGGGCTGTCCTGGGTTAACTCAGCAGGAAAATGTGTCCTGATTTCAGGTCCCTTCTGTTTAAGTGTTATGTTTGTTCTTGAACAGATCAGTGAACCTGAAGGCTGGAATTTAAAGTACCTCACTCTTCCCGGCTTAAAAAAAAAAATGCTGCCTCTGGTTTTATGAACCTTGCCGGCTTCAGCGCTTGATTTAAAGGCCACTCTCTGGCAGCAAGCAATCCACTTTTTTTTTTTTTTTTGCCTTTCAAGGTAGTTTATGACTGCCAATATTGGCCCTTCACATTACCAGAGAGGAACTACATGGCCTGAACGTTAAAAAAAAAACAACACACAAACTATTTAACTCAGGGAGCTAGACTCCAGTGGGAGATAAGAGCTGTTCCCAGTGAAAGGACTGAAGAGTTTAAATTATATCTGCCAAGCAGTTACATTATTAAAAATCCTGTCAGCCCACTGCCACTCAAGAGGCTGAAGTAGCAGGTGCTCAACACAACACACCAAAAGGAGCAGGTCTGCATTACTGCCTGTCTGGAAAACTCCCAACTTCTTCAGCGTGAAGCTCTCAAACTGGACTGAAACGTGATCAAACTGAAAGGTGCTGGCCCATGATTCAGGGCTGGCCCACGATCTCCCAGCCCTTGAGTCTGCTTGCCAAATACAGCCCTTCCCACTTGGTGATGTGCTTCTGCTCCTCATAGTCACAGAATTGGAAATGGAAGAAGGGGACAGAATGGAAGAGGAAGTGTGAAGGAGAGAAGAATGGCATGCTAGAGCACCTCCTCTCCTCCACATTTCCTTTCCTTCCCCCCCCCTTCCTTTCCAATCCAGGGACCAGTGAGGAGCAGTAGAGGTGAGTGGACAAATGGAGATGGGTAATCCCCACCAATCTGCCTTCTGAAGCAACTGCCTCATTGGCTTTATGGATGGACCAGTCCTGGACAGATCTATAACACTGCTTAATTTTGTTCGGTGGACCTAATGCTAATATCCCATTCAACCCCCCCCCCCCATGCCAACTTGGCAGTGTTAGGGCTCCTGCAGTGGCTGGTTGCCCAACCACCTCCACTCAGTGTTTGTGATGGCAACCAGGCTGTGCTATAGGGTCAATCATGTTTTTTGATGGCCATGAAACTCGCTGTGTCAGTGTGCCTTCTTCTGACCTGGGTCATCTTCTAATTGTAGGGGGGTTCTCAAGGCAGTTTAAGACAACTTACACCAATTCAGCCTTCTATTTGATTGCTTTGGTTTCCCACTGCATTCTTATAAACCACTCTGACTGAAAAGCCTTTAAACTCTAAGGACTTTCTTTCCCCATTATAAACCATTTGAGCAAAACTAGTTTAAGTGGGTGTGAGTTTCACGATTAGTATTCTGATCAGTGCTAATTCAGATGAGATCAGAATTGGCTTCTGGGGGGACTTTCTAGCTGGGAAATGGGTTACACTTATAATGAGGCCTAATGGTCAAGCTTCCCAGCTGGTATGAAATTGCTATGGCTCCATAAAAGGCCCCATTTGACTACAGATGGCAATCTGGCCTATTACGCATACAGAGTTTTACCAGTTCTATTAACTGTCAGCTGTTCCTTTATCAGAAAGTATTAACTTAGAAATGAATGTTTGGCTATGGTGCTCAAACACTCCTTTCATATCTTGCAAATGAGAAACTTGTGTCACATTTGCTGTTCCACGAGACTCTCTGCGAAATGCGCTAAGGATATTTATTAGGAAGCAGACTTCAGCATCTGAGACCAAGAAGGTGCAGAAAATATGGCGCTCCCTTTGGTTATTTTGGAGCGGAAAAAATAAATGACACAGATCGTATCTGTCATGCTTCTTTACATTTTGCCACAAGACTGCTAAAAATGGTAATTTTAAGACAAGGGACTAAACACAGAACTCGAGCCAGTTCCTCTCTCCCATCCCATCCACCCTTCCAAATGGTGATGAGAAATAGCCAAGCAGAGAAGGAGTTTGGATGCAGATTGCCCTTGATCTTAGAATTAGAGAAACTGTAATTTGTTCACCTGATCCTTTGCCTTAAAACCAAAAACCAAAATCATTTACACTGAACTGAGCTCAGTACTGAAGATGAACATCACATGCAAGGATGTGCTGCTAATATCGTCAAATTGAAAGTTGATTGTTGTCCCTATTATCATTTCAAGGGTATCTTCAGGTGAAATCTATTGGATTCTATCCACTGAGCTTTCCTAAGGTAATATTCCCTAGATTCCAAGGCACTGCCAACCCAGCCCTGAAGTGAGGTGAAGTAGATTGCATCCACAGCAGATGGTTCATACTCCATGTGTGTATGTTTCAGGTATTTTTAAAAGCACTACTGATAACAAATGAGTCCCAGGCTTTTCCCTCCAACTCCAAGTTTGGAGCTGGCAGCAACACTATGCACATTCACCACTGAGCATAGTGGGACTTTTCTCAGTAAAAGTGCATAACTGCTAAAGGGGAAGGGCAAGTGTTGGTTTGGCTACCAGGATCAGTCAACATTTGTGGAACCCCATGGAGAGCAATGGGACACTTGCCATGGTGAGGCTGGCAAACAAAATATGGGCCCCTGCCCATTCTAACCCTTTCAACCTTGCCAGTTTATTGTTCCCTTGCTCTTGTTTTATGGTTTATGTGTATTTACCCACAGAGAATAAGGGCCAGGAGAGATATGATGGTGGCAGAACCATGTGTTGAAACCCAGATCTGCCTCATTGCATAGAAAAAGGATGTGGAGTCCAATATGAATCCCATGGGGATTCATATTGAATAGGGGATGCTAATCTGCCACAAAAAGGGGGTGCTTATCCCCCAAACACTCTCCCACACATAGGTCCTCACCATCTGTCTGTCTCCCCCATCTGTGCAGTCTTCTGCCCAGCTATGCTCTGATACTGAAAGTGAACTAGCCTAGGAGATAAAATAGGAAAAGAAACCATGGGGAGTTCAGGCATGCAGACATGGGGAAGGTTCAGCTGCCCATATCTGCACATCCCTTTTGTGCCAAACATTTTCAGACCTCTTCCACTTTTTAAGTGACCAGCGGAGGCCCAGGTTTGTTGCTGTCACATCCAGTTTGGACCAACCATTTAACAAATGCCAACCTTCCCCAAAGATAACAGTTCATTCTCTCTTCATCTGTATCCACCATCAAAATGTAGAACCATTTGTTCCTTCTCCTTTGGTGGGCTTCTTAGCAATACCACTGTTAAGCCCTTTGCTCAAGTGTGAGGTTTAAGATAGCCTGGTATTAGGCAGAATTCACAGAAATTCATAATGCACAAGAACCATGCACAAAAAACCCGCAGCATAAGGTACTGCAGCTGCTGGAATTGCTGCATTCCTCGCCTGTTAGCACACCTTTCTAGCGCACAGGAAAGCCACCAATAGTAAAGTAATAAATGCTGTTTGTTTATATTTAAGCTCCTTCTGTGGCAACAGTATAAATTCCACCAAAATGTGCTGGGCGTTTGCCAGCTATTGAAATTATAGTAAATTACCACAGGTTCTCTCAAATGATTTTTTTTGTTTGGAACCTTAAAAAAATTTACTAACAAAAAATATAGTACTGTACTTTTATTCTGAGCATCAATATTGATTTTTCCTTTATTGTTTTTAGATTAATATTTCCATGTCTTGATTAAGATTCAGTTCACACTGCAGTTGAAAATACACCGAGTACAGTATTTATCATCCTTCAAAAACTTGCAGTTGAATATATATCCTTCTTTCCCCACAGCAGATCATTTTCATGATGAGGTGACTAAGAGTTGATTCTTTTATCTTGTCTTCTTTGGGGAAAAAAACTCACATTAATTTAATTCCACATTCCTTATGCTTTGTCTCGTATCTCCGGTTTTGCCACTCTGGCTTCACTATGGCATGTTTATCTCTTTACAAGATGCGGTATCTTTATTGCCTCTTACAAACCAAGTATTGCCAAAAGATGAATCTCTTTCTATTTGTGCATTGTCTCCATGGTGCAAACTCTAAATACATTCTCAGCCTAATCGGGCATTCTTAGCGGTGCGTTGTCAAAAACAGCGACTTCAGTGTAAGACAAAAACAAACGGCAGAAAATAGGTATTTTTGAGATTGAACATCACATCTACTAGGGATACAGTGGAATTGAACTGTAATAAAGTATCATTCATTCACGGCTCTCAAGCGTCTCTTTATATAATGTGCATCGTTTGCCTTCTTAACAAGAAAATGAAGACTCGAAGTACCACAGGCCGTGCTCTGGCTGCCTCAGTGTTCATCATGTCACAGCTTTAACTGGGTGGACAACCATTCAGCTGCTTCAATCTTCAGTCACCCGGTTGCACACGGTCACATGCCCCTCCCCCGGCCTTAGGCTAGCATTTTTCAGTGTCTACTATACAGCCTGCATCTGGCTCAGGCTCCCATGGCTCTCCTCAATTTGGGGAAGATATGACCACTTGATGAAGCACTGAATATGGTTATGATGCTGGAGCCCCTGGGCTTCGGTGCAACCAGTCATGGAATTCTTGCATGACCAGGGCTTCAGTTCCCCATCTGTAAAGTGATTTTAACAATGCAGGTCTGTCCCCTCATGAACTCTGCTCAGAAGCAATTACATAACCCACTATCAGCGCAATCCTACCTTGCGATGGAACAGGTAGACCAGGAGGCCTGTGCTGTATCCAGCTCAAGATTGGGACCAGAAGTGGCTCAGCCAGAGGCAAGGGAAAACTCTTCCCCTTAGCCCCAGGTAAGCCACCATGGCCCCAATGGGTCTCCTCGGACCTGCGCCACCTCCAGAGTTGGCAAAAGTTCAAAGAGAACGGAGCTGCTTCCAGCCACTCCATGCTGCTAGGGCAACAGGGTTGGAATCCAGCAGAACAGCCAGATTCCAGCCCTACCTCCCACTCCCCACCCACCCGCCCCTGGGATTACTCTTTGCCCGCCCTTCCCCTTCCCCAGAATGCCTCCCTCCTGCCTCCTCCCTGTCCACTCCAGATCCCTACCTCCCCAAGTCAGCACGGAAGCTGTATCCAACCTCCATGCATCCCTGTGCTGATCCAGCCAATTTCAAAGGTGGTGCAAACGGGCTTTTTGGCCCGTTTGTGACCCTCTAGGTTAGGATTGCACCTGATGTCTCACAATGTTGAGCGCACCCTCGCACTGAAGAAATTTCCTGTGCCCCATGCTATAGAGATTTATGTGTCAGTGATGAAGGACTCACCAGCATCTGACTGCAGTGCCAGATTCACCAAGTAGCAAAAGTTCCATATGCTACAGGCCCCACATTTCCAAGTATTTCACTAAACACTTGCAAGGCGTCTGTAGTGAAATTGGCATCTCATGATCTGGCAACCCTATTGCTTGCTGCATGATATGTAATCATTACAGATGTCGTTAATGACATGATACAAATAAATAATTTCATTCCAATTTAACTTTGAATGAATTAACTTTGAATATTAACTTTGAATAGGCACAATCCTATTGTGCCTCAACACTGGAGGAGCATGCGCTCTTCCAGTGCTGGCTGTCGCAAAAAAAAAAGCATGCTGTATGCTCCACTCACACTGGCAAAGGGGCAGGGGAAGGGTGGAACGGGGTAGGGAGGGGTTGTAATGGTGTGGGGGCAGGGTGGGTGGGGCAAGCCCAGGAGGGAAGTGAGAATGGCAGCAGCGGCTTTTTTTTAAAAAAAAAAATTAGGGCCTCTTATAACAAATGCTACAGGCCCTGCACTAGCTTAATCCAGCCCTATCTGACTGCCACCTGTGTGCCTTGGGATGCTCCGAGTCATATCACTATGTCCTGTGGGGCACTGAACTTCACAGCTCCCAGGGTGACATTTTGACCATCCATTTTATTTGGATTGGAAGATATCAGTGTGAGATGGGGGAGAGGTGGAAGCAAGAATATTATATTGCCCAGAGATCAAAACCTATCTTTTGTGAGTTTTACGGCTAGATTACGTTCCAGTTCATATATATGAAATAGGATGGTCATGGAGAATAACCCTTGTGGCCAATGGATAGGTTTTGCAGCATCAGAATAGCAATAGCATGGCAACCCATCTGGATCAGTAGATCAAGAGATTGAGTTGGAGGTTGTTATGCTTCTAGAGCAGGGTACAAGTAAATTTGGAAAGATAGTACTATACTAAATGGAGAAGAGTTATAAAATAGGAGAAGGCGGTGGATAGGCAGTCGCATTGCATCAGGGAATTAGCAACACCTGTTCCAAAATGTTTTTGTGCAATTCAAAGAAAAACCTCTAAAATGATGCAAAACCAGAAAGAACCTAAAAAGCAAAAACCCAAACCCTCTATCAGAGTTTTCCTTCTCTCAGATGAGCTGCCTTCCCAGGCTGATGAGTCCCATCTACCCGGTGGCTGTTTAGTCACCTCTTACGACAAGTACAGCCAAACTGAGGGCCTATTCTTATCCCCAGCCCCCAGGGGCTGCCTCCACTGCCTTGTGTCTACATCCAGTTATGGAAAAGGCTTCAGGAGTCAACCTCGAGGCAAAATCCGGAGTCGGAGTCCCTGAGGCAGTTCATGGCTGAACACAGTCACGTTCTGGCAACTCCTGCGACGCTGCTGGAACCAACCGTATTGGCTTCTGCCTTTCCATTGGACCATTTCAGCGATGTGGAGAAGGGGGATTTGCTGCATGGGTAACAGCCTATTCTCCATACCTACTTTACCCAGGCTTCGCGCACTGGAGAGGACACTCTGTTCCAGAACCACCATTCAGAGCGTGACACCATAGTCTTCCGAGACTGAAGGATGCCAACACACACACAAATCCTGTAGGATTCTCTCACCCCACCATCCCTTTCCTGGATGGCTGGATGGATAGCTAGTTTCTTAGCCTAGAGATAGTGCTGTGGATACAATTTATTACTATGTGGCCCTCCAACAGTTTTAGATGCAGGGGTTGTGCCTCCCATGACCTTCCTCCCTCACCTTACCCACTTGCTGTGACCAACAGAAGTCTAATTTGGCCACCACGTGAAGGAAAGGAGGGCTGGGATGGGAAATGAAGCTGTTTTGCATTTAACAAACAAATGTTGCAGCATTTAAAGGTGTAGGCACCATCTCTGAAGGTGGACTTGGCAGTCCTATCATACATCCCATACCCATTATATGGTTTTTTCATTGTTCTTCAGGAGTGAGAGAGACATGAGAGAACGCCATCTGCATACACTGAGCATAGTGCTCTGTGACATACAGCATATTCCTATACAGAGGTGTCATTGGGGGGCGTGGACCACACTGGGTGATGCGCACAGGGGGTGACACCACTACTTGCCAAAATTTTTCAAATCTCGGTACTACAAATAATACCATCATGTTATATATCAATCAAAGCATAATTTCATGCAGAATGCAATGGAACAACCATGTTGAAATATCTCTATTTTATCAAAAGTTATGCAAAAAAAAAACTCAAAAAAACTAGTGGGGGCAGGACTATGATACATCACCACATCCACCAGCTGAGATTGCCCTGTCCACTGCACAGGGGAAGTTCCATCACAGGGGTGACGTGCTGGCCTTCTGTACCGGGTGAGCCAAATACTAGTGATGCCACTGATCCTATGCATGTCTACTCTTCCATTGTGTTCAATGGGGCGTACTCCCAGGAATGTGTGCAGAGATTGCAGCCCCAATGCAGATTCATTGGGCAAGGGACTTTTAACCTTGGGGCACCTGACTATTCATGACACCCCCCCCACCTTATCAGCTATGCACCCTCTGCTTACCTTCCCCTATTTTTATATTATTCTGTTTAATTCAGTTTTATCTTTCCAAATCTACTTGGGTTGCCACGTAGTTTTTCTGCTGCTGTCCAAGCTAGTACCAACTGGTCGGATAAAGACAGAGGATCAACCAAGGACTGAGTGATATCCTTCACTGTGTAATGGAGCACAGCAACTAGGACCATGAGAAAGGGCACATGTATGCACGTCAAGCTACTCCCCAAACAAACACACTAAGCCCCCCATACTAGAAAATGATGTCGAGAATCTGGTAGGATGCTGTACCACACAGAATGAGGGGACAGTTCTGCTTGACACTAATTGAATGGCAGTAGCAGTAGCAGTCCATCATGGGTTATAAGCCATGATGTGTATTTGCAATCTCCTGATTTTAGAAATAGGCTATGTCAGAATGCCAGATGCAAGGGAGGCACCAGGACGCAGGTCTCTTGCTGTCTTGTGTGCTCCCTGGGGCATTTGGTGGGCCGCTGTGAGATACAGGAAGCTGGCCTAGATGGGCCTATGGCCTGATCCAGTTCTTATGTTCTTATATAAGCCATACAGAGGAGCAGAGATGCCACCTACATTTTGATCATATTTGAACTTTCTGATATGGCAAAAGCAGTGCTTCGGCTGGAAGGGTGGGAGCAAACTTGGGCACCTGGTCTAGGTGCTACTTCCCATATGCCATAAGAATTTGTGATCTTAATTTTGTAAGGGCTCACCTGGCATGGAAGTGATCAACAAAAGTACAGCCCTGCCTTTAAGACAAAGACATAATATCTTTCTCCCTATTCAACTACCAACCATGGGATAAATGCACCCCGGTCTTCTGCGGTTGTTCCTGCCTTCCATCCTTCTTAGCATACTTTGCTATCAGTAATTCAGCACTGGCAGATAGCTCCAAGTGCCACGACTTTCATCTGTAAATGGTCTGAAATAATATGACAGGCCCTGGCTCCAAATGTCCATAGTCTGCAGTTTGCCACAAAACATTGATACAGGGAGGAGGCTTTGTTTGCAAAAGTATCATGATAAATGGCCTCTTGGTGCATTGCTCATTAGAGCTGGGAGCAGCCCAGAAAGGGAAGAAATGTGAAGGAATTCACTCTTGGCAAACAGAGAGGGAGGACAGGAAAAAGAAGGGAAGGTGGAGTCTAGTGCAAAATAAAGTAACAGTCATGAGTGTGAGAAAGCAACAAGCCCACAACTATTTGCAAAAGGCAGCCAAAGTCTATTTTACCCCCAACACTCATGCACACATAAAATGACATCCCGGAAGAACTGGTGTGGACACATGAACTGGGTTCCAGCCTTGTGCTGAAGTTTCTCATTCAGTCATAGAATCAGTGACACTCCTTGGGAAACAGTCACAGTGATCTCTCTGTGGTTTAATGGATGAATAAGGATTTCTGTCTATGAGGATTTATGCACACACTTTTGTATGGTGCCTATGATTGATGAGTAATGACCAGATACTCTGAAGCATAATCTACTTTGGAACATAATCTAGGCAGGGAATCAATAGTATCATAGCAGCTCTAAGAAAGCAGAAAATCTCCACTGTGTGGCTGCAATCCACCAATGAAGTAAGCCACTGGACTTGACTGTAAGCTGAATGGTTTCAGTGCTTGTAATAGTTTGAAGGGACAGTGCATGCTTAAAAAAAAAAATTCCTTACCTGGTTTTTTGAGATACATATTCATGGCAGAACCACACTCTATACATTACAACAACTGGCACACTTTCCAATATGGAGATTAATGAAACAGCTCCAACCCTTAAGCATGTTCACATGATCAGCATTTCAGAAACTCAAAGCAGCCCACTCTCTTCACTAGGTGGTATCTGGGTGCCTTACACGAGCAAGCAACATTTCAAACATTTCATGATTTCAACATTTCAAATCATTTCCTGATTTACAGGAGTGGGGCAGGGAATAATTCACCCCTCATCTTTCCGTCACACACACAGTCACACATACAATATACTCAGAATTTTTCAGCCCTGGTTTGCCTCCAGTTCCTGCTATGAAAATTCCAGAAAGCTTTTGCTATAGATGAGATGATAAAAAACAGAAGTGACAGCAGGAGCCAACTGACTCATGTACAGAGGATTTATCAGTTCTCCCTTAGAGAGAGAATGACTCTGTAGGCCTATGGGAACAGGTTAGGTAAGGTGCTTATTTCTGGAAGGCTTCAACTTCCCTGCCATATCTGCCTTTGTCACCAAGCACTTAATGGGGAAAAAATTCATCTGTGTTAAAAAAAAAATGTCCCATGCTGGCTGCATTCAGAGCAAACAGATAGAGCTCTTATTAGATGGAACCTGTCTGTGTGGCTGAAAAGTCAAGTGAGTGCTTCCCAAAACTGTTAAAATGTTTGCAGACTTAAGCCTACAAAGCAACTTGATGCCTTTGGGAAACTTGGTGCTTCTATTAAAAGTTTTTCCAAAGAGTTCAACTAGGTATCTGGAGTAGCATGACAAAGGGCAAGGTGTGACAAAAAAAATGGGGAGGGGGGGCCTACTAGCAGATAAATCTCTTGCATGCATGTCTCACCTGGTGGTCAAGACCAAATAAGAACAAGCTGGGAGTTCATGGAGAGGTCTTCACCTTCTCCCAGTTTTCAAGTACTGAAGAAAAGCCAGCCTGTAACCAAATCATCAAAGCACTATGTGCCCTCAAGCTTCCCTACTTGGTAATTGTTATAGGTACACTGCCTTTCAAAGGTGAGTGTGATTCACAGAACTATGAAACACTGACTTTCTAATTACAGTGAGCAGAATATACCTCTTCTTGATGGAGTGTCCCAAAATAATTGACTGCAAGAACCTAGAAGTAACAGACATCTCATTCTGGTTGACTAAGGATACAGTCGAAATAGAAAAGGTGCAGAAGAGAGTGACCAAAATGACTGCTGGGTTGGGCTCCTCCCTTACGAAGAAAGGTTACAGCGTTTGGAGCTCTTCAGTCTAGAAAAAAGATGCCTAAGGCATCCCCAGGATCGCGCCGCTCAGGGGGCTGCAGGGGCTTGGGTGCACTTACCCAAGCCTCCTGCAGCCCCTGCAGCCCCCTGAGCGGCGCGATCCTGGGGGTCATGCCACTGCCTTCCCCCCACCCCCATTGCTTCCTCCCTCCGCCCCTGCAAAGACTTACTGGCTCTCAAACTCTCCCAGAGAGTTTGAGAACCACTGGGATAGAGGGATGTTCTTTTCTATCTCACACAAAATCAGAACCAGAGGACATCCACTAAAATTGAGTCTTGGGAGAGTTAGAAAAGACAAAAGAAAATAATTCTTTACCCAGCATGTAATTAGTCTGTGGAACTCCTTGCCACAGGATGCGGTGATGATGGCCTGGATGCTTTTAAAAGGGGATTGAACAAATTTCTTGAGGAAAAGTCCATCACAGGTTACAAGCCATGATGGGTATGTGCAACCTCCTGACTTTAGAAGTAGTCTACCTCAGAATGTCAGGTGCAAGGGAGGGCACCAGGATGCAGTTCTCTTGTTGCCTTGTGTGCTCCCTGAGGTATCTGGTGGGCCACTATGAGATACAGGAAACTGCACTAGATGGGCCTTTGGCCTGGTCCAGAGGGACTCTTATGTTCTTATGACATGTAATGAAGTTCCTATTTCACTGGGCCATGCTGTAACAAACTTCCTCAAAGAACTGGCTGTTGGAAGGCAAGTCTCCTTCCAAAATGGGCCAAACAATAATGACCCAGGAAGACTGAAGTAATGTTTCAAGACTACTGCATAGATCAAGAATGGCAAGGAAGTGGCAGAGCACTTCTCAATGACTTATCCAAAGATGGTCTGTCCTTGGAATTAGGGTAGAAATTAACAAAGCTAAGGATGCAGGTGAATCGATGCAACTATGTCTCCCATCAAGCATCAACACAACGAGCTATTGAGTACGGGTGGGAAACAGATTCATGTCGTATCTAGTACAAAAAAATAAATGCTTAAAGCCCTTGGAAATTAACCGAGTTCTAGGAGTAATTAGGTCTCAAGATTAAGTGGTTGCAAGTAGAATTTGCCTACAGGAGGCCATCCATCAATGCAAAAATAATGGGCAAAAACCAAATGATGATGTTTCTCTGTGTGCCATAACCGCCTGTGATGCTACAGTTGCAGTGAAGCAATCCAGCCTCTGTGACACAGTGGCCGCATTCCAATGGCACAACAAATTATGTGCTGACATTAGGAGGCTGTGTTGCAGCAAGACTTTGGCTACCATGTGCCCTCCTGTTTCCTTCATGCATGGGGGAGGAGCTTGGAAGTTTTAACTTCTCATTTGCAGCACTCAGAATGTGCCAAATCAGAGTTTGTTCTCAAACCAAGATCAAACCACACGTTGTAAAGATGCCTGAATGCAGCCTGTGCCTGTCACTTTCAAGCAAAGTTCTTCTATCCTTTGCGTTAAAAAATTGCCATTTGGCTCATTTAGGCATTGCAAGTGAGCTTGCATTGATCTGGAGAAACAGCAAGTCTGATTATGCACATTACCCAAGATCCCGCAGTCACTGAAATGATCAAATTCCACCTGTTGCAGCCAAATCCCTCCAGAAGATGTCTGTCATTTTGTGATATCAGACACTATATAGCCAACTGCAGCTAGCTGAACAGGCAGAGTTTAGGCCCCAATAACTAATTGCAAAAGATATTCTTTCAGAGTTTTTGGGATTTTTGATACAAACAAGCAACTGTTTTCACCTCATGAATTTCTATCTACACATTAAAAACTTTTAAATAAGCTGAACTCCTCTGCAATGTGCCAAGGAATTATCTTCCCTATTCAGATTTACTCAACAGGTTAGGCTCTGTTGTCTGGATTACAGCTTGTGACTGCTATTCAACAGGTGCAACATAAGCACCAAGGATGTCTTTGGATCGGGGTATCAGTTCAATAAAACCAGGTGCAACAAGTCCGCAATGTGAGCTGAACCAGCTGCATTAACACGTAAGATACTAAAAGACCCTACTGAATGGTGTCTTCCATGACATTCAGTCAGACCCACTTGTCAGCCCCACCCTTGACTAAGCATAGCTTTTGTTATATTTTCAGACATGACCTATGAAGATCAAATATGGTCGTTTCAGGGACCAAGAGACGGAACCAGTTCAATTAAAAATGTTATTGCCTGTTGTTTGGAAATAATAAAGTGGAAAAACCCTGAGAACTACTCACTGCCCCCCTCCTCAATTGCTTGAAGAGCAATAAAGAGCAATGAGCTATCTTTCTTCTGTCACAAAGAGAGATTGAAAGGTCCCCACCTATGCAGGTGCATCTGTGAGGGGTGCACTGCATCCTGCAGGGGGGCAGTCCCAGAGGCCTCCTTGAGGTAAGGAAATGGTTGGCGACCTTCAGTCTCGAAAGACTATGGTATAAGCCTACAGCACCCAGTATTCCCAGGCGGTCTCCCATCCAAGTACTAACCAGGCCTGACCCTGCTTAGCTTCCGAGATCAGTCAAGATCCAGCTTTGTTCCCTTAACTCAGGACAAGCCTCCACTGCCCCACTGGTCTCCTTGGAACTGCACCATCCATTTTGCTGGCACAAGTCTGAAGGGAGAAGAATGAGAATGGAATCCTGCGACATGGCAGTGCTGCCGAGATCCACCCCCTCCTTCCCCTGTCCACCCTGAAACTCCCCCATTCCTCCCCTCCCTACCCCATTCTTCTCACTGCCTGCCCACTGCACTGGTTTATCTGTGCTCCTACCAGTAGCAGCAACAGGCCTCGACACCACTACTGCTCGAGGCAGTGATTCCAGAATGGCTGCCGGAAGTGTGTTACATGTGTCACCATGCAGCCCTTTACAATAGAAGAGCTGCTTTCCACTATTATAAACCCTAGTTAGGATTGGATTGTTTGGCTGCAATCCTATGTTCACTTACCTGTGAGTAATTCCCGTTGACTATACTGTACTCACTTCTGAGAAGGCAGTGGTGTCACTAGGATTCGCGTCATCCAGTGCGGGAGGCATGCATGTCACTCCATGCAGTGGGCGGGGCAACGCCCCAGGTGGTGGGCGTGGTGATGTACCATTGCCCCGCCCCCACTGGTTTTTCAGCTGTACCTTTTGTTAGAACATAGATATTTCAATGTGGTTTGTTTCATTGCATTCTGCATGAAATTACGCATTGATTGATATATAACATGATGGTCTTATTCCTCCAAATTCTGATTTTAGTGATTTTGAAAACTTGTAGAGTCACACACACATCCCTGTGTCAACTTACTAACACCTTATTGCAGTAGTTCTCAAACTTTTAGCACCCGGACCCACTTTTTAGAATGACAATCTGTCCAGGACCCATTGGAAGTGATGTCATGGCCAGAAGTGACATCATCAAGCAAATTAAAATAAAAAATTATAAATAATGAAATTAAAATTAAAGAAATAATTAAATAAGGGGGACCCAGTCCTGTTCCACCAAGTGAATCTACTCTGAAGTAAGTCCTACTGTGGTCAATGGGGCTTACTCTCAGGAAAGTGTGGGTAGAATTGCAGCCTGTGAGCCCAATCCTATGCATGTCTACTCTGAAGTAAGTCCCATAGTGGTCAATGGAGCTTACTCTGTAGTCTGCCTGCAACAACAGCCCCCAAAAAGAATCAGTGAGATTTCCAGCCCTCCCGGTGCCCAGTTTAAAGTTCTTCTATTTCAGGCACATCAAGATAAAGACACTTCTGGCTTTGCAAGTGCAAAATAGAAAACTTTCTCCTTACCAGTTGAAGCCCTTTTTTGTCCTTTTTTGGTGGGGGAGGGGGAGGCTGCCTTCTGGAGCATTTGTTGCGCTCCAGCTCCATCGGATCGGGACCATTCTGGTGTCCTCACATTCCCTTTAGCCTGCCTGACCACCAGCCAAGTCTAGTCTGCCTACTCGCAAGTAAATGCAACCGTGAGGCTGTTTCGCTTTCCATAGGGCTCAATAGACTTGCAGCTAGAAGGGAGGGACCTCCTTCTCAGGTGTTTTTGGGGGCTGCATTCATTGGATCAGGACCATTCAGGTGTTGTTGGAGTCCTCTCAGCCTGCCCTTTCTGATGGACTAAGGCAAGTTCTCCTATTCATGAGTACACACGGCCACGTGGCTTTGTTTTGGGCTCAATAGACTGCAGCTGGGAGGGGGAACCTCCTTCTCAGATGTTTTGGGGGGGCTGCATTCATTGGATTGGGACCATTCAGGAGTCATTGGATTCCTCTCAGCCTGCCCTTTCCGATGGACTATGGCAATTATGCCTACTCACGAGTAAACATGCGATACGGCTCACTTTCACTTTCCATAGGGATCCATGCATTTTTTCTTTCCGGTTTTTTGGCCATAACTTTTGAACAAAAGGAGCAATTTCAATTCTGGGTTTTGCATTGCACTCCGCTGGACATTCCACATCCAATGGTGCATGGCATGACACAGTAGCTCCTAATGCTGCGATGTTAGCTCGTCACCCCCCCATGGTGCGTCACCCCCCAGGGCGTGTCACCCGGTGCGGCCCACACCCCCTTCTCCCCCAGCGATGCCACTGTGAGAAGGCAAGCATAGGATTGGGCTGTGAGAGTTGGAACTTGAAGATCATCTAATTCAACCTCTGTCACTTTGTCACCTTCCTATTTATTAAACTAAGCAATCCAGATCTCAGGGCTGCTTCACAGATCACTTTATTTAAAGGTGTAGACTTAAAAAATCTAATGTGACAAGCAGGCATAACCCAGGCATCATATAGGTACACTTATCAGACAGCCAAAATTGGCTGCAGCTCCCTGTCAAGTTTACACAGTGACAAATTCAGATTTGTTACTGCATAATTTATGAAACATGCCACAAGATGACAGATACGCTACAGAAGGAAGTTTGCAGAGCAGTCGGTCTGCGTGATTCAAACAAGTATGCCCCAAATCACACACTTTGGGAACAGATGAAAAACAAAAAGATACCTCAGGGTCACTAAAGGTCACTAACCCCTGCTAACTGAGTAAGAGGCACTTTTTCAAGTGGGTGCTCCTCTTTTATTTAGCAGGGGGAGAGTAACTGCCCTCCTCACCCCAGCAGTGTCTTTTCTAGTGGCTGTCTGCTGGTGTTCTTTTGCAACTTTTTAGATTGTGAGCCCTATTGGGACAGGGAGCCATCAGTTATTTTATTTTTCTCTGTAAACTGCTTTGTGAACTTTTTGTTGAAAAGTGGTATATAAATACTGTTAATAATAATAATAATAAAGGTCTGGCTGGGTGAGAGTAGCAAAAGGATTCCTTCCCCAACCCAGCCACCACTGAGTCTTCCAGAGGGATAGTCATTCAGGGCAAACTCCATACCTAAAGCCCTATGTACAGTTTTGGCCATCCCTGATAAAGGGGAAAGTCCCAAATCATTTGAGTTTCTGAGATGACCCCTTCCTGATTTCAGTCATTGCAAAGAATGAGAGATGGGGCATGAGCCTTGCCACCCTTTGGCCCCTTCCTCTGGGCCTGAGATGCAGCAGAAACTAAGTGGCTGGAGCTTTCTTCATTCTGTAAAGAAAAAAGTTCCACCTGCTCAAATTCTGCATGCTGTTCAAAGCATAGCAGCTAGACCCAGAAAAAATGTTATCCTTGGGCAGGCCCACGCCCCACCAGTCAGCCTTCACACACCATTTATTTCAGTACTGTTGTCTAGCACGGTGGTTCTCAAACATTTTAGCACCAGGAACCACTTTTGAGAATGACAGTCCTCAGACATGTCATCCACACATGACATGAAGTGATGTCATGGCCAGAAGTTACATCATCAAGCAGGAAAATTTTTAACACCCCATATAACAAAATCAATCTAATTAATTAAGAAAGTAAGGGTGCAATCCTAAAGCACCTTTGGGCCAGCACAAGTCTCTTGTGCCAGCTCAGGAGGCCACAAATGTGCCATAAAGCACATTTGTGCCTCCTCAGGAACAAGCCACGCCAGCACACAGAGATGCACTGGAGCACAGAGGCTTACCCAAGATAGGTTGTGTTGGCCAAACTCAGCCAATGCAGGGGTCTGGGGAGGGGGGTAGGCGGGGAGTAGGCGGGGAGGTGTTTGGGGAAAGGGTGGGCAGAGGGCAGTCCCAGGGGTGGGCTGTTATGCCAGATCCCAACCTGTTCCCCGAGCAGTGCGGAGTGGCTGCAAGCCGCTCTGCTCTCCTTGGACTCATGCCACCTCTGGAGGTGGAGCAAGTCCAAGGAAACCCATTGGGGCTGCAGTGGCTTACCCGGGGGTAAGGGGAAGAGTTTCTCCTTGCCCCTGATTGAGCCACTTTGGGCACCTATCTTGTGCTGGATACAGCGCAGGTGTCCTAGCCTGCCTGTTCCAGTGCAAGATAGGATTATGCTGTAAGTAAATTAAAAATTTAAGTATAAGATTTAAAAAGTATTTAAAATAAAGAAGAACCCTCCTAACCCTCCAAAGCAGTTGCTGATCTGTTTAAAAAAAGATTCCCCAAACATCCCAAAGGACGCAATTCTCTCCACACTTACCCAGGAGTAAGCCCCATTGACTATCATTGTTAAAAGCATATACATAGTAGCCTGTTAAAAGACTAGATCTGTAACATTTCCCCAAGTGCTGTCACATACCATGTCTAGTATATTTGTCCACCAGTCTATCAAGTCTAATAATAAAAATAAAATACACATTGGAATGGATGGGGACCCACCTGAAATTGGCTCACTACCCACCTGACCCACAGTTTGAGAAACACTGGGCTAGCACCATTACTTTTTCAAATTATTGCAGTCCATAGTCAGATTAACTTAATATCTTGCCAGGATTTTAGCATGGATAAATGAATGATGTGCTCTTGATGCCAATTCTTCAACTCAACAGCCATTGTTCACTATGTGCCAGCCCAGAAGCCCTTGTTGCAGACTGATGCCATCCCAGGGTTGGATGCCACATTGTCACACAGGAGGTGGCTCCATCCCATAAAAGTGATTGATTGCACAGGTATTCTGTACCTTGAGGTACAATTCTCATTCTTTTGCATGAAGGAGCAGTGAAAAACCTGAGCCAGTGGCTTTGCTAGGGGGGTGCAGGCTCCACCTGGTGACACGCATGGGGGAGGGGGTGTTGACATGCACCATTGACCAAAATTGCTAAAATCGTGGTTTGTAAGAATAATGCTATCATAATTGATAGTATTATTTGATGCATAATTTACAGTAGAATGAAATGAAATTAAAAAACCGGAGTGAAATATCTCTATTCTACCAAAAGTTATGGACAAAAAACTAGAAAACAAAAATGCAACTGTCTTATGCCACAAAAAAGTACATTTCCTTAATTCAAAATGGACCAATGAGACTGATTGTTTGAAGAGCCAATGAGATGTTATTATGGCACAGCATGAAACCAATAAGACTGAGGTATTCAATCTGTTCATAGGGGCTCCCTAGGGAGGCATGGCTAGCCACCAGGGGCTAGCCATGCCTTGAGGCATCTCGGGGAGAGAGGTAGCCATAGCTGCTCAGCTCAGCTGCAGGTGCTGCCTCCCTACTTGCTGCTTTTCTGCAGCTGTGAACGAGGTGGGTGGGGCAGTGTGAGGTGGGGAGGTCATGTGAAACATGGCAGGGGGAGGTGGGAGGTCTCAACCTGGAGACAGGGTTGAGCAGTGAGGTGGCTAAGTTTGCAGACAACACCAAACTTTTCCGAGTGGTGAAGACCAGAAGTGATTGTGAGGAGCTCCAGAAGGATCTCTCCAGACTGGCAGAATGGGCAGCAAAATGGCAGATGTGTTTCAATGTCAGTAAGTGTAAAGTCATGCACATTGGGGCAAAAAATCAAAACTTTATATATAGGCTGATGGGTTCTGAGCTGTCTGTGACAGATCAGGAGAGGGGATCTTGGGGTGGTGGTGGACAAGTCAATGGAAGTGTCGACCCAATGTGCTGCAGCAGTAAAGAAGGCCAATTCTATGCTTGGGATCATTAGAAAAGGTATTGAGAACAAAACCTTCCATAGAGGGACCCTCCATATACAGCAGACCCTCTCTACAATCCTGAAGCTGGAGGCAGTTTTAAACCACTGCAGCCATCCACCATGGCCTTCATCTCTTACTGGCCTTCTCTCTCACCATGAAACTGGCCTTCATCTCTTCATCTCTTTTCAAGGAAGGCCTGGATCATTAAACTGGAATGAAACCAAAAACCAAGAGCTTATTATGTGTTTTGCATTTTACTGGGGCACCACTCTGACCACTGGAAAAAGCAATGGTGAGCAGAAATCTCTCAGGACCTCTACCCATGGATTTGGGTGCCACCATGGATTTAAACAGTGTAACATATAAGAAGCAGCTCAGCAACTTTGGAAGCCTTCTATATCAAATGCAAGAATACCATTTTCAGTGCTTTTCCATATTTGTGTTTCTTCTGAATATTCAATATCTAATGATGTCTGTTTTAAATTCTGATATTCAATAAGGTATGGTATTTAGTATTTGATCACTGCTTGGCATCTGACAATGTTTTTTATTTGACAATCAATGATATTTGACTTTCAGTGGTTTCTGGCCTATATTTCCCAGGCAGCAGGAGTTGATTATCTATACATAATATTCAGTTCCCTCTTGTAGGCCTGCTCTGTTATTTCAAAAGACTGCAGGATACTGATACAGGAAGTGGATAGGCCCTCCTCAAATCAGACACAAAAGCACTTATAGTGCAGTGCTAAGGATGTGTACTCAGAGGTAAGTCCTATTTAGCTGTTTAAAAGCATACAGGACTCCTCAAGATGTTGCTCATGAACATTTTCCAATGGGTGTCCATGACAGCCAAAGAAAAAAAAACTTCCACATTTCTGTTACAGCAGTAACGGTCACACTGCTGATTACTGGCTTGGGTTTTTCCAAGGTGAGACACAAAGTGCTACAAAACCCTCCAGAAGAAGTTTGACCAGACACCACAGTTCAGGTTAACATATCCAGATCCAGGAGGAATGGGAGCATGTCAGCTAGCTGCAATTCCAGCACCAGTGCACTCCTTTGCCCTGTCCATCACAGCTCTCTTTGCATTCAGCACTTGTCTAAAGAGGCAAGTGCTGAAATCAAAGAATGTTCCATCCTGTGATTTGAAAGGTTGGACACACAGCAGTATAAAGTCATGGGGAGAATTCCTACATTTGGCACTTGTCTGTGCAGACAAGGGACTGCAGAGCCACCTGCAGTATACAAGGAGAAGACACGAGAGTACAAGGAAAACAAGGGTCAAAGCTGTGGGCTCATGGCAAGAGAGAAGGTGTGCCATGGAGAGCACGTATTGGCTGCATACCACCTCCAAGCCATTGAAAAGCAACTGAACTACCAATCCAGAAGAAGTTACCTACACCCTAGTCCCTCTGAAATCAATAGGACAGATCAGAGCCCTAATTTATTGACAGAATTTCATGGATTCCACCAAGATTTCCGGTGGCACGTGTATTAGCACGCCACCGGCGTTTACCCTGCCCACGCACTAGACACAGGAAGGGCCAGCCTCGCAGCCGATTGGCTGGGGGCTAATTGGTCTGGGGCCACGTGCAGGCTGCTCAGAGAAGCCCGCGCAGTCGGGACCAGGCAGCGGTCAAGGGAGGATCCCTGCTTGCTGCTCGCCAACTGAAGGCCATGTGGGGTGGCCTCCGAGCTCCGACTCTGCTGTGGGAGCCTTGCCTGCCCACCTGCCCTTCAAGGGTTCCACCGGAGGGCAGTGAGCAGTATTAGGCAGTTGTGCCTGGCAGAGGCTGCTTAGTGTGGCTTGGGGGTCCCCCCCCTGCTTGCTTTCAAGCAGGGGTGACTCTTCGCTCCCCTTGGCTGTGAGACGGTGGCTGGAGCTCCTGCGCTACCTGTTGGGGTTGGGGGTTGGTGTGCTTCGTGGGTGGCGAGCGGGACTGAGCGCCTCGCTCGCGGGCTCAGCGGCTGCTGAGCTGTGGCTATCAGCGGAGCCAGGCTGGTGCCGCCTCCAGTGCCCTGCCCCACCCCGCCAATTCTGGCGACCGGCTGAGGAGGGGCCGTGCATGAGCCCGACCTGAGCCTCCCGCTGGGTGGCTAGGGTGGCGTCGGGGTTTGGGGGTTGGCGCTTCTGTGGGTGGTGAGAGCGGGACCTGAGGTCCTCGCCTTCGGGCTCGCTGGCTGCTGGGCTTCAGCTACCAGTGGAGCCAGGCTGGTGCTGCTTGCGCCCGCCTCCTCCCCCGCCCCTGCTGTCGCCTTTTGGGGCCAGGCATGCCTGAGCCCAACCTAAGCCTCCCGCTGGCTGGTTCGGGTGGCGGCGGCGGGGCTTGCGGGGGCTGTGTGGGCGTGAGACCCATCCTCCCGCTGGCCGGAGGGGTGAGCCTGCTGCTTGCAGCTGCGCCTCGGTTGGGGGCAGCTGGAGTGTACTGCCTGAGCTCCCCCCTGGCTGGGTTGGACTGTGGGCCTGCCCTCCTGCCCCACGCTTGTTTTCCTGCCTCCCACGTTAGTGGAGAGTGAATGGCAGGCAGTGTTTGCTGCTGGCTGAAGCTGTGCGGGCTGTTGGAGTTGAGCAGTCCTAGCTACGCTTCCTGGGAGTAAGCCCCATTGAATAGAACGGGGCTTACTTCTGAGTAGACCTTGTGGGGATTGTGCCCTGAGTGGAGCCCGGGGTGGTTCAGCAGGGGATCAGTGCTTTGTGAAGCAAGGTTGAGCAGTACTCACTGCAAACCGCCCCCCCCCGCTTGACCCTCCCCCCTTTTTTGGCTATTAATAATAATAATTTTAAAAAAAAATACAATTGTTGTTAATTAATGATTGTTAAATAATAAGACGGTCATGATAAATAAGACTTCAATCTTGTCTACACTTTCCTGGGAGTAAGCCCCATTGACTATAATGGGACTTACTTCTGAGTAGACATGCATAGGACTGGGCTCTCAGAAATAATCTATATATTTCTCTAATAGAAATATATTGGAGGGGTGAGAGGTGGCTGTCAGTTGCCACCACTCCCCCCCCCCAGGTTTTTTGTTGAGACGTCTGTATGCCCAATGAGGAATAAGAAATCAGGGGGGAAGGCTCCCCCCCCCAGCTCGCACTGATTTCTTCCTCAGAGGAGGAGGATGATACAGCTGAGCTGTGGGCTCTGGTTGCACAGGTAGAAGCTTTTAAGAAGGAAAGTGCAATGTGCAAACGCTGGTTTGGGTGATGGTCAATGCATCAGGTGCTTCCCTCCCCAGGGAGGTCTACCAGGAAGGGACGTGGGGCGAACCTGAAGCAAATCCTCTCTTCCAGAGTAACCATTGGAGGAGCTTGAGTGACAGGCTCCAGCCAGACCTCTGGTTGTGCAAGCACAGTGGGACCCTGATGAGCAGCAGCAGCCACAGGTGGCATCTTCCCAGGTTCCTGGGTAGGGACAGTTCAGGTTCTTATCTGTGGGCACTCCATCATTTTCTGGGCACAGAAGAGATTAACTGCTTTGGACAAGCTCATTGAGCGACAGGCTCCGGGACCTCCAGTTGTTCAGGTACAGGCATCGGATCTTGATGGTCTCTGGTGTCCCTTACAGCCTAGCTCCTTATGCTGATGTCCTGTATGGGGTTTTCTCTCAGGGAGACACGGAAGGGTCAGGTGAGCGTCCACGAGTGGCCTAGTGGGATGTGGCCCTGCCTTTGGGTGGTCAACTCGCCTTGGCAGTTAAAGGAAAATTTAGCGGGGCGAGTTTGTTAATGTGTTTAGTTTATTGTGTGAGCAACCTGAGCCAGCCTTGAAGGTGGGTGACCCAGTGCCTGTCCCCCAAGTGGGGTGAAGGCAGAAAAATTGATAGAAATTAGAATAATTGGTTGACCTGATATATTATTTATGCTGCAGTAGTTATTCAAATGTAGGCAGCACGGGCAGCTGCACTTTAAGTACCTGGATATTATCCCCTCGACTGGCAGGTTTCAGAGCAGGATTGTGGGTTCAAATTATCTGGCCGGCCCAGTCCAATTTGGGCGATTGATCCTTAGTGGGCATTTGGTCTGGGCGCAGCCGGGCCAGTGGCAGGGATGTTAGGAGTGTGATGCGTTCAGCCCCCGCTCCTGCTATGAGTTTAACTCCATGGGGCGGTGCGGCAGGGCAGGTTGCACCCTTGCACATGTCAGTGGGCAGTACAACGGCCAGCACTCGGTGTCCGTGTGCCCCAAGTTGGCAGGATTTAGGAGGAGTCCCAGGCTCCAAGCTGGGCAGGCCAAAAGTGGGGGTGGTCAGCCCCCTCAAGCTGGGAAGGTGGCCCACCCTGATTACAGTAGAGGTGTTGGCTGTATTTTGTAGGGGTATCCGAAGTTTTCGGACGCTCAATCATTAGTTGAAGGTAGTGACAAGGGATTTCAGATTCCTGCGGCCCCTCCCTCCAGGTCTACCTGGGCCAGGAATCTTCTGTTGGTAAAGGGTATGGAAGGAACAGTTTAAGCTAAGATAGATAAGGAATAGGGAGCCGGCCATCTGGCGGGCCCCTTTAAGTCTCCTCCGTTTCCCAATGTTTAGGTGTTCCCATTACGTGTAGTTCCAAGAAGGTCCCTGGACCTTCCATCTCATTCACCATCTGTCCTATCCTTATGGGGGTTCAGTTAGTGATAGGATCCCTGTACACCTTAGTTCATTATGATATATTCTTTGGACCAAGCTATCAGGGTAGTATGTGGCTGTGGCCATGATGCCCTTATGGCCAAGGCGGATATTGTGTCTACAATCAGACTCTTGCCCGTCCACCCTGATGATTTTTGTTTGCTTGGTTTTCAGTTTAATGTTTCCTTATATCTGGATAAAGCGCTACCAATGGGATGCGCAATTTCCTGTGCCCTTTCGAGAAATCTGCCTCCCTTTTGGCGTGGTTAGTGGTGAGCAGAGCACGACTCGCCTCAATGGTCTATTATTTTGAGGGCCCCGCAACTACCCTTACGTTTTTGGTATTGAATTAGACACTGTACAGCGGTGCAGTAGGCCGCCTGGCAACAGGTTGGTTAGGCTGCAGCAGCTAATACGTGCTGGCCTCCAGGCTCCGAAATTGTCCTAGAGACATTTGCAGGTTCTCATGGGGCATCTGAATTTTGTCTGCAGGGTAGTTGCCCCCAGCCAGGCCTTTTTTCAGGAGGCTGCATGCCTGCATGGCGGGTATTAGAGGCCTCACCATCGCCTGTGGATCACCCAGGACATGAAGGCAGATTGGGTAATCTGGTCACAGTTTTGAGGTTTTATAATGGTGTATCCTTTTGGCAGCAGGAGTGTTTACTTGGGGCGGGGCTGCAGGTTCACTCTGATGTTGCGGGTGGTTTTGGATTTGGAGTTATTTTAGAGAGAGATGGTGTTCTGCCCCTTGGCCGGATACATGGGTTTCAGAAGGGGTTACTGTAGACATGATTTTTTAGGGCTGTCCCCCCCTTGCAGTGGCAGTTCAATTATGGGCAGAGGAATTTGCCAACTCCACCGTGCGTTTCTGGTGCGACAACCAAGCTGTGGTTTTTGTCGTTAACCAGCAGATGTCCCGGTCCCCACGGGTAATGGGACTGGTGAGGGTGTTTGTTTTGCATTGCCTTAAGATTAACACCTTGTTTTTCATTAGGCACATCCAGGGTCTTGATAACGGCATAGCCGACACCCTATCTTGTTTTTTAGGTGGAGCATTTCCGGCAGCTGGCTCCAGGGGTGCGGCGGGATCCTGACCCGATGCCCCTTTGGCTTAGGACCCTTGGCTGTGCAGAGCGCAGCATGTAATTTTGTCTGCACTTGCGCCGTCTACCTTCACAGCTATCAAAGGGAGGCAAGGGAATTTGAGGCCTTTTGGGCAGCCCTGACCGTACCCCAAGTCTGGCCTATTCCGCCAGAACACCTGATGCGGTTCTTTTATACCTGCAGGGCATTAACGTATCGTGTAGGTCTTTATCAGTGTACTTGGCGGCATTGGCGTTCTGTGCCAAGGCCTCAAGTTTTGCTGATGCTGGTCTTGTTTGGCTGCACGTCCTGTGGTTTGGGATGCCTTGTTCTGTCATGTTGATGCCTCACCTGTTATGTTTTTCCAGTTTAGGGTCCTTTTTCGCAGGGCAGTGGCGGACCTTGGGTTTCGGGCGGAAGATTACGGCCTGCACTCTTTCAGGATTGGGGCTGCATCGGCTGCAGCTGATATCGGCCTCCCAGCCCGGGACATTCAGAGGATTGGCCGTTGGTGCTCCTGCGCATTTTCGTATTACGTCAGAGAGCCTGACAAGCGCTGAGCGGGATTCGCTCGGCTATTCCCCCTCGCCCTGGTGGTAGGGGCGAGGGGTGATGCAGATACCACAGAAATTTCCGGGCTTGTCCCGTGACAGCGGTTGGGCGCTCTTTATACTGGCATTGCCAGGTGTTTATAGTGGCACTGCCACAAGTTCCTGTATTGCATGCTATATTTCCGGGCTTGTCCTGTGACAGCGGTTGGGCACTCTTTATACTGGCATTGCAACAACAACAACAACAACAACAGTATTTATATACCGCTTTTCAACAAAAAGTTCACAAAGCGGTTTACAGAGAAAATCAAATAACTAATGGCTCCCTGTCCCAAAAGGGCTCACAATCTAAAAAGATGCAAAGGAATACCAGCAGACAGCCACTAGAACAGACAGTGCTGGGGTGAGATGGGCCAGTTACTCTCCCCCTGCTAAAAAAAGGAGCACCCACTTGAAAAAGTGCCTCTTACCCAATTAGCAGGGGTCAACCTTTATACTGGCATTGCCAGAAGTTTATAGTGGCACTGCCACATGTTCCTGTTTTGCATGCTATATTTCCGGGCTTGTCCCGTGACAGCGGTTGGGCACTCACTTGCACTGGCTTTGCCAGGTGCTATATGGTTAAGTGATGCATGTTTCTGGAATTGTGATTCCTGTTTTCCTGTCCACAGGTTCCAGGGCGGGAGCAGTTCGGGTCATTATCTTCAGCCACTCCATCGTTTTCTGGGCAAGGAAGAGGGCGGCATCCAGTAGCTTTGGCATGCAGTTGCAGCTTGGTTCCTTGGCTACTGTGCATTGGGTTGCACAGCGGGGAATGCTGTGGGATCAGCTTCTTCCTGCTTTTTATGAGTTTGTGCATGCCCATGCCCAGCCTCACATCGTCATTATACATTTGGGAGAGAACGACCTGGGCCAGAGGACGACTCTGTCCTTGAGGCTTCAGGCCTACAGCGATATTCTCCACATTAATTAGCATCTTGCGGGATGGTCATCTTATGGTCTGACCTCTTGCCTCACAGTGTTTGGTGTTATGCCTCTGATGTTAAAAAGATTGAACTGGATAGGAAGAAGGTAAATTCGTATGTGAGGCGGGTGGTACCCCTTTACGGAGTCGGTGTCATTTATCACCCAGGCATCAGCTATGATGCGCCCCAGTTGTTCAGAAGCGATGGAGTACACCTTTCGGTGTTGGGCAATTATACTTTTCTTCTTGAATTGCAACTGGGCCTGCGGAAATTTGTTTCCGTGTGGGGCGGTGGGGCCAAGCACTAGGCTGACCCCCCGGGTGGCAGGTGTCATGCGGGTTTTGGGTAGGTAGGGTCATATCGGTGTACACCGCAGGGTGGCAAGGGCCGGGTGGACTCCATGCTTGGTCATGCTGGCATTCCCGGCTGGGTGGCGCAGGCTGGATGAACTTCGGCCTGGTGGTAAAGGCGCACCGTGGGTTCGCTCGGGTGGCCTGAGCTAGCCTGCCACCCTGCCCCTTCGGGGTGACAATGAAGGGGGCGGCAGGCTTGTACTGACGCTGCCCTGAGTCTGGTGTGGTCGCCCAAATCACTATAGGGGGAAGTAGACGGGCAGCTCCGTTTCCCCCATGTAGAACCCGCATGACTTATTTGTTAGGCCCTGTTGCAATCTGAAGTATATTTAAATAGTTAATAAAGTGGCCCTTTGTACCATATACCCTTGTCTGTGTCTTTATTGGGGGGTGCTGGGTAATTAGGCATGACTGACTTCCTTCAGATTTCAGTCGCTTGTCTGTACACAGCCAGAACAAGCAAGACAGATTTAGTGCAGGAATATACATCTGATAAGGATGATCAGTGAGAATGAGAGGGGAGGGAGTTTCTCTTGACTACTAAACGACCATGGTGTTAATTAGTTAGGATATTAACTTCCATGACAGTGCCCAACTAAAAAAAATGTTATTTCCAATGTTAACAATTGCACAGTCATCAGAAACTAACCACCCAGTCTCAAGAGCTAGATCAAGTTGAAATCAAATTAAATCTCCATATTTTTAAAATGTACAGACTATCAATCATACAAATTAATTGACATTTTTTGCTGTACTGAAAACTGCATTAAAGTTCCAGGCTCATTATTTTCAACCTCATCTTTTCCATGGCATTTACTATTAATTTCATTGTACTTCTCGCGTTTCTATTTCCAGTTAACATCTGGAGACTGTGAGATCGCAACATATCCAAGGGTACCCATGCTGTGCAGAGTTGTGTCTTGGATCAGATTCCCCCTGAATAAACAACTTTGTTTTATTGCTCATGTTCAGACTTGTGATGGAAACTCAGAACCTTCCATCTGCAGCATCGAAGCAGTGGCTTCTGGCACCTGGAGCCATAACATCAGATGTCACCCCCTGGAAGTGCCTGACCCAGGAGTCATTGCTAGAATTACAGCATGCTCATGTAAACATGGTGTGCAGGCCACCTCTTAGGTACCTAGAGCAATGTACCTTGATGAGCCCCTTAGCTGCACCACTGATCAAATATCAATACGCCCGTTAGAAAGATCCACTACTTGCAATCTAATTGCATTACTGAACAAAGTTGCCAGGTTTCTACCTGGAGAAATTACTCCTTCCTACCTGGAGAAATTACTTCCTACTAACATTAAAAATTCAGTGGGAAATGTGCAGATCCTGGGCTTCCAGCAAGACTCTCCTGGTCCTTCTGTTCACCCTCTTCCTGCTGTGAGCAGTATTAAAGTATTGCTTTGCTTAAGCAGTGCAGCTGGGGAGAGCAGAGAGCAGGAAGTCCAGGGAAAGTATGGCAGATGCAGTCTCCTGCTACATCAGTAACCATAGCGGTAAATTCCTACCTGTAACTGTTTGCTATGTAACAGTGAGAGGTATGAATTTACTTCTGTGGTTACTGATGGCTCCGTTACCTGGCAATCTGTTACATGGCAATGATCAGAGATTCATAGCAATCCATGTAATGATTTAAACTGTATGCCTGAGCCTTTAATGTGTTAAACACCAGAACACTGGCCTGTGGTTACAATGAATGTGCCAAGAAATGGCACCATATTCAGCAGCTGCGCCCATTAGCCCTTTATGAAGATGCAGCCCATGCTTCACCCGCAAGGGTTTGAATGGCAAGAAAAAAGATCTTGTACGTGGAAATTCCAGATCAATGTTTCAGTCCTAGCAGTACTGACCTGTCCATAGGAAAATGTGCTTCTTCCCCTTTCCGGAAGTCCGAGCCATTCTCCAGCCTGGCTAGCACATCCATCCTCTTCACCATCATCTCCAGCATATCACTCATTTTTCTCAGTACCCCTCTGGACTCCAGAGCACCCATCACTGTAGTCACACAAAAAAGCAAGAAAAAGAAAGGAAGAGGACATTCGAGAGGGGTGCTCATTAAGCAGCAGAGTTTCATTCAGGCTTGCAGGCTGGCAAGAAGAGCATTATTGTGAAAAGGAGAAAAATTGGCGTATAATGAAGGGGAGATATAGGGGGAAGCAGTTCAATAATTTTTTCTGATAGGATATAAAAAGCATTGAGACCCTCAGGTACTACCCAGTGCATTGAGATAAGGCCAGCAAGTTTTAAACAAATCCTGCCTGTGTCTTTTTCATGGGGAAATTCCAACACAGTAATTATTTATTTATTAGATTTTATTCCGCCTTCCTCCCCGAAGGGCACCCAAGGTGGCTAACAATCAAGTTAAAATACAAGGAAACAGATAAACATTAAAAATACGAAACACTTAAAAACAATTAAAACAAGATAAAATACCATAGCAGCAGATTAAAAGCACCCAGTAAAAGACATAATTTATAACAACAGCCCTTATAGTGGCTCAAAGGCTTTCCTGAATAAAAAAGTCTTCGGGCCCCGCCAGAACGTTAATAATGAGGAAGCTGCTCTCAATTCAAAGGGGAGGGAATTCCATAGTGCAGGTGCCACCACCAAAAAGGCCCTGTTTCTGGCTGCCATTCCCTTCACCACTCTCAATGATGGCACAACCAACAGGGCCCCTTCAGATGACCTTAGAGAACGGACCAGATTATACGGAAGAAAGCGGCCTCTCAAATACGCTGGTCCCAAGCTGTTTAGGGCTTTAAAGATCATAACCAGCACCTTGAATTCAGCCCGGAAACGAATGGGCAGCCAGTGCAGCTGCCGGAGTAGCAGGGTGACAGATTTTCATGTAACAGGGAGACTGTTGGGCAGCAAGGCGGACGGCACACCAACAGAATCCCAATCCTGTCCCACCCTTCCAACAAGACATGTAGACACTGAAACCCAGTGACTTGCCAGACAGGGCTCCTGGCAAGGGAGATGGAATCCCAATAGACTATCATGACCCCCCCCTCCCCGTCCCTGCAGTCGTGGCTGCTGCACTACCCGGAAACCTGGAGGACAAAGCTGGGAAAGATTCACTCCTCCTGCTTCATCCAACCAGGTCTCCGTAATACTAGCCAGATCAGCACCCTCAGCCAGGATTAAATCCTGGATGAGACAGGTTTTATTGTTGACTGATCTGGCATTTAAGAGCAGCAGTTTCAGACCCAGGGCACTACTGCCAAGGTCCCCAGTCGTCAGAGAGCTGGAGGGAAGGCTGGAAAGAGGGACGATCTGTCTACGATGGACCCTCCTTACCCTGGAACGGCCAGCCCTCGCCCCACCACCATATCTTCCATGGCCCGTCACTCTGTTGATGGTGGCACTATTCCCCTCTCCATATCTCCCTTCAGAAGATAAACACATAACTTACCGGCGAGACCCGCCCTAAAAGCCACTAACAATACACCTGCTCAGATTAAAAATTTGACACGAGAAAAGTCCACACCCGCAGTTAAAAACCAGAGATTTGGAGGGGGGGAATGAGGAAAGGTCCTGGTCTGCAAGGTCCAACAACCCACTCCCCAAACAAAAACCACCTCCCTTGTCCAATCCAGTCCCAATAGCAGTGCACCAAATCATTCCCCACCCCTCTCTCACAGAGGTGCAATCACAACCAGCTCCCCTCTCTCACAGGGGAAACCCTACTCTTCTCTTACTCCTGCATCAGGACTTGAATATAAGACAAGGGAGGAGGGAGCACCAACCCATAACATTCCCCGAAAGGTGCAGACCAGGCCAAGAACAGGGCAATGTTGGACACAAGTAATGGCATGCTAGCTGCGCCCGCCGTGGTTCTTCAATCAGGCTGCTATTCTTACTGTCACCTAAGATGTTATTCTATCATCCCCAGCAGACAGTCACGTAGGAGGAGGGGAGATATTACTGCTGCTCTACTCATTACTGGATAGCTTGCTGTTCCACTCTCAAACTTATGAGAGCGCATAACATTAAAAAGGTGGCAGAGCAGCTTTTAGACTGATCCCTGGGGGAAGGCCGACAGGAGCAGAGGGGCATCCGGTTCGGGACTCCTCATCCCTATGGGATCCCTATGGGATGAGGATGGGGAGGTTAGAGAACAACAAGACAAAGGCAGAGTAGGAGAAGAAATTGGGAAAGGTAGCGTGATGGGATGTGATAGATGGTTTGGCACAATGAGAGGATGCGGGGACAAAGGAGCGAATAAGCAGCCCATCCTGGGGCATTCCGTGTACAAATGCTTTTATGCAAATGCCCGAAGTCTACGAGCAAAGGTGGGAGAACTGGAATGTCTGGTGACAAGGGAAAACATTGACATAGTGGGCATAACGGAAACCTGGTGGAATGCGGAGAATCAGTGGGATACCGCAATCCCAGGCTATAAACTCTACAGGAGGGACAGGAAGGGGCATGTTGGAGATGGGGTGGCCGTTTATGTTAAGGAAGGGATAGAATCCAGCAAAGTAGAGATTGAAGGTGGGTCCGACTCCACCGTAGAATCTCTGTGGGTTAAATTACCAGGCTTGTGCAGCGATGTAATACTGGGGGCGTGCTATCATCCTCCAGACCAGAAATCGGATGGGGACCTTGAAATGAGGAAACAGATCAGGGAGATGACAAGGAGGGACAGGGTTGTAATCATGGGGGACTTCAATTATCCTCATATTGACTGGATCAATTTGTGTTCTGGTCACGATAAGGAAACCGGATTTCTTGACGTGCTAAATGACTGTGGCTTAGAGCAGCTAGTCAAGGAGCCCACCAGAGGGCAGGTGACTCTGGATTTAATATTGTGCAGTACACAGGACCTGGTTAGAGATGTCAATGTTACTGAGCCATTGGGGAACAGTGATCATGCTGCGATCCGTTTTGACATGCACATTAGGGGAAGAATACCAGGCAAATCTCTAACAAAAACCCTTGACTTCCGACGGGCGAACTTCCCTCAAATGAGGAGGCTGGTTAGAAGGAGGTTGAAAGGGAGGGTAAAAAGAGTCCAATCTCTCCAGAGTGCATGGAGGCTGCTCAAAACAACAGTAATAGAGGCCCAGCAGAGGTGTATACCGCAAAGAAAGAAGGGTTCCACTAAATCCAGGAGGGTGCCCGCATGGCTAACCAGCCAAGTTAGAGAGGCTGTGAAGGGCAAGGAAGCTTCTTTCCATAAATGGAAGTCTTGCCCTAATGAGGAGAATAAAAAGGAACATAAACTTTGGCAAAAGAAATGTAAGAAGGTGATAGGGGAGGCCAAGCGAGACTATGAGGAATGCATGGCCAGCAACATTAAGGGGAATAATAAAAGCTTCTTCAAATATGTTAGAAGCAGGAAACCCGCCAGAGAAGTGGTTGGCCCTCTGGATGGTGAGGGAGGGAAAGGGGAGATAAAATGAGACTTAGAGATGGCAGAAATTAAATGAGTTCTTTGCATCTGTCTTCACGGCAGAAGACCTCGGACAGATATCGCTGCCCGAACGGCCCCTCCTAACCGAGGAGTTAAGTCAGATAGATGTTAAAAGAGAAGATGTTTCAGACCTCATTGATAAATTAAAGATCAATAAGTCACCGGGCCCTGATGGCATCCACCCAAGAGTTATTAAGGAATTGAAGAATGAAGTTGCAGATCTCTTGACTAAGGTATGCAACTTGTCCCTCAAAACGGCCACGGTGCCAGAAGATTGGAGGATAGCAAATGTCACGCCTATTTTTAAAAAGGGAAAGAGGGGGGACCCGGGAAACTATAGGCCCATCAGCCTAACATCCATACCAGGTAAGATGGTGGAATGCCTCATCAAAGATAGGATCTCAAAACACATAAACGAACAGGCCTTGCTGAGGGAGAATCAGCCTGGCTTCTGTAAGGGTAAGTCTTGCCTCACAAACCTTATAGAATTATTTGAAAAGGTCAACAGGCATGTGGATGTGGGAGAACCCGTGGACATTATATATCTGGACTTTCAGAAGGCGTTTGACATGGTCCCTCACCAAAGGCTACTGAAAAAACTCTACAGTCAGGGAATTAGAGGACAGGTCCTCTCATGGATTGAGAACTGGTTGGAGGCCAGGAAGCAGAGAGTGGGTGTCAATGGCCAATTTTCACAATGGAGAGAGGTGAAAAGCGGTGTGCCCCAAGGATCTGTCCTGGGACCGGTGCTTTTCAATCTCTTCATAAATGACCTGGAGACAGGGTTGAGCAGTGAGGTGGCTAAGTTTGCAGATGACACCAAACTTTTCCGAGTGGTGAAGACCAGAAGTGATTGTGAGGAGCTCCAGAAAGATCTCTCCAGACTGGAAGAATGGGCAGCAAAATGGCAGATGCGCTTCAGTGTCAGTAAGTGTAAAGTCATGCACATTGGGGCAAAAAATCAAAACTTTAGATATAGGCTGATGGGCTCTGAGCTGTCTGTGACAAATCAGGAGAGAGATCTTGGGGTGGTGGTGGACAGGTCGATGAAAGTGTCGACCCAATGTGCGGTGGCAGTGAAGAAGGCCAATTCTATGCTTGGGATCATTAGGAAGGGTATTGAGAACAAAATGGCTAATATTATAATGCCGTTGTACAAATCTATGGTAAGGCCACACCTGGAGTATTGTGTCCAGTTCTGGTCGCCGCATCTCAAAAAAGACATAGTGGAAATGGAAAAGGTGCAAAAGAGAGCGACTAAGATGATTACTGGGCTGGGGCACCTTCCTTATGAGGAAAGGCTACGGCGTTTGGGCCTCTTCAGCCTAGAAAAGAGACACCTGAGGGGGGACATGATTGAGACATACAAAATTATGCAGGGGATGGACAGAGTGGATAGAGAGATGCTCTTTACACTCTCACATAATACCAGAACCAGGGGACATCTGCTAAAATTGAGTGTTGGGAGGGTTAGGACAGACAAAAGAAAATATTTCTTTACTCAGCGTGTGGTCGGTCTGTGGAACTCCTTGCCACAGGATGTGGTGCTGGCATCTAGCCTAGACGCCTTTAAAAGGGGATTGGACAAGTTTCTGGAGGAAAAATCCATTACGGGGTACAAGCCATGATGTGTATGCGCAACCTCCTGATTTTAGAAATGGGCTATGTCAGAAGGCCAGATGCAAGGGAGGGCACCAGGATGAGGTCTCTTGTTATCTGGTGTGCTCCCTGGGGCATTTGGTGGGCCGCTGTGAGATACAGGAAGCTGGACTAGATGGGCCTATGGCCTGATCCAGTGGGGCTGTTCTTATGTTAACTTAATGCTAACCCAGTGTCTTCTAACATCCCCTCACCGATGCCTCACACTTGCGCAGCTAGACACTACACAAGGGGAAAGGATGTCGGGCTGTCACTGCTCATCTGGAGCATTAAGCGGTCTGAGGTCGCAGTCCACAGCAATGAATCTTCCAGGCTCCTAGGTCTCAATCCACTAGGTGAAGAGCCACGGACAAAGAGCCCTTTGGCTCTTGCCCTTCGGCTCGTGCCTCTGGGAAGCCAGGGGCCCCTTGTAGGCTCACCTGAAGGGAAAGAGCAATGGGGCCTTCAGAGTTGCTGCTGCTTTCCAGCACAGGTGTTCCCAAAATGCAGGCTCTAATTAACCCTTGACATACCTTCAGGACTATTATCTGAAGTAGGGGCAGGAAGACATTAGGTGCTCAGAAGCCATTTCTATTTTTGTTGGAGTTTTAGGCAGTCCCAGGTTGAAATGGTGGCTTACAGCATGTTGAAAATGGCAACTTGGGAAAGCAGAGCCACTAGAAAAATGACAGCTTGTACAATGAGGTACATGTCTTTGCACACAAAACTCAATGGTGCACTCAGTTCAATGTTACAACCACGTGACAAGGGAACTAGTAGGATTTGAACCTGGGTTCCTAAAAACTGGAGAAGATCACAGTGCAGGTGAGAATGTTTGGAAATTTAGATCACCATCAGTACTAGTAGTAGCTCCAGAGACCATCTGCCATTCTTTTGTCTACACCATCCACTGAAACTAGTTCAAGGGAGCCACGCCTGAGATACTAGTGCTTTGGCATCCAGTGGATGTGTGGCTCACAAAATATGCCTCACAGGCAACAGATAGCCTACCTCTGGTGTAAACCAGCTTCTTGTATCCTCTGGTTCTGAAGTTATTCTTTTGCAGAGAAGACCAACAAGCAATCTCCAGTCCTCATGACTTGCATGGAGCAGAGGCCATCGAATAATAATAATAATAATAATAATAATAATAATAATAATAATAATAATAATAATAATAATAATAATAATTTATATACCGCTTTTTAACAAAAATTTCCCAAAGTGGTTTACAGAAAAAAAATCAAATAACTAAAGAAAAATGTCTATGTGGACTTTAATATGTTGCCTTTACCATCTATACAAATACCCATCACCAGTGGACTCTTCCAGAGTGATACTAGTAACTTGCAGCTGTCAGTACTGCAAAGATATGCCTCATGCAATGTCCTTGTTCATGCATCATTTGTAAAATCACACATTAACTTCTGGCTCCAGACTCTCTTTAGTTGGCAGTGATGTATGATGCAGAAAGGGCACTGTTAAATTATCTGACTCCCAGGTAGAACTTTTCAGATGCAATACAAACAAGAATTATTTCACATGTGAGATTGCTAAAAATAAATAAATAGGACTCCTGGAGTAGTACAAGACATCCATTTTCAAGATCAAAATGACTTTTCAGATGTGATACAAACAAGAATTATTTCACATGAGCGACTGCTAAAAATAAATACTTGGGACTCCTAAGGTTGCACAAGGCATCCATTTGCAAGATCAAAATAACTAACTGCATACCCTGTAATCTGTGTATACAAACACGGGCCCTGAATCCAACCTAAATCCCCATGCGGTGATGCAGTGGAGCTGGCTCAGGCTACGTTGCATCCTGTGGGGATTTTTGGCTGCTGGAGTTCTCCTCAGGGTAAGGGAACATTTGTCCCCTAGCCCTAGGGTAAGCCCCAACAGCCACAATGGGTCACTTTGATATTGCTGACGCAAGTCTGCATTGATTTGGGCAGGTGGATCAGGCCCACAGTCTCATGGGTAGGCACCGAGGCAGCCACCTTCCTGAACCTATCTGGTTCTCACCAATGCCTAGTTGGGAGACTACCTGAAAATCTCATGTATACTGATTTGGATTTCAGCATGGAAGAATGTAATTCCATCACATGCGATCCAAACACTGTTCTGTTTTCACACAGGTGGACAACCCAATCCCATGTAATGTCCCTCGCGGCAATGCAGCCACACCAACAGGCCACAAAAATCTCCTCTGGGTAAGGGAACATTTGTTACCCCTTGCCCAGGGGTAAGACCTCACTTCCAGAATATGTTTACTTGAACCTGCACCAGCATATAGATGACACAAGCCTGAGTTGACCTGGAAAGGTGAATTGAGGAAAGAAGCTAGATTTCAGTGGTGCCACTACCACCGATACCGCCCCCCTTCCCAGCCTGAATTCACCCTTCTCCTGCCCCAATTTCTGCCCTATTGCTCCCACTCCCAGCCTCCCTCCCACCCCTCAAGCTGACGTATCTTACCAGTGCCCTCCCACACCTCAAGCTGGACACCCTGACAGTGCTGGGGGACATGGATGGCCTGCAAGCGTGCAAAGCTGGCCACTCACCACTTGCAGCAGCAACCAGGCCAACTGGAAAGGCATGTGGCACTTTGAAAAAGCCATAAAGGACCTTATGCTGCCAGAATGCTAGTTCTAACACCATAAGTCCCTATTAGGATTGGGTCGTAAGTGTGGATTTAAATGTTGGCTGCTTAAAAACATACAGGCAGGAGGCAATTACTTGTAGTCCTCAACCATGTGGCTAAGACCAGGATGACAACCCTACTGAGCATATTTATTGAGGCTGGTCTCCACTGGGATGGAGGCCCATTCATGTAACTAAAATGATACTCTTTAGTCATCAGCACATTGGCACTCATTCCAGAGGCCAATCCATCTCTAAAAAGATACTTTAAACTTCCAAGCATTCAGGTAGAGCACCTGCTTGGCATGCTCAAGGTTCGCGGTTGAGTCCCTGGTAAAAGAATCAGATAGCAGGTGACAGGGGAAAAAAACCCTGGAGATTTGCTGCCTCAATGGACCAAAAGCATAAGACAACTTCCTATGATCATGTATATCTGGAAGTCTGCCAGATAAGACAGACTTTGAAGGAGAGGTCTGCATTAGGAATCCATATCTCCACTTGATGAGTAACGGATAAGTCATAAGGCAAATCAGTGAACTCTAACCTTCACTGTACTACACATTTGTAATATATGCAATGATGTCAGACCTACTTAAGATAAAGAAGAGCCCTGCTAGATCTGTCTGGTCAAGCCCCTTGTTTCCAGTTGTGATCAACCAGATACTGTCATGAAGCTCACAAGAAAGGCATAAAGGGAAACATCACCCTGCAGTTAGCCCCATTCCCACCCCCAACCACTCGTATATTGGCATTCCATATAGCTGTCATGGTAAACAGCTGCCGATAGACCTATTCTCCACTGATGTTCTGATACCCATTCAAAGCTGTCTATTCACCATCACCACATCTGATAAAAGCAAATTCCATATATTGTGGTAGGGAACAAAACATTATCTCCTGCTCATGCTGAACACAGGCAAGTTGCTAGGCTCACAAATATTAAGTTGCTCCTCCTGCATTGGAAAATCCATAAAACTGCTTCTTTGTGGTCATAACCAAGTTCCTAATTTAAAATGTCATTTTGTTAACGGTGTTCAGAATCAACGTATTGAACAAAAGGCGCACGAGGGTCTGAAAAATCAGTTCCTAAAGCCTCCCTTTGGAATGCACTTTCGGGCTGGAATTGGCATAGTAGCAGATCACATTGGAATCGAGAGGGACAGACAGCAACCAGCAATTAATTACATAATAAACTGAAGTAAACTCTAGCTGAAAGGTAACTGCTAACCTGTAGGGCTAGCCACAGCCCATGTTCACTTTGCTGCCCTTTGTGCCTGTGTTATAACCACACAACCTGGACCCATTCCCAGATATCACAGAGGGAGAATAATAGCAGGCAGAGTATCTAAGAAGAAAGCCCATGAAAACAGAAACAACTTGCAGCTCAGTATTTGAGACTGACCCCTTGACACTGCATTTTATTAAAGTTTAAAATCTGCCAACATTTCTGCTGTGAGCTTTGGTGAAGAAAGAAAGAAAGAAAGGAAGAAAGGAAGAAAGGAAGAAAGGAAGAAAGGTGAGAGCAATATGGGTGGCAAAATGCTGCCCTTTCATGATGACTGGATGGGGGCCATTCTTTACATGGCCCCTTACACCTAAGGAGTTTTTCACACTGGCTAGAATCAAGTAGCAGCCAAAGCAACAGTTCCTGATTTAGCTAGACTGTCCTTAGTTTAAGATACCTACATTGCCCAAGGAATCTCCAGCCATTGCACCTCTGTGTGAGCAAGTGGGTACTCTTCTTTGAGCTCTCAATGAATGGATTACTCAGGTAACTGGCAAAGAACAGCAACCTCTTTCTGCTGGGAAATGTTTTTGCTTTGATGATGTCATCAGGTTACCTCATTGGAGGCGTGGAACCCATCTGGTCCCTCCATCCCACCCCCTTGATCTACATGGGCAGGTTTGGCTGCCCGATCACTAAGCGCATGCCAAACCTGAAGCGGAGTAGCGATTCCAGACAGAATGAGTTGCCAAATCCACAAATAGCACATGATGGGAAATAATGGAGTTTCCAAACAAAGGCTGCTTGCTAAGGATGCCCTAGCAGCTTCTTGAGGCTGCTGAACCTGCAGAGGAGCTGGGAAGTTAAAAGTGTCCCAAAAAATACAGAAAACTGGCCAAAAAAAAATATGGAGAGGGAACAGGGCAGTCATCTGATCATCTCTTAGCTTGGACTGGGCCTGCTCAAAAGTAGTAAGTTTTCAAACTCAAAGCCTGCAATTCTCTCCACATTTACCTGAGATTAAGCCCCATTTGTGATAATGGGACTTACTTCTGAGAAGACATGTATCAGATTGGGCTCAAAGACTCCCAGAATCTAGAACTGGGTCTACCTTGAGTTTGTACTGAGCAAGAAAATTACCAATAGACCTCTTGTTCCCACATCCACAGGCAGAGGGGAACCACAGCAAACCACTCCCCTTAAGGTTCTCCATGCCATTTTTGAGATGTCTGGATTCTCTAGCAAATCACTCCACATTGCATTGGATAGTGAGAAAAGAGCTTGGTTTCTTTAAATAAAATTATACCAGAGGAAATTTTTAAAAAAAAGACTCCAGCCTTTTGCTCAATTTTGTTCTTTCATAAATCATTTTTGATGCCAAGAAAAGGGGGTGGTGGAGGTGGACCACATTATCACCTGCTGTTTCCAGCAGACAAATTCAGAAGCTTTTTTCCTGCAAAAATTGTTCTTTATTTTCTGCTCCGTCTTTTGGGTTTGGGCTTTTGCTACTGTTGTTCCAAGGGCTTGAAGGAACTCACAAGAATTCTACGACAAACCTTGGCAACAATTATTGTATCCTTTGGAAAGTCTGCTGCTTTTTTTTTTTTTTTTTTTGCTTTTTTCAGAAGATGCTGATGCAAGTATTTCATAATGCAGAAGCCAGGATTAATTTGTCTTAAACTCAAAGCATATTTCTGGATACCTGCAGAACCAGCGCTCATTTAAATGACAGCTAGTAAAGAGACAGTTGAGGCAGGGGTGGCTGTGGCAGGGGGAAGACATGGCTTTGAAACAAAACTGGGGCAGGAGAAATCTCGCTATGATTGGATAGGCAGCTACTGAAGAAAGGCTACAAAAGTGTAGTTACAACCTGCAGGCTTCCATTTGATCCACTGCCTGCCTTCCACAATCCCATTGCCCCTGCTAAATTAGACACCTTTGAAAGTGGTGGTCCTCTTACACCACTACACTACCCAGCGGGGGGGGGGGGAGCAATTGTCCCTCTTTACCCCAGCATGGTGTCCCTCCCAGAGGCTGTTTGTTGGTGGTTCCTTTGTACCTTATTTCAATTGTGAACCTCCTTGGAACAGAGAACCAGTTTCTTATTCTTACTCCTTTATTACGTAAACCACTATAAGAACATTTTGTTGAGAAGTGATGCATAAATATTCTTAATAATAAAAATATCAACAGGGTGTTTACCAGTGTGGCCAGTACAACTACATTCTGTCAGGCATCCCATACTGGAATCTGAAGACCCATAAAGTGCACAGTGCAAAGTGCTGGTGGAAATCAGCCAGTCCAGGCGCAGAGCCTGGCAGGATATAGTTGGTTGTGGGCAAAGCCCAGCAGGATCTGAAACTGTGGTTGAATCTTATGCACACACAGTGAGAGAAGACCAATTGAACTCAGTGGTACTGACTTGCCAGTGACCACCCCTCACTTTCTCCTTTTCCTCAGTTTTTTCACAGTGACTATTTGAAATCGGAGCCACTGCAGAAAGTCCATTTGGCCAAGCAAACCAAACCATGCCTTCCTCATGAGGAAGCTGCTTGAACCATTCACTAACGAGGCTATACTATATCTCCAAAACTAGACATGATAGGGCAAAACAGATGCCATTTTTGGAATCAGCACCCCAAATTCATATCAAACCACCATAAAGCTTGGGAAAAACTTTTCTGACCCTCAATTTTGTAGGCCTGTGTTATCAGAACTGGAACAATAGATCAGCTCTTGATCGCAGTTACTGGAGAACATCCTGGTTACCTGAGACCACACATCTTAACTTTGCCTGCCACATTTATAATCTGCCTTTCCTAAAGATCCTTATAGTTCATGCACTGGTGTCTCCTTTTATTGGTGTCTCGCAGCTGCTCCTGGACTCCCAGGTGGCGGCTGTGGCTAGGGGGGCCTTCGCGCAGTTTCGGCTGGTGCGCCAGCTGTGGCCGTACTTGGATCGTGCAGACCTGGCCACGGTGATCCATGCTACGGTGACATCGGGGTTAGATTATTGTAACGCGCTTTATGTGGGGCTGCCACTGAAGACGGTTCAGAAACTGCAATTAGTGCAGAATGCGGCGGCCCGTGTGGTCACTGGAGCTAGGCGGTTTGACTCTGTCAGTCCGCTTCTCCGGGGGTTACATTGGCTGCCCATTCGTTTCCGGGCCCAATTCAAGGTGCTGGTTTTGACCTTTAAAGCCCTATACTGCTCTGAGCCAGGCTATCTTAGAGATCGCCTACTTCCATACAATCCGGCTCGTCCTCTCAGGTCATTAGAGAAGGCCTTTTTACATGTGCCGCCGCCTAAAGAGGTACGTGGGGCGGCCGCAAGAAATAGGGCCTTCTCAGTAGTGGCACCAATGTTATGGAACTCCCTTCCCCTTGACTTGAGAATGGCTCCCTCCCTCGAGACCTTTCGGCGAGGCCTGAAGACCTTGTTGTTTACACAAGCCTTCTGACACTATGGCCTTTTTAACATCTTTTATACATCTTTTAGTTTTTTTACAGGCGTGATTCCTCCTTGAACTGCTGTTTTATGCTCTTTTTATTCTGACTTTTATCTGATTACTGTTTTTATGGTTTCTCTTAATGTGTTTTTAATATGTTTTTATCTGTTAAATTATGCTTTAATCTGTTTTTTTAATATGTTGTAAGCCCCCCTGGGTCCCTTTGGGGAGAAGGGCGGGATAAAAATAAAGTTTATTATTATTATTACTATTATTTTATGGCACAAATCATCCTGCAATGTAGACTATGCTGAAAACTTACTCAAGGTTGGTCACCCACTGAGCTTCATGGCTGAGCAGGGTTTGAACCTGGGTTTGCCCAGTCCCCATTCAATGCTCTAACCACTAGATCAAACTGGTTTTTCTACATCACCTGGGCTCCTGTCAAGCTCCAAATCATGATGTGCTTGCTTCCAAGCCTGGTGTAGTGCCTCTTGCTGAAGTCCTGTTGGCTGCCCCACCATGTATTAGCTGTCCATGTTTCTCAGAAGCCAGCAATCTCATCCAGAAAGTGAGATCCACTTCCATCACTGTGGTTGGTGAATGTCTTTGGATGCCACTATGCTTGCAAAGTGCATGGAAATGGCTCGAGCAAATGACTAGTGTCACATTATGGGGAAAATGCACAATCTTCTAAGTGCATCTGGGTTCTTCCTAGTACCACACTGTGCATCATCAGTTTCCCCTTCTCCTTGTTTGCCACTAGAGTTCAAAAGGCTGTGCACAGATAAAGGAGCAGAGCTTCAAACATTGAAACTGACACAGCGAGTCTGCCAGGGAGCCTCTCCTCCTCCCACCTACGCCAAACAATCCGTAGGTATCAAACCATCCCCACTGACATGAACAGTGTAATTATACAATATTTCGCTATTGTTCGAGGCATGGCTGACTTGTTTTGCCTTCAATTACAGGCAGATATTCCTGTTTGCTTGTCCTATAACAGCCAGGTGCTTTAGCGGAAAAGGGAATTTGTTCAGAAATGGAGAGTGACTAAGTGCATCCAAAGAAAATACCAGCTGAATTCATTCTTGTGCAAAAAGTTACTGGACTCTCATTTTTTATTTTTTTTTGGCACCTGTTACTATCCAGACCACGAAATCACCCACAGAGTAAGTCAATGTATTTCCCCTTCTTTCTTGAAAAGGGGGAAGAGGCGATTGCAGAATGCCACTCCGCCCACATTTGCGTGGCTTCCCACCTGCACATGTGGTTGGAGTACTGGTTAGGGACTGGTCATGGAGAGTGCAACTAAATTCTTTCCAACAATACATAATAAAGGAAGGAAGTAGCCTAGCTTTGGAAGTGACATGTAATTGACCCTGTCACTGCCAGCCAAGATAAACCCAGCTCCACACCTTAAGGTCAGGTAAATGTCACAGCTGCTGCAGCAGAAACATCCTCCTTACCCTCTTGCCATACTGAGAACACAGTTGTGTTGCTGCTGCTCACCTTGGTCAACAAACCACTCTAATTCAACCAGCTAGTCTTTCTCCGTCTACTTCCCTCATAAACAGCAAGCCAGAAACCTACCTTTTGTTGTCTGAACAGCCTGTTTCATGTGGCTCAGGCAAATACGTTCAAATTCTGGTCTTTTAGTCATTTCACTCCAGGTGTTAGGAACCATATTTGCCATGCATAGCTAAAAACATTATCTGCTTTCACACTGCACTTAGCACCAATATGTTTGGGATTTGGATGCCAGAGAACCAAAGTTGCCCCTGCCCTCCTACAGTCCATTGAAAGACAAATGACACAGGGCAATCCAATGTACAGATTCAGCCTAGAACAGTAGCTTTCAGTTGTGTTCCAGAGAACTGTTATGTTCTCCTAGAGCTTATTGTGGATTCCTCATTGTACTGTACATACATCAAAAGGAATGTCTACTTAAACTTGAGAGGCCCTTAGGAGACCCTTGTTCCTATTGCCCTTGCGGTATGAGGTGTATTGGATAGCAATTGGGAACAAGGCCTTTTCAGTGATGCTAATGCCCTACCTCTATCCTCGTGTAGGTGTAGGACATTTTGGTGCCTTGCATTTTCATTTTGGTGCCTTGCAAAGACCTATTTGTATTCTCAGACCACCAAAATATGACTGATTTTAATTCCTGATTTTGTTAGACTTTCATCAATATTTTACAGACTCTGTCTGTGAGCAGTTAGAATTTTTGTTAACATTCCATGATTCACAGCAATCCGTTCAGCACAGGCAATAAATAAGCCTGGCTAGAAAGCAAAAAGTGACTTGATTAGAACTGTGAGGCACAAAGGACTGAAAATGAGGCAATATTCCGCATCTTTTAAAAAGGATGACTTACCCTATAAATGGTACTGATAGCTGGAACCCAACTAGACACTTTAAATTGACCAAAAGCCCTCAGTAATTTAATCTGAAAGAACACAGACATGGGGCTGCTTTAGGAAGCTTTATGAATTTAACAGTGGCTGTAATTGTGGGGTGACTGGCAATGTTGCAAACATCGCCCAAACCTATCTTCATGGGGTTTGCAGGCTTCAACTTGAATTTGTTGCCATTTTAACCCTGGGAGCTAGCTAACTCTTGTCCACATTCCACACACAGGAACTGAGGTTCAGAAATAACCTCAGAAATAATAGGAGACAAAAATAATAAGTTTCAATAATAAATAAATACAATAATAATAATGTAGTAATAAGTAATTCTCATGTCTTAATTTTCTTATACATCTAAATCCCAGTCCAATGCTTTTTTCACCGGGCATACAAAAAGTAACCTGACCTAATTTAGCACACAGGAGCCACTGATGGACATTTGTTTCCAAGAGATACACTATCCTCTCAGGAGCTGAAGCAAAAGTGAGCATGACTAAAAATCAAGGCTCAAGTCATTAACAGAGGCCAATTTTTCCCCTCGGGAAACCATCCATTACTCACACTCGATCAGTCAAATTCTACAGGGAGAAAAAGCCACATCAACAGAAGTGCGAAGGGGGAAAAAAAAATCCCACCTGCCATTATGACAACATTGTTTTGACAGGCTAGTCATATAAATGTATCCCACCAGCTTGCATGACATGTACAACCGACACTTTAAGCATAGGACAGGTTTGAAACCGAGAACACCTCAGACTGCATCAGATATAACAAGGGTCTTGCTCTCTGGTCTTCACAATCATCATGCCCATCATTCATTGCTGTCCACTTATCTCTGATCACTGAGTTGGCTGCCCTCCCCACCTGTTGTCAACTTCTCACAGGGATGCTGTCAATTGCAAGTGGAAGAAACTAAAAATAGATTATCCTCATCCTTTAGGCAGGATCCCTTCTATCACCTTCAGGTGTCCTTGACCACTTGCATAGACTGTTAGCACCTCTCTGTATGCTTGACATGCTCTTTGTAAGAAACTACAGCCAAGAGCCAGAAGCAGGCTAGTTTAAGACCCAAGTTGGGCACTATTTATTGTTTGGCTGATGAGAGCTAATGCTCCATTTTTGCATCGTACATTCTGAAATTGTAATTCTACAGTTTGCAGAGTTTCTTTTCCATGTAGTGAGTCAAAGTTTTATGGGCCTGGGAGAACAAGGATTCCTGCAATTCTGGTTTTGAGTTAAAACACTGAACTAGGAGCTGGGGACAAGCTAGGCCAGCCATAAGGCTGGCTGAAAGGTCGCATTGAGTGGTGGGCTGGAAGGAGGTGGTACACTGAAGAGGTTGCCCCATACCCTGCATCTGCCCACTGCTCCCCTTTGGTCTGCTGCCCACACAGTCACTTCAGCCAATGCTCTCACTCACTCAGAGTGAGAGAAAAGAGGATTAGGAGGGAGGAGGTTCACCTTTTCCTCCAGCACTGCCATGAGCAGCAACTGTGGGGATGGTGCTGCAGGAAAGTGTAGGATCAGGGTTCTGATTCTTTCCTTCCATGAGCAATCAAAACAGAATCACTCTGCCTCCTTCTCCTTCTTGCCTGCCCAGCAGGAGGATAATGAGAGGGTGGTGATGCCCCTCTTCCTTCCTCATACCTTTAGGTCCATTCATCCACCACCTCCTCCTTGTGCTTGCTCAACAACTAACCAACAGCCTTTTAGTTTGAACAGGGCTGGGCAGGATCAGGCCTGAGGAGAAGACAATGGACAGACTGACCAAAAGGGCAGAGAAAGGAGGAAGAGGGCTCCGGGTTGCATGGCGAGGCTCTACTCCATTCCTCTCACTTTGCCCACCCAACAGCTTCCATAAGAGCCAGGCACGTAAGGGGGAGTAGGTAGTAGCAATGGAATGTCGGAGCACACAAGTGCATACAAGTTTTGTTTTTTTTAAAAAGGAGAGAGTTAAGGGGGGAGTTCAGAGGTGTTCCTGGAGGGGGGGACCAAACAGTAAGGCACCTGGACGCCCGTGAAAAGTGCCCTCCCCCACTTCCAAGCCAGTTGCAGCTACCAAAGCAAAGTGGAGGTGTCTGCTCAGCTTTGCTCTTTGCCTTCCCAAATGGCTTGGAAGCGGAGAGGCCAGGGCCGCCTTACGTGGGCATCTGGGTGCCTGAAGACACTCACTGTTTTCCTCCAGGTATGCTTCTGGGGGAGTTGCATGAACTGGCACAAGTGGCACTTTCTGTGCCCATTTAGGCAGTAGATCAGCTGGAGCTACTCCTAACTGAGAGAGCTCCTGGTGGCCATGCAGTGTTCAGCATGAGTGAAATGTGACCGAGGGTTGCAGCAGCTTGTGTCTCAGCCCAAAGCTTCCACATTCCAAAGCAAGGTCATGCAACCTGCGTAGCCATGTGTGAAATTTAATTTCCTAATAGTTTCCTTAAGCTATTACCAGGACTTCAATCCCTGGCTCATCTCAGCCTCTCCTCCTGTCTCTTCTGCGCATCACTTTTGCACCTTCTAGTTAAGGGAGGCAAGGGGAAGGAAGAGAACATGTTCAACAGAGCGGGGTAGAGGGCAAAAGCAGAACAGACATGCCTGGCAAGAGGAGGACCGTAGCGAGAAGGACGACAGAGTGTACTGGCCCAGACAGGCCAAGCAGCTCCATTATAGATTTTGGCAAGCAAAGGGAAGGAAAGGTGCATCTACACAACAAGCAATCAACAATCCATGACTGGTCAGTTGAACTACTTGCCAAAACAGTTTTACTCTCCAGTGGTGGGAATAATCTGTTGCCTCTGTCTTGAAATTTGCTAACAACTAATTCTTGTTCTAACCATAGCAGCTTGGCATAGAAAGTAACTTGTACGTACATGTATTGGAGGGTATTAGGAGAGGCATTCCTGGAGAGCAAGAGAGAAGCATTCATGCCCCCCCCCCCGAGTTTTCTGAACTTCCACCTTCGGTGATCTCATATTCCTTTAACTACACAGAGAAAAAAGATCGACCTGTTTAGCAACTGCGATAAAGCAGGGAGGCAGCGTGAATCAAAGCACTCCGCTGCAGGGCCTTCATGCCAGCAACATCGACTCACACCTGTAAATGCCTGTGAATCGGCTCGAAGGCTTGCTTTTTAAATTGGCATTTCACAACGGCTAGAGAGGCACCATTAATCTATTGCTGAGCATCACTGAGATATACTGGCAATGAATCTGTTTCCTCACAAATGGTCAAACGAAGCAGACTTAAGCCTCCTGTGAGCAGGGCTGATTATGTGGGTTATGCTCCATCTACTCACCTAATGTATCCACTGCCCTTTCCCTGCCCTCGAATAGAATTGATGCAAATCAGTCACTCCTGTGCTTTTTTGCTTTTTTCCTTTCCTTTCTTTTCCTTTTGGGGAGGGGGCTGATGACAACAAAAGGAGAGAAGCCTCTCATGCTGCTCCCTGCAGAGATGGCATCCCCACTCTTGAGCCAGTAATCAGTATCTCAGTGGTTTCATCATCCAAGGCTACTGACGGTGCCCTTCCATCCTGACTGCCACCAATTTCACAGAGAAATAAACTCAGCACTCTGGGGGGAAAAAAAATTCAACCTTCAGGCCCAGGTCAATAATCAGGCCTTAGCAGGCAGCTCTTCTTGGTTGTCAAGTGCTGAAATGGGAATGTGGTCCAACCAGCAAAGTCAAGGCCAGAGCAGGAAGACTGACCTGGTCAGAGGCCAGGCTGGGCTGAGGGCCCAGGTCCAGAGAATTTTCAGGGAGGAAAGGGACCAGGAGCCTGCTCCTGAGGTTTACAATGACAAGTTACTCAGACTGGGGGGCTGACTCTGAAGTTAAAACTTTATCAACAAAGGTGAGGCCCAGCTTGGCCATTGGGAACAGAAGACAGTTCCCACAATTTTTGTGCTACCTTGTGCTGCACCACTTTGACCCAGACCAAACACTCAAAAACCCATATGGAAATGACCATTTGCACAGAGTAAGTGCATGGATTTTTTATCCATGAGACATGAGCTGTTTTTTTTACTTATATGCAATACGGGGGGGGGCCCCATATCTGTGGATCCTGATTCCATGGATTCACTTATCCACGGAACAAGTCCAGCCCCCGCAGCGTGAGCACCCCTGTGCGCACCCCCTCCAGAGGCAAGGAGAGCTGTACTCCCCTCACCTCCAGAGGGGAGTCTGAGCTCAGTAAAGGCTAAGGAAATCCGTCCACAGCCTCCGCCAAGTTCAGAATGAACTCTGAAGGTAAAAAATATGACCCCTGGAGGGCTTTCCTGGGCCTTTCAATGCCTTATAAGGCATTAAAAACATCTGGTTTTTCCTTCCAACCAGAAATCTCTCTCTTTTTTTTTTTTTACCTTCAGAACTCAGTTTGAGGTCAGGAGAGGCCAGGGATGGCAGAGCCCCCCCCCCCCCGAGTCTCAGGGACAGGCGTTTGCCTGTATCCACAATTTCAGCTATACACAGGAGGGGGGGGGGTTCCCAGAATGGAACCCCTGAAGGTAAGGGGGCATGCCTGTAATATAATTATTGTTATATGCAATAATATTTATTGGGTTATTCCATTCATTTTCAGTCCTAGCAATTTCATTCATTTCATTATCTGTTCAAGAAACTTGTTCATTTCTTGACTCATTTGTTATTTCATTCATTTTTGTAACTTCCCATGCATGTCCATTACCCAGCAAATATAAATCTTAATTCAGATCAGATGGAGAGTCTGCTGTTGGGAGATGCATCTAGTCTGGACAGTGAGGTTCATCTGACTCTTGGCTTGGTTTCACTCCTCTTCCAGAGTGGAGTATGCCTCTTGAGGGCGTTCCTGGACTTGGTGCTGACACTGGATGCCCAGATGATGGCTATGGCCAGGCATGCCTCTAATCAGCTTCAGATGACCCTATCTACGAGATTATTCCTTAGCTTCAGTAATCCATGCACTAGTTAAATCCAGATTAGACTATTACCATGCATCGTGTGGGGCTACCTTTGAAGGTAGGTAGGTGGGGGGGAAGGAATAAAGCTCCCTTGCCATGTTATTGCATACAGCTGTGCCAACAGAGGCTACACTGTGTGCTCTGGTGGGGGAGGGTGATCTGACAGTCTGCAGGAAGAATGGTTGGCAACTTTCAGTCTCGAAAGACTATGGTATAAGCCTACAGCACCCAGTATTCCCAGGCAGTCTCCTATCCAAGTACTAACCAGGCCTGACCCTGCTTAGCTTCCAAGATCAGACGAGATTGGGCATGTGCAGGGTAACAGTTGCTGCAGGAAGACTGTCTGCAGGAAGAAACAAAGCCTAAACCAAGTTTAAAAAAAAACACATTGAAAGGAAGTCAGCTAAAAGAAATAAATGTAAGGTACACATTTACAATGCAAGAAACATGCTGCAAGTTTTTGGGTTTTAAATGCTATACAATTCCTATATGAATATCAGTTGGGTAGGAAAAAAGAAAGTCAAGATTTACTGTAGGATTTAGTGGAGTCAGGGGAGAGCAGGTGGAGTGCTGTGGGAAACAGAAAAGACTTCCCACTACTTCCACTCAGCCTCATCAGTGCTTCTGACTCTTCCCTGTTCTTCAGCTCCCTGCCTAGAGTCATTTCCCCCTCTACTCTGTTACTTCTACCCTATAATACAGAGTAAAGAGCAGAAAAGTTCCCCAATTCTGTCAGTAGAGTCCATTGGAGAAGAGAAAACACTGACCAAAATTCAAGCCCCATTTTGCCATTACAGAAACCATAAGCGACACAGCCCAGGAGACAAAAATAATCTTTGGCACTCAGCACGTAGTGCCGATATCAAACAACCATTTCTGGAGACCCCTGAGACTTCCACAGCCACTGCTTCTCTGGAGGATGAATTCATCCAGTTTATATACATGTAATTGCTACTATAATAGGTGAGCCAAAGGAAGGCCTCCCGACATTGTTCTCGTGGCACAAAATTTCACCCCTCTTGACTTTGGCTAAATTGAAACATATTGAATATTAGGCTGCAGCTACACCTTTCAAGATGAACATGCATTCCCTCCATATTTCCATATAAATAAGAAGAGCCAGGAAGCTAAGCAATGCCAGTGGGCTTTTACATACTCGTAGATAGGGATGTATTCATTTCTGCTGGGCAGGAGAAGGGCTTCCCTGTCTTTTTATTTATTATTGCTTTCCCTCTAGTTTCCATAGCTGAAGTTTGGATACTGGAAGAAACCCGGTCCACAATTCAGAGGGGGCCACTTCTTCCAAGCCTCACTGAACTGTTGTACTCACTGAACTCTTGTATCAGCCCATGCCTTCTTCATGAAGGCCTTCATGCCTTCTTCAACTCACTGAACTCTTGTATCAGCCTATGCCTTCTTCATGCAAATTGCACAAGGAAAGTTCAGGTGGATCATGACCCCAATTCCTTTGTACAATAAAGGCTGTTATTGTAGAACAAGGTTGTCTCTTGCTCTTCCTTTTTTTGGAAAGGAAGACAATAATTTACTGGGTGGCCAAGCATAATATGTGGTGTACAGATAATTAGGGCATGATAACTGGCTTACACACATTACAGTATTTACATGGACTCAGCTTGCTTTTATAAAGCACACACACATATACATGGGCACAGCTATGTCAGTGCTGGAAAGTTAGTTAGTCAACCAACTAAATGAATACATGTTTATTAATGACTAATAATCACTACTGATCACATTCTTTAAAACAGAACATAGTTATGCTGCTGCTGCTGCTGCTAAGGTCTAATGTGTTTACGGCTCTGCATTGCTTGTTTCTATTGTGACTGCTCAGGAAGGAGGCAGCAAAACCTATATAACTGCCAAGGGGCTAGATAACAGGAAGTTGAAACTAAGTGTAGACCTCTCTTGCATAGCCTATCAGCAGCAGACAGGTCGTAATAGGAAAGTTCTGCAATCCTCATCATGGAAAAGGACTAAGGTTTCACATAACAAGAGTACAATAAAACCAACAAGAGAATCATTGGCACTGCTTCATACATTACACATTTCCTCCATGGAAACTGATCTGGAAGTTCTGACATGTAGAGGGATGCCAGAAGGAAGCTTTAAAGATGATGAAATTCCAACACAAAGAAAGCTGCCATGTGTAATGGAAGATCAGAAGATTATCAGGTGGATGATGTGGTGTTGACAGCGATTGCATGTTTTGACAGCTGGTTGAGAGCTCTGGGAAGGGCAGGGCTGGCTCCACAGCTGTAATCAATCATGGCCAATGGAGACTCTGATGGACACCTGAGCTTCATTTGACTTTGATGGGACTTTGAATGGATATGGACTGAAGGGATGGCTCACCTGAGCCTAATTTGGACTTAACAAGGTAGCTCACAGCTGACCTGCATTTAATGAGACATCCAAGGATAAAAGGCAGCTTCAGAAGGAGACAGAGCTACCCTGACCCAGAGGGAGACTACCTGACCAGAGGGAACCAGACCAAGAGGGCTACCTGACGCAGACCTATGAGAGAAGGGGACTGCCAGGACTCTGCTGGATGACACAGAAGAGAGGTCTGCCAGGACTCTGCTGGAGGAGACACTGCTGGAGAGGAGGGACTCTGCTGCAGAAGACTGGATTGGGAAGACTGGACTGTGCTTTGGAGACTGGACTGGACTTGGACTGGAGGCTTTGGACCTTTACCCACTAGGTTAAGTGGAGTTCTGCAGAGGGGAAAGCCTCTGGACAAGAGGAATTGCTGGGAGCGTGTTTGTAGCAATAAATTCTTGTTAATTGCTCAACTGATAAGGAGTTCTGCATCTCTTTGCACACCACAGCTGTTGTTCTTGGAAAAGGAGGGTGTTAATTAGCCTAGAAGGGAGTTGGAATATTTGGACAGGCCACCATGTAGGAAAGAGCATGAAAGCATCTTGTAGCTCATTGTGCATGGTGATGTCACAATCACCTGTTTCTTTATGTGACAGCACAAGGGGAAGCTGTGGCTTTTCAATTCATGTACAAAACTTGTATGCATGGGAAATACTTGCAAATATGTATGCAGAAAATCAATTATAAAGGGTGTCCAAGTGGCAAAATCCATGATTATACAGAAAATAATGATTTCTGGATCATCATTTATGTATTCTTGTGGGGGGAATCATGCAATTTATTTAGTATCTATGAGGAAACTTCATAAATATTTTGCAGGTATGATTTGTTCTCAGCAAAGCAAAGCACTCTGCATCAGTGATGGAAAGCAGGGAGCTGTTCACAGCAACATTAAAGCTGGTGGTGCTGAAAAATGGTTGGCAACCTTCAGTCTCGAAAGACTATGGTATAGGCCTACAGCACCCAGTATTCCCAGGCAGTCTCCCATCCAAGTACTAACCAGGCCTGACCCTGCTTAGCTTCCAAGATCAGATGAGATCGGGCATGTGGTACTGAAAAGCTGTTGTAGTAAAGATGCTCACACAGGACTATGCAGGTGACCTGCACAGAAGGACTTATGGCCCGATCCTATAGAGGACCTATGGCAGCTGATCTCCCCACACCAATGCATTAGAAATTCTCCATTGCTTTGCTTCTTATTTCTTGATTTGGTACAGTTGTGTATGCATGATTTGCCATCATTTTCAGTTTATGCATTTCGTTCATGCGTTTTTTCTCTTTTCCACTTTACTGATGCGAATGTGTAGACTGATAAAACACTGGAAAAAAAGCAGTCTTGATGGGATCATACATAGAGTTGTATCAATATTACAGTCAGTTCTCGTTATCTGCTAGGGTTAGCTTCCTGGAAAACCTAGTGGATTCCAAATTAGCAGACACTGAATCATTGTACCTATGGAACAAAGGGGGTTAGGTTCCAGGGGATCCTCTTCACCATACACTCTATGAACCTGAATCTTGAAATCTATGGGGCTGGATGATAGTGAGCGCTCATCAACACCACCAAGATCTGATGCTTCCTCCTCCGTGCTGGATATCTCTGTGTGTTGAAGGTAGTGGTGATGGTGATTTCTCTGTGCTGGTAATCCCCCCCTCGATTGGCCATATACTGTAAAGGTGTCCCTTCCTTTCTCACCTGCACAGTGCTGGCGCTACCTTCTGCTTGTGAGGAGGCCACTGTCTTTTCACCTGCTCCTCCCGCAACCTCTCCCATCCCCACCTGCATGTTCATAGCTGTACGAGTCCCCCCCCCCTTCCAAGTGAATCAGCAATAAGAACCGAGTCACAGATAATGAGAGATAAGTGACAATTCTGCCTCTCACAGATAAGCAAATTTGCAGATAGCGAATTTGCGTGTAAAGAGAAATGACTGTATTTGGATGAAGGGTGTTACCAATGCTCAGGAACAAGTGGACATAAATAAACACTCAACTAAAAGAATCTCAATACAGTGCATATGTATGAGCCTCACATCATTGAGTTTTGCAGTGTTTTATCAATATGCATACACATCAACAACAAAGAGCTGAGGAAAAGGTACAAATCATCTGAGAGAAGTAAAAGCTACAACAAACTGCATCTGCTCCAGTTCTGGAAACAACTGAAAAACCTCTCCTAATTCAACTGCAATTAAGAAGAGCTGGACTCAGCACAGGGCAAACTTCCAGAACAATAAAAAGGATGGAATGGGGAAAAATGGCTTCTCCTAGGCACCACTGTGATTGTACACCAACTTTTCAGACAGAAAACCCATCTAGTATGGAAGGCAAACCATATTTTTTTCCTTCTCCTTTAATGATGAATAAAAAACAAAAGCAAAAAAAAATACATAATATAAATGACAGCCAAATACTACCCCCACCATTACTGATAATGCAGCTGTGCTAATGGAGCACATGCTACATCCAGTGGTGGGAGGGGTGATCAGGAGTTCTGCCAAAGGTAAGTAAACATCATTTCAACTTACCTCTGAGTAGGCCTCCTGGGGTCTCCTCAGACCAATTCCAACTATATAGCTGGTGTAAGTTCAAGGAAATAAAAGGGGCAGCATGGATTCAAAAGAGGGAATAGGATCCCCGTGTATGCTAGTGCTATCAGCATCTGTCTCCTCCCTCTTTAGAACCACCCCCTGCCCATGACATGCCCCTGCTGCCAACTGGCTGAGACCGGTGCAGTGTCTGGGAGCCATGGGCACACATATTCCCCAACACTGCCCATTTGTGGCAGCTGCTCAAAAGTGTGTGATGGCAGCCCAGCTTTCGCACCACCTCAAAGAGCCTTGCACTGAAAGAAAGTGAGTTCCAGCAGCGCAAGGTCCAGATCGGATTGGGTTGCCAAATACATTAAAATAACAACTGATTTCATAAACATTCTGTACATAAATGTCTAAAAAAGGCTTCCAAATCTCCAAAAATGTATCCATACGTAGTTGTCATCTATAAGCCAAACATTCAAATGTTGATAAAGTTAAAAGGTCCTCAATCCATTGAGTAATGGTAGGGGGCACTTATCCTTCCAAAGGTTTAGAGTTTAGTATAAGTCTTCTACAAACTTTTTACAAACAATATCCTTGAACACCTATGTAGGCCTGGCCAATTGGACCATGACTTCCATGTAGAAGTATGCTGGTGTTTCAGAATAGTTTGTGTGTTTGCAACAGTGAATGCCAAAATACCATGGCAGTTTCTGTTAAAGACATGTACAGGTTGAGTCTCGTTATTCACGAGTGTTGTGTCTCATTATTCACGAGGGAACTCCCATGGATGGCAAAAATAGCATTAAAGCAAATCCATTTATGTCCCTTTGCTAGGCAATTTAAAAACAGCCTTGCTGACCTTTGTGATGTAAGACAGAGTCATTAGGCAGACAATTCGTCAATCAGTCTCCCTCTGGGCACTTTGAAAGGTTTCACTCCGAGCCAACAACTCCTCCCTTCACCCAGAGCACAGAGCTGGGAAAGAATGCAAAGTGATTATCTTTCTTTCATGTGCTCAGGGGGAAGGGAAGGATTGTTTGCATTGGAGTGAAGCTGTTCTAAGCACCTGGAGAGAGAATGACTGATGGATTGTCAGCCGGTTGATCTATCTCGCATTAATGAGGCTATTGTTAAACTTTTTTCCTTTAATTTAAAGGGCCCTTATTGCATAGAGATAAAACTGTGGGTGAAAAATCCATGGATAATTAGGTTATACTTGTACACTAGAGATAGGTTGAATATGCAGTTCTAATGAGCAGCCTACCTACTAGGCCGTACTGAGAACTCCCTATGTTTGTATCCCTGTTCGTGGTCATTTTCCCAGGAGAACTAAGACCCAAATTCTAACTAACTTTCCAGCACTGACATAGCTGCGCCCATGGGGCATACGCTGCATCCTGCAGTTGAGTGGCAGTCATGGAGGCCTCTTCAAGGTAAGGGAATGTTTGCTCCCTTACCTCAGAGCTGCATAACCTCAGTGTTGGTTAGGATTGTGCCCTAACTCCTTCAGCTAATGTCAAAATGAAAAAGGATCTTTTTTAAAATTATGTAAACTGTGCTATCTAACTTAAAGTTCTTACAGTTCATTAATGTGTTCCATTAATGAAGTTTTAATGAAGAATTCCAGACCAGCATTTGTCTAAGTCAGGGGTGCTCAATAGATGGATCACGATCTACCGGTAGATCGCAAGGCAAAATGAGTAGATCACGGAGCCCTGTCTCTCCAAACTGTTAATATGTCAGTTTTGTCTAGTGACTAGACGAAACTGACATATTTAGCTGACACTAAACTGAAACTGACACTTTAGCTGCTCTTCAGACATGCAGCAACAAAACTGAGGAAACTGACTAGACTCCAGCAGGGGCTCCATACATTAAAGGGGATGTCTGTCAGACGCTTCCTTCCCCCCTGGTAGATCTCTGGGCCTTGCTGAGTTTCAAAGTAGCTCTCGAGCCAAAAAAGTGTGAGCACCCCTAGTCTAAGTCAACTGCAACTAAGCTGCTGTCCTGTGTAGCATATATAGCATTTGCGGTTTACATTGAATTGTAGCAACCGTATTGAAGCATGAAAGAGTTATGTGAGCTTCCTCGCTCCTGGAAACACACGACCAATGCATCAGAATATCATCTATTCATACAGGTATGTGCCACATAGCAACCTTCTAGCCAATGTCAGCCCACATATATAGTGGTGGTCCCGCTGAACTCACCTGGTTAGCTTCCTTCCCTATTTCCTTGCCAGTTCAACCAGCTATTCTGCACTTTGCATACTTTCCATTCCCACTTTTGCCAGCTAACTGCCTTCTTCCTGCTTTTCCAGCCCTGCCAGGCATTCTGGGGTGTTATTCGGCTGCCACAGGCATTCTGGGCTGCTACCTGGGCTGCTACCTGCCTCCAACAATTGGAGGTTGTTCAGACTACTTTGAACTTTGTATTTTATTTTCTGGGTGTCTTGTGCCCCAGGTGCATGTGCTCTGTCCCTTAATTTCCTCTATTTACTGCTTGCTTAGCAGACACCAAGGCTGCTGAAGCAACTCCTGGCACAGCTGGTGCCACAGGATAATGCATGCTCCATTGCTTCTCGATCATCTTACCCCCTGCAGTGGAACCTGGTGGGCTTGAAGTAATCATCAGCCTGCCAAGCCAGGGAGGTGAAGGCAGAAACAGACACCATCATCTGAAGATGGCTGACTCTCCCGCACTGTTCTCATTTGGTGGCTGCTCCCTGGCCACACAGTGTCTTAGCCAAGTGCCTCTCTGATAGCTCTTATTTAATGCATTTATCACAATAAACATAATCTCCAGGGATAAATAAAAAATAATGAGCATGTATAAAAGTCACCTTTTGTGTATTTCACAGTGGTTCTCACGCACTTAGCACCAGGATCCACTTTTTAGAATGAGAATCTGTCAGGACACACCGGAAGTGATGTCATCACCAGAAGTGATATCATCAGGCAGGAACATTTTTCACAATCCTAGGCTGCAACCCTGCTCACACTTACCCAGGAGTAAGTCCCATTGACTATCACTTTTAAAAGAATATACATAGTAGCTTGTTAAAAGTACAGGTCTATTAACATTTCCCCAAATGCAGTCACATACCAGGGTAGCATCCAGTCTAATATGGATAGCGCCTCTTCCTTATGAGGAAAGGCTATGGCGTTTGGGCCTCTTCAGCCTAGAAAAGAGGCGCCTGAGGGGGGACATGATTGAGACATACAAAATTATGCAGGGGATGGACAGAGTAGATAGAGAGATGCTCTTTACACTCTCACATAACACCAGAACCAGGGGACATCCACTAAAATTGAGTGTTGGGAGAGTTAGAACAGACAAAAGAAAATATTTCTTTACTCGGCGTGTGGTTGGTCTCTGGAACTCCTTGCCACAGGATGTGGTGATGGCGTCTGGCCTGGATGCCTTTAAAAGGGGATTGGACAAGTTTCTGGAGAAAAAATCCATTACGAGTTACAAGCCATGATTGCATGTGCAACCTCCTGATTTTAGAAATGGGCTATGTCAGAATGCCAGATGCAGGGGAGGGCACCAGGATGAGGTCTCTTGTTATCTGGTGTGCTCCCTGGGGCATTTGGTGGGCCGCTATGAGATACAGGAAGCTGGACTAGATGGGCCTATGGCCTGATCCAGTGGGGCTGTTCTTATGTTCTTATATATTCAAAATAAAATATAGAAATGAATGGGGTCCCACCTGAAATTGGCTCGTGACCCACTTAGTGGGTCCTGACCCACAATTTGAGAAATGCTGGTCTATCATATTATTCACCATCCTATGTAAAGAAAAATATATTTTAAAAACTGTTTAGAGAATTCAGAACTCCTGGAGAAGCTTTGAGGGGCCATCATGGTCTATCAAGACCAAGAGGTCCCACTGCACTTCCATTTCTAATCGAAACAGACTTTCAAGTCAAGTTCTTACCCCTTTTAGTGCACACACCTACCCTTAGGGAGACAGATACATCTGCCATAATTCCCCCTTTGGACATTAGACCAAACAGAGGTTGCCAACCACTGGTTATCCCAGCCAACCACCTGGAAAGGAAGCCTATTTCAAGCTGGACAGCCCTGAACTGAGCCCAGCAAACTGCTGATCAGGGCCCATCGCCACCCACACTAGCATTCAATAATGTGTTTTAAATCACTATCTCATATGAGGGAGGGGTAAGGCACAGCTTCAGGATGGAAGCAGAGGTCACACAGTATTACTCCATCTATCTACTATCTGCTATTAAACAGAGAGCAAACAGTGTGCAAGAGCTTTCCCGTGTATGCAGCACAGCAGCTGTCATTGGAAGTAAGAGGGGCAAGGCTGTCCCCAGAGCCTACTCAGTCTCAGCCACTCTGCTGATTGTGCCCACAAAGCTCCCAGTTAGGGCTCAATTAGTACCATTGCTGATAACTTGTTTATTTTGGCAGTGTGGGCACTTATCCAAAAAGACCTGGAATTCATAACCCATGAATTCATTCCTGCTGGCCCCAGCACTGGAACCAGATAATAAGTTTCAAGCACCACTGATCTTGTAGTGCTTTTTATTATCTTTTTAAGGCACCAAAAAAAGTGGTGAAATTGATCCACAATGAAGCCCTGTGCCAGAAAGAAGCCACAACTGTAGGTAACAGCAGTACTCAACACCACCAATGTCTGCCTACAGAATGAATAGATAGACTCAGGTATTAAACCAAGGAAGTGAAAGAGAAGAGGCCAGCCCACTCGTCAACATCCATCTACCTGCCCAACTCTGAACAATCAATTAAATTTACTACCGTTAACTGTTAGCAGTTAGAAGCAAGTATGCAACCATTAAAGGGTGCCAAGAAAGAACAGGGGAAAGTGACAACCTGAGAGAGAGGATATTTGCTACTGGCTGCCTAATTCTAATTCAATATCCAGGTGTAGCAGCCTCCAAGGCCCCAACCTGGTTCCACTTGGGGAGCCTCTGGAGAAGGTGTGCCTCTAGAGAAGTGGACAGCCCATATAGGGAGCATGCCAGGTTCTTAGCGAACATTATTTACTAATCCTTTCCTGGATCATCATATTTTCATTTCTACTGCCTACTGCTTTCCTGTTGCTGTTCTTGGCAGCTCTTTTATCAAGGCTTGACCTCATTCACAAGTCCTTGAGTAGGGACCACAGCACTTACTTCTGCGGTCTGCATAGGACCTCCCACATGTTGGTGCCAAACACATGATTAGCTCCTGAAGTTAGTGCTGAGGGGGTGGGAAAATTAACAGGGGCAAAGTATGTGCTGATCTTGCCAGCAGTCATGATCATACTCCCAGTTGCCTTTGGAAGGGGCATTTGGGGCTTCATGATTGCACCACAAAATAACATGGCATGGTCAAGATGAAGCCAATTCAGAGCAAGGGAATGCTTCTTATTTTCACTCTGGAGCCTTTTGGTGGAATAAATGGTGCTGTCTAGGAGGCAGGACTCCCAGGAGTATGACCACAACCTAAAAATGGTGGCAGTGAAGAAGCTTAGCAGGATCAGTTTCATGAAACATCTATGAAAATGTTTTTCATGAAAAAGCTATGAGGAAGACATGGCCAGCAACATTAAGGGGCATTATAAAAGTTTCTTCAAGTATGTTAGAAGTAGAAAACCTGCTAGAGAAGTAGTTGGCCCTCTGGATGGTGAGGGAGGGAAAGGGGAGATAAAAGGGAACTTGAAGATGGCGGGGAAATTAAATGAGTTCTTCACAGCAGAAGACCTCAGGCAGATACCACTGCCCGAACGGCCCCTCCTGACCAAGGAATTAAGGAAGCATTTTTATCTCGCTCTGGAACAGACAAGCCAAGAGGCTTGTGCTGTATCCAGTGCAGGATAGGTGCCCAAAGTGGTTCAAGCAGAGGTAAGGGGAAACATTTCTCCTTACCTCTGGGTAAGCCACCCTGGCCCCAATGGGTCCACTCAGACTTGAGCCACCTCCTGAGGTGGCACAAGGCAAAGGAGAGTACAGCGGCTTGAAGCCGCTCCGCACTCCTTGGGCACAGGGGTTGGAATCTGGCATAACTGCCAGTCCCAGCCTTGCTCCCACTTTCCACCCACCCCCAGGGCTGCCCTGGAATGCCTCCCTCCTACCTCCTCCTCACCCACCCCAGGGCCTTGCTTTGGCCCAGCTCGGCCGACACAAGGCTCAGTGTCTCCGTCAGCACAGAGGCTTATGTCAGCCTCCACAGGCCAGCACACCACCATGTGCCAGCCTAGCTGACTCATGAGGAGACGCAAACATGCCTTACAACACATTTGCGACCTTCCTGGGCCGGCACAAGGGACTTACGCCGGCCCAAGGCACAGTTTGGATTGCACTGTTAGTCAGATAGAGGTTAAAAGAGGAGATGCTTCAGATCTAATTAAAGACCAATAAGTCACCAGGCCCCAATTGCAACCACAAAGAGTTATTAGGGAACTGAAGAACAAAGTAGTCAATCTCTTGATTAAAATATGCAACTTGTCCCTCCAAATGGCCATGGAACCAGAGGATTGGATAACAGCAAATGTCACACTGATTTTTAAAAAAGAAGGAGAGGGGACCCAGGAAACTATAGACTGGTCAGCCTAACGTCTGTTCCAGGTAAGATGGTGGAAGGCCTCATCAAAGATAAAATCTTAGAACACATAGATGAACAAGCTTTGCTAAGGGAGAATTAGCATGGCTTTTGTGAGAGTAAGTCTTGCTTCACAAACATTTTAGAACTCTTTGAAAAGGTCAACAGGCATGTAGATGTGGGAGAACCTGTGAATATTATATATTTGGATTTTCAGAAGGCGTTTGACACATGGTCCCTCTCCATAGGCTGCTGAAGAAACTCCACAGTCAGGGAATTAGAGGGCAGGTCCTTTCATAGATTAGGAACTGGTTGAGGACCAGGAAACAGAGAGTGGGTGTCAATAGGAAATTCTCACAGTGGAGGGAGGTGAAAACCAGTGTGCCCCAAGGATCTGTCCTGGGACCGGTGCTTTTCAACCTGTTCATAAATGACCTGGAAACAGGGTTAAGTAGTGAGGTGGCCAAGTTTGCGGACAATACCAAACTTTTCCAAGTAGCAAAGACCAGAAGAGATTGTGAATTGCTCCAAAGGATCTTTCCAAAATGGGAGAATGGGCAACACAATGGCAGATGTGTTTTAAAGTAAGTAAGTGTAAAGCAACGCACATTGGGGCAAAAAAATCAAAATTTTACATATAGGCTAATGGGTTCTAAGCTGTCTGTAATGGATCAGGAGAGGGATCTTGGGGTGATGTGGACAGCTCCATGAAAGTGTCAACCCAATGTGCGGCGGTAGGGAAGAAGGCAAATTCTATGATTGGGATAATTAGAAAAGTATTGAGAATAAAATGGCTTATAATGTCATTGTACAAATCGATGGTGAGGCCACGCTTGGAGTACTGCATCCAGTTCTGGTTGCCACATCTCAAAAAGGATATTGTGGAAATGGAAAAGGTGCAAAAAAGAGCAACCAAATTGATTACTGGGCTGGGGCACCTCCCTTAGGAAAATAGGTTACAGCGTTTGGGGCTCTTCAGCCTAGAAAAGAGATGCCTAAGGGGGGACACATGATTGAGACACACAAAATTATGCAGGGGATGAATAGAGTGGCTAGAGAGATGCTCTTTTCGCTGTCATGTAACACTAGGACCAGGGGACATCTGCTAAAATTGAGTGTCAGGAGAGTTAGGACAGACAAAAGAAAATATTTCTTTATTCAATGTGTAGATAGTCTGTCAAACTCCTTGCCACAGGATGTGGTGATGACATCTGGCCTAGATGCCTTTAAGAGGGGATTGGACCAATCTATGGAGGAAATGTCCATCACGGGTTACAAGCCATGATGTGCATGGCAACCTCCTGATTTTTAGAAGTGGGTTACCTCAGAATGCCAGAAGCAAGGGTTGGCACTGGGATGTGGGACTCTTGTCTTGTGGGCTCCCTGAGGTATTTGGTGGGCCATTGTGAAATACAGGAAGCCAGACTAGATGGGCCTATTGCCTGATCCAGCAGGGCTGTTTTTATGAGTTTTGATTCAGAAGCTAAAACTTGCCAAATGGCTGTTTTGTTCTGGAAATGTCTTGAGGATCTCGGCAAGAGTCTTGATTCCAGTGTGAAAAGGTGTAATAAAGAAGCATAAAAGATCCATTAACAGCCCTCCAGGCCTTAGTCTGGTATTTGCTGATAGCAAGTTGATGGAAATACCATTTGACTTTTTTTATGAGGTATAGAAAATCAATTAATTGATTTAATCATTCTCGTGGAATCCATTCCTTAGGAGAATAATGAACTGCCACAGGCCAGATCACTGATTGGCCTCTCCTGTCCCTCAGTGCTGACAATACTTCCAGAGGCAAAACGTTTCTGAATTACAAAGCTACAGCTTGAAACTTTGTGGCAGGTGTGTGTGGGGGGGGGGGGGTGAGTCCAGAGAGAGAGAAGGGATTGCACAAAAGGATAGAAGGCCACAGAGAGTCAAACAAGCGAGGCTGAGTGAATGCCATTCAGATGCTCTGCTTAAATAATCCCCAGTGTGGTCTGCCCAGCTGCCAGCACAATGGCAGCTGTGCTAATAAAGATAACTTTTTGTTTACTATACTTTGCAAATCCATCTCCTCCTTCAGTTTATTTCAAGAGTGGATCCAGATGAGCCGCTGAGAAAATGCATGATTTGGATGGTTGATAGCTTGTTTAATAATAATAATAATAACAACAGGTATTTATATACCGCCTTTCTTGGTCTTTATTCAAGACCTTATTCAAGGTGGTTTACATAGGCAGGCTTTATTAAATCCCTATTAAATAGGGATTTTACAATTTCAAAGAAGGTTCTTTCTTTCAAGAACTACTACATTCAAGGTGTTTCATTCCGATCTGGTTTCACATTCTGGCCTCCATCCTCCCACGCTTAGAGCAGATGGAATTGCTCGGCTTCAGCTTGTCAGCTGCTCCAAGGTCGCACAGTGCCGGTGGCCTCAAACTGGCGACCTTGTGGATGTTATCTTCAGGCAGACGGAGGCTCTACCCTCTAGACCAGACCTCCTGCCCATTGTTTAAATGGTACATTTACAATGTACCATTGTACCATTGTACAATTGGTACAAATGTACCATTGTACAATTGGTACAAATGTACCATTGTACCATTGTACCACTGTGCCATTGTACCATTTAAACAATGGTACGTTGTTTAAATGTACCTTTCATCACATCAGTGAGATCACAGTTCACTACTTACTGGGAAACAATCTCAATCTATTAAATCAGTATTAAGGCAGGAAATGGCTACGTGTAACAGTTATGAATAGAGCATGGAAGAACCCAACTGGCCTGTTCAAGAAAAAATCTGCCCAGGCTAACAAGATGATTTCTCATTCCAGAGTTATTTCCAAAAAGACCATCTGTTCACGGAAATACACTCTGAGGTGGCCCATGGTTGGCTCACCCACGTCTGCATGCCAGGCCTCACCTTGGCCTAGTGAATCCTGGGCTGAAGCAGGTATTTCCGGAAACCAGTGACAGCTGGAGCTGTCAGCCAAATGTCACTAGAGTGGAAAAGGAGCTGGCACTGCAACAGATCCCCCCCCCCCAAGTCTAGGCAGTTTTGTAAGCATAGGAAAGGCCAAGAAATACCATGGTTCAAGGCTATAGAAATGCCTTGCTACCCTTCTCAGAGGCCTCTTACACTCAGCAGGCCAAAACAGGCAGAGGAAGACCCAGTGCACAGTGCCAGTCCCTCACTCCCCTGTGCAAAGCTGCTCTGCCAGCCAGCCAGCCCCAAGGCATCAGGCTGTTCCTCTCTCTTTCAACTTGCTCAGCCATCTGCTTGTGCTGCCTTTTCACCTCTTCTGCCGCCTCCATTCCCATCAATCGGCATTCACGTCTCCAGACGGAGAGGGAGCAACAAACAACCATTCTGAAACACACACCCCAGTAGCTGCTGTGAGCTGAAGGTATAAAGCAAGGAAGAAGGCAGAAAGGCCAGTTGCAGCACAATGCGATACCAACTCATTTATCTGAATTGTTTCAGGGGACATTTGGCTCAGCAGATGTTGGGTTAAAACCAGGAGCACCTTCTACCTTGGCTTACTTTGATATATGGAGACATACTGAGAAGCAGGGTTTCTTTAGGGTCATACTTAACATGGAAGATCAGTGGTCAAGATCTCCCACATCTTTTCTTTTCTTTAAAGCCACCATGTGGGGCAGCAGCTAATCTGACTGAGGAAGCAGTGCTGGGGGAGGGGTATTACACACATTCATCTCAACCTGTTTTGCCACCTAAATCCCATTCTCTCCCACTCTCACCTACAGAGAGGCCTGAAATAGAATACTTCAAAACAGCTGCATGGAGCTGCTAAAGTGATGGGTGAAATGGCAGGCAGAGGTTCAACCCTTTCCTCCAACATAATTTCCCCAATCTAAACATACCCAAGGAACTGCTATTTTGGTGGGGAATGGAATTGGGAGGGAGGGGTAAAGATGCAAGCAGGATAGCTCAAGCTGCCTATGTGTCAAATCTCCCCTCAACCTTGCCACCCATCTCGCTATAATACATGCCATCAAACCTGGCAAGGAGTGTACAAGTGCAATTGCACCAATTCAGTCCATTTCAGCAAAAGCAAAGTTTCACCCATCATTACGCAGAGATGAGAAAGAGCTTGTGTCAGATAAATGGGCAAAGATTACAGAAAACAAAGCTGAAACAAAGTTAAATGAAATGCAGTAAGAGCTCCAGTCTGGCCGTACCCTTAGCCTCTGATGTTTGGCTTACTTGTAGTGTATCCTAAGGGTGAAATTTCTTTGTCAAATGTTACCAGGCATTTTGTGTCTCTTTCTCCCTTGCCCTGGTCATGTGTAATATAACACAACTCAGTCATCATGACACCTTATGTTTTCCCACCCCTGCCTCACATAATAGGCTACTGATGGCACATCATGCACTATGTTACACTGTATGGTACTTACTGGGAACAAAGACACGTGGAGCAATAGCAGCTCGGTGTCACGCCTTCCTTGCAATGTATTTCCACCTGAGAATGAACACACACTCAAGCAGAAGTCCCTGCACAGCAAGCAACATCCATCAGAAAGCTGCCCCAAAACATGTGGAATGATGGAAGAAATCTCTCCCAAGCTCTTTTCCTACTTATCACATCTGATCTGGATCTGATCTGATCACAACTGATCTGATCTGGAAATCCAGGGTCCAAAAACACTATGAGCCAAGCTGCATTTTCTCACCAGGGCTCTTCCTACATCAAACCATTTCAGTGCCTTCCAGAGCAGCCCCTAAGGTTGCAATCCTATACACACTTACCTGGGAGTAAGTCCCATTGAGTCTAATGGGGTTATCTTCTGAGTAGACATGCGTAGGATTGGGTAAGTCACATGGAAGCCTGCAGGCAACAATACCAAAGGCCCTGAGTCTCTGCCAAGTGCTTTGGGGTCACACACAGGGCTATCTGGACATGGCTGCAAATGACTGAATATAACAGTCAAGTCTTTTTAGTGAGCCTTCCCAAGAGATTGTTTCATGGGCCCTCTAGTTCAAACTCACCCCACTTCGGTATTCCTTTCTCATTATGCGTATAGGGCTATTCACAGACTATGTTGTATGCAAGCAAACATTTTAATGTGAATGACTCACATGTACTTTAAAAGCCAACATGAAGACAGGATCCCTCAAAACTGTGGAATTCAATTACTGTGGTCTGTTGTGTATATATATTGAACAGAATGGGGGGGGGGGGAAAGCTGTACATGCATCTGGATCAACAATCATAGTGAACGCAGATGGTATGTGCCTTGAATATTACATGCATAAAGGAGTTTTTTGATGCTTCGGAGAAAGGGAAGAGAGCCATTGCTGTCTCCTTTTACCTTGCACACCTTCATTTTCTACATACATATTTGGTTAAGAAGCAGCCCTCAAATATTTTCACAATCCAGGGTTCACATTCATATTTCATCATATGACTGCCTAACCTCTCACCACATACACAAAACCATCCCTGGAACAGAAAATGGGAGCTGTTACAGAGCCAGCAGAAGCACAACACCACACTTTGAGTCTTCAAAGAAAAGATGGATGTCACCTCCGGTTGGAAATGCAGGGGGGAATTCACTGAAGCTGAATGCAATTATCGGAGCTGAAATTCTGGCCTGCCTGCTGCGAAAAATCTGTGGCAAGATGGCTTTTGCACTGAAATTTTTGCTGGCACATCAGTTTAGGATATGTGGATTAATATCCTGACTAGTTCAATGGGATTTTTTTTTCTTTTTTAGTGATTACATAAAACTGGGGCAACAGACTTCTCCCTGGGTGAATTTAGAGTCTGAATAGCTGAGCTTAGTAGTCAAAATGAGGTTGATTCACCTCTTTTTAAAATTCCTGCTTGCCTGAGGAATGCGTGGCATGTTTATTCTATCATGGACATCATTAGCAAAACTATGTACTACTGGTATCTAGTCAATTACATCTGGGTAAACCCAATGGGCTAAGTTCTCAGTGGGGCTCATTCAGTACAGTTCCATTGAAGCTATGCTAAAAATGGATGTAAAAGCTGCTCCTTTGCATGGGTGTTGGGAGGTTCCGCAGGTGCATTACAGGCTGTGGGATTCTTCAGTTACAAACTACATTATGAAACTTGGCACAATTTAATTCTCTTCGCAGTTCAGCTCAACTCAGACTGCCAGTCGTATTTTTCAGCTAGAAGAAAGCGCCTTCTCTGCAGCACAGCCTTGGCTTCTCTTGTCTTTTCCTTCTCTGATTCCTTCACCTACTCCCCCTCTCTACTGTCATGTGTGGTACACCTGAATTTCTGCTGGGGGAAAACAACAGAAGGAGCCACAGAATAAAGAAGCCATGACGGCTTCAGCAATTGCTGCATCACCAGGTACAGAGCAAGTCTTCAGTTGCATCCTGGCATCTCTCCTGGGCATACCTCCAGATGGGATGGTTAGTTATAGGGGATGGGATGAGATCCTTTCCCCAGAAGAACGCAATGACAAAGTTGCATTGGCTGTTAGCACCTCCCATGTACATGATTTAAAAAAAACAACAACCATACAGCCACATACTGATGTATGTACCACACGTACTGCACTATTCCCCTCAATTCTTAGACAGCTCCCTCCCCAGAAGTGTAATAATGAGCACTGGCAGTTATATAATACCATCAGCAGAAGTCAGCCTCCAGGGAAGGAGGGGCAATGCAACATTAGCATTCGAGAGCATGCCAGCTCTGTTCTCCCTTTCCACCCCCTATAACTAACCATCCTATCTGGCAAAGCGGTAATGAACGACTATAACCAGGTGGCCAAGATCTGCTGATTTGTTGGATGAAGAATCATAGGATGCAGGTGCAAGGCATGAATTCATAGATTATTGAAGGAGCACAGATGCAGAGGGCCCTTTTCAATTAAATCCTCCTCTTCAATTTTGAAGTTTGGTTCTCTTCTTAAAAGTGATGATGGAAATCCATCACCCTCTTCATCTTTCTTCTTCTTTTTTTCTTTTTTTTTTCTACACTGGGCTGAGTTGCTTCCTGGAGGTATTGAACAACATCTGCCAACTCCAAAGCCTGCTTTTAAATGGATCTCGCTTGAGGCCATATAAAGACAACACAGTTGCAAGTCACGGAGTTTGGTTTTCTCTTTTAGGCAACTGCTAATTGAGGGCTGGCTTGCTTAATGCAGTTAAACAGCACAAGCCTATGTTTGTCTACTCAGAAGTAAGTACCATTGTGTTCAGTGGGACTTACTCCCAGGAAAGAGCAGCCTGAGGGCCCAATCCTATCCAACTTTCCGGCACCGGTTCAGCCGCAATGCAACCCTGAGGTAAGGGAGCAAATGTTCCCATACCTTGAGGAGGCCTCTATGATTGCCCCACCACCACAAGATGCAGTGCACGCCCCATTGGCACGGCTGCACCGGCCCCAGAATATTGGATAGGATTGGGCCCTAAGTGTCTAGATTCAAAACCAGGGGAAATCAAAACCTGCATCAACCTACAAATGCACAACACAGCCAGATCCAGTCCACTTCCCTGCCTTTTTTTACTGTTTGCATCTTTTAGCAGCTGAACATTTCACAGCAATGCAGGAAGAGGCAAGTTCATCCCAAAAGGTGAACAACTGCCCGTAATAACCGTGCTGGAGGGGCACATACATGGTCATAACGCTCTCCTACCTGGTAATAATTAAGGCTGCAATTCTAAGAATACACTCTGCCCAATCATATCCCCCACCATAGGTGCCAAAGAAGCTGCACTGAGGGCCCAATCCTATCCAACTTTCCGGTGCCAGTACTGTGTTCCCTTGAGGAGGCCTCTGTGATTGCCCCCACAACAAAATGCAGCACACACCCTGTTAGCATGACTGACAGGCACTGGAAATTTGGAAAGAATTGGGTCCTGATTGCCTGCCGCATCCAATGGTGGTGGGGGTGATCAGACAGCCGGTAGAAGGTTAAAAAAAAGTTTTTGCTTACCACCACCACCATCACCACCCCACAGGCTGCTCAATTGCCTATGGGTCTCCTTGGACATACACCAGCAAAATGGTTAGCATATATCCAAAGAGAGAAAAGGGCAACTTGGGGAAGAGGGGATAAGATCTGGTGCATGCCAGGGCACCCAGGAAGTAGGTGCTGTCAACCTAATGCAAAAGTAGCAATGCTTTCTAAACCTAAGCGTGGCATGATGGCCGCCTGGGAGTCACCTCTATTATCACAGATGCTTCTTCTCCACTCCCAGGAGCCCTCGTGCCCACCCCATTTTCCTGCATGACCACTTCCTCCCAACCTTGTCAAAAGACCACTAGTTTTTCCTCTAGCCCCTAACGCAGCCTCCCCCCACTACTTCCACTTCTCCATAATTTCACAGCTCCTATTTGGTTGACCGCAATCCCAAATGACCCCCTGCCTTGGGGCCCAAAGAGTAGAATTTCCTTTTGGGACTGCTGTGCCTGCTTCCTCAGCAATGTCAGTGGTAAGAGCATATGAGAGCAGCCCTTCCCTGCCACCATTTTTTTTTTCTCTTGGACCCATTTTTAAGGCCTTAGAAGGCCTTTTAAGGGCTGGGGAGGTTGCCTGTAGCCCCCCCAGTTCACAGAAGGTCTTCTGAGGCATTCAAAATGCAAAAAAAAAAAAAAATTCATGGTTTTCATGGAAAACCAGAAGTGCCGTTTTCGGGTAGGGGGCAGCATTTTGTGGACTGTGCCTCTAGATTTACCAGGGCTGGGTCTGCAATTGTAATAAACATATCCCAGTGTTAAGAGGTCAGCATGATGCCTTCTCTCTCTCGAGCCAGGCCAGCCCTGGGTCAGCAGCACTCAGTGCTTATGGAATTGGAGGGAGTGGTGCGCGAGGACAGCCATCACCCTTAAATCTGGCTGACTTCCTCAGAGGAGGCTGCCAAAAGAATCGACTTGTCTATAAAGGAGCATATTTGCAAGAACATGGATGGGAGGTTTTAAGCTGAAAGGCAGAGCTTGATTAAATCAAGAATCTAGCCTGCCAGTCACTCCCAATTCTCTTCCGAGTGCCTGCCTGAAAAACTGCAAGAAGCAGAGTTGGTGCTGCATTTATGACTGTATTCTTTTTCTCACCCCTCTTGGAATAAAGGGAAAAGGGGGAGGATAGCGCCGTTTGAAGAGCCTGCTTATGCCAATCAAGCTAATAATTGCACTCAATTTAAAATGCCACCTCATTCCCCCCCCCCCAAACTGGCTTCCTTTCATGCTGCAACTGTCTGTGCTTTAACAGGCAGTGGCTCATTCGCACGCAGCAACTGAACATCCTCCCTCATCAATTACCACTTCGTGTCTGCCTGTTTGTGCTCCTTATTTACAAGGGCTGTGTTTGTTCACAGAACTGTAATGGAGCTAAACAGGGCGCAGCCTCTCCCGGAAAACACCAGGCTGCTGAGACAGGCAGCGCATGAGAGGACAGCACGTGACTTGCGGGGAAAGGCCCTGGGTAGCAAAAGGAGGAGAACAGCGGTGAAAGCGCAGGACAGACAGTCGCCTCTTCTCCTGAAGTCCCACAGATCCTTTGGCTCACCTTCCTCCCTGAGCAGCAAGTAACACTTGGTTTTACTCTGTAGGAGGTGGGGGGGGGGGGGGAGTGTAGATGAAAGGACTGGTGGAAAATCTGAATCCTCTCTCGCAGCCTCAGAACTTTTCCAAGAACAGGCATTTGGCCAGTCTAACCCCCATATCAATGGTCTTGGTTACAGAGGGTAGATGGACAAGCAGCATAGCTAGAGGAGGGTCAAAATGTTAAGTTTTTCTGGGCCTGAATGCCCATGTAAAGCGGCCCTTCACCTTCAGAGCCATTAGGGCAGCAAGAGTAACACGGAGGAAACAGCTCTAGCACTGAGGGGAAGGGGCCACTTTACATGGGCATTCAGGTACGTAAAAAACTTAGTGTTTTGACACCCCTCTAGCTATGCCACTGCACTATAGCTAGCCCCTTTCCAATCTCTCTCTCTCTCTCTCTCTCTCTCTCTCTCTGTGTGTGTGTGAGAGAGAGAAAGAGAGAGAAATTTAAAGGCAGATCATGAAGGAGTGATGAGAAAGACAAGGAAATGTTCTCACACAACCATTCAGAGGAGCTCTGCTTCTTTCCCATTAACCTTGAACAATATGGTTCTTCTGCCTTTTGCTGACAGGCCCTTTGGAAGCAGCTTGCTAGACTAGTCACCTATATAACCCATGGATCTATTTATTATATTTCAAACATTTCCAGTCTCAAATAAGATACACAAGTTCTAAACATGTACATCTGTCCTGGTGTTCATATAAATCCTAGACATTTAGAAAATCTGCTCCAATCATCTCTATCCAATCTCTCTCTTTAATAGGCAGGCTGGAAGAACAAGGGCAGCCCAGGTAGGAGTGTGGATGGATGGACAGGAGGTCATCCATTGTGCAGAGACTGAGTTTCTAGGACAGCACAGTCACAAGAAAGGCCAGATAAAGGCCATGTGAATGCCAGATGTTCCTAAATCTACCCCACTGGAGAAGGCTTGTTGCCCACCACCTGAGTCATATGCCAATGCGCTATAGACACACAGGAGCACAAGAGGCAAGCTGTCAAGAAAGAGAACCTGTGTTCTGAAACAAAAGCCTTCGGGATTTTCTTCATTTTTCTTGTTGAGCTCGGAAAAGACAGATTGCATCTGGTTCGGAAATTGGGCAAGCGGACGTCATTCTGGGCTCCTGTACGTGATCAGAGGATGGAGCAGAAGTAAGAAGCTTTCTGTTGAAGGAAGTGAGAAATTAGTCCTCTGCCAGGTGACCACTGCTCTTCTGGGCTGGCATTCTTCAACTGCCTCCTGGCTGCAACCCAGCAGTGAAATGAACATGAACTCCCACCGGAGCTTTGCCTCTGTTTTTGCAGAGGCCACTCTGTGTGGTTGATGGACATTGGGAGACCAGTGAGGTCTTTTTAGGAAGGGTTGTCACATCACAACAGGGAATGTTTTCATTGCAGTGAGCTGCAAATAATTTTAATTAATTTATGGGTCAGGTGCTTGCATATTTTGCATTCAGGGGGGCTCAGCCGCTGGAATGAAAGGATAAGTATTCCTCTCAATGACAGATTTTTTGAAAAAGAGCTAATCGCCCCTCAAATGAAAACTAGGTTGAAGCTAACCCTGCTGATCAACGAGGCATGAAAAGCATGTAGAAGGAAAACTAGGGAGGAAATTTGTACAACAAATGGAATGTGAAAATGAAGTCTGCCAAATCAAATATTGGTAACAATCCCATAGTTCCTAGAAAGCAGGACCCCATTCATTCTGCTAAAAAATGTTCCACATTTCAACAGTTTAGAAATTGCAAAGTTCCCCCATCAAAATTCATAATTTAGAATAAGAGAACTTCAACAGTTCTCAAACTTTGTACTGCTGTGACCCACCTTGTCCTGTGTGCTGGGTCATGACCCAATGCTCGCTGTTATGCCGTCATCATTCCTGGGAGCCACCAGGGACTGCTTCTGGGTTGCAGTTGGTCCACAACCCACTCCTTTTGGCTTCCATGGGTCTCAGTATGCATTGCAGAAGCAAACCAGAAGTTGCTTCCAGTCACTTCCCCAAGGCATTCTGGGGCCCACAGAGGCCAATGGCATGGGTCACAGGTCCAGCATGACCTGGAAGTGGCTTCTGGTGGCTCCCAGGAATGCTTTGCGGCACAACAGTGAACATTGGGTCATGGCCCACAGTTTGAGAAGTGTTGTTTTAGTTGCTTAATTGAAAATAAGACAACTTCCTTCATTAAATGTAGTTGCAGGAATTGTATTATTTTCCCCTGAAATGTTTTTTTCTTAACATTCAGTCTCTCTTTTGAAACGTGATTGTTTCCTACGACTTCTTTTAAGAAGACTGCATTAGATTGCCAGGTTGTAATCTGGAGATCGGCTCTGTTCCTCCCCCTTGTTCCATTTTTCCAATTTAAATTGCTCCCCTGGAGGAGCTTTCTGCCCTAGAAGGGAAAAAATACTGCAATTTCATACAATAGGTTCCCCACTCTTACAGAGGTGTGAAGTAATTGAGAGCCCAAACCTTGCAAGGTAATCCATGACGAGGGACCCATATCAAGTCCCTTCCTCCTCCCATAGATCACTTTCCTACTGCCCAAACTTCCAAGGCCAAGGTTAAGCTTTCATTGATTGTTTCAGCTCATGATATTTCACATTTAAGTAATGTTTTATATCTCACTCCTGTTGTGCATTGTGACCTGTTCTGCAGCTGTAGGACCAAAGTGGTGAGAAATAAAAAAAATCAGAATGAAGGATTGCTAAAAAATAATCAAGGCTTCCAAAGGTTTTGTAGAGAAAGGGTAACACATACAATTCTATGGAACTGCAACCCCACTAGACACTGTCAAGAAACAGCTGGAATACTGTGTGTGGTGAATAGGCAGCATAAAGATTCTTAGGACGATGTTTTGAGATGCAATTCGGCAAGCGCATCACAGCTAATACCCGTAATCTTAAATAACCAAGACAGACAGTAGAAGCACTTGAGCTCTTCACTGCAGGATTTCCGGAAAGGGCCATTATATTTGAACAGCTTGGCTGTAAAATGATGTCTCAGATCTTGTTGTGTGCTATGAATTCAGTCATCTGCATCATTAAAAGTGGAAGGGCCCTTGAGGAATCGAGATGTTGTTCATTGCTGTCTGATCCTTGACGCATACCCTCCTTGTTCACAAACACAGCGACTACCACCACAGACTTCACTGCATACCACACGGGGTCAGCTGAATCACATCCCATTTTCACCATTCATCAGTAGCAGGCAGTTCTCATCTGCCCAAGAGCATCCAGAGCTGATCAGACTATTCCACAAGAACCATGGACAACTTAGAGCACAATCTTTACCTGGGGATGGGCCTGTGCAAGTGACTTTCGCTGGCCCAGGAGGGTTGCAAATGTGCCATAAAGCACATTTGTGCCTCCTTGTGAGTCGGCACACAGATGTGCACTGGTCCATGGAGGCTGAATTCAGCTTCCACGTGACTTGGGGAGGGAGCCTTGCATCAGCTGAGCTTGGCCCATGCAAGGCTCTGGGGTGGGCAGGGAGGAGGCAGGAGGAAGGCGTTGCAGGGCAGGGGGAGGACAGGCAGAAGGCGGTCCCAGGGGCAGGTAGGCAAGGAGCAGGAGGTGGGGCTGGGACCTGGCAGTTATGCCAGATCCCAACTGCCGTTCCCAGGCATTGCAGAGCGGCTTCAGGTCGCTCCGCTCTCCTCGAACTCATGCCACCTCTGGAGGTGACTCAAGTCCAAGGAGACCATAGGGGCTACAGTGGCTTACCTGGGGGTAAAGGGAAAGGTTTCCTCTTACCTCCGGCTGAGCCACTTATGGCACCCTATCATACGCTGGATACAGCGCAAGCCTCCTGGCCTGCTTGTTCCAGCGCAAGATAGAATTGTGCTACACATCCTTACAAACTGACAACCTAATCCTAAGCATGTCTACTCGGAAGTAAAGTCACGTTATATTCAATGGGGCTTGCCCCCAGGTATGCGGACATAGGACTGTGGCCTCAGATTTTCAATCAGGCCAGCACAGTAATCCCCAACAAGACCTCTAGCGCACTTTATCTAAAGGCACATTGAAAGTCAATAGAAGCTTTAAAAAAAACAAAACTTCAGCAGTACATGGGTAGTGTACAGTCCAGATTGGAAGCACAGTGGGGGCAAAATCTAAAAGTCTATGCCTAGTTGCTGCAATTGAGAATCCCATCCCACACACATTTTTTAAAAAGGAAAAAAATACACACTAAAATTAAACTGTGGTACTAAAATTAAATTTTGGTACTTTGAGCTAGTTCACACTCCACACGATGGGAACATGAAAATGATCTAAAGGCTCACTCCACCTCACACACAAAGAATGTTTTCTATTAATTAGTGCATGCTCTCATGATGAACACAGAGTCATTTCACATACTCAAGAAGACACCCCCATTTTCCCAGAATATTCTGACTTCCCCACCTCCTTATCATTGCCTTTGGAGGGCAGGTGTGTGTTTAGAAAATGTTACATACACATATGGTGCTGTGAATGGCTGAAATCCCTGGAAGCACATTTGCATATGCATATATATCCCCTTCGCACATTACAGAAAAGGTGTGATTGGGAGGGGGGGAAAGCTGTAGAAATACTGCACACATCTATCTTTTCTGGTCTTGTGTGCAGAAAGACCTTGCACAGATAGACCAGAATGATCTTATAGAAGTTACAAAGCACTCAGTCTGGAGTAGAAAGTTTGTAAATCATGAGTGCCACAAGACACCAATGAAAACAAGAATTTTGATTCATTGATTCTCAACAACTGCAGTCCCCTCTTTTGCAATTATTTCAAATCACAAAGGATGTAATTGCTCTTATTCTACATAGAAATTTTAGCCTGAAACAGCTTTTCCCAGTAGAAAAGCAACAATTTTTTTTTAAGATACAGAGAGAAACAATTACAATTATAAATAGAAGGTGCTTCTTTAAGAGAATAATATAAGTTATATATCTTAGGTGCAGGGTTCTCTCCAAACTGTCATTTTGAGCCTTCCTGTCACTGTAAAGAAAACAATTTTTAAGCTGTTATTCAGTGGTTATCAGGAAATACTTCAAGGGAAAATATGGCACATTTCCGTTACTTAAACTTTAATATTCTGTCGCTGGGACCATGCAACCAATCCCCCAAGCACACCTTTTATAATTTGGAGTGCTCTGTGTCTGTGCAAGTGTCATGGGTTCCCTGTTGGATTGTGTTCATGGCATGAATGACAACAGTCATAACTTCCCACTGCATTTTGTAAATATTGTTAAAGTTTGATTTTCTTACAGTCACCCCTCATCTTGAGTGGAGTTGGTTTGCACAAATTCAACTTCATGTGGCAGGCAAACACAAAACAAGCAGCAATTTAAGAGGTGCCCTCTGGGGCTTCCCCAACCCTCTTAATGCCTTTTAAAGCAGTTAGTTATTTGATTTTTCTCTGTAAAACGCTTGTGAACTTTTTGTTGAAAAGCGGTATATAAATACTGTTAAAAATAAATACTGTTATTAAAGGCATAAATATGTCACTTCCCATTTCCACCAAAAACCTTCCACGGAAGTAGCATGGTTTTTTACACTACGGAACCATTTTGAAGCCCACAGAAGTCGTAGACTGACGCACACGGCTTCTGTGGGCTTCAAAATGCCCTTTGGATGTTATCAGAGCACAGCTCCAGTCCCCTTTGGAGGGTTTAGGTGGAGCCCAGTCTGGTTCAACTCGGGCCCTAGGGACCCACATTGAGTCAGATCCACAAATGAAAAGTCCACAGATAAACAGGCTCCACCTGTATAGGATTGTAAACCCAATGGGCACAGTAGATCAAGGAAGCCACCAGTCAAAAAGGTTTGGGAACCACTGTCTTAAGGGATAAATTGTCTTGTTGCTTACTTTAGACCCTGCCCTTTGGCCTAGGATTTTTCTTTACAACCAGCATTTTGTTCATGGAACTCAAGGCTGTGCACAGCGGGTTTTCTGCTAGTCTTCCATGCAACCACAGACCAGCTTAGCTTCAGCAAGGTTGCTTCCTTCCTCAGCTTTAAATCTTTCTTGCTGGAATACTGCACTGCTGGCACTGGATTCAGGCTAGCATGCTAAAAATAAAGCATGGAGGGTTTTATCCCCATCGCCTAGAAAGGCTCTTAAATTCACAGACTCGTGTGCTTTGGAAATGGAAGCAGTCCTCTAGGTGACTGTTTCAACATAAAGAGACTGTTGCTGGTTTCTGAATCAGAGGTGAGAATTCAGATGAAATACTCTTTGCATTTCAGGAGGTTTATATCCTGTTTGGGTTTTTTTTATTGCTCTGTAGAAGTTTCTAATCCTTTGAAATATCAATAGTATTATCCAGAGGTAGATTATGTGTCACAGTGTAAATTTTTATGCTGTTCTCACGAAGTTTCAGGAAGAGACTAAATGTTGCATGACCTGGTTTATCAGAAAACTATGAGGTTGTTTACAGGGCATTCAGATTTGTCAAGATACAGTTGCAATAATGCTGTGTAGTATTAAGTGGCTGAATAGCACCATCTAGTTCAGCCACTTTCGACTGGTGTGCCTTTTTCAACCATTTTGGTTTGAAAAACCATTTGAAAAACCATGAAAAACCATTTGGTTTAAAACCATTTTCAAACACTCCTGGCCATGAGACTCTTTTTAAAAGGTTGAAATTTGTTGATCTAGCTCAGGACTGCTCAAACCCTGGCCCGCAGGCCACTTGCAGCCCATAGGGGGTCCCCATCTGGGCCCCAGGAGGTCCCCCACCTCCAACAGGCACTCGGCCCTCACCCCAGCCTGCGCTAGCCCGATGTGTGTTTTCCTTGCTGCCACTGAGCTCAGCAGCAGCGAAAGAAAGACAAGCCCAGCAGGTGCGCAGGGCCTTTTATAGTGGGAAGGTAAAGACTTGCAGGTCTCGTGTTACTTCCCATTATAAAAGGCCCTGCACGCACGCCGGGCCCATCTTTCCCTGCCTGGCCAGGGGCAGGATGCTCATGGAGCAAGAGGGGGAAGATTGGGAAACAGGAGAGCGCAGGAGAGAGATCCCCTGCGAGGGAGGGAGGGCTGGCCGGCCAGGCAGCAGCACATGCTGCCCTAGCGAGCAAGTGAGGGCAGTTAGGTGGGCGGGCAGGCAGCCAAGTGGGTGGCCAGGCAGGAGCACATGCCGCCCGAGCGAAGGAGGGAGGGAGGGAAGGAGGGCAAGGGGGCAGGCAAGCAGGCGGGTATATGTGTGTGAAAGTCTGGAGGATCTCCCCCCGTTTGTGTGTGTGAATGTGATTATGAACTGGCTGGGATTTCACTTATGAACTGGTTGGAAGATCTCCCCCCACCCCTTTGTGCACATCATTCATTCATTTTTCATCTCTAATATATTCGTTTATGTAAATTTATTCAAATTTGAAATGTACATTAATTCTTTACTGTCAGAGAGATGATGTGGCCCTCCTGCCAAAAACTTTGAGCACCCCGATCTAGCTGAAGTGCCACATGCAGATGGGCTCGCATGGCAGAAGTTTGAAGATCAAGTTTCTAAAAGTGATCAGATGCACAACAGTACCATTAACAGGCACAAAAGGGGGAATTTTGTCACACAGCAGTGAAAAAAGCTGCATGCATCAACATCACATTATTTACTCAACAGGTCAGGGTATAGAGGTGTTTCTTTCTTTACTTCTGGTTGACTAGAGCAGTGATTCTCAAACTTTTAGCAGCGGGACCCATTTTTTAGAATGAGAATCTGTCAGGACAAACTGGAAGTGATGTCATGACCAGAAGTGACATCATCAAGCAGGAACATTTTTCACAATCCTAGGCTGCAGTCCTACCACACCTACCCAGGAGTAAGTCCCATTTACTATCATTGTTAAAAGCATATACTTGGTAGCCTGTTAAACGTACAGATGTGTAACATTTCCCCAAATGTAGTCACATACGACGGGAATATCCAGTCTAATGTATTAAAAATAAAATATTGAAATGAATGGGGACCCACCTGAAATTGGCTTGTGACCCACCTTGTGGGTCCCGACCCACTGTTTGAGAAACACTGGACTAGAGAGTTCAGCTCGCATGCGTCATGAATTCTCTCTGCAACTTGCTATCCTGTTTTGGGGGTGATTTTCCCCCTCCTTCTGCTGTATTCTATTATTCAGTGCACATCAGATTTTCTAAACTTCTGCCATCAAGCAATTTATAAAGAACTCCCAGCAATTTGTGCTGTGACACACAAAATGCTCAGAGAGTCAAAAGAACTCAGGGTGCTAGGGAAACAAAAGGAAGTAAATTCTTGTGAAAATCTAGCATCTTTTTTTTTTTAATGTTTTGTTGCTTTCAGAATTATAGGACAGTAGTGATGTCAAGGCTATCTCTTTGGCAACGTTACACATTTTGAAGTAGTTGATCTGTTGTGAATTAGTACAGGGATTGGGTTGGGTGGGTCAGAGAAAGGAGCATAAACTTATCTGCATTTGAGTTTTCAAAAGGTAAATTGCTGCAAGAGGAATAGGGGGACTGACAGATATACCTTAGAGCAGAAGAGTTGAAACTGGAAGAGAAAGGAGGACTTGGAACTGATCAGAAAGATATGCATCATAGTCTCAGAACGGGGTCTACCTCATTCACTAGGCCAAAGTGAAGGGGGGCACATGATCTAAGGTACCATAAAAGGTATGCAAATTGTCAGTCATTTTATTATGGTATTTTTTCTGTGAAAGGGCACAATTTGGATTTGCTTCTTCAAGCATCAAAACATCTTAGACAGTCTCTGGAGAACCACCAATTACTAGTTGAACTTTTGCAGCAATTAACAAACAATCATTGCTGTTGCTAGAGGTATGTCTGCAGATTACCAAAGTCATTGCGTATCCATTTATGTTTCAAATGTACCTCCAGAGGCTCTTTGGCAATATAATGAAATACGCATCCATTCCTATTATTGTGCTCACATCATGTGGCCTTTGAACAATCCCTCACTCTTTGTTTAGTCTTTCCCCCTGTATTCTAATAGAAACTCATCATTAAGAAAATTTAGGTCATTTTCTGGAAGATCGTATTCTGATCCCGCAAAGACCCTTGCAAAACTCAGGAGCCAGCCCATGGAATTGCTCCACCTTACAAGCAGCACAGTGGAAAGCAGAATCAAGCTCTCCTTCCTGATCGCACTCAACACTTAGCCTCCTATGGTGTGACCGCATTTTGAATCCATGGGCAGTTGGGAACGGCGCACAACATCATGAAGTATTTCCCAGCAGAATTTAAACACCTTGCTCCATGATTTGATGACTGACTCGGCTGATTAAATCTGTAGGTGCTCTGATAAAACAATCATTAGGAATATGTAGCAATTTCACTAGCTATGGCTAAACTGGGAACCCAAAATGCCTTCCAGAAATGTAAATGGTTACAAACAGAAGCTGTTCAGGGCCAAACTACATATTATGTGGAACGCATGAGTTGGCCTAAGCTTTTTTTCAAATAGCACGTGGGTGGTTTTGCAAAATGGGGCAATTGCACTGGGGCTGGGAGTCATTAGCACTTGCCCTCTGCAGCAGTTCCGATCCCAGCTGCATCCATCCACCACATATTTATCTATAGTAGAAAAAAGTTCTTTAATAACGATCTGAAATGCTTCTGAAATGTATCCTAAATAGTAGCGTCCTATACTGCTGCCTGCCTGTCTCTCTGTCTTCACCCCACTGAATCACAGCCCAATCTTATCCTTTTCTTCACTACAGCATGCCAACTCCACCAAAAGAAGCTGCCCAGTTTCCCCTTACCTCCCTGTAAGCCTTGCAATCTCCAATGAGTCTCCTTGAACCTGCGCCAGCTCTTTAGCTGTTACAGATCCAAGGAGTAAAAGAGGGAGTGTCAGGAGATGAGGAAGAGGATAGCATACTGGTGCATGTAGTGTGGCAGGACATACCCCCTCCTATCCCAACATGCCTCCTCCTTGCCTGGTCTTCACCCTGTTCTGCCCACCCCACCAACTCACTCCCATCAGTGGACCTTCCTCCTCCTGCTGCCACACATGAGGCTTCCTTGGCTTCTCCAGCATCAGTCCGAAAGCTCACAGTTATGCATGCTTCCAGATCACCATTTGCTGCAGCCAGGTAGCACATTCGATGCTGCAATGGTAGTTCTGGTGGTGGATTGTGAGAATAGGATTGGCCTGTCATTTTCCAAATGTGGACAGGAAATATAGTATGGGAAACCCAAGAAGGTCATTTGTCCATCCGGAGTTTCTAAGATGGGGTTTTCCCAGCCCTGCTCAGAGATGTCAGGGCGCATTAAAGACAGGGGAGGGGGCAGCCTCAGATAGACAGAGAACTGCGCCAACAGTGGCTGCACTCCTGCAGTCACTGTCAGTCTGGTTCTCGGTGTACCCTGGGGGGGGGAGTGGGGTCGCAGTTCTGCCCCCAAAGCACAGTGCCCAGGGCATCTGCTCCCCTTGTCCCTCCCCCCACCCCGAGCCACTGCTAGCAGCCAAATGCAATGATGGTATGACCTGGAAACAAAGTGTCAAGAAGGGATGTGGGTGACTATCAGTGACATGCCCTTGTCCACCCCAGCTATAGCCTCTTTTTCTGCCACATTTCCACAGTATACTTTGCATTTTATTACCACTTAGCAAATAATGTTCTTTGCACCAGTTTCCGTATTATATTGTTCATATAGCACTTAACCAGGCAAAATTTCCTTTCCAGTCCCACATAAAGTGATCAGTTAGACATACACGAGGCAATCAACCTACTCAAGTTTTTTTTTCCTCTTTACCCTCAAGAAGACCCTCACCTCTTTCAAAAATTTACATTAATTGTGGAAATCTCAGAGAAGTCAAAGGAATGCAGGATTCCTGGCCCCAACAGGCTGCTATTCCCATCACCTACTTGCATTCCCATCGCATTCATGTCCTACTTGAGAGATTCCCCAAATGCTTCTAGCTGCCCACTGTTGGAAATAAGTGTGTGGACTTGTTGAACCCTTGTCTAATCCAGCAGAGATCTTGTCTTCATGGAAAATATACCCAAATTTTACCCTGCTAATAGTTTGAAACTATTCAATGCTCCTCACTAGCATTGTGTTTGACTGGGTGTTTTGGAGTGCCACATGGGGTTTTTTTGCCCGTAGAATAGCTCCAATGGGCAGGCAGTGTGGTGTGTCAGGCGGAGGCAGCAGCAGTGGGGGCACATGGGTGCAGCGTTTGGGGCTTTTGCCCCCCCCACCTCCCCAGGCCCACCACTGCTCTGCTTCCCTCCCCAGGGCCTCCAAGAGGAATTTTATCAAGGGATACAAAGTTTATTTTGTGCCCCTTCCCAAAAGGGGAGGGAAGGGGATGAAACAATGTGGGGGAGGGTGGCGACAAGAGTGAGCTGAACATCTCTACTGTATTTAAACTTGCTGTAGAATGCATTTTCCTACTCCATGCTTGGACATGAGCTATATGGACACGATGGTGATGAATATGTGTTTCACAACACGGGCAGGGTGCTTTTCATCTTGTCGCGTGTGTTGGAAAATGGAGCACATTGAATTGAATGTTCCATACACCTGGATCAGGATGAAAAAAAGTGCAGGGTTTGGCTGCAATCTACAAAAGTCTTAACTTGTAAGAATAAGAATATAACCCCAGGATGAGCTGTCAATCTCCTTTATCAAATGGCCCCAGCCTTGATGTAAACTGCAAAGCTGCACCAGTAGAGCATTTACTGTTAGACTTTGGACAGCCTGCAGGGAGCATGGACCTGGATGTAATTATAAGGATCCCACAATTACTTTGGAGCAAGGATTATTGGCTTGTAGAAAATATGTGCCTATCAGCTGAAGGACTCAGCCTAGCTTAGGTGAAATGCGGACCTAATGGAAGAAATGGAATGGAAGAAGACAATGGAAGAAAACAATTGCTCACATTGCGTTCGCTTTGGCAAAACTCATCCAAGTTAGCGCTAATCTTCTGGTAGCAGATGTAATGAAGTTCAGGATGATTAAGGAGATGGTTGGGAGAAACAAACCCAGCTTTGTACTCTCCCTCACCAGGGAGCAAGCTAAACCAGCAACCAGAGAAAGCATTACAGGATTATCTCTTTTGGAGTCAACTAAGCATTTTACAAAATACCGCAAGGAAGTGGGGAAGCAGCCTATCAATCTCTTGCCCACCCAATACAAATGAAACAAACAGGCATGCTGGGTGTTTTTCTTTTACATGAACAAATGGGCAGGATTAAGCTCTGAGGGAAGTACAAGAACCCCTGAGGAAGAGGTTTGGGAAGACCTAATCCGTCTGTACCTTGTGAGGCATCGCACACATTTGTATGGAAAAAGGCTGACAGTGTTTGGTTCTTCTATTGGAGCATTCCGAGCAAGCGTCTTAAAGGGGAATAGCACTTTACAAAGAATGTGGGGCTGCCATTGAAATGGAGGCATCATGTCAACTCGTCTCCTCCCTAAGGTGTTCAACTTGCCCCGACTACTGACATCATCACAACCACCACTGCTGCCCCCTTTCCACATCATTGGGCAGGGAAAAACACATTACAATAATTGGACATTCAAGAACAGCAGTACACAGGAGATCAGTGCTGATAACCCAGCTAGTTATTACTAATAACTGGAGGTGTTTGAAAACGGTGTTATTTACCTTACTCAGAAGTAAGCCCACTGTGTTCAGTAAGGCTGTAATCCTATCCTAGTCACCAGAAACAAACACCTCTTCTAAGAACTCCTCACTGGAAAGTCCTGTGCACAGAACTCAGATTGCTCTTGCTTTTTCACTAATGTATCCGAGTGTTTGTCTCTTAACTTCTGTTCCAAATCCAGGACAGTTCATAAAGTTCTAAGCACTCGCACAAGCTTCTGCTCCAAAATGGAAACTGTTCCCCCAGTCCCCAGTCACATGGCCTTCCTCTGCTCCCCTTCATTTCAAAGACAAGCAGTGCAGAGCAGGGAGGTTTAATATTTAATATTGTGCGGTACGCAGGACCTGGTTAGAGATGTAAACGTTACTGAGCCATTGGGGAACAGTGATCATGCTGTGATCCGTTTTGACGTGCACATTGGGGGAAGAATACCAGGCAAATCTCTAACAAAAACCCTTGACTTCCGACGGGCGGACTTCCCTCAAATGAGGAGGCTGGTTAGAAGGAGGTTGAAAGGGAGGGTAAAAAGAGTCCAATCTCTCCAGAGTGCATGGAGGCTGCTTAAAACAACAGTAATAGAGGCCCAGCAGAGGTGTATACCGCAAAGAAAGAGGGGTTACACTAAATCCAGGAGGGTGCCCGCATGGCTAATGAGCCAAGTTAGAGAGGCTGTGAAGGGCAAGGAAGTCCTGTGAAGGGTAAATGGAAGTCTTGCCCTAATGAGCAGAATAAAAAGGAACATAAACTTTGGCAAAAGAAATGTAAGAAGGTGATACGGGAGGCCAAGCGAGACTATGAGGAACGCATGGCCAGCAACATTAAGGGGAATAATAAAAGCTTCTTCAACTATGTTAGAAGCAGGAAACCCGCCAGAGAAGTGGTTGGCCCTCTGGATGGTGAGGGAGGGAAAGGGGAGATAAAAGGAGACTTAGAGATGGCAGAGAAATTAAATGAGTTCTTTGCATCTGTCTTCACGGCAGAAGACCTCGGGCAGATACCGCTACCCAAACGGCCCCTCCTGACCGAGGAGTTAAGTCAGATAGAGGTTAAAAGAGAAGATGCTTCAGACCTCATTGATAAATTAAGGATCAATAAGTCACCGGGCCCTGATGGCATCCACCCTAGAGTTATTAAGGAATTGAAGAATGAAGTTGCAGATCTCTTGACTAAGGTATGCAACTTGTCCCTCAAAACGGCCACGGTGCCAGAAGATTGGAGGATAGCAAATGTCATGCCTATTTTTAAAAAGGGAAAGAGGGGGGACCCGGGAAACTATAGGCCGGTCAGCCTAACATCCATACCGGGTAAGATGGTGGAATGCCTCATCAAAGATAGGATCTCAAAACACATAGATGAACAGGCCTTGCTGAGGGAGAGTCAGCATGGCTTCTGTAAGGGTAAGTCTTGCCTCACAAACGTTATAGAATTCTTTGAAAAGGTCAACAGGCATGTGGATGCGGGAGAACCTGTGGACATTATATATCTGGACTTTCAGAAGGCATTTGACACGGTCCCGCACCAAAGGCTACTGAAAAAACTTCACAGTCAGGGAATTAGAGGACAGGTCCTCTCGTGGATTGAGAACTGGTTGGAGGCCAGGAAGCAGAGAGTGGGTGTTAATGGGCAATTTTCACAATGGAAAGAGGTGAAAAGCGGTGTGCCCCAAGGATCTGTCTTGGGACCGGTGCTTTTCAACCTCTTCATAAATGACCTGGAGACAGGGTTGAGCAGTGAAGTGGCTAAGTTTGCAGACGACACCAAACTTTTCCGAGTGGTGAAGACCAGAAGTGATTGTGAGGAGCTCCAGAAGGATCTCTCCAGACTGGCAGAATGGGCAGCAAAATGGCAGATGCGCTTCAATGTCAGTAAGTGTAAAGTCATGCACATTGGGGCAAAAAATCAAAACTTTAGATATAGGCTGATGGGTTCTGAGCTGTCTGTGACAGATCAGGAGAGAGATCTTGGGGTGGTGGTGGACAGGTCGATGAAAGTATCGACCCAATGTGCGGCGGCAGTGAAGAAGGCCAATTCTATGCTTGGGATCATTAGAAAGGGTATTGAGAACAAAACGGCTAGTATTATAATGCCATTGTACAAATCTATGATAAGGCCACACCTGGAGTATTGTGTCCAGTTCTGGTCGCCGCATCTCAAAAAAGACATAGTGGAAATGGAAAAGGTGCAAAAGAGAGCGACTAAGATGATTACGGGGCTGGGGCACCTTCCTTATGAGGAAAGGCTACGGCATTTGGGCCTCTTCAGTCTAGAAAAGAGACGCCTGAGGGGGGACATGATTGAGACATACAAAATTATGCAGGGGATGGACAGAGTGGATAGGGAGATGCTCTTTACACTCTCACATAATACCAGAACCAGGGGACATCCACTAAAATTGAGTGTTGGGCGGGTTAGGACAGACAAAAGAAAATATTTCTTTACTCAGCGAGTGGTCGGTCTGTGGAACTCCTTGCCACAGGATGTGGTGCTGGCGTCTAGCCTAGACGCCTTTAAAAGGGGATTAGACAAGTTTCTGGAGGAAAAATCCATTATGGGGTACAAGTCATGATGTGTATGCGCAACCTCCTGATTTTAGAAATGGATTATGTCAGAATGCCAGATGCAAGGGAGGACACCAGGATGAGGTCTCTTGTTATCTGGTGTGCTCCCTGGGTCAGTTGGTGGGCCGCTGTGAGATACAGGAAGCTGGACTAGGTGGGCCTATGGCCTGATCCAGTGGGGCTGTTCTTATGTTCTTATGTTCTTATGAGGTTGCATGTCACACACCTCATAGGTGAAGGGAAGGGAGAACGGGGATACACTTGCTTGTGCACCCACTCACCCTCCCTATTCATTCTTGGGGGTGGGGGATGTATGTATGTATGCATGCACAAGTGGCATTTGCATGGGGGTATTCAGGAAGTGTAGGGGCACCTGCTATCCCGCTATAACCAGTTAGTGGAAGCAAATGATAACATTTTCCTCCTGAGAAACAAGAGCAGAGGACAACACCCTTAGAATAGCCTTGGAGGCAAGAAGTTAAAGCAGGCCTGCAGGCACAAAGTAACTGTTTCTGGAAACGTGGCCTCCGTTTCTCAGTCCCAAGGGTAGAGCTGTGCCTGTGCCTGTTCTGTTTTCCCTATTCTGTAAAAAGGACATGAAAAGGCTTTCTGTGCTTATTAGATTCCACAAGGAGCAATGTAGCTTTGGGTTGGAATTTAAAGACTCTCTAGCTATGATTAAAAGTGGAGTTTCAAGAGTTATTGCGCAGAAGGGGCAGAAAGAGTCCCTTGCACAATTTCAGTGTAGCGATGGTGAGGCAGTAATAGTATGATTTGTGGGCGTGCAGGTGGAGGAAAGACTCTAAACCAGTTGAAAAAATAAGATTATATTGAGATATATTTTATATGTGTATGCCGGAAGAATATCATTTAGTGCTGAGTAGCCCAATTCTATTGGGTTGCCCCTGTGGCGGAATGCCTGTTCTGCTAGTGCTGGCTGCTGCAAAGCAAACCCTGGCACTGCCAGCTGCCAGAGCACTAACAGGAAGGCCAGAGCCTTCCCAGTCACTCTGGCAGATCTACAAAGACCCATTAGAGTAGGTATGCCGGTGCAAAGGGTAGAACGGGATGATGGGAGGGCAGGGGTAGGCAAAACAATGGAGGAGGTGGGCGGAATGGTGTGGAGATGAGGCAGGGGAGGATGAATTCAGCCTGGGAGGGGAGCAGGCTGCCTGCTGAATCCTAACCCCTTTCCCAGACCTGATCCACCTGCATGGATCAACTCAGCGATCAAGCTGGAGCAAGTCTGAGTTGACCCACAGAGGCTGCTGAGACTTACCCCAGGGCAAGGAGACAAATGTCCCTTTGCTCTGAGGAGACCTCCAGCACCCAAAATTCCTCTGCAGGATACACTGCATTGCCACACAGGCAGTTAGTTAGGATTGGGACGTTAGCTAGCAAGCAGAGTGGAAGCTAAAAATGTGTTCAGCTTTAAACCAAGGGCTTGTTAACCTACACAAGGGTAAGGTTAAAACCCAAGGTCAGAAAACCTACACATTGGGAACGGAAAATGCCCTCTGGGAAAACGCCCTCTGGAAAATCAAGAGAATGCAGGAGGGAGTGAAAGAAACAAAACCACTAAAAGCTAGAGGTCATTGTGAGATGAGCAGCCCATCAGCAGAGCCCATCCATCAGGAAAGGGTTAATGCTTGGCATGAGGTTACAGTTATGAGTTGCTCAAGTAGAAGCAAAACCACGCAACAATGTGGGTGGGACAAGAGGGATTCTGGGGGGGGGGGAGCCTCTGCTGTGATGGATTGAGTGGTGAATGAGGCCTGGGTTCTACAACTGAAGTCCTCTGCTTCCTGAGAGCTTTGGCAAAGGTCCTGTCTTTGGTGGATGGCTTTTCTACAAAGGCTGTTGTCAGCCAGGAAAGGGATAAGGCAGAAAGAGAGAGAGAGAGGCAACCACCACAACCCCACCTTTGCTGGTCTGCAGGTGCCACAGGGAGCCAGAGAAGTACCCCAACTCTGTGTGGCAGTCCTTTTCTGCAAATAGTCAAAGTCAACTTTCTTTTGGAGTCTGTTAGCTGACAACAATCCATTCCTGTGATATGCATTCCCCCATGGGATCCCAACAGTAATCATGAAAACAAAGGGCAACTACACTGATGTAAACATTGGAGTGGGGGACAAGTTCAACTCCCATTCAGTTAGTGGTGGGAACAAGCCTCTTTTCCCCACCCCACACTTCACCTCCTAAAGATATGCAATGACACTTGTTTGTGTACCCCCTCCCAATGAGCACTCGAGACAACGGACTTGGGAGAAAGGCCCACTTTATTAGTAGTTAAAGTCAGTACAGAAAGAGAGGCTGAGACCTGCAGTTGCTGTGGCAGCGAAGCACCTGTGGTGCGGAGGCTGGACCATCGGAAGGCACCAGAATTGCATCTATCCCCCGGGCTAGGCGACTCCAAGCCTGGCCCCTTTCTTAGGCGGCGCAGCTTATCCAGGTCTACCCCATTAAGGGGAAGGCAGCCGGACTGCGTGCAGTGCCACCTCAAGCCGCTGAGCCTCTGAGGCAGACCCCACAGTCCCGGCCAGGGCCCCGTTCATGCCCTCATGCCGCTGGGCCCCTGAGGACTGAAAGTGGGTTCCGCCCTGCCTATGCTGCCGGTACTGTCAGTACTGTGCCCACATGCAAAGGAGGAAGAGGGCTGGGTACCAGTGTCCTAAGAGCCCTCTGAGGCTGCATAGCTCCCAGCCCAATCCCCCCACAGGGGAGGAGACTCTCATGTTCCAGGCTGTGCCAAACAAACCCCAATCTCGCTGCTTACATTGCACAATTGGCATAATGCAAAAAAGAAAGAGGAGACCTGCAAAATCTTTTCAGTTGATACTGAGAGTTGCTCCAGTAGTCCATCTTGTTCTCTATTTTGAGGGTTGTGCTTAGAGGTTGTGGACCTGAAGACACCTGCTATTTGGATACAGTGCATTAGGATTCAAAAACGCAAGCAGCTAAGGGGCTGCTACTTCATGGTGACGGAGAAAGCAATGGTGCAACAACGAGAACAACAATAAGCCATTCAGGAGGAACTTCCACACCTGGTGATACTACATACATATATCATCACCATGGAGATGCCTGAAGCCACCTGTAAAATACCTGAAACTCCACCATGACATATTTAAAAAGAGCCTTGATGTGACTTCCAAGCAATTTTACTTTTGCAAATGCTCCTTTTTCAAGATGTGAGTCCAAGTAGCATCCTCGCCCCTGCATGCCTCTTTAAAATGGAACTGAAATCCTCCCTTTTCTGTTCCTCACCACAGTATTCCATCACTTAAAAAAAAGTTTTATATAATCCTGCAAAATGATCCTTCAAGATCCCATTATAAAGTGTTCTCTTTGGCTGCAGGAACAGAAACACACATCATAATTCCATATCTATTTTGTTTTTCTGGCTGAGCCTAGTGTCACCTCTTAGGGCCACATCTGCTTACAAATGGGGGCAGCCTATTGTACTCTGAGACTGGGCTTGCTGCAAGACAGCTGCGTCCTTCAGCCCCCGCTGTGTTTTTGTTATTCTCTTCCCCCAGACTTGGTAATGTTTTCAACAGGAATTTGCAAAAATATAGAACTCTTTCACTCTCCCTTTGAAAGAATGAATTGCTGGACTATCAGGGAGATAGACATGGAAGACATCCACCTGCCCAGTTCAGCAGCCCAGATGATCTTCAGATAGCCACTGCTATCTCCCATGGCTCTTCCTTGTAATGCTCAATTACCAAAATGCTCTTCTCCTTGTAATGCTCAATTACCTAGCTGAATTTAAAGAATTGTCTTCTTCTTGAAAACCTGCCCATCTGCCAAGATCATTATATAAGAAAGCACCTCAACTTGTAGAAGTCAGGTAGCTGCCACCAGAGGCAGAGTCTTTTCTGTGGTGGTGCCGTGATTAGGAACTCCCTTTCCAGGAACATTTGCCTGATGTTGACATTGTTATGTTGTCAGCATGATTGGCAACCTTCAGTCTCGAAAGACTATGGTATAAGCCTACAGCACCCGGTATTCCCAGGCGGTCTCCCATCCAAGTTCTAACCAGGCTTGACCCTGCTTAGCTTCCAAGATTAGACAAGATCGGGAGATAGTGAGGCTATCTCATTCTCCCCACAACAAATAATAGGGACCTGCTTATTAGTTTTCTGTCCATATTGGATTGTAGGTTAGGGAGGATTAAATGTGGATTTTTGTACAGTTCAAGTTTGTCTTAGAAGGCTTATCACAGCGGAAAGGTAGGACAGAAATGTTTTCATGAAAGCAGATGTATGACATAATACACTTCCTTCCCCCACTCCACTTCTCACACTACTTCATTGGCTGCTGCCTGGGAAGGATAGGCAAATGCCATGATTTAACAAAACATTACTGAGTGATGCTGAGAGAAGTGAAGGCAACAGCTATGCACTAATGGTAATACATAAGCTAACCCTTGGATTAAACCCCCATTTTCAAAAATAAAGGTTCCTGCCCATCACAAACCTCCTCTGCAATACAGGAAAATATCCCAAAAGCGAGTGCCCAATTTCAACACGGGCTTCAGGTTCACGCAACTTGGACTGGAGCCATGCAAGCATCAAGAACTTGCATCAAGATCTTGTGGAACTTGGAGACATGTTCCATTTTGCAGATACACTTAGAATTCTACAATATGGGATGGCCGTGCAACATGGTCAAACAGCAAAGATATACACTGTACATTTAAATCACACAGGTTTGCTGTAGATGGCTGATCAGGTATACTAGAAGGGAAAAGAACTGGTGGCCATTTGCCTTGTACAGCAAGTAAATAAAGCTCAAATTATCCACATCAGATACCAGGCAAAAATAACATTGGGAACCAGTGGATAGAATGTTGGACTTGAACCACACAACCAGCCTGACCCAGCATCCAACACATCTCAGTTCTTCCTGGTAGGATATGTTACCCCACCCCAGGACACCCCCTTTGGACACCAATTCACAGCAGAAGCTGAATGGTATCTCCTGCCCCAGTCACTAGCTGTGTCTCCTGCTACCTCATGGGACTTAAAAGGCAAAGCCATTCCACAGGTTGCTGATCTGAGAAAGCAATGGGAGAGAAAGCAACGGGTGGAGTTACCTTCAGTTCGGATGGTGAATGGAGAGTCTCCCAGTCTCTTAGCTGAAAACTGTCCTCCAAGTGAAGTCATTAAGAAGCAGAGAGTGAAAAATCCAATCCCCACAATGAATATCCTATATGAGGAGACAAAAGAGGTGAAATCAGAGATGTATTTACTGTGCCAGAATACTCCATGCATGTCCGTTAAGGGCTATTTTCAAGACATTACTGTTACTTAAGAAAGCTAGCATTTGCTCCCCCCCCCCATGCGTTCTCCCCTGGAATGGGAAAGGGTTACTCTAAATGCTGGAATCAGAAGTGCAAAGTTGAGAAGCAGGAGTTTCCCTCTAATTTAAGAACGTCTGGAGTGTTTAAGGGTTCTTGACTATACCATAGGTATTGCGGGGGGTGGGGGCATCACAAGCTAAGCAATTAACAAGTAACTCTAGGCAATGACTACAAAGTGACTTTGTTAAGGCTCTAAATAGGAAATGGAAAAACTCTGCCATCAAAGCTTCTTGTTCCCCTTTTTCTTATACTTGTTGGATTGAATAAGCTGCAGGCTGGAGCAAATATTGTGTTAGCCAGAAAGGAGCAAGCACCTCTTTCCAGCTGTAGAAATTAATTGTACTTAACAGGAATGAAAGCTGCCATGTGCCACAAAACTTCAGAATCGGAAGGCATAATTCACAGGGTGGTACACCTGCACAAGACTTGCTAACAGAAATTTGACAGCCACACTTTTGCACAATGCCAGTTCATTTCTAAAAATCACTTTCAAACAAATAAATAATAGAAACACCCAGAAACACATTCATCGAATCCTCTGCTATTATCTCTCCCCTATTCCCCATTTTCCTTTTTCTGGGAGTAGGTCCCTAGAACTCAGTGTGACTTACGTCTGAGTAGGCATGTACAGGATTGAGCTCTGAGAGATTTATTAACAATGCAAGACACAAGAGAGATGGCATGAAAAGAAAATAGAAAGATACACTCTAGCTCAGGGGTTCTCAAACTTCAGCAGGCCTACTACTGAGCTGGCGCAGAAGCGAGGAGACCTGTGATGGGTTTCCTGGTCTTGAAGGGAGGTTAGGATATGGCTGCGGAGCCTTCCAGTGTCTCCGCCCCCTCCTGGGCCCACTCCTTCACTCTCTCATCCAGTTGTGCCCCCTTCTCACCCCTCCACCCCAAAAAGCCCTGCCCCCAGTCGATGGCTGTACCTATCACTGGGAGCAATCTGCTTCAGTCTTCGGGTGTTGACGCCCAGTGCCAAGTGGTGCTGGCCTAAACACCAGTGGCACATTCTGAGTGCCACTTATGGCACATTTTGCAACAGCTCAGGTCAGTAGTGCTTGCAGAGCACCAGCGCTGCAGCCCATTGGATTGGGCCCCTAGTGGGCTCTTACTCCTTCTGTATGAGAGCCAGTGTTTTCTTTTAGACTGCTTCCATGGGAGAAAGACCCCTCTTTGAAAACTGCTCAATAGAAAAACAAAGCAATTGCCCCCAACTAACAGAGAACAGATTTTCTTACTGACAGTTGGACAGAGAAGTCATCTCTTTGCAGGTTCTGCTGTTACAGGTTATGACTGCAACCCTATGCTCACTATGGAATACAACAGGACTTATTTCTGAGTAAACATACTTAGAAATGCACCCAAAGTCACCAAACACCTTTTGACAGGATCAGTTTGATATAAATAAAAGGAGGAGAAAGACAAGGTGAGCACTGGAAGAAACTCGTCGTTCCTGCCAGACATGGCACTTATAAAAACAGATGTCCTGAAGTAGGTGATAGCAGGGGTGCTTACTAGAGGGTGGTAGGGCACAGGAGATTGGGTTTTGATGGTACCAGCTGAATAACAGAATGAAGTTAGGGAAAGGGGAATTCTTTTTAAAAGAGGGGGCTCTTAATAGTGACACTGCAAAACCTTTGTCTGTCTGTCTCTCTCTTTCTCAAACACACACACACACACACACACACACACACACACACTTCTAAATTAGTGCTATAGTACTAGATCAGAAGCGGGGAGAGTTGCTGTCTGGACAAACTTGCAAAAATAAAGAATGAGGATCACAGCCTATTGAAATTGAAAATTTTTCACAAATAAATCTCCAAACCTGACTTTTACATACTATTCAGCCACTGCAGCAACAACTCCCCCCCAGCTCCCCCCCCATCAGCAAAATTTAACGAAGTGGTACTTGAGGTGGGGGAAGGGTTAAGTATTCAGGTCTTTGATAGAGAAGTTCCTGCCTTTCCTTTAGATTCCTCTCATTGATAAGATTCTCATCATCATGCAAGACCTTGTTTATGCATCTGAATCTTCATAATTATAATCTAGCAAGGAATGATGGTTAAACACTGCATTTAATTACTAATTTAGGCCACTGGAGAAAGGGGAAAAAAGAAGGGCGGGAAATTCTCACAATTATCTGAAAGGGAAAAAATAGTCAGAGGAGTTGTGTGGTCTAGAATATTATTAGTCTTCAAGACTGCAAATGCTTTTCAGAAGAAAGACACTGCAATGCCACCAGGATATAACTGGATTAGAATAAGCTGTTTCAAGAACTTTCATGGGGCAATATGGTGATCAGGTAATTAAGCTTGCTCTGGTTTGTCTGAAGAAAAAGGAACCACCTGCTCAGTATTTGACTTCCATTCTAGATGTATTCCTAATTCACAAAACTGCTCAGAGGAACTGCTATTTTAAGAAGCACCAACACCAGCAATGTTTCTCATCTTAACAGCAATAAGAGCCAATGGGAGATTTTGGATGTTTCAAGGCGCAAAGAGAACAAGAGCAGAAGGCATCATTTTGACTTTCATTTCAAGGGAGACCATGTCGAAGGCTTGGCGTTATGCCTTTCCTTAGCACTTATGTTAATCCAGCCCAAGCAACATTGGTACCATTTGTTTTTCACTGAGCTACTATGGAAGTCCAATGGGTAATAATCAGGGGCATGAGGAAAAAAATGGGATGAACACTAGAATAATAACAGTACGATGCATAGTAACTTTTTTCCTTATATACGGGAGCTCTTTTGCAAAGAAAATGTAACTATGGAGAAAATATTGTATCAAATGGCCTATTCCTATCCCATTTTCTGGCAGCAGGACATTGTCCTGCTGTCATCAAGAGGCCTTCAAGGACAGAGTGTACTGCTTGTGGCCATTTCTAAGATGCTACCGCAATGTGGTGGCAGCATCGCAGCCTACTGTTGTGGCTGGTGACCTACTCTGGTGCAAGTAAGCCGGCACAGGAAGTGGTTCATGGGCAGGGAGGGAGAGTAATGGGATGTGTTGGGAGAGGAACAAGGGGACATATCGGGGAAGAGAGGGGTGGGTCCGACAGCACACCCTGGATCTTATCCCCTTTTTCCAAATTTACCCCACCCCTTTCCTTGGACATATGCTACCAAAATGGCTGTTCAAAAAGATCCATAAGTGGCCTGTAGTAAAAAAAAATAATTCTTTACTTACCACTTGTTTGCCTTCAGGTTGCCCCCCGCCCCACCATAGCATGTAACAAGTACCTTTGGGAGGCAGCTGCATGCTATAGCATTGCAGGGGGTAGAATAGGGCTAAAAGTCTTTGTAAGAAATCTACTAAAGCAGTGTTTTCCAAACTGTAGGTCACGACCCACCAGTGGGTTGCATCCTAATTGTTGGCAGGCTGTGAAATTGATCCACACATGTGCATTTACTCAATGCAAACATGCCTTGTGTAGATCTCAGAGTAGCACAAAGGTCTGGTGAAGAGGAACACCAGGCCACCAGAATGGTCCTGATCTGATGAATGTGGAGCTCAACAAATACCCCATAAGGCACCCCTCCCAAGGATAAAAAGGATAAAACCAGAGGCTTGAGCTGGTAAGGCAAAAAAATTTTTTAGTCTCATAAAGCTAGGTGAGTCCCAATAGTATGTCATTTTAAAAAGTGAGTCCTGGTGCTAAAAGGTTTGGGAATCACTGCACTACAGCAAAATAATACAGTGCAAAATAATGTCAGAATTTGCCTTTAATTAAATACCTTTAATTATAGAAGAATTCTTCTTTTTCCAGGATTTTCAATAGCAGGTTGAGCAGGACTGGAAATGGCAGAGCAGATTAAGGCCCAGCACTAGACAATAATGAGACCAGGGATGCTCACACCATCCTTCAATATGACTAATCTTTCTGCTCAGATTCTTTAGACCACACTTCAACAAAATGTTACAATGATCGTTTGCTGCCACTTCCTATGGAAAATATTCCATCTTCCACTTTTACACATGTCCATTTCCAACATGCCTAAAGATACATATTATAATTCTCTGCACATATTATACACACAAAAGAAAGGCAGGGAATGATTTTTCCCACTATAACCGAAGTGCATTTAGCACAACACCAGATTTTAAAAAAAACAACAACACTGTACACAGCCTTGTGCACTAGCAGTGGAAAAATAATACAGAAGTTTTAGAGAACAAGTACAGGTGAGTACTGTCACAGGAAGCATCCTCTCTCTCCGCATCTAATAGCTGCAGAATAACATACAGCTATATCCTGGCACTCCATACATCCCTGATCTGGAAACCATGTTCTTTTGGTTTGGCTCTTCTGCCAATCTTCACACAGAGAAGTTGACCCAAAGAAAAAACAGCAGATCATTTTTTCAAACATATAAGAGAGGTTTGGTGTTGTCTCTTCCTGTTTTTTCCAGCAGTCTTGCTTTCTGGCAAAGTGTTGCAATACAACTCTGCTGAGTTACAGCCATTTTATTGCATTTTTGTCACACTTGGAGCTGTGTATGTTGTGCACAAATGGCTTTCAAGCAGCATGTTATGTGGTTAGTCACTATATTGCCACCTCATTTTTGGATTGCTGATCCTCCAGATTGGCCCAGGTCTGACCTACATCACCAAGGACAGAAATTGGTCTTGGGCTGTGTTTTCAATTACAGTTCTGTCTGCCCTTGTATGCATTTCGAAAGGTTGCAAGGAGTGTAAAGACATTGATGGTACATGTGTGGGTGTTCCAAGTGTGTATGCTGGAACATAGATTCCTTCTGATATGGGGACCAAAACCCTGGGTACATGAGCATAGTCATTCTAACAATACAGATTTTTTTTTGTTGGCATCCTTCAGTCTTGGAAGACTATGGTATCGCGCTCTGAATGGTGGTTCTGGAACAGTGTCCTCTCCAGTGCGCAAAGCCTGGGTAAAGTAGATATGGAGGATAGACTGTTACCCATGCAGCAAATCCCCCCTCTCCAAGTTGCTGAAATGGTCCAATGGAAAGGCAGAAGCCAGTACAGTTGGTTCGCAGGAGTTGCCAGAACGTAACTGTGTTCAGCCATGAACTGCCTCAGGGACTCCGGCTCCGGATTTTGCCTTGAGGTTGACTCCTGAAGCCTTTTCCGTAACTGGATGCAGCCACAAGCCAGTGGAGGTTTGGGATCAGAGTTTTCCTTCTCTCAGATGAGCTGCCTTCCCAAGCTAACGAGTCCCATCTCTATATATACTAGTAGAGACTCAGGTGCACAAGTATATAATGTGAGAATTGACCCTCAGGTTACCTGGAAACTGTATCAACTTTTTTCAGGCCTTAAAGCTATTCGGAAAAACTAGTTTCCTCATGCCAGTCCCCTCTCCACCCTTCAGCTCAGCACAATAAGCTTGGTCCGGCTGTTCTATTAAGCCCAGTGTCAGTCAACATGAAAGGAAGTGACAGCGCTTGCTGATGGCTGTGTATAGTCCATGACACAACTGGCACAGCGCGTGAATTGCTACTGAAACACAGTCGTCCTCCCAGTTCCTAGTTCTGCACGCAACCCCATTGTGGGGATCATCTTGCATCCATTCAGTCAGCACTGCCATGACTTTTAACCATAACCATATCAGGAATGGAACTTGTTTTCGTAGCAGGCCCCAAATTGTGGAGTCAATTGCTTACATACAACTGTTCCATGTGACTTTGATGTGTGAGTATTCTCAAAGCAGAAATGCAGCCAACCATGGCTCCCTGAAGAGCTTACCTTTAGGATACACATATTCGTTGCATTTTATACACTTAAAGCATACTTGGAAAACAGCTTAGGGCTGTCTCATACAGCATCAAACCCCTGTGTTTACTACCAGTGTAGTAATAGGCACCACAGTCTTCTATTCTGACACGTATAGCTGCATACTTGGGCAAGCTTTTAAATAAATGATTGTCAAATTTGCATTTTGTATTTGAGGTGTGTATTTCAAAACTTGTAGGTGTGTACATCTTAAAAAGTTGTGTGAAAAGTCCCTGAGATGTTTCCCTACAAATAATGTCTCAAATGGCCCACGGACCCAGCTTAATTTTTATTTATCTTATGCCCTACTTCTGTGCAATTCTGCCTTGAGTTGCCCTTATCTGTGGGCTTGGCATCTGCAGACTTGACTCTATGCAGGTGTGCAGCCCGCAGCTGGCGGGCCTCAGAGACCTCCTGGACACAACCAGAAGTGCCTACCAGTCATATTCAGGAGGACTTCTGAGGCATGGAGAGGCCTCCTGGAGGCTTCTGAAAGGCACTTCTAGTTTTTTGGCAGCCTCCAGGTCTTCTGAGGTACAGGAAGGTTGCATGTGGCCACCCCACACAAGCTCTTTATCTGGCCAATGTGATAGTTGGGCTATCCCAACATCACCATTGGCTGCTCTCAGTTGCTGAACTGCAAAGTTACACATTAGCAAAAGCAGCACTGCCTTAAGGGCAGCTCTGGGAGAGCCCAATTATCATGCTGCCACCCTTTCAGCAGTGCTGATTCTGCTGAGACTTTACTTTGCAAAGCAACTCTCAGCTACTAAATGATGTCTAGCCAGAAACAACGTGGTTAAAAGGGCAGCCCACATGATAATTGAGCTCTCGCTGTCTTGAAAATTTGATAAAGATCTGTGTATTTTCTCTTCTGTCATTTGTGGCTAATGAGTTCCTAAGGGAGAAAAAAGCACTTATTTTTGGTCATCACCTGTTTAATGATGTCAGTTTCTGTTTAATTACATCACTTCTGCCCCTCAGGAGGCACCATTTGACCGGCTGGATGAAATGAATTTGGCACCCCTGCTCTAGGCCATCATCTTTACAAAGGACTACCTGAGAGATGGTATGTAGATCATGTTACATTCACAGCCCAGTCCTAAAGGTGTTGGAATCGCATGCTTTTTGGCTGCTGCAATGCAACTTAGTTGGAAAGCATGGCCTGGCTGCTGCCAGAAGTGGCAATGGACCACAGATGCCTGCCGCCTCAGGTAAGGCCACGTATGGGGTCAGAGGGAGGCAAGGAGGGCAGACCAGAGTGGCAGCTGGAGCAGGGAGGTGAACAGATTAGGCCCAGGATGGGTTGAGTTCAGCGGCAGCAGTACCCACCAAATCCTGACCCCCTTCCTAGGCCTGATCAGCCTTCACTGTGGCCATCATGGACTTGTGCCAATGGCATCACTGATGCAGGTCAGAGTTGACCCTTGGGGCCCACAGAGGCTTCCGTACCCTGGGCCAAGGGAACAAATGCCCCCTTATACCAAAGAAGCCTCTCAAAGCCAAAACTCGTCATGGGATTCAGCAGATGTTGCACTGGCGTTGCTACATTGCCACGTGGGGAGCTGCAGTAGACTGAACTGCCCAGCTACAATCCTATCCAAATGTACCAATCCTGCTTAAATTCACACACACGCCACCAGTGTAGCCACACCAACATAGCATGTGCTACATCCATGGGGGAGGGGGGGAGTGTTTTGGAAAGGTCTCCTTGGAGTAAGTGAACTACTCTTTACTACTGTAAACTACTGTTTAGCCCGGGGAAAACCTCCACCACTGCCATGGGATTCTTCAGAACTATGCCTGCTATTTTGTAGGAATAAGTCCAAGATGTGTAACAGCAGCAGAAATAGAGTTGGGTGGGGCTATAATATGGGTGCATGTCAGTGCGGCTGACCCTGCGCCCAGTCCACCTCTCTCCCTCCCCCCTGTCCACTGCCCCGGGAACTCCCCCATCCTGAGTCAAGGTAAACCCTCGCTATATCTGCCTGAAATACCTATATAATATTTCAATCCAGTGTAATGATACATTAATGTACCTATTGATACACCCATCCTAATGATTTACAATCATAGTTAGCTTTCTGCTGAGCTTAAAAAAAGAAACTAATTATCTCTTCTGGACTCAAGACCAAGGCTAGCTTAGGAGCCAGTAGAAGTCTCAGTGGGCAATGGAGATCAGGGAAATTGTGTGGGAGGAAAGGGGTTAATGCCCACTTCCCTTGCTGCCACGTCCCAGTTTTCAAAGCAGTTTGTGGGACTGCTAATTAATGCATTTTTTAAAACACAGGTAATCCTGATCACGGATCTATCACGTTATGTCTAGTTTGGACTTTTCTCCCTTGGAAGTAAGTCCCACCAGATTCAAATAAAATATGGATGAGATTGGTCAGTTGGACAGCCTTGACTAACAGCCCATAGTTTCACAAACTTCACCCTAGAGTGGTATTCTATTTGTATTTCTCAATCCACAAACCTGTATTCCTAGCTTGGGAGATAAAGCTGTTGCAGAGCTGGTGGGCAGACATGGAACTTTTGTTGACCCGCTTTCTGTCATCTTCACTGAACTGAGCCAGAGCTGCCTTGCCAGCTAGGATCACTGCTGGTTTTGGCATCAAGCAAATGGGATGGTAGCTTGGAATAGCTACCAATAGTGGCCAACAGAGCCACTTAACTCCAAACGTCAAGCAGAAGTGGTAGCAGCCAAGCCTAGTCCCATGACCAAGACACACTACGGTTCCCTTCCAAAAGATGCCCAGCCTCTTATGTAATGTTATGCAATATTACAGTATCCCATTTGCTGGAGAAAACTCTAGAGTAGCCAGATGTCATTATCTCAGTATATCCTTTTGATACCCTAGTCCAGTGTTTCTCAACGTTTGTCTTCCACTATGTCACTTCACATGGTCCACCTATTCAAATTACCACCGGAAGTAACTGGCAATGACATCATCACCAGCTCCTTCTGGGCTGGGAGGTCAGATGCAAACACCAGCAAGAGGCTCAGGGTGGACAAGAGGGTTTTTTTGAGTGCGGAAAGGCATGCTTTAGGACTGCTGAGTTGAGCCTCCTACCACTGTTTGTTGTGTCATGTTCCTGGTCTCACTGCTGGGTAGCAGGTATCGAGGGGTCCCATGAGTATCACCAGATACCACCTCAAGTACCACGAGTGGTACCTGTACCACTAGTTGAGAAACACTGCCCTAATCTTGCTTTTGGAGGGTTCAGTACTAGATGCTTAGCTACTGCTAGGTACAGAGGATGAAGTTGTCTAAGCAGCAGCACCACATCCTTCCATGCCCTTCCCCAACACTCAACCACTTCAGAAGGCACAAGCCCAGCATCCTAGAATGTGCTTCAAACTCCACTTGTAACAAGTTCAGTCACTTTCTCTTCTCATAGCATTTTGTTTTGGTCCTTGCTCCTGGTGAGCATGGTCTCTCTCATTTTTGGCCCTTTAATGGTACAAAAAGTATGCTATTTGAAAGCAGTCAAGGAGTAAGCTTCAGATTCCCTTTATCATTTTTAAAAACCAAAAAGCACCAACATATGGAAGGGTAAAAAGATACCAGAGCAAAGAACCCAAGTGTTGATGTGAGAGACAAGAGAAAAGCCCTAAAACAAAGGCCAGCATAAGAACATACCAGTTGCTTTAACACAAACCATTCAATCTTTATAGCCATGGTACTAAGAAACAGAAATACATGGCTTACATTGAAAGAAACAACTACAAGAAAGAGCTTTTTTCTTTAGAAAGACGCATATAGACCTAGAATAACCTCAGCAGTCGGTTTACACCAAGAAATCTTAAGATACCCAAAGCATAAAATTGTACTGATCTCTCCGTAGCTACAGATGTCAACAAGAATTTGCTTAGCACCAGAATATCTTAAACTAACAGCAACAAATCCCAGAATAATGAGCAAGTCACTGAACCCTATGCCTGGCTGGCTGGCTGGCTGGCTGGCTGGCATTCACCTCCATCCAGGCAAGTTCAAGGCAGACTCGTCTCTATGCCTGACCTGCTCACAAATGGATTCTCCTTTAGACAGCAGCACAGTTGGCAGCATGCAGTTCTGAAAGCAGTGCCCCCCCCAGCTGTAAACACAAACAGAAAGCTATAGAAGAGAACTTTACCTAAAAGGCCTCAAGGTGACGAGACATCTTCTGATCATTATTTTCCCATCAGAATTCACTGTAATCATTGTTCAAAACTTTGTTTTTGTTTTTTGGGGGGGAATAAACGGAAAGCAAGAAAGTGGGTGTTTGCTACGTCCAATCAGGAGCTCATGGCTACAGGCTTTTGGAGGATGTGTAGAGAAAAGGAATGTAGAAGTGCCCCGATAAATCCACATATGCACAAAGAATTGGATCTTTGTAGCCCTCCTAGGTGTTCTGTTTCTTCCTATTATTTTCTTCTGTAACTGATGTCTGCTTTGAGAGAAAGAGACAGGAACACACAGAGAAAGGCTGGGTAGTGGTGGCTTGTACAATTTTGTCAGTCACATTTTGGATGCAGACGGTAGCCAAGATAACACTTCTCCTTTCTCCAGGAATTAAATCCACTGCTGACCAGGTGGGTGGCACCTGGACCCAGACGCGCTTCTACTCACAGGTGCCTTCATCACAGCCACTTTCTCTCCCCTTGCTCAGCGTCCACCTTAACCAAAATCCTCTAGTCAAGGCTTGGTCCTTTCCCTCTACAGCCTTCAGCACCTCCAGGGAAGTGCCATTTCCTGGGATGGTTTCCTAGTTGTGAGACGCCTCCCAATCACAGCTGGAGATGCAGTGGTTAAAGGGATCCGCTCCATCCCAGCCCAACAGCTGCCTTGTATCATCCTGGCCATCCGAAACACTCCGTTTTAGTCTTGTGAATAGGCTGCATTGTTTCCATCTGGGAAGGATGCACTGCTTCAAGCAAGAACTGGAAGATGCTTCATTGTGAATTGGGGGCCATCTAGTGGAATCTGTAGGGATTGTCTGTTCCATTAAATTGCGTATAAGGAGCTAGCTGAGAGTGGTGCACTGAGCCAGTACTCAATGTCAGTTTCCAGTTTGTAAGGCAGGTCTAACCAAGCACCAAGCACTGATGAAGGCTGATGCCTTTATTCCATTAATTGCAACCCTCCACACATTGAGGGAAGACACTGAAAGAAAGAGGTCAGGTTATCGCAATGCACACCACCGTCGCCCCCAGATTGGATTACTGTAATGATGTCTGTGTGGATCCGCCTTTGAAAAGTGATTGGAAACTCCAGCTAGTCCAGAGCATGTTGGCCAGCCTACTGATGAAAACTGATCTGAGAGAGCATATTACACTTGTGTTCAGAGCTTTGTAATGGTTAACAGTTGTGTTTAATTCAAAGGGTCACTCTAAAGCAGGGGTGCCCAAACCCCGGCCTGGGGGCCACTTGTGGCCCTCAGGGGCTCCCAATCAGGCCCTTGGGGAGCCCCCAGTCTCCAGTGAGCCTCTGGCCCTCCAAAGACTTGCTGGAGCCCATGCTGGCCCGATGCAGCATGAAGATGACTGTTCAACCTCTCACCAGAGCTGTGGAGACTACTCCACTACACCTGAGATCCCTCCACTACTTGCTGTTTCACATCTGTGATGCAGCAGTGGCAGAAAAGGAAAGGCTGGCCTTGCTTTGTGCAAGGCCTTGAGCTACTGCAAGACCTTCATTCATTCATATAAGTTCCATCTCTAATAAATTCATTTATGTAAATTTATTCAAATTTTAAATGTAAATTAATTCTCTTTTTCCCTGGCCCCCGACACAGTGTCAGAGAGATGATGTGGCCCTCCTGTCAAAATGTTTGGACACCCCTGCTCTAAAGGCAAGATAGGTGGCTGCATGGAGCTGCTCCTAGAGACATGGGGGGGGCAGTTCCTGAAATAAGGAAGATCGTCTATTGTCTATGGCAGTGGTTCCCAAAGTGGTGAGTCGCAACCCATCATTGCGAGAACAAAAAGTGGGCCATTGCCCCTTAAGGGGAGTGGCCCAGTAACGGGTTTTCCAGTAGCACTGCAGCGATCGCAGTGCCACGGGAACCCAGGGGATTTTCCCCTTACCTGGCAGGTCCTGCTGGCCTTGGGGAGGTCCCCTCTGTGGGCCTCCCAAATGCTGAAAATTGCTCCATTTGGGGATCAGAGCACGCATCCAGTTTTCACGCAAAAACCGGAAGTGTGCTCTGATCCCCAAATGTAGCAATGTTTGGAGACCCTCCCCAAGGCCACAAGAACCCCCTCCCCAGGTAAGGGGGAAAGCCCCTGGGTTCTCATGGCACCGCAATTGGTGCAGCTCTGTTGGAACACTCCTCCGTCCCAGGCCCCACCCCCACAAACACTCACCTGTGGTCCCAAAGTCCAAGTAGGACTTTGGGAACCACTGGTCTATGGGCTTGCACATCCTTACACTGTAGGATCCTTCATTTGTCCAGTGGGAAATCAGTATAGGCTGCACATAGATCAATGCACAGAATCAAAAATCAGAGTCCCACTATCCAAAACCCCATGCGTGACAAGACCTTAGGGCCAAACCACACAAGACATTAAACATTTCCTTCAGCTGGCAAGTATTTTACTCAGTAAATAGCAGCCAAAAGAAACTCAAATCTGTCTGTATCACAACTGGAACCTGAGGGTAGCGGTCATAAGAAGATAAGAAGAGCCCTGCTGGATCAGACCAAAGGTTCATCTAGTCCATCTTTCTGTTTCTCATAGTGGCCCACCAGATGTTTCAGGGAGCACACAAGACATCTGCATCCTGATCCACTCCTGTGCATCTGGCATTCTGAGGTAGCCTACTTCTAAAATCAGGAGGTTGCACATGCCCATCTTTGCTTGTAACCTGTGATGAACTTTTCCTGCAGAAATCTGTTCAATACCCTTTTAAAGGCATCCAGGCCAGATGACATTACCACATCCTGTGGCAAGGAGTTCCACACACTAATTGCATGCCGAGTAAAGAAATATTTTCTTTTGTCTGTCCTAACTCCCCCAACACTCAGTTTTAGTGGATGCTCCCTGGTTCTGGTGTTGGGTGAGAGGGAAAAGAACATCCCTCTATCCATCCCCTGCATAATTTTGTATGTCTCAAAAATCATCCCCAGTGCCTTTTTTCTAGAGCGGTTTTGGCCAGAGGGCCACATTAAATATCTGGTGTGGTGTTGAGGGCCGGAAAAATAATTTAAATATAAAATTTAAATAAATAAATTTGAGATGGAACTTGAATGAATGAATGAATGAATGAATGAATGAATGAATGAATGAATGAATGGGCTCATTCATTCAACCTCTCTGGCCCTCAGAACACCCTCTAGACACAATCAGAGCACAGTTCTGGTCATGTTCAGTTGAGTGAGCCAGAGACTTTCAGGGGACAAGAGGCTGGCAGCGGGCCAGATAGAGGCTTTCCACGGGCCGCATCTGACCCCCGGGCGGGGTTTGGAGACCCCTGTTCTGGAGACTGAAGAGCCCCAAACACTGTAGACTTTCCTCATAAGGGAAGTGCCCCAGTCCAGTAAACATTTTGGTCTCTCTCTTCTGCACCTTTTCATTTCCACTATATCTTTTTTGAGATGTGGCATCCACAGTTAGACGCAATACTCCAGGTGTGGCCTTACCACAGATTTGTGCAATATTGGCTATCTTATTCTCAATCCCTTTTTTAAAGATCCCAAACATGGAATCAGTCTTCCTCACTGCTGCCGCGCATTGGGTCAACACTTTCATCGAGCTTCCCACAAGCACCCCAACTCTTTAATTCTTAACTCTTTGCTCCTGGTATGGTCCTGATGTGAATCAACTGCCACCCCTTGAATACTCTTTGCCCCAAGAAGAACGCTTCCATGAGCTAGGGAGTTACCTGCGTATTCTCACATGTCCAGTTCTGATTATTGCAGTGAATTATATAAAGTCCTCTTAAAAATGTTCAGAAACTTCAATTAGGCCAGAATATAGAACCAGACTGTTAAGTAGACCTTGCCATAGTTGGGTAGTATAGAAGAAGAGGTGGGAATTGAACACTTCTCTTGTATGCAGGGACACAGATGTTCCTCTTTGGACATAGTCCTCTAAATTCAGACTCAGCAAGATTCCATCTCAGTGGAAAGGGATGATTGACATAGATGAGGTGGTGTGGGCAATACAAGCAGAACAAGCATCAGAATGAGAGAGTCCAGATCTGAAGTCTGCATAAATACTAAGAGAGAGAACATATGTTTTCAACCAGTGTCACAGAGATCAAAGCCAAAACAAAGGAAACGTCTCTGCATATCTCTTCTCAGTCCACACTGCCTATGTTCTCTTCCAGCATGACAAAGTTGTCTGATATACGAAGAAATGAGTTTTCTGCAGGTGTGCTGCCCCGTGTGCCTTCTGTAAGAAAAGCCAGTATCAGCTATCCCCTGTGCTTTGAAAGGTCACAGAGCTAGATTGCCAGATTCAAAGACTATTAGGAGGAAACCTTCTTGAACATCAGCTTGGAAAGAAGAATCATGGAGCAGCTTTTATCGTATGGAAATTAGATTTTTTTAAAAACTTGGCAGGATGTGCAAGGCTTGCTTTCAGCTCAGAAATGAAGCCCAAGCAGACAATAAAGAAACAAAGAGGAGACAAATGGAAGATTCTTTGTTATGAACTTATCACCATCAATATGCTCTCTCTCTCTCTCTCTCTCTCTCTCTCTCTCTCTCTCTCTCTCTCTCTCTCTCTCTCTCTGAAATTATATGTCCAGGATTACATAAAAGTATTAAGGCCAATGTGTATCAGTTAAAAGTGAAAAATAGCATTGGCATCTTGGAAACTGATTTACTAGGGCTGAACTGCAACTACTCAGGTTTTTGCAAAAATAGTGTGTCAGATTCCTGAACATTCCTTAAAACTGTTCATTTATTCATTTACATAAACATTACCCTAATATACTCTCAGTATCCACTGATTTCATCTACCCCATGAGATAACACATGGCCAAACTGAAATTGCAATGTAGTGTGTGTGTTTTTTACATCATCATCTTCACCATGTGAACCCTGGGATTCCCATGATGCAGGAAACTTTTGCTTCACTAATTCATTACCTCAGTAATGACATCACATAGCCTAATTCATCACATTTGCTGCATAATTTGCAACTGGCTAGGATTGCTTATGCTACTGTTCTTCAATTTGTCAGGAGCTGGACTCATCTCCAATCCCAACCTGCAACATGGGTCCCACTTTCAAGAGCTTAGAGCAGTGGTATTCAAACTGGGGTGTCGCAATGCCCCAGCCTGTGGGTCCTGGCCTCTGCCCCCTTAAGGGGCAGGGACAACCAGGAGACAGGGGGAAGGCAGCCAGGAGACAGGGGGAAGGCTCAGGGGGGCTGCAGGGGCTTGGGTGCACTTGGCCAAGCCTCCTGCAGCCTCCCGGGGGTACAGGGAGCCCTGCGCGACCTTTGGCAGGGCTCCCCAGGTCAGGAAAAATGAAAGCGGAGCGATCGCGCCCTGCTCCGCAAAACCGGAAGCGGAGCACGATCGCTCCACTTTCCCTTCTGACCGGGTTGCAGGAACTGGGGTGCACCCTCCAGTCCCTGCAGCAACTGTCCATGTGTACGGGGAGCCCTGCGCGAGCGCCTGCAGGGCTCCCCAGGTCAGGGAAAAGGAGAGTGGGGCGACTGCGCTCCGCTTCCGCTTTTGCGGAGGCAGAGCAGATTGCTCCACTCTCCCTTTCCCTGACCTGGGGCGCCCTGCAGGCGCTCCCACAGGGCTCCCTGCACACAGGGATGGCTGCTGCAGGGACTGGTGAGTGCATCCCAGTCCCTGCAGCCCCCTGAGCGAAGCGAACCTGGGGATCGCGTTGCTGCCTTCCCCCTGCCCCTGCTGCCTCCCCCCCCCCGCCCCTGTAAAGACTTACTGCGGGTTTCAAACTCCCGGAGAGTTTGAAAACCTCAGGCTTAGAGGACAAGAGGAGCCAATGAGGGCCTCAGTTTTTCTTTCCCAATTGGCGGCAGGTAGTTGGCACAGCTGCTATTGTGTTCTCTGGCTCCTTTTTTCTTTCTAGACCAATTGGAAGGAGAGGACAGGCAGAGAATGGCATGGCAACAGCATACATTCCGTTTTGAAAGGAGAGGGCAAGAAATATGAAGCAAGATAAGGCAACTCAGCCGAAATCTTTTCCCTCCTCCATTAGTCACCATAAGCTGTACAGCCCACCAGCATCCTCACAGCATTTACTCTCACAGTCTTTGCATTTGCTAAGTGGCAGCTGGAGCATGTGGAGACCTGTGCCAAACAGCATCCAAGGGGAGAACAACAGGAACAATGCAAGACCCCCCCCCCCCCAAAAAAGCAACTCCATGGAGAGTGAGGAGGCCAAGCCAGGAGGTTTTGCTCTGTACCTTTCTCTTTCCAGACAGTCTTCCCCGCAGCATGCTCCGGTACTGTCATCTCCTGAACCTGAGAAGAGGGAGAGGCAGGAGCAGGTCCTGGCACCAACCACACCACCAAACTCAAACCACCAAACAGGCACATGCCTGTTTGAGCCACAAGGCTCTGGTCTCTTCCTGTATAGTGACACCCTACCCAGAAGCCATAGCATTCACAGCAGTGGTTGAACTTTCACTGCCACAGATCTAGTTTCTATACAGGGAGAGATGAGAGCTGTGACAGATGAGAGCTCAGCCTCCCCTGTGATCATGCAATCACTCAGAAACTGGGTGCGGCGCATGCACAATCAAAAGAGAGGCTGAGGCTATTTTCATTGGAGTACAACAGGAGAGACTCTGCCTCCCTGACTGCACATCCCTGCAGTGGTACCATTGCTGCCATTACCACCCCCTTCCTGGCCTTGATCCACCCACCTTCTTGACCCCATCTCTATCCCATTCCTCCCCTCTCCATGCCCCCATGCTGATTTACTGGCACTGGGGGACAGAGACCCAATCTCTCACTGCTTGCAGTGGTGACCAGGCCACGCTGAATGGCATGGTGTGCTTTGCAACAGTCATAAAGGACCTTACACTGCTGGAACACTAGTCTTAGGAGTTTTGGCAGCATCAGGCCCTACTAGTAGTGGGCCATAAACCTTGTTCCCAAAATGTGATTTCCTGTTCCTTTAATTGCTTGGAGGGTAGGGAAGGAGAAAGAACAACATGTAGGCATGACGATGGCATGGCAGACATAAAGGCCTAAAGTTCAGGGAATTTTTATTTAATTGTGGGAAGGAGAGAATGAAGAAAATGTCCTGTCTTTTTCCAAAGCATATTCCATGCTTTGTGTGACAAGCAAATCCTGGGGCTGCAGGGAAATGAGTGTACCTGCAATTCTTTGATAATAAGGATGAAGAGAGACATTTCTTCATGTTTTCAGAACAGATGAAAGCTGGATGTAGGAAAATGGCTTTCCTTTTAACAAGCCAGAACAAAGACTTTTTTTTTGCCCAGAGTAGCAATATGGAAGGGAGTTGATTACTATCATTACCTTTGGAAAGCAAACTTACAGTTGGCATCTTCCAAGAAAAGATGCAGCAATATTCACAAGCTGATCTTCAGAGCCCATTATTTTAAGATAGGAGGGCTGTCCTACCTCTAACTGGCCTGGTCTATAGGCAATCAAATGAAGGAGTATGCTCCTGTGGTGGCAAAGTGAACTGTTTCACTTCAGGCTACCTGGGCAGGGGACACAATGTTCACATGTGCTCATTTCAAATACTAGCACATCTAGGAGAAAGGCTCTAACTCAGGCTGGACCATTCCACAGTGGTGCTGGTGGGGGATGCAGACCATACCAGGTGCTGCACTCGGAGGGGGTGACACCATTACTGATCAATACTGTGAAATCCTGATATTTTCAAATAATACTATCATGTTATATATCATTTGATGTGTAATTTAATGCAGAATGCAATGAAACAAACCACATTGAAATATCTGTATTCTGTCAAAGGTTATGGCCAAATGACCAAAAAAGGAAAACTGCCGGATGCAACAAAAAAAGGATTTTCTTAACTTTTAAGACTGATTGTTCCAACAGCCAATGAGGTATTATTATGACACAGAAGGCAACCAATAAAGTGTTAGTATGAGTCAGCTCTTATTTCCAGTATCAGAAAGTGCTAGAACTCTTATTTGGTTGTGCGAGTATCATCAAATGGCCACTGCTTTTTTGTTGGTTACTGATTTGTTGGGTGACCTGTACTGTTATATATTTAAATAAATGAAGTTAATGAAGGTTACACCAACCCTATGATGCCACTGCATTTAGGCTGTGTGTACGATATTGTAATTTATTCTGTATGGTTTGATACGGGAGGTGGTCCATCAAGGGGGTGACACAATGAGCTCTTCCATTCAAATTCAAATTCCATTCAAATGAGCTTTGCCTCTTCCATGAGGCAAACCCTAGTGACACCTCTGCCTTCCTTTGGTAGGGGAACCTTAAAACATGTGATTCCACACCTGCAGTTTTAAATAGTTTGGCCTATTCTATGCACCTCGGGCCTCTGACACCTCATTCCCATCTCACAGCTGCATGTATAGACCAAGTCAGCACAATCTTTCTCTCATGCACATATGCATGTATTAATTTTGATTGCAGAAAAGAATTAGATAGTCAGAATTACCTTCACCTACACATAACACATGTGTCACCTCTACCACATCATGAAGTCACAAGACAGGACAAGCAGATCATTTCAAGTCCATAAATACAGTACACTTCTTCAAGTTACAACAGAGGGGGGAAAAACAATTACTAGACATTCCCAGAACATTCCCTGATAAATATGTGCTATTGTGTATATATGGCATACATTTATATACATGCTGGAAGAGAAGCCATGTAATACTAAAGCACTGGTTCAAAAAAGAACTTAAGCATCTGCTTGGTTTTCACTTAGGAAGACCAAACTACAGGACATCTTATTAAACAAGTGGGTTGCCCTTATGTCTGTCTATGTGAATTTCTTTTAAAAGAGCAGCCACAGGGTTGGGGTGAGTGAAGCTGATTAGGATTGGGAGTGCAACACACACAAGGAAGGATAAACACCTGCCTCCATAGCATGGTCCCAACCCCCATCAAAAACTGCCAGTGACTTTGCTGTTTGCCCCAGGTCAAACAGTATTTTCCCCCATACAGTAGTTTCCCCCAGGTTCTGTAGAACCTGTCCTGATCAGGCCCACTGCAGCTACGATCTTGAAACAGAATCTAATGTGACCAAAACAATAAGAGGAGCAGATTTTTACCATCTGCTCTGGCAGCTAGCATGATTTGTGCCATTAACCCTAGAGTGTTTTTGCCTTTGTTCATTCACAGTAGTAGGGGCCTCTGGCCAGGATTAGGATTATGACATGGGAAGAAAGGGGCTTTAAACCTTTGCCTCCATCAGGGCTCCCTACTGGGAGTAGCCCCACAGCTACTACCGACCAAACCAATAAACAAAGACACAATGGTCAATGACTGAGGCTGCAATCCTATGCACACTTTCCTGGGAGTAGGTCCTATTGAATGCAATGTGACCTCTGGGTAGACATGCATAGGATTGTGCCCTAAGACTATCTATCAGCTGAGCTTATTGTTTTGTTTGGGGATTGTGGGGTGTTTTAATATATTTGTTGTATGCCACTCTTCTTATAAATCTTACAAGAAAGAAAAGTAGATTAAACGCTTTCAGAAAATAAACAGTACATCACAGCAATGTGCAGTTTGGCTGCAAGTCAAACCATGGGATCAACTGTTAGGGAAGACGAACACACTTCCCAGAATGCAGCCAAATGGGTTGACTTGGTTGCTTCTGGGAAACTCTCTTCAGAGTTCCCTGCTTGATCATTCTAGCCAAGTTGTTCCACCAACACTCCCCTAATGAAAGCTCTTATTGGAAGCTGCAGGAAATTCTCTCTGAGCCAGTGGCTATGCGGTCACATTTCCTCTTCACCGCACCACCTGACAAAACATAATCTTAATTAATTACCACTTCAGTGCCTGTTTAATTTGATAAATATAAAATTCAAGTAGGGTAATAAAGTGATCCATCATCTCCGACCAAAGGCAGAAGGCAAAGCAATGGCCTCGAAAATCAATACTTTGCAAATTATAGATATATCGTTGTTGTTGCAATTAGGCACTGTCAGCTCTTAAGCGGCCTTCCTTCGATGTCTGATGCACTGAAAATAATAGCCTTATGGGGAAAGGGGAGGTAATCTTGCTGTCTGGCATGCCCTCTAGCTCTGGGGAGGACTTAAAGCTATGTAGAGCATGACAGTTCTGCAGACACATAGCTCCATTGGTCTGTACAAACAGCACTTTCCATTTCCTCACTGAAATCCTGCAAGGCAGAAAATTAGCACTGTGGATCACTGTGGTTTCTTCGAAAGCCTGAAATTTCCAATCACTTTAGGTTACACACCCATAATAGCTACAATAACAGCATAAATTACTCTGGTTGGTGTTAATGCCACCAGCCATCTAAGCAGGGATGGTAATCCTAGCCTTGGACTTGAAACAATTCTAAACAGTTTGGGTTCATTCCTTCCACAGCTTAGCAAATTCCTCTTCTTTGATGGCAGTTATTGAAAACTTACTGAAAGCAGATTTCAACCAGAAAAAGTTGTAAGGCTTGGAAACAATACTTTACCCCATCGGCATGAAACAATCAGATCCCAAAGGCTGCTTTTAAAAGTCAAAAGATTCTGATGCGTTTTAATTGTACAGGGGAAAGTGTTGGTGTAGGATGAAAAATATGATAAACGTACAACCCAATCCTAACCTGCACTAGAACAGGCAGGCTGACTGGTCTGCTCTGTATCCAGCACAGGTGAGGAGGTGGCTGCCGCACAACTCGGAGTAATGGGATATTAATCCCCTTACTCCATGTCATGCACTAGACACCCCGTGGGGCTACTCAGATTTGTGCCAGTGAAATCACTGGTGCAAATCCAAATAGCCGAATGCTGGGCTGACTGGGAGAGGGGTTAGAAACCACTTAAATTGCCCAGGCCAGTCCCATCCCCCTCCTAGGCCCAGTCCTCTCACCAGCGCACTCTCACCCATCCTAACACACCCATGTTCTGCCCTCCTGCCACTCTCTCCAATCCCCTACACTGGTCTTCCTAGGCCAGTGCAAACTGCTGGGCCAGATGTGGTACAGGGAGGCCAGCACAAGTCCTTGCACCAGCATAAACTGGCTTGCAAGGAGGTGCAAACATGCTTTCTGGCACATTTGTGACATTCCCGGGTCGGCGCAAGGAACTTGCACTGGCACTTGTCCCTCTTTGGATTGTGTTCTCAGTCTTTTCTTCAGAAACCTTTGGTTGGTTTATGTTATGCAAATGTTTTCAGAGAAGTTCATTTCTGGGATCTCCTTCACAGGAGGTCTGAATCTGTTATGAATTTGGCACCAACTAGCAGTGGGTTTCAAAGTCAATCGGTACATAAAGACTCTGCCATATAAAAACCAAAGCGAAATAAAAGGATGACATTGTATACTGCTTGCATCTTTGGAAAACAATGTTTGGGGTTTTTTTGTGAGTAAAATTAAGGTCAACATTATCACCATGTCTTTATCAACATCTTCCTCCATTCTGCTTTAAAGCTGGCAGCCCGGAGATGAAGAAAGCCCCAACCTCTCAGACCAGATGGAAAGCAATAAGTTTCTCAAACTGGGTAGTCAAAGGTCAGATTCTTAATATGGTCAAGTGAGACCCCATTGGCTCCTAATGTCACCTGCTCATTATTGAGTCCGTACCTGCAGGCCTGTGTCCTCTGCCTTGGTAGCACCACGATACCATAGTGGAAGGCCAGCAGCCCGCTGCTCTGGCAAGATACAGTTGTTGCCCAGATTGTTAAGCACTTGAGAAAGGCTGACAGTGTTCCTGATTTAAGATCCTTGGCACTTTAGACTCCAGCTGTGAATATAACTACATCTTTCCTTTCTTAGACTGAGTCAGAGTATCACTGCATACTGAGCTGTTAGGGAGCTTAATAAAACTACGCACAAAGGACCAAGATGGACATCATATATCCATTGAGAAACTCCAGATAATTAAACCACATCAGGAGTTTCAATTTGGTTTGGAGATTTTTGGCACAAGATCCTATATTTAGAAACTCAAATTACACTTAGAAAGGCCAAACATCCCATTTAGGAGGATTCTGGTCCATTTCTTACTATGCCAGCCAAAGAGTGGTGACCTTGTTTTCTCACCTCTAGTCAGCAGCTATAGTAGTTGTCTTTACCCCCCCCCTTCAGTTCAGCAAGATGATGGGGCTTTCAGAGGGAGATTGTTCAACAGCAAGCCTTTAGGAACAGCAAGCCCATCTCTCCACGATGTTGCCTCCGCATTGTTTGAACGCATGTTTATGACCTTTACATCCCAATAGAACAGTGACTTTATTGGCTTACACTGCAGGTTAAGACACTCAGATGTATCACTGTTTCCCAAAGTAAATGGGGAAATGCAGGTAAGCGCATGCAACATTCGATTCCGGAGCCCTCTTCCGAAGAAGATTTATTGCACCTCCCCAGAAAGAGTAATAGAAAAGTGCAGGAAAACCACAAGCAGTAAGATAGTTCTGACTGCTTTTCTGAGAAATGTCTGTCTTCAATGCTGCCCTTGAGATAGGAATTGGAATTGGATTGTATGATAGCTACAAGACCCAATGTACATTCTAGCATGTTGTTTCCACACACTCTCACTTCCCTCTGCTGTGCTTTACTGCAGTTGCCCTAAAGAGAAGTGCTGCTTATCAATAAAAGTCACTTTAACTTGGTTCCTTCAATAAAGGATTCAGCATTAATTGCATAATGCAGGCCTGCCTCCTCGTTTGGATTTATACAGTTATATATCAAGGGTAGCTTTACTTGTCTACAGGGGTCATTTTTACGGTTGACTTGTGAAAACACTTTTTATAGTAAAAACTCAATCCAGACTGTTTTTATGTGTCGGCCTACATTGAATGTGCATACGGTGAAGCTGTCATCTGCACGCTTATAGTACTCAGATTCCCAGTTTAATGCACTACTATAAACAATTGGCCTAAAAAGGACAAATCGCTTAAACTAGCATGCTTGGACTTCAATCCCTCAGCCTCATCTGCTTTAGCAAAGAACACAAACCTGAAATTCTACATTTCAAAATATTCCATTTTATTACTATTATTATTACTAGTTTCACTAAGAATATTTTGACTTAATTCCATTTTGCAGCACCTTTTAAAACATTTATAGACATAGCACCTAAGATCTAACTGAAAATATGTCATAACTTGCCACTTGCGCCAGGTTTGTATTCTACAACCTCTAGGCCACAATACAAGCATGCACAGTGTTAGTGCAGTTATGAGCCTGGGAGTAGATCCAAATGGTAAGGCCTCAGGGGAGGCCTCTTCCATCTTCCCTCTCCCCAACTAGTCCTCTAGTCCTCCCCAACTAGTCCCTGACTCACATGCCTCAGTGTGCACAGCATCCTGTTCCAGTTCACAGGCCATTTCTTGCAATAGGAGAGTTGTGTGTACACCATGTATATACAGCACATCTTGCCAGCTCACAACATGTTACTAAATTACACTCTCTTTTCACAATGAATACTTAGTTGGTGCTACTTTGACACAGGGAATTCAAAGGTATCTTCTCAAGGAAGCTTTTCTGTTCCATGGAGAGCATATTTTCCTATACTTCAGATAATGATCTTGAGAATGCTCTGTGGAATCAGATTGGCTAGATGCCATGGGGACTGATTGGTTAATATCAGTGACATCATTAGTAACTAGGTACAACTCACCTGCCACAACAGTCTGTGACTGTTTTGAAAGATGATCGATGATGATAAGCCATTCATGTAGTGCTTTTTGAACTTTTAAAGCTCTTCACATGTATTAGATTAATGATGATTACAGTTCTTTAGAGACTGAGATCTCAACTACAGTGCCACTCAAGTACTGAAACATGGATCTGTTTAGGCATTTAAACATTACGTTTAAAGAAAACAAAAAGGGGTAAAGGCAGCAGGACGATCCATTCAAGCACCAATACATATCTCCATTCCATGAACATTTCACTCTTTCCTGCCATAGAAATGTAATGCGAGGGATCTCACACACGATGAGTAGCTCTCAGGCCCATCTTGTTTTTGGTTGGAAGCCCTTTGTAACCATTTTCTTAACAAATCATCTTAGTCCTGCATAGTCTTCTGATGACAATCAGGTACTGCCTTTCTCCCTTTAGCCCAGACATCCTTGATCCTCTGTCTTTGGCTCCCTTTGTTTGCTCTTTGGCCTCTGTCCGCTCCTCTAGAGATTGCCCCCACTTTGTACCATGCTATTCCCTTCATACTGAAAATAAATGCCAAATGTACCACACCAAGGCCAAGTGGGGCCATCAGCCCTGAGCCCAAACCAGGGTGACTGGCTTACTGGCCAGGCCAAGGCAATTTGGTGCCCAAACATTCCCAGCCAGTTTTGTTTTTCAACAGATTTGTATAGGAAGTCTTAGGGAAGTCGCAGTTATTGTATGATTTTGGCTCAAGATATTGGACTGAAAACACAGCCAATCCCATTATCTTTCATTGATCTTTATGCCAGAATCTAAAAGCTTCCACCCAGCCAATGTTCAAATGTTCCTTGCCCAGTGAACCTGATGTTGCAAATTGCTAACGATTACTATGCATAATGGACTAGTAGAGAGAGAAAAGAACACTATTTTTTCATTTGTGATCTCTATGATGCAGGAGTCATGAGTCTCTAAAGCAGTTGTTCTCAAACTTGTAGCACCGTGACCCACTTTTTAGAATGAGAATCTGTCAGGACCCACCGAAAGTGATGCCCTGACCAGAAGTGACATCATTAAGCAGGAAAGTTTTTAACAATCCTAGGCTGCAATCCTACCCACGCTTACCCAGGAGTGAGTCCCATTTACTATCATTGTTAAAAGTAGATATATATAGTAGCCTGTTAAAAGTACAGAGCTGTAACACTTCCTCAAATGCCATCACATACCATGGTAGCATCAAGTCAAATATATTAAAAATAAAATTTTGAAATGAATGGGGACCCACCTGAAATTGGCTCGTGGCCCACTTAGTGGGTCCCAACCCACAGTTTGAGAAACACTGCTCTAAAGGAAGACCCTTTGCCATTCAGAGAGTCAGGAAATTTGTGCCAGGAAGTCACAAGTGACATTCCTTGACAGCCTTGCCTGCATTCCTTCTTTACCAAGAAGCTAAACCTCACTGCTGCATTCATGATGGGAAGAAACAAAAAATGGCTGTAGCAGTGACCTTGGATTGCATTTTGAGTTGTTAGGTTGAATTATTATAAGACTTCATTTTAAGTGGATTACTCATGTAGCTCATAGACGGGATTTTCCAAGATTTGTAAAATCTTCTGTTATTTAAAAACTAACAGCTGCCTTAAGAATGAGGCAAAGATTGCATAAGCTGAGGCATCTTCTGTTTTGTCTTTACCAAACAGGCAGCCCAATCCTATGTAACTCTCTATGCAGCAATGCAGCAACACCAGTGCAGAACACACTGTAACTAGCACAGGAGTCCTCCACTGGATAAGGAAACATTTGTTCCCTTGCTTGGGAGTAAGCCCTTCCTGCCTGAATGGGTTTACTTGAACCTGGTGCAAGTCCAAGTGGACCCAGGAAGGCAAATAGAGGCCAGCGAGGGGGGTAGGATGGGGGGACACTGCTACTGATACCAACCCCTTCCTAGGCTCATTCTGCCCTCTCTTCACACCCCAATCTCTCATTCCGGATCCTTGTTAATCAGGTAACAGGTAATCCCTGTTAGGATTGGGCCATGAGACAATAAGAGACTTTTTCAACCTTTCCAAGGCCCAGATTTTGCTACAGTAATAATAATAGTACATATCATTTGTATCAGACTTTCTGAATGGTTTGATGCTGTCCTTACAACCACCACAAGGCATAAGGAAGTAGCATTATCCCCATATTGTAGCTGAGGCCAAGAGGGAGAAGAGGGAGTGTGCTGTTCTTACAGAATGCCTCATCTCTGCTGAGATTCTAGAGGTGGGGGTGTTCTTTTCTGCCTTCCACCCCGCATGAGGCAAGCTGGGAGTGCTCAACACTCAGTTGAGGGTCTATGTTGGTAGGGCTTAGTCATTTGCACAGCTCCCTTAATCCCCTTTCCAGGAACTGACACTGAAAAGCTGAAATTTTCAGCAGATGACCTTAGGCTGGAGTCAGGGTGGCAACACTCAAGGAGCCCTTGACATTTGCAGACCATCTCCTGCAAGGTAAGTACTTGCACTAAAGGGGGTAGGAGTGTTGAGAAGAGAGGGCCTGCTGCAGGGTAGTTAATGTTACATTAATAAACATGGCCCAATATTATGCCAAATGATATTTTGTCGTACTGTTTGTGGGGGAGGATGTGGGGAGGATGTGGAGGCAAGCACAAGTGAAGGCCAAGCAAAGTTTTTGCAGGAGCAAAGAGGGGCAAAGCCAAACAGCAATTCTTGCTCACATCTGATCACCTGACTATGGGAGAAGCAGCATGTGCCCTTTTCCAACACCAGGACATTTAACTCAGAATCTGAGTTCATCAGAAAGGAAATATCTGCTAAATGATATACCACAGCATTCAGGTGACATTAGATGAATTTAGAATATAACTTTAGTCCTGAGGTGCTTAATGATTTTAAATATCATTTCTTTCTAACACTGTTCTACTTGTCAAATAAAAAGAGGCAGCCATTATTAAAACTTTAATTTTGATTCCAAAGGTTAAAGTGATCTCGGATAGAAATTGCTACTGTACTTTTAATAGCCTTTGAAAATCCAGAGAAATTACCAATTTGCCCCAATAACTTGCTGCATTTTACTCCTTGTACAATGTGGTCCAGATGAAGGTCTGCAGGGCTAAAGCAAGACAGATGATTCAGCTAGTTAGGAAGTATGGGGGGGCAATGTCCCATGGGGTAGACATGCAGAGAAGAGGCTCCCCACTATGTGGTGAAGCAGAGGATTTAGATACTATGATGGGGGCAGATATTAAGAAGATGCAGGTTTGGCAAATGTAGCAGAGTAGCAGGTTGCCCTAGATAAGGAGTTCTGGCAAACAGCAGAAAAAGTGGAACTTTGCAGTAGCTTGCAGTAGTTGGAGCTGGTGGGTAGAGCCTTGTGCCTCCTCCCCTTACTCCAGGGGTGTCTAAAGTTTTTGGCAGGAGGGCCACATCATCTCTCTGACACTGTGTCAGAGTCAGGGGGCCAGGGAAAAAAAGAATAAAATTACATTTAAATTACATTTAAAATTTGAATACATTTACATAAGTATACATAAATGCATATATTAAAGATGAACTTGTATGAATGAATTTGAATACATTTACATAAGTATTGTAAATTTGTATTGTATTTGCATAATACAATTGTATTGTATTTACATAAGTATTGTAAATTTGAATACATTTACATAAGTATACATAAATGAATATATTAAAGATGAACTTGTATGAATGAATGAAGGTCTTGCAATAGCTCAAGGCCTAGCACAAAGCAAGGATGGCCTTTCCATTGCTGCCACTGCTGCATCACGGATGTGAAACAGCAAGCAGTGGAGGAAGCCCTCATCCCACAGCTCACGCAAGAGGTCTCACACCGAGAGCAGTTGCGTCGGGCCAGTGTGGGCTTTAACAAATCTCCAGAGGGCCAGAGATTCATTAGAGACTGGGGTCTCCCTGAGGGCCGCATTGAGAGGCCTCAAGGGCCGCATGTTGTCCCAGGGCCGGGGTTTGGGCACTCCTGTCCTACTCCAATGGGCAACTCCACATCCCCACAGAGGCAGACATCCATGCTGTATCATTATTTTACATTTTATTGGCCTCTAGGGCCAGGTAGCAGGGCCAGGTTGAGTGCAAAGTCTTAAATGATAACAAAAAGAGGGTAATGACCCACCCAGGGCATCTGAGAGGGGGTGCAGGGGGTACATTGTACCTGAGCACAGGGTCAAAAAAGGGGGCCCAGGATCCAAATACACATTTGAAGGAAGAAGGGAAGGGGCCAAAAGAAACTTTGTACCCCCTGATAAAATTCCTCTTGGTAGCTCTGGACCCACCTCCTTAGGTTGCTTCACCACTAACCCCACTTGTCCCCAGTGTGGATCTGCCTCTTGCCATGGTTCTCTCTCCCTTTTGCCTCTGGTCACCCCCTAAGATAGAGACTTGGAAAGGGCTTGCAGGGAAAATGCAAGGCTCAGGTGACTTGCTGTTTCAGCTGCTCCTCTTCATTGAAAAACCCAGATTCTTTCTCAGCTTCCCCTTGTCAGCAGCACTGCAGAGCCCTTGATGCTCAGCCCCCTAACTGCCCTCAGCTCTTCATTCCCCTTCTCCTTCCTTCACCCCTTCTTTCTCTTTTTCTTTCTTCTCACTTTCTATCCTCTTCCCCTTCTTCATCTCTTTCTCTCCTTTCAGTAGAGAGGTGATTCAGACTTGCAAGCTTTGCAGCACAATCCTATGCCTGTTTACACTGTATTCAGTGGGGATTACTACCAGGAAGGTGTGTCTAGGATTGCCACCGCATTGTACCAGTAACAGCTCTACTCCTTCACAGCCTAACAAGAACTGAAAACAGGCCCCAGCAACACTTCATCTGCTGTGGGACTGGGACTGGTCATGATTATCCAGACCCCTGTCCATATTAATGGATAGTTCCTCATATATTACGTTCTGATTGTCCCATGTGAATTTATAAGCCCCCCTTCAGATTCCAACGGGCCTAGTTCTGACCTGACATGAGATGCAAGAGAGACAGAATCCCAACAGATGGGAGAAGATGGTGCAGTTACTAGAGTGATACACAGCAAACCTCCTCCGGCAGATGGTGTACCACACATTTTAACAACCAACAGTCTATTATAGTTTCCCCCCCTAACTTGCTCTGAGTATTCTTGTATCTGAACAGATGGCCAATTTTCCTTTAAATATCTGATATAAAAATAAATTTCCCCCCAATCTGGTCCACTATGCTTGAGAGACAGAAATACGATTTGACGTCATAAAACCATTGCCCTGAAATAGGCCTAAAGCTCATGTAGGTCCAACACTTTGGCAATACTGTCAGGATCCTCAAACTATATTGTACCAACTATATATTGTTCAGATTATTGTGCCACATGAAAAACATAGAACCTAACAAGTTGTCCCATACTTGAGGCATCATTTATCTAAGGTATAATTCAGCAAAACAATAGAATAATGGCTTAATCTATATGGAAAGGCAAATATCCCACACGTGCTAATTAGCCAATCCAACATGAAATTTTTTTTCTCCAAAATCCAAATATTGAAAACAGCTACCGCAATGATTCTCAAAATTTTTAGAGGCTCTGATTGATAAATGCCAAGGGATGTGGCTCTAAAAGTGGTTCCCAAAGTCGAAGTAGGACTTTGGGTCCAAAGGTGAGTGTTTGCAGGGGCAGGGTCTGGGGAGGGAGGTGTCCCAACAGCATCATGGCCCCACTGCAGGCCTCCAGAACCCTTCCGAAGGCCAGCAGGATCTCCAAGGTAAAGGGGAAAATCCTTGGGTTCCTGCAGCACCGCGATCACTGTGACACTGACAAGACACCCATTACTAGGCCAGTCCCATTGAAGGGGAGGAGAGGAGGTCACAAACACATGACAAGTTTCTGATTTGTTATTTGAGGATCATGTGTACTGGGTAACTAGCTGTGCAAGCCTATGCATGTTATTCGGAAGTATTGTATTGTATTGGCAACCTTCAGTCTCAAAAGACTATGGTATCGCGCTCTGAAAGGTGGTTCTGGCACAGCTTCTAGTGTGGCTGAAAAGGCCAATCTGGGAGTGACAATCCCTTCCACACCGGGAGCAAGTGCAGTCTGTCCCTGGTCTGTCTCCCTGGCTATGGGCCTTCCTTCTTTGCCTCTTTGCCTCAGACTGCTGGCAAAGTGTCTCTTCAAACTGGGAAAGGCCATGCTGCACAGCCTGCCTCCAAGCGGGCTGCTCAGAGGCCAGGGTTTCCCACTTGTTGAGGTCCATCCCTAAGGCCTTCAGATCCCTCTTGCTGATGTCCTTGCAGAGGACATCTTGCAGATGTCTTGCAGATGTCCTCTTGCAGATATTCGGAAGTACATACTGTACTATTGTATTCAGTGGAACTTACTCCCAAGAAAGTGAGCATAGGATTGCAGCCAAAGTCTAGCCATGACTATCCCTTATGTACTAGGAAAAAAGGAAGGAACAATTTGGTTTGAAAAATTTTATTTGTAAGTCAGACATTGCACTTAACCTTGAACCAGCTCATTGGACTATGAAGCCTACTGACTCCCCAGAGCAAGAAAGTCATGAGGCTCAGATGACCTCAAGTGACCAATCTAACAAGCAAAACTGGTTACAGAAAGAGGGGTTGCTCCCTCTTTACCCACTTGGTCTCTCATCCAATGCATGCCGCTGCATTCCGAGCTAGATGGGAATGTAAGGACAGAGATCCTGGACTAATGTGAGTACTTTGGATATGGAAAGTAGCCAGGAAACTGCTGGATGCAAGTCCATCCACCTAAACTGCCTTCCACTTTTCCATGGTTCTTCAATTGCCTTTATTTTATCATTTTTACTTTATAAGGGTGGTGCTTGAGTATTTTTATGCTTTTAATAAACTCTTATCTCATCACAATTTTAACCTGCCTGGTCTCAGTTCAGAGGGAGTTGGTTGCACTCTCTGTCAAGCCTCCCAATCTTTGTTACTGTTGGGTTTTTAAGAGTATCCCCATGGACTTTGGAACTCTCCTGTCTTCTGTGAGGGAGGTTTCCCGAAGGCAGCCTCCTTCTGTCTTGTTTGCCCTAACCTTGGGTGATGGCAGCCATCTACTACCCCGGTTAAAATCAGTTTTGGAATGAGATGAGCTAGAAGTGGGTGCTGACTATTAGAGCACCCTGCACCCATTCATCCCAATACCCAGCTACCACAGTGATTGGTGCCACATTACTCCAAATGGAAAAGTATCTTTCCCTCACCCAAGGAAAAATTTAGTAGACTAGAATCATAGGTATCAGTGTTAGAAGAAAGGTCAGGAAATGCTTTATTTTGAACCAACCAAAAAAATAACAAAGTAAAAAAAACAACTATTAGTTTTAGAATCTTATAGGATTCTCCAAGCAGACTAGAGTACATTCACCTGCATGCATGGTTTCTCACACTAGTATGAGTCTAAGTGAATGATTTCTAGAAGCTCATTCCATCCTGATTTAATTAGTAGAGTGTCCTTTCTCTTGAAAAGCATTAAACTCAATCATTCTGTCAGCATTTCACTGTCAATTTCATAGAACAATGAGAATGAAGGCAATGAATGAAAACTTCAGAGAGACAGAGAGAAAGAAATTACTGTTACAAACTAGTGAACAGAAGCATCACCTTCACCCCACAATCCTAAACCATTAGGTACTAGTGAATGGATGGTAAATGGAATAAATACAATGTAATCATGCAGACCTTCATAAAAATCAAATGTACTACTCCCAGAACTGTGGGAATGGTTTGTAGGTCTGGAGTTGGCAGGCTATCATCTATGCCAGGGGTCCCCAAACTTTCAGCTGCCAAGGTGACACCACTCATCTGGCTGGAGCAGGTCAGTTATAGAAAATGATGCATACACTTTGTCCATAAATTTTCACCAGAGGAGAAAGACATTTGCAGTGACACCACTGCTGCTACCTCTTCCTCTCCAATGGAGCCTTTGCAAGAGCAGCCCACTCCTGCAGTCACTTCATCCAGCAAGAGGATGAAGAGTGGAAGAAGAATCATGGTGCCTGGTGGGATGGAGGAGAAGAAGAAGGAGTGAGAGGTTGCACATGACTGTAATGCCACTGAGCAACAGGCTGGGCAAAATCTGTCAGCCAACCAGATGTGGCTGCAGTTTGGAGTCCCCTGATCTATGCCAGAAGATAGACAAAAGTCGCCTTGGGGGCTAGTTTTGTTGGACCCTGACTAACTCTGATTCTGCCTTGGAAGTAGCACTGCTCACTTTGAGCTCCCTATAATTGCAACATGTGTTCTTCCACTGAACTACAGGTCCTGCTTTCAACTTTGTCACATTCAACTCTACGGCCTACTTAAGGTGACCCTTCTCATCTGCAGTTCAACCATTCATGGATTTGACTCAATATGAATGGCCGCCATGGACAAGCAGGGCCCTGCCAAACTTTTAAATTTAAAAAGCATCCCATTTAGATAGTGGTTTATAAACCACGCTTCTCACCACTGTACAGCAGCAGGCAGGCAGTCTCTGGGGATTAGAATAGCTATCTCAGCTATTATGCTGAGATCATGACCCCCTCTCTTGGACACTCCAGAATGCAACAAGGAAGCATTTCATCACTTCCCTGTTGCATTCGTCAGCACTCCAGAGCCAAGGGAGAGGGGTCACTTGCTTTGGCACAACCTGAAAATAGCAATTCTAATTGCCAGAGACTGCCTGCCTTCCACTCTGCAATGGTAAGAAAAGCAGTCCCCAGAAACGGAACCCCCAAAGTTGCCAAGGGTGGACTGCATTTTACTCCATATCATTTGGGGGGGGGGCCAAAGGTATTGCCTGCTTTTCAACCCTAGCTCTAAAAGCAAGATGCAATTTTAAAAAAGCTACACATCACCATTTCCAAAAGGAGGAAATCACACACATGCATGTGCACATGCACAAATTCCATGCTCTGGCCAATGTTCACTTCTTCAGCCTTTTCCATTATATTATCAGATTTACAGCCAGTTCCTAACCCTTCCTTTCATCTCTGTCTCCTTCTTTGTGTGTGTTACCAATTTTCAATATCAAAAGCAATTTTGGCCTCCCGGTATTATCATAAAACATCATTTACTTTCATGGGGGAGGAAACTGGATTGAATTATGGTGACATGATTCTGCCATAAGGGCAATGCGTGACTTTTTATCAACATTCCCAAGGCATAATGTTGCTCTTTGTAGCCGTAGGTGGCAACAGCTCTTCCAAAATCCGAGCAGCTGTCCCAGCTGTTCCACGGCTCTGAGAAGAGCCCCTTAGGACTGTAAAATACAAAAGGTAGCAGGCTGCAAATGGGAATGTAGGGTACTGCCATACATCATCCATTAAGAGGACTTTCTAGATCCAATTCCATGACATGGAAATTTAACATATTTTAAACCATGGCTATATAGACAACACTAAAACCGCCTATTACAAAGCAATTAGGCAAAGTTTAAAATATAACATTATTTTGGTGACAAACAACAGGAAAGAGTTAAAATCTGTCCAATTTGTTTTTGTGAAACCTATCTCAAGCCTATGCAGGATGGTTTCTAGGCAGTGGTGTCGCTACGAGGGGGCAGGAGGGCAAATGCCCCAGGCTCCATGCGAGGACGGCCACCAGGAAAGTGCTTTTCCAAGGCCTGAGCAGGTCATCTGCAGCCTTCCCGAGCCTTGGAAGGCCTTACAAAGCCTGCCAGAGGCTTTATAAATGCACTTCCGGGTTTTGCAAGAACCAGAAATGTGTTTGTAAGGCTTCCTGAGAGGCATGGAGGCCGTGCACAGACTTCTCGACTCTTAGAAGGCCTGCCAGTGACCTTAGAAAAGCACTTCCGGTTTTCGTGACAACTGGAAGTGTGCTTCTGAGGGGGGGGGCATCAAAAAATTTTTTGCCCTGGGTGCCAGATGGCGTAGCTATGCCACTGGTTTTAGGTAAGCTCCCTGCATGTTTTGTCTTTCAATTATGGTTTTAGAAAGTGTTGTGTAAAACACACAAGAGCAGTCATTTTCCAAACAACTGGCTGTCCATTTGAATTCTGTCCAGTTCCATTAACACAGCCGTTCCTCTCTCTGCTATTGATTGTTCGCTGCAAGTAAAGGCCCCCAATGTACCTATGTTTTGCTCTCTATCATACAGCATTGTAAGTTTCATAGTCTACAGCTGCAATTCTATGCAATTTCAACCTGGGAGAAAGCTCCAATTCAATGGGACCTACTTTAGAGCAGACATACCTAGGATTGTGCTCTGTGCTTGTACAAATAGCTTGAAATAATGCATGGAGAATGCTGTCAGAAGACAGAATACTTATTGTTGTATAGTGGGAGGGAAAAAGAACTAGAGCAATTCCTGAATAAAATTGATCAGATGTGATAGAAATATGTGGATTTGCATTAAGTTGGCAGTTGATGTAGAACACTGTTTTTCGCTAATGGAGCTTCCAATTTCAAACTGAGCTTTGAACTCAGAATTCAACTATAAACAACTTTTAAGTTGATCTTTTTTTCAGAAACGGCTTGTCCAAGTATTAAGTTGGCTGACTGGTCAGATTCCTGATATGATTGGTCAGTCTGGAGTACACAATAGCCTCAGTATTTCCGCTGAGACTACAGGGCCATACCTGAAACCAGAAAGGAAAAAAAAAAACAAAGTCTAGATAGAGCCACAGCTCAAATGTATTGACTATACTTCTTGGATGGCGACTATAGTCTATATTATATGCCAAGTATAATGGCATCCCAAAGGGAATGGGATGTTCAATCAGTGAACTTCACTTACTGGCTTAAACTAATGAAGCTATTAAGGTCAAGGCAGAAGCACAGGCAGATATATGCAATGGAGGATGCAAATTGCATGCCCTTATTAGTTAAGCACAGTTATTCATCCTGCACTACAAGTTCACTTCTCATGTAAAGAACAGAGGTCAGAACTACTCACTGTGTAGTACATTTACTTTTACTGAGAGCAGAACAGTAATAGAATTTTAATTCACAGTGTACCCAAAACAAGAGGTAAAAGATGAAACCACAACAGAACCAGAACTGAAAATCTGCTTCTGGTTTTACTTTTAGAACATGCTTCACTGCAAAGAGGAATGACACACTGAACCAAAAGCGGCAGGTGGCAAAAGACATCAGATGGATGGGGCTAAGTGTAAGTCTCAATCTACAGACTTTAAATAGCAATTGCTTGTAATGGAAACCACAGGCATTTCTTATCCCCCTCCTGGAGATACAAATACAAGCCATGAACAGATGACATCAAGGTGAGAATCTATGTTAACTGATAGAACTTTTGTTGGGCTGTTTCATGCTTCACTTCCTAAAGGCTGATGGTAGAGGTAGAAGGAGGTGCTAGTAGGAAGAGGAAGTGCTCGAAGAAGTTGGTGTTGTAAGGGAGAGGGGAAAGCAAAGTCATCAGCAAAAGTATCCCCTTCCTATGGTAAGATATCCCACCCAGCTCATTGCTATCAGTAAAACATACACAGAAACAAAGGCTTGGGTAAGGTTTCATAAGAAATACTTTACTCACAGTTCATAGTTGTATACATGCATCTTCTGACTGGATCAGAGGTCCTACTACTTTGGAACAGAGAACTCCAGAAGCTGTTCCCTTTGTGAAAGGGAAATGTGGTCTGCCATTGTGAAAACAGGGCACACATACCACGTATTTTGCTTCTGCAGCAGTGTGGAGAGAAGAGTGAATGTGAGAAGAAGGAAAGGAAGGAAATATTGTGAAGGACCACATCTCCTGCAAGAAACATAGAGGGGCAGGTAGATTGTGTCAGGCGACTGGATAGCACTGCCCTCCAGAGTCCTGCAGGCAGCATAGCATCCAAATTCCAAACTTTGGAAGACTGAGTTTTGACTGTACAGGTGTGTGTTGTTGTCCCCCAAATCTGTGGATCCCGTATCCGTGGTTTCACTTATCTGGGGGCTTCTTCTCGTGCCCATTACAGTACCATTGTTCCATTAGAAGCAATTGAAGCAGTGGTGTTTCTTGTTAACAAAGGAACATGCTTGCTTAGCCTGCACACTACAGTAGCCATTTTTAGCCACTGTGCTGTAGCACACTGGTGTGCCACGAATGGTCTGCAGGTGTGCTGTGGGAGTTTGAGGGAGCGCCATTTATTTGTAGTACCATTGGGAGATGTGAGCACCCCACCAATAGCATGGTGTGCCTTGTCAATTTTTAGAAGACTGAGGTGTACCTTGACAATTTTAGTACCTTGTTAGTGTGCCGTGAGATGAAAAAGGTTGAAAATCACTGCAGTAGAGGGAGACTAACCAAACGTTAACAAGAAGTAGGACTGTTCTTGTTAACATTTAGTTAGCTCCTCCCTCTAGCATGCAGGCACGTCATGTTCTTCAGATAAGCCAGAATGTACCTTTGTTAACAAGAAACATCCATGCTTCAATCACTTCTAAAGAAAAACAAAGGTAACAAGCGTGGGGGGCACTAATTATTCTAATTATTCCCCCTTGTCCATGGTTTCCATATCTACAGGGGCAGAATGGAACCCCCAAGGATATGGGGGGATGCCTGTAGTTAGAGAAGTACTGTGAACCTTGAAAGTATCAAAGACCACTGAGAGTAGCTTCAGGCATTACAAGGAGGACAAGAGCAACTGGGTGAGTTGCATCCATGCATCCATGTGGGCTCTTCCACATGCTGTAATGTCCAATGAGATACTGACACAAGGGATGCACATAGGTGTCTTCTTACTGTGCTTAGAACTCCTACAACTCCTCTTAACTGGACAAGGAGGCACTTTTCAAGTGGTGGCTCTCTTATATTGAGCAACTGTCCCTGTCCACCCCAGCAAAGCATCCCTCCCAGTGACTCTTCCTAGGGTCTCCCTTCTGAGAATCTGTAGATGGTGAACCCCTCTGGATCAGGGGACCACCTTCTTAGGGCCCAATCCTACCCAATTTTCCAGCACCAGTACAGCTGTGCCAATGGGGCCTGCGGTGGAGGGGCAATCACTGAGTCCTCCTCAAGGTATGCGAATGTTTGTTCCCTTACCTCGGGGCTGCATTGTGGCTGCCCCAGTGCTAGAAAGTTGGATGGGATTGGGCGCTTATTCCTTTTGCTATGTAAATGACTTTGAAAACTTTGTTGGTGAAGAGCACTATATTAATATTCGTCATCATCAGGCAGCAGAAGAATAAAAAGCAGATGGGGTGTTAACAGCATCAGCATGGCTGGATGCCACATGCTGAGGACAGACCATGTGACCAAAAGGGAGTATGGTAATTAGAAAGCTAATGAGTTATGTTCTGCTTTGCCATTGCGTCTGTTTAGCTCAGTATCGAGAGAAAGAGTGTCGGAGATCATTGAGCCAAGGTACAAAAAGTCATGGACAACCTCCAGTTCGTGCGCAGAGATTGTAATGCAGGGAGGTGAGTCCACATCCTGAACCATGACCTGTGTTTTCTTCAGGCTGATTGTCAGTCCAAAGTCTTGGCAGGCCTTGCTAAAACGATCCATGAGCTGCTGAAGATCTTTGGCAGAGTGGGCAGTGACAGCTGCATCGTCGGCAAAGAGGAAGTCACGCAGACATTTCATCTACCAAGTTTTCCAGACGCGCAAAGAGAGTCTGGTCCAACAAGAAGCTGACAGAACATACCAAGATCCAGGTCTACAGAGCTTTCATCCTAAGTATACTTCTGTACTGCAGCAAGTCATGGACTCTTCACACACAACAGGAGAAGAAGCTGAACGCTTTCCACATGCGCTGCCTCTGACGCATCCTCGGTATCACCTGGCAGGACAAAGTTCCAAACAACACAGTCCTGGAACGAGCTGGAATCCCCAGCGTGTATATACTGCTGAAACAGAGATGCCTGCATTGGCTTGGTCATGTCATGAGAATGGGTGATGGTCGGATCCCAAAGGATCTCCTCTATGGAGAACTTGTGCAGGGAAAGTGTCCTACGGGTAGACCACAGCTGCACTAAAAGGATATCTACAAGAGGGATCTGAAAGCCTTAGGAATGAACCTCAATAGATGGGAAACCCAGGCCTCTGAGCGGCCTGCTTGGAGGCAGGCTGTGCAGCATGGCCTTTCTCAGTTTGAAGAGACACTTTGCCAACAGACTGAGGCAAAGAGGCAAAGAAGGAAGGCCCATAGCCAGGGAGACAGACCAGGGACACACTACACTTGCTCCCAATGTGGAAGGGATTGTCACTCCCGAATTAGCCTTTTCAGCCACACTAGACACTGTGCCAGAACCACCATTCAGAGCGCGATACCATAGTCTTTCGAGACTGAAGGTTGCCAACACAACAAGTTATGTTCATAACAAAGTAATCCTATTCTATCATTGTTTCATGACCACAAGTTGCAACTTCAGCCTCATCACTCTACCCGCTTCAGGGTACTTTTTCAATTGGACTATCAATGTGGGTTGCAAATTAAGCTTGTGGTGAAATCAGCTTATATGCATTTTGTCTTCAGCACAGCTAAGGCCAGTTAGGCCAAATTTGGCCCTCAAATGGTGGAATCAATAGTGTTTTCACTAGTGACTAAATCAAATTTAAGATTTTGAAGGCGTTTTACTCATTGCAGTTAGCCCCTAAGAGAGATGGCAGGGGATGCCCCACACCCTGCAACCACCTGCTGCTTTCCCCAGCCTCCTGGTTGCCCCATCCATCTCTCCTGCACTCTCTGAGCATGTGAGAGGAGAATGGAGAGGGCTTACCTCCTTCTGCTCCAGTTGCCCTACAGTTTTCTGTATTGTGGTGGGAAGAGAATGCTGGGGACAGAGTGATTCTGCTCCCAGGTTTCTCCTGGGCAAGTGCAGCACAAGGACAAAGATGGCCAGATGCATGCTAGTCAGGGAGGGATCTTGGAATTTGGGGCGACAGGAATTTGGAGGTGGGTTCAGAAAGCGGGTCACCTTAGACTACCTGCCCCTAACTTGCACACAATTCACAACCTGCCAAGGAAATTGGTGAAGAAATAAGTGGAATAGGAATTGATGTTTTCAGATCTACAGTTGATTTTCTGGCTGTGTCTGTTGCTGCCATGAACTTGGCTACCAATGAGCTCCCTGCATTTTTCATTATCACGTACCAAGACAACTATCTAAACAAGAGTAGCGACCGCAGCTGTGCTGAGTCGCCTTGTGCCAGCTATGTCTTCAGGCCTCAGTGCTTGCCACAGCCAAGCAGAAGTAACAGGAGCTAAGGGTGCACAGACCTGACCGACTAAGGAAGTGTGGTGGAAGGGAGTAAAGGGCTGGCAGTGCAGGCATTTCTTGGGCTCTGATCAGTTTCAGAGGGCCAGGCGTTAGGAAGTACAAGCCAGGATGCATCATCTGCCAGCTTTCAGTCTGGGAGAGGAGAGATGAGACAGGTCAGAAATACACTGCTCAGTGTCACTTGCAGATTGAACTGTCAGCTTTTGATTTAAATGGTTCTGGCAGCTGGGTGGAGCCAGAGGGACTGGCACAGTAGGTAGATCCGAGTTCCCACTCTAGCCAGTGTGGTCTAGTGGACAGTGTTCTGGATTGAGAAAAAAAAAACACCCAAATGTTACATTGGTTCTTGGCAAAGTAAATAGCATTTGTAGCATTAAAGAAATGTCTGTAGGTATATATGTCTAATTCAGATGTGACTAGAAAGAAAACACCCTGGTATTTTTGGTGTTTTTATTGTTTAACTGAGATGAAACTCTTTTCCTGATTGCCACTTGTATTATATCACAAGTTTAATCCCTTCATTTTTAGTCACCAAAGTTGTTATGAAAAATCAAAGCCACAGTAACATCTGCAGGATGAAGAGATGTGACAACCCATAGAATTACCCATGAAAACAGACTAAGCAAGCAAAGAGTCAAAATTAGGCAAATTTTCTGATTTTCTATCAGCTTTTTTCTACTACCCTTCCTCCTTGCTGTTCTAATTCCTTTTGGATTTTTAATAAACTAGTTATGTTTATTAAAAATCCAAAAGGAATTAGAACAGCAAGGAGGATCATCATTGGCGTCCTTCAGTCTCGGGAGACTATGGTATCGCGCTCTGAAAGGTGGTTCTGGAACAGCGTCTAGTGTGGCTGAAGAGGCCAATCTGGGAGTGACAATCCCTTCCACACCGGGAGCAAGTGCAGTCTGTCCCTGGTCTGTCTCCCTGGCTACGGGCCTTCCTTCTTTGCCTCTTTGCCTCAGTCTGTTGGGCAAGTGCCTCTTCAAACTGGGAGAGGCCATGCTGCACAGCCTGCCTCCAACAGGGATGCTCAGAGGCCAAGGTTTCCCATCTAGGAGGAATCTAGGAGGAAGGAGAGTATTGTAATGACCTTCAAGCAATCTTAGCTTTGCCTAACATCCTTGCAACTGTACTGACAGAGCCCAGCAGAAATCTGTTTCTAAACAGATATATTTCTGCAGTGCAAAATGCACACTGGCAACACATGCCTAACAGCCAAATCCTATGGGCTGAAGCCACCAGAGGAACGTGTGTTCTGCTCTTGGTGGCTGCTGAAAAGTAGCCATAAAGCACCTTCTAGCTGTGCATTGAGTGGTGCACTGCCAGGGCACCAGTGGGAAGGACCAGTGGGACGGACCAGGGCACCAGCTGGAGCCTTCCCACACACACACCAGCTGGAGCCTTCCCTTTAAACCTTTAAACTAGCAACCAACTCCCCCTACTGGTGGAGGCCAGCATCTACACACTTGTTGACCATAAACTGCAGGGCTGAACTCAGACTGTTACTCCTCCAACAGAAAGCTTCCAAAGGGTTATTCTGAACCACCTGCCTGCTCACTCACCCTCTGTCTCTCCAGTGCTGCCTGGCTTCTTTTTGGACTCAGAGCAGCATAGTAGAACAAAGAAATTACAGTACCTTGTGTCTTTCATTCTGCTACTCCAAGAAGAAGCTCATCACTGCCTGAGAGAGGATGAGTGAGTAAGCAAGAGGGCAAATAGTAGCAAGGTTGTCAAGGGACTCTTGGAAGTGACTGTGGCAGCTGCTGGAACTGCTTGCAGCTACAGTCACCCAGAGACTTCTCGCAACATGAACCCTCATTCCCAGGCTCCTGGATGAGCTGTTCCCAACTTTCTCAGCTTGATTCCCAGGGCCCTGTTTCAAGTTTAGCTCTGGTTAGTAAACCTTGATTGCCAAACCAAGCTTCTGTGCCTCATGCAAAGTCATTTTCCTTTGGGCTTTTTGATACAGCCAAGAGCACGGTTACTGGGAAGGCCATGCATCATATTTCAAAGGGGGCCATATATCTTCATTTCATGTCATGATTATTCAGTTCTGCTCCCTTGGTTTTTACAAGGCTAACATACCCATGTATCACCACTTCATGCTGCTTGCGTTTTGTTTTGCATCTGGGCGGTGGGAAAGATGAAACCGTATAATAAATTACTCCAGCATTTGCTTCTCTTTTTCTCATCCTCACCCTGCTCCCTTCAGCAAGAACAGAGGCATGTATTTTCTGCCTACAACCAGCATTCCACAGACAACACCCCCTTTTCTACCTCTTACTGATTATTTATTCTGGTTTATTATATACAAGCAGGGCATTCATGTGTGCTACCTCTGCTGTTGGAACTCTCTTTTATGTAGCTTTCTAATAGGACAAAGATCAATTTCTGAAGCTACGGCTTCTGTATGTTGGGTTGGTTCCAAAAAAACAGGACTGGGACAGGCCCAAGTGTGGCTGACTCACCATTTTCTGTTGAATCCAGGTGGGTATCTGTTTATTTGGAATGGTCTTCCAACTGAAATGAGTTTATTCCCAAAATTTATCCTCAAAATTCCCTCCTGCAAATAATGTTGTTGAATTTGTTCAGATAATATCTGCCTGATTAAATATTTGCTCTCTGAATTTGACATTCTATGATATTTGATTTCAATATTTGATAGTTGATAGTTGAAATTTGACTGTATCTGACAGTTGACATGTATATAATGCTATTTAGTATTTGACTGTAGTGAACAGATGACATACAGCGCTGTTGTTTAATATTTGACTGCATTTGAAATGTGACACAAAATGGTATTTGATAGCTGACTGTTTCCAAACAAGCAAGATGCCAACAACTGGAGTGGGGAGGTGGCAGGAGGGGTGGATTCAGTGGCAATGGCTGGATCATATTCCCTCTTTTAAAAATCTCCCTGCCCCTCTCTTCTCCTTGGACTTGCACCAGCTAAAGAGCTAGTGTAGATCCAAGTAGACCCATTGGCAAGCGTGAAGTTTATGGAGCAGTTAGAGGAAATAATTCCCCTTTCCCCTCTGAAACCCTCTGATTCACTCAACCCCTCTGGGATTGGACAAGTTTCTGGAGGACAAATCCATTATGGGGTACAAGCCATGATGTGTATGCGCAACCTCCTGATTTTAGAAATGGGTTATGTCACAATGCCAGATGCAAGGGAGGGCACCAGAATGAGGTCTCTTGTTGTCTGGTGTGCTCCCTGGGGCATTTGGTGGGCCGCTGTGAGATACAGGAAGCTGGACTAGATGGGCCTTTGGCCTGATCCAGTGGGGCTGTTCTTATGTTCTTAAACTACAATTCCCAGGAAGCCTTGCAGGTCTCTTGTTATCTGGTGTGCTCCCTGGGGCATTTGGTGGGCCGCTGTGAGATACAGGAAGCTGGACTAGATGGGCCTATGGCCTGATCCAGTGGGGCTGTTCTTATGTTCTTACTTGTTTTTGGTGTGGCTGCATCAGTGGTGGGGGGGGGAGAGGATTGGGCTCTTAATTACAGGGTTAGAAAAGTCCAGTTTTGGAATGGAAGCCATTTTGTTTAAGCTCTAACCTTGGGCTGTGTAGCTAGTGCTGCCTTCGCTGATCACACTACTGTTCTTTTCTACCGTGCAGGTTGACAAGAGATCAGCACAGGCTCCATTCAGGATCTGAATGGATTGCATCAAATGAAAATGTGTCAGATGTTGAACACAGAAAGAAACAGCACATTCATTGGTGCCCAGTCACACATGTGCAAGTGCTTTAAAAAAAATATCTGGCATGTCTGTCTGAGTGTGTACAGAACAAAATGACTTGTTTTCATACTTGCCAGAAAAATAGCTTTCAATTTTATTAATTTTTATTATAATGATTATTGCATTATTCTTTTGCGCAAGGGCTGCGTAGAAAATAAGCCCATTTCAACCCATTCAAGAGTGAAATTAAGTTGAACAAAGCCATTTCTATTAACGGAAGGAGGGAGAAGGCAGCAAACAAAATTAGGGATGAATAGAGAACTCACAAAGGCAGAGGAGTGTGTCAGGCAATAGTGAAATTAAGAAATAAAAGCAGCTGCTCAAGCACCAGCAATACAATTGGACTGTGTTACACCTCACTGCTACAGCACTCTCCTTAAATAACGTATGCACATTTGAAAAGTTCAGAGATCATGGTGACAGTTGGAACCTGACCAAGGCATGCATGATTATTCCATCATACATAAAATGACCCAGAATAGGGTCTCTAACGGCCCAATCCTATTCAACTTTCCAGCACTGATGCAGCCACAATGCAACCACAAGATAAAGCAACAAACGTCCCCTTACCTTGAGAAGGCCTCCATGACTCCTCCATCCCAGAATGCAGTGTCAACCCCATTGGCATGGCTGCATCAATGCTGGAAATTGGATTGGGCTCTAAATGCTCTAACAGCCCAATCCTATGCATGTGTACTCAAAAGTAAGCCCCATTATAGTCAATTGACTATAATGGGGCTTACTCCCAGATAAGTGTGGATAGGATTGCAGCCTAAGATATTGAGGATGCAAGCCTAAACATACTTACTGGAGAGTGAACCCCTTTGAACTCATTGAGACTTACGCCTGAGTAAAGGCATTTCCTAAGGATTGCAGGTGACCGAGGCTGGTGCTCCATTCTTCCTCATACCTTTTGCCTCACCCTTCTTACCCACCCACTGCAGGATAACATCAGAATCCTGCTGGCCAGTAGTAGGTGGAGCAGAAGCATAGGTAAGAAGAATGGTGGAGGAACAGGGCAGGAAGCACAGTGGTTGCAGACTTGCAAGCTGTAATGGAAGATCAGAAGATCATCAGGTGGATGATGTGGTGTTGAAAGCGATTCCATGTTTTGACAGCTGTTTGACAGCTCTGGGAAGGGCAGGGCTGGCTCCACAGCCGTAATCAATCAAGGCCAATGGAGACCTAGATGGACACCTGAGCTTCATTTGACCTTGATGGGACTTTGAATGAGCTAAGGAGGTAGCTCACAGCTGAGCTGCATTTGGACTTAACAAGGGGCTGCAGGATAAAAGGCAGCTTCAGAAGAAGCAGGGCTACCTGGCCAGATACAGCTACCTGACCCAGATCTATGGGGGAAGGGGACTGCCAGGACCCTGCTGGATGATGCAGAAGAGAGGACTGCCAGGACCCTGCTGGAGGAGACACTACTGGAGAGGAGGGACTCTGCTGCAGAAGACTGGATTGGGAAGACTGGACTGTGCTTTGGGAGATTGGACACTGGACTTGGACTGGAGGCTTTGGACCTTTACCTGCTAAGTTAAGGGGAGTTTTGGGGAGGGAAAGCCTCTGGACAAGAGGACTTGCAGGGAATAAGTGTGTGTGTTTGTAGCAATAAATTCTTGTTAATTGCTATAGATAAGGAGTTCTGTGTTCATTCCTTTGCACACCACAGCTGTTCTTTCTAGAGATAAGAGGGGGTGTTTATTAGCCAAAAAGTGGGCATTAGAAGGGAGTTGGAACAATTGGATGGGACACAAGCCATTTCTGCCCAGCACTGCATATACACAATAGGGGCTAAATGTGTACACCTGTGGGCCAGGCAAAAATGGGTTAATGGCTTAAAGCATTTTAGGGGATAGCTGTTAGGATGGTGAGCTGCTGTTTAGCCTAGGCCCTATTTCTAGTGCCCATGGCAGGCTGCTGAGCAACATGGGGCAAAGCTCTCCTCTGAGTCCCCCCATAGCACCCCCCATTGGCACACTGGGCACTACTACTGCTGAGTCAATGACCACCCACTGCAGCTACCCCCTGCCCCTTCCAACAATAAGCACCATCTCCAGGAATTTGGTTTATACTGCATGCGTACCTGATCTGCTATTTTCTCCTCAGATGTATCATTCAGAAAAGACCCAAACTGCACTTTAAAGTTGTTTAAGGATATGTTATCCTTAAAAGGTGAGGGAGGAGAAAGTCTGCTGCCAGTCAGTGCTGACCATACTGAGCCAGCTGGATCAATGGTCTGACTTAGCATTAAGGCAGCTTCATAAGCTCCTAAGTATGGGTCCCTACAAACATTCTTCCAGCCATTGGGAAACTGCTTTTCCCTGTATGTTCACACTTCCCAGGGCACCAGAATCTTCCTCCTCCTCTCCCCCCCCCTTGTAATTCCATCCAGATCATGCCTGTATTCAGCAACAGTCCATATCAACCTGATGACTAGTTGCTCCTTTGTACTGCATCCAAGCAGCAACACAATGGTTGCAGTGTGTGCTTTGTCAGGAATCTGTCCCTCGGCCAATATTATTTATTGCAGTCACACACATAATCTCCCAATAACTTGCTGTATTATAAATATACTGTGATGACATCTGCTTGGCAGCTAAATCAACATTTGTCAAGGGACTTTGGATGGATGGCATGAGCCATCTTTCCACGTACTTACTGTTGACAGCAGTTGCACCTTTTCATTCAGGCAGCAAAAGAATAGATTGGAAGAATAGCATGGAAACCAGCATCTATACAGAGACTGCTCTTGAATACCACACACCAAGAAAAATGGTATATACACTGTATGCTGCCTTTGCAAGCCTCTCTACTTTGGGCTGATGCTGTGCTAGTCCAAAGCAACCTCAAAGACACCTTGAAAGTCTGCCTCCAATGTCTTTTTTTTGTGGTAGAGACAAGAAATTTATTTACTGCTCCTTAAATCACATTTTTTTCCCCTGTGTTGAATGCAAGTTTTTTGAATGATCAAATACACTGGAACAATGGCAAGTGGAAGGAGATTAATTCTCTTGTAACCGACAAGCCAAACGCTTGGCAGGATTGCAATTGGCTGAACTTACCCCGCACATTTTGTGGCATCAATTTCCTTCGCTTATACCATTCCTTGGGTACAGCCTAAACAGTATGAAGGGGTGGGTCACAGTCAGCATCTTTGGCAGGAGTATTAAACCTAAGGCACTTAGGGCCAGGCCTGAGAAAGACATTGAGGATCTCCAGTAAGCCCATTGACACCCTTTCCACATTACACTTACATACATTACACCCACATATATTGCACACCATACATAACTTCCTCATGTGCAGGAAGTTAATGCACGTATGGCACAATTCTATGGGCCTTTCTACAACACTCAAAATCAGCAGTTTAGTAAACTTGGTCTCTGGTGCAGCCTCCCCAGTGATCCACAAATCCCCTGTACCCTTCATAGTCTGTCTCATGCGCAGCCAAATTGATGACATACTTAGTGTTTACTAATTTCTCTCTTTTTCTTGAATGCAGTGTGTGTGTGAGTGAATTGCTTTTCTTCCTCGTTCCTTCTCTCAAATCTCTTAATTTTCTTTCCCCCCCCCCCAGAAGTTACTACTTTCCTAGCCCCAGGTATCTTTGAAAACCCATATAAACCTGTGTCTTTCTCCCCTTTATTTTCCCCCTCCACACACCCCCTTTTCCCTTCCAAGGACTTCCTTTCTCCTCCCATTTATGCTGTTCTACTTCCATGGCAAGACAATATTGCATTGCTTTAGAGGTTGTCCCACTGGGATCAGTACGGGGATCCATTCCCAGACCTACCCACCCTGTAGATACCGAAACCAGCAAAAAATCACATCTGCTGGTCTGGGCCATCAGAGAATATCCAGACATAAGAACATAAGAACAGCCCCACTGGATCAGGCCATAGGCCCATCTAGTCCAGCTTCCTGTATCTCACAGCGGCCCACCAAATGCCCCAGGGAGCACACCAGATAACAAGAGACCTCATCCTGGTGCTCTCCCCTACATCTGGCATTCTGACTTAACCCATTCCTAAAATCAGGAGGTTGCGCATACACATCATGGCTTGTACCCCATAATGGATTTTTCCTCCAGAAACTCGTCCAATCCCCTTTTAAAGGCGTCTAGGCTAGACGCCAGCACCACATCCTGTGGCAAGGAGTTCCACAGACCGACCACGCGCTGAGTAAAGAAATATTTTCTTTTGTCTGTCCTAACCCGCCCAACACTCAATTTTAGTGGATGTCCCCTGGTTCTGGTATTATGTGAGAGTGTAAAGAGCATCTCCCTATCCACTCTGTCCATCCCCTGCATAATTTTGTATGTCTCAATCATGTCCCCCCTCAAGCGTCTCTTTTCTAGGCTGAAGAGGCCCAAACGCCGTAGCCTTTCCTCATAAGGAAGGTGCCCCAGCCCCGTAATCATCTTAGTCGCTCTCTTTTGCACCTTTTCCATTTCCACTATGTCTTTTTTGAGCTGCGGCGACCAGAACTGGACACAATACTCCAGGTGTGGCCTTACCATCGATTTGTACAACGGCATTATAATACTAACCGTTTTGTTCTCAATACCCTTCCTAATGATCCCAAGCATAGAATTGGCCTTCTTCACTGCCGCCGCACATTGGGTCGACACTTTCATCGACCTGTCCACCACCACCCCAAGATCTCTCTCCTGATCTGTCACAGACAGCTCAGAACCCATCAGCCTATATCTAAAGTTTTGATTTTTTGCCCCAATGTGCATGACTTTACACTTACTGACATTGAAGCGCATCTGCCATTTTGCTGCCCATTCTGCCAGTCTGGAGAGATCCTTCTGGAGCTCCTCACAATCACTTCTGGTCTTTACCACTCGGAAAAGTTTGGTGTCATCTGCAAACTTAGCCACTTCACTGCTCAACCCTGTCTCCAGGTCATTTATGAAGAGGTTGAAAAGCACCGGTCCCAGGACAGATCCTTGGGGCACACCGCTTTTCACCTCTCTCCATTGTGAAAATTGCCCATTGACACCCACTTTCTGCTTCCTGGCCTCCAACCAGTTCTCAATCCACGAGAGGACCTGTCCTCTAATTCCCTGACTGTGGAGTTTTCAGACATGACTGAATTCAGACAATTCAGACATGACTGAATTGCCTTCCAATCATGTCCAGAGGTATTCTGAGGCACAGGGAGGACATGCACAGCCTCCCCATGTCTCAGAAGGCCTGCCAGAGCCCTCTGAGGTGCACTTATAACCAGAAGTTATATCCCAGAAGGCTCTGGCAGGCCTTCTGAAGAGCAGGGAGCTCACGTGCGGCATTCCTGTGACTCAGAAGGCCTCCCTCCCAACATGACTCTTCCAGTCATGTCCGGAGGTACAGATAAGTGCTCCTGATTTGTATTGGGTCAAATCCATGGGTCTCGAACCCATGGATAATGTGGGTCAACCTGTACTTTGATTTCACTTCCCTATCTCCATTATTACCCCCACAATAAAGTTTGTTTTGTTGTACCTCTCACATTCACCTCCTCTTCCTTTCCTTGCTATTGGCACAGCTGTGGAATTAAGCCACTACACAGCATCTCTGCACACAAATTGGTTCCTCCCTTCAGATGTGTATGTTACTCCTGTTTTAAAAGGCACCCTGCTAACATTTGCCCCTGCACTGATCCTGATTTGGATCCCCCTCCTCTAGCTGCAATTTGATCAGAGACCTGGTGTCCAGAGGAGGCTTTTTCATCCCCGTTTTATTCATATTTTCATGCCAGCAGATTTATTGAGATTTAAGGTAGGAAAAAGCTGTGTGACCAAGTTGAAGATTGATTTTGTGCATGGACACATGTTCAGTTCAATGATTTTTAAATATTACTTTCCAGGGTGCTAGGGTTTCCATCCCAGGGTTGGAGGAAGTGTGGCTTATGGAATTGGGAGTTTAAGTTTGAGCCACATTGAGATATGCTTGTTCACATCAGGGATGTTTAAATCTGAGAAAGTCACTGGTTACTTTCTCACTGCACCACCAGGGACAGAGGCGGAGCTAACAGGCAGCTAGCAGGCCTGCCCACTAAGAGGCTGAACTGAACTTCCCCAGCCAAAGAATTGGAGGATCAAGTGGTGCAAACTATTGCTGTCTTCCTCCTATATAAACCCTGCAGTCTGCCTCTGGGGCAGGGAAGCCATGCCGTTGCTCTTCAGTGCCTTTCTGCTTCTGCCTGCCTGCTTTTTGTAATCTACTCGTATCTTACCCTGCCTGCCCCCTGCTTCAGCTTACATGACTGGTCTGTCCTTGCTCTGCCTGATTCTGCTTTGCTGGACTCCACAAATACCATGGCAGGGCAAGGATAGAACAACCTGCCTGGCAGTCTGGGACTAATAAATGGACCTTGGGTGAAGACATGCACTAAAAGAACTGCTATACTCTAATCGGCTGTTGGTTAAAGGAGCATCCGTGCTGAAAATGTGTTGCACTGGGATACTGTTACAGCTCAGTACAAATCCTGGATCAACTGACCACAGAATTGGAAGATGTCCAAAATTAAATCATCCCAAGTCAAAACACTGGCATTTCCTCTCTGATTATAAGCCTTCGCTTACCTACTTCCCTTTCCTGGGGCCTCTCTGCTGTAAAGCTTCACTCAGGCCAAATCATCCTGCAGCTGTCCAGGGTGATGAATGCTAAATCAATCAATGGGACTCTCTTCTCTTCACCCCTACCACCTCCCAAAAAAGACTTTTGTCTAACACGAAACATTCACCAATCGATAGCATCATAATTTGCAAGAAGATGCTTTCTGAATCAAATGCTAAACAGATTATTTTGCTGTGTCCAAGGCAACTCCATCTTCCATCGCTCTCGCTCACTCTATTCTCCTTCCCAAAGGCAAAGGATCGATAAAGATATAAAAACTCTTTTGTGGACTCCCGCGTTGATAAAGAGCCCACAATTCACTGCAGTGTAGCATTCAATAAGAAGGCTCACTCGGACTTTAGAGCAGAATGTTATGTTTTCAAAAAGTAGTTTTTAACCTTTTTTCTTTTTTTACTTCAGTGGGAAGCTAACTTCTGTTTAGCTGTGTGAGTGTATAATATGGATGCTACAGAACACATAACTCTGATTTTATTTTCATTCTCTATAACAAGAACACAGCTCATAAGTACAGGGAGAAACATTCTTCTCTTTCATGACCCACCATAATCTTCTATCTAATCTTCTTCTAATAAGCAACCCACCATAATCTTCTATCTTATGCTGTTCACTACGGACCATTTTCACTAGGTCCCAAGAAATTTAAAATGAGAAGAACCATTTAGTGGGGTACAGCGGTTAAGTGAATTTATTTCACTTAATTTATTTAATTAATTTATTTATTTAATTCACACTTTATTTAAGTGAATTTATTAAGTGAAAGAGTATTTCACTATACTCTTGAAGAGAGCAGATTTTTCTATAACAGTGCTTCCCAAACATTTTAGCACTGGGACCCACCTTTTTAAATGACAATCTATCATGACCCACTAGACAAAAAAAAAAGATATGTTTTTATTTATTATTAATAATAAATTATTAATTAATAGAAATTGGGGTCCTGGGCTCCTGAGCTTCTAGTCCTTAAATATAGGACATTTGCTTGACTTCCCTAGAAATGAAGTTCAAGGACTGTTCCCCCAAATCTTTACAGTCATTCCAGGGTACCCAGAAGGCTGAACTGGAGAACAAGATGTGTAGTTAGGGACTTTCAGGCTACACAAATACACATGGGTGAAACTGGGTTCACACATGATCTATGGCACACAAATTACTAGAGAAAATGAGTAAATGACAAATTTTAATTTGGGGGTATAAAGATTGCCTCATACCACAGGTTAGCATTCCAGCTAATGACTTTCTTCTGCAAGAAGAACTGGTCAAAGATGCTTATAAAGTTTTTTTAAAAAAATGTTTCACAAACATTTTTGCAACCCACCAAAAATCAGCTCGTAACCCTCTGGTGGGTCCCAAACCACAGTTTGGGAATCACTGTTCTATAATATTGATAACTCAATGATCTGTTATGGGGATTTTGTATGTTTGGCTATACAGTCATCGATGATTAAGCGCAGTAATGATGACAATAATGCCAGTTCAGTTCTTTGCGTATCATCATAAGTTTATGAACAGGATTCACAGATCTTTTATGCAAATCCATGGGGATCTTACATGTCAACCCAATATTTTCCAAGGGAATCATTCCAAATTACTAATATAGAAATAAAATATTACATTGAAATCTACCCTGACAGCAGAAAACAAAGTCTTGGAGCCAGTGAGAGGCATGATACAAAATAAGTTTCACCTTCTAACAACTGGAAGTCGTACCACTTACTCTGAATGCGACTCTTAGAAAATCATTTCAATCACAACTTCTTTTCAGCAACCTGGAGGACCACTGGCATAGCTAGACAGGGCGCGGGGCACTAAGTTTTGCAGGGAGCCTCCCCGCAGCATACAGGCAGCCCTTGGGAGCCATTCACCTCTGTTTAGCCTCACCACACCATGCAAGTGGTTCCTCCCGTCCCCTTTGCAGCCATTTGGGCAGGGGGGGGGGCAAAACCAAGGCTCCCAAGGGGAGGGAGAGGGGCCGCTTGCATGCTGTGGGGAGGATCCCTGCAAAACCCCACCCCCTCTAGCTATGCCAGTGTTGAGGACTACAAACTTTTTTAGAATTACAAAATTCTAATTTTAGATTGTCAGCACTCTGAGAGGCAGGATTTCTGATTTGTTTGGAATCATAGATCTGCACTATGATTCAGAACTATCTTTTTCCAGCACCTTGGTTTTCACCTGGTGTGTTAACAACCCAGAAGTGGGTTCCAACAATCTTAGGTGGATTGTTGCCAAAGCTATCCTAACTTAAATACTTAGTAAACTGCTGAAACATGTAAACAATCAAGTCTAAACACCAGACAAAGAGAGTGAACATGGACCTGTCAATTAAAATTCATTGGACGGGTTAACTGCCTTACAAGCCAATTTTCAGATTTCTTTGGGGAGCACAAGACCCATTGACTTCTATGGGATCATGCCTGTAGCACACTTTGAACACCATATTGCCTTTGGAAAACAGTGTTTCTTGAGTCCAAGAAGGCATCTGACAGAGATCCAGCTTGACAGCTCTGTGAGTAAATTTGAAATCTAGTTTGATGCAAGTACCCATCAAGCGGGCACAACAGCTTGCTGAGACATATTACTTGAAATTAGTGGATCAATGTCATACTGGGAGGAGATAACTAGGAAGGCCCCACAAGGACCTGTCCAGGGTTGAGAGCTGTTCACAGTTTCCATTATTGACTTTGCTGAAGTAGTGGAGAGCACATACTTATCAAATTTACAGATGACACAAAAGCTCGAGGGGAATGGAAGCCCTTTTAAGAACACCATTAGAATGCAGAGTGAGTCTCAGTGTATATCAGGGAACTTGTCTCCAAGGTGCAAAAATGAAAGCAGAAACACACATTTTTAAATGAGGAGGAGAGTCTCGTGAAGGGGATTGCCACCAGTAAGGACTGGGACTATAGTGGTCAGCCACTGTAATTGACAGCATTTTTTGTTGACAGCATGATGCTCTGTGCACATGGGGTCAGATATTTTAGCAGGAATCCTTGAGAATGAATAAATTGAGGACTGCAGCCAGCACACATGCTGACAGAATGAACCTGAGAAGCCAGATCCTTCTCCACTGAGCAGACCTTAAGGGGCTAAGCAGGCTTCAAAGCTAGATCAGAAATTTTGACAGCATTCAGCTGATTCACAGAAACCAAACCTGTATGCAAAGCCCTCTTTCCAACCTGGGGTTTCAAAACAGCACTCTGGTAGGTACAATAGCATACCAATCTCTCTCTCTCTCTCTTTCTCTCTCTCTCTGTGTCTGTGTCTGTGTCTGTGTGTGTGTGTGTTGCCCTTCTTGGTGTCCATTGCTTCCCCACCTCAGTCTTCTTCCATTTTCCTTTACTTTCTACTTCTACTCTTTTGACAACTTGCTAGATCCAGCAGCCACAATAGATTAACTTGAACCTACACCGGTGACATCACTTGTGCAAGTCTGCACAAGCTGATCTGCTGATCAGCTGCAGGTGGATCAAGCCCAGAAAGAGGGTTGGGATTCAGTGTGCACTGGTGACACTGATTCCGCCTCCCTCCCAGGCCCAATCAGCTCACCCCTTGCCCCAACTTCTCCTCACTCCATCCTCCCCCTGTCCCATTCAGCCTCCTGTGCCCAGCTTACCTCTCTGGTTGGCCTCCATCACTCTGCTGGTGTGCGTGGGAAGGCTCCAACCTTCCCACTAGTGTGCTGGCTTTCTGCACAGCCGCTTTACAGTGTTTTATGCTTTTGTGGCAGCCAGTACCGGTGGAACACACATTCAGCCAATGCTACTAGTAAGTAGGGTTGGGCTATTAAGCTAGGAGGAAGCTCTCTACTCATCTGTTGACCTGTTGCTAACACAGAAATGCTCATCTTGGACTGCTGGGGAAATGATGACACTCATTTTCATTCAGCTCTGCAGTATTTTTAAAATAATTTTGCTCCCCCTACATGGTTTTATAGCTGGCTGTTAAACCGTTCTTTGCCCTCTAAAACACCATCAGTGAGGGTCGGTCTTCCTCTTATTTTTCTACATGTTATAAACACGCATCAAAAGAATTGCATTAAATGAGCTCTCAATTGATCAATATTAATATGCCTTCTTATTCAACTTTTGAATCCTGCTGAGAAAGTACAAGTGGAGGATGGCCTTGCCAGAAATGGGAAGTTAATCCTTAAAGCCAATAAAAAATTGGGGCACTGTAATTACTTGACCTTTGCACATTAAAACTTTCCATTCTTAATCTAGCAACCTACATTTCCTGCATTCCCATAGGTCCAGTTCAGATATACCCCGTCCTGCCCTTGCAAACCTGAAGTCTGAATAAACGTTTACATATCTCTTAGAGCACTAGATAGTGATTCTACCAGGTTTTTCCTAGATGGAAGCTCCGTGTCTAGCCACCAACTGATTAAGGGCCCAATCCTAACCTCACCCAGCACCAGTACTGAGCCCTAGCACCAACGCTGGGTCAAGAAATGTGGTGAAAAGCACGTTTATGACACCCAGTGAATAGAAAGCACTGGCACTGGGCCTTCGCCAGTCCGGCACCAGGTTCAGCGCCAAACAGAGGATGCATCGCTGCCTGAGGTAAGTGAACTGGGATGGGAGGGGGTGGGACTGACAGAGCTCTGCTCAGCCGGATCCTGAACTCCATGTCAGGCCTGAAGACTCGACAAGGAGCCTCTCAACTCTGTGCCGGCAAAATAGCAGGTAAGACTTGAGAAGCCCCGTTGTTGGGCTTGCGGTTTCCCTGGGGGAAGAAGGCAAAAGTCCCCTTCCCCCGAGGAGACCTCTGGCTGCTTCCCGGGCACCTGCTGGATATAGCAGTAGCTGCTTTGGCACCGCCGCTCCTGCAGGTGTCAGGAAGCTCAGGTGTAAGCTCAGGTGTAATTCATTAGCAGCAAAGGCACCATTTGATATCAGCGCATCAGGGACATGGCTTTATGATGAGGCAGGTCTCTTTAACAGGTGTAGCAGAAGGATTGATGCTACTCCTATGCGTACTGACTGCTCCTCTTGCTGCTTGCTTACCTGTGGCTCTAGTGTCCATAGTGTTTTCTAATATTAATGTTCATGCAGTGTATTAGTTTTTTTTAAAGATCAACAAGAACTTGAGTAGCGGCTACTGCAGTCTGAAATAGCAGGAGTTTCCTAGTAGTAAGGCATGGGGTAGCACATGATGGGGCTGTGCTGAGGATGATTATCACTACAACCAATTGTTACTTGAATAACTCTTGACATTACAATGACCAACTGCGAATGAGGCTGATGCTGTTACAATGATAGAAATTAAGCAGAAGAGGGACATTTCAGCAATGGGGCTTTTTCACCCTGCATGACAAGCAAAACCTGCCAAAATGACCTTTTCTACACATCTGCTTCTGGTCATTATACTTGGAGCATTCAACTTCTTTGTAAGTGCTTGAATTTGGGGGTGGGGGACGGACAGGGAAAGGTAGATAGCGTCATTTCATGAACTTCATAAGCCCCACTCTTGACTTTTCCCACCTTTAGTGAAATCATGCCAGTCCTATTTAACCTTCTAAATAGGTTAGCTAAGAGGACAAGCACAAAAGGTAAAAGAGAAGAGGGGGTAGCCTTTTTCTCCTGTAACCTGAGCACTATTTTCAGTGATTATGAACGTAGATATGTCGCAAGCATTCTGCCACAAAACTTGATGAGACTGAATGTCCCTGCTTGAATGTTTGTGAGTAGAATCATGACTAGTATGAATGTGCTAGCAAAACTTTGACTCTGAAAGGTTATTTTTTCATTCAAAACTTTGCAAGCAATTGATGCTTGCAAAGATTTGACGGGGGGGAGGCACATTGGAGCCTTCGTGAGAAATCACATTGACAGTTCACAAAGGCTCCAACTCTTATGAAAATGTGCTTGGAACTGGTGCGAAAGCTTGCTTCAGTTTCAGGTTGAACATTGGGACACTCGTTGTGCATCCTTATGTGTGACCATGAAGTCTGATCTTTCTATATGAACTATGCAGCAAGACCCAAGGAATGCAGAACATGTTTCCCTGCTTCTTGAGCAAAGTGTAGCCTGGTCGGAACTTTAACAAGCAGAGAAAAAAAAGAAATTGCAGCAACAATTCCTCTTCAGCTCCAACTATGTTGTTAAATAATTTTGTCTAAAAAATGCATGACTGAACAATCAGATTTCATCCTTCCACCCCAGCTTTCTTGCACATGGTATATACTGTGCTTTATTGGGCTCTTCTCCCTCCAATTGTCTGTAATAAGATGTCTTCAATTATGGTTATGTCTGCAAGAAAAAACTGGTAAGTAATTTGGAAGAACTTTTTGGGGGTCCATTTTTCATTTTAATTAATCCACATAGAATTTAGTTCTCTGAAAACAATAATTTGAGCTAGGAAACAGCAGGCATTGAGATGGTGGGTGTGGATATGTACTGCTATCCCTTGCAGATGGATTCTGGAAATGTTAATAATAGAGACTCAGCTATTATGGAGAGAGGTAGAAGGGGAAAGATGTGTTCCTTCACCAATGCACTTTAATTGTTTTCTCCTTGCATATGACACTTTAAGATTCTGAAAGCCTGTTGGGAGTTTCACTGAAGGCCTTTTCTCATGCCCTTCTCAGCCTCTGGCAACTGTGGTCAACTGCCAGCAACACAGGCTCACTTTCAGTATGTATGTGTGTGTCTACATATATATATATACCAGTAAATTGGCACTTTCAGGCAAGACAGGGTAAAAGCCCTGGGTGCCAATGGAGGTGGGTGCCAGCGTGCAGACTCCAATCGCTTCTCTAGTTGGAAAGCGATAGGAGTGCACAGCAGTAGCTGGAGCAGCAGCAGTTGGGACGAAATTGCCGAATTGGCTGCTAAGGACGTGTGTGCGCTCCGATCACTTCCAACTGGGGAAGTGATAGCATGTCCTCAACTGGTTGGGCGATTTTGCTGTGACTGCCAGCACAGGTGCTTGCTTCCATTGCTTTCTGAGCTGGGGAGCAATGGGAGTGCCTGCTCCCTGAGTGCTCACAGTCACGGCTTGGGCAATTTTGCCCCAGCGAGGGCACTCGCTCCTGTCACTTTCCAAAGTGATGTCACATGATGTCATCATGGCATGTGTCATCACTCCATTCTTGCCCGGGGTACCACAGCACCCCAGTACAGGGCAGGCCATGGGCAGGCCATGGACAAAGTGGGCAGGCCATGGACAAAGAGGGCTAACTGGAAGTCTGCCTGATGCCCTGGCAGCCTTGCCCCTCCCCATCTGCCTCACCCAGAAAAGGCAGAGGAGCCCTGATGTTGACTTATGATGTGGTCAGAGGGCTATGGCTAAGGTACAGGACATAGGTAGAAGAGGCAACCTAAGCAGGGGAGCCCTTCAACCAACCCAAAGATGAGAGCCAAGACATTGCGGAGGAGGAGAGTGTGGCTCTAACCCCTTTCCCACATGGTCTCTGAAGCCATGGCCAGCAGCAAAGTGGTGTAGAGAAACTAGCACTCAACTTTGGCCAGATGTGGCCTTCCCAGGGACCTTAGAGAGACCAGGGAGCTTGCAGGCAGCTCTGTTATCCCAAAGATTTGGCAGCACCCCTAAAAATTAAAATCAATTCATTTCTTTTGTACGTGTTCATGACTCCCACTTAGTTATGTTCATATGTTCTTAGTATCCCAGTAATCAAGTACTACTCTGTATTTCTGTAGTATTCTGTTTTAAAAGCCAGTGTGAGCATTGATGTTGCAGTTAAACAGAGTTGGACAAGGATCAGGATAGTGTTGGATAAGTCAGTATCTCAAAGCCCAACAAAAGGATTGTTGTGAGGATACCCTCATACGTGCACACGTCCACACCTGCATGCTGCCTTGGAGGGAGGCTGGTATGCAAGAGTGGATTATCCTCCAGGGTACCTCAGTTCATATTGGCCCTGCTGAAAAATGCCTACAAAGTACAAGGGAGGATGAGGCTGCCAGACTAAAGAGTATGCCTCTATCCCAGCATGCTTTGCAGCCCATGCAATGAAGTAAGAGAAAGAAAATACTTCTGCAGTTGACAGCATGCAGATAAAGCACAGCATTCTTCCAGGTGGCAAAACATCATGGTTGTGCTGTTTTTCATTTATTTTCTTTCGGTGCACTGAGATTCACTGCTCAGCATTTGCATTCATGTTTCTGACTCATTCCATTACCTCAAGAACCCACCAAGGTGTGATTCACTTAAGCTCAGTGGTTTCTTTGCCTTGATCAGCTATACCGAGACACTTTCCCCTCCCCTAAAAAAGAGAGTACATCCATAAGCAGTTTTAATTAGAAGTGTTAATAGCACTGAGAGTTTCAAGGGAAGCGTATCAGGGCAGGTGAGGAAAAAAAACTGCAAGTGGAGGAGAGCAGGAGATCAGCAGGGTGGAATAGCAAGGTGCTTCCTGGTTGCCCCAGTCTAGAGAAGTCACCTGTGTGTCCCATAGGTGGATAAACTGCACTCCAGGAGTCCACAGATAATTACTGGGAAGAGAATCTCCCTGCTGGTCTGCATGAATAATGCATGCCAACTTTAGCCTGTGGTTATGTTTTATAGATGAAGTGCAAAAGCTCTTGCCTTGACCACTTTTGATGAGAGACCACCCCATGGGTAGATCCTGTTTTCTGAAGCTCTGCACAGATGAGGAGGAGATGCAGGGAACTCTTTTTCCTTTTTACTGCATTTTAAAATGTGTAAAACTTACAAATTAGTTCTGGCAGCCATCTGTCTTTGTAATATAATGGGATTTGAGGTTTTTTTCTAGGAGGTGAAAGTAAGGACAGGCTGACCTTTCCGTGGTCTGCTGCAAAAGTCAGGGTAGTGATACAGAGACTCGGCCTTGCACAGAAACTTCCCTTTCTGATGTCATAAGGGCAATTAAATCTAAAGAAAGGACAGCTCCTAATATGTCCAGAGCTGGTAACCTTGCAAGGGTTTATTGAAAGGTGTGTGTGTTGTCCACTTGCCACCAGATGGAGACTCCTTCAAGAAGACAGTGAACACCTTTAGCATCAATATCTTCTGAGATTAACCCTCAATATAGTGTGGACAGAAACAGGCTATTTTATGGAGGCCTGCCCCTTCCATGTCCATCATGAGGTGATTGTGTGAATACTTAACATTAAGAGAATGGTGTCATTGCCTTGTTATCAGGTTTAGAGGCTGTCGAACAGGCCTAGAGTTGTATAGGTTCTTGATCCAGATCCATTTTGGATCATGCGCATCCATGGACATGAGATCCAGAGGGTCTGGAGTTGAGAAGAAGAGCTGATCCATGCAGTGGCATCACCAGTGCAGGTGCCGCCTGGGGTCGGTGATACCCCCCAAATTGCGCAACACCCCTAGTACTTACCTGGAGTGATGCTTGGCATCTGGAAGTGATTCAGCATTGATATGATGACATCATCATACCACTGAATTGCTTCCAGCCATTTGGAGCCTTGAAAAGGGTCCATCCACCTCCAAACACTTGGGCGGCATGCCTGTCGCACCTCCAGAGTGTGGCACCTGGGGCGGGCCACCCCACACCCCCTGCTTGATAGGTTACTGGGTCCATCCATGAGGCCAGCTGAAGCAGTCATCTCAGGCAGCAGATTGGAGAGTGGAAGAAGCAGAGGCTGGCACATCATCAGGTGAGGGGGGAACATTCTGCATTCTGCATCAGGCAGTCTTGGACAAGCCCTGTTAAGAAGAGTGTATTTGCACTTTATCATCTCAAGGCACTTTGAAGATATGGAGTTTTTCAGAAAATGAATGTGTGACAACCAGACCACATCATCCACCAGCTGATTCTGGAATTTGGAAGTAACAGTTATGGTAATCTAGAAAGGATTGTGCAAACTTTGTAGAGATGGGCTCCACTGCAAAGATTTTAGCAGTGTGAAAATTTGTGATGGGTGAACAAGTGCATGAACAAGTTCTTAACTGCAGGCCTCAGTCAAAAGTAGGGAGTATAGGAAGCAGCCTTCAAGAAGCGTTTATCTCTAGCCCTAAAAACTCTGAAATGACAGGAAATGATGGCAACACTGCTGTCAGGCCTTGGCATCTCTCAGGCCTTGAATTGTTATGAGCCAGGATGTGGCAGAGGGGCCTTGATGTCCAGGCCCGGTGTGGATGTAAACAAATGTTACTGCAGCACTGATTAGTTATTACATGCACCTGTGTATGTTGGGAGCCATGTGACTCAGGGAGATGTGATGTGAGTCACGTAGCCCACGGTGGAGTGGTGCAATGCACCACTGGGCAGCCAATCAGAGCGGGTCACAAGACTGTCACAAGACAATGAGGTCGCCCTATTCTGATTGGCTGGCTCCGGTATAAAAGGAGACTTGGTGCAGACACCAAGTGTGGGTTGCTGTGGTGGATGTTCTAGGTGAAGTGCTGCTGGTTTGTTTTCTGACTCGGACCGCTTATCGTGACTGCGCCTTGCTGTATTCCTGACCTCTGGACCGTTTGACTGACTGTTCTTCTGCCTGCTCCTTATCAGTACATGCTTCTATACTCAACAAGCCTGTGTCTGTGGCTTTGCTTGGGTCTGGTTGGTTCCTGTGCTACCCCACTATGCTGCCGCCCTACTCTGCTGCTGACAAGGAGGGCCACTCCATCCTCCTCTGCCAGCCCAACACACTGTCATCACTAAGGTTGCAATCCCATATGCTTGGGAGTGAATCCCATTGAACCCAATGAGACATATTTCTGAACCGTTCATAGGATGATTCTATAAAGGAATTACAGATACTCACACCATCGTGAGGGTCCAGACATTCACAACAGTTAGGCTACAATCTTATCCGTGCATGTTAGAAAGTAAAACCCAGTGAAGTCAGAGGGACTACTTCTGAGCAGATATACAATGAATTGCACTGTTATTCTAGCTCTGCATTCAAATAACACAAATTGGAAATACCAAGACTTACCACTGTTGTTATTAATAACCCAAATGTCCAGTTCATCATATTCCTTTGAAGAACCCCCACCACACCCTGGTGCAACAATGTAAAATTAGTTTTTTAAAAAAATAAAACAATCTGGCACTTTGAGGGAATAAAAAGAGAATTTAAAAATAAACCCTCAAGATAGCATCAAAGCTGTGAATACCAGTTAATAATAAACTTTAATAATAAACTTTATTTATATCCCGCCCTTCTCCCTAAAGGGACCCAGTTCAACGCATCATTGCATAATGACAGCTCTACCCATCTGCTGACTGAGGCAGCTAAAAAAAAAACAGGAAGGAAAGGGGAGAGCATCACCTGGGTTCCTTTGAAACACTTGGATACCACTGGCCTGTGCATGAAGATGGCGACTACAGGAGATCAAGTCAATGTTTCATCTACACTGGCCTCCTATTCCCAGCAACATACATCAGTGAATGTGTCAGGTTCAGTGGAGATCAACAGAAGTCACCAAGGGACTACTGCATCCCCTACAGTAGAACAGGTTTGATGGTGCTTTGCCTCTTGCCATACGGAACAGTCTCCTTCCCTGACAGGAGAGGCTGAATCCTCCACTCTCAAGCATCTCTGTTGTACGCGAGAAAGTCATTTCTATGCAGAAACCATAGGATGATAGGACCAGAGATGCTGGTCAAAGCATCATTTTAACCCTGGAATGTGCCATCTTCATGGTTTTTAATGCTGCCATTCCTCTTCCTTTAATGTGGGACTGGAAAGATGCTCACCTGCTGTGCACTATATATGTATGAATCTCCGTCTCCTTGGAAACAAAGACTCAGGCTGCATTTGCCATGGAAGAGCTTTCTTATTGCCATTTACATTTTTTCCCCTTGTAAAAGGGATCGGAAGAGGACTACAGAGCTTCCTATGCCTGGAAATGATGACCTCAATTCATTGGCAGCCAGAAGCTGCCAGAGGTTTCTTAATGAAAAAGAATGGTCCTCAGTTACCTCAGAACATCCTAGAGTCATAGAATGTAATCCCAAATTCTATGTGCTACAATCCTTTAACTTTCCTTATTTCTGAAGTTTTTAATGGCTGAAGGATTGATCTTGGCAGCCTTGATTGACACACAAAAGATTTCCAATTCCAATCCCCCCTGTAAACAAGTTGCCAATTTGTGTAGGCTAAGAGCCTATATGAATGTGTATATTTTAAAAATTGCTGGCTACCTAGCATGGCTGCTGATCTGGGCCTTGCACTGCTGGAACTTGCACCTTTGTGACGGCACAAAAGTTGTGGACATGCACTTCCAGGCTGATGGTATAAACAGTCAGAAATGCTGCACATGCACCAGTAGCTCCCAGAGGTTCCAGTGGTGTTGGAAAGTTGGAGAAGGGGCAGGGTGGGGGAGGTTCAGAGGAAGGGCAGCAAGGGGGAAGGCAAGGGCCAGGGAGTGGGTTGGAAGGGGTGGATCTTGGTGGTAAAGATGCATGCCAGATCCTATCCCGCATTTTTCAACCTCCCCACCCCTTCCTCTCCTCAGACATATGCCAGTAAAACAGCTGACAGGGGTCCAAGGAGACCCATGTATTGGGTAGCATGCAGCGTGTACTCCATTGGTGCAGATGCATGCTAATGCACGGCAGGAGACAGGACAGCAAACAACCCCAGAGCCCCCTGAGAGCTGATGAAGTCAAGCCACTTCAAACGTGCCAGATGGTAACTCTGTACAGATCTTAAGCAGGAATGTTTCCCGCATCCTCCAGTTACCAGATTTTTGGGGTGGCAGATTTTTCTAAGAGGGGGAAAGTACATGTTTCCAACATGCCTGAAATAGCATCCAAAAGCTGTTTGTTGTAAAATTGTCATAAAAATCAATTCATTGAATTAATAGCATCTTAAGTAATGGTCAGTACCTAGGCTGCAATCCTATATACACTTACATGGGACTAAGTCCCACTGACTCCATGAGGCTTTCTTCTGAATAGACATACATAGGCCTGTGCTGTTACTGTATAATTTTTATCTTACATCCTAGTACAACATGCATCATACATCCTAGTGCATCATAAATCAAAACCACACAGTATATTGAGGCTTGCACTGTATCCAGCGCAGGGTAGTGGCCATAAACAGCTCAGCCAGAGGTAAGGGGAAACATTTTCCTAAGGTAAGGGCTGCTGGCCCCTAAGTGTCTCCTCAGACTTGCGCCACCTGTTGAGACTTGCGCCACCTCCTCAGACTTGTGCTCACCTCATCTGTCCTAGGAGAATGGAGTGGCTTGAAGCTACTCTGTTCTCTCTCGGAACGAGGGTTGGGATTCGGCATAACCCAGATCTCAGCCCCGCCTCCCACTCCCCGCCCACCTGCTCCTGGGCCGGGCCAACGCAAGCATCAGAAAGGAAGCCAGCGCAGAGGCTTCTCAGAGTGCCAGCCTGGCATCATCTCAAGGAGGCGCAAACCCCAGGTCAGGATTGTGCCTGTAGTTTCTCTGTGGTCAGATCTGCTTTCATTGGCTTGACCTTCAGTTTGTGAATCCCAGAAACCAGAGTCCAGGTACGAAGAAGAACTGTTGACTATCTCCATTTTATCAGGAAGGGCCATTAGCTGCTGCACAATGAACTGAAGTTGAGCAGTTTCTCAAGATTTTCTCAGCATGAAAATTCATTGCTGAGGCATTACCTGAGACAGGCTCTACCTGTCAGGCAGCCATTATAGGCACATCAGTCCTGCCAGAGTTTACACATATTTTGGGAGTTGGACTTAGACTTGGAGATCAAGGGTCACATTCTGCTCAAGCCATGAAGTTTCCTGAGAGACTTTGGGCCAGTCACTGTCTCTCAGCCTCACCTACCTCACAGGGTTGCTGTGCAAACAAAAGGAGGGAAGAAGCTGTGCACCCTGCTCTGAGCTCCTTGGAGAAAGGGTGGTATAGAAATGTGAAAAATAAATGATACTCCAAGCTTAGAGGACCATATCGTGGTGTCACCAGGGGCTAGTTCAGACAATACTTTCCTGCCCGAACAGACCCCATGCAACTGAAGACATGAGTCCTTATGAAGCAAAATCTTCAGCTTTGTTTTATGGATTTTATTATGAGTAACCTTGAGAGCATATTTAGATCAGAATGGTGGCATATATGCACCTAAAACCAAGTTGGGAGGGAACAGAAGCGCCCTCACAATTTAATCCTTCATAAGTGTGCATAGGATTACAGCCTTTGTCAGGTTTTTTTCTTTAACAGGTTCTGTTAAAGAAACAGAACGTTGCTACAGAATCTTGTTTTAGTACAAAGTATACCAATCCCACTAGAAGTCCCTCTTCCCATATGACACTGAGGGAGGTGAGGGTCGGATCTTCTGAACGAAGGCCATAGTGGACTTCTTGTCCCGGGCTGGTCTTAGGAGCTGTGGGGCCCAATGCAAAATGCTTTTGCAGGGCCTCCCCACCCCCGTGGTCCTCCCTAATCAGCAGGATGAGCAGCAGTGGCAAGGCACCTTGCAGTGGCATCCCCACCAACTGCTTCCAGGGGGAGTGATTTCAAGTCAATCAGAACTGGAGGGGGAGGACCGTCCAGCAGTAATGTTCAGCTAACCATGCTCTCCTCACCACACCTTGGCATGGAGAATTTCATGTTGCAGCATCAGCTACAGAGTGAGGTGCCAGCTGTGGGCGCTCCGCTTACTGCCCCAGTGCAGGGCCCCTCCAGGCAGGGGGCCCAATTTGGCCAAATTGGTCAAATTGTCCTAAAGCTGACTCTGCTCTTGTCAATGAACCCATTTTGAAACACCCCGTTGCATAACTCAGTGGCGTTGCTAAGGGGTGCGGGCCATACCGGGTGATACACACAGGGGGTTGTCACAATTACTAGCCAAAATAGTTAAAATCTTGGTATTTTTGAATGCCATCATGATATATTTCATTTGATGTATACTTTCATACTGAATGCAATGAAACAAAGTGCACTGAAATATCTCTATCAAAAGTTATAGCCAAAGAAACTAGCGGGGGCATGGAAATGATGCAGCACCATGTTTACTGCCCAGGGTGCTGCCCCTCCCACTACATAAGAGAAGGTCCATCCTGCACATGCCTGATCTTGTCTGATCTCGGAAGCTAAGCAGAGTCAGGTCTGGTTAATACTTGGATGGGAGAACGCCTGGGAATACCGGGTGCTGTAGGCTTATACCATAGTCTTTCAAGACTGAAGGTTGCCAACCAATATATCATGGGAATGATGCATTGGCCTCCTGCACTGGGTCATGCAAAGCCTACTGACATCACTGGCATAACTCAGTTCTTTAAAACAAGAAGGACTAGGAAAAATTTACAATAAATTATACCACAAGTAAGACATAAAGAGTACCAGTTTCATCTTTATCATCAAGTGGAATAATCAGGCCTGGGCACCATTTTTAGAGGAAAAGCATTCTTTTTTTTGCCTCACATTTTCATTTTCTTTTTAAGGAAGACACATCTACCTCTCTGTCAGTGGCAGCATCCGGTACAGAATCAGTTTGGATGCTACAAAAGTCAGAGTGACTCTCATTGTTTTGATCTCATTCAAAGAGGAACAAGTGCCTTTGATACTAAAAATGCCTAACAAGTTGGTTCTCTTTCATATTTAATCTCCAATCTCCGCACTGGATGTGGTCAGCTTTGAGACAAGATGGTGACACAGCCTTAAGGAGAAAATGGCAAATTGCTCAGTAGGGCAGATATCCTTTCAATTAGTAAAACGACAGTGATCTTATTCCCCTCAGGTATTAAAGAGACAGCCTGCTCCCTGAAGTAATAAATGTCATACCCATAATACTGAAAATGGTTGTGTTGACTGGGAAAAATGCAATGGCAAAGTTTTAATCTTTCAAAGAAGGAAACTCTGGCCCTTTCTTTTAGAAAGTAGCAGCATACAAGCATTCAGCAGGATCAGGTCCTAGGTGAGCCACCAGAAGTGCTGGCTTCTTACTGAGGGCCTGATCTAGCAGAAAAGAGGCTAGACTGAGGAAGCACTCCCCCACTGATCACTAAAGAACTACTCAGAGAAGGTGGAAAAGGAGGGTAGGGAGCGGCCAGATGAGATGTGAGAAGCCAGTACAGCTGAAGAAATTGACTGCCTGCAGCTGGCAAGGACCCGGGGTCAGCGGCCGCAATGGGGTGAGGGTGGATAAGTGAGAGAAAGGGATAGGCAAGCCAGCAAAGTCCCTTAGAGCCAGTCAGGAGACAGGAAGGGGAAGCCCTTCAAGCAAGCTTCTGCCTTTATAACATATCTGCCAACCCCAGATCCTTGCCAGCTGCTAGTGGTCCCATTTCTTCAGCCACGCCCGGCTTCTCCTGAGTTTCCCGGCTGTTCCCTTTTTCTCTGCCCTCTCTGGGCAATTCCTTGCTGGTCGACAGCAGGTGCAGGGAAGACTTCAGTGCCAGGGCCCAATGGGCCTAATCTGGCCCTGCCCTGAGGGCAGGAAACATCCTGCTCTTGCCTGTCACAGCAGGATTCACATGCTGCTTACGCCTTTCTTTTTGTATTGGGGGAAGGTATTGGACTAATAGTGAGAAAAATTGCTTGCATCCTTCTCTGTGACCTGGGCTGCAATATGAAATGCACTTTTCTGGAAGGAAGTCCTATTGAATACAATGGAACTTACTTCTGAGTAGGCATACCTAAGGTATCTAAACAGTTGGTACTTTCCCGCTCTATCGAGAAGAAGACTGAAGCTGTAGTTGACTTCCCCCCTTCTCCTTCCCCTGGATCCCAAGCGAATAGAGCAAAAGATCAAGCAAATGTTGCTTTCACTCCTGTCTCACCTACTAACCACAAGCAAGGGGGAGAGGTGGCTGCCCTTTAAAGCGAAAACAAGAAGAAGATTAGCTGTGGTGAAGGAGGGATCCCCAAGAGAACAAACCAGGATGCAGTCTCAGCTACCAAACTCACAGATACCGAGAACCATGTGAGTCTTGTGACCAGACATTCTAAAAATTCCATGGAAGGCTCCAAACTCATGGATTACCCGGGGGGGGGGGGTGAGTGAGAATGAGTAGGAAACCCACAGGGGTATTGCTTTCTATACCTCACGGTCATACCTGAGCCACTCTTTATAGCCTTCATAGATCTCACGAAGGCTTTCGACCTGGTCAGCAGGGACGGCCTCTTCAAGATTCTCCCCAAGATTGGATGTCCACCCAGGCTCCTCAGTATCATCAGGTCTTTCCACGAGGACACGAAGGGCACTGTAGTCTTTGATGGCTCAACATCAGACCCCTTTGACATCCGAAGCAGAGTGAAGCAGGGCTGTGTTCTCGTGCCGACCTTGTTTGGGATTTTCTTCGCTGTCCTGCTGAAGCAGGGCTTTGGAACTGCAACAGAAGGCATCTATCTCTGGACCAGATCAGACGGAAAGCTCTTCAACCTCTCCATACTAAGAGCAAAGTCCAGCTGAAATGTCTGCGTGACTTCCTCATTGCCGATGACGCAGCTGTCACCGCTCACTCTGCCAAAGATCTCCAGTAGCTCATGAACTGTTTTAGCAAAGCCTGCCAAGACTCTGGACTGACAATCAGCCTGAAGAAAACACAGGTCATGGTTCAGGATGTGGACTCACCTCCCTGCATTACAATCTCTGTGCACGAACTGGAGGTTGTCCATGCGTTTCTGTACCTTGGCTCAACGATCTCCGACACTCTTTCTCTCGATACCGAGCTAAACAGACGCATCGGCAAAACAGCTACCACGTTTTCCAGACTCACAAAGAGAGTCTGGTCCAACAAGAAGCTGACAGAACATACCAAGATCCAGGTCTACAGAGCTTGTGTCTTGAGTACATTTCTGTACTGCAGTGAGTCATGGACTTTTCGCACACAACAGGAGAGGAAACTGAACGCTTTCCACATGCGCTGCCTCTGATGCATCCTCGGTATCATCTGGCAGGACAAAGTTCCAAACACAGTCCTGAAACGAGCTGGAATCCCCAGCTTGTATACACTGCTGAAACAGAGACGCCTGCGTTGGCTCGGTCATGTCGTGAGAATGGGCGATGGTTGGATCCCAAAGGATCTCTTCTATGGAGAACTTGTGCAGGGAAAGTGCCCTATGGGTAGACCACAGCTGCACTACAAGGATATTTGCAAGAGGGATCTGAAAGCCTTAAGAATGAACCTCTACAGATGGGAAACCTTGGCCTCTGAGCGTTCTACTTGGAGGCAGCCTGTGCAGCATGGCCTTTTCCAGTTTGAAGAGATACTTTGCCAACAGGCTGAGGCAAAGAGGCAAAGAATGAAGGCCCATAGCCAGGGAGACATACGAGGGACACACTACACTTGCTCCCAGTGTGGAAGGGATTGTCACTCCCGCATCGGCCTTTTCAGCCACACTAGACGCTGTGCCAGAACCACCATTCAGAGCACAATACCATAGTCTTTCGAGACTGAAGGTTGCCAACAGATTGATTGTTTTCTAACATGAGTTTATTCCAAGGAAAATGCCCATTGCCAGCTGGGTTTTTGCACTTCTAGTCTGGAACTTACTAAAGAAAATATGCAAATTTCAAAGAAAACAACTACAGGTAGAGCCTGTTTATATGTGGGGCTTCTGTTCCTGGACCCCCTGTGGATACCGAAAACAGCAGATAACAAAATCCATTGTTTTCGGAGCTCACCTGAGTTCCAAAGACGACTGGAGCCGTTCTGAGGCCCATAGAGGCTGTGCATGACCTTTATGGTCCTCAGCATGGCCACTGCAGGTCCTAGAAGGGCATGTCCAGTTTTTGGCTGAAAACTGGAAGTTCCTGTTTAGGACCTCAAGAGGCCATTCTGAGACCCATAAAGGCTGTGCACAGCCTCTGTGGGCCTCAGAAGAGCCTGCAGAGGCTTCAGGTTGGGCCAAATCTGGCTCAACACAGGTCCAGGGGACCCACGTTGAGCCAAATTCATGAATATAAAATTTGTGGATAAGTAGGCTCAACCTGTAGAATGGAAACTGTTTTGTGTACTGAAAGTGCAATATATCCATGTACCGTATCTGCACATGACCGCTTAAGGCTGCAATCCTAACCACACTTTCCTGAGAGTAAGCCCCATTGAACAAAATAGGACTTACTTCTGAGTGGACCTGGTTAGGATTGTGCCCTAAGAGCTGATATCAGCTACGCAAGTGCTGCAGAGAAGTAAAAGTTGGTTAAACCAGGCCAAACATAGAGAGCTTTGCTGAGTGAAGGCAGTAGTGAACTCACTGTCTTGGACTAAATGAGACTTAATTCTGAGTAAACATAGAGTAGTCTGAATAGTTTTACAGTTGCTGCTGACCAACATACATACAAAAGACCTTTATTGGCATAGATAATGGAAATACAAAACAACAACCAAACATTAAACATTCAGAACACACACACAATAAAATAAAGCACTCATAATCATCCAATACCCCCTCCCCCATTCACCATAATATAGCGGAAGACCCAGAATTCCGTCCTGCCAGAATCCCAGAAACAAAGTTGGCAACCTTGTCAAGAGAGTCAGTTTCCTCTATGGAAAGAAGAGTTTGTAATTTAAATGAATCCTCCCAACCCTGCATTTTGTTCAGCAGTGGAGCCAGATAGAACTTACGAAGGGTATCATGGAGTGGGCAGTAAAAAAATATATGATGTAATGTCTCCACACAATTCCTGTCACAGGTACATCTTCTTTCTGAGTAGGGAATGCCACTAAACCTGCCCGCTAGCAGAGCTGATGGAAAGGCATTGCATCTAGCAAGGGAGAATGCTCTGCGAGCCTGCGGGCACTGCAGATGATAAAGGAAAGAAGCCGGCTTCCCAAAGCTGACTGGGATGTGCAGATGGAGAGGGGAGCAAATGGTGTTAGCTGCACAGAGTAGCTCTTGACGCTCAATATTGAGCAATCTTTCCTTGATAGTCCTGTAGGCTTCGCTTAAAGCAATCATACCCAGGCTTGCTGTGTCTAGTCCTATCGATTTAAACTTGGTGAGTAAATCTGCAACCTCCACAGGCAGTACTGGATCAGCCAGAAGCTGGTACATTAGCCCATATGGGGCAGCGCTGAAGAGGATTGCAAGCCAAAATTTTACTGATCTCAACCAAGCCAATGTTTTGAGTCTAATGAAACCCACTTCAAGACACATAGCGGAGTATGGAACACATCTGGGAAAACCCAAGATCCTTCGCAGGAAGGAGGCCTGTATGCTCTCAGTTGAATGATTCAAGGCCTTATGCCAGATTAGACAGCCATAAAGAACTTGCAAAAATACCTTAGCCTTGAATACCTCTAAAGCAGCCGGGACATATCTGTTACCTTGGCTAAAAAAAAAACCGGGAAATTGCAAGGGATGAGATTTTTGATGCATTTAGGACTGCATTACAATGAGAAACCCACAAATGCTTATAGTGGAAATTAATGCCTTTCCTTTCCAGGAAAGAATTTGTCCCTGTCCTCAGCGGGCTGTAGAAACGTTAGACCACCTTCTTCTTCATTGTCCGCTTCACAATGAGGCCAGAAGGAAATGTCTGGCCCTTCAATTTCACCTTAACACCCTTGCTGAGGATTTTGCTAGACTGCAATTTTTATTAACCTCCACTGATTTTGACATTGTCTCTCAGATAGCTAAATTTATCTCACAAATCGTGGAGACTAATCTGAAGCGTGCTTCTACTCTCTGAAGTGTTTGGTTATAGGTGTTATTCGTAGTTTGCTATGTTATGTTTGTGCATTTCTGTATGTTTTTTTTTTTTGTGTGCTTAATAATGCCTAATAAAGGTGTCTGAATCTGATCTGAAATTAATGCCTAAATATCTGAATGTCTTTACCTGTTCCATTTTGTTGCCCATAAATGACCATTTAAATGGTTTCCAATTGTTGGCAAACACCATGATTTTAGATTTAGAGTAGTTAATCTGTAACTTGTTGGATGTAAAATACTCTATAGATTGATTAAGTAGACGTTTTAAGCCAATTCTTGTTCGAGAAATAAGAGCCGCATCATCCGCATACAGTAATAGCGGCACTGGATGGGACCCAAGTATCGGGCAGTGACTATCCACTGTCTTCAAGGCTGGGGCTAAATCATTCAGGAACAGGTTAAATAGCATGGGAGCCAAAATGCATCCCTTCTTAACCCCTTTGTTTATAGCAATGGGGTGTGTGAGGCTACCACTCCTGGTATATCTAACTTTACATGATGTGTTAGAATATAAGATCTTAATTAACATCAATAGTCTTTTATCAATCCCCATGCTGGCTAATTTAGACCAAAGAAGATCTCTATCAATGGAATCAAACGCAGCTCTTAAATCAAGGAAAGCCACGTAGAGTCTTGCCTTGGCTTTCTTAATCTGTTTATAGACTAGGTGAGATAAAATTAAACAGTTATCCATTGTTGATTTGCCCCGACAAAATCCTGATTGACATCAAGGACAAAATCCCGACAAAATTTCCAGGTGGAGGAAATTTGCCTCCCTCCCCTTCTCCAGAAGAAGATGAGATTGTGGAAGGAGCTATAAATGCCTTCAAGAGTCTTCCAAGGATGGAACAAGCAAACATAATAAAATGCCTGGATAAAGTTAGAGCAGAACTTATTAGCCCTAATGAGGAAGCTCTGACTAGCAGAATGCATCCTTCGGTTCTTCCAGAGCAAGCTTTGGGTCATCAATCTGATTCAGAAACGACTTCACCCAGCGAACATGTTACTAATTCAAGAGATTCTGTGTTACTCGTGGAGGCAAACTTAGCCTCATCTAGCTGTGTGTCTCATGCCCCCCTGGAAATTGAGAACCTGCTCATGAATGAAGCTTGACTGATCAACCCTTCTCCTGACTTGGTCTCTCCCTTTTTGAGAATCCTTTCTTGGAATATTGCAGGATGGAGGAGCAAGAAAAATGACACCGATTTTTTAAGTTATCTTAGAACTTTTGATGTAATTATGTTGCAAGAGACATGGGTCCAGGGTCAATTGCATCTTAATGGATATAAAGCTTTTTTGCTCCCTGCTATTAAACCTAATTCTAGTGGGCGCCCATCAGCAGGTTTAGCCATACTGGTGGCAGAGCATCTTAAACCTTGCTCCCTAGTCACAACTTCAGGGTGTTGTAAGATGCAAGCTTTAATGATATCCTGTGAAGCTATTGACTTATTATGTATTAACGTCTATATCCCCCCTATACTTAACAGTTCTCAGAGATCCCAGCTCTGGAGTGACCTCTTGACTGGTATAGATGACCTCAAGAGGAATTATCCTATAGCTGAGGTTGTTTTGCTGGGCGATCTGAATTCCAGGGTTGGAAACTCTAATCAAATCTATTCTAGAGCATGGATGGTGGATGAAGAAGATTCTTTCCCCTCATTTTGTAAGTTAGATAGATGGTCAAAGGATTCTCACTACAATGCTAATGGCTTGGCCCTTGCAAGATTTTCTGTTATTTCTAATCTGCTCTGGCTTAATGGGCTAAAGGAGTACCCCAATGCTGGTGAATTTACATACATGTCCCCCCGTGGGTCAAGCGTCGTAGACTATGCTCTCGTGTCCATGTCTTTGAAACCACATGTGAAAGAGTTTGACATTGGGGATCTTACTATTAGTGATCACTTCCCTTTAACTTTGGTGCTTGATCTACACTTGGGGAGAACACCAGCACACCCAGGGGTTGAAGTAAACACAGAGAGTAGCGGCAAAATCATAGTGAACAACACCCTTTCTCTAAATTTCCATCAGTTAATTAGGGAATCAATAAGTATAGATTCATTATCATCCATCTTGAAGGAGCCTGACCCCTTTGCCCAAATCCAGTCATTTGAATGCCTAATTGACCACATCCTTAGGACCCTGGGTCCAACCCTAAGCGGAGCACTGTACATGGTGTATCCGATAAAAAGGACTGGTTTGATAAAGAATGCAGAGAACTCAAGGCATTGATCAGAGCAACTTATTTGGCCTTCAGAAAGTCTAACGCTCCATGTGAGGCGGTTAAATATTTTTTCTACAAAAAACAATTTAATGCCTTACTGGTAGATAAAAAGCAGAAGTACACCCATGCTCAATGGATTAAGTTGTTGCAAGCGATACAGCAAAAAAATAACAAACAATTTTGGGCCGTGGTATCAGGCTCTCTTAGCTCCAAAATGGATGACCCAGTTGTAATCTCTTCTTCTGTATGGTTTAAACATTTTTCAGAACTATTTTTTGATAAGTGCAAATCCCCAGATACCCAACCCGACTTCAATTCATCTGATCTACCTACCTGGCCTCCTGTGATGCCCATGGAGATCATACAGATAATAGATCAATTGAAATCAGCGAAAGCTGCCAGACCGGATCTAATACCTCCTGAACTTTTAAAATGTGACCCTGAGTGGTGGGCTCACTTGCTTGCACCCCTCTTCACAATGATCGATAGGACTGGCTTAGTTCCCAAAGATTGGGTCTCGGCAACAATCATCCCAGTTTTTAAAAAGGGTGACCCTAAGCTCCCTGCGAATTACCGGCCTATCAGCTTGCTCTCTGTAATAGGCAAAATTTATGTGAAATACCTAAATAATAAGCTTTTTACCTGGACCAACTCCAAGGATATCCTAGGTCCTGAGCTGCTGACCAACAGCAGTAATTCTGTATTCAGAATGTATTAGATGCAGAAACTTAACTGTTTCTTGCAAGTGAACAATCCTGTGCCATTGCTGTACGTTAAATTGTGCTCTTGCCCTATTACATACTCCCTTTTGCCAGTGAGTCAAGGCATGGAGTCAGTATGGGCAGAGCTTAGAATTATGTGATTGACTGAAAGCAAATGCAGTGAACAAATCCCTGTACAGAAGTGTCTTCACAATTACCTCTTATCAGCAGTTTTCACTAGAGTTTGTGGGGTAGGGAAGAGCAGGGCTGGGCTTCACTGAATAAGAGGCCAGATGGCCCAGTTTCACCTTCCATGTCTATTAAAAGTCTGCTACCCAGGGAACCCCTTGAAATTGCCCATGACCCTGATGGTGTTGATGACGGAGGAAACATCATCGGAAGCAAAGGATGCCTCCAGTCTCTAAGCTTATTAAATAGAATTTCTCTGTCTCTCCCGCTTTCACAGAAATTGGTTCTCATAAAACTGTTCAGGAGCAGCACATCAAAGAAATTATGTTAAAAATGATTAAAAACACCTTGACAGTGTCCTTTCAAGGTAATTAAAAACCTATTTGCAGGCATGCCAAATGTTTACTAATTACACAAGCACTTTGTTCTGTGGTGCTAATGAAAAAAAATGGAGGTACTTTTCAGCAACTTCCACTTTTTAAGAAATAATTACTCAGTAGACATGAATTACTAAATCGTTCCTTTCTTTAGCAGCTCTTATAGCTCGTTTCCATTTTTGGCTAGCATTACGCAGTAGACCAAACATAAAAGTCATAAAGTCTGAATTTTTTTTGTCATATAAATGAAAAATAAAATCTTGTCATGGAGAGAATGAGGTGGAAACTGAGTTAGAATGTGATAATATGGCAGACGGTTCTGTTAAAGAGGTATTCTTAAGCTTTTTATTTTTTCCACAAATTTTATTTTTTCCCAAGGAGGAAAAATGCAGAAAGTAGCGTTATACCAAGGGCACATTTTTATAAAATTATAAATTATAATAGCTTTAAAAGTGTACTAGGTAGGTGACATAGGTGGTACAGTATAGTATCAGGAGATGCAGCCACAGTCATTACCCATGCACCCTCACAGTCCAGTCCAACCAGTATCCAGTGACCAATATGTAGAAGTGTTAGAAGACAATTTTATTTTTTCACAGATTGTGAGTTTTGTTTTTACAAAAATGAGAAGTGCAGAAAGCAGTGTTTCAGTGTTACAGTTATCAATTAAAAAATCACATCTCTACCCATACCACTCAACAAAATGTAACTTTGTGCCTTCGTTCCAATTATTTCTATTCCCTCTTGACTGAGAACTTATGAAGAGGTGAATTGAGGGTTGCTATCCCTAGCAAAATCCTGAAAATAAAACGAGACAAATTAGCCAAGAATCAACACTCACTGTACATTCCAGAGAAGCCATCACTTCTGAATTGCCCTAGTTGTGCACATGAAGTGTCCGGCTCAACTAGGTCTTCATTCATCTTTGGTGTTTGCCAGTCTCCTAATCCATCAGGGCATGCCTAGCACCTGAGAAACAGATGAGAGTTCGTCTTAGGTGGTTTGTAATTTTTCCATATGTGGAACTTTTCTCATTTCTAGCCTCACCACCACCCAATGATAGGCTGAGAATGTCACGTTTCATGGCCAGCTGGGGATTTGAACATCTGGACTCTCTCATAGATGTCATCTCCTAGAAGGCGGCTCTTGATTAAAGCAAAACAGAAGGAGGAAGTTGTTCCAGAAGAACCAAAAGTCCAAAAAGTGAAAAAGAGGATTCAGTAACATATACAGGTGTGTGCCACTTAACGACGGGGATATGTTCTCTTATCCCTGTTGTTATGCGATTAGGTCATTAAATGAACATTCAGTCCAAGCTATTGCCTTTGTTGTGTAAACAGACACTCCCTGCCAGACACTAGCTGGCTGCACAGGCTACTGAAAATAGATTGCCTCTTCTTTGCATTACGAGCATCTCTGTTGTGTAAACAGACACTCTGCTGCAGCCTATGGGAGACGTGATTGCCTCATTAAGAGCATCTTTATTGTGCTTTGTCCACCATCATATATGCAGTCCGTTGTTAAGCGGACAGTTGTTAAGCGGTGCCTATATAGTAAAATTCAAATGTAGGGGCAAAGTGCTTTTTGTTCAAGTAACCACATATATCCAGGAATGGGGAAGCTGCTTGTCTAGATTGGGCACTTGCACTACCTCAATGGCACTACCAAGACAGAAACAGTGATAAACGCTGAGAATATTAGTATTACAAAACCTTAACATGTCCATATGAAAAATACTGATTAAATTTGATTCCTACCCAGCAGCAATGAAATTGGGAAGTCCACACTGAATTCTGTGGATTCCCTGATCTAATTGCTATTTGGCAGGAATCAACTCAGCCAGACTTTTCATACAGACATTTGGTGACTTTGTCCTACGGCAGCGGTTCTCAAACTCTCTGGGAGAGTTTGAGCCGCTCTAAGTTCTTGCAGGGTGGGGAGGGCAGCGATGCAATCCCCAGGATCACATTGCTAAGGGGGGTTCAGGGACTGGCATGAACTTGTAAGTCCCTGCTGCAGCCTCCTGGGGGTGTGGGCAGCCCTGAATAACTCTCCGCAGGGCTCCCTGAAGCTTAGAAAGTGAAAGTGGAGCGATTATGCCCTACCTTCGCAAAACCAGACGTGGAGCGCGATTGCTCCACTTTCACTTTCTGAAGGCTAGGGAGCCCTGCGGAGGGTCATGCAGGGCTCCCTGCACCCCCGGGAGGCTGCTGCAGAGACTGGTAAACGCCAGTCCCTGCGCCCCCTCTTAGCAATGCAATCCTGGGGATCACATCGCTGCCTTCCCCCTGCCCCTTAAGGGGGCAGAGGCCAGGGCCCTCAGACTGGGGCGTTGCGATGCCCTAGTTTGAGAAACCCTGTCCTACGGGTATTCTGAACAATTCTGTCCTTGTATATTGTATACATTGACTCTTCTAATTCTGTACTTTACATAATCCCATCATGTTTTTAATGTATACGTATTTGCCAGAGATATATGCTTGCTATTGTAGATAGATGTGTCTATTACAGTCATACTGCAATATAGGTTCAGTCTTACAACATAAGCCTAAACTTATTCACTTAGGGCTGGGGTCAGCAACCTGTGTTTTCAGAGCCGCATGCGGCTCTTTCAGTCCTCTGATGCGGCTCCCCAGTAGGGGCTGGAAGTGGGGCGCCTTCCCCTTGGCTGCCGCCCAGCCAGCCCAGCCCCGAGGGTGCCTCACTCTGGCACGATGTGCTGTGGGCGCTGGCTGCTGGTGAGTGCAGGGCCGGGGCGCCGCTCCTCCCTGCAAAGCTGCAGCTCCTTCCCTGCAAGCTCCTTCCCTCCTTCCCTGCAAGCTCCTTCCCTGCAAAGCGTCCCCCCATGCGCACAGCAGCTCCTTCCTCAGCAGGCAGGCAAGGGCAGCGGCACTCTCCTGGACCTGCTCTCCGTGCCCCACTGTGAGCAGGCGCCCGCAGGCGCCCCACTGCGAGCAGGTGCGGGGGGAGCAGCCGGGCACCTCTTCCCTGCACTCTTCCTTCCTTTGCCCTGCAGCGGGCAGGGAGCTGAACGGAAGAGGCGAGGCTGGTCGGAGAAGTGCGGGAGACGCAGCACTTCTGAGGCAATGGGCAGGAAGGAGCGGGGTGAGCTGCACTCCTGTCCACACTTCCCTGGGAGGAAGCCCCGTTGACTCTACTGGGACTGACTTCTGAGGAGACAGGCAGAGGATGTCCCCTGGTTCTGGTGTTATGTGAGAGTGTAAAGAGCATCTCCCTATCCACTCTGTCCATTCCCTGCATGATTTTGTCCCTGCATGACATGGCTCAATCATGTCCCCCCTCAGGCACCTCTTTTCTAGGCTGAAGAGGCCCAAACATAGCCTTTCCTCATAAGGAAGGTGCCCCAGCACCTACAAGGGACCTACAAGAAGGGGCTACTTTATAAAAATGGGACCTGTAAGAGGTGAGCGCATTATAAAAGTTGCATATACAAGAGGGGAGTGCATTATAAATTGGAACATACAAGGGGGAGTAATAACTATAAATCTCTTTATTGTATTGAAAAATACTAGTCATTAGATTTTGTATTTCATTGTACCTCTTTTACATTACTGTGGAAAAGACACAAAGATGACTATTTACTGTTGGTCAGGATTTTCTGCTAGGGAGGGCACCAGCCCAAGTCTTGCCTATAGCACCAAATTGACTAGGGCAGGCCCTGGGAAATAAATTAGTATTTAATTTAAATGTATTTTATTTTAGCTCTTTCGTTTTTTATATGTAATTCTAAATTTAAGATTATGGTGATCTTATAACATTAAAATATGTTACATATTGTTTTCTCTGTAGCAGTTCATTCATTTCAAAAATGCAACACACTATAGTTTTTTTATACATAGCATAAAGGTTAAAAAAAACTATATATGCAGTGTTATCTTCATTTTAGATGTCAAAAGGGTTTTGTGGCTCCCAAGGTTTTCTTTTCTCCGGAAAACGGGTCCAAATGGCTCTTTGAATGTTTAACCCTATGCCTGAGGCGTCCTCAAAGTAAGGGCATGTTTGTTTCCTTACCTCAGTGCTGCATTGCCGTTATGTCAGTGCTGGAAAGCACTGACATAAAAGGTTAGGATTGCGCCCTCAGTTTTAGAAATAAATCCCATTAAATTCAGTGAGACTTACCCCCTGCATGCACATTTAAGATTGCAACCTTGCAAGAAAAGTTTAAAATATGGCAAAATCTAGGTATTGCACCAAGGCAGAATGATCAGTGCAGTGTCATGAAAAACACTGGAGCACTTCCTGGTTAGAGGCACATGTAGAGGGGTTCTGCAGATTCTGGTCAGTGTTCCAGAGGTTTCAAAACACAATTCTGGTCCGGGGCAGGAGGTCTGGTCTAGAGGGTAGTGCCTCCATTTGCCTGAAGATAACATCCACAAGGTCGCCAGTTCAAGGCCACCGGCACCCTGCGACCTTGAAGCAGCTGACAAGCTGAGCCGAGTTATTCCATCTGCTCCGAGCGTGGGAGGATGGAGGCCAGAATGTGAGACCAGATCAGAAAGAAACATCTGAATGTTGTGGTTCTTGAATGACAGAACCTTCTTTCAATTGTAAAAATCCCTATGGGGATTTAAATAGCCTGCCTATGTAAACTGCCTTGAATAAAGTCTTGAATAAAGACCAAGAAAGGCGGTATATAAATACCTGTATTATTATTATTATTATTATTATTATTATTATTATTATTATTATTATTATTCTGCCTTAAGTTTCAGAGTTTCTGAAAGATTCTGCAAGTTTCAATTCAAAGTTGGTTTTTAGCCATATTTGACAGCAAACCGAGTCCATATGTTTCCCCCTCATGCCTAACAGTGACTTCTGTTCCAAATCACAATGCAAATTATTTTGTTTGTAAAGCAACTGCCCCCCCCCAAGGGCAGCAAGTTGCAGCAATCATAAATAAGATGAGATGCGTGCAGAGTGCATCTGCTTCTTCTATAGGCACTCAAACTGTCTCCTGGCCAAGGGAACTGCCTCTCCTACTCTTGTGTACTGGAGTGTGCAGGGCTAAATTGTACATGGACCCAGGAACCACCTGGTATTCATTTTTCATCATAGTTGTGGTCGTGTTTGAGCCAGCTTGTGGTGCCTTTCAGGAAGCAGAGACTTTGTCTCTAAGACCAGTAACTTGATGACACTCCATCTTCATCTAGGGAAGACGAAAGCCAAGGTGAGGTAGAAATTAAGTTCCTGAACATATGGCTGGCATGTTACAGACTCTGAAGACTGACTGCCTTGCGAGGATTCCATAGGCCTTTCCAAGCAGATGGGGAGGCTGACTGCATTAGCAGATAACAGATTAGGAGGCTCATCTTTGATCTCCGCTTTCTCATGGGTTAGCCAGTGTTTCCAAGGGCTCAGTGGCAAGGAGTAAAATGAGATTTATTAAAGAGATAAGCCACAAGCAGGGAAGGAAGCTAATCACAAAATATGTGCTTGCTTCAAGAACGTGTAGAAGAATAGAGGGAGATGAAAAAGCAAGCCGTTTGGAAGAAGGAAAGCAAATTAATCTCAGAGCAATCTGCTGCTTCTGTGTGGTGTTATGTTATTTGAGAAAACAGTTAACTATATGACTTTATCAACAACATCCAATCAGCATACTGGATCCTTCATTATTTAGAACTACTGAGGCGATACATTCCAAATAATTCACTAGGGATTACCTTTGAGTAAACAAACAAAGAATGGGCTATTAGGATACAGCCAGGGCCACCCATCCATGAGGCCAACTGAAGTGATAGCCTCAGGCAGCAAATTACTGGGGGGAGGGGGTACCCATCTTTGTTGGGCTACTTGTCTCTATTGCTCCTACTTCTCCTTCCACTTCCTGGTTTGGAAAAGGGGGGGGGGCTTAGAGAAAGAGAATACTGAGTTAGCTAGGACACTGGAGGGTGGGAAGGACAGAGGTGCACACATCATCTGGTAGGGGAGGGGCAGCATATGGCAAGCTGCCTCGGGCATCAGGATGTCTTGGACCAGTCTTGGATACAGCCCATAGCTTTGAAGTCCAAGTTATTTCAGTTACAGCATCTTTTACACTAAGCACTCAAGTGGCAGTGAGTTACTAGCTAAAATACCTATTAAAATTTAGCAATTTTAATGCAGCAATTAAAAGCTTTGTATAGCAGGAAAGTTTTTACTTTTTACTGCCTACTTTAAACAGGGAGTGAAGGAAGGGAGTCCCACAGGTTTTGTACCTTCACCAAAAAAAAAATGCCCTGTCCTCAATACTTACCACCCAAATCTGCATCAGAGGCAGGCCAGAGATCAAGGCTTCAGAGGCTGATCGCAAACCCAGATAGGCTCATATGGGCAAAATCTGAACAATTACTTGCACATGAGCACATAATAAGACGTCTGTGAAATAGAATTAGATTGCACAACTTTATGGAAGGAATTACTGCATCTCCCAAATACTGTCTCTTAATACTCGTAATGTTCTATGTGCTCTTTCCAGCATACAGTGGTTTGCTCACAACCGTGTCATTGTCAGTCACCACAGTGATGAAAGCTGCAACCCAGGAGGATTTGCTTTATATCTATGCTAGCTAAGCTGCTGTTCCGGAGACTCTCAAATACCTGTGCTTGATTCACAGGTAGGCTACTGTGAAAATTCTTCCCACATTACGACTTCTGCCACAAGCATACAGATGCACTCCCATGAGTGAAAGTGTAAAGTTAAGTTTTACACTGATTGTAAGCTTATTTACAAAGAAGTAAGTGCCACTGGTTCAGCTGGGCTTACTTTAAAGCCCAAAGGTAAATATGAACAGGATTATAACCCTGTAGCCTGATCTTCTGCAACTTCACAGGGCAGTCACACTGAATACATGGTACCAGTAAGGCAGGCGTATGGAGATTATCCGCAGCCCTTCTTTTCAGACCGATTCCTTTAATTGGCAGATTGGCTCAAACAACTTGGATGCCCAGTAGTGTAAGGAGCATCTTTGGAGCAGCTGTGGTGCCAATTAAAAGGAACCATGAGGTGAGACAGACAAACTCCCCCACTGTAAAAAAAAAAAGTGAAGAGCTTTATGGCCTGCCTAGGGGCTCACTCCTTGCCTGTGGCCATGGTTCCAGGCTACAGCAATCTCTGCCCTAATGTCTACCCTATGATGTGGTTCCAACATTTGGTTCTTTCTAGTTTCTTTCTTCCTCCTCCTGCAGCTCTCTACCCTTTCTCTCCACTTCCCTCCCATAACATACAAAACCCAGTTCCTTATTCCCTGGCCCCTCTAGGTCATCCCTCTCATTTCCCTAGACACTAATGTCATAAACATCTTATCTCCCCTCATCTCTCCCTTGGTCCTCCATTTTGCATCTTTCCATGCAACCTCCTTCCAAAGATTTCTCCTTTTTCTTATTAATCTGCCGAGTAACCACTACTGTTCAGGGCTTAGCTGTGTGCATTTCATATTTTCCATATCCTTCTTGCTCCTGTTGTATATTTATATACCTAATAAAGTTGCATTGTGTTGTACCTACATCCTTGAGTCTAGGGGTGACTTGTGGCTCTGTGCCACCTGAACAGACTGCTCCTGCTTGCACATGCCCATGCATACCCCTCCAATGGAAGGAGAGCAGGTGAACAGGCCAGCATATTTCCATCCCCTTTACTTACAAAGTGCACACTATCCAGCATCTTCAGTCTGCACCTCTTCTGTTTGAAATGAACAAGTTTAGGTAAACCTGGGAGCCCATGTTTCCTCAATGAGGTGGAGTGGGAAGGCTGTGCACAGCGATCTTTGCCAATATAAGGAAGGGACAAGTGGTCAGATGGGCTCCATATCACCTGTTGACAACTTGGGGCTTACTTGGAGGCTGCTGCTACCATGATCCAACTTGCTCTCAGCAAACTGGAAGAGTATCAGAGGGCCCAGTGGAGTGACAGACTGTAGAAGAAAACAGACAAGTGGGAGACTTGTCTATTTGCTGCCCCTCCAAGGATGCCCAAGGATGCTGCTCCATGTGAACATTTCTGGTGGCCACATGCATGGCCCTGCTTCAGCCATCGCAACTTGGGTCCCTGCACAAAGTAAATTTCTCCTGTGTAAACAAGTTATATATCTCAGAGCATGCCCAGTAACATGCATTAATGAACCCTCCCAGAGTTACTGTTCCTTTAATTTTCCTCCTTGCCTCTTTCTTTTAAAGCAGGGGTAAGCAACCTATGGCCCGTGGGCCAGATCCAGCCCACAATCAAAATAATCCAGCCCATAGTCCAAAAAAGATATATCCACCCAGATTGCCAGGGTCCTAAAAAAAAACTCAAGGTTGTGATTCTATCTCGGTCAGGCTGACAGTCTAAGCAGGCCAAGGACAGAAGCTTCCATTGAGCATCATTCCCTGGTTAGGAATGCATCTTTCCACATCATGCGCACCTCTTTTTCCTTAGCTCTATGGCCTAATCGGGAGGTTCATGCTTGTTTATTAAATGTGCATGTGTTCTTACAATTGACAGACTCAATGACTGACCCCTATGCAGAAGAAGGTTGCCGACACCTGTTTTAAAGCAGCTATTTCTCAGCTTGCGCAACTTTAACTAGTTGCTTTCCTTGCCCTCATGTGGCTGGCATTTCTGAATCTGCCTCTAAATGGTCAGTTCCTATTCCCTACTGGGGAAAGGTGGGACTTTTAAATAGGATTCACATTTGCAGGCAAAACAATTTGTTGTTCATTGTACCTTTTATTTTTTTATTATCATAATTGACACAACTGTGATAATAAATTAGAAAAAATAATTAAAATTTATTCTAGGTGACAGCACCACAAATATTTCTGGAGTGCTTGGAGCAAAGCCAGCCACTTCTTCTGAAGTGACTGGACTCCTGCCAAGCAACCATGCCAAGAGTGACTGTGGGGGCTGACAGGAGAACTTCAGTGCAGGTTGCTTGGAGGGAGCAACCATTCTAAGAACATAAGAACAGCCCCACTGGATCAGGCCATAGGCCCATCTAGTCCAGCTTCCTGTATCTCACAGCGGCCCACCAAATGCCCCAGGGAGCACACCAGATAACAAGGGACCTCATCCTGGTGCCCTCCCTTGCATCTGGCATTCTGACATAATCCATTTCTAAAATCAGGAGGTTGCATATACACATCATGGCTTGTACCCCGTAATGGATTTTTCCTCCAGAAACTTGTCCAATCCCCTTTTAAAGGCGTCCAGGCCAGATGCCATCACCACATCCTGTGGCAAGGAGTTCCACAGACCGACCACACACTGAGTAAATAAATATTTTCTTTTGTCTGTTCTAACTCTCCCAACACTCAATTTTAGTGGATGTCCCCTGGTTCTGGTATTATGTGAGAGTGTCAAGAGCATCTCCCTATCCACTCTGTCCATCCCCTGCATAATTTTGTATGTCTCAATCTCAGTGCAGTTGCTTGGAGGGAGGGAGGTCACTTCAGAAGAGGCAGTCGACCTCTCTCCAAACAACTGCACCAAGAATGGCTATGAGGGGGAGCAGGTTCTTCTGTGGGAGGGAGAGCCGGGAAAGAAGCAGCAAGAGGGTCATGAGCAGCAGCTGGGAGGTTTACCAGGGTGACCTGATACTTTGCAGCCCTACTCAGAAGTAATCCCACTGCAGCCAGTCATTCAATGAGGCTTGCTCCCCCAGGTAACAATGGAGCCAAGAAGCCACAAGGTTGGAAAGCAGAATCGGGCAAAAAAAATTTTCTCCCACCTACCTAGGTTTCTGCAGCCAATTATAAGCCACAAATCCCCCTGTGCTCTGCCTCCTGCTCTCCCACAGTCAATGAAAATATCCAAATGCCCGTAGTTTGTCCAATGATCCTTCCTTCCTTCCTTCCTTCCTTCCTATCAGAGATGGGGAAAAACAGCTCACTCCCTCCTACCCCCCCCCCATCTGATTCATTATCCTTTTCCTGCCTCCCGGCTGGAAATCCCTGCTGCTTGCTGGTCAGAATGGTGGCCCCACGAGGATTTCCACATTGTGAAAACTGTAAACAAGCACCCCCAGATACAGGCAGACTCAAGTTAGCATGCATGGGGACAAGTGCCAAGTCAAGGGGGCCCTGACATGAGTCTTTTTCAGAGTCTTCCACACACACGATTCACGAGTTACCATGTCACTGAGAAACACGCATGTTTGTGACTCGAGTCCAAGTCACCTGACTTGAATTCCCAACGCTGGTCACATAACAGGTTTAGAACACTTTTTTTAAAGGATGGGGGGAAAGGAGGAGTTTGACAAGCAGTAAAAAGACTCAACAGTGGATTCTTCAAAGCATTTGGAGAACAAAAACATTTTCAGGTCCCTAAAGATGAGAAGGGAAGAAAAACAGATGAACATTGGAAGAAACGTGCTGCCATGATGTCAGATTCTCCATGGCAAAGGACACAACCACCACCACCGCTACACTGCAAAACTGTAACAAACTGTTCCTTTTCCTATACAATTATAAGTGGTACAGGACTCCTGTTCTTTCTGGTCTCTTTCTGGTCTCCTCAATGCCTTTCCCTCATATGAAGAGCCTGATTATGCCTAAAACATTTGACGTGGGAAGTAAACTCCCCTGGGGTACCACCTGAGGGAAGAATATCCCCTCCCCCAGCCTACTGAGCATCACTGTCTACTTGGCTTTTAATTGGAATAGGAGGAGTGTCTGTCTCATGGCATTACTTGACAGTGTGGGTGACAGTCAGCATAGGGGATATGCCCACACTCAAAGATTATCACATTTCCATTTGCTATGTTGTTTCCCCTGAAGGGCTTAAAGAAACCAGAGCCACAACTAGTTATTTCTCTGCACGAGGCCCAGCAAATCTGTAATTTAGTATGCAGAATTCGTTGTCACATTCTTTATCCTTTGAGCAGAAGATACAGCCAGATGGCCATCAACTTGAAAAGCATAACAAAATCTGTTCTATTTTTGCTATGATTATCTATGACTGATAAACTGTGAGCTCAAACATTTTTCTTAAAAAAAAGAAAAAAAGAACCTCAAGTATCAATTCACTTATTTCCAGATACTCTTAGAGACTAAGGGCCCAATCCTAAGGGCCCAATCCTATCCAATTTTCTGGTGCTGGTGCAACTATGTCAATGGGACGTGCACTGCATCTTCTCGTGGGGCTGCAGAGGCCTCCTCAATGTAAGGGAACATTTGTTCCCTTACCCTGGGCAGCATTGCAGCTGCACTGATGCTGGAAAGTTGGATAGGATTGGGCCCTAAGGCAGGGCCTCTGAGAGGAATTTTATCAGGGGGTACAAAGTTTCTATTGAACCCTTTGAAAAGGGGGAGGGGTGAATCAGCAGGGGAAAGTAGTGACAGGCAAGCAGAAAGGGGGCAGGGAGAGGTGAATACTGAAAAGTGGGGAAGTCTTTGGAAAACGGGAGACAGTTGGAAAAGTCTTTGGAGCCCAAGTCTACCCACCCATGTGCCTTTGGCAGCTAGATGGAAAACCAAACACACTTCTAAGACTAACACTTTTAAATATAGAAAATCATGTAGAAAATTAGCATCATCCTATTTAGGATCACACTAGAATGGAAGTGTCCTTTGAGTACCAAAACGTGCTTCTGTGGCAACTGTAGCTCCACAGCTGTGTCCCTGAGCTCCTTCACACCAAGCAGATCCACAAGCCAAAGAGCTACTGTAGCAGCCAGTTTCCTTCCAGATTTGACACTGTGTTAAGGAGTGTCATGTATGCATTTCTCAGCCCAGCATATATGGCTTGCCAGTAGCTGCAGCTACATGCTCATGGTGGTGTCCCCAGCATCCAGTGCGGGCAATAAGTCTGAGTAGACAGAAAAATGTAAGATCCAGGAAATTCCTGGGGCCCCTCCTTTGGCTCCTGGGCCCCTTTTTTGACCCTGGGCCTGGGTACAAATTGCCCCCTTTACCCCCCTATCCCAGGCCCTGCCCAAAGGGCTCAATCCTATCCAATTTTACAGTGCTGGTGCAGCCACAATACAGCCTTGAGAAAAGGAAACAAATGTTCCTTAACCTAGAGGAAGCCTCCATGATTGCCCCCTCATTGCAGGATGGCCAAGTTTGTGCTAATGGATGTGCTAAGGCTTATCACTGACCTGAGAGCAGGTCAGTGGACAAAATTTTGGAGTCCAGTGGATTTGCTTCTCTAAAGTTCAAATTTCCATTTATATCTGTGGCTCCACTGTTTCTAGCATTCAAAGGACAGCTAATTGCCACTATTTGACACATTTGCTATATTCTCTGGCTTCTAGCACGTGGCTCAAAGATTGATTCAGAGAGCCCAATGAACCACATTCCTGTTTTAAACTGCTCTCTTTGGGTCAATCTGCATGGCATCTCTGCCCTTGAATTCATAGAGAATCCAAGCCCTTTTCACAGAACTACACTTCACAGAAAGAAAGAAAGAAAGAAAGAAAGAAAGAAAGAAAGAAAGAAAGAAAGAAAGAAAGAAAGAAAGAAAGAAAGAAAGAAAGAAAGAAAGAAAGAAAGAAAGAAAGAAAGAAAGAAAGAAAGAAAGAAAGAAAGAAAATCTGTTGAACCAGTGTACTGTTCATAATGTGAGTCACTGGACAAACATTTTTGATTTGGAGATTTCAATATAGACTATGGCATGAAATACAGATTTTTTTAAAATTATTGATGTATAAGTTATTTAAAGTTATTAATTTTTTTAAGTTATTGAAATAATTCAACTCTGAATTTTTGAGCAGTTAACTATTAAGAGATGAGTTCTGAACTTAGTTTCACTCCTCTGTTCCCTCTGTCTAGGTATTGGACTTTCATAATCTATGTTAGCTGATGATATTTCACTATAAATGTCCCCCACTTATTAAACAGGCGACAGACTGGAGCACTTCCAAAAACCAAAAATCATCAAAAAGTGGAACCCAGTCTATTTTTAGCATGCAAATACATTTTGGCCACCAAAAAAATGTAATGAAGACACTATATATCTTATACATAGGGTCTATATCTTATATAGGTCTGATCTAGAGGGTAGAGCTGTTGTTAAGCCCAAAGACAAACATCTGAAAGTCGCCAGTTCAAGAACACTGGAAGCTTCCATGTGCGGCGAGACTTTGAAGCCAACAAGCTGAACTGAGCTCTTGAGTAGGAGACGAGAAGCTGACTGCAGCTGTTTCTGCAGCAACATGGCCAGAATGAAGACCAGACAGAAAAGAATCCACCTGGAAAGTAGTGTGTTCTTGAAAGACAGAACATCTTTGTTTATTGTAAAAAAAAACAACCCTCGGGGGTTTAGAGAAAGCTTGCCCATGTAAACTGCCCTAAAGAAAGCCAAAGAAGCAATCCAATGGCCAGAAAGGTGGTATATAAATACCAATACTACTACTACTACTACTACTACTACTACTACTACTACTACTATTATGAGGAAACTGAACGCTTTCCACATGTGCTGCCTCCGACGCATTCTCAGTATCACCTGGCAGGGCAAAGTTCCAAACAACACAGTCCTGGAACGTGCTGGAATCCCTAGCATGTATGCACTGCTGAAACAGAGACGCCTGCGTTGGCTCGGTCAGGTCATGAGAATGGATGATGGCCGGATCCCAAAGGATCTCCTCTATGGAGAACTCGTGCAAGGAAAGCACCCTACAGATAGACCACAGCTGCGCTACAAGGACATCTGCAAGAGGGATCTGAAGGCCTTAGGAGTGGACCTCAACAAGTGGGAAACCCTGGCCTCTGAGCGGCCTGCTTGGAGGCAGGCTGTGCAGCATGGCCTTTCCCAGTTTGAAGAGACACTTGGCCAACAGTCTGAGGTTAAGAGGCAAAGAAGGAAGGCCCACAGCCAGGGAGACAGACCAGGGACACACTACACTTGCTCCCAGTGTGGAAGGGATTGTCACTCCCGAATCGGCCTTTTTAGCCACACTAGACGCTGTGCCAGAACCACCATCCAGAGTGCGATACCATAGTCTTTCGAGACTGAAGGTTGCCAACACACAAATCATCATCATCACCACCACCACCACCACTAGCAAATGCTTGTGAAAGTTAAATAACACACTTTTCAGTGGGGCATCGGAATCTGTGGGAGATTGGTTCCAAGACCTCTCCCCCCAAGAATACCAAAATACTCATATGCTGGAGTTCCAAGGTGGGGGTAGGGTCACAGTGCCGTAATTACTCACTTTAAGGTTGTGCCGGGCCCTCCAGAGGTTGTGCCAGCCCACTCCACTCGCCTCCCCATGCCTCAGAACACCTTCCAGGCGCAATTGGAAGTGACTTCTGGTTCACATCTGCGCCTTTGGGTCATGTCCAGTGTTCTGAGGCATGGGAAGACCATGGAGCGGGCCATGGGACTCCCTACTCCTCAGAACACCTCCTGGATGAGAACCAGAAATTGCTTCTGGTCTTGTCCAAGAGGTTTTCTGAGATGCAGGATGCCATCCATTGTTGCTCTAATCTGCTGATTCCAAGAACATGAATGCCAGGGGCCCATGGTTATAATTATTAAAAAATTATAAAAAATATAATTATTATTTCAATTATAACCAGAAGTCATACATGGAATGCATGCTCCTCTCTTTCCACATATTTTGTCATGTTTCCAGGACCTTCCATGTGCTTCTGCGATCATGCACTATTTGTTCATGATACTGTACATTTGTATCATGAAGGTTGCCAGAGAGGAGCAATGACTTCTGGTTATAATTGAAATGCCTCAAAGGAGCGGGACTATCATAATGTGGGGGATACTTGTTTATGGATTCAACCATAGACACATTTTGACATGGTGAGTCTGTTGTATAAAGGCTCTTCCCTGGCCACTGGTAATGAAGTTCACTAATCAAAACCAGCCGGAGAAGTTTTACCTCCATACTATGTAAGCAGGTTGGCTAATAGAAGCCAGCATCTGTGTCTGCAACAAGCAATGTAGCCAGCAGCAAAATCCTTCCAAAAAACAGGTGCCAGCCTGAAGAGAAAAACCTCTCCTGCAACCTCAGCTAATTCTCTCCTACAGGCTGCCACTCATAGTGGAGCAGAAGAGGCCAGTTTGTTCAGCAGCATCAGGATAGATTAGAGAATGAGCTGTTCTGATGCTCGCAGAGCGCAATGCATGATGGGACTTTAATTCCAATTACAGCTGGTGGCTTAGCTATGGCCAGTGCCGCCTCTATCTGTGTCAGTCTCCAGTATATGACATTCACGGTAAAGGTTTATTCCAAATAATTTTTTATTGCTTTCAGTGGATGCTGAATCCTTAGCTATAGCCGCACATTTCTAGGGGGGGTGGAGAAAGTTCCTGGTTATCGTAAGGTTAATATGTTTTAGTCCAGGAAGGCTGACACAACATGTGACCATTCCAAGCCAAAAGTAGCTCACCAGCTCTCTGCTATACTCAGCCTGGAGCAAGACAACCATGCAATATTTGCTTTTGCAGACCAGGACAGCAGAAAACACAGGCTTTTGCCAACGCCCACCAGGGATACATTCAGTTTAGACAGGCACAAGTTATACAGGCCAGTTGTATTAGGGTCCAATCCTATGTAGAGCCTGATAGGTGTGTTTTACTATAAAGTGCCATAAAGCACTTTGCAACGGCATTAGTAGCCGGTACACCAGCAGGAAGGCTAGAGCCTTTCTGACGGTGTCAGCGACTGTCAGGATGCCTGCTGGACCAGTTACATCCAGTACAGGGGCGGGGGAGGGCAGGGAGGGGTGGAACAGGGTAGAGATGGGGCAGGGTGGACAGATCAGGCCTTGGAGGAGGGCAAGATTGGCAGCACCAGCACGTGCTGTATCCTAACCCCCTTCCTGGGCCTGAACTGCCTGCATGGATCAATGTGGACTTGCACCAGTGATATCACTGGCACTGGTCCCAGTTGACACGGGTCCCACTGCAGCTGCTGAGGCTGACTCTGGAGCAGGGGGACAAATATCCCCATACCTCAGGATGACCTCCAACAACCAAAAATTCCCCTTGGGATGGAGTGTAACCCGCACCAGTGCCACTTCATCGCTACACAGAGATTTAGTTAGGATTGGGCTGTTAGTCTATTTTTTCTTGCAACAAAAAAAATTACAGTAGTCCGGTAGTATTTGAAGATTAGTCTATTATAGCATTGTTGTTAATTACACTTGTAATCTTTCCTGGGGAAGCTAAAGCAACTTCCTTAAGTCTCCCAGACAGGCTGTAACTCAGGCTGAGTCCTGAACTGACACCTGCTTCACTTTAACCACATAACAGCATCATATGTTTCAGTGTGAGGTTCAGTAGACATTGGATTGAGACCAATGGTTGTTTTTTCTCCAGCTGCTGGAAGATGTTTTTAAAAAAGAATCACTATTTAGGATGTATACATTTATTCTTTTTCTGTCTCTGGTGCAGAGTTCTGCCAGCCTTTTGTATTGCTTCTGAACCTGCAGACCTTGGACTGAAAGTTTCCTCCATCTCCTAAGTGATTTTGGAGAATTTGATACATGGAATTATTTTCTCTGAGCCAAACTTTGCCTGTTCCCAGATTGATTCATTGTTGGAGAAAGGAAAAGGAAGCCAAGGAATAAAAAGAATCTTTTGCCGCTCATCTTCCTATTGCAGTTTGTGTAGGATTCTTGTTGTAGAACTGAATCCAGAGAGAGAGAGAGAGAGAGAGAGAGAGAGAGAGAGAGAGAGAGAGAGAGAGATGCCCATCTCACCAATGGGTGATTAGAGTACATTCTGAGTAAAATTCCCATGGATAGTGTATGCTCATTCAGTCTTCCAAATGTATCTGAGGACGCAATCCTAACCCACTTTCCAGCACTGACAAAAGGGAAATGCAGCTCAAGGGAAGGGAATAAAAATTACTTACTTTGAGGGCACTCTGTGAGTGCCACCCAACTGCAGGACGCAGCACACGTCCCATTGGCACAGCAAGGCCAGTGGTGGAAAGTTGGGCCTGATTTGGGCCTGAGCCTCTCACTACAGAATGGATGTCATGAGTAGATATGTGTAGCTGCTTCCTAAGCATTTACACTCAATGTAAAGAATGTGTAAAACCGAGGTAGCCTGATGGCATGCTACCAGGTAGGTAGGATCCCAGCGTTACTGGTTGCTACTTGAAAACCATGGTCCATTCATCACCTGGTCTTATTTATGTTATTATTTATTGCCCAATCCTATGCATGTTTGTAGAGAAAGTACTCCCACTGTGTTGAATAGGGCTTACTCCCAAGTAAGCGTACACAGGATTGCACTATTCATCCACTGTTCCTTTACACATGTGTAATCTACTTGATCACAAGGAAGGACATCATTTTAACTGATCATTAAAGCACCACGTTTACAGAGTTAATTTGGGGCATAGCTGAAAATACCATTCTATCTCCTTGTGTCTCAAGGTCTTGTGAATGTTGTCCCCTTTCAATATATCCATATAATTATCATTAAAAAGACAATCAAATGGCTTATGGAAGACAGGCTAAAATTTACATTTGACTCAAAAAAGAAAATGGCCAGAGAGAAAACAGCCAATTAAAAAAATGCACTGAATTACACCAGAAAGTTCCCTTTCCCTAGCTTCCCTAACATGCATTTAAGGAATACATCAGTTGATAACCTCCTCAATTTAGAAGGCAGGCTGCTTGTCAGAGCTGACCTGCACTGGGTTTAATTGAAAGTCTCCTGTTGGCAGTGGGAGTGAGATACTGAAAAGGGCACCTTGCTAGAAGAATGTAAGTACAAAGTGACTTGTGAAATGGAGAAGGGGGGGGGGGGAATGAACAGATAGTGAGCACCAGTGAGTGAACAGCACCTTCTGCTGGTCAGTTTCAGTAAAGCTGTGTGAAACTGGAGGCAGACAGATGCATTTTTGAAAGGAGCTGATGATCTAAGGTAGCTTGTGTTTGGGAACACAACTGTGCCAATACGTAAGAGGAAAGGGGATAGGAGGAGGTACTAGAGCCACGCAGGGATGTAAACCTTTCTCTCTAGCCAGAGTCATGCATATAAAGCCTCTAAACCAAGGGGCACCTGCATTGCTATCACCATTCTTGGTGCAATGGTCACTGTACCCCACTAGACGCTTCTAGCTTACAGGTTGCTTGCGCCCTGTCTTAGGCCTCCAGCTGCTCTTTTCTGTACATAAGCACATCTTACATCAAATTCCTCCCCCCCCCCTTACCTGGATAGGAAAGGGATGTGACTTTTCCACAAACTCTGATGCCTTTCCCCATTCCAAATATTCTGAACAGGTCTCTGTATCCAGAAGCCATCGAAACAACTCCTATAAAGAAACAAGTACAAGCCATGAAAGAACGTTAACATTCTTTCTCCAAATCTGAGACCCTGACAGAGCATTGCTTTAAGGCAGGGATCTCTAAACTTTTCAGCCAGAGGGCCACATCAAATATCTGGTGACAAGGGTCAGAAAAATAAATTTAAATAAATACATTAGAAAGCCTAAGGCCTTCAGAGAGCCAAAAAATGTCACTTCTGGTTTTTCAGAAAAACAAGGAAATGATGTTTTTAGACCTTTAGAAGGCATTCTGAGGGGAGGTATGTGGCCTCCCGGGCCCTCAGAACACTCTCCAGTGTTCTGGAGCACAGCCCTGATCACATTTGGATGAGTGGGTCAGAGGTTTACAGGGAACCAGAGGTTTGCCGCGAGCTGGATAGAAGCTTGCCGCAGGCCATATCTGGCCCCCAGGCCGAGGTTTGGAGACCCCTGCTTTAAGGCAAACCCCTAACCCCCTTCACACATTCAGTAACCATGGACAGCACCCACAGTTGCAGGGGGAGGGATGTGTGCTGGTAGCTCCCACCTTTAGCACCCTGCCCCCCCCCCCCCCGTGGAATCCCAGTATTCCAAATTAACAGGAGATTCTCTCCCCGGGTACAGCGTTTGCCTCTGCAAACAAATGTGGTCCCATGGGAGGACTGGGCTACATTCCCATCCATCCCATAGCCATGGATGCTGTCCCTGTTTAGTGCCCTGGCCATTATGGCAGTAGTGCAGAGCCCACCAAAGCCGTTGCCTCAGGCGGCAACCTCGTGGGGGCACTCTGTCCTCCTATTTGCGTCCCACTGCACCTTCTTCTCCTTCCACTCCCTGGAATGGCGATAGAAGAGGGGACAGAAAGGAAGAGGAAATGTGCGGGTGGAGGGGTGTACTGAGCTAGAACATTGGAGAGTGAAGGAGCAGAGGCTGGCATTTCACATAAGAAGGGCAGCATTTGGCATGCTGCCTCAGGGGTCAGGAGGTCTTGGTCCAGCCTTGCTGTAGTGATAGTATTCATAGTAATCCTCAGATAGCAAACCTATATCAATAGGGGTACACAATTCTCTTCAGAATCAAATACATGACGTATCAATGAACCAGGTGTCATGCCAAAAACCTTAAAAAAAGAAAAGCTTCAAAGCTGCTACTAGGCTCTGAAACATGGCCTTTTAGCTGTACTTTTATAGTGATAGGAAAAACTGTCTCATGGTGGACAAATAATGAAGTTTGTTACTATGTATTTAAACGCCACTGGTGTCTCTAAAGGGTCCTCCACCTCTTTTGTCTCACATACTGGCTAGAGCCCCAAAGTGAGAAGTGATGTTATTTCAGATTAAAGAAGGAGGTGGGGGCAAACTCACAGGTTCAAATGCCTGCTGCTCTTGGAGATTAAAAGTAAATAAAAGCAAAACATTTTTAAGAACTTTTTGGTCTTACTTTTCTGTAATTCACAATCCTCAGTGCTCCTCAGGAATTTGGACTAAAATGGCACATGGAAGGGTGACCACCCACCCAGCATTCTCTGAATAATATTCCTGTGAGGGAGAAGAATCACGTTCACCCCAACCTTACTCATATCTACTCAGAAATAAGTTCCATTGAGTTAAATGATACCTACTCCCATGTAAGTGTGTATGGGATTGCAGCCTTACAGGGCTTGGGGATATTTACTTATGTGCCTCCTTTTTCAATAGACTCAAGTTAGTTTGCATAGGCAGGATGAACATAAATTCATTTTTCAATGAGATTTTTACATTATTCCGTGAGAAATCTCATGGAAACCTTCATTTCTCCAGGTGTTTCCCTTCACAGTACAGTCACCACCCTGGTTGCTGACTCTTGTCCTTTCTAAGCCTCTTGCAAGCAGCTGCAGCCATGCTATAGACCGGCTTCTCAAGGATGTTACCCTTTTTGCCAGCTGACCTCTCCACACTCATTCACATAGATACACCAGTGGCCTCCTGGTCTCCCATCCAGCAGGCAATCCTGCTTAGCTTTTTCAGGCAAGGCAACAAGTCAACATCCAGACCACATCTCCTGCCCAAGATCATACAAGTATGATCAAGAAAGCGGGAAGGCCAAAAGGATCAGGGATAGCCTGATAGGTAGTGTCTGCAGGGTCAGGGCCAGGGAGAAATCTAGATCTGGTCTCTGTTCCACATCTCAAGGTTTTGGGGAGGCTAGGAGAAGGAGCTGCTTTCTCAATCAGGCCAGACCCATTCAGAGGCTTCATGCTGCCAGCCGGTCACAGGAGCAAATGTTCCACATGTTTCTTTCTGCTATTGGGGAGGTCTTCAAGGCCTCAGCAGAAACAGTGACTAGACAGCTTGTTCAGATTGGTTCCAACCTCAGTTTTTGAGGTTCCCAATTCAAATATCAGAGTCCCTCACATGGAAAGAGAAGTTGCGCAAATATACCAGCCCACCTTGAGCAGCAAGATCACCATCTTTATATCTGTTACTGTTCAATTTTATGGAGAACAGTGTTGTCTTGATGAATTTCAACCACATTTTACTGTAGCAGAGACTCTTGCCTCAGAAGCATGTACCACATTCTGAGGGGGAAAATGTATAATCTCTTCTTCAACTTTATTTACTCTTAATCTATTGCTTCTTCATAATGCATTTATTTCTGGTTGCCTCATCACAGTTTTATTTGATTATGGTTTATCTGCATATTCCAGCTGCTTTATATTTTTGACACCCTTCAAACTTAATCCTGTAAAAAGCAATATAAACTTGTCAACTTTTGAAAAGAGGATTAATCCTTCATGGCGCAGCATTATCATTCATGCCTTTCCAAATGAGATCGGAGCAAAGAGGCCTCTTCTACCATGTCATGAGAGCTGATTGCCATCTACCACTCTGGAGGCCAAACTACACATGCCATTCAGAACAAACTCATCTTCAGAAGGTGGGCTTAATGTGAGCATGAAGCAGAAGTGGTTCTTTTATCCCCGGTGTTATGGGATTCTTTTCAGTTTGTACAGCCTGAGGATGTGGACAGACTCCTTTGGAGTGTGAGGCCATCTGCCTGCCTGCTCGACCCTTGCCCAGCTTGGCTGATAACAGCTGCCCGGGGTGGAATGGCTGAGTGGACAGGGAGGGTGGTCAACTCTTCCTTGATGGAGGGGACGCTACTACGTGCTTTGAAACGGGCGGTGGTTGGAGGCACGGTTTTGCGGTGGTTCCACTCCTACTTGGAAGATCGGTCCCAGATGGTGGTGCTGGGGGATGCCTGTTCAACACCCTGGCCCTTGAGGTGCAGGGTGCCACAGGGTTCAATTCCGTCCCCCATGCTATTTAACATCTACATGAAACCACTGAGAGAGGTCATCCGGGGATTTGGAGTGGGGTGCCATCAATATACTGATCACACCCAGCTCTATCTCTTCTTTCCTCCTGACTCCAGGGTGGCAGTTGAGGTCCTGGAGCGCTGTCTGGAGGCAGTGAGGATCTGAATGGGGGCCAACAAGCTGAAATTAAATCCGGATAAGACACAGGCTCTCCTGGTTCGGAAATCCTCGATGCAGGTGCTGGAGTATCGGCTTGCACTGAATGGGGTTGCACTCCCCCTGAAGGAGCGGGTCTGCAGCTTGGGGGTCCACCTGGACTCGCAGCTGCTCCTGGATTCCCAGGTGGCGGCTGTGGCTAGGGGGGCCTTTGCTCAGCTTTGGCTAGTGTGCCAGCTGCGGCCGTACTTGGATCGTGCAGACCTGGCCACGGTGATCCATGCCACGGTGACATCGAGGTTAGATTATTGTAACGCGCTCTATGTGGGGCTGCCCTTGAAGACAGTTCAGAAACTGCAACTAGTGCAGAATGCGGCAGCCCGTGTAGTTACTGGAGGTAGGCGGTTTGACTCTGTCAGTCCGCTTCTCCAGGGGCTACATTGGCTGCCCATTCATTTCCGGGCCCAATTCAAGGTGCTGGTTTTGACCTTTAAAGCCCTATACTGCTCTGGGCCAGGGTATCTTAGAGATCGCCTACTCCCGTACAATCTGGTTTGTCCTCTTAGGTCATCAGAGAAGGCCTTTTTACAAGTGCCGCTGCCTAGGGATGTACGTGGAGCAGCAGCAAGAAATAGGACCTTCTCAGTAGTGGCACCAATGCTATGGAATTCCCTTCCCCTTGACTTAAGAACTGCTCCCTCTCTTGAAACTTTTCGGCGAGGCCTGAAGACCCTTCTGTTTAGACAAGCCTTCTGAGTTCCTGGTCTTTTAAACATCTTTTTAACATCTGTTAATATCTTTTTTAAAAGCTGGTTACAGGCCTGATCCTTTTATGATTTGCTGCTCTATGCTCTTTTACCTGACTACTTTTTATCTGACTACTGTTTTTATGATATGTTGTTAATATGCTTTTATCTGTTTTTTATCTGTTTTATCTGTTAATATGCTTTTATCTGTTTATCTATCTGTTTTTAAATTATATTTTTTAATTTGTTTTAACCTTTGTTGTAAGTCACCTTGAGTCCCTCCGGGGAGAAAGATGGGGTAAAAATAAAGTTAATAATAATAAATAATAAATAATAATAATAATATAATTCTAAAACTGAGCCATTGGGCGTTGACGAGGCAATTCAGCCCAGAAATGTGAAACGTGGCAAGGATCTAACATTTTCTTCCATGCCATTTTCATGGCTAAACTTCCCCTGTTTTAAGCAGCACTTTGTCCCCCAAGCAGATGTTTGCAACTAACAGCCACTTTGGCAGCAAACCACTCCTAGGGGCCAGGTATATTCAGCATTAAAATGGTGCAAACTGTTAAAACCACTGTCAGTGTGTGTAGCTGAATTGGTGACCCCTTGAAACTAATTTTTAAAGTTACAATTTCTGATCCACTTCTGCATGAAATGTGTCTTCAAAACACGGTTTTAATGTCACACGTAGTTTGGCCTGGAAAGCAGGAAAGATGATTGAATTACCTGTGGTTTTTGATTTCTTATTTTATAGTACTGTCAGGAATTAGAGTTTAGTTGAACTGGCTGACTGGAAAAGGCTGAAAACATGTCCATTCTCCTCAGTTTTTAATATGAGTGGATATTGAGTTTTACTCTGATTTTATTATGGCATACTTTGTTAGTTCTAACCAGTGATCTAACTTTTTCCTGTGATATTTTATAAGCCAGCTTGTGAATCTGTGATATACACGATGGAATACAAGTCTTTTTAATTAATAGCCATAACCAATAACCACTAATATTTTAAAGAATAGCAAAATAAAAATGACACAGCACCAATTTATCTTCAAGAGAGATGGCAAGAAATTGGAGTTTGCATTTTCTCTCACCATTAAGTTACTGGGATGGGTATGCCATTTAAAATGACTTTCATCCACTTTGTATTTTGTGTTAACATTCAGGAGCAACGTATTCTGCTTGACTAAAAGCATATCATTTGTAAAAATGCTTTTAATGTGCCATGCAGATTGTGAAAATGAATCTGGATAATGATGTGAAATAGTGCCATCTGCTGTTGTCAAGTAAGATGTCATTATGGAAAATGACTTAAAACTGCCCCTGAGATGGATAGGAGTGTGTGGTATGAATACCAGCACACAGAGTCAATGCCGGTGCTGTGGTTCCATGGTAGTTACCCACTCAGCTCCAACAAATTGCATAGGGGTAAAAAAAAATGAGATGACTTCAGACCCCATACTTTATGTACTGTGTGTTAGAACAGCATACATAAGGTTTTCTCACTGTAACATGTGAACAGACTACAGGGCTTAATATTTGCTTGTACAGAATGAAAAAGAACTGAGCTGTTCATTTGAAATCCTGCATACCAAGTGCTGACAAGTCATTTTACTGCATGCTGTTTATGCAGTTCATGCTACTCCTGATAACAAATGTTGGGTCAAAATTGAGATACCATCTCTATTTGCATTACCATCCACAGAGACTGAATTGAACAATCCAGGCCTCTTATGGATTCCAGCCCATTCCTACATTGTGCTGTGCTTCCATGTAGGCACATGGGACACATTTGAATCCTGGACCACATTGTGCAGTCCACCCAGTAGTGCAGGCAGTGCATGTCCTTTAGTCTCAATCAGGTGTGGCACCAGCCCACACCTCCCCTGCAGCTAGCACAGCCCTCCCTACAGTTTCCTGCTTTCTTTTTCCACCCAGCTTCTCCCCATTCCTCTTTCCCCTTCTCCAGTTCAATGCAGCTGCTCTATATACCCACTCTTCACCTCCTTCCTGGGATGGTGGACAGACATTTCCACCAATCCCCCCAGGCTGCTACCCCCCACCCGTGCTAGGGCTCGCAAACGTGCCTTATAGCATGTTTGCAACAGTGTGTACCGGCGGTGAGCCGGCACACTGAGCTCAGGTTTGGGTTCTAAATCAACAGGTATTCATGTTAAGGGAGTAAAAAGAGATTTCATTAGTGCAGGATTAGTGCAGGATTTCATTAGTTTTATGGATTGATAGTTGAATTTAGAATTTCTCAGAAAGGACTTGGTAACTGATAGGCATGGATAAGGAATACACGGGGACAGGCTGCTGTCATGTGAGTAATAGTAACCCATAAGCTGCTAGGTCTTGTTGCAAGGTAGAAAGAAGGCAACTCAAGTAATCTCAGTACTCAGGAGTGAAAGTTTGCAGGTTTTATTTCATTGCAAGCAATGGGCATCTCAAGGGACTCATGTCACAAAGCATTGAGAGCAATTTCTCTATATTAACTTGACTTTTTAATACCATTCTGGGTCCTTTGTTTGAAAATTTAGACTTCCCATTGGCTGACGTTTGACATCATAGATGGGGCTGACACTTAATAGGCTATAGATAACATTAGAGACACCTGATAGGCTTGTTTCAGGTTACAGTTCCCATAAAAAGTAAAATTAAACCATTAAACATATTGAATTACAAAGTTTTCAAAAACCAGTAGAGTGTGCTATAACATCATCTATCCAGTGTTGACCCTTTTACACATCCATCAATTCAGTTAAAAATTGTTTTGACAAGGTTTAGACTACCCTCATTAAAAGAGATGACACAATGCTCAAAGACAGGTGTGAAGACCAGCATTTGGCAGCTCTTCAGACCCGTTTCTTGGCAGGACTTCACACCCATCTTGTTAGTGCATCTTGATACAGTCCTCTTATCTTACATTTCTTCTGTGTTAAACATTGAACACCTGTGAAGTTTCTCTGCAAAACTAAAGCTTCTCTGTCTTTTCTTAAGACTTTTCTAAAATCAAGCAACCCTTTTGGTTCCTTAAGAACTACTTCTATGGCTAATATGTCTTAATTCTATATAACTATAGTCTATTGTGACCTTTTACTTTGGGTACATACTTTGGTTTGGTATCAAGGGTGACTTGGTCTCCATATGTATACTTTTGCTCCTAAAGCATTACAGTAAAAGCTACAGGGATACAGGCATTTAATTAGTGAGTGAATGTTTTTGCCAAGACATCTCTGTCTCTGCCAAGGTCGTCTGCACGAAACTGGTATTTGCTTATCTGAGTTACACTCCAGACTCTGAGGCCCAAACATCTTTAGTCAGACTAACCTTATTGCTATTAATAAAATCAAGCAGCTCTTTACTATTCTGTGTGTTTCCATGCTTTAGTCAGACTTTTAAAATGATTCTTTCTTTGCTTATACTGGGCTATCCAGTGACTTTACAGTCTAGGGTCAAGGGTCACTGTGCCTCAGTCTTAGTATGTGAAATAAATGTCTACATGACATTTATTGTAGAAATCCTACTATTAGAATTCAATGAACTCTGAGATTGCAGAACCCATGAAGACATTTGTTTATTATTATGATAAATAATTATAAATTTATTTATATAGTTCTTTTTATGTTAAAATATTTTATTTTTATTTAAAAATAAAGCTGTGCCCTTCATTTAAAAAAAAAAACCTAGGGTTGCTCACAAAGAAGAGCAAAATAATACAGTAACATAATTGAACACAGTGTTTAAAACGCAAAGGCAATAAAGCAGAATCAAACAAACTATACCCAGTGAAAACCACCAGTCAAAAAGAACTGATTAATGTGCTGGATAGCCTGGGTGAATAAAAAGGTTATTTACCTGATGCCGAAAAAGACACCAGGTTTGGTGCCAAGTGACCCTCCCTTGGCAGGCCATTAGGGAAGGTAGAGGAGGCTCCAAAACTTTCACTTTAAAAAGTGAGGGAGATCTAAAAGAGGGCCTCTGATTGTCATAGTTGAGTTGGAGGAAGAAGATGGACCTTAATCCAGGGGCATACCTAGGGTGTGGTAAGATGGGGCATTTGCCTGGGTGTCACTTAAAGGGGATGCCAGGTGCGAACTTACCATGGCAGCAAGCAGTGGTGGCAGTGTGCCCCCTGCCTCTGGTGCTCTGGGTGTTTCCTGGGCTGTCAACATGGGGGGTTGCTCATTTCCTGAAGTTGGGCCCACCCGTCCTCCCAAGGATCTGTTTGGCTCCAAAATGGGCCTATTTCAACAGGGGAGTTAGGGCCCAATCCTGTCCAGTTTTCCAGTGCTGGTGTAGCCGTGCCTGTGGTGGGGAGGCAGTCACAGAGGCCTCTTCAAGGTATGGGACCATTTGTTTCCTTACCTCAGGGCTGCATTATGGCTACACCAGTGCTGGAAAGTTGGATAGGATTGGGCCCTCCGTGTGCAGGTGTGGGGCAATGTGATGATGCAGGATGTCATGTTGCTGGGTCTCTGCATCACCTCACCCTGGGCACCATTAGGCCCCAGGATGTGACTGCCTTAACCCCCAAGCCATTTAAATCTTTAATTAAAGATAACGATCAGCAGTTTGAATTGTGCAGAAACTGAATGGTTGTTGAAAGACTGGTGAGATACATCTCCTGTGGCCAGTACGGAGACATGCTTTCTTCAAGCAAAGGTGAAATTACTTTGCAGCTGCCCAACCCTTGCATTTTCCACTAATCAAGAGCAACTCTAGTGTTCTCCTTGGCACAGTGGATGTAAATCATTAACAGGCAGGAACGAGCTAGCAACAAGCATCAGCATGGATTTCTGTGAACAACCATAATTTCTTCCTATTGTATTGCTAGCTTGAGCTACCGGCATCCAGAGCTTTGGCAGACAAGGCCATTTACTGGTGTCTTCTAGCACCTGAATCTTTGTTCCTTGGTAACAAAGATGGTAAATTGCAACTGCCTGCTTAGATTCTGCCCCACAGATGCCATCCTATTCTCCCATCACTGTTGGTTCATTTATGCCATTCAGACTGATCAGAGCCTACTGTTGCTTTGAGATCACTGAAATCTGAATGCGATGTGCACATGAAAAAAAATATTTCAGATAGCAGCTCCTTGCAAGGTCAGTTATAAGGATACCTGTGGGAAATGAAAAAAGCATGACAGACCAGTGCTGTAAACCTGTTTAGCACTTCCCAACAGCTGATGAGCAACCCGAGCATCCCCTAATCACAGAGCTCAGAAAGAATACACAGGATTGACTAATCACAACTTGTGATTGGTCAAATTATTACATATATGCATCAGTCTCTGCTTTTACTTTAGTTACTACACTGAACTAGAGCTTTCAGAATAATCCAATACTAGGATTATTTTATCTCTACATTTACAGCCCAATCCTATGCCTATCTACTCAGATGTAAGACCCATTATATTCAATGGGGCTTACTCCCAGGATAGTGTGTTTAGTATTGCAGCCTTAATTCCTTTGTTTGTTAAAAAAAAAAAAAAGCTTTGTTTGTAAAAAAAAAAAATGAGTCATCAACCCACTTTAGTGACATACAAAAATAAAAACTCATAAAAAAAATACAGCCTTGAAATAATAAAATCAGCAAAGAGAGCAGCCATTTCTCAATTCAATGGGTTAATATAGGAGGCAATTCAGTAACAGTCTTTTCAAATAAAAAAAACCTTTTCAACTGGCAACAAAAGACATAGCAGCAGAGAGCCAGCAAGACTTGGCAGCTGTAGCTTTTTCCTGGCATGATGGAGAAGCAGCAGCAGAAAGCTTTACCTGCTGGATTTCTTCTTTTCCTAAAGCTGGTAAAAACTGCAGGGAGAGGACTAGTTTTAAAAATTTGTCAATCCTCCTACTCATGCCCTCCTCTTCACCCCCTGTTTTCTTGAGGAACAGAGCAGCACTGGCGAGCCATTTGGTTTTCTAGCTCTGCCCTACTGAACACAGAGTGTGGCCTTAACACCTTTCAATACAATGACCCATCCCACAGTCAGTGTTGTTCTCAGCATTAAGTTAGATTGACCTAAAACTAGCAACTGTAATAACCATATGATAGGGGGCGGGAGCTTTGCAAGCAGGGGATCAAAGCCTAATCATTGCTTTTTTCATTTTGGTTTTTTTTTTAACCAGGGAATGTAGGTTCTCCATACTGGAAAGGGAATGCCTACCACAAAACTTCCTTTTTAAAAAGCAAGGTTCACAAAATGGCAGGACATGAAATAGATTTTTTAAAAAATTGAAGCTAGAAAACAGAGAGCCAAAGTTGTGTCACTGAGCACCTGTAGCGAGCAGTATCCATTAGCTGTCCATATGATAGTTTTGCAACCATATTTCCACATGACCATCACTGTAGTAACACATTTCCAGCAGGGCTAGGGAAGAATTGCATTTTCCCCAATGATAAAATATTGTGATTTGAGCACTGGGGAAATGCAATATTATTCCTCACAACACATTCTAAAAGGTATATGGATCCCATGCAACTTCTGAGTGAGTGCCCACTAGATATGTGAAAAGAAACATTGACCGTAGTTCAGAGAAAGCTAGTCACATTTAAGGTTCTGCTGAGATGTAAAACCATTTAGACTTCAAAATCAATTACTGAATTGTTGACTGTAGTTAATAAAGTAAGGAAAATGAGAACACTGTAGAGCTGCCCTGGGTGCCCCAATGTTTGGGGGGGAGGGGGGATATACAGGTTGAGACTCATTATTCACAAGGGTTCTGTTCCAAGAACTCACATGGATGGCAAAAAAACACACTATAGCAAATCAATTTAAAAAACAAAGTCTCTTTCCTCAGGTGATTTAAAAACAGCCTTGCAGTCCTTTGTAATCACACAAAGACAATCAGTCCGTCTCCAGAAGCTTCACTAGGAGGCATCGATCAATGAGGGGGAAAGAATGGAGGTGATAATCACTGCCATTTAGCCTTCTTTCACAGGCTAAGGGGGAAGGAAGGAGAGAATGATGGTCAGTTGGCTGCCCCCTCTGGCATTATTAAATGACTGTTTTCCTTTAATTTAAAGTCCCTTCTCATCAGCTTTGAGATAGAAAAATCTGTGGATACTTAGGTTATACCTGTAATCACTTGTATGACTGCAACAGTAAAAAGTAGTTTTTTAAACTGTGATTTTAAAGGGGTGCATTTTCCCCTTCTCCAGGGATCAGCACATTCCTTCTCATTAGAAGCACATTCCTTCTCATTTGCAGGGGCCATTTGCAGAGGCAAATCCGTGTATAACAAGGCTGGACCTGTAGATACTGCATATTAAATAAAATAATGGGAATTTGCTGAAGCAAGAGAAAGCACAAAATCAGGAAAGAACGGGAGGAAGGGTGGGTTGCCTAGACTTCTCAGTACCACAGTTCTGTTGGGTTGGGTTGACACCTTCCCCTGCACATAGTCTTCAAAGAATTGAGGGGGATGAGTCTGCCCCATGGTGGACTCAGCAGACATAACAGGGCTCAGAGACTGGCCCCCTCTCTCTCTCTCTCTCTCTCTCTCTCTCTCTCTGCAGTAGAGGCCCACAGCTTGTCTTCAGTCTCATCCCTCAGATGCCCATCCTCATTGCTGGCCAGCTGTGTTGCTCTTGTACCCTGCTGTCTGGCTTGCACAGCCTCCCTTTCTGGTCTCTCCTCTTTTGGTGCCCAGCTATAGTGTCCCAGTTATCATAGTGATCAGGGCACCAGCAATGCATCAGGCTGGCCCTATGACAGATCATGGACAGCTTCATCCCCAGTCTCTGGAGGCATGGCCAAAGGCCACACTGCAGGGTCAACCAACAGGCCAGGGCAGGCTTCCGTTGTCAGGGGTGTCTGTCCCTAAACACCAGGGACACCAGAGTTTTCTTTCCTTGAAAGACGTACAGCATTTCTGTAATATTTGCTTTATTTACAAATGCACATATAGAGGATAAGCCGAGGCTAGCATCACTTGCTACTGCCAGACAGCAGATTCTGTAAACTGTGTTAGGTCTCCAGAAAGCGACCCTGCCCCACAAGAGGCTTCCAGAACTCAGTGATTGTCCTCTCACTGTTCTGAGCTGCAGACCTGCTGTTTCTTTGACCGACACCATCCCTCTCACCTCACCTGGAGGAGATGGGTTATGTTATTTCTCTAGGCTTTCAGAGCTTTCCCCCTCATACAGAGATGTTGTCCCACATTTTATAAATATTTGCTTGAATTAACCCATTTCTGCCCAGTCCACAGTTGTACACATTTGATCCCTGTTGTGTATGTGTAACATTGGACAGAAACATAAACTAACCAACCTGGATATGAATTTCACAAAGGAATAGTAAACTAACTGTCCTCCCTCTGATGCAGCCATGCTACTGAAGCACATGCTGCACCCTGCAAGGGGCAGTTTTGGAAGTCTCCTCTGGGTAAGGGAATATTAAGCCTTTGCTGCCCCACTGGGTCTACTTGGATCTGTGCCAGCAATTTGGTGGCACAAATCCAAATGCACCTAGAAAAGCAGATCAAGGCCTGGAAAAGGGATAGGATATCAGTGGTGCTGATGCCTCTTCCCGGTCTCAACAGACAGCCCTCCCTGCCCTGGTTTCTGTCCCATTCCTCCACCTGCCCTGCTCCCACACCAGCTTACTGGCACTGGTGTGTCATGGCACCAGACCGGCTACACAGAATGGCATATCAGCTTTCGCAATCGCTGTCAAGCGCACTGTGCAAAACAAGTTCCAGCAGCACAGCAGGGCCTTAGGACTGAGTCTGAAGAACCACATTAGAATGAACTGTGATAACCAGCATTTTTCATAGCTACAAAAAAGTCCAGTTTGATGTTTGATACAAGCTTTTAACTTTGGTTCCATTAATTTCAAGGAGACGAGGTTCAATCCTATCCAACTTTCTAGTGCTGGTGTAGCTGCAGTGTAGCTCCAAGGCAATGGAACAAATGTTCCCTTACCTTATGGAAGCCTCCATAACTATTCTCCCACCACCAGATGCAGCACGCACCCCATCAGCAAGATTACACCAGGGCTGGAAAGTTGGATAGGATTTGGCCCCTGAGCAGGACTTTCTCCTGATTGGGACAACTGCCTGGAAGGTTACTTATGGCACTTTCTTGTATTTTATTGCTCAGAAGTAAACTCCATTTTGTTCAACTTTATTCCAAAGTAAATGACTATCAGGCTATAGCCTCAAACTCTTCAAGAGCAGCAGTAATTCAGAAGTGTAGTATTTACAGAGAGAGAGAGAGAAAGAGAGAGAAAGAATGATTGGTTGTCTCACTACCTTGTGCCATTGCACAGCACTGTAGATAGCAGCAGACACATCGCAGCAACACAATAGAAGGGATGAGACAAAACCTGCCAGCTGAGGGCAGAAACTTCTCCTCACTAATGAGCTTTAAAGGTAGCAGAATCCTTTGTCAGGAAATATCTGACAAGCCTACCAAAATCCACACTGATTATAAGGGAATACTCTCATGAAATTGAAGAGTGTGATTAGAGGCCTGCCGGCTAGTAAGCATTAAATAAGAAGTTGTCTTTACTGTATTTTATTTCTAAGATATCAACAGTATGAGATAGTTGAAAAAGAAAAAAAAAAACACTCACCAATTCCAGCCTGCCCTTTTTCTCCTCAGTGGTGTGCTTCACACTGACCATTTTGCTACATGATCTAACAAGCACAAAAGGAATGTCAGGTTCATCCCCCACTCAGATGTTTCAGAATACTGATGAAGATTGGAGACTAACCAAGTCCCACAACAGCTGCCGAGGGCCTAGTCTTGTCAGGTTTTGAGTGAGAAAAACTGGCATGCACACACTGATAGAAGGATGAAAGTCATGAGGCAGGGTACCCTACTCTGTATCAGTTAAATGTGGTCAGGGGAGACTTGTGGTAGAATGCAGTTTCCTACTGTGTTCTTGTTAAAGAAAAGACGCTTGTGTGTATGGCAAAGAACATGACAAAATCCTAAGAACCCACAACAATGGTTCCTTTATTTCAACATCTGTTTGGAAGGAATGACAAAAGTAACCTACAGTCCACTTCAGAAAGAGTGCCTTGTTTCTCAACCTCTTAAAGAACATTCAGTCTATTTGTGATAAGAGTTCTTCAGCTTGCAAAGGAGACGGACTGGTATAGAGAAAGGTTGGGACCGTTCATGTGAAATTGTGAGTGATTTGCAAAACAACATTAGGGGAACAGGTATTTACATAATCCTGTAAACTGAAGGAACTAGCAGCAGCACAGCAGGTTAAAATAAATAAGGTTTTGTTTTGGCCATACAGTGCACAACCGTGGAACTCATTGCTGTAGTGATGGCTAGCATTATACCTAGGTAAATAGTTTTCCAATTCATGGGGAATTGACCTATTTCGTGTCCAGTCTTTCTAGAACTTTATACTGGATATATTACAAGTAGAAATGTTGGCAATCAAATTGGTGGGTGCAAGGCATGTGTTCTGCTTTGTGCTGGAAGTTATGAACATTTCTTCATCCATATGCTTAGTTAAGCCATTTTTGCCCAACGTTGCATATCTGTAACAGAGATCCAATATGCGCACCTGTGAGCAGGGCAAAAATGGATTAATAAGAAGTTTTCTTTTTATGTTTCCTTCAAACTATCCTTCGAACAGGAATCTTCCCTATCTATCCACTGAATTGTACAGGGTGACCCAAAAAAAACAGAACCCACAAATCTTTGAATAAAACTGTTAACTTTAATTTTTCTTTGGAAAGAACATGACTTTTATGCAAAGCGACCAAGATAACTGAAACTTTGGGGAATAATCGTACACAGATTGAAGTTTGAGTCCAGTAAGTTTCTTGAAATTTACTGGACCTTTGTAAGATTTAATAAAATTTTTATGGGTTCCGTTTTTTTTGGGTCACCCTGTATTACCGGATAACCCAAAAAGATTATCTGCCTTTCTTTCTCTACAGAGTGGCAAGACTCCTTTGCTTGACCTGTCTGACTTGGTTTACATTAAATGCCTTCCTGGTTCAGAAGATATTTCTGGTCCTTTGCTCCTCCTGCTCTCCTCCTGTTCATGGCATACTGTGTTCTATATACCTTATGTGGGCTTATCTATTAGTATTCAGTACTAGGTTAGAGGGATTATTGGCTTGAATCTCTGCTGAGTGGTGGCCTCTGATGTTCTTCATATTGCCTTGTGACTGCTCTGTTGGTAGACATAGAAAGATCTGTAGGGGTCTGTACTGGACTAAGCCAGAGGCAATGCACTCCCATTTGCCATGGATGTGCAAGAAATGTGTGTTCTGCTGCAATCAGGTGGAGGAAGAAAGTTATGAAGCAGGAAGGGACATCATTAAGCAGGTAATGGCCAGGAACAAGCACTTTGTTTTCACATAGAATGAAAGTCATTAGCTGCAAATGACAGAAGAGAAAATGTGCAAATCTTGATACCATTTCCAAAATATGGGAGTCCAATTATCATGTGGGCTGCCCATTCAGCAGTGCTGCTTCTGCCATTGTCACTCTGCATCTCAGCAACTGAGAGGTGCTCTGTGAAGTGACACCTTTGCAGAAGCAGTGCTGTTGACAGAACAGCCTAAGAACGTAAGAAAATAAGAACAGCCCCACTGGATCAGGCCATAGGCCCATCTAGTCCAGCTTCCTGTATCTCACAGCAGCCCACCAAATGCCCCAAGGAGCACGCCAGATAACAAGAGACCTGCATCCTGGTGCTCTCCCTTGCATCTGGCATTCTGACATAACCCATTTCTAAAATCAGGAGGTTGTGCATACACATCATGGCTTGTAGACCGTAATGGATTTTTCCTCCAGAAACTTGTCCAACCCCCTTTTAAAGGCGTCCAGGCCAGTCGCCATCACCACATCCTGTGGCAAAGAGTTCCACAGACCAACCACATACTGAGTAAAGAAATATTTTCTTTTGTCTGTTCTAACTCTCCCAACACTCAATTTTAGTGGATGTCCCCTGGAGAGCCTGCATGATAATTGGGCTCTCCCAATGTTTCTGCAGCATCTCTCTTTTTCCCCTCTTGGTCTGCACCTTCCCCCATAGCATTCCTTGCCTTCTGAGGCCTTCTTCTTCTTCTCTCTCTCTCTCTCTCTCTCTCTCTCTCTCTCTCTCTCTCTCTCTCCCCCTACCACAGCCTTGGCAGAAATTGCATTGCTGATAGCGTGACTCTGAGAGAGCCCAGTTATCATATGGGCCATATAAAGAGCTTCCGTGGGCTATATCTGGCCCACGGGATTTTGACACCCCTGGCCCAGACTGTCGTGAAGGGCAGCACAGGTCTTCCACTATCATATGAGGTCACTTCTAAAATATGGAACAATCTAAAATTAATTATTCAAGAAAGTAAAAAACCCATTTAAGGATCTCTTGTTGTAAGACAAATGGCCCTGCCAGTGGTTAAAGACCATCACATAGGATATGGTGGCCTAATTGAAGTTAATTTTAACAAATGACCTTCATAAATGACAATTTCCTTTTAATATGACAGCATGAGTAATTTCTTATTTCAAGCAGTAACCTCCTTTCTATTTATTTCCTCTTTCATGAGAATGCTGAAGATTAAATGTCCTTTGTGAAGAGAGAATGAATTGGCCATGCTTTCCATTTAACTTTTTTGGGTGCATGGGTGTGTGTGTGTGGTGGTGGTGTTTTAAGGAGAAAATCATTAATTTTGAATAACGAGGCAACACATCAAGAAATTTGAATGTTAGAAGCAGAAGAAAATGAACAGCACAGCAAACCTGCATTCAGACTTTGCTGGATCTACACAAAGTTTAATTTATTTACCTTCTCAGCATCTTTGGTTTCACAAGTGTTGTACAGGACACCGACCCAATTTCATCAATAGGCTTGTTAGATCACACAGTCCAAAAGGTTCTTGCTTGTGTCTTTAAACATGACCGAATATAACTGTGATACTTCACCTGGTTCTTGTTTTCTGTGAAGTGATTTTTTTTTCCTCTCACTGGTTATGTTCTATTAACTTTGTAAATTGCTAGCTGTTCCTTTCATGGAACATACGCCCCACTGTCAACATATTTTTACCTCACAGGCCTTTTGTGCCCACCTGTGCATTTCTTCCAGTTTTATTTTTTTAAACATGCAATTGTTTGTTTCACTGAATATATTCTATTAACTTCCTAAATTGCTAGCTGGTTCATTTGCGCTGTTGTCACCAGCTTTTCTTTTTCCCTCCCTCACAACCAGTCAAACACACCCACTCATAGCCTTGTTTCTTCAGCCAGGGCACTCTCCTATTGCCAAAGCAATCTTAGCTTTGGCTAAGCGCATGCCAACTGTAAATAAAATTACTTGGCAAGTCCCTCATTCACCAGTTTTGTCCATTGCTGTTTTGGCCTCTGCCTTCTCTGAATTCTTCATATCATTCTGTCCCACACTCCACTGAAGAAGGAATAAAAAGAAAAGGGTGGAGTCACACTGCTTCACTGACTATACCAGCCATTTTCAACCACTGTGCCGTGGCACTCTCGTGTGCCGCAGATGGTCTGCAGGTGTGCCGTGCAAACTTGGGGAAAGATCATTTGTTAATAGGGCCACTGAGGGATGGGAGCCTCTGTGGCCAGTGGGGTGTGCCTTGTCAATTGTCAAAAAACTGATGGTGTGCCTTGACTATTTGAGTGCCTTGCCAGCGTGCCATGAGATGAAAAAGGTTGAAAAATCACTGGACTATACCAAACAACCTTTTAATCAATTTGGGATGGGCAATGTAATAACAAAAACTTTCTCTAACAAATTGTGTCAAAGACATGGGTCATTCTGGACTTGCCAGTCAGGATATTGGAGAGGAATGGCTCACAGAGAGAAGACTGAGAGCCCAATCCTATCAAGCATGGGGGAGGAGAGTTCGGTAGGATCGGATTGTGAGTTACTGACAGCCCAATCCTATGTTTCTCTGCCATCAATGCAGCAACATCAAAAAGGTTTGTGCTGCATCTGTGGGGGGGGGGGTCATAGAGGGTCTTCTCTGGGTAAACATTCATTCCTTTACCTGAGGGTAAGTCTCCACAGTGTGGAGGGGTCTACTCAGATCTGCACCAGCAAAATTGCTGGTGCAGGTCTGAATGGATCAGGGCTATGGGATCATGTATGGGATAGGGGCTAGGATTCAGCAGCTGCTTCTGCCACGGAACTCATCCTTTTCTGTAGATGGCTTGCCCTTCCCCCACCCCATCACCACCCACTCTCCCTATTCTGCCCTCCCTTCCACTCCCCTGCCATTTACCTGTGTTGATGGGTTCACAACAAACCTCCAGTGTGCAGGAGAAGCCTCCAGTCTTCCTATCAGCACTCATGCAGAATGCGTCTCTGCATGCTGTTGGAAGGGCTTTTAAAACTGCCACTTATACACTTGCTCTGCCAGTGTTGGGCTTTAACAATACAATCTTATTCACATCTTCTCAGATGTAAGCCTTACTGAGTTTAGTGGAACTTGCTCCTTAGTGTGTATAAGATTGCAGTCTAAACATAGTCTGTTTGCACTATGCTTGCAAAGTAGCTTGCTTGAATAAATTACTGCTGTTTAAGGGTAAAACAGATGAGCAAGAACAGGAATCAAGAAAAGTTGGCAACCCTTCTCTTACCATGCATTTACTCTCTTCTCAAACACCAGTAGTCTACTCCAACAGTGGCGTACTTCATCATGAATTACTTTACTGGAGTGTTTTGTGAGTGTAGGGGCACATGCATCTAGAGTAGAATGGAACAAGTGTGCAGTAAGTGTAGGGTCGCCCTCTTTTTCCCCTGAAAAAAGGCTACCTCAAGATGCACCTCCATGCTGGGAATGTGGCAACTGTTGACTTTCTGCTTCTCATGCAGCTATTAAAAGCACAGCACCTTTGTCAAGAAAACAAGTTGTCAATCCTAGGTGGAGTAATCAAGTGAGACTTGCAGAGTCACACAGATGTTGAATTAAAAACAATTCCATCCCTTATAAGCACACATTATATTCAATGTGTGTGCTGGCCCATTGTTATTTTATTTTTTCATTTTTTACAATTAGTACTGGGGGGCACCTGAAATGGAAGAAAAATGTGACAGGGGTAAAGGACCTTTAACATTTTGCCCTCAGCATGGATCCAATCCCAATCATGCTCCCCATGTGCTATTTTAATGAGGATTGACTTTCAATGGAAGATTTTTCTCTCTGAAATATCACATAGTGGTGTTCAGTTGGGATCAGAACTGCAATGAGGACAAAGTGTTTTGGGTACCCTTCATAGTGCTATGTGTGGGGGGAGGAGAGAACAAAAATAAATGGGGCAAAACATACATTTAATGTGCTTGGACCCAAGAGATATGCTGTAATTTCAATAAGAAAAAAGCACTGTGCCACTTAACTTTAAATACTTCTCTCAACAATGTAAACTTTTATAAAACAGTCTTGCAACAAGTGCAAAAACACACATCAACAGTGATCTACTAGACAGTGATCTACTATTGCCAAAATGGATTACTGGCATGACACAAATCATAACTGTTATCCAGAGTAATCTCATATAGGAAGAGCAAAGCATCCTTCAGATAATCCATCCCAAACATCTAACCCAGTCCGAAGCAATTCCAAAACATATTTATTTGTCATAATGCACTCTTATCTGGATGGCCCTAATCACAGTAAGAAAAGAAATATGATGTTGTCCAGCCATCTTAAGTGAGAATACTTTTCATCTTACATAAATAAAGAGGTCCTAACATGATCAATGATAACACAAAACATGATCAAAAACAAAACCAGAAAGTCTTATTTGCAAGATTACTTCATGTCTAGAAATAAGGCAAACATATTACAAATGTTGTGGCAAGAACAATGAATTGCTCAAACAAATTCCCCAACAATGAATAGCCCAAGCTACTAATTGATTATAAGAAGGTGCCCTTCCCTCCTGAACATTTTTGAAAGACGTCCTGGGTTCTAGTTGTGAGCAGCTGTGTCTCTCCCTTGGAGAGATGCAATCAATGATGGGAGCAATCCTCTATATTTCCATTCCCTGCCCCTTGGCTTCCTTTCTGCCCAGTAAATCAAAAATCACTCTCATTTTGAATTAGGCAAACACTTGGGAGGCTCAGGTAGTTTCCCATGAAACAGAAGGAACCCGTCTTTTAATGATTTAACCCTCACCTTCACTCCATCAAGAGGATGAAGTTAGCTCTCTTGTCCATAAACATGGTGGTGGAGCGTGATATTCCTTACACAGACAGGGTGAATTGCCTCTGGAGTATTCCGTTTTAACTGGCCCTATAAATGAATATCATTCAGGAATCATCACTGCCTCTGTTTGTTATATATCTGTTAAGATGCTATACACTGAATTTTGAAAGAGTGATTTCTACCAAGTGATTTTATCCTCATACAATAAAGGCATTTTATGCAGAACATTCCCTTCTTATGCAAATCTAGTATAAAATGCTCAACAAGATTAAAAAACCAATAAAGATAATGCAATAAGAAAACTTTTTGAAGCCTACCAATTTAAAGAATAATACCTTTCCAAATACACATTTTTCAACATCAAAGCATAAGGCCACAATCCTATGCACACTTATTAGGAAGACCATCCCGTTGGGATCAACAGGACTTACTTCTGAGAAACATGCTTAGGATTGCACTGCACATCTCTCACTGAACATGGAGCTGTTTTGTGAGCACGATGCCTGAAATAACATTTTCCGATTTTCAAGAACTGATTACAAAGCTGTTTTAAATGTATCAATTCATTAGTTTAAAGTTTTATAAGCCATTTCTGCCCGATGTTGCATATACGCAACAGGGACCAAATGTGTACACCTATGGGCTGGGCAGAAATGAGTAATCTTTTATTCCAACTGCCTAAACACTGCAGCCATGACAAGAATACAGTCTGCTGCATAATTTAGCACATGACTGGATTTCTATGATACAGAGTCATGGCCTGAGGATATCTGTCTCCAAGTTAAAATAAGGACACCAGGGTGCAGTGACTAATGAGCCCAAGTCAGAAGCTGGTGGGCCAAGTAAAGTTTTCTTCTGAGCCATGTTTTTCCATTCACTGAGTACTACTAAGATCTTCTAATATGAATTGGCCTACCTTGGAGTAAGTTGAAAAGTACAGTCTTATAGCCCAATCCTAAAGATGTTTACTTGGAACTAAGCCCACTGAGCTGAATATAACTTACTTTCTGGTAAGACAACATGCAACTGAATCTTAAAGTTGACTCAGGAGTAAACTCCACTTAATTCAATAAGACATTCTGGAGCAACTGTACAAAGTTGTGCAGCTGTTGTCATGTATCACTTTCTATTGCTCTTTATACATACAGTAAAACTGAGATTGCTCTTAACAACATAAAATCACAAACAACAAAGAAGACACCCTTGAAAAACTCCAAAGGAGTAGCTGTGTTGTTGTATTGTAGCAACTAAGCGTCTTGTGGCACCTTAGTAATCACATGCACACATCTGATGAAGTGGATTTCAGTCCTCCAACACTTATGTGACAGTAACCACGTCCATCTATAAAGTGCCACAAAACTCTTCACCATTTAAGAACCTGATATTGTAAATTGAAAACCATCTTTCCAAGACCATGCACACAAACTGAATACTACAGCACCAGTTTAAAGAAGGAAGTTCACAAAAAGCGCAAAATTCCAATATATCTTTAAAAGGCACTGCCTTTCAGCCTGCACTCTTGAAGTCACATTTTCTAAGACAATCTCACTGAATTTAAGGTTATTTGCAGAACACATCATAGTACAGTACCCAGCACACCATCTACATAACCCCCACTGAAAATAATTTATTCAGTTCAGTTAGGCTTGCGCATGGGAGGTTTCAAATGGATTGAGCTCATGCCTCTCACTAATTTTTCAACACAATTGCTTTCTGTGAATATTCTCTCTCTTTCAACAAAGCACTTGGAAAATTCTTCCTTGGAAGAGATGGTGATCCTCCAATTATTTATTCTATAATCATCCCAAGAACATCAATGGAATTATTCTGGAACAATTAAATTTCAGGATTCCAACCCAACGTCTCACCTGAAATACACTGTGTATAATACAATGTAAGCAACTGTATACATGCAACAAATCTGATTGTTAACACTTGGTTTTCACACATGTTCCCACATAGGAAATCCCAACCATTTATAGTGGCTGTAAAGTTTTCCTACCATTGCTATTTAGTGGTGTTCTTCCCTAGATGCTGCAAATGTTAAATATACCATCTAGTGTCTTTTAGAGTCTAGGTGTGCATTTTAAAAGAATCAGCAAAGGGAGACATTTCAAAATGCTGTTGCCAATAAATTAGTAGAAGCTAAAAATATGGCTAAAACCCAGCATGGCACGTTCTTTAAACTTGCTCCCATTCATGTACGCAAGTAATTTTATGCATGTGATAAATCATAGTGAATTCACTGAGACCACCAACATATCTGAATATTTGTGTGATCATTGTGGCCTCTGGGATGCACTTCCTTGACAGCCTCATAGCAGCAAACATTATAGACTTGATCCTGAGATAAGATAAAATATTCTCAAAGCATACAGGGAAAGATATGGGGACTCCAAGGGGAACGTAATCATTCTTTGCCTCTAATTAGACTTCACATAAAATTAGCAAAATAACTTGTGCCAATGCATTTAATTCCCTTATGCTATTATCTCATAATATATATTCTCTTTTTAAAAATTGATGCCATCTCACATTCTAAAGTATTAGAGTCAGCAGAAAAAAATTGGGACTGGAAAATTAAAAATAAAAGCATTAGAACCACTCTATGGATTTCCAAATAAAGCCATAAAGTGAACTAGTCTTCCAGAAATACACTTGTGTTGAGGTGAGCTGCATCTTATAGAAAAATATGAACTCATGCACAGGAAAAATCAAGACCATCATATGCAATGCTTCTGACAGAGAAAAGTAAAAAAACCCAGAAATGTAATTAAGGATGGTAGAATATTCACAACAGATTATCATAAACCTGAATGTAGGCACTCAGCAAGTGAAAATGATAAAAAAGAATGTCTCAGTGCCCGGATTGCCACATTCTTCTTCCACACTGTAGTATGTGGTTTCCATCATCACTGGTTGATTCAAATAAAAATAACAAACCTTTGGTGTTTAGTAATTCCATGTAGCGTTATGGCTGTTCTCCATGATGCTAAGAGGTCAACAAGATTTTCTTCATTCATGCTTCTGCAATTGAAAATGCTATTGAGTCAAAATGCTATTGAAGAAATGTGTGTGTGAGAGGTCGCACGTAAATGTTGTCCCAGATGAAAATTCCTTCATCAAATGCTGCTGTACTCTGTGTTCTTGGCAACAAAGGCTGGAGCGTCCCACTCCACAGTGAAGAAAGAAATTGTCCCAAAGAACCCAACCACAACCATAATCAGAAGCTGCCACTGAAGAAGAAGATAGTTGCTGTAGAAAAAGGCTACAGCTGCACAGACAGACTGAAAAGGAAAACAGAGAGATGGTGAGTGCAACTCGAGGGACACTCCAGTTCAGCTTTAGTAGCATTTAGCTTTGAGGACATTTTAACTTTCTTCTAAATTCCAGAGCATAAAACTATCAGTTGAAAACAGTTGATATTACTTGTCTAATTAATCTACAGCTTGTAGAACCTCCCACTTTGGAATTAAATACTTAAGCACAAAGTCTCACTCTACACCAAACTGGACTTCAGTTGATCCACAGCCATTCCCCAAAACCAGTTTGCTAGAGCATCTTCACTGCTTGGTCACCACATCACACCAAACCTAACAAGCTTCTTACCTCGGAGGCTGTGTGACAATCTTCTAATCCCCAGCAAACTGGGGAAAGAAGCACCTTTAAAACAGTGGTTCTCTTATATCTAGCAGAAAAAGAGCAACTATCCCTATCCATCAGAGCACAGACTTTTTTTTTTTCAGTTACTGCTGCTGGTGCCCTAATGCCTCTTTGTAATTGTGAGCCCTTTTGGGACAGGAAAACATTTTGTAGTTTCCTTTGATATGTAAACCACTGTGAACTTTTTTAAAATTGAAAAGCAGTATATAAATATTCTTAATTCTAATTCTAACTCAGTGACTTTTGCAAAGATAAATTCTTTTACTCTTGTAAATCTCAGACATTTAATGCTATTCTTCCTTATATTTATTAAAATACTAGTCAGTCTTTCCCATATATAGCACTCCCAGCAATGCGTTTAACCCCATTCATGGCTGGCAGCTTACCAGATGTTTGTTATCCCTCTAGTAGCACTTTTTCCACCCTGCACCAGCAACAGAAACTTTTTCATGTTGGTTACCTAAACACCCTATATAAGTGTGAAGGCTTCTGTGTGGTCTTAGCCAAAACTAAACAGTAATCTTGTAACATTCTAATTTTATTACACAATCACAAGAAAGGCTTGATACACTACTATCTTTTCTGATAACTATGAATTATATACCGTGGGCCCACCTTAGCCATGGGCTCAGCATCCACAGATTTGAATATCCACAGATGCCGAGCCCGCAGCTGGAAGGCCTCAGAGGACCACCCAGGAACAACTAGAAGTGCCTTCCAATCACATCTAGAGGTGTTCCAAGGCTCACACAAACTGGAAGTGCCTTCCAGTTGCACCCAGGAGGCTCCTGAGTAGACCAGGAGGCCTCATGCAACCTCTAGTGGGCCAGGTGTGGCTCCCAGGTAAGTAACTGCGGCACCACACAGTTCGTCCGTCCCCTTTGGATTTCATTATCCACAGAACTCGATATCCATGGGGGTTTCTTGGAACAGATCCCCCATGGATACTGAGGGTCAGCTGTACAAGAAAATAAATCTAGCTTTGCTATGTAGAAACAGGAATTACCTGGATGAATTTAAAGACTGCAAAAGCAGGTGCACTGTCTTCTGAATACAGGTACCCCAAAATACTGAGGAGCTGAGTATTGAAGCAGCTATCACCGAAGCCCAGTAAGAAACTGCAAAAAATAGCCACTTCTTTGCTGAAAGGGAAAAGGCACCCATATTAGCCACAACAAAACTGCATTTTTGTCAGGCTTAAGAAAGAGATAATGGGGAAAAGTTACAGGGTTCACATAGTTACAGAACTGAACAGCCACTCCATTCTGAGAATGTGCATCTCTTATAGTTTAATCCTAGGCAAGGTAACAAAAATGTACATCCCTAATGTACTCCACTTTCAAAATGTCATTATTTCCAATGCAGTTCATGACAATGAACATTTTAAGCTAGCAAGATCGAGTCTCTCGGTCAGTCCAGTGGCCTTTCATTCGCCTAGTGAATGGGAAATTTCCAGTGTCCAAGAAGGGATCAAAGATGAAATATTTCACAGGCAGTGTGTTAGAGATATGTATAGAAAATGTGTCCCTGGAGATTTAAATAAAGTGATCTCAACTTCAAAAGAAATGTGACATTGTCTGTATTCAATAATGTTTCAACAGAAGCCCTAATCAGCTGGTCATTTCTGAACCCAGTATGAGAACTAAGTTTTAGGCTCATGCACATTCTCCCTCACCCCTCTTCCCCCAATGGCATTGATCTTCCCAGCTAAATCTAATGCCTGACTCATGGTCACAATGACCCTGAGTCTCTGATTCCTGGCATCACTAATGAAAATCACTATCATACCTCTTGAACAGCATAGGGGCCTTCTCAATATCATGTTTAAGCCTTAAAACACAGTTCAGAAAAACCTGAAAGGGTCAGCTGAAATGTTCATCTAGCTATTTTAAATATGAACATACTTTTGGAAACGTCCTGTAACTAAGACCTATTCAGAATACTGATGGAAATCCATGATGCTCCACAACTCCCAAATAGGGCATTCAACTGGAATGAGTTTCTTTTAAACGTCTGTACTGGAAACTATTCCACTATAGAATAATAGGATTTTTTTTTTCCAAAACAAGAGTGACAAAAAGGAAATTATATTAAACAGATTTTGACCTTCTTGGCAGAGAAGAGATGATCAAAAACACAAGATAAGCATGTAACACAATATGGTCAAACTCAGAGGTGGTGGGATTCAGAGGTTCTGTTCACCAGCCATATCTTTGGTTCAGTTTAGCTCCTCAAACACAACTAGTAAGAAGGAGCAGAAAAAAAGAGCTTGTACCTTGGTTCCATGTACGCAATGCTGTCTGTCCCACTCATGGAGGCAATGGGGGCATCATTTGGCAAGTTGAAGAAAATCAAATAGAAGGCTATGAAATGGACCCCAATGCCCAGCATCACCACTGGGTTCCTGCCAAATCGGTTGTTTTTACTAAGGAGACCAAAGATTCCTCCACCTGTGACAGAGGAAGTAAATGAATGGAACAAAGGCAGAAGCATTAAATGCATCATTTCAAGGAAACCAAATATTCATAATATAAAGTAGGGAATAAGTTTTCAAGTTATGACAGCAAGTTCTAAAAAGATAAGTTACACTGAAGACTTGTCTGTGCTACAACAAGGAGAAGGAAACAAGCAAAATGAAACTTTGCTTGGGCATTGAATTTTTAGCCTTACTTCTGTTAAAGGAAGGACCTGTCATTTGACGTGTCCCAGAAAACTCAAATAATTACTGAACCAGTAATTGTGTAGTAAGTAAATCCAATTGTGAATTTTGGAAAGGCAGGATAGTAAGAGCCATTATTTAATAAGGGGTTCGATTCTTTTGAGCATAAAAGACCATTTTCTCTCCCTGACAGGCAAATCAAAGATTTCTCATGTTCCCTATATCTCATAACAACTAGATGGCTGATACATGCTACAGCTATGGGGACCCATTGTTTGGCATGCGCACTTCAAGTCAAATTCAAAAGGATGAAATAGTGCTGCTATAATACCTGCTATAATACACAGTGGTTCCCAAACTGTGGGTCAAGACCCACTGATGATAGCAACCTGATTTTTGGTGGGTTGCCAATGGTGATGGAAAGATCAGTTAGCGAATAGCCTCAAGCTCTGAGGCTATTCAAAAATCAGATACTGCAGCTGCTAATTATCCTGCAAAGAGTTGAGTTCCCGCACTTTGCAAGATATCTGCTACGTGCCCTGCAAGGAGCACAGCTCCTTCGGTTTGCAAGCATGTGTAAATATAGGGAGAAATCTTTGAGGGTTTTTTCTGGTTATTATTACTTATAAATAAAATATTTCTTTCTAGATCTTTTTAAAAAACTGATAAACCTGGGTAGGTCCCAATAGAGTGTCATTTTAAAGAGGTGGGTCCTGGTGCTAAAATGTTTGGGAACGATCGCACTTGCAGCTTCTTGTGCCTCAGGGTTCCCACACTAAACCATTGCCTGTTCACTGGCCAGAGGCCGAGACATAGTTCTCACAACTGCAGATGAGTTGGATAAATGTATGCCATCACAGTGCATAGAACATTAGAATGTCAGGGGGAAGATGTCAGAATTCTCTTCTGGAAACCGAGCTTTCTATGTGTGGGGATGGTCTTATGGTGTAGCATTGAGTTCCAACATGTAGTTTGAAATGGTAAAGTTCAAATAGCACATTTGCCATTTCACCTTTGTGTGAACCAGAGTGCCAGAAACCTTGTTGCCCAAAAGCCAAAGAAGGCAATCCAAATTTTATTCTGAACAACCACTTATCTTGGCCGTCTTAAGTCCCATGTCACAGCTTGCATGCTCAATTGTGTACCCAAAACACTATCTCAATACTAGCACTGCAGGACAAGTACACCTAAAGATAGGTGCCAGCTATCTTACTAGATGTGCCAGCTCTTACTAGAGCAGTGGTTCTCAAACTTTGAGGGAGCTTTACTCCCTCAGTAAGTTCTTGCAGGGGAGGGGCTGGGGCTATGGGGGGATGCTTGTGACGTAGGCAGGGCTGCAGCAGGAGGTGTGGGGAGCCCTGCGCAGCCCTCTGCAGCACTCCCCCATGCTTGGAACATTCGGAAACAGCAGGAGCAAAGCGTCTTCTGCAAAACAGAAGTGCTTTGCGCCCGCTTTTTCCAAATGTTCCAAGCCTCGGGGAGTGCTGCGGAGGGCTGCGCAGGGTTCCCCGCACCTCCTGCAGCCCTGCCTACATAACATTAGTCACAAGCACCCCCCTCACCCCCCATACAGACACGATCTTGGGGATCGCTTCCCTGCCTCTCCCCTTCCCCTTCCCCTTTCGGGACAGGAGGAACCTTTACACAAACCGGTGGGTCACGACCCACCAGTTTGGGAACCACTGTACTAAAGGGTAAAACAAATGGTGGTTATAGTAAATGCATTACATGCCATACTAAACAGCTCCCTCTTATTTCTTTGCTATGTTATTTTAGTTGTATGCTTAAATGTATGCATGCTAGAAACCATGGGCAAAACATTATTTTCTATTTCAAATCCAATTTTGGTCTCACCTAATATTTCTCCAATACCAATGAAAATACCAGATAATCCAATAAGACTTTTTTCTTCAGTACCAAATTTATTTACAGCACCTATGCAGGTCCCATACACTCCAGTGAAGAATGTCAATTCCAGACCTTAAAAGAAACAACATTATTTCAGACACGGTTATGCACAATTGCTTCTTACGAAGGCTAACATGCAGTAGCAGAGGCTAGAACAACAATCAGATTAATTTAACAGAATTCTAGTCCAACAGCAAGATCCCCAAAAGTCATTATTCAAAAGCCCCAGAGAAGCCCTGAACAGCAAACCATATCACTGCACAGATGGATTACAGGAGTTGAAGCTCCCAAATAACACTGCACTTCATATCCCGTGTCAGACAACCATATGAGAAAGTACCATGGCAGGGAAATGACATTGCATCAGAAAATCCCAATAGGAAACAACACCTCTTCTTCTAAATCAGGGATGGGCCAACTGGGCCAAGTCTGACCCCTAAAGCATCTTCCTAGGCTACGGTGGCTGTGCCAAATTTCAATCATAGTTCGTTAAAAGAAAAAATGCTCACAGAGAAAAAGTCTTGAGACTGTGTGCTTATTTCACATGAACACTGCTGAAATATTGTCATTCACTGTCATTCTGCCTCCCGTTTGTCCCTCAACCCCCTCCCCAGTGGGTAGCCTCCTGCCATCAGGGTACATATGCTCAGTCTGTACATAATGCCACTATAGCAGCAGTCATTGCATAAGAGAGTCATGCATAAGAGCGTCATGCTAGGACTGTTCTAGCTCCTGGGCTTCTCTCCTGAGAGCAGAGTAGGCTCCCAAGAACACAGCAGCTAGCCGTCTCTGTTCTAAAGTACTGCATCTTGTACTTGGTTAACAGCTGCCATGTGCAAGTAGCCGCATTTCTACCTTTGGGAAATCGCTCATGTGCCCAGCTCGATATTTAATCAACAGATAACACTGCTGACATCACTGTTACCAAACAGAATTGGTGTAGTTCTCAGATGAAGTGATCTTTTAATTCTTTTAAACCTAAAAGTGTCCCCGCCCCCCTGAAATTAGGAGTTGCTGGATAAAGCAGTATTGCAATCAACAGTTTTAAGGCAAAATTGCAGAACAGCCAAATGGTGTCAGCAGCACTTTATAAAAATTGGACAACATAATGACTTCTTTAAGAAAGCTTTCCACAAACAGAAGTCCCAAGCAAGGAGGAAGCAGCCTGTAGCAAGAAGGGGGGGAGGTGCTGCTAGGAATGTTAAGTGTGTCTGCATAGAAGCCAACTCCATCAACAACCAAGGTGCTCCAGCACCAATTTAGCACCATCAATCCTAAATTAAGCAGCAGTGTTTCTAAAAGGTCCTGAGACGTATCCCTGAAATTTTTACTTTAGAGAGCAGTTCGGTTCTGCAGAATGATACTGAAGAGGGGAGAAGAGAAGAATCATGGACAAAAAGAGTGGATGAAAAATGGAATATAAACTAAATAAATGAACTAATTAAACTTCACCAGGTTAAATGAGGCGTTTAAGTACTAAGTACTGCCCACTAGCTCTGTCTCCCACAGGAGCCTGGTTATTAGCATACATAAATGGCTGTGGGTTAGACAACTTTTTCCAGCTTATGGGACTATATGGTGCTTGTGGACAAAAACAAGAGAGGGGCTTCCAATTCAGAAGTAAAAAAATATTGAGACGACAAAGATAGCCAAGTAATTTATTTGTGCACCTTACAATTCTTAGTGTCTTATCTGTCTCTCTCTTCGCGCTCTCTCACATACAGAGAGAGAGAGAGAGAGAGAGGGAGATTATATATATATATATATATATATATATATATATATATATATATATATATATATATATATATATATATATATATATATATATATATATATATATATATGTGTGTGTGTGTGTGTGTGTGTGTGTGTGTGTGTGTGTGTGTGTGTGTGTGTGTGTAAGTTCTTATTTACAAGCTACTAGCCTTTGTGACTGAAACTCAAAAATGTTATTGCAGCCTAAGGCACTAAAGATACTCCCAAATGTAGCCACCAGATGGCAGTCCCACCACACAGTCCCACCAGAGCAGGCACCAAGCAGCTGAACCACTGGAAGAGGACTGAAAGGTGCTGAAAAGGACACTGAAACATGCTGGAAAGAAATCGCTTAAGGAGGCGAGGGCCACATTCCAAGAGGATCTACAAATGCATACAGGGAAACAACACAAGCAGCAAGGGCTTTCAATGCTGCTTGCCCAGAGCAGTTCTGACAACCAAGACATAAAAAACAGAGTGGGTTACAGACAGACCTTTTGGACTATAAACAGGCCAGACTGAAAGGTGGGCAGACTGCTCTACTCATCCTGTTTATCTTAAACAGGTTGGGTGCTGAGGAAGGAAGAGGCACAGGAGTTCAGGGTAAAGGGGCCAGGCTTTCTTCTCCTTGCCTTCCTAAAAACAGCCCCACTGGATCAGGCCATAGGCCCATCTAGTCCAGCTTCCTGTATCTCACAGTGGCCCACCAAATGCCCCAGGGTGCACACCAGATAACAAGAGACCTCATCCTGGTGCCCTCCCTTACATCTGGCATTCTGACATAGCCCATTTCTAAAATCAGGAGGTTGCACATACACATCACAGCTTGTAACCCGTAATGGAGTTTTCCTCCAGAAACTTGTCCTCTCCTTGCCCACACTCAGCTTCTTTGCTAACAAGGAGGCGGAAGTGGGCAACAGCTTTTTCCTTCTCCAGTGATCCTGCCACTGCCCTGATCTTCTTGGAAAAGCAGTATAAGAATCAGATAGCCTACTTGGTAGCTTGATAGGCAGCAGGTCAGACGGTAATGGTGGGCAGATGTGGGAGGCACCTATGCCCCCAAATCACTGCTCAAAACAAGCCTTTCAGTCAGGATTGTGGGGATGGCTGGCCCTGGCTACAAATGTCAAAGAAAGTCTCAAATCCATGCAGAGTTCCTTCTCACATACATAAGCAGGTCCATGGGGTTGAAATATGAAATGCTGAGTACTAAAATCAGGGCAGAATGAAGAACTGACAAAAACAATAGCAAAAATGATGAGCACTAAAAAAGCAATTGTGCCTTTGTTCCGTTACCTGTATAGGCTGTTGTGATGCTAAGTAGTAGAATCTCTTTTGTCAAACACAAGCTGATAGATCTTTCTGCAATGGGGGCACAGCATAAACAAATATAGAAATTATGAGAAACCTTGTTTTAAGATCAAACACAAGAACCCCTCCCCCCAACCATATTTCTTTATTGTAAAATTATATCCCATGCCTTCCCCACTAGTTCAGGGAGGCACTCAAGGTGGCTAACAGCACAAAGTTTAAAAGCAATAATAAAAATAATGCCAAAAAAGCAGATCAGAAGCAGCCAATAAAACCCCTAAACCAGCATCACAATCAAGAGGGGAAGACCAACTGAAATCCAAAGGTTTTTAGCTGGCACTGAAACAGAATTTATCTTATCTATGACCTCTCCTCTATTAGCACTGATGCAGCTGTATACAGGAACACAGAATTACAGTTCTTAAGATATGAAGGTTGCCATTTCCAACACTGTGAACGAAGAACTAAGATAGAACAAGACAGTGGCAGATCTGGGGTGGGGCAGGGGGCAAATGTCCTGGGCACTGCACTTGCTGCACCCCCACCGCTACCACCTCTGGTCACTGCCCCACCCCGCCTGCCAGTCTGAGCTGTTCCATGGGCAGCGCTTGGCAGTGGGCAAGAAGCCTTCTGAGGCTTTTCCTGCTGTTTTAAGCAATACTTCCAGTTTTGCTGGGAAACTGGGAGTATTGTTTAAGGCAGCAGAAGAAACCTTAGAAGGCTTCTCGGCTGCTGAGCATTGCACAAGGCTCCATTATGCCTTGGTGAGTATCCTGTGGCAGCCTGTCATGGACCTGCTGCAAGTCGTAATGAGGACAGGTTCGCTACTGGGGCAAGATACTCTAACATGGCTTCATTCCATGAACACAGTCATTCTGCTACCAACATTAGGCAAGCCATGTTTCAACTTCTTATGCCATTGGGATAATGGCCATTGTTCCCCTGATAAGTAGGGAAACTGAATCGTTGGAGGCGATCCTTTGTCAAAGACATCTGCAAGCAAGTTTCTAATATGAATAATTTATATCTGACTATGGTTGAGCAGGCTGGAATATCTAAAAACGTCACTCTTCCTGGGGTCATTTGTTGGAATTTACTTACTAAATGCATCCACTGCCCTTGTTATTAGGCTCCGGCCAGACCTGGTGAAATCAAATATTCATATGAAATGAAAACATAAATCACCACTGTACTGTATTCACTGAACTCTAACATACACACGTCATCTCTCTATATTCTTCGCTACACTGCACTGTTTATCATTGGAAGTTTTACATCAATATGGGAAATCATTTACAGAAATTAACAGCGCAATCCTATACATGTTTACTTAGAAGCAAGTCTCACTATGTTCAGTGGTGCTTACTCCCAAAGTAAGTGGGCACATGACTGCTAATCAAGTCACATAGCTGGATACAAATAAATTCAGTCTCGTCTTCAGAATTTTCCAAAAGCTTTTTCCTCTGTGACTTTAGCTCTGCCCACCATCTTTAGCCTTCATTAAAAAATACTAAGTGAACTAATAAATTATTCATCTGTGCACTATAAATGCATACCTTCGTGTTACTTAGAAAGTTGCATGGTAACTTACTGCGTGCTATAATTAAACTGTTCCAAATAATTAACGAGGCTCTATGGGATATGAAATTCTCAGCAGCAATATTAGAAACCAAGCTTGCCTGCCATAGTAGAATTCAAAACACAGTTGTCTAGAACACATTCCAAGATCCTGTGGATTCCACCTGTCTTTCAACACAGATGCTTTCAGAAGGTTCAAGGAGTATCCACAGAGGGGTAAAAATACTCTATTGCCCTCTTAATTAGAGAAGTAATGATGGAGGCCTTTGAAAATCCACTAGGCTTGGCTACCAGATACAAATTCCAGTTTGGAATTAATAAGGGCAGCTTCCAAGTGCCAAGGGAATTCATTTTTCTACGGCGGTTTCGAGGACACCCACCACACCCACCCCCCAAAATGGTGCCACACAGGTTTGCTACTTGCTTCTAGATGCAAAATGATAATCAGTGTTATGCCCCTTGCATTCCCAAGTGTCAATCTGAATGTAATGCTGAATTTAATGTCAATGTAAATGCTATGGGATCCGATCCTTTTCTTTCAGCTTTCCATCTTCCAATAATCCAAAAATCACCACTGTTCTCACCAGTCGGAGGCTTGTTTTCTGATGAAAGTTAGTGGGAACAATTAGGAATGGAGTACTTGTATAATGGCCCAATACCATTGTGCATCGGCAACAATTTTAGGACCACCACTCCAAACAGCAGTAGCAACACACTGCCAACCTGCTCTGATGAGATAAGTCGGGAGTTGGACACAGGTGTTTGGGGGGACTCCCAAATGAGGCGGGCAATGGGTGGAACAAGAGATGGCTGGAGATGAATCAGGGGAGGGAGAAGGTGGTTCCTCACAGAACCAGCATGCACAGGATTCCATCCCCATTTGCTCTCCTTTACCCATCCCAGTCATGCCAGCAAAATAGCTGACATAGATCCAAGGAGACCCATTCAGGAAATGGAAGGTTATCCCAAGGTAATGGAACAAAAGTTCACCCTACCCCCCACTGCAGGATGCAGCACACACTGTGTTGGCGCGGCTGCATCAGTTCTGAGAGGGATAGGTAGGAGGGTCTCCTAAAGGAGGAAAGGCAGAGCTATGAGAACAAGACATGCACTTCCTACCAGAGATCCTGGTCTCATTCTCACTGCATCAGTGAACTTGTGTTTGAACTTCAGAATAGAGGTGAGAGTTCATATAATAGAATGCTACTCCCAACAAAAAAAATCCCCTCCAGGTTGAAAACTCGCTACTAGGGAGAAGGGTGCTAGCCTTGTCTTTTCTCTGATATTCTAGTTTTCTATAAGGAAAAACCCTACCTGAATGCTCCTATATATCAATTATGTGAGCCTCATCTGCAGTCCAAACTGGTATAGCTCACAGTGGTAGACACTTACTCTACCAGAAAGGTTTGACTCTTTAATTTAGAGCCCAATCCTATTCATCCCCACCCCACCACTGATGCAACTGTGCCAAAAAGGCTTGTGCTGCATCCTGCGGGGGAGGGGGCAGATTAGGAGGCTTGGGGGAGGTAAAAGCATTTATTTCCCTTTACCTCTCCATACGCCTCCCACTTGCCAGTGGGTCTTCTCAAAACCGCACCAGCTCTGTAGCTGGAGCAAATCTAATGAGGGAAAGGGGGCATGCTGGGAACCTAAAAAGGAGATAGCATCCAGCACTGTGCCTAGTAACACCCCCTCCTCTCACCTTTCTCATTCTGGCCCCTTCCACTCTCCCCTGCTTCTGCAGCTGACTCACCATCATTGGGAAGTGCTCTATCACTCTCAGATGTGCAATGAGTCTCTGCAGCTTCCCTGCCGATGCGCTGGCAGTATGTGACTTTGTGAGCTGCCAAAGTGACTTTTATGACTGCCATAAGACAGTCTCCCCTGGTGAAATGCTAATCCTACCAGCAGATCAGCCCTTTAAAATTGGGCTATAAGCCACACATTTCCCCCTGACAAATTAGGAAGAGTTGACCGGAGTCTTTTCAGCAACTCTCTCTCCCACCTCATTAATGGAAAGTCCCAAATTGCTTGTGTGATATAACATCCATGTGGGGACAATAGGCAAAGCTTTCTCTTTGTAATAATTATGTGCCATCTTTCTTATTCACATAGGAGTAGAAATGGTTAAACTATGAACAAAAGGATGACTGTAAGCACCTACGTGTGTTCTACAGGATCATCAACAGAGGCTGAGACTTCTACTTCTTCTGAATTTGATTCATCAGGGGTCCTAATGAGAAAAAACAGAACAGTGCCCACAAGACTGATCACTGTCAGGGCGATGAAGACAGTTCTGCGGTCACTCTCTGAGGGGGGAAAAGAAATAGCATGTTGCAGTTTTGTAAACCATCAAACAGCACACTCATTAAGGGCCCATTCCTATCCAACTTTCCTGCACCAATGCAGCCGCAACAAATGTTCCCTTACCTTGGTGAGTTCTCCATGACTGCCCCCCCCACCTCAGGATGTAGCGCACATCCTGTTGGCATGACTGCACAGCACTGGAAAGTTGATAGGATTGGGCCCTAAAATAGCCAAAACAACTAGGCCACATGGGCTGAAACAAAATTCAAAATATAGAAGAAAATCTGTGGCATGCATCAGCCATGTTTGAACAAACTTTCCACCATTAACCCCAAATCTGCTGTTCTAATTATATTATTGACATAAAGTGAATTATTTCCTTAGATGGCAATGACTTAGAAAGAGATGGATGAGAGGAAATCCAAAGCAAAGCCAGGATTTCATGATTATTGATATACTACTAAATGGCTACAAAGTGCTTTCACAAAATAATGCAACACTGTTGTGAAGCCAAACTATTTTGAACAGGATGAATAACTGCAGGCAACACTAAGCACACTATAAAACAATATAGTTTAGTGGTCCCCAAACTAGTGGGTTGCAGCTAGCCATCTGCAAAAGTGGTCTCTGATGCTTCGTACCATCCCTTCAGCATAATTATATTTGTGGTGCAGTTCATGAAAATTTAGCTTAGTGCAAAGGCCTTCCTTTATCAGGAACAGTCAGAAAAATTGCTAAGTAAGGGATTGCTGTTGAGAGAGAAAACACCTCTTGGACCATTGGACTCTGGAATTTAGCCCCAAAGGCCAGTCAAGCATTTGTTTATGTTTCTCCAGTCTTAAAGAGTGACCAGTTTATTCAAATCATCTATATCCTATATTTCCCTCCAAATAAACAGAGTGCTCAAATACACACACAACCCACAAATGACACATCTGATATCTGGCGCCTACGGTAACTGAAAATGCCTCACTAAGACTTCAGAGGGTATCTGCTTAGTCACTTCCAAAGGGCTTCTGAAGATAATGTAACATCCTAGTTGATTTTAATCAAAACATGTCTCATTTTAATTTCAGGACTTTGCCAAACAATTAAAAATCCACTTATTAGGAGATTAGCACAAGCCTTGATCCTGCACCAATATATGTATTCCAGTATATGGATGTCATACTGTTCCTTTTAGATGGTCCAAAGGGAGATTTTCAGTTCTATACAAACGCCCCCCCCCCCCATTAAGAACTGTTGTAAGTTGCTACCCTCACTCCAACCCAGCCTATTTCAAAAATGGAAATAAAGTTTTCCATTCCGGCTAGAATTACTTTCTGCTGTACAGTATTTGGATTTAAGGTGCTTCCACTTCACTCAAATTCAGTACAGTATCCCATGGTTAAGAAGGAAAGTTGCTGCCATGATGGATGGCTATATTAGACATTCTGGTCTCCCTACTGCTATTTTCTAACTCATAGAAATACATACGAAAGCACTGGAGATGGAGGAATCACATATGAAAAAGGGAAAGAACGGGGGGGGGGGAAATCTTATGATGTAGGAGGACAAAGATAAAGCAGAGGAAAGATCTTACTAGGGTTTGAGCTAGTAAGTTTTAAAGGTGTAAACTCCCCTCTGCAGTGGAACTCGGCAAGGTACCCAGCCTGCAAAGATTTGTTAATTTTTTTAAAAAATTCACTGAAGAACACAAAGCAGTACAAGCACAGGCGAAGAGTGAGAGAGGAGTTGTGTTGCTATTCACAGTGACCACATGAATACTAGTGTCATAGCAATAGGTTCCTGTGACACTGAATGCAATCCTATTCTACACACTGAACTCACACTCACAATGTCTCTGCCACCGTGGTAAAAAAAACAAACTATGACTCAAAACTATCATCTGATGGAAATGTGCAATTCCCTATCAGAAAAGAAAAAAATCTGGAAAAGTCCCATAATTTCAGTCTAGCAAATTATCACTAATACAGTCATGGTCTACAATACTTCAAATTTCTGTTATGATCTAGTTTTGTAGTTCATCTATACCTCTAATGGAATTCTTAATACAGTTTCACACTACGCTGTCAAAGCAGCCACCATTTTAGAGAGAAGGTAATTAACAGTGCAAGCCTATGCAAGTCTAAAAAAGAACAAGGCTCACTGAATTCAATCAGACTTACTCCCAGGTAAGTTTGCATAACATGGGCAATGTAGGATTGGGCAGCCGGCACTCTGCTGTTGCAAAACAGCCACCAACAGCACACAGAGTGCTCTGTCAATGGTCAATCTGGAAGAGCTGCTGCAAGAAGCGGCAGTGCTCCCCAGATGTTACTAGACCCCTCCACGGCCTCCTGGAGCAAATAAGGCAGTGGTGGGGGCAGGGAGGGGTAAAACTGGGCATGGAGAGGGTGGGAAGGGGTGAATGGGCAGGGAGGGCAAGGAGGATGAAGGAGGCGGTAGATCCGCAGAGCTGGTGCAGATTCAAGGAGATCCTTTGTGGAGCAGGAGGTTTACAGTGGGGTAAAAGGATTTAAATCTGTCTGAATCCGAAACGGATTTAAATCTCTTTCCCTCAAAGCCTTTTGATCCACCCCTTCCCCGCTGGATACAGCTCGCTCCTTTTTGGTGCAGCTACACCAGTGGGGGTGGAGAAAGAATAGGATTGGGCTGAGTGTTTTCTCCTCCAAAAACAACCTTATACTGGGCAAAGAAACAGGCTATGAGAGAAGGAAGAAGGAATATTAAGATTAAAAACAAATATGTGTATTTCAGTCACTCTCACCATATCTTATCTTGTTTAGTCTGGGATATATTCATTGCAAAGGACTGTTAATTGAGAAATGAACCATTTTATCATCAAAGGTACATTCTAGCCAAGGTATCTTTTGGGTCTGAATTACACAGGTAGTGTTGATTTTAGCCTCACTTGTGAAAACAGACTTTAACTTGGCTGCAGAGTATGGGAACAAGGGTGAGAAGGGTCAAGTTCAAAGAAGAAGAGAAATTGAAGGGGAAGACAAAAGATAGTAGAGGAATGTGGAGGGAGATAAGAGCCAGAAAGACAAGTCAAGGCAAGGTTAGGAAGAGAGGATGCTAAGTAGCATCTAAATATTTGCAAATCTACTCTTGTCAGTAACAAATGTTAAAGGCTTTTAGCACAACACAGAGAGCAAAAGGCATGCACATATTCAGAAAGTGGTGGAAATACAGAGAACAGAGGGAAATATTTAGGTTTTACCATTGCATGATATAATAAATAGTTCCCAAGGAGTTTTTAAAAAACTGTTTAAAATGAGCTTTTGCCATGGGCAGCACAACCTGGGATACCACCCAATGCTGCAGCCACCATGCGCTGGGGAGAAAATCCTTTCCACACTCTTTACAAGGTTTCATAGACTCGAAAGTGCAGGACTTCCAGTTTTATTTAAAAGGACCACTCAAATGAAGTAGCCCCTTTGTTTGCACAATCCCTGCACATAAAACCAGAAGTCCCACACTCCCAAGTTTGCCAAAGCTGTGCAAAGAGCACAGTAAGGAGACAGATAATATGTTTCCTGCTAAAGTAAGTGGGAGGTAGATCAATATAGCCTCATGTCCACAGCAGGCTGGAGGGAGACGGCCAGCCACAGACCCCTTGCCCTCAGTAACTGCCATCGACACACATCAAGTTGCCTCATAGCTAGATTAATAGTGGCTGTAGTCATCTCCATCAATTATTTTATTTCTCTTTGTCTCCAGCAAAGCAATTTCCTGTTAGCATTTCACTTCCAACCTTACTGCCTTAAAAGAATATTTTACGAACACCACAAACCTGATATGTAGGTTTTCCCCTGCCACGCAAAATATATATAGAGATTTCCAAAAAACAAGCTGTGAAAAGAAGAAAGCAAATTATTGGTTAGACAAAGCTGTTTGTAACACCAAACAGTAAACAGAAATTTACAAAACTGGCTACAGATAGCCTGCACACAAGCCAAATATTTCCCTGTAAAAATACAAGATTTCGATGCACCTAAGCAGGCAATTGAGAACAATAGCAACTGTCCAGTCTTGGACTCCCCATGCAAGAAAGTGGTTGTGAAGTGGAGAGATGTTGATTCTTCTTCTCTCTCCCCCCCCCCCTTTTTTTTTCACAAACTATAAAAGACCAGTGGCTACCATATGTACACAAGGGCTGGAAAACACTTTTGTGGCCAGTACCTTGAAAGACTTAATTGCAAGCATGCATTAAAAAGCATGCATTAAAAAAGGGATACTATGTAGTCATGCTCTAGTTTCTGCCTACTTGCCTTACAGTTCCAGGACAGTTGCTAAAGTCATGGGAAATTTTGAATGTTTGCCCCCATGTGCAGAGGAGATCTTTCCTCATGATACTGAAGTGATGCTGACTCAGAACAGCCTTACAGTGCAATCCTAGGTATGTCTACTCAGAAGTAATTTCCATCATGTTCAATGAGGCTTACTCCCATGAAAGTGTTTTACAGAATGCAGCCTTAGAACAACCAAAAAAACAACAACACCCTCCATATAAAAGACTGTCACATGGCAACCATTCTAGAACCCAGAACCTGCTGGAAGCTGTTACTCTAGTAAGCACATATCCATTGTATGTAAGAATCAAGAAAGCAGTGTCTTATTCATATTTACTTAGCAGTAAGTAAGAAGTGTCTTTGCCCAAGAAAGTGTACACAAGATTGCAGACTGAATACAGTTTTTAATTATGGGTATATTAGAAGAGGCAGCACTCTTAAACTGACCATTTGGTGTGAAAGTGCACAAGTGCAATATTCTCTAATAAGGAATGTTAGCTCTGTTGCTATATGGATGTCCAGTACCAGGAGTATGTAATCAAAGGAGATAGTTTTATTTCTTACCTGAATTGCAATAATGCCCAGAAGATGCCACTGTTTCTCCCAATTGTATCTGCATTGGAATTTATTGTCAGGCAGTTACCCTGGGCAGTCCATAGTACTGAAATTGAAATCAGAACACTGGTGAACAAAGAAAGAAATTCTTTGGGCGTGCTCAAACCACTTATTAATTGCACAACTTCTGCAATACATATACTATCTATGAAAATTTAGTGTATGCTTAAGAACACAGGGATAGTTAATGCACATTGGTATTCTTAGGACACATTTTAGGGCCACCACATAGTATATTTTCTAGGTGTACATCTCAAGTGTGTTCTTTATAAAGTGGACTGCAAAATATGAATGTGACAAAGATATTGGAAGACACACATACTATACTGGTATGCTTGTTAGAGAGCCAGGATTGTTTGCAATTCTTTGTGGACCATACACTTGAGAGAAAAGCTAAATTTGTTACCATGAAGTGTGCTACCATGAAACAACATTTGTCCTGCAACTCAAAGCATGAATTAATCTACAAGCATGAAGTAATCTACAAGCATCTAAAAGTTCACAGATGTAAAACACAAGGATTTCATTGCTAAAAGGCACGCGTTCACTTACTACATTTGCAAACAATCTCTTCAGCACTAAGGTCATTTTGGAATTTATTACAGGCTGAAGATGATAGCATATTTGTATTACATGCGCTCTATAGTATGCATAAAATATGACAGTTTGGGACCATGAGTGCCATTTCAGCTATATGTTGTTTTTGTAATTTGAAATGCATTTCCAAATAGCAATTCAACACATCCCCAGATAACACTGCAAAAGGACATTCATACACGGTGTTGTCTAGTTCATCTAGATAAATAAGGTCCCATAAGTTCAACAGGACTCACTTCCTTGTTAATGTGTTTAGAATTGTAGCTTAAACAAAACGAAAACCTCATTCCCACTGGAGTTTTTCCCAATGAGCCATTTCCATGTATCTGACCAGTGTGCCTGGTCTAACATTTCATTTTCAAATGAAATTCTCAACTTGCACCATAAAAAAGTGACAAATGTATTCTCACCTACCTAGGCTTCCAGACAACTAGAGTCCAAGAGTTGCAAACTTCATAGAAGTTGCATAAAAGCATAAAAGAGTTGAAAAAATTAGAGATGGGCTTAAAAATCACAAAGTTTGCCAACAGAACAAGGTGGGAATCTTTTTCATGTAATGAAATTTTGAACCTAGTTTGCTCTGTCTGCTGGTTTCACTTTCTGAACACAGATATGTCAACATTCATGTCTCTTTACCATCACCACTGCTTGAAACTTACTTTTTCAAAAATGAAAACATTAAAGCCTGGAACCAAAATACAGCACAATTAGTTCTACATGCCCAAAGGAGGCCTGAACTGGACTGTCTCAAACCAGTCCCCCCCCCCCCCCGATACAAGCTGAACACCTCTTGAGCTAGCAAGGCATGATGGCATGAGAGTAGGGGTGCCTTTAGGTGTATCCAAAGGAGCTTTTGGGATCCTGGTCTAAGTCTCAAAGTCCCAAAAAGAGTCTACAGAAAGCCTAAAAGTGCTTCCAGAACCTCTATCTAACTGCTTGAATTCCAAGAGTGCTTGGAAAGATACAGAATGAAGAAAAAACTTACTAGCAGCTGCTATTCCAAGGAAAACAGAAGCTGCGTAGAACGTCCCCGTAGAAGGCTGAATAAACATGCCAATATATATGCTGAAAGAGAAAACCATTTATGCCATTCAATTTATACAGGGATGACATCATGATACATTCCTTTTTGCAGTTTGATCAGGATTAAGGAATGGATTTAGATTGCTCAGCTGTATAGCTACTATGATAGAAAGTAAGTCAATTGATTTGAAACAATGGTTTTCACATTACATCCAGACACATAGTTCCAATTATTCAACCAAGCAATTATTTTGTTTCAATTAAGCAATGTTATATTTTACATATGGACCCTATCCATCCTCCAAGTTCTAAATTATTCAGCCCAATCCTGTACCCAGCATGAGATTGGAGCTGCCAGTGGCTCTGCTCAGGGCAAGGGGAATTGATTTCCCTTATTCTGGGTAACACGGCAGCAGCCGCAATAGGCCTACTTGGATCTGTGCCACCTAAAGAGGCAGTGCTCCAAGTTGCCTGGCAGTGGGATCAGGATCTGGCTAAGTGCTGGATCCTGGTCCCACCCATTTGGCCCTGGCACATCCAAAGGCCTGCACACCACCCAATCTCCCCCCGCCCTGCCCTCCCCAAGCTCCAGTGCCAGCCTGACTCAGCTGGTGCCCACCGGTGAGCTGGCTCCACAGGGCCTGGCTGCCCTCCTCTCCCAGTGGCATGACACTTTCGCGACACCTCCTGGCCAGTGCAAGAACTTGTGCCAGCCCAAGGGCCAATTAGGATACGGCGCTTTGCCTTACAGCTACCCTGAGAAGCAAATGTAAGCTGAGAGCAAATGACTTGGCCCAGGGCTCTCAGTGAGTTACACGGCTGTGGAAGAATTTGAACCTGCAATCTCCATGTCTAAAGTCAACATTCTAACTACTACTCCATGTTGTCTTCCCTCCCCCACTGTCTCAAAAAACTGAAATAAATGATACTTTAATTCCAAGGTCAACTACTGGAGAAACATTCTGTCTTTTAGAGGATGAAATACTTTGTATTCTGGAACTGACAAGCAGGAAAGCAACAGATTTTCTTACTCTGCAGACATCCTATATTTCTCAGATAATCATACTATGCGCACAAGGACAGCAAACATTCAGTACAGAATCCACTTACCTATAAAAGATGCCACCAAAAAACATGGAGAACTGCGGCCCTACCACGGCAACCACCGAAGGTGAAATAAGATTTGATGCTGAGAACACACCATAAATAACAGCCATGCTGCAGAAAGCAACAATAATTATGAATAAACATGTAAAATAAAACCCAAGATCTTGTTTGTTATTAATTTTAATTTGGGTCATTGCCACATATTTAAAAACATCTGGCTTATAACAATATGCCATTACTCTTGCCTTAGCTGCCTTCAGCATGATTAACCTTATGCAGGGCTGTGGTTCTTGTGTGCATTATCAAGATGGCAAAGCAACGTGGAATCTGTGATGAGGCATTATGTTGGGCACAAACAACACTTTATCTTTTTTTTTTTTAAGCAAGTTTCTAATTCTCTTGCTTTTGGAAAACAAATCATTTGAAAAATAAGTTTCAGAAAGCAAAACTGTGCTTAAAATGACTTCAGTAATACATTCTTATCCTGGCTTTTACTAATTAGTGCCAAGGCAGCTTAGTGATGCCAGACGGTGGTCCATCCTTATTACACCTTTCCCCCCGATGAGTCTGGTCATCTCTCTCATTACCTTCCTCACCGCATTCCTTTTCAAATCATTCCAAACCTTTGGAAAATACCATCAAAATTAAAAGCAGAGTGCATCTGGTAAAATAATCTCACACACACTTATATATGTTGGGGTCAGTATATTTCATCAGGATCATCATCAACACAGCAATCCTAATGCAGATTTACTCAGAAGAAAATCTCTGTTCAGTGGAATTTATTCCCTGTAAGTATGCACAGGATTGCTGCAACAGTGAGGTAAAAATAATGACTATATCATTTTTTTTTATAGTGTCACGGATGCAATGAACATGAATTTGGACAAACTCCAGAAGTTAGTGGTAGATGGGGGGCCTGGCATGCTGTGGTCCACGGCGTCACGAGGAGTCGGACACGAATTAACAACTGAACAAAAACATTTTTGCCTCATACTGAAATACATTGAGCATATAGTGCTGACTGACACTTCCTGTCTTACTGGTTCTCCATTCCCTGCATTTTTTTTATTTCTGTGAGGGCCTTCACTTTTGAACAGGCAGCCTGACAAAGTCAAAGTTTGCCTCACAAATGTATGTGTTAAGACCACGGATGAAGAAAAAAAGTGAAAGGGACTCAAATAGAACTGATTTATGCAGTGGTTTGGCCCATCTTCTGTCCTGTGAGATAGACATGCCCCTAACATAGAAGGAACTTCTTCTTTCTATAAGACAATTTTCTATTTGTGGGCATAGGCCTAGTCAGTGCATCTGTCATAATTCATTTTATGACCATGGTCCTCTTTTTAGGCTCACAGTCCTACTGTATTGCTTTGTACATATGGGGTGGTCTGTCATCTTGTTCTAGAATGTATACTCGATGTTGCCTACCACCAGTCCTCAGATGTAGAGGCTTGTCCTATTTGCTCTGGTCCATCAAATAAAAGAAGATGGAAACAGAGCCATTGTATAATCAAGTTAAACTGTCATGTGCAATTGTAAAAGTATAATTTATTGAATTGAACAGCTAAAATGCTCAATCTTTTCTCCATTCAGTATCCCATACATGCATTCCACAACCTCAACTATCACACCAATCAAGAGTTGTCTCACAGACTTCAGTTGGATTACTTAGTGGCATTACAACCAAATATTCTCAATGGAACTACATCAATATAAATAATCTGCTGGGCCAGGGATTTTCAAACTGGGGCGTCACGACGCCCCAGCCTGTGAGCCCTGGCCTCTGCCCCCTTTAGGGATGGGGGCAGCCTGGAGGCAGGGAGGAGGCAGTGGCGCGATCCCCAGGATCATGCAGCTCAGGGGGCTGCAGGGGCTTGGGAGCACTTACCCAAGCCTCCTGCAGCCTCCCCGGGGTGAGGGGAGCCCAGTGCGACCTTTGACAGGGCTCCCCACAGCAGTGAAAGTGAAAGCGGAGCGATTGCGCTCCACTTCCACCCACCACTTCCACTTCCGCTTCCGCTGCCGCTGCCGCTGCCGCTGCCTTCCACCTGCCCCTGCTGCCTCCCCCACCCCCCGCCCCTGCAAGCACTTACAGTGGCTCAAACTCTCCGTGAGAGTTTGAAAACTGATCCCAATGTAATGATCACAAACTGTTAAAGAGAGTTTGAAACTCTCCGTGAGAGTTTGAAAACCACTGTGCTGGGGTATTGTAGTCTTAGAGGCTCAACATACAGTAGAACAGTACTATTCCTATGCTGCAGAGTTTAGGTCATGGCCTGTTTTTAGTAATATACATGGTGAAGCTCAAAATTAACACAAGGATAATAATAACAGTGTAAAGTACCTTGTATAGCCACTGCCATGAAAGTCAGTGTGGTTTAAATTTGTGATAACAGTTTGCTGTGTGGAAAGAATTGTTAAAAATCAGTGATGTGAAAAGCTTTCCAAAGACTTCCCCCCAAGATAAAAATTCCAGTACAGAATAGAACTAGAAATCAAAATGAATACAGTTTAACTACAATTCAAACAAGATTATTTATACTAATTAAACAAGGAATCACTCGAGTTAGGCAGTAGGGATTGTTATACATCTTTTCCATAGATAAGAGGGCTGACTCACAGATAGGACCTACACAAAAGATTTCAAAATCATGATGAAGGCAGAGGCAGTGGGAGTAATGATCACACAGGAACAAGAGGGCAGGTTCTGTTATGGATTAGAAACTGTTTAAAGAAGAAGAAACACAGAATGGGTGTAAAGGGGCAATTTTTACAACTAAGAAAGGGGAAAAACAGTACGCCCCAAGAATCGTTCTTGGGACCTGTGCTTTTCAATTCATTCATAAATGACCTGGAATTGAGGATAAGCAGTGAAGTGGCCAAATTTGTGGATGACACTAAATTTTTCTTGCAGTGCAGTCCAGAAGGGATTGTGAAGAGCTCTAGAAGGATCTCTCTAAACTGGTGGGGAATGGGTGACAAAATAGCCAATGTGCCTCAATATAAGTGTAAAGTAATGCAACCTAACCTTTAATGACCTTTGCACTGGCCCGCTGGTCTCTAAGCCCAGAAGCGATTGGCAATAGCGTCATCACCAGTCACTTCTGGGAGCTGCACAGTGCATTTGCAGCACGCAGAGGCAACACCGGATGCCAAAGTTTAGGTATCGCTGGACGAGTGTAATGCACTCTATGGGACTACCCTTGAAGACCCTCCAGAACCTACAGCTCACATAGAATACAGTTGCATGCATGGTAACAAGGGCCAAATGGTGTGACTCTGTCACACCATTGCTTTCCCAACTGCACTGGCTCACACTAAGTTCACGGGTACAATTCAAGGTTCTGTTAATGACCTTTAAAGGTGTGTATGGCTTGGGACCAAGGTACCTGAAGGAAATCCTCTCTCCATATGAAATGGTCCACCTATTGAGATCAGCTGGAGGATTCCCCTTTGTGAGTACCACCACTGTTTGAGATTGGCTGGCAGTGACACCTTCTTCACAGTGACATCATGGTTGTGGAAATCTCTCCTGCTTGAAGCAAGACTGTCTCCATTGCTTCTGGCTTTCCAGTAGCATTTTAAAGCTTTTCTGTTATGTCTGACTTTCCACGATTTTGTGTAAATTTATGTTGTGTAATTGCTGGTGGGAGTTGCAGAGTTTTGTTTTAGGGTTTTTTAAATGGTTTTTTTCTATGTCTATGTCACCTTGGTTGCCTCTATTTCTATTTCTATTCTCTATGTCTATTTCTCTATTGCCTCTAGAAATATTCTCTATTTCTATTTTCTATGTCTATGTCACCTTGGTTGCCTCTATTTAGAGGAGAAAGGCAGGATAAACATGTTTTTAAATAAATAATACACTTGTTGGGAATGGGTAGTGACATATAACAGAATTTCACCAAGGGATGCCCTATTGCTGTGGTTCCCAACCTGGGTACATGTACCCCCAGGGGCACTTGCCAAGATCTTTATGGGTACTTGAAAAAGAATTGAATAATTGTGGGGAAAGGCAGGTCTGTATTAGAATGTCTTGCAGGGCTGACATACGAATGCCGTGAGGGGCTAATATGAAGGGTACAATTTAGGGAAATGGGCTACCAAGGGGTACGCAAGTGAAAAAAATGTTGGGAACCACTGCCCTATTGGAACAGAGAGAAAAGAGAGGCAGAAACGTTGTCAGTTAATAGCATCAAATTTTACAAAAGCATCAGAATGCTACATAAGAAAGTGACAAAACAAAATAAAATTTTGAAACTAAAATTGAAAGCAGTTATCTATTTGCATTTTCTTAAAGCTTTGTTTGCAACTCTCTAAAGACATTGTATAACTACATACAAATACAAAAATATAAAATAAAAATAATTGCCTATTTCAATTTGCAGCTGTGCTCCATGCAACTATTTTTATGTCACTACCATTAAGAAGTAGTGTCTTATTTCAGCAACTGCCCTAAAACAAGAGAGATAAAAATAAATAGAACAATGTACTATATTATCTACACTCTGCAAAATAAATCAGTGTCAGACTGAAGCGTGGAGGAAGAGAGGAGAAAAATTCACAGAGGGGAAAAGGGGATGCTCAAAATTGCACTTACTGCAATATTCCCACATGTTTGGAAGGCAGTGAATAAAAACATAAAGGCTATTCCTAAAATGAAGATGTTTAACTTCTTTATTGTTTCAGAATTCATTTTCGCTTTTCTCAGGATGCTGTCAGGCTGAGGTGAGAGGGGTGGAGCAGGATATCTACCGTTGAAACGCCTTTTTAAAATTTCTGTACAGACAACAAGAAATCACAATAAACAAAAGTTTTAAATGACTACATTAACAACAATTTTCTGATAAATCAAGTCAACTTAAGTACAGCTATAGCCTAGTACAACATTCTGCCATTCACCCAATGCAGTCTTGACAGTGGCTTTTACTCTACTGTTTCTTTTGCGCCTACCTTTTTCCACAAAGAAGAAACATTCTACACCAGCTGCTCTACTCGAACAACAACTTCCTTAGCATATCTCTGAATCAGTCTTCTGGCCAAAAGACATAAATCATCTGACCAGAAAAGCAACTCCAGCGTGCAAATTATTTCCATTTACTCTAGACAGGAAATAAAGAACAGGTCATAAGACAGATCAGCTGATTAAAGGGGAGAGAAAGATCCTATGAATTCTGGGAACTGTAGTTCTACATACTCCTTTAATGCTCTCTCTGAACCTGGAGATGGCATGAAGCCATCATGACTGCTGGACACTAACAGACTTGTCTACTATGAAACTGTCCAATACCTGTTTTAAAGCCATTCAAGTTAATGGTCATCACCACATCTATTGGCAGCTATGTGATAAATTTATTATATACGGTGTGAAATAACACCTCCTTTTCCCCTTCTAAATCTCCTGCCAACCAATTTCAATAGATGTCCTCCAATTCTTGTACTGTAAGAGGAGAAATCTGTGTGTGTGTGTGTGTGTGTGTGTGTGTGTGTGTGTGAAGCATAATTTTGTAAGGTTTGGCCATGTCCCCACTTAGGCAGTAATCCTATACTGTACACCAGAGTTTCTCAAACTGTGGGTTGCGAGCCAATTTCAGGTGGGTCCCCATTCATTTCAATATTTTATTTTTAATATATTAGTCTTGATGCTACCATGGTATATGACTGCACTTGGGGAAATGTTGCAGATCTGTACTTTTAACAGGCTACTATGCATATGCTTTTAACAATGATAGTAAACGGGACTTGCTCCTGGGTAAGTTTGGGTAGGTTTGCAGCTAGGATTGTTAAAAATGTTCCTGCTTGATGATGTCACTTCTGGTCATAACATCACTTCCAGTGGGTCCTGACAGATTCTCCTTCTGAAAAATAGGTCTCAGTGCTGAAAGTTTGAGAACCACAGCTGTTCCACACTTATATGGAAGTAAGTCCCCTTGAACTCAGTGGGCCTATTTCTGAGAAAATATACCTAGGACTACACTGTTGTCATCTGTGAGATGACAAGTTGCTCCTGCTGAAACTTCATCTTCTACACAATTGTTAAAGCTCCAGAAGTCCTAATGTTGACAAGTTGGTCACCCATTTTAAACTAAAAAGTCCCCCAAGGTTGTATCCTTTCTTTGAAAGGAAACTAATCCAATTCCTTGATCATTAGTCACTCTCTTGTCAACTGCATCCATAACAAATATCCTCTGAATTGAGATGCATATTTGGTATTTGTGAGAGAGAGTGGGACCACTACAATTTACATTCAATGGTGCCCTGTTGGAAGCAAGACAATGGTGACTGAGAACATTATCTTTCCCTCTCCTGGGTGGGACGTCCAATGCAATTCTGTGGAATATGACTGTTCCATCCCATGTAGCAATGGTGCAGTCCTGAAAATTTTGGTGAGTGTTTGGCTGGCAGTAGCAATGGTTGGAGTCCCTGGCACTGGCGTCGCTAGAGGGGTGCAGGGGTTGTGGGCCGCACCGGGTGACACGCTGGGGGGTGACGCACCCTGGGGGAAGGACGCGCTAACTTTGCGGCGTTAGGAAGTACCGCATCATGCCATACACCGTTGGATGCGGAATGGCCAGCGGAGTGCAATGCAATACACAGAAAAGAAATAATTCCTTTTGTTCAAAAGTTATGGCCAAAAAACCGGAAGGAAAAATGCATGGAGCCCTATGGAAAGTGAAAGTGAGCTGTAGCGCGTGTTTACTCGCGAGTAGGCGTACTTGTCATAGTCCGTCGGAAAGGGCAGGCTGAGAGGAATCCATGACACCAGAATGGTCCCGATCCAATGAATGCAGCCCCCAAAAAGCACCCGAGAAGCTCCCCCCTCCCAGCTGCGAGTCTGAGCCTGAAAGGAAGCCACATGGTCGCGTTTCCTCACAACTTGCCTTAGTCAAGGGAGGCTGAGAGGCAAGCTGAGAGGCTCCAAGGACATCAGAATGGTCCTTATCCAATGAATGCAGCCCCCCAAAATATGGAGAAGGAGGTCCCCCCTCCCAGCTGCGAGTCTTTGGAGCTCTACGGAAAGTGAAGCAGCCTCATAAGAACATAAGAACAGCCCCACTGGATCAGGCCATAGGCCCATCTAGTCCAGTTTCCTGTATCTCGCAGCGGCCCCACCAAATGCCCCAGGGAGCACACCAGATAACAAGATACCTCATCCTGGTGCCCTCCCTTGCATCTGACATAGCCCATTTCTAAAATCAGGAGGTTGCACATACGCATCATGGCTTGTAACCCATAATGGATTTTTCCTCCAGAAACTTGTCCAATCCCCTTTTAAAGGCATCCAGGCCAGATGCCATCACCACATCCTGTGGCAAGGAGTTCCACAGACCAACCACATGCTGAGTAAAGAAATATTTTCTTTTGTCTGTTCTAACTCTCCCAACACTCAATTTTAGTGGATGTCCCCTGGTTCTGGTGTTATGTGAGAGTGTAAAGAGCATCTCTCTATCCACTCTGTCCATCCCCTGCATAATTTTGTATGTCTCAATCATGTCCCCCCTCAGGTGCCTCTTTTCTAGGCTGAAGAGGCCCAAACACCATAGCCTTTCCTCATAAGGAAGGTGCCCCAGCCCAGTAATCATCTTAGTCGCTCTCTTTTGCACCTTTTCCATTTCCACTATGTCTTTTTGAGATGCGGCGAACAGAACTTGACACAATACTCCAGGTGTGACCTTACCATCGATTTGTACAACAGCATTATAATATTAGCCATTTTGTTCTCAATATCTTTTCTAATGATCCCAAGCATAGAATTGGCCTTCTTTACTGCCGCCGCACATTGGGTCGACACTTTCATTGAGCTGTCAACCATCACCCCAAGATCTCTCTCCTGATCTGTCACAGACAGCTCAGAACCCATCAGCCTATATGTGAAGTTTTGATTTTTTGCCCCAATGTGCATGACTTTACACTTACTGACATTGAAGCGCATCTGCCATTTTGTTGCCCATTCTGCCAGTCTGGAGAGATCCTTCTGGAGCTCCTCACAATCACTTCTGGTCTCCACCACTCGGAAAAGTTTGGTGTCGTCTGCAAACTTAGCCACCTCACTGCTCAACCCTGTCTCCAGGTCATTTATGAAGACGTTGAAAAGCACTGGTCCCAGGACAGATCCTTGGGGCACACCGCTTTTCACTTCTCTCCATTGTGAAAATTGCCCATTGACACCCACTCTCTGTTTCCTGGTCTTCAACCAGTTCTCGATCTAGGAGAGGACCTGTCCTCTAATTCCCTGACTGTGGAGTTTTTTTAGTAGCCTTTGGTGAGGGACCGTGTCGAACGCCTTCTGAAAGTCCATATATATAATGTCTACGGGTTCTCCCGCATCCACATGCCTGTTGACCTTTTCAAAGAATTCTATAAGGTTTGTGAGGCAAGACTTACCCTTACAGAAGCCATGCTGATTCTCCCTCAGCAAGGCCCGTTTGTCTATGTGTTTTGAGATTTTGAGCCTCACGTCACGTTTATTTGCGAGTAGGCAGACGTGCCTTGGCTGGTGGTCAGGTCAGGCAAAGGGGAATGTGAGGACACTGGAATAGTCCTGATCCATGGAGCTGGAGCACAACAAATGCTCCAGAAGGCAGCCTCCCCCCCACTAAAAAGGTCAAAAAAGTGGCTTGAACTGGTAAGGGGAAGTTTTCTATTTTGCACTTGCAAAGCCAGGAGGGTCTTTATCTTGATGTGCCTGAAATAGAAGAACTTTAAACTGGGCACTGGGAGGGCTGGAAATCTCACTGATTTTTTTTGGGAGGTTGTTATTGCAGGCAGACTACAGAGTAAGCTCCATTGACCACTATGGGACTTACTTCAGAGTAGCCATGCATAGGATTGGGCTCACAGGCTGCAATCCTACCCATACTTTCCTGAGAGTAAGACCCATTGACCACTATGGGACTTAATTCAGAGTAGATTCACTTGGTGGAACAGGACTGGCTCCCTCTTATGTAATTATTTTATTTTAATTTCATTATTTATAATTATTTATTTTAATTAGACCTATTTTTAGATTGTGAGCCCTTTTGGGACAGGGAGCCATTTAGTTATTTGATTTTTCTCTGTAAACCGCTTTGTGAACTTTTAGTTGAAAAGCGGTATATAAATACTGTTAATAATAATAATTATTATTATTTTTTTATTTTATTATTTTTAAAAAATATTATTATTTGCTTGATGATGTCACTTCTGGCCATGACATCACTTCCAATGGGTCCTGGACAGATTGTCATTCTAAAAAGTGGGTCCCAGTGCTAAAAGTTTGAGAACTGCTGCAATAAGGTGTTAGTAAGTTGACACGGGTGTGTGTGTGTGTGTGTGTGTGTGTGTGTGTGTGTGTGTGTGTGTGTGTGTGTGTGTGAGTGAGAGAGAGAGAGACTCTACAAGTTTTCAAAATCACTAAAATCAGAGTTTGGAGGAATAAGACCATCATGTTATATATCAATCAATGCGTAATTACATGCAGAATGCAATGAAACAGCAACACACTTTAGAGCAAAATAGGTCTGACAATCCTGAAGGGTCACTATCAGGGAACGGGACAGAGACATGCAACAGAGGAGCAGCATGTTGCATTGCACCAGCATTCATGGTGCATCTGTTGGTGGGTGAAATGATGTGCCAGCTGGGCTATCATTGTGCTGGCATATGCAGACATACACTGGCATATCCTGAAGATTGGATTGGGCTGTTAGGTGAACATGAACATATAATGCTGTCTAATACAACCTTAGACCATTGATCAGTATGGCCATCAATCAATGCCTGTATGAAGATTCAAGTCTATGCCTATCTACCCAGAAGTAACTCCTATTGTGTTTAATAGGTTTACTCCCAAGAAAGCGTGTATAGGATTGTAGCCTAAGAGCTCCAATTTGGTAGTGGACTTGTATTTCACTGGGCAGTTCAAGTTGGACAGTCATCTGTTGAGGATCACTAGTTTAAGTTCTTATACTTCAAGCAAGGAGTTGGACTAGATGGCCTACAAAACCCTTCCAATTCTATCAAGCACTGAAAAGCCTTGTAGGGCTAGCATACTGAATGAAATAAAGGCTAACTATCACTAGATAGACAGGGTGACCACACGTCCTCTTGCTCCAGGACATGTCCTGTTTTTTAGCTTCATGATCTTCAATGTCATCTTTTTCCCTGTAAGTGGGTAGCACATAGCCTTCTTGTAATAATAAATTATATGTAATAAATTAAAGGTAATATAGATTGATGAAAGGGAGATGCCAGATGCAAGGGAGGGCACCAGGATGCAGGTCTCTTGCTATTTGGTGAGCTCCCTGGAGCATTCAGTGGGCCATGTGAGATACAGGAATAGATGGACCTCTGGCCTGATCCAGCAGGGCGCCTCTTATGTTCTTAGATTTAAAATCAATAATAAGTAATATAGTATTTAAATTAACCATGTGAAATCAATATGCAAGTGTTTTCAGCTTTTATTTTGCCATGTCCTGCATTTTCCTTGGATGCCTTGTCCTCTTTTGTGGTAATGACACCTGGTCACCCTGCAAACAGAGAAGGAGGATCAGTTTTAAATATTTCTAATAGATTTATATGGTATAACTGTATATATTATATATAATGATTTATTATTATTAGTAATAATATTATTATCAATATTGATTTTCTACTTTTGTGAGGAGCTGTAGTGGGCAAACAGCCCAATCCTGAGCATGTCTACTCAGAAGTAAGTCCCATTATGGCCAATGGAACTTACTCCAATGTAAGCGTGGCTAGGATTGCCGCCAAAGGCTTTCCTTCTGGGTTGGGGAAGGAGAAGGAAGGACAGCCAACCAAGCCTGGGCACGTCTACTCAAAAGCAAGCCCCACTGAGTCTCAGGAAAGCACACACAGCTTGCCGCCCTCATTCCCTCGGAGCGGCTGTGCTGAAAAGGGGCGCAAGGCTCCGCCTGGGCGGGGCTGGCAGAAAGCCACGCCCCCGGCGCTTTGCTGGCGCGCGCTTCTCATTGCGGCAGCGGGAAGAGAGCCTCTCGCCTCAGGTCCTTCAGGGTACAGCGCTGAGCTGACGCAGGCGGCGCGAGCACCATGGTCACGTGCCCATCCTCCCTCCCTCCCTCACAGGACGGGCGTTCTGCTTTTCCCGCCCCCTTTCACCACCGCCATTTTGAAGCCAAAATGCGTTGACATTTTTTTTTTCAAACCTTGTTTTAAAAAAACGAACCTATATTCATTTTATACGTTTAAAAAAAACAACAGACCACGACACAACTCTTAAATTTCTTGGGCTTTTCAAACAGCCTGAGGAAAATTCATATCGAAGTCCTTCCGGGGTCTTCCGTTAACGGCATTTCCGAGTTCAAACCTCGGGGGTTTATTTATCTTTCTTTTTTTTTCCACGCCGCGGCCGTCCCCGCTCGCGCTTCCCGCGCCCGCTTTTCACTTCGGGTCACGAAAACGGGTTTTAATTCGAGGGGGCCGAGAGGCGCGCGCGCGGCGGGCGGAAGCGCTTCCGGGTCGGCGGCGGCCATTTTGTGGCGCTTAAGTACTGGCGCGGGGCGGCGCCTCGCTCAGTTGCTCGTGGCGGCGGTGCGGGATGGTGGTAGCGCTGGAGTAGGCCGTGGCCGCGTGCTCTTCGACGAGGCCCCGCCGCTCCCCCTAAAGCCGAACGCGCCGCCTCCACGATGAGCTACGGGCGGCCGCCGCCGGACGTAGAAGGCATGACCTCGCTGAAGGTGGACAACCTGACCTACCGCACCTCCCCCGACACGCTGCGCCGCGTGTTCGAGAAATACGGCCGTGTGGGGGACGTGTACATCCCCCGCGACCGCTACACCAAGGAGAGCCGCGGCTTCGCCTTCGTCCGCTTCCACGACAAGCGCGACGCCGAGGACGCCATGGACGCCATGGACGGCGCGGTGCTGGACGGCCGCGAGCTGCGCGTGCAGATGGCGCGCTACGGCCGGCCGCCGGACTCGCACCACAGCCGGCGCGGGCCCCCTCCGCGCCGCTACGGGAGCGGCAGCTACGGGCGGCGCAGTCGCAGGTAGGGGAGGCTCCCGAGGCGGGCCGCGGTCGGCGGGAAAGTGTGTGGGCCACGTGACGGGGAGGGGACGTGCGTCCTCCACCCGAGCCCGGTGGGAATCGGTGGCGCTGGGTCGGGCTGCGGGCGCAGCGCCTTCGCGCCTCTGGCTGACCCACATTGTCCGCCTCCGCCTTTGTTTTGTCCTGCAGCCCGCGAAGACGGCGCCGAAGCCGCTCCCGGAGTAGGAGCCGATCCAGGTCCCGCAGCAGGTCGCGCTACAGCCGCTCCAAGTCCAGGTCGCGCACGCGCTCCCGCTCGCGCTCCACCTCCAAGTCCCGGTCGGCCAGGAGGTCGAAGTCCAAGTCCTCCTCCGCCTCCAGGTCGCGCTCCCGCTCCAGGTCCCGGTCCCGGTCGAGAAGCCCCCCCGTCGTCTCCAAGAGGGAGTCCAAGTCCCGGTCCCGTTCCAAGAGCCCCCCCAAGTCTCCCGAGGAGGAAGGAGCCGTGTCGTCCTAGGAAACGGTAACGCGCTTAGTGGTCTCCAGACTCGCATGCTGAAGCGGGCACTGGGACCTTTGTGGTGCTCTGGAGCAAGCAAAGACCTAGCGGGGCGTGTAGTTTCTGAGGAGGGCGTTCGTTTGGTCCGGTAAATAAGCGACCTTTTGCAGGGGATTTCTTCGTGTTGTGTTGCAATTAATGGCTTGCTTTTTAATAACTATTGTTTGAGACGCACCTATTTCTGAAAATGACTGTTTCTTGCTGTTCTTATCCAACATCTGCATTTTCCCCCTTAAAGCTGCGGTCTCCTGTTTGCTTAAAGAATAATGGCCAGTATTGCAGATTTTAACTGATTTGGCTGATCCTCCAGGGACCAGTTTCTGTGGGCGTGTATTGGAGCAGGTTTGTCTTTAAATGTTAAAGATACACTATCCTGTCAATGAAGACCTAGGCCGGAAGTTACAGTGCTCAACATCAGCTAATATTTTAAAAATGGAAGTTGGAATGTAAGAGATTGTGGCAACCAGTTTCTTCTCCAGTGTAATTGTGGGTGTTTAAGGATACGCTGGGTGGGGAAAATGGATAGTGTGTCTTTAACCTCCCTCAAATTGTTTGGTCCTGTTTTTTCAAAGGAAGGGGGCCTGGAACTGTTGAGATTGCGCAACCATTTAATGACTCTTCAAAGTCTTGAAGAAGAGCCAATGCGTAATCTAATGTAAATTGGGCTGGATTCAGTTTAAGGGTGGTTCAATCCCAGCCCGAGACTATGTAATGTGATTAATGGAGATTCAATAGTATCTCCAAAAATCTCATGACTTCTACTACATGTAGTATCAATGTGATGGTGGGAGGTGGGAATTGCACATCTTTCTAAAACCTGGTGAAATTAGACAATGCCAGTACTACTAGGTATTTGAAACCATCCATAAAATACAAGGTGTACCTTTGCTGAACTATTTCCTTTTCAAACCTAGATTCATCAAATAAATGAGAAACCTACATAAAGGATGCCTTTGGAGGAGAAATGAGCATATGAACCGCTAGTCCATTGGAGTGACCCCGGCACAAGCAACCAGCTGTTGAAAAGGTTATTTTGTAACACTTTGTCTAACTTTTTACTTTACTTTTTGAGCCTCAAATGGCAGACTTTTACATTTATGTGCCATTTTGTTGCTATTATTCAAATTTCTTGTAATTTAGTGAAGTGAACGACTACAGATTTCATTATTGGCTTGGATATTTGAGGTAAAACTTCATTTTTGTTCATATAGTGCTGAGTTGTTTGCAAGTAAACTGGTAACTAATTGCTGCCTCAAGTCTAATATTAAGGAAATGCAGCTATAATATGCTGAATAGCTTAAATGCTGATCAAATCTTCAGTTTTTGCCTTTTCTCAAATTCTGAAATTTTAAATTCAAATGCATTTGCAAATGCCTAAGTTGAAATAGTATCTTCAAGTCAAACATTAAACTTTACAGGTGACAGTTATTTTGAAAGATTTGTTTTATCAGACACAATTCTAATCTCTTCTCTTATGTATTTTTGTGCACTAGGCGCAGTTGTGTAGCAGTTGAGTAATGCTGGTTAGCTGTTAAGGTGGCGTGTTGCAGTGCAGAGTGCTTGGCTGTTTCCTGTTTTCTCCTGATTGCTCCTGTAAAGATGCCTTGTCGTGCAGAAACAAATGGCTGTCCAGTTAATTAAATTGCCTGACAACTGCACTTCCAGTCACCCGGGCCTTGCATAAAAATAACGGAGCATACAGTGAGCACATCTAGCTGGTGATATACACACCTTATTTTTTCCAGAATGGTAAATTAGACCATCTACATATGTGAACTTGCATATTAAAAATGTAACATTAAAAGCATTTGATTCATTCCTTTGTAAGTATCCATTTGGTGTATCTTTTAAAACATCCTGTACTATAACCATTGTGTCTGTAGTTAATAAAACACTTGGTGTTCAACTTTTTTTGAAATGTTAATGTCCTGAGTCACTCTTTATATTGGAGGGAGAGCTGATAGCATTCTCATTTCAGATTAGTTCTTAAATACCTACATGAACTTTGTGTTTTTTTTTTATATAAAGCACAATAAGAGGATTGTACTTTCCCCTTTCTGCATGACCAGAGTATAAGGAAAATATCAAAATACTTGACACTTTTTAGACAGTGCAGAAATAAAACATTCTAGACAGAATTTCCCATCTGCCTGATGGAGCAGCTGCATCAAACCCCAAAGTGTGCACACATGTATGGTAGGGATAGTTATTGTTGAACTACCTTTATCTGGGAAAGAGGGCACTGGGAAATTCTGGGAATTAGGCTGGATGCAGAAGGCTTGGCACATCCTCTTCAGGGTTTTATATATACAAGAAATTTGGCATTAAGCATTTATTATAACTGAATGGTAAGCTTGGTAGTATATACACAAAACCTGTTCGGGTAGGAGAGGAAACAACTTTATTTCTACACATTAAAGTGAGTTTCTTAAAATTCTTGGAGAGTCTACTTAAGTTGCTTTATTTGTAGTGATAACTATCATTTCAATAGTGTGTCTCCCTGGTAGAGAAGATCCTGCTAGGTGTTCGTTGTTGGCATCAAAGAACTCCAAGGGCACAAAAATGCTTTTCATCTCCCACTTGCACAGTAATCCTTCAATAGACCAGTCAGCACTGAAAAACAGTAATGCTTGTTATAATTCAGGTTTAAGTTACCAAAATTGTGTTTTGAGACTGGATTCTCAATTACTAATTCACATTAATAAGTTCAGAGTGATAACTTGGAACCAAAATGAATATGTACCTTTAAAAACCAGTGTATGCACCTGATGTGGTATGAAAGCACTTGTTTAAGTGATTGAACCAAGTTTCATATTTCAAAATGGGAAATGTGTTTTGGGGTAGCCTTACCTTCGAACTTGATAAGTTGTCCAAAACTGAGCATGTGGATTCTCTTCCATTAAGTATTTTACTGTGCTTATGACATCTTCAAAGTCTGCAAAATAAGAGAATTCCTAAGCCAGGGGTGCTCACACTTTTTTGGCTCGAGAGCTACTTTGAAACCCAGCAAGGCCCGGAGATCTACCAGAGTTTTTTTTACAATGTTCGTGCCATCATAACATATAACATTTATGTGTACAATGTATGTTGGTATACCTTGAGCCCCACTGAGTATAACAGGACTTACTCCTGAGTAGACATGCCTAGGATTAGGCTGTGAGGCTGCAATCCTAGCCACACTTACCTGGGAGTAAGCCCCATTGTACTCAATGAGTTCATTGTACTCCCGGCGTTTCCTCCCAGAGGCACCTGAAGGGGCGGTTAGCACTCCCGTGATCTACTCATTTTGTCTCACGATCTACCAGTAGATCGCGATCCACCCATTGAGCACCCCTGTCCTAAGCTCTTACTGCAACATCACTCCTTGCATGCAGGCTGAAATAAAGGGTACTCATTTTGAAGTAGGACTACCCTATTTTGGCAGAAATGCTTGAGTGCTGGTTTTCAATATTACATCAAAACAATATTTTGTAAGTTAGAACTTAATGATTCGTTCATTCTTATTTCTAAGCTTTTGTATACTTCAGCCTTTTCTGTGCTTTAGCTGTAGCCTGCAATATCCCAAGGGCTTGTACAAGTTGCCTTCTGCGACTATAGCATGCCATTCTTCCCCCCTTTAACTCATTTAAATTGCTCTGTGCTAAAATCTTGAATCATGCTGCTTGTAGCTCATTTTTTATTTTACATACTCTGGTTTCTACATTAACCTCACCCTAAATTTTAATGGGTTATGTTTAAAATCCTACTGTACTCAAAGCTTTTCTGACATCAGCTAAACTCAGAACCAGACTGGTGTGGTTGCATTGTTTTGGAAACATTGTTTCAGAACTTGAGCAGGCTTCTATACCCATTTGCTGAGGTGCAATAACTGCATTTCTGCTGAGGTGCAATAACTGCATTTCTGCCAAAATAGGATAGTCCTACTTCAAGATGAGTAGCCTGTATTTCAGCCTGCATGCAAGGACTGATTAGCACAGAAAATGCCATACTATTGTGCTTCCTTTCACTACTACTTTACCTGTAGAAAAAAATATGCACTCCCCCTCACTGCATTGAGAATATTAAATGGTAGGGCATTGTTGCAGAAGCAGGAACAGTCTTACTGGTACCTCTTGCATATCACTGCAAGGGGCAGATGATAGTTCCTGTATTGTACTGGAATTAAAAAACTGGAGCATCCAGATTTAACTTTCAAAGAATTTACAAAAATATGTACAAGTTCTGCTTGTAATCCCTACTTATTCATGGCAGGCACTAACCTGGCTTAGAGCAAACAAGGTTTAGCTGGTTTTCTAACTTGGGATAAAAATGGGCAGCCCAATGCTGTGCCAGTACAGCCAGGCTGCATGGCCTGTGCTGTATCCAACACAGGTTAAGAGGCAACTGGAGATCTACTTGGGACAAGAGTATATATTTCCCCTTAGCCTGTGTTGAGCTGCAGCCTGCCTTATGGAGCTTCTTGGATCTGCACCAGCTATTTAGCTGGTGTGAATCTGAGAAGTCTAGTGTAAGGCCTGGATGGTTGAGAAGAGGTTTAGGATACAGTGGAGGAGGCCTCCACCAACTCCACCCCCCCCCCAGTCTTAATCCACCCTTCTCAGGCTCCTGTGCCACTTGGCACCTTACCTGCTTGCACCAGTGGCCCTGGGGTTAGAATGCAGCACTGGCAAGGCAGTACAGGAGTCTCTGCCAGTGCTGCTGAATCGTCACCGTCATGCCTTAATAGCACATTTGTGACACTCTGGGCCAGCACAGTGGCTGCTGCACCAGCTGAAGAGGATGTTATAATTGCACTCTGAGTTATGCAAGTCCCGAACTCTAGCAATGAATATAGTTCATAAGGGAGAGGGACTTAGTTCAAGAGTAAAGCATGCATTTCACATGCCAAAAAAAGGAGCCAATCCTTGGTACCTCTGGTAGCAGAGCTGTGAAAAATTCACACTAGATGGTCCCTGTTATTTAGAAGATATATACAAATCTAAGATAGGGTCTTGACTCTTGATTTAATATTTAATCCATTGTGTACTTAAGGAAACGCATGTAAATTATATTTGTAATTTTTTTCATGTAGCTTCAAAGTTATTAATCCTAGTTTGGCTCTTGCAATCAGAATACATTTGTAATTTTCATTGCCTACCTTACCCAATTTAGCAGCTAGCACAGACTCCTCTATGGAGAACTCGTGTAAGGAAAGCGCCCTACAGGTAGACCACAGCTGCGATACAAGGACATCTGCAAGAGGGATCTGAAGGCCTTAGGGATGGACCTCAACAAGTGGGAAACCCTGGCCTCTGAGCGGCCCGCTTGGAGGCAGGCTGTGCAGCATGGCCTTTCCCAGTTTGAAGAGACACTTTGCCAACAGTCTGAGGCTAAGAGGCAAAGAAGGAAGGCCCATAGCCAGGGAGACAGACCAGGGACAGACTGCACTTGCTCCCGGTGTGGAAGGGATTGTCACTCCCGGATTGGCCTTTTCAGCCACACTAGACGCTGTGCCAGAACCACCTTTCAGAGCGCGATACCATAGTCTTTCGAGACTGAAGGTTGCCAATACAATACAGACAGGAGCAAATGTTTCCCCTGTCTCTCCCCTCCCCCCATTGTTCCCCTAGTAAAATCTGGATGAAACACCACTGGACGAGAACCTGTCTTCACTCTAAAATACCATATACAAACCGACAAACAAGTACTAGAAAATCTTGAACCTGCAAAGCAAAAGATAATGGAGGGAGTTTTCAGGTTTCTCATAGACGATACACAGAAAATACATTTTGTGTCATGTTTTAGCATAATCACACATGGATTTTCAGCATTTGCACAATGGTAAGTGAGGTACAATGAATTTCAACTGAATGTTTACCTTCTGGTTCAAAAAATACATCAGATGCCAATATAATGTCCACTGGTGGTAAAGTCAGTAAGTTGGGTGACATCTGACCCCAGGTAAGTCCCATTACGTGTACCCCTGAGAGATTATTCATCTGACAGCTTCGACGACAGTTGTCTAAACATTGAGGGAACTCTGCATTATCTGATAATATTATTTCTGCTCCACATTTCGCTGCCACTATCCCAGGAAGACTCACGCCTGCTCCAATCTAAACAGTAAAAATTGATTTGTAGAATACTGTTAGTAATGCTAAACATATATAACTGCCTTCAGGATTGCATCCAAGCTTTTCATCTGGAATTATAACAAAGCCATTTATTCACACCTCCTTACCCCTTTTCTATGGAATACTCGGATTCCCAAGGTGTTTTCAACGTAAATGCTTTGAGAAAACAGTCTTGGGATCCAACTTTCCAGCACTGATGCAGTGGTCCCAAATGTGGGTGCCGATGCAGGGGTGGGGAGGCCGTCAGAGAGGCCTCCTCAAGGTAAGGAAATGTTTGTTCCCTTGTATTGTGGTTGTATTTGGTGCTAGAAAATGGGATAGGATTGGGCTTTTTAAAAAACAGTTACCTTATTTAGAAATGAACAGTAGCATCATCTCATCCACAGTTGGTATTAGACTGTTAATTGGTTCTAGCTCAGGAAAATGTTGATGAGAACAGGTACAACTGCAGTTGCTGTAGATGAGCATGTGAGTGCATTTGATCTGAGAGACACAGCTTAGAAGCAACAGACATGCATAAAAACTATGATATGTAGTACATTTTCTGTTCTAAAAATGAAAAGTGAACTAAGTGACCATTGGCTATTTCCAGCTTTTTTATCTTCTGCTGAGCTTGACAGAAACCTAAGGTGATACTTGTACCTCCAAAATTCTCTTGCCACAGACTAGTCTTCTATGAAACCAAACATACTGAGCCAGAACCACCGCACAAGGCCAAACGTACATGCCATACTGGGGATCAAGGACCTGAAAAAGAACACTTTGATTGTAAAACATGACAATACCAGCTGCATTTTTTAAAGCAAGTATGTTTTTCAGTTTTCACCCCCTTTGTTGTGCCTGGGTTTATTTACAAGAAACTAGAAGATTCATCAGACTTAAACAGTGCAACTTAGGTTAACACCATGCAATTAAGGCTGCAATCCTAACTACACCTTCCTGAGAGTAAGCCCCATTGAACAAAATAGGACTTACTTCTGAGTAGACCTGGTTAGGTAGACCTGGTTAGACCTGTGCCCTAACACTGCTGCAATAGCAAATACATATGCAGTATGTCAGGGAAGAAGGTGGAATCAAGTTTGTTTTGCCTGCAGTTAGAGTTTTTCTGTTAGGTAGCTATAAGTGTAGAGCAGGGGTGCTCAAACTTTCAACTTTAGGGATGCTGGACCTTTAACAAGTGTATAGAAGAGAGAATTTCAGCAGGTGCAGCTTGTCATCTGTGGGATGACAAGTTGCACCTGCTGCAATTCTCTCTTCTATACACTTGTTAAAGGTCCAGCATCCCTAAAGTTGAAAGTTTGAGCACCCCTGGTGTAGAGAACAAGACAGGCACAGCACTCGCTCTTTTTACTTAGAAAACAGAATGAACTGGGTAAAGATCGTTTTTGCTTCCCTCAATCAAACCTAGAGAGCCCACCCAGAAGAAGGTGCTTTGGAAAAACCTTCCTCCCAAGTTAACAAGGTGCCCCCAATTTTGACAATCCCCTTAAATTTTGACAATCCCGTGTGGCTGCCTTGCCCAAGACCTGCTGAGGACCAAGGTGCTGCTGTAGTGGTGGGAGGAGCTGCTGGTAGGAGAGGGGAGGAAGAAGGATCTCTGCGGGTCGAACAGGTGAGCTATCCTGGTGGTGGGGTCCAACACTGCTGCAGGGCAGAACTACAGCCCTGTTGGGGAAAGAAGGGGAGCTAATTAGCTTCAAGTGGGCATAATTCTCTAAGTGAAGCTTGGACTGGGAATCTGGCAAAACAAGGCCTTCACAAGGTAAAGGAATGTTTGTTCCATTGCCTCAAGGCTACACTGTAGCTGCACTGGTGTTGAAAAGTTGAATAAGATTGGGCCCTTAAAATGCAAATGGAAATAAGCAACCCTAACACAACTTCAAGTACTTTCCCTACCCAACTTAACACTGTTCCAGCTTCTTGGCGCTTGCACCCTTTCTTTAGCAGGCTGGGCAGATGAATGTACATGGAGCATTAGGAGCACCAATACTGGACTTGGCCAAATTCACTAAGGGAAGTGCATGTCCCTGCTTTTTGCAATCTGTGGGATGGGGTTTGGGGGTGGGTCACCTAAGTCCCTGAATTTCCCACACGTGACAATTTCCCACATGTGATTGTGAAGGAAGATCTTCACAATCCAATGAAGTGGCTCAAACCCAAAACTTTCACTTACCAGTCAGCTGGAGAAAAAGATAATGCTCAACAATAAACACCACACAATATGGTAAGCATAGTTTACTGTATCTGGATGACTCAACAGCCCCCTCAGAACACTGAGGCATCAGAGCAGCCTGAGGTGATGGAACAGTACAAAATACAAAAAAAAAAAAAATAGAGGGCTATCAGGGATTTTCACCACAGCAGCTATAAAAGGAGTTCCCTCATTAATCTGCATATATTGTGTCAAAGCCATACATCTATAGATTCAACAGTATTATCCTAAGCTTTTAAGGGCGCAATCCTGACTTGCGCTGGAAGCAGGCAGGCTAGAGAACCTGTGCTGTATCCAGTGCAAATTTGGGGCCAAAAGCAGCACAGCCCAAGGCAAGGGGAATGTTTCCCCTTACCCTGTGTCATGCTGCAGCAGCCCTAATCAGTCTACTTGGATCTGTGCCACCTGAAGAGGTAGTGCAAATCCAAGCAGCCTGAGACTGCCCTGGGCTGCCTGGAAAAAGGGTCAGGATCTGGTATAAACACCAGATCCTGGCCTGCTCCCCGCCTGCCTGCCTGCCTGCCCCGGGAACACCCACTGTGTTCTGTGATCAAAATGCTCACATAGTTCGAGTTATGAGGCCATGCTGAATGTACGTAGTTAAAAGGTTTTAACTGCTGTTACTGTGTCATCCTTTCCAGTACTGCTAACTCTTTCAAAAGCAGGACTGCTTTGTTTACATTTGTAGAAATATCCATACAACAACAAACCTTTATTAGGCATATATTTGTAGATATATACCCATTTTATTTTTTAAATAATGCTTGTCACAAAGATCAAAACCAAAGGTTATTTCCCTCAGCAGCACCCAAAGTCTAAAGTGAAAGTATTAGATGTGGTTCTTGCCCATCACACTCTGTATTAAATGGCTTTCACACAAATGTCCCTAACCATATCTCCAAGTGATATGCAGCTCCAAATTTTCGGCTTGGGTGAAAAATACTGCCTTGGCATGTTCCACTTGCTTGAAGTACACACATTCTGCCCCTTATTACTTCTTAGATTAGATAGTTTCAAATTCTGCTTCTTGCAAGTGCTTCCTGCCATGGGATACAAAGAGGGGGGGGCACACTAAACTGAATGACAGGTATGTCTAAATGCATGGCTTGTCTCCTGAAGAGCCATCTAATTGAGTTTAAGAATGACAGATTTCATTTCAATCAGATTTGGGCAGTGTTTCTCAATGAGTGGTGGGTATCAGCACGGGTGCAATCGCAACACAGCCCTGAGGTAAGGGAACAAGTGTTCCTATATGTTGGGGAGGCCTCTGTGGCTGTCTCCCCACCACAGGATGAAGTGCATGCCCCATTAGCACTGAAAAATTGGATAGGATTGGGCCCATCATCGCCAGTTACTTTGGGGGTACTTTGGAAAAAGTGACCATGTGAAGTGGTACAGCAGAGGGCAAATGCTGAGAAACACTGGTTTAGGGCACAAGCCCATCAGTGTCTACTCAGAAGTAAGTCCTATTGTAGTCAGTGGGGCTTACTCCCAGGAAAGTGTGTACAGGACGGCAGCTCAGTTCCTTCCCCCAGGAGGATCCATGGAGAAGGGTAGTCGCAGGCACTGTGCAGAGGCTCCAGAAAGAAAGAAAGCACATGATGCATACATTTTTTTTTTTTAAAGAAATGGATGGGCACCTCCGGAATCAGCACCAGCAGCTCTGATGGCAGCAGATCTCCTGCGCCCTCCTCTCGCCCTGCTTCAAACCTGTACCGCTTCACTGTGGAGTGGGGTCCCGTCTCGCTCATTGGAGCCCTGGAAGGAGAGGAGGCTCCCACGCGCCGCTTCCGCAACTTCGTGTACAGGCAGTAAGTGGCGACTGTCCACTGGCAGCAGCCGGGAGCGCGCGACGCCTTCCCTCCCCGCCAATCGCAGGCAGGCAGCTGGGTGGAGAGGGCGGTGTCAGGGCAAGGGGTGGGGCGCTGGACAGCCCCGCTGGATCAGGCCATAGGCCCAACACACGCACAAGGAAGATCTATCCATCCATCCTGTGTGTGTGACCAGATACAAGGAGGACAGAGTGCCTATACCAGGGTGACCAGATGTCATAACTGAAAAAGAGGACAAGGAACCCCAAAATATCCAAGGAAAAATATAGGGCATGACAAAATAAAAGCCAAAAACACTCACATATTGATTTCATGTAGTTAATTTAATTTAATAAACGTGATATTAAATTGAAATCTATATTGCAAACATACACCTTTCACCACTGTATAGAAAAGGGTGTTTGCAGCGCAACATGGAAATATGGTTTTACAGCCCAAACTTAGGCATGTCTACTTAGAAGTAAATCTCATTGTAGTCAATGAGGCTTACTCCCAGGTCAGTGTGGATAGGATTGTGGTCTTCAAAAGCTGCACCTGCCCAAATTTCCTGTTGTATACAATGGTGAAAGGTATAGGCACTCTGTCCCCCTTTAGGGTCCTGCTAAACAGAACCTTGGATATACCTTTATTGGCTTGGCACACCTAATTCATGAGTTTAAGATTGGGATATCCCCTAGGGGCTGGGGGATAAGAATAGGTCCTCAGTTTGGCTGTACTTGTCCTAAGAGGTGACTAAACAGCCACCTGGTAGATGGGACTCGTCAGCCTGGGAAGGCAGCTCATCTGAGAGAAGGAAAACTCTGATCCCAAACCTCCACTGCCTTGTGGCTACGTCCAGTTATGGAAAAGGCTTCAGGAGTCAACCTCGAGGCAAAATCCGGAGCCGGAGTCCCTGAGGCAGTTCATGGCTGAACACAGTCACGTTCTGGCAACTCCTGCGACACTGCTGGAACCAACCTGCTGGAACCAGCCGTATTGGCTTCTGCCTTTCCATTGGACCATTTCAGCGACATGGAGAGGGGGGATTTGCTGCATGGGGAAACTGTGTATCCTCCATATCTACTTTACCCAGGCTTCGCGCACTGGAGAGGACATTGTTCCAGAACCACCATTCAGAGCGCGATACCATAGTCTTCCAAGACTGAAGGATGCTAACCAAAAAAAAAAGATTGGGATGAAAATAAGTGATCGCTTTTATTTCTGATCTGAAACATTCTGTTTCGCCTCAGGCCTAGTACCTCTGAAAGTATCCAGTGGAACTCCTTGCCACAGGATGTGGTGATGGCATCTGGCCTGGATGCCTTTAAAAGGGGATTGGACACATTTCATAAGAACAATGAGTACGTGCAACTTCCTGATTTTAGAAGTAGTCTACCTCATGCCAGATGTAAGGGAGGGCACCAGGATGCAGATCTCTTCTTGTTTTGTGTGCTCCATGAGGCATCTGGTGGGCCACTGTGAAACACAAGAGGCTGAATGGGATTTTGGCCTGATTTAGCTGGGCTTTTCTTATGTTCTTAGTGCTTTTCACTCCATGGCTGCAATCCTATGCACATTTTGGGGTGTAAATCCTGTGCACTTTTCATGGAACTCAGGTGGACTGGTATGGAAAAGCACTGGACTGGATTGTACACATTCTATGAAATCTACTGTGCACTCTATTTTATTTATTTAAAACATTTATACCCCACTTACATAACTTGATAAATTGATGATACAAAACACAAGTTGATATACAAATTCTATACACAAACTATATAAGGATGCAATCTTACACACACTTTCCTGGGAGTATTGTTGACAACCTTCAGTCCTGAAAGACTATGGTATCATGCTTCCAGAACCGCCATTCAGAGCTCAATACCTGGAAGTAAGCCCCATTGAATACAATAGGCTTACTTCTAAGGAGACATGCATAGGATTCTGCCCTAAGGCTGCCCTCCTATCCACATTTACCTGGGAGTAAGCCCTACTGACTTCAGTGGGACTTACTTCTGAGTAGACATGCATAGGACTGGGCTCTGAGGCTGCAGTCCTATGCACACTTTCCTGAGAGTAAGCCCCATTGAACAGAATAGGACTTACTTCTGAGTAGACATGCAGAGGATTGGGCCCTAAGCCCTACTATGGTCTAATGAATTATGGTTTGATGCTTCTGCCTTGTTTCTCTTCTCTTACAAGCCTGTTTGGCATTCGCCATGTGCTCCTCGGATCACACCAAGGGCACTGCTCAAACGGGGGGGGGGGAATGATACTGATGTGGATTGGTGAGAGCCGGTCTGAGTTTTCCACATCTCACTGCAACCACGCAGTGTCGCTCAGGGACAACTGCCCAAGATGGCGGCCGCCCAGGCCTCCACCAATCGTTGCTCCCCACCCCTCTTTCCGTTTCCCCGTCGACCAATGAGCGGTGGCCGTGTGGGGGTGGCGGGGAAGCAGCGACCAATGGGAACGGGCGGGGGCCGGCGGAGGCGGGCCAGGCGGTGCGGACGTGAAATTTCTGGAAGCGGCGTCGGGCGCTGCCTGGGGCGGACGGGCGGAGGAGGCGGCGCCGCGCAGGGAGCGGGAGATGAACCACAAGAGCAAGAAGCGCATCCGAGAGGCCAAGCGGAGTGCCCGCCCCGAGCTCAAGGACTCCGTCGACTGGACCCGGCACAACTACTGCGAGAGCTTCCCGCTCAGCCCGGCCGCCTGCAAGGTGAGGGGTCGCGGGGGGCGCCACAGCAGCGCCCCGGGGAGGGAAGCGGCAAGCGGCTGGTGCTCGCCTGGCGGCCGCGGAAGAGCCTCCATTGGCAGGCAGGTTTGGGTAGGGGGCGCTGCCAACTGCCAGCCTAGGTGGGTCTACTCAGTAGTAAGTCCCATTTTAGTCAACGGGGCTTACTCCCAGTAAGCTTACTCCCAGCCTTAGGCTGCAATCACTTACCTGGGAGTAGGCCCCATTGACTAAAATGGGACTGTAGTCCTCTCCACGCTTACCTGGGAGTAAGCCCCTTAGACTAAAATGGGGCTGCAATCCTATCTCCATTGACTAAAATGGGACTGCAGTCCCCTCCACGCTTACCTGGGAATAAGCTCCATTGTCTAAAATGGGATTTATTTCTAAGTAGGCACACAGGATTGGGCCCCTAACCCACAGTAATTACCATCTTGTGCGTGTGTCAGGCTCCCCTTTGAGCTGCCTGTGAAAGTACTATTCCCCCTTTTCCATCCCTTAACTTTGTCAAATCTACATCAAAGATTCTTATGATCCCTTGCAGACTAATGGAATATTATGACATTCACTTCGGACTGGTGCCCTCCCTCCCTTCTGTCTTGGAGAGCCTTAATTTCTGTATTTTTAACTTCAGAGTTAATTAAGCCATTTTTGCCCAATGTTACATATATGCAACAGGGATCGAATGTGTGCACCACTGGGCTGGGTAGAAATGGGTTAGCTTAATCTGGTGTGTCTGCGCAGCAGCAGATGTGAGTTGAAAGTTTCCTCTCTGTTTCAGAAAAGAATCTTGGAAGAATGAGAGTAGCTCTGGTTCATGGACATTATGGCTGGCTGAATCCTGGGAATGAAAGTAGTGGTTAAAGGGGTGACTGTGGAATAAGCGGTCACTCCTGAGCCTTCTTGGAGTACTGAGAAATCAATATGCTAGTATTCTCATTACCCAGCAGATGTGGGGATTAAAGGGTGGTGATGCGGCTCAGCCAGACAAAACACTATTCTTTTGGAGAGCTCACCTGACTAGGCTAACCCCTTAACTTTCCCTGGGCAGGTTGACTGCCACCAGATGGGAAGAATGAGAGGAACTGTTGTTTGCCACCAATAAGCTTGGGGGAGCCCAAGTCCTTTAGCAGCCTAATACTAACACAGAGGAAAGTATAACGAAGAAGGCTATTTGTGCAGTTTCAAACTGGAGAGGGTACTAGAGACAAAGTGTGATAGAATGTATATTCTTGGCTAAAGTGGAAACTGGATGCTAATTCTAGGCAAGGGTACAGTGTTGTGAAAGGTAAAACTTTCCATCATGGCTGCTGAGAGGTATGATACCAAGGGAACAGGATTAGCTATTGAAAGGTAGACAGCAGCGCATCAGGGAACTAGAGGCGCTGCATGCCTGTAGACCAGCAGTTACAGCTTCCAAAGGGGTAGACCTATTAGAGCCCAATTGTGAGCTCGACGCATCAGCTTACTGCCGGCGCGCACTGTCGCAAATGTGCTGTAAGGAACGTAAGGCACATTTGCAAGGCTTACTGCCGGGCGAGCACCTGTACTAACCCAGTGCTGGGCTAGCGCTAGCCGGGCGCCTGGCCTCCGCCACTACCGCCAAGCCACGGTAAGGTAAGCGGGGATGGGGAGGAGGTGTTCTGGGGAGGTGGGTGGAGGGCGGGCAGGAGGCATGCTGGGGGGAGGGATGCGGGTTCACCGGATCCAGAGCGTTCATGTGGGGCTTGGTGCCCTACGTGAATGCTTTTACTTCACCACCAACCTTTTGATCAGCAGTAAATTGAGTAGCCCAATTGCAGGGCTACTTCTCTTACCTGGCAGAAGGGGACGAAAGTGTTTATTTTAAAGATTTATATCCTGCCTTTCCTATGCTGGAGCAAATACAAAAGGCAGCTTAAAAGTCAGGAACTAAAAATATACAATATATAAAATCATAAGGGCAACAAGAACTAGGAGGATGGCAACTATTTATAACCAAAGCACTGCTATAGAGACACGGGGCAAACAACATGCATCACCCAAATGCAAGACAGAACAAAATGATTTTGAGCTCTCACCGAATAACCATGAGGGAAAGGTTCTTGACACAACATGAGCTTTTGTGGTTCAGAATCTGCTACATCAGGTTACTGAAGTCAAATTCTTTCATCACTGAATGAAATTATATCTGATTTGGAACAGGTTAATAACTGAACCTGCCACAAGGGGTTATGATGCACATATTAAAGTGAGAGATGCTATGAATAACATACTTTTCTTTTGGACTACATGACACAAAGGTTGTTTTTGAAAAAGCAAGGTTGTATTTGTTCTGACTTATAATCTTGTTTTGTAATCAAAACCATACAGAATTGCCTACCTGGAGGTATGTGTAGTATCTTTCAATTCCTTGATGCAGCAGAAGACAAGGCAACGCAGCTACTCTCAACTCCTTCCTTATGTCTGTCCTGTGTTGATATAAGAGTAGCAAGCTGGCAACTCTTCTAGAACAAGAAGTGGGCCACAGTTGAGGCATGATAGCCCTCTTTCTCTTACACATTTCCCCCACCCTTAGATCTCTCTTCACATTTTGTAGGCACAAAAGCAATTAGGAGATATTAACTCCTCTTATGTATGTAGAAGGAGACTGCAGTCCTCTTGCTGTGTCCCTGGCTATCTCTGATTTTTCTCTAAGTGGATACAAACCAACTGAGAGTGTTCAAAGGGTGTATGGGAAAACAGTCAAATACTTTAGCTTTGATTGCAAGAAATTTTGGATCTCTCTCTCTCTCTCTCTCTCTCTCTCTCTCTCTCTCTCTCTATATATATATATATATATATATATATATATATAAAGGAAATATTACTTGGATTCTTGGTCTGAGTGAATTTCTGCTTCTGAGTAGACATAGACAGGATTAGGCTTCATGGATTGTGGACTTGTTTGTGGATCTCAGGAATCAAGCTGGATCTCAGGAATCAAGCTTCACTTGGCACGGGGTGGGGGGAAGCTGTTGAACTAAAACTTGGCTTCCTGCACACCAATTTAAACTCAAATGGAAATTTCCACCAGAGCTGTTTGTTAACTTCAGGGATAGTACCCCATGCTTTAATAAGAATCTTAAATGCTTTCAGTTTAAGTGGCAAAGTTTTGTGTTATTTCTACAGTTGTAACTGTTCATTCATGGTGATGGTTCAGAGGTTCTTTTCAGTTAGTTGGTTAGGTTTCTGTACTATGTTCTACCTCTTTTTGGTCATTAATAAGAGCATAATCTTTTTTCAAGGTACGTTCATATGTGTGTTCTAGAAATGCAACAATTTTTGCAGCTATTTGGAGCGGCACATTTTCATGTGTATGACTTTGCAACCACAGGCTGTTCTTCTGTAATAGAGGGGGAATAATTATCAGCTTCAGGACTGATAATTTAAAAACTCTTTTTACAGTTTAAAAGTGTTGATATGTATGTACTGTAGGTCTGATTCACTGGCAAATACAAGATATTTTTCATTGAAGAGTTCCGCTTAATATAAGCATTGGGCTTCAGAAGAATACATATGCTTAATTATTTTAACTTGTTGTATGGCACTAGGCAGATAAAACTTCTTTGTGTCTTTATTGTACCATCTTGTCTAGATAGACCATTTAAAAAAACTTGAATTTTACAGTACTATTTGTCGGGGGTATTCAGTGCAAAAATAAAATCTTCTTGTTGCTCGCTTGGATTAGCCTGTACAGTATCCCTTTAGAACTAAGGATTGGAGGAATTCAAAATCTTGCTTTATTTTATTTTTTTACTGATTCAGTATAAGACATGGTGTTTGAACTATGATTCTTGTTCTCTGGGGCTAAAATGGTTACTAAGTTTTTGCTGTATGACACTGTATATTACCTTGTGTTGCAACTAATTTTTCATTTATCTTGCAGGACAATGTGGAAAGGGCAGATGCACTCCATTTGTCAGTGGAGCAATTCATTGAACGTTATGAGAAGCCTTACAAGCCTGTTGTCCTGTTGAATGCTCAAGTAGATTGGCCAGCCCAAGAAAAATGGACTTTAGAACGCCTGAAGCGCAAATACAGAAATCAGAAATTCAAGTGTGGGGAAGACAATGATGGCTACTCTGTGAAGATGAAAATGAAATATTACATTGAGTATATGGAGTCTACACGGGATGACAGCCCCCTGTATATATTTGACAGCAGTTATGGGGAACATCCAAAGCGCAGGAAGCTCTTGGAGGACTATAAAGTGCCCATGTTCTTCACAGATGACTTGTTCAAATATGCAGGGGAGAAGAGGAGGCCACCTTATAGGTATGGATAGGCTATTCCCTGCCCAGATGGAAAAGAGAAGCTAGCATAGGCAAAGATTTCTCAGTTGGTGCATAGACCAACACTTCTAACATATTCTCTTCACTCTGAATGTTTGATATAGAAATGTAGCAATACGGAAGAGTTCTGTTTTGAAGCTTTTCAAGAACACTTCTTAATGGTAGCTGTAGCTCACAAAGCATGGTGACGCTCAGCAGACAAGCCAGAAAAACAGGACAAAACATTAAAAAATTGGGTGACATCAGGAATCTTAGGATTTAACTAACTGACTGGGTAGATGAAATTGTGTTACAAATTCTGAAATTGTACAGTAAAAAGCAACAGCCTTGTCAGTCATTTTAACTATAAAGCACCAGCAGCTGATGACAAATATGTACAGTGCTAGTGAAGTCCAGAGCTATATGTTCCAAAGACGTTAAAAGTCCAGCCAAACCAAGCATTGTATGGGGGCACCAGGATAAAAATACATCAAAAGCCCATCCTGGGTCATGGTAAAAAGCATATGGATCGTGTGTAGTATCTGACAATATCAGCTATTTCAAATGGCTTAACATCCAAAAATCAGTCTCCTAATACTTTTATTAGAACCAATCAAAACTACATACTGTTGCGAGTAGCAAAATTTGTCGTCCTGAATTTTTCATCAGGTAGGATGTTTTAAGCAAAGCAAAAAAGAATGGGGGGATGGATGGAGCATGATGTGACAATGTGAGGTTTACAGTAATTTAAGAGTACTATATGAATTTGTTTGATAGGATTTGAAATCCTTAGCTAGTGGCTTTCACCAAAACTTGTGTCATTATGTGCTGTGTGTATAATGACAATCTCTTCTGTTGCCCCTTTGTTTTGTATCATTGGTGGATCATGTTCAAGTATTGTATAGAGGTGTTTGTTTCTGATGAGTAAGATAGGATTACACCCTAATTTTTACTGAACACAGTGGCCTTACTTCTGAGTAAAATAAACACCATTTTCATACCTCTCTAGTATTGGGGTATATTCTTTCCAGTGTTCATAATTTCTTAAGTCATTCTTCCTAGGGCAGAGATCTTATTTCATGTGAGTAAGAGGTGCAGTTTTGTAAAGGAAACTGTCCACCTTCTCTCGTTGCCATGGCTTTGTTTGTAACCTTTTAGTCTTATTTGTACCTTTTCTATGGTGAGGAGCAGTGGTGTAGAATGCTGCAGGTTCTGGGATAATTCTGCCAGTGGACTGAGGAAATTAACTAAAAGATAGTAGACACTGGCGTACCTGGAGGGGGGCAAATGGGGCAAAAGCCCTGGACTCAAACCCTCCAGGGGCACCTCTTCAAGCCTCCCCCCACTGCCTGTTTGCCTTTTTTCTTTAAATGGAGAGGTCAGCCGCTCAACAGGCTTCTGTCCCTTTAAGAAAAACTCTCCTCCTGATGGAGGAAGGGCGCCCAGAATTCCTCCTGGAGTGGCAGCAAGAAGCTGTCTCTCTGGCAGCGATAGAACGCCGGACCGGGCTGCCTTCTCCTTTATAAAAGGAGAGGAAAGGGGTGCCCTAGAGAGGCAGCGTGTCGGGAGATGCGACTCCCGGCGTATTGATGCTCTAGGGTGCCCATTTCCTATCATCCGGAGGAGGGGAGAGAGTGCCCTAGAGAGGCAGCATCGCAACTCCCAGCATGCTGCCACTCTAGGGCACTGTCTCGTCTCCGACGGAGACGGAGCAGCGGTCTGGGGCTGCTGGAAGTGGCGTCTAGCAGGGGAGCGCTGCCAGCCTCCTGGAAGCATCATTCACCTGTCTTGGGCGCTTCTTCCAGCGACCCAAACCACTGCAATGGAGACCTCCGCGCAGCTTACAAGCAGCGCAGAAGGCTCCATCAGGGCCTCGGCTGCCTCCTCCATTCCCCCTTTTTCAAAGGAGAAACAGAGGAGGTAACCACGTGGAAGTAATTGTGGTGGCGATGACATTGGGTCAGTGGTGGGGGGTCTTGGGGCCAAAAATGGGGTGTGGGGGGTGGAAAACAGGGGTTGTCCCAGACTCTAGGACCCCCAGGAATGCCACTGGTCATAGATAGAAAGAATCATGTGGCTGTAAGTACTGGTTTCGTGAGATAAATTAATAGGAAGTCTAGGAAGAATTGCTTACTGCACCTTGGAGTTCTGTTCCTAATCAAAGTAAGCTGTCCTGGACCAGATAAACCAATCATCTGACTCGTTTATATTTCTGTAGTTCTCCCATCTTTTTATACACAAATGACTGAAACAAAAATATTTTAGACTGGGCAGGAAACGTACTGTGGGGAAAACTGGAGGGAAAAAATGCTGCTGTTTTTCTTTTGCAGATGGTTTGTTATGGGCCCACCTAGATCAGGAACAGGCATTCACATTGACCCTCTGGGAACCAGCGCCTGGAATGCCTTAGTCCACGGACACAAACGCTGGTGCCTCTTTCCTACCAGTACCCCCAGAGAGCTGATCAAAGTGACTCGTGAAGATGGAGGGAACCAGCAAGACGAAGCCATCACTTGGTTCAGAGTAATATATCCAAGAACTCAGCTGTCCACTTGGCCTTCTGAATTCAAACCCTTGGAAATTGTACAAAAACCAGGAGAGACTGTCTTTGTACCAGGTGTGTGCAGTTGCTAACTTTAGTGCAAAGTTGAAACTGTAGAATACACTTTTAATAATATCCTTGTTGAGAAGAACTGCAGGCCCACATACAGAGCTCTGTATTTCAGAACGAAGGGATGTCCTAGGAATACTCTACAGAATTTTGTGTCCCACTGTGTGTGTATTCATATACACTATATGTGTTGGAGAATGATCCTAAAATTAATTGCATACTTAAGGAAACCAAGATGGAGACAAACTGAACCTTTTGAAGGTGTGTTGGGGAATGCATATTAATCCTGCGTTCTCAGTGGTAGACGTTTTAATTAGTGCAACAGGGAAGAGGATTGGTGAAAGTCTGAGAGCTGACAAAAGTGGAAGGTGAAAGTAAAGGTGGACTGGCAGACTCTGCTTAATCCTGCTTTTTAAAGAATCAACCACATGTATAACTTTTAAAAGCCCAGCATATCTTGTGGTATGTCTACCTGCATCTTTCTGGGGCAGCATATATGTAATAGATGGAGCAGGGAGCTAAGTATCTGGATCCTAATTTCCATTTTGTCTCCAATTTGGTTTAGGGAAATCATTTTTTCTTCTCTGGTGTTCCGTAAAATGGAACTTGCTTTTTCAAAAAACCAACTTATGCTTTCAAAAATTCTGCTACATGGGTGGAGCCCAGTGGACTGGCAGATTGGGGCAGACCTTATAATGGTTGACCCTGTGCTTGGATTGCATTGTAGGATAGAATAAATGTGCAACTGACTTCAACAAACACACTTATTTGTATGTGAGAGCCCCATCCCTGCTGGTGACCATCTCTTGTGTTCCCAGTAAACCCCTTACTCATGGGGGAGAAGCTTCTTCTCCTGCCCATCCTTGTTGTTTGTGGAAGAAAAGAAAGGTAAATTCCCTTCCATGAGTTAGATTCCACCTAATGTCATCTGGCTAAGGGGCAGAATGGTAAGGTCTTGCCACCGCTGCACATACCTGAAGCGGAAATCTCTGCACTCTGGATTTGGCTCACAGGCCACAGCTTGGGGGCCCGTGCATTATGTGAAACAATTGTTTCATTTTTTTTCTAAAACCTTTCATGAAGCCGGGGCAGATGGCAGAGAAATTGAGAGGACCCTTGTTCTCTCTTTGCACTGGGCTTGTGCAGAAGAAAGAGTTGGGTGTCTCTTGCTGTTTCTGCAAAAGCACAGCACAACTCCCTCCCCCAGTTTTCCACAGTTTGGAGAGAATTTAGGGGAGAGAACCTGTGCCAGCATGAGGTAAGTGCTAATTGTGACCAAATACTGAACTCTTTGACTATCCCCTTAAGGTGTGGTTAGAGTATGTATTTTCCAAGTCTCTGATGATAGCGTTTCTTGCACGTGGCTGTTTCCAGACAGGTTCTTCAATATTAAGGAACCTAAATTTAAAAGCAGCATGATCATTATGCTCTCTTCTTTTGATTGTCTCTACACTTACATGCTATTACATTTTGTAGGTGGTTGGTGGCATGTAGTTCTCAATCTTGACACAACCATTGCTGTCACTCAGAACTTCGCCAGCTGTACAAACTTCCCTGTGGTGTGGCACAAGACAGTAAGGGGAAGGCCAAAGTTATCAAGAAAATGGTACAGGTGAGAGATGTGGTCCTTACTACAGTGATTTCCCAGAATCTGGCAACACCAACTAAATGTTACTTCCTAAAACAAGTACACCTGGAATGATGCGTGACAAAATATGTTAAAGGCAAATCTGATGAACTTTATACAGTGTGTTTCTGGACAGCCTGGTTTGTAATAGAAACCTTTTGAAAGAGTGTGTGGAGTCGAGAAGGAGGATTAGGCTTCTGAATTTTAGGATTCACTAAGGTGACTCAATAGAGTGTTTTGATAAGGCATAGTGTTATGTCTGGGGATGCATTGAAGCAGTTCATTATTGAACACAAAATGACCTTGTGCTGATAAGATGCTGGTTTAGTAACATAAACCTGCAATTCTTCTGAACTCAGTGGGATATTTCTGGAAAGACATGTATAAGATTGTGCTGAAAGTGCCTTATACTGTAGTGAACTCAGTACAGTACTTGTGATAGGAATGAAAAACTTTAGTTCCTAGAAGCATTTTCACAGCATCCTAAGTACAAGTCTTCCATCTTCTATGTTCATCAACATTTCTCAGCTTGGGTATATGAGTAGTTTGATCTTGTTTCCATTGAGTCTTTAACCTTCCTATTGCCAAGTGGTTATGATTCCATCACAGTTGGAATTGTATTCTAAGCTTCTACGGCAACAATTTTCAACCTTTTACATCTCATGGCCCACAGACAAGGCACACCATCAGTTTTTTGACAATGGACAAGGCACACTGTTCTGCCAGCAGGGGCTTGCATCCCCCAGTGGCCCTGCTGACAAATGATCCTCCCCCAAATTCCCATGGCACACTAGCAGAGCATCCATGGCACACCAGTTGAAAATGGCTGTTCTACAGTCTAACAGTTGTAGAATGAGTTTGGATCATATTTAGACAACATACTTGAAACTGAAAACCTCTGAATCTCATTACTGCTATCACTCAACTAAGATTCCTAATTAATAAGCTTAAATAGCATTTAATAATCTTCTAAGAGCTCTGAACAGCTCTAACAGCTCTGAACAGCTGTGTGTAAGTTCAGCTTCCTAAAGAGTATCTTCACAGTATTTATACTGGAATGCTTTTAATGCAAATCTGAGTTATGCTACAAAACCATAATCGTGGCATTACATTTGGAATATAGAATGTCCTGAAATAGTAGCTTTTGCATTGGCTGCTAAAACTGCAGTCATGCGCCATTTAACGACGGGAATCAGACTGTGATCCCTGTCATCAAGCAGCACTTGACTCAGTGCGGACTCGCTACAGGGAAGGGGATGTTTCCCTCCCCTCTGGAGGGTCGTCTGAGCCTCCCAGAGGTAGTGCATGTCCAAGCACTGCCTCTGCAAGGCTCAGACTGAAGGAAATTGCGTCTCTCGCACGACTTCCGGTTTCACAAACGGAAGTCGCACAAGAGATGTGATTTCCCTCAGTCTGAGCCTTGCAAAGGAAGTGCTTGGATGTGCACTGCCTCTGGGAGGCTTGGACAGTCCTCTGGAGATAAAGGGAGGGTGGGGGTGTGCACCCCCAACAACCACGCGACCACACATGGTCGTCGGATATGCGATCCTGGCATAAGCCAGCAAGTCGCAAAGGGGAGCACACCTGTACATAGAATGCCAATGAACTTGCCAAGCCTAGCCCCTGCTAAACTTAGAATGGAGGGCTTTTGTCCTCTGCTTTTATACCTCAATCTGTTAAGTACTAACAATGCCTCCTTGGTTCTCTTCCCCCCCTTCAAGGGTCCTAAAACAGGAACATCCTGAGCTAGCTGCACTAGCAGATTCTGTTGACTTACAGGAATCAACAGGCATTGCTTCTGATAGTTCCAGTGATTCGTCTAGTTCTTCCAGCTCCAGTTCTTCAGACTCTGATTCTGAGGTAAGGTCTCTGCTCTTGAAGATCTTCTTATTCAGGAACTACACCATACTTGCCATGTTCTGAGTCATAGTGTGTTGGTGGTGTTGGAAGGGCTCTAGGTTATGCCTATGACGGCTGTTCCCAATCCAATATGTTGTTGTCTGCCACTGAAATCAGTGGACATCCACTAGTAGCAGTAGTTGAACCATAAGAAACTTATGTCGGTGCTGTTCCTATTTCACCTGTACAGGCGTGCCCCGGTATCTGCAGGGGTTCTGTTCCAGAACCCACCACAAATACTGGGGATGCCCCCCACCCTCCAGAGTTTCTTCTGAGTTCCACAGAGACCACCCACAGACCCTGCAAGCCTCAGAATGCCCATTTAGGCCAAAAAAAGTTACTTCTGATTTTATGGGAAAATCGGAAGCAATGTTTTTATGCTTTTAAAAGGCATTATGAGGACCAGGTAAGCCCTGGAGTGACATTTTTTCAGCCCAAATGGCCATTCTGAAGCCTTCAGAATACTTCAGAATGCATACGTAGCCTCTGCAGGGCTCAGAAGAGCCTCCAGAGGGTGTGTGGCGGGGCCTGCACCCACAGTTAAGGGAAACCATGATTATGGGATCCATGAATACAGGGGCCCCCGTATATGCAGTTTCTCGAGTTCCCGACCCTTGCAGGTAGAGGATTTCATGGGCACAGTTATTGAATGCAGTGGAGAGATGTGGGAAAACTAACAGATTTGCGTCCCTCCATCCATCTCCAGGCACAGTTTCTCCATAGGCACATTAAAGCAGTTCCAGTCTGAAGTCCTGGACAGACATTTGCCAACTACCATTCTCAAAAGTGACTAGCTGATCCTTACCCAGATTTTAAAATCTAAAATACTGTAGGTTAACCATTGCTTCTTTCAAGGAAGGTGGTATTGCTCACAGGTGCCAAAAATAGCAGTTGATGTAAGCAGCCATGTTTTGGCATCCTGACTGAATTGCACATGGATTGCATAAAGTGACTCACTAATTCTAGGCCATTAAAGAATCCAGAGTGGCAAAGTTTATCATTGCAATTTGACTACTCACCTCTCACATTCTAGATATCTCCTTTATATATGTCACACTGAAATGTTTTCCCTTAACTCTTACAGCCACTGTTGCTGGACAGTAATAATGTTGGGAATTGCTATTTTGATTTTCATTATTATCACTTTATTTAGTGTGATTCTGGCTCAGAAACGGAAGGAATGGTGCATCGGAGGAAAAAGCGGAGGACTTGTAGCATGATGGGTAATGGTGATACAACTTCACACGATGACTGTGTGAGCAAAGAGCGCAGCTCCTCCAGGTAATCAGGCCAGAATATCCACTGCTTTATCAAACAAGTGATGTTAGCTGGTCTCTGTTGCTAAGTACAGACATGGACAGAAGAATAAGAGTGTTGCTGTAAACGGGGAAGGGAAACTCTACTCAAGTAGCCAGGTTTCCCCACATTTCATTCCCCATTTCTGAATCTTTAAACTTAAATTTGTTTCAGAAATGCCAGGAATAGCTTTTAATGCATTCTAAGCAGCTGCTATCATCCCTTTTTTAAAAACATAGGCAAAATGCTTTAAAAAGAAAGTGGCAGTGTTGGGTATAGAACAGCTGCTTCTTAAAGAGTGTTAGGTTTGATGTTGTAAGAGCTCATGTTGACAATTGAAGAATAGGAATTGAATGTTTCGTTGTTAATAGAAAGTCTTTATGAATTGATTTCCTTGTAACACTGTTGCCTTGATTAATGTATCTCTAGTTGAATTACTTTTAATAACTGAGGAGAACTTGCTATACATTTTTGGTTTCTTAAGGTGTAGTGCTGATCATGCGAATTCTATTCCCGGGCTTGTAGACTATTGACAGGTGATGGAAATAATGTGGCAAAAGTAAGGAAGTCCTGTTTTTTTTGGTCATTCTTTTGAGGCAACAGTTAGATTCAGCTCAAAAGCAGTTTCAGCTGGTGGATCTCTTTTTTAAAAAAAAAACACAACAGTTTGGGAGTCCACTTTAAGACAAATGTAGAAGAGTGCCTTTGTCCCACTGCTTAAATACTGAACAAAATGAAAGTTTGTCTGGGGTATAAAAGAGCCTTGGTGGTCAAACCAAAGGCCCATCTAGTCCAGGTTCCTGTATCTCACAGTGGCCCACCAGATGCCCTGGGAGCACCCAAGAAAACAAGATAACTGTATCCTTCTGCCACTCCATTGCATCTGGCTTTCAGAGATAATCTTCCTCTAAAACCCAGAGGTTGGATTCTGTTGTCATGACTTTTAACCTGTGATGGACTTTTCCTTCATAAATTTGTCTAGCCCTCTTATAGAGGCATCTAGCCAGGTGCCATCACAATGACCTGTGGCAAGGAATTCCACAGATTAATTTATGTACCCAGTGAACAATCAAACATCCTAAAATACCATATCTCTTTTGTTGGTGTGGTTTAAAACCTTACAGAATGGGGACTTATTCTGCAATTAAGGCTTTTCTACCCAGTAATATAGTTCAGTACCTTCCTCAAATAGCCACTTTTGTGTAGCTGTCTGCTTCTGATCCCACTTTTTTGTTATGGTGCAGGGAGCAACTCTGCTGCTGTTAATGTTGAGGGATTAGCATGCTCTTCTTGCAGTTCGTATTGGAAAAACCCAGAACTATTTCCAAAAAGTTTAGGGTGCGTGGTTTCTCTATAAAAGTGCTGTGCTACCACCTTGCACAAAGGTGCTACAATAATTGCCCTGATAGGAAGTATTTTTTGTTTGTTTGTTTTGACAGGATTAGGGAATCTTGTGGAAGCCGTGCACATCCCTGATTGATAACAAGACCCACGTAAAAGCAGACACAGCCAGCCAACTGTCTTCTATTCCTTCCATCAACTATGTGCTTGGAACTTTCTGAAATCCTTACCACTCCTTTTAATTGTTTTAATATTCAATCTTATACTTTTTAATTCTGACTTCTTGCTAACTAAAGGAGAGAACTACAGAGATTTCTCTGTGCTCAAACCTCTTTCTGTATTCCATCAAACAAATACGCTACACATTGGAATACTGTTCTGTCCTCTGCAAGGCTATACTGTGGCTTGCAGCTTTGTACAGTCAGTCAAGAAAATAGATATTCTCTATTGGCAAAGCTTGTCTTAAAACTAAGCAGATAGATTCTGGTAGCATGTGCCATGCTCCAATGTTGTCATATGTTTACAAGTTGAGTTTTCATGCACTACAATGGCAGGTCAGAATGATAGCCTTTACTGTATGTAACGGCCAGCAGTTACTTTACAAGAGCACAAGAGGAAGGGACTAGCCGTGTTATATTTGCCTGAGGTAACTCTTCAGCTGCATCAGTGATCAGCTGTAAGAAGCACCATAGTTTTAATTCGTAAGCAACACCGAACCAACCATGGATAAATGAGATTCGTGTAAAAGCTAACACCTGGACCAGAAGTCCATCACCTTGATTACATCTGCTTTCTTTCATATTGCGAAGAAAAACTGCTGGTGATATTTGTAGTCTGTTTAGGAGCTTGCTTCAGGAATGAATGGGTAGGGAAGAGCTATAGCTGCCTCATTTTTCCTCTCCCTGTGGGAGCTTTGGGAAGCATTATATGAAGATAGAAAGCGTTTTTGAGAAGAAGTGGTGGGCTCTGAACAAATATAATAAAAATCCCTTTTATGAAGAACTGCTACTCTGGAGCCCAGAAACTTCCTTCTGTCTCAGCTATTGTTAGTGGCAGATATTTGAAGTATGTGTTTTGTGTTTGAAATACAGGGTTGTGTGTATCCCGAAGCAGCTGTATACTTCCAAGATATGCTGCTGCTTCATAGGCATTTTTTGTTAACAGGTTATATTCTTAAGATCTTGCACTTCTTTATCCAGCTGTGTATAGCACTCTGCAGGTCTATAGAAATAACTCTGCAGATCTTTTAATAGCATTATGAAGAGGTTCTACACCCTGATCATCTAGTGATGATCTAGACCCGAGTTTTGAGAAGTGACATGGCAGGTGTAGTTTTCAATTCTCCTTGTGTATTCATATCAACAAAAGGAGGATCCATATTTACTGACCACTTGTCGTCATTTCAAAATGGGTCTAGCTGTGCCTGACCTGTCTGCAATGTGAAATTACCCAGTTTGGGTTTAGTCAAGACTCAGCTTTTTCAGCATGGGCAAAATATGCGATGGAAATAGATGATGGCACATTATTTTCTTCCATGGTGTCTGTGTGTGCCAAAATATTAACATATTGCAGGGATGCAAATACCACTTGCCAGCCTTAATTCCATGCATACAAGAAACCATATTATTTTAGTGATTGCAAACCGTGTGTTAAAAGGCCAACTTTCTTCAGTGGAGCGTGAGGTATCTGTGTCCCAAAACTAAGTATTTTCTAGATCCTTTTTCCTAAATCACTACTGTGAAATGGAAATAATCTTGCTTAAATGGACCTAGCATATTCTTGGATTGCACACTGCGTTGTGAGTGGTTTGTATAGAATTAAAAAAAACTAATTTTTTTGTGATTTGAGATTTTAAACTAAAAACTGTGGAGGCAGATGGACAACATCAGGAGGCCACAGGAAAGAAACTAGGGCCAATGTAAGCCAAAGTGCTGCTGTTCTCTGGCTAAAATATTTGAAACTTCCTTATGTTGAGTCTAATCATTGGCTGTTCTTGCCTGAGATAGTCTTTCAGCTGGCAACAGTACTCTAGTGCTGCAATCCTATACACACTTTCCTGTGAGTAAGCCCCATTGAACACAATGTAACTTACTTCTGAGTAGACATACAGAGGATTGCACTGCAATGCTCATACAGTGAATATACTGGGAAAGAAATCTGATCTCTGATGTTGAGGCTTGAACCTTTCAAAACATGCACTCTGCCTCTTGAGCTATGCGCCCCCACCCCAAATACAGGAAGTTCTATTCATATAACCTATAGTTTCTAAACATATTTATCAGTAATTGCTAATGTTAAATATTCTTTGCAACCATGAGGTTTAGAAATGGAAGATTTGTGTTTACACAAAAGTTTAGATTTCAAGATGCTATATTGGATGACATGTTGCACATTCTGTGGCCTATAAGGATAGTCATCTTTACCCAAAAATCTAATGGAGAGATTTTGTGGTAGTGAGATACAAATAAATTAGTTTGGTCACATGCCCATTAATTTAAACTATAATTGTGAAATTCTGTTGATTTAATCAGTGGATTAACTTGAGAGAAATTTGAGTTTGATTTTATTTGGTGGAACTGAGACTGAAGGGCCCACCATTTTTGTAGAATGTGCAAGTACTCTCCTTCTTGTATCACATTTTGTTTTTTGAAAAATCAAACTTTTTCTTCCAGTTTGTATCAAAAACTACTGGATATTTTGGCATTTCAGGGTGAAACCAGTGGTAGCTTTCTAGCAATACAGGCAACTTGAGGCTGTCGATATTCACATCTTTTTAAACATTTTATCTTCCATAATATTGATGAGATTTTGAACTTGTTCATTTTTGGAAGCTGTTGTTGTAATAGGATATACTTTATTTCAGTTTCTCAAATTGATGAAAAATATTAAATGTGAACTTTCCTCCTTTAAAAAAGTGTACATTTTATTCATAAAATTGTACAGTCTTATACTTAGAAGCGATGCCTTTGCTTCTCTACTCTACAAAATTAAAAAAAATGAGGGCTTTGGGTAGTTGCTGGCCTGCTGTCTTCAGTTGTGCTTTTTCAGTGTTGCCATTTGCATCACTGTACCAGGTGTCAGGTTTTTTCCTCTCCTGTTGAGCAAAATTCAGGTACTTGTCATGCTGCAAAAAGGTGTATAATATGTATTTTGTTTAGTACCAAACCTTCTCTACTTACAACTATGTGAAAATGAAGCCACTCTAGTAAACTCCTGTTCGTACTAAATGGCTTTGAAAGGGGCTAATACATTAAACCATGAAGGAAAGACAAGGCAGGAAAGTCAGGCAGATGGGGGCTAGGACTTGGAATCCGGAATTCTCTACTTGCCCAGCATTGTAAGCAGAAATAACTTGGGACCTTTAGCTTCATACCTTCTTTCATAATAACGTGTGGGATGGCCTTCCTCACCAGAGTGTTGAGGTTGCAGTATTACCCATAATCAACCTTGCAGAATAATTCAACTGTGGTTTAACAACAATCAGTTATTAAATATGACAGGCCATATTTAAAACATGATCCTGCTTCTCTCGCAAGTACTATTAATGTGCCTCTTTAGAAGTCAGTGCACAGTGTTGGTACTATGCCAGTTGTGAGAATAGATCTGAATTTTACTGCTTCCTGAAAACTTAGTGGCCATTTAGTTGGCTTTTCTGTAACCATGAGAACTAGAAATCTGTATTCAGAGATATAAAGGCTAAGGTCAAGACTTGCAGTGATCAGCCAAGTTTGGCATTAAATACAAGCATCCTCCAAACTGTGGTACAATTGAGGCTAGGTTGAGCTAAATACCCTCTGCCCAAGTTGTTGTTCAGTTAAAGGCTAAGGCATGGATAGCTGTGACTGTTCCCATTAGAGTTTATGGGGACACCACTTACTTATATATGGATTTTAAGTGCATATTTTCAGGTACCTGTCCATGAGAAATCTCACTGAAGGCTTGTGATTATATCAGAGTCCTGGTTTTCTTAATTTTTTAAATACTTTAGACAGACTTAATCCACTTGTTTCCTGATTAGCGTTATGTAACAGCTATTGACTTTGAGACATTGCTAAGCCTAAACCTTTTCTTTTTTGAATTCCTAATGACCGTGTCATTATGACTGAGGAGACCTTTTGTCTGTTGAGCCCCTTTTGAGTTCTGTTTTTCCCTTGTGAAGGAAGCAGTCTCCTGGACTCTTAGGGAAACATTAAAGTGCCATCTCCACTAGCTATTCATTAAATCAAACCCATCCATATAGTGGAGTCAGGGATGCTCTGAATTGTGTTTTGGATGATGATTGTGTTCCTTTTTATTTAAAATAAAGTCTTATTTTCCATTATTTCACTTTTACTTTGCTTTCGCATAAATGCTTGGAAATGCATTGTTCACTTTGTGTACAATAACAGATTTCCTGTGTACATAGCATGTAGTATACTGAAAAGGTAGATGCTGACATGGGAATGTCTAGAGTCCTCCCCTTACTGGCGTAGGAAGAGTGCTGTTCAGCTTCAGTATACGTACATCTGACTGGGGACTTGTGCCCTATTGATTACTTTGTGTTCTCTGAGGAGGTGATGTGGACATTATTTTTAAAAACCTCTACATATTTTAAAACAGATGGTTAGAAGTCCAAATATTTTTTTTTGCATGTAAGGTTGATAGAAGAAACATCTGAATTGTCTTGTGTAGCACTTTAATCATTCTGTATCATCTGAATAAGGTTGTTGCAAGGCTTGAAACTTCATTGAACTCAATGCATCTGACAGGAGGCCGTATGGATGTCTTTTGTCCATTTTGCTTCAGATGACTGAGCTGTGAATGATACAGTATTCATGAATAGCACAGTGTAGGTAGGTAATTCACATAGATTTGAAACCACTTTCAGAGAGGTAGCCTTGTTTGTAGCAACACACACAACACTCTTGTGGCACTTTGAAGACTAACATGCATTTGTAGTAGATGATTTTGTGGGCTACTGTCTAGTTCACCAGATGCATGAAGTGTTATCCAGTCGGCTCTGTGGGAGGGGAGCAGCTGGGGGGGTATAGGAAGAAAGAAGAAAAAATTGTATAAGCAGGCTAAGTGCTATACAAGAGGCTACTCTCAACCACCACATCAGCCCACAATCACCACATCAACCCATTCTACAGCCCACTATTCAGATCCACTAAGGAATACTCCTTGCTGTTTTTTCTCCCTGTTGTATGTGCGTATCACATGCACTGTATATATGAAACAACTACAACTGATTGGTTTAAAATTGGGAAAGGAATATGACAAGGCTGTATATTGTCACCCTGCTTATTATACGCAGAGTATATCATGCAAAAGGCAGGGCTGGATGAATCACAAGCTGGAATTAAGATCACTGGGAGAAATATCAATTACCTCAGATATGCTGACGATACCACTCTAATGGCAGAAAGTAAGGAGGAACTAAAGAACCTCTTGATGAGAGTGAAAGAGGAGAGTGGAAAATGTGGCTTGAAACTTAACATTAAAAAATCTAATATCATGCCATCTAGTCCAATTACCTCATGGCAAATAGAAGGGGAGGAAATGGAAGCCAAGAGTTTATCTTCTTGGGCTCCAAGATCACTGCAGACAGAAATTGCAGCCAGGAAATTAAATGACGCTTGCTTCTTGGGAGAAAAGCTATGCTAAGCCTAGACAACATATTAAAAGCCAAGACATCATCTTGTCGACAAAAGCTCCATATACTGAAAGCTGTGGTTTTCCTGGTTCTAATGTATGTCTGAGAACTGAACCATAAGGAGGGCTGAGCGCCGAAGAATAGATGCTTTTGAATGATGGTGTTCGAGAAGGCTTTTGAGAGTCCCCTAGACTGCAAGGAGATCAAATCAGTCAATCCTACAAGAAATCAACCCTGTTTATTGGAAAGACAGACACTGAAGCTTAAATACTTCAATTACCTCATGAGAAGGGAGGACTCTAGAAAAGATCCTGATGCTGGGAAAAATTGAAGGCAAAAGGAGAAGGGGACGGCAGAGGATGAGATGGTTAAATAGTGTCACGGAGGCAATGAACATGAATTTGGACAAACTGGTGGGTAGACAGGGAGGCCTGGCGTGCTGTGCTCTGAGGTCATGAAGAGTCGGACATGACTTAACAACTGAACAACAACAATGCAATATAAAGAATTTTAAACAGTGATGTTGTTCCTCCATGAAAGACTAGATTTGAAAATGAGCGTACAGTCTGACCTTGCCTCATTGAGTGCATATGGGGGGGTGTGCTGACTATATTACTAACCTGAATGCATGTGTCTAACTTAATACTATAGTCTCCATGTGTCTGCCATGAGGTTGACACTAGTGGATAGCCTGGTGGATATGACGGCCTAAAACGAGAACACTCTGGTCTGTAAAGTACTTGCTTCTGGAAATACAATATGAAGCAATAGCCCTAAGAATGCTTGCTTGAGAGTCAACCCCCTGGAGCTCAGTAGATCTGACGGCCAAGTGGAACATACATAGAATTGGACTCTCAGTTGGACTGAGAGTTAAAATAAGTGCACGTTCATTAGTGAGTTGTGTGGGATTCTTTGGAAAGATATGACTCTTTTTCTAATATATACAGTGTCTCCAAATAACTATTACTGAACAAGGGTGTGGTGGTATTTAGACTATTTATATTTTGCTTTTCAACTAAAGCTCACTAAGTGATTGATATAGCAAAGGAATATGAATCCCAAAAGGACCTGTAATCTAAAAAGAACCGAAAGGAGCTATTACAGCCAGTGGGACGGATGCATAGAGACCATTGTTGGTCCCTTGCTAAATATGAGAGCCACTACTTTTAAAGGTGCCATTTTTTCCAGTTAGCAGTAGTAGCAATACTATTGATTTTCCCCTCCCAGGGATTCAAATGCATATACAGCAGGCTCTCTCAGCAAATGCTGTATCTGTGTTTAGATAGTGCTGGTCTCTTACCTTTCAGCATTAGACAGGTTATTATGGAAGAGTAATACTGGCCCTTGGACTCAACTTCTGAGGTGGACCTTTTCCAATACTGCCACAGTCCCTACTAGTATGCCTGTCCTTCTATTTTGGTTATTTGATTAGATTGCCCCAACATAACATCTGTCTTTTTCAGGAATAAACATTGTTTTGACTGCTATGAGGGGTGTTGTGGCATGGCTTAGTTTCATGTCAGTTATCACATCTGTACTGCACACAAGTGAGATTGTCCTGTCCGTTGCCACTGCAGCAGAAATAGTATTGGTGCCAAGTTGTCCTCCACTGTGCAGTTTTTCTGCAGGAGAACCAGACAGTTTACCCAGCATCAGTGCCAATACGTTTGCTGATGTTGTCACCTGTAGACGTGCTTTTCCAGTAGAGGGCAGCAAACTGCTGAGATGAAGAAATTGATGAGTAATCATTGCAAGAGGTTGTGTGCACTGAAAATTGGGTCTCATCTCATGGAATGGAGTAGCCAGAGCCTAAAGACCACAGGTAAAATGCTGATGAATGTGGGACTGGGGCAGGAGATAAATTTGATAAATTTGCCAATTCTTCTCAAAATTAGAGTCACAATTTTGAGAATTGCAGAGAATTCTTTTTGACATAACTAGCCTGAGGAGTAACGTTTTTGAAAGGATTACCAGGTATTAGTTCCATAAAGATATTCAAAGTTGCTTGAAATTACATATCCCTCTCTCAGAAAATTGGATTTTGAGTGTTTTCTATTTGAATACCCCAAAACCAATGGTATCCATATCAAAGTGCTAAAACAGAAAATACACGATCCTCTGTCCTTCACTTTTAATATAGTTCCTCTTATACCTGTGGTTTTCAAACTCTCTGGAAGTTTGAAACCTGTAGTAAGTCTTTGCAATTGTGTCGCTCAGGGGGCTGCAGGGACTGGGATGCACTCACCAGTCCCTTCAGCAGCCATCCCTGTGTGCAGGGAGCCCTGAGGGAGCACCTACAGGGTGCCCCAGGTCAGGGAGAGTGGAGCAATCTGCTCTGCGTTTGCAAAAGCGGAAGCGGAGTGCGATCGCCCCACTCTCCCTGACCTGGGGTGCCCTGCAGGCGCTCATGCAGGGTTCCCCGCACACAGGGACGGCTGCTGCAGGGACTGGCGAGTGCATCCCAGTCCCTGCAGCCCGGTCAGAAGGGAAAGCAGAGCGATCGTGCCCCGCTTCCGGTTTTGCGGAGCGGGACACAATCGCTCCACTTTCACATTTCCTGACCTGGGGAGCACTTCCAAAGGTTGTGCAGAGCTCCCTACACCCCCAGGAGGCTGCAGGAGGCTTGGGCAAGCCCCCCTGCCATCCCCCTGTCTCCTGGCTGCCCCCGTCCCTTAAGGAGGTAGAGGCCAGGACCCACAGGCTGGGGCGTCGCAATGCCCCAGTTTGAATACCACTGTCTTGTACAATCAGTGCCAGCTCAATGGCGGAGAGCAAACACTTAGATCCTGACCCTACTCCTTTAATCAATCCAAAGAATTGAAAAATGAAGAGATGTTTTGTTTTTTTTTAAACCTGCCGCAATGAAACTAGGAGGCCAGACTTTCACCAGTGTTTGATTTAAGCAGAAGGCAAAGCTATTCAAACATATAAAGGCCACCAGGTTTATGGAAATCTTTGTTGCTTTTTCATGTTTTTCTTGCCTTAGTTTAATTATTCTAAACTGTTCTGAGGGTGCTTTGCCAAGCTGCAAAGCATGTGCTTAGCTGCCACTGTGGTCAAAGAGGAGGAAAGACCCATCAATTGACAATATTTCCCTGAATATATCTTAGAATTTGTTCCCCTTTTGTTGTGCTGTAGTCCAGCTCTGTCATCTCTCTCTTTGAAATACAAAGCTGCATGGAGGAGAAGATTAGGTGTTATGGCTGTTTGTTACTAAGAATACAATTATCCACATGCTAATGACCACTGGCTTGATAGGATTACCCCATAAAGAGAATCCTGCCTACAACCCTGGAGACACTGCCTTGCCTACTCCACTGGTACTTAAAGTGGATTTGTTTAGTCTTGGTATCCTAGGAAATGAAAAGAAGCCATCCTTGCGTATGAATGTATAAAGTTTGAACCACAATCCAGTTGGGCTGGAGTGCTAAAAATTGGGCCAGCTCCACTGGCTTAAATGGAGCTAAATCTAAGGTCAAATGCATTTTATTCCCTTTCCGGATGGAAACAAACCCAGCACTTGAGGCCAAGGATTTCAAGTGTGTGTGAGGACAGACTTGGAAATCTGACTCCATTTGCAGACATCAGGAGCTTGAGAAGTATGGCATCTGAAGTAAAAAAGGACGACGCCAATAATGTGTTACCAGTCAAGCTAATCTTTGGAACGTTGCCTTATCTATGATGGAATGGTCAGAAATGCTACCATGTCTTGTTTAATAGGGAGTTACTGTGCTTACAATACTTCGCATTACCAATGATAGCTTTCTCTCTAGCCTACAAAAAGGTTGTGAATATGAAAAACCTCTATCTAGCCCACCAGGGGATCACCTGGCAGTTGGTGTGGCCACACTGCCCTGTGGAGTGATCAGTGAGTCGGTAAGTTCCACAACCTCTGTACCTTTTTGCCCCTTAGCACAGAGCACTCTATCCACTCTCTTAGGGTCCAATCCTATCCAATTTTCAAGTGCCGGTATAGCTGTGTCAATGGGGCGTGCACTGGATCCTGTGGTGGGGAGGCAGTCACAGAGGCCTCCTCAAGATATGGGAACATTTGTTCCCTTACCTCAGGGCTACATTACAGCTACACAGATGCTGGAAAGTTGGATAGGATTGGGCCCTTAGCCAGTTGACATTTTTCCAAATACTCCTAAACAAAATTGGAAACTATGAGACAAACCAGAATCTGCTATCTGTCTAGGAACATTTAAGCTGGCTGAAATGTCTCTTGAAAACTGAGAGGTGGTGCTGTGTCATTAATGTGAACAGCACTTTTAGATGAACACGGCATTCCCCACTGTTCTGACCATCTATGACCATTTTAATCTGTTTTTTAACCATTGTAAGCTGCCTTAGGTCCCTTCGGGGAGAAAGGTGGGATATAAATAAAGTTGTTAATAATAACACAGGCCAACACACATTTTGCTTCCTTAAATGTTACACCAATTCGTGGGTATATTTGGGGTGCAGATTCCAAAAATGGCATCCGTTTTGCCCTATCACATCTAGTTTTGGAGACACGGCATAGCCTCTTTGGTGAAAGGTTCAAGCAGCTTCCTCATGAGGAAGCCATGGTGTAGGCTTCCTCATGAGTAAGCTGCTTGAACCATTCACTAATGAGGCTATACTGTATCTCCAAAACTAGAAGTGATAGGGCAAAACGGATGTCATTTTTGGAATCTGCACCCCAAATATACCCAGGAATTGGTGTAACTATAAAGTTTGGGAAAAGCTTTTCTGACCCTCAGTTTTGCAGGCCTGTGTAATCTATCAGTTGCCTGGTAATGACTCAAGAGCAGCAAACGTTAGTGAAGGCTGCATTAGCACTGACTGCTGGGTTATTGTGCACTCCTCTTTTTTTTCTTTTTTTTTTTAAGGGCAGAAGCAAGGGGGGAGCTGCAGGATTGATTGAACAATTTGTTCCTGTTTGAACAAGAGAGTACAACAGCCTCAGGATATGAGCTTGGCCTGCATGCTTTAATTTTCTTTAGCACATTCTGAGCAGCAAGCAAAAGTAGTACTTATCCATCATAAATGTGCTTTTACCTTGAGGTGGAAAAAAATAAAATTGTAACAGCAAAGATACTTCTGAATGGTGACCAGCAAACTCAGCAACGCTTCATAGCAATTCGCTGCCATTTGAGTAAGACAGGGCGCAATCCTAACCCATTTTCCAGCACCAACATAAGGGCAATGCAGCTCCAAGGTAAGGGAGCAAACCTTCCCTTACTTTGAGGAGGTCTCCATGAATGCCACCCAATTGCAGGATGCAGCGCATGCCTCATTGGCACAGCTATGCCAGTGCTGGAAATTTGGTTAGAATTTGGGTCATAGAGGTGCTCACTGGCACCTTGTGCCTCATTATATGGGATTGGTCTGCCACTCTTGCTCAATAAGGAATTGATCCTATGTATTTTAGACATTACAATGATCTCAGAAAAAAGTTATGGGGTGGGTAGTGAAGGGCTGGATGGAGAAAGATGAGATCATTTATATAGCACTCTCATTCTCATTTATATAGCACTCTTAATGAGAAAGCACAATCTCAATCTCTTTTATCCTCACAAAAATCCTTGGGAGTAGGTGTTTAATATTCCCATTGTATAGAATAAGTAACTGAGGCAGAGAGTTGGATTTATCCAAGGTCACTTTGGGCCCAATCCTATCCAATCTTCCAGCGCTGGTGCAGCCACAATGCAGCCCCAAGGTAAGGGTACAAATGTTCCCATATCTTAAGGAGGCCTCTGTGACTGCTACCCCACCACAAGATACAGTGCATCCCTCATTGGCACAGCTGCCCCAGCACTGGAAGATTGGATAGGATTGGGCCCTCAGTTGTTTCAGTCAAACAAGGAATCAGAGACACACCCAGGGCACATAGGATCAGGCACCACAGGTGTGGATAAAATGCACTATGTGGTTGGGAATACTCGCATACAACTTGATACACACCACTGTCTCCGGTTTGTGGCAGTGAATCCATGGCTAAAAGAAGATTTGAATGTAGTTATTGAACCATGAGATTTATGAAACAAATTAATTGGTAAGAAGAAAAGGAAGACTTGTGTGGTCTTTTGTATGCATTTGTAAGATGAATGGACTGAGTGATAATAAGCATGTCATGACTTGCCAGTGCTCCTCAGGCACTGAGGTTCTTGCACAAGGCCAGGGACCTTAGATTCAGCCAACTATCTTCTCTTTTTATGGCTCTGTGCTCCACTGATAAATCACCAAATAAATTCCCAGCCCACAGACCTTGCGTGCAAAGCGAAGATTGCAGTGCACATCCCTAGACGGGAAGGGACACCATCACCTTGTCTCCAAAGTGACCCCAGTGCTTGCTTGCTCCCAGTCGCCTTGTCCGGGGCTCTCTTTCTCTGCCCCTCCCCAATTTGAGGGTCGCTCGCGCGCCTTTCCCCACTTGGCTGGGGAGTTGCAGGTGGAAAGGAGCAGGGCCCAGAGCCGCATCCGAACTTGGGCTTCCTGCGCGGTGGCAGAGGCAGCTGTGGGCAGGGCCCAGGGAAATGACGCGAGTGTTGTGCAACCCTATCCAGCTTCGAGAGGAGAAGGGATTTCACGGGCGGCTGTTGCTGCTGTGCTGTCAGACGGGGCTGCGGGCGCTTGCAGTCCGCGGGCATTCGCCAGCGCAGAGCAGGGCGCTGGAGGCGAGCCATCCTGAACCGCAGCAGCTCCGGGCCAGTGCTCTTCGGCCTGCCAGCCTAGGAGGGATGGACGCAGCAGTGGACTGGTACCTGGCAGTGCCCCTGCTCTTCACCATCCTGGCTGTGATTCTCGCCTCGCTCTTTGTGAAGCTGCGATCCTCCGAAGGGGACAAAGCTGCGGAGGCGGCGGCAGCAAAGGAAGGAGGAGCAGAGCCCCGAGTGCGGGAAGCCCAGGCGGGCGCTGCAGCAGCCCGGGTCGATGGAGGGGGGAGAAGCCAGGATGGCGACGGGAGAGAGCAGCAGCCTCCGAAAACCCGGCTGGAGGAGGAGGACGTCCCGGAAAGCGGCAGAAGGGGCCCCGGGGAGGAGATCGGCGCCGGAGACCCGAAGGAAGAAGGAAAGGGAACGCGGGGGGAGGACGCGGCGGCTGCCCAGGCTAGGACTGAGGAAGCAGGACAGCAGAGTCACCCTCAGGAGGTCAAGGTGCCCAGCCAGGCTGCTGCTGCTGCTGCTGCTGCTGCAGTGGAGGTAGGCGAAGAGGAGGAGGAAGAGGAAGAAGAAGAGGACGAGGAGGAGGAGGAGAGCAAGGTAATGGGGGAAGGGGGAGGTGTGGTTGTAGTGCATCGCAGCCAGTAAAGCACTGCTTTTGGTCCAGTGAGTTCTCCTGCCAGCTCTGCTAGCCTATTCCATTAAGGGGGTGTGTGTGCATGAGAGAGACTGCAGAAGCCCAATCTGCAAGGCTTTTCCCCAGGAAAACAGTGAGTTGCGGGGTAGTTGATGCAGCTGGAGCGTCTCCCTCTGTTCCTTCAAGTGCTCAGTAAAGCTCAATGACACCCATCACCACCACCGATAAGGGTGCTGGCCTCTTCTCAAGGGCTTCCCAGCTGTTATATGACCACCGCACCCAGCCTTCCTGCTCAGCATTTAGTGCCTTCCCAGCATCCAGACAACAGAATTCCATTGCTGTGAGATATGCCGTGCAGCGTGATTGTTTTTAGAGCTATTTAAGATGCCAGACAAGTCAAGGATGTCGTAGATTAGGGGGGTCCCAAATCATCCTCCAAGAAGGGATCTATAAAATCCTCCCCTTTCAGCTCCTCCATGTGCTAGAACCAGTTTAGGAGGCCCACCTGTTGCTTCAGAGTGACTAGCAAGGACTTCTTGCTGCTGCTCTGAATGAGCTTTATGAAGTCTTGATCATCACCCTCATTCAGTGAACAGAGCTGGAGATTTCTAACGAATGGGCTTCCTGAATAGTGATAGTTATTATAATAATAAATAGTTGGATCCTTGGGAAGGACTCGATAGTCAATAGGCCAAATCCAGCCACCAACATCTGACAGGCTATGCATATTTGTCATCATTAACAGTAGTTATTATGGTTGTGATAATAAGGACCATCACATAGCACGGCCAGTGTACTATAAGTACAGAACAATGTTGTTTGCCTGAGCTGTTGGAATGTTAGGAATCTGATTTCAAAGTTTTCTCATTTTTGCCATGAGCCTAAATTCCAGAGGAGACTGGACTTGGAAGCCCCACTCCCTGCTCTTACTGCAGGTGTATCAAGATGAAACCCACTTGGGAGGAGTCTTCTCCAGCCCAGACAAATGCTGGATTTGACTTCCCATTTCCGCAAGCAGGGCCTAGGAGAGGGGAGTAATTTGTACCCGGGCCCAGGAGCCAAAGGAGGGGTCCCAGAAATTTCCTGGACTTTGCCATTTTTCTATCTGCTGGGGACTCTACCATGACTGGAGATGCTGGGGACACTACTGATGCCACATGGGTGGGTAGACCTGGGCTCCAAAGACTCTTCCAGCTGTCTCTACCCTCCCTTCACCCTGCTTTGCCCCTCCCTGCCCCTATTCTGCTTGCCAGTCACCACCCTCCCCTGCTCTGTTTCACCCCTCTCCCTTTGCAAAGGAGCCCAAAAGAAACTTTGGACCCCCTGATAAAATTCCTCTCAAAGGCCCTGCCTGCAAGTTTACAAGCACATTGTGATGTCACCTGTTTTCCCAGAAATGTTCTTTGGGTATGTGCAGAGCATGAAGCAAAAGTGACTGCTTCCCCTCCCACATTCAGTCCTGGTTTGTTCCTTATTAAAAGCAAATGAGCCATCCTAAGGGACCACTGCCTGCTTTGCCCAGACACCATTGTTGAACCTGCTCATTTGTCCTAGTCAAGGAAGGCAAATGTTACTTGCTCAGCTCTAAAAGTCTACAGAGATCAAGGCTTCCCCACTCTCACCCGAGGCTTGCTTGCAAGTTGCTTCTAGCTAGTCATTTCCCTTTGCATTCCTGAGGAAAGCTAGACTGGATGAATTGGGGGGGGGGAGTAAGAAAGAAGAAAGGAAGGAGTAAAAATATTTATTGCTCAGATTTAAGGCATACCAGTCAAGTGGGATGAATCATGAGACAGGGATTCAAAAATTCACATTACAGTGACCTCAGAAAAAAAGTTATGGGGTGGGTAGGGAAGGGCTGGATGGAGAAAGATGAGACCATTTATATAGCACTCTTAATGAGAAAGCACAATCTCAATCCCTTTTATCCTCACAAAAATCCTTGGGAGTAGGTGTTTAATATTCCCATTGTATAGAATAAGTAACTGAGGCAGAGAGTTGGATTTATCCAAGGTCACTTTGGGCCCAATCCTATCCAATTTTCCAGCACCGGTGCTGTTTTGGTGAACCATGTTTGGCTACCAACTAGTACTTAATTCCTTAAATGGGGGTTGTGGATGCTCACTCTTGCCTGGAGCCTGGGCTTTCTGACCTGGAAGCCCTTCCCCTCTTCTCAGGTATGTTATCTGTGCCTGCAGAAACCAAGGAGTAAAGGAAAGGTACTCTGTACAGGATCAGATGCACTTGCACCTCTTTTCATTAGCACACTCAGAGCTGGCACCAGAAAATGCATTCTGTCACTAGTGCCAATCAAGTCTTGATGCACCCCAATGGATCACAGGGGCTTGGAAAGAGGAAGACTGTGTGCAAAGCCATGCCCAAAAGAATCTGAGACGTTTGCGTATATGCAGCACACAGAGTACCCTGTTGCTTCTGATGTTCTAGGCAGGAATGTGTCACCCAGTTTTCCTTTCAGCTGCCAATTTGCTGTTAAAGAAAGCCTGCTGTGCAGAGAAAACTAAGGCAAACAGGCCCCAGGAGATGGTCTGAGAGCAGCCGCCTTGCTGTAACTAAGCAGGCCATGGCCTAGAAAGGGGACTACCTCTGAACCCCATGTACTCCACTTTGAGTCAACCAGGGAAGAAAAGCAGGGTATAAATGTAATGACAAATATTAAATAAACACAAAGAGGAGGAGATAAAATCATAAGACTGGTCCTTGCGCTCAGCGCTGCTGTGGCATGGCTCTCTTGGCTGATTGCGGGCAGACAACCTGGACTGAGCCCTCTGTTACACAGAGTATAATCTGTGGTATGGAATAGTAATGGAACCATTAAAGAGCTGGTGTTTTTAAGTGGTCACAGAGCAGAAGCAGCAAACTGAGAAGTCCTCAGTTCAAATCTCACCTCAGTCATCTCACCTAACTCACCACATCTCACCTAACTCACTGGGTACCACTCAGCTACACCAAACACGCTCACCAACAGCAGTAAGCACATTTCATTCCATCCCAGGGCTTTTCTGTTGTTTAAAATCATTAAGGGGAAGATATAAGTCCATCCTTGTGGTTAAGGAATGATGCCTAGTTACCTTTGTGTGAGTATACCAAGCCTAGAGGGGATTAATGAGAGATGGATCTGGCTAAGAGCCAAACCAGAAGACTTTGATTTAGGCCGATCTAATCCCATTGGGGTCACTGGTTTAAATGGTTTGTGTTTTACACTGTTTCATACAAATGTTTTGGCTCAAACTCCCCATCTCTAATAGGGGAATAATAATCCTGGCCAATCTTGACACCTCATTATAAAAGTTACTGAGATAATATTATATATGTGAAATTCTCTGAGAGCACAAAAAGTGCTGTATAAATAGATTTGCCATATTCCATTTTATCAAAATACAATGCACCTAATTTGCATATTATGCAAATCACTACTTATGTAAATTGAGTGGCAGAAGGGGGGCTAAGCGTCATCACTGTATTACCATTCCAAATTGTCCCCTTTCAGTGTTGCTTTGCAATGAGGAATAGTGCATTAGGCCTTTCCTGCACACTACTCCGTGCAATACTGGATGTTTGTATGTATTTATTATAACATTTTTACCCCACCTTTTGCCATCAAATGACCTCAAGGCAGTTAATAATAATAATAATGAAGTGCAGTTGAATCCTCAAAGCCTAAATAAAAACTAAAGTAGTCTGAAAGACTAATCCTATGCATGCAGAAGTAGCCCCACTGAATTCCATAGGACCTACTCCACAGTCATCATGTATAGGACTGCAGTCTAACTATCCAATCCTGTGCTCCCCATCTCCAGCAAAGCAGCCACACTGAAAATAGCTTGCGATGAATCCTGTGGAGGTGGCAGTCCTGCATGTCCCTTCTGGGTAAACCAATGCAGTGTGGAGGGGGTCTATTCAGACCCATGTCAGTGAAATTGCATGCACAGGTCTGCATGGACTCAGGTCATGGGACTGGGTTGGGAAGGGGGTTTAAACAGCCACCACTACTGCCAAGCTCACTCCCTTCCAGGGTCTGATCCATGCTCCCTGCCATCATCACAGCCCTGTTCCGCCATACCCCCATCCCATCTCCCCTGCCACATTTCACCTAACTCATCTCCCCGCCCCCCCCCCATACCTGGGTCAGAGGGCCTTGATGGAGCTGCTGCCTGGTAGGAGGCCATTCCAGCCTCTCTGCTGGTGCTCCAACAGCACACGGCTTCACACGCTGTCAGATATGCATTTACAACTGCCGTAAGGAATAGACATTCCACCAGCAGAATTGCCCATTAAGTTTGGGCTGTTAGTCTAGTAAACTAATCTTTAACTCACTGCATAAGTTGTAGTATTCTTTGTAATCTGTTCTTGTACATAGCAATTCCTTGCTACAGAATATTCTTTGATCTTCTAGTGCAAACACATTTCGGTGGCACTTTCATCTCTGACTCAGATGTATACCACACCATTTCACAGATGAAAATAGGGACATGCTAGTTACACTCCTGTTCCTCAATCAAAAGACCAGTCCCAGAGCTCCACGCCTTGCACTGATATATTGTATTGTTGAAGGTCTTCTGGCTGTTCATGTACCCTGCAATAGCCTGTCTTTCACTTACTTGACTCTGGTTTGGGCAGCAGTTTCCAAACTTTGCAAGGGAGGTGGGACCTCCCTAAATAGTTGGAGAGTAGGGACTGCGGTTATGGCTGTTTGTGATCACGCATGCCTCTGTGCAAAAAGGGGGGTTTATCACTTAACAGGGGTTGCTATGGCCCTCCAGAGGGTGCAAGATGTCATCACCCCCTTCTGTGGACCTCCTCACACCTCAAAACTGCTCCCTGCAGCAATCGTAACCCACTTCTGGTTTCCGTCACGAGTTAAATGAGACCCCCCCCCGGCCCCACCACACCCTCTTGAGGGCCATAGTGTCCCCTAGTAAGTGAAAAAAACCAATTTGGAAAGTGCTGCTCTAGGACAATTATTTTTTTTCTGTTGAAAAACACCAGAAAAGCATCATTGCCCTATCAGTAATGTGTTATCAACAATTCAAAACATGCCATCACAGCAGCTGCTGTGTATGAAATAGTATTCTGTGCCCTGTCATGAGCCTTGCTGTTCACATACCTGCATGTGCTCTAGGCAGGATGCATCTTTCCCCACTCAGGCTGCCATCCTATGCATGCTTACATGGGAATCAAGCCTGTTGTCACTTACTTCGGAGTAGACATGCCAGAGGCTTAACTTGCGGAGACTTGGATCTGGAAGCTGAGCCCTACACAACACCACCAGCAACACAGAAGCAGAACAAGGGCAAAAGAGGGACAATGACTGTCCAGGGAAAGGTGCTAAAAAATAGTGACTCTCCCTGGTCAAAAGGAACATTTGAAGCATGTGCTCTGTTATAAATGGAAACTACCCTCACTAAGGCTGTAGCACTATACAACAGTATACTTTCCTGGGAGTAAGCTCCATTGAACACAATGGGACTTACAACTGGCTAGACATGCGTAGGATTGTGCTGTAAGCTACTAAACTTTATACAAACTTTCTCTACCTGTAAATATTTGTCCTTCCTCATACACTGTACTTTTGGGGTTGGAGGATTAGGATTAGGGGCAATGGGAAATAATGAGTTTGGGGTCAGGATCATGGCAGTATTCAGATCTGGGGTTAGAAAGGTAAGAGAAAATTTTGGGTTTATATCAGCAGGCTTATCTCAGCCAACCAAAAGACTCACAAGATGGCAAGTGATATTAATCATAATTAATTAATTCAGGGGGCAATCCTAACCCCTTACGTCAGTACTTTCCAGCACTGGCATAGCGGTGCCAATGGGATGTGTGCTGCATCCTGCAGTTGGGTGTCACACATGGAGCCCTCCTCAAGGTGAGGGAATGTTTGTTCCTTTACCTCGGAGCTGCGTTGCCCTTATGTCGGTACTGGAAAGCACCGACATAAGGGGTTAGGATTGCGCCCTCAAACAGATAGCAGGTGAGAGGCCTACAATCTGTGAGAAACTGTGAGAAACCTGCCAACCAGGTAATAGGGCAACCCTATACCTATAAATCATCATTGTTATACCCATTGTTATTAACCCTTTGCTATATGATGCATTGTCAAAGTAGCCATAGATTTTAAAAAACAGCCAAGGAAAGAGAAAGAGTTAAATTTTCTGCAGAGTCTGAGGACTTGCCTGATACAATAGTCTTGCAGAGTCAGAGTTCAGTTTGACTGGAGGTGGGGGAGTCATGAAGAGAATTAGAAGTGGGACTGATAAAAGTCTTGCATTTACACTGTTGTTTTTCTTTCGGGTTCATGAGTTTCCTGCCCTGGGGCCTGGGCAACATCTCTCTAGCACAGTGTTTCTCAAACTGGGTCGGGACCCACTAGGTGGGTCACGAGCCAATTTCAGGTGGGTCAAAATGTCATTTTTAATATATTAGACTTGATGCTCCCATGGTCTGTGACTGCATTGGGAGAAATGCTACAGATCTGTACTTTTAACAGCCTACTATATATAAGCTTTTAACAATGAGAGTCAATGGAACTTACTCCTGGGTCAGTGTGGGTAGGATTGCAACCTATGATTGTGAAAAATGTTCCTGTTTGATGATGTCACTTCCAGTTATGGCATCACTTCTGGAGGGTCCTGACAGATTCTCATTCTAAAAGGTGGGTCCTGGTGCTAAAAGTTTGAGAACCACTGCTCTAGCATAAATATTGCCTTTGCTTTGTGAAGCAAATGGAAGCCATGCAGAGTCAGCACATCTTGAGGACAACCCCTATGGCCCCCATGTCAACATGCATGAGGAGGATGTAATTTTTAATTTTTTTTCCATTTTTTATCCCTGGACCCAGTGATTACTTTTCTAACCCTTAGATCTGTCCTGTGCCTGCTTATGCCTCCAGGCACCCTTAAAGTAATTTCCCAGGGGACACATTGGCAAGATGGAGAAGTGCCCTAAGCAGCCTTGCTGATCAGGAGATTGCTGCTGTCAGCCAGCTGGGCTTCTCAGGACTGCTCAAGTTGTCTGCAGGGTGCAGAATTCACGCTGGCTTCTGTGGCTAGAAATGCACTGCATTTCTATCAGTGAAAAAACAGTTGACGTTCACCAACAGTCTGCTTAGTTGGAGCATCACCACAGATGTGAAGGTCTGTGGGGAAGGAATAACCTGGGGTGAGGCTGCCTTGTCCCCTTTCTCTCCTTTTTCGAACTCTTTTGTCATCAGTGTTAACCACAACTCATCTATGCTTTCTTCGGGTAAGAAATGTCATTTCTCAGAAATGACATTTATCCAGTTGTATATATAAATCAGATTATCTTTCCCAGGAGGTATACCTTAACATCCCTCTCAGCATGATACCTGGGGTCATGTACCCCCCTTTAGCTATGCCACTATAGGGCTTGGGCAGGTCTGCAAATCTTCTGCAAGTTGAAAGGCATCTTACCGATGAAACTGGCAAGAAGCAACTGATTTGTTAGACAGGCAACAATTCTGACCATGAGTACCCTTTTAAAAAAAAAAGGGACAGGAAAGCAGCTTAGTTTGCGGTAACAGAGGACAGCTTCCGCACCATGGTCTCCCCATCTCATTCCTTTCCATCCTATTGGACCTTTCAAAGCAAGCCAGAATATTCTGATTTATTACTTTCCTGCCATTTGCTGCATGTTGTTTGTGGGAAGAATGGCCCCATTTAGGTTGCTTGCTTTGCATAGCTTCTTTTGGCTGGTTCCAGCAAGAGGTCGTGCCTGAACAACATCCAGAGGAAAGGAAAAGAGGGAGGAACATTTTTCTCTGCTGAGTAAGTGCTTGAAAGGCCTGGCCTGGCACAATGTGAAACCCGGCACATGCCGGGGCTTCTCTGAGCAAGCTGTTTGTTTAGCTGGCATTAAAGTGAACAGATGCCCAAAACATTCTAGAGGGGGGTTGCTACCCTCTTGCTGCCCCTTGACCTTTGAAAACTTGTCTTGCAACCTCTCTTGTGTCCCTAGTTTCCACTTATTCCAAGCAGGAATAAGATTGTCTTTTGTATTTTAACTGAAATAATAGAGCCTTTGAATGGCTACAAATTGTATTTTAATGACTTGATTGCTGGCTTTGTGTTTAGTTTCCCAAAGGAGGTTTCTTGAATGTGGCTTTCATGGTTTTTGTCACTTTCCTTGTGGAATCAAACCATGTCATCTGGACCAGTTTTGTGATTTATGTCAGCTAATAAGGTTATGTATATGTTCACCTGATTTATTACTGCACAATCCCATGTGTGTCTCCTCAGATGTAAGTCCCATTGTATTCAGTGGGGCTTACTGTTGGCTGTGTATTGGATTGCAGCCATTGGCTTATACAAGTATTCTATCTGCAAATGTTATTCTTCCTTTACTAGCGAAATCTGCAAAATCAGACAGGTTTTATCTGGCAGAATGAGATATGCAGTTGGTTGCAAGCTTGCTTTGCATTCTGGCCTCCACGTTCTTTTTAACCCAGAAAACTTTTATATATAAAAAAAAAAATCAGATGCAGCATGTTTCAGCCATACTGAATTCAGTTTCTTGCTGACTCCCTAATCATAGGTCAGCTATCAGCTATTACTTAATATTGACTCACAGAGCCTCAGAGGCTGTTGAAATCCATGTAGAAATGCTCAGGAAGGCACTGAGGAGAAGCAGTGAAGATTTGATGTGTTTAAGGGTGCAATCCTATCCAACTTTCTAGCACTGATGCAGCTGCAATGCAGCCCTAAGGTAAGGGAACAAATGTTCCCTTACCTTGAAGAGGCCTCTGTGATTGCCCCCATAGCGCAGGATGCAGCACAAACCCTATTGCCATGGCCCAATCCTATCCAACTTTCCAACACTGATGCAGCCTACTCAGTCAAATGGGAGAGAATAGAGAAAAAGGTGGGTCACACACGAGAATAAAGAAAAGTAGGGCACAGGTAATATGGGACAGTGATTCACTCAAGCAGGACCTCTGAGTAACCAAACTACCTGTGATTGTGCCTCTATCTACCTCTAGCAACTCTTTTTAAGAGAAAAGAAAACCAGTGCTTGGCTGGTCAAGAGTTGACTTGCTCTGATTCCAGGGAAAAAGACTGTTGCTCAGCCTTTTATCTGCTCCAGTGCAAAAAGAAACCCTATCATGTAGAAAAACAGACAGAAGAACTGTACTAAGCAAAGGTTTACTTTTAAAAATATGCTGATTCTTGGGACATTTTGGAGAGACCGAGAAGCAGTTCGGCCATGGAGTTTTGGGAAGGGAGCTGAACCGCTCACTGCCTTGGGTTTTGACTGCGCAGCTGCCTCAACATGACAGGAAGTATCTGGATAAGCATTTGTCTCTCTTGACCATAAGAACCCTCCATGCCTCTTGGGTAATATGTATATCTGTGGCAGGAATTATGTATTAAAAGAGTGTTCTTATCTAATCAGGAAAAACTCTGGACGTTTTCCCTGCCTGAGATTCTCAGGCAATGTGAGCACAGCTGTCCGTTCTGTAGCAACCTCAGGGGTTTGCTAAGCAGGCAGAAGGTTTTTTAATTGAATCACTACATCAGGAATGGCAGGAAGAAACTGGATGACTGTCTCCTTTTCCCTTCTGGCTGGATGCATCAGGGCATGCAATAATTCAATGCAAATATTAATCAGCCTAGTAAAATGTTTATTGAGAAAGATGATCCCAGAGTGCACAGGACTGATAGACTGCTTATTCTCATAAAACTTGAGAATCTTTATGCAATTCACTGTCACAAAGGGGCAACTGAGGGTTGATTCTCCTACAAGTGTCTCTCACTCAGTCACTTTGTTATTGATAATCTTGTTCGCACCATAATTGTGCTTGGTACTTTACAGAGCAACATGAGCACCCCTAAAGAAAGGCCAAGCCCTTGCCTGACTTTTACAGCCTACAGCCATGACCTGCATGTGTGAATGAGCCATTATAGATCAAGTGTTACATATAGTGTTTTCATCTCATGTGATGTCACATAAATGTGACACATTTTTAAATTGTGTCCATTCACACAGTCGACTGTGGGTCATCAGGAGTTACGTAACCAGGTGATAGACACACACATTTGTAAACAATCACTGAGAATGAAAATATGCAACTTGGCTGAAGCCTGAGTTTGGTGTTTTTAAGCCAATAAGCCAGATCTTGGGGCAAATTCCATACCAACAAGACTCCACTTTTCGCATTTACGTTTCACTCTAGGCTTGTTTACACAATGAGGTACAATGCCTGGTTAGGCAACAACTTCCAGATGATGTGCAAACTGATTCTGTTGAAAAACATTGTGTTGGGGTGGCATGTATTTGAGTTCTGATGGCCTATTCACACATGCAAGTTCTTGCTTGCTGCAGACATCACCCAGTGATGGTCATGCAACAGTGAACTGCTTCCAGGCTTGATTTTCCTTTTAGTTTCTTGGTTCAGAGGAGTAATAACATGTACACATGTTACTTTTTTTTCTTTGTACACATTTGAAACCATTGCAGGAAAGGGTTGTGATTGTCTATGTGCGTATGGAAAACCAAGTGTGTCTCTGAAAGTGACACACAGCCTTCAGTTTGGCTGTACTTGTCGTAAGAGGCGACTAAACAGCCACCGGGTAGATGGGACTCAATAGCCTGGGAAGGCAGCTCATCTGAGAGAAGGAAAACTCTGATCCCAAACCTCCACTGCCTTGTGGCTACATCCAGTTATGGAAAAGGCTTCAGGAGTCAACCTCAAGGCAAAATCGGGAGCCGGCGTCCCTGAGGCAGTTCATGGCTGAACATAGTCACGTTCTGGCAACTCCTGGGATGCCGCTGGAACCAACCGTATTGGCCTCTGCCTTTCTATTGGACCATTCCAGCGATGTGGAGAGGGGGGATTTGCTGCATGGGTAACAGTCTATCCTCCATATCTACTTTACCCAGGCTTCGCGCACTGGAGAGGACACTCTGTTCCAGAACCACCATTCAGAGCGCGATAGCATAGTCTTCCGAGACTGAAGGATGCCAACTACTCTGAAAGTCTTATGATATCATTCTTGCATGTTTACACATTCAAATGGTTAAAAGAAAGAAGTAGACAGAAAGTTGTTGATATCAATTGCTAGAGGAATAGGTAGGGGATGGGTGAAAATCTTCTTTCAGAGGTGAGAGATCTGCTGGCTTTAGAGAACATGGGGATGCCCTTCTTTGCCTGCCTCTCCATGAAAAGCAATCCTATACACAGCAGTCATCTCTGGTGAAAATGGTGGGGAGGGAGGCAGGTTAAAAAGCCCTACTTTGGACTCTGAGTAGTCCTGTCCTCATGTAGTAGAAAGTAATTCACATTGATATTTACCACATAGAATAAGTACAAAAAATGACTCTAAGCTACCATGGTCATGACTTCTTGAATTCCTATCATTTTTTGTTGCCAGCTAGCCTCTAGCCTGAGCCTTGACAAATATGACACAAAAGCAGAAAAGTAGCCTTTCAAGACTACTTGTTTGACCCATCACTTGTTGAGAACAGGCATGCCATCTGGGGCGTCATCCATGAAACTATCCAGGCATTCTCCTCAGAACTTAGCATAGTAGAGGTACCTTTTATCACTCATCCAACATTTCATCTGGCATAATTTATATAGCACATTCGAGATCTGTAGGAGAGACAGAGAAAACTATTTTCTTGGAGTTTGATCCATTCTTCTCAAAAGATGAATTAAACCGATTAGTAGTCAGGGATCTGTTGGAAGATGGAAGGTCTTTTCTTCAAGCGTGATTTGTTGGTCACAGAATTTGCCTCTATCCTTCTAGGAACTGTTTCAGATGGTCTGTGACTCATGTTTGTGGAGTTAGACCCTTCCTTTGTGATAAATACAATAATATGTTGCAAAAAGTTCTCTACAATTGGTATAAATGTAGCCAACCATGTTTTGTGGATAAAATCCCTAAATCCTCTCTTGCCCTGTGAGCTGGATCAGAAGCAGGTTTGTGCTTCCCATCTGCTCATCAAGCTGTAGTGCTGTGATATAAAAGCCCTTTTAAAAGCAGCCTGGCATCCTGCTAAATGGGTGTTGCAGCTCAGAGAGGAAAGGAATCTGACACCAAGAAAAGACTCAACTGGATACAGCTGTGTCCTGAAGTGAAAAGTTTTTTTAAAAAAAATTTTTTGACCACATTCAGCAGGTTTAAGTTCTTCTAAAATATTACCCTTACATGTACAGGGCATTATCAAAGGACTCAAAGCACCTGAAAAGCTAAAAATTGATCTACTGGTAAAAACTTAAACTCAAATACCACTAAGGTTAAAACATCAAAACCCAGACAGCTCAAGTTGAAAATTCCAGACATCTAGAAATAAAAACCCTCTCCAGTCAGTTGCCAGAGTAAAAAGGAAGGTAGTTATAGCCAGAACCTCCAGACCCCAGGAGCTGCCCACCAATAATCACATTTATTTTTCTCATGACTCTACACATTTAACCATCTGTTTCATCTGCCTGCTTACACCCTCTGCTGTGTTAAAGGTACCTGACACTTCTTTCTGATCTCCATTAAATCTTAAAATTTTGGTCTTTTTAAGTCCCATGACTTAATTTTTTTAAGCCCCACCCACAGAAGTAGGCTCTAAGGCTGCAATCCCAGCCACTCTTTCCTGGGAGTAAGTCTCATAAACTCTAATGGGGCTGATTGGATGGCTGCATCATGCTGTATTTCATGCTCACAGCTATGTGAAATTGTGCATGCACTTCTTTTCCAATAGGATTGGAGAAGCAATTCTGTGGTTTACCTTTAAGATAATATAAAAATTAGTTTTGCGTGACATTCTTACAGATAAGCCTCCAGTGGGCAATAAGGCAGGGCCAGCAGCACGTGCAGGGCTGGCGCCACAAAGCCCAAGCAGTGGCCCAAGCGCTCTGCTCCCCTCCAGCTATGCCACGCTGTGAGCTATGCTCCCCTCCAGCCTAGCTCCTCTCCAACCCAACCACGGGAATGTCCGTGCTGCACCCTCAGGCTGCAATCCTTCCCTCACATTCTTGGGAGTAGCCCCACTGACTACAATGGACTTCCTTCTGAGTAGACATGCATAGGAGTGGGCTCTCAGGCTGCAATCCCAGCCACGCTCTCCTGGGAGCAAGCCCCACTGACTCTAATGGGACTTACTTCTGAGTAGACAGGCAGGATTTGTCTCTGCCTGTGCTGCGGAGGAAAAGCCTCTCCTGGCGCTGAGTGGGCAGTTGGAAAGGTGGGCTACAAAGGTTCAAATGGCTGAGGAGGAGAGCAGCTCCAGATTGGCTGGTCTTCAGCCAGTGAAGGGCCCTGAGCCATTCTAACAGAAAAAGTCAGGAGTCTGCTGGATGCTGATTGGCTGAGCCTGCTGGAGAGTTGGGGAAGGGAAAAACGGAGGGAAGCAAACTCGGGGCAGGTGGGGGCAACGGAGGGAAGGGAGAGGAGGCTGCAGCTTCAGCGCCCCTCTCCAGGCTGCCTGGCTCAGTCAGCGCGCGTGCCCACAGAAAAGGCTCGGAGTGCCCTCTCTGGCACGTGTGCCATAGGTTTGCCAACACTGCCCTATTGATTGTTTTCTTAGGATAACCATTTTATTGCAGGCCCTCATGATATGATCCTTTTCCCCTTGTAGATATTGAGATTCAGAGATCCTTTCTGCCCTCTTCATTAATGTGTTAACCAGACCCCTTTTTTGTTTGGGGTGATGATTAGAAGTGAATTGCGAATATCTGTCTATGGGTTGGTTTTCTATAAATCCCATATCCCAAAGTTCCATCTCTATTCCTCCTGACCAACACATCTAAAAAGGGCAACTCCTCCTTCTCCATCTCCATGGTAAACTGAATGATGGATGTAAACTGTTAAGATGGTCCATATAAGGGTTAAGGGTATAGCTCCCTTTCCCCCTTTTCCCATAAAAATATCATCAACATAGCAGACCCAGACTAGAGGTTCCTGAGTAGCTGAGCTCAACACCCTGTTTTCAAAGCCCTCCATGTACAGATTGGAAATTATGGGGCTCAGGGACCAACCCACTGCTACCCCTTCAATTTGTTTGTACACTACCTGATTCCACATAAAAAATGTAGCAGTCAGGCAATGCCAAAATAAATCTACTACATCCGATGAGAATAGATTAGCAATAATGGTGATTCAGATCAGCTGTTTCTTCAGACCTTTTGATGATGTTCTCCTGCTCAGGATTCAAAACAGGGCTTGTCAACCCCTCTCAGCAAAGCTTGTTGATATGAGCTACTTTACAAGTCTCTCATGAAAATGACTTGCAGTAAAGGAAGCCTCATGTATCCCCCAGGAGCTCAACTGTCCCTCCCAAACTTCACATGCTAGCCTAGCAGCTGAGCAAAGAACAGAACATGTGGCTTCTAGGGACCCAAATCATGTTGCCCACTGACTGTATTGCCCACTGTGTATTCTCAGAAGGTTCCCATATCTCGGTAGCTGCTGAGATAATCGGTTCACAGAAAAGCAACAAAGGCCTCCACGTACTCATGATAAGGTTGAGAGAGATGAGATGACTCATCAGATGGATAAGCCTGATGGGACAGCTGCCAGACTCCAGCAAAGGCTTATTCCAGTACATGAGACTCCACCAAAGCAGAATGAGGAATTTACTGAATTCCATCTTTAGCAGAATGATGGCTTCTCAAAGAATATGCATAGAGGAAGTCCATTCCTCATCTCATTCCCTTCCCTCCCTTTGCATTGAAACAGAAGGCAGCAAGGAACACACACCCCATCACGTGCAGGAGGACAGCCGCCCTTCTTCTCTACAGCTTGCTTTGTAAGCCTTGACAGATAACAGTGATGCATATGCATGTGTGAATCAGCCTTTAGATCAGGGACATCAAACTCATTTTTTTTTTGGGGGGGGGGAGAGGTTGATTAGCATTCATGAAGCCTGCTGAGGGCCAGAAATGACATCATTAAACAGGAAGTGATGTCATTAAGCAGGTCATGACCAGAAATAAACACTTTTTTTTCTCACTTAGGAACTCAGTGACAGAAGAGAAAATATGCAAGTCTTGGCTCATATTTTTAAGATGTGGGAAAACCCAGCTATCATACAGGAAGCCCTTTCAGCAGTAACGCCTTGGCATAGCTCAGCAGCTGAGAGCAGCTAATAGTGGTGCTAGGAGAGTTTGAGTGCCAGATAAGGAGTTTCCAGGGGTTACATCCAGCCCATGGGCCTAATGTTTGACACTTCTGCTTTAGACACTCTCGAGGGTTAATCAAAAAAGACCTGGACAACTGTGCATGTTGCCAAGCAAGCAAAGATGTCAAGATCGCAGTGCGGCATTCTTAGTTCCTCAGGGCAGGGACCACCTCTGACAGGCACAGCCATGTGGAAAATGAATTGTGCTAGACAACAGCAGTCTTATTCACCCAGTAAACTGACACTTCCCCCTGCAGAGTCAGCTGCCTCCTAACTCATGCACTGCTTTTTAAGCAGACAAGGTCCCGATTAATGGGCAGTGGATGGATGTTGTCCCAGCTGCTCTATAGGAGTTTCAGTGGAGGGAAGGGAGGAATTATGGGTCACAGAGCTGCCAGATGTTCCTTAATTTAAGAAGACTTCTCTTGTAGGGAGAGAGAATCACTGTTGATCAAAGTTATCATTTTATTTCAGAACCGCACTGAAGTTTATATAAAGGGAAAGAGTTCTACAGGATCCCTTGTCAGTCCCGCATGCTTGCAAGTTATAGAAATGTGGATTATTGTTTGACCTTAAACTATGCATGGATCAGCTCTGGTCGAAACCTAAGATTAGGGGAGAAGGGAGAGAAATGAAGAATGAGATTATCAAGCCATTGAAGAGACGTTCTGTTACGAGCATTAATTATTTTATGCATAATCAGTAAAAATTATCTTCCAGATAATGATAAAGACTGCATTCTGTTTTCAAAACTACTAGTACTGGTCTGCTAAAGTGGCAAAGGATTAGCATTTTAAGATCCCATCCAGTCCCATGCATTATGGAAACTCTCAAAAAACTGCACAGCAAAAGTGTCACAAAACCAAAATTATTGTCAGCCTCCTTTTGGCTATTGGCAAATAATGATCAGTATTGTTTGATCTGCTTTTCCTTTGGCTCCATGCCCTGGGTAACTTTTCTGAACACTTTTTCTTTTTTTGGATACCTCTGTCATAGGTATTTTTAACAATACTATTCCCCCACTGCAAACAAGGCCAAACCCAAGAACCAGCCATCCCAAACCACAAAATTATAAACTCAGTTTACATGTACAGGCTCACATAACACCCTCCTTTTGTTAGAGCTGCTGGGACAGATGCCATATGCTGTCAGTGGGTCCAATTAGGGAGGCTTTAACAGACTGCTGTCAGTTCTATTTAAGAGGTGGGAATTCAGCAAACCTACTCTGCTTGTGTATATAACACATTGCTTGACCCCCTTCTAGAGTGGTATGTGACATTCATGAGAAACACAAGCATCCTCCTAAAGGCATTTCTGCAAAAAGAAACCATTTGATCGAACAGCCAAAACTACCTGTATAGTGCATATATACAAGTTGGTTTCTTTGGACATGTCTGCAATGTCACCCCTCTGTTAGCAATATTTACCATTTCGTTATTTTTTTTTGAAGAATACCATTTCAGATTCTGTCTAAAATTCAGTGACTTTTGTTTTTCAGATTTACTTAGTGTCCCAGTAGCACGTTACTAGAGAATGAGAAAGAGAGAGAGAGAGAGAGATCCATCACTTACAGCCAAATCCTCTGATTGCCAGATGCAGGGGAGGACACCGGGTCACAAATTGTGTCTGTTGTCTTGTGTGCTCCCTGGGGCATTTGGTGGGCCATTGTGAGATACAGGAAGCTGGACTACATGGGCCTTTGGCCTGATCCAGCAGGGCTCTTATGTTCTACCACAACTACCACGTCTACCACAACTCCTCGGATCGCAATGCAGCAGCTCTGGTTTGGGCCCCTGGCAGCCCAATCCTAAACTGTCCAGCACCTAGAGGATCAGTGGTGCCAAAAGGGTGACTGTTGTATCCTAAGCGCATGAGGCAGCCACCGGCATCTCCTCAGGGGAAGGGGATATTTGTCCCTTTCCCATAAGGCCGCAGGTCCCACAGTGGGGCTACTCAAATCTGTGCTGACTATTTTGCGGTTATATGAATCCATGGGATTCATGGTTCTGGATGAGGTTCTGAATCCACCTTGCTCCCTCCACCCCCCCGCCCCAGAACACCTCTCCCCTGCTCTGACTAACCCCTCCGCTGCCCAGAATTTGTCCCTTGCTCCAGGTGGCCTGCAGCAGACTTCTGGCTAGTGCTGGTCCCAGCGTGGACTGGCGCTGAGCTGGTGCCAGTGCTGACCCAGCACTGAGTGTCTCAGGCATGCCTTATGGCACGTTTGCGACACTCAGCACCAGCACAGGGCCGGCGCACAGAGCTCAGGATTGGGCTCTGAGTCCCACAGAAAAGTTTTGGCCTCAGGCCTCCTCAGGATAAGGGAACATTTATTCCTCCGACCTGGCCTCCTGTGGGCCCAGTGCGTCAACTCAGACCAGCTCTATAGCTTTTGCAAGTCTGCGTTGACCCGGGAAGGTGAATCGGGTCGGGGATCTGGATTTGACATGCACTGCTGCTGCTGAACCCACCTCTTCCCTCCTCCCCCACCCCGTCACTGCACTGTTCCAGCCACCCATCCCCATTGCACCCCTTGCGCAGCCTTACCTGTTGTGGCAGGTCTTTGGCCATCTGACACTTTGGCCTCCCTGTGCCAGCCATGGCTGCTTTGCCACTGCTGTAATGAAGCCTCCGCCTCCACAACATGTGTTATGCCCAGCATAGGATTGTGCCATTAGTTTATCTGGATCCTATGGGGTAAGTGGGCAATCCAATCCTATGTAACTCTCCACATGGCAATGCAAGTGGTGTCAACACAGCTTCTGCTGTATACTGTGGGGGAGTTTAGGCATGTTGAGGCTTCCTTGAGGTAAGGGAACATACCCTTCTGGGTAAACCCCAGCAGCCGCCATGGGTCTCGACCTGTGCCAGCCCTGTTGACCCATGAAGGTGAATCAGGCTCAGGAAGGGGGTCGGGATTCAGCATGCATCTCCCACTGCCAAACCACCCCTCTCCCAGGCCTGATCCACATACCCCTGTCCCATCCCCTCCGTGTTTGACCCTCCCTCTGCCCCTTTCCACCCCCCTATCCCCTCCTTCCCACCCCCTGAGTCACCTTACTTGCCAGGCCTTCCATTGGCACTGTAAATTTTGCAGCAATCGTAAAGGGATTTACACAGCAGGAACACTTATTCCAGTGGCATAAAGGCCCCTTAGGGTTGGTTCATAAGTTAGGCTGAGATATAGTTACTCAAGATAGGAAACAAAGGGTTGTCATGCTAACCGTCACAACTTTCTACTTATACTGACCATCTAAGCCCTAATTATACTGACTAATTATACTGACCATTTACTTATATTTAGACCATCGAAGCCCAGTGCTTTCTATTCCTGCTGGCTGTGATTCTCCTGGGATTCAGGCAGAGCCATTTTCAATCAATCACCTGTTTCCTAATTTTTTTTTAACTTGGCAATGTCAGGGATTGAACTTGAGACCATCCTCATGCAAAGCAAGTGCTCAACCTACCTCAGTTTTGTAGCAGATGTAGTCATATGTATGTTGTTTTTTACTTCTCACATCAGTAGCTTGTCCTTCTCTTATGCATTTACATTATATCCTCCCTGTTTTCCATAATGGAACGAAAGTTTCCACCCTCACACATCAAGTTACCAAGTTATCATCACCCCTCCAAATAGAGGGGCCCAAATAGAAAGACTCAGGGCCCAATCCAGTTCAACTTTCCAGCACTGGTGCAGCTGCAGTGCAGTCCCTAAGTGAGGGAACAAATGTTCCCTTATGTTGTGGAGGCCACCATAACTACCCTCTCACCATGGGATGCAGCACACACCTCATTGGCACAGCTGCACTGGGGCTGGAAAGTTGGATAGGATTTGGCCCTTAGTTCTGCTTAGCTTCATCAAGGTTACTGCATCATTGGCCTAAGACCAGACTCTGGAACTCAGGTCAGGACTGTGTGCATTCAGACAACAACCCTCCAAGGTAGTTTTGACTATGAGAGTGTGACTTTGCCAAGGCCACTTGGTGAGCTTCATGAAGAATGCAGGTCTCCCATGTCCAAATCCAATCCTTCAGAAAAGACACTAAGGGCCCAGTCCTATTCAGCTATCTAGCACTGATGCAGCTGCAATGCAGCCCTTAGATTAGGGAACAAATGTTCCCTTGAGGAGGCCTCAGTGACTGCCACCCCAACACAGAATGCGGCACACACTCTAATGGCACACTACTTCGGTGCTGGAAAGTTGGATAGGATTGGACCGTAAAAAGCTCTGTGGCATACACAGACATATATATTTTGTCTTCACAAAACCATCGTGATTCAAAAGCCACAGTTTTTTTTACCATTTAGACCAGTCCCATTGACATCTTGTCTTCCTCATTCTGTTAACAAACAGTTCCTTGCAAAAAAAAAAAGAAAGAAAAGGGAACAAAAATCCACATTCTGCAGGAAACCAAATGTTAGGTTCAGAATGACACAAGATGGGAAGCAAGCAGGAGTACAGAACTTCTCGCCAAAGAACAAGTGTCTGTTCTCTTCCTCTGCAGCGTGTGAAGTATTCAGTTCACAATATTGTACACAAGGTACAGGTGGCAGATTTTCTTTGGTGGCAGATGAGAATGTTCCTGGTGACTCTGAAATTGTCCAAAACAAACACTGTGCAATACTTTGAGCAAAGTAAGGAGTGTCTGTTAAACAGAGGGATTTGGGGGTGAATGATTCCCATCAAGCTAGTGACAGAAACGACTGCAAGCAGAAGTCCTTTTCTAAGTATTTCTGGAGCCAAGTATCTCAGTGGTTCGGAGAGAGGTGCTGTTTTGTTTTATAAGCAAGGAAACAGAGGCAGATAAAAAAATCCCTAATTTTCAAGGCTGCACTGAAAGACTAAAACAATCAGGAATAGAACTGTTTCCTTTGGACTCTCAGTCTTGCACCCTTATCATTACAACCAGCAATTTCCCCCAGTTTCTAAGCTGAGCTGAAATCTATTTAAAATGTCTGGGCAAACGGCATAGTGTGTCGCCAATAAATGCAGTAGGGAGGTCTGGTATTAATGAGCTAGATTAGAAATGCTGTCAGGAGCAGCAGGCTCAAACAGTCTTGCAAAGCCTCCCCAGAGAATGGCATTACTGGGTGGGGTGGGGTGAGGAGCCCTTTGTCAGCTCCTTCCCTTATGACTCCTTACAGGCCAGGGACAAATATAGAAGGAGAATAAATAGTAGATCTGGCCAGCTAGCAACATGCTGGATGGTAAAGAATTTCTCAAAGGTTGGCTTTAATTATCTACCTGGGGATGCTGGCACCTAGCCTGGATATGTCTGGTTCCTGAGCCCTGTAGTCTCTGATCATCTTTTTGCCTTCAAGGATCTGTGTTGGTACAGCTTTCTGGGATTAAAATAAGGACTCGTCTTTCTAAAAGTGGGTTCTCTTTCTAAAAGAGTTCAATAACCCTGTGCGAGCTGCACCTTTTCCCCTGAACAAATGAGTCTTGTTTCAGCCTGATCACTGAGTGGAATTTAATGAACATTTATTTTATCCTTTGATTGTGATTTCAATCCTTATTCATTCTCACAATACTCCCACTGTGAGATGTCATTATTATCCCCATCTTAAAGATGAGAGACTGAAAAAGAACTTGCCTAACTACCCAGTGATTTCAAGGGCAAGATGAGATCTGAACCTGGGTTCAAATAAGTCCAATCCTCCATCCACAGGATCACATTGGCAGTGACTGAGAAACATGAATGGATGGTTCCTCACCCTATTTTCACACATCATCCAAAAAGTCAGACTATCATCTGAGCAAGGGTCCTGGAGGCCCATTTCAAGAGAAAGACAATTGGTCAAGATTATGTCATTGTATGTGCTTGGGATACAAAATGACAGCATATCAGGAAATACGCTTATATCAGACAAACTTCCAAGAGTAAGGGTTGTTCCGCCAGGGCTGCCTTTCAATAGATTGGGCCATCATATACACAGATTGTTTGTGTGCTGAATGTAATGTGCAATAAGGCACCTCCTCCTTGCTTTCCACAGAATTCCTCCTTCCCCTATGCATACGCATGTACCTGAAGTACGAGTTGCACACAGGCGAAAACAGCATATGAGTGGGCTCAGATTCCTTGTGGCTGCCACACAGTGGGAGAGTTCATACCTGTTCCAAGGCACATCCCTCACTGGCCTTCCAACTCTCCACTAGATTCTCAGACTCTGCCAGAGGTCAAGGGAGGTGTTTGCTTCAGCAGCTGTTTCCTTCGATACACAACAATGAAGAAATTGAACTGAAGGATTGGGGTGAAAGGGAAGTGGGCCTGATGTCACTGTCTAGTTGGCCACACTCTCAGAGGCAAACCGCTGCCTTGATTCCAGACTTTGTTCTTCTCCCTTTCCTCTTGCAACGTCTTGCATCAGGCTTGGGTCAGAAAGCAGAGCCATAAATGGCAACGTGTTTCACTCCTAAGTGCCCTAGCCAAGAATTATTTTCCAAGTGGTGGCTTTTCTTAAGCTCTCCAGCATTTGCATTCTCTTCACACCCTTCCTCTTCCCTGGGACACAACAATTGCTCGATTCCCGTCTCCAGCTTCTCTGCTTGCTATGGCAGCTTCACCTTTAAAATAAAATACCTACGGTACTTTCTTTTCTTCTTGATTTCCTGCCAAAAGAAATATTGGGCAATTTCACTTGTTTGATAGATGCTTGTGGGCCCAATCCTATCCCACTTTCCAGCACCAGTGTAGCTGCAATGCAGCCCTGAAGTAAGCGTACAAATGTCCCTGTGCCTTGAGAAGGCCTCTGTGACTGCCCCCCAACTGCAAGATGCAACACATGCCCCATTAGCACAGCTGCACCAGTGCTGGAAAACTGGATAGGATTGGGCCCTGTGATAGGGGGCAGGGAGAGAGCGCATGTAGGAAACAAACACCAGTGAGGTCATCCAAAAGCACACATAAAAACAGATTGCAGTTTGGTTCGTGAAAAGGGGGCACATTGAAACAACTGGTAAGACAGGTTGAGCTCCTCTGCCATTCACTTTGCTCCTTCCTTGTCATGTTCTTATGAGCTTTATTTGTTCATAATGGTCAACATTTGAAATGTTCCTGACAAAATAGGCAGAACTGGGCTCCCCCCCCCAATCCATTCTGCTGTGATATTCATGTTCCTCTTGTGCAGAAGCCTGACCCTCTGCCCCAGGCGGAAAGCACAGCAAGAAAAAAAAAATAAAAATGCAGTCCTCTGTAAGCACCGTTAATGAAGAAAAAACCCAAATGACATTCCACAAAAATGACACGATGCTATTCACTTTTAGATGTTAGAGATTGAAAATCTTTTTTCGTTCTGCTTTCGTTGAAATTTTTTTTACTCAATTTTATGAAATGATAAACATACAAATACAAAAAAAGTATATAAACTTAATGTAAAATGGGGGCTCAAACATTTGGAAACGAAATCTGGTTTGGATCAGATCTGCAGCCTGGGATGGTGGAGGATAGGATTGGTCTCTTAGACCAATGTCACTATTTTCACATTAATACTTATAAAAGCCTTGTTTTCCTTGCGTGTGTATATGGAGAAGTGCATAATAAGGGGTAATTTATGCCACAGTCAGCACACACCATCTTGGTCTGTTTTCTCCAAACCATGCATCTTTATCCTCTTTGGGTTTGCTGGTGTTTTTTCATAACCAGGCATGGTTGCTGATAGCATAAAGAATCAGGGAATACTGCAGACTGTTGAGTTCCATCCCCATTTTGACATCTTGGGTCTTTTTTGGTTTTGAGGGCAGTCCCTCCACTTCTCAGTTTGCCCCCAATCAGTAACCTCAGAAGTGAAGCTGGCAACTGCAGCTAGCTTAGAACCTCCAAAAATGTTTGGGTGCAAAGCACTGCTCTGTGGTAGAGAAGTACACAGAAGAGAGATTGGCCTGAAGATAAAACAGTTGTGGAAACCCACAATCTCCAGGCCTAGCACACTCAGTAGCTCAGGCAGCTGCTGGGTGAGAAGCCCCCTTCATTAAGCCTCCAGAAAAGTGGCCTTTGTCTGTACAACAGCTGCCCAAACTGCCTATGCACGTAGCTGTCCTCCAGATGCTCCCAGATACGGATCTCTGCCTCTGTTCTCCCCCAGGCAGGAAGGTTTCCACTGCCCTCTTTCTGAAAGGAAAACTCCTTTTTCCAGCCAGCTAAGCTGATGCTGTTCTCAAGGCCACAGTCAGCAAATGCTGGGGGAGCACAGGGCGGGGGGGGGGGTGCTGTCGCTTCTGACCTGAAAACGCCACATTGCTGCTCCTTTGCATGCTGCTTGCCAACTGGGTCACATCTTTTTCTTCCCCTGATGGGTTTTTCTGTCCTCTTGTTTTGCCCATAACTCAACCAGCTGTCCCATTTCTCCAAGGGGTAGCTTGGCTTGAGGACTCTAAGGACTCTTCTATTTGGCATAGACTTATTTTCTTCTGAAGCTAAGCATCTCGGGCATTCTCCCAAAAGCCATACTTTACTGGTGCATGATACTTCATGACACTGATTGCAGTGAATTGCAGGCCGAGCACGAGCGGCACCTCCACTGTGGATCCAGCAGCAGTAGCACAATCCAGATCTTATCCCATCTTTTCAAAACTGCCCCACCCCTTTCTTCAGACATATGCCACCAAAATAGGTGGCATACGTCCAAGGAGACCCATTGAAGATCAGGCACTCAACCAGGTAGGAAGTGCAATATGTTTTCACTCAACACAAAACGTTTTCACTTCTGCAGGATGTCCAATCACCCACCCCTCACCATAGGACAGGGGTGTGCAAACATTTTAGCAGGAGGGCCACATCATCTCTCTGACACTGTGTCGGGGGCCAGGAAAAAAAAATTTACATTTAAAATTTGAATAAATTTACATAAATGAATACATAAGGGATGGAACTTATATGAATGAATGAAGGTCTTGCAGTAGCTCAAGGCCTATAAAAGGCCTTGTACAAAGCAAGGCCAGCCTTTCCTTCACTGCCACTGCTGCATCACAGACATGAAACAGCAAGTAGTGGAGAGAGCCCTCGTCTCACAGCTCAGGTGAGAGGTTGAGCAGTCGTCCTCAGGCTGAGAGCAGTTGCGTCGGGCCAGCACAGGCTCCAGCAATTTTTCGGAGGGCCAGAGGCTCATTAGAGACTGGGGGCTCCCCGAGGGCTGGACTGGGAGTCCCCAAGGGCCGCAAGTGGCCCCAGGGCCGGGGTTTGGGCACCCCGCCATAGGATGCAGTGTTTGTCTTTTTGGTGCAACTGCATTGGCACTGGTGGTGAGTGATAGGATTGGGCTGTTCTTGATCTTTCTTACTCTAGACCAGGGGTAGCCAAACTTTTTGACAAGAGGGCCGTATCATCTCTCTGACACTGTGTTGGGGGCCAGAGAAAAAAGAATTAATTTACATTTAAAATTTGAATAAATTTACATAAATGAATATATTAGAGGTGGAACTTATATGACTGAATGAAGGTCTCGCAATAGCTCAAGGCCTATAAAAGACCTTGTGCAAAGCAAGGCTGGCCTTTCCTTTGCTGCTGTTGCTGCTTCACAGATGTGAAACAGCAAGAGATGGAGGGAGTTGGCCTTCACAATGAGAGTAGTTGCATTGGGCCAGTGCAGGCCCCAGCAAGTCTCCGGAGGGCCAGAGACTCATTGGAGATTGGGGACTCCCCGTGAGCTGGATTGGGGGTCCCTGAGGGCCGCAAGTGGCCCTTGGGCCGGGGTTTAGGCACGCCTGCTCTAGACAATGGTTCCAGTCTGCCATGGCACTTCTCTGTGGCTCAGCCAGGGGCAAGGGGAAACTTTCCCCCTTACCCCGGAGAGAGCCAAAGCAGCCCTAATGGGTCTACTTGGATCTGTACCACCTCCTGAGGTGGCGCAGATCCCTTCCTTCAGAATGCCTGCCACCCATCCTCCTTCCAGCCTGGCACGCCTTCCTCCCATCTCCTCCCACACTCCCCTCAGAGCCCTGCATCAGCTGAGCTCGGCTGACACAATCTTACCATCCTGGGCCTGGATCCAGCATGGGGAGGCCAGCACAACTCCTTGCACTGGCCTCCCCAACTCTTAAGTCGACTCAAACATGCCTTATGGCATGGTTGCAACACCTTCAGGTCGGTGCAAGTGACTTGTGCCTGCCTAACCCAGAGGTTAGGATTGCGACCTTAATCGTATATGCCCTTGGCTTGATGAAGACACCGTTCTGCCTCACTGTTCAAGGCATGATCAGCTGGGCATTGTTACCTCTTGCCAGAGTCTGGTCCAGTGGGCAGAAGTGCCCAGTCCGGACCCATACAAGCTTCAATAGGAGGGATGCACTAAACATCTTTTGACATGAAGGAGTTTCCCTAAACTCCTAAACAATAGATTGCATGTTGCCAATCCTAAAGTATTCACTAGCCCCTATTCTGAGACTGGGAAGGGAAACTCTGGGGATTTTCACCACCTATGTTCTCACTGGCCATCCGTGCTATAGGCCAAATTTGGGGAGAAGTATTGTCTAATCTGGCCTAATAACTTTCTCATCTGTTCAGTAGTCATTATATGGTCAGTCCAGTGATATTCTAGTTTACCAAAGGAATCTGTTGCTAATGAAGGCGATAAAAAAGTCTGGAAACAGTTTTCGAAAAGCTGAGAGTGGATCCAGCTGGATCTTCTAACACATGGATGTGAAGGAATTGGACTGACAAGTCTAGCCAGGCCTGCTGTGGATGAAGCCAGGCATCCAACTGTCTGCTCAGAGCAGATTTGGTATGAGTATGAAAGGAAACCTTTGGGAAGGAAAGCAAGGTCCAACTGAACATTTACATCAGGAGGGCGCTGCTGAACCAGAACAAAGTTCTATCTAAGCAAGCATCCTGTTTCACTGAGGTAGGTTCCAGTGGACGTCTACCTTCCATGGACGTCTTCCTCCTTTCTGGGTGGTCCCAAACAGTGTCTCTCAGCCACCACCACACAAACATTATGGACACAGAGGTGGCCTTAGCTATCAGCCACAGTCTCTTCTGAGATCCTTGTGTCCTCAGCAACAATGCAGAATTCCTGACAACAGCTTTGCACAGTGGCCAACTAGATGCTTCTGGGCAGCCCATTTGGACAGGCATGCAAATAGCCCTCTCCTGCTATTGCTTCCCAACAACTGGCTTTTAAGCATTATGCATTCCCAGCATTGAAATAAATTTCCGCTCTTGGTGCATTGCACTTGCAAACAGGTTTTCATGCTGCAGAAGCTAAACATGGGGGCTGTGGGACAAGAGATTAAATGTTCAATCTGCAAGATTCTTTTCACAGAAAAAAGCAGACCCATGTATACAAAATGGAACAAAACTCAAAATACAGAGGCGGATTAAAACAAAAGTTGCATCAGTCTAAAAAGATCTTTCTAGTCCAGTAGACTTAAATTATCTCCAGACCCCGCTGGAAAATGTATGGGTAGGGTATGAGGAAGAGAACTTTCTCTGGTTGATTGTTCCTAGCATCTGTCAAGCAGGATATAGCATTCCATATGGAGACACAGTAGCAGGCATGCAATGGCTCAAACTCTACAGGGAGCTTGGAATAATGCAGTTATTTCAGTGAGTGAGTATTTGTAAGTCCATTACCACGGATGGTGTCAGGGGTAGGCCAGGTTGGATACTGGCCAGTGGTTCACATCCATTACAGGTCTCATCTGACCAGAATGACTCCTGAACCCTCAGTACTGGTGGCAGTGGAAGTACCCAGTGTGCCATCAGGCGGGTAGTGGGGCAGTGCAGGCTCTCTACAACCTGGCACTAGCACTGGTGCTTACACCCTTGATCATGTTGCTCTCATAGTGTTGGAAAGTCACTGTGTCTCAGTTTCCATTTGCGGTCTGTAAAATGGCCTGACAGAAATATTGGGGAACAGATAGTGTTTCTGCTGCCCAAACTCTCCTTGCTTGAGCAAACGGATGTGGAGCGGAGATGTAAAACAGCTGTATCATCTATTTGCAAATAAGTATTCAGCACTGGCAGTGCTATGCATTGTTCAGATTTAAAAGCCAATGTGTTTCAAATCTTAGCTGAGGAACATCAGTATTGTTCTGAGGAACAAACCCTTAGAATTCAGAACTTTGCAAATGTAAGACGGTAAAAAAAAATCGCCAACTTGGTATATGCAAAGAGTCGGCTGTCTGCAGAGCTACAGAGTTGCTGCTGGACCTACTGCCAGGAATAACAATAATAAAGATGGATTTCCTTTCTGTAGGCAATGAATTACAGCTGGGGTGTATTTTTTAAACCTTAAGCTATTTTGTAAACTGCCAGCATTCTTCGGGATCCTTATTGAAGTACTAAAAATATGTGACTATATATGCAAATAGTTGGTTAACTGATTACATGACCGGTGGGCCCTCCGTATTCGCAGATTGTGTATTCACAGATCTGGCTCACTGTAGATCCCCCAGACCTGCATTGAACCAGACTTGGCCCCACTTGCAGGCACAGCTCTGGTCACCTCTGGAGGCTGCAGAGGCTGTGCGCATTCACCCACTGCAGGCTTCAGAATGCCTTTTTGGCCAAAAAAAGCTACTTCTGGTACTTTTCCCTTGGGAAACTGGAAGTAGTGTATCTTTGACTGAAAAGGCCATTCTGAAGCCCGCAGAGACCATGAGGAGATGTGCGCTCTTCCGACCTTAGAAAGCCCTCTGGAGGGAACTGGAGCTCATTTCCATTCCCTTCAGAGGACTTAAGGGGCTTAAGATCACAGATTTGATTAGCTGTGATTTTTAGTATCCACGGGCGATCCAAGCTTGGATCCCCCATGGATACTGAGGCCCCACCTCTATTTCAATTAGATGGCCTTTTCTTGGTTCATAGGCCTACTCAAAAGCAGTAGGAAGTACATCAGTGGTGTCCAGCCGATGAAAGAAGTGTCTTGAAGGCATATGCTGGAAAGCCAACCACTTTCCAATTGAACAGAAGGATTTTCAGTGGAATGGACTGAGCAAAATGCTTCCTGTCTGTGTCTGGTGGGATCATACCCCAATTAGGATAATTGCAGAGCAGTTTGTAAGGGGTATAGTGAATCCCAAGCTCATAACAACAGTACCAACAAGAAGCACTAGCATTCCTGGGAGGGCAAATGCTCCAGGGCACCACACCTGCCACCTATTGCCCCCCTCAGCCACTACTCTGCCACTGCCCACCACCTAGAGCCCTGCTGAGGTCCAGGTAGGCCGCACACAGTGTCCTGTAGCCCTCTAAAAGCTTCTAAGGCCTCCAGAGGGCCATTAAGCATCACCTCCAGTTTTCTGACAAAAACCAAAAGTGATATTTAAAGGCCTTCCAGTGGCTTAGAAGGTGTTTGGAGAGCTAGAGGACACTGTGCGAGGCTCCGGACGTGACCACTATGTGGGGGATGGCAATCTCCTCGGGGGAACAGGACGGGACAGCATTCTATGGTCCTGCTTCTGAGCAGTACATCAACTAGGATTGCAACTGACAAGAAGTGTCTTCTTGGACTACACACTTGGTGCAAATTCATCATGACTGAGTGGTTAAAGATGAATGGATTTTAGCTCTGGCATGCCATCGCATTTTTTAAAAAGAAATAAGCTGAAACTGAAAGGGCACGGGCTGCTTACAGAACCTGCAAAGAACATGTAAGCAAGGACATTTGCCTTGATCCTGAATGGAAAAGGCAACAGAGCTAAGACCAAATCAGATTTGTTTTTGCACAATCAATTTCTTACAGCACAATTTTATGCATGTGTACTCAGAACTAAATTCTATTAAGTGGGATTTTCTCCCATGTAAGTGTGCTCAGGATTGTAGCTGTACGGTGAGTCCTATACATGTTTACCTAAAAGTAAGTCCTATTATATTCAGTGGGACTTATTCTGTAAATGAGTATTGGATTGCAGCCTTTGGGAATCAATATCCACTTGTTTCTCATTTGCTACATGCAGCCCTCAAACCTGCCTTCAAAAATGTTGCTGAAATGATTGATGTTTAGGAAATATTTCTGAGTACTCAAAGTGTAATACTTTCCAACATAGCAAACACAGTTTTGTGACAGTTGGTGTATTTATTGATACTTCATGTTGCATTTGAGTTAGAAGGCACTCACATGAGCAAAAGAAACCTTTTTCATGCAGTGGATAATGAAACTTCAGCACTCATTACCATGAGAAGTGGTAATGGCCAGCAGTAGGGCTGTTCTAACAAGCACTAGATAAGAATTTTCAACAGCTTTGGGGAAAGTCCAGTTCCTCAAGTCAGTGGCGTCACAATGGGATGCGGGCCGCACCAGGTGATGCACATGGGGGGGGGGTGATACTGCTACTGGCCAAAAAATTTTAAATCTTGGTATTTTTGAATAATACCATAATTATATATATATATATATATATATATATATATATATATATATATATATATATATATATATATATATATATATATATAAATTGATACATAATTTCATGCAGACCGTGTTGAAATATCTCTATTCTATCAAAAGTTACAGCCAAAAAGCCAGCAGGGTTGGGTGACACCACTGCTTCAGGTATAGTTTTTCACAAAGAGTAGGCCCTTTCTGCAGAGATGCAGTCAGTTGCTGCTGAACCTGCTTCACTCAATCAATCAATCAATCAATCAATCAATCAATCAATCAATCAATCAACCTCATTCATTCGGAGCATCTCTATGGCTCAGAATTCTCCTAATATTGAATGCACTTTTGCATATTTATGGCAAAGCACAGACTCTCCAGTTACCTGGTCTACCTTAATTCCATCTAGCTCTCTGACTGTTAGTGGCAGACCTCCCCAGCCCTGTACGAGTAAAGGTCTGCGATGGCACCCCCCACGGGCTGTCATGGCCCCCCACTCACCTGAGGTTCACAGAGCCTTGCGCGACCTGTGCCTGCGTCAGGGAAACTCCCTGAGGCTTCCCCGACGCAATAAACTGCGCTTCCAGGAAACCGGAAGCACAGTTTCTGACCCCGTCGGGAGCCTCAGAGAGGCTTCCGCGGGGTCCTAGAGGCTCACACCCAGGGTATTTGCCCCATCGGACATAATGGGAGGTCCACAATTGACTCTCACCCACACATCTAATGACAAACATGCCAGGAGAGAGAGATAATAGAGAAGACATAAAACTGGTGCAGATGAAAAAGATCCTACAGGCTGGATGTGGACCAAAGACAGGCAAGTGGATGAAACTGCTATATTGTAGCCAGAACATCAGACTGCCCTATGTATGGAGACAACATTTTCCTGATCTGATGTATCCTTGACTGTGCAGGAGGACTCAGCCAAATCATTTTTTCTATGACATTCTTTGCAGAACTGTGCACAAGACAGCCCAGGCTTGCTGGTCCACCACACTTCCTCTCCTCCAAATATGGACCAGAAAAAAACATGAATGAAGCAGCTAACAGAGCTTCCATTTTTGGAAGCATGGACTAAAATAGAGGCGTGTATGTGTGTGTCAGAGGTGGAAATGCAGGACGTGTGTCCAGCTGATGAGTCAGAGACCAGAGAATGCAAAATGCACCCAAAAAGGCTGATGAATAATTCACATTCCCCATTAGTGACAACACTCACCCGGTTCTGGCCTCTGGGCTACAAAGCAAATTCCTGGTTTCTATAAACTGCTTTTAGGATTCACAAAACCTTCAATGCAGGGAAGCGTATTCCTGTTTTATCTCTCCTCTCTCTCTCTCTGTGTCTCTCTCTTGCCAGACTCTTGATAAAGGCATGGCCCTGGTGCCCGTATTAGCTCCCTTTGTTTCCATCTTGACTCTTTCTCCCTAATTGAGGTTGGCAGCCTCCTGTGGCTTTTCCTCTGTACATACACCATCCCTTACAAATACAGCAAGCAGCAGCAGCTGTAAAGGCCCTGTCCCCTTGAATCAAACATGGGAGATTAGATGAGTTGGGGAGGAGACAAGAGACAGGCCCACACACCATCTGGAATCTGACTGGCTGTTCCACTCCTCTCCAGGGATACAAAGGCATGGAGAGAGAATGTGTGCAGTTTGCTGCCTTGTTGTTACGCATTCCAGCACCTAAGTACTAAAGAAAAAGTAAGTGCATGAACAGAAGTGTCTGAGTGTGCATGTAGGTGTGACAGAGTGGCGGACTCGCTGATTGACCAACTAGGGTGCTATACTAGGTACCTGCTTTTCCAGTGACGGAAACCATAAACTAAACTGAAGTACCCCATGGTGCAAATCCAGACTACAAACTTTTATTCATTTAAACAGTTGTTATGACTTTCCCAAGAAAAAGCCTTGGAACCGCAGGTTGCCTGGGATGTTGAGCATGCCCTGTGACAGATTCTTAGCTCTCCTCACAGAATTACAGTTCTTTGGGGAGAGGGATCTCTTCAGTCAGTTGAAATGCTTTGTGTAGTCATGCCCTGTATTTTTCTCTGTTATCTTAGGGCCTGTTATTCTGGGAGTTTACATGATAGTTCCTGTTCCTGCAGTGCTTCTGTCTAATGCATTTGGATTGGTCACAGAGGGGCTGGCATAATGCTCGCATGATGCTTGCTGGCTAGCGCACTGAGTTGACATGCTGCTTTCCAGCAAAAACCCTGCAAAAATCAACCCCTGGATGTGGTGTTAGTCTGTTTGGGGCATCTCTCAGGTATTATAGCAAAGAGAAGGAGGGCTTATGATGCATATCTTCTTTTTCTTAGCTCAGAACCAGTGCAGTGGGATGTTCATGATTCTCTTCCATTTTCCTTCCTTTTCCTACTGAGAAGGGAGCTCTTATACCCTTTCTCAGGGTACCATCATGCATTTAGTGTCTGTCCCAATCACGGAGCTGCCAGCCTGGAAGCACCACCAAACTGGAGATTCAGGAGGCAGGCCCTGGTGATGTCACAGAGTTGCATACTATTGAATGTCTTAAAATATCTGGTGCCAGGATGGAACCTTGCAGAGGAAAGGACAGAGAGAAATCCTTACCTTTAAAGAGAAATGTTTCCAGCGGAAGAAGCAATATTCTTTTTCAAAATGATGAGTGAAAAACAGTATTGTTTTAAAGTAGTATTTTAAAATAATATTGTTATCACCACTTATACTGCTGCATAACTCCTCCTCCTCTTCTCCTTCCAGATGAATGGGAGGACATTGAGTGGTGTGCCAGCAGCATGCACAAACTTTTGTATGGAACGCTGAAGGGGAACAACAGAGGTGCCCATCCCAAACTAAAGTCTCCAGCTGAAAACCTGAGATTTGGCACCCAATAGCCATAGTTATATACAGTCACCCCTCACCATACACAAGCATTGTGTTTCAGAGTCAGCATGTAAAACTAAATTTGTGCACAAGTGTGCCCTCTTATCAGGGGTAAGAGATAGCTTGTTTCAGGGATAGCTGAAACAGTGGCTACGGGAAATGCCCGTCCCCACGGTTTGGGGAGCTGCCCCCCCAGAGGGGAGTCTAAACTCAGCAGAGGCTGGGGATGTTTAGCCCAGCCTCTGCCATTCTCGGCCTGAGCTATAGAGCTCAAAACACATGACTTCCGGTTTCATGAAGAAGGACAGATGTCAAGGACGGGAAAGTCAAGGATGGACGTCTCCAGTCTCCGCTGAGCCTCCCCTCCAGAGGGGGTGTGCGGGCGGGCACATGTGCTGGGGGGGCTGGACTTGATCCGTGGATAACTGAATCCACAGATAAGGGATCCGCGGATATATGGGGCCCTCCGTATACTCAATATTACATTGAAAATCCCTTACATCCAGAAAGTAATATATATTGTCTCTTAAAAAATTATGAGAGACAAGCAGAGACCGATGGATCAGCAGCTTCATTCTCTGATCTCAGTGGAATTGCCTTCACTGTTTAAACCAGAGGTGTCAAACCTAAGGCCTATATTATTATTATTATTATTATTATTAACAGTATTTATATACCGCTTTTCAACTAAAAGTTCACAAAGCGGTTTACAGAGAAAAATCAAATAACTAAATGGCTCCCTGTCCCAAAAGGGCTCACAATCTAAAAAGATGCAAATGAATACCAGCAGACAGCCACTAGAACAGACAGTGCTGGGGTGAGGTGGGCCAGTTACTCTCCCCCTGCTAAAAAAAGGAGCACCCACTTGAAAAAGTGCCTCTTACCCAATTAGCAGGGGTCAATTGCATAGGCATAGGCCTTATTTGGCCCACAGAAGCTCTTTATCTGGCCCATGTGATAATTGGGCTCTCTCAGTGCTGCCATCAGCTCCTCTCAGCTGCCGAGCTGTGACATGGCACCTGTGAAAGAAGCAGCACTGCTGAAAGGACAGTGCTGGGTGAGCTCAGTTATCAAAAGGCACCACAAATGCTTTTTGGCCTGCTTTATGAGACAAGTCTGACACCCGTAGTTTAAACTGTTGTTTTTCTCTGAGTTGGGATTTGTTTGGTTTGCCGACCACACATGGTTGAATTTGCACGTCAGCTGAGTGTAAAAGAGGGGTTATTGTGTTAACATACTAAAGCGGCAGTCTTATGTACACATACCTTAGAGTAAACTCCACTGAATTCAATGGGACTTACTTCTAAGCAGACATTCATAGGATTGCCATGTGAGTCATTTCTTTCCGAAATAGAATTTGAATGAGGGAGAGTAGTAAAGAAACATCAGCTTGCTACCCTCCAGGATTCTATAGCATTCCATAAGAGACTTCCAGCTTGTCACATCTAACCTTCCTTCTCTGTAATGTAAGACAAGAAGGGGAAGGGACCAAGGAGAGGCAGTGGAGTGTGGAAAAGACCAGGGCACTGAATTCCAGCCTCTACTGCAAACCATGATGTGCCCTGGGCTCCAAAGGCAATCAGAGAGACTGTCATTTTTTCCCTTCATCCACTGTCTGTGGAATTACATTGGCCACCCACCCCTCAATAAAATATTTTATTTATTTTTCTGGCCACAGAAATCGTCAGAACTAGTGGTGACAAAATTGCTCCAAAATTATGTTGGACGTACGAATCTGATCACTGACCATCTAAATTGTAAAGCCATCTAAACCAGTGTTTGCTGCTCTCAGTGACAGTGGCACAATAGACATTACTTATTACTGTACTGATATTCTTTAACTGGAATTGCTGAAGATAGAATGGGGGACCTTCAGTACGCCATGCATATGTGCAGCCACTGAGGTGTGCAGCTTCTTCCTAAGTACCAAGTCACATGTTATGAAGAGCCTGCCATTTGGCCTTTTGCTTTGCTTTTAGATAACATGCTGGTATGTATGTATGGGCAAGCCTGAACACCACATCCCCTGCTGTGGTTCCTATTCCGATAGTGCGACTGCCATTCTATTTATAGTTTCAAAAGAGCTCCAGTTGGTTTTCAATTGAAGCTTTTCAGAAACTGTCAATAGGGCACAGGGACACACACAGTTGGGATAGGAACCACAGCAGGCGGTAAGAAAGAAAGCCTCTCCTCCCCCCACCCTCACTGTCACTTTGCGGTGTTTTATGCACATGGGTGCACACACCCCACACACTATTTAGGAACAACCAAGCTCATGCATTCTTTGTAATGTGTAGTTTAGCCCAAAGAGAGAAAAAATGAGCTGTTGCATTTTCTCATGACACTATGGCCAGTTTCTCATGCTACATTTTGTACTCTTGCATATCTGAGTATAAAATCCATATTGTGAAGGGTATGTGCCCAGTCAGATATGGAATATCAGCATGAGGTTTTAGGGTGATACAGAAGTTCCACCCCAGGTATAATCTTTAAAGGTTTGTTTGTAGTTGTTTGGTCTACGCTGTCAGTATGCTGTACGGACAGTGCTTAATATCGGAAAAGAAAAAAGCGAAGACTCAGGCCCGCATGGGGTTTCTGCCATCTGCCTTGGAGAGAGGCACTGCTCTTGACTTCTGAAGTGGAGAGACAGGCTGCAATTGCTCATTCCTGAGGGAAGGCATTTTGTACTTTAGGATACATTATTGTTTTTAATAAGGAGTGTGGCTAAGTTACCAGAGAGGAGAGGTGAGGCTATCAACCCTTGACCAGTGGTTCCAGCAAGAGATTTTTTTTCCCTTCTTACGCCAGTGGTGCAAGCACTATTGCTCTCCTCTTTGCATTGTAATGCATCTTCTGGATCTTCTGGATCTGAAGGAGAAAATCAAGCTGCCCCTTCCACATAGTTTCAGAGATAAAGGGGAAATTTGGAGACCTTTGCAAACAATCCCATATTGAGTATATGTTGTGAGAAGTTGCTCCAAAAGACTTCTCCTAGGATTTTTGTGTATGCTGTTAATGCAGGATTGAAAGTGGAAGAGAGTCATGTTAAAAAGTGAATGGACATGTTCACCTTACATGTGGAGGAAATTCAAAATACAACTTTCAATACTTAACATTTCAAATATATCTTTTGTAGAAATCCTAGGCTATGCCAATCCTTGCTGTTGCCCTGTTTTGTTAACATAATAGTGTGTCCCCAGGAAACACTTAAATGATGATCCATCATACATTAATACGCTCCAACACTTGTGTCTCCCCCCTTCTGGTGCTCATAAGAGCAATGTGGAGGAAAATGTAAGTGAACTATAAGGGTGTATTTAATGTGGAATTTTTTTTTCTGTGTGCTCCAATAGAATTCTATCTCTGAAATTTTTGCCTCTAATTCCCTTGTGGTTTGTAATGGTTTGATCTGTTTGTTTTGCAAGGAGCTTTTTCTGCCAGTAGCTTTTTAACAGTTTTATGTTCAATTCTCCTGTTCCAGGAAGAAGATCAAGAATCAGAAAATGAGAAACTAGTGGTGAAGGAACCTGAAACGGAAGATGGTAAGTTCTGGGCTTACATGATGACTAGAGGAAGAACTGTCAGAGACACAAGCTTTCATAACTGATGGCATGAACATCTTTTAGTCAACTGTCATTATTTTGAATGTAAAATTGGAAGAGAAAAAGAACCATTATTAAACTGAATGCACATTTTAGTCAAAGTAGTAGTAAGCTGCTTCTTTTTTTGACTTACAGGATTTATTGATTGATTTGATTTGCTTTATAGGAAAAGCAAACACTCATTAAACCCATCATTTGCAAAAATAGCCTTAGAAATCAATTTGTGAATTGAAAACAGGTGAACTTCCTCCTCCAAGGAATTTCATAAAATGAATATCATATCAGTACCACACTGTATTGTCACTTGGTTGGTTTTCAGCTGCCTTTTTCTGAACTTTTTACAAGCAGATGCAATTTTTATTTTACTTAAATGGCATTCAAGGTGGCTAAAAAAGTGTATTTTTTAAAAATAAAAATGGATTTTTAAATCTTTAAACTGTACTTTTTGTAAACAAACAAGAAAACCCATGTGATTATAGTTTTAATTTAAAACATGTTATAGTTCAGCAGTGACCAACCTTTCAACTGTAGGACTCCTGGACCTTTAACATGTTTTAAATTAAAGGTGCAATCCTATCCTGCGCTGGAATAGGCAAGCCAGGAGGCAGGATAGTGGCCATAAGCAGCTCAGCCAGAGGTAAGGGGAAACATTTCCTTTTACCTCCGGGTAAGGGCTGCTGGCCGCTATGGGTCTCCTCGGACTTGTGCCACCTCTGGAGGTGGCACAAGTCCAAAGAGAGCGGAGTGGCTTGAAGCTGCTCCCTTCTCCCTGGGAACAGGAGTTGGTAATTCGGCATAACTGCCCAATCCCAGCCCCGCCTCCCACTGACTGCCCACCTGCCCTCGGGGTCACCCCCCCCGCCCGCCCTCCTGCCGCCCAGGAACGCCTCCTCCCTGCCTCCCCCCCGCCTACATTTTCTGCTTGTGTCGGCCTAGCCGGGCCAATTCAAGCATCTGAGAGGAAGCCAGTGCAGAGGCTTATGTCAGCCTCTGCAGACCGGTGCTTCTCAGAGCGCCAACCTGGCTTCCTCTCGAGGAGGCGCAAACGTGCCTTATGGCACGTTTGCGGCCCAAATATGGGTCTGGACTGCGCCCTTAAGCTATCATCACATGGGTTTTTCTTTTCTTTTTTAAAATATACTCCAACAGTTCTTGGACTGGGCCTCGACTTTATGGAGTTCCATAGGCTTCTGCATAGATTATTTCGGTTTATCTTTCTATCTATCCAAGTACTAGTATTCAGTCTAGATTAGATACCATCAGAAATGTTTGTAGTTCTCAGACTGGGTTTGTGTCGCCAGAGATAACATGCCTTTAAACATGCTTTTTAATAGCTATAGATGGAGATGAGAAATAACAGAGCTGATCAGCTCTGTTTTCCAACTCCGATTGCAGTAATTCCTGGGGCTCCCCCACCCATGATGCAATGTTATAAATTATTGGAAGCCCTATTAAAATCTCCAAGATCAGTGATGCAGATTCCTTTAGGGTGGCAACCCTGTCAAATGTCCATCTTCAACTTTGTGCAGACAAAGTCAAGCCCTTACTTCTTTACCTGAAAGTGCACACTTTCAACAAAGTCCATGGACAGAGGATTATTGGAGGTGGGGTAAATCTGGGCAAGGAGAAGAATGCTGGAGATAAATGGAAAAAGGGAAATGCATGCAGTAGAAACCAAAGTGGGAAGATATGAGCAGAATATATGAGAAGTCTTGAGGTCTTTTGAATGATAGTTTTGAAGTTTACCTCACCTTTCCTCATCACTAGAAGGGAAAATATATCGCGGCAGTAGGCCATAAAAGTGACTGTTTGAGAATATTTTAATGAAGTTCCTAGGGCTGTGGATAAGACAGGCATGCAGGCAAAATGCAAACAATGCAACAAAGAAATGCAAGGCCTTTTTGCCCAAATGAAACAACATCATGAGAATTGTTCCCTCTCCAAAGGAAGTTGCTTTGAAGATGATGGAAGGAACCTATCTGGACATACAGGATCTTCAGGTTAGTAAACTTTCTATTCTTCTTTCTGAAAGACTACCTATCTTCCCTGGCCTTATTGTTTGCTTGGACATACTTGAATTCTTTCTGGCGCTATTGGTTTAGATGTAATAAAGAGCAGTGGCCGAAATAGACAGATTTTCTTGTTATACAATGCAGGATACAATGTCACCTTTAGTACTAAGTGTCAGGGCATGCTTGAGCAGAACAGTACTGTAATAACTAACTAAACTGACCTTTTTTAGGAGGATCCATTCTGAACATGCAGGATTCCAGTGGTTATTCACCTTCAACATCACAGTCATGTTCTTCTACAGTTTCAAAGTAATCAGCTAATGAAAGGGACATTGTTTCAGTAGCATCTTCTATGTCACCTAAGTTTTAAATCACATAAGCCTGTGGTTTAAAAAAAATCTCCACTCTTCTGAGACCATCACAGATAAGTTTGTGATAAGAATCAGCAAATTACAAAAAGAAGTAATTGATTAAAAAAATTACTTGGTTTGTATATTCAACAAATTCTCCTTTTCATTAAGAAAACACAGGTAATTGACATAGTTCAGTCATTACAATTATGGATATAGGTATATATGCCAGGATATCATCCACCAAGGAGAACAGATGTTGCGGAAAAATTGCCAGGTAAAATTTGAGAGAATAATTGAGCAGTATGCAAAAAAGTCTACAGGGCAAAACTGTCAGCTTGAGTCTTGATGGTTGGAGCAATGTCCACAATGATCCCATTATATGCCCTTGAATGACAACAGAAGATCGTCTTCCGTACAGAAACAATGGATACATCAGGAAATGTACACACAGCATAATACTTAGAAGAAGTAGTAAAACTATAGCAAACTGTGAGAAAAGATATAAATGACTGGTATGTAGCTTAATCGTGGATACTGCTGCAAATGTAACCAAGATGAAAAGAAATCTAGAAGGAAGTGCAGAGAATCCCAAGCTAATAACATATGGCTGCAGTGCTTATTTGATACCTCGTAGTCAAAGACTTCAGTGCTCAAGAAATAAAGACTAATGTTGTTAAAAGTGCACAATGCTTTCATAATAACCACTCTACAGCATCTAACCTGAAGAAAGTGAAAGGAACCAACCAAGCTTACTCTCCCACCAGATGTGCAATGGAAGTTGGCAGTAGACTATTTTGTCTTTTGGTATCAAAAATTGGCCTAACCTGATGATGGTTTACAAAACCATGAAAAAGTAGATGGCACTATCATAGTCAACATTCTCACTATTGTACTTAAGAGAATTGCTGGTTGACCATCCTGAAGCCCATTTCCGTTGCCTTGAGCAGTGTGCAGGAAAATACTGTTCATCGCTGATGCTTTTGAAGTATGGAAGGAATTGAGTGAGATCCTAAGAAGAGAAATAGATGATGAGAAGCATTATAAGAAAATCAAAAACATGAATGAAACAAGCAGCATTCCCAGCTCGCACATATTCCCAGTACTCAGTACTGTCAGACCTTAAGTACTGAGGAAGAGGAGTTGGCTATCACATGGGCATCCATAAATCATCCTTCCAGAATGACTGCTATAAACCTTCAAAGCAAAGGGCAAACCATTCAAGAAATATACATTTGCTAATGAAGTTTTTAAGGAATGCCCCAGCCTGAGGGCCCTAGCCTCTGCCCCCTTAAGGGGCAGGGGCAAGGCAGCGATGTGATCCCCAGGATCGCATTTCTGATGGGGCTGCAGAGACTGGGATGTACTCACCAGTCCCTGCAGCAGCCTTCCCGGGGTGCAGGAAGCCTTGTGCGAGTGCCTGCAGGGCTCCCCAGCTGGTTCCAAGTGAAAGTAGAGCAATCACGCCCCACTTCCGGTTTTGCGCGATCACTCTACTTTCACTTCAAGCCAGCTGGGGAGCCCTGCAGGCACTCGTGCAGGGCTCCCCGCACCCCCAGGACAATGCACCCCCAGGACAATGCATCCCAGTCCCTGCCTTCCCCCCGCCCCCGCTGCCTCCCTCTCCTCCCTTGCAAGAACTTACTGCACTTTTCAAACTCCCAGAGAGTTTGAAAACTGCAGCACTAGGCAGAAAAAGGCTCTAGAAAGAGGCAATATTTTATTATTCATAATAATAAATTATTAATTAATAATAACTGAGGTCCTGTGCTCCTGAGTCTGCTAGCATCCTTACATTGTGTGTGTGTAGAGGTATAGACATTTGCTGGACCCTTCCTAGAAATGGAGTCCAAGGACTGTTCCCCCAAACCCCAGGGTACCCAGAAGGCGGACCCAGAGAGCAAGATGTGCAGTTAGGGACTTCCAGGCCAAACAAAAGGCTGAGACTGGGTTCACACGTGATCTACTGCACAGCGATTACTAGAGATCGGAAAATGTGACATTTTACTCTAGGGGTATGAAAATTACCTCATGTCACAGGTTAGCATTCCAGCTAACAATTTCTTCTGCAAATCAGGCAAGAAAGCTTGCAGAAAATTTTTTTTTTAATGTTTTAAAAACTTTTTGCAACACACCAAAAATAAGCTCACAATTCATTGGTGGGTCCTGACTCACAGTTTGGGAAACACTGGACTAGTTCATTCAGAGAAATCATTTACTGAGAAAGCAGGAAAGCTTGTTTTTCTTTTCCAGGTTATGAAGAAAGAGGAAAAAGAAGATAAAGACTTCTTGTTGGCTGTGTAAGCCAAAATTTCAAGTTTCTCCAGTAGATCTGGCTGAAGTAGGCTGCGGTCCTTAAACACATTTAGGCTTCAATCCTATGCACACTCAACTGGGAGTAAGCCCCACTGACTATAATGGGATTTACTTCTGACTTAACACACATAGGAGTGGGCTGTCACATGAGAGTAATCTCCATTCATAAAATGGAACTTATTTTTGGGTAAACATGTATATGATTGTGCTGATAGTCTCATTTCTATTGTTTTAAAAATTTTAATTAAAAATAAACTTATTTTTCAATATCTGGATGCACTGGATGTGAAGTCACTCCTTGCGATGCAAATTGAAAGGACTGAAAAAGAATTCTGGTGGTTAAGATCTGAACCTGACAAAATCTGCACTTCTCCCTTCAGGCTTTGCTCTCCTGACCCAGCAGAGAAGGAAGTCCAGAGAGCTGTCACTTCACATTTCCCGCCTAGCATAGGTGACAGAGAGATGGAGGAAAACAGCAAGCTGCCTCCTCAGTGTTCCCTTCCCTGCACAGCAGAGCCCTGCTTATATTGTGTGTGAGCTGGGGAGTCTGAGCCCAGATACAGGACAATCCTGAGCAATGATCGAAGACGAGGGCAAGGCTGTCAGTCTCTATAAATACAGTTTCTCATGAGGCAGGCCCAGGCACTGTACTATAGTATCCCTCCTGGGGGAAGGCAGAGGATTAGCTGCCTTTCCCCAAGCAGCTGAGAGGCAAAGCAGGCTGCTGCCTCCTCCTCCTTCTGCTGATTACTGAGCTGTTAATTCTTTCAGTGGCAGCGCAAAGCAAGGGAAAGAACAAAGGACAAGACCATTGCTGGTATTTGTCAGAGAGGCGAGTTAGGCAGTTCTCTCCACACACTGTCTCTCAGAGAAGGAATAACAGGACAGCAGGATATCAGATTGAGTTGTGCTACTGGTGATCCTAACCATGTCGAAAGAAAAAGAAAACCAGGCATTTGTCAAGGCTGAAAGCTAACAGACAAATGGGAGGGTGGATGCTTAAACACAGCTGTTAACTCAGTGCTACCCTTACATTGTGTGTAGTGTCCAGGCCTTCCATCTTGGGGAGTTCTTAGTAGATGATAAACAGTCCTGAAGCAGACCTTTCAACTATCAGAGTCAGCTTTGAAAAAAATAGAACAAACTACTGAGTTTCATGAAGCCAGAGTAAAGAGAAGCCTGCGATGACAAGATATTCTCATCTGCAGATCTGTTAATGTTGTACAGGATGCTTGGCCACATTTAACCATAGCTTAAAGCCCTTTTCTGTGCTCTGTAACGTCCTTTAAGAAATTGCCAAAAAGAACACCAGCCTTTCTAAAAGACTTTATTGGTTCCAAGGTGTTTTTTTTTGTTCTTGTTACTATCCAGAGAACCCCAGCTTTCATATTGTTTAAAGCTGCATTTTGAAAAACAATACTAAAAATTCAACAGGGTTCTCTGACCTATTGAGATGAGGAAAAGCAAGTCCTAATCTGTTGTTTTCCAACACATTGCATTCACCAGAAATACATTGGTTAGCCAAAATAAAGCATTTTGTTATATTTCTGCGGTGTAGATCAAATTGTCCTTCCCAGTTCCAAAATGACCACATATTAAATTCAGGCATATATTACAGCCCACTTCTGAATCTCCACAGAGGTTTATCATAGAACCCATATCTGATCTCTGTCTCCTTTTCTAGCCCACCATTTTAAATCCCACTCTATTCTATCTCTAGAGACATTTATCCAGAGCTGTATTTAAATAATTAGCCAATCAGATGATTAGGAAAAATGATTAATTGACTAATTTTGGAAGCTTTACTTCCAAATTGACTAATTTGCTTTATGCTGGGCACTTTACCTGCCCAGCATAAAGCAAGACAGATGGTACCAAGCAAATGTGTGCTCTAAGGCCTTTGCAGAAACCTTGTCGAATGGAACCCTCCCTATTAGCCTTCCAGTGGGGGCTTAAGACGTTTTTATTTGGGATGGCTTTAAGTTTTTAAATTTTTTTTTACTGTTTTATTATGTTTTTATGACAAATGGTTTTATTTGTGGTAATTTTATTTTTTTAATTGTTTTTTTTGTGTGTGCAAAGTTTATTTAGTTATTACAGATACAGGTAAGGAAAATGGGTTAAACTTAGGGCTGGGACTACATCGGTTACACATGAGGGTATTGGCCATAGATTACAACATGTCTTAATCCAAAAAAGAAATCAACAACAACTGAAACGAAAAATAGTCATTGATACAAAAATTATCATATTTGTCATTATACTAATGACAAATATTTAACTAAACTAAACTAAATGACTAATGATTTAACTAAACAATCAATATTGTTTAACTAAAATTATTTATCCAGTCATAAAAAGGCTTCAAATTTTGCACATACAATATTCTTGCTGCTATACTGATATGTACAATAAAATGTTTCTTGTATTGGTCTTCAATTTTATATCTAAAAGGAATAAGTCAATAATCCACTTCAAATCAACATCTCAAGAGACTGCCCCGTCAAGAGACTGCCCCGTTCAAGCTCTCAGCCTTTGTTCCTTCTTCTTGGCAACGAAGAGTACCTCATTGTTGAGGTCCTTGGAAAACATATCTATTTAGCAGTTCCCCCCCTCCAAGGTTCTCTGCTACTTTACTGAGTGTTAACTCTGCGCCCCCCCCCCCGTTTTAATTGTTGATTGTTAGCTGCCTTGGTTCCTTACAAGAGAAAAGTGGAGTATAAATGTTTTAAAATACAGAAGTAAATATTTTCTGCAATGATCCAGCACTTATAGCTCCAAGTCCTATATACCGTATTCCAGTTAAGTTACCAACAGCCCTTAGGAGTGGTCTGGTCTGCAACATATAGCAGATGAACCTGTTTGTTTTCCTGCCCTGGAAAACTTCATCTGTAGATTCCTGCAGATCAGGAACAGATGAAGCTGGTTTTCTTTCTTTCTTTCTGGTAAGTAATCTCATTAACTTCTCAATGTAGCTGAGGAGATGCTGTAGATGAGTTAGTGTAAAAGCTTTTATACTAGAGGGATTTACAAAGAATGGTCACAGAGCTTTATTCATCTCTTAGTAGAAGTAAATGAAATAAGATTTTTGTTGTTGTTGTTATATCGTATTCCACCACCTCAATCCTTCTACCACAGAGCCCAGGATAGCATAGAAGGGCAGGAGTCTATTCCGTTCTATTCTGACAGCAACTCTTTGAAGCAAGTTTGTCTGTTAAGGAATAAACTTTTCCAAGGTGAGCTTTTATTGCGTAAGCTGCAGGGTTCCTCAGTCTAAGCCAAATAGTCTTATCTTGTAGACTTCACTGCCAGATGAGCATCTCTGGGAGCAGTCCAAATCTTCCACCAGCCTCTGCTCTTCCTCAAGAGGAGAAGGAGAAGCAGTGGAGGGAGGTGAGTGGACACAGGTGGTCTGCCTGCTAGTCTGCTTATCTCAGGCAACTGCCTCAGTTGTCTTCATGGGTGGGCCAGCCTTGAGAACCCCTATGCTAGTTAAAACGATCTCAGGCTAGAACATTCTTCACCTCCTGCCAACCCAAGTATTGCTGCCCATTCCTAGTCTTCCTAACTAAACTGCTGTGTCTTTCTTGCACAGATGGAGCAGCTGTCCCTTGAGGCCCCATGTCACAGCCACAATCCTATTGGCTCAGGAGGATTATGCTTATAATACTTATAGACCATCTTTAATCCTCACACATCATGGGGCTCCCAAGGTAGAAGAATGTTATCCTTGTTTGATAGAGGGATGGATACAAAGGACATTGTGCATCAAATTTCCTGAAGCTTCTGCAACAAGACAAGTTCAGGGATTAGAAGTAGAGTTGCTATTTTTCTTTATTGCCAGGTCGGTGAATAATAAAACCTGCATCATCCGGGATTTAATCCTGGATGAGAAAGCCGACCTGGTATGTATTACGGAGACCTGGTTGGACATGGCAGGAGGAGTTAGTCTCTCTGAACTCTGTCCTCCAGGTTTCCAGGTGTTGCAGCAGCCAAGATTGCAGGGACGGGGAGGGGGAGTTGCAATGGTCTATCGTGAGTCCATCTCCCTTACCAGGTGCCCTGTCCAGCAGTTTGCTGGGTTCGAGTGCCTGCATGTTGTGTTGAGAGGACCGGACAGGATTGGGATTCTGTTGGTGTACCGCCCGCCCTGCTGCCCAACAGTCTCCCTGCCTGAGCTGACTGGGGTGATCTCGGGGGTGGCATTGGAGGCCCCCCGCCTATTAGTGCTGGGGGACTTCAATGTGCATGCCGAGGCACCTGCGTCAGGTGCAGCTCAGGATTTCATGGCCGCCATGACAACCATGGGCCTGTCCCAGAAGATCTTGGCCCCAACACATACTGCAGGACACGTGCTGGACCTGGTGTTTACAGCTGGGCATGGGGGCAGTGATCTGGACGTAGAGGAGATCAAGATCACTCCGTTGTCATGGACAGATCACTTCCTGGTAAGGTTTAGGCTTGTTGCGACTTCCTACCTCCGCAGAGGCGGGGGACCGTTTTCTATGGTCCGCCCCCGGAGGCTAATGGATCCTGAAGGTTTCCTGAGGGCTCTGGGGGATTTCCCCACTGCCAAGACTGGCGTCTCATCTGAGGCCCTAGTTGACCTCTGGAATGGGGAAATGACCAGGGCAGTGGATGAGATTGCTCCGGAGCGACCTCTGCCACGTCACAGACTCGGAGCGGCTCCTTGGTTCACTGAGGAGCTGCGAAGGATGAAGCGGCAGGGCAGGCGTCTAGAGCGACGGTGGCAGAAAACTCGGGATGAATCCGACCGGACACGGAGTAGAGCCCATTACAGAGCCTATTCCGTGGCGGTGGTAGCAGCGAAGAGATCGTTCTTCTCTGCTACCATTGTGTCTGCTGACAACCGTCCGGCAGAGCTGTTCCGTGTGGTGCGGGGCCTCCTCCATCAGGCCCCCCCAGTAGACCAGGAGGAATACACGGTCAGCCGCTGTGATGTGTTTGCGCAACATTTTGCAGATAAAATCGATCGTATTCGTCACAACTTGGATGCCACATTGACAGTGTCTGACGATGTCCCCTTGGCAACTGCTTGTCCTGTGTTGTGGGATTCTTTTCAGCTTGTACAGCCTGAGGATGTGGACAGACTCCTTTGGAGTGTGAGGCCAACTGCCTGCCTGCTCGACCCTTGCCCAGCTTGGTTGATAAGAGCTGCCCGGGGTGGGCTGGCTGAGTGGACAGGGAGGGTGGTCAACTCTTCCTTGATGGAGGGGACGTTACCACTTGCCTTGAAACGGGCGGTGGTTCGCCCCCTCCTGAAGAAGCCCTCCCTGGATTCCACTGTGTTGGATAACTACCGGCCAGTCTCCAACATCCTGTTTCTGGGCAAGGTAATTGAGCGGGTGGTGGCGTCCCAACTCCAGAGGGTCTTGGATGAAGCGGATTATCTGGATCCTTTTCAATCTGGCTTCAGGCCGGGCTTTGGGACGGAAACCGCCTTGGTCGCCTTGGTGGATGACCTACGCCGGGGACTGGACAGGGGGAGTGCGTCCCTGTTGGTCCTGCTGGACCTCTCAGCGGCTTTCGATACCATCGACCATGGTATCCTTCTGGGCCGATTGGCCGAGTTGGGAGCTGGAGGCACTGTTTTGCGGTGGTTCCGCTCCTACTTGGAGGGTCGGTCCCAGATGGTGGTGCTGGGGGATGCCTGTTCGACACCCTGGCCCTTGAGATGCGGGGTGCCACAGGGCTCAATTCTGTCCCCCATGCTATTTAACATCTACATGAAACCGCTGGGAGAGGTCATCCGGGGGTTTGGAGTGGGGTGCCATCAATATGCTGATGACACCCAGCTCTATCTCTCCTTTCCTCCAGACTCCAGGGTGGCGGTTGAGGACCTGGAGCGCTGTCTGGAGGCAGTGAGGATCTGGATGGGGGCTAACAAGCTGAAATTAAATCCGGATAAGACAGAGGCTCTCCTGGTTAGGAAATCCTCGATGCAGGTGCTGGACTATCGGCTTGCGCTGAATGGGGTTGCACTCCCTCTGAAGGAGCAGGTCCGCAGCTTGGGGGTCCACCTGGACTCGCAGCTGCTCCTGGATTCCCAGGTGGCGGCTGTGGCTAGGGGGGCCTTCGCTCAGCTTTGGCTGGTGCGCCAGCTGCGGCCGTACTTGGATTGTGCAGACCTGGCCACGGTGATCCATGCCTCGGTGACATCGAGATTAGATTACTGTAACGCACTCTATGTGGGGCTGCCCTTGAAGACGGTTCGGAAACTGCAACTAGTGCAGAATGCGGCGGCCCGTGTGGTTACTGGAGGTAGGCGGTTCGACCCTGTCAGTCCACTTCTCCAGCGGCTGCACTGGCTGCCCATTCGTTTCCGGGCCCAATTCAAGATGCTGGTATTGACCTTTAAAGCCCTATACTGCTCTGGACCAGGGTATCTTAGAGATCGCCTGTTCCCGTACAATCCGGCTCGCCCTCTCAGGTCATCAGAGAAGGCCTTTTTACAAGTGCCGCCGCCTAGGGAGGTACGTGGGGCGGCTGCAAGAAATAGGGCCTTCTCAGTACTGGCACCAACGCTATGGAACTCCCTTCCCCTTGACTTAAGAATGGCTCCCTCTCTTGAGACCTTTCGGCAAGGCCTGAAGACCCTTCTGTTTAAACAGGCCTTCTGAGTTCTTGGCCTTTTAACATCTTTTTAACATCTTTTAATATTTTTTTTACAGGCCTGATTCTTTTATGACTTGCTGCTGCTCTATGCTCTTTTTACCTATTTTTACTCTGACTGCTGTTTTTAGTATGTGTTAATATGTTTTTATTTGTTTTTAAATTGTTTTTAATATGTTGTAAGCCGCCTTGAGTCCCTTCGGGGAGAAAGGCGGGGTAGAAATAAAGTTATTATTATTATTATTATTATTATTATTATTATTATTATTATTATTATTATTGGCTGTGCTTCTGTGCTTTTAAGAGTGCCTGAAGCACAGAAACTAGGACTGCAAGCCTATACACACTTACAAGGGAGTAAGTTCCATGTAGTTGAATAAAACTTACTTTCAAGTAAATATGCATAGGATTGTACTGTAAGAGAGTGAATAATTTCTCATGATGTTGTCTTTATGCCAGAAAAATGCATCCACCTTAATTCTCATGTGTCAGTTTGTTGTTATGGACACAGGAGAAGAACAAGTTTATGTGCAATGACAATCCGAAATAGAAGCTAGGAGCTCTGGAGTTGCTACAATCAGAGCCATAACTAAGGCGGAGTTCAAGGGGCATCTGCCCCGGGCACTACACCAAGAGGGGGCAGGCTCTTTACTGCCCCATAGGCTCTACCTTAGCTGCAGAGGAGGAGCTGGGGGCTTCACGCCACCTATTCCTTCTCCTGGGGAGGCTCACCTTCAAGGGGAACCTCCATAGGAGAAGGAACAGACAGCGCAAAGCCACCACAGCCAGTGCTTCTCCTCTGGGGAGAACTCAGAAGTAGTTTAATGTCATGTGACATTATGACATCATTGCCCTGGGCTCTGGCTAGAGTTAAACAGTTATAGGGCACCTGTGCCTTAAATAATAGTTTGCCAAAAATTTTGCCGAGGCAGCTTGTCCATGCACTGTAGCCCCTTCAAAGGAAATTATAGGGAATGATATCCAGGAGCACTAGCTTTTAGGGTTTTCTGGTACCATATGGAGCAGAAATCTGGTGTCTGTAACAGTTGTGTACAAGGAACAATTTCACTGGTGCAGCAAGGAGGAAAAACTGCACCTATTGAATTTCTGCATATTAGGCTGCTGGTAAGACACAGGAGTCCTTCTAAATAAAAATGGGGCAACCTAAGGCAGGCTGAGAATGAGGGTTTGGTTTTAAGAGTGACACATTAGCTCATGGCTGATAGTCAAGCTGAAGACAAGAGAACCATTTCTCCTTCGTGAAGCTCCGATTGGTGATACTGGGTTGCCCAGACACAAATGGAACTTTTGTAGTGTTAATACTCGAATAGGAGGTGGGAAGTTCTCCCCCCCCCCCAGCAAATGCTATTGGTCTTGCAGAAGTGAAAATCTGCACTTGCAGGCACGATTCAAGTTACAGGAACCTGGTTGCCCTTTACATCTGATTTTGAGCGCGCTTAGTGTGGCTGAGTGAAAATAAGACAAGTACGTCATGAGCAGTCCCTAGCAGTGCATCAAGCTGTGATTGCTAGACCTCCAACATTAAAAGCAAATGCTGGAAACTGTTATTCTAAGAGACAGGCAAAGTGGCCCTGTTTACTTAAGTGGAAATGCCAGAAGGTGGCATGAGGCTTCGTTCACTTGGAAGTTTTATATAAAAATCTTTTCAAACTCTGGTGTTACAGATGCATACACATGCTCCCCATGCACCCCCATCCTACCACCGGAAGGAAAGGATTACATAATTTGGGCATATTAAGGTCAAGATCCAGAAGACGAGGTTTAGCCACGAGGTACCTGGAATTGTTAGACAGCAAACATTGTGCATCCCTAATACATTTTCTGACCATGCAGTGACAGTGCCTGCAGCATCCAGAATTCTAAGTGTCTCTCTGCAAATGGATGTCTCCCTGCCATCTTTCATAACCTTGGCGAGAAGAGTCTATTATTATAGCTGGACTTTTTCTTTTTTTAAATGTTTCACATCATGGGCTTGTGTCTGATTTTTGGATAGATACTCAAGATGAGAAGTGCATCAGATGTCATTGCCGCAGTCCTGTGCCTCATCCAATTTGGTCTACAGGACTGTCCATTTCCATGTGCCTGACCTTACAGTATTGTAGTCTCAAATACTGATTTTTATTTACCGCATTTGAATTCCATCCTTTTTTCAAAGAGCTCAGAGTGGCATGTAAGTTCCCCCCCCCCATTTTATTCTGCCAACAGTCCTGTTAAATACATTAGGATGACCTAATGATTGAACCAGTGAGTTTAACTGCTGATCAGGGATTTGAATCCAGGGCTGACAAGATACTGACAAGTCTGATCAAAGCAAGATCTACAAGCATTTAAATTTAGGAACAGAATAGATGATTCTCCCCCACAACCACTAGTAGGGAGGAACACATAACCATACCTAATGTTATTGTACAGGTGTAGCTCACATGTTGCAACAAATTGGTGGTGGATCTCTTGCCTACACATACCAAATTCCAGCTCCAGTGTATGTGAGTGCCAGTGTGGGCATTGGCAACCTTCCCTTCACACCAGCTAGCCAGTCCACATGTACACTGCACCAACACTCACCTTGTTGACCTTTTCTCCAATGCCATGTCCTCCCTGGCTTCTTGCAAAGTGCCAGGAGGATTGTCTTCATGCACGCCCTCCAAGTCTGCCAGAAGAGTATTGGACAGCTAGGTGGAGCACCCAGGCAGGCAGCAGGTTGGGTGAGGTGGGAGGTGAAAGCAGTTGCTGGGCACCCCCCCTTCCCGGTTTGCCGCCTCCCCAGTCTGCCACCTGAAAGGTTCATGACTGAACAGACCTTGTCCAGAAGATTATGTTCAGATAAAATCACAAACTTTCAGTGGGAGCATCCCAGTGAACAAATTTGGAATTACTTCCAAGTAAATGTGCATAGGGTGGATTATACTGCAAAGAGCATAAGGTGGTGAAGAGTTTAATTTGAACTTAAGTCCTGAATTGACAAAATGACAGCATCGTAGAAAATGACCTTCTCACACTCACTATATTGACATCTCACAGGCTTTTAATGGAATGGATAAGGGCAAGTGAACACATTTAAGTAAATACCTTTTAAAATGATATTTCCAGCTGCTTTGTTTAAAGTAGGTCACTCTGTTCCTCTTATATATTTTGCCTTAAGTCTCATGCCCACAACTTGAAAAGAATTTCCTGAAGTTTGCTGAAGGTAGGAAAGATCTCAATCTATGTAGGTATTTTTTTTTCACAGCCAAGCTCTGATGAACATGTAGATCAAGGACTTTCCTTGCAATGTTGAGAATACTTTATATCTATTTTATTTAAAACATTTTAAAGTACAGCATCTGTAGCTATTTCCCACTGTATGCATGTAGAGGGATGGATGTCACAAAGTGTGCTTGTTACTTTACGAGAGAGTTTTCTCAACCAGAAAAGTAAGAACTAGAAAACTGACATTAATCAGTGTAGGAAGCACCTTATTAACTAAAAATGCTTCTGTATGTTATGGCAAACCGGTGGCAGCTGGAGCGTTCCCTATTTTAGAAGGGCAAGTATCCTACCGTACCTACGGCCTGAATCCCAGAATTCATCTCCAACCCTACTTTGCTCCACCTGTTGGGAGGGTGGCTGGGAGTAATCTTGGCAACCAGACTCTATTCATTCTGGCTTGATCTTGGCCTCTCAGCAGCCCACAAGGGAGTAGTCACTGGTAGAATGGACAGCTGTTGTAGCTTCTCTTGCTCAGTGGGCCTGCCTAGACTGCACTTGGTTGGACGGGACGACTGCTTTTGAGCAGCCCACTTTTTCTTATCTGCACTGAGAGGAATATTAGATCTGTGTCAGTGCCTAATCCAAGGTTGCTGCAGATTGAATCGATTAAACAAAAACTGCATGTAGGAGGAAGAAAAGGAGTGTTCTATAAATTATTGCAGTTATTATAAATTATTGGTTTTAGGTACCAATCCGTGGAAGGTAAACCTTGATCTACAGCAAGAAGCCCCTTAAAAATCTTTCTGTAATCCACTACCCATGTTGTACTTGGATGATGATTGTCTACATTCTCCATGAACCTGACTGAAAATGTTTGCTTTTAAAGGCTAAGTGCAAAGTCCAATGCATGTCTACTCAGAAGTAAGTCCCATTGTATCCAATGAGCCATACTTCCTGGAAAGCATTGTAGGATTGCAGCCTGAAAGAGAGTGATAGTTTTATTTTTCCTCTGCTGAAAACTGATTGGGTGGGGGAAGGGGGGAATAAGGTCCTGTCCTTAATGCAATGTATTATATAACTCACTGATCTTTTCTGGTATCAATAAGTTTGATACTAGTGGTACTGATTTATATCACTGGAGATTTGAATCAGTCCCACTAGTATTTGTTGAGGAGCTCCAAGATCAGTGACCCATTAAAGTTCCTTTTCAAGCTCTCTGGTAGTGTGTGATAATTAAATGAGCTAAATTTCCTTTCACTTCCAGTTGATTGGGCTTATGTGCCTGCCAGGACCAGGAAAAAGCACTAGTTTGTCAGTGAAAAGAGATTTCACTAAACTGAATCTTTTGAGTACCCTGAGCCACAGCTTGGGTATGTTGGTAGTTGTGGTTGCTGGCTATACTGAAAGTATTTGGAATGTGGGAAGGGAATGAATTTGCATGGTGTCAGTAATTTCTGCTCCTGTTTTCAGGCAGACTGTTGTACCTGCCCTTTTGAGCTTTTGATTTGGGATGTTGCACCGGGAACTGTAGCAGGTGAAACATACTTGGTAACTAAGAGTGACACAATTTGGAATTTAAAAGAATGGATGTCAGTTTAGGCATCTGAATTTTGGTTTGTCTGCTCAGAAATTTCTGCTACCAGCAGCTCTTTCTGGACATCATGTGGTCTAGGTTATAAGTTTATACATCATGTGGAGGAAGAATTCATTTGAACAATGTGTCATTCTTTTTGGTTTGGGAAGTTCTGTCTAATTCCATTCAGTCAATCATGATTAGACAGAATTCTGCTACTCTCTTCTTAGCAATACTTTGAGCCCAGTTATATCAAATGTATGAGAGCCATTTAGAAGCATGACTTAGGGCAGGGGTCTCCAAACCCTGGCCTGGGGGCCAGATGCGGCCCGTGGCCAGCCTCTATCTGGCCCGTGGCCAACTTCTGAACCCCTGAGAGCCTCTGGCCCAGTTGACCAAACACAACCAGAGTTGTGCTTGTGGGGTGGGGGAATGGGGGTGCATTTAAGTGCGTGCTTTATTTCTTGGGCTGTGTTTGTTCTTGGAGAAGTCCTGGACATTTGAGCCCATTCATTTATTCATTCATCTAAGTTCCATCTCTAACGTGTTTATTTAAATTTTATATTTAATATTTTTCCAGCCCTCAACACTGTTCCAGATATTTGATGTGGCCCCCCGGCCAAAAAGTTTAGAGATGCCTGACTTAGGGCAACAAGAGGCTATGGATCAAATGACACAAAAACACACCTTGAAAGGGCAGCTGCTAGTCTAAACTTGGCTACTGAGCAAGAGGAACAGAAGAACTTAGCCTGACATTACTAACCCATGGGAGATGAGATCTTTTGATTGCAGATTGCAGCACCTGCTTTGTCCTAGATAAAAAAAAAACTGTGTTTCCTGTAAACAGTCTGGTTTTATCCAGTCCAAAACTTCATTAATTCCCCTTGCCTCTCATGGGGTGTCTTTTGTGTTCTCTCCTAGTAAACATCTCTTGGTTCTATTAGTGTATTCTAGTCTTTCCCTCCTTGTGTTTGTATTATTGTCTTCAGCAGAATGAAAACACATGGGTATCTTCAAAATCCACTTTTCTGTAACATCTTTGGTAAAACCCCGTCAACCCCATATCTTACTGCAACAAAAGTTAAATGTATATACTTAAAACCATATCTTGTCCCATTTCCACTGCCTCCATGCCCTTTTCAAAATTGCCTCCCTTGTGTCTACTAGACTGCTGTAAAGTTCTCTGAACTGACAACATTCTAACCATAATAATAAAGGTAGTTAATCTGGCTTTTGGAACGACATCTTTCATTTGTAAAGTCAGCCAGCCTAATTTCACCAGTGTTGAATAAACTAATTTAATCAAAAAATTGGGAGTCAGGATTATCTCCTTGGCAATGTTGTCAGTGTCAGGACAAGCCCACACGGGGATAACTACTTATGCAGGCGTAGGTCACATCAGTGGAATTTTTCCAGCAGTTGATCTTATCTTCCTGAGTACCTGGGTGATCTGAACCTGGTAAAGAATGGTGGAGGTGCTTAAGCATAGGTGCAGTGAGTGAACAAGTAGAGTGCCTTGATATGGGGAGGAATGTACCACAAGTAATGAATTAATTAATTGGTTTAAAGCAAAATCGTTTCTGCACTCTGATCTGACACTGTCAGCATTAGGGTTCATAAGAACAGCCCCACTGGATCAGGCCATAGGCCCATCTAGTTCAGCATCCTGTATCTCACAGCAGCCCCACCAAATGCCCGAGGGAGCACACCAGATAACAAGAGACCTGCATCCTGGTGCCCTCCCTTGCATCTGACATAGCCCGTTTCTAAAATCAGGAGGTTGCACATACACATCATGGCTTGTAACCTGTAATGGATTTTTCCTCCAGAAACTTGTCCAATCCCCTTTTAAAGGCATCCAGGCCAGATGCCATCACAACATCCTGTGGCAAGGAGTTCCACAGACCAACCACACGCTGAGTAAAGAAATATTTTCTTTTGTCTGTCCTAACCCACCCAACACTCAATTTTAGTGGATGTCCCCTGGTTCTGGTATTATGTGAGAGTGTAAAGAGCATCTCTGTATCCACTCTGTCCATCCCTTACATAATTTTGTATGTCTCAATCATGTCCCCCCTCAGGCGTCTCTTTTCTAGGCTGAAGAGGCCCAAACGCCGTAGTCTTTCCTCATAAGGAAAGTGCCCCAGCCCCGTAATCATCTTAGTCGCTCTCTTTTGCACCTTTTCCATTTCCACTATGTCTTTTTTGAGATGCGGCGACCAGAACTGGACACAATACTCCAGGTGTGGCCTTACCATAGATTTGTACAACGGCATTATAATATTAGACGTTTTGTTCTCAATACTTTTCCTAATGATCCCAAGCATAGAATTGGCCTTCTTCACTGCCGCCGCACATTGGGTCGACACTTTCATCGACCTGTCCACCACCACCCCAAGATCTCTCTCCTGATCAGTCAGGACAGCTCAGAACCCATCAGCCTATATCTAAAGTTTTGATTTTTTGCCCCAATGTGCATGACTTTACACTTACTGACACTGAAGCGCATCGATGTACATTCCTTGGTCAGGAGGGGCCGTTCGGGTAGCGGTATCTGCCTGAGGTCTGCTGTGAAGACAGTTGCAAGGAACTCATTCAATTTCTCTGCCATCTCTAAGTTTCCTTTTATTTCCCCTTTCCCTCCCTCACCATCCAGAGGGCCAACCACTTCTCTGGCGGGTTTCCTGCTTCTAACATATTTGAAGAAGCTTTTATTATTCCCCTTAATGCTGCTGGCCATGTGTTCCTCATAGTCTCTCTTGGCCTCCCATATCACCTTCTTACATTTCTTTTGCCACACTTTATGTTCCTTTTTATTCTCCTCATTAGGGCAAGACTTTCATTTACAGAAGGAAGCTTCCTTGCCCTTCCTTGCCCTTCCAGCCCTCTAACTTGGCTGGTTAGCCATGCGGGCACCCTCCTGGACTTAGTGGAGCCCTTCTTCCTTTGCAGTATACACTTCCGCTGCGCCTCTATAACTGTTGTTTTAAGCAACCTCCATGCATTTTGGAGAGAATCTTTTTACCTTCCCTTTCAACCTCCTTCTAACCAGCCTCCTCATTTGAGGGAAGTCAAGGGTTGTCGGAAGTCAAGGGTTTTTGTGAGAGATTTGCCCGGTATTCTTACCCTGACGTGCATGTCGAAACGGATCGCAGCATGATCACTGTTCCCCAATGGCTCCGTAACATTGACATCTCTAACCAGGTCCTGTGTACCGCACAATATTAAATCTAGAGTCACCTGTCCTCTGGTGGGCTCCATGACTAGCTGCTCTAGGGCACAGTCATTTAGCATGTCAAGGAATCCAGTCTCCTTTTCGTGACCAGAACACAAATTGTCCCAGTCAATATGAGGATAATTGAAGTCCCCCATGATTACAACCCTGTCCCTCCTTGTCATCTCCCTGATCTGTTTCCTCATTTCAAAGTCCCCTTCTGGTTTCTGGTCTGGAGGACATTAGTATGCCCCCAGTATTACATCACTCCTCAGGCCTGGTAATTTAACCCATAGAGATTCTATGGAGTCGGACCCATCTTCAATCTCTACTTTGCTGGATTCTATCCCTTCCTTAACGTAAATGGCCACCCCACCTCCAACATGCCCCTTCCTGTCCCTTCTGTAGAGTTTATAGCCCGGGATTGCGGTATCCCACTGATTCTCCGCATTCCACCAGGTCTCCGTTATGCCCACTATGTCAATGTTTTCCCTTGTCACCAGACATTCCAGTTCTCCCATCTTTGCTTGGAGACTTCAGGCATTCGCATAAAAGCATTTGTACATGGAATGCCCCAGGATGGGCTGCTTATTAGCTCCTTTATCCCTGAATTCTCTCATTGTGCCAAACCGTCTATCACATCCCATCATGCTACCATTCCCAATTTCTTCTCCTACTCTTTCTTTACCTTGTTGTTCTCTAACTTCCCCATCCTTGTCCCATAGGGATGAGGAGTCCCGAACCGGATGCCCCTCGGCTCCTGTCAGTTTTCCCCCAGGGATCAGTTTAAAAGCTGCTGTGCCACCTTTTTAATGTTATGCGCCAGCAGTCTGGTTCCATTCTGGTTCAAGTGAAGCCCGTCCCTCTTGTACAGGCCCCGCTTGTCCCAAAACGTTTCCCAGTGCCTAACGAATCTAAACCCCTCCTCCCTACACCACCGTCTCATCCACGCATTGAGACCCCTAATCGCCGCCTGCCTAGGTGGCCCTGCGCATGGAACGGATAGCACTTCAGAGAACACTACCTTTGAGGTCCTGGCTTTCAGCTTCCTACCTAATAGCCTAAGTTTGGCCTCCAGGACCTCCCAGCTACACTTGCCCACGTTGTTGGTGCCGACATGCACCACAACTGCTACCTCCTCCCCATCACTATCTACCAGCCTGTCTAGACGAGAAGTGATATCCACAACCTTTGCACCAGGCAGGCAAGTCGCCATGCGGTCCTCACATCCATCGCAAACCCCCCTCTCTATGTTTCTAATAATTGAATCCCCCACTACAAAAAGCCCCAGACCCCCGTCCCGCCAAGGAGTATCCTGAGTGCATTCGGATACGGGCCTGTCCCCTGGAGAAGGGGTCCCCCCAGTGGATTGTTTCCCTCCTCTCCAGGATGACGTCCTCCAGCCCCGAGACTTCCCACCCAGGCAGCTGAGGAGCTGCACGCCTGAGGTTGGGACGAAGCCTGACCGTCCCTGGAAGTCTCCCCACTGTCCTTCTCTGCCTTCCTCTGCTTCTCCAGGTCAGCCACCAAGGCTTCAAGGGAGCGGACGCGTTCCCTGAGACCCTGGAGCTCCTTGCACGGAGGACACACCCATGACTTATGCCCCAGAGGCATATAGTCATACATGTGGCACTTGATGCAAAACACTGGATAGCCCCCGCCCTGCTGCTGGCTGTCTGACTGCATAGCTTTTTTATTTTGTTTGTTTGTTTGTTTGTTTAGGGCAGGGGTGCTCACACTTTTTTGGCTCGAGAGCTACTTTGAAACCCAGCAAGGCCCAGAGATCTACCAGAGTTTTTTTTACAATGTTCGCGCCATCATAACATATAACATTTATGTGTACAATGTATGTTGGTGTACCTTGAGCCCCACTGAGTATAACAGGACTTACTCCTGAGTAGACATGCCTAGGATTAGGCTGTGAGGCTGCAATCCTAGCCACACTTACCTGGGAGTAAGCCCCATTGAGTACAATGGGCCTTACTCCCGACGTTTCCTCCCAGAGGCACCTGAAGGGGGCACTCCGCGATCTACTCATTTTGCCTCGCGATCTACCGGTAGATCGCGATCCACCTATTGAGCACCCCTGGTTTAGGGGTACTTAAAAACCCTACACTGGTTAGCAGCTCTCTTCTGAAGGGAAGAGAATGGGCGGTATCTGGGGCCCTGGCCTCCTTGCCCTGCTGCTGAACTCGCACAGATGCTAAACTTGCGGTGCCTTACCTGGCACTTTGTTCCCAGTGGCACCGGGTGTCCCAGAGGCCACACATGCTTCTGACTCTGTGCTTCTGACTCCACGCGCACTTCAGAGTCTCAATGCAGACCCTCCCAGAAGCAGTTGGGTACAAGGAGCATAGATGGTGTTGGTGGTTAGTCAACCACCACAGACTTCCTTCCAACCCTGTTTTCTACCCCTGTAAGGATAAAGACTGCCTGGAGTCTAAGCAACCTGACAATCTCGTAGTAAGATAATATTGCAGAGTGTGTGCAAAACAGGGTATGGCTGTTCTGTGTTCTTCCTGATGAGATGCAAATTGCGGATAGTATGTCATTATGCTGATAGTATGATATTAGCATATACAAGTTCACTGCTGTTCTCAGAGCCATGATGCTCAGCAGGTCTTACAACAATGCCATTGACCCTGAAGTTACAAATAAAAGAGGCATCCTAAGAAGAGACATTTCTCCACGACTCACATTACCCCTAAGAACTACCTGCGTCTCCCTGGATTTTCCAACATGAGCAATTCATAGCCTATCTGGTGTAGAGTGTATTTAAACATAGCCATGATGTATGGGTACTTTTTTAAAAGCTGACAAGCACAGGTGCATCCCTTGCTTTGATGCTTTTAATTGACCTCCAGGCCCATTGTTAACTGGGCCTCTTGTAGGAAGATAACCCTGAGGAGTAACTTAAAAAGCAAACAGAAACAAAGAGCTCTAGCAAAATTTGCTTTGGTGAGCTAAACCTCTGGCTCCACAGTCTTGTTAACTATAATGCTTTAATTAGGAAAGAGATGTGTCTATAGCGTTCAGGGAAAAAAGAGAAAATGTTGCAAAGAAAGACACCAGACCTACTTGATAGCTTGGGAGTTCTGTTCTTATCACCTGGGAACAAGGAAAGTTGGTGCTACACTGATTTCCACTGCTTCTCAGCTAACCAGTGGCATTTCAAATGCCCACATTAGCGCACTGTGTTTACCCCACATCTTTCTGCTTTTTAACTGGGGCATTTTCTGTTAAGCCATTTCTGCCCAACATAGCATATACGGAACAGGGACCAAATGTATATACCTGTAGGCTGGGCAAAAATGGATTAATCAGATCCACAGCTCCTAGGATTTCTCTTATTGTACTATTTATTTATTTCTACAGGTATTTACATACCGCCTTTCTTTGGTTGTCAGATTTCTCCTCAGACTTTAATCCAAGGCATTTTACATAGGCAGGCTGTTCTAAACCCCCGTAGGGATTTTTACAGTTGAACAGTTCTAGTCTTTCATAGAACTCCTCGTTCCAGCTGGATTCCTTCCCAGTTTGGCCTCTCTCTGGCCCTTTACCTCCCATGCTCCACTTGACGGCAACTCCTCTCTGCCACTGAGGGTCAGCTCATCAGTATATCAGCGTGTCGTCAGTTCTTGGGTACTTCTGGTTGTTTCGAACTGGCAGCCTCAGATCTTCAGGCATACAAGGTGGCAACTCTACCAACTGAGCCAGACCTCCTGCCCTCATTTTAGCACTGAAATGGAGGAAAGAGACATGTGGTCTCCTAACATATCTGTCCCGTCCCGTCTCCCCGATCTACATAATGGATGCAGATAGCTGATGTAGGGCTGATCAACCTAGATGTGGGCTAATATAAGTGGGATCCATGCTGATCCAGCTTGCTTGTAAAACTTTCCAATTACATCACCAAGTCTTGCTGTATACACACTGCAGTGTTAAGCAAAAGTGGTAAAGATGCTGAGAGGCCATCTGTTGTAATGCTGGTAATGCAGAATGATCAGTATGTTTCATCAATGGGAGCTAAGGACAGAAGTATCCCTGGTTAGGTGGGAATCTCTCTCCAGCTTCTCGAATAAGACCAGTCAGACTTTAGTGACATCTTCCAGCTAGTGAGAAGGAGAGGTTTCAAGTCTGTGGAGAGTTGAGACAGAGAGTTGTGAGTTGGTCAAAGGCAAAGCATCTTGGGGTGCAGGAGCTTTGTCTAACAATCTCATGCGGGGTTAAGTGGATTTGCCGTCTGTCATAAGAAGATATGTTGTTTATTCTATGCTATACTCCGAGATTTGTAAAAAAAAACACCAAATCTTGCAAAGAGGACATGCTTCCAGTGTTGTCTCTCATCCCAAGGAAACTAAACTCTGGAGTGCTGCTCTTGGAACTTCTCAGTGCTTGGAGAACTGAGAACTGTGTAACAATATTTACGTAGAAGTCTGTATGTTCTGTGGTACCACTTACTTCTAAGTAAATGTGTTGGCTATCAAGGTATCAGTCTTACCTGCAGGAGTAAGCCTGGTTCAACCACCTGGAACTTGCTTCCAACCACATAAGAAAGACTGAAAATATTTTTACAATAAAATAAATAATATAGTACTCCTTTAGGCAAAGTATTCACTTCCTTCTGATCATTCTTGAGTTCCAAATCTCATTTAGCATTATTGTGGTAAACAGGATTATCCTCTTCATTCAGAGCCCAATCCTGAGCTCAGTGTGCTGGCTCGACACTGGCACGCACAGTCACAAACGTGCCATAAGGCACGTTTGAGGGCCCTAGTACCAGGCAAGTGCTGGTGGTAGCCCAGCGCTGGCCGGCACCAGGCTATTGCCGGGCGGGCACCCAACCTCCACCGCTTGGTGGTTACACGGCATGCGGAGGGTGGGGAGGAGGCATTACAGGGAGGTGGGGAGAGGGTAGGGGCAGGCATGCTGGGGGGCAGGAGCGGGGAGAGAGGGAGGCAGGACCGATGGGGTGATGCTCCACTGAATCCCAAGCCTACATGTTGGGCTCACTGCCAGACATGGAGGCTTTTGATTCACCGCCGACCTTTTCGTTGGTGGTGGATCGAGTAGCCCAATAGTGAGGCTACTCTCTTTACCCAGGGGATGGGGACAAAAGTCCCCTTCTCCCAAGGAGACACCAGCGGCTACCCAAAGTGCACAGGATGCGGCGGCAGCCATTTTCAGCACCGCCACAGCCCCACACCCCAGGCAGCTCAGGATTGGACTGTCAGTCATTTTTCTTAAACCATGAAATTCCAGAGTTGTTATTCTAATCCAGCTGAGACCTAGCCATTGTGAAGTGACAGGAGAAATCATTCTATGTACGTTGGAAATATGTTATCCCAGGAAGAGTTTGCAGGGGAATTACATGGTTTATCACAAGTATGCACATACAATAAACTCAGTCCCTTCTTTGCAATCCCATTCTCTAAGCACCTAAGGCCTATATCTCATTAACAGCAACTGAGAGCGCAATCCAGATTGCTCGTTGAGCCAGTGTGGGTCCCCTGTGCTGGCCCAGGAGTGTCACGAACATGCCATAAAGCACATTCATGCCTCCTCTGGAGCCCTCCAACCGGAACCTATCTTGCAGGGGTACAGTTCAGGCCACTCGGCCTGTGCAAGTTAGGATTTGGCTGCCTGGCAATAAACCTATATCAGGACTACACAACTTCATACAGCAGGTGTGCCTCTCCTCCATAAAAATACTCCTCCATACAAAAAACACGCAACATAGCACGAAGTTTCAGAGAAAAGGATTTGTGACTTTTATAAACTGCTGACTTCTCCCCTCCTCTGGTTTCTTTTGCTTTGCTTGACATGCCGTCTCATGAAGAGTTCTGGAAAATTCAAAAGCTTACAACTTTTTGTGGTTGGTCTTAATAAATGTGTTGATAGTGGATTGATTCTGGCACTGTTACATTTGTCACTAAAAAGTACCTTTTTCCCCCCAAGGTAATATGTTGAATGAAAAAGATTGATCACAATGTATATTTTAAAGTGGCTCTTTTACTTTCATTTAATATAGTAACAACCATCCAGTTTAACGCACAGCCTTTTTCTGACATAAACTGTCTCTCTTTTCTGTAGTGGATGAGCAGTTCTCCTTTAAATATAGTCCTGGAAAACTGAGAGGAAACCAGTATAAAACTATGATGACCAAAGAAGAACTTGAAGAGGAACAAAGGTAAGTTGGCTTTCTTTTCTGAGTAGGAGAACATGTGGTGCCTCTAACACAGCTACAACATTGCAGTTTGCAACCAAGAATTATTTGGCTAGTGCATTTTAACTTTCTCTTAAAGCAGTGGTTTTCAAACTGGGGCATCACGATGCCCCAGCCTGAAGGCCCTGGCCTCTGCCCCCTTAAGGGGCGGGGGCAGTGAGGAGGCAGGGAGGAGACAGCAACAGGATCCCCAGGATCGCGTCGCTCAGGGGGCTGCAGGGACTGGGATACACTCACCAGTCTCTACAGCAGCCTTCCTGGGGTGTGGGAAGCCCTGCGTGAGCGTCTGCAGGGCCCCCCAGGCTTCTAAAAGTAAAAGTGGAACGATTGCACTCCACTTCCGGTTTTGCGGAGTCGGGGCATGATTGTGACGCTTTCACTTTTGAAGACCTGGGGAGCCCTGCAGATGCTCACGCAGGGCTCCCCACACCTCCAGGAGGCTGCAGGAAGCTCTGGTAAGTCCAGCCAAGCCCCTGCAGCCCCCTGCAACTGCCTCCCCCCCGCCCCCACCAAGACTTACTGTGGTTCAAACTCTCCCTGAGAGTTTGAAAACTGCTGCCTTAAAGAGTGAAGTGCTAGAGTGTGTTTGTACCATCGATTTCCCCAGGAATTAAAGAATTGCTAACATTTTTGTGATGCTCCCATCATATGGAACATTGGTTACCTCTTCAGAAAGTGATTTTTAAATTATTAATAATACTAATATTAATTTAGAGTAATAAGAACATTTATATATTGCTTTTCACCAAAAAAGTTCACAAAGCAGTTTATAGACAAAATCAAATAACTAAATGGTTTCCTGTCCCTAAAGGGCTCACAATCTAAAGAGATGCAGGAGAAACACCAGCAAACAGCCACTAGAAAAGACACTGTGATGGGGTCAAAAAATGACAGGTATTCTCCTCTTGCTAAATGTAAGAGGAGCATCACTTGGAAAAATGCCCCTTTGCCCGGTTAGTAGGGCAAGTCATTATTTCATTTAAAATAGTTATACTCTAATTTTCTTAAGTAACAAAGCAGATTTGTTGGCCACCGTCGCTTGTGTCAAGTAGGAATCTTGAAGTAACACAAACAGAAACACACAGCAGCGTATTTCAGGGGAACAACTCTGAATGTGGGTAGAGGGACAGGGCAGACTTTGATTAATTATGCCTTTCTCTGATTCCATAAAACATGCAGGGGCAGGCAAGGAAATTGCTTACTGCTGGTTTCGGGGGGGGGGGCCCTGGGCAAAGCTCTGCACTGGACTTCCCATGGTGCCTCCCTGATTGGTTCATTGGGTACATACAGTGCAACCTGTATTGACAGTTCAGGGGGAGCCTGATTGGGTGGACTCTGTCAAGGACGTAGGCCCTCAGTCAGTGCCCAGCCTCATCAACCACTGATGACATCCCTGAGCCTTCCACAATGAGGCAGATATTTAACCTTGCCATCCTGGCTTTGGAAGACATGCACGACAGTTTATTCACTAAGCATATTTAATCAGATGTAGGTCCCATCGAGTCCAAAAGAGATTACTCTTTATTAAGTGTGTTTAGGAGTACAGCTATAAAGGAATAGTAGCATTGGTTCCATAGTGGAGGCATCGTTTTTGTGTGATAAAGTATTTTTGTGATACTGCTTTGCTTGGTGAAATCAAGTTTTCACATAAGGTAAATAACTAGAAGAGTAGCAAAAAATAGTCAAGGGGCTTCTGTATCTTACTAATGGCTTGTGAACACATATCGTATTGCTGCTTCATGATGTGGCAAACTGAATTTTCTTTTATCGTTTACTCTTCCCTTCTGTCTTGAGTTACGCAGAAATGTGCTTTTGAATGGAGACTTAAGGTCAGATTCATGAATGACCTGGCCAGATATGGGTTCACATGCTTGCAAACCTAAATATTTAATCAGTAACACTTTTATGTCATGAGCCTGGCTTGAAAACTGATATAAGATTTTAATAATAAGCATCTAATAATAATATAGTATGACTTTCATAACGCCTGAGCTCTCCAGTCGTGTCTCCAATTGGACTTTTAACCACGGTGATGGCTATATATTATTTAAAACAGAAAGGATTTTCAAGTTTGGGGTTCTGAAAAAAAGAATTTCATGATGGGAGTAGGGTCAAGAACACCATTATAGAGAAGTGTAGGTTCATGATTACCTTCATTAGTTAAATCTCCATAGGAAAGCTAAAGAAACTCAATAGGCTAATTTGACTCTCCTGGATTCAGTGGGTTTCAGTTAAGTATAAAAATTCTGGCTTACTATTGGGTAGGGATATCAACCAGAGAGACAAGATGGAACAGAGTATAAGGTGTCTGTATCTTGAAGCGTTTAAATAGAAGAGAGACTTGCAGCAGGTACAGTTTTCTCAACCATGCAGCATGGATATGACATGCGATATGACAACCTGTATTTGCCAAAATGTCCTCTTCTGCAACTCTGAATGATACAGGAATCCTGTCCTCTTGTGTATTTATTCACTCTAATCCAAACAGTGTACATGAGTAACCAAAGAAATATACAATGGGGAACTGGTTTTTAGACACAAGATGTATTGTGGCATTATGTGATTAGGTAAGCAATCACATTGAGGAACCAAATGTTCAAGGGAACTGAATATGAATTTGTAGATTCATTTAAAGATTTAAAATGGTGTACATACAGTTTATTTTTGTAAGTCCTTGATGGAAGAAAATGTAGTTTGCCTCATAGACCAGGGTGTCAAACATACAGCCTGCAGGCCGGATACAGCCTACAGAACCTCTTCACGAGGACCGCAGAGTTCCAGGCCCACCCCTAGCCTCTCTGAACAGAACGGGACTTGTGCAACTCCAGAGGGTTTCTGAGGACTGGGGAAGCCGTGCACCGCCTTTCTGGCCTTCAGAATGATGTTTAGAGGCCTTGGGAGGCCTTAAAACGTCACTTTTGTTTTTTTCTGAAAACCCAGAAGTGACATTTTAAGGCTTTCTAAGAGAACGTCATTCTGAAGGCCAGGGAGGTACACAGCCTACCCGGCCTTCAGAACACTCAGCAGATGTGACTGGAGCACAGCTGCAGTCGCATTCAGAGGAGGCGGGAGGGACAGCCCTCGGACCACCAACTCTCGGCAGGTGCTATAAATCTGATGAGGTACCTGGGTGAATTGAGTTTGATTCCCCTTTAATAGACAGTCATGTCTAGATGGAGAAAAGGGTGTAACTTTAACATACTCCGCAGTCCTCCTGGAAACATGGGTAGAATTTAAATGCAGGACTTACTAGGCTGGTTAAATAAACAATAAGCTTTCCCACAAACTTATCTGTTAGATTCATACCTAGAATTGTAAATCTGGAAAGTGCCTGGAGGACACCTTAGCCAATAATCTACCATACTCAGCATCCTTAACAGAAGAGCCTCTGTTGATGCATTGTGCGGGTGAAACACTTCAGCTAGCTTGATGCGACCAGCAGTGTTTCTCTTCAGAATGCTTTAAGTTGTCACACATTAAATACATGCTTGAGCAGTGTGATACACTGAGTCTTTAAAAAAAAGAAAACAAAAAAGTAAACATATTGCCTTCAATTTCTTACCAAATTTGAATTCTGATTAGTGAAACTCATTTTGATGTAAGTTTTGCTATAAGGATATATTCGGGCTCAGTTCTAAACACACTTTTTTAGCTTCCTTGAACCACTTCAGACATTAATAATATTCCTGAGTATCAGAAGCGCAAGGCATGCCCACTTTTGTATTTGTGCATATTATTAATTATGAAAGTGGAAGCTCACGCATCTCCAGGGGATCAAATTTGCTGTGTTTACATGTCAGAACAGAGTGTATTTTCCTTCCCCTGTGGCTAAGTTTTTCAAATACCCATGATGATCTGACATGCTAGGCTCTTTTTATGCCTTCCATTTTGAGAGATTCTGCAACAGTTAGCAAGCATCAAACTGATACATCAGCAGTTAAAAGAGGCTGCAGGTGATCATTGCATCCCCATATTGACTTTGCAATCCCGTTGCTGTATTGACTTTGCATTGCAGACTGGTTGTAAAATCTCATTTCCTGATCCCTGTTGGACTATATAAATATATGTTTCTAGCTCACTGAAGAGCCTGGGCATGTTTCTGCTAGCTTGTCCCCATTGTTACTTCTTGGAGATTCCTTATTAAAGTGTCCCATCAAACTGAATAAGAGTGATGTTGATAGGCTTCTCGGAATTCCAGGTAATTTCAAGATGGTTTCAGTCTGAATTCTATAGGAGCCAGGCAGAACCTGGCAATATCTTGCGTGTCATTGGTATATGACAGCTGCTTGATAAATCCCCATGATTTGGAAGCACGCCTGAAACTGCCAAGTGAGGAGAGAGATTGTATGTTACATGCTTGATATTCTGCATACAATCCATATAGTCCTTCACTAGAGACAGTCATTACTTGTGTGGATACCTATTGAACTAACAGTTTAAACTGGTGCAGTTTAACATGTTAGTCAAGTAATGCAAGAATAACTAGGCAAACGTCCCTAACCTCCACGAGCAAGGTGTCTGGAATTGATCATGACAGTTCACCTGACCTTCCTTTCCACAGGCAGGCAAATAATTCTGCAGGGCAGTTTTCTCATAAGGGATGAAGGTATCCAGGACTCTGACACCCCTCACTTTCCTGGACTGTAATGCCAGTGTTGACAGCAGAGGTTTAGTTTCTGACTAACAGCATTTCCTGTGCCATCTATTGTCTCGTTCCGGAATGCACCTGGAATACGCAGCACTTGCCGTCTCTGTGCAGAGCCCTTTGCAAAACTCCTTCCAGCCTCCTGCACTAATTGGCATTGGCAGATTGTTGCATTTCTTCTAATGGATTCTCTGTTTCTTGTCAATGTGCCATGTTTTCTGTGTGCGTCTGTGTGTGCGTGTTTCATTTTCCGAGTTCTTGTTTGGTTTCTTTTACTTCTTTCCCCCTACCTCTGAGTGCTGGCTGTGGCATCAGCAATTTTTCATTTCAGGCTTCTCCAAACCATCCTTCCTTCTAGCTGGTTTGTTGGGGCAGGGCTGCTCTCAGGTAAGGAGCTACACCGGGTCAGCTGAGGGAAGCCATGCCACCTGCCACCCGACCCTGTTATTTCCAACCCCTTTTGCTCACGCACACACTTTTTTCCCTTCCTTTTTGCTGCCAGGCACTGCCTGACAACAATGCTGCTGCCATTTTGAAGTGACCCAGGTTTGCTGCGTTTATATTGCAGGATTGAGCTGACCTCTGACCTCACATCCCTGTAGCAAGTACCTTAGGTCCTCGGCCACAAACATTCTTACAAATCTTTTTGGTAAGGAGATGATGCTTCTTAGAAGTAGTGGTACCACCTATAACCTCTGCTAATGTGATTTGAAACTAAAAGTTGACCATGTTTTTTCCCCGCACCTCCCTCCCTTCCTCCCTCTTCATGACTAATGAATTAGTCTCCTTCCCCTCTGTGCCCCCATTTCATTTTCCATGAGCACCACAAATCAATATAGTGAAACAGGATATGCTGTCTGTTTACTATCCACTCGGTGGTTTCCTTTTACGATAGACTGAGAACGCAAAAAATATCAAGAATGTGAACTTCAGAACACCAACCTTTCAGTTCTTAGGACCCATCTATCAGACCCTGTGAATCCACATCCTTAAAGTAAATTTGCTTCCCAGTTTTAAAATAATCTCAGTCAAAGTGACTGAGAGCCCAATCCTGTCCAATTTTTCAGCACCAGTGCAGCTCCAAGGTAAGGGAGCAAATATTCCTTTACATTGAGGAGGCCTCTGTAACCGCCTCTCCATCGCAGGATCTAGTGCTCACCCCGTTGGCACGGCTACATCAGTGCTGGAAAGTTGGATAGGATTGGGCCCTGAAATGCTATAAGCTAGACAGTACTTTTCCCTTCGTTCCACTGGGCATCAAAATAAGGGCCAAACTAGATATGAATGAAGAGGCACGAATCTACTTCTGTTTCTTTCAAGATTTTGTAAGTAGCAGCTTCAGCGACAATCTAGGACCATGGTTAATGCAGGGAGGGATATAGCTGTTCCTCTTCAACTATTTTCCTGATGAGACCCCCTCCTCAGCTTTTTGCCTTGTTAGTGAAAACATGCAGGTACACACACCAAAGACTGTTTTTATTGACAAAACAAATAGCAGCTTTGTGGGGTTTTTGTTAGGAAAACAGCAAAAGGAGAAAATGCTGATTCCCTTCTACCTGAACTGCAGTCCCAGATTCTATATCGGTGCCACCACCACCCCACCTCCTACAGTTGCTATTTCTGAAAACTTTAAAGGCACAGAGATCCTTCATGCACTTCCATTCTTGTTTCATTCAGTTCTAAGAAGGAAGGCTATTAAAAGGGATAATTGTGCAGCAACTAAAAGGATTTTGGAGAAAATCAAGCTTATTGGGAAATTATTCTTATCTAGCATTGATATGGTACTTTCTGAAAGTTGCAAAACACTTCACATACATTATCTCGGTAATCCTGACAGTCTTCAAACAAGACACACGAGTATTATCATGTCCGTATTTAAGGGCTGTGGAGTGAGGCTAAGAGGCTGTGGCTGGCCAAAATCCATCTAGCGATTTCATGGCAAAGGTCAGACTTCAACCAGGCACTTCCTCCTCACAGCTGAGCCTCACTAAGCCATTAACTACAGTACCTCTCATGTAATAGCTAGGTTTGCTGACTGGCCAGCAAAAATTAGCCTGGCCTGCTCCGGTGCCTTTAGCAGAGATTTCCCATGGATATGAATGAAAAGGCAAAACCTTTCATGGCGTGAGGCTTAAAATTATCAAATGGCTGTAAATGGACAATTCCTTATAAGGAAAGGCTACGGCATTTGGGCCTCTTCAGCCTAGAAAAGCAGCACCTGAGGGGGGACATGATTGAGACATACAAAATTATGCAGGGGATGGACAGAGTGGATAGAGAGATGCTCTTTACACTCTCACATAACACCAGAACCAGGGACATCCACTAAAATTGAGTGTTGGGAGAGTTAGAACAGACAAAAGAAAATATTTCTTTACTCAGCTTGTGGTTGGTCTGCGGAACTCCTTGCTGCAGGATGTGGTGACGGCATCTGGCCTGGATGCCTTTAAAAGGGGATTGGACAAGTTTCTGGAGGAAAAATCCATTACAGGTTACAAGCCATGATGCGTATGTGCAACCTCCTGATTTCAGAAATGGGCTATGTCAGAATGCCAGATGCAAGGGAGGGCACCAGGATGCAGGTCTCTTGTTATCTGGTGTGCTCTCTGGGGCATTTGGTGGGCCGCTGTGAGATACAGGAAGCTGGACTAGATGGGCCTATGGCCTGATCCAGTGGGGCTGTTCTTATGTTCAAATTCAAAATTTGGCAGCCTTATTATTATTGCACCTATCTATATACCTTTCTTCAAGCAAGACGTTTACAAAGTGAACGGTAGCAATAAATATGTAGCAATTATTAAATGGTCCCTTGTCCTGACAGTTTTTTAAAAAGCCGAAGAAATACCAGCAGCAGCCACTAGAAAGTGACACTGCACTGGGATGGAGATGGAGCATAGCTCTCCCGCTGCTAAATATAAGAGATCCACCCCTTTGAAAAGTACCTCCAGCCAGTTAGCATAGTGGCTGAGGCCCATGGAAAGAATCCACGAGATATACAGGACATATACAAAAGGATTTGTGTTTACCTGAAGTGCTGTTGACAAGTGCTGTGTGGCATGCAGGGAGTGCAGAGCTGGTCCAAGTCAAAGATCAGGAAACTAGGTGAGCATAGTGAAGCCAGAAATTGGTTGAAGACTATGGCCTATGACAGGGGTAGCCAACCCACAGCAAGCATGCCACTAGTGGCACATGGACACTTTCAGAGTGGCACTCACAAAGTTGTCTGTCACAGCCACACTGGTTGATGCAGGACTCCATGACCACGGGTGCACAGTGCTCTTCCCCAGCCCAAAACCCAGAAAGGAAGTGACAAGGACCGGGGCAGGGCAAAGATAGCAGAGCAGAGTTTTTGCAGATCACATGGGCTGATGAAACCACCCAAGCAAGTCCGGAGAGGGCCAAAATAAGGTGAAGTGGCACATTCAAGATTATGTATGTAAAAAATGGCATGTGGCCTGCTGGGGGTTGGTCACTCATAGCCTATGATCATGCTGAGGTAACACAGCGAGGGCATCAATCTCAAAGATCACCAGTTTAGAGCTCAAGTGAGGAAGAATATGAGGAAGAATGACCCAGTTCTAGGACCAAAGACCAAGAACAAGAAGGTTGAGGAAGCTCTGGTGGAGGAGCCAGCGGCAAACAAAACCTTGAATTAAAAACCAAGCGGTAAGACTGGGCAAAGAGCATGTAGGCAGAAGTCCTTAGGCCTTCAAGGAATCCAGCTGCTTGCTTGGCCTGTTGCTCGATATTTTGAAATCTAAAAGGCTAAGGCTTCTATTTTAGGTCAGGGATAGAAGGCAGTTTCAGTGACTTCTGGCGTATCCCATATAGATCTCAAGTTCTGTTCAAACTGGCATTTAGTCTCAATGGGGCAAAGACATAAAGAATGATCTGATTTTGGATGCATTCTTTTCAAGCCTTCCAACTATTATGTGATTTTTGCTGTTTTCCTGTTAAAACAATGTAAAATCCCTATTGTTGGAGCGCCCTCTGTAGGCCTTTGGCAAGCATTTCTGATTTGAAATGTAGTTCTAAACCCCTACTTGCGAGATCCCTATGGTTGCTCTATCTGGGCATATCCACACATTAGGTTCTTAAACTGGTATAAAAATGAATATTCCTTTCTGGGGAATCTGGGAATTTAAAGAGGCTAGGGCTCTTTAATATAAATCTCAGCAGCTCATGAAAGTACAATTCCCAGCATTAACTGGGGAAATCTTTGACAGCTAAAATCAACTCAGATTTTTCAGTGTAGGTGTGTCCAGTACATAGTAAGTGGGAATAAACACACTTTTACTGGATCATCAGATTGCATCTTTTTACTGAAGTCCAGCATATTCCATAGGCTTATGTAGCTTAATTTATAACTGCCTTGGGAAGTCTTCAGCGCTGTACCGATTGCTCACAGACAGGAAGGTTCAGCAGGAGGAGAGCTTGCTCATCTTACAGCGAGATATATTTTGTCTGTCTCCTTGCTGCAAAATTAATATTTGATTCTCAGTTGCCTCTCAGTGAAATAAACTGAAAATTTGATTTATGCACTGAGGTTAACATTAATCAAAGTTTTGCATCTAACCTTAGGCAGAGGGTACTCTGGGGTGGTGCATGTGCTGTGCTACGTGTACAGTGTCCCATGCTGCAGTGAGGGCAGAACTTAATGTTGAAAACAGCCCCCTCTAGTTTTAGGGTCAGTCAAAGGCCAGGAGCTACATAGCAGCATCTCACTGAATTTCACAGTAAGATAGATTTTAATGGCAGTCGGAGGTTTCATCCTAACAGACTAGTTCAGCTGGCCTTGGCTAGTTCCGTGCTAAGCTTGCTGATCCTGTAAAGAACAGAGGTAGTGTGTATGGTTATAAGACGATGTGGATGAGCTCTCCTTTTTGACCTGCCCATCCTCTGAACAACAAAGGGAAAGCTTTGCAGCCATGGTGGTTGCCACAATCTGATACTCAGAACTCATACAAAGGGAAAAGAGAGAGAGCAACGTGATTTCTTACCTGAATGTCAGTGGATCATAACCAGGGCAGGAGGGAGCAGAATAGCCCATTTTCATGCCTGCCTCCATTTTTTTAATGTCAGAATAGAGCTGACAAAATTGTCCTTCCTAGCTACAGCCCGTCATTGATGCACCACTGTGGATTTAGACTAAAATCATGCTGCTGGCTCATGTGAATGGGTCAAAGAAGTGGATGCAGAGGATTGAGTTAAAGCAGCAAAGTGTGTTGCCAGCTTCCCTTTCACCAAGAGAGTTCAGCTTTCAGAGGATACATATGAGCAGGCTGCCTTGGGCATCTGCCAAGCCTGCTCTCCAGTGCATGCTCTCCCTCTGCTTGCTCCTCCATGATTTCTGCTTGCTTCCTTCTGTGTGTAACCTCAGGATGGTGAATGTCTTCTCTTGGTGTCATTTGCCCTTTTGCTGCTTGCATCTTCCTCCTCCTTTCTCAGCAGCTTTTGCTTTCCTGTCCAGCATGGTGTTGCTTTGGGGATGAGAGAGGCTGGTAAGTTTCTGTTCCTTTTGCTTTTCATCTTCTGCAGCACAATAGCGCACTTAGGCGTGGGGAAGAAGCAACAGGAGCCTGAGCTGAGGCCACTGTTGGGGGGGGGGAGTTACTATAGCTAGCATGTCTGCCATTTGAGTATCCACAACCATCATTTTGTAATTCTGTTCAAACAATTATCCAGCACAGGAATTGTGTGACCAGATTATGCTGAATAGTCCATGTATCCAAAGTTAGATTCAGTCTTGTTTTGATTTTGAGCAGTTAAATAATGGTATTCCTGCAGAAGGAATGTGAATGCATATATTGACATTCATTTTAGTGCACTTTGCAGGTCTCTATTCGGCCAAAGTTGCTTAGCAGCAGTTACAATAGTAGTTTTTGAAACACAGTCTAATGTTTAATACTATTGAGGAGTGGAGTAGAAATAGAAACACAAATATACGGAATTGGCATCTTTCAATAACCGACAATACTCCACAATTAACTGGCTACCCCAGTATTTACTGATGGTAGCATTAAACTAAGTTTCTCCTTGCAGTCATCTAGTTTCTTGTCCCAGAATGCCTTGTGAAAAGTCCAGCAGAGGGTGTGTGGTCAGGGGAGCACTGGGCAATAGGCGTTATTGTGACAGCCAGAAGCTTATGAGAGTGACAGCAAAATAGCTGCTCACCCTATTTTTTTAAAAATGTTATTTTAAGAAGCACCGAACTCCTGATGGATTTGAAGTCTAGATCTCAGAATGTATTTTCAGTACATGCAGCTAACACGAACACATTCACATATACAAAATAAAAATATCTGATACCTTGGTGGTAGATGGACAGAGGACTTTGTTCCATCATAACTTTTAGCAAACTTCAACCACCTGATTGACTGTCCTCTTGCCACATCTTTCCAAAACATGATGCAGAATTGATTCAAGGAATCATTCAGCCACATCATGAAAAAATTCCTGTAGGGGGAGAAAAGACTCCTTGAATCTTTTGGCCAATGGCTTGAAGTCTGCCTTCTTTCCTCAACCAACAGATGGTCACTGAGAAGACAAAATGCTAGTAGGAACACTCCTTTGAGCTTCTGATTCTTTTTCATCATTGCTCAGCTTCTGCTTCTCTGGTCTTTGTTTTTCATCTGTGTCCTACCTGGCAAAGTTTCACAACATGTCCTCCTAAGTTCTGCTTTATACCTGTCCTTCCACAGGCATTCTGCATCTGCCACTCGCTGGATGTCATGAGTACCATTACAGCCCTCTTTGTCAAGCAAACAATTGAAGGTGCAGGGTTAATGTTGCAGGAGAGACCTGAGAACATGTGGAAAGAATCAGCTGCCAAAGGGATTAAGGACACTCATTTCCATAATGCCATGAAGTTGTTGTTCAGGCCCAGCAACAATTTGTACAGGCTTTTAGAATTGTACCCCTGTTTCAGTGTTGCTACAATGGAGGCAAGCAGGGGGTGCTAATATTACATCATATGTATAGCAATGCATGTGCACTTCTATGTTTCAGGCTAAATCTAAGGACTTTGACTTAAGTGAATCGTATTTTGGGCTGTAAATGTGCACTTTGGGGTGATTGTGAAAGAAATGTGAATATATTTTCCAGTTTCTATAATACTTATCATGCCTTAAAGGCATGATGTCTGGTGAACCTCCTTTCTCTGTGCACTGATGAAGATATTGATAATCAACATCCACAGTGGAAAATGTCCAGTTTTCTTCCTCCTCTGTCCCAAAATGGGCTAATGAATACTTTAGGATCACTGTCGTTAGAGGCCAGCACATGGTCTGTTATTTAAGGGTTAAGATCCTTCATCCCCGAAAGCATAGAGTTACTGAAGTGGGCATGCATCTGTACTGGATACTCAAGCCCATCTGACCAGGATATGGCAGCAGGTAATGATATCCTGCTGACTGTGTCCTGACCAATGAGAAGGAATTGAACAAAGGGCATGTAAGGTAAAACTGAAGGATGCTTTTGGCTCCTGGTTTGAACTTTAGTGGTGACAGTGATTGCTACCTTTTATTTTGATGAGTTAGGGGGAGGAAGAAGGGTGCTGGGTGCAGGGCCCTTCCTTTGGCCAGGAAGTGTCCTGTACCCAGTGAATTTGCTGTCCCTCATACACAGTGAATTCTGGGGGGAAAAATATTTTGTTGCCTAAATTGTTCAGCAGGTAATCTTGTCTGTAGGTGACTAGCCAGGATGGTAGTGACTTAGAATTTGGCAGCAGGATGATCCCTTTTGCATGATACTGCCTGCTTTTCTCACATGATGCTGTTCACCTTTATGCAAAATATTTGGGGGAGATGTTTGAGCCAAAAGGAATTCAGATTTTTGCCTTGAGAATTATGGTGTAAAAGCAACCATTGTGTGGTCAAGCGCATTAAAAAGGCTTGGCGGGACTTCTATAAGTCATTAGGTCTGTTACACCCAAGCCACGCAACTTCAAAAGGGACCATTTCTAAAGAGGATATCCGAGGCCTGCCACTTAAGCCATTAAGCTCCATTGACATCAATGAGGCAAAACTGGGTTAAGTGCAGGGCATGCCAAGCTTTAAGCAGCTTGTTGACCACATCATCATGGAACTATTCCATGCTCAATTACACAACTTTAGCCTGATTAGCTTCAGTAGGCCCACAGCACTGGAAATGGTCATTGATTCATTCACTTTGCTTCTGTTTTTCCCTTTTTCAACCTATAGAGGACACTAGTAATTATTTTTTTCCTTAATGGACCATGCTACCCATTGAAAATCAAATCCTCCAGCATAGGAGGAGTACATCCTGTACCTCTTATACTGTACATTTTGGTGTAAACTCACTCTGGTAAAAAATGTTAATGGTATAATAGTCTTGCAAACTGTGAGGAATGGTTACTGTGTGTGCGTAGGAAAAGGTGGGTCTGCCAGTAGAAATTAGTAGCTTCTAAGGCTGTAATCCTATACACACCCTCCTGGGAGTAAGTCTCACTTAATTCAACGAGACTTACTTCTGAGTAGACGTGCCTAGGATTGTGCTGCAAGTAATGTACGGTACTAAACCCCTCCATGGCAAGCTACAGTGACACGGACTTTCGACAGGGGTGGAATGACCAGGCACTCATTGCCCTCATGCTGAGCAGAGCCAGTATCAGGTGAGACTCATAAGGCCTGTATGAATTAGAGCATAGGCCCGATTCATGCCTTTTGAGCAAGCTTCATTGTCAGATGTGCAGTTGGTCAAGTGATCCATATTTCTTGGGAAAATCAGAACGTGAAACACTTTGGGGGTCACTGGGACAAATTGATTTTATAGCTACCAAACTGTTTACCAGCTTTCATCTTGCAATGTTGGAAGAATACCTGGTGCACAGCTAGAGCTTAGGCAGGTATTCACTCTCTTAGGGGTATTTGGGTTTAGGCTATCCTGCTGCAGATGATGAAGCAAAATACCTTAAGCCTTGAGCCCCCTCCTCCCTCATTAACTTGCTTAGTGTGTGCCCGTGTGGTTCAGACACTTTCCTTAGAACTCCCTCCCTGCACTGATGACTTCTCCAGTTATCACAGAAAGTCATAGTGATAAATAACCCACCTGAGGTGACATGACTGAAATGAATTTTTATTTATTTTTTCTCCTTCTTGTCTCTCTTTGCAGAAATGAAGACTATATGAAGTTATCCCTAGACTCTTCTTAAGGCTTTTCCTTTTGGCATCTTTAAAGGCTTGAGAGAGAAAAACACAAAAACCAACCAGATATATGCATACACAACAGACAAATAATCCCTCAAAACCTGGGACCGCCGGAGCAGAGTTCCTCAGAACAAATTCTATATCTTTGGTCCCAAGAATTGTCTGGGCTAGAAAATTTACTGAAATTATATTTGAGGGTTCTATTCTTGGATGTGAGAGAAAGACCCTTGAACAAAATCAAGCACACTTTGTTGTGTTCAGCACTCCATTCCTGCTCCATCTCATCCCCCCCCCCAATACCTACTGCATAGCACAGCCAGAGATTGCTAGTTACACTGGGTGGATTTCAGATGCTAGATCAAACTATCAAGCCCCTTTTCACCATCTCACCCAGGACCAACATTTTTATTGATATCTTTGAAGACAGTGCATTGAGATTTAAAGCATTGTGGAGGTTCCCTTCACACTCAGATGGAAGGATAATGATGACATAAACTCTAGTGTAGACCTCTTAATCTTGCACTGTAGCATGTTGTTGGCAGTGAAATGGTCCTCCATTTTAGGTAGAGAGACGTCCTGAGAAATAAGAATGAATTTGTGTTTTAGTTTGTGGCTGATTTCATCATGAGGACTTGTGCTTCATGAATGCTTAATAATAACCTGTGCTTTGGTTTACTTGCCTCTTGCCCCTGTTTCCATGAGTCGAATTTGAAAACTTAAATCCTGAAACGTAAGGCTCCGTTTGGGTTATTAATGCTGCGTTTCTGGGGTAACAACAGAGATATGCTACTTTGCTTTTGCCATGACACCACACTAGTGTATCACCCTATTCTTTTTTTAACTTTTGTTTGTGGCTTGCATTCCCCTGCCCTGCCCCCCCAAAATACAACACATTTATCAATGTATTGGATCACTAACTTGAACAAAAATTCTGGTTTTTTGGGCCTTAGTGGTTGACCTAATATTGAAACTCAAACCTCACTAGTTTTTGGTTCTATGAAATGAAGTACTTTAATATGTTACTGATGTCACTTCCTGTTTTGTAGACATACCACTTCAGGTTGGGATCCAACATACTCCTGTTTTCCCTTCATGTCTTGAGGGCAGGCTACTGTTTAGCTAATGCTTCATAATATATCAAACCCAGGCTGCTTTAAAAACAAAATGTTATGCAGACAGTACTTGAAACTATTTAGTCAATCGTTATTTGGAGCACGTAGGTTTGGGGAATGTTTGTTTCTAGCATAACTTTTAAAAAGGGCTTATGTAGGAAACAGCAGGAAGCCTTGGCTATAAAGAAGCGAAGCTTCTGCTTTTGTACCTGTATCCACTAGCATAATACAGTTTGCCACGGAATCCTCATTGTATAAGGACACTCGGCTTTGAGATACCTGTTAGCAACCACTCTGCCTCTGATTCATATTGTCTGACAGATTCAGTGTTCCAAACACCATTAACTATGCAAAAAATGCCTTATATACAATATAATGTTTCAGTTTTACAGCAATATGTACATTGTACAAGGAACAACTGTAGCCGAGCCCAGATATTGCTAGTGGCAGCGAACAAAGCTATCTCCTCAATAATGACAAAAACAGCTGTCTGGGTGTTTTTTTTACTTCTTCTTTTTCCCTAAATGGGAAGGTGGATCTTATACACAGGACTGTAATTTTTTAGTGGCTTAAAATGTATGTTGCCATTATTCAGTCCAATAAACCTTTAAATAGTTTGTGTGAATGGTCATTGTATTTGTTAACATTTGGGGGGGGGGTCATGTCTTTCTACTCTCCAGCAACAATGGTTTATTGCAGAGTTGGGCAGCCCAATCTGATGCTGGTTTCTGCCAATGAAACAAGCATGCACACTGTTGCGAATGTGCCATAAGGCATGTTGCACTAGCACAAAAGCCCATCCACCTGGTGGAAAGGTCTATGCCAGCCTCTCAGACATAGGCCAGCGCCTGTGGGAGCAGGTAGCCACTCCACAGGAAGTTGGGGAAATGGGTGGGGAAGGGTGTAATGGGATGGGGAGGAGGGAGGATCAGGTCTGGGAGGGGGTAGGGAGGAGGCCTCTGCCATATCCTATCCCCCCCTCCTGAGCCTAAAAGCCCAACATGCGGCAACCCAGAGTGTAACAGCTATAGAGCTGGCACGGATCCAAGTAACCCCATAGAACCTTCTAGGGCTTTACCCGGTGTAAGGGGACAAAGGTCCCCTTACCTTGAGGAGACCTCCAGCAGCCACAATTCCCCTGCTGGATATAATAGAGGCTGCACTTGCCCCACTGCACCACAGCATGGAAATTTGGTTAGGATTTGGCTGTAAAATGATCTTTCTGGTGTTATATGTCATTCTTAATACCTACCTTGGAAAACAATCTCATAGTTATGCTCTTTCTTATGAGTAGATGTCAATGTCAAGTTTAAGGTGCAGTATCAGAAACACTCTAAAAACAATCATACAACTGATACAGTGGCTTTGACACAACTAGATATGGAGTTATTTTTCCTTCAACGTTATGTTTTGCTTCCAAATTTTTATTGCACGCTAACCTGACAGTGAGCCTCAGTGGAACTTACCAGTACTTCTGAGTCAACATGTATAAGCTTGTGCTGCACTCATGTCATGTCTACTAGGGACTTTGCTTGTATAAGTAATGCCAAAATGACAGGTGTAATTTTATAGAGATGGGCTCGCATGAAGTTACAGCTCCTCCCATTGCTAGGAAAGGCTTTCCTATCTGAGGAGGGGAGTTGCAACTTCACTCCAGGCCCTTTCCTCTGACATGATGCATGTAGAGCACTTGTCTGGGCAGATACTTGCTGAAGTAACCTAGCTGATGGTCAAAGACACACTAGAAAGCTGGTAGTAGAGGCCTAGTATCTGTTCCAATCAGAATCTAGTGCATCACAGTTGAAATAATTGGGCAGAATCTGGGTGACTGCCATGCCACTTGAGGGGAACTTGGGAGTTTGACCAGCAAAGAAAATAAGGAAACAAGAACACAAGGAATTGTCAATAAGACTTCATCTGGATGGCAGCTTTCCCCTAGGTCAGGGGTGTCCAAACTTTTTGGCAGGAGGGCCACATCATCTCTCTGACACTGTGTCAGGGGGGGGGGGAGAAGAAGAATTAATTTACATTTCAAATTTGAATAAATTTACATAAATTTACATAAATGAATTTATTAGAGATGGAACTTATGGTAGACTTTTTGACAAAGACCAATTTAGGAATATTGATATTGAAACAGTATCAATATTGTTTCAGTATTGAAACAATATTTAATATTGAAACAATATTGTTTCAGTATTGAAAAAATATTGAAACAGTATGGTCACTGTTGAAAATGGTAGACTTTGTGACAAAGATCAACTTACGAATATTTTTCTCAATCACACTTGCCCTTTAGACTGAAGTCCTGCTCTCTAAGAACCTGTTCACTTGCACATTGTTCTTCTTGTCCACTTGTGAAAATAGTCCATTCATGTGAACAACTGAACATGTAAACTAATAGCTCATGCGTCTTAGTCTCGGCAACTCCCATCAAAATACATTCGGGAGATAATGGAATTCAGGGATAACTGGGGGTTCAATTCTATCCAACTTTCCAGCACTAATGCAGCTGCAATGCAGCCCCGCAGTAAGGGAACAAACATTCCTTACCTTGGGGAGGCCTCTGTAGCTGCCTCTCCACTACAAGATGCAATGCACACCCCATTGGCATGGCTGCATCAGTGCTGGAAAGTTGGATAGGATGCGGCTCTAACTCTCATGTCAGGTGGTGCGTATGAAGAGAAACCCTGTGATAATAAATGAGAAGACTCAAAACAGAGATTAGAAATCAAGGCTCCTTAGATCTGAAACCAAGATTTATAGAATCTCAGTCCAAAATGTAAACAACCATTTTACATATCATGGGTATATCTCAAAAGGTTGTGTGCATATACAAACATACTACACTGCCACCAGGCATAACTGCAGAAGACCATAGCATTTATGAACTGTCTTGTTGTCCATAAATCGTGCTCAGGGCAGCTCTTGGCTTATGAAGCGATCATATTTCCATTTTCCCTTTTTGTTATTATTCTTCTCTTCTTGACAGGGTTCGGAGAGAGCAACTGACTGCCATCTTCAATCTCATGAAGGAAAAAACAGAGACATTTGGAGATATGTCTGAAACTGACATCAAAGAACAGCTTAAGCTTTATGACATGTAGTCACCACAAGCCTCATCATCATTTTCTTTAACCTTCAGTACACAGAAGGATGCAGGTCTATAGACTTCTGTATAAGTATATAGAAGAAGATAATGTTTGCCTTTTGGTCGATGAAAAATACTTAAGGCTAGCATCTATTTTTGAACTGATTTTTCCTCTTAGAAAAAATGTTGTTTGGTTCTTTCTGGCAAGAGAAGAAGCCCTGATATAACATTGTGGTGTTGTAAAAAGTATTTACTATATGCCATCTGTTTCCTCAGACAACTTTACACACAATGGCATGACAGCAGTGCTGAAGGTGGGTAACCTTAATGCAGCAGGCAAGCAAGATGGACAGAGCAAATGTTTAACAACCTGTTTCTGAACTCATGTGGCAAGGTGGGAACACATGACAGTTGTTTGAAATGTCAGTGATCTGTGTTGAGAGGATGTTTGCCAACCAAGCGCTCAAATACATGGGGAGTTAGGTAAGAAATACATCACTGCTAAGAACAAAGTACACAATTTCCACTTCTTATGGAAAGAGAATTCCATATTCTTATGTCCCAATTGTTCCCAAAGAAATCAACTTTCTACATTATCTAAACACCACATATGAAAAGGTTTTCAGGAAACAAGGGAAATGAGTCAGATTCCAGAAACTACCTGGTTCCACTTATGCTTGTTGATAGACTTCTAATGGGTGCTGTGGAAGGCAAAGACCTAATTTTTTTTTTAATGAACCTGGTAAACATGCCAACCCCCCCTTTTAAGCTTTAGATGCTGGGTTATACTACAGATGAGCAAATGTCAAGATATTCTATGGTTTCTTTTTGTGTTTTCTTCAATAAATATGCTTGTTTACAGCAAGACTGGTGGTAATAATAATAATAATAATAATAATAATAATAATAATAATAATAATAATAATAATAATAATAATAATAACTAGGTATTTATATACCGCCTTTCTGGTCATCAGATTACTCCTCTGACTTTATTCAAGGTGGTTTACATAGGCAGGCATTTCTAAATCCCTCAAGGGGATTTTTACAAACATAGAGGTTCTCTCTTTCAAGAACCAACAACATTTCAGAATGGATCTTCCTGGTTTGGTCTCACTTCTGGCCTCCAAGCAGCTCCATCTCTCACATGGAGGGCAGCCAAGACGCTTCTTGCTCACACCAAGAGCAGATGGAATCACTCAGCTTGGCTTGTCAGCTGCTTCAAGGTCTTGCCATTCTCAGCCTTTTAGGGAGCTGCCAGTGTCCTCAAACTGGCAACCTTCTGATGTTGTCTTCAGGCTAACAGAGGCTCTACCCTCTAGACCAGACCTCCTGCCCTGAATGTATGTGTCCTATTGATGAGAAAGAACACGTGAGGACTTGGTAGTTGCTTTTGGGTAACTTTGGATAGTTGCTTTTGGGTAACATATGGGACGATGCTAGCAGAATGGAAGGAGTTCAAAAATTAAACAAATTATTGTGCTTAGATTTTCTGTTTGGGGGAAAAAATTTTTTTGATCCAATATCCCATTCATATTAGTGCCTTAACAAGCCATGTAGGCTCTCGGCTAAATATCTATAATCTTCAGAATATTAACTGTCTCATGTATACTTAAATATGAGATAGTAATAGCCCCCTAAATGAAGAACGGAGACAAAACGAACAACAACATATGTTTCCCGCAGTGAAATTAAGAGCCTGATCCTACTTGACATGTGTTGACACTCACTATCGCAAATATGCTGTAAAGAATGCTTGCAGCAGTCAGTGCTGGCCTAACGCTGGAACAGGTTCAGTGCCAGTCCATGCTGGGCTGGCGCTGGCTGGAGGCCGGCCAACTGCTGCCCAGGACTCTGTGCGAAGTGCCAAGCAGTGGAGAGGTGAGTGAGGGTGTAGGGGGAGGCATTCCAGGGCGGGAGGAAGGCATGGCAGGGGGAAGGGAGGGGTGGAACTAAGGCACGGTGACCTTTGACCCCAGACTGTAACCCACATGTAAAGGCCACTGGATAGCCCAATATAAAGCATAGCAACACATAAGATAGTAAAAAGCTGCTTGGAGTTAAGAAAGAATCATTTTTACGAGTCTGACTGAAAGAATTGGCTGATGCCTCAGCTCAGGGTGTTTACACTTTGGGATGTAGCTCAAGAGATAACAGGTGCAAGGCAGCTGCTGGAGAGATGAGCAAGCTTTGGCAAATGTTAGTCACTGATTGTATTCACTAGCTTTGTAATTTAGTAACCTTTATGCTTTTAGAGCAAAAGCATACATATGTAATATGGAAACCAAGTGATCCCTTGATACCAATGTACTCAAGGTAACTGGTTGCAATAGTTAAGCCATAGAAACCAAAGTTGCTTGATTTTAGAAAAGTCTTAAGAGACACTTAATAAAAGACAAAAGCCTTGGTATAGTAGAGAGGCCCCACAGCTGCTGCCTAGTGTCTATATTAACACATAGGAAAGGTATGCAGATAAGATCACACAGTACCTTTCTTTTAATGAGGTTATTCCAAAATTTGTCAAAACAATCTGTATAAGCAACTGTTACCCTGCACATGCCTGATCTTGTCTGATCTTGGCTGCTAAGCGGGGTCAGGCCTGCTTAGTACTTAGATGTGAGACCGCCTGGGAATACCGGGTGCTGTAGGCTTATACTATAGTCTTTCGAGACTGAAGGTTGCCAACCAATTGGGTTGATTTATGTGAACATGGTCCAACACTCAGTAAATAGTATTATAGTGCACCCTGCTGGAATTTAGAAACTTTTGTACTTTTCTAGGTTTTAAGGTGAAACCCCACCTGTATGTAAATCAAAGCCAATCAATTGTTTTGCCTACTTGTTGCCCACCTATTTCCCATCTTTTATGCAAATGATACCTTATCTGTGTCCTATTAGGTGTTAGCCCCATCTCTGATGTAAAATTTCAGCCAATGGGAAGTCTAGATTTTGGGACAAAGAGCTAAAATTGTATAAATGGTCAAAATCAATATTGGGAAATTGCTCTCATGCTTTGGACACTAGTCCCGTGAGATGCCCATTGCTTGGAATGAAATAAAAACGCCTGCAAACTATCACCCCTGAGTACCAAGTCGTTCTGAGTTGCTTTCTTCAACCTTGCAACAGAACCAGCGGAGCTGAGCTCCGCCATATCCAAAGGCCCCACATTGGGCCTTTTAGAACCAGTACCCACTTTTTAAAATGACAATCTATCATGACCCACTAGTCCCCCCCCCAAAAAAAGAGAGACATATGAAGAGTTTTATTTATTAATAATGAAATTCTTAATTAATAATAATCATGGTCCTATGCTCCCAAAGCTGCTAGAGACTTCATGTATAGGACATGTGTGCAGATATTTGCGAGACTCTCCCTAGAAATGGAGTTCAAGGACTGTTCCCCCAAACCTTTACAGTCATTCCAGGGTACCCAGAAGAGAACTGGAGAGCAAGATGTGCAGCTAGGGACTTCCAGGCCAGATAAAAGGCTGATTGCATGGGTTTGCACATGATCTACGGCACACTAATTACTAGAGAAAGTTGGAAAACGTGACATTTTAATTTGAGTGTAGTTTGTAGTAATTTGATTTCCTCATAGCACAGGTTAGCATTCTAGTTAATGATTTTCTTCTGCAGACTGGGCAAAACTTTGCAAAGGTTTTTTTTTAAATATTTCAGAAACTTTTCACGACTCACCAAAAATCAGCTCATGACCCACTGGTGGGTCCTGACCCACAGTTTGGGAAACACCACTCTATACCTTTTCTTCCCCTCACTTTTCACTACTATGATTGCAATACTAAATACACTTGGGGCACAATCCTCAGCATGTGTAGTCAGAAGTAAGTCCTGTTGTGTTTGATGGGACTTACTCTGAGGAAAGTGTGGGTAGGATTGCAGCCTTAGAGCCAAATCCTATCCAATTTTCCAGCACAAGTGCAGCCATGCCAATGGGGCATGTGCTGCATCCTGCAGTGAGGGTGCAATCATGGAAGACTTGGCATCTGTAGTGGGGGCTACTTGGTACCATTAGGGAACCAAGACCCTTCTGGGAGCTTCTCCCCTTCAGTACTGATTTTTCACTTTTGACTTGGCTGTCTTGTTGGAACAGTGCGACAAAGTCATGTTGAGCACTGTTCACGTCTTCTGTCTACTTTTCAGAATGATCTCCCTCACATGGTAAACAATTTGAGGCAAATGGGACAGAATAAGGGTCAAACTAGATATGTGCCCAATTGCACAACCTTGCTGGATGGTGGTGAGCTTTCTTTGCCATGGAAGTCAGAGACGTCTGATTCTGGTGTCCAGTCACAGACCTGCAAAAACCCTGCCTCACTCCATTGATTCCTACGGTCAGGCAGAGCAACTCTGACGTTCGCCCTGGGGGCGGGGAGATTTCAAACGGGCTTCTCATTGAGAACCCGGAAATGACCCAGAAAGACAATGCAATGCTTCACTCTGGCTGTTTTCTAGCTCTGTGAGAACGCTGACAGGTCAGGGAACCACCACATTCTCTCTGCGCGCGCGCGCGCTCGTGCAGGACCCGAGAGAAGACTCCTTTGGTACGGCGGCTGCGCAGGCTCCGTTCTCGGCGAGTTGCGCGGCCTTATTTGCTTGCGCGCTTGTGCCGGTGGTCTTGGCGGAAGTTAAGAACCTAGGTGAAGTGCGTCTTCACGGCTGCGCGCCCGTCGCTGCGCCCTCGTTGCCAGGCGACAGCCCCCCCCCCGGCGGGAGTCCACTTTGGAGTCCCAGAGAGAGGCTCCTGACAGACCCCAGCAGAGGGGCTTTGCCCTCGGGAAAGGGGCAGCCTTCCCCAGAGGGGAAGCTGCTGCAGCGCCTCCTCCCCCCAAAGAGTGCCCTGAGCTCCCTGGCCTGGGCCTGGGCGGGAGGGGGAGTTGGGAAGCGGAACTCCTGGGGCTGCTGTGCTCCCCCACGACCTCTGGTCAACTGGGAGGAGGTGGTCTGGAGCTTCCACCCCCTGCTTACGCCTGCCCCACACTCAGGTTGCCAACTTACCAGGCCTGGTAGTGGAGAACTGCATCCTAAGCAGTAAAGCCCTCGTGCAAGCCACAGGCAGGCCTTTTTACAAACATTGGTTTAGGTGGTTGCCACAACATCAGTGGTTCTTCCCTGCCCCCCCCCCACTGCAAAGCCCCCTTCTGCCATGAGGCGCAGTAATACTAAGAGGCGCAATGACAGCAACCTTATTGTCTGTGGAGCCCCCACAAAGAAGCCGCTCAACTCACCTAATCCTGGGGTGCATCAACTGCCCAGGCCACCAGATCCGGATGGTAGTACCCCCAGTCCATCACTCTTGAAAGCTTTGGAGGCCGTTGTAGAAGCTGGTCGTCGTGGTTTGCTTGGTCCAGCGGCTAAGGCAGCAGCGACGGCAGCCAAGCCAAACTTGAATGGAGGAAATAGCAGTGGAGTGGTGTGTCCAGAAACCCAGAATCGTATTCCAACGGTGACAGGACAGACAAAAACGGAGAAGAAAACAGAGACCGTCAACAGAGAGCGTGGCACTTTGATACCTCTTGTGTCACCAGTAGAGGGTAAGTAAAGTGAGGCAAACCCGAATGTGCTGGGGCTGGAGTCCCATACAAAAACCTCCCATGTTTTCATGTTCTGTGACACTGCATCTGTCTCCTGGCATTGTTGGAAAAACGATCACAGGTAAGCGGAGATGGAAAAGGTTCCAGATTACAGTTTTTTAAAACTGCTTTACTGTACCAGCTCTAGACTTAAGTAGAGCAAATGTGGTGTTTTGATTGTTCTTTAACAGGAAACTAAAGTGTTTTCTCTTTCTATCATAGCCATTGAAAATGCAAGTCAAAATTTTATGAATTGGGGACCAGCAGACAATGTATTTTTTCAATGTACAGTAAATTGATTATACGCCTACATCATAACTGCAAAGTGTTTGTCACTCTGGCTTAAGTAGTTCAAGCAAAATGATACAGTTTGGAATGCTCTTAATAAAAAGGGTAATAGAAGTCTGGTAATAGAAACCAGGAGGTTAAGCATTTGGATCTGCCGTGGTGGTATATAAAATCCTAAAATAATTGGGGGGGGGGGGAAAACTAATGACTAACAGCCCAATCCTATCCAACTTTCCAGCACTGGTGCAACCCTGGGGTAAGGGAAGAAATGTTCCCAAATCTTAAGGAGGCCTCTGTGACTGCACCCCCAACACAGGAAGCAGTGCATACCCCTTTGGCTCAGCAACACTGGCACTGGAAAATGGGATAGGATTGGGCTGTAATTCATGTTGTCATTTTTTTTTCATAATAGCACACAGCAAGTGCTTTGCTGCCTTGTGCTCTTGACCACTTTTTTTCTAGCATATGATTCTGTCCTCAAGTGGCCACAGGTACTGGGCAGACCACTGATTAAACCCAGAATGGCTGCTAGTTTTCTGTTCTTTTTTTATTTGTGTATTAGAAATAATATTAGTTTGCTCTTCTCTGTTTTACTTACTTGCCCCTTAAGACAGAGATTTTTAACCTTTTGTGCCTTGTGCATTCCCCAGAGCATTTTGAAGTGCGCATGCATCCCCTCCAAGCAGTTTTTTTTGTTTGTTTGAACTATTGTTGAACTATTTTGTTGAACTATTTTGTAGTTTATTGAACTATTATTTGCTATTTTCCTGAAATTGCATTGAACGTATATGGCAAAAATTTGAACGACCCCCGCCCAAAATTTCACTAAATTTCAATAATAGAAAAATATATGCATCAAGGCAAACATTTTTCTTAATTCTGGGAGCATCTTATGCACCCCCTATACCCCTCCTCATGCATTCCCTAGGGATTCAGGCCCCACAGGATAAGAATATCTGCTTTAAGAAAATTTGAAGTCATTGTAAAGTCACATGCAATAAAAAAGAGTGATTACTAGGAATGGCATATTGTGTGTGTGCTTACTTTTCAGGGGTGCCTTGTTTTGTTCTTAATATATGACAAGTATGTATGACAAGTGTTTTGAACTCTCTAAAGCATGATAGAAATGGCAAGTATTATTACAATTAGTAGTAAGCACTTTATGCCATAGAAAACAAATGCATAATCCAGTTTATCTTTTGGCTGTATAAGGAGAAGGAATGTTATAGAGAAGAAAGTAGATTACTGTACTGTGAAAATAGATTTCCAAGTAAAAGTAACCTAAACTTCCTAAAGTGTTTCTGGGAATGTGTTTGGGAGTCTAGTCAGTTTTTATATTAGTAGGCTTGGCAGAGACAGCTAAAGACATGTTGGTTCCTGAGGCAGAAAACCCAGAGGGGAAATCTAATGGTGGCAAATATATGGTAACCTAAATTATTTGCTGCTTTTTGATGTTCCTCCAAAATCGGCTACCGGAAGTGGGCTGCTGTGAGTCTGGAGAGGGATGTAGCAATGTGGTAATACAATCTCAGTACTACAAAGATAACACAGAAAAGCTCAGTCAGTTTATGTGCACTATGAATTGGATCATTTCATGAAGTGAAATAATTGAATAATTCTCATTAGCAGAAGGTGTTAAGTCATGTATTCAATTTCAAAAACCTTTATTAGGCATTGGATTAAGTCATATATTTGAAAAGAGATTGAAAGCATTTGTCTTATGGACTGATGGTTCCTCAGCAGAAAGCAGTAGTGGAAGAAAAGGATTTTGATCACAGTAAGACTCTGAGCTACCAAAGTGATGTGACTGCAGAAAAGTGATGTATGCAATAGGAAATAAATTTTCTATTTTCCACCAAGGGTAGGGAACAAATATTATCCTTCAATTGAGGCCTCATCAGAACTATAATATCCACTTTTGATAATCTTTTTTTCAAGGATGACCACAAACATGATCAGGTGCAAAGAACTTTAATGGTCACAGAAATTGAGAATATCTTTTAGGAGCACAGATTTAAAAAGCTTGTTCTGTGTCTCTTAGGTGGAAGAAAAAAAGAGCTGTGATGGCCTGATAGTACAGTAGAGGTGAATCCTTGATTTAACAGACTTTGGAAACAATGAACATTTTCTACTTCATTTAAAATCATATACATTTTGCACATGTACATCTCATTGAGTTCAGTGTGTTCATATTTAACAGTCTATCGGCATTAATGTCTCTCCCTTTCCCTCCTATTTGTTAAATAAAGAGTTTGCTATATGTTTATCTCAGGGTGCAAAAACTAGTCACTAATAGTTGACCATTAATACATTTAGTTGGGAATTCTAAAATTTTTAACTGTAGAAGTTAAATTGGAATTGGCTTCCTTAGTGCTTATGTGGAACCAAATAATTTTGACAGTTTCAAGAGTGTCTCAGATAAATTTATGAAGGACATCTTTATATTCTGACACTCCAGTTGCAGTGTTGTAGTTCAGATTAGATGCACATTACCCCTTTGTTGTAGGTTTGCAGATTGCATGTTGTTTGACTACTCTAAATTCAGTCAAATATTTTTAAAACTCAAAATCTTGATGCTAGACTACATCTCATTTTAATCTCTGTATCTCATTTTATTAATAGACTAGGCTTCTTATGCTTCTTGAACTTCACAATTAGAATTCGCATGGGTAAATGTTAACACAGGATAGATGTGCGCGTCCACTGTTCCCCCCCCTCCCCCCGCAGTAGAATCCATTAGTTTTAGGGACCAAACTACATGTTACAATATGTAATTTGGCTCAGTATTTTTTCATTTTGTTCTTGAAAAAGTATGCTTGGGTGCTGTAAAATCGGGATAACTGGGAGGTGACTGAGGTCTTTAGAACTTTGCTCCCACTATTTATTTGAGAAATTTATACCACGTGTTGGGGATATAAGCACCTGTGGCTGGATTCAATCCTTCTTCCACCCAAACTGATAATGAACGCTATATATGAGTGAGTTTTTACTTAGGCCTTTTAGATGTTGTGATGGCACCTAGCCTAGTTGCCTTTAAAAGGCGATTGGCCAGATAGAGAAGTCCATCATAGATTACAAACCATAATGACTGTATGCAACCTCTGGGTTTTAGGCATAGTCTGTCTCTGAATGCCAGATGCAATAGGATATGGGACAACAGAACATGTTGTCTTGATTGCTCCCTGAGGCATCTGATGGGCCACTGTGAGATACAGGAAGCTGGGCTAGATGGTCCCTTGGCCTGAACCAACAGGGCTCTTCTTAGTTCTCAAACCAAGGTATTTAAAACCAATATATGTCTTGTCTCCTTTGCCTGAGACACCTAGATTTATTCTTTATTCTTTCTGAGTTGCACTTTGTTACTGGTAGTACATTGCATGCCATATTCTGTGGAAGCTGACGTATGAATGACCTGCCTTGTGGCAGGGTACTATTTTTGTTCATTTTCTGGTCGCTGTCAGTACAACAGTTCTGTGTTCTTTTTGATACAAGCCAATGTTCAGAAATTGTACTTTGTTATTTATTGGTGCGATGCATGACTTTGTAAATATTTCTCTCCAATATTAATGTACTTAATAAAGAGAAGCAAGCTCATTATGGTCAAATGCTCTTTTTTTCCTCCAGTGTTTTCACTTAAACTTTCTATGAAAGTGGGTTACAGAATATGGCTACATTTCACATTTTATAGAAGTCATTGGGAAAAAACTAAATTTTAATGGTTGAGACTTGCAATCCCTTATTTTCTTTTTGCTGAATGTGCAGCTAATAAAGCAAAAGGAATATAACCATCTAGATGCATTATGTCTCCAGTGCAGTTTTGATTGGGGGGTGGGGAGTCAAGCCAGGTTTCTATCCTACCACCAGCTACTATCAAGTGGCCACCTCCCTACTGTTTACTATTCTGACCTCACTCAGAACTTTGTCTTCTCCCTCTCTCTGCTGCTATTTATATCCTCTTCCACATTTTGAATGAGATTAGTCTTGTCACAGAGGTAAGTGCACCAATGCCTGCTGCTTCCACTCTTTCCTAATAAGTCAGTTTGTACTCAAACTTCTGCCTACTGATGTTCAGAAGTGTTCACGTTCATCAGTTGTCAGCAGAGCTCTTGCTGTCTCCTTTGTCTCTCTGTCTGTCATCCAGGCTGCAACTAGGTGAAGGAATAGCAAGGTTGAGGTTCATTCTTCTTTACTTGCCTTGCAGTGCTGGTCTGGAGTGGGGAGAATCTTCTTTTTACCTGCCCCTTGAAACCAGTTTGTGTGGGAATCCCTGTGGAAGGTGTGTTCCTCCCACCTTCAGGTCCTGGCTAAGCTCTGCTGCACCATCTTCCCTGTTCACTCACAGGCTTTTCCCCAGTCTGTCTTCCTGACAGTCTTCTGACAGTTTAATTCTGAAGCATAACTACAAAGCCTGACCTCTCTAAAGCACAGCTTGCACCCTTTCTTGATTTTTATCTTGAGGGAGTGTTGACCCACATCATCTAGCTCATTAATGTGTTTATATATTTTAATTCATTTTTCTAGTTCTTCAGAAACTGAAGGTGCTGGGATGAAGGAATACTAAACCTATATAGAGTTTCAACAGGAGGAGTTGAACTAATGTGACTTTTACTTTTAGGTGTTAAAAATCCACAAGCTACCCCAAAGGAAATCTGGATATGTGGCAATTCGGTGATCTTGTCATCAAAGAGAAGAGCCAAAATTCATCCTCGTGGGTTGCAACTGGGTGTTCCAGCTTCAAGCGCCTATGTATATTGGCATGGGATACAGGCAATGATGTGGGACCAGCTCGTGCCTCTTCTTCATGAAATGTATCAAATCCGATCTTGTCCATCCATTATAATAATTCATCTTGGGGAAAATGATTTGTTGCCTGACAATTGCACTTCACTCATTATGAAGATAAAAAATGACTTGGGCATTCTTAACAGAGCATTTGTAGATACCACTTTAGTTTGGTCTTCACTATTGCCAAGACGTCTTAGGAAGGAAGACCAAGCACCTGAGGATATTGAAAAAGCTCTAAAGTTTGTTAACAGTAAAATGGCAAAATATTGTAGTGAAATTGGTGCATACTTCCTGTCACATGAATTGATCACTTCTTATCAATCAAGACTTTTCTTGCCTGACTCCAATGACCTATCTGATGAAGGAACTGATATCTTCATAGCAGACCTGGCAAAAATCTTAAAGTTCATCCTTGATGTCAAAGGATGACATACCAACCCACTTCTTTCTGGAGGATGGATTTTCGAAAACTTCCTGTGACATACTGTATACTAGAACTTTTGGGGTGGATGGGAAAGAGATGCTGAAGATAGGTGCTTGTAGGTGTTGTAAAGTTGGGTCTGTTGCTCCTCATCATACTGTGTGTTGCAGGTTGTACACTTGAACAGATAGGGGTAGGCTACTAGAGAGATACATTTCTGGGTAATCTCAAATTATTGGACATTGAATGAACAGTGAAAGAAATTGATCCAGCTCCACATGCTGAAGCTTTTGAGTGTATACTTTTCTTTTTAATGAAACTGTTCATTTTGATTTCTCACAGAAGTAGTTCATATATACACTGTGAACATAGATACTGGATTTATGTTGGTTTTTTGCTTAGTTTGTGTGCTAGTCTTAAAGGAGCACATATTCCATTTGACTAGTGCATTGGTGCTCAAAGTGGTGGGTCATGACCCACCATAGGAACAAAAAAATGGGTCATTTCCCCTTAAGGAAATGCACGGCTGGCAGTCACCCTCAGGTAGGATGGCAAGACTCTGGGTGCCTGCGGCACCGTGATTGCTGTGACGCTGCTGGGGCACATCCCCAGTCCAAGTCCCTGCCCCCACAACCACTTACAAGCGGTTCTCAGACTCCCCATGAGTTTGAGAACCTCTGGGCTAGTGGTTAGCTGGAGTATAGGTTTTCCACATGTTAATCAACTATATGTAAAAATGTGGGAGAGGGGGAAATTATCAAGGCAACCATTGAATACATTGCTGCATATACAAATCTCTTCGCATTAGCTATAATCAGAGAGTATAACAGCAAGGCTTCCAGATATTTGCACTGATCTTCTGTTGCAACCAGTAAGTTGCTTGCACCAAATGTCCATTGAAGTCTAAGATCTACTCCAGGGTAAGTGATTTGTAGGCTGCAGTTTCTATTCAGGCTAGCAGCATTATGCTGTGACTTGTCAAAAAGAGACCATTTGACTCAATAGTTAGTTCTGACTCTAATGCAATGGTTCTCAAACTTCCCAGGAGTTTTACTCCTGGGGTCTTTGCAGGAGAGGGAGTGCAGGCATTGATATGATCCCCAGGATCATGTTGCTAATGGTGGAATGGGGGTGCTTTTACTTACAGATGGCTGCAGGACGTTGCAGGAGGTGTGGGGAGCCCCTTGCAACCTTCCACAGGGTTCCCCAATGCTTAGAACGTTAAAAAAAGCGGATGCAAAGTATTTCCTCTTTCTGTTTGCAACTAGAAAGTGCTTTGTGTCCACTCTTTTTTCAATGTTCTAAGTATTGGGGAATCTGGCAGAGGGCTGCGTGGGGCTCCCCTCACCTTTAACATCCTGCATCCAAGTAAAAGCACTCCCTTCCACCCCCATTATATCCTAGGGATCACATCGCTGCCCTCGCCCCCTCCCATGCCTCTTAAAGGAATGGAGGACCCTTTACATGACCTGGTGGGTTAGGACCCACCAGTTTGAAAACCACTGTTCTAGTGGAACCTGGAAATTGTGCCAAACTGCAGCCACACCTCCTGCAACGTCCTGCAGCCATCTGTAAGTAAAAGCACCCCCATTCCACCATTAGCAACATGATCCTGGGGATCATATCAATGCTCGCACTCCCTCTCCTGCAAAGACCCCAGAAGTAAAACTCCTGGGAAGTTTGAGAACTACTGCATTAGAGTACAGGAAGTCAGAACTATTGAGTTGCCTGTGATATCAATTTTTCCTTTTTTCCCTCATTTTATTATGGTGTTTTCATGTTGCTGTGTCAATACCCTTAATAAAAATTGAAGACATTATTGTTACTCCATTTGAGAAAATGCAAAACAGTCAGAAGCCAAATATCTCTGTTAGCTCAATTTTTCGTAATGTTTAATTGGTTCTAACTTTGAAGTTTCACATAATAGTTTCTCAGGTTGGATGTTAAGTAAAAAAGGAATGAAGGGAGGAAAAAGAAAAAGATGTCACTAGTAAGGAAGAGTCAGGAAGCTCATTGCGTAATTAAGACTGGACTCAGTCTATTAAACTCATTATCAACTTCTAAGGAAGCAGTCATAGAATTACACTTAGTTTGCTTGTGTCAAGTATACTGGATATCCAGTTGCTTTGGAGCATGCAGGAACAAATGAGCAATGACCAGGGATGGGCACTCAAGTCATGGATGTCACTGACCCTGATTTGACTCGCAACTCAGGGCCAGTGACTCTAAAAATGAGTCAGTATTTGAAATGAGTCCCACAGGCTCGATATTGAGTCCCGACTCAATATATTGTGCATGTGTGTTCTTGTTGTTTCCTTTTTTTCTTTGCTGCTTCCGCATCACACTGAAAAGACCTCGTGGGCGATCCAGAAGCTGGCATTTAGCAGGATGGCAGCAGCAAGGTAGGTTGGTTCCAGGAGGTGGGGGCTGGGGGGTTGAGAAGAGGAGGAAGGCTTAATTTTGGGAGGGAGGGGTTGTTGTTGTTTTTGAGACTTGTTTCTCCAAATGATTTGTGACACGAGTTGAAAGACTTAAAATTTTTCGTGAGTTGAATTGCTGTGGCCAGGCATTACTATTCATGAGTCGAGTTGCAAGGTTGCTGACTCAGGACTCGTCTCATGACACAGGCTCATGGACCTGAGCACATCCCTGGCAATGACCATTTTCCTTTTGAGAATGCAAAAGCCAGGAGTTACTGGATATGAGATGGATCCAAGTAAACACTGCCTTGTGTACTTTCAGAGGGGTTGTTGCCTCTTTGTCCCAATAAACTTGGCGCATCCTGAAATCTTTTGCACTTGGTGCAAGACAGCTTCATTTTCTTGAAGGGCTTCCTGAACCACCAACTTAACATTGTTACATGTTGCAGATGAGGCTTCCACTTTTCCCTTTACCAATATTTTTTTTTTCCTCTTCCACTGTCCCCTACCTTTTTTTAACCTGAGGAAGAGATCTGTGAAACTTGAACATTAGCTCACAGCTTTGACTTTTAGTTTGTCATAACAGAGAGAACTAGAATTTGTTACCAAGAGGATCTAGCAGCCAATGTGTTTGTTTTTATGCTGATAAGAACAAGAACCATGATATGTTTTTGAGTGTTGTCTTTTTCATCAGTATTGAATTATGCATTACAAATTATTATTTAGTTTAAAAGATTGAAGATTGGATAATGACCAAAGAGTGTGTGCATTAGTTTAGTGGAGATTCGGCCTTAGAGGGTGATCTTATCTCTGCAGAAGTCCAGTATAGATCCACAGGAATTTTGTTACATGATTTCAACAGAAGGTTAAGTAGTAGTAACGGGCAAGCCATCAGCATAGCTTTAGGTCTATTGAGGGTCCAATCCTATCCAATTTTCCAGTGTTGGTGCAGTTGTGCCAGTGGGGTGTGTGCTGCATCCTTTAGTGGAGGGGCAGTCACTGGAGCCTTCTTAAGGTATGGGAACATGTGTTCCCTTACCTTGGGTCTGCATTGTGGCTACACCGGAGCTGGAAAGTTGGATAGGATTGGGCCCTGAGGTTGCACAATTTTTGAGATAATTTTTTGATAGTCATGTAGTTAACCAAACCAGAAAGAGACTTGAGCTTAAGTTTCATTACCTGGAATGTTACCCATCTCTTTAGTTGAAACTTAAATGTAAATTTTGTAATTGTAATCAAACTGTGGTTTTGACCTTGTGTAGCGCTTTTCAATTGTTTTGCTTTTGGAACTGCAGAAAAATTCCTGTCTTGATTTTATGCAATAGTGTTAAAGTAAGCTGCTGGAAAGACTGTTCCCTCTGTGAATGAAAATTGAGACAAATGTTTTCTACAACAAGTATTGTTTGTTGATGCGATTTATAGCCACAGCATTATAGGAGCTCTGAAGATCAGTGACATGTGTGACTATTTTCTGTACTCTTTTAAGATGAATGGAAATGGAAAAATTGGAGATAATCCCAAAATGTAGTGTTCCTGTAAAATATCTATAAAATAGTTGGTCTGTACTGTACTCTGTTCTACTCAAGTGTCATCCACATCCCCTACAGTGTATTGGTCCCAAGGCATGAGTCTGCTGCATTTGGCCAGAAACTGGTCAAGCCTGGAAGCATGAAGTGCCTAAACTATGGGAGGAAAGCAGAATCTTCACCTCCAAAGCAAATGTCTTGTTTTACCCTGATTAAGCATCTATCAACCCATAATCCAATCAAGCACATGGGATGCTCTGTTTGCCTGGACCACAATATTTAGTTGCTACTGATGTCACACCAACCCTTGACTAGCCTGAGGATATCTCTCAAAGCTCTGAAAACCATCTTTTGGCCATTGGGAGTCTCCTTGACCTGAGTGCTCCTTGTCACAATCAAGGGCATCTTCAACCCAAAGAAAACTCTTATCACTGCCATCCTGGGTTATTCAGCCTGAGAATTCTGGTGTTGTCTTTGTTCTGGAGGGAATAACAAGACCACAGACAACTCCAGACTTTGCACCCTGACCTACTAACTCTTTGCATGGCATTCTAGCTCTGCATACCTGGACCATGATGCCTCTGTAAGGCACTTGGATTGAATGATGCTTACCCAAACCTTAACTATGCTTATGGATGTTGGCAACTTTTCTAATAACTCATTCAGTCTACTTTCCCCAATGTCCACTTCGCTGCAAGTCTTCTGAGTGCCTGCTTGGATTATAGTCTGGGAGTCCCCCATTCTTCTTTTTACTCCATCTTTTTTGCTCCAGTAAATTCACTTCTTTGCCTTGAGTGTCTGGCCACTTTGCTTTTCTGTGGAACCTCACCTACCAGCTTCAGTTCAGCAGAAATTGAAATGTATACCTTGCTTCCAGCTCTCCCTCTGTTTTCTCCCTTCTACAGACGTAGGCAGTGTGCAGTGTGCCCTTTTAAAACTCCCTCCTTTTCATCTTTTTCTCTTGTTTATTGGCTAGGTTTGTTTTTGGCAGCCATGTTGTTTTTCACCTTGCCTCTCAGTATTATTGCTAGTTACACCACAACCACATTCCCACACTTCAACTGGCATTGCTGATTTTCTCCACTTATACCTTTAGGTTCTCTTTCAAAGGCGGCACTTGTAAAGGAGCTCCCTCAGATGACCTAAAAGGGCAGGCTGGAATATATGGAAGGAGGCGGTCTTTCGGATAGCCTGGACCCAGATCATGGAGAGCCTTAAAGGTTAGAACTAGCACCTTTAATTGGGACTGGAAGCGAATGGGCAACCAGTGTAGCTGCTGAAGCAGTGGTCCAGCCGAGTCATATTGTCTGGCCCCTGTAATCACTCTAGCTGCTGATAATGCACAGAAGGGCCTCCTCAGTGGTGGCACCCAGGTTATGAAAATCCCTGTCCCAGGAAGTGAGGTTGGTGCTGTCACTATTGCAATCTTTTTCAGTTATCCTTTCCTCCATGATTTCTGGTGCTGTTGGCTGCTGTTTTTCCACTATTGTTTTTAATCTCTTTTTATGTTGTTGTTTTATCCTCCTGTTCTGTTGGTTTTTGTTTTTTAATATTTTCACATTTTGTTCTTAGCTATCTTGAGCATCTTCCTAACAGGAAGAGAAAGCATGGAATAGATTTTTTTTTAAAGAAATCACCATTTACCTCCTAACCTCTGGCCACCTTTTGCCAAGAAGTCACTCCACTTCAGTACAAGTCTCCAAATGCCTACTTAGATTATGGTCCAGGTGCCCCTCTCATTCTACTCTCTGCCTTTTGACTCTTCCATACAGTTTTAATTGCAGCATCCTGAATATTGTGTATGATGACTCTCTCTTGATACCCATGGCAGTGGTTTTTTGCACAGTTGCTTATATGGAATGGTAAAGTGGCTAAAGTATTTGCAAAAAAAAGCCGTGACGTTAATTTGCAAGCTGAATGGGTTAGTTTGGATACCGGAGTTTGTCACATATCAGTGCTTTACTGTTAAAAACTTCTTTATTAAATGAAAACATTATCTGGCTGTATATCTTCCAAATGCAAATAATCTTCAGAATAAAGTTTCTATTTTACTGCAGGTAAAAAATACCTTAATGTGTTTTCATTGTTGTTCATGTCTATACAATGTGGGGTTTTATTGTTATTCTTGTCAAACACACACACACACACACACTCACACACACACACACACACACACACACTCACACTCACACACACACACACGGTTGGGGGAAAGCATGGACATAAGAAGAGCCCCGTTGGATCAGGCCAAAGGCCCATCTAGTCCAGCTTCCTGTATCTCACAGTGGCCCACCAAATGCCCCAGGGAGCACACAAGACAACAGACACAACCTGCGTCCCGGTACCCTCCCCTGCATCCGGCAATCAGAGGCAGCTGCCTCTAAAACCAAGAGCTTGCACATACCTACTATGACTTGTAACCTGTAATGAACTTTTCTTCCAGAAATGTGTCCAATCCCTTCTTAAAGGCATCCAGGCAAGATGCCATCACTGCTTCTTGTGGCAAAGAGTTCCACAAACTAATTACACACTGGGTAAAGAAATATTTTCTTCTGTCTGTTGTAACTCCCAACACGGATACAACCTAGACAAATTTAAGTATAAGACTCAATCTTATGGGTTATAAACTTTGACTGGATTGTACTTTTGTAGCCCAATTCTATACGTATTACTTGGAAGTAAGTTTTTCCATAGTCAGTCGAATTCCTCCCAGGTAAATGTGCATGGAATTGTAGCTGTGCAGAGCAACTGAATGCATACTTGGAAGTCAATTTCAATAAATTTCAGTAGGATTTACTTCTAGACAGGGCATCAGAGGTAACCTGAACCCCAGAACTGGTTCAGAGAGCTGATTTCATGAACTGGAGCCTAAAATCTCTTGGTTGCTTTGCACTGAAACTGATGATTGGTTCAAAACCAGTTCAGTAACAAATAAGTAAAAAGAATTAGTTGCTCAGGAAATTTTTTGGTGTGGTGATGACGCCTCTGCTTTAGCTGTGTCTAGAAAAATATTACAGTGGGCCCTTGGTATCCAAGAGGGATCCATTCCTGGAACCTGGATACCAAATTTCACAGATAATTTAAATCCTGTTGGGAGGAATGCTGGCAACAAGAAGTGCCTCTGAAGTATCTGGGAGGCCTTCTCATGAGAGTGAGTTGTTACACTTCCTAGTGTGTTGAGAATTAATTTCTGAAAATCAGATAATCATGATAAGTATGTCCATCAATATAGTTGGGATATCCAAGAAATTCATGAATATTTCATGCAAAATAAATGTTTATATTTTCAAATACATGCGATATGTTACAATGCTAACTATAGGCCATCAGTCCCTCATTCAGTTTCCATGGCAGCTATCTGTGATTGATCAGTTACCTACTCTTGTGGTTTAAAGAGTTTGGTTTCTCTAGTCTTGGAGCAAAAAAATGAAATCATGCTGCCTAAATATTAAACATAGCAGGTGCTAGCTTTTGAGTGGGTTGTTTCAGTTGCTTTTTCAATGACTTTAATTTTCTGATAGGTATTGAACTGACTGGCTTGATATTCCATTGATAGTACAAAGACTAGATGTCCTTAGCTGAAGTACATTGTTTCTCGCATATCTTGCTCGCATTCTGCATACACTGCATGTTCTGCATACACTGCATATTCTGCATTCCTATAACTGCAGCAGTGAGAGAAGAAAGACTGTGCATTATATATCAAGTATATCACAAGTGATATGTTTTAACAACTGTTCTAGGTAATTTTTTATATGGGTATTTTACCAGACATCTTTGAAGCTCAGTGGGAATTTGTTGGCCCATTTGGTGGTGCTGCTACTGAATAAATGCTTTTAGATGCCTTTTGGGGTTGTTTGCTCTTGCAAGTGATTGAAAATATTGAATTTTTAGACAATGGAAGCGACTAACACTGGGCAAAACTGATGCAAAATGATATAGGCCAGTTACTGTATTCTCTAAGAAATGGACATGGTTTTTGTATGCTATATGCTGCCTTTCCCTCTTAATGCATGGTACAGTGATAACTCACTTTCCCAAGTCCTCTAGGTATGCTCTATGACTCTCTTTTTTTTCTTTTTGGTATTCTTGCTTCCATTCTTTTCTGTTTGGTCCTTACTTTAATTCAGATCACCTTAGGCTGTAAACTGTCAACTTTTCAAGTATGTGCAATATGTAAGATCTGTTTTAATGGAGGAATTCAACTAGAACCTAGTCACAAGATAGTTCTTAAACCCTTCTTTCTGTGCTATTGGCCAGATCCTATTTGGATGCTTCAGTGACAGTGCACTGAAGCTGGCTCAGTGACCATCATATCCTAAGCCTATCCAGTAAAGCAGTGGTAGTCAAACTTTTCCAGCTAGTGGCTCCCTTGACCCCTGTGGCTGTTGGCCATGACTCCCCATCATGTTCCTGACAGCTGGAAGTGGCATCGTTAAACAGGGAGGGGCCAGAAATATTAACTATATTAATATTAATTATATTAATCATATCATTAATTAAATGCAGATCTTAAAAATATATTGTTAATACACAGCAATATACATGCTTTATAAATGATCAGCTGCTCATCACTGTTGGAGACAGGATGCTGGAGTAGGTAGATTTTGTAGGTAGATTTTTGTAGGAGGTCCAGGAAGACTCATTTTTTTTAACTTTGTAAGCATACCAACAGAATTGTTTTATCAAATGAACTTTGTGAACAACCAATCTGACCAACATCACACACACACACCCCTGTGGACCCCAATCCAACTAGTCATTTCTCCCATTCTCCTTGGATAGGATTGAACCCTTTATTAATTTAAATTTTTCCAGCAGCTGGTGGGGAAAACAAAAATAGACCATGAAAATATATCAGAGCTGATAAGGGTTTGGTTAGGAAGCGGATTTGTCTCCTATACTAGGAGATGACCAGCTCAAGCCTATGCATGTCTACTCAGAAGTAAGTCCCATTAGAGTCAATGGGGCTTACTCCCAGGAAAGTGTGGATAGGATTGGGCTGGCAATCACTTAAACAATGGCTGATAAGTATTCCCTTCAAATAGCAAGATTCATCACTTTAAAAATACAGCCTCTTCTCTTCAGTCAAACAACAAGATTAATAAATCATTTTAAAAACAGAACCCTTTTTCTGCTCCTGGCCAAGTAAAGTGTGTGCTTCTCTCTCCCCCCCCCCCCCTTTGCCAACTGCATGGAAACAGCTTTAAGAACCCTGGGAAGCGTTTTATTTGGGGAGGGGGAGGAAAGCAGGAAGGTTTGGAGATCGAAAGGGGGGAGTGGAAGAGGGAGGGGGTTGAAAAGAGAGATTTCACTTTGATGAGAAGCGAACCCAGGCTGGGAACTAGGAACCAACCAGACAAGGATCAAGGAGGGTTAAGGACTGCAAGCTGAGCATGCTTGGTACTTGCCAGATGGGGGTTGGAGTCGAAGAGCTTTGGAAACAACATGCAGTGAACACAGAAGGCGGCAGCCTTGGAGTGGAGGGGCGTGGCGATGGCAGCCATTCTCGCAGTCACTCTTGGAGGGAGCAACTGAGCAACTCCTGTTTCTTCTGCTTTAAAAAAAAAAGCACAGAAGACGGGCTTGTATTCTGCCCAGGGGTGTGACTGTATCACTGTGAGAGGACATCCCACACCTCCCTTTTGAGTTCTTGGCGCCTCCCTAAAGAGCCGCGCCTCACAGTTTGAATAACACTGCAGTAAAGGAATGGGAGGAGAAACACTAGAAGCCAGATAATGCTTTGGGGTGCATGCCCTCCCAGTATTGTGCCTGCATCTCTAGCAACTATGCACAGCTATTATCCATGGAGTGGTGGACTTGTTCTAACAAAGAGCCAACCACTGCAATTACCCAGCCCCAATACCACTGGCCAGAGAAGTGCCACCAAGGCAAACCAAGCAGAGTGTGGGGCAGGCACAGGGCCACTGGAGTGACACCCCCCGGCCACTGGAGTGACACCCCCCCTAGCCAGCACCTATGAATGAGCAACACAGCAGCAGTCACCCCCTTCCACCATGGAGAAATGCCCCATGGACCAAAACATATTATAGCACTCCCAGCCCCCTACAGCAGCTATTATGGTGCAAGTAGGCAGGAGCTAGGAACTCCTAGAAATCCCAGCAGCCAGAGTTCAAGTCTCCTTATAACATTCACACTAATGCACACGTCCAAGAACTACCTTTCTGACCACAGCAGAGGGAAAGTAGAAAGACAGCTCCCTTGGAAAAGGGCAGCCAGGTGAGACAGATGCACAAGTCACTGCATGTTATAGCTTCCTTGGTGAGCCTTGTGTCAGCCTGGCTGAGCCGAGGCAAGGCTCTAGGGTGGGCGAGGAGGAGGCGGGAGGAGGCATTCATGGGTGAGGGGGGGCAGGTGGTGGGCGGGTAGGTGGGGTGTGGGAGGCAGGGGATCCATCCCAACCCCTGTTCCCGGGGAGTTCGGAGTGGCTTCAAGCTACTCCACTCTCCTTGGACTTGAGCCACCTCAGGAGGTGGTGCAAGTCCGAGGAGACCCATAGGGGCAAAGGCACCTTACCCAGAGGTAAGGGGAAAAATTTCCCCTTCTGGCTGAGCTGCTTTGGGCCCCTGTCCTGCACTAGATACAGCGCAAGCCTCTTGGCTTGCCTGTTCTAGTGCAGGGTAGGATTGTGCCCTTAGGCAAGGTATGGTGTTGGAAGCTGACTGCATAAGGGTGCATGGTAGAAGTGAGGCATGAGAAGTTTGAGCCCAGCCAAGAGGATTTCCTCAGCCAGCAAGGTACTCCCCTTTTGCCTGGGCAGAAACACCCATGGCAGGGACAAAGGAAGAGGGGACAGGGAAGAGAGGCTGGAGCTCACACTGACCACTCCACAAGGCTGTTTAAACATTCATCCACCACAGGAGACTGCCAAAGAGTACCTCATCTAGCATTTAACACCTTGCATCACCACAAATTGGCACATCTAGTTAGGATGCAGTAGTAGTACATGGACATATCAGAGGGAGCATTGCTTGGACCAGTCATTGAGCTGGCATGTGACACAGGGTACCTACTGCAGCAGCCCATCCAGCTAGCCCCCCCCACACACACCCATGCCCTTAGCTTCATCGCTGGCACCTGCTGGCATGGCTGTCCTCCCCTTCCCATCCCCCTGCCACTGTTTGTCTCATTGGCAGCAGAAAAAAGAGCTCATGATCACTGAGGAGCATCTTCCCTTGGAGCCCAAAAAGCTTTGATACAAGGATGTTGCAGACTGTGGGAGCAGAGAGGACACTGCTAAATGTCCTGCCCAGTTTGCTGTGAGCTCAGGAGAGTGGCTCTGTCATTCCCTGTCTGGCGCACGGTGACTTGGGCGGAAGGTAAAACCTCCGAAGCCAAGCTCCATGTAGGACAGACATCAGTTGGTGGGCTGGATGACTTGGGTTGGTAGGCAATTAGGCATGTAGACTTCATGTTGCCAGCCCCTGCTATAAAGCTTTGTGGAAGAAGGAATTGCCTGTTTTTGCTCTCTTATGTTGCTGCTGCTGGATCATATTTTCTTATATGATGGTTCTCTTTGGTAACTAAAGCCTTTACATAAAGCATACGCAATTACCATGCATTTTTGTGTGAGTTTTAGGCATCTTTCTTTAAGGTTGTGCTTCTTTTCTGTGAACATCATATTTTACCACCAAAGTTTAAAGAGCAATATTTATGTTTATTAGTTTAAGATTTGTAGCCCATGTACCTGGGCAATGCAAATGTTCCCTGGGTTAGTATTTTCCAGTAGCGTCACTAGGGTTTGCGTCACCCGGTGCGGGACGCCAGCGCATCACCCCCCATGCAGTGGGCGGGGCAACACCCCAGGTGACACTCCGCCCCCACTGGTTTTTTGGCTGTACCTTTTGATAGAACAAAGATAGAACACATTCTGCATGAAATTACGCATTGATTGATATATAACATGCTGGTATTATTCCTCCAAACTGTAATTTTAGTGATTTTGGTCACTAGTGGTGTCACACCCTTCCCCCCGGGTGTCAACTTACTTACCTTACTGCAGCAGTTCTCAAACTTTTAGCATTGGGACCCACTTTTTAGAATGACAATCTGTCCAAGACCCACCAGAAGTGATGTCATGGTGGAAGTGACATCATCAGGCAAATTAAAATAAATAAGTATGAATAATTAAAGTAAAACAAATAAATAAATAAGCAGCAGCCAGCCCTGGACCACCAAGTGAATTTCCTCTGTAGCCTGCCTGCAATAACACCCCCCTCCAAAATCAGTGAGGTTTTCAGCCCTACCCAGAGCCCAGTTCAATTTAAGAACTTCTGTTTAAACCAGATCACTGTCAGGATCCACCTGGTTTTTCAAGTCTCAAAAAGGTTCACCTTATCAGCTGAAGCCTCTGTTTTGATCCTTTTTAGTAGGGGGGGGGGGAGGCTGCCTTCTGGAGCACTTGTTTAGCTGCAGGTGCAGAGGATCAGGACCATTCTGGTAGCCTCGCATTCTCCTTCACCTGATCTTCCACACTAACCAAGGCATGCTTGCTTACTCGCGAGTTAACGTGACTGTGTGAGGTTTAGTTTAGCTTTCCATAGGGCTCAATACATTCATCTGCTTAGAGGGAGGGACTTCCTTCTCAGGTGTTTTTTTGGGCTGCATTCATTGGATCAGGACCGTTCTGGTGTCCTTTGATTCCTCTCAGCCTGCCCTTTCTGATGGACTAAGGCAAGCTCACCTACTCATGAGTAAACATGCAATACAGCTCCACTTTCCATAGTGATCCATGCATTTTTTGTTCTCCAGTTTTTTGGCCATAACTTTTGATAGAAAGAAGATATTTCACTCTGGTTTTTTGCATTGCATTCCACTCAAAATTCCACATCCAATATGATGGAATTACTCCTAACCATCGCAATTTTAGCACGTCATCCTTCCGGTGTGCGTCACCCCCCCCCCCCCGTGTGTATCACCCGGTGCGGTCCGCACCCCCTAGCAACACCACTGGTATTTTCATTGCTGTTCTGAATGTAGTAATACAAGTCTCATCTCCACCTTCTAGGCATGAACCTCTCATGCATTTTTACAGAATCAAATATCCCCAAGTGCAACCTCACAAATCACAATTCTCAGATGTGCACTGTTACATACTTTTTCATCTCCCACGCTCTTCAGATAAGCTGTTCACTGTCCTGAAACACCATGTTTGCTTCAGTCTTTACAACAGGTAGTGTGTGCCATGTTGTCACAATTAAACTAGGCTTTCCCTGAAACAACATTTGACCCAAAAAGAAAAGAAAAACGCCACTGTTTATATAAATATAATTTTATTGCGTTCAAGGGAGACTACTAACCAAACTCTCTTGCTCGGTTTTCCCTGTTTGTACTGAGATGTCCTTCTCAGTTAGTTGGGTCCAGTGTGGTGACAAACTGGCAAGCTCATTAGGATAGCTGAAGAGAAATGTCCCACTGGTTGTAACACATGCCTTGCAGCAAGGTCTGGATCACAATTGTAATTGTAACTGCTTGCGATCAAGCGTATAAGCTTCTGGGAGCCTTGGAGAAACATTGGAACAAGGCAGTTGTGGCTGCACATGGCCATGTGCCCTGAACAGTTTGCCAAAGCAGAAACTGGGAGCAGAACAAATAATGAAATCCAAGTGTTGGGTATACACTCACACACAACCAGTGTTAAGGAACTGATTTGCATTATTGTAGAAATAAGGAATTAAAGTTGCTTTGTAACTACAGTTTTCTACCAGTTCCCATAACTCTCTCACCCAGTTTCTACCCTTTGATTCCTCCAGCATCGCTATGAAAGGTGTTCCTTAGTACTGGTCATGCTGACTAGGGCCAATGTTAATATGAGTGTATGTGTACATGTGCACCTGCATGTGCGCAGTACAGTTCTAGCATCCCATTTGGTTGCCACTGAGCAATTTGCATACAGTCAGTCACATAGCCACTGCCAGCCGATAGTATGAGAAGTCTGGTTATCCGAGGAGCGCCTTTATTTCTTCCAGCCAGGCTCTTGCAGTTGTGAAATGAGTCACTGAAAAAAATAATCCTTTGTTGCTTGCACATCCTTTTGTTTGAACACACCAGTGAAAGACAGGCTCAGCTTCTTGGTGGAGAAGATGAGCTGTGTACTGTTGAAGGAAAGGGAAGGTAGTTTGCTAATTTTACTATGTTTCCTCTGCTGGAGTAAAGGAAGGGCGGTAGCTCAGTGGCAGAGCACCTGTTTGACATGTCAACTGCCCCAGATTTAATCCTTATCACCCCCACATAGGGCTGTGAAACACCCCTCCTGAAACCCTGGAGAGCTACTGTCAGCCAGCAAATTAAATACAGAGCTAGATGGACCAATGGTCTGACTCAGTACAAGGCAGCCTCCTATAGATGCAGCTTCTGGTCATTGTTCTGAAGCAGTTTCCATGTCTTTTCTGCCAGCAAGTCACCTACCTAAGTAACTCCCAACAATGCTGGTTAGCCTTCCAAAAGTCAGCTCACGTGAGTGTATATATTGACAACCTTCAGTCTCGAAAGACTATGGTATCGCGCTCTGAAAGGTGGTTCTGGCACAGCATCTAGTGTGGCTGAAAAGGCCAATCCGGGAGTGACAATCCCTTCCACACTGGGAGCAAGTGCAGTCTGTCCCTGGTCTGTCTCCCTGGCTGTGGGCCTTCCTTCTTTGCCTCTTTGCCTCAGACTGTTGGCCAAGTGTCTCTTCAAACTGGGAAAGGCCATGCTGCACAGCCTGCCTCCAAGCAGGCCGCTCAGAGGCCAGGGTTTCCCACTTGTTGAGGTCCATTCCTAAGGCCTTCAGATCCCTCTTGCAGATGTCCTTGTATCGCAGCTGTGGTCTACCTGTAGGGCGCTTTCCTTGCACGAGTTCTCCATAGAGGAGATCCTTTGGGATTCGGCCATCATCCATTCTCACGACATGACCGAGCCAACGCAGGCGTCTCTGTTTCAGCAGTGCATACATGCTAGGGATTCCAGCACGTTTCAGGACTGTGTTGTTAGGAACTTTGTCCTGCCAGGTGATGCTGAGAATGCATCGGAGGCAGCGCATGTGGAAAGCGTTCCGTTTCCTCTCCTGTTGTGAGCGGAGAGTCCATGACTCGCTGCAGTACAGAAGTGTACTCAGGATGCAAGCTCTGTAGACCTGGATCTTGGTATGTTCCGTCAGCTTCTTGTTGGACCAGACTCTCTTTGTAAGTCTGGAAAACATGGTAGCTGCTTTACCAATGCGTTTGTTTAGCTCGAGAGAAAGAGTGTCGGAGATCGTTGAGCCAAGGTGCACAAAGTCATGGACAACCTCCAGTTCATGCGCAGAGATTGTAATGCAGGGAGGTGAGTCCACATCCTGAACCATGACCTGTGTTTTCTTTAAGCTGATTGTCAGTCCAAAATCTTGGCAGGCCTTGCTAAAACGATCCATGAGCTGCTGGAGATCTTTGGCAGAGTGGGCAGTGACAGCTGCATCGTCGGCAAAGAGGAAGTCACGCAGACATTTCAGCTGGACTTTGGACTTTGCTCTCAGTCTGGAGAGGTTGAAGAGTTTTCCGTCAGATCTGTTCCGGAGATAGATGCCTTCTGTTGCAGTTCCAAAGGCCTGCTTCAGCATGACAGCAAAGAAAATCCCAAACAAGGTTGGTGCAAGAACACAGCCCTGCTTCACGCCACTTCGGATGTCAAAGGGGTCTGATGTGGAGCCATCGAAGACAACAGTGCCCTTCATGTCCTTGTGGAAGGATCTGATGATGCTGAGGAGCCTGGGTGGACATCCGATCTTGGGGAGAATCTTGAAGAGGCCGTCCCTGCTGACCAGGTCGAAAGCCTTCGTGAGTTCTATGAAGGCTATAAAGAGTGGCTGTCGTTGTTCCCTGCATTTCTCCTGCAGTTGTCTAAGGGAGAATACCATATCAGTGGTGGACCTGTTGGCTCGGAATCCGCACTGCGATTCTGGATAGACGCTCTCTGCAAGTACCTGGAGCCTCTTTAGTGGCTCACGTGAGTGCTGCGCAATCATTTCCTGAGGCCCGCTTCCTTTCATTCTTCACTGTGATCCAGGAATGGATCACTGCACACATTCACTAGCAGTCACCATGTGGTCAAAAATGCCCTGACTCAATTCAAAATAAATACACATATGACACTCCCACACACCCATTGGTACAACAGTGTACACAGAAAGGCTATCTTAGCTGGTTGAACGTCCTCACTAAACTAGGCATGGCCCTGCATATCCAGATTTCAGTCCTTTCAAATCTGATGCAAGATCAACATAATTCTGACATCTTGTTGACTTTCTGGAAGAACAGAAATTTTCTTTTTTCTCAATATGCAATCAAGAATACAATTAAAGGTGTTGGATTCTGAATGATCCTGGGGACGGGACGGGACAACTTGCCTTTAAGAGGAGGCATAACAGGTATTTTTGCATGATGTTAAAATTAGGTTTCCTTCTAATGGATCTGGGAGTAAGCATTGGGCTGAGCCCTACCTAGCTATTGGCTTCTTCCCTTCATATAAACCCAGAGGGAGGTGCAGGAGTTGCTACAGCTCTTGCAAGGGTCATTATACTCTTTGAGCAGCACAGGCACAATGCCTCCTTGAAACCTTGTTCCTTTGCAGTGCTGATATTGGTGTTTGTTGCACAAGGCAACCACCAAGAGCTTTTAAGTCCTCTTAAATGAAACAATAGCGTATACTTCCCTGTTTAGCCCTGCTCTAACCCAGTTCCCTCCCTCCATTATCTCCCTTGTGTCAGTATCTAGATCAGGGTTCTCCAGACCCCAACCTGATGTGGGGGCCAGATATGGCCCTTGGCAAGTCTCTATCCGGCCCGCAGCCAGCCTCTGATCTCCTGAGAGCCTCTGGCCCAGTTGACCAAACACAACCAGAGTTGTGCTTGTGGGATGGAGGAATTAGGGGTCCATTTAAGTGTGTGGTTTATTTCTTGGGCTGGGTTGGTGCTTAGAGAAATCCTGGACATTGGAGCTCATTCATTCATCACCTTGTCCCTAACTGCTACGCCCTCCTCATTACAAGCCCTGGCCTGTTTTAAAATGCAGACACACTCCATATATTTCAAAATGAACCAGATAGGCCATTCCAGCCCCTCAGCTCTTACCTGAAAACCTAATTGTATCTGATGGGGTTTGGATCCACTGTGTGCTTGGACCTCTGCAGAGGATGAAGGTCCACCCTGGAAGGTTGAAGTATCTACTCAGTTTCCAGAGCGCTCTTGGGGATTATGTGCTTGCTCTGACAGGCAACACGTTGAAGCTGTGGTCTACCTCCAAAAGGAGGAAATGATCTGGGCCATTGACATAGTTGCTTTGATATGCCCTCTCCAGGTTGGTGTAGCCTGCTTGACAAAGCTGATATCAATGAAACAGCATGAACATTGTCTAGACTTAGTGCAGTGTTTCTCAACCACTGGTACTCATACCACTGGTGGTACTTGAGGTGGTGTCCGGTGGTACTTGCGGGACACGCAGACGCTTGCTGCCTGGCAAGATCAGCACGCAGTGGTAGGAGGCTTAGCTCAGCGGGCAGAACTCCAGTGTGCGCTTTTTGCATGCTGGGAAATGCCCTCCTGCCCGCCCTGAGCCTCTTACCAGTGTTTGTCCTGTTGTATCTGGCCTCCCAATCTGGAAGTAATTGGTGATGACATCATCACCATTTACTCCTGGTGGTAGCAGTTGAATAGTTGAACCATCCAAAGTGGTACAGTGAGGAACAAATGTTGAGAAATGCTGGACTGGAGCAATGCTGAGGGAAGCTTTGAGATGAATTGTATCGAAGAGTTGAGGCCAATTCAATAAGGCCTGCTCTGTGGTAGTGATGGTGATGAAGCAAACTCACTTCTCCACTGACTTTGAAGCTGGGCATTGTAGGTTGTGGAACTTGCAAGGTGAGGTGCCTCTGCGGCAATTCCTTCCTCTGCGCAACTGCTGAAGGTACAGGAGCCCTGTCCTCTGCATCAGGCCATTTTCTCTGTAGCTCATGGAAAAGCAGAACCCATCACCTCATAACATTCTTTTCACCTCCTATAGAGGTAAAAACCTATTCAAAGTTTAGAAACCTGTTTGAAGTTTCACATGTTAGATGCTGCACAGCCTGAGCCCCTGTATGTTTCCACAGAAGCAATTTCTGCTTGAGTTCACTAGTGCTCATTCCCATGTAAGTGTGCATAGGATTGCAGCTTGAGTTTCTCTTCCTCATGATCACAGCTACTCCTGCCTTCCTTGCCCCCAATACTCTTACACACACACACCTCACTCCACTAGAATGAATACACAATAGGTAGAGGTGTTTGTTTCTGCCGAGTAAGATAGGGTTGTAGCCCAAGTCTTAATGAACATAACAGGTTTACTTCTGAGTAAGGTAAATAACATTGTTTTTGAATACCTGTAACTATAGGGCTTCTCTGTATGTTGTGCCTGCAGAGAGGGCAAAGTTTTAGCAGGTGTGGCTTGCACAGGAGTGAAAAAAGCTGCACCTGCCTACATTCCCTGGTCTACATAATTAGCCCTGTTCATTTTCACATCTGCTCACCTTGTATACACACATTTATCTGCTCAGATAATATTTGCCTCTGACAAAAAGAGTTTGATTACTTTGCTCAAAACTGTTTATGGGACTGATGAGATCTGTGGGTCCCACTTGTTTAACTTATGGGTGTTTGGCAGCCCAGTTGGCTCACAAATATAATAAACTTGACACGAGGAGGAAGTAACCATTTATGCGTCTGGAGCAGAAGAATGAAACTGAGCAATCCTAAGATACTGGCGCCTGTGCCCTGCCCTTTCTCCTTCCCTCCCCCCCTCCCCCCATCCATGAGATATCAAAGGAGCAGAGCTGTAGGTTTGGTCATTGCACAAAGTACTTGAGGCAAGGAAAGTAGAGACCTGTAGAGCTGCCTCCTGTGAAACCATGAGACTAATCAGGAGGCGATTTGTGTCCTGGCTGCTTGTCATAGCCTTTTTGCTCATTATGTCTTTTGTTGCCTACATTAGTTTTACAGAAAAACATCCATACAGGTAAGAGGAGATCCCTCTTCTCAAAATTGTGTGTTGCCTGCTCTAACAAGCCTTTTGCGTTGTCTTTCTTTGTACACTGTAGTGCATATGACATGTTTGCTTGACTCTACGGTATCTTTTTCTTTGTGTTCATGTTAACATTTCCCAAGCAAATAAACTCATGTGTAATCTGAAGTTTAAAACAACATTTTCTATCAGTGGCTATCCATTGAAGCATAGCCAGCCTTCCTTGCAAGACTGGACTACCACATTTCCAGACAGGGATTCAAATCAATTAATTTTAAAGCAGTGATTTTCTCATAACCAACAGAAACTATCCTATCTTTATTGTCAAACCCAAGTGTCTGTGTGTTTTTCAGTGTCTATGAATATGAGATACTACGTTTAATAAGAATAATTATTTTTAAACTGAGAAGCTTGCAGCTATTTGTAGCAAACACATCCCTTAAATAAACGCTTGGTGCAAAAAGGGATACATTTATGGATGAGTTTATGCGGGTTGCATGAAAGTGGAGTGTAAGGGAAAACTAATTGCAGGACAAACCTTTGAACTAAGTAGAACGTGTGTATAATTAAGGATGATAATAACTAGTAATGAACAATGTGTAACAGAGTTATAAAACTCTAGTTTATGCTAACATGATAAAAGAAAAAAGCTGGAACTTATTTTCTCAGACATTTGGTGTTAATCTTTGTTGCTTACCAACCAACCAACCAACCCCCCCCCCCCCAAAGATTAGGAAACAGAAAAAGTACTTAAATTTGACTAGAATTAAGCACTTTCAGATATTGCTGTTGTCAGTGGGAGAGTTCTGCTAAGCATATGATTAACTATTTACCATTGAAATTGAATCTTTTTACTGGTTGCCAGACAGATTTTTCTGTCCAGCCATGTGAAAAAAGCCAAAGTTCCAGTGGGAGCTTTCCTCCTCTCTAGGCAAACAGTTTCAGGAGAATCCCAATTTGGATCACGACTACAGCAGGGGCAGTGTGTGACATTGCCTGACATACGTAGTTTTCTTTGAATTGTTGCTTGATGTGTTTTTGTGGCTGTGAATATTCAGTAGTGCTGGGTGCATGCCAGATAAGCATGACCTACACCAGACTCACAGCATTTTGGTTGAGCTGATGGTGAGAAACCTTAGGGAAAAGGTCAAACTCGTTTCTGCAGAGCAAACCCTCCCTCTTCCCCCCCCCCCCAACTGGCTGGTTTGGAAATCCTGCTTTTCTTTTGGGAAACACCATAACTGGTCTTGTTTGGTCAGCAGATTTGAACCTGTAAACAAGCCACATCTTAGGAGTTTCCTGACTTCAAAGTAAACAAAGCTGTTGGTGAACACAAAAGGGGCACCTTCCCTTGACAAGGTCATTGTGAACTTCATCCACAGTGATATGATAAATCAAGGCACAGGAACAATCTGCTTCTGGAGCACTTGAAGAGTCCTTTGCACACCTTCTGCCAGGTGCGGAACAAGAGAGTTCACTCCACAATAAGCCTCTATGCTTATCTCTGGGAATGTTGGTTATCTAAAGCTAGGTTGCAGATCCCTCGTTTGCCTGCTTCCTGTTGCCCATTACATGTGAAGTTACTCAGTGACGCTGCACTCCCATTCCCTCTGCTGTCCTAAAACTGCTGTCCCATTCAGTACTCAGGGCAGATATGACCTCTCTTCTCTTTCAGACTGTTTTCCCTTCCTACCTGCACCCTTCCTCAGAGTGCAACCTCCAGGAAGGCAATCTTGAGTCCCTTGCCTTTCTTCCATTCCAACAACCAGCTAAGCTACTGCCTAGTCCTTCTGAATTTGCTTTTCAACCCTTTTCTAGTTTTCTCCCCACCTCTGAAACTCTGCACTGGGAAATTCAGTGTCCTGGCATCCCAGCACTATGATCTCTGCAAACATACAAGCTCATATCAGCAGGTTCAGATAAGTAGCCCAGCTGTTGGGCAGCCCTGACCAGATGAACTGCATTTATCTTCTGTGCCTCGTGTACAGTTAAATTGACAGCATGCTTACAGCACAGTCCTGCACCCTTCCTCAGTGACTTGTATGAAGGGTGGAAGGGATCCTTATCAAATTTGCAGATGGCACAAAACTAATATAACCTTAATAAACTAATATAGCTGTTATAGTTTTCCATTTTATCCAAGTTGTTTGAATTCCTGATTTCTAAGGGGTTGTTTATCTCTTAGTTATATTAGATGAGTTGACCCCTAAGAAGTCAGGAATTCAAAACGCTGATAAAATGGAAAACTCAGTTGAAACGAACATAATGAAATTCAATCGAAACAAAAGTGAAATCTTGCATAAAAAAAATTAATGAAATGCAAAGGCATAGGATGGAGGATTGTACATGTGAGGTAGAGGTCAGAGTTGTTGTTGATCACAAGCTGAATATTAGTCAGCAGTGTGATGCAGCTGCAAAAAAGACAAATGCTATTTTAGCAAAAATTGCAGCTTTTGGTTTCTAAGTCACAAGGAGTTGTAATTCCTAGTTTATTCAGCACTAGTCATATTTCATTCCTGAATATCTAGTCTTAGAAGGCCCACTCGCAGCCCAGTCCACCACAACTCCCTGCATGGCAACACAGGAGCACCAACATGACATCCACCATATTCCATGGGGGAGTTTTGGCCTCCAGAGGCCTCCTTGGGGTAAGGGAACATTTCTTACTTTGTCCCAGGATAAGCTGCTGCCAGCCTGGTGGATCTACTTGGTCTTGTGCCAGTGATATTTCTTTACTCAGTGTGTTGTTGGTCTGTGGAACTCCTTGCCACAGGATGTGGTGATGGTGTCTGGCCTGGATGCCTTTAAATGGGGATTGGACAAGTTTCTGGAGGAAAAATCCATTACGGGTTACAAGCCATGATGTGTATGTGCAATCCCCTGATTTTAGAAATCAGCTATGTCAGATGCAAGGGAGGGCACCAGAATGAGGTCTCTTGTTATCTTGTGGGCTCCCTGGGGCATTTGGTGGGCCGCTGTGAGATACAGGAAGCTGGACTAGATGGGTGTAATGGAAGATCAGAAGATCATCAGGTGGATGATGTGGTGTTGACAGCGATTCCATGTTTTGACAGCTGGTTGACAGCTCTGGGAAGGGCAGGGCTGGCTCCACAGCTGTAATCAATCAAGGCCAATGGGACTCTGATGGACAACTGAGCTTCATTTGACCTTGATGGATCTTTGACTGGACATGGACTGAAGAGATGGCTCAGCTGAGCCTAATTTGGAGATAACAAGGTAGCTCATGGCTGAGCTGCATTTTGGATTATGAGACATCCAAGGATAAAAGGCAGCTTCAGAAGGACTAAAGGAGCCAGGAGCAGGACGCTGACCCAGCTGGAAGCCGGACGCTGACCCAGCCCAGCCGGCTGCTGACCCAGAGGGAAACCCGGGACCCTGACCCAGAGGGAGACGCTACCAGACCAAGAGGGCTACCTGACCCAGACCTACAGGAGAAGGGGACTGCCAGAACTCTGCTGGAGGACACAGAAGAGAGGACTGCCAGGACCCTGCTGGAGGAGACACTCTGCTGGAGAGGAGGAACTCTACTGCAGAAGACTGGACCGTGCTTTGGACATTAGACCGTGGACTTGAACTAGAGGCTTCAGACCTTAACCCCCTGAGTTAAGTGGAGTTTTGGGGAGGGAAAGCCTCTGGACAAGAGGAATTGCAGGGAGTGTCTGTGTTTGTAGCAATAAATTCTTGTTAATTGCTCAACAGATAAGGAGTTCTGTATTCATTTCTTTGCACACTGCAGCTGTTGTTTCTTGGAAAAGGAGGGTGTTAATTAGCCAAAAAGCGGGCATTAGAAGGGAGTTCAAATATTTGGATGGGACAACTTGGCGTAGACGGCAGGATTCGAAAATTAGGATAGAACAATGGGCCAATGGCCTGATCCAGTGGGGCTGTTCTTATGATATCACTGGCACAAGTCTGCATGGACTCTATCTGCATTCATGAGCCTGGGAAGGGGGCTTGGATTTGGCAGACACCACTGCCACCAAAGCTGGCCCCTTCCTGATCCCAAACAGGCAGAACAAAATGACACCATACCCGCCAAGCGCCTCTGAATCCAGAGAGAGAAGCAGGAACATTCTCCTGTCCCAAGGTGACTAGGTTGTAGGAGTGGCTGATGTTGCCACAAAGGTAGCTGCATAGGTGCTGCAACAGCAACCCAATGCAAGATGCAAGCATTGTAAAATAAAATAAAAAATAGGTGTTTGACATTCGTCCCAAGGGAGCTTAGTCAGGGAGACACTGGAAACTGCCCTTTGAGCCTTGTATTGTACAGGCCTGGCCTACAATAAGGTTAATGCTTGAGGGAAGTAGAGTTGCCTGGATCCAGCCATATGTTTGTTTGCAGGCAAGGTGCCCACACTGTGTGTGGGGGGGAGGGATGTATGTTTCATAGACAGTGCTTTTCTAGTATGAGGTGTCTGTGTTCTCACCCTTAACTTTCCAAAAGTGATACAAGGCGGGTGAGGGGAAGAGTCTCTCTTTTAGCCACTGTGACTGAATGTGACACAGTTCTTAAAAGAGATAAGAGGTAATTTAAAGTGCAGTTAGTTTTTGAGATCATTTTACATTTAAGCACTCTGCCATACTCAAGCATAATAGCTAAAATGGAAATCTGTTTATACTTTTGCACATCTTTGTACGCTACAAAGATGAACATCGAACAATCGAAAGAAGTTGCGCTTGACAGGGTAGCATGGAGAGCTCTTACCAGGAGTTGATCATGACTGAATGGATAAAATGTGCCAACACACCATAAGAAAACAATAAGCAGGAAAAATAGAAACAACAGCTCCATGGCTCATAAGTTACGGAAATGAATTTATAGTCAAAACTAAAGCACTAAAGAGAATGGAACCTCCTGCTCGGATGGGGGGGAGTGTCAGTTTTCTAAAGAACCTCGAGGAATAATGTTAATGGTGTACTCAAAATAGCAAAGGATAGATTGAGCACACAAATATGCATTTGTGACCCTTGAATTTTTGTCTCTTCAAATAAATAGGGTGGGGAGGGAGAGAGAGAGACTTCTGTTGTCTTTATATTTATTGTAGCATGTGGTTCCAAAACTAGCAGAGAGTAGTGCAGTGGCAATAATGTGACTTTCATACACTCAACCCTGCACTATTTGTTTAAAAAGCAACAAATTCCAGGATCAACATCATCTAGTTTGACCCTTAAATGTGAGAAGAGTTGATAGTCATGAAGGCTGATAAAGAATGAATGTGTGGAGGTGAGGAAATCCACTTACAGCGCAATCCTATCTTGCGCTGGAATAGGCAGGCCAGGAGGCCTGTGCTGTATCCAGCGCAAGACAGGGCCCAAAGTGGCTCAGCAGGAGGTAAGGGGAAACTCTTCCCCTTACCCCTGGCCTGGGTAAGCCAACGCAGCACCAATGGGTCTCCTCGAACTTGTGCCACCTCCAGAGGTGGCATAAGTCCGAGGAGAGTGGAATGGCTTGCAGCCACTCTGCACTGTTTGGGAATGGGGGCTAGGATCCGGCATATCTTCCGGTTCCCAGCCCCACCTCCTGCTGCCTTTGTCCCTCCGTCCTGGAACACCTCCCTCCTGTCTCCTCCTGCCCTCTCCAGAGTCTTGTGTCAGCTCAGCTCAGCCGATGCAAGGCTCCCTCGTGAAATCAGCGTGCAGGCTGCATCCGTGTGCCCGCCCATCCGACTCTAGAGGAGGTGCAAACATGCTTTATAGCATGTCTGCGACCCTCCTGGACCAGCGCAAGGGAGAGTTTGAATTGCGCCCTTAGCCACTCATTGTGAGTTTGGCAGGGGACTTTGCGAGGGAAGAGGATCTCCTCTTTCGGTAGGTAAATGTCTGAGAGAGTTTTAAGCTCATCAACAGGTATCAGGGTGAAAGTGATTTTGAAAAATCCACCCTGGTGTTAAAGTTGGATAAGCTCATATGTATGCTACAAACAGAAGTACCTTATGTCCTGCATCTTGACAAAACAGCCACCAGGGCCTGATCTGATAAGGACCAATGGGTTGGGGAAGTTAACTTTGTGGCATTGTGTCACCAGAAATTGCCCCATAGTGGCAACTTGGGAGGATTCTAAGGAAACAGGAGCAAAGGGAAAATGTTTATTTCCACCTTCCTGCATACTACAGTCTCAATAAGAATTGTGCCCTGCAGCTCTGGTTGATTACAGAAGAGGCTCTTCCAGTTGTAAACATGCCTCTTACACACACATTTCTGTGTATGTGTAGTTTGACCTTGATGCAGAGCATCTTTGGTGGGCAGAGCTGGGTGGCCAGGTGGGTGGAGTTTGGAACACTAACACTTTAGGAAGGCTGCATCAGTTGCCACTGACATTTTTCCTGTTCTAAGTACAGTATTCCTATTCTTAGAAGGAAGCTCTTGTTCTTCCAATAAAAGCTGACATCCACAATTCAAAAGTCAGTCTTTCAAGACTTTTTTTGAAGAGAAAAATCCGAGGTAATCTGGATCATTCTGAAGGCTTGGGGAGGGTTTAATGTGCATTTGCTAGTGGACTGGTTGGTTATACCAAGCTTAGTATGGCTTACTCTTACTATCTTAAACAGGGTCACATCTAACCTCTAGTGGGTGGCAGAAGTGATGCCACTGCCATTTTGTTCTAAGACTTGTTGTTTGATCAGCAGCCAGGGCTATTTACCTAATGAGGTAAATTCCATGAAAGACTCAGACTTTGGAGGGGTGCTTTGGCTGTACACCCTAGTCTTCTCTGGGCCCCCACAGGCTCCCCACCATCTTTCTGCTCTCCCCTGCTGTCACACCCTCTGCTCTCTTATTTGCCAAACTTTCTCTTTCTCTCCTTATGCCTTTCAAAATTCAATGCTGTACCACTCTGTGTCCCTCCTCTCCACTTTCCTTCAAACTTGCTGCCCTCTTCCTGTTTGAAACAGGGCAAGCATGGAGAAAAGAGGTGGCACTGGAGCTCCATGGAAGGGGGTGGGCTCCAGACTTCTGCACCTTACCATCCTTGCTCACCCTATCAAGGAGCAAGCGACAGCATACATATGTGGAAATCCATATGTGGAAAGCATACATATGTAGACAGAATTGGGCTGCTCGAAGCAGTGCACAAGCTTTGATGGGCCTGCCTACCATTATTTGCAATCCTATTCTACTATTGCAGCTGTTGGCAGTGGAGTTTGGCAACCATTTGGTGATGAGTATGTTGACATGAGGCCATAGATCCACTCAGGGTTGTCTAAGCTAAATTAGGGGGGGGGGACCTAAGACAAAAGTTAGGTGTGAAGTAAAACTTTGCAGTATAAGAGCAGAATGAATGGTATTTGCTGTTCTAATCAGTCAGGGCTGGCCAATAGACCCAGCAGTCATTCTCAATTTTCCATTGATTCTTTTTGACAAATGTCAGACATTGTTACATGATGAGGGGACCTATTTCCAGTGGCGTAGCTAATGAACATGTAGCCCGGTGCAGAGCTCAAAATGATGCCCCGGAAGTGATGTCACAACCGGAAGTGACCTCACACTCAGGCTTTTTAAAAAGTGCAAATTGGGGGAAAACCTGCTTCCTCCCCTGAGCAGTTCACCACACACTTGATCTGCCACCTCTTCCCAGCCAGTGGCATAGCTAAAACGTCTATATACTACCTGGGATCAAAGAAGATTTTGTAGCCCCCCTCCATGACAAAATCAAATTTAATTAAGTAAATAAATAAAAAGCGTGCCCCTTATTGGTCTGAGACACTGTGCTGGGGTGAAGATGGATGGTTATTTTCCCCCTGCTAAATATAAAAGGAGCACCACTTGAAAAAGTGCCTCTTCAGCAGTTAGTAGGAGTAGCTGTGTTATGATACATGGAAATGAGAGCTGACACATATTAACTCCTTATTGGTTTCATGCTGTATCTTAACAACATCTCATTGGCTCTCAGAACAATCAGTCTCATGAATCAGTTTTGAGTTTAAAAATCCACTTTTTGTTCCATAAGGCAGTTGCGTTTTCATTTTCTGATTAATTGGCCATAACTTTTGATAGAATACCGATATTCAAATGAGGTTTATTTCATTGCATTCAGCTTTAAATTATCTTTCCAATGATATATAAGATGATGGTGTTATTTGTACATACCAAATTTTTTCACAATTTTGGCCACTGGTGTCAAGCTCAGCTTGTTGCCCCCCTAAAGCTTGTTGCCCGGTGCAACCGCTACCCCTTGCACCCCCTTAGCTATGCCACTGCCTATTTCTCACATCTTGGGTTCTGTAAATCTCTCTTGTAGCTATTGGGGTGTGTGTAATTGTCATGGGTGGTATTTTCTGCCCTCTAAAACTAAATTCTTATAATGTCATCAAGATAGGTACATCTACAAGAAAGCATCATTTTCATGATGTTGGTAGGCTTATGACTTGAGAGTACCATTTCTCGGATAATGGCCTGAAATGATTACCAAGAGGAGGACCAGCAGCACGTCAGCACATCACAAGCACCTGCAATATGTTCTACTGTGTTTTGATGGTTCCAAATGGTCACATTGTGTGCTCTGGCTGCTTTTTCAAAGCCACAGCTGCTGGAGAAGGCTTAACACACATACGTATTGTTTTGTTGGATCATTTTTTTTTTTTTAAATTAAAACAACAGCAACAAGCCTCTGGGATTTGTTTTAGTCATTACAGATTATTTTCTGGCTGGAGCCCAATGCAGCAAACAGTTCTGTATAATTGCATGGATTATCCTAGACAGTAATAGACTGCTTTTGTGGTTCAGTGACTAAATCCAGTGCTTCAATAAGACAGCACGTGCATACTAGAAATGCTTCCCTCTCCCACTTTGTGCTGATGCACCCCACAGGATCGCTCTGTTGATCTGTATCAGACTTGTGTGAAGGATGAGCTTATCTCAGCTGCTATACCCATAGAATATTTACTTGCACTTTTGAAAGTCCAGGATTCCAAACTGGAGAAGGGAAGAAAAAAGGAGTTATCAGTACACTGGATTATTCAGTTGTTTCAAGATATCACAATAGTTAATTGAACAAGGAATGGTTAATTGTAACTGGAAAGAGCCAGGAGTGATCGTGATACAATCCTGACCTTCTATAAAAAGAAACTCAGAATGTTTTTATATCAGATCTACTATCCAGTTTTAACTAACAGCACATTCCTAACTTGTGCTGGAACAAGCAGGCCAGCAGGCCTGCGCTGAATCCTGCGCAAGTTTGGGGCCGACTGTGGCTCAGTCAGGGGTAAGGGGAAACTTTTCCCCTTACCCCAAGGAGTGCTACAGCAGCCCCAATGGGGCTGCTCAAATCTTCGCCACCTGACAAGGTGGCACAGATCTGAGCAGAGTGGAGCAACCAGGGGCTGCTCTGTGCTGCTCAGGAATGGGAGCTAGGATCCTGCATAACTGCTGGTCCTGGCCCTGCCTCCTGCTTCCTGCACGCCTGCCCATGGGCCCACCCATCGCCAGTCCTCCCCCACCCCAAAACACCTCCCTCCTGCCTCCTCCCCGCCCTCCACCCACCTCCTCCAACCTCTGCACTGGCCGAGCTCAGCCGGCAAGGACTTACCGTTCCTTGCTGCTGTGGAGGCTGGATTTGGCCTCAGTAGGCCAGCACACCTCTGTGCACTGGCGTGGCTTACTCCCACAGAGGCACAAACATGCTTTATGGCATATTTGCAACCCTCCTGGGCCAGCGCAAGGGACTTGTGCCGGCCCAACGAGCACTTAGGATTGTTCTCTAATGGCGCAATCCTACCCTGCGCTGGAACAGGCAAGCAAGAGGCTTGCGCTGTATCCAGCATGGATATAGCATGGACCAAAACAGAAAAGTTTCCCCTTACCTCTGGGTAAGGCAGGCTGGCCCCTATGGGTCTCCTTGGACTTGCACCACCTCCTGATGGCACAAGTCAGAGGAGAGTGGAGTGACTTGAAGCCACTCTGAACTCCCCGGGAACGGAGGTTGGGATCCAGCATAAGTCCTGGATCCCAGCCCTGCCTCCAGCTCCCCACCCGCCCACCCCTGGGCCCACCCACCCTCTCCCCGCCCCAGAATGCCTCGTCCCCGCCCACCCCAGAGCCTTGTGTCTGCCAACACAAGGCTCGCTGCCTCCATCAGCGCAGAGGCTGATGCAAGGGACCTGCGCCGGCCCAAGTGTGCCTCTGGATTGTGCCCTAAGTTCAGGATTGATTTTTTTTCTTTAATTATAAAAATTCTCTATTTTTTTCACAAACCTGCTCTGGGTGATCATAATATTGCACAATATGCTCCCTCCAGATGTATTACTTGTAGAATCCACTTAGACCAGAGTGGATGGAGTGAATCTTATCTCATAGCTACTAGGTTTTGTTGAGTGTAAGAAACTGTTCAGCAAACCCTTTATACAAAGGTATTTCCAATATGAAAGAATATTGGATGTAACTGTCTTCTTGAACTGCTTCTAGGCAATTTCCTTATTTTGGTCGTGCCACCAAAGTGCCACAAGAGAAGATCCAAAATTCTACTCCAATAGCTGAACTGGCCAACCAAGGGACACTGCAGCCGACAAAGGTGATTCTGGGGCAAGGCAGCTCCTTACTAGAGAAAGATGCTATTAAGAAATTGACAACCAGAACTAACCTGCCTGCCCAAGGAAAGCACACTGTGGACAGAGGCCCGCCAGCATTCACTGAGAAGCAAAGCATGGATGGGCTTGCATTATCAGCAGCCAATAAAAAACAAGTTATAGAGGAATCAAAGTCCATACACACTGAAATTCAAGCTAAAGACAATACTGTGGCACCATCATCCATTACAAAGCAAACCAAGAAAGAAAAAGTCAGGAACGTAAACATGACTAAAAAGCATTGGCTGACTTCTACTGCTCATGCTCCGAAGCTTTCTCCCAAAGTCAAGTCCTCTTCCATCAGTGTAGATCACAATATATCTGCGCCTGGGGCTCCAGGAGTCACACGTACAATTCCAGCTGCAACCCAAGCAAAAAGGCTGAAAGCATCTGACTTCAAATCAGAGCCCCATTGGGTGTTTGAAGAGCAGTATCATCTGGATAATTCAACCCCACAATCAGTAAGTAGATGCAGCATGACCTTGTCATGGATCCTCCAAAATACCTGCATTTCTGTATCTTCTGTATATCATAATTACAGACTTGATTTGAGGCAATTCACTTTTCTACAGCTGAGATAAAACCAAATAAAACAGAAGAATTTACTGTGGGACCATTGTGGTGGGTGATCATAAGCAAAGGGTGGATTTGGTTCCCACCCATTTTATCTTACCTTGCTTTGGTTAACGCCTTGGCATATGGCTTAATTATGGGCTGCAGCAGTGTTTAAACACCTGCTCTGGTTTGAGATTATTCCCAATCATACCCCCCCCTTTTTTTCCCTTGTTCGCCAAGGGAAAAAAGCTCCCATTGGTGCCAATGAGAGCTTTTTTCCCCCTTCCCCCCTTCCCCCCTTTTTCCTCTCTTGGCAAACAGCAAGCAAGGAGAATCAGGTCTCATGGAGGCTCAGGATCTGGTGGAGAAAAGCTCCCCTGGTCCCGCCTGCTCCCTCCCACCCGCATACCTCCTCCCTACCCTCTCCCCACCCTCCCTCATCCTCTCCCCCACCCTGGAATGCCTCTCCCCCACATCCCCACCTACCTCTCCACTGCCCGGCGGTCTGTGCGACTGCCGAGCAGTGGAGCTCTGATGCTCCACCAGCGCTATCCCAGTGCCAGCCAGTGCTCCACTGGCACTGTACTGGTGCTAGGGCCCACAAACATGCCTTATTGCATGTTTGCGGTGAGCCAGCATGCCCTCTTTAGGATTGGGCCTTGAGCCTCTTATATGTTTATATTGCAGGCTAATATGCAATAAGCTAATAAGTTGCTGCTAATATGGAGAAAATGCATTTCTAGTGTGAATTAGCATTCTGGACCATGTAGGTTTTACATTCATATTATGAAGCAATTGAAGCATGGATCAAGCAGCATCGGATACTCTACCAAGCCCTTAACTTGCATTCAGCTCCCTATGCTAATTTCAGGAATTGGACTGTTCTGCTTTCTCAAAGGATTCAGCTTATTTGTTTATAACTAAAGGTCATCACGAGAAGGATGTTGTTTCTGTGGATTTTCAAGTAAAAAGAAACACACATAGAGTAGGAGAACCTTGATGCCCACAAAACTGGCTGCTGGGAATACCCTAACATTTTTTATATTTGCTACAGCACCTGATCGTATTTGGAAAGCAGTCTCAATCCCATCAGCTACATTAACAGTCCATACATTATTACATTACATTAATACATTAACGGTTACATTAACGGTTGTATGATCAGGGAACTAGTTATCGGGCAACTATTTGAGAAAGCAAATAGTTGTATTTCATTTAGTAGTCCTAACTTCATTTCCCCTCTTCTTCCCCTGTCCTGTCTGTATTTCCAGAACTGCTCCTATTCCCTGCGGGTCAAGGCTGCCAAGTCTGATTGGCTCAAGGATATTTTTCTGCCTAACATTACAGTTTTCATGGACAGGAGTCACTTCAGTGACAGGATGTGGGAGCGTCTGGAGCATTTTGCCCCACCCTTTGGTTTCATGGAGCTAAATTACTCATGTGAGTAGCTGTCCTACCTAAAGCAACAGTGAGAGGGCCTAAGAGCAAAGGGTTTTATTTCTGGAATAAAGAGTTGCATGTCTTGGATTGAGTAGGTTACCAATTTTTGAAATGTCCCACAGCTGCTCCTTGCTCTCCTATAGTGTGATAAAGAACATAAGAAGAGCCCTGCTGGATTAGGCCTAGGGCCCATCTAGTCCAGTTTCCTGCATCTCACTGTGGCCTCAGGGAGCACACAAGAGAACAAGATATTTTCATCTTGCTGTCACTCCGCTGCATCTGGCATTCTATTTACCTTTGCACCCTACAATGAAGACCCCAGACTGTGGCTTGGGTTTAACTTTGGCCACTTTATTAAACCAATAATTTTTTAAAAAATGAAAGCTACTGAACGCACTGTCCCTCCCTTGCCAGTCTGGGGTAGGCAAAAACTGCCATCCATGGCCAATTTGGATGACAGAAAAAAAACCTCCTACCCAGTGACCAGCGAATCTCAGACTGTACATGTCCATCATATCTTGCAACCTGTGATGGCCTTTACCTCCAGAAATCTGTCCAATCCCCTTTTAAACGCATCTAAGCCAGAGGCCATCACCACATTCTGTGGCAAGGAGTTCCACAGACTAATTACACGCTGGGTAAAGAAATATTTTTTTTGTCTATTCTAACTCTCCCGACACTCAATTTTAGTGAATGTCCCCTAGTTCTGATATTGTGTGAGAGGGAAAAGCGCATCCCTCTATCCACTCTTCCATTCCCTGCATAATTTTGTATGTCTCCCAGTTAGGCATCTGTTTTCTAGACCAAAGCGCTTCAAACACTGTAGCCTAAACCCTGTGCAGTGAATCACATTAGTTACCTTTTTGAAAGCAGACAGGTGGTATATACAAAGTTTAATGTATAAAAATGAATAATGATATAAAATGTATACAGGTCCAAACCTATTTATACATGGATTTTTTATACACGGATTTGACTCAACAGGAATGGCCACTGCAAATGAGAAGGAATGTGCTGATCCCTGGAGAAGGGGAAAAATGCATCCCTTTAAAATCAGTTTAAAAAACTGAACAGTCCTTTAACAATAGCCTCCTTAATGAGCGAGAGAGAGGGCAACTGGCTGACAATCCTTCTCTCTCCAAGGGACCCCTCCCTTCCCCCTGAGCAGTGAAAGAAAGGTGATCACTTTGCATTGGTGAATGGAGGGGCTGAGTGAAGCTTTTGGAGGAGACTGATGGATGGATTGTCTTCTTAATGACTCTTATCTTACATCGAAAAGGTCAGCAAGGCTGTTTTTAAATCACCAGAGCAAAGAAACTTTGTTTTTTAAATTGATTTGCTATAGTGCGTTTTTTACCATCCATGTGAGTGCTTGGAATGGAACCCATGGGAATAATGAGGCTCAACCTGTAAATGTATTAAATGTTTAATATATAAGAATGAATTTTCAGAAAAGTGGGCAATTTTAAAGAAACCCAGAATGAGGAGAGTCCGGAGTCCTCAGATTTTTGAGGGGTATTTCCACCAGCAGCTCCTGTTACCACTGGCTGCAGCTAGTCTTGTTATGAGGTAGCATAACTCATGTGGAAGATCTTGGCTGCCTTTCAAGGGCATCAAATTGTTATTTCTTTGACATTACAGTGGGAGCCTCCGTATTATTTTTGGTATCCATAGGGGGTCCAAGAATGGATCCCCTGGATTCCGAGACTCCACCTGTATTCTTGCCACTAGTGGCACCGTTTGGTTTTCTGCTTTGGGTGCCAAAATCTATTAAGAGGCCCTAGCAGGAAGTATCTTTGCATCAACTGTGTTTGCACATGTGGTCTCACTGCATGCATAAGCTACTGTTGGGTTCATGTCCTGTCTCCAAGACAGAATGGCAGACTTGATAGACTTCAGTTCTATTCTGTCCCCATTGTCTTTGTTCTGCTGTCATTCCTTCCCAATCCAGAGCTTTGCGTTTTGTGTTCCTGTTAGCCCTTCATACTGAATAATGATGCATTTGTCATTTTTAGTGGTAAAAGAAGTCATAACCATGCTTCCTCCTAAACCTTACCACAAACTTCTTCTGGCACACAACAGCAGCCAAACTTCCCGATGTATCAGCTGTGCAGTGGTGGGAAACGGGGGGATATTGAACAACTCTGGAATGGGCCAAGAGATTGACTCCCATGACTATGTGTTCCGGTAAGTGGAGCTGCTCCTTTCATCTTGTCCCACCACCTCCACCGGTGCTTTCTATGTTGGGAGCCTTTCCTTTGAGACACACTCCTCGGTCACATCTAGTTCCTGTTAATATTGTGGGAAGTATGAGTTATGGACATTTGAGCACTTGCTGATGCTCCCTCATAAGAAGAACTCTGCTGGAGCAGGTCAAAGGCCCATCTAGTCCAGCTTCCTGTATCTCACAGTGGCCCACCAAATGCTTCAGGGAGCACACAAGACAGCAAGACACAACCTGCCTCCTGGTGCTCTTCCCTGCATCTGGCATTCGGAGGTAACCTAAAATCAGGAGCTTGCACATTCCTATTATGACTTGTAACCCAAGATGGACTTTTCCTCCATAAATTTGTCCAATCCCTCTTAAAGGCATCTAGGCAAGATGCCATCACCACTTTCTGTGGCAAGGAATTTCACAACCAATTACATGCTGAGTAAAGTAATATTTTGTTTTCTCTGTCCAAAGTTTCCCAACACTCAGTTTTAACAGGTGTCCCCTGGTTGTGGTGCTATGTGAGAGGGAAAAGAGCATCTCTCTATCCATCCCCTGCAAAAATTTGTATGTCTCAATCATGTTTCACCTCAGGCACCTCTTTTCTAGACTGAAGAGCCCCAAACACTGTAGCCTTCCTTTGTAAGGGAGGTGCCCCAGCCCAGTAATCATTTTGGTTGCTCTCTTCTGCACTTTTTCCATTTCCACTATATCCTTTTTGAGATGTGGCGACCAGAACTGGACGCAGTAATCCAGGTGTATTAATAAATACAACTCATTAATAAAGTGTATGTGAACCCTAAGCCAGATCCTCGGGGGGGGGGGGGGGAGGATTTGCCTGGTTTCTTTTTCCTTTCAAGTTGGTAGTTTCAGTTTGCCTAGGCAGAAAGCAGGTGCTGTCTTGGAGCCATCAAATTCTCACCTTACACTAGGTGCTTGTGAAATATTTACAATTTCCATATAATCGGCTTACTTAGGCAACAAAAGGTGTTATTATTGTGGATTATCATTTCTGATGGATTGAGTGAATGACCCCGTTTTGAAAGATGAAACTGAGACTCATTAGAAACAGCTAGAGATAGAAAGAAAGTTTGGGTTAATCATCCTTTGGAATTTGAAAGGAGATCTGTAAACCCTGGCTTGGTTTTATACGTATTATATATATATACGTATAAATTATAATATATATAAAAATATTATATATTTATAAAACACTCAGGGTCATATCCTATCCAACTTTCCAACCCTGATGTAGCTTTGCCAATGGGAGCTGCATTCTGGTGCTGCATTCTACTGCGGGGGGACAGTCACGGAGACCTCCTCAAGGTGTGGGAACATTTGTTTACTTGCCTTGGAACTGCATTGAGGCTGCATTGGCACTGGAAAGTTGCTTAGGATTGGGCCCTCAGTAAACTGGGTTTAGAAAACTTAGAATTGTCTGTCCCAAATAAAAGTGATGGGCTCAGAACTATGTTTTTCAGAGCAAATGTTGTCAACAGTTTCTCTCCGCCCCCAACATTGGGAGATACCAGCAGTGCAGAAGCACTTGTCAGACTTTGTATATAACCTCACACGTGTGTACTTGGACATTATCTAAATTTCTGAATCAAAGTGTTTTATTATACTTCAGACTTCTGCATTTGTAGAAAGGCAATGATCATAATTGGGGCTTCCATTTTCTATTAAATCAGAACAATTAAAATATGATATGCTTTTAGGTTTTGAAACTGTCCAACTTTTAGAAACATGGCAGAATTCAATCAGTTATTTTTGTATCAACTGAAGTTCACCCACCACAGCAATGCATAGTGAAATTCAGTTTGGAGTTCCTTTCTGGTTAACTTGGAATTCTATATGGTTTCTTGAACCAGGGTGAGTGGCGCTGTGATCAAGGATTATGAGAAAGATGTGGGAACAAGAACGTCCTTCTATGGATTCACAGCCTTCTCCTTAATGTCCTCCCTTATGATACTGAGAAATCATGGATTCGCAAAGATCCCATTGGGAAAGGTAAGGCAGATTCCTTACAATATCATTTTAAATATCTTTGGGCATAAACATGGGATATAATTTATGGTAAATCTGGAAAATAGTGCAGAGGGAATGATGAATATCTCTTCCCACTCTACCACCACAGTTTAATTTCTGGGACTTCTCTATGTCTACTTCTAACTCTTAAAATGCAAGGAAATCTGATTTGGGAGGTCTGTAACACAATGGTGTACCTAGGGTATTTAAAACCCATGGCAGGCTGCTCAAAGTCAGGGGTGAACCTGGCTTTTGCCTTGAGAAGCCCCCAGTGGAGGCTAGGGGTACTGGCAACTTGAAGCAAAGGGTAGACTTGGCCTCTGGTCTCCCCCAGGGATCTCAAGGCAGAGTCTAGCAGCCACTCAGTAGCATGTTTGACACCCCGGTGAACCTCCTGCCTTGCCTTTGGTATGCTACTGTTGTAACATCTCTTCTAGTTTGGTCTTTAGAATTCCAACACAGTACAGATTCTCTTTGACTGCTGCTTGTGGGTTTCCCAGAGGCAGCTGATGCACCACAATTATCAGCTGTTGATGGTTTGATGCTGGGTTTGATGGGCTTTTGGCCTGATCCAGCACAGCTCACATTTTTAGAAATTAAGCAGTGATTCCTCAAACAGTGACAATGATGCAGTGGCATTAAGCAGGGGAAGAAAGGAGCCTTTTGCCGTAGTTTGAATTTTATGTCCTAGAATAAGGGTGGCTAAATGTGCTTAACATAAGAGCCACATACAATAAACTTCATATGTTTGAGAGCCACAAGAGAGATGCTTGAGAGCTGCAATATTTAAGAGGCATTTAAAGTCTTAAATATATTTTACTCACCTTAAACATTAAACTTATGTTTTGATCCAGTAGACTCTCAGTTTGTACGTGGTAAATAATTATAAAGTTTGAAACTTCTATTTACCTTTTATATTAGTTGTGATGCAAAAAGGATCTCAGCCAACATATTTCCAAGAGCCACACATTATATGTCAAATATAATGGCTCACAAGCTGTGGTTTCACCACTTTTGTATAGAACATTGGCTAGTCCTCACATCCCCTACATCAGCAGAAGCCCAAGGAACTGCAATTCCTTGTTTCTGTTGATTTAGCCTAGTCCAGACCATCATCTCCAGTTTCTTAAATCCACACTCCAAATTTTGTAGAGCATTCCATTTTCTCCCCTCTCTCGGTTTGACCCTGTTCTACAGCTCTGAAAAGCTGGAGATGACCATGCATCATTTACATAATATATTCAAATGGTTCTGGCACAGACTGTGGATTTTGTTTAGCCTGCACAGAGTATGTTCAATCATGCCCATTTGTTAGATGCTATCTGGCAATGCTTATGTTCCATCTGCTGTGCCCCCTACCAGTCTATGTATGGTGTGTTTCCTAGGAGATTAAGTACCTTCATTTCCTGGAAGGGGAAAGAGATTATGAATGGCTGAAAGCTCTTCTGCTGAACACGGAAGTCAAGAAGGGATATCTGAGGTATTATGGGTGAAATAGACTATATATTCCTCACCCTATTGGGAACTATGTTTCCAGGCTCAACCCCAACCCCAGCACAAGCCTCCTTTGCACCTCAGACCAAGTTCAGGTGCTGCTCTCCCACCATAAGCATAATTTTACCTCTCCCCATAACTTCCTCCCTAAGTAGGACAGTGGAGAGACTCTGAGACAACTGGCCTAAATTGCTCCTCTCCCCACTTCTCTCTCCACTCTCTCTGGTACCACAGGCATGGAGGGTGGGGGAAGAGGGCAGCTCCTCCTGGCTCACAGCCTGAATTTTCAAGTGACTGAGAGGGCTGGGACTGGGGGTGGTGGTGGTTACTACTGTCCTTACTTCCTCTTACTGTTTCTGACTTTTGCAAGTGTAGTCTGGAAGCTGGTGGCTTCAGTGGTGGTCACAGGTCACAGCAGACCACTGGGGTGCAGGCTGCTCTCCCTAATATGTCACTGTGGACCCGCTCTCTCACTGGGACTCATTATAGGGCCTTCAAAGAGTCTTTAGTCAGGATTCCTCAAACTGTGGGTTGCTTACCTGATGTCCAGTGAGGTCCTGGGTTGGACCTTTCCACTTGCCATTGCGACTGGTTGGCTCCAAATTGGAGCCCACTGTTGGAGGCCATACTGGGCCTCCACAGATCTCCAGAAGCAGCTGGAAAATCACCTCTGGTTTACTTTTGGGTTTGTGAAAGTGGCTTCTGGTTGCTTCCAGAGGCCTGCAGGTGCCTTATGAGGCCTGTAGAGGCCTGGCGCCAGAGAAAGAGGTGGATTGTGGCAACCTCCACTGTAGAACAGGTGGGTCTCGGTGGTGGGAAGTTTGAAAACCCTTGTCCTAAGCTATATGTAACTTTCCCCTTCATATAATAAGGTCTTGTGACAACTCTGATAATCACCAAAAGTTAAAGGCACTAATTAAAATTATCTTCTCATCTCTTGTTTTTTGGGGGGGAAGGGAGAATATAAACCACTGTCTTGTAGCCTCGGGTGAAATCTGCCAAGCAAAGCATGTGACACATTAGAAAGATTTGGTAATTTCAAATTAGTTTTTCACATACACACAAGGATACGCTCCAGCTTTCCACATGCTGTTAAATGATAGCGGGTGAACCATCAGTCTACTTGCAGGAGGGTTGGACAAAGCAATTTGAAGCTGAACTGCCTATGCTTGAGCTCAGTGTATTTGTTTCCTTTCCTAGGTCAAAACCACGGGACAAATTTGATAACAATTTCAACTTGGATCAGTACTATGTGATTCATCCAGATTTTCTCAGATACATGAAAAACAGGTAAGTAATTTGCAAGCTTAATCTCAAAGATAAGGGACATTATGGAGTCACAGTATCTATAATAAGCTTGTGTGTGTTTAATAATTGCGGCAATATTGGGGAGGCAAAACATCTTCTACCACTGAATTGTCGTGGATGCAAAAGCACAGGACTCTTGCTTTCAGCGCGGCAGCCTCACTCCTAAGCAAAGAGGAAGGTTTTCATTTGAGCAGCAGTGGCCCGTATGGCAGCAGGCACTGTGACTCTTGGATGGCATCAGAAAGTGGGAAGGGCACTTGGCACTGGCAGCCATTAAATGCACAACACATTTCTTGTCACCATGCTGCCACTCAAATGGCAGCCAGGGATCACAAGGTGCCTTACCAAATTTGGAGATACTTTTAAATAAGTCAACACATGTAAATGACTGTTTGGCAGATTTTGTTTTTGTCTGGTTTAAGTACAGTAGCATCCCTAGCAGGAATAACTTTTAGGCACAGCTCATCTCCATGCCAGCTCAGAAAACATTGCCAACTAGTTCATTTACCCCTATCTTGAGGCTTGTCTCCAGAGTTCAGTGGTAGTACCTGGCAAATCTGAAGGAAAGTAGATTGTTTTAGTGAATGAATGGATGCCCTACTGTAGTATCCAAAGTAGCTATGTTAGTCCCATCAGCACCTGGTACAAACAGACTATGAGTTCTAGAGTAACTTTTGGAAAGTTAAGAACTATAGGGCGAGGTGGGAATATAGATGAGAGAAATATATCAATCCAAGCTCCAACCCATCTCTCTAGCTGTCCGGTTCAACGTAATGTTGTATTCTTATGAGACAGCTGAAGAACCACTTGTCTTTCTTCTCTTCTCCACTTGTGGAGGGCTACTCATGAAGAGAGTTGAGTAGAGTTCCCACTGCATCTTTCACAAAAATAAGGGAAACGAGACTGCCCGTGTGATACGCCCATGCTGCATCAGTTAACCATAGGCATGTGTGGGAAGAAATGGAGATGTTTAGAAAAGCTTTGAGAGAATGAGAAGTGGGAAGGTGTATAGCTGCCAACAGCCCTAGCGCATGGTGAAGTAAATCCATTAGTGCTTCACCACATGCCCAGCTCACAACTGAATTCATATTTACCACCTTTTGAACCCACTTCTGATAGCTTTACAGTGGTGCACCTGAAGTGGTCTGTGTTGTGCAAGATGGAGGAATAGTGAAGTAGTTGCATGACTCAAACACATAACATGGCAAAGTCTGTACAGATCAATTCCAGTTCTCAAAACATATATCGTTTGTGTGAATTGGGTAATAATAGTTGGAAGACAGAAACTCAGCAGTGGCACCTTAGAAACTTTCTGGTTTATGCTTGTGGCATGTGCTTGTACAGACAACAGTATTTCATCATAGGTACATCTGGGACTGAGCATAATAGAAGGAAGCAATTCAGTAATATCTGCTGCTTTCTGTCTTGCTACAAAGCAGGGGTACATATTACAAGGGAAACCCAGGGTTCCTAACCGGATATTTTCCTCAAGCAAAGTGATGGGGGGGGGGGGGACAACAATACTTGCAGGAGATCTTTGGCAGGCAAAGGAGTTGCGTAACCCTCCTCTTGTCCACTGATCCTGCAAATGCTATCTCCTACAGTGGGTTTAATAACTTCTTTCTTTGAAACAGATTCTGGAACTGAAACAAAGCATGCATGCACACACAATTACCTTAGGGCAGGGCTGTCAAACTTGTTTCATACCAAGGGCCGAACAGCATTCATGGTGCCTGCTGAGGGCTGGAAGTGATGTCATTAGGCAGGAAATGATGTCATTAATCAGGTCATAACCAAAAATAAGCATTTTTTTCACTTAGGAACTCATTAGCTGCTAATGACAGAAAATACACAAATCTTGATTGTATTTCAAGTTGTGGGAGAGCCCAATTTTCATGTGGGCTGCCCTTTGAGCAGTAACACCTCAGCACTGCTCAGCAGCTGAGAGCCTGAGGGCCAGATAAAAAACTTCCGCAGGCCGTATCCGGCCCCTGGGCCTTATGTTTGACACCCCTGCCTTAGGGGATACAAGTTTTGGAAAATGGATTTATTAACGTACCAGGTAGTTTTATCAGAATCCCTAAAGACTTCTCTAGAGGCGCACACGGCATCCTTGTGCAGTGTTTGATCTTTCCAATTAGAACCTGCTGGTTCTAATACTTGATATCCTGGAGCCAAGAACTGCATAAATGTTTCTGAATTCCATTGCAGTTGCAAACTGGTTATGAGATGATAGTGCAATTCACTAATCTTTACCAGGAAACGAACCAGAGTGTTTCAGCCAACATTCAACAGGAGAGAGTTCCCTTACCTACCACAGGTGGTACTACTCTTGTATCCCATGGGTAATCCTTGAGTAAAAGAAAAGGGTTAACAGCTTTCAGATCTATACATCGTATCTCATGAATGTCATCTGCATTTCTGTGTCCCACTGCAGGTTTCTAAGATCCAAATCTCTGGATAAATCCTACTGGCGGCTCTATAGACCCACAACAGGTGCCTTTCTTCTACTAACTGCACTCCATCTCTGTGACCAAGTAAGGACTTGGGGATGCTGCGCAGGATATGAAGGGAACATTCTGAGTGGAAACAAGTGACTAGAGAGAAAGTGACAATTAGGAGACAACTAGGGGCTAGGTGACACAGTGAGGCACTTGTCCCAGGCATCAGACCTGGAGGAAATGCTTACCTAGCACCATTACTTCTTCCTCTGGAGCTCTTAGAGGGAATACTGCTCCCAGCCTTGTCTCCCTGCCCGCACTCACCAATGTTGTTCTTTGTATCATATTCTGTACTTCATTGATCAAAAGATGGTACTAGATTTTGAAAGGGGAAAAAGTTTTTAGCTGGACCGTGCAAACTGAAGAGTACATATTTTTTTGTTGTGCATAGCTTAGTCCAGCTGCAGCATTTTAATACTGTAAATGGCAAATGTATGCCCCTTCTCTCTCCAACATTAAGTCAAAACTCCACAATCTACCAAAGCTCTGCATGCCTTGTCCCTCACTTTTGTTATTTGTAACTTTTGAAATTCAAGTCTTTACGTAGCAGGTTTGAAAGAATGCAGAAGTGGTGCTCTGGAAGAGAGTGCGTTAACTTTCTTTTCTCTAGTCTAACTTGCCACTTGCCCCCAAAGCTGCTATTAGCCATGGAGGGAGAAAAAGTCAAAGACAACATCTGTACCTGTCTTCTCCCACAAGTGCTGCTGAGAATGAAAAACCGGGGGCAGGGGGAGGTTACATGACAGGGGAAGGGAGAAACACCCTCCAGAGCACCATTTCTCTAACTTTCAAAGCAGTCTCATGGGGATGCTAATTTAGTTAGAAGTAAATAAACGCAGACCTTCTGGAGATCTCCTGATGCAGGGGTCTCCCATTTTGCAACCAGTTTGACCCCAAGTTTCCTTTTTCAGCCAACATATATGCTTTTCCCTATGATTTCTCTAATGATGATTCTTTTTACCACTTTACCTTAGGTAAGTGCTTATGGGTTCATCACTGATGGGTACCAAAAGTATTCAGATCACTATTATGACAAGACATGGAAGCGCTTAATCTTTTATACCAATCATGACTTTGATCTGGAACGGAGGGTATGGAAACAACTCCACGATGCATCCATCATGAAACTCTACCAGAAGTCTTGACAAAAGAGCAGAAGAGATAGAACAATGAAACTTTGTTTGGGAACATAAACTTTAGAAGGTGGTTGATTTCAGGATCCAAACCATGTTTTTTTATTATTTTTTTTGCTGAAGAGTGACCCATGATCCAAAAGACTTTGCATTCATGGGCAGACTTTGCATGTAGACATTGCAGTTCTTGCAGGAATCATTTTATTCCACTGCATACAAAGGATTCCGCTACTTGAGAACATATTTGTGGGGTTGAAGATATTTCCTGATAATCCATTTTTATATAATAAGCTGACTCACACTGAGACTATGGGTCATGTAACCCAGCACAAGCTACCCTGATTGGCAGCTTCTTTTCCAAGTTTTAAGAAAGGACCTTCCTATTCCTGTTCCCTGAGACCTTACACATTCAAAACATGTGCTCTGCCTCTTATGGTAACCCTGCTCCTTCCCCTTCTTACAGGTAGTAGGATTTTTTTGAACAGGTTGAACTACTAAAATGTTGCAAGGAACAGGTGGGGGGTGGCCCCGGGGGCAGGCAGGCGGGGAGTGGGAGGGGGGACTGGGATCTGGCAGTTACGCCGGATCCCAACCCCAGTTCCCGGAGAGAACAGAGTGGCTTCAAGCCTCTCCGCTCTCCTCGGACTTGTGCCACCTCCAGAGGTGGCGCAAGTCTGAGGAGACCCATTGGGGCCAACAGTCCTTTACCCAGGGGTAAGGGGAAAAGCTTCCCCTTACCTCTGGCTGAGCTGCTTATTGCCCCTATCCTGCACTGGATATAGCGCTAGCCTCCTGGCTTGCCTGTTCCAGCGCAGAATAGGATTGCACCCTAAATGTTTTAAAGTTGTACTGAATAATAAATTTAAGTTGAAAGTATCTATTAACATGTTTATTCTGTCACTGCAACTTTGTGTGACTGTAGTGGCCCTCAAAATTTCTCAGCCATCTAGAGAGAGGTCCGGAGCAAGAGAAGTGAGAAGGTTTTATGACTCCAGTGATGGATGTGTTGGATGCCAGTCCCAGAAGAGCAGAATTTGCATCTTTACAATCTGGAAAATAAGATACTCCATCAGCCAGTCTGGAAGATTTCATAAGACTTGAACTTCCTCAATTTTCTCTACGTTATAGAATCTTCTAGAACCCAGCTGGCCCTATTCTTGGCCTGTGATTGGCTGAAAATCCTGTATCAACCGTTCTGAGTCAGATAGGTCCAGCCAGAGATTTCCCCCTGCCTTGGCCGGTTTGAGTTGTCTTCCCCCCACTCTTGGTTGCCTATAGCCTTCCCTGGTACAGCACTACTTCTGTGGACTTTAATATCCTAATGTCACATCACCACAGAATTTGCCTTCAAAACAGGCTTGGCATAGAGTCTCTTGATTCAGCCTGGGTGCCAGCCTTTGTAATGCTTGCTGGCAGGCTGGTTCCTGACAAGACGGATTCTAAGTAGTGTTTGTGGATGAGAAATAAAATGCTGGCAAAGAATGCAGGAAGACCTAGGTAGAAACGCTAGCCTGAGACATGTGTTCAGGAGCTGAGAGAGTCAAGCCAGAAAGAAACCAAGAAAGGGGGAGGGATGTGTGAGAGAAAGGCACACACAAAATTTCCCTAGGAACACCCATTATAAAATGGGGGGGGGGGGGAGGGAAAGCTCCCTGTATGTGTATTCCCATTCTTGGTGCTCTATCCCTACTCTCAGGAGAAGGCCCCTAAGCTTTCTTAGTAGAGTGGCAAGGAACCATTGTTTCTCTCCCTTTGGAATCCAGGCCAGGCCACATTTCTCCAGGTTGCTAGGTGACCATCTCCATGCTCTTATTCTTCAGAGCTGAATAGGACCTTGAAAACTTCTTGGGAATTCAAAAAGTTCCTCTGCTGAGGCCCCTTCTCCCCTGCACTTGTCTGTTGGGGAGAGGAGATTATCCCCCACAACAGCCTGAAGTGATAGAAAATCTCCCATCGCAACAAAGTCAGCTACAAATCTGAGGAAAAATCAGAGGCATAGAAACAGGGACAAAGATTAATTGCCTGCACAGCCGGAGCCAAGAACCCTTTCCCCATATCTTGGGTCTATTTGTAGATTCTATAAATGCATACATTTTACTACTATAACAAACAAAAAAGCAGTAATGCAGTGAGGCATCCAATCTACTTTCTGCAACTGTTCCATCTAAAATCTATTTGTAGATTAAAATGCCAAGTCTCCTTTGCACCACTTCATGGAGCAATTATGATTTTGGGTTTCCCACTTGGTTACATTTAGCCTTGGAAACATGATGGCATTATCTACTCAAGAGGAAAGATGCCCAGTTCAAAAAAGCAAAATGTGACCTCACTCTGTGTCAGTTGGTATTGTCTTGTGTTCTACAAGATCGGTTTGGAATTAATTGCAGTAGGCTCTCTAAGATTCTGGACTTTTAGGACCCCAAGAGTAAAGTGCCATGTAGGTCTTAAGTTTACAATTAGCAGGATGGCTCACTTATCAGTATACCATAACAAACAAGTACTATGCTGTTCAAGGATAGGAAAAGTCAGTTAAGCTTACAATTTATAAATTGTGCAGGATTTTTTAAAAGGTCTATAGTTAGTTACACTAGCCTTGCTAAAATCATGGGTCTCGGATTCCACCAGCGACTCTTGCACATTGAGGGCAAAAGAAGGCAGAAGCAGAATGATTCGGCCCAGAGAATTGCTCCATTGCTATCTCCTCCCCGCAAGAGCCTATTGCAGGGAGGATGGAAGATTGTTTGGAGTAGTTTGAAGACAGGCTTCCCCACATGTCCGTGTTTCACTTTTTCTTCACAGGAGAGAATGGCAGCCATATGTTTGTATGGGAGCAAGTAAAATAAGATCATGCACTTGGAGATGATGCTCGTATTAGGGTGGGAACTAAACTTGCTCCCTAAAGTGCTAATGAACAGTGTGGCAAAGGAAGCTAATGAGCTGGCCTCCATGTCCACCTGGCAGAATTGCAGTGCTGTTCTGGTCCATTAGGTGGCAGCACCTCTTTAGTTCATAATTTGATTTGACAGCAAAGCCAAAAACATAATGCTATGAATAGGTAGCAAGTTGTGTTATTATTCATCCGAAACATTTTGTACCATGCCCTTCCGTTCTGAACCAGTTGAAGTTTCCATATCATTTACAAGGCCAAAACCACATGTTGCAATACTCTGAATGTGATGCGACTAAAGCATGGAACGCTGATCTGCCTTTTTCAGAAATGGACGAAGCTGGTGCACCAACCAAAGCTGAGCAAACAAACTTCTGGCCATAGTGGACACCTGACTTGCCAGGGTCAAAGCCAGGTCCAGATGCATGACTGGACTGCAAACCTAGTCTTTTAAGGGGAATGCAACCCTGTCCAGAACAGGCTGTACTCCCAAGTCTGAATCTGCTTATTCTACGGATTAACAGAATCTCTGTGTTGCGTGGATGGCGTTTCAGTTTATTAGCCCATGTCCCATTGTCAAACACAATTCAGAACATCCACAGCCTCCAGAGGTCTGATGGAAAAGAGAGCTAGAATGGGTGTCATCTGCATGTTGGTGGCACCAAACTTCAAATGACCTCTCTAAGTGGCTTCACGTAGTTGTTAAATAGCACTGGGGACATGATAGAACCTTGTGGGTCCCATAGGCCAGAGATCAAAGGGCAAAGCAGCAGCCTCCCGTAGTTATCTTCTGTAACCTATCCAACAGGTAAGAGCAAAACCACTGTAACCTAGTCTACTAAGCCCACTCTTGTTAGGCAGTCTAGAAGGTAGAAGGCAGGAATGGGATCTGGAATCAGCCTTGAGTTATGAAAATGCATATTTCTCAGTGACTTGCCTTGTGAATCACGTGCATGGAAGATTCTGAAAAATACTCAAGGCAGGGGCCCCTGACTCAGCACTCGTTCCCATGCATGCAGACTTGAGTCTGCCTGTGTCTAGGTGTGCTTGCTTACTGTTTTTGCAGTATGAAAAACCTTGTGGGGCCAACATTCAGGCCAGACAAGCAGTAGGGAGTTTCAGCTGGGAGGCAGGGAACGGTTAATATTTTTCTCTTGCCATGAATAGGAGGGGTGAGGCAGGAGTGGGCTTTTGATCTGTCTGTGATAGGGATGGAGGGATGATAATTGGATGCAGAGGAGAAGCCCAAGGGAGTTCTTGCCTTGCAATTGGCTGCAGAACCCTAGGGAGGGAGAGAAAGGGAAGTTGGGGGGGGAGGCGGTTTGTAGCAATCACACTTTCCTCCACGTGGCTGTTTAGAGTTACTAAAGGATGACTTGGTGACTTAGAAAGTACTCCCCATTATGATTCTTTTTCAAATCAAGTCGCAGGAAGCAGTGACTCTAGACTTGACTCGAGTCAAGTCCTGTTGAATTTTCCATCCCTGGTAGAAGGTATCAAAAACCACTGAGAGGTCCAACTGAGAGATGCAAAGATGCACTCCTCTTGTCTTACTCCTTACGTAGATCAACGACAGAGCAATCAAAGCTGTTTCAGCCCCCAAAACAGGCCTACACCCAGACTGAAAAGCATCAAGATAATCCGTGTCATCCAGGTAAGCCTGCTGCTACCCACTGCTCACCTTACCCAAGAATGGTAAATCAGAGACTGGCTGGTAGTTTTCCAGGGCAGCAGGATCTAGAGAAGTCCCTCCCCCCCCCAACAGACTAATAATTGCTCTGTCAGCAATGTTGGACCCTATCCGTTCTTCAGGAATGCATTTGAAACACCCAGCATCCAACCAGCCAGTCCCTACCTTAATGCTTTAATTAACCAGGATGGGCAAGGATCAAGCAGACATGTGATTGGTTGCTGTCCTATATCCTTTGGTTGAAAGAACTGGTGTGAAAAACAGAGCAAGCAGGTGCCACAGGCACACAGAACCTAACAAATGAAAAATAATTAGTATTCATAAAATAGCATGGACTGAGAGAGTTGCATTGCTCAGAATTGATACTATCACACACACTAAGTTAAAAGTATTGTGGTTGTGTAAGGAACAAAAGTTTTCCAGAGACCTGGAGGGAGTATGACAGCAGTTGTTGCTTATGTTACACATGTTTTACACATGTTACATATGGGAGTGTGTGAGGGGTATCCATCCTACTTTAAACTATCCTGTAAAAGTTGAAACCACCCCCATAAGTGGAACTAGAACTGCAGCAATAGATGTGTGTGCATTTTTGACATGGCTTTCTGTCTTAGGAATGGATAAGTCACTACCCCTGCTAATTGGGTAAGAGGCACTTTTTCAAGTGGGTGCTCCTTTTTTTAGCAGGGGGAGAGTAACTGGCCCACCTCACCCCAGCACTGTCTGTTCTAGTGGCTGTCTGCTGGTATTCATTTTCATCTTTTTAGATTGTGAGCCCTTTTGGGACAGGGAGCCATTTAGTTATTTGATTTTTCTCTGTAAACCGCTTTGTGAACTTTGAGTTGAAAAGCGGTATATAAATACTGTTAATAATAATAATACCCATGACAAGCCACACCCCTGTATACACATACACAATGCTCAGAGCAATTTTAGAGTTTTTTCTCTTCTTTTAAGACAAGGCTGAATGCTTGGCCATATATTTAAACATGCAGTCCTTTCCAGATTAGTTAGTTATACAGTACAGCTAGTTTTGCTGCCTTTATATTCCATAGAGGTCAAAGGTAAAATGAATGATTAGCATGGCATCTCAGAGTATGGCGTTTTTACACATTGGCATATAGAACTGTTCACGATGCAACTGTTCACAGTGGTGCACAAGGAGACCTACCCACCCCTGCAGGTAATGTCCCTTTCTCTTTGGCAGGAAAACAGCAAACTGTTGAAAAGTTAAATACTGGTGACAGAACAAGAAATTGCTCTTACGTGTAACTCTACCATCATCACTGTGGCATTGAGCCAGACTCTGTCACTCACTTTCTTGTTCTCTCCAGCTATTCTGCCCCCCCATCTGTTTGCAGCGTTTCTTTTACATGACTTTTCGCAAGAAACGACGATGCTTGTTGCCGAGTTTCTTGTAAAAGTTTTAATTTCTAACAGCCCAAGGCAGCCCTGACTGGCATGTTTGTGTGAGCATTTCCCATGCAGTAGCTTCTGTGTTTATTTTATTTGTGGGTTATATTTATGATCATGTATTTATTATGTATGATGCCAATAAAGGTTGTTGGAGTCAACTCTACCATCATCTTCTTTGTGCAAGGTGAACAGTAGATTAGGCTGAAATAACCAGATAAACCAAATAAGCTCCCTGAACGCAATTCCATCATTAGTCAGTCCAGTTCCTCCTTTGCCTGAAGAGCAAAGTGAATCAGTGACACACAGGCAGGGTAGAAACAATCCATCTGAAGTGCTGCTGCATGACCCAAGGTGTGGGAAGCTCTGCTGGAAGTAGGAACAACATCACTGAGTGCCAAAGCTATTTCCCAGAGCAAGGCAGCATGTTCTGCATGTGATGAAAGGCAAAGGGAGGCATTAAGAAATGAGGGGACAAAGCGTTAAGAACCAGTGGCAAAGATAGCAACTGGAACAGAACCAGAGGATAGCAGAGAGGCAAAGCAGGCAGGCAAGCAAGCAAGTTGGCTAAAAGTCATTCTAAAAGTAAAAGCAAAGGAGGAAGTCTGAACAAGGTGCACACTTGTAGCTACTGTGAACCCTCAGTAACAGATACAGCAGTACCTTGACTTTCATTGCTTTGCTCTTTCTTTGCTCTTTACAGTTATAACCACATTTCATCCATGTTCTTTTCTCTTTCAATTTCATCCAACCTTCCATGACGTTCATCCACATTCTTATGTTTTTCTTTTATTTTTGTTTATTCAGGTTTCATATGCATTTGCATATGTTATACAGGTAGCACACAAGCCTATGCATATCTACTCAGAAGTAAGTTCTATTGTGTTCATTGAGGCTTGCTCACAACAAAGCGTTATAAGATTGCAGCTTTGTTTATGCTTTCTGTGGGCCAAAATTTGCAAGCTAAATAAGGCTCTGCTTTGACATGCATCCATTTTTTACTTTTATCCATGCTCTGGTTCCTAACCAGACACAACTGCAAGGTAATGCTGTACAGTTTTGATAAATGCATTGAGTGTTTTGATTTCTTCAAATCCAGGCTCTCAAGTCAAGGATTTCTTACAGTCAAGTGCTTCTTGTATCAATGCACTTGTGTTACAATTGCAAGAAAACACAAGCTTTCGTTTCGGTAGGCGTGTGTGGAAGTGGGAAAAAGCAAACTGTGGCACAGGTTTCCTTGCTTCCCAAGTGTAATTTTCCCTAATTTGAACTGGCAAACATAACCATTTCCCAGGACTCATTCAGTAACGTTCAACATGCAGAGCAACTCATGGGCAGACATGAACTGCAGAAGGCATCTTAGAGCTCACATGTCACATCTCCAGAGTCCAGTCTCGCTGAGGTCTACTCTCAGTGGCTCTTGAATGGGTGGACTGTGGTGGATCTGTGTCACCTCTTTGTTTTCCAGACTGAACATTCACTTGACAATCATGGCGCAGGCATGGCTGAACATTGCGTTTTGGAGCGCTCAGTTTAGTGCTTCTAGCCTAGTTCTGAAAATGTTACAATAAGCAAGAGGAGGAAGATGGTTAGTTTCTGATTTGCATTTTGTTCTTTACTAAGACCTGGTCTACACATAGGCAGAGTGTGACAGAGGAGGTAAAATGGACTGTACCATTTCAGATTGCAGGTGAACCACATTCTTGAATAGTTCCCCATATAAAATATATTAAAATTCCTGCAGATTAAAAACAGAGCAGGGAGTTGAAACTGTGTCTCTCTGGTAGTTGGTTGGCAACCTTCAGTCTCAAAAGACTATGGTATAAGCCTACAGCACCCGGTATTCCCAGGCAGTCTCCCATCCAAGTACTAACCAGGCCTGACCCTGCTTAGCTTCCAAGATCAGACAAGATCAGGCATTTGCACATGCTCATTTTCTACATCCTGTGAGGATGTTGTTGATTTAATGTGAGAAATATTTTAAAACATGGTACAACCCACCTACAGTCTGAAAAGTAACCATCCATTGCATCACCTCAGAATTCTTCTGCATAGATTTCTATACACATTTTCCTGGGACTAGCCCCATTTGATTCAGTGGGACTTACTTCTGAGTGGATGTGCCTAGGATTGTGCTGTGTTTCTCTTCTAAAATGGAGGATTCTGGAGAAGCCATTTGAAAGCCACACATGTTAGGCCAAACTCAGTGCTTGAAGTGACTGGATTTCTAAGGCATAAGATAGATGTAGACAATATGGCTAAGAAGTGCTCTTTGGGAAATGGGAGGGAGAGAGTGAGGCAATACAATAATTATTTGTTTCTGAGGACCTTTGGGCACTTGCTTTTCATCCTCACCTTACCTTGGAATGTGAACATTCCTGAGTCCACTTGACCATCCCTGCTCTGTTTGGCTCCAATCTTACAGCAACCCCTGCAGAAGTAGGGTGACCCACTCTGTAACGATTCCTAAATGGGTGTGTTTTTTTGCCAACATAATATCACATCAGTAAACCATCTGGGCTTTCTCTGCCCTTTGCATATTCTCCCTGAATCAGTATCCAGGAATGGGAACTCAGGGTGATTCGACTCAAGTTGCCCAAACACATGTTTTTGGACAACTTGTATTGACTCAAGTCATGGACATCGCTGACCCCAACTAGCGGCTTGGGGCCAGTGCCTCTAAAAACCAAGTCTGGACTCAGAATGAGTTCTACCCTATCTTGAATGTGTTTTCCAGTGTACTTTTACTTATTTATTTGCTGCTTCTGCATCACACCAAAGACCTTGTGAGCAATTCGGAAGAAGCAGATATTCTGAAAGACAGCATGGCAGATGACATGGTGGGAGAGTAGGTTCCAGGAGGAGGGTGCTGGAAGGGTGCTGGCAAGGAGGAAGGCTTAAGGTTTTTTGTTTGTTCATTTTTTACTGTGAAGTTTTGGTCAGGGAAGTCCTTGACTGGAGACCCGACTCGTTTCACAAAATGACTCATGACTTGAAGGACTAAATTCTTTGTAGGTCAAGTCACAATAGCTGCACACTATGACTCATGACTCGTTGAGCCATGGGGTTGCTGACTCGGGACTCAACTCAGGACTTGGGCTCAGTGACTTGAGCACATCTACCCTGAACCCTTAGCCTGTTGCAAGTGTGTTGCTTGCTTGTGTGCTTTGCTTTCTTGAACCTGCCCAAACTTATTTCTTTAGCTCCTTGATTGATTGATGGGGTAGAGTGTGTAGAACCACATGTGCAAAAATAAAAGGCATATTAGATTGCTAACGAGCCAAGGCTGTATTCTTTAAGTGCCAATTGCCAGAAAAGTTCCTTGGAGCAACTCCTCCTGGAAGCCAGATCTTTAAACTAGTTTCTGACAGCCTCTGACAATCATGCCTACAGTTGTGTTGTTTGTAATAATTTGCTTAGCAGCAATACTCTAGTCCAGATTAATAGTAGTTTTGGGTGGCACCCCAGGATCTGTTTCATGTTCTCCTAAGCTTCCCCTTGAGTCTGCTTCTTCTCTTCTTCAACATGTGGACATTTTTGGTTTAATGATGTACCACAACTGCCGGTATAGGCACATTTTCTCATGTCTAAGCACATCACGTTCACCATGGAAGGATTTTATGCAAGTCTCCTGAGACATCTGTTGCCTACTCAATCAGTATGCTACAGAGTTGTCTTCCCAAAGTGCCATATGCTCTGTGTTCTATGGTTGGGTTGATGGCAAATCCCCACCACTGATCTTCACAGAAGATGTTATGTTTGTACAACATTTTCTGCAGTTAGCAGTTTGGCCCTTTGTTGAATGGGTTATAACAGATATCATGGCCTTGATGCAGCCGCCCACATTCATCCCACATGACAATTGGTGGCTCCAGATGTGGATATACATCACCATTCACATCAAAAAATGCTTGAAAGCCAGTCTGATAAGGCTTGGAGGAGCATTGCAGTGGGGATGGAGACGTGCCTCCAGATGCACATCTATACTGGCAACATATTTCAAAGGCTGCTTAGGCACACAGATTGCTCATACTGGATGGAGATGCAGGTCTCTAAGGATCAGCTTCATTCAAACACTGTATGTCTTCAGCTCCATCTCTCTGCAGGGGGGCACCCACAGCCAGGAGGCATTGAATGCTTTTTGTTTTGCTTTCTCTAGCATTCTCTGCTCTGGCTCTGATTCTAAAAAGGGATTAAGGGAATCAAAAGATATGGATAAAAAGGACGCTCCCTGCTGGCCATCATAATCTCTCCTCCTTCAAGACTTTAATTGGCAACTTCAATATTAGGAGCCTGATGCTCTGAATTTTGCCCTTGCGGACGAGCAGGTGCCTCCTTGCCATGCATCCGAAGCTGTAGGAATTCATCAAGAAGAGACTACATTTGATCATGCTTTGCTCTCCAAGGGTTACTGCCTCAGGCCACATCCTAATCACAGGCAGGAAACTGATAGCTGTGAAATGTTGGGTGTTCCTATACCTCAAAAAGCAGCCCTTTAGGACCAATTTAATGATGTTTGATCAAGGCTGCAAGGTAGGAGGGTGGTGGCATTTCCCCTGATTTCTAATGGAACAAATGTAAACACCCCCCCTTGCTTTCATCACCTCACTGCTCTCCATGTTCACTGAATATGCAAATCACCTCATTTGGACAGTCTTGTTTCCAGTAGATCCAAGGCCTCCTCTGCAATATATAGACACACATAATTGACACATTCCTTTAAAGATCCTTAGATCTGCTGGTGCAGGTTAGCTCTGTGCCAGAATCACACTGCAGGAGACACAGAACAAATGTGCCTAGTTTTAAAATCCCAGATAATTTTTTAGAGTAACCTACTGGGTTAACAGGTGTGGTGTAACTTCAGCAGTATTAAACACACACACACACACACACACACCCCTATCCCAATGTCCACTGTGGTTCTGTGAAGCTTCTTGCCAATTGGAAGTGAACTATCTACTCTCTTCCCTCCTGGCTGTGCCCTATATTTCTACCTTCATGTGCCTCCATTGAGACTTCTAGGACCCCTGCACTGATACTATTGGCTGTGCCAGTGCAGGGTCCCAAGTAAGACATCAGAGTTACCACTGTTGGTATAATAGGGAGTCACTGCTCCAATAAACACAAGTCACCTCCTTGTTATACTTGTTTAATCCTTCTCTGTGGATCAGCCTGTTTGGCTATTTGCTCACATCATTCACGTCAAGAAACTGACTCATCTCAAGCCAAATTAAGTTCACATAGACCAGCCTTGAAGATAAATGTCTTGACCATACTGGGGCTTTGCAGCCCAATCCTATGCATGTCTACTCAGAAGTAAGTGCCACTCGAGTCCATGGTGCTTACTCCCAGGAAAGTGTGGTTAGGATTGGGCTGTTGGCCAGTTAGGGCTTTTGCTGGGGAGACTTGTGGAAGGGGAGATGCATTTCAAAGGTCTGACTCTATATAGAGGCTAAGTTCTGGAACCTTCGAAAGGGTGTGATATGTCCTCATCAGTTGATCACTGAGATTCTCAGGGCCTAAACAATCTGAAGCCTGGCTGATTCCCTCAGAGGGCTTTGGAGTAAAATGGAAGAATATGTAATTACTAGCTAGGTTTATAGAACCTCTTGGTTAGCCATCCCTCCAAAGAACTGTGCAGGCTCTGGAAAATGTCAGCAGAGACATGTCAGTGGAGCCTGTATCCCCAGACTTTCCTACACACTTACCAGAAACTGGCATTTAACAATTCTAGGTGTATAGTCCTAGTCACACTTACCTGGGAATAAGTCCTATTGAATACACGTTGACTTACTTCTGAAGAAACATGCATAGGCTTGCACTGTAGGTACTCCAATGCAATTGCTGTCTCAGCTTGTCACACAGCAATGCGATACAGTCGAAAAGAGACAACGCTGCAGAAGATACATCCCTCTTCATTAACTGACATAGCAACTGAATCCTACTTGTGGGTGCACTTAGACCAGAGCCACTGAGAAGAATTTTATTAGGGGGTATAAAGTTTCTTTTGGGCCCTTCCCTTCTCCCTTCAGATGTGAATTTGGCTCCTGGACTCCCTCTTGGCTTCCGGGCTCCCTTTTTGATCCCAGATCCGGGTACGATATACCCCTGCACACCCTCTCAGAGGCCCGGACTTAGGCCTTTCCCTCATGCAGGGCTGGCTTTAAGCCAATTGGATCAATTGCTCCCCATTGGGCTCTGCACTTAAGGAGGCGGCCATGCGCTAGGGCAAATATTTTTTAAAAAATAATGTGTTTACTAAATCATTTCACAGTCAAAAGTGGTTTTGTAACAATTTACTTTTCAAAGGTAATCTGCACATTTTGTTTGTTTACTTGCAGGCTCACATGTATGCAATTTTATATTAAAATGTGCTTAAGACCCATTTGGTCTATTAACGCACGTGAACTTTAAAGTGCTCATTGTGATTGCTTGCCATTCTACCATAGAGATTTAAAGTCTATAACCAATTTTATTTAGATCTCGAAGATTCTACAGGCCTTGGTTGTGAACCTGGAGCGCCGCAAAAAAAAAAAAGTTTCCAGTTGGGCCCTGCAGATCCTAAGGCCAGCCCTGCCCTCATGTTACAATTCCAAAATTTCAATTCTTCTGGGATATCCCAATTAGGTACAGGGTGATACATTCAGTTACCTGTCTGTAGGTATGAGCTGGGTTTTGCTCAGGCATGACCAATGTTGCTCAGGCATACTTGGTCTGAGGAAGCAGTTTCTTCATGTCAGTGTCATTTGACGTGTGTGCACATGTGTGTGAGCATATGTGTGTGTCTTTCCCTGTGGCATGGAACTTGGCTTGTTTAGATACCTTACGGTTTTCAACATTCTACCTGCTGAACCTACCTATCCTTTCCACATTGATTTACCTGCTGAGAAAACCTGGTGCATTGTTGTAGATTCCAGGACATGTCCTAAGGAATATTCAAGTGGGTCACTGGCCTGGCTTGATGGGCCTCACTGCTGCCCTGTGTGAATTGCAGATATGAAGAGTAATAATAATCCTGAAGAAAATGAGGTACTGTACATACCATGTAGAACAGTGGTTCTCACTTGTTTAGCACCAGGACCCACTTTTTAGAATGAAAATCAGTCAGGACCCACCAGAAGTGATGTCATGACCAGAAGTGGCATCATCCAGCAGGAAAATTTTTAACAATCCTAGGCTGCAATCCTACCCACACTTACCCAGGAGCAAGTCCCATTTACTAACATTGTTAAAAGCATATACATAGTTGCCTGTTAAAAGTACAGATCTGTAACATGTCCCCAAATGCAGCCACATATAATGGTAGCATCAAGTCTAATATATTAAAAATAAAATATTGAAAGGAATGGGGACCCACCTGACATTAGCTTGTGACCCGCCTAATGGGTCCCAACCCACCGTTTGAGAAAAACTGTTCTAGTGGAAGACTCAATCATAGGTTGCAAGCCATGATGGGTATGTACAGCCTGAGATAACCCTAACATCAGCAGTGAAAACGACTCAACATTCCCCTGTGACTTTGCCTTGTAGAAGGAGATTAGGATATAATGAGCAAGCTGCCCTTCAGAGAAGGGAGGTGACCATCATCATTCTTCCATGGAAGAAGCCCTGTCTCAAGGAACAGCAGCATCCCCCCCCCAACCGTTTGAAAGCCACTGACTTTAAAAACATTTCAGTAGCTTTATGCAGTACACTTTCTCTCTCTTTGTGGCCTGTTGTGGTTCAACTGGGCAACTGGTGGAAGGATAATCTTGCCCAGACTAGACATGGTGAGGAGTGCTGCATTCGTTGAATTTCTGCTTATCACACGCAGCTGTTTCTCATAAAGCTTCTGTGAAAAAGGCAGGCAACCCTAGCTAGGGCAAGTGTCTGTGTACTGGTAGGAACTTGATGTTTCAGGAAGGTCCAGAAAGTGATTGCAGTGGGTCCTTGATCCTGAAACACCTCCTTTCACACGCAAGCACTTCCTTTTCACCTCAAAGTGGTGCTGGTGGCTCAGAGATTTGGCTGGGGTGATGTACCTTGACCACCCCTACACTGTAGCACACTTACCTTGACCTTATCTTGGTAAATCAAGGTATTTACCTCCTGAGGTTATTTACCTCTTGGTATTTTTAGGAGCAAGTTGATGTGACAACATCCATGCACAGATAAGATTTTGCATCCCATCTGAAAGCGTCTCTTATTTTGTATCCAAGTGGGAGTAAATGTGAATGAGACTACTGGGAAGTTGAGCTTGACAGGCTATTGTTGCTCATGCAATTCCTCTGACAGAGATGTATGAAGCTGCCAGCATTTCATTTTCCATCCACCAGTAGGTTTTTTAGGTGTGAATTTGCATAAGAGCATGTGTCATATTGATTGTGAGCATGAATAGGAGGGCTGGAGGGGGGGAGAGATTCAGATTGTGGCTACTTCAGCATTAATTGACAGTCATTCCTCATGGTTTGTTGTAAAGTTCAACTGGTGATTGTTTTTGAAAGTGAGATGCCTGGGTTCAAGCTGGCGTGGGAGTCAGACCTCTGAGAAGGCACCCTGATTTTTCTTAATCCCAGAAGGGAGTGAGATGGTTAGGCAGTGGAGAGAGAAAGGAAATCTGCATGTGCTCAGATCTCATTATTGTTACTTTAGGAAACTCAGGGACATTTACAGCCATTGGTAGGTCTGAACCCTGGCATTTGATGTTATGGAGATCTGTGCCTGAGGTGCCCCATGACATTCAGATCTTGGATTAATGGGCAGCAGGAGAAGTGGATGTGCAAGTTGATCGAGGGCACCCAAAGGAACTTCAGCCAGATGAACCTCAACCTGAGGAACAAATTCATATGAAAAGTCATGAGTATGCTGCTTATGGGGAAGAAGGGAAGGCTTTTCCATGACTCCTTCAGCACCTTTGTATAAAGCAAGGGCTTCCAAAGGAAAGTGAGGAGGAATTAATTAGCACAGGGGCTCCAGCCCCCTCCACGGTTCTATTATTATTCAATCACTGGGAGGAACTCCAAAGTTACAATGTGGTAGATCAGATCAACCAGTCCTCCCACCCCCACGCACCAAACTCTGTGGCATACATTTGGGATGGTACAACACAGATAAAAAGAAGCGTCTGTCTGTGTGTTGTAGATACCTAAGGCTGCAATCCTACCCACGCTTTTCTGGGAGCAAGTCCCACTGAACTCAATGGAACTTACTTCTGAGTAGGCATGCATAAGATTGGGCTGCCTGACTCCTGCTTCACCTGAAGCCCACACACTCAGGCCCATCTAGGTGTTGGGGGTTAGGGAGCAAGCATGTCCAAACATGGTCTCTTGCAGCCTATGGGAGGAAAAATGTGTAGTCCCCCCTGGAAGGGCTTCCCCTCTCTCCTGCCCATGCCCAGGAACAAGCCTGAGGCTGCAATCCTATCCATACTTACCTGGGAGTAAGCCCCATTGACTGTAATGGGACTTACTTCTGAGTAGACATGCCTAGGCTTGGGCTCTGACACTGCAGTCCTGTCCACACTCTCCTGGGACTAAGCCCCATGGACTCTAATGGGGCAGCATTAAGGGGAATAATAAAAGCTTCTTCAAATATGTTAGAAGCAGGAAACCCGCCAGAGAAGCGGTTGGCCCTCTGGATGGTGAGGGAGGGAAAGGGGAGATAAAAGGAGACTTAGAGATGGCAGAGAAATTAAATGAGTTCTTTGCATCTGTCTTCACGGCAGAAGACCTCGGGCAGATACCGCTGCCCAAACGGCCCCTCCTGACCGAGGAGTTAAGTCAGATAGAGGTTAAAAGAGAAGATGTTTCAGACCTCATTGATAAATTAAAGATCAATAAGTCACCGGGCCCTGATGGCATCCACCCAAGGGTTATTAAGGAATTGAAGAATGAAGTTGCAGATCTCTTGACTAAGGTATGCAACTTGTCCCTCAAAACGGCCACGGTGCCAGAAGATTGGCGGATAGCAAATGTCACGCCTATTTTTAAAAAGGGAAAGATGGGGGACCCGGGAAACTATAGGCCGGTCAGCCTAACATCTATACCGGGTAAGATGGTGGAATGCCTCATCAAAGATAGAATCTCAAAACACATAGATGAACAAGCCTTGCTGAGGGAGAATCAGCATGGCTTCTGTAAGGGTAAGTCTTGCCTCACAAACCTTTTAGAACTCTTTGGGAAGGTCAACAGGCATGTGGATGTGGGAAAACCCATGGACATTATATATCTGGACTTTCAGAAGGCTTTCGACATGGTCCCTCACCAAAGGCTACTGAAAAAACTCCACAGTCAGGGAATTAGAGGACAGGTCCTCTCATGGATTGAGAACTGGTTGGAGGCCAGGAAGCAGAGAGTGGGTGTCAATGGGCAATTTTCACAATGGAGAGAGGTGAAAAGCGGTGTGCCCCAAGGATCTGTCCTGGGACCGGTGCTTTTCAACCTCTTCATAAATGACCTGGAGACAGGGGTGAGCAGTGAGGTTGCAAAGTTTGCAGACGACACCAAACTTTTCCGAGTGGTGAAGACCAGAAGTGATTGTGAGGAGCTCCAGAAGGATCTCTCCAGACTGGCAGAATGGGCAGCAAAATGGCAGATGCGCTTCAATGTCAGTAAGTGTAAAGTCATGCACATTGGGGCAAAAAATCAAAACTTTAGATATAAGCTGATGGGTTCTGAGCTGTCTGTGACAGATCAGGAGAGAGATCTTGGAGTGGTGGTGGACAGGTCGATGAAAGTGTTGACCCAATGTGCGGCAGCAGTGAAGAAGGCCAATTCTATGCTTGGGATCATTAGGAAAGGTATTGAGACCAAAACGGCTAATATTATAATGCCATTGTACAAATTGATGGTAACGCCACACCTGGAGTGTTGCATCCAGTTCTGGTCGCCGCATCTCAAAAAAGACATAGTGGAAATGGAAAAGGTGCAAAAGAGAGCGACTAAGATGATTATGGGGCTGGGGGCACCTTCCTTATGAGGAAAGGCTATGGCGTTTGGGCCTCTTCAGCCTAGAAAAGAGACACCTGAGGGGGGACATGATTGAGACATACAAAATTATGCAGGGGATGGACAGAGTGGATAGAGAGATGCTCTTTACACTCTCACATAACACCAGAACCAGGGGACATCCACTAAAATTGAGTGTTGGGAGAGTTAGAACAGACAAAAGAAAATATTTCTTTACACAGTGTGTGGTTGGTCTGTGGAACTCCTTGCCGCAGGATGTGGTGATGGCATCTGGCCTGGATGCCTTTAAAAGGGGATTGGACAAGTTTCTGGAGGAAAAATCCATTACGGTACAAGCCATGATGTGTATGTACAACCTCCTGATTTTAGAAATGGGTTATGTCAGAAGGCCAGATGCAAGGGAGGGCACCAGGATGAGGTCTCTTGTTATCTGGTGTGCTCCCTGGGGCGTTTGCTGGGCCGCTGTGAGATACAGGAAGCTGGACTAGATGGGCCTATGGCCTGATCCAGTGGGGCTGTTCTTATGTTCTTATGAGTAGACATGCATAGGATGGGGCTCGAAGGCTGCGATCCTATCCATGCTTACCTGGGAGTAAGCCCCATTGACTGCAGTGGGACTGACTTCTGAGTAGACACGCCTGGGCTTGGGTCTGAAGCAGTTGGCGAGCTGCGCCCCCTCCCTCTCCTCGGAAGGTGGCGGCCAGCAGATGCGAGGGGGGAGGGGGGGGGAGGGGAGGGGAGGGGGCAGCCGGCCGCGTGCCACGGAGCTCAGGCGCGCCCGGGCAGAAGTTTGCAGAGGCGCCGCCCGCTGCAAGAGGCGGCAGCGCTCCGGAGCGGATCTGCTGGGCAGGCTGCGCCGGGCTCCCTTGGAGGACGGCGGGACAGGCGGCTGCTCCGCTACTTGCCCGCATGGGGTCCCCGCGCTGGAAGCGGCTCTGCCTGCTCTTCCTGGCCGGGCTGGCCGCCTCGCTCGTCTTCTACGGGCGCCACTACGCCTCGCCCGGCAGTCCCAGCACCGCGTCCAGGTGAGGCGGGCGGGGGGGGGGGGCTGCGCGACCCAGGGCGAGGCGTGCACAAGAAAGGGGGGGTGAAAGCAGCCCCCCTCTTCTCGAGAGCGGCCGGGAGCTGGGAATGCCCATCGCGCTGGGCAAGAAGGTGCCGCCCCAAGCCATCCAGCAAGGGTGCCGCTGAAGGGGCATCAAGCGCTGCCGGAAAGCCCCAACTGGGGCTGCGGTCCTCGCCGCACTTCCCTGGGAGTAAGCCCCATTGGCTAGAAGGGGACTGACTTCTGAGGAGACGTGCCTGGGAGTGGGCTCTGGGGCTGCAGTCCTGTCCCCACTTTCCTGGGAGTGAGCCCCGTTGACTAGATTAGGATTGGGCTCTAAGGCTGCAAGCCTAATCTACACTTACCAGGGAGTAAGCCCCATTGACTAGAATGGGACTTACCTCTGAGTAGACACGGATAGGAATGGGTTCTAAGTGTTCAATCCTATCCAATTTCCAGTGCTAGTGCAGTTGTGCCAGTGGAGTGTGCGCTGCACCCTGTGGTGGAGGGGCAGTCTCAGGGTATGGGAACATGTGTTCCCTTACACAAGGCTGCATTGTGGCTGCACCAGAGCTGGAAAATTGGATAGGATTGGGTCCTAAGGCACTTCTTGCTTAACATTCTCCATTGTCTGGGTCTGATTCCTGGGGATCTCTTGTGGTCAGTGTACAGAAAGGACACAGGTTGGGGGGGGGGAATGCAATGGGATAAAAGAAGATGCCAAGCAAAATCTGGCTTCCAGAGATGTGCTGCACATGTTGCTTCACAAAGAGAACATGCATGCAGCCCTCTCACCCACCCACCCCCACTTGATGTTCCGAGCTGTGCAAGAGACAATCCAGCGCAGCAACCACTAGGCTACCTCTCCTCCTGGAGAGGGAGGAAAGGCAACCCAGGGCAGCCAAGTGCTGGAGAGAAAGAGGGGTATTGTCCTCCCCTTCCAAAAGGCTGGGAATAAAAGCAGGCAGGGCATGCTCATTAAGTTCAGTGGAGTGCATAAATGCGCAAGCGGGTGAGCCTTTAGATGCCTGCCGTGCTCCAGGGTTCCCTACAACAATGCGGGAGTCTCAATTGGTGGGTCAAGCGGACCAACCAGAGGACTGCAGGGTTCTTCGGGAGGGGATCACCAGATGGCTTTAAACTGGGGGATGTGGAGTGGGAATGTTTTGGAATTTCCAATTTCAGGGTTGTGGATGTGGACAATGCCACAATCCATGTTGCTAATCCACTTAGTCTTTCCCCATAGCTGAGAGAGCAGTATAGAGTTTGTGGCTCTATACTGTATGTGGCTCTATACTCTATGTGTGACATGCTGAATTATCCTGCACATTAAGACACAGTGCTTGGTGAATGTGCATCCCAGTGGTTAGCATAAGATCCTGTGCTCAGTGTCCTGTCCCCCTTCTGCATAAGTCACTTGTTCTTACCAATACATCAGTCTGGGAGGGGAGGGGGGCACTATTTCCTGCTGTGTTATCCAGAAGCATATTGATAAAAATAGCTGTGGTAATATGTCCCATTTCATATGTGTAGCTCTGTGTTGGGGGAACACACAAAGGAAAATAAACCAAATATGTATCATTGAAACCTGGGTTCAAATCTCACTGGGGAAACATCATACATTGTGTCCTCAGGGATTGATTCTGGGTGCAGATTACATCTGAATTGTGTCATTTAATGTCACCCATGTATAAATCAATCATTGTCTGCCAAAGGTATATAAACACGGGACTGGTTTTTCCTGGTTAACATCCATGCATTCGCCTGAAGGCGGAACCCATGATTTTTATGTGTGAGTGCCTTTCATAAATGACATTATGATTATGCTTGGTGTTTATTAGTGCTTAAAGTGTTTCCATATCTTAAGTCAATAATTTTTGCAAGATCCAGTGGGGTTGTTCCCTGTATTGGCTATACCAGGGATCTCCAAACCCTGGCCCGGGGGCCAGATGTGGCCCACAGCAAGCCACTATCTGGCCTGCGGCCAGCCTCTTGTCTCCTGAAAGCATCTGGCCCACTCAACTGAACATGACCAGAGCTGTGCTCCAATTGCTTCTGGAGGGTGTTCTGAAGGCCAGAGAGGCTGAGTGAATGAGCCCACTCATTCATTTATTCATTCATCTAAGTTCCATCTCTATTTATTTAAATTTTATAATTAAATTTTTTTCTGGCCCTCAGCACTGCACCAGATATTTCATGCAGCCCTCTGGCCAAAAAGTTTGAAGACCCTGGGCTATACAGATGCTACAGATACATCATACATACTGTAATGCATGTTACATATGCAGGGTCAGGCCTGGTTAGTACTTGGATGAGAGACCGCCTGGGAATACCGGGTGCTGTAGACTTATACCATAATCTTTAGAGACTGAAGGTTGCCAACCAACCATCCCTGTACTACAGATGCAGAAGTAAAGAGACAGTAAAGCTGAAATCCTTTGTACACTTTCCTGGGAGTAAACCCTATTTAACATACTCATACTTACTTCCAAGTAGACATGTCTAGGATTGCACTGTAACTCTTCTAAATCTATGCAGTTGGTTCATGGCTAAGCTTAGAACCCGGGATTTGGGGTGCATAGCTCCTGACTTTAACCACTGTATGACTATACTTTTGCATCTGTACTTGTTTCAAGGGGTTCAAAGTTTTTGAGATTTTCAGCTAAGAAATATGTTAATAAGAATTTAAATAAGAAAATAAGTCAATAAGAGGAGCATAACAGAGTTATAAACCTAATTAATAACTCAAGAGAGAAAGGGATTATTGTTTAATATCTACAAGATCTGAATACATAAGGAACCTTTTTATTGGCAAGCTTAGGTGACTACAGGAGAAAGATCTACATTCTGATCAAGAAATGACAATATGTTGATAGGTTAGAATTTTCTGTTTCACAAAATATATTGCCATAAGGGAAAACTTGAAGGATTTTGTATTGATGCTGCTTCTCTTGGAATAATGGTTGGGGTAAAGTCAAACTGTTGGAGATGTGACTTCCTGCTAGTGGGTGTTTATACATAGCTGGTGATCACATAGGGTGCAATCCTAACCAACCTTTCAGCACTGATATAGCTGTGCCAATGTGACGTGAATTGCATCCTGCAATAGGGAGGCAGTCAAGGAGTTCTTGCTCCTATCCTAAGGAATTGTAATGGTAAAAAGATGGGTAAATTAGAAAAAGGCTAGAAAAAATAAAGTGGTTGCAAAAACCATTAGTGTTGATTGTGAGTTCTTAATTATTAGTTATTAAAGAGAGTTGGGCAGGAAGAATTAAGGCACTTAAAACATTTAAGAATAACTTGTCCTTGTTTGTTCAACCCTGGAATGTAAAAATGTCCACAAATCAATGAATCAGTTGTACAATAATAATCTGAGAAAAATTAAGGTACATAAGTCTGAGTAAAGTCAAATATTTTAATTATTTCTTTCTTCTTTGAGATGGTTTACTGTTCAAAGGAAAGGAACCCAAGGCTTCAGCTACCAGGGCCACGTCACTCTGTCTTGCTCGTACTGGGCTGGAGCAGGTCAATTATCGAAAACAACACATACATTGTACAGAACTCTATGAATTTTCACAATAGGAGAAAAAAATATTTGGAAGACTTTGGCAGCTGTGAGACTGCTTGCTTGCTCTTGTTCTCTCTCCCTTAGCAAGAGTGACCCAGCTCAGCAGTTACTTCATCCTGCAGGAAGAAGAAGGTGTGTGGTGGCAGGAACAGGAGAAGAGGAACAGATTGAGGGAGGGATGGCCATACATCATTATAATGCCACTCGGTTCAGCAGGCTGATCAAAATGTGTTGGTGGGCCAGATGGGGCCCGCAGGTCACCTTTTGGAGACTTTAAATGTTCAGTGTACAATTTGTAAATAAACATTAGCTTAGATTGGAAGACACCACTTTTGAGCTAAGAAATGCTTTGTACATGATGACTCTTTTATAGTCACAATGGGACCAGATTTGTTTTAAATAGACAGACAAGAAGATACATATTTCTGTAATGCTTGCATGTTCTTACAAAATCTGATCCCCTTTTGCATGCTAAGGTGCTTCAGTCCTAGAAGGGGTTTTCCCCACCACATATGTATCCAAAGTGGTACTTTCAGGTTCCTGGCACTCTGGGTGTCCTTCAGTGGTCTCTTCTGGTCCGTGGCATGGCTGTGAGAAGCGGGCAGAGCAGCTGGCTCAGCGACTTGTCTTTGTTTTGTGGGGCTTCTCTGAGCAGCAGTGACTTCAATAGCACTAGAAGCAATGGTAGCATTGCTGGGGCGAGGCTCCTGCCAGTAGCCTTCTTTCTCCCTCTAGAATGTGTTGTAAGGTCATTTCCTGGTGCATTCTGGAGATTAAAAGATGAGGACCAGCAAAAGAAAAGAAAAAAAGAGGACCACCCCATTTCAGCATTTAACTGATAGGAAATGCTATCAGTGCTTCAAGTGGAGCTAAAGCTGGTGATACCAGCACAGTGACAAACATTTTAAAAGGGGAAAAAAGCTCCCTCGTTGCCAGCAATAAGAAGGGTAAATAGCCCCCAAAAGCAGGTGAGCAAAAGTTTTTGCAGGCGGCTAAATTTCACAGGCTTAAGGACAAGCCTAAAATATACTTTAATAAATGAAAATGAATGTTTAAAAACCCTCAAATGAGTTTGTGCACTCTGTGAGCTTCCAGGACTTACAGAATATTGAGAGAGCAGACATAAGAAAATGTTAAAGTAGCTCATCTCCTGAGAAGAAAGTTTTTGTTCGCATCGCAGAGGCAAGAACCTCTGGCTTTGCCCCACTCCTTGTCTGGGCAGGGTCACACAATGACATGCTGCTGCCCAATCACAGTTACGTTGAAATCCTGGATTTCTCCATTCCCCCCCTCTTGTTGCCCCCCCCTCCCATGGGCTCCTCTCACTTCCATCTTAAGGGAGCCAAGAGGGCTTGGAAGCTGGGCAAATTGCTTGAGTCTGGAAACTAACTTTATGGAAGAGGGAAGCTGACACGCAGGATATTGAAGGTGCTAGTTGGGGAGGGAAGAAGGAGTGGGGGTGAGAATTGGCTTGCTTGAGCCCCTAACAGGTTATAGCAGTGGTTCCCAAATTGTGTGCCACGGTGCCTGAGGGTACTGCAGCAAACTTGAGATGTCCCTGGTGGCTTCTTCCTCCAGCTCTCCTGGGCATCATCATCTTGCCTGGCCCAAGACTGCATGAGGTCTCGCACAATGTCTGCGTGATCTCACGTGGTTCACATACGATTTGGGGGAAGTACTAGCTGCTGCTGCCACTGTGGCAGGGTGCCTTGGAAGAATGGTAAGCTAGGGAACCCCCGTGACCCTGGTAAGTTAGGGAACCACCGGGTTACAGTATTCTGGAGGTGAGCGTTGGGGTCAGAAGATCTGTTCCATAAGGTTAAAACTCTTCCCACTACATTATCCTTTCCGTTTCCAGCTATATGGTAACAAAGCCCTGTGGTTCAGGGCTGGCTCTGTATCCCCCTTCCCCCATTTTCCCGCTATGTCCCTTTTTCTCAATAGCACTGTATTTGTAACTACGTTACAGTGAAACAAAATGTATTTGTCTTTATAGTTGTTACAGACTAGTGTTCGAAATTAGAACCTGCAGAACATTCATCACCAGACATTTCAGGGAACTTCATTGGAGGAGCTCAGTATTTGCAGAAAGAACGTTCCAGCCTGTCTGTCTTTCAGTCTTTTTCTTTACACTGATCAAACAATATCTCTTTCTTTTCAAGCCCATTAGTATTTTACAATAACATGGATCAAAGAGTTCTGATGGTTATCTTTCCTGCAAACAATTCAGAATGAAAAATGAATGTGTGGCCAGAAATTCAGAACCGCCCCACCTTTGTTCACTTAGGAAAGGCTGCTGGAAACTACTGTCTTGGCTGAGTCAAAAAGGTCTATTGATCATTTGCAAAGGGAGGGTTTGCGTTGTTGGGGTATCATCTCTTTTTCAAAAGCGAGACACCAAACCAGAGTGCGTTTCAGTTGAACGGAAATATTTATGCTCATTAAGATAGCAAAGCCAGGGAGCACTTGGCATCACACTTGTACCCATTTCTTGTCAGCAAACTACAGGTTAGATATACATGCTTGTAATGAGGCATGCAGTGCAATCCTAACCTGCCCTGCATCCAAGGCAGGATTGGGGCTGAAAGCAGCTCAGCCCTGGGCAAGGGAAATCGGCGGCGCAAATCTGAGCAGCCTGGGGCCTTCTCGGGTTGCCCAGGAATGGGGTTAGGATCTGGCATAATTGCCAGATCCTGGCCATGCCTTCCACACCCCACCTGCCCACCCCTGGGAATGCCCCCTGCTCCAAAACACCTCCCTCCCACCTCTTCCCTGCCCTCCCCATGCCCCTCCTGACCCCTGCATCAGCCAACACAAACTCACCCTCCATGGGGCCCATGTTGCCATGGGAAGGCCTGCACAAGTCCCTTGTGCCGGCCAAAGTGCAATTGTGCTGGCGTGGTTTATGGCACTTTCATGACAACAAGGGACTTGTTTTCAGTGCAAAGCAGCCTCCAAAGGCTTGAATTTTGAACTGTGTAGCTGAGAAGTGATGGTGGAGGGAAAAGACTGCTTAACATTTTTCCCCCTATCCATTGTTCTGCCAAATGCATGTTTTGCTTAGATCTTGAGACCACGCAGGAGCAAAAAGCAGCCAGGGCACAATTTTGAGGACAATTTTCTGGTGGGGAAAGGGTTATGTACTCTCTCCCTCCTTGTTTTACTCTGCTTCAGGTTGGAGCCTCCCAGTTTGCCTGTCACTGTAAAAAAAGGAAGGCCAGAGTTTCGTTACAGTCACTGTGTGTAACATTTAGTCACCTGTGACAAGATATATTTTAGAAACAACCAAACTTTCTGAACAGGAGAAATGCCTACAGCAGTGGTTCTCAAACTCTCTGGGAGTTTTTGAGAGCCACTGAGTTCTTGCGTGGGCGGGAGGGGGGAGGCAGCAGGGGTGGGGGAAGGCAATGCGCGATCCCCAGGATCGTGCCGCTCAGGGGGGGCTGCAGGGGCTTGGGTACATGTACCCAAGCCCCTGCAACCTCCTGGGGGTGCGGGGAGCCCGGCACGACCTGCAGCAGGGCTCCCCACAGCAGTGAAAGTAGATGCGGAGCAATCGTGCCCCACAGTGGAGCGCGATCGCTCCGCATCTACTTTCACTGCTGTGGGGAGCCCTGCTGCAGGTCGCGCCGGGCTCCCCGCACCCCTACAGCCCCCCTGAGCCCCCCTTAAGGGGGCAGGGGCCAGGGCCCCCAGGCTGTGGCGTTACAATGCCCCAGTTTGAAAAGCCCTGGCCTACAGTGACACAAGCCCTTAGAGGATAGGTGACACAGGTCAACTTTCTTGGAGAATGCCAGGTAGTGGTTCTCACTTGTCATCTTGTCTAACATGCTCTTCATTGAAAGAAACAATTATTCTTCCTGCTTTCAGTCAAATCTCATCAACTGTTCCCACCCAGATAATAGATTTTCAGGGACATAAACAGCTGCTGGAGGCTGCACCTTCAGAACTCAGCCATACCTGGGAATGTATTCCCAAGCCACAATGAGATCCAGTAAATCCTTGGACTATAAGACCACGGAATTTGCTCGTTTATGTGGTATCCCTCCAGTGCCTTGGAGAGTATTATTAAGAATAGTAACGTACACTTTTCCACAGTAGCTCACAACATGGTTTTACAGAGCAAAAGAAATCGCTGCATGGTTCCCTGTCCATAAAGGGCATAAATCTACACAATTGCCCGATACGTTTAGTTAGGCTGGCATCACTACCCTCCTCAACTCTAAGCTGCTCCTAGTTCTCTTTTCAACACAAAGGACTGTAGTTGGCACCAGGCCTTCCCAATCATCCCACTGATGGTTTCAACTTAGATCTGCACTTGCTGCTTTGTTGTTCAGGGAACTATGGTGAGCAGGCTAGGAGGTAACCACAACAAAACTGTGCCTGCCCCACGCATTAGCCTCTCCTTACAATGGGCCTCTTGATCTAATCATTGAAAACACTGAATGCTATTAACTCATTCAAGGTTTTGCACTTGAATGAATAGTGTGATTGTAACCCTTTAATGCTATTTTTCAGCAAAGGTGGCATTTCAGAGACTACTCTGAATAATTTTAACTCTTTAAAACTGAATAATTTTAATAATTTATTTTTTATAAAACCAACTTGAAGCTGACCTCAAGGCAATGTGCCTAGTCAAGAGATAATCATTAACGGCAGTGATATCATCAGCAATGGACATTCCTTCATGCTGACAGTTCCAGTTGAGCATTGATGGATGCTTTCGCCCTCATCTTTTTTGGTTTCCAAAAGAGTTTGCAATGAAGGTGATGGGAAGGGCATGTTTGAGTAAGTCAGACTTGCTTAAATCTTTCCACTAGATTTTAAGATGTAGAAGAGTAGTCAGTCAAATGGTCCAGAAGTCAGGGATACAGCAGGTCACAGTCACAAGAAGGCAGTCCAAATCAGTACGCAAGAAACACCACCACCACAACCCACACCTTGGTGTCTGTGCTTGCCCTATATATACCCGGGCCAGCCAATCAGAGTAGGGTGACCTCATAGTCACAAGACAGTCTTGTGACCCACTCTGATTGGCTTTCCAGTGGTGCATTGCACCACTCCACCATAGCCTATGTGACTCTGCACACATCCACCCAGTTCACGTGACTCTCACCTGTAAGAGGTGCAGCTGATTGCTAATCAGCATAGAGTGCTGCTGTTCGTTTAAGTACATTTTATACCAGGCCTGGACATCAAGGCCCCTCCTGCCACATCCTGGTTTACAATAATTCACGACCTGGGATGCCAAAGGCCTGACACATACTATTGAACGCTCTTCAGTCTAAAACAAACATAACCTGTTTGCAAGTTGTTGAAGTTTTGTGTGTATGTCAGAACAGCTGAATAACCAGGACAAAGTGCTGTAAGATCAGAAAGGTGTAATTAAGTAAAAAAAAAAAATAACATAAATCCAGGCACATTAGCAAAAAGAAAATTCAACCAATGTGGCATGTGTAGGCATGATGATTCAGCAACAGGGTTGTGTTACTTGTTAGATTTCTGCTTCTCATGCACAGGAACCCTACACAAAAAACCAAGTGGCAGTCCTGCTACCTTAGAGTTACCAACTCTGTCTGAAGTTATTCCTGGATATTTTTTTCCCCCAGCATGATATAATGTTTTTAGATGCAAGGAATGGCACCAGGATTGTGTGCCTTGTGTGTTCCCTGAGGCATTTGGTGAACCACTGTGAGATACAGGAAGCTGGACTAGATGGGCCTATGGCCTGATCCAGAGGGGCTGTTCTTATGTTCTTTACTTTGGAAATTACCAGGGTCCCTGTTAAAATCTCCAGGACTGCTTTCAGCAATCACTTGGAGATGAAGGCTGATCCTTGGCTGGTCGTGGAGGTTAGCAATTCTACTAATCCACTATTTTGACATTACCAAGTAACTGTAGAATATCCAAGCAGCAACAAAGGACTCACAACTCCTCTTGGGTGATCAGTATTTCTGCCTATATTTTGAAATCTTCTCCCCAATTTGTTCTTTCTATAAATTTTTATACCATTTTTTGGACATAATTCCATTCTCAGAAGACTAGCAACATTTTTCAAACCTTACATGTGTGAACATGTGTGTGTTGCAAGGCCAATGTAGGTTGCAGGGTGAGAAAATTTTCTGCAAACTGGTTAGTGTACATTCATAAGGGGTACCATGTTCATTCCTGAACTTGTACCCTAGAGCTAAATACAATAGAGCTTTTCAAATTCACAAATCACTTTAATGCATCTCTTTGAAAAATTAGCTGGCTCATAGTTGCACTCTCTAAGCATGTGGAGCTTGGTTCATTCCTTGAGCGGAATGTTTTGGAATCTGTTCTGATGGTTGCAGTTCAAGGAGTTGACCGTCCAGGAATGGTCCAATGTCAAGGACCATCCTGTGTGGGCAGAACAAGAGACAAAGGACCTTTGTGATGGATGGCCAAACAATGATTTCCAAACTGAGGAACAAACCGAGGAATCATGTTTGTTCACTTCTGCATATATTTAACAAGTGTCAACCATCAAGTGTCAACCATCAAGTGTCAACCAACAAGTGCGCAACTTCCTGATTTTAGAAATGGGTTATGTCAGAATGCCAGATGCAAGGGAGGATCTTGCAAGGACCAGGATGAGGTCTCTTGTTATCTGGTGTGCTCCCTGGGGCATTTGGTGGGCCGCTGTGAGATACAGGAAGCTGGACTAGATGGGCCTATGGCCTGATCCAGTGGAGCTGTTCTTATGTTCTTAAGTTCATCACTCCTCAGCCCTGAAGCCCATAGCAAACACAGTAATGTCTGCCAAGTGGCAGGCAGGATTTATGCAATTGCTCTGTCAGTCTTTTGTCCTGAGTTACTTATCTACCCCAGTCCTGGTCATTAATGTCTGTTGTAAGCTTCCTGATCGTTTGCCCTGGTTTTGGAGACCTGGTTTTCTGCTCTAGTTGTCAGGCTGCTTACAACTTGACAAGTCTTGGACAATCTGGAATGTCTGACACTTTTATACTTGCAAGTATTTCTGCTGCCCAACAGCAAGGTTGTCATGTGGACAAGATCTTAGTCTAATGTCTTTTGGTTTTCCAGGCAGATGCCAGGATAAGACCACAAAGCAATTCCATCAGAGCAAATTCACAAAGCAATTTGGCGTATGTGGCTACACAAGAGTGCTCCAGCAAGAGACAATTTGCTGTTGTGATATCACTGCCATGCATGCGATCTGAAACTGATTTTTAGTGTGTGCAAACAAAGCTAAATTCGTTTCAGGACATGGAGAAGGAATCTCATGATATAATGTGCTAGAGCTGGACTAAGCTGCCTTTTTTTCTTCTTCTTAAACCATGGCCACCACTTATGCTTGCAAGTCATATGAAACATTCTCAGAATAGTTCTAGTTAAAAGACAACAGCAAGTAGCTCTAATGGTGGAACGAAAAAGAAACACACCCATGAAGCACCTACCTTCGGAAAACTGTGGTGCTGGTAAATTCTAGGAACTGTCCGTAAAAATAGCACAGCCCAATATGAAACAAGTGAGAACTGCACATGTTCATGCTGGTATTCTGTGTATGTCAGCAAAGTTTGCTTGTGAAAATAATACAAGAAGGTTTTTGTGTTTTTTTTAGCTCTACAAGGTATAGAAATCCTACAAAATCACATTCACAAATGTGTGGGAGCAATTTGCAATCTGAGGATTTACAATCTAACAATCTAATCTGAGGGTTTACAAAGATAGCAGTGTGCAATCTGAATTTAAGAGTACAGGTCCAACCTTGTTATACAGATTTTTTATACACGGATTTGACTCGACACAAATGGCCCCTGCAAATGAGAAGGAATGTGCTGATCCCTGGAGAAGGGGAAAAATGCATCCCTTTAAAATCACAGTTTTAAAACCCACTTTTCTTACTATTGGAGAGAGACAGTCATGTAAGCAATTACAGGTATAACCTAACTATCCATGGGTTTTTCATCCATGTACAAAAATCCATTGACTTTCTATGGGATGAGAAGGGCCCTTTAAATTAAAGGAAAACAGTCCTTTAACAATAGCCTCTTTAATGTGAGAAAGGGTAGCTGGTTGACAATCCATCAGTCATTCTCCAGGCACTTAGCTTCATTCTCAGGTAAGCAACCCCTCCTTTCCTCCTGAGCACCTAAAATATAATCTCTTTGCTCTGGGTGAAGGGAGGGGTTGCTGACTCCTACTGAAGACTTTCTAAGTGCCTGGAGAGAGAGAGATTGATAGATTATCTTCTTAATGACTCTGGTTTACATCACAAAGCTCAGCAAGGCTGTTTTTAAATCACCAAGCAAAGGGTCATTGTTTTTTTAAATGATTTGCCTTAATGTGATTTTTGGCATCCACTTGAGACTAAATTTGAAAGAACTATTATTTGAAATTGAAATAATTTGAACACTAATTTGAAAGAACAATAATCTCCCTAAACTGGGAGATTTGTCAACACTAAAATGTAGACAGATTTGATTTTATGACATTGCCAAGATCCAAGGGATCACATGACTCATGCCACAAGTCAAGGAGGCCTTTGGGTTTATGGTTTGTTTGTTTTTAACAGCAGCTCCTCTTGCTGCATGGTAAACCTACTTGGAAACTGAGGAACCCCCAAAAGCACTTTGTGATATGGTAATGGGGAGATCTGCTATTCCAAGGGGTTAGTCACCGATCCCACTGGAGATCAGCCTGTACTTATTTTGTTGTTCAACTCTGTCAAACCTCTGGAGTTTTTGAGTGTGAGTTTAGTTTGAGAGTTTGAGTTTCTTTGGTTAGATAAAGAGGTAGAAAGATGATTATTATTAGAGAAAAGTGCATATTCTCAGTGAAGGTCACTGTGACAAAGGCAGTAGGCACAAAACCAGTTAAACTGACGTAAACCCCTGTGGGCTACAGTTAAGAAAAAAAGACTTCAATTCTGCAACTGAACCAGTTTACAGTTAGGCTACTTGTAAACCAGAGGGAATATGGGGATTCCATACTGAGGATTCTAAACAGAAGCAGGACTTGCCTCTCTTCCAGCTGTCTCCGAGTGTACTGTAGTTGTTGAGGGAATCACTGTAGGAGTTTGAAGTGCGCGCACACATACAAAATAAAGAGCCTTGTCAGACAGAGTGGGCGGACGTTGGTCACTCAGTGGAACCACAGAAGAACATAATCCTAGAGCCCATTTAGAGCTGGGGAATTGCCAAAAACCCAAGTCAGGAGTTTGTGTTCACTATCAGCAAGTCCTCATATTTCAGAGAAGGCTTCCTCAACAACATGGGCCTTGTCTAATCCACAATAAAGCATTTTCTGTGGATACATGCTGATATTGATCTCGCCTCCACCTAAATCAGGGCAGGTTATGCTCCTGCCTCCACCTAAATCATGCTCCGAGAGGGCTTTGAAGTCAAGCTTCTGTTTCCCAATGAATGAACCTCTTTCTTCCTTTTTCACCTAGCATGTTGGGAGGTGGAGCTGCTGTAAGCTTATCTATTCTGCCTGAGAAAGTGCAGGCAGCCAAGTAGCCCAACAACTTGACATGGCTTGCTGTTGGCTAGAAAGCAAAACAGTTCTGTACTTCTTCTGCCTGCCCCAGCTAGATGCACAGTCCTCCGTCACAGAAAGCATTTTTTTTAAAGCCCTTCTAGCCTCTCCATGTGTGATTCTAGTGGAATGTGTGTTATCAGACCTCAGTGGCAGGAGCTGAGATCCATTCAGACTACTTTGTATCCTTCATCATGGTTCCCAGGGACAGTCCATTAATGGTGGCCCAGGAAGTACATTGGCAGGAGCAGCCACCACTCCACTGGCCACCCGGATTCGCCAGGCCTCTTTGACATGTGGATTTGCCATCTTCACTTGTCACTGTTGCCACTGCCGTCCTCCTCTTCTCAGCCCCCTGACTTGCTGTTAAAAAGGCAGAGACCATATGGGAGAGGATGTGAGAAGAGTTGCTGTACCTCAGCATTCTCATCCCTGTCCACTTTTTCTCTCCCCCACCCTCCCTGCTTGTTGTGGGGAGAAGGATGGGAAGTGGCAGTGGCAAGGAGGTATGTTTAGAGGGGTGCCGGGGGAGTCACAGGAGGGATGAAAAGGGGCACGAGAGAGATCTGGGTTGCAGGGGGTATGAGTGGGTGAGATTGGGGGGATGTGGGGAAGATTGGGAAGGGGAAATGGTGAGGGTAGGGTGTAAAAGTTTGTGCAGCACCCTGTATGCAGCACCAGGGGTGGCAACTAACCTGAAAGACCTAGGCAGTGGGTGATCAGCAGCAGAAAGCTACCTGCTTTCCCCTCTAGCTCTTAGCCATGGATTGGTGCCCACCTACCTGCTCTCGCCCAAAGATAGGTACTACTTCTATGCATGAGTGATAGCCTTTCCCCATCATTTTGTATCTGCCTGCTGTGCTGGCAACAGCAAAGGAGACTGCTCTCCTGTAAAGTGCAAATAGCAAAGGATTAAACAACAGATAAAATAGGCAGCCATTTACAAAAAGCGGCTAAGGATTGGGGCTGCAATCCTGTGCACAACCCTCAAAAGCTGGGTCTGTCTCGTTATCCCATTATTACAGCAAGCGAGGGGAGGAGAAGCAGGACTGGATAACATGCCTAAGGCCACTGGGTGAGTTCTTCAAAAAGAAGTGAGATTTGAATCTGGGACTTCCCAGCTCGGTTTCTGAGTCATTGTGCCGCATTAGCTTTCAATTTGGGTTTAAGTTTACAAGTCAGAGTGCTCCCTCAAGACATACTTTCAAACCAACCTGCCTGGAGCACTGCAAGAAACTTGTGACTACTTGTAAATCTCACGTGCCGGACCAAAACCCATTGGCATGAACAGAATAATACTAGTGATGTGCTTTTATGTCATTTCCATTGGTGGATTTTATTCCAACCTTTGGAGGAGGGGGGGAATAACAGGATTTATGAGTTTTTACTGCTCATAATATGACAGCATTTTGCCCTGGGGAAAAAAGGGAATTCTTTATAATGAAGAATGGGAAGTGATCTCTTTGTGAATTGGCATTCTGCTTTCAACCACATCAAAACACTACTTTTGCCCCGTAGTGCTGTTTTGTGCTCTGATTAGCAGGGACATCCCCTTCTCTGTCTTTCATCTGTCAGATTACAAGGGGATCACCATTTCCCATTCCATTTCAGATATCAGTACCAGATAGAAACTGTGTCTCAACTTGGATAGAATGCCCTGCTGTTTACCTCCGATGTAACAAAACTCCGTGAAGTCATCCAATAACAGGCCTAAGAGCACTCCAGGAGAGTGAGGGCACAGCTCTGCCAACTTACATGAATGTAATAGTAATTCCTTCTTTTTCCTGGGCCCTGAAATTGTGAGAGGGGAGCAATGAGATCTCACACAATCCTCAAACTACAATTCTAATTTCCCACGATTCCTCAGTGGAATGTATGTCAGCTGGATTAACACGAAACCTGTCTATGACTTAGATATGCCCTTAGATAAGTCTTTGACAAACCAAACCAACATCCTCGTGTATTATAGGCTAGTGCACTTTCCTTCAAGTTAATGGTGAATATGGGGTGCTACTAGGTTATATGCTTCCTTGGTTCCAAAGCCATTGCAAGTCTGTGACAGCTATTACTGGCTCAAGGCTGTTCACATCGTAAGCATGCTGATGTCACACTGTAGGTGATCAGAGCCAGATTGCTCCTGATTTCTTAACTCACTGCTTCTTTGGGCTGGTGCTTACATTCATGTTAATATTTAAATAAGGCCTGAGGAAGAAATGAAGCAGTTGATACTCTGCCACCCCTGCAGAATGGAAAGCAAGAGGGGGGCATTTGAAAAATGGAATATGCATCTGAGCCAATATTGGTTTTACATGTAAATCAGATGTGGGAAATGCAAAGACATTTTTTTGGTTTCATGCAAAAAACCATCACCCGTTGTTTGCAGCTGTGAAGGGTACTAGATGCAGTGTGTCAGCTTCTGTTTGTCTACAGAACTGAATATTAATTTAATTAATATTTAGACAGGAAAAATTGGGGGGGGGGAGGAATTATTAAAACTTGCAGTTCAACAAATGTTTAACAACCAACATTTGCTCTTTTTTGTACAGGAATGTCATGATTTCCATCTGTAAATACTCAGATGTTTTTAGACTTTAAACCAGCTAACGTTAAGCACGTTTAAAGTGCTCTTTCTTTCAATGGAAGAGTGAATCATATACTTAAATCTTGCCCACTGAGATCAGTGAGACTAACACCATAGCCCTATGCAGAAGTAAATCCCATTGGGTTTAACAGAATTTACTCCCTGGTAAGTGTGTATGGGATTGCAGCCTTAAGCATGCCTTCCCCCTTGACATAGTCCCAGTTCAGATTGGACCCTTCCATGCATGCTATTTGCCGGGGGGGGGGGGGGACTTTCCATTTCCAAAGACCACTTTTTTCTATGCAGATAGGATGTCTGGGTGCCACAGTCCTTATTAGGACTGTGGTGGGGCATAAACCCTCCTCCCATCCCAATCTGGATTGCCCCCCACACTTCCTATTAACATAAGAGCAGATGAGCATACAGGGATTGATTCCATCTGGTCTGAGCTTTAGCTCATCTGTTTCAGCTTGCTGTCAACTGGCCATCCTTATGGCTGAGGTGATCTGCTGCATTGATGGCCCTTTAATGATCCTCTGTTGCTAGTGGCCAAGGCTCACCAAAGACTTTGAATCATAGGAGAGCATAACTCAGAGACAGAAATGCCAAACATCTGAATTTAAACATTATTTTTACATGCATAGGAATTTGTTGTTCTGACAATCACAGTGTACACTAAACTGAGATCTAGAGATCTCTGTACAGTATATAAAATTCCTAGATTCTGCATGGGTGGGAGGAAGGGTATGCATCTGGTGCTCCTGTACATGTTTACTGCCAACAGCATATCACTATTACCAGCTGGGATCTGCTATGTGTGGCACTGCAGCTGGGAACTGTTCCTCTCCAAAGGGCAATCAGTGTTCCCAGAGCTGATAGCAATATATATATATAGTGCAGTCTGTCCCTGGTCTGTCTCCCTGGCTATGGGCCTTCCTTCTTTGCCTCTTAGCCTCAGACTGTTGGCCAAGTGTCTCTTCAAACTGGGAAAGGCCATGCTGCACAGCCTGCCTCCAAGCGGGCCGCTCAGAGGCCAGGGTTTCCCACTTGTTGAGGTCCATTCCTAAGGCCTTCAGATCCCTCTTGCAGATGTCCTTGTATCAGCTGATAAACAGAAGGAATGGGATCCTCTTGCACAGCCTTGGGCATGTGGCCTGCTGTCACATGGAAATGTCTCTGAAATTGGGCCAGCATTTCTCCTTTGTTTCTGGCCTGCTAAATGTCTGGGCAGAAAAAAGAAAGAAAGAAAAAAGACAGGCTTACCTTTCAAATCCTACTCTGCCCAATTGCCACATACCTGGTTTGATTTGGTGTGGGTCAACATGCATCTTTCCTGTAATATCTGCACAAGGCAAGGCATGGCTGGAAACCGGTATAGAAGGAATCAGACGACATTACTCCCGTTAAGAAAATGTAGATGGACAGAAATTTCAGATCAGCTATCAACAACCTGCCACTGTCGCTGTTGCATCTAGCTGGGGCTGGTGACTATGTCCTTGTGCACTCTCTTGCACAGTTTGAATTCTGTTTCCTTCTGCGTAGCCATTGTGCATGTTCATGCCAACTCAGGTCACAATATAAGAAGCTTGCAAACATTAGAACATTAAGCAGAGGGGAATTTATGTACCTGTTCTTGATCTTGAAAAAAGACCTTGTCTCCACTTCCTATAATGAAAGTAAAGATAAGGGAACCCAGAGCTGCTATTCTGCAATTTGCACATCGTATTCCCAAAGGTCTTGTGCTAAACTGAACATATTATTGAACAGTTATTGCTTAACTGAAGCATTAGCCCACTTCATTTGCCAGCTATTTGGCATCTTCTCAATTGCCAGCTTAGCAACTAATAAATAAAAGTTCTTGCTAAGTTTCAGCAGCTACATAACTGAGATCTAAAGTCTTGCAAGGTCTCCTTTTCAAGACCTTAAATCTGAACGACAGCAGTTTAGATTTAATTGCTTTAGTTAATATTTAAGTAGGCTGCAACACCTTGGAATTTTCTGAAGATCTGTGCTATGTTTTGGTCTAGACTAGCAAGCTCAGTTCACCTCTTGGGCATATTACCTTAATTGAAAACAGCAAGGCTTGGGAAGCCACAATGAAGGTGAAATGATAAGAACACAGGCAAAATCCTGTCACAGTTTTCAAAGCAAGGAGAAGGAAAATTGTTCTTAAATATCAGGTGTCTCTCAGTGGCGTACCTAGGTGGTGTCCATAAGTACATGCATTCCCGGGTGGCAGAGGGGGGTGGCCAGCAGCTTGTGCTGATCCTCAGCTTTGTTTCTACTCCGGTGTGGCTTTTTTTCTGAGTCGCCATCTCTAACTCGACATTGGCAGGTTTTAAATTTGATTTTCTCATGAACACGCACGGTGAGGCTGCAGCCTCCTCCACTGTTCTCTCCCCCTTAGAGTCTCTGCTTGCTTACTGTGTTTCAGGATGCCACAGCAAGGGGAAGTAGGGCTGGTACAAGCAGAAATATCCCAGGATGCCAGGGGCCATCACTTGACTGGAGAAAGGGTGAGTAAGGTTGAAGGAGATATTTTCTCTGAAATCTGTGACTGGCATCTTAGGACTGCCAGGCCACAATGTTGCAATGACTGAAGAAGCTGCAGTTGACAAAATTTCCTTGACACGGTCTAAGCAGATCTAACAACTCTCTCTCTCTTCCCCCCCCCATCTTGCCAGTGCTCAGTCACCAGCCTGACCTACTTGTCCAATTCTTTCCTGCCAACAATGCACAGCTGCAACCCTACTTTCCAGTTCTACCTCTACCCCAAACCTACTTTCCTTTTGGCCCCACCCTTCTTCAGTTCCATATTTCCACAAGGCATTGTTTCCACAGATCCTGCTTGTCAGGTCACCGACTTTGACCCAGTTTGTTGGCTAGCATATCTAGAACACCTCCCCTTCCCCTACCATCACATACAGCTTCTCCTGAACTTAAGCACTTTGAAGTTCATTTTAACTACTATTTTGCTCAAGCCATTTTCCTTTACCCTTCCTTCTTGTTCCTCTTCCTCAGTCTGTTGCTTACCCTTCCTTCAGCCCCCTTGCCTGTGGATTCCTGAGCTTCCCTGTGTCTGAAGACTCCAGTCTTTAGTCCTTGGTGAGTTTTTAACCCTAGCCAATACAAGTTTAGCTTTTCTCAAATACAACTTTACAAATACAACTTTAGCTTTTCTCACTGAAGCTAGACTACAAGCTACTGAATATTCTGAGCCAACAGGTCAACCTGTTAGCATCATGTGCTCATATAGGCTGCAGTGCCCGGGCAGTGACATTGTGACATCATGATGTCATGTGATGTTGATGTCACTTCCAGGTTCTCCTCTCCCGAAGAGGTGCTAGTATCTATGACCTTGTAATCGAGCTGCCCTTCTCTGGATTGCCTCCTCATGTTTTAACAGCATTGTGGTTTGGCTGCTGCCCCCCCTTCCACCTCCTTTTGAGGCTTAACAACTGCCTCCACTTGCACTGACTTTGTTCAGTGGAGCCCCCTTCAAGTGGCACCCAGGGCAGTTGCCCTCCCTGCCATACCATAGATATGCCACCGCATGTGCTTCATGGGCAGGATCCAATATCCTAGGTCTGTAACCAGTTTTATGACTGTAGAAAGATCCAGATACCTTCTTATTTGCATCCATGAATTCTTTTTGGAATAATTTAGCAAGTGGAAGGTTTTATTAAAAAATGTTGGTTCCAGATTTCTTACATTTTTAATACTATAGAGAGAACCGAACCAAAAATTCATCTAAAGAACAAAATTCTAATCCCATCAAGGAGAAGGTAGCAAGTACATCCTTCATACTAGGGGTTTCCTGTTGTTTTGTCCCTTCCCCTGCCCTCCACAATCTACAATCTATTAATAGTTTGTATAGACCTTTTATGTACAAAATGCTTTATGTTGCTTTACTCATCTATTATATAAAAAAGAACAGCAAGGATTTTTATTCCCATTTTACAGCTGGGGATCAGAGATTGTAAAACAGTGAGATGACTGGCAGCTTAGACTACAGTCTTAAACATACTTATCAGGAAGCAAGCCCCATAGAACTGAACGGGACTTACTACTGAATAGACATGCATAGGATTGCATAGCTACTACATGTACCACATTGTAGACATTGAGAGGCACTATAGTGTACTTGTTCGGGAGTTGGACTTAGACCTGAATGGTCCTGGTTCAAATCCCTGCTTAGCCTTGAAGCTTCCTGGGTGACCTTGAACCAGTCACTGTCTCTCAGCCTCACCTACCTCACAGGGTGATTGTGAGTACAAAAAAGAGGAGAGGAATCATGTGCACCATCCTGAGCTCCATGGGGGAAGGGTGATATAAAATTGTGAAAATGTACCGACATACATACATACATACATACATACGTACGTACGTACGTACGTACACCCAAGAGCGCATCCAAGGCAGGATTGGGACTGAAAGCAGCTCTGCCCGGGACAAAGGTAGCCCAGGCTGCCCGGGAACAGGGATAGGATTCGGCATAAGTGCCAGATCCTGGTCCTGTCCCTTCACCTGCCACCCAGCTCTCCCCTGCCACGAAACGCCTCCCTCCTGCCCTCCCCATGCCCCCTCAGACCCCTGAGCCAGCCTAGCTCAGCCGGCACAGGCTTACCTTTCAGGTCAGCCAAGTGGGGCTCACACTGGCCTCCCCAGTGGTGTCACTAGGGTTCGCATCACCTGATGCGGGATGCCAACGCGTCACCCCCCATTCAGTGGGCAGGGCAACACCCCAGGTGATGGGCATGGTGATGTATGGCTCAGTTTCACTTTTCATAGGGCTCCATGCAATTTTTGTTCTCTGTTTTTTTGGCCATAACTTTTGAAAGAAAGGAGATATTTCACTCTGGTTTTTTGCATTGCATTCCACTGGAAATTCTGCATCCAACAGTATGTAACATGACAGTATTACTCCTAACCACCACGATTTTAGCATGTCACCCTCCCATGCACGTCACCCCCCCCGTGCGTATCACATGGTGCGGCCCACACACCCCTAGCGATGCCACTGGGCCTTCCTCCTTTCCCTCCCTCTTTATGGCACTTTCATGACACCAGTGGGCCAGTGCAAGGGACATGTGCCTGACCATTGCATTTTTAGGATTGTTCTCTAAGGATGCAATCATATAAACACTTACTTAGGTAAGTGTATATATGATTGAAGCCTTAGAGCGCAGTCCTAAAAACGCAATGGGCAGGCACAAGTCCCTTGTGCCAGCCCACCAGTGTTGTGTTAAATTCAATGGGATTTACAGCCCAATCCTACCTAAATCCGCATGTATTATTATTATTAATTATTAACAGTATTTATATACTGCTTTTCAACTCAAAGTTCACAAAGCGGTTTACAGAGAAAAATCAAATAACTAAATGGCTCCCTGTCCCAAAAGGGCTCACAATCTAAAAAGATGCAAATGAATACCAGCAGACAGCCCCTAGAACAGACAGTGCTGGGGTGAGGTGGGCCAGTTACTCTCCCCCTGCTAAAAAAAAGGAGCACCCACTTGAAAAAGTGCCTCTTACTCAGCAGGGGTAGAGATTTCATCTTTTGGAAGTCTCCTCAGGTAAGGAAACATTTGTCCCCTTGCCCCAGGGTAAGCCTCAGCAGCTGCAACGGGTCAGTTTGGACCTGCATCAGCGATATTGTAATGAGTGAAATTCTTTTATTACTGCCCTAATGTTTCCTTTACAGCTAAACCAAATGAGCAGGTGGTTGACCACATTTTGTACTATATGCACCTTCTGAATGTCTTCAAGGGCAGCTCCACAGAAAACACATTACAGTAGTCCAAGCATTGAGTAACCACCAAAGCACATAGTGACTAGAAAGCCTTCCTGGAAAGGAAGTAGCTACAAATGGGCCCAAGTTTGAGGGTGGAAAACTGGGTCACCTGGAAGTCCTGATGCTGTGGCATGGGCTTTTTAAACCCTTTGTCATGAATAAAAAATTGAAGATAAATTGTAGAGTGTACTTGAGGGTATTTGTGCGGATTCATTTTTCTGAATCTACATGGGGTGTTTAGAACTTGTAAGATCTTGAGAGATTTTGCTAGAGGTTTTCAGGAATATAAGGAGTTTAAATTAAGAGAGATAAAGAAGTTCCCAAACTGTGAACCAACTCCTCGTGGAAGAACATGGCCTCCTACAAAATATGCAACCCACCTACTTCTAAGTCAGTTGGCCTCTCCTTCTCGATGTTAGAAACAGCTCAGACCAAACTGATAGAAACCACACAAGGCTTATTGGCAATAGTAATTTGAATCTTTACTGCAGTAAAGGGAGTGATCCCGACTACAATGCTAGTCAGGACCTGCTCATTGAAGCGACAACAGAGTACATAATTTATAGCCTTTTTATAGCCAAAGTCCCTCCCCCGTTTCTCACTGACTGATTACTAGGGAGTTACATTCTTGTCCAACCGCCTGCAACATATTACTCTTTGATATGTTCCCCCACCCTATACATACATCCCATGCTCATGTGAATGACCTAGGGCGCAATCCTAACTTATGCTGGCATAGGAGCCCTGGGAGGGTCGCAAATGTGCTGTAAAGCACATTTACACCTCCGTGGGAGGAAGCTGCGTTGGCTCATCTAGATGTGCCAATGCATGGAGGCCAGCAGAAGCCTCCGTGGCGGCTTCCTCAGTACCACTTGTGCTGGTGCATCCGCACTAACACAAGCGGCGAAGGTAGGCATGGGGGGGTGGGAAGGAGGCAGGAGGGGGTGCTTCTGGGCAGGGGAGGGCAGGCAATGGGCAGCCCCGGGGCGGGTGTGTGGGGAGCCAGGGGTGGGGCTGGGACCCGGTGGTTATGCCAGATCCCAACCCCGTCACCAGGGAGAATGGAGTGGCTTCAAGCCATTCCACTCTCCTCGGACTTGCGCCACCTCCAGAGGTGGCACAGGTCCGAGGATACCCATTAGGGCGTGCAGCCCTTACCCAGGGGTAAGGAGAAGAACTTCCCTTTGCCTCTGGCTGAGCTGCTGCAGCCAACGAACCTGTGTTGGATGCAGCGCAAGCCATCTGGCTTGCCTGCTCCAGTGCAGGTTTGGATTGCGCCCCTAATCAGCTAAGCAGGGCAGGAAAGTTATATTAACTTTCCTAACTAACATTTGCTTATTAAGCATGCGTGTTAAAGCTTGAACTTTCACTGTCCTCTACTACCTTGTTTGCTTTTGAGTTTAATTGGGTGACATTTGAACCATCTAGCTTTATCTAGTCTTCCCTTTCTATTCTCTTATCTATATTTTCAGCATCTCTCAGTGCTCTGTTTACATAAGGGATATTTGCACTGCAAACTACACCTCTAAGATTCATAGCTTTGGCCAGGCTAGGTGCTTTTCTAAGGTTACAGGTTAAGAACATAAGAACAGCCCCACTGGATCAGGCCATAGGCCCATCTAGTCCAGCTTCCTGTATCTCACAGCGGCCCACCAAATGCCCCAGGGAGCACACCAGATAACAAGAGACCTCATCCTAGTGCCCTCCCCTGCATCTGGCATTCTGACATAACCCATTTCTAAAATCAGGAGGTTGCGCATACACATCATGGCTTGTACCCCATAATGGATTTTTCCTCCAGAAACTTGTCCAATCCCCTTTTAAAGGCGTCTAGGTTCTGCTTCAAATCATGTCATAAGTTCTATCTTATGAACTCTGTCCCTCTCATCGAGAACTCTGTCTTGTCTAAGTTCTAGTTAAGTTTATTCACCCTCATCCAGTCCATTACTAACTCTAGGCATGGTTACACAGAATCCACTGTGCAGGAAAAGACACCATACCTTAATTATCAGTGCACCTGCCGGTCTCATGTAGATATTCAAATACCATTAGACAACTTTATTGGTTTAAGATATTGGTTTAATTTATAAATATTTAAGATATTTATAACCTGCCATTTAGACTGGGTCGTCCCAGGGTGACTGGCAACAGTAAAATGATCACTACCTGGGAAACTTTGCATCACCTCAAATCTGGGCATGGGGAAGTGAAACCATAGTCCTCCAGAATTACTTTCGGATCCTTCTACAAAGAAGCAGAATCACAAGGGCCCCAATTCTATCCAAGTTTCCAGCACTGATGCAGCCGCAATGTGTCCCCGAGATAACTGAACATGTGTTCATTTACCTTGAAGAGCCTTTGTGCCCCCCCACTGCAGAATGCAGTGCACACCCTGTTGGCATTGCTGCACCAGCACTAAAAAGTTGGATAGGATTGGGCCCTGCAAGTTTTAAACAACCCACCGACCTATCCCTGCTAACCATACTACTAGAAGAGAACAAATATGGATAATTACTAGAGATAATTGTAATGCACCAGAGTTGCCAACAGAGCTCTGGGGATTCAGTGATCACAGAAACTGATAGAGATTTTGGATGTTATACAATTTGACATGGACCAAAGAATTTCCATGAAACTGTTTTTATTCCACCAGGCTTCCTGTGAATTAGACAAACTGCTGCTTAGGTCTGTATATTTAGTTTTATATTTTAACAATGCATTATTATGATTTCAGTAAAAACTACTCTGAGAGCCCTCGTGGCTGAAAACCAGTTGAAAAATCTGAACTCAATAAATGAAATGAAATAAAGAGTTCTCAGAAAGATGGCTGTGGCCACAAGTATGGTTCAAATAAATGTAATAAGTATTCAAAACATAGCTTCAAATCCACCTTGTTGGATTCTGCTGTTAGACCTTTTGATTCTGATGCTGGAGTTAAATTGCTCATCAAAATTCAAATATCATCCATATTTGACTTTAAAAATTAGTATTTGGCGCCCAAAATTGGAATTCAAATGTTGGCATTAAAAATTATCAGTCAGATGACAGATGTCATCTGTGCAGACTGTGTTTGTCTGCCTTTGACGTCAACAGAATCTGTGTAGCAGACATTTAATCACGAACTGAGTATTTATAAAGGCAGTGCAAATGCATCAAGTAATGGAAATTGGACATTCGATTCTGTAATGCTGTTTAGTACGTGACTTAAAGCCAGAAATGTTGTGCCCATAGAAGTCTGTTTGGAATGTTTTGTTGAGTCCATTGGATTCCCTGACTGCAGGATGTTAGGGAAGCTGTGTTACAGAATAATAAAGAAATTAGCCAATGACACCTCCCATTAGGTTCTTACCTTCCATGACACATGCACAATAACAAAAGGGGGATAAACCCCAAGTTTTCTGACCTCCGTTTCTGTCATCTGGCTTTGACAGATGGAGAAGAAAATACTGGGGTTCTGCTCACAGGCGCTCCCCCTGACCAGTGGGCCTTTATATCTGTATCCATCCCTGTCTGTTCTCAACCCTGGTATTAATCCTTACTCACTCCCCAGTGCCTTGCTCTTGTATGACCTGAATATCGGAACAGAACTTTCTTCACTTAATTTGTTCCACCAGAACATTGCTATGAGGTTCAGGAAGGAGTTTACACAAAAGGGAAGAAGCACAACAAAACTACTACACAAGTACAAAAGAAATTAAGACAGTTGTATCTTCTTGAGTAGTGTCCATCTTTACAATTGTTTGGTTGATTAAATGGTTCACTCCAACACACACAACATGCCCTAGACACAGCTTCTCTTGTCCACTGGAGAATTCATGAACACTTGAATCCGAGTGTCACTTCTAAAGACATTTCCCAAACAGAGGAATTGTTTAGATATTAGGTATGCTGATCCAGTGCACATGACATCCACAAGCCATATGGGATCTCTTCCATTCTTCTGTGCTACCTCATCCCTTGAGGTGTTTGAAAATGGTCATTTATTTTACTTAGCCCAGGGGTGTCCAAACCCCGGCCCGGGGGCCACTTGCAGCCCTGAGGGGCTCCCAATCAGGCCCTCAGGGAGCCCCCAGTTTCCAATGAGCCTCTGGCCCTCCAGAGACTTGCTGGAGCCCATGCTGGCCCAATGACTTCTCACCTGAGCTGTGGGACGAGGGCTCCCTCCACTACTTGCTGTTTCATGTCTGTGATGCAGCAGTGGCAGTGAAGGAAAGGCTGGCCTTGCTTTGTACAAGGCCTTTTATAGGCCTTGAGCTACTGCAAGACCTTCATTCATTCATATAAGTTCCATCTCTAATAAATTCATTTATGTAAATGTATTCAAATTTGAAATGTAAATTAATTCTCCCCCCAGCCCCTGACACAGTGTCAGAGAGATGATGTGGCCATCCTGCCAAAATGTTTGGACACCCCTGACTTAGCCCATTGTGTTCAGTAAGAATTGGGCTGTAATCCTATCTTACTCACCCAAAACAAACACCTCTGTACTCATCCCACACTAGAGTCAGCACAGCTGCATAGCCCAGACAAGGTGTTGCCTAGAAACCGTTGCCCCAAATCCCACCTAACATTTCTCCACCTTTTTCTCCAGTCATTACTTCCAGTTTCAGACCATGTTGTACTGCCAGTGATGGTGTTCTAATTCACTGCATATCACATGCACACAGAACACATAACATGACACTGCCATCTGACAATAGCCTAACCTGAATCTGTAGCAATGCAGAGAGGTTCTTTCAGAAAGGGCTTCTCTAGCTTGCAAATCCTGACTATAGATTTTAAGTTTCTTAACTGCAGAAATTGGAGATATGTTACAGTTTAGTCATTTAGACATTAATTATCTCGTACATAATTATGAGACTTGTTTGGGAGACTTTTTTATATTTCTTGATGTACTTTGCCAATCTTTGTGGTGTCTTACATATGTGGAGTTTTCACAGAGATGTGGGTTGATGTTAACACCGACTGCATTAGCATTTACTCACTCCCAGCCTTTCTCAGTCCAGTTTGTGCCCCTGGTCATTGAAATCCAAAGTGAAGATTGAACCCACATTTGGACAGCAATTCAACTTTGACATCCCAGTGCTGATATGGGAGCGGCACTTCACCCCAGATTCATGGGACAGACTGAAGCAACGCAATGCCCCCAATGGCTGGCACGGATTGCCATATTCAGGTAACAGCTTGGGATAACAATTGCAGATTTGGGGGGGGGACGACTCTGCCTTTCAATGGGTGACAGTGGATGTGAGCACTTTGGTCTCATTCTTTGAACCAGGCTTGCATGAGTCTGTTCCTAGAAGTTAGGTAGCCAATATACAAGTAACAGAATGCCAATCTTGATGACAGTGAGATAATTCTGACATGACGTTTGACCCTAACAATGCCAGGAATTCCACAATTCATAAATGATAACTTGTATATAGCGCTAATGAGATGGGATAAGGAGTCCATCTGTCATGGTGGGTGGATGCCAGGTTGCACCCATGGTTTGTTTGTGCCAGCTACCTCTGCCAGTGCTCCCCCCACACTGACCTGGCAGCAGCAGGGATGGGAGATAGCTTCCACTCCTGCCGCTGTGACTGCCAATCTCCTCTCCTCTGCCTGCTCTGCCTTTTGAAAAGACAGGGAGCAAGAATAAGGAAGTGCACTCCGCTCTAACTCAGTAATGCCACTTCTTTTCCACTTTCCTGCTCCTCAGAATGGTGCTTATAGTAATTGCACATCTCTTCTGTGGCTGTGCCCCTTTTGTTTCCTTGCACATGCTCCCAGGCTGCCCCTTCCGACCATGACCAACCCTATTTGTGTGGCACTCTCACCCATCTAGATGTGCAGTGAAAAGTCAAAGGATGTGAGGCCTTTTGGATATAAATAATTAGGAACTCCCTTTCTTACTGCCTCTTATCTCCATTCATTTTCTGTACAAACCTGCTTGTGGGGAATGATTGGCAGGAAAATGGTGCAAGGGGAAGATATCCCACCTCTTCAAATTGCTGCTTTCCTCATCTGTGTCTGCCCTTTTGGATGCTGCCATGAGTCCCCTTGGGGAGAAAGGTGGGGTATAAATGCCATAAATAAATAAAATAATCTGCATCACCCCCACTACTTTTTGACACTTCCAGTTTTAAGTTCACCTCTTTGCTGGCTATCTTAGCATTAAATGTAGCTTACTCTGGTGCAGATATTCCATGGATGTATTCTAATACATTAAAGCAGGGGTGCCCAAACCCCGGCCCAGGGGCCACTTGCAGCCCTCGGGGGCTCCCAATCCGGCTCTCAGGGAGCCCCCAGTCTCCAATGGGCCTCTGGCCCTCCGGAGACTTGTTGGAGCCCATGCTGGCCCGACGCAACTGCTCTCATCATGAGGACAACTGTTCGACTGCTCTCCTGAGCTGTGGGACAAGGGCTCCCTCCACTACTTGCTGTTTCACGTCTGTGATGCAGCAGAGGCAGCAAAGGAAAGGCCGACCTTGCTTTGTGCAAGGCCTTTTATAGGCCTTGAGCTACTGCAAGACCTTCATTCATTCACATAAGTTCAATCTCTAAAAAATTCATTTAAGTTCATATAAGTTCAGTCTCTAAAAAATTCATTTATGTAAATTTATTCAAATTTTAAATGTAAATTAATTCATTTTTTTCCTGGCCCCCAACACAGTGTCAGAGAGATGATGTGGCCCTCCTGCCAAAATATTTGGACACCCCTGCATTAAAGGAATGGTGATCCTGAAGCAAGCAATGCTAAAATAAAAAAGGAATAGTAGCAGAAATGAGAAAGAAAGAAAGAAAGAAAGAAAGAAAGAAAGAAAGAAAGAAAGAAAGAAAGAAAGAAAGAAAGAAAGAAAGAAAGAAAGAAAGAAAGAATTTGCAACTAAGCCCAAAAAATCTTTTAGAGTTGCAATTTGCTAGCACAGCTCACTATTGCCAGTGTCGTCATTTTTTTAACATGGTTCACCATATGCAGTTTCTCTTTAAAGATCTGGGGGGAGAGGAAGTATCTGAAAATGCTGCTGCTAACATCTTGTGACATTTGCCTGAATAAAAGAACCCAGTGTCTCTGTGATAATTAACTTCAACTAAAAGACATTGGCTCAGCCCACTCCATTGTTGCTGCTGGCCATTGGCTTCTGGGAATTGTCTCACTTCCTACCCCATGCCCACTCTTCTTTGCTTGGCAAGCCCACTATCTGTCTGGCCAGCTACTGTCCCAATTCTCATCACTCTAGTCTAAGTGAATGAGGGGTGCACTTGGAATAGTGGGAAAATTGAAACAGCATGAGAAAAACTGAGAGCTCTTGCTGGATTTTGCCTTGAGATGAACTACGCATAGAAGCCATGTGCTGGCACAGAACCGTTCACAAGGTTACCTTTTTATTGGCATTTTTTGTGGACACCACTCTGTACCTGGTCACATAGAGTTGGAAAGGGAGCTCTGACTGAAATAGAGAGAAAGAGAGAGAGAGAGGAGAAGCAGAGGAAGATTAAAAATAATTAAAATACTTCTTCAGTTCCAGTGTATGCAGGAATTCTAGCTAACACAAAAGGGTTTTTTAAAAGGTCATGTATTTCCAGGCCATCTACAATTCTACCCCCTCAGTAAAAGTCTGTTCTGAGCTAGCGTTAGGAAAATCAGTAGTTCTAGTACATCATTTACAACACAATCCTATACCTATTTATTTGGAAGTAAGTTCCACTGTGCATAAGATTGCAGGTTTCCTTTATTTTTGGAAATAATGTCTTAGGCTGCAATCCTAACCACACTTTCCTGAGAGTAAGCCCCATTGAACAAAATAGGACTTACTTCTGAGTAGACCTGGTTAGGATTGTGCCCATAGCTTTGTCAAGTAGTCACAACATATAATGCATGTTCAGCTGTTGTAAGATACATTTCATACAATGTACAGATGTTTATTATACCAAGAGAATTCAGAGGTTCGCAGCTCATCCTATTCAGTTCCATGATGCTTACTGGATACTTCACAGAGCGATGTGTCGTGTGTGTCAGCTCAAATTATCCACTTGCACCATTAGGTGTAAGAAGCTCTGAGCCATCATGACTCACCACTATGGTAGTGACTGGTTCTGTAGTGCTAAGTGAAACATTTTGAATATCGTATATGTGAATTAACTTCTGTGCAGATATTTAGGAAAGTCACACACATGCCAAATCTTTCTTGCATGTGCATATTTGCATGCTTTTGTCTTCCACATGATAGTGTATGTGTGATGCCTTTTCCTGTTACTCACTCTCTGTTACCCATATCCCCAAGTATTGTGTTTCTTTGAATGCATCAGCACACTCATTTTCATACCCCTTTCTTGTCACTCCCCTCCCTGTCTTAAAGTAATAAAACTCAGATGATTAAATCACACCTGGAACTGTGTGACGAGGACTGTACTTCCCAAGAAAGTTTTCGGCATGTGTTTCTAGAATTGCGTTTCTAGAATTTATGCTACATGGCAAGCAACTGCTGAAACTGATGGAACTTTCAATGTCAGGTTACAGCATGACAGGGGCCTGCTGTTCAAAGGGAAAAAAGTGGTTAAAAAACAAAACAGCAGGTGTGCCCAGGCCCTCAGGCATCCCCAAGGTAGCTCCTTCTCTTTGGATCGTAGCCCCGGGCTCTTGATACACTGAATATCACTGCTGAATATCAACTTGGTAATGTTTAGAGTGATTTTGAGGATGATCAGAACAATCCAATCAGTTCCATTCAAAAAATGTTTTGTTGGAGTCACACAAAAAAACTAAGTGTTGGCATTTTCAGATACATTCCCTCCAACTGAGTCTTCCTTTTCTGGCTAAAACATTGGCACTTCCAAATCAGATTAATGAAATGTCCTTCCTGCACAAAGAGGGAAAAGGAAGAACATAAGAAAGGGTACTCAAAATTTGTTGTTTCAGATTAATCACCATTTGTAAGGGTTGGAATTTCTGTTTCACTGCAACCCTATGGAAAATGCATCATGGTTTAAACTGAACATTGCCTTATGTTGACTCTTCCTGCCTTCTTAGTGCTTGTGTAATCTTTAATCTCCAAATTGTGTTTTCTTCTGATTTTTTGCATTTGCATGTAGTCCTCCTGACTTACATCAACTGCCTCTTATCTACAGTTATCTCTTCTACACTGAAGGTCCTCAATGACTCTGCCAACAGTAGACTTTTCAGTACGGCCAGTTTCCCTAATGGCTGCATCCGCTGTGCTGTGGTTGGGAATGGGGGAATTCTGAATGGATCCCGCCAAGGCAAGGAGATAGATGCTCATGACTTTGTCTTCAGGTACAATGAGGTTGGCTTCTAGGCCTTGACTATTGACCAGGCTATTTACTTAGAAGTCCCTGATCCTTTACTGATAGATATTTCTCAGAATGTCTCTTTTCTTCACAGGGTAAATGGGGCAGTGACCAAAGGCTTTGAGAAAGATGTTGGGACCAAAACCTCCTTCTTTGGTTTCACAGTCAACACCATGAAGAATTCCCTCATTGCTTATGCAGAGTATGGCTTCACCCAGATACCACAAGCCAAGGTAAGGCGAACCTGAAGGTTTGCACTTCAGATGTGCAGTTTAACCTTAAAATGTACAGGTAGTTGAGTTTCAGCAAGCCCCTTGGCAATACTATTTGCTGCAGTTCAGACTATCTTGACCTTACTGGATGTTGCCATACAATATTTTTGAACCAATGCCAGGCAGAAGCTTTATATGTCAAATGCCCTGGGTTTTACATCTAGTATATTCAGTGACTGGATTCCAGGTAGTAGTCTGAGGAAGATCTCTTTCTCAGAAAGAAAAGTAGTGGGAAGAAGGGCTTGGTGGTGCCACTTTCAGCAAGCATGGTATTTCTCCATTGCTCTAGAAATCCTAGTTATATTGCTGCTTAACTGTCATCTAAAAAGACATACCTGAGGCATGCTTTAGTCCAGGGGTGCCCAAACCCCGGCCCTGGGGCCACTTGTGGCCCTTGAGGCCTCTCAATGCAGCCCTCAGGGAGCCCCCAGTCTACAATGAGCCTCTGGCCCGCCAGAGATTTGTTGGAGCCCGCACTGGCCCAACACAACTGCTCTCAGTGTGAGGGCGACTGTTTGACCTCTTGCATGAGCTGTGGGATGAGGGCTCCCTCCACTGCTTGTTGTTTCACGTCTGTGATGCAGTAGTGGCAGCAAAAGAAAGGCCGGCCTTGCTTTGTGCAAGGCCTTTTATAGGCCTTGAGCTATTGCAAGACATTCATTCATTCATATAAGTTCATCTTTAATATATTCATTTATGTAAACTTATGTAAATTTATTCAAATTTTAAATGTGAATTAATTCTTTTTTCCCCCCGGCCCCCGACACAGTGTCAGAGAGATGATGTGGCCTTCCTGCCAAAAACTTTGGACACCCCTGCTTTAGTCCATCAATCTGATATTCCTAATTTGTGTTTTGCTTTCCCCTTTCCTGGCTGCAGGACCTACAGTACATTTTCATTCCTTCACATGTTCGAGATTACATCATGCTTAGAGCTGCCGTACTGGGCATCGCTGTTCCAGAGGGCTATGATGAGGGAGATGAGTAAGTATTGCTCTTTGCCTGCTTGCTATTTCAGTCATTAAGTCCCTTGTGAAGACATCTGGAGCACGTTCCACAGCAAAAAAATACTCTGCAGCAAAAAAATATACTCTGTGTCAGTCGTCTCTTAGTGTCTCATCTTTGCTCTCTTCTTTTTTTTCATCTATCATGTCTCAGTGCTGCCGCTTCCTAGTGGTGCAGCTTAAAAACTATCCTGAGGTTGGCAAACTTAACTCTACTGCAGAAGAATTTTCATATAGTCAGCCTCAGTGCTAAAAATAATCACTTTAGTTTTCGTTTCTATGGGTTAGAGCCTTGCTTTGTTATTTCCACAATAGTAGTTGTGCTTCTTTAATAATAATACTGTATTACAGAACTGTATTCTGTGATGCAACTTAGGAGAACGTTGTGATTGGAAGACTCAATAGGAAGTCTACTCCATTTTAAGTTCATATCATGGAATGGAAGACATGTTTTGTGGAAGACCGCTATAACATTGCTCTTGAAAGGTTCTTATAATTACTCAAGATTTTAGGATGTTTCACTGATGTGGAGAGAGGAAGCATGAGTGATGTGGCTTTCCTCTTTTTCCACTTCAGGTTTAATGGGGATTTGTCACGGTGAGATGCATGTGTTCATACCCCTCTCTGCAGGGAAGATGCTCAAGAACCCCTTTCTCATGAAACATCAAAAATATGGAAAAGAGAAGGCACATGCATCATTTGTGCTTCCACACAACCTGCACCAGTGTAACTTCTGAAGTGGCTTTAACTTGACTTCACCTAACATAAGAACAGCCCCACTGGATCAGGCCATAGGCCCATCTAGTCCAGCTTCCTGTATCTCACAGCGGCCCACCAAATGCCCCAGGGAGCACACCAGATAACAAGAGACCTGCATCCTGGTGCCCTCCCTTGCATCTGACATAGCCCATTTCTAAAATCAGGAGGTTGCACATACGCATCATGGATCTTTCCTCCAGAAACTTGTCCAATCCCCTTTTAAAGGCATCCAGGCCAGATGCCATCACCACATCCTGTGGCAAGGAGTTCCACAGTCCAACCACACGCTGACTAAAGAAATATTTTCTTTTGTCTGTCCTAACTCTCCCAACACTCATTTTTAGTGGATGTCCCCTGGTTCTGGTGTTATGTGAGAGTGTAAAGAGCATCTCCCTATCCACTCTGTCCATTCCCTGCATAATTTTGTATGTCTCAATCATGTCCCCCCTCAGACGCCTCTTTTCTAGGCTGAAGAGGCCCAAACGCTGTAGCCTTTCCTCATAAGGAAGGTGCCCCAGCCCAATAATCATCTTAGTTGCCCTCTTTTGCACCTTTTCCATTTCCACTATATCCTTTTTAAGATGCGGTGACCAGAATTGGACACAATACTCCAGGTGTGGCCTTACCATAGATTTGTACAACGGCATTATAATATTAGCCATTTTGTTCTCAATACCTTTTCTAACGATCCCAAGCATAGAATTGGCCTTCTTTACTGCCACCGCACATTGGGTCGACACTTTCATTGACTTGTCCACCGCCACCCCAAGATCTCTCTCCTGATCTGTCACAGACAGCTCAGAACCCATTAGCCTATATCTAAAGTTTTGATTTTTTGCCCCGATGTGCATGACTTTACACTTACTTGCATTGAAACGCATCTGCCATTTTGCTGCTCATTCTGCCAGTTTAGAGAGATCCTTCTGGAGCTCCTCACAATCGCTTCCGGTCTTCATCCCTTGGAAAAGTTTGGTGTCGTCTGCAAACATAGCAACCTCACTGCTCAACCCTGTCTCCAGGTCATTTATGAAGAGCACCAGTCCCAGGACAGATCCTTGGGGCACACTGCTTTTCACCTCTCTCCATTGTGAAAATTGCCCATTGACACCCACTCTCTGTTTCCTGGTCTTCAACCAGGTCTCAATCCAGGAGAGGACCTGCCCTCTATTTCCCTGACTGTGGAGTTTTTTCAGTAGCCTTTGGTGAGGGACCATGTTGAACGCCTTCTGAAAGTCCAGATATATAATGTCCACAGGTTCTCCCACATCCACATGCCTGTTGACCTTCCCAAAGAGTTCTAAAAGGTTTGTGAGGCAAGACTTACCCTTACAGAAGCCATGCTGATTCTCCCTCAGCAAGGCTTGTTTGTCTATGTGTTTTGAGATTCTAAAGACTGAGATTTTGAGATTCTATAGACTGAGATTCCAGCTCGTTCCAGGACTGTGGAACTTTGTCCTGCCAGGTGATACCGAGGATGCATCGGAAGCAGCGCATGTGGAAAGCATTCAGCTTCTTCTCCTGTTGTGAGCGGAGTCCATGACTCGCTGCAGTACAGAAGTGTACTCAAGACGCAAACTCTGTAGACCTGGATCTTGGTATGTTCTGTCAGCTTCTTGTTGGACCAGACTCTCTTTGTGAGTCTGGAAAATGTGGTAGCTGCTTTACCGATGCGTTTGTTTAGCTCGGTATCCAGAGAAAGAGTGTCTGAGATCTTTGAGCCAAGGTGCAGTCCTGGAACGAGCTGGAATCCCCAGCGTGTATACACTGCTGAAACAGAGATGCCTGCGTTGGCTTGGTCATGTTGTGAGAATGGGCAATGGTCGGATCCCAAAGGATCTCCTCTATGGAGAACTTGTGCAGGGAAAGCGCCCTACGGGTAGACCACAGCTGCGCTACAAGGATATCTGCAAGAGGGATCTGAAAGCCTTAGGAATGAACCTCAACAGATGGGAAACCCTGGCCTCTGAGCGCTCTGCTTGGAGGCAGGCTGTGCAGCATGGCCTTTCCCAGTTTGAAGAGACACTTTGCCAACAGTCTGAGGCTAAGAAGCAAAGAAGGAAGGCCCATAGCCAGGGAGACAGACCAGGGACAGACTGCACTTGCTCCCAGTGTGGAAGGGATTGTCACTCCCGAATCAGCCTTTTCAGCCACACTAAGCGCTGTGCCAGAACCACCATTCAGAGCGCGATACCATAGTCTTTTGAGACTGAAGGTTGCCAACAATGTGAACAAAAAAAAAAAAAAATAGACTGAGAAAGTCTATAGAATTCTCACACTTTAAAAAGCAGCAGCAAAAAACTATTTCACAACCTGTTTTAGTCATGCATATGGTGAGAACAATGTGAAATGAAACGTCAAGGAAGCAGTAAACTAGAGTCTGTGAGTGAGAGGGGAAGCCTTATCTCTCTCTAAGAAGATCTGTGATCTTCACTGCTTTATCACAAGATCTGTCACTATTCTGTGATAACAGACGCTTATGAGATGAAGAATCCCTTTTCTTCATGCCTTTTGTCTCTATATAGAAATTGTCTATAAATGTGCATGAGAGCAAACTGATACACTAAGTCTTAAGATACGTATATAGCCATTAATGTTTTGCAGACAAAACAAAGTGCTACCAGCCACCCTCTATCCCACCACTAAAAAGTCCTGATTGTCAGGATAGCTGATGTTTTTAACAAATGCAAATTAACTTCTCTTGCTATACATTTACTCTCCACTTATTTTAAAGGTCCATCTGTACTTTTAAAGTGTTAAACTTTGTTGACTAGACTTTTTAATGTTATAATGAACTTACGCTAGAAAATTCTTTTCCACCCACTCTTAGTATTTTCAGTGAATTCAAACTTCAGAGGAAGTAATGTCACTGCTCACCTGGCTGTAGGAGTTGTGTTCACATTGACTGATCCTAAATGTAGTTCAGCCTCTTGGGAGCCATTTGGGCCAGTGCTATATCCCTCCTTTGGAAACAAGCTTTTCCACAGATGGAAAATATTTTTGCCCTTTCTTGGAGAATTGTGGTGTTTTGTATTATCTGATACCAGACCTGTCCCATCCAGGGGAATCTCTGTCCATCCATCATCTAAGCAGGCACCTTCAATTAGCCTTAGTAATAATATGCAAGACCAGCTTGCCGCTAACATACGTGCAAGTCTGTGTTTGGAAGACAGTTTAGTTTCCCTTTAGATTTCTTTTCTGCAATTGCCTCCTGTGGTTCTTTGATGTCTTTTGTCTCTCTTTGAGTTCTTTAATTTAAAAAAGGCTTTCTTGTTTTAACTGCTTCCAGGGGGTAGCCATATTAGTCTGTCCCCACAAAAACAACAAAGAGTCTTGTGGCACTTTAAAGATTAGCCCATTTATTTCAGCCTAAATGTTTGTTGACTGCAGTCCACTTCATCAGATGCATGAATTGAAAGCCTTAATTGGTGGGTGTGGATAGAAACTAAGAAAGAAAAAATGTAAACCGTGACAGCAAATAGCCATGAAATGCAAGAGCGAAGATGAAGAAGGGCAACTTTCAGTAGAGGAACTTCAAAGGGAAACTCCAGCATGAGAGAACTGAATTAGTATTTATCAAGATGACTGACTGTATTTGTGAAGTTTTGAAGTGAACTGATAGGTTCCTATCTCATTACAGTGTTAATTAACTTAGGCTGAACAAGAAGGATTTTTTATCAACAGTTCCTGTTGATTCCTGTTATCAACAGTGGTGAATTGTCACTGTGCTTATCCTATTTACATGGAATGGTCACAGAACTGATTCAGGAAGCTTCAGGAGCAGCACCTGTTTTGTCTGAAGCAACAAATGCTGGGCTGCCATTAGGAAAGCTGTCGTTCATCTGAAGCTGGCCAGGTTCTCTTGCATTTCATGGGTATTTGGCTTCACTGTTTACATTGTTTTCCTTTTCCTCTGCCCCCATGTGTATGTATATACCTGCCAACTGAGGACAACACTTTATGCATTTGATGGAAAGAACTACAGTCCACAGAAAGTTATGCTGAAATGAATGGGTTGGGCCCCAGTCCTATCCTTGGTCAACCTGTGGGGTGCAGCAGCACTGATGCAGCCTCTGCTGCAACCTGTGGGCCTGCTAGGGACCTTTGCATAACAGAGAGGTGAGTAAAGGAAATTTTTACTTATCTACTCCACTGTACCATGGTCCAAGATAGGTCTACTTGAATCTGTGTCAGCTGTTTGGCTAGCGTAAGTTTGATTGGACCCATTGGGGAGCATAGGCTATTGGTGGCACTGTTGCCGCCAACAACCACCCCACCCTTCCCAACATACCTCCCAGCAGCCCCAATCCCTGCCACGATTCTCTCCACCCACTGCCCCCCCCAGCCAATTTACCACCTCTGGGGGAGCCGGAGGAGCCACTGCCGCACACACTGGTTGTACGAGTGGCCCGTCAGTGTGGAACAGCAGCCTGGCTTTCATGCCACTAGAATGCACCCAGTCCATGGATAAGATTGGGCTGCTTGTTTTTAAGACAAGACTCTGTCATTACTTGTTTTAAAACGCTCTGACTGATAATATTGCAAGCTCAAACCTACCCGTTGTCTTTAGTTTTTTGGTCATTTCTGACTTAAAAGGAGCTGGCCAAGGTTAGGACCAGGAGTCTTAGTGAGATAGGAGGTTTGGACACTTTTTGAATTTCATATTCATATCATAATTATTTCCCTCATGGATACCATTTGAATTTTCTGCTTTGGGTGCCAAAAGTCTTGGGCCTGCCTAAGTCTGATCTCTCAGTACCAACAAACAGCACCATTATTCAGCTTACATACTCAGGGGATCAATTGAGAGCTGTCTAATTACTACCACACAACTATTTTTGTTTGATCTCTTGCCACAGGCCGCAGAAATACTTTGGGTCTGAGGCATCTGCAGGAAAATTCAAGTTGCTACATCCAGAATTCATGTATTATCTAAGAGAAAGGTAATGCTGTGGATCTTTGAACCTATTCAAGGCCCGTGTATTTTTAAACATTACATTAAAACCCCCAGAGTGATCAATAACCGTTTAGAATGAATTAACTGTCCCCTTCACATTGGCATGGGAGGCAACTCAGTTTCATCATTTTAGTAAATAGTATAGGGAGGATGAATGAGGGTCCAATCCTGAGCTCAGCATGCTGGCTTACTGACCGCATGCACTGTTGCAATGAGTGAGGCACATTTGTGAGCTCTAACACCAGGTGAGCGCCCATACTAGCCCAGCGCTGGGCTAGTGCTGGGCAGGCACCCAGCCTCCGCCACTTGGTGGTTGCACGGACCACTGAGCAGTGGAGAGGAAAGCGGGAGTGGGGGGGGGAGGCGAGGAGGCATTCTGGGGAGGGGGGAGGTGAGCAGAGGGCGGGCGGAGGGTGGGGAGGACGTGTGATGGGGAGGTGGGAGATGGTGAGAGGAGGCATGCTGGGGGGAGTGAGCAAGGAGGGAAAGCAGTGGGACCGCTGCTCCACCAGATCCTGAGCCTTTGCATGAGGCTTGGCGCTGGACACAAAGGCTCTTACCACCGACCTTTTCGTCAGTGGTGAATCGAGTAGCCCCATTGTGGGGCTACTCCTTTTACCTGGGGGAAGGGAACGAAAATCCCCTTCTCTGGAGGTGCTGCCCATGGCTGCCGTGGGTTCGCAGGATGTGGCGGCCGTTGTTTTTGGTGCCTCCACAGCCACGTGCCCCAGGAGCTCAGGATTGGGTTCTGAGTTGGCTAAAGTGGGCATTTTCCGATTGCTCTTTTTCGTCTGCATGATTTGGAATTATGGTGGAAATTAGGCTGGTGGAAGGGGAAGGCTGTGGGATTCCTGAAACATTGGATATTGTGCAGAATTCCTATTCTTTGAAGTGGAAACTGCATGCAGCAAGGAAATAGTACTGTCTTCTCATAGAGCTGCACATGTGAGCACAGTCACACAGGAGAGACTGAAAGCAGTTTTCCATGCCCCTCTATGCAGAAAGGTAGTCCATCAGGAAGAAGAGTAGGGTGGCAGTTTGAAATCATGACAATTGCTGGATTCTTGTACAGGCCATTTCTTCAGTCAATTGGTAAAGGCACTTTCTAGTCTTTTCCACAACACACAGCTCTCTGCTATAATCCTCCTTCTGTTTACAGGTTTTTAAGATCAGAAAACATAAAATCTCAGTTTGGGCACCTCTACATGCCTAGCACAGGAGCCATTATGCTTCTCACAGCTCTGCATACTTGTGATCAGGTAAGATATGTTACAGTTACCTTTCCCAATACCTGGAACACTCAGTAGCAAAGTGTAAGAGATTCAGTAGAAGTTCAGCACTTTGCTTCATCTGTTGAAGTGGTGAAGAGAGGCTATGCAACTGACAGCTAACCTGCACTGGCACAACCAGGCCGCATGGCCTGTGCTGTATGCTGTGCGGGTTAGAAGGAGGCTGGAAGTCTACTCAGGGTAGAGATATTTTTCTGGTAAATTCCCAGCCTGACCTATGGGGCTCTGTGGATCTGTGCCAGCTATTTAGCTGGCACAAATCAAGGAAGCCTGGTATAATGCTGCAAGGCCCAGGAGGAAGGAGAGGGTATGGCAGAGGAGACCTCTGCCATTCTCACCCCCTCCCAGGCCCAACCTGCCCCTGTTCTGCCCTCCCCCTGTCCAAAAATGCCACCTCCCACCATCGTCCCTAAGCTCCTGTGCCACTCGGCATGAAACTCACCTCTTCTGTTGTTCCTGGGGCTGAATACAGTGCTGGCAGGCCACCACAGTCCTTTCCACTGGTGCTTCTGACTCTAGAGTTGTTGCAAATGTGCTTCAAGGCATGTTTGTGACACTCAGTACCAGGGCTCTTCCATTTGCCAAATCCCGCACCCTCCCCCCCTGCACAAACAGCGCTTATGGTTCCACAGGGGAGCCACTCTTTCCCCACTACCAGTCTAGTTGAAAGGCTGAGAAGAAGTGGCTTATCTGGAATCTCACTGTGTCGGGTCAAGAAACCTGATAACATTTGGACCTCAAGGTCTTACTGAGTGGATGTGGATGTGGCTGTGATTCTCCAGCTGGGAGGATCAGAGTGAGTGCAACAGTGGCCTCAGGTGCTACAAATAGTTAACCTTGTAGCAGGGAGGAGGGTGAGCTGTTCTTTATCATCCCATCATAGGCATTTGGGTGTATCAGCTGTGGTACAGCAGGCAGAGGAGTTATCCTTTGCTTTGACTCAGAAGTTTGACAGTTCCAGGTGAGTGTTAGGATCAAGTAGGCTTAGGAGCTTCACTTTACTGTTTTTGCATTGTATGTGTAATATATGTATTCTCTCTGAAATACCTAAATGCCTTTCCAGAAATATGTAACTTTAAGTCTTTAAACAAACCAGTCTGTTATTTGTGTCTATCTCAGTACAAACAAGTCTGGACTAGGCCACTCAGTCTGCTATTGAATGAACTTGAGGCTTGAGTCCCAGGACTTTGGTGGAGCTCAGAACTTGCAGTTGCTTGGGAAATAGCAAGTAGTATTTCAGCTTCCCCTGGGCTGAAGGACTGGCTGTTTAGAAGGGTGGTGGTAGCATTGGCGTACCTGAGGGGGACAAACGGGGCAAGTGCCCCAGGCACTGACCCTCCAGGGGCGCCTCCTCGAGCCTCCCCCCGCCACCCACCCATCTGCCTTTTTCCTTAAAAGGGAGAGAAACTGGCAGCTCCGCAGGCTAGAGCCTGCTCCTGACAGAGGAGGGGTGCCCAGGAGCGCTCCTGGAGAGGCAGCAGGAAGCTACCTCTCCAGCAGCAACTCAGTACCGGACTGGACTGCCCCTCACCTTCTCCTCTATAGGAGGAGAGGACAGGGGTGCCCTAGAGCATCAGCGTGACTCCTGTTGCTGACACTCTAGCCTGGGTGCACCTGCCCTCGCCTCCTCCAGAGAGTCCTCAAGAAGCGAGAGGGCGGCCTAGAGCAGCAGCACTGATGCACTAGCCCAAGCGCCCCTGCCCTCTCACCTCCTCTGGAGAGGCCTCCGGAAGTGAGAGGGTGGCCTAGAGCATCAGCGCTGATGCTCTAGCCTGGGCGCCCCTGCCCTCTCGCATCCTCTGGAGAGGCCTCCAGAAGCAAGACAGTGGCCTAGAGCATCAGCGCTAACACTCTAGGCTTTCTGGGCCCCAACAGAAGCATAGGGGTGGGGGGCAAGGGGTGTGGGGGGGCAGAAAACTGGGGGTTGCCCCGGGTGCTGTATCCATGTAATGCTCTTTTTTTGGGGGGGGGGGGGTGTTCTGTTCATGAAATAAAAATTAAAGAAAACAAACAGAAATAAATTGGGAGCATGCATTTTTGACTCACTGGGAGTGTTAGGCCAATGGGCCACAATCAATCAAAGACCCAGGACCATGACAGACCTTCTCGTCTAGACAGGCTAGTAGACAGTGCTGGGGGAGAGGTAGCGGCTGTGGTGCATGTCAGCACCAACGACGTGGGCAAGTGTAGCTGGGAGGTCCTGGAGGCCAAATTTAGGCTTTTAGGCAGGAAGCTGAAAGCCAGGACCTCAAAGGTAGCGTTCTCTGAAGTGCTACCTGTTCCACGCGCAGGGCCAGCTAGGCAGGTGGAGATCAGGGGTCTCAATGCGTGGATGAGACGGTGGCGTAGGGAGGAGGGGTTTAGATTCGTTAGACACTGGGGAACTTTTTGGGACAAGCGGGGCCTGTACAAGAGGGACGGGCTCCATTTGAACCAGAATGGAACCAGACTGCTGGCGCATAACATTAAAAAGGTGGCAGAGCAGCTTTTAAACTGATCCCTGGGGGAAGGCCGACAGGAGCCGAGGGGCATCCGGTTCGGGACTCCTCATCCCTATGGGATGAGGATGGGGAGGTTAGAGAACAACAAGACAAAGGCAGAGTAGGAGAAGAAATTGGGAAAGGTAGGGTGATGGGATGTGATAGACGGTTTGGCACAATGAAAGGATGCGGGGACAAAGGAGCGAATAAGCAGCGCATCCTGGGGCATTCTGTGTACAAATGCTTTTATGCGAATGCCCGAAGTCTACGAGCAAAGGTGGGAGAACTGGAATGTCTGGTGACAAGGGAAAATATTGACATAGTGGGCATAACGGAAACCTGGTGGAATGCGGAGAATCAGTGGGATGCCGCAATCCCGGGCTATAAACTCTACAGGAGGGACAGGCAGGGGCGTGTTGGAGGTGGGGTGGCCGTTTATGTTAAGGAAGGGATAGAATCCAGCAAAGTAGAGATTGGAGGTGGGTCCGACTCCACCGTAGAATCTCTGTGGGTTAAATTACCAGGCTTGTGCAGCGATGTAATACTGGGGGCGTGCTATCGTCCTCCAGACCAGAAATTGGATGGGGACCTTGAAATGAGGAAACAGATCAGGGAGGTGACAAGGAGGGAAAGGGTTGTAATCATGGGGGACTTCAATTATCCTCATATTGACTGGGTCAATTTGTGTTCTGGTCACGATAAGGAAACCGGATTTCTTGACGTGCTAAATGACTGTGGCTTAGATCAGCTAGTCACGGAGCCCACCAGAGGACAGGTGACTCTGGATTTAATATTGTGCGGTACGCAGGACCTGGTTAGAGATGTAAACGTTACTGAGCCATTGGGGAACAGTGATCATGCTGCGATCCGTTTTGACGTGCACGTTGGGGGAAGAATACCAGGCAAATCTCTAACAAAAACCCTTGACTTCCGACGGGCGGACTTCCCTCAAATGAGGAGGCTGGTTAGAAGGAGGTTGAAAGGGAGGGTAAAAAGAGTCCTGTCGCTCCAGAGTGCATGGAGGCTGCTTAAAACAACAGTAATAGAGGCCCAGCAGAGGTGTATACCGCAAAGAAAGAGGGGTTCCACTAAATCCAGGAGGGTGCCCGGATGGCTAATGAGCCAAGTTAGAGAGGCTGTGAAGGGCAAGGAAGCTTCCTTCCGTAAATGGAAGTCTTGCCCTAATGAGGAGAATAAAAAGGAACATAAACTGTGGCAAAAGAAATGTAAGAAGGTGATACGGGAGGCCAAGCGAGACTATGAGGAACGCATGGCCAGCAACATTAAGGGGAATAATAAAAGCTTCTTCAAATATGTTAGAAGCAGGAAACCCGCCAGAGAAGCGGTTGGCCCTCTGGATGGTGAGGGAGGGAAAGGGGAGATAAAAGGAGACTTAGAGATGGCAGAGAAATTAAATGAGTTCTTTGCATCTGTCTTCACGGCAGAAGACCTCGGGCAGATACCGCTGCCCGAACGGCCCCTCCTGACCGAGGAGTTAAGTCAGATAGAGGTTAAAAGAGAAGATGTTTCAGACCTCATTGATAAATTAAAGATCAATAAGTCACCGGGCCCTGATGGCATCCACCCAAGGGTTATTAAGGAATTGAAGAATGAAGTTGCAGATCTCTTGACTAAGGTATGCAACTTGTCCCTCAAAACGGCCACAATGCCAGAAGATTGGAGGATAGCAAATGTTACGCCTATCTTTAAAAAGGGAAAGAGGGGGGACCAGGGAAACTATAGGCCGGTCAGCCTAACATCCATACCGGGTAAGATGGTGGAAAGCCTCATCAAAGATAGGATCTCAAAACACATAGACGAACAGGTCTTGCTGAGGGAGAGTCAGCATGGCTTCTGTAAGGGTAAGTCTTGCCTCACGAACCTTATAGAATTCTTTGAAAAGGTCAACAGGCATGTGGATGCGGGAGAACCCGTGGACATTATATATCTGGACTTTCAGAAGGCGTTTGACACGGTCCCTCACCAAAGGCTACTGAAAAAACTCCACAGTCAGGGAATTAGAGGACAGGTCCTCTCGTGGATTGAGAACTGGTTGGAGGCCAGGAAGCAGAGAGTGGGTGTCAATGGGCAATTTTCACAATGGAGAGAGGTGAAAAGTGGTGTGCCCCAAGGATCTGTCCTGGGACCGGTCCTTTTCAACCTCTTCATAAATGACCTGGAGACAGGGTTGAGCAATGAAGTGGCTAAGTTTGCAGACGACACCAAACTTTTCCTAGTGGTAAAGACCAGAAGTGATTGTGAGGAGCTCCAGAAGGATCTCTCCAGACTGGCAGAATGGGCAGCAAAATGGCAGATGCGCTTCAATGTCAGTAAGTGTAAAGTCATGTACTTTGGGGCAAAAAATCAAAACTTTAGATATAGGCTGATGGGTTCTGAGCTGTCTGTGACAGATCAGGAGAGAGATCTTGGGGTGGTGGTGGACAGGTCGATGAAAGTGTCGACCCAATGTGCGGCGGCAGTGAAGAAGGCCAATTCTATGCTTGGGATCATTAGGAAGGGTATTGAGAACAAAACGGCTAGTATTATAATGCCGTTGTACAAATCTATGGTAAAGCCACACCTGGAGTATTGTGTCCAGTTCTGGTCGCCGCATCTCAAAAAAGACATAGTGGAAATGGAAAAGGTGCAAAAGAGAGCGACTAAGATGATTACGGGGCTGGGGCACCTTCCTTATAAGGAAAGGCTATGGCGTTTGGGCCTCTTCAGCCTAGAAAAGAGACGCTTGAGGGGGGACATGATTGAGACATACAAAATTATGCAGGGAATGGACAGAGTGGATAGGGAGATGCTCTTTACACTCTCACATAATACCAGAACCAGGGGACATCCACTAAAATTGAGTGTTGGGTGGGTTAGGACAGACAAAAGAAAATATTTCTTTACTCAGCGTGTGGTCGGTCTATGGAACTCCTTGCCACAGGATGTGGTGCTGGCGTCTAGCCTAGATGCCTTTAAAAGGGGATTGGACAAGTTTCTGGAGGAAAAATCCATTATGGGGTACAAGCCATGATGTGTATGCGCAACCTCCTGATTTTAGAAATGGGTTAAATCAGAATGCCAGATGCAGGGGAGGGCACCAGGATGAGGTCTCTTGTTATCTGGTGTGCTCCCTGGGGCATTTGGTGGGCCGCTGTGAGATACAGGAAGCTGGACTAGATGGGCCTATGGCCTGATCCAGTGGGGCTGTTCTTATGTTCTTATGTTCTTATGACAATGAACAGGGTTTGAAAAAGTGAAGTGTAAACCAGTCTGGCGTTCGTGTCACATTGTTCCCCAGTATGTTCAAAGTGGGTTTGAGTTATATGATGCAAGGAGGGTTACAGCCCATGCTACAAATGGGGCAGAATGCACATCACTCCTTGCCCACCTCTGTCTTATCCTACCACCTCTGCTTCTTCCCATCCCTTAGGTCAGTGCCTATGGATTCATCACAGAGAATTACAAGAAATTTTCAGCCCATTACTATGAGCATGAAAAGAAGCCCTTGGTGTTCTATGCCAACCATGACATGCTATTAGAGCTTGAACTGTGGAAGAACCTGCACCAAGCTGGTTTCATGAAGCTTTATCAGCGGTGAACTTGGCTGCATGGGCAAGAAGAGGAAAACTTTCTCTGAATAGAAGTCCTTTCTTCACCTTCATACAGGACAGCGTTGAAACTGATAAGCTGCCCTGTTCCAATCAGGAAGTTCTGCAGAAGCTTGTTAACCTGTGGAAACCCTCCCCATAAGATTTGATGATGAGCAATAACATTATATAAATTCCATGCTGGAGGAACAGGAAATACAGTAGCACACTCTCAATATTGCTGACTGCAAGAAGCCAGGGCAATATCAGGGAGTTTATTGGATGCACTCATCTGTAATCTTCTTGTACATTTTCTGTGATGCAACCATCGGGTATTCTTCCCTGGCTTTTTGTGGAGGCAGGATGACTGATCTCCTTGGAATGTTGGCATGACCTAGCAGGACAGCTTATCAGATTCCACCCTCCTCTCAGGAGTGGTCTCACAACACTAATTTTAAAAATGGGGGTAAAGGGGCAGGACTGGGATACACCATATTTGTTGTGACCCCAATACCCCACTTGAGATGGTGGCCATACTATTGTGCTCTCATGTGGCATTCATGCAGCAAACTGCTGCTTGATGAAGCCTGTGGGAGCCACATTCCAGTATGTCCGTCCCCCCACCAGAGGTAAACCCAGCTGATAGAGTACTGTGGGTGAACAAGTTCTGATGTGTGAAATAAGAAACCCCCCCCCCAGTGCAGCTAGATGAACAGGGGCAGCTTCAAAAGTAATGATTGTTCCAGGTGAAAACGAAAGCTCTTCTAAAAGATTATGTCACTGTACTGCTGAGGCTGCCTGATACCACCTTCATCAGGGTGGTGTCAACAGGGCCTCTTCCTACAGATCTGCTCCCAGTTTCAGATTTCCTCCTCGGATCATGAACTGAAAGAAAATTTCTTCTCTGCTGGCTAAAAGATCACTGGTCAATCTCACCCAATATCAGCAGGGGGCTAAACGACTAGACACCTCTCACAGGGGAATAGCCATTTGCAGCAGCCAATCTACCCACACTATTGGCACTCCAGCTGACACTCATGGAGACTTTCCAAACTAACCAAAATTTGTCCAGGTAACTAAGGACGCAATCCTAACCAACCTTCCAGCACTGACCCAGCCGCAATGCAGCCCCAAGGTAAGGTAACAAGCATGCCCTTACCTTGAGAGGCCCTCTTGACTGCCTCCTCACTGCAGGATGCAGTGCATGCCACATTGGCGCAGGTATGTTACTGCTGGAAAGTTGGTCTGGATTGCGGCTTAAACCCTGAGTTCCCCTGTGCTATGTACAAGCATTTTGCCATTGACAAACAGGGCAATCGATTACCAATTGATAATGGGCAGTGCTTTCACCTTGTGTAGAGCAGCTGCCTGTGGCCAGCTGACTAGCTGCCACAGGGCTATGTGCGCATATACTGTACTGTGTGATTAAAAAACATTCTGTGCCAAGGAAAATTGAATTAGATCACCTGTATATTTTGCATATATGTATTTGTGTAGCCTGTCAGAGTATGGGTTTCTCTCAAGGTAAACTCAGGGATTCGCATGAAAGACCATTTCAGGGGAAGTGTTTCATGAAACATACCTGACATACTAGAGATTTCTTATTGACAAGTTGATTTAAATATTTTACAATTGTAAGTAAATATTAAAATAAGCACATAGGCATCTCAGCTTCTCCCAGGAGTGTGTATGTCCTTAAGTAGTGTGAAGACATTCAAGCTTCAAACTCCTTGAAATGCTATAGACAGCCGGGTGCCAGGGCCTAACGGTGCCTGGGGCAAGCAACATGGTGAGGCAGCAACATGACTCCCTGCATCATCATGTTGCCCCTGTGATTGCAACAACACTGTCCTCCCAGGAGGGCTCCACTTCAGAGCCAAATGGACCCTAAGGAGGGTGGGTGGCCCACCTACAGGAAACAAACACTCCCCCCATGGAAGGGCAGGAAACCACAGATTGTTACAGCTGTGGGGAGGCACACTGCTGCTACCGCCTATCACTGCTCACCATCCAGGTAAGTCTGCATCTGCCCCCTTTCAGTGATGCTCAGGGCAAATGTGCTGGCTTGCCACACCTTAGCTACGTCTGGCTATAAAGTAAAATTCTGTTGTAAAATACAGGACGGAAGACAATGAAAACATACACCTGCAAAATAAACCTCCAGTCATCCTTTTTTACTTTATTTCCCATTATTAAGGACTGCTCAGAGTGCAGAGCTACAGAAATCTGTCAACAGATTACCACAGTAAAGCTTTCTCAGAAGTGAAACTGGCTGGCCAAATGAACGTCAGTGCTGCACCTCCCTTCCTAGTGACTCCTAATAGGCACTACGTGGTTTGATTTTTTGGCTATCGTGGTTACATGTGCTTAGTGGTTGCACAATTGATTGTTTCTTCTGCTCAAGAAGTTCCCACTAAGCCCTACCTTTAGTTTCTGAGATTTCATCTGAACTGCTCAGACCACTTGCTAATGTCATCAAAGGCCTAGACAAAACCAAAGGTGGCAACTGGCACAAATTCCAAAGCCAACAGTGCTTCTAGCTGCCCCATTAGCTTTTTTAATGCAGAACTGCCCTCTCACCTTCCAAAAATCAGTGACTGGTGTGTTCAATCAAAATCAATCACCAATACACATGAATGCTGAACTACCGGATGCCTCAAAATATATATTTATTTGCTGCCTTTCCCAACATACACCAGCATAAACTGAAAGTCACATTTAAGCAATTGTCAGCATTCACTAGCACAGCACTGAACGTTCAGTCATTCGCAGTATTTGGGAAGAACAAACACCTGATAGAATGCTTGAATGTTCATATACCCAAACTTCAGACATAACACATACACATCTACATTATACATAAACTATATATCACAGAACTAAGTTGTGAACCCTTTAATTGGCAAAGCCTCTTCAACACATCTACAAGAGTCCCTAAAGGCAGGGGATTAAGGAGTTTTGAAAATTTTTATTGGCCCTCTAAGCTACTGGAAGTTACTCAGAGATGGAGTGACTGGGTGGGTACATCTGCCACCAGGAACATCAGCCTTTTGCTATTTCCAGAGAGTGGAGACAAGATACATATAATTGGTTGGAACCAACATCACAAAGAGCGTAAGGAACCACAAACTCCAGGGATGCCCATTCAAAGGAAAGGTGCAGTCTTTGCACATGGGACCAGCTAAAACTAATGGTTTAAGAACCAGCAGCTGATCATCCAGTGACCCTAGAAGGGTGCTCAAAAGTGGGCATCCCATGACCCTTTGACTCCTGTGCCTCAGTCACAACGGCTAAGATTCCTTCACTGGCTAATTAAACAAGAACAAACCACCAAGAAGCAAAGAAAATAGATCGTATTGACACAAGTAACCTTTGCAGATCTCATACTGGTGTTTGTCAGATAATTGCATGTAAATAGCAACCAAGAGATCAGCATCAGGTCAGTTTTGCTCTGCGGGAAAGTTACAGAGGCTAGTGACAGACGGAGGGTTGTGAAGACACAATGGGGAAAGATGGAGTGTAATCCGAAACATTTTCCCACTTTGTATAATTGCATAAATGTTGAATGATCTTTTCCCTTTGTGCGTTTTCTTTTGTTATATGGGCGTGAGGCAGGAGGGAGAGAAAACAGCAGGAGAAAGAGAGAAGACAATGCAAGTGGAGTAAAGAGCAGGGCAGGGCAGAGCAGGTGGGCACCAAGACTCTCACACTCTAATCGTTCTGTCCCATTAGACCACTTTATCCTGCACTCTCTTGAGAATGGACACATTCCCCTGGGCCATCACTACTGCCTCCTCCACTCCAAAGTTGCACAACAGAGGAAGTTTTCTTCTCATAGGTATGTCTGGAGGCCACACATTAGGGAGAGAAGAGTGAAGCCATGAAGAACCAGAACCTCCTGCTTCAAATCTTGCCTCTGGCATGAGGAGCATATTTGTGGTCACAGGCAAAGCACCTTCTCTCAGCAACTTTTATTTCACCTGCTCCATGGGGATGACAATACTTGCCTACCTTGCAAAGTTGTAGGGATTCCTACGAGCTATAAGTACTAAGTCATAGTTTTATCAACAGGGTAAGAGGTCTGAGACTTCCATGAAAGAAGGCCTTGACTTGCCTTTCTGCTGCTGTGTTCCCAACCACATAGACCTGTAGCATTGCTAGGTAAAATCCAGGATAATGCTACCATGTCCCAGAAAGATTTGTTTATTAAATTTATTTTTCATGTTTTTATACTGGTGTACATAGTTGCTACTCTCATTATGTCCTCACGACCCTGTGAGGTAGGCAAAGCTGAGAGAGAGTGCGTCTGGCCTGTGGTCACCCAGGAAGCTTCATGGCTGAGTGGGGATTTGAACCTGAATCTTCCAGGTCTAACTCCAGTGCCCAAACCACTACACCATCCTGACTCTCCTACAATATCCTACAGTGATGCTTTTAAAATTACTACAAGCATTATTTGATTCCTTCTTAACATAGGCAATTTTGAATATGTCCAATTATGACCAGTAAGGCAACTCTTACCTGTGCTGGTGTAGCTGGGCTGAGTGTTCCAAACCATATCCAGTGCAGGTTAGGAGTAGGCTGGAAGTCTGCAGTCTAGAGGGAACACTGGTTCCCTTACCCCATGTCAAGCCCCAGCCTACTCAATGGGGCTACTTGGATCAGCATCAGCTAATTAGCTGGCACAAGTTCAAGAAGGCCCTGTGTAAGGCCTCCAGGCTTGGGAGGGCAATTTGGATACGGGGGAGCCCTCTTCTGTCAACCCTGCTCCCCCAGGCCTGATTTGCCCCATTCCAACCCCCACCCAGAAACATCTCTTTGTCTCTCTCTTTTTTTCTCCCTTTAAATACAGAGACTGACCCATTAAAAGGAAAGCAACCCCAAAACTCTGCAAGTCTTTACAGTAACATGACTTAACATGTCTCCTCCATGTGGAGAAGGAAAATTTCCCTGACCTGCAAACTGGCAAGCTTCAGGCTGTCCTGCCCATTATAATCCCCTCTGTAGTTATGTGGGGACAATAGCAAAATCTACCGCACTCCATAACACTAAAAGGGAGGTTATTTTTTTAAAATCTTTTTCTAGTTATTTCTAAATTCAGCATTAAAACTCTTCTTTACGTCATGGCTGTCCTTGACAGTGTTTAGTCATATAAACATAGAGTCTGGTGGCAATAAACTAGACAGATGCCTGTCATTCTGACAGGCAGGGACTGTATGGAGAGAAAGAGAGAGCACCTATGGATTTCAGAGCCCCAGAGAACCATTTAGCTTCCTGCAGTACCTGGGGATCAAGATCAGGGAAGGGATAGGTTTTGTCCCCATCAGGTGTGGTACTTCTGTGCTCCCCACAGGGCAATGTGTGAGGGTTAAACCCACTCCCTACTGACTAGCAACTGAGTAGACCTAACCTTTGGGTTTGGTCTGCTTCCCCCTTAAATAGGCCCCACTCTGAAGTCTATTTAAGAATGTATATCCCACCTTTTCCTGGTGAGGGCAATCAAGGCAACTTAAAACAACCTTAAAATAACACCAAAACATTAAAAACAAGTAAAACAATAAAAACACAACAAACCCCAATGGGTCACAAGAACGGTTAAAATTACATTTAATTAACATTGTTAAAATTAACACAAGAACTGTTAAAATTACATTTAATTTATTCCACAGATGGTGAGAGGAGGTATTAAAAATGAAGCCGCCTGCTGTCTACAGGTTCTGTTCCTTGGTCATACTCCAGACCTTAAAAAATTGGCTTTTGAAAAAAAAGTAAATTGAGGCTACATTGACTGCCATGTATCTAAATGATTTTATACCACCCTTGCATAGTAACAATCAAGGCAGATAACAAAATCAAACAAAAAATATAAACATATCAATCAGAACACACATGAAAACACTAAACATGATGAGAAGATATTAGCCAGATGTTAAGAGGCTGGGAAAAGAAAAGGGTCTTTCCTTGATGCCAACAAGTCACTAGCATGGACACAATCCTCCTTGGATCTCCTCTATGGAGAACTCGTGCAAGGAAAGCGCCCTACAGGTAGACCACAGCTGCGATACGAGGACATCTGCAAGAGGGATCTGAAGGCCTTAGGAGTGGACCTCAACAAGCGGCCCGCTTGGAGGCAGGCTGTGCAGCATGGCCTTTCCCAGTTTGAAGAGACACTTGGCCAACAGTCTGAGGCTAAGAGGCAAAGAAGGAAGGCCCATAGCCAGGGAGACAGACCAGGGACAGACTGCACTTGCTCCCAGTGTGGAAGGGATTGTCACTCCCGAATTGGCCTTTTCAGCCACACTAGACGATGTTCCAAAACCACCTTTCAGAGCGCAATACCATAGTCTCTCGAGACTGAAGGTTGCCAAAACAACAATAATCGCTCACAGGTTAAAGAGCATGGGCTGGTGGGGGGCAGGGGAAGGTGCAATGTTTTTCTCTGACATCTGATTACCTGAACTTTGCATTAGAGTACCAGCTCCTTGTATTCAGGAAGCAACAAGGCACCCTTCAGGATCTGAGTGAAGGTTTCTGCTACAGAGCTAGAAGAAAGGGCTCGGTATAGGGGTGTCAACATAAAGCCTGTGGGCCAAACACAGCTGCCAAAAGCTCTTTATTCAGCCCCTGTGATTATTGGGTTCTCCCAGCACCACCACTAGCTGCTCTCAGCTGCTGAACTGTGAAGTGACTCATTGGCAGAAACAGCACTGCTGAAAGGGCAGTGCTGGTGAGCCCAATTATCAAGCTGGCCACCCTTTCAGCAGTGTCACTTCTGCAAACACACTGTGAGGGAGATGTGGAAGGAGGTCTCAGAAGGCAAGAAGTGCCAGGTAAGGCACCACGAGTTTAGCATCCGGGGTAGGAGAAGGCAAGTGGACCTCTCAGTTTTGGAGAAGGAAAAGGAGAGGAAGAGGACGAGGAGAAGGTAAGTGTACTCTTTCTTCCTCTTTCTAACTCCTTGTTTTCTGACTTTAAATCAACCTTAAATCAACATTGAAATTTAGCTTTACCTAAGCTTTACCTAAATTAGCACCTAATCTAACCTAAGGGGGGGAATCTAAGGTCCAGCGAGGTGGGGCACAGGAGCTAGGTGAGGGCAATAAAAATAAATACGTAGGTGTGTACATAGGTCTGTACATAGGTCTACTCTGAGCAGGAGCAAAGTCCTACTCATGAGTAAGAGCCCAAGGGTCAGTCACTTGGAAAAATAAATTAAACAGAGGAGGATAAAGTGGAAAGCAACTTTTTCAACTTTGTTTTAAATTAACCCTATACTTAACCCAAGTTAAACTTAATCTAAATTAGGACATAATCTAAACAGTTCAGTAAATTGGGACACAGGATCTAGGTGAGAGCAATAAATAAACTAACAAACTCAAATAAAAACTAGTTTGAGGTTAAAAAACAGTCCAGCCTAAGAGAACTGAAATAGGCGAGTAAGAACCTAGGAAGGGCCAGTTCCCAACCAGACAGTGCAATTTAGCATAGTCATTGGGCTTTAGGAGGTGATAACAGCCCCATTAGGCTAATCCAAGCAACCCATTCAGGGGCCTGCAGAGTGGATTAAGCCCATCAACAGCCTTTTGTCTTTCTGAGTTTTTGTAATCTCACCTGGGAAGACCAGCCCCCCCTCCCTTTCAATCAGCAAGGAGAGAGGGAGGAAGAGCTAGCTAGGGGTATAAAGCTAGTGCCTGCCACTGCATGAGCCTCTCTGCAGAAGCGCACGTGGCCTCTGGGACACCAAGTGCCTCTGGGAACAAAGTGCCAGGTAAGGCACCATGAGTTCAGCAGCAGGGCAAGGAGGCCAGGGCCCCAGATACCGCCCTTTCTCTTCCCTTGAGAAGAGGGTAGCAAACCAATGTAGGGTTTTTTAAGTATCCCTAAATAAAAACAAACAAAAAAAGCTATGCAGTCAGACAGCCAGCAGCAGGGTGGGGGCCATCCAGTGTTTTGCATCGAGTGCCACATGTATGACTATATGCCTCTGGGGCATAAGTCATGGGTGTGTCCTCGATGCAAGGAGCTCCAGGGTCTCAGGGAATGCGTCTGCTCCCTTGAAGCCTTGGTGACCGACCTGGAGAAGCAGAGGCAGGCAGAGAAGGACCGTGGGGAGACTTCCGTGGACGATCAGGCTTCGTCCCAACCTCAGGTGTGTAGCTCCTCAGCTGCCCAGGTGGGAAGTCTCGGGGCTGGAGGACGTCATCCTGGAGAGGAGGGAAACAATCCCCTAGGGGGGACCCCTTCTCCAGGGGATGGGCCCGTATCTGAACGCACTCAGGATACTCCTCAGCGGGAGAGGGGTCGGGGGCTTCTTGTAGTGGGGGATTTGATTATTAGAAACATAGAGAGGGGGCTTTGCGACGGATGTGAGGACTGCATGGCGACTTGCCTGCCTGGTGCGAAGGTTGCGGACATCACTTCTTGTCTAGACAGGCTGGTAGACAGTGCTGAGGAGAAGGTAGCGGTTGTAGTGCATGTCGGCACCAACGATGCGGGCAAGTGTAGCCAGGAGGTCCTGGAGGCCAAATTTAGGCTATTAGGTAGGAAGCTGAAAGCCAGGACCTCAAAGGTAGCGTTATCTGAAGTGCTATCCGTTCCATGCGCAGGGCCACCTAGGCAGGCGGCGATCAGGGGTCTCAATGCGTGGATGAGATGGTGGTGTAGGGAGGAGGGGTTTAGATTCGTTAGGCACTGGGGAACTTTTTGGGACAAGCGGGGCCTGTACAAGAGGGACGGGCTCCACTTGAACCAGAATGGAACCAGACTGCTGGCGCATAACATTAAAAAGGTGGCAGAGCAGCTTTTAAACTGATCCCTGGGGGAAGGCCGACAGGAGCCGAGGGGCATCCGGTTCGGGACTCCTCATCCCTATGGGACGAGGATGGGGAGGTTAGAGAACAACAAGACAAAGGCAGAGTAGGAGAAGAAATTGGGAAAGGTAGGGTGCTGGAATGTGATAGACAGTTTGGCACAGTTGTCGAGGAGGGAGCAGCCTCCTATCTGTTGCTGCCTGCAGAATGCAGCCTCAGAGACTCAACACACACGCTAGAGAGCACGTCAGACACAAATCCTTCATTATTTCAGTCTGTATTTACAAGGTAACGGAAAATAACAGCAGCCTAGCAAAGAAAATAGAGACAGCACAATGTGCTACATACATGACGCTGACAACAGTGAGAGGATGTGGAGACAAATGAGCGAATAAGCAGCGCATCCTGGGGCATTCCGTGTACAAATGCTTTTATGCGAATGCCCGAAGTCTCCGAGCAAAGATGGGAGAACTGGAATGTCTGGTGACAAGGGAAAACATTGACATAGTGGGCATAACGGAAACCTGGTGGAATGAGGAGAATCAGTGGGATACCGCAATCCTGGGCTATAAACTCTACAGGAGGGACAGGGAGGGGCGTGTTGGAGGTGGGGTGGCCGTTTATGTTAAGGAAGGGATAGAATCCAGCAAAGTAGAGATTGAAGGTGGGTCCGACTCCACTGTAGAATCTCTATGGGTTAAATTACCAGCCCTGAGGAGAGATGTAATACTGGGGGTGTACTAACGTCCTCCAGACCAGAAATCAGAAGGGGACCTTGAAATTAGGAAACAGATCAGGGTGGTGATAAGGAGGAACAGGGTTGTAATCATAGGGGACTTCAATTATCCTTATATTGACTGGATCAATTTGTGTTCTGGTCACGAAAAGGAGACCGGATTCCTTGACATGCTAAATGACTGTACCTTAGAGCAGCTAGTCATGGAGCCCACCAGAGGACAGGTGACTCTGGATTTAATATTGTGTGGTACTCAGGACCTGGTTAGAGATGTCAGTGTTACGGAGCCATTGGGGAACAGTGATCATACTACGATCCGTTTCGACATGCACGTTGGGGGAAGAATACTGGGCAAATCTCTCACAAAAACCCTTGACTTCCGATCGGCGGACTTTCTCAAATGAGGAGGCTGGTTAGAAGGAGGTTGAAAGGGAAGGCAAAAAAAGTCCAATCTCTCCAGAGTGCATGGAGGCTGCTTAAAACAACAGTAATAGAGGCCCAGCAGAGGTGTATACCGCAAAGAAAGAGGGGCTCCACTAAGTCCAGGAGGGTACCGGCATGGCTAACAAGCCAAGTTAGAGAGGCTGTGAAGGGCAAGGAAGCTTCCTTCCGTAAGTGGAAGTCTTGCTGTAATGAGGAGAATAAAAAGGAACATAAACTGTGGCAAAAGAAATGTAAGAAGGTGATACGGGAGGCCAAGAGAGACTATGAGGAACGCATGGCCAGCAACATTAAGGGGAATAATAAAAGCTTCTTCACATATGTCAGAAGCAGGAAACCCACCAGAGAAGCGGTTGGCCCTCTGGATGGTGAGGGAGGGAAAGGGGAGATAAAAGGAGACTTAGAGATGGCAGAGAAATTAAATGAGTTCTTTGCATCTGTCTTCATGGCAGAAGACCTCGGGCAGATACCGCTGCCCGAACGGCCCGTCCTGACTAAGGAATTAAGTCAGATAGAGGTTAGAAGATGTTTCAGACCTCATTGATAAATTAAAGATCAATAAGTCACCGGGCCCTGATGGCATCCACCCTGGAGTTATTAAGGAATTGAAGAATGAAGTTGCAGATCTCTTGACTAAGGTATGCAACTTGTCCCTCAAAACGGCCACGGTGGCAGAAGATTGGAGGATAGCAAATGTCACGCCTATTTTTAAAAAGGGAAAGAGGGGGGACCCGGGAAACTATAGGCCGGTCAGCCTAACATCCATACCGGGTAAGATGGTGGAATGCCTCATCAAAGATAGGATCTCAAAACACATAGATGAACAGGCCTTGCTGAGGGAGAGTCAGCATGGCTTCTGTAAGGGTAAGTCTTGCCTCACGAACCTTATAGAATTCTTTGAAAAGGTCAACAGGCATGTGGATGCGGGAGAATCCATGGACATTATATATCTGGACTTTCAGAAGGCGTTTGACACGGTCCCTCACCAAAGGCTACTGAAAAAACTCCACAGTCGGGGAATCTCTCATGGGTTTCAACTTGAGCATCCAGTTGCAAAAACCTGTTTTTCTTGATGATGAAGAATGCCTAGAATCCATGACCATTTTAAACAGAGCTCCAATGAGAGCTACAGAGGTAAGGGGTGGGACACAAGATGCCAAACTGTCCTCCAACTACAAAAAAAAAAAATCTAACTTTACCCTCATTGACCTTAGAAAACGCTCCTCAAAAAGACTGGTTCCTGCCCTATCTGTAGTAGTAAGAGGAAAACCTATTAACTTGCTTTCCCTTCTAGAGAAGTGGTGCAGAAACAGAGAGAAAGCTTGCCCTTTGGCAAGCTGTAAAAAAGAATCACCTACGATAACCACCAGTAATTCTAGCTTCTAGCTGGTAGGCCTGCAAGATTTCAGGCAGTGCAACTTTCTGCTTAGATAAAGCAACCCAGTAACAGACCTTGACGAACTATTAGCATAATATGAACATTTACTAGTAGCAGATAAAGACTGGGATGTAAAATGGAGCGTCAACCATTCCACGGAGCAGCCACCATGTTATAAAGCAGCTTGGTCCTATACAGAGAGAAAATGCTTGAGGCCTACTGTTAATTCCCATCAAGAGTTTTGATGCTTGGGGACTCCTTTTCTTCCTGTTTTGCGAAGGTGTCACGTCCCAGCTCAGCCCTCACCTGACAGTTAATGCCACTTTCCAGAACAACTTGCTCCAAAACAATGACTGAACATTTCACAATAGCCTTGGCTCAGCCTTTAACACTGGTTTTCAAACTATGTTCCTAGACTGGATTCCCCAATGGCAAGATCTACATTAGCGGACAATTATCCACTAATACACTGGTCTTCAACCTCCTTTGTGCCATGACTCAAATAAATAAATAATGAGACTGAGGACCCACTGTCGATCCTGACCCCCTGTCCTGGGACACTATCTGCCCAACCCCTCTGCCCCGTTGCCACCCATTCCCACTCATTACGTCCTCCCAGCACTATTCTTTGTAACCAAATATTCTTATTAGAGAGCAGAAAAAGTTGCCATGAAGTATGACAGTAGTGAAAGCTATTTTAGCAAAATTGTTAAGAACCTGATCAGGATTGGAACACAGTCTCCTGGTACCTGAAGCACTATATTAGATGCCTCCCCCTTTTACCTGATGGTGCTCTAGACCAGGGGTGCCCAAACCCTGGCGCTGGGGCCACTTGCAGCCCTTGAGGGCTCCCAATGTGGCCCTCAGGGAGACCCCAGTCTCTGATGAGCCTCTGGTCCTCTGGAAACTTGCTGGAGCCCACACTGGCCCGACGCAACTGCTCTCAGCATGAGGGTGACGGTTTGCCCTCTCAGGTGAGCTGTGTGGGACGAGGGCTTTCTCCACTGCTTGCTGTTGCACGTCTGTGATGCAGTAGCAGCAGCAAAGGAAAGGCCAGCCTTGCTTTGTGCAAGGCCTTTTATAGGCCTTGAGCTATTGCAAGACCTTCATTCATTCATATAAGTTCATCTTTAATATATTCATTTATGTAAGTTTATGTAAATTTATTCAAATGTGAAAATTCTTCCCCCCCCCCGGCCCCTGACACAGTGTCAGAGAGATGATGTGGCCCTCCTGCCAAAAGCTTTGGACACCCCTGCTCTAGACCAGTGGTCTTCAATCATTTTCATTCCTGTAAGTTGTTGCGACCCCATAACTGAGACTTTGCAACCCCAATGGGCCCCAACCCCAAGGCTGAAGAACACTGCTCTAAACTTATCCATCATGATGGATCTTCCCTTGTACCATGTGGTACAACTGCAGAAATTGTTTGGTGAACAATGGTCAAGGGGCACATCTCAACACAGAGTGCACCAGAGTCCTTCCTCTGCAATGCACAGACATGCAGATATTTTTCAGTAAATGAATGTGGAAAGTTTCTACAGGCAGAGGTACTTGGCAGCAACAGTTCAGCAATCTAGCCATAATACTGTTGTCAGCCTTCCTTCGGGGTCAAGTGTGCACCAAGCAGTGTCAGCTCAGGAGCTGTGGGGCTCAATTAGGAACTTTTTTTGGAGCCCCAGGTTCACAGCCAAAGTCTGTAGAATCATAGAAATGCAAATAAAATTTATTATAGACTTCATATCTCTATGATAGAATGGAAAACAATAAAAATGCACGCTTTAAAAGTGCATGTGAGTTAATGGACCAAATAGATCTAAGCACATTTTAATATAAAATTGCATACAAGTTTACCCTAGTGTGGGGCACCATTAGGCATGGGATTCAACTGGGAGGAATTGGTCCAGTTGGCTTAAAGCCAACCCTGGCACCAAGTCACAATCATATACCATTTGTTAATCACTACCTTCAGCTAAGGGTCCACTTTCTACCTGCGACCTCCTTTGTTATCCCAAAAGACTACATACACTGGCCTAAAACCCACACTTCCTAAAAATCATTTTGGAACAGCTCCACACTCCAGACCACTCTGCAAGGTGAAAAGGGGGGATTAAAAATGACAGCATTAAAGGCAAGGAACTGTCAAACACAGCACAGATGAAAAAAGACTTAATGCTCAAGGGGAGAGGGAAGTGTTTTGATCTTTAAAAAACAAAATCATAAATTCAAAGCACAGTATCTTGAGACTGTTTGGGGTGGGGGGAGATTCAGAAAATTAAATGAACAAAAAAGACTCTACCTGCATAAGCAGAAAAGCTATGAGTGACAGATGTGGGTGGGGGAAAAGGACAGGGACAGAGGGAGGCCTATCTACGAAGATACTGAGTATCTAGAAGTGTCTGATTGGCTGCCAGAGGAAATAGGATGCTGGACTAGATGAACCTTTGTTCTCATCAGCACAGCCTATTGGAGCTACATTTTTCCACTTCTCCCTCCTGGAAGAAAAACATGTCAGGCATGGAGCTTATCACCATCTTTAGTATCATGCAACAGGCTGTTTATTGGCCCAGTAGAGGTAGAAATAAGAGTACTGGTGTGTCCCTGCCCAATTGCAAACCACTGCACACAACTTCTGAGTTTCTATAACATGAGTTATCATTAGAACATGTTATCAGAAGCTGGGGCAGAGGGTTCTCATCTGGAAGACAAAACAACATGATTCTGTGTCAAATTGGAAAAGTTACAGGGCACTTCTATTGGAAGGGCCAAACACTGTCATTGGTCCTGGTTATTATGAAATCAGTCACTTGGAAGTCTACTCTGAACTACAAGCCTTCAACTGGAAACTTGTCAGACCTCCCTGCTCCTCAATTTTGGACTTGTTAAAAAAAGTAAGTCAAAAGGAGGAATTGGTTTATGTAAGCATATTAAAAAATAAAACTGTACTGTTGGAATGATTTTGACTCTGTGTCACACCTGTTGCAAAATAAAACCAGAAAGATAAGGACTCTTGTTCTTTTTATTCATTTTTACCCGGTCATTCACATAGTTTTGAGTGTTTACAGTTTCATGTTCACAGAGTATGAAAGAAGAAATGTGGTCAACTATGGCTTAAAGCAATCATTTGTTAACAGTAAAGACACTCATGATAAGATGGTCAAACATTACCCAAGCCCAAAGCAAAAGGGGCCTTTACAAACACATGAAGTTTGTTCAGATAAAAAGCCCTCTCTAAAGTCCTTCTTGAGCCTTAAAATATATTCCCACCAAGCTCACATTACCAGCTAAAAAGGCTAGGAACCAAAAGTTTTCATGTCATACAGATATGCTTCAGGGTCCACAAATCATAGTTGATTCTTCTCTGACCCAAGTTCCGGCATCCATTTAGAGGGAAACAGGAAAGGGACAATTTACCACTTGGATTGGTGATGACAAACCTACACGTGGGTCAAATGTGACATGCCACAATACTTTGAGTAATACCCAACAACAACTGTGTTTTACTTGTATTTCATTTTCATAATTATTTGACTTTTTAAATATAATGCATAACACCACACAATTCAAATGAATTTTATTAAAATAAGTGAGTATATAAAGAACTGTCTCTTTTGTTGGGTGTGTGTGCAAGAGACAGAGACATCAGCAAGCAGAGTCAAGTTAGGCATATTCTAAATTTTTGACTCATCAAGCCCAAAAGATCTGACCTGAACACTGCAAATAAAACAGTGGTGGCCAACTAATCTCAAATGCCCTTTGGATTTACCCTGCAGTTATCAACTTCACTGATCTTTATTTTTTATTCCCACACCAACTGTTTACTTTTGTTCTGTTTGCAGACCCAAGAATTTACCAGTTTAGATTTTTGTTTTTCCAATAAATACTGGCCTGTGAAATTTTTGCCAATCAAGCTCAAATTATCACTTCGCCTTATCTCCAGGTCAATCAGAGGGCAAAGCCTTTCAACTCTATTAAGTTTCCTTTCTCAAGCAGCAGGCAGGCTCCAAGTTTCTCAAGCAGCAGGCAGGCGCAGCTCCTTAGAAGCAATTTGTTAACCTTTTATTCTCCTTCCTTCTGCTGCAGCCTGGTTCTGCTTTGCAAAGCAGGTCTGTGTTTTGAAACACCAAGATGGGAATCCTCCTTTCCATTTGAAGCAGGCTACAATTCAATGCACCCTTACTTAAGAATAACACCCATGGAAAGCAGTGGGTCTACTTCTGAGTAAAAAGGGTTGCAAATATATGCAGCTCCATCTCTCTGCTGTGAATTGAATTGCACACTCCCAGTTATGTGTTGTACGTAGAGCTTCTGCCTTAACACACCAGACACCTTAAAGATGGATTTGATTCATGGTTCTCCTGCAGTGGTTCCCAACCTTTTTCACTTGTATATCCCTTGGCAGCCCATTTCCATAAATTGTACCATTAGCAAAATGTTTGTAATAAATAATACAAACCCTCATCTCCTCTATATGAAAGCCCAGACTTCATGTATTTATCACAGTGTTTTCTCTTTTTATCTGTTTGAAGAACAGAAGACTCTGCCTTTGCACTATTTTACACCAGAAGTGTGCTGAGAAATTCTGGGTGATTGATCACTTTTCATATTATGTTTCAGTTTTTTTACTGTGCTGGTTTTCAATCTCATATGTGAATTAATGACCAAAAACTAGCTATTGGTGGGGCTTTCACAGCCAACTAGCTACCTCCCTTCCTGCCTTGCTGGTACTTGCAAGGCATTCCTGTCTTGCAAGGCATTCTGGAGCATGACCTGCCTTTTTCTACTATTATTCCATTCTTTTTCAAGTACCCCTAAAGGTCCTGTTGAGTGTCCCTGGGAGTACATGAATACCAGGCTGGGAACCACTGTTTTACTGGTATGTTGTTTACAGTGCCCTTACTCTAATAGTGCTTACAAAAAGGTGATGAAGACCAGAATTTAAAAAGAATAAAAATGTATCTTATGATCTTTTACTATGTTTTTAATAAATTAGAGACTACAGTTCTTAGGTAACAATTAGTGGTGGGTTATTTTTCAGAATCTGGCCTCGAGTAAAATCAGACAAAACTATAGTCTGACACCCCCCTAAGTTTAACACCCGACTTATCCAAGGGTCATAGAAAATTCCATGATTGCTGGCTCAAAACCTGCCCTCGGCTTATCTGTGGGATCGACTTATAGGTGAGTGTCTGCAGTAAGTGGCCCTTAGGCCAGCATCATAACATTTAAGATGCCTACATTCGGCATAAAAGAACAATGATGTGCAGGAGATCAGTGCAAGCTATTTGTATCAGGTATGAAATCTGCTTGACAATACTTCATACACTTCCCTCTGCAAGGGTATACACATGAAGACTCAGGCACACAACCACTGTTTGAAGGCTTGGCTCTTCTGCTTTGGGTGCTGCTTGTTTCTGGTTTCTGTGTTTGTCATAAACTAAGGAAGAACACATTTGAGAAGCAGAGGAGTGTCCACATCACTTAGTTATAAACCTGCAAATCTTTGTAGCTTCCAGTGGATAGCAAAGAGCTCCATCTTTGTATATCCTACAGGACCCTAGTTGCAAAGATGACACAATTCCAAGAAAACACCATTCTCATGTAGGAAACAACAGCATCACATCATGCAAACTTGGCCTGCTTTCTTTCCACATCTCTTTCGATCTTTCCACAGCAACTGTAAAAGAGCAAATGGAATGCGGGGATCAACAAAGGTGTTCAGATGAAGAGTAAACTGTCTTTCCCAGGAAGGGAGAACCCACCTCTTGCTCTATGGATGCACATGAGCCTGGGAAGGGAGCTCCATGCATGCAAGCCACTTCCTAAATTCAAAGTGCTTCTAGAGAACCTAGGTGCAAGAGCACCTTGCAACCCCAAGAGCAAGAGCTACCCCAAGAGCAAAGCAAAAGTTCCTCATTTACAAGACTAGCAATGACAGTCTCACTTCATTGCTCACCTATCACCACCTTTCTTCTTCCATAATGCACAACTAGAGAAGTAATGCTAGGTATGGTCCAGAGGACATTCTCAGGCCAGGCCATATCGCTCTTAATGAACCAACAGGCACCCAATTGGCACCCTGCATGAACTGAGTTTGTGACCTAAAACATGAACTTGAATCATTTATGATGCCTAGAAGTTCAATGCCAAACACACAGAGGTTTTTTTCTGGCACACAAGCTTATATGAAAAGGGCTCCCTGAAGGCACAATTTTTGAATACTGGTGGGATAAACTTTCTATCCGTTTGGCAGAATCCGTAATACAACAGAAAAGATAGGAATACCTGTTCTAACAGTGTATCTTATGTGTATCAGAAGCAAGTCCTGTCGAGTTCAATAGGACTTACTCTCAGGCAAGTATACAGAGGCCAGCAGCCTAAGATTTTCATTCTGCTATGCATTGTGCCCCAGAATCATGGTTTGCTTCTCTATCAACACCAGACAAATTACTACTAGAAAAAAAAGTCTAATGGTCAATTCAAACATTGTTTCAGCAAGGATGCAGTGGATGTACATAACTTGAGTTTCTCAACAGATCATTTTAGACTCATGCAGGTGATTGTTACTGAAGACAACCGAGATATACCACAGTGGGAAAGCCTCAGCTGATACTCGTCTTCCCTCATAGCTGAGTTTTCAGACAGGGATAACGTTACATCACAGGCTTTATGTAGAGAATAAAGAAAAGGAAGATCTGGCTCATTCTGAACTGATCAAGCGTCTCCCAAGCATATAAGGATACAGTATGGTGAATTCTTCTGGTATCTCAGCAATGGTCTTTTGGGGGTAAGGAAGTGATACTCTTGCCTCCTTTTTCTGTATGCTCTGGGGCATTAGAAAAATCTACAGTTGGGAAAGTTTATCTGGCAATCAAGTCACATAAAGTCATCACCACTGAATTACTTACCAGAAAGCATTATTTCTAAGGTTACTTTCATTCCCAAAGAAGTTTTGCACCTGTGAACCCAAATATACACACCAATGTTAAAACCTGGACAAGACAGCGATCACATATCCAAGTGTTTTGGTTGTGCTGGTCCCACTCTTGGCCAAATTAGTAATTGACAAAAAATAATCTTCCACCATCATCTGTTTAGTTTTCAAAATGTTCCTGAAAAGACTGAATGTCATCCTTTGCAACTGTATTTTTCAATCCCCCACCACTATGGTTTCGTTATTTTTCCACGCAGACTAATGGACTTCTAATGACAATTCTGTATTCTAAGGAACAAAAAGAATACAGCCTGGGGAAGAGAAGGTTTAACCTCATTAAAGAATGATATAGTTTATTTATGCTAAGAAATTCACTACGATCAATGCAACAGGAGTTGTACATGAAAAGCTATTTCAGCCAACATATCCAACCGGCTCTGGTCACTTTTCAGTGATGGGTCATCTCCTCTCTGCGTAACTGCACCAAAGGGAGGAGTTTGTCCAAACCACTCCTCACATGACTGTGAGATTGCATGCTGGGAGTGGTGGTGGAACATGCACACTTATGCCCCTCATCAGGTGACAGTGAACCTAAACTCCATTTCAAATGTTACTCAATTGACTAAAGGAGATTTTACAAAGCAGCCCTGAGATACACAAGACATTGGAAAATCAAATCAAAATACATGCTATGGGCTACTTATCAGGTGATTGGAATTTCTGGTAACTAGGGCTTAGATCACTGGTTCTCAAACTGGGGTGTTGAGAGACCTGACCTCTGCCCCCTTAAGGGATGGAAAGGGGTGAAGGCAGTGACACAATCACCAGAATCACATTGCTTTTGAGGGGCGCAGGAGCTTGCTTTGACTTACCAGAGCCTGCAACAGGCTCCTGGGGGTGTGGAAAGCCCTGCGCCAGCCTCTGCATGGCTCCCCAACATGCAGAGACACTAAAAAATAACAATCGCAACCCACTTCCGGTGTGCAATCAGGAAACCGGAAGTGGGTTGCAAATGTTATTTTGAGTGTCTCTGCACACCCCTGGGAGCCTGCTGCAGGCTCTTTTAAGTCAAAGCAAGCCCCTCAAAAGCAACGTGATTTGTTTTGTAGTGACAACAATCTTATGTCTTAACAATCAGAGATTGGGGGAGGGAAAAAGTAATGGTAATAAAAAGTGTTATAGAAACAAAAAAGCACATTTCAAATCTCAATTATTTCTGAACCTGTTTCAAGAATATTTTTGGAGGGCTGACCTGCCACGTATTGAACCTGGAACTTTCTTTATGCAAATCTTGCGCTTTGCCACCAAGTACAACTCCTGGAAACAACTATGATAGAATCTCAGGAGGTAGCATCACAAAGATGCAGGCAGGAGTCAGTCAAAGTTAGCCTTTGTTGGGGCTGTCAGGCTCTCAGAGCTTTACAACTGCAACCTTTGAGAGGGGATCAAGCACCAGCAATGAGACCACACACACATGCAAGCCATGCTCACCGTCACACAGATGAATTGAAAAAACACACTGTGACCGGCGTGGACTTCACATTTTCAGGGATGTTTCCATCTTAACATAAGGAAACGCTGCATCTTCATGACTGTGCAAAGAGACACGTGCAATCTGGGGACAGGAGAGAGACAGGATTGAAGCGGCTGTACAATGCAACTATTCTGCTACCCTCAGATTTCCCATTAGCTGAGCTTCAGAACTCTACAAACTCCACAAACTGAAATGTTTTCTTTTCAGCCAGGGATAACTGAATCATCACAAGCTCAGCTATATACAAGTTCTGACACACTGTACTCGCTGCTTTTATATAGATTTGGCAATAGTTATTCCAAGCACTCAAATATTTGCCTTTCTAGTAGCGACACCTAGTGGACGTGGCAAAAACCCCAGGTTATAAGAATAGGATAGGAAAAAAGTTTAATTTTAATTTGGGTCTGCCAAGTCATGAGGATAGACACTTTTTTTCACAAGTTATTTACTTACCTGAATTATTTGAAAAGTGTTTGCCCCATCTTCCTTCCTTTGGGAGACTTAAGGCAGCCTAGAGGATCAATGAAAATATTTTCAATACAAAATACCACAAAAGCCACTATTAAAATCATCAGGAGGAATAAACAAAGCAACTGAATTTGGGAAAAGGTTGTGTGAAGACCCAGGTCTACTCTGCTCGCTGAGCAAAAAGGCATCTTCAAAAGTGGTGTCCTCTTATATTGAGCAAGGCAGAGCAACTGTTCCTTCTTCAACTAAGCATGGCATGTTTTTTCCAATGGTTGCTGCTGGGGTCTCTTCTGCACCTCTTTTTAGATTGTGGGCCCTCTGGGGGCAGAGAACCATTTACTGATATTTTGGTTTGTTAAAAGTGGTATATAAATATTCTTAACCACTACCACCTCTGGCAAAAAAAAAAAAGATCATGAAACATACCATATTTTAGGGGCTGTTATGTCACCAGCAGCCAAGCCTTAGAGGGTGGCAGGACATACATGACAGCCTCCCTCCCTTAAACAGATATAGATTTCTCCAGAAGAAGTCAATCCTTCAGTATCGTGAACTAGTTAGTAATTTCAATACAACAGTTTTTGCATCTCTCAATGAAGGGGTGCTTAGGGGGTGCCACCATCTTAGCCCTTTCCTCTCATGTATGCTTTCCTCAATTCAGATGCTGAGAAAGGATGGAACTATCCATCTCTGACAGTTGCACTGAGGTTCTAAAGTTATTCAACAGGACTGCCTCTCATCACCCTCCCCCCATGTGTAAAAATGGTAAATTCCATGATAGAGGTAATGAGGAAACACAAATAAAAGTGCTGGCGTGAGAATGCCTCGATGGTGCAAACACATTTGAAATACTGGGTACTGTTCTGGTCACTGCATCTCATAAAGAATATTGCAAAGGTGCAAGAGGGCAACCAGAATATTCAGAGGGCTAACACCTTCCTGATGAGAAATAGCTACAATGTTTGGGAATTTTTAATCTAGAAGAAAAGGTAATGAAGAAAGGACATGATTGAGGTTTACAAAATTATCCATGGAGTGGAAAAACTGGATAGAGAGTCCCCCACCTCCTTCACAACACTACAGCACTGAAACTAATTGACAAGATTCAGAACAGGCAACAAAAAGTCTTTCTTCACACAACACCTAATTTATGGAATTTGCTATCTGATGATGTGGCCATGGCCGCAAGTTTAGGTAGCTTTAAAAAGGGATTACACAAATTCATGGAGGTCAAATCTACCATGATGGCCGCATGCTACCTTCAAGGTTATGGCAGTGCACAATGGTGGAACAGGGTAGGTCTGCATCTCCTCCTTGCAGGCTACCCAAGGTAACTGATAGGCCACTGTGAAAATCAGGATGAGGAACTAGAGACCACTGGCCTGACCTACCAAGACCCATTTCGATCTTATCAGGCAATACTGTTCTGATCTACCTGAATCACGTCTCCTTTTGGCAGCAAGAGGAAAAAAACAACTTCGGGGGCACCAAATACCATTGCCCCCCAAGCATAAACCATAATTATACATCAACAACTGCTTATTAGACAGTTCCAAAGACTAGCATCACCACTGGATCACAGATAGGGAGTTGTCAGGCCAAATCAAGAAGCTTCAGGGAAAACAACTGCCTCATGGCCCAATCCTATTCACACTTACCTGGGAGTAAGCCCAACTGACTATAATTGGACTTACTTCTGAGTAAACATGGGTAGGATTGTGCTCTCCATTCCCTTCTAATAGTGCATTTTCTTGCTCTGGAGCCAGCAAAGCTTCCAACACAACCCTTTTCAGAATTACACACTCACAAGAGCTGGGGAGGAGTTCATTGAAACTGAGGTTCCGTCGGTTTCCAATTCATTTTCTCTTCTTCTCTCCTGCAAAAACAGAGACAGAAAGGAGGTTTAACAAACAAAGGACTTAAGCCAACACACAGCCCAATCCTATGCATGTATACTTAGAAGTAAGTCCCATTAGAGTCAATGGGGCTTACTTCCAGGAGAGTGTGGTTAGGACTGGGCTGACATTTAATGGATCCAGAGCCCAACCCTATGCATGTCTACTCAGAAGTAAATGCCACTGTAGCCAATGGGGGATTACGCCCAGGTAAATGTGGATAGGATTGCAGCCCCAGGCGCATGCAGGAAAGAGGGCAGAGGCCAACTGCGCTTGCAAGGAGGGAGCTGCTATGCACAGACGCAAGGGGGAGGGGGGCACACTTTTATCCCACAAAAGAACATGAACATCAAACAATATACCCTCAGGGTAGAAAACAGACGCTCCCAGGATACATATCAGAAACCTGCATCTTCTTAGAGGATCCCACTGCAAAGGATTACACCGGATCCAGCAAGGCCTCACCTACCTCCCAACTCCTCTGCAGGTGCTGAGAAAAAGAGACCAGATACGCATGCGCAAGTCTGGATCTAATTTTTTTTAACGTCTCGCGAGGCCGAAGGGTCTCCTGGGAAGTGTAGTTTTGGGTTGTATTTCTTCTCACCGATTAGCATGTTTAGCTTCATTCTTAAGGATCTTGCTTGTTCTCATCCAGGGATAGAAGAGAGCAGGGGAGGATTGGGGGGGAATGGGTATGTGCCCCCCAACTGTTGTGCCAGTGGAAAGGGCGCCCACTGGGATGGGGAGCAGCCCAAGCATGGCCGGGTCTGCCTGGCAGGTAGATCTGGGCTCCAAGTCCAGGCAGGAGCCCAGGTCACCCCACCTGGAAGAGATGGCACCAGTGGGCAGTCAGAATGGGAGCCCAGGTCTACCCAGCAGGTAGATCTGGGCTCCTGGAACCCAGGTCTACCTACGTGGTTGACCTGGGCTCTGGAGTTAAGGTGGTACTCATGCCCCCCCCCCCCCAATACCAAACACAAACACTGGATCCGCCCCTGGAAGAGAGTAAGCTAAGTTCCATTCATTCCAATTCCAGCACGGTACACAGAAATGGTCTCTATTAAAAAGTTGTCACTATTTTTATGGTGTCGTCATTCAAGAGTTCTCTAATGATACAATAAAGAGGAATACAAACAGGAGAGGCTACAAAAGAGAAAAAAAAAAAAGTTGTCCCATTATACTGGCCAGTGCAGGGGTGGTACAGTGGATTTACTAAGGTGCATTTGCTTTTCACCTTGGGGAAAAATGAAGTCACCCTAAGAAAGCAATAGTTTCTTAACTCTGCTATAATCACAGCTGTTTTAGGGCTGGATCCTGAATGAACACCCACCGCCAGCATGCACTGTCACAAATGTGCCGTAAGATATGCCTGCGAAAGACTCTGCCAATCCAGGCTAGGCATGAGCCTGCACTAGGCCAAAGGTGGCTGGACAGAGGACTGCCACCCAGAGCTCCGGGTGAGCGCTGGAGGAAGGAATGGTGGGAAGGGAGTGGGGTGGGAGCAGCCCTGCCACCATATCCTGTCCCCCTGCTAGCCCAGGAGATCCAACAGGAGTCTCCTTGAATCTGTGCCCAATACGGGTCTCCTCAAATCTCAATAGCAGACACAAATCCGAGGAAATCCTTACAAGGGGTAAGCTTATGCTCCCTTAGTCCAAGTAGCCCTGGCGATGCTTCCCAGCCCTGTGGGATGCAGCGGTAGCCATTTTGGCACCGCTACAGCCCCAGATGCTGGGAAGCTCAAGATTGGACTGTTACTTTGCAAACACTAAAAGGATTATTGTAAACATTACTGCCCAGTCTTAACCACCATGTTATAATGTACAGTAAATCTCCTTTGCTTTCAATTGTAAGACTGCCTCCATTGTAACAACTTCTGGAAAGGAAAGAAGAACCTGGATCAGGCCAGAGGCCCATATAGTCCAGCTTCCTGTACCCTACAGTGGCCCATCAAATGCTTCAGGGAGCACACAAGACAGCAAGACACAAGCTGTGTCCTGGTGCCTTCTCCTACGTGTGGCGTTCTGAGGTAGCCTACTCCACAGCCTAGTCTGTGGAGACAAAAGTATCCAGGAATCTTGTGGCACCTCAAAGATGAACAAGAAAGCTGGCATTAGCTTTTGGGGACATGAGTCCACTTCATCACATGTGTCTGATGAGTAGAGGTGGAAAAAAAGGGTTTTATTTTTTTTTCCACAATTTCTGTGTTTTCCAAAAGTAAGAAGTGCAGAAAGTGGTGTTACGTGTTTTCACTCCTGCGGCACATTTTTACAAATTATAATTATAAATTATAATTGCTTTTAAAGTGTACTAGGTAGGTGATATAGATGGTGTAGTGTCAGCAGAGGCAGCCACAGTCATTACCCATACACCCCGCATTAAATAATAAATAAAAACCAAAAATGGCCAGGTGTTTCTTCAGACTTCTAGGCACTGCTCCAAAGACCCCAATGACAATTGGCAAAACATTGACATTCTTCCCCCTGAAACGCCCAAGTTCTACTTGCCGGTCTTGATGTTTTGTGATCTTCTCATATTCATTGCCTTCAATTCTACTGTCAACTGGGATTGCAATATCAATGAACCAAACTTGGTTTTTCTTTGTGTCAGTGTCTGTTATATCTTGTGTATTGTGTTGTAGATATGTATCTGTATATCATCATCATCCTGATGGCACCACCTATGTGCATTGTGCTTTCCAAAGAACACACTGACCTCTAATTTGACAGTTTTACCAGCACTTCAGCATATTTTCTGTGGCACAAACATTACCATTTGCAGGGCGTCCTCTGACCAGAGATATCGTTTTGAGGCTGTTTCTTTTTGTTGTTTATATCAATGGTATGCTGTTCTTGCTCTATTTTTGGAGCTGAGTTTCCAAAGCAAAGAGTGAATGTAAACGTTGGCTCATTTCTCATCCATGAAGCTTCTTCTCAACCATAAAGATTTTAGCGCAAACTAGAACTCCCCAGGTTGATCATTTTCAGGTCCCCCCACAGTGGAAGCTTCCTTCTAGCTGCTGGTACATATGGATTAACAGCAAGATTTGTGGCTGGTGTAAAGAAGACACAGTCAAAAGTCGGGCGTGGTGGTGGTGGAGGAAATTGCTTTGTTGTCTGTTCTTTTAATGCTAGGTCTATCACCTCTTAAAAAAAATCTTACTTGATTAATTGGCCCATGCCAATTAGTTCCATTATTAGAACTGATAAGTTCCATGGAGGTGCTGGGGCTTTACTTGGGGTAAGGGGAAATATATCCCCTTATCTCAAAGAGACCTCCAGCTGCCTCCTGAGCTGCATTGAATGCAGCACAGTCCATGCGGCCTGGCTGCACCAGCACAGCTTAGGATTGGGCTGTCCAATTGTTAATCATCAAATAATTGAAACTCAGGCTGCCAATCCTGAGCTGCCTAGAGCGCCCACTGAGAAGGGCTGCCGCCAAATCCTGCACCTCCCACACTACCACAGGAGGCTCCTTGGGAGAAGGGAACGTTCATCCCCTTCCCCCGAGTAAGGTAAGCAGCCCCACAATGGGGATACTCACTTTACCGCTGACAGTAAGGAAAAGGTGCTCATGTAGGGCGCGCAGCCCTACACAAGCGCTTTGGATCCTGCGGAGCAGAGCTCTGCGCATCCTGCCCCCGCCCGCCCCCCAGTACGCCTCCCACCCACCCCCTGGCATGTCTCCCTCCGCCCTCCCTCAGCCCCCCACCGGCTTCCCCCCTCCCCGGAACGCCTCCTCCCCGCCCCCGTCCATGCCCCCTCCTGCCGTTTTGTTCCTCTGCGGTCCAGGAGACCGCTGAGCCACAGAAGCTGGGTGACCGCCCTGCGCTAGCCCAGCACTAGCCCAGCACTGGTGGGAGCCTGGCGGTGAGTCCCGCAAACATGCCTTATGGCACGTTTGCGACTGTGGTCGGCAGCCATGCCACCAACCACAGGATTGGGCTCTAATACGTTAACATACAATACGTTAATTTTGAAATTCACTTTTTACCATATTCCCCAGGAATCATGTTCAAATTCTGCTGTTGTGTCCTGGATACAATTTACCACTGGGAGGCAATCCTGCCACATATAAATTTCTTCCAGGAGCATTTTGCTAACATTTCAGCTGGCTTTTTCATCTGTGCCATAGAAATGAACCATTTTTGTTACATTGCTGCCGAAGGGCAGCACAAAGAAAATTGATGTAAACTTATTTTTAAAAATGAACTTGTAAGCAGGATTCCTTAACAACTCATCTATTTCAGATCAAATGAGTGAAAGACCTAAAATTTGTCACCTTTCAAAATATTTGGAAAAAGATTTGGCATAATATACCTTCAGAACTGATGTTTATAACACTGAAAGAAGGATCTATACAGTGGTGTTCCATTGGCATGACGGGCTGTGTCAGGGGCTGGGCAGGTCAGGCAATTAGTACTCCATCCATGAAATGGACATAACAGCCATCGAGTTCACAGAATTGTTGTGAGGAAAACTATGATAAAGTCTGCAAAGCAGTTTGTAAATCAGAAGTACTATGTACATAATAGACGGTAATACTGACCATAATCCTAAAGCCTTACCTTTCAGAACTTCTTCATGTGTAACAGAGTTCCTACATAGAAGGCATTTTATTGAATGTATTAATATTGATTTTAATCTGATTCTTTTAATAGAATTATTTTAACCAGAATGTTTTCTTTCATGATTTTTGTATACTGCTTTCAAAATGGTTGTTGAAAAGGGTTTTATACCTCTGACAAACGGAACAAAAGGAAAAAGTTAGGATTCTGCATGATGATTAACAGCACAATCCTAATGCTGTGTTGAGCCAGCACAGCCGTCCCAGCGCTGGCTCACAGTGTTGCAAATCTGCCATAAGGCACAATTTTGGCTACTCGAGAGCAAGCTGGGCAGCACCGCATCCTGTCCCTGTGCAGCTGGCAGAGGTAAGATTGTGCCAGGCAGTGCAGAGGCTGGGAGAGGGTGACGGGACGGCATTTTGGAGGGAGGGGGGCATTTCTGGGAAGGAGGGGGCAGAACAGGGAGAGGATTGGGCCTGGGATGGGTGGAAGCAGCAGTGCATGACACATCCTAATCCCCTTCCCTGGCCAGACCTCCCTACATGGGGCTTCACAGATTTACACCAGCTATATAGCTTGCTTGAATCTGCAAAGTTTCATGGGGGGCTGGGGCTTTATCTGGGGTAAGGAGAAATATTTCACCTTATCCCAAGGAGACCTCCAGCTACCTCCTGAGATGCATTGGAAGCAGCGCAGACTGTGCAGTCTGGCTGTGCCAGCACAGTTTAGCATTGGACTGTAAAAGACACATGTATGAGCACTGTTTGTAACAGATCACATGTATGTTGTATGCTATTGCCAGGTATTTTTTAACATCTGAAGTACACCTTAATTGCTGATCAGGTTGATTATTTGATGCAGGTGCATTTATCACCCTTCCCTTTTTTATCAGTGACAAATCTAGTTGTGGATGTTTTTAACTTATAGGGTCCAATCCTATTGGTCTTCAGTGTCAGCGCTGAGCTCCAGCTCCAGTGCCAGCGCTGGGTGTCATAAATGGTGCCATAAAACATGTTTACGGCATAGTGGGAGGAAAGAGTGGCCGCGTTCGCCCAGCACCAGTCAGCACAGGCCTCCGCGCCGGAAAAATGCTGCCTGGAGCAAGGTAAGAGCTTGTCTTGCACCACCAGGGGGCGGTGTGGGCTTTTGGGGTGGGGGGAGGCATTCCGGGGCAGGGGGAGGATGGGGAGGGAAGAGGAACCGGCCCAGGAGGAGGGTGGGACCAGCAGAACCCTGCTCAACCATATCCTATCCTCTGTGTCAGGCTGCAAAGTCCAACATGGAGGTTCTTTTGTCTGCACTGACCAAATAGCCAGCACAGATATGAGAAGCCCCATCACAGAGCCTGGGCTTTCCTCAGGGGATGGGGACAAAAGTCCGTTTCCCCTGAGGAGACCTTCAGTGGCCTCTGCAGGGCCACAGGATACAGTGGTCACCATTTTGGTGCTGCTCCACTCCACAGCCCAGCCAGGGATAGGATTGGGCTGTTAGAAAATCTGAGTTTAAGGCTTTATTCAGATTTCTGTGAGTTTCTACTGCGGATTTTGTGTCTTCAAATTTTGTGATTGAAAAATAAGGGAGGACTGGGAGATGGCAGTTTCGAAATACAAATGTTTATTCTCTGTATCATAACTTGACCACATACATTGTTTTTTAACGAGCAGCCTGAAATGAACTTTGTGTGTGTGTTCGTGTATTAAGCCTTTGAACACAGAAACTATTGTTGCATGTTACAGTCTGGGAACATAGTAATAATATTATTTTTAATATCGTTACTAACTTCCTTAAAACAAGGCACTGTGTGAACAGAAAATTGACAATAACAAAACCCTGTCAGGAGGCCCAGAAATGCCTTCACGTTTCGGGTGTCGATGGACTTTTTCTCCTATTGGTCTGTAATGTGAATGTAAATCTGTACCCTCAAAAATGCACAGTGTTCCACTCTCTTCTGTGTTTCATTTGCTTCTGTGTTCCATCTTCTGTTAACAACATTGATCCGTAGCACCAGTGACCTGAGAGAGGCGGAGAGGTGGGTTTTTGCTTTTGCCTTTATAGCACAAGAAAATGATTTATTGGGCCTTACATTTTCATCGGCAAGATCCTACTTCATCTGATGCTGAGATATGAACTTCAGAAGGTGATAATGTGCACCTGCACAGAGGCTGAAGTAAATGGAATAAACAAGGTGAGAGCTCAAGACAAAAGGGGAATACCAAATACATTCCCCTGACTGGAAGTCAACAGCAGTACTTAATGTGAGTGTGTATTGCAGCAATGATTAGTATTGCTAGAGTTGTGAGACAAACAGGACCTATTCATTGGACCATCTGGATGTGTGGTAGCCCCGTAAAGGACCCATGAATGTTGACTCCAAGCTAGCCCATGGCAAACCAGCCCTGAGCATCATCTTTTGGAGTATAACTACAAATACTTTATGATAGAATGATCAACACTGAAGCCTGCTATGTGGTACACATTGTATTGATTTGCTTATTTTTAAAAGCTCATCTACCACCCATCTATCTTCTCCCATAGGACCCTGGATGTTTTGCAACAAACAATGCCAACAACTGAAAACAAATGATAACAACAAAATCATTGTAAAGCAATCAAAACAATTGTTGAAATGGCAGTCAAATCAGCATAAGAGAGTCTTACGGACTGCAGAAGACCAACACTTGAAGACTGTTCCTGAAGTGACCACGTGACCACCCATCTTTCCTTCTTCCCTTCCAATCCAGATCTTACCTGTTAGAGCGAAGTTTGATAGGATAAGAACTGGAAGAGAAGAAAGAACAACATAGGAAAGTGAGCCAGAAAGGCTGTTGGATGTGTGGGAGAGGCATGGAGGCAGACATGTAGTATGGGAATTGGGAGACTGATACTTAAAAGGAAATATACAGAGGGTAACAAAGAGATACTTGTGTGCCATTGGGGTTGAAGGGAATAACACATATCCTCAACGGAATGTAGCAGGAGCATTGTTATAAATAAAAGAATGTGTGGTTAGCTGGTTGAAATCTTACCTCAACCATGAACTCCCTGGGTGAGGCAAACCATTATGTCCCAGACTCAGTCCCTGTCTACAGTATGGGGATTATAGTATTGGCCTACTTTCACAGGATTGTTGCGAGGAACATAAACACATTAAATGTTATTACTAATTAATGTACTAATTTATTATTCTATGAGGCAGTCAGCTGGCAAGCATTCATCCCACTAATGTCAGATGGGGTTGTTTTCTGAATTCTCATATGACCTTGGTCTTGGCTGCCCTTATATTCACAGTCAATCCCCCCAACGCAAGAACATTGCTCGATTCCTTAATGAGATACCAACGGAATGATATCACTTCTATTCCCAATTGGAGCCCTGCCTTTCACAATCCTGCCAGAAACACAAAGTCCTGAAAGAGCAAAGCAGTGTCTTGGAACAGTGCTCCTGCCACGATTGTGGCTTTCGACATATGGCCAACGAGTTACTCTCCAGGAGCCTCTATGATGACAGTTTCTTTGGGCAGGAATTTGCAGGAAAGAATAGACTGAAGAGTAATCAAACTATTGAAGCTTAGTAGCGGTGTAGCCTGGAGGTTTCCAAGCAGTTACATCTGTTCTCCAACAGCCATCAACCATTGGGCATATCTTCTTGATTGGAGGTGTCTAGCTATAGCAGAATGGTTAGATGTTTGGCCCGAAGAATTAAGATAAGACTTGCTGCACAACGAGGGCCCCTCCCGTTCTCCATTCTGAAGCCTTTTCACTGAAAATAGAAGAGTTGAGACCCCTCTGATGTATTCTTTCCCCGTTTTTCTTTCTTTCTGTACATTTTTACAAATTGGTGTGTGCATAGAATCTTATGACTTGGGGATTTGAGAGACCCTATCTATCTTTTGCACAGATTTACACCAAAAGCTGTAATCAGTTTGTTGCCGTTTTTTCCCCCTCTGTGAATCATGAGAACTGTAGTTCCGTCAAGTTCCCATAATCTCTTTGAGAATTCTGAGCAGTCCCCGCTAAATAATACAGTGTCTAAAATCCATTTGTGGAAGTCCTGACTCATAACCTTGTTTAGGTTTGGTGCTGCAAATGTAACCTGTGTTTCCCCTCAACTGCTACTACTGCTCTCTTTCACTGTGTTGCATCATGGTGGGGGTCAAGACAATTGTATCTACCCATAATATAATAGAGGGGTAGCAGGGGGAACAGATCTCCAGAACTCCTGAATCAGGAGTGGTGATGTCCTTAGCACAGGTGCTCAGGCGCTGAGTCTGAATTTGAATGTTTCAAAGGACCCCAGCCAAGAAGAATCATCAGGCTCAACAGAAGGCAAACTGAGAAATGTGTCTTGGGCACATGTTAATATGGTCATCATTTTCCCCAAAGACTGCCAGATAAGATACATTTTTATTTATCTATGCTTTTCTTTAACTGCACTTTTTCAATTTTTATACATTTCTTTTAAACTATGCTAAACTATTGCAATCTATTTCAAGAGCGTGGAATGAAATGAGCTGCTCAGATCTGTGCCAGCTCTTTGGCTGGCATGAATCAGTATGGGTCAAAGGGGGCATAGATTTTGGTGCCAGCGCCATTGACATCTGCCCTCAGCAAACCCCTAGCTGATCCCGATTCTACCTGGAACACCCCAGAACACCCTCTCTGCTGACTTACCTGCTCTGATTGTTGCTCTGGAGGTTGTTGGTGCGCAGCCATGGCAGCGGCAACCCTGATCCATGTGCCTGATTGCAATGGCAGCCCTGACCCATGTGCCATTGCAGCAACTGCCATGCCAGTGGCCTGGGCCTTGTACTAACAGGACACAAGTTCTATCAGTGCAAGACGTGGATTGGATTTTTTCTTTTATAAAGTCCTGGTGGGGTGTGCCTATGGGGGGTGGTCCTGCTCCTGCTCTTCCAAATTTACCAGTACCCCACCATCTCTATTGTATCTGCAAATCATTCATGCCTGTACAGTACTGTGAAGAGACACAAGAATTTCAGAAGTGTAGAGGGGGAATAGAGCTAGCTAACCACATTTTAGCTTGCCTGCTGGATTTTCCTACTTGGACCCAAGCATCTCCCTCTGCATGCTAGGCACTTATCTCAACACTGCAGAAATCTTTTCATTTTTGCGGTTGGGAAAGATTTCAAATGCACAAACAAACCAAGAACAATATGCATGCAGCCACTTAGAGAACTGCTCTGAAGTCTGGTTTTTTTGTACTCCCTGAAGACACTTGTGAAAGGAAAACAAGCAAAGTGGCTGTATACACGTGTGTCTCTGTGTGAGCATTTTTCTCCTTTCTCCATCTTCATAATGGTTGGGGACATTTGTCCAAGTTATTTGCATTGGAAGAACTTTGGCCATTGGATGCGAACCTTAACTAGGCTGGTTTAGGCTTTGATCGCCTGGGAGAATTGTGCAAGGTAAATGTGTATACAGATCTCCCCGTAGAGTTCCTGTCCCCACGTGATGTTCTGTGTGTGGTGGAGAGGAGGTGTGAGGTGTACTAATCTTCCACCATGCCAGATGGAGCACAGGCCTGGTGACATTTCACAAACAAAAGGATGGAACTTTTGCATTCTTTAAGGAAGAAACGAGATGATACAAGTTTAAACCCACCTTCAAACCACAGAGTTTAAAGGTGAATGTTGCCCAGAAATGGATTTTGGAAGCCACTTTCTGGTCTCAGAGAACCCCAAATTGCTGCTTTCCCCCTCCAGCATTTGTGCAGTGAAAATCACCATGCAGTGGCAATTTGTCACCAAAGCTGTGCTTTCCAGAAATAATGAAAAATCTGATACAAGTCAACCAGCATCTTGGGACTTTTGTGCCAAAAGATTGCCTTATTACCTGGCAAGAGAAGGCCCTGCACAGAAGCTGTTTGTTCTGCAGATGCTCTGTAAGCTGAAAACATTTGCTCTTGTTCTGTCCCACCCAGCAGTGGCGTCACTAGAGTTCAGTGTGGGAGGCCAGTGCGTCACCCCTATGCAGTGGGGGGGACAACACCCCAGGTGGTGGGCGTGGTGACGTACCATTGCCCCACCCCCACTGGTTTTTTTGGCTGTATCTTTTGATAGAACAAAGATATTTCAACGCAGTTTGTTTCGTTGCATTCTGCATGAAATTACACATTGATATATAACATGATGGCACTATTCTTACAAACTGTGATGTTAGTGATTTTGGTCATTAGTGGTGTCATGCCCCCCCCCCAGGGTGTCAACTACTAACACCTTATTGCAGCAGTTCTCAAACTTTTAGCATCGAGACCCGTTTTTTAGAATGATAATCTGTCCAAGACCTACCAGAAGTGATGTCTTTGCTGGAAGTGACATAATAAAGCAAATTAAAATAAATAATTATAAATAATTAAAATAAAAGAAATAATTAAATAAGGGGAAGCCACCCCTGTTCCACCAAGCAAATTTTCTCTGTAGTCTGCCTGCTATACCGCCCCCCCCCAAATCAGTAAGATTTACAGCCCTACCCAGTGCCCAGTTCAATTAAAGTTCTAATGTCTAAACCACATCACTGTCTGGATCCACCTGACTTTGCAAGTCTCAAAAAGAAAAAAGTTCACCTTATCAGCTGAAGGGTTTGTTTTTATCCTTTTTGGTGGGGTGGGGGGCTGCCTTCTGGAGCATTTGTTGAGCTCCAGTTCCATTAGATCGGGACCATTCTGGTGATCCCACATTCCTCTTTGCCTGACCTGACCACAAGCCAAGGCACGTTTGCTTACTTGCGAGTAAATGTGACAGAGTGGCTTAGTTTCGCTTTCCATAGGGCTCAATACATTTGCCAACTTGGAGGGAGGGACCTCCTTCTCGGGTGTTTTTGGGGGCTGCATTCATTGGATCAGGACCTTCCTGGTATTGTTGGATTCCTCTCAGCTTGCCCTTGCCAACAAACTAAGGCATGTTCGCCTACTCACAAGTATACATGCAGTATGACTCAGTTTCACTTTCCATAGGGCTCCATGCATTTTTTGTTTTCTGGTGTTTTGATAATAACATTTGATAGAAAGGAGATATTTCACTCCGGTTTTTTTCATTGCATTCTGCTGGAAATTCCACATCCAACAGTATATAACATGATGGGGTTATTCCTAACAACTACTATTTTAGTACGTCACCCCCAGTTCATGTCACCCCTCTTGTGCGTCACCCTGTGCGGCCCGCACCACCCTCACCCCCGTAGTGATGCCACTGCCTCCCAACACTGGCTTTGCCAAGCGCTAGGATCTATTCTGAACCAGTTGATCTGCTGAAGGCCCGTTTCTACCCAAGGTTACCCTACAGAAATTTCAGTGTGATCGGCAAGCCAGGGAAAGCGTAGAAGACTGTATGGCAGAGCTTTGTCACCTGATTGAATTTTGTGAATGTGATGGTCTTCTAGACAGCCAGAACCATATAATGTGAAGAGTTGGAAGGGATCTTGGAGGTCCTTTAGTGCAAACCCCTGCTCAGTGCAGACGACTGCTACAGCATCCTGGCAGGGGGCCACCCACCCCACTACTGCACAAAGCAAAGTGCTCCAGTGCTGGGCAGCTCTTACAGTCAGGATGTTCTTCCTCAAGTTGAGCCTAAATCTTCTTCCCTACAACTTCAACCTACTGGTTCTAGTCCTACCCTCAGGAGCGCAAAGTTCAAGCCTTCCCCTTCTTCCATGTGACAGCCCTCCAGATACTTGAAGACAGCTATGATACCTCCCCTTCATCTCTTCTTCTCCAGACTAAACATACCAAGCTTTAACAGTTCCTAATAGGGTTTGATTTCCAGACCCCTCACCATCAGCCTTCCTTGTAAGCTATGCTTCTATGCAGCTCTAATTGAAGCCCTGCTGTGCAGCCCGTTGCAGCCACTGTAGGGTTCCATGTACTCTGGGTAAAATCAGAGGGAACATTGCTCACCACCCCTTTTGCATTGCTCTGAACTCTCTCTAGCTTAACAGTGTCCTTCTTAGAACATGGTGCCCAAAACCAGACGTCGTGTTCCACATGACAGCTGTCTAGTGCAGTATGGAATGGAGCTATTACTTCTCATGATCTGGATTCTGTTAATGCAGCCCAGCATGGCATTAGCTTTTTTTGCAGCTGCATTACACTACTGGCTCATGTTCAGCAACACACCAAGATCCTTTCTGACACATGGTGCTGCCAAGCTAGGTATCCCTCATCCTGCTCTTATGCCTTTGACTCTTTGTACTTATCTGCACAATTTTATATTTGTCTCAGCTGAACATCTTCTTATTAGTTTAGGCCCAATCAAGCTTGTTTTGAACCCTCATTCAACCGTCCAAGGTGTTAGTACTCTTCCCCTCCAGCTTTGTGTCACCTGCTCCATGATCACCTCATCTGTGCTGTTCAAGATGAAGCAACCCCATGCTGCTGTCTCTCTGAGTCAAATCTGACTTTTGCTATTGAAACAGGCTCCATGTCAGAGAAATTTGCTATGTGCACCCCACCAAGATTTGGATCATCACCTAATACAAAGGCCTACACCTTCCATAACAGAATCATGCAAGCCAAGTAATGCACATTGATTTTTAGATTGTGTGTGTGTGTGTGTGTGTGTGTGTGTGTGCGTGTGTGTGTGTGTGAGGGGGTTGGGAATATACATAAAATGAGTGTGGATTAGAGATGATGAATATCATACCTGCAAGAAGAAAGGTCACAAAGAGATAGAGGCTGTCAGTTAAGGTGTAACTCCAGGAAGCAAAGAGACTAGGGCAAAAGCCACAAAACACCCATAACCTACAGCTCAATCCTATTTCCCCTTCCCGACTGCCAGAAGTAGCATTCTGGCGGTGAAGCATGCTTTTCGGCCGTCATAAATGGCCTTCCACAAACATGCAAAGGTGCATGGTTTCAGAACGCTACCAGAGAGATTAGAGTGACCCTGTGTGCGGCACCCGAAAATGGAGCACACACCATGGGGGAGGGCAGAAGGGGGCCAAAGAGGGGGAGGGCTGGGGGGCATGATGGAGGCTGGAGGGAGTGTCCACTTAGCATAGGCAAATTACACCAAATGCTGTCCCCTTCGATAGCAGCTGGCACGCCTCCTTTCTCTCCTCAGACTTGCTCCATCTAAAGAGCTTGTGCATGTCCGAGTAGACCCATTGGCAAGCAGGAGGCATACAGGAAAGTAAAGGAAAATCTTTAACCTCTCCAAATCTGAACCCTCCTCCACCATAGCCAAACAACAACGTGCACATCTGTGGGAATTACAAATGGGACCAAAAAAAAAAAATTCAGATGATTCCATTTGGGGCCATCATTTTCCTGTAAAAATGGAAGCTTGTGACTCCTTTGTTGCCATTGCAAAGTCAGGGGCCACACCTGAATTTCTCACAAGATCTGGAAGTCTTGTGGAAGTTGGAGGAGCCACTGAGTGCCACTTGCCACTCTGGCTTTCTAAATGGGAGGGCCCGGGAGAAGGAGCAAAGAAAAAGCAGGGCAAGGGTAATTTTATCATTATAATATTTTATTATTTACATTTACATTATTTACATTAAATACATTTTATTTGTCATTTGATGATGATGATTGAAGGTGAATATGAATATTTATATACTGGTTTTCAACCAAGCATCATTCACCAAGTAGGTTTATGTGGTTATATAAATAAAAATAGTTCCCTGACCCCAAAGAGCTCACAATCTTTAAAAAAAAAAAAAAAAGACATAAAAGTGATACCAACAACAGCCACTGGAAAAGAAGATGCCATGCTGGGAGGAGAGAGGACAATTACTCTGTCCCTGCTAAATATAAGAGGACATCACTTTAAAAGGTGCCTCTTTTCTCTGTTAGCAGAGGTATATTTAACCCCTCCTCCCCACATCTGAGGCCACAGCATCCAAGAAACCTGGTCTTCTCCAGGGATCCCCAGTGCCTGTCCAGGTTGCTTGGGGTGGAGGGTGTCACATCCTACCCTCCAGCAGGGATCACTAGAACAACACCCATAACCAATCTGTTCAGGTTCAGGTTTGAGCAGACCAGCCAAACCACCCTTTTTAAGGGCACCAGTTTGTTTGTATAAATGTGTACTACACATTCCAGTAAAAAAACATTTCCAGGGTGACTTACAGTGAAGCCATCCAATAGGTGCAGCACCATGCTGCACAAGATGCCAAGGTATAACTCACATATGGTCCACAAGGGATCCCAGAATGCCCCATCAATGTGGTGCAATGCTTTATCTGGTCTTGTGCAGACTCCATTCCAGTTTTCACACAAGTTTGGAGTCCCTACAAGAACAAATTCTTCCGGTGACGGCATGAAGCCTAATAGGAATTTCCTGAACACAGCCCCAGGGGCTTGACAGTGGCTAGTCAGGCATGGAGACAAAGGCATGGTAAGCTTTTGCCAAAGATCCCCAAGGCATTTTGTAATGGATGAATGAATGAATACACTATAACTCATCCTTAAAGAATACACAACTTCATGAAAACAGCCAATTGGACTGAGGGCCTGTATATGAATCCAAAGACCTGTCCAGCCTTCTCATACAGACTGTACAAAATGTGGTGTGGATTCATGGGAGAACCAGGTCTCTTCTTGAGTTTGTTTTATAAGGTTGTATTAAAGAACATAGAGGAGGTCTTTCCAGGACAACATTTTTTGAAGACAATAGATTACAACATTTTTATTTTTTTTTGCATGGAAAAACAAGTAAAAGTTCTGTGCTGTAAAAACAACAAGGAGATTAAAGACAGAACTACACTTTGAATATACAAGTATATTGCCTTTATACTAGTTGAACTGTCATGGTTCTCCAAAAATCATGAGAATTGGAGTGTGGGGAGGGGTCTAGCACTCTGTGTAAGAGATTTCCAATATCTGCAACAGGATTCTCTGGGGAGAGGGGATAGCTAGGAAACTGGTTTCAGTCTTCTATGGTACAGATTTGGCTGCTCTCAAAGATTTATCACAGCATGGATGCGTTTATAGAACAGAAAAGGGAAGAGTAGTGAAAATGAGTGCTAGCAAAGCCAAAGGCTGTCCAAATGTCTTCTTTGTTTGTTACACACTATCCAACACTTGACAGAAAAAGACAGAGTCCCTGGTTGAATGATACAGGAATGATTGACAAGACAAGCCCAATGGGTGAGCCTCTTCACCCATTTAGTGGGGAGGGGGGAGAAAGAAGTACTGTACTTATGTACCCTAGGTACAGTCAGATGATGAGATATTGTCAGGCATGAAAAGTAGAGAGTTAGTGCCTCCTTCACCAGTGAGCTGAAGAAATACGGACAGACATTTTGATTGCAATCATGGAAACCAAGAGCTGTAAGGTTAGCAAAGAAAATATATTGCTTGCTTTTGCTTTCAAAGCAGCAAACAACATAACTTCAGGCACTCCTGGCAACAGATGTCTGCCTTTTCTTTTCAACAAAAATAAATCCAGCAATAGAAAGTGCAGTGCAGCTTAAAGGTTCTAAATGTCTTCAGCTGCTTCTGTCCCTCCACATTTTCAAGCCTTTTCCTTTTTTCCCACAGCTGTCATCTAAAACAGTCTCGCTGCCGAAGACAAGTGGGAGGGAGAGGAGAGACGCGCATCATGCGAGATGGCTGATCTTTCCTGGCATCTGTGTTTGTTTGTGAGGGAGAGAGGGGAATAACTCACAAGTGGCACCCTCCCTGTCCTCCCCCCCCAGGAGATAATGCCCTAACAACCATCACTCAGCATAGCCATTTGGGGAAGAACAGCACTGCTCATTCATGCGGCTTGTTCCAAGAAATGCTCTCGAGGATCTGAAAAAGAAATCTGCTACTCTTTGGCTTTGGAGAATCCACACCTTTGCTTCATTTCCCTATCATTAAAATTAACATGACAATGTCAGTTAGCACGTCCCTAGTGCACTGATTCCCAAAATGGTGGACCAGACTCAGCAGCAGGTCATGAAAGCTTTACAGGTGGTGCGCAGCCTTCTAGCCATTGGGGCCATTTCCAACCCTAGTGCTAAGGGAGTCTGGGACTAGAAATTGCTGCAGCAGTGACTTACAGTATTATTTTTTAAATTTATAAACTGTCTTTTTTCAATCAGGATTTAAGGCAGTGTGCAATTTAAAAAAATTAAAACACTGTAAAACAACAGCAGCAATAAAGTAATATAATATGACAGCAGCAAAACATTTATCAACAGCACAGAAGTTTATAAGAAGTCTGTGAAGTCTGGCCAAAATAGAAAGACTTTCTGCGCATGCCAGAAAACTAGGAGAGCAGGTGCTCCAAGCTACTAGATCAGGGACTAAATGAAGATAAATGTTTTGTTGCTAGATCTACTATATCAGTGGTCCTCACACATTTAGCACCAGGACGCACTTTTTAGAATGAGAATCTGTCAGTACCCACCAGAAGTGATGCCAAGACCAGAAGTAACATCATCAAGCAGGAAAATTTTTAACAATTCTAGACTGCAATCCTACCAACGCTTACTCAGGAGTAAGTCCGATTTACTAACATTGTTCAAAGGATATACACAGTAGCTTATTAAAATTACAGATCCGTTACATTTCCCCAAATGTAGTCACATACCATGGGAGCATCAAGTCTAATATATTAAAAATAAGATATTGAAATGAATGGGGACCCACCTGAAATTAGCTTGTGACTCAGCTAGTGGGCCCCTACCCACTGTTCAAGAAACACTCTACTATAGAAATATTTGGGATCCACTGCCCTAGCAAATGGGCTTCAAGTAGTGACATCTTGAGCCAGAAGAATCAGTGAAGATGCTGGAGCACTCCTAGAATGCTGTTCCAACAGACAGCTTCTCCCAGAAGAGTCACAGGTTTTGAATGGAGAGCTTTACTATAGTCTTGAAAGGCATCAAAAACAACAATGGTGGAGGTGGTTAGTCCCTGAATCAGAAAAAAAGATGCAGCCTGGTGAAGCCAGCTGAAATCACTCCTAGTCCCTGCTACAAGTTGAGCATTGAGACTTAGCAATGAACAAAGGAACACATCAAGTGCCTAGAGGGGATTAAAACCCATCAGTAACAGATACCCCAATCTGTTCCATTTGTAGGATGCAGCCCTATACACACTCACCTGGGAGAAAGTTTCACTGAACTCATGTAAGGCAGGTTTTGAACTGCCTTACCTGAACTGCAGGCTTTGTAAGAGCCCAATCCTATCCAGTTTTCCAAAGCTGATGCAGCTGTGCAACGCTGTGTAGAGCATGCACTACATCCAGCAATGGGAAAGCAGTCACAGAAACCTCCTCAAGGTAAGAAAATATTCAGTCCCTTAACTTGGGCCCACACTGCAGCTGCATCAGCACTGAACATTTGGATAGGACTTAAATCCTCTCAAGCTGTTGCAGGTGGCAGAATTCTAAGAATCTTGGCCTTTCTTGCCTACTGTCGCTCTGGGCTGCTTTGCACATATCTTTTTTCTACATGGTGAAAATAGTCTGCACGCCATCATATATTAGGCACATTCTGCTGCCTCATTTGTGGTGCTTGTAACAAAACAAATGTTTGAATATCACACATTTCCTACATAGAAGTGTGGAGATTTCCCTGTTCTGCAACATGCTGGGCAAAGTGAGCTCCTTGCCTCTGGCAAACATGCCCAGGTTTGTATCTCTTACTGTGGGTATGAGAAGTTAAACCTCAGGAACATGATTTGGGCATAAAGTGTACAAGAATATTCAACAAATGCCTCTTGATATTTACATTTATCATGTCCTCCGGCCAGGGCCTCTGAGAGGAATTTTATCAGGGGGAACAACATTTCTTTTAGGGTATACAGTTTTTCTCCATTGGGTCGTACAATTATTGGATCATAATTTCTATGAATTATGATATATAAAACTGTGTAGGCTTACACAAAATGTGAGTGCTAATCTTCACACAATACTGTACATGTAAACATTTTCTGACATGTCAGGAAACTTCCAGCTCCCCGCCTTTGGCTCCTGGCCCCCTTTTTGACCTTGAGTCTGGGTGCAATTTATCCCCTGCTCCCCTCTCTTCTCATGAATCTTGCCTCTGGTTGTGTAGCAAAGCCCAACTACAAGGAAGCAACAGTGGGAAAGAGGTAGTCTTTCCCACTTCTGGGCTTCCCAAAGGCAACTGGCAGGTCACTGTGTGAAACAGGATGCTGGACAGATGGGCTTTTGGCCAAATCTAGCAGAGTTTTTTTATATATTTAAAAACCAGATCAGAATTCACTGGATTCCAGAATACAACCCAGAAACCTCAGTGGAATTGAGGGGGGGGGATACATACAGTAATTACAAGGGCAGTTTTTCATTTGACATTTTGTGGGCCCCCAAGTCCAAAATTCACATGCCTCATATCAGTTGTAATTATCACACACCACTTTAATTATTTATGTATCCTTTTTAGTTAATGTTAGGCATGTAGGCTATGTACTGGGTTAACTGCATTTCAAGTCAATGCATAGCCAGAGAAGGATAACACAGAAAGTTTATGAACATTCTAACTCCTGTGAGAGATAGATCAATGAAGAAATGCTGAACATCACTGCAGCTTTTGTGAGAGACGGTGCATGCTGATCTGACAGGTGGAACAATTCTAAGGCCATGCTTGGGAACAGGAGAAGCCATGTGCTTATCAAATCAGTGGCATCCCCCCTTAAAAGAAGGGCTAGTCAGACATTACACTGATCACATGGTTGGAACCTGTATGCTAGATTTTGCAAATGTAAATAGCAGGATTGGGACCATGTCGAGGGAGAGAGACATGTCAACCTTCCCCTGGCCCCAGTCCTAACCCAAATCAAGATTGGCTGACAAGGGAGAGCAGCTCCCATTCTGCAGGTTTGCTCTATGGGCATAGAGTGTAGTTCTCTCAATCACTTTGAAGAAGAAACCTAAAAAATAAATAAAGATGATCACAACCCACCAAAGAACAGAGCAAATTCTTTCCTGGGGCTCAGAGAGGTTTTTAGATCAATGGCGTGAGCCGGAGAACACAGTGAGCGATGACAGTTTGGGGAAAACAAAAATGAAGGGAACATTCTGACACTGTCAGAAAACATGAAAGACAGGTTCACAGTGGCACCTCCAGGCTCCCAATGCTTCTTTTTTAATGAGAAAGAAAGAAAGAAAGAAAGAAAGAAAGAAAGAAAGAAAGAAAGAAAGAAAGAAAGAAAGAAAGAAAGAAAGAAAGAAAGAAAGAAACTAGTATGAGGATGGCTGCCTATCTGATAGAACAAGCCTCAGAGCCTGTATGGCAGTAGGGAACACAAATAGGGGTCCCTGTGCTTCCTTCTCCAGCTGGGTGGAAGCTTTCAACTGACTTCGACTTTGTTTGCTAGTTTGAGACTGAGTGCAGTGCTGGATGAACCAAGTAGCATATATTACTGGCGCACTCTGATTGGCCACCATGGGACAAGAAGAGAAGAGGAACCATGGCCACTCACATACCCACTGGGTGTGGCAGAGTAGAGTTTGATTTGACTCCCAGCTGCTGACCAGTTCAAGACCATTGCCACAGAGTGTGCTGAACATAGGCTCCCCTTTCCTCTCCAGTGCCATGGGCAAGAATGAGTGATGGGGATTCCATAAGAACATAAGAACAGCCCCACTGGATCAGGCCAGAGGCCCATCTAGTCCAGCTTCCTGTATCTCACAGCGGCCCACCAAATGCCCCAGGGAGCACAGCAGATAACAAGAGACCTCATCCTGATGCCCTCCCTTGCATCTGGCATAGCCCATTTCTAAAATCAGGAGGTTGCGCATACATATCATGGCTTGTAACCCGTAATGGATTTTTCCTCCAGAAACTTGTCCAATCCCCTTTTAAAGGCATCCAGGCCAGACGCCATCACCACATCCTGTGGCAAGGAGTTCCACAGACCAACCACATGCTGAGTAAAGAAATATTTTCTTTTGTCTGTTCTAACTCTCCCAACACTCAATTTTAGTGGATGTCCCCTGGTTCTGGTTCCCCTGTTCTGGTTCTGGTTCCCCTGTCCCTGGTTCTGGTTCTGGTTCCTTTTTGGCTTTATCCCTTTCCAAGCACTCTCTCTGTTTTATGCCTTGTCCTTCGTGCCTTATCCAGTTGCAGCACCATCAATGGTATCATCAACAGGATTATAGAGAAAATTGAGTGAACCCCTTTCAAAACAACAACAATCTGTATCCAGACAGCTGGGCTAATCTTACCATGAAACAGTCTTTTCAGGCTCCAGTTTCCCAAAGGGATGGCATATTTTTCCCTCCATATGTGTGTCTTGTTTAAAAAATCCTCCATTAGGGCACAACAAAATTAATGAGCAAAATACAGTACTGCCAATTAAAAAAAAAAAAAAAGACCTGCTAACATAACACATTTGGGGTGCCTTGTCCTCCTCTTGGCTCCCGGAGATGGTGATTTCATCGATGACTGGCCATTGCCTTCAAGAGCACACCCAGCAAAATCAATTTATCTTTAAGGCGTTCTGATTTGGTTTGTACAGAAGCATTTGTATTCCAGAGACTCCTGGGTAGACAGGCATCTGCTAGGAAAAGAAACAAGTCACAGCTTTCGTGAATTTAGGTGGGTCAATCCATCCTCTTTTTTCCCCTTCCAAATAGCCTTCATAGTTCTTAGCACAAGGTGCCACAACAGCAGGTCAAGGGCCCAATCCTATGCAAACTGGGAGACTAGGCAGTAAAATGGCAGATGCGTTTCAATGTAAGTAAATGTAGTCATGCACATTGGGGCAAAGAATCAAAACTTTACATATAGGCTAATGGGTTCTGAGCTGTCTGAGACAGATCAGGAGAGAGATCTTGGGGTCCTTGAGGACAGCTCGATGAAAGAGTTGACCCAATGTGCGGCAGCAGTGGAGAGGGCTAATTCCATGCTTAGGATCATTAGGAAAGGCATTGAGAATAAGACAGCTAATATTGTAATGCTGTTGTACAAATCGATGGTAAGGCCGCACCTGGAGTATTGTGTCCAGTTCTGGTCGCCACATCTCAAAAAGGATATAGTGGAGATGGAAAAGGTGCAAAAGAGAGCAACTAAGATGATTACTGGGCTGGGGCACCTTCCCTATGAGGAAAGGCTACGGCATTTGAGCCTCTTCAGCCTAGAAAAGAGGCGCCTGAGGGGGGACATGATTGAGCCATACAAAATCATGCAGGGGATGGACAGAGTAGATAGAGAGACGCTCTTTTTTGTCTCACATAACACCAGAACCAGGGGACATCCACAAAAGTTGAGTGTTGGGAGAGTTAGGACAGACAGAAGATATTTCTTTACCCAGCATGTAATTAGTTTGTGGAACTCTTTGCCACAGGAAGTAGTTATGACATCTTGCCTGGATGAAGGACATCTTCTGGAGGAAAAATCCATTATGGGGTACAAGCCATGATGTGTATGCGCAACCTCCTGATTTTAGGAATGGGTTAAGTCAGAATGCCAGATGTAGGGGAGAGCACCAGGATGAGGTCTCTTGTTATCTGGTGTGCTCCCTGGGGCATTTGGTGGGCCGCTGTGAGATACAGGAAGCTGGACTAGATGGGCCTATGGCCTGATCCAGTGGGGCTGTTCTTATGTTCTTATGTTCTTATGGATGCCTTTAAGAGGGGATTGGACAAATTTCTGGACGAAAAGTTCATTATGGGTTACAAGTCATAGTAGGTATGTGCAAGCTCTTGGTTTTAGAGGCAGGCTGCCTCTGATTGCCAGATGCAGGGGAGGGCACCGGGATGCAGATTGTGTCTTTTGTCTTGTGTGCTCCCTGGGCATTTGGTGGGCCACTGTGAGATACAGGAAGCTGAACTAGATGGGCCTTTGGCCTGACCCAGCAGGGCTCTTCTTATGTTCTTAATTTTCCAGCTTTGGTGTAGCTGCAGTGCAGCCCCAAGGTAAGGGAACAAATGTTCCCATCCCTTAAAGAGGCCTCTGTGACTGCCTCCCTACCACAGGATGGAGTGCATGCCCCTTTGGCACAGCTGGAAAATTTTCCAGCACTGGAAAATTGGATAGGATTGGACCCCAAGTGTATTACAAAGCAGTGTTGACCAACTCTAGGTTACTCAAGCAAGTGAGCCAATCCGCGGTCAGTTCAAAAGCCCTTTTTACAGGGGTCAGCAACTGGGAGGCTTTGGACCAGTTCTAGCATGCTGAAGGATACTGCTTGGTCTGCTTGCCAACACAGAGGCAAAAGAGATGTTTTGGTTGATGAACCAGGTGCGAAGAACATCCAAGTACATTACTCTGTAGCCAGTCCAGCCCAAGACTTCCTGGTGCCAGAGGTGGCAAGCCAAATGCTGACCTCCTTACTTAATGATGTGCCAACCTCTGCTCCTCCAACACTCTAGCCCACCACTTTGCTCTCCTCCTCCACTCTTCTGTCTTGTCCTCCTCTTCCTTTTCTGATCCTGGCAGTGGAGACAAGCAGGTGGATGGAACTGGACACCTTCTACCAGTCTGCTGGCTGATGCAGTTCCTTCAGTTGGCCTCATGGATGGGCCAGAAGGGTGAGGAATGAGGTCTTGGTTCACCTTCCATTCCTTCTCACAGTGTTTCTGATAAAACTACTTGCCAACCAGTTGCTGCCATACCATTATTGGTCTCTCATGTTTGTTGTATCTTCCTGTTGATAACTTATACCTTGAAGCTGCTCTTGTGAATGCTGGTCTCTGCTCTGCTCTTTGAGCACTCTGTGGCTAGCTAGGGGTACCTTTTCCCCCCTCACAAAGCTCCTATGCCTTTAACAGCTGTGTGACAGGCAGGAATTCACCAGGTGAAGCTTTCCCTATCATGGCAAGTTTGTGATGGTTAAACTTAATTCTGCTATGCAATCTATAACAGGTTCTCTTTCTACATTGTAGTTCTCTTATATGTATATATGTGTGTCCTTTTCCATGCCCAATAAGAGATAATATATCGGAGTGATAACTCTTAACAATCCAGGAATCCATCTGAGATCCTTCCAGTTCTATTTTTCCACTAGACCACAGCTTCTGCTTTGCTAATAGCCTTAGGAATGAATGATTGATTGACTCACATGGTGTTAATCTGCTCTCCCATATCCTGTTAATTCCCTTTTCAATCTCAGTCTTTGTTTTTCTTATAAATCTACCCCATTCACAGCCTCCCATCACCTCTAAATCATCCTTTTCTCCCTAGTACCCTCTCTGACTTTCATCATCTCTTTTTTATTTCCCTCTTCCCAAATCAAAAGTGGCAGCTGTTTGATTTATAGGCTGTCACTCTGAGACGGTCCTCAATCCTTGTTTATTTGAAAGGCAAGCCTATTAATGGAAAGCGGAAGGGTTCCAAACTCCGGCACAGCAGGTGGAGGGAAAGAGGCCGGAGGACAAGCCAGAGCAGGGGAAGGAGGGTGGGAGGGAGCCATGATTGATGTGGGGTATTGGTGGAGGTGATAAATGGATCTGAGAGAGCTGTGCCAGCAAGGCCACGGCCTGGTGCTTTGCGAACAGATGTTGGGGGATCTTGGAGTAGTTTTTCATCTCTGTTTCAGAGCAATGCAACACTTTCCTTAGAGGCTGAAATGCAGAGACAGAGCTAGAATTCTGCAGGAAGGAAGGCAGGGCGAGGATTATGGAGGAAGAAAACACAATATTCTCTCCATTTTGCCTCAATTTCAACACACACACACACACACACACACACACACACACAGGGGGCAGAGGCTGTTCTCCTGAGGTTTATTTCTCAGGACAGTCATCCTCTTCCCCCAGTTTTCCTGAGGCTCATCCCACCTCACTTTCATCTCTACAGTCAATTCTACCCACCCTTCCATCCTCCTTGTCCTTCAAAGACCCATGCCCATGCCTCAAAGGCCTGCCCACTCCTGCTGATGCCCAACCCCTCGATCCTGGGGCAATGGTAGTGTTATGTATGTAAGTTATGCAAGAGCGAAATCCTCCCATCCGATTGTTCCTCTAGTTAATGTAAGTTCTGGCCAATCGGGTGATGGATTGAAATCCTACCATCTGATTGGCCCTCTAGTTAAGGTTTCAATTGCACCAATCACGGGAAGTCAGGGCGGAGTTAAAGGCTATAAAAAGCCAGGGGTTTGCCTTGTATTTTGCTGGATTCTGTTCTGAAGATGGAATAAACGTATTGAGCTGTTATCACTATGCCTTCCTTTATTCGCATGGACCCACTATATAACAGGTAGCATCCAGCACACCACCAGAGGGTGGGCAGGGAACATGGGGGATCCCAGCAACCTGGTGCCAGCACTGCTCAAGCCTCTCAAAACTTCTTAGCAGTTAATGACTCTTTGTGTCGTGATTCTGGACACAACTGAAAAGCATAGTGTGCAAGGTGCCAACTTCTACACAAACGTGTCTAGTTGAAGCTCTTCTAAATTCTCACACACATCTATTTACCGAATGCAATGCAGGCAAAACCTGGAGGTGATGTTGGTGGGCTTCAGTCTTCATGCTTCTTCAGCCCTGTTGGTGTTAATCATAGTTCAACCCTGACAGGCCTATTACGATCTGGTATGGGAAGTCATCCAATAGAAACAGGGAGCAGAATCCCTGGATTCTAATCTCTGCCCACACCTCTCTCTGCATTTGTGCAGCTTAGCAAATGAGAAGTGACTGAATTCATTATAGAGTTACATCAACATCAGAAAAAACATCAGTGATGGAAAGTTTGAAGCAAGACAGTTTCAGTTAAGAGCTGCTTGCTTTGAAATGTTTGGGAATTAAAAATGGGGGAAATGGCCAGGAAAATCCTCCTAGGAACATGAAATAGCCGGAACAAATGATAATGTTTCATTCAGTGTTAAACAATGAGGCATTAAAGATTGCATTTCAAAGCACAAATCTGCATTTGCGACAGCTTGTGGAGGGTGGCAAGTGGCAACAGAAGTCATAAATCTCTGAATATCCACTTGGGAAAGGAAATGGGGATTGTAATTGTTTTGACAGCAACTTCTCACCATTTCACCTGAAGATGTGTGTGTTTTGCTGCTTGTAGGAGCTGTGCTGACAGGATATGTCATTGCGTAGTGGTCAGACCAGGCCTCGCCTAGGTGTTCCTTAAATCCTATAGGTGTGCTTTAAAAGTGGGCTGCAGCTCCAGTGCAGTTACAGTGAAGCATTGATGGGTGTATGATGGCAAGGATTTGCTCGGGCTAGTAAGTAGGCAATCTGTAGAATGGCTGAGTCTGTCTGGTTCTTGGACAGTCCCATTTGTGAGAAAGTCATGAAAGCAAAGAAGCTTAAGTTTGTAGTATGGACTTGCTGTAAGACAGAACAGGTACAGGCCTCTGCTGGAAACCTCATTCTTGCCAGTTGCGTACCTGCCATAGACAGGTATTGCTCTCTGAGGCTCCCGACGGGGGCGAAAACTGTGCTTCCGGAAAACCTCCCCTAGCATCAGGGAATCTCACAGAGGCTTCCCCCACATGGGTGGAGGTTGCATGAAGCTCCATGAGCCTCTAGTGAGTAGGGGGGGCAGATTTCTGTGCCAAGGGATCAGCGATAGCCCGCGGGAGGGCCCCATCATGGAGCTTGCCTGGGTGCCTGGCTGCGGAGGCCTGCGGCTGATTCTTGCCCTGGGTTTAACAGTAGGTAGACTGAAAGAATGAAAATTCAATCAAGTCTGAAGGAGGGGGGGGGGGAAGTTTATTAATAGCCTAATCCGAAGGGGCCTTTATGTAGCTAGAACAAGTGTTCTGAAGGCATAAACCCCTTTATGGATTCATAATCTGCGTGATGATGGATCGAGGATACCCGCCAATACAGGTAAGGCTGTGTAGGGAGTAGGAGGGAGGCAGGGAGAAGGGTGAAACATGCCCAGGAAGAGAGCAGGTTCAGCAGCAGTGGCACCATCTGAAGCCTCACCTCCTTCCCAGGCCTTATCCACCTTCATGGGCCAACATGGACTTGCACCAGCTATAAAGCTGGCACAGGTCCGAGATGACCCATAGTGCCTGTTGGGGCTTATCCCAGGCCAAGGGAGCAAATGTTCCCTTACATCAAGGAGGTCTCAACATGCTGAAACTCCCCCACAGGATACAGCTGAAGGTGCTGCTGCATTGATGTGCAGGGGCTACATAGGATTGGGTTGCCCATGCACAATAGCATCAGATGGAAGACGTGGTGATCTACTGGGACAGCCACAACACACCATGCAGGGGTGAGGGGAGAAGAGGTAAGGCACACTGTCCGTGCATGGGACCTTCTACACATTTTTGGGTACCTTCTGGCATGACTGTGACAGACAGAGCATCCTGACACAGACAGACCCAGAAAGGGTAGTTGCTGGGGCTAGGAAGGGAAACCAAACCATACCCTTCCCACCATCTGGAAGACCCTGGATGTGCCAGTATTGTGGCTTGCAGAGATTGTTGAGATGAGAGCAATGCCCTTTGATAACAACTAACCTGGCGGTTGTTCCTAGAATTGCACTTGGGTGGTGAGTTGGAATGCGTTTTGGAGAGAAATTCTTCGCTAAGTGAATTAACCTCTGGATGACAGCTGGAAGCACTGACTAGACAGGACACCCATGCTGCCTCTTAGCCTAGACAACACGTGAGCCAAGTTACAAGCAGCATTTGTTTGCTAGGGCAGTGATCCCACATTTCTGAGGATGTTAAAGATTGTGGGCTGTTCCTGGTGGTGCCTCAAAATGAATGCAGACAAATTAGCCATGACTCAAGCAGTGAGAACTCGGTGTGGATACTCTCCCTTCTTTTCTTTCACTGAAAATGAGGATACCTCAAAGCATTGTGATGAAATGGCCCAGAATTTTGATAACTATCAACACTTCAGAATTCAACTTTTTGAACTGAGCCCTTATATCTATCTGGAGATACCAGGTAAGGAACCGGAGACCTTTTGCCTACAAACAAAAGGCTCTACCGAGTCTCTCCTGCTCAGTTACAGCCCCTTCCCCCTAAAGGAGAACTATATCCCCAATTTCCACTGGCAAACCTTATGACAATAATGTGTTATGACCTTGCTAAATTCAGCACCAGGAAAGCTGAGTGAAGAAATCAAATTTAGAGAATATTCAGGTCAGGAGTTTATTCCTACCATGGATTAACGAAGACAGAAAAAGGCAAGGACCTTTGGTGCCTCTCTGTTGGATGCCTTCACCCTCATTTTTCGGGCTGGTGTCCCTGTGCCCTTGAGTCAGGTAGAAGCTCTTCTGTCAGGATTCCCACCTGGACAAGGCCAATTAGGATATTGCAGTGCCTAGGATACTTGCTGACTTATTGTCTCTGTGAGATCAGTGGCCAGGTGGGGTTACCCCCTGGCCCACCCTCTATTGGAGAATAGATTGGGTTGGCAGCTCCTCACAACTCCTCTAGCAATGGCCTACCCAGGAGTTGAGGGGCTTCTAGGAGGGACCATTGGTCGAGTGTTGCCTTTTCCCGCAAGTTTCTCTTCCTTCTCCTCCCTGCACAGGTTCTCTCTCTAGTCTGGCTAGTCTTCCTTCCCCTCTTCTTCCCGGTTCCTTCCATCCTTTCTTGCCTTCTTCCAGATTTCACCAGCTGCTCTCTTTCCACCTCTTTCTTCCTCTTATTCCTTTCTGTCCCCTTTCTCTCCATTCACTTGCTGCCTCCTCCTCTTTCACCTCTTCCATCTCCTATCACTCCCTCTCTGCTTCATCTGGCCCCAACCCTGCCTCCTGTCTTCCTGTTGACCATTTCCGCTATCCCTGGCTGGAGCTAGAAGCAGGTAATGGCCAGTGATGTCACTGGCTGGCCCACTGCATCCCAGCTAATTGGCAGCACTTCTTCCTTGGAGCAGCAGGGACCTGCAGGCGCTGGCTGCTAGATCCCGTTTCTCATGCAATCACTGCCACTTTCACATAGTGGCATGGTTTGGTTACGCAAGACGGACATCAGCATTGAAGCCTTCTTTATGAATGCAGTAGCATTCGGTGCTGTGGTCTGCCTGACACTTGATCGTCAACTGTGATACCCTCTACCATGCTTGGTGTCAGCCTAACATCCATACCGGTCAGCCTAACATCCATACCGGGTAAGATGGTGGAATGCCTCATCAAAGATAGGATCTCAAAACACATAGACGAACAGGCCTTGCTGAGGGAGAGTCAGCATGGCTTCTGTAAGGGTAAGTCTTGCCTCACAAACCTTATAGAATTCTTTGAAAAGGTCAACAGGCATGTGGATGCGGGAGAACCCGTGGACATTATATATCTGGACTTTCAGAAGGCGTTTGACACGGTCCCTCACCAAAGGCTACTGAAAAAACTCCACAGTCAGGGAATTAGAGGACAGGTCCTCTCGTGGATTGAGAACTGGTTGGAGGCCAGGAAGCAGAGAGTGGGTGTCAATGGGCAATTTTCACAATGGAGACAGGTGAAAAGCGGTGTGCCCCAAGGATCTGTCCTGGGACCGGTGCTTTTCAACCTCTTCATAAATGACCTGGAGACAGGGTTGAGCAGTGAAGTGGCTAAGTTTGCAGACGACACCAAACTTTTCCGAGTGGTAAAGACCAGAAGTGATTGTGAGGAGCTCCAGAAGGATCTCTCCAGACTGGCAGAATGGGCAGCAAAATGGCAGATGCGCTTCAATGTCAGTAAGTGTAAAGTCATGCACATTGGGGCAAAAAATCAAAACTTTAGATATAGGCTGATGGGTTCTGAGCTGTCTGTGACAGATCAGGAGAGAGATCTTGGGGTGGTGGTGGACAGGTCGATGAAAGTGTCGACCCAATGTGCGGTGGCAGTGAAGAAGGCCAATTCTATGCTTGGGATCATTAGGAAGGGTATTGAGAACAAAACAGTTAGTATTATAATGCCGTTGTACAAATCGATGGTAAGGCCACACCTGGAGTATTGTGTCCAGTTCTGGTCGCCGCATCTCAAAAAAGACATAGTGGAAATGGAAAAGGTGCAAAAGAGAGCGACTAAGATGATTACGGGGCTGGGGCACCTTCCTTATGAGGAAAGGCTACGGCGTTTGGGCCTCTTCAGCCTAGAAAAGAGACGCTTGAGGGGGGACATGATTGAGACATACAAAATTATGCAGGGGATGGACAGAGTGGATAGGGAGATGCTCTTTACACTCTCACATAATACCAGAACCAGGGGACATCCACTAAAATTGAGTGTTGGGCGGGTTAGGACAGACAAAAGAAAATATTTCTTTACTCAGCGCGTGGTCAGTCTGTGGAACTCCTTGCCACAGGATGTGGTGCTGGCGTCTAGCCTAGACGCCTTTAAAAGGGGATTGGACGAGTTTCTGGAGGAAAAATCCATTATGGGGTACAAGCCATGATGTGTATGCGCAACCTCCTGATTTTAGGAATGGGTTAAGTCAGAATGCCAGATGTAGGGGAGAGCACCAGGATGAGGTCTCTTGTTATCTGGTGTGCTCCCTGGGGCATTTGGTGGGCCGCTGTGAGATACAGGAAGCTGGACTAGATGGGCCTATGGCCTGATCCAGTGGGGCTGTTCTTATGTTCTTATGTCCAAGCTCCAAGGCAGGAGGTCTGGTCTAGAGGGTTGAGCCTCTATTTGCCTGAAGATAACATCCAAAGGTTGCCAGTTTGAGGCCACCGGCACTGTGCGACCTTGAAGCAGCTGACAAGCTGAGCAGAGCTATTTCATCTGCTCGGAGCGTGGGAGGATGGAGGCCAGAGTGTGCGACCAGATCAAGAAAGAAACATCTGAATGTTGTGGTTTCTTGAAAGATAGAAACCTTCTTTCAAATTGTAAAAATCTCTATGGGGATTTAAATTGCCTGCCTATGTAAACCGCCTTGAATAAAGTCTAAGGAAAAATCTGAGGACCAAGAAAGGCGGTATAGAAATTCCTATATTATTATTATGATTATTATTATTATTACTGAGTAGGTATGAGACTTGCCAGCCCAGCATCCTGACTGAAATTACAAGGCTACCAGCTTCACAAGGCTGCAGTGCCTTTAGAAGGCAGTATACCCTGTGCAGCTTTTTAGTTACATGTTTCACAGCACCTGCCCTTGATCTATGACTCAGGCTGTGCTACAGCCTTGCTGTCCCTGCTCTTAATTTTGCAGCTTTTGTTTGCAAACATGATCCACGTATTACAGCCTGAGATTGGACCCTCATCCTGAGGCCTCTGCTGCCTGCTTGCCTTGCCTGTCCCCGGTCCCTGACTCTCCTGCCCTTAACCTGCACTCCTATTCTGCCCTGTTTTTCTGGTCCTATGCCTGGCCTCTTATCTCCCTGACGTGTCACTGCCAATCTTCTGTGTTAGCTGTGCTGCCTGACATCTCCCTAACCAGAAACCTCTTACTGTTTTCTTGCCTTGCCGGGCTGTGAGCAGGAGCCTGTCCACCACAGACCAGTGCTGGCTACCCATACTCCAAAGCTTTCATGGGAAATATTCTAAATGGTTAACAACAGTGCCTCTCCAGCCATCCCCATAAATGAGAGCACATATAAACCTTATACTCTATTACAGTTACAAAGCATTTAGAGTTTCTCATTTAGTATAAACATTTTCATCTCCACTAGAGCATGAATAGCATTAAATGGGATAGTTAAAATGTTTTGGGCCAGGCACGCTCCTGGTGTCACTCCAGGGGATTTTCACCATGGGTGAATTTCATCTCTTTCAGCTCTGCCTCCTTTTTGCGCCAGTCCTAGAAATCCAATGCATGCAATTAATTCTCTCTCTCTCCCGCTCTGGCGGACATCCGTTTGTGCTGGCATCAGCAGGGAGGCTCCGGTCTTCCCACTCATGCTGCTAGAAGCACGGTTGCAAAGCAATTTACAGTGCTTTTGTGATAGTGTGTGCTGGTGGAGCATGTGATCTGCCCACACAGGGTGAGTATAGGATTGGGCCACTAGTTAGGGCACATCTATACTCCCCAGGGGAACTCCTCACCATCTCACAGAACAATAATCTGGAGTGGATTGCAAAGACAGCAGAAAGAGTTGGTATCCGGTGGATATATGGCAAGGATGGGTGGGAGACCCTCTTTTTAAATGTTCCTCCATGTGCAAAAACCCTGAAAGTACAAAATCAGCATAGCAGGGAGATAGATTCTCTGTTCCACCCTCTGAAACTGCTGAGCTGGTTTCCTAATAGTAGTGAGATTTTTTTTGGTATAGGTGAGAATATGGCTGCAGGGGGAACCCATCTGATTAACCCTGCTGCAGTCTAAGGGCCCAGTCCTATCCAACTTTCCAGTGACGAAGCAGCCACAATGCAGCCCCAGCACAAACGTTCCCTTACCTTGAGGAGGCCTCCATGATTGCCCCCTCACCCCAGGATGAGGCCCACGTCCTGTTGATACAGCTGCATTGGGCCCACCATACTCCCTCTCATTCCATTGCATGAATCATCCAGTCTGTCAGGTTCCAAGCTGGAGGGAGTAGTTCATTAAAGTAGTTTATGTTTTTAAAGCGTAGATATGACTGGAGACTCTATTTATCAGTGTAGGGAATCAATGCCAGCTTTGGAAAACTAGTTAGAGAACCAAGTATGAATGCACTGAAAATGCAGATAAAAAATTGTGTATTTGCCAGTTTGACAAAAGAAGAAAAAAATGAACAAAATACAAGATTTGGACCACTGGAAAACCAATTGTGGTATTTGTGGCCTTGCTTAATCATACAAGCACTGTTGGATGTTGACAACAAACACTTACCAGTAACTGTAAAGTTGAATCTGAAGGCTTTATTCCTGAGAAGCTTCCAGCTTGTCCTTCACTTTTGTTCTGGAGGATTTGGCCACACCTCTCACTTAACAATTCATCTGATTTCCTTTCATCCTAGGAATGAACATTCCTTAACATTCATTCAACACTTAACATTCATTCAACACTTAAAGCAGTGTTTCTCAAACTGTAGGTCAAGACCCACTAGGTGGGTTGTGAGCCCATTTCAGGTGGATCCCCATTCATTTCAATATTTTACTTTTAATGTATCAGACTTGATGCTACCATGGTATGTGACTGAATTTGGGGAAATGTCACAGACCTGTACTTTTAACAAGCTACTATGCATATTCTTTTAATGATAGTGAATGGGACTTACTCCTGGGTAAGTGTGGGTAGGATTGTAGCCTAGGATTGTTAAAAAATTTCCTGCTTGATGATGTCACTTCTGGTCATGACATCACTTCTGGTGGGTCCTGACAGATTCTCATTCTAAAAAGTGGGTCCTGGTGCTAAATGTGTGAGAACCACTGTCTTAAATGAACCATATCTTCACACCAATGGTTATAAGAGGTCTGTGTCTTTAAAAAGTGCTACCACTTCTTTAACAATGGCCATACATTGTAGATATTTACAAGGATTCTAGTGTCTCAGAAGTGTGTTTACTTGTGTGTTTTTTAATAACTTTGTCAGCATCTTAGATCTATGGGTGGTACAGGGTGTAGTGAATGGGAAATACAGCAACCCCATACAGCATTATCCTATACAATCCTATACAGCATTATCCTATACAATGTGTTTGAGTGTGAAGCAGTAGTATGTGAATGGGGTATATGAGTGTAAAATAGCTTGTGTGTAAGCATGAACAGGGGAATGGACCCAGGATCACCTACCTTTGAATTTTCAAAAGGTTTTTACTAACATAAGGGTAATAGATGATAGCTTTAAACTGTACCCTTTATGAAGTGGCATGATAATGCTTCTATACCACTTTCGAACAAAAAATTTTCACAGAGTGATTTAAATAGCCAAAAAAATGGAAAAAATGCTTTCTATCCCAAAAGCGCTCATAGTCTTTAAAAACAACAACACAGCAAACAGTTACAGGGAGAGATGGTACGCTGGACAGAGATAGTCACCACTTAACATGCAGGTTTTTGAGTCAGGATTTAAACTAGATCAACCCTATAAAGCCAGACGTGCTGGATGTGAGGGTGGCGCTAACCTGTGGTTGTATTTCTTGCCTTGACCCTCTTGTACAACAAAAAACCAGAAAGTATTTGCAATTGAAAAATACTCCTGACCCTGGAACATTTATATTTCATCCTTCTTCCAAGAAGCCCAGGGTGGCACACATTGTTCTCCCCCTGTCTTTACCCTCACAGCGACCCTGTGGCAGACATTAAGCTGAGGGATGGCAGCTGGCCCAGGGTCACCCAGCAAGCTTCATGGCTGTGTGGGGAATTGAAGCAGGTCTCCCAGGCCCTGGGGCTGACACTCTTAACTGGTTCTACACCCTGCTGTCCCAATCTAAATAAATAAGGAAAGCAGTTTAATTAGTGATGGAAGATTTAATACTAGTTAGTCTCCTGGAGTGCTCCAGCACCAGGAAAAAACTGCAGTTCGCTCTGCCATGGAGACTGAATTTAGTCAGTAAGGGCAGAAATTCATGACCAGTGTACATTTTGTTCCTGCTTTTCTGAAGAGTCACAAAGAAACAGTTTAATGTGTTCATAAAATGCATACTTCTGTATAATTTTTTTTAATAATAGTATCCCATGCAGAAAAATATACTCATGAAAATGCATCCCAATTTGTCTTGTGTTCTTTTTAAATTGTCTCTGTGCCTACTTTTGAACTATTATTTATTTGATGAGTGGGCTTGCCCTCTTGGCTTATATTTCCTAAGAGCAATGGCATGGCTAAGGGGGTGCAGGAGGTAGCAGTCGCACTGGGCAACAAACTTTAGGGGGGCAACATGCTGAACTTGACACTAGCGGGAAAGTTGTGACATGTATGAATAATACCATCATGTTATATATCATTGGAAACATAATTTAATGCAGAATGGAATTAAACAGATCTAATTGGAATATCTGTATTCTGTCAAAAGTTATGGCCAATTAACCAGAAAATGAAAACACAACTGCCTTATGAAACAAAAAGTGACCTCAACTCAAGACTGACCAATGTGATTGATTGTTCTGAGAGCTGATGAGATGATATTATGGAACCAATATATATCATAATACAGTTACCCCTTGCTAACTGGGTAAAGAGGCACTTTTAAAAGTGGTGCTCCTCTTATATTTAGCAGGGGAAGAATAATCGTCCCTTTTCACAAGCACAGTGTCTCAAACCAATAACCAAAAACCAACTTTTTTAAAAGCCCGGGTATGACATCACTTCCAGTTGTGACATCACTTCTGAGGCATCATTTTGAGCTTGGCACTGAGCTAAACAATCATTAGCTATACCACTGCCAAAGTGGTATCTCATGGTTTCTCCCTATTTTAATACAAATAAGGAACAAGAGGAAATTGGTCAGAAACCAATTTCTGACATGACCTAGAAGGAAGACCTGTTTCATACATGTAGATAAAACTTGTTTGCAAAATATCAAGCATTCCATGTTTTCAGTCTGAATGCAAGACCTGAGTAATACGTTGCCTCGTTAACGAAGCCTGGAAACCTGTTTATTCTTTGCTCTCTCCAGTCTAGTGTACCTGATCTCTGAGGTGGTTGTGGAATGCTTTGAAGCAAGAGTTCAACTGTTTTGGAATAGCTCCATATAGTCTCCAATTTCTAAGCAGGCCTAATGGATATGAAAAGGAGAGCCTGGAAGAATGCCAATAGTTCCTCATCTGAGGTCTATACGCTCAGCACAATCAGCATCAGTTTTGTTTTTCTTATGAAACTGCCTGAGGTTTTGGCTGTGGAGGATGATGGGAAGATTTCCCATTCCCACCCATCAAGGGCCTTCTGGGATGAACACAAATCTTAGCCCGGACAGTGAGGACTCAGGGTGGGCCAGAAAGCCTTAGTCACACGCTTCTTAAAATCAAATCCACCCACTATTAGCTCAGTTTCTGGCTGAAACTCATCAAAATAGCACAGGGCAACATTCTCAGAGGATCCACTTCCATGGAAATCTGTTAGCAAAAGTATGGCCTTCTTCCAAATCTTGGAAAAATTTTGCTTCTGAAAAATGTATTCCTTGTGTTTTCAACTCTTGAAATTAAACATTCTGGCAACTAGGTAGGACTTGGAAGGCGAGATGAAAAGTTGAACGCGTGTTTGGAGGTGCAGCTCACATGAAATGCTCTTTTCTATAAGTTGTACCATTATTACACATATTTATTTATTTTATTTATTAGAAAAATTTATATACTACCTTTCCCATGCCGAAGCAAACACCCAAGGCAGCCACGGCTTACAAAGCTCCATAATAAATGTACAATGTATCACAGCAATAAGTAAAAAGAAAAACATCAAAGTATTAAAACATCACTGCTAAATTTAACCCTAAAACATTAAAACATAAAGCAAAACAGAGCAAAACCCAACCCCCAGCGGTGGGGGTGGGGAACAAATTGGTCCAGGTATTTGTTAAAATACACAGATATGTGTTAACATATACTACCCAAGGCCCCTAAAGGTCAACATAATCCAAACTGCAACTGTGCCAAAAGAGGAAATAAACTACATGCAGGTAGATCATTCAGAAAATTGGGCCAAGCCACAAATTATAGCTGGTGTCATGCATGCATGGTATAGTTGAAGAATTAAACATGCAAGAAACAAACTTTTCTTCACTTAATTCATGCACACAGGCCACAAGCAGACAAGTCAACCAGTCCTAGACTGAAATCCAGGGCCAATCCTAGCAGCCAGCAAGAAGGAAGAGAGGCTAACTGCTTTGTTTGCCTTATTGCAGGAATATATATGTATACACACACACACACACACACACACACACACACAAAATTGTATTTTTTTACAGTTGTAGTCTAGCATCTAGTTTGAATCGCTTTTTCATGAGCTCCATAAATGGAAACCAGGAGTTCTCAAAGCACCCAGAAGATTGCTTGCCCCCTCTTTTAGGAGTGTAGTTGGTTCTCTTTGCCACTTCAGCAGTTTCTGACATATCGGTTGCCAGTTTTTGTAGATTTACAAGCCGCAAATGGCTTTCATGTTGTCACACCAGGTTGTTCACATCAAGGTTCTTTTGTAATCAAGTTCAAATATCCACACAGAACATGAATGGGGTGATGGGATATTTGATCAATTATCAATCCAACTAATTATATAAAGGAGCTTAAGAACATAAGAGCAGCCCCACTGGATCAGGCCATAGGCCCATCTAGTGCAGCTTCCTGTATCTCACAGTGGCCCACCAAATGCCCCAGGGAGCGCACCAGATAACAAGAGACCTCATCCTGATGCCCTCCCTTGCATCTGGCATTCTGACATAGCCCATTTCTAAAATCAGGAGCTTGCACATACCCATTATGGCTTGTAACCCGTAATGGATTTTTCCTCCAGAAACTTTTCCAATCCCCTTTTAAAGACATCTAGGCCAGATGCCATTACCACATGCTGTGGCAAGGAGTTCCACAGACCAACTACACGCCAAGTAAAGAAATATTTTCTTTTGTCTGTCCTAACTCTCCCAACACTCAATTTTAGTGGATGTCCCCTGGTTCTGGTGTTGAGTGAGAGGGTAAAGAGCATCTCTCGATCCACTCTATCCATCCCCTGCATAATTTTGTATGTCTCAATCATGTCCCCCCTCAGGCGACTCTTTTCTAGGCTGAAGAGGCCCAAACGCCGTAGCCTTTCCTCATAAGGAATGTGGCCCAGCCCAGTAATCATCTTAGTCACTCTCTTTTGCACCTTTTCCATTTCCACTATGTCCTTTTTGAGATGTGGCGACCAGAACTGGATGCAATATTCCAGGTGTGGCCTTACCATCAATTTGTACAATGGCATTATAACATTAGCCATTTTGTTCTCAATACCTTTTCTAATGATCCCAAGCATAGAATTGGCCTTTTTTACTGCCGCCGCACATTTGGTTGACACTTTCATCGACCTGTCCACCGCCACACCAAGATCTCTCTCCTGATCTGTCACAGAGCTTGTTCCAACTACTCCACCTGACCCCAACACCCATAATTTCTAAGCTATCCCATCAGTTGCGGACAATCTAGAGAAGACTCCAAAATCTATTTTATGATAGTTTATATAATTTGCCTTATTTGTTTATGTATGTATTTATTTATTTCCTACATTGATATCCCACCTTTCTCCCTGAAGGGACCCAAGGCGGCTTACAACAGTAATTACAAAGAATACAAAAAAATGACTTTATTTACATAAAGTTAGGAACCAACAGTATACTACTTCTGCTACTAATGCACAGAACATGGAAAAGCTTTTAAGTCATATCTGTGCAGGAGAATATGAGAGGATTACAAATCACATTGCGCGGGGGGGAGGTATCATGTAAACAAAAAAGATGCCATATGGTACTAGTCCACAAGCTTTTACAGTCCCCCCCCCATCACAGCATGCAAAACAACCTTCATTGCCCAGACTTTGCAGCTCTTCCTTCTACTTCATATGCACTGCTTTTTCTCCAAACCCACAGTTGCCTCTAGAGTCTGCTGGCTTCTTCTCCCAGACTGTCTCTAATTAGGTGCACCTTCTGTGTCCTCCTTTTTTGCTTGTAAGCAACTGCAAAAATGGAAAAGGCCCCGACTGAGTAGCGACTTTGCTCCCTCTTGATGAGAAACATTATTTTCCGGGCCAGAAAACATCATTAAGAATAGGGAGCGGAGGTTGTAAAGACTTAATTAAATGCTCCAGAAGGAAAAAGAAAATCTTATTAAAAGGACTTTGTAGTCATTAAAGACAAAAAAAAAAAAAAAATCAAAGTCCTGACTTAAAGAAGAAGTTAGGAAGCTCCAGAAATTCAAAGGTAAACTTCTATCACTCATCTGGCAGCAGGTTTCATTGCAATTAACAATCTGCACAGTTGCGCCAAGGTCAGTCCCTGCCCCCACTCACTAGAAAGCTTACAATTTGCGCCAGAGATTGTGAAGTGTAATCAGAGTGAGCCTCCATCAGAGACTGTGTGGCATCACACAAGGCTTATTTAGAATGTCCTTACCATGGAGACATGTGCTTCCATTTTGGTATGGTAGAGCTACATTGGAATCAGTTACTAAAAACAAGAAAGGACAATCTTGCAACATGGTGTTTCCACAGATGATCTCATGCCACGGACTTGGCATGGCCTGCATGGCCTCACAGGTCTGCACATCTTCATAAGCTGGGGTGGTACGCCCTCCACCACTGCTGCCCCCTAAAGGAATGCTAATGTTTGCAAAACTCCAGACTTTTGCAACTGGAAAACACATGGAAAATGAAGCAAGGCACGTAGACATTTTATTCTGAAAATGTTTAGCACAGTACTGTTGACCAATGTGCCTATTCACACATACAGAGCACATGAATGTGCTGAATTGGGGAACTGGGAAAACTGAAAATGCAACTTCTTGAAGGAAGGTAAGGAAGCATGAGGATTACACGTGTCAACGGTTGTCGTTCTTGTCCACAACCCTACCCAGTGTTTATGTTATCTTGGTGAACAAGAGGACAAGTGTCTGGAGTTTGTACAGATTTGTAACAGTAATTGTGCCTTCCCTGGCTCAGTAGCTAAGCCACTTTCTTCAAGTCTACATAACAGCTCAGCTTTCTGAAACAAAAATAAGCCCTTCACACCCCGCAAGTTCACATGCCCATCCCTCTATCCAGAGCCCTTCCCCACCCCATTTACTATGCTGGCATGGTGACAGTGCCCTGCTGGTGGCAAATGCGAGAGGGCAGTCTCTTCCTCACCCATCTCCTCTTCCCTTCTATATCTAGCAGTTATTATTGTGCCCTAATGGGGAGAGTGCTGGGAAGGAGGGCCCTCCTCTCCCCCCACTGGTGCATGGTGTACTCTGTTATAGTGTAGTAGCTCTCAGGATAATTACATTTTGCAGGAGTTATTTGCAGACTGGCCAGGTATGCACCAGTGTCCCAGGTGCCAAAGTTGGGAGAAACTTCTTTCCTTTTCCTGATTGCTGTGGTTTACTGCTTGCAACAGCACACCAGCCCCATAAGGTGTGGGGGCTGGATGGCTGGGGGGCGGATTAGGAGGGGGATTCTTCTCTGGCTTGGATTAAAATATGAACTCAACAAGAATTCAGGGAGTTAATGCCTGCCTCCTATCTGAAGCAAGCATTATGAGCCCCTGAAGCTCCTATTTCCATGCCTTCAAATATGTGCTTCAGTAATCTCAATAGTAAGGTTTAATTTTGCTGTAGGGGTAACAGAGCTTGGGAACAAACTATGCATTACTTGTTGGAGTTGGTACAACTCTGTCTGCTTCCACAGGTGGCAGGATACTGTCCATTGAAAGGGTTAAGCCATAGCCCAGTGACCCTACCTGTCCCCGTTGGATGACCTATGTGGGGGCGTGGCCCCACACCCTATTTAACCTTCCCTTCACTCTGAGCATGCCCTCTTACTCTCTTCTTCACTGACCACTGAGCAGACAAGATGGCACGCAGCAGGGCTCTGCTGGTGATGCCATCTTGACCACATGGCACGCAGGACGAGGCAGCCTCAGGGCCTTGTTATCTTTTAAGTTAGTGTACCTCTGATCTCAATCAGATGCTGTAACCTTACTCCCAATGAATCGTGAGTAAATGAATCTCCTTTGCAACTTCAACCAGCCAATGTTGTTTGTGTTTCTTGATTAGCAGTCAGCCGGGTGTGGGAGGCTCCCTGGGTTGAATCCCAGCAAAAGGGGGGGGGGGGGTCTGCTGCTGAAGCTACTCTGCTTCCCCCCTAAAGGAGGAAACCAGTTTTAAGAGATTCCTCCAACATTACTGTACTTGCAAACACCAGAGCAAACACGTCTTCCTGAAGGCAGGGGAAAGATACTTGAGTTTGGAGTGGAGAAATGGCAGGCAGGGAAAGGATTAAGTATCTACCACCACCACCCACCACTTCTCTCCTTATTTCCATCTCCTGGAATCACCTTTTCTGTTTTAGAAGGTCTGTTTTGGGCTTCTGCTGCATGCATATTACATGCACTATGTAGTTTGGAAGAAGTAAAGAAGCTTACTTTAGAGGCAAGTGGAGTACAGGTTTTTATATGTAAATACATAATACAATAGAAAGGGCAGTGAAAGATGCTGGAAGTCCTCTCTGGGAATTCCACTCAGCTAGATAAAACTGAGATAATGTCACTTATACATAGGGACAAAAAGAACATGTTGGGGTGGGGATAAGGGAGGAAACAACACATAACCTTAGATTTCTCTTTCCGAGCCAGACTATAAGAGTTTCATGTGAGGTGAATACAAACAACAGCCCTGTTAACTTCAGATGTAGTTGTTGGGTTTTTCTATAGTTCTGAGGGAGCCTTCTGTATCTGAGATGAAAGACTCTGAACCACCCATGGTCATCTGCAACCTGGGTTTTAATGTCCGGGGCATGAGTCAGTCAGGGAAAAGAGTCGGTAGTAAGTTGCACAGCATTTGCTGGGATAACTCCTCAGCACTGATTTGAGAACATGCTGTTCCCTTTGCCACCCCCACTTACACACTTCTTTAATTATCACATTGATAGGATAATGGAAACCCCAGGGCAGGCCTACCTATGAGGTCAACTGAAGTGGTTGCCTCAGGCAGCAGATTGGTGCCCATCACTGGTGCCCATCTCTGTCCACCTCCTTGCCTCCTCTACTCCTCATCCTTCCACTTCCTGGATTAGAAAAGGAAAAGTGGAACAGAGAGGAAGAGGAGGGAAGAAAGTGATGAGCTAAAGGATTGGAGAGTGGGAGGTGCAGAGACTGGCGCATCATCAGATAATCAGGGGCTGGGGCGCAACATGTGGCATAACACCTCAGGCATCAGGAGATCTTGCGCCAGCCCTGGGCAATCCTGTTTCTCCAGTGCTAAGAGGGCATGCTTGAACTGAAAGTGCAACCTAAGTCTTCCGGTTTGTGAAATCCTCTGATCAGCTTTCTGATGATCCAAGAACTCCACTGTTTTGGGATATGGGGCTTTTAAGGCTGCCAGAATCATAGAACTACTCCTTTTTTCTTTTCTTTTTTTGTATCAACTTTTCTGTAAGAAAATTTAAATCCACACAGCAAGTAGCTCCTTGCATGCAAGGAATGCAACGTATCTCCTGGGTACCTCTTGTCACTTTGTGATCACATCACTCACACAGGTTTTCTGGTTTCTGACTGACACCATGGGGATGACCTCCATAAGGCTGCATGCCATCTCAACCATTGGGCTTTTAACTGTCTAGTGATCTAATTCCTTCTTTCCTAAACTTCACAGGGAAAACTGGTCTTGGTTACAAGGAATTTATTGACATTAACTTGATCAGTTGTTTTTTTTCTTCACACTGTAGTATAAAGATAAATATTTCTTTAGGCAAGCTGAGGCTTTGGCATCATCATTGCTTTTGACTTGAACAGGGAGATGATCTAGTGAACCTGAAATGAAAAGCAAAATGAGGTTATAACGGTACAAGCACACTATGGGCGCAATCCTATCCTGCTCTGGAACAGGCAAGCCAAGAGGCTTGCGCTGTATCCAGCGCAGGATAGGAGCCATAAGTGTCTCAGCCAGAGGCAAGGGGAAACATTTCCCCTTACCGCCGGGTAAGGGCTACTGGCCCCTATGGGTCTCCTTGGACTTGCGCCACCTCTGGAGGTGGCGCAAGTCCAAGGAGAGCGGAGCAGCTTGAAGCTGCTCCGAACTCCCCAGGAACAGGGGTTGGGATCTGGCATAACCCTGCCTCCCACTCTCTGCCCGCCCCCGGGGCTGCCCCCCGCTTGCCCTCCCCTGCCCAGGAATGCCTCTCTCCCCCCTACCTTCCCCTGCCTACCTTCCTCCTTGCATTTGCCCAACTGGGCTGACGCAACCCACATGGAGGAAGCAGGCGTGAAGTCTTGTGTCGACCTCCTCAGGCCAGTGTTTCTTTGAGCACCAGCCCAGCTTCCTCCTGAGGAGGTACAAACGTGTCCTGGGCCAGCACAAGTCCAGGGCTCAATTGCGCCCTAAGAATCAGATTATCATTCTAAGCAACATTGCTACCTTAATCTGAGACTCTAGAGCAGCGGTTTTCAACAGCTGTGCCGCGAGGCTGCCTCTGGTGTGCCGCGGGATCAGAGGAGGGAGGCAGCAGCAGCGCGCCCGCCTGCAGGAGAAGCGACTGCTTTGAGCCTCACAGGCAGGCAGCACAAGGAAGGGAGCAGCCAGTGAAGGGGCTGGTCAAGGCTGCTTTGCATCCCACACAGCAGCTGAGGAGTCCGCTTGGAGCTTGCTCCTGCTACTGCGCATGACTGCTGCAACCTTACCCTCACTTTCCTGGGAGTAAGCCCCACTGGCTATTATGGGACTTACTTCTGAGTAGACATACATAGGGTTGGGCAGAAGGTGGTTGTTGCCTGCGTGCCTGCGTGCTGATTGGGCAACCAGAGAAGACTGGAAGAGCCAGGAGGTGGGAGCTGTGGAGTGAGTGAGTGAGTGAGTGAGAAGAGGGAGCTAGAAGTGGGCAAGCAGGTACATCGTGAGCGAGTCTGCTGAGGCCCCAAACCTAAGGACTGGCTGGCTGAAAAGGGTCCTTGAAAGTCCCTTTTGCATGCCAGTTTGCCTGCAACCCCCAAT